>NW_026947490.1:91842726-94512726 GCF_034190915.1 Cavia porcellus | reverse complement strand
AATTTCATGGGTTTGTTTCTGTCTTTCCTTTTTTTGATAATATTTCAAAGAGCCAACTCTGATTGATTTTTTTTTGTGTGTTGTATTAGCCTCAATTATATTAATTTCTTCTCTGATTTTTGAGCTTGCCTTGCTGTTCTTTTTCTGGAAGCTTGAGGTTCAACGTTAAGTTGTTGATTTGAGCTCTATTTTTATGATATGGAAACTTACCACTATAAATTTCCATCATAGGACTGTCAGTGGGCTTTGTTTTATAGGTGATTGGTTTCTTTTTATGTTCTGCTTTTAATATTCTGTTATGTTGAATTTCTGGAATCTTGACTCTTACAAACTTTGGTTTAGATTTTTTAATCTGTATGCCTCATTTGTTTGTATGTCAGATTCTTTTCCATGCTTGGGATACTTTCTGCTGTGACTTCTGTGAAAGGGTTTTTTATGACATTTGCGTGCTCTTGTTTTTTCATTGACTGATCAAACTTGTTATTCTACTTTGCATCATCATCTAGCATTTGTTGGATTTATTTTTCATGTTTTCTTTGTGATTTTTAAGGAATCTCATGATCGCTAACTGCAATCCTGTCTTCTGGATCTGATATTTTGTCCTCAGATTGGCTCATTTGATATGTATATGTTCAGTGGAATTTTTAATCTTCTGGGTGTCTGTTTGAATGTGTCAAATTTCTGACTTGATTTTTTCCCAGAGTATCACTTGTCCACTTTATTACTTCCACTGTTACTTCAGAAAGTTCCAGTGGGTGACTTGAATTATTGCACTTCATTGTCCCTGCGTTTATCTTTGATAAGCTAGAAGTTTGAGGTTGTGTCTTCCTTAAATGTCTTTGCACTTTGTTTTTGTTTTTGTTTTTCTCTTTCTGCCTTTCTGTCTCTTTCTCTTATCTCTTTCTCATGTTTAATTCCTGGATTGATGCTTACAACTTGCTTATGGCAAGTAGCTTTATTGCTAGTATTTAGAACTCTTAAGAAATGACTGCTTCTTAGAAATGTCTTCCAGGTGTAGCTGGCTTTTGGGTTTTGTCTTTACACAATACAAAATCCTACCCTGTGGATTTATTATGGATGAGAAGTTTCTGGGTATTTAGCCTAGCTTCTGGTTCTTTGGCATTGGCCCAAGGTATTGTTTATGGCCATTAGGCAATGTCAGTCTTGGAACACTAGGAAGAACAGCTGATTAGAATGACCATGTCACTTTCTGTGAAGTAGGACAGTCAGCAATAACAGTAGCATCAAACACAGCCTAGAAAATGACCAAGTGTGATAACTATTGGTTCTCTATTTTTAACTATGAACTATATTTCTGGTTATATAACAAATTTAAAATAAACTAGAAATATACAGTACATATGCCCACAATATGGCTATTCTATTGTTGTGTTGAAAAGTTAAAAGAGGTTAGTGGGAAAAATAGAAAAATAGGAAAAGATTAGAAGTAAGACCAGAGGTCAAAGAAAGACTATGCAATCTGGTAAAGAAGATAGGAGAGAAGAGAGAAAAAGTAAAAAATAAGAACAGAAGAGCAGCAGCAACAACAAAAAACTAGAAAGAAGGTTTACCTTCATAGATGGAAGGACAATCAAGAAAAAGCAAATCAAAACAAAACCCAGAAAATCAGAAAAAAGAAATTCTTCTTGAAGGTGTGTCTCTGCTATCACTGGAAGACTAATTGGGCAAGACAGAGAGCCCAGATTCATGTTGATTAATCCAGTGAGCCACCTATAGATTTACCATGTGGTAGTGGATAATCCCAACAAGCTTGCACCTTTAGTTCAACTGATATTCAAGTTGGTTTCTGTCTGTGAGGCTGAAACTCAGTTTGTTTAGCCTGCAGCCTTCTGTGCATCTCCCACTGACTTGAGGAACTGAGCTTTTTGACCTTCTGTTGACTTTAACTCAGTTTTACCTAGCCCTGACACTGGAATGGAACCAGCAGTTGGTCTGGATTCTGAGCTCAGTAGGCCCCTCTCCAGGATGGCTACTAGTAATTGCGCTCTCCTGGTTGATGTCAGGACCTGAATAACTCCAGCCCCTGCAGCCTACTATGTCCAGTGCTCCAGTCCACTGGTGCATTTCTCTGTGAAAGGCGTCTAGGGTTATCAGTAACCAATGTCAATGTTTGTGGAGTAAGGATCTCTCCAAGTCCTGACAAGAGTGTGCACCCTCGACATTTCTTGAGTTTTCTCAGGTCTGTAGGAGGATTCCCTGGTTGAGAGGCTCACATTGATCCCCAAAGAGGGGAGGACATAATCTGTCCATCTGTCCGTGCATCCGCCTGACTGCCTGATTCCAATAGCGCACCCCAGTTAGACAGACAGTTCTGCTTAGTTTGAGCAGAAGACTTGATGATGAACTCTTGTTAGGTAAGGCCACCCTCAAGGCAAGAGGAGTTGGAATATTTGAGCTCTGAGTACCTGCTGAGTGAATGTGTGAGTGAGCAGACCAGCCAGCATAAGCAGCACTGGGCTGTTCCTTCTGTACACCAAGACTGGGAAGCACTGGTTGTGGTGGCTGATTGGGCGCTCCCCTGCAGTTTTGTGGTGATGACACAGGGCATAACAGGAGGCCTTGCACCTTCGTTAGCTAAGTCACACCTAAGTCCCCGAGAGAGGTGCAGCCAGGCAGGCATCTGAGGGGCACCCACCCTTTGTCTGTTGCGCCATTGCTCTGGGCTACACAACATACACTTTAGGAAGACAGAATGGGGACTGCTTAGTTAAAACCACAGTCCCTGACCACAGGAAGAGGGAAAAAACCAGACTGCTCCCTGCGTCTCAAAAACAAAAACAAAAAAAGGCAAAAGAGGCACATTGTTCCTGAGAATTCTGGTAACCTTGGTAACCTTGTGGACTGCTGCAGTTGCTGCCAACACCTTTAGCTTCACTCTCTGCTCCCAGCTTGTCTACTTTTAGCCAGTTGCACTGGGTCCAGCTAGTGATTGCTTGCATTTGGTTACAGAGGCCATAACTGAGATTTCCTCACAGCTGACCTCTCTGGTTAATACTGTATTATTCAGCTTGGTGCTTGCTCCCCATCCTCTTATAGACTGTAACCTTTGCCTTGACCTTGTGGACATTTGACAACCAGTTAAAGCTCTTTTGTTATTTTATACATTTTCCTCATCTAAAAAGCCCAGGGCTATCAGGTACAGTTATAAAATGTTTGTTGTTACTAATGTGTGACATTTAATGTTGGGGTCAGGATTCTGGCTGTAATTAATTTAACCATGGGAAATCAAATCGCCACAATACAAGCTCCTATTGACTTTTGCCTGGTAAAAACTGACACCTGGGTGGTAATTCAGTCCAAAGAATGAAATGGACAAAGGCCGGTAATTCTTAAATTTCACCTTTGCTAAGTTATTGCCATTGCAGACACATGGATGCCCTCTTGTCAGAAAGGGTCCAGAGGACACCACGGAGAATCTGCAGTGGCAGCCTTTGATGTATTTCTGTGCCTCCGAGTCAAATATGGACACACAGGCTACAGATCCCCTCTTGGGAATGTTTGTCTGTATCCTCCTTTGCAGGTGGGGACTAAGGCCACCTTAAAGTCACCCCTCAATTAGTTGAACAAGTACATCAAAGAGGACTCTGTAATGCTGTAAGAAAATTGCTGTTTCTGCCAGAGAGGTTAAATAACCAGGCTCAAGAACAAAATCTGAATCGGGGATGATTCCAAGGTCTTTCTGACTTGCGACCATGGCTGAAACCCCTTTTTGAACTCCTAACAGCCCTTGTTACTTCTGATAGGGCCCGAGGATTACATAAGTTAAAAACTGCCCCTTCTTACGCAGCTCTAGATAAAAAGAACAGCCCTAGCACTGAAAAAGATTTGAGTAACAACACTCGGGGGAAATGGCAGGAAAAAACCGTACAAGAGAGATTGTTCTTTTTACTATTTATTTATTTATTTATTTATTTATTTTTGTACTGAAGATCGAACTCATGAGCTCATGCTTACCAGGCAAGTGCTTGAACTGCTGAGCTAAATTCCTGGCCCAAAATTGTTCTTATTGAAACTGCCTAGCTCTGTAACTGCTTCATGGCTTTGTAATGATTTTCTTAACCCCTGTAACCGTGAGAATAGAACCAGACATGCAGGACGCCTGATTGTACCATTGTCCTAAGCTTCATAAACTGATGGTCATTAATCTACCCTGTAACCCATGGTCTCACCCTGCTAGCTAATAAGAAGCGCTGCCAAGCCGTTCGTCTCACCTTTGTAACTCCTGCTTATGAATCATGTAAAAGCCCTGGACCACTAGAGATTGGGGCCTGATATTCTGAGAACGATCCTGATCAGTGCCTGTGGGCATATGTCGGGTGTCATTTCCATGTTCTGCTTGCCAGTGCATCCTAAATATAAAGGATTGGTTTTTAAAATTTCTTTATGAGAACAACTGTAGAGAAAGTATACTGTGATTGTAAGGAATGATTCAAAATCTATGTTTAATAAAATCTTAAGACTGCAGTTACCTGAAGGATGGGGACACAAAATCTTAAGTTGGCTCTGGGTCAAAGGGGATACCACAGGGAACTATGACAATGTTTCAAAGTAAATGGTAAAGAAAACATAGCATACTAAAATTTGTTGGATTCACCTATAGCAGTGCTTATAGAGAATTAATACCCTTAATTTTCTATGGTAGAAAAGTTATTTCCTCAAATGAAGAATGAAAGATTGGCTGTTACTACATACATATAAGGCTGCTATTAAAAAGATAGGAAACATGAATAATTTTATGCCATTAAGTTTGACATGTAAACAGATTTGGTGAAGGTGAAACGTAACAAACTGACACAAGGGGAAAAAAAGGAAATGAATAGTCTATGAGGAAATTAGATTGTTTTAAAACCTCACAGAACTCCTTGCGTCAGCAGTTTATTGATGAATTCTATGAGGCAGGCTTTTCTTTCCAGAAAATAAAAGAAGAAAGGTACATTTCCCAACTTGATTTAAAGGATGGAATAATTCTGGATACTAAAATTCATTAAAGAAATTAAAATTACACACCAGTATTCCTCACAAGTATAGAGATACAAGTTCTCCACAAATACTGATAAATTTAATTGAATAATATTTTATGTGTTGTATATATATAGTATAATACAAACTATGGCTAATTTTGTCCCTGGAATTTAATATTGATTAAATACTTGAATATCCGTATAATTCACTTCATCGACAGAGTTGAGTACAAAAATCATTTGATAAAATCTATAGATGCAAAGGCAAAAAATAATTGACAAAGAATCATTTGTCATCAATACTCTTAGCAAGCTTAGGAATAAAAGAGAGTTTTCTAAATTTGACAAAGGGTATAAATGAAAAGTCTCTTGATAAAGCCATACTGAATGAAAGTTTTATTGAATATTTCCCTGTAAGACCAAGAAAAAAAGCAAGGATATATACCACCACTTCCACAAGCAGTTCTGCTTTTCTTTTAAAAAAATTTTTTTTTAAAATTTAAAATTGCACCATAAAAACCGTAAGACTTGTCAGAATTAGGGTTAGGAACTGTCTAGTTACTTTCTTGTTGCTGGGACAAGATACGTGAAATCCACTAGAAAAAGTTTATTTTAACTCACAGTTTGTGGAGTTTTTCAGTCGATAGTCAACTGGCTCCATGGCAAAGTGGCATGGTGGAGAAGATGGCAGAGGAGAAACAGTTCATGGCACAGCAGGCCGGTGACAGCAGGACTTCCTTCTTCTTTCTCTTTGTATTCCATCCAGTCTGCAGGCGTGTTGGTTCATGCCACCTGCACGCAGGATGGATCTTACTCTACAGTAGATTCATTATCCACACCTAGAACTGTGCTAAGCCCCTTACTGGGCTAATCTATTGTCTTGAGTCAATGATCCAGCTCCCTATCAAAGCCCTACCTATGAGCACACAAGGCTTTAGGCCGACATTTAGATAACGAACCATAACAGAGATACATCATCCCAAAACTTTCAGTGACCACAAGGTAGAAACTTGATAAAATTCAGAGCACAATTTTATACATCTTAATTGGTTGAAAATAAATCTGACAATTCAAGTTGAAAAAGATTGGAGGTTGCTTGTAGAAATGATCATTGGAGTAGTTGTAGCCAGTTAGTTGTGAAATGGGGAAAGGTACATTATGTTGAATCAGACAGAAAGCTGTAGTATTTGATGTGAATGAGTATAGTCCCTAACACTTGAAATACTGAGTCCATTTCTAAAGTAGTTGAGTGTTGATGTACATTCTGTATTCCTTTGCGGATTGTTCCAGCTGTGACAGTTTTTTCCTATGCACCTAGTAGCTCTTGTGGGCTGTATTTACAGAAGCACACACAGAAGTCACACGTTCAGCTTCTTTCCTAATAAATCAGTCACCATAATAAGTTAAACAGAAAGTTCACAGAACAGATGATTTACCAATAAGCAGACCAAAAGGCATTTGGCATCTTAGCAAATGTAAATTAAAACTAAATGAGATACCATGTTATACTCAGCTGGAATACCTAAAATGAAAAAGACTGACAGTACTGTCTGAAGACATGGAGTAAGCACAACTGCCATATGTTGCTGGTAGATTTTAAAACTGTACTATCACATTGAAAATACAGGTTGGGGGCTGGGGATTTAGCTCAGTGGCATAAGCGCTTGCCCTGCAAGCAGGCGGTCATGAGTTCGATCCCCAGTACCGATTAAAAAAAAAAAAAAAAAAAGAAAATACAGGTTGGCAGGATTGTGTAGGGTGTGTGTGTGTGCATGCATACGTGCGTGCGTGTGCATGTGTATTGTTAGGGATTGAACCCAGGTCCTTGCACATGCTGGCAAGCTCTGTGCTACTGAGCTTTATCCATACACCCTTTTTATTTTTTATTTTAAGATGAGGTATTGCTAAACTGTCAGTCTGGTCTTGAATTTGCATTCTTTCTGCCTTACCCTCTTGACTAGGGCAATTTTCTTAGGGCAGTTTTTAAATAATTTTAACTATATACTTAAATTGACACAGCCTTTCTGCTTTTCAGTTGTTTGTATTCAAGAAAGATGTCAATATATGTGTACACAGAGACTTGTTAGCAACTATTTTAATAATAGCCAAGACCTGAAAACAGTTCAAATAAATATTAACAGATTTTTGGATGAACAGATTATATTTATTAACTAGCATACTACTCAGTGACCAAAAGGAACTTAATTCCTGATATGTACAATAGTATGAATGAATATGAGAAGTATAAAGTGAGAGATGCAGAGTTGTTCCATACTACCTGTGGGATTTTATTATGCATGCGGCTAATCTCTGCTGTTACAAACCACATCAGTCACTGAGACGGGAATGAGAGAACTGACTGAAAAGACTGACGTATCTTTGCTAGTGTCTGATGGAGTTCCTGGGAATGCCCTCACCTTGTTTCACCTGACAGTTACTGAAGCGTTAGCTCACTGCACTAATAATACCTGTTTCATTTTATTAGCTCATTTGTCACTGAATTTGATACAAATTTTTTTTTTTTTTGTCTTTTTCCTTTTTATCGGTACCGGGATCGAACTCACGACTGCCTGCTTGCAAGGCAGGCGCTTATGCCGCTGAGCTAAATCCCCAGCCCCTTGAATTTGATACAATTTAGTGAGAGGGATGTGAATAGTTATGGGCTGTACCTTGTGAATTTTGAGAGTACTATCAAAGATATGCCAGTAGGCTTTATCATACTCAATGTTTTTATGGAGGTAAGTACTGGGACCTTGTCATTTAACCCTTTTTGGAGGAGAAAGGGAAAGTTTATTGCAAGAAGTGATGTAGAAGCTGAACCAGAGGATTGAGGATTTTTTTTTTTTTTTTTTGTATCTATATTTCTATATGGTTGGGTGATGAGAAAGTTCCAGACAGGAAATATTTGGTGTGAAGGTGTAGAAATGAGAGCATATAACTGGAAGTCCTGTGAGAGTGTCGAGGGGCATGGGGCACACTCAGGAAAGGTGGGCTGAGGAATGTTTGAGGGCATGAAAGAGTGTGCGGATGGGTAAGTGGTGCTTAGAGATTATGCTGGATAGTTTAGCAGAGATCGAATTTATAATCTTGAAGGCTTTACAAGTGGGTTGAGTCTGTCCTAAAACAGTAGAATGAGATTGCGTATGTATAGGAAGATCACTCTGGCTTTCAAACATAAAAAAAATGAATTAAGCAGAGTACGACTAGGCTAGGCGTGGCACCCTGGCACCCAGGCGTGAGGTTTCTCAGGAGCCATCACTAGATCTTCGTCTGTAGAAGGAAAGTGGCAGTGGGGATGTCGAAAAGCAGATGAATTTCAGAATGTTCAGGATGTAAAGTCAGCAGGTCGGGGTTGGATATGGGAGACGAGGAGTGTTTGAGGTGAAAAAATTCTATTTTTGGATAGGCTAGAAATTTGCAAAAGATCGGTATTTAAGGAATGACTGAGGCAAAAGATGCTAAGAATAAATTTCAAAAATGAGAAGTGTTAACACAGCAACTTGTGGATGTTGGATTTGGAGGATAGTAAAGGGGTTAGATGTTTGGTGAGTACTTAAAATACATAAGGGTTAAAACGTATCATTGCCGATCTTGGAGAGAGCAGTTATAACACAGTGGTGAGGGTAGTACATAGATTATAGTAGATTGTTAAGAGCTAAGAAGCTTTTGTGGTCTTAAAACTGGTTGTAAAAGGGAGAGGAGTTAGAGGGATATAGCCAAAGAATGAGATAGAGGGAAGGAGTTTACTTTTGGTTTTGAATAGCTGTTGTTTTGTTTTAGGACGGAAGATCATTGATGGGAAACAGTAATCAGAAAGCAAATGGCTCTAGATGCCGTTGTGAGAAGGGAGAGGAATAATTAAATAAGCTGAGTTCCAAAAATTCAACTATGGAAGTTAAGAAAGGGATGGAGCCAGGCATGTTGACTCTCGCCTGTAATCCCAGCACTCAGGAGGCTGGCATGGGAGGATCCTTGGGAGTTCGAGACCAGCCAGGGCTACAGAGTGAGCTCAAGGCCAGCCTGAACTGCATAGCAAGACCCCGTCTCAAAGAAGACAAAAAGAAAAAAGGGAGGGAGGGGAGAATCTTTAGGTTTTAGTGAGAGGAAGAAGATTGATTACAGCTAAGTTGATAGGTTATATACCGGTGGAATTAGTATATTTAAGAAATGCTTGGATTCAGTGCTTAGAACATTGGTTCAATAGAACTTTACGAAAAATGTGTGAAAAGTCCTCCCCCTTTCCATCCTCATGTATATACATATTATTCTTGGAAGAAACTTTTAAGATTTCATTGAAGTATACCTGTGAACTATGGCCTCATTGTCTGTCTGCATGCTGAATTGCTTTCTGTTGGCTACTCTTGCAAGTTTAATTGGATGTTACATTCTTAAGTGACACAGAAAATACATTTCTTGCTTTGTTCATTGTGTTAAGTGAATACCCTGTGTTTGCAATGTTACCAATGGATTACTTTTTTTTCTTGAGCTTGCAAATAATCAGTAGTTTTAGTTTTTCACTTACAGTTTGTTTCCTGATTTTAATGTACCTGGATACATTCTAGTCATTCTGGATTGATACTTTAACTCATACAGATAATAACCTCTAAAAATAAAACTTTTCAGATTATTTTTTAAAAAATGAAATTAGTTTTACCTTATCCTGAGTGTAACTTGGAAGATTAATGAAAGTGCATAAACATAGTGTCAGACTCAACACCTTTATCTACAGCAGTTTGTTTGGATCAAAAAGATACGAATTTACGATTAATGTACATTAGAAAAGATTAGAATGTAATGCATCAAGTGTGTGGTATTGTTAAGCTTTTAACAGAGGTTTCCACTCTCATTTCCAGGTAATCAGGAAAGAGGGAGCATTCCTGAGCCAGAGTTGAGGGGCTTTGGCTGAGATGTGTCAACTGTTTTCTTTGCCATAATTTCACCTTCTTTGCCATAATTTCAACCGCTTTGACTGCCTAAGCAGATGGGTCTTTTTCTCTTTCTGCTTTCTCTTATTTCCCTGAGGGTTCTTTTCATTACTGAATTCATTGCCTTCTTAGAGATAGGCTTGTGTTGAAGGGCAGGTATATACAAATATCTGCACTCTTTTCGTAGAACCCTTTGGCTATGAAGTTTAGTCATTTGTGATTATTCTCTGTCACATAAAAATGTCAGATGTTCATTAAGCTTAGGAAACTGCAAAGCAACGAAGTGTTGAAAAAGTAAAGGGAAAGCACTTTCTGATTGTAGGAGCAATTGAGCTTAGCAGTCTAGCTAAGCAAAAGCTATTCCAAAGCTAGTATTTTTCTTTAGGCCTCACCAACCCTGTTTTGAATGATCTCAACTCCTTGTTGCATAATTAGCTTATGCACGAAGTTTAACAAATTTGAATAGCACTTAAGTAGGTGAAAAGTCCAGCTGCCTGAATGATTTTCTTTGGAATAAGAATATTCATATTTTTGAGCCACTCATTTAAAACCCAGTTATGAAATCAGTAGCATAGAGAGTTATACAATATCTGAAAGGCCATTTGAGATTGATTGATTCATTGTATTTTTCACAGTGTTGGTGAAATTTGTAGCCTCGCATGGCAAGCACTTTACCATTGAGCTGCATTCCCAGCTCGACTTTATTTTTTTAATTGACAAATTAAAATCCATATTTTTATGTCTAGAAATTGAATAATTGAATTAACAGGTTACTTATATCACACCAAAGTCAGTTTTTCTAGAAAATACGAAGTTATGTACCATATTTCTAAAATGTCAGAATTTTTTTTAATTAAGTGAACTTTTAGATCTTAGAGGTTGATTTATATACTTGAAATAGAAAAATAATTAAATTTAAATAGAAATAACTGTAATAATACTAATTCATTTGAATATACCAGCTGATAATACTAGTAATTTACATAAGTGAATTTATAGGATAGGATTTCCCTTTGCAGTTCAGGCAGGCCTTGAACTTACTTTGTAGCTCAGGCTGTCCTTAAACTCATGAGAGATCCTTCTGCCTCAGCATCTTGAGTGCTGGGATTATAGGTGTGTGCCACCATGCCTGGCCTAATTTTTTTTTTTTTAATCCTTTTAAAACTAGGTTTTTTGATAGTACTGAGGATTGAACTAAGGGTGTTCTCAGCTGTATCTCCAACACTTTATTTTGAAATTGGGTCTTGTTAAATAGCCCTAGACTGGCATTGAACTTTTCCATCCTTTCTCAGTCTAATAGGTAACTGGGATTAGAGGTGTGTGCTGCTAAACCCAGCCTAAAAGTTACTTTTTCACGATTTCGTTGAAGTTTAGTCATTGAATAATAAACTACATGCTCAAATAATAAAAGTATATAATATAATTTATATTTTCATTTTTTTTTGATTGTTTCCTGGGTTTGATTATTGTAAATAAAGCTGTTGTGAACACTCATACACAGAGCTTTGTATGAAAATATGATTTCATTTTTCTGGATGGCTTGTTAATTGTGTAGTGGCTATGGCTGTGGCCATTACACAATTGCCTTTACCTTTCTGAGAAACTACCGAACTGTTTTTCTAAAGTATTTGTACCATTATGTATTTCCACTCTTGAGTATGTGAAATTTCTATTCTACATTCTTTGAAACATGTGATATAGTCAGTTGAAAACCTTTCTAAAAAATTATTATCCTTCTGTTTGTGTAGTCTTATAAATAAAAAGATCATTTGGAAAATGTAAAAAGAGTGTCAAATAAATAGCAAAAAGATTTTTAAAATTAATTTTTTTTTTGATACTGGGGATCAAGCTCAGGACCTCACACTTGCCCAGCAGGTGCTTGTGCTGCTGAGCCAAACCTCTAGCCCAACTAAAGTTAATTTTTAAAAGCAATGTAGTTATTATGATGATAAAAGGTAGCTTGCTAAAAACATTGGAAAATTGGAAGATACTGTTTGATTTTAAGGGAACGATTTTGTTATGTGTGTACTTGATTTTTAGGCTTATTTTTTTCCTTTCATAGAGTTTTCCAGAAAAGGACCTTCTGCACTGTCCATCTAAGGATGCGATTGAAGCTCATTTTATGTCTTGCATAAAAGAAGCTGATGCTTTAAAGCATAAAAGTCAAGTAATCAATGAAATGCAGAAAAAAGATCACAAGCAACTTTGGATGGGACTACAAAATGGTAACTATAGCAGTGCTTAATTTCAGAATGCCACTTTAATTCAGTATCCATCCCCAGATTTGCACAGTAGCTATTTTTAGTTATCTCTTTCCTTATAATCTTCCAATATCCCTGTTTAGGATTCTCTAGCATTAGACCAGTCACTTAGCCCAAGATTTAACAAGTGTACAGATTGTTTATAGCTTTTGAAGACAGTGCCTCTGTATTACTTGTAGGGTATGATTCTCCCTCTGAGGGATGACCCTTCTGGAATTACAACTGGAACCTGAGGTTGTGTACCCAGGTATCTCTACTTGGGCAGGGATACAATGTCACCTTTTGCTTTCTCAAAAAAGTAGATTTGCTTTGTGCTTAGTATCTCTCTACTCTGTGATACAGAAAATTCCTCCAAGAAAACAGATGGGAAACATGAAGTTCTTTATATTATACATCTTTTGGATATGATAGTTCTCTAATCTTGGTTCCAGCAATTTCAGGCATTTGGTTTAAATAACATAATTATTGTTTTACATGGTTCCAGTATGCATGAATTTCATTTACCATGGTTCAGCTAAGTAACACCAGCACTCTATTTGGTTCTAATTTTAGTTACTATGTTATATTAAATAAATTACAGAAAGTATAATTTTATTGCTAGCTGTTCAATACAGCAATGGTTTCATAATGTTATATTTTGTAAATTGATATGGTCATGATCAGTGACAAATCATATTTCTTCTTACAATGTCCAGTTTTAGTATATGTGCTGCCAAAGTGGGCACTTTACAATGTCCGTTAGTTGGTCTTTAGGTATTTGTTATTCTGTTCTCCACAGTCAGCAAAGTATGTAGTTCTAGTGCTTACTTGTTTCCAGTAATAAGTATTGTAACATTTTAAACAGAATTGGATAAGAAACATAAAAATGCAGCAAAGCAACAGTGATAATGTTAGAAGTGGAATTTGAATAGATGTTAATAGAAAAATAGCCGACTTCGGGAATCCTGACCACGCTGCATTACAAGAAACCAGATATATAACCAGAGGAATATACTGAGGGTAAACTTACTGACATAAACGAGAAAAGTAGATGCCCTAGGGTAAGTGGTATAGTTAAAGGAACTCATAGAGCTGTCTCATGACATTGAAAATATAAATAATAAAATGTTGGAAGCTGGTTAAAACATGACAGTATTTCAGTTCACCTAGTTGGTTGTCCATAACTTGTTATATTTTTAACAAGAAATAAATATTTTTATTCTGTTCCTGATGTTTTAAATTGTGTGTATTTACTTTTATTTACTTTTTAGATTCCCATATGCATTTGTAATGCATAGAATTTTTAATATTTTGAAAAACTTTTAAAAAGATGAAATAGTCATTTTCTTCATTAATTATTAAGAGTACTTTGCATAATTTTAGCTGGCTTGATCACTAAAAATGACCATGATGGTTAGCACATCTTGTATTTTGCCTTTGAAAGTTGTTTTTGGTTACTAGTTAGTCCAGTATAAGTTCTTCCATGGTAGTGACATTATGCACAAGAGTTGTTTATAGTCATATAGGAGCATGATTTTGATCTCGAGATGTAGGGCACATATTTTATGACATGTACTATAAATTATGTGTTCTTATTTCTTTGCTTTTGATTTCTTAGATTAGACCTGGGTAACATGGTTCTTTTCCTTAATTTCATACTTATACATCTGGTATTTTTTTATGGAGTACAAAAATTCATAATCAAATAATTAAAAATATTTACAACACCTAAGAAAGTATTATTACATGTATTTTTGTTCTAGCTATTTCAAAATGAACTGATATTTTAGAGATTTGTGAATATGAAAATAGCATAGATGGAAGAAGCTGAGATCACAGAAAGAGAGAAGGGAATTGGGAATAATTTGACTTCATAATTGAAATACTTTAGATGGGCAGATGTTAATGAAAACTCAGAGATTCCAAAGAGGATTCTAAAAGTTCTTGAAATGTTTAAATTGGAGCATCGAATCAAGTATGGAGGGTGATATGAAATATAATCAGAAATTACAGAGACTGTTTAAATTTTTGTTTAATGCAATAAAAGACGCATTTCTGTTAATTCCCTTCCAAATACTCCTGCTCCTTTTGAGCAGATCCCTTTGTTTTTTCCACTTTGTGAAGCAGTCCTGGAAGTCCTCTTTCAGGTATGTTCTTAGTTGCACTGTTTTGCATGGCTGACTCGATGTCCTGAATTGATTCAAAGTGTTTACCTTTTACGGTCATTGTGACTGTGTGGAAAAGCCGTACGTTGCATTGTGCCGGATCAGTGAATTGTGTGGTATGAGTAAGCAGGAGGAGGACAGCAGAGCTGGAACCCAGCAGCAGTCACTGTAATTTTGATCGCACTTCACAAAGCTACCTAAGCAGACTTCTAGAACTGCTTCACAAAGTGGAAAGCACAGTGGCATGTGTTTGAAGAGAGGGGGAGTATTTTGGGGGAGATTAATAGCAATATGTCTTTAACTGTATTTTAAAAGTCGAAACATTCACTGCGAATGTTGATTATACCTTGTAGTTAAGAGCTATGAGAAAAATGGTCTGCTTTGTAGTTTCAGGTCTAGCAATCCTTAAGTCATTCGGTCCCTTTGAGCTTCAGTTCCCTATATGTAATACTAGAGAATAACTGCCTTTTGGGTCTCTGTAAGTGTTTGAAAGGAAATAAAGCTGTCTCAGTTGTAAGAATTGATTCTGGGAATTAACCAAGGCCTTGTGCATGTTAAACACACGCTTTACTATTGAGCTGCACTCATGGCCTTTCAATAAAAAATTATTAAGAAAATATTTTAATCCCTAGGGTATACTTGGCAAAATGCAATTATATGACAGATATGTGTTTTTATAAACCATCACTAGAAACTTTATGTATTGTTTAGAGCTACAGTTATGCTGCAGTTGGAGAATTAAGTAGTTATGCCAGAGGTTATATGGTGCACAGACCTAACATTTATTATTTGGCTGTCGGGAAATACAAAGCGAAAGATGGCCTTACTGTGGTTCACGCCTGTCTGTGTGAGTAGGTAATTTCTGGTGTCCAGGACAGGCGTACCTCATTGGTACTCAGTGTAAATACCTGATAATCATCAAGATCATTACATACGTGTAGCCACTGCTGTTTATGTAGATCCCTTAGTATAGCTGGACTAATGAGTGAGCTACAGTTTAAGTGAATGAGGACTCCAGAACATGCAGTGCAGCCAAGAAAAGCTAAGAAGCTAAATAAGTGTGTCAGGCATTCCCATGACTGTGTGTCTCTTCTTGTGGTACTCAGATCCGAAGTGATGCTTCTCCATTTTAAATGATGACGAAACACTGGCCATCTAAGAAAATTCCAGTTGCATGTCTGTAATCCAAACTGCTTTGGGGGATGAGGCAGGAGGGTCACAGATTCAAGCTTTAGGGAGACCCTGTCTCAGAAAGGGCAGGGAATGTCGTTCAGTGGTATGCTTGGCTAGCATTGGTGAGTCTTTAAGGTTCAGTCTCTAGTCTGGCAAAAGAAAAAAGCAAGGAGGGAAAATAAAGAAAAGAGGAAGAAGGAAAGAAACAAAGAACGAAAGAGAAAAAAGGTCAAGTCACAGAAGGCTACAGCAAATATTTTTCATTGACCTAAAGAATGAATCAAATGGCCAGGGATTTAGCTCAGCAGCATAAGCGCCTGCCTGGCAAGCATGAGGTTGTGAGTTCAATCCCCAGGACCACCAAAAAAAAAAGAATCACATGTCACAAGTTCAGAGCTTGGTGTAATTCAGTGCGTCATGTAGTCTGAGGACTACCTCAGCTGTTGTCATTGCTACTTCTGAGGCGTAGAATTCTTTTTTCATGTTTCTACCTTGAATTGTGTTTTTCTTGCATATTTTGACTTTTTATTTAAAGAGAAAACAACAGAAAAAGGGTAGAAATAATACATAATTTAAAAAAATAAACAGTAAGCAATCACTAGTTGATAATTAAATATTGTCCACTTAGAGATAGTTGTTCCAGTTACAAAAGTAAAGCATACAAAGTGGACATTTAAACAGCGAGACTGCAAATAGTTCTATTCAACGATAGTAATGGCTATCAATCTTACACACTTAAACATACATGCAGTTATATCCTTTAGATCACTTTTTTTCCCTCCCTTTTTTACAATAACAATTACACATTTTGGGTTTTATCACTCCTGCATTTCTTACTACTTTTTACACTAGAGACTCATTGTGATATTTCTAAATACGATTCTTATTTATTTCACTAATGAGCATAGTCTCAAGTTGTCTCCATTTACCTATGAAGGCCTCAAGATCATCCTTTTTTATAGCTGAGTAATATTCCATTGTAGAAAAACACCACATCTTTTTCACCCACTCTGCGGTTAATGGGCACCGTGGTTGTTTCCAAGATTTAGCTATTACAAATTGTGCTGTTATGAACATGGGTGCACATATATCACTGTGATATGACCTTTTCAGTTTTTCTGGGAAAATACCCAGGAGGGGAAGAGCTGGGTTGAATGGAACTTCCAATCCTAGTTTTCTGAGAATTCTCCATACTGCTTTCCATAGTGGTTGCACCAGTCTGTACTCCAGCAGTGGAGCAGTGCTCCTTTTTCCTCGCATCCTCGCCAGCAATTGTTATCAGTTGATGGCAGATGGCAACCATTCTTTCTGGAGTGAGATGAAATCTCAGTGCTGTTTTAATTTGTATTTCTTGAATGACCAGTGATGATGAACATTTCTTCATGTATTTTATTTTGCCATTTGTATATCTTCATCTGAGAACTGTGTTTTTGGAGAAGGTCTTTGAATTTGGGGGGCTTCATTTTTTTTTTTTTAATATGTTCTAGATATAAGTCCTTTGTCTGAGGGGTTGCTGGCTAAAATTCTTTCCCATTCTGTGGGTTTTCTTTTCACTCTGTTGGTGATTTCTTTTGAAGTGCAGAAACTTTTCAATAATATGAGATCCCAGTTGTTAATTCTTTGAAGTGTTTCCTGTGCAGTTTGCATTTTGTTCATATATTTTCTAACTACCTCTGTATCTCCCAGACTTCTGCCTACCTTGTCTTCCAGTAGATTTAATGTTTCTGTTTTAATGTTTAGGTCTTTGATCCATTTAGACTTTAGTTTTTTTGACTGTTATTTTAAGTTGTATTTCCTTAAATTAATTTTTAAAATAGAATTTAAGTCTAAACTAATAGTGTTTGGTTTTAATATATTGCCTTTTTCCTATAAGTTATCTTAGTGGTTACTATGGTTGGATTTTTTTCTTTTTTCTTTCTTTCTTTTTTTTTTTTTTTTTTTTTTTTTTGAGACAGTTTCAGTAATGCAGTAGCTGGCCTCAAACTTGTAGCAGTCCTCCTGCCTCAGCCTCCTCAGTGCTCGGTTATGGCTGGTTTTTTTGTAATTAATGTAATTGAGTTTGTACTACCCAGTCTTGTGGGAGGTTTATTGTAGATACTGTAGTCTTTAGTACTTTATTTTCTGTATTTTGAAAACTGAAAGTGAAGTGCTGAAAAGTAATTAAGGTAAATTTGGCAAAAGCAGTTTTCTGTTCCTTATAGAATGAATGCTCTTTTTTTGTAACTTCACACATTTTAATGTTCATCTTTATTATTACCTTCTACATGGATCGTTCCTTCTAGATATTTATTTTGAACACCTTACATTTCTCTGAAGCTATTCTAGGAACTAGAGATTGAGCATCATGACCGATCTTTATAAAACTTATGGACAAGCAGAGGCAGAAATACAGTATTTATGCTTTCATATTGTCTCTTTGTCATCTTTTTCTTTTCTTTCTTTTTTAGTTTTTTAGGGGAACAGGGCGGAGTGTGGTTCCGGGGGTTGAACTAGAGCTAGTGCTAGGCAACTGCTTACCACTGAGCTATATCCACAGCCCTTTAAAATGGTTTGCTTGTTTGAGAGAATTGTCCAGGCTGACCTTAAGCTTACTGTTTCCTCTCTCGGGAGTTCTTGTCTTTGGAGTACTTTGAAGTATAGGTGTGTCTACTTTTCAGATCCGCTTCGTTTTTGTACTTTGTCATACTCTGGTATAGTTGTATGGTTTATGTATTCTCCTAGCATAATACTCTGGGTTAAAGTATATCTTGTTTTTATAATCCTTGACACCTAGTGTGGTTTAAAGAGTGTAGAAAAAAATGTGTGTTGGCTGAGTGGCTCCTTTTTTTTTATTTCTTGCTGATGCTACCAGGAAGTATTAACAGGTCTTCATAAATAGTGTATTATTATAATATAGGAAGTGGCTTTTAAAAACTTACTCTAATATGAATTTTATTTTTAATTTTTCCTCAAAAAATTTAATATTCTGTGAAGTCAAAGGTGCTTTACCTTTTATAATCTAACTGTACATTTGTCAAAACTGAGACAAAGCAGAAGATAAATTTGATTGAGAACTGCACCTGTAGAGCATAATGACTAAGCAGAAATTTAAATGATTTTTGAATACTTTCAAATGCTAATTTTAATTTCAAAGGTCTCTGTGAAGGAGAAATAAGAAAAGCTTTTGAAACCAAGAGCATTCATTTCAGTGCCTTTCAGTGTTTTTAATTTGTGCCTTTCAGTGTTTTTAATGGGTTTTCACTTTAGATATATAAACATTTAACTTTCGTGTGAAACAAAGTTAATGACCACAAAAAAGAAAAGAAAGCAGAATTTTCATGTGTGAGGCACTAAGTGTCACTAAATGCACAGATTGTTTTCTTATTGTGAAGTTGGTTTTTTTTAAAATAAGCTAGACATTTGAGGAAATCAATAACAATATTTTAGTGTGATATAAAATTTAGTTTTAATCCTGCTTGTGTGAGTGTATCTTCTAAAACAAAGCCTTAAATTCCATTGATTTATATATAAAGGCAAAGCTTGACTTCTGGGTTTGTTTAAAACTTGAGTGATTTACAAAATGTGATTAGTCCAGTTAATTTTTTGGAGAAATTAATCAGTAGTGTGCCTTTTTAACTTTAAACTGGCTACTAATAGGAAGTAGTGGTTACTACATTAAAAAAAATAAGTTTGGTAAGTAATGTAAGCAATAAATGCAATCATTCCAGCTCTTTGGCAGCTTACGTGATAGATAGGTGTGTTGTAATTGTATCTCTTTGTTTTTATTAGCGATATACAGGAGAATAAGTATTGGGTGGAGAATCACCTGGTCTGAGATGAGAAACATATGTCTGATCTTTTTGTTTTGTCTCTTACCAGTTTTGTGACTATCACAGATCACTGTTTTCCTCTATTTTGGAGTGCCTTTACACGTACGAGGCTCAGACTCAAGGACTGAGCATCAGTGATCACCTGTACTTCATTCTGGAAGCAGCTGTTTTTCTGCTGGTTCCGGAGGGACTTCCTGGATGAGGAATTGTAACTGGTTTCTTTTCCTCTCCCTCTTTTTTTTATAAAGCAGGACATAGGTAGAAGCTTTCCATTATTAATTGTACTATGATAGAGACATCAGAGAGACAAATGTTTGTGTAGCTAGTGCAGCCAGTAACCACCTTGAAGCTTCCATTTGTTGCGACTTGCAGTGCCAGGTGCTATGCCAGATGTGGGTGTTACGGCATGAGTGATTCCTAAGTAGAGTGTCAGCAGAAGGTGTGAATACTCTTCTTGAATATTTGCTTTTTTGAAAGGTTGACATTTGAACAACTTGCTTATTTTAAAGTCTATATAAAAATTCAGATCTTTACCAATTGTGAAAACACTGAAACTACACTTTATAATTAAGAGTAAATAATATATAATGGATCTCTGTACTGATTGTTTAGCTATGGCAGTTATCAGTATGTGGCCAATCTTGTTTTATCTGTTACCTTTACTCCCTATTATGCTTGGAATTTTTATAACTTTTTACTCTTTTTTCCATTGTCTGATATGTCACTGTCACATATATTCCTTACACATCTTTAGTGTTTAAGTAATCCTTAGAGACAACATTCATTTTTTCTCATTGTCATGGGTATGAATGCAATCTTTCTTAAAGGAGGATCATGCCCATAGCATAGTGGTATGCATTAGGTGGCCAGTACTAGAACTTAACTGGGCCAGCCATATTACAAGGCATAGTGGATACTTGGATGAAAAAGACAAGCATGTTAAACAGCTAGTAGTTAAATGATTTAAGAAAGGGAAGCAATAGAGAATGAGGTTGTGGTGATGAAAACATTCCAGGCTAGAGGAATGATGTGAGTGAGACTGTTAGGCAGAGAGCTTTCTGATAGTGACACAGAGGCCATGCTAACTCAGTATGATGATCAGGTGAATGGCAAGGAGGTGGCACTGGAAGTTGAGTAGAGGCTCTATCCATGGCCTTTTAGGCCTTCGTAAGTACACTGAATTTAATCTTGGGAAATAGGGTAAGGTGGTAGAGGGAAAAGAGAGATTTTAAGCAGATCCTAAAGCAATCAGATTTCCCTATAAAGCCATCCCTTTGCAAACAGGATGGCTCATGAATCTGAAAGGAGCAAATATATATTTATAAGGCTAAGAAGGGGTTTATGTCAGTGTTAGGTGACAGATCATAGTTGTTCAGACCATATACGATAACCTTGGATAAAGGAAGTCACAGATATGACAAATTTGTGATGCAAAGTTACTAAGATTTAAAAACGGTAAATAATAGAACTGTTGATTCTGAGACATTTGAGAAACTTGCATTACCTAATTATTCTAATCCAGCTCATGTTATCAAGAAATCCCTAACCCCTATTATTACTGTGATTCAAAAGAATGTAAGTTACATTGTCTGTATACTGATTTGTTTTGCCTACTAGTTGAAGTTAGGTATATTACTTGATAAAATCTTCATATTTTTTAAGTTGAAACATTTGCTTGTCTCTTGACCTCAGGCACCTCTCACATGTTTTACTGATAAAATCATTGACATTGGTTTTTGTGATTCTATCTTTAAGTTCTTTTAGTGCCCTGTAGAAACAACTCCAGACGCACTCAGTCACCTTATCTTTGACAAAGGAGCCAAACACATTCACTGCAAGAAAGACAGCCTCTTTAATAAATGGTGCTGGAAAAACTTGCTTTTCACATGCAGAAGATTAGAACAAGACCCACATCTTCCTTTTGGGGTGGTGGTGGTGGTGGTGGTGGTGGTGGTGGTGGGTATTAGGAATCAAACTGAGAACTTTGCACTTGCTGGGCCGGCGCTGTGCTTGCTGATCTACATCCCCGGCCCAGGACCCATATCTTTCACCATGCACTAAACTGAGATTGAAATGGATCAGAGATCTAAATATTAAAACAAATACTAAGTCTGCTGGAAGATAGAATAGTACAACTCTTGACTATCTTAGTGTAGACAAAGACTTTCTGAACAGGATCCCAGTTGTGCAGGAACTATCACAAAGAGTGAACAACTGGGATCTCATCTTATTAAAAAGTTTTTGCACAAGAGAAATGACCAACAAAGTGAACTTGACAACCCGCAATGTGGGAAAAAATTTTTGCCAGCTGTTCCTTAGACTAAGGAGTATATATCAAAAATATGTAAAGAACCCAATAAAAGCCAGACCCCCCCCAGTCTAAAGATCTAATTGAAAAAATGATTGGATCTGACATGAACAGATACTTCACAGATGAAGAAGTGGAAACAGCAAATGTATGAAAAAAATGTTTAACATCGCTGGTCATTCAAGAGATGCAAATTAAAATAACACGGAGATTTCATCACAATCCAGGAAGAATGGCTGTTACCAAGAAATCTGCCAGAAATGCTGATGGGGCTGTGGCGAAAAGAGAATCATTATCTACTGTTGGTGGAACCAGTGTGAAAATCAGTATATAGATTCTCCCAAAAAACTAAACTGGAGGGTCCATTGGACTCAGCTGTTCTCCTTGGTATCTTCTTCAAAGAATAAAAAAAATCATACCACAGTGGTATATTCACAGTGGCATGTTTCTAGCGGCTCAGTTCGTAGTAGCTTAATTGTGGAAACAGCCCAAATGTCCATCAGTCAATAAAGATGTGTTGCTTTTTTTTTTTTTTTAATAAAGTGAAGTAATACTCTGCCTTAAGAAAGGATAATCTTGAGACATTTCTAGGTAAATAGCCGCACCTTGAGAACATACCCATAAGTGAAACAGATCACAGACACGTTTAAATACTACATAGCTTTTCTGGTGTGAGAAACTGAAAGTGTAAATAAGGATCAAAATTTTTAATGTTGTGAAATAGGAGGAAAATGTTCAAATGGGAAGGGAACAAGGGAGAATGGATTGGGGGGGGAGGTGGAGAGGGGAAAGATGAGAGAAGGTAAAAAAGTAATCCCAGTTTATCCGAAGGTTTGCATAATGTACAGACCCACGTCCACCAGGGCACAGTGCATTTCGTTACCTGCAGCCTTATGGAGGCGGTACTTTCCCGTTAGCCGTATGTTTTTACTCTTTTTGTCGTTTGCTGGTCTTCCCCAGTAGTATTCTCTGTGTTGTCTTTCACCGTAAGACATAGTCTATGAAGTTCATTTTATTTTCCTTCTTTCTGCAAGTCTCATGCTCAGTGTTGGCCGTCTTGCTACTCTTCTCTCAGGTGACTTGAGCTGTGACTGGGTTCATCTTTTATCTGTTATTTTAGTGTTAACTTGTTGAGAGAGGTTATTGTCTACTGTATGATTTAAACTTCAGGTACCAGATAGAGCAGTGACCAAAACATGGGGCTTTTCACCTTTGTGGACTTAATTCTAATGTGGGGAGGCAGATATGCACTTACCAAATATATTATGACTTGATGACAAATGCAGTGAGTGGATGCGTGGGGAAAGATGAGAAAGACCTATGAGACAGGCCATTGTTGTTTTAAGCAGGGTGATCAGAGAAGTCTTCACTGATTGACATTAACGGAAGCCTTGAAACAGTTGAAGAACATGCATTTATGTGGGGTTAAAAGAGTCACAGTAGAGAGAGCATCAAGTTCAAAGGCACTGAGTGGGAATGTGCTAGATACTTTGAGAGAATATAATTCTGTTCCTATCTTTTAAAAGTGTAGGTAACATAGGCTTTCTTTTTTGGATATTGTCCATAGTACACCTGTCGTAATTTCCCTCTATCTGCTGAAGAGGGAAATTATTACAGTGCATCATAAAGTGTCCCTCTTCAGACACAATGAATACTTGTACCTGGAATTTCAGATGTCATGAATTTTCCCAGCTTTGCCATATTATTTACATCCTTCTTGTTTTCAGCTTTTAAATTGTTTTAAATTGTTGTCAGCTTTTTCACTGATCTTGTTCCTCAGTAGACCGCTTTATTTACTTTAGTAGTACTCTCAAATGTTTCAGATAATAGATTTGAATTTGACTTCTTTGAAGTATCCTGGGACTCATCATTTTCCATAACATCACCCACAGCGATCCTGCCACCCTGATTGCCGGCCTTCTGCACAAACAGTGTGATGCTCAGTCCCTGCTCCCCTAGATCTTGGTCTGTCGGAAGCCGTACTTCTGCGTGATCCCATGTACTGTATTGCCACACATGTTAGCCAGTAAAGAGTTGCTGAACTTGGTTAGCCATCTCCATCGATGCTATTCCCCATTCATGAGGAGGAATAGTAACCTTAGAAGACTGATCATGAGGAAAATCTTGATGCGACTCTCTGTCTTTCTCTACAAGAGAAGTGGGTAAGGTGATGGCAGCTCTTCACAGCTTCTTTTCTTCCTCTCCTTATCTTCATCAGAGTCTGATATGATTGCCTTTATGTTTGCCTTTATACCTCTTTTTCCTTTTTTCTCTCTTTCTAACTTCTTCATCTTTGTTGTTCCTCTCTTTGGCAGTTTACTGTTTTATCCTAATTTAGGAAACATAGGACTTACTCTTCTGAATCCAGCACCCTGAATTTATCCCAGTTGTAGAGAGTATGTTTATCAACTAAGGAATCAACTTCTCATGCAACATAGATGTAAAAATTCTCAACAAGATGTTAGCAAACAGAATACAGAACATTACCAAAAAGATCATACATTATGATCAAGTAGGTTTCAACCAAATGGTTCAACATAGGTAAGTCAATAAGTGAAACAGAACTTATAAACAGAAGAAAGGTGGAAAACAAATGATCACTGGGTGTAGTGACACACACCTGTAATCTCACCATTGGGAAGCTGAGGTAGGAAAGTTGACATGAGTTCAAGGCCAGCCTGTGTTACATAGAGACTCTGTCTTAAAAAAAAACACCGAAGAAACCAAAACCAAAACCAAAAATCCAAAATATATAATCATACCAATGGATACAGAAAGGGCTTTCAAAATACCCCTTCATGATTTAAAAAAAAAAAAAAAAAAGCCTGAATAAAACAGGTACAGAAGCACCATACTTGAATAATGTTAAAAGATACATATGACAAACTAATAGCCAGCATCATACTAAATGGAGAAAAACTAATTCTTGTAAAATCAGGAACACAACAAGGATGTCCTCTTTGTTAGATGTCTTTCATCCTTGGTTAGATTAATTCCTATTTTTTTTTTGAAGCTACTATGAATGGAATTATGTTTAAACTTTTCATCTTGTTCATTGTTGGTATATACAAATGCTAATGATTTTTGTGTGTTGATCTTGTATCCTCCTGCCTTGGGGAACATGGTTACTAATTTTAACAGCTTTTTGGTGTTCTTTGGGTTATGTATGTAGAGTGTTATGTCATCTGTGAATAATGGTAAGTTCTTCCTTCCATATACAGAATGTATCCCTTTTATTTCTTTGTGTCTTCTAATTGCTCTGGCTAATTTTTCAAGTGTTTTGAGTAGAAGAAGCGATAGTGGGCATCTTTGTTTTTGTTTTTCTTTTGTTTTTTTTTTTTGTTGTTGAAAATTTTTGCATCTATGTTCATTAAAAGGAGATTGGCCTGTAGTTTTCTTGCTGGGTCTTCATCTTACTTTGAGGTCAGGGTGATACTGATTTCTGTAAATGAGTTTGGGTGCACTCTGTCCCTTTCAGTTTCTTTGAAGAGCTTGAGAAATATTGCTGATGTAACATCCTTAAAGGTTTTGTAGAATTCAATGATGAACTCATCAACTCCTGGGCTTATTTGGTAGATTCTTTATTACTGTATCATTTTCACTATGTTTTTTTGTAGAATTATTAAACATTTTTATGTTTTCTTGATTTAGTTTTAGTAGTTTGTATATATCTATGAATCTGTCCATTTCTTCAAAATTTGCTAATTTGTTTGGAGTATAATTCTTTAAAGTAGTTACTACCTTCTGGATTTCCGCAATTTCTGTTGTGATTTCACCTTTTTTTGTTTCTAATTACATCAATATGTTTTTTCTCTCTTTCTCTTTGAGTTTGGTGATGGGGTTATCTATTTTTTTATGGAACCACATCTTTAGTTTGTTAATTTTTAATGGTTTTTTAAAAGATAAATTCATTGGGGCTGGGGATTTAGCTCAGCAGCATAAGCACCTGCCTTGCAAGTGTGTGGTTGTGAGTTTGATCCCTGGTACCAGTAAAAAAGAAAAAGACCAAAAAAAAAAAAAAAAAGTTAAATTCATTGATTTCTCTCTTTATATTTTCAGTCCTTAATTTGTTTGGAGCCAGTTTGTTGCAGTAGCTCAAAGTATTTTAAGATTTCTCATAAGGTTGTCTTTTTGAGTTTGCTTTGTTTTTCTTATGTGAGCATTAATTGATAAGAATTTTCCTTGCAGAACTTCTTTTTATCATGTCCCAGGAGTTCTCACGAGTTGTATGTTCATTATCATTAACTTCCAGAACCTTTTAAGTTTCTTCTTTGATTCTTTTTTTTTTTTTTCTGTGCCCCATTGGCTGTTTAGCAATATATTATTAATTATCCAGGAGCCTTCTCTGAAATTTCTTGTGTCGTTGATTTCTGTTTTCGTTGCTCAGTGTCTGATAGTGTGCATGGGGTAATTTATATTCTTTTATATTTACTTTTGCTGGCTTTGTGGACTAGTGTTTGAACTGTTTTGGGAAAAGTCACTATGTGCTGCTGAAAAGAATGCATACTGTATCTCAGAAGGGTTGGAACACTATATATAGCCATTAAATCCGTATGCTTACGGGTGTAGTTCAGTTCTGAAATTTCTTCATTAATTTTTTGTTTAGCTGCTCTCTTTGCAAAAGGAGGGTGTTAAAACCTGCTGTTACGATTGTGCTAGTGTTTATTTGATTTTTAAAAGTGCAGCAGTTTTTTTCTTACAGAGATAGATGTTCCAGTGTTTAGTACATGTATGTTTACCAGCATTGTTTTCGGATTTTTCCCTTCACTATTATATGTAGTAATCTTTGTGTGTTCTAATCAGCTTTAGCTTGGAGTTTACTGCATGCGATACTAGAGTTTCTTCTGCTTGTTTTCAGTACTTTGGTGCATGAAATGTTGCTTTCCGTTCTCTTAAGTTTTTAATATATGAATATGTTTTTGGATTAGATAAGTGTTGTGAATGTAGCATATTGTTGAATTCTGCTTTTTAGTAAGTTGGATTCTGCTTTTAGACAGTTCAGACTGTTAACATTGAAAGATACTAGTGATATGTGTTAGTTGTTTACTATTGTTGCCTTCTTTCTTTGTTGTATTCTTTTTTTTTTTCTTGATTTCTTTTTGTTGTTGTTGTTTATTCATTAACCTCCCTAGTTTCCTCTGTTTTTAGCTGTATGATTTGTTGTTTCTGTGGGGAATATTTTTAAGTGTTTTCTCTAGAGCTGATTTAGTCTTCTAAACTGACCTTTTTCATGGAAATACCTTATTTCTCTATTTTGAAAGATAGCTTCTGAGTTGAAAGTTATTTGCTATTAGGGTTTGAAATACTTCACTTCAAGCTCTTCTGGCCCCCAAGGTTTGTGCTGGGAATCTGCCATGATTCTAACTGGCTTACTTTTATATATGGCTTTCTGTTTTTCTCTGACTGCTTTGAAAATTATGTTTTGTTGTGTTTTGTTTCTAGATATATAGGAATTTAATAAGGATATGCCTTGGTGAGCTTTTTTCATTGTAACTGTTTGATATTGTGTAAATGTTGCTTACTTGTATTTTAAACTCTTATATTTGGGAAATTTCAGTGATTTCTGTAAGTATATTAGTGAATCCATTTGTGCTATCTTTTAGTTTTTGTCTAATTCTGATTAGCATTAGATTGATCTTACTATCACCTAGTAGCTGCTGGATAGTCTTCTCTTGTTCTTTTATTTCCTTTTTGGCTTCCTTGAACTTTTTATTGTAATTCATTCTATCCTTAATACCATATATTTGGTCTTCACATTATATTATATCTTCACATTGGTCATTTCTGTAGTGATGAATTCTATGAAGTTTATTAGTTCAACTATTTCAGTCTGATGTCTTTTGGAGAATGCCATATCCTTGTTGACTCTGTCATTCAAAATTTGAATGCTTTTTTGCTCATTCAATCTTTTACCTATTTTCCCAAAATTCACCATGGGCATATTGAGATTACTGTGAAGTTTTATTTCATTTTCTCTTGAACTCATTTTCTTCCTCACTTCTATGAACTTTTCATAGATTTCTGCTACCTGGTATTTGTACCCCTTTCCCTTTCACCCCCCTTGGCCTGCCTGGGAGAGCTGGGAGAAGCGTGGTTTTCAGAGGGTTCTACCTGCTTGCTTCCTCACTGTCCTCTGAGTATTAGTGTTTATGTGTTTTTATTGAATCTTTTTGTGAAAAAGTAAATATGGCCCTCTCTTTTATTTCTCCTTTTGGGAAGGGTTACTGCAAGTTAGGTACTAGAAAAGTGAGAGTTTTTGGTTTATATGGAGATTTTTAGCAGGATGTTGCCTCCCCATGAACAATTTTCAGCTTTGTATGTCCAATACTGGTATTTACTCCTTCTATTATGTAAGTGATTTTGACTCTTTCTCTATTTTTGCTGAAAGAATTACTTTTGATTAAACAATATCCACAGATTCAGTCATGCAGTGAGTGCTTCTATATGCAATTACATTTCCCCCTTTGTCAATTCTTTATATACACTATGCCAGTTTATTACTTGTGGTTGTTTTGCAATTAGGCTAAATGGGGGGAGTAGAATGGGAGGTGGTTGGATGAGGAGTATTAGACACTCAGGGAGGTTTGAAGGAGGTAAATAAGAACAGGTTGATGTGGGATCTGATTTAATTGGAATACCTTTAGTTGGGTCAGAGGGTTAGTATTGAGAGTTTCCAGTCAGTATTTTGTGGGGTCAAAGGAGAGTTACGGAAGAAAAGGGATTTACTTTGTAATTGAGGTAAGCTATGTGGTTGTCAGAACCAGGGGATAGGAAGGACTGTAAGTGAGGTAAGATACAGAAGAGCCAAAGGCTTAGGATGGGGAGGATTGAGCAATAATTTACTAGAGAGATTGATGTGAGGGAACTATCTATAGGGAATTAAAAAACTTGGGGGGAGGGGGGACTGGGGATTTAGCTCAGCGGCATAAGCGCCTGCCTTCCAAGCAGGCAGTCGTGAGTTCAATCCCCGGTACTGATAAAAAGAAAAAAGACAAAAAAAAAAAAAAAAAACAAACTGGGAGGAGGGGTTTATTTTTGAAAAAGAATAAAGAAATACGTTAATAATACTGTCTTAGGGATTTCAGGGACAGAAACTACATAAGGAAGGTGAGAAGAGGGGGAAAACCTGAGCACCTATTAAATCAAAACAAAAGAACAAATAACCTAATATTTAACACAGAAAACTATAAAAGAACATAACATAGCCCCACATTGCTAAATAAATCAAGAAACATAAACCTGTAAGATGTCTGATGGGAACACAGATTCCAGTGAAAATTTGTGTTATTCCAAAGTAGCTTCTTTGCCAGAGTCTGAGTGCTCACACCCAGTAACTCTTCAGATCCCTGTACCACAATACTGAAGCTAACTGTGACTCAGTACCTCTTTCTATCAAGTTGTAGGCATTCTTGGGGAGTCTGATGCAGTCCAGATTCTTGGATTAGGACCTCTTGGTGGCCTCCTCCCTGGGTCTGTTGGTGGATGCAGTAGACTGACTGGTTCACTGGCTTGAAATTGTCCTGGAGAAGATGAGTCGGTACTCTTGGCCATTTTGGGACCAAGCACTGCCTTTTTCACCTGAAGCTGAGACTGTGGAAGCTTGAAGTTTTTGAACTGGCATTCTGTTTTTAAGTTACTGGTTTACATCCCCAGATCATTAAATAGAGACAGAATCTTTCCGATTAATAATGGCTAGTCTGGCTGACTCTGCTCATCGTCCACTGTGACTGTAGTGCAGAACCTATGACGGGCCTGGTATCCAAGCTCCACAGTGCACAGGACCCTTCCACAGTACCTGATGCAAATATCATGGCTGTCAGCAAATGTCTTTTGGCTCACGATTCTTTGTTTCAGATTCATGACTTGTCATTATTACTTGAATTCACAACATGAGCCCCCTTTCTTATAACAGAATTACTTTATACATTTGCACAAGGGTATATAGTTTAACACACTTTTTGTTTTGAAATTTTTAAAGAATTTTACAAATTTTCACTCAGAACAAAAAATTCTAGATGTATTTACTGTCCTAATTCTTTTTTGTTTTGTTCATTTGCTTCTCGTTGCCTTTTTTTTTTTCTTCTTCTTTTTTTTGTACTGGGGATCAAACTCATGACCTTGTGCTTACGCACTTGAACTGCTGAGCTAAATCCCCGGCCCACTTTTCTCTTACAATGTAGACTGTTATCTTTTAGAATACCAGTGACCACTTACTGATTCCACTGAACTCATTCTAAGTTTTGTGCTCACCACATTACAGTATATAATAATTCCTGTTGTCACAGCAGCTGTACAAAATGTATTTCCAAGTTCAAATTCTGAGCCATTTCATTTAATGGAGTTTCTCATCTATTTTAGCAGCTCATCACTTGAACTGTAGTACAGTTATAATGATTCATGGGGTTGAATTTGGAGCCATAGTTTTTTTAAACCAAAGAAATTGGCATATAAGCAAATTAAACAACTCTTGCATATAAACTTACCCATATAAATTTATTGTTGTAAATTAAAGCATATTTTTTTCTGGATGGCAGTTGCATGTTTGCCAAAGTGACTGATAAATGACAGTTGAATCAGCAGTGCACTATCTTTGTAGCAAGATCAATACTGCTTCCTTTATTTATTTAGTTATCTTTCTGTGGTGATAGGGATTCAACCCACAGGGTGGTACATGGTAGCAAATGCTCTACCATTAAGATACAGACCTGGCTCACTACTGTTTACATTTTTGAAGTAATGTATTTTCTACATATTTTCATTTTGCTTGCTTTTCCTGCTTTTCCAGCTCACATGATCAAGTTTTGCATATCTTTTTTATTTATTTCTTTGTTTATTTTGAGATGGGGCTCAGCCTGACCTTGAAGTCACTGTCTCTCCAGATTGGCCTGCCTTATTTTCCCAGGGTTGGAATTGCCTGTCTGTGGCACCATGCTGGCTGTTTGTGCAGTTTTAAACAGTACTTCTTTTCTGTCTCTTATCTTTGACTTAAATTTACCCAGCATCTATCCTATACTTTTATTATATTTCTAGGATCTGAATGGTGAGATGCATAATCTAGCTCTGTAAGCAGTATTAATACTGGTTTAATGTGTTATCTGTCCCCCTGACACCATATACCTTTAAACAAAAACCCACTTGTATTAATAATTTAATAGTTTCAGGCCCCTATCCTCACCTCTTGGACATTCTGCTTATAATTCTGTCTCTACTTTTGTAGGCCAGTTCTTAGACTGTGGTAATAATAAATTCTGACTGTCAAAACTCTGCTTGTTAATAATTTTTCCCAAATACCATTAATCATTTGATAATGATCAATTATCATTAGCAAAGAAATCAGTGATAGTTATTTGCTGCATATTACGTACTTTTCTTTCTTTATAGAGGAAATTACAATGTTAAAAAATCCTTTTAGGTGAAATCACTTTTAAGTCTTATTAAACTATACTAGAATTTTAATTAGCACTGAAAGAAGATTTTCCAAAAATTGGAAATGTGAGATTAAAGATTCAGTTAAAAAAGTGTGCAGAATAAACAGGTTTGTTCATCTTTTTCTGTCATTGTGGCCTTGGAAGTTTATATTTGTAATCCCATGGAAATGTTACTGGAATTTTGGCAAGTTAATTCCAGTCCATCACCTCATCCAGTGCAACACACGGCAAGAATAAAGACACTAAGACCTGTTCACAGTTACGGGCAGCCGAGGCGTCCTGAGTCTGGTCCAGATCAGAGTTTACGGAATGAAGGCCTCGACCTAGGGCCTAATGCAGAGTTTATTAATTTGTGAAGCAGGGAGAGGCTTAAGGATAAGTAATGGTAAGAATGGCAGGAAGGATAAGTGGCTTCAGGATGAGTGACAGTGAGAATTAATGTGAGTACTATGAGCTGAGCTAGCTAAGAGGCCAGAAAACGCCTCTGCAGTACACAGGGAGAAGGATGTACAGAAAAGCATATCTTCATACCACAACTGAGGTAGCACCTAATGTGCATTCAGGTTTTTTTTTCATTTTTCTTTCTGGTGCCGGGGATCACACTCCCTACCTTGCACTTGCCAGGCAGGCACTGTGCCACTGAGCTGTGTCCCCTGGTCCTGGTGCTTTGGTTTTGATATGCAAACTTTTTTTGCCCTGGGTGGTCATAGCCTTTTGTCTTGAGACTCAACTCAGTTGATAGTCTTGGAGTTGTTGGTTCTGCCATCTGGCTGGGCTCAACCTTTTAAAGGCAGACTCAGGCAAGGTAACAGTTGTTACTTGGCTTTAAAGATTACACATCAGTACCTCAGCTAGCTCTGTTTATATTGCTGGATAGTTTTACGTGCAGTATCCTCTGATTTGCTGCAGGAATGAGATAAATACTATCAACTTTGTAAATGAGGAAATGAGGTCAACTAAGGAGTGGGACCAGGAATACAAACCTTAGACCTCTGGTTCTAAAGTGAATGTATTTTCCATTACATCTGCAGATTGGTAAATCTGGCTACATATTATTAGAGTTATCTGGGGGAACTCTCAAAAGTATATTCCAGGAATCAGATACGATAACTGGTAAAGGTCCTGTACATTTATATTTTTAAAAGTCGTCAGTTAATCCTAGTTTAGCAGCTGTGAGTTGAGAAATGTTGCATTATATATTTTCATGCCCAGTGACCACTGATGACATCATACTTGAAAACCCTTGTCAGAGGTGATCATCAATAATGGTTTCTAATTTACCTATTCTCACTGGAAGCATAAATGATACTTATATTGGAGTAAAGAGAGAATATTCACAATACAGACTTCACAAAGATTGTTGTAACCACAATGGGCTTTTTCTCATAGGTATTGCAGATATTAAATAAGATTTTTGTTTTTGTCTTAGGACTCTATGGTGTTGTCTGAAGTAAAAATGAACTTAATTACCTGTTCAACTTATTTCTGGCCCTCTGAACCTCAGAAAACGATAAACTAGGCTAAAACAAAAAACATTTTTTTTCAGTTTACAGTAGTTCTAAAAAATAAGACAGTAGATTACCAGTTGTAGGTCTATAAATAATTTAAATAGGAATACATTTAATTAATTAGCTCTGGATTACTACAGTGTGCCAGCTCTGTAAATATCTTTTTGGCAATCAAGATACTTTAAAAGATTGCTTTATGAATTAAGGAAAGACGTGAGTGTGATTGTCGTTTAAAAAGTTTTTAACTTGGGCTCATAGAACAACAGAGTAAATTTTTTTTACATTATAAAAATTTTGACTTGAATCTTTTCTGTTCCCCAATTTTTAAATAAAATGAAATAAACTTATTAATTGGTTAGAATGCCATGACTGAGTTTTGCTCACTTTGAGATAATGACTGCTACTAGGATTGACTTGTGGAATACAAGTAGTAAAGGTAATCATAATTTACAGTTGTGGTTTTGGCTGATATGAAACTAGAATTTAGTATTTACTGTTAAAAATTTTTTGGGGGGGGTCTTTTTCTTTTTTATCGGTACCCCGGGGATCTAACTCATGACCACACACTTGCAAGGCAAGGCGCCTGTGCCGCTGAGCTAAATCCCCACCCCCTACTGTTAAAATTTTGAGAAGATTAATTTTGACTTTCTAGCAATAGTTTAAAATTATTTACAGTTTTCATAGATAGTAGTTTTTATTAACTTCATTTATAAACCTGTGCTGCAATAAAGTATGAGTTGTAACTTTTATTTTCTCAGATTAGCAAGAAAATCTTTTTCCTCCTGCGTCATGATTATTCATTCTCATTATATATACAATAACTATTATTTATAATAAAAATTGCCCTTTTGGGGGGCAGTACTGGGAATTGAACACAGGGCCTTTGCATTGAGCTACATTATCAGGCTTTTTATTTTCAGTCTCACACTAAGTCACTAAGTTGTCCCGCGCTAGGCTTTTACGTCCAACCCTTCTCCCTCAGCCTCAGAGGGAGCCAGGATTACAGGTGCACACCACCGTGCCTTGCTTGTTTATTTTTTTTCTGGATGTGTGTGTGTGGCCCTAGGGACCAAACCCAGAGCCTTGCCTACAATAGATAAGTGCTGTAGCACTGAATTGCATTCATAGCCCTCCTCTTACATTGTAGGATATGTTAGGAAATAGAAGGGGCAGGGAGGAACAAGTTATCTGATGTTAAGATAGTAGAGGTGGAGCTTAAACTAGCTTTGCCCAAACTGGAGACCTCAAATGTGCCTGTACCAGTATTCCCTGTCCCTACACTATTTCATGATATAGACTGGAGAAAAATGAAGTTGAAATTGATAGAAAGTAAATGGCAACTGATTTGTACCCAAAGAATGAGAAGGTAGACCCTATAAGAGTTGGAGGACAAAGGAGGACCTTGAGAGCTTCTAGTGTTAAAAAATATTGTAGACAGGTGTGTTACGGCTTTTAACTCTTCCTCCCATTGCTAGCAAAGACTGTTCACTTGTGTAGCTCCGGTAGGTGACGTCAAGTTTAACTTGATGGTTTTGGTTCTTGAGTTAGGCCAAATATGCTAGCAGTCCTCCATGATTGGTTTGGGCAGAACCACTTTTCCATCCTGGTCCCACATTGCCCTTAGCTTGTCGTATAATCTTGAGGCTCAGTCTTCTCTTGTTGAATCTGAAGTAGCCCAGATGTAATGGTAATAACAAAACTGTTAATGTAGTGCTTTGTATCGATTAATTTTCATTTCTTTCAGTGATTTAATGAATATGCTATTATGATCTTCACTTTATGAAGAAACTGAAGTACAGTTTTAAAAATGCTTTGCCCATTCAGTAGTTTATACAGCTGATTAAACGACAAAGTTGCCAAGTACTGTGTGCCTCCTTTGTTTCTGATTTTCCACTAGCCATGCAAAATTTGCATTATCCTCTTTTTTGTGTCACCATTTACCTAAATATTCATTTGGGTATTTATTTAGTAACAAATAAGACTATGTTCTGTGTGCCTTGAACTTTTAGGATAAAGATACTGAAGACAAAGCCCTTTGCTCCTGTGCAGTTTATGTTTTAGCTAAGATACAGTAAATAATAAAACATAATTACATTGATTTCAGTGGTAAGTGCTTAGAATAAAATAGAGCACTGGTCTCGGGAATGATTGAAGATCTGAGCTGGTCTGGCAGGGATTAGGAAGTCTGAGAAGGAGACATTTCTGTGAGTCTTGAATAGCAGCAAGGAGGCATCACAGTGAGCATGAGACAGTAGAGATTCCAAGTTGCTGAAACTGAGAGAAGAACAACGTTGGTATTTTCTTGGGAAGAAAAGAAAAATAGCAGGAGCTAGTGTTCAGAGAGTAAGCAGATATTAGTAACGTTAGTAAATGGTGAGACCCAAGAACCTCCCATTATTCTACTGTGTAGGAGTAATTGCATTCCAAAGGTGGGAAGAGGCTATTAGGAAACTGCTTTCTGTGAAAGAGACATCTTACTACTTACAGGGTTCGTTTCATTCTGGCACAGTGTGGTCTGTCCCAGGGGCAGGCAATGAAAGAGTACAGTGGGTTGTTTGGGTTTTGTATATAAATTATGCTTAGACTAACTGCATTGTTAAAAGGCGTCAAATGTTTAAAAATGTACTTATTACTGATAATGAATTGGTTTGTGTTTTAAAAGAGCATTCTGGACGCATTGTGGAGAGGATAAACATAAAAGGACAGTGGCAACTACTAGGCTGTTGAGATGAAGAATGGTGGTGCTTACCATGGAAGTGTAGCAGTGAGCGCAGGAGTACCTGGACTCTAGATATATTGTCATCACTCTTCTTGATGCCTACTTTCCCAGACTGTAATTCGTATTTTTAGGGCAGAGGAGTTAATGTCTTGTCTCGGTTCATTCTCAGACAGCAATAGTATTTGTCACAATTTTTCTTTAGTTCAGTTTTTATTGCCCTTTTCATTCTCTCCAACCACAAATTCCTCTGGGTATAATTCTGCTGCCAGGATATATTTATGTACAGGGTTAATGATTACCCTTCACCAGTCCTGGCATTCTTCAGCCTTGATGCAGAGGCCAACCATTACTCCTGCTACCTCTGTGTTAATAATGAATTTCAGGGGCCTTGGACGCTTTCATGGATACTTTAGTTAGAAGTTCCCCAGCAGGTATAGCTCACTGTATACCTCATCCACTGGGGGTCCTTTCTGGCTCATATGTAAGTATGGATATAGCTTTCTTGAGAGCATCGGAGCTTAGAGAAAGAAAATGCTCCTTGTTTCTACTTCGGCTCAACTGCCCTGTGAGATACACATCTCCACCTGATGACTCAGAAGATAAAATGAATTTGAAGACACAGACCATTTATTTGACACCTGTTTTTGACAGTCTGCCAGAGATTACTACTTGTTGCTTTTCCCTCCTGTTTGCCTACAAAACTGTTTGACATAGTAGTCTTGAAGAAATTAATTCAAATAGGTCTACATTTGAATATGTTTTCTGATACATATCTTGAGAAACTCTCTGGTTAAAACACTGCATGTCTTTATAGTACTGATTTGAATAATGCTAGTAATAGAGCTAAAATTTCATTAATAGTGTGTTTCTGTAGTGATTTGTTAGCCATTTGCTTTTCTTTTCAAAGAACATCTTAGAATCTGTCTTAAATATTCTGTCATGGTGACATTTATTTGGGGTGCTCTATCTGTTGTGTTTGGCATTGCTGATGTTAAAGACCAGGAATGTACAGTGTGCATGAGGAGCAGTCTAAAGCACTTCCTGTTTGCTTTAGAAGGGTCCCACCCAGCTGAATTGAACTTCTGTAGAAATCCCTGAGCACCTTTGCATGTCCCCCATGTCCCCTGTGGAAGATCTTAGTTACATTACTTGTAGCATAAGATTGAAAATTATTTTGCCTGCAGTTCTTTGCTCTTGTAAAATGTAAGTGAAGGAATAGGATAAGCCTTTAACGTTGCTGCTGTTTTTGTCATGTCAGGGACAAATGTAAGCAACTTTATGTCTTGGAGAGACATTGGAAGTTAGTTAACTAATTTTCAGTGTGCCTGAGGATCAAACTTAGGTACTCAGGTACTTATGTACTCATATACCCAACTGAATTTTTAGAAATTTGTAAGAATAGTATAATAGCTTAATACAGCAGACAATGAGGAAAAATTGGTAGCTACCAGAATTTTTGAAAAATTCTATTTTTCTTCTTTTTTAAAGAATAGGTGATTTCTATATAACCTCTTTTATGATCCTTGATTTGTTGTTTTTCTTAAATGCCTTATCTTTAAAAATGCAACTGTTTATCATATATTTGGCAGGAAGTATATTTTTTGTCTTTCCTTTCCAAAAAGAAAGTTGGAAGCCACCTAGGCTGTGTGATGAGTTCAACGCCAGCTGGAATTACAGAGTGAGCCTCTGTCTCAAAGTCCCTCTTCCCCCATAAGGCTAAGTGGCTTCTAATTTTAGTTTTTTTCTACTTAGTTCATTTTTGTGTTTTGGAGTTAGAAGCATGTAAACTTGAAAATTGCTGAAATTGATCTCCGTGTATCACTGTAGATTCATAATAAATCTGTAAGTACATGCAGTTTAAAATGTGAATAGCCAAAGATTATTCTGCTTGTTGCTTATAGATATTGTCCTTGATAAGACAAATCACTAATTTTATGACTCACTTGTAATTAATAGCATAGTTCCAATACTTAAACTCTTGATTAAAAAGAGGTCAATATGTTTTCGATTCATTAAGATATAGATTGATAGTAAATCATCATTTCTTCTGCATTAATTTATCTATTGTGGTGCTGAGGATTGAACCAGGACTTCGCATTGTTAAGCAGTCTTGCTGCTGCTCAGCTCTTGGATGGCCCATCACTTTTTCATAACTGTTGATTAAAGTATGGAAGAGATACTAATATTACTAAACCTGCCGTGAGAGATACTTGAATATATGCTCATTCATACCATGATTTTATGTCTGTGTCTTTTCTGTTAATAACATTTACCTCTGGTTAGAGCATTTTTAGTATTGCTTAGATGCCGTTTCATACAGGTATATAACATGAAAAAAATTAATTTTTTTTTTTTTTTTGTACCAGGGATTGAACTCATGACCTTGCACTTGCCAGACAGGTGCCTATACCACTGACCTAAATCCTTGGCCGAGAAGATTAATATTAATTAATACAGATCCTTTATTTTATCTTTCTTCCCTTTAAACGTGGTTTTATTTAAGCCAGTCAGGGCATAGAATCTGTACAGTGAGTTGAACGGAGTAAAATTTCTTTTAAAGAATTACTAAACTGTGATAGAAGAGTGATTATAAATAAGACAATAAAAGATAGATGTACAGGGGCCCTTCTTCGAGTCTAAAGATTTAGACCTCTTTGGGAAGGTATCTCTGAGCCCATCTACAGTCTGTAGTCTGTCCGGTTAAAGGTTAAGTGGCATAAAGAGGATGTGGAGGTCTGCATGGAACATGGCAAACTGGAAGCCCTTTTGGAGCCTCGAGTCCCTCATCAAGACAGGAAGACTTTTGAGTGCCAGAGTCTGTGTTGAGAGCGCACATGACTGTTAGACAGGGCCCAGGTTGCCAGGGTGCGTCTGAGCACGTGGCTGGGCTGGCATTCCACCTGATGTCCTTACTCCAGTGCCACTGCTCCATCAGGCAGCGTATGGGAACTGCAGAAGAATCTGTTTTTAACACTGCTGCGAAATCTTAATGTGCTTCCCTGGTTTAGAAAACGCCTGTCCATGGAGCAGAGTGTTCACTGAAGAGTGAGCCCGCGTGGTGCTAGCTCACTACATTACCAGCTGCCGCAGTGTTGCTCTGTTTTCATCCACCTGCTTTTTGCAGTTGCTAAAAACTTTTCTGAGCTTTTTTTTTCATGATTGTTCCCGTTACTTTAATACTACGTACATTTTGGCTCAGGATAATTGTTTTGGAGAGCTATTCTGTGTATATGCTGTAGTATTCTCAGTGTTCCTGGCCTGAAATCCTAGTACAGACTAAGATTTGGCAATCAAAAATATCTCTACATATCACCATATTTTCCCAAGGAAGCAAAGTCTTCCCTGGTTGAGAACTATCGCTTTAGCCTATGTTGTTTTCTCTATTAGCATTTGTATAAACTTTTGTTATACTAAGAGTTTGCTTATGTTTTTTAACTAGTTTAATTTTAATAAAAGTCTTAAATAATTATAAGATTATTTTTAGAAGAGACATTGAAAAATCTAAATCTTTTATTGAATTTGTTTGTGGATTCAATTGGAATTTTCAGTAGTTTTTGTTTCGAGTCACCTTACTATTTAGCTACAGGGCTCGGGTTAAAAACCAGTTTTTTTTTAAGAAACACTGTGTTCTAGTGTTCTACTATATTCATTCTTTGATCCAAGAGTATAACTATGCATGCACCATGCTAGGTGCTAGCGATTAAATGACAAAGCAGTGAGTAACATTTTCAAGTATATATGAAGAACTATTTTTTTAAAAGAAACATTTGAGTTAGCTGCCACATTCTTTTTGATATCTGATGATAGAAACTTAAAAAATGTTTAAAGAGTAATTGTTTTGTGTGTGACTGGACCGTGCCAAAAGAGCTGCTCTTTTTTTTTTTTTTTTTTTTTTTTTTTTGTAGAAAGTGATCCATCACTGAGCTCATTACCATCACTTTTTATTTCCTTTTTTTTTTTTTTTTTTTTTTTTAATTTGAAACAGAGTCTTGGTAAATTGTCCAGGGTAGGCTGAAACTTGTGATCCTCTTGCTTCAGCCTCACAAGCAGCTGAGATTGTAGGTTCGTGCTACCACTCTTGGCTATTAAGACACAGTTTTGAAACAGTCATGGACTTTGAATTAGAAGACCCAGATTCTTCTGGTCCTGGTTCTTAATTAAATAGGTAACAACTTTTAACTGCATCTTGTAAAATTATCTTGTCAGTTCTAATATAGTTTGAGCAGCTCTCAGGTTGCACTTTTAGGGTGGAAGTAGAAAAGGCCTGAAGCCTGTCATGTTCTACCACAGTACTGGTGTATGTAAAATCATCTCAGCTGAGTGTGGTGGCACATGTCTGTAATCTCAGCACTCTGGAGGCTGAAGCAAGAGGACCTGAGTTAGCAAAATCTTTCTCCAGAAACCATAAAATAAAAATAAGATTAAAATCAACTTCATTTTGCTTTCTGTATAGTTATTACGGAGCCTAAGCAACATTTTTAGTTTGCCAGTAGAATGGATTAAGATAAGTGCACTAGTATGGAGATTTGATTTTATAAAAATTTTTGAGCGTAAAACAGTTTTGTACAAGTTAGATTTCTAGATTAGGTAAAAAGTTGCTTAAAAAGCAGTGTATAGAATCAGAGATTGATGTTTGTAATCATGTATCAAATAAGGTGCATGTATCCAGAATACATAAAGAACTGCAATTCAAGAAGAATAAAGGAGTTGGCAGACATTTTTCCACATATGCAGATGGCCAGTAAACACAAGAATTAGTAATCAGGGAAATGCAAATTAAAACCATACTGAAATACTGCTGTCCTGTTAGGTTCACTATAATCAAAATGATAGTAAAAATTGACAAGATTTTGGACAAATTGGAACCTTCAAGCATTGCTGGTAGGACTGTAAAGTGGTCCAGTCATTTTGGAAAATGTGTTGGCAGATCTCAAAACATACTTGCCATGTAGTTAAACAGAATTTCGTTCCTAGGTTGAAACTCAAGAGACCTGAAAACATTCACACACAAAAATTGTGCACTGATGATGAGTAACATTATTTTTATTAGCCAGAAAGTATGAACAGTTCATTAGCTGATTGATAAAATCTGCTGATTCCATCAGTGGAATTCTTATTTGGTCATAAAAACAAATGTTCTAGTACAGTTTTCAACAAAGATTAAATGTCAAATTAGTATGCTCAGTGAGGGAAAAACCCCAAATGCAGAAGACCACATACTATGTGATTCCATTTATATAAAGTGTGTTGAACTGTGAGTATATTTAATTGTCTTGAATTGTAGACTTTTAACAGGATGAAATTTGTGTATGCATATTTTGTCTTAGTACATTGTTTAAAAAGTTGAACCCAAAAACATTTTGAAGAAGATTAATCTGAGATTAAGTTGCATTTGATAGTTCTCAAGTGCCAAGTCTACATTTCTGTTAAAACTTTTTCTGTACTTTTATCTTTGATGTTTAATGATTCCAGTGTTGAGGATTTTGACTGTTCATACAAGTTCTGGCTAATATTTAGGTCACTTAGGGATTAACTGTAGGAGGATGGTGGGGAGAGTGAAGATAGCTGTTCCTGCCAGGTGTTATTTGCCTTGATGACATACATACTCATACATCTGTTGAGGATTTTTCCTATAAGAAAAATTGTTTCCTTGAGTAGGTAAGAGAAAGAAATAATGAAAGACAAGTTAATTTTATATCTTGCCGTATGGTTAATTATGGAGCCATAAGACTAAGAAAATATGTATGCTTGTATAATCCTAGCTACTTAGGAGGCTGAGGCAGGAGGATTGTGAGTTCAAGGCTATCTGGGCAATTGTATGAGACCCAGTCTCAAAAAATGAAGGGGAGTGACTGAAGATGTAGCTCAGAGGTAGAGTGCTGATCCAGCATGCCCGAGGCCCGAGGTTCAACCTGGGTTCCATGCCCCGCCCCACTCAAAGGATAAAGAAAAAATATGGTACAGTTGATGCCTTTTCAGAAACATGTAAAAGGTTTTTAAAACTTCCATGTCTTATTGTAGTGTTCCTTTTAATAACTAGTAATTTATGTCATTTCAGACAGATTTGACCAGTTTTGGGCCATCAATCGGAAACTCATGGAATATCCTGCAGAAGAAAATGGATTTCGTTATATTCCTTTTAGAATATATCAGGTAGGAAGCAATGTTTTGAAAAATACCCATCTTACATCTTACTTTTTGAATCATTCTTGTCCCAAACTCTTAAGTCTGCATTAACAGTATTAGGATTTCTCAGATCTGTAGCTTTTGTTGGCCATCAAGTCCGAGATTTCATTGAAATTTCTAACTCATATAGTTCCTGCTCATTACTTGTAGCTTCTGAATTTGCAGACTCATTTATGTATCACACTTGTTTGCAACCTATTAGTCAGTACTTGAAGAATTGGGTCTTTCACAGATGTGCAGAGTGGTGAAAATTTTTATTTGCCTCATGCACACATTTTTCAACTGAAACTGAACGAAATAATGTTTTACCTCACATACCGTAAACAAGCATCTGTTTATAATGTGCTGAATGCCATGTGTTATTTCTATTTTTTGTGGCTTTTGCTGATAAAGTTTGCTTTTCAAAATACATCCCAGAGCATGGTGCTGTTTTTAAATAAAAATATGCATAAAGCAAGATTACTTATTGATCAGGTCATCAAATGTGAGGAAGCACTCAGCTTGTGAATTTTTGTTAACATTGTAAAATCATTCATGATTCATGAAGCTCATTTTCTTATAAAGTGAACTCCATGGAAATAAGTGGAAGGCATTTCCCTGGTGGTATGGGGGAGCCCCTGGCTGGGCCCTCAGGGCCATAAGTACATCACACACAGCCCTCCACCCACCTTGTTCACCAGGCTGCAGGCAGTATTTTCAAGAAGTGGAGTGTCTTCATCCTTCTTCAGACTTGTTGAGAAACCTGGCCAGCTGACTCTGGGTACTTGCTGAGAGAACAGCGTGGCTGAAATAAGGAGGGGAAAACAGTGCCTGCAAGGTTTGCTTAGAGAGCATGACACAGCCTGGTAGCAAAGAAAAAGCCTAGAGTCTCGGAGACTTTCCCTAAAAATAACTCTATGGTAGAAGCCCAGCTCGCTTCCCAGGAAGGTTCTGCTGTATTTACAGAAGTTTGAAAATGTATATAATCCTTGCTTCATAGCACATCTTATGTGTGGCATTTAGTTGAATAAAGTATACCACAGACTTGGAAGGCACTTAACTCTACAGTATTTACTTTATTGTTGATACTTTAAGCTCCTGTATGGAAAATCTATTATTATGTAATCTTGAGATTATTATCAGCGTAATAGTGTACCTTTTCAGAGGAGAGGTCTTCCTTTGTGATTTATCATTCATTCGGGTAGAAAATTGTCAGTGTATGTCTCTTACTATAGCATCATAATGCAGGAGGGTTCTGGCAAAGGGAGTTTGATAGGGGCAGAATGACCAAGAAAATGTGCGTGTGTGGACAAAATAGTTTCTGTAAAATTCTATAATGAGAGAGAAAGGGGGAAGGTAGAAAATTCTCAATTTGCTTGACAAAACGTGGCTGCCAGATGGGGATTCTCTTAGAGCAAAACTTCCTGCCTAATCGTTACTGTGTCAGGGTAGTGGGTACTTTCTTCTTAGAACGAAAAAGAGCCTGAGGACTTTATTGACTCACAGTTGAACTATACAACTTTGTTTTTTATTTTATAGCTTTTCCATTTGGGTTCTTCTTTATTGAAATTCAACAAAATTCCAGAGCTATAAAATGTAAATGAATGTAAAAATTTAAGAATTCTAGTTTTTATAAATTTCACGTTTCCTGGCTTTCCCAATTTTGCATTTTTAAATTACTATTTATCTATAACCAAAGGTAGGATTTTGCATTCCTTTTTTCTTGTTAAATAATCTAATGGTATTTCTGTTGCTAACTTTTGATAAGTTTACATGGTTGTGATAGGCTGTTTAGGAAGTGTGGCTTTTACTTATGCAACATTTTGATTAATTAGCACCCTTTTTAAAATATAACTATATATAAATAACTATACTGAAGCTCTAAATTAGTAATAAAATTTAAAGAAAACTCCAGAAAACCTCCATTTATTAATATGTAAATTTAAAAAGAGAACAAGGAAAAAGAAGCATAAATGGAGTGACTTTTACTTAAATATTTATTTTACTCTGCATAATCCTATTAGAATTCCTGAATAGCACTGAGGAAACAAAGGGCCCTGGCATGTTTGATTAAGGCCTGTTTTATCATGTCTATGCCTGAAAACTATTCTAAGACATGGGAATCATTAATGAAGAATTTAATAAATGAAACTAGAGGTCAGTCCGTTGTTCAGAATGACAAAAATGAAAAATTCTAGTTCTGATTTATGAACAGGGTGTGATTTTCATTTATAAAATTTAACTTTACAAAATTGTCAGAGCACGATTATCACAAAAAACAGTCTGCCTTTATCAAATACATAAGCAGATAGCAATCTAGAAAATCTGTAACTGGTAGATGTGTTTAAAGATTAATTTTTATAAAGGTTGTTGGAAAATTTTCTTTCTAATCAGCCTTGTATTTATCCAGGACTTGAAATGACTATAGTCAAGTAACAGGATATTAATGGTAAAAGTTAAATTTGTCCAGAGATGTTACAGACCATGGTTCTCTCATTTACATAACAGTTTGGTTTGTTGTGTGAGTTTCAGGTTTGTGTTCCAGAAATCCAGGTGCTTCAGTAATAGCTAGTATTCTAGAAATGAGATTAATAACAGAAAGCGTTTCAGAAATACAACCAAAATTTTATTTAAAATAGCACATGTAAGTAGATGGTAACTAATGAGAGCATTTTATCAAAAAAGATTTGTAAAATAACCATGGAATCTAAAAATTTTTTATGCTTGCATGTTTGTAGTACATAATGATTACATTCATCACAGGGAGTTAGTATGCTTACACAACACATGTGAATTTTTTTATCCCTCTTCACCTCCCTCTATGTCTAGGTCTCCTTTCCTTTTCCAAGAGTTGTCTGCCTGTTTCCTATTATCTTTTGTTTTGTTCTTTATTTCTATTTTGGGTTTCTTCTGTAAGAGAAACCATGTGATACTTACGTTTGTATGTCTGATTGACCATAAAGTCTTCAGGCATTGCTATTTATGTTACAGAATGAAAATAAGGCTTATTGCTTTTGTTTTTCAAGAAGCAGTGGATTTATAAGGTTGTTCTGGGAATGTACTGTACTTTGGGTAAGGAAGATTTATCTTGTACATTTCTTTGATATTAGTGCATTAACTCACAAGTATTTGAATGCTGCATGCAGTGCTGTGCATACAAGGTCCATAGTGGTTAATATTATACATCTCCAATTAGAGAAAGCTTACTGTCAAAAGATTAAAAATAGCTAAACCACTGACTATACAAACAAATATAGAACTATAGCAGTAATTGCTGTGAATAAAGAATTATATGGTGCAATAAAAGTGTAATGTCCCTAGGTGGCATTTGTTCTAGTTTGGGACTGTAGAAAAAGCTGTCTTGCTTGTTACATCCTAGTGCCCGACTAATGGGTGGACTCCAAGTAGGCATAAAGTCACAAGATCTTTGAGACAACAGAGAACGCTGTGAATCTTAAGACATTTTGTTTATCTTGAACAATTAGAGTTGGGGGAATAAGGCTTTGAAGATTAGAGTTGAACCTTATTAAGAAGTTTTTCTTTATCCTATAAAGAATGAGAAATTCTAAGGGATTTTAAATCTGAATATCCATTCATATTTAGTCAAAAAAGATTATTTAATCTTCTACTTTATTCTACATGATTTTGAGGTTATAAACAAATTCACGTAATCTTAGGAATAATTTAACAATAGTTAGGTTTAAGCAGAAGCACAAAGCTGGTAAAAACTATGCTTGTTGTCTATTTGTCTTTGGAAGAAGTTCTTCTCTATTGTATAATAGTAAAATAAACTAGGATTATAATTTAGTTTTGTTATCTTTGATAATCACCGGAACTGTACTCTTTCTTATTTAGTATTCCAATGAAAAAACATTCGTTTTAATTTGGAGCTTTACTAGCAATTTTTACATAAGCCAGTCTGTTGTAATGTGCTTAACAATATTTAAAATTTTAAATATATAAGAACTTTGGGAGAAAAAGCATATTTTTAAAAATGGAAAACTAATATGTCAGATGTTAACTTGCTACTTCCTAAACTGAAGAAAGAGCCAAATTTTAGATTTTTTTTTTCAAAAATACTGATTTATTAATGTAAGTATGTGGGCAAATTATGGCTATATGTGTTAGGATTCCTATTCCTCTAAAATTAAAATTGTTGGTGAGCTATAATTCTGTTCTTTTGTTGTTTTCCATTTGAGGAAGGACTGATTGTTTAATAAAGTGATTATTATTGTTTTCACTTTAATTTTTGTCACTTACAAATACATTGTATAATTCATAATATGTTTTGACTGCAGAGATACGTAATTTTTTTAGTAGAATGTAATTAAATATTCTGTGTTCCACAGCTAACCATATGTTGCTTGATTTTTTTAAAGAAAATGATAATTTTCCTTTTTTCAAAATTTTATTTGAAAATGTTAAATCTTGATAAAATAACATGAAATTTACTGTCTTCGTGTTATTTATGTATGTAACTTAGTAGTGTAAGTATATTCATATGATTGATTGTACATCTGTTCTCCAAAATTTCTTACAGAATTAAACGTCTGTATTTCATAGCTACTTTCTGAGTTTATTTTAGGTACTCTGTGTAAGGAGAATTGCACATTTTTCTTTTCTTTCTTTTTTTTTCCTTTTAGAGACAGCCTCACTATGTATTGTCTTCCTGCCTAGCCTGCTGGGCTACATTGTCTTTTTGTGGCTGACTTATTTCAAAGGGTTCTCCCAAGTTTTATCATCAAAATTTCCCTCTTCCTTAAGGCTTAATATATAAATATATGTCTCATACACTTGTTTATCCATTCATACATTAGCTGGGCATGGTACTGCATGACTATAATCCCAGCAATATGGGAGGCTGAGGCAGGAGGATTACAAGTTTGAATGCAGTGTGAGTGACTTTGTAGGACTCTGTCTCAAACAAAAGCGTTGAGAATGTGTTTCCATTGGAATACCCTGGGCTCTTTCCCTAATACCCTCCCCCCATCCTTAACAGCAAACTTTAAACATCAGAGAGCACATACTTTCAGCTTTGCAGACCAGATGGTTCTTTTGCAGCTGTGTGACTTGGTGGCATGAAAGCATCTGTAGAAAGTTTGCTCATGATAGGCATGGCCATGTCATGCTTTCATTTCCATAGACAGGTGGATGCACAGTTTAGCTTGCAGGCCGCAGCTTTTTCCCCCCTAATTCAAACTCCTTTTTCCCCTGGCTAAACAGTCTACCTCTGCTTTATATTAAAGTGGTTTGACTATTGGAACCTTTTTAGATGCTCTGTTCTACTTTTAGTATATTTGTTTATAATCGTAGTATTTTTCTAGTAATTATTCTTATAGTGTGTTTTCATATCTACTGGAGCAGGCAATTTTTCCCCCTTTTTCTATACTTTCCTGATTATTTTCAGTCACTCATTTTTCCATGTGGCTTTTTAAATTGTTGTATGCAATTCAGTTTTCACTTTGCTGTAATTCATCTTAATTATCTTTTCTCAGGCAAGATGGCCTCATATGCAGATTTTCTTTAGATTTTAAGATTTTCTTCAAATAGGCACAGTGCTTTACTTTCTCATTTATTTTTTAGGTGTTTTGTAGGTTTTAAAATTGTTTCAATTTCTGTGTATTGATGGCATCAATGAAACAAACAGTAACACTGTTTTTAACCAATCATTTCTTTTTCTTACCTTGTTGCATTGCTAGCATTGAATTGCCAAGGCACTTCAATAGTGATACTCCTAGCTGACATTTCTGTTTGGTTTCTTGAATTAACTGATTTAGTTTTAGCATTTTGTCATTTAGACTCATGGTATAGTCTTTTATTAGTAATTTCCTTCTAAGATATTTAATGAGAAATCAATGCTAAGCACGAGACTTTCTTTCTTTCTTTCTTTCCCTTCCTTCCTCCTCTTCCTCTTTCTTCTCCTCCTCCTCCTCTTCTTTTTTTTTCTTTTTTGGTACCAGGAATCAAAACCACAACCTCTCACTTGCCAAGCAAATGCTTATGCCACTGAGCTAAATCCCCAGCCCTGAGAAGTCAGTGCTGAACCGTTGGCTGATCTGAGGTTATTTACTGTTTTATTTTTGTCCTTTTCCTTTTGGCACTTTGGTGTTTTCACTCCGTCATGTTTACCCTGGCTTTCTGAAAACTCATTTATTTCCAAGACACTGTTTGTGCTCTGCCTTCCCGCCATGAGATGAAACCTTTAGAAAGAATACTTTCCCTTTCCTCCATGTGTTTCTTCCCCTTGGCAGAGGAAAGTGGAAAGTGAAGCCCTCCTCCCTCCTTAAGTCCTAGTGTGTGCTCAGGTAGTTCAGCGGCTTCAGATTGAGGCTGATTCTGTGCGTGCTTTGCAGATTTTGTCTCTTATTTCAAGGACGCTTATTTCCTGAGATGGTCATTAAGTATCCAAGGCATCTTCCTGATAGGGCTCTTGATACAGGTCTCTATCTGCCCTTACCTTTCACTTCTCTGGAAAGAAATACAAATCATTCAGCTACTTAATTCACGTTTCCTCAGCTTTGGGTGATCCCTGTAACCCACAGAGAACACCGTGGAAGTTTTAGTTCTCCCCATCTGGTCCCTGCCCTAACCCGCACCTGCACCAACATTTTTGATGGGGTGGGAATGTAAACTTGGTACAACCAATATGGAAATCAGTATCAAGAGAGCTCAAAGGACTAAAAATAGAAATTCCTTTTGAACTAGCTGTTCCCTTTGTAGGTATCCTCCTTAAAACGCTGAAGATTCATATTGCAGTGATACATGCATACCTATGTTTATAGTAGGGAAATTCATAATAGCTAAATCTTGTGAGCTGCCTATATGTTTATCAGCAGATGAATGGATAAAGAAAATGTAGTGATTCAATGGAGTGCTACTTTGCCACAAAGAAGGATACGCTTGAGGCATTAGCAGGTAAATTCTGCACCTTGAGACCATAATGTTCATTGAAATAAATCAGACACTCAGTTTTAAATAGTACATGATTTTTCTCACATGGGAAACCCAAAATATAAGTAAAGAGTAAAATAAAAGACAGGTAATAGGAAATAGGGAGGTATATCTTTTGTAAATGTGAAGTGAACCAAGGGAAAGGTGAAGGAGAAAAGGAGAAAGGGATGAAAAAAGAATGTGAATGAGTTACGTACATTTACCAATTTCCCAAGAGGAGTATAACCATGAACTGCAGGCATTATTAGTGAAAAATCAAAAAAGAATATATGTATGGCTCATCTCATGAAAAGGAAGACAAAAATATAGTGAATGTTCATTTCTTGAATTTTGGCCTGAGTAAAGATAATTATAAACAGAATATTGGCGTCTTAAAGACAGATCATTAATTTTCATCTTTTTTATAGTAGTAATCTAAGATTAGTTCATAAAATTAATTTCATTTTCTACCAGAGTAATTTACATATTTTCTAAACACACAAGGAAAGGAGTAGCCCTTATAGAGTGAAACTTACCTCCAATCACTTCACTAAGTCTCTTGATATCTCCATGTGTGCCACCAACCCATTACATCTTTTTTTTTTTTTTGTACTGGGAATTGAACTTGGGTCCTTGTGCTTGCCAGGCAGGCACTGTGATGCTGAGCCCCCAACCCCGTCACACCATTTAGAATTTATGTCTTCATTCTCTGAACTGTATTTTAAAACATTTATTTCAGCCTGTGCTGCAGCAAATATAGTTGTGAAATATTATAGCCATGGAAGCTAGAGAAAATCATCTCATGTAACTCCCTAATTTAGGAAACAGAAAAACAACACAAAGCTGACTTGTTCAATACTCAGTTCAATATTTGATGGTATATCTGCACTTAAGTATTGGATCATTAGTCTATTTCTTTTTCTGTTTTAAGCATTGTAATATAATAGAGACATAAGCCATTCTCTAGTATTTTACTATGTTCCTATTGAAGTATATAGTCTCTGTAATCCGTAACCTACAAATTCCCTGTGGACAAAGACTGTTTCGTTTCCCTGTATTTTTATAGGTGACTCCCAGACACTTATTTCCTATTAGAATGATTGAATGAATGAATTAGCAAATAATAATTTGCTTTAGTGGGTGTTGGGGGAGCAGGTGGCGGAGACAAGGTCTAACTTTACAACCCAGGTTGACCTGGAATGCCCCATTCTCCTGCCTCAGCCTCCCAAATGATGGGACTAGAAGTGAGCTTGACCAGCTCGGCAGTGTTAGTATTCTAAGGTAAACCTGGAATCACACTCCCCTTTTTAAGAGTACCTGTTAACCAGATAGGTGTCTTCAAGCCTGTAGGGGGCAGCACAACACAGCAAGTTTTGGGTACCCTTACTAAATATGCTCCAGTTCTCATACCTTTTTAGAATTAAATTGCTTCCTATGGGAATTTCTGAAAAATAAAAAGCAGCGATTACAGACTCCTTTGATGGGTATATATTTTTTTTCACCCCACCCCCGATGGGTATATTTTTAAATGAGTGTGATGCACAGGAATGGGAACATTTGATGCATATGATTCTCTGGTTTGTAGAGCATTGAGTAAGAGCAAATGTTACTACTTTTTAAGCTTGTAAAGAGCCCGTCTTAAAATTAACTGTATCTAATGATTTTAAAATAATCTGATGGAAAATATTATCTCTAATATATAGGTAGAAAAATGAAGATATACAAAATTAATGATACTATCCCTGGCTACTAATACTGTCATTAGGTGAAGTTAACACTTTCTCATCAGTCATTAGTTACAGTAAACTAGGTTACTTTTCAATAGTTGACAGATTAAAAAACAGTGCTAATAATTAAAACAGACTGTAGATGAAAACAGGAAAAACTAACTTATATTTTGTTCCTTATTGAGTGCCAGGCACTGCACTGCTCACTTGGTCCTTCCTGTTGTCTCTGGGTTATATACTATATTTAGATGAGATAATTGAGATATAGATTGGTCACTCACTAAAACCTGTCCAGTCTCATTAACCTAGTAATTAGAACAGGATTGGAACCCAGGCTGTCTAGTCTGGTTTCAGAACTTATTCTCTTTCATGTATTAAATTCGTTTGGTTTTTCTATCACCCTTTGTTGTCATAACTTTCCATTTGAGACTGCATTCCAGTTTTCACACTCCTCAGGCTTCTGTTGATTCCTGCCTTCAGAGCATTTTCTTCTAGCAGAGAGCATACATGGACAGAAGGTAAAAAGGTAACATCGTCTCTTTACTGTGAAACAGCTAAAGTTGTAAGGCTTCTCTTTTATGCACAAAAAGATTTCTCTAATCATTAGGCAGTCATGTTTATCCAGGTAGTAATGCAGTAATTTTAGAGCTAAAATAAATAATACTCATTTTAAAATAACACGATTCAGCTGGGGATATAACTCAGCAGCACAAGCACCTGCATAGCAAGCACAAGGTCCTAAGTTCTATTACTGGTACCAAAAAATAAATAAATAAATAAAATAACATGATCCAACAAGATGGGTTATTTTGCTAACCCTCTCTACAAGAAGCTTCCCCGTGTGGCCATGTAGACTTGTAATCCTAGCAGTCTGGGGGCTGAGGCAGGAGGATTGCTGTGAGTTCAGCCAGCTTAGGCCTACAAAGTGAGTTCAAGGCCAGCCTGACCTGCATAGTGAAACACCATCTCAAAAAGACCAAAACCAAAAAACAGGGGGTTGGAGGAGACAGAAAAAGAAACTTGTGACCCTTTCTCACCTCACCTCTCCACTCTCTTTCTCTGACTTCCTGTGTAGCCCAGGCTGGACTCAAACTCATGATTCTCCTGCCTCAGCTTTCTGAGTGCTGAGGTTACTGCTGTGGGCCACCACAACTGGCTTTGCCAGGCTTGCTGCTGCATTCGTTACTGGTTGACTTCAGCTCCCATTTTCTCACTAACAGTGGACTTCAGCTTCCCAATTAACTGATGGCCTGATACAGTCTTGGCAGCAGCAAGCCTGTACTTGCATTTAGTTCCTATCTAAATGTCTAGTTCCTTTAGGTTTAACTCTTCAGAAAGCTTTCTGAAGCCTAAGTCTGTTGATTTGTGTTACTTGCATTTTTCTTTCTCTTTTTCTGTTTACAGAGAATGCCAAAATCTAGACTGACTGATCTTAGGGTGATCATTCAGCCTGTTGATTTCTGTTTCATGATATTAGAAATCTGCTCAGTCATTTATCTGTTCCAATAGTGAGAACTGCCTTCTGATTTTTTTCCTGTTCTTCTCATAAGTGATTTTCATATAACATGCCAGAACACACAACACCTGTCTGTAAGAACAGAATTACTAGGCATTGGTTCTCAGTAGTGGTTCCTTCTTTTGGGTAAATAGAAGAGTTGCTTTTAGTCTAATTACTCATAACTTCAAAAATAACTACTTGCTAATAATTTCAAATAGGCTTTATATATGGTGATCACTTAGAAATGCTAGAAGGAAAACAATTTTAAAAGAGAAAAGCTAATGTATTGTTAAGGTCCTGAGCCTAGACAATTTTTTTGACATTTCATTTTAGTGTATTACACTCTTTATGAAGCATGTGCCATACTTGGTCGGTCATACTTAATTTTTTAATTGTGCCTTTAATTTTCAAGGTGTTATGGGAGTTTATATGCTAGCTTGCTTTGTGGTCCATGCATATTGTTTGTAAGTACTGAAGCAATAGTATAAGTACAAATATATGTATAGGTATATTGATTGTATAGATTATGTTGCAATCGTTTGTAGATTCGGACATGTATTTGAAACCTCTCAAATCTTTAAGTAGGCAGGTTGTTTCTTTGCATATTGATTATGGATGTGTACATTGAAATGTTAATTCTCAGTAAACAAAGTATAATGTAAATATTGAATTGTGTTATATGACTTGATGATTTGGTGACAAAATATATTCTCTCTTAAACAGGGTGTATTTCTTAGTAGTCTGCTTAAACCAAGGCTATGGGCTTAGAGGGGAGTCATGATCTTTTAAGTAGCCACTATTTGACAGTATTCTTAGAGAGTCAGAGAGCATTTTCTATGAAACGCTGAGTCTGATGTAAGTAAGTTCAACATGTTTGAACACACAGATTTGAACCCAGGGCCTTTACATTGAGCTGCATTCTTACCCTTTTTTTCCCCAAGAGTTCGAGACAATTCTCACTTAAGTTTTCCAGGCTGCGCTTTGAATTTGGGATCTTCCTGCTTGATCCTCCCATAGTGCTGGGATTATAGGCTTGTGCCACCATGCCAGTTTGCATACATATTTTAAAAACATTTGAGTAGACCATGTATCCACCTTGGATGTAATCTTTTGTGAAAGTCACTGTCTAAATATATGTTGTGACACAATTATGTGCTCACCACAGATTAATTCAAAATGTACTAGTTGTGAAATTATATGAATTAATTTCAAAGGAATGTTAAATTCACTGATGAGTGATTTGTACTTTAGATATATGACTGGGTAATGTGCATGAAACTTCAAGAAATCAAGTAATTTATTACTTACTGAACTTCGTTTAACTGTCTTTTATATCATTAAATTTGGCTTTATAACTTTATAAATAGAAATGAATTTCAAATATAGAGAATAAATGTAGCTTAAGAAATACCATGTTTTTAAAACTAAAGACTTAAGACCTTGTGCTTATTCTTAACATTTTGTCTAAATTTTTCAAAACATAGATAAGAGAAATCATAGGTTATTTCACATATAAAAAAGGAAACAATTTATTCTGCTGGTTTAACTAATGTGTTTTAATAGTTTATTCTGTTCTTTGTTTTCTTGGTTTTGCTTCCTTTCTTGTGATTCCTCTGCCTTCTGTTCCATCATTTCTTCCTCTTGCAGTTCTCCTTTTTCTCTGCCTCGTGAGTCTGAAAAAGTGTTTTTACTGAATAGTAAACCATTTCCTATTTTAATTAAAAGTCTTGAAGTTTACTTTTAAAGCAGAGCTTTGCTAAAGGAAAAATACCTCTATTACATTTAAATTCCTTTTCATCATGATGAGGCTAATTATCTGTTACTTCTAAGGAGTAAGCCATAGCTAATTTCTGACTCTGTGTATATGTTTAAAGTAACTTAGAATCAGCTTGGGACAGTTCTGACGTCTGCTTATGTAATGTAGCATCCATACTCTTCACTAGGTGTTCATTTTAGCTACAGATGCTTCATATAAAACAAGGCAGAGTAGCTTTCAAAAGGATCTACACTTCAAAGTGTAATTTGAACTCTGCTTTTACATTGCTTGAGGAATGCTTATGGAAGGGAAGTAACGAATTTGCTTTTTCTCCTAGCATCACTTTAAAGTGTTTAATACTTTTGACGGCCATGCGTTTTCTGTGCCATATCACGTATAATTGAGTAGTTTTATTACTTTGAAACTAGTGTTTGCATTAAGTACTATTGTAATTTGTGTTTTGTATAATGAAAGTTTCCTTTAATTGCAGTTAATTTTGGGAAATAAAGATGCAACTTTTGGGAACTTAAGATTCATTGAGTAAAGGATCATATTTAATCCGTAATACCACACTCTTCCACTCACTTCTGCAGGTTGATAAATATCCATGAGGCGGAATTTATCATCTTAATCTCTGGTTTCTGAGAGAGCTTTAAAAATAAGTGCTGTGATTATAGCTTTTAGCCAAAATATATTTTTTGCTAATGAATCTCAAAATTTGTGTTTTTGAGGCTAAGGATACAATTCAGTGTTGGAATGCTTATACAAGGCCCTGGTTTGATCCTTAGCACTGAATAAAAAGATACTTCTTAATTATACTCTCGGCCACAGTCTCTCTTTTGTTTTTCAGGTGGATAAATTGTCCCTTAGATTATATAAGACTTACACTAATCTTTGGTATACATGATCATTGTACTAAAAACACTTCATATTTAGTATAGTAAATACTTCATTGTACTAAATAATAAAATGTTTTTACTGTTTTAAAACTTGTTTTATGGAAAATAAACCCATAATTTGACATGCTGAACTGGTGGTTTGGGGTTATTACCTTGAATTAAAATGCCAAGTTGGTTTACATTGTTTATAGTCTGCTGTTCATGTATTTCAAAAATTGTTATTTTTTTCATTATTTTGGATGAAGATAGCTATTTATATCATAAATAATTGTTTAGTTCTTGCAGTAGGCCATGTAAGTAATAATGACATTGCACTGTTACATCAGCATTATTCTTTTCTTATGCCAGACTACTTACAGAATCTGTCAGAGAGTTCCTCTTGCTGTACAGTCCCCTTCCATTCAGGTCTCAGCCGAGTGAGTAGGAATCCAGAGGTTCCTGAGCTCGTAAGGAAGAAGGAAAACGTGTTCCTAAGCTACACTCACTAGTGGAGATGGTTCCAGGAATGCTCAGAAACAGTAGATACAGTGCTTGAGTCTATAATCTGGGTAGCATTTTAATCAATAAGGGAGTTTTAGTGATCCAGATACTGTTTTGTACTTACGTTTTACATTAACTTTTAGATTAAAATGTTTATATTTTTGCAAACTCTTTAAAGTTTTTTTTTGTTTTGTTTTTTAATTTTAAAGAGAAAAAACAATGATACAGAATTTCAAAACAAGGTAGCAGGGGAGTAACAATGGTTAATACACTGCGTATTGTTACCTTCAATGAGGTTGCTTAGATTACAGGATATAGGCATGACAAGTTGATCAAACAGTAGAGGCACAGACCTTTGTTTTGAATGAACTAATAGAACCAGTAGTATAACTGTTTCAAATGATGCAGAGGGGACTGTTTCTTTGATCTTCATTGTTTGGGAGTTCTTGACCTATATTAGATTTTTGTTTTTTTAAATATAATGTTTTTTTAAAAAAAACTCACATAAACATAGTATGATAAATAGTAATAATCACTTTTGAAACTTGACCCATCGCCCCAGAAGTACTTATTGTATCATTTATGTGATAAAGAAAAAAAACAAGTTTTATTGAAGTATAGTTACTGTGTCATGGAGGTCACTGTTGTAAAAACAGTATTCGGGAGCTTCAGGATATTCTCAGAGTTGTGCAGCTGTCACCACTGCCCTAAAAGAAACCCTGTGCTCATTAGCAGTTTGTCATCCATTTGCCTTCTCTGCAGCCTCTTGTAACTACTATTTTATGACTATATTTTTGCATATTCTGAGCATGTTTTGTGGTTAGCATCTATAAAATATGGTTTTTCTGTGTTCAGTTTCTTTGACTTGGATAATGCTTTCAAAGATTCATCCTTGTTGGAGAATGTATCATTCTTTTTGTGTAACTTATGAGTGTCTCATTGGATGTAATTTCACATTGTGTTTATCCTTTTACCAACTTACAGATATTTGGGTTGTTTCCATGTTTTGGCTATTGAGAATATTGCACAGTAAACTTTTATGTACAAATTTTTTGCTGGACTTAAACAGCTTTAGTTCTTTGGGATAGATATTTAGGAGTAAAGTTGCTGTGTTGTGTAGTGATTCTTTGTTAAATCTTTTGAAGTACTGTCAGTCCATTTCCCCAATGCATCTGCATCATTTACATTCTTCCCAGCGAGGTTCCAACATCCTTGACACTTATTTTCTGTTATCACAATTATGGTTCACTGAGTGGGCAACCCCTTTTGGTTTTTATTTGTGTCTCCTTGATGAGTAGTGATATTAAGCATGTTTTCTTGTGTTTAGGTGATCATTTATTATAAGAAATAGTTTCAAATCCTTTGCTTATTTTAAGGTGATTTGAGTTTTAAAAATTATGTGTTCTATATACTATTCTTACCAGATATGTGGTCTACATAGGTTTTTCTCTAATTTGGTTGGTTTTCATGTTCCTGATGATGTACTTTGAAGAACAGGTTTTTAATTTTGATGGAACTTGGTTGATCTTTTAGTATTGTTGCTGCTATTATTGCTTATGCTGTTAGATTGTCCTAGCTAAGAAAGTAATTTCTTTTCCAAGGCCAGAAGTATTTCATCCTGTTTTCTTCTAAGAGTTTTAAAATCTTTACTGCAATATACTTTTGTATTTTTTTCTTATTAAAATTCTGTTCTAAAAAATTTCTTTCTCTGCAGATTGTGTCAGCAGCCAAATATGCAAAAGTATCTATGACTTTTGCTTGGTACTTCTAAAAATTTCACAAGAATTTTTATGTGGTCTATATCACAAGATTCATCCCTTCCCTCCCTCCAGGTGGTAGTGGGGATTCAACCCAGGGAGCGCTAAACTAAATCCCCAGACCTTTTAAAAACTAAATCTGTTTGTTAATTTGTTTAGCTTTACTAGGGATTGAACCCAGGGTTTTCTCTATAAATGTCTAAGCTGACCTTGAATTTGAGATCCTCCTGATTCACTCTCTTCAGTAACTGGGATTACAGGTGTGTGCCACCACACCAGTTGTAATCTCTCATAGTGATGCTTCAGTGGTACTAATTTTTAAAGTTATTTAATAATAGACCTTTTCATCTCACAAACTTTAGCACTGGCTGTGAAATACTTAGAGCAGTTTAGATGAGTGAGTATAGATGATACTCTTTACAGAGCTACAGGCATACCTAGCCTGGCTTTTGACTCTTTTCTTGTGGGAAAGCACTTGACTATTATAAAAAATTTTTATTTCAGAAGTCGGGAGAGCTGCTGTTACTCTGATGCTGTCTCTTTAATTTATGTATGTTTACAATAAAGAGAAAACATCAGAGTACCCTGAAACTCTTCTGAAGAAAATAGCTTATAATCACATTATCCTTATGTTAGTGTGGCTCTCAATGAAATTACCAGCTGTGATGTGGAGGAGGGACATGGGGAGTCAAACCTAGAGTCTTGCTAAGCAGGTGCTCTGCCCCTTAGCTATACCCGTCCCGTGCCCCACTATGATTGTCTTATGATGTTGAAATCTTTGAAGAATTACCATAATCATTGCTGAAATAATCCTACCATGTTTAGAAAAATCTATCTCTAGCCATATTGATAATTTCACATTAAAAATTTTAACTAACTTGTTTTATAAATGAGGTAATAAGTAGCACCAAATTAATTGTAGTTTCACAAGTTAAATTGTGCTTCCTTGTAACATAAAGAGAATATGAAGAAGATACACATTGTTGCCAATATTTGCCTTAACTATCTAGTGACAAAATATATTTGGCATTGTCTAGACAGAATTATAATAACTGTAATAGTTTAAATAGACAAACTTTAAACCAGATACGTGGCCATAATTCATATCGGCGCTTTTCATTTAATTATAACCTGAATTAAGACACTGCTGCTTTGGCAAGTAAGTGTCCTGACTATAATAATACTGATTTTCAGATGTTAGTGATTTTTTACTGTTATGGAGACTATGGAAAATGGGCTTCAGACTGTCCTGGTGTAACTACAGAAAGTGATTACTTTCAAGCCTGTCTGTTTTGTCTGTGAAGGACAACCATCTCAAGTGGCAAAGATCTCCCTTTGCCCCGTTCCTTCACTTCTCACCACAAGACGACTGTTTGCTGTAAAGGTGTGAAAGCATTCTTTTTACTTAATGAGAATGAGATACTATAATCACTTACATTCTTAAGCTAATTTAAATATGTGCCTTCTACATGCCATGTGATATAAAATTTGACATGCATGAATATTTCTCAAGCCCAATAGGCATGTGATAGTTTATTATACGCTGTGTCATTGTTAGTCAAGTGTGGCAGCATATCCTGTGTATACCCTTCTTTTATTCATCTTTATGACATGTAAAATTTATACTAATTAATCAGATGTGGAAGGAAACTGAAATTTGAATACCATTTTTAAAAAATTCTCTGTATTTGGTTCATAACAAGTAAGTACTGTAGCCTTCCTTTGGTTTTCATGTTAAACAGTTGTTTAAAAGAAATGTGAAAAGTAGTCATTGTTGAGTACCTGTTGCATTAGATGTTGTTTATCAAATATTTAGTTATCACAACAGTCTTCCATTGTAATTCAGAAGCAGGCTGGTAGAGTTTTGCCTGTTCCACCGCATGTGACAGTTCGGTCTCTCTACTGTTAGCTGTAACCTATGGTTTTTGGTACTAATTTCTGACGAGTACAGTTACATACAAGCTGCCCTTCAAATGCTGAAATGGCTGTATCGCTTTCTCCATTAAAAAAAAAAAAAAAAAAACCCTCAGTCTGAAAGCTTGAAGTTCATCTGTCTTCCCACCTTTATTTTCAAGCTCTTGAAATTCTCTGTTATAAAATTTTACATTCTGTCACAATTAGCATATTTTATTTCATACCTGTAGTATCTTCTATCTTAGAAAATGCAGTTGTATAAGCAGTTAGTATTTTTTTGTTGCTTTTTTCCTGTTCTTGCCAAGGAGTCTGGAGAATTTCTTGTTTTTACTTTCTTTGCAGGTATGAGTAAGGGAACACAGTGTTTGGAGCATGCTGGGCAAGTGGTGAACCACTGAACTGCATCCGCAGCCCCAGAGTTCAAATCCATAATATTCTCACATAACACTATGTATGTGTCTGTCATCTCTTAACACTGTGTTACAATTATGTATGTGCTGTTCATCTTTATATCCACACACTTTTAAGTATATAGTAAATATTTAATGAATGATGAAATCCTGGGCCTGGGTACTACTGTACTATTAGAATAATTCTGTTAATGTTTGTTACAACTATGCTTTTGTTACAAGCAATCTAAAAGCTACTTTTAAACAAAGGAAACATACCGTATTCTTCATTGAGATTTTGTTTGTATTATTGTAGTGCCTGTTAATGAAATTTCAGCAACTGTGATTGACTAAACATACGTGTTTTTTTTAAGAAAGGGCTTATAAGAAAAATTTTACCAATATTCATCATCAACCATTTTGAAGCTCTTACTATTTATTATGGAAATGCCTTTTTAAAAATTTGGTTATTTAAAATTGTGTGTCACATAGAAAATACAAGATTTGATAGTGCTAATAATTGTTGATAGAATTTTTAATTTTGGAAAGTAGCTTTTGTGCATAGATGGGCATACTCATAGTTATTTATGTTTTATAGCATTCTAAATTTACTTTTCTAATGCCTTCAGTTGAAATTATGCTACTAATATAAATCTTTAATTTTATAATTCTGTAATCCAGCCATTTGATAGATTTAATTCATACCATGTGATATGGCTTACGAAGTTCTTAAATATTGTATTTGTAATTAATCAGTAAACATTACTAATTCCAGTTTAGTATAGCTGATTAATTTCAAATACTTGCAGATCTTAACAAATGAAATCCTCTGATATATAAACAATTTTTCTAAATTAAACGTTTTACTTATAAAAGAGGTCAATAAACCAATTTCAAAGAATTTAAAACGGTATACATAAAATTAGCTGATAATACCAATTTGTTGCTATACTTGGGAAAAATTGTAATTATTTGTTTTGTGTACTCATTGAAGGATGCTAGACTGTCTATCTAAAACTAACTGAAGTAACTGATACTATAGATTCAGTTTAGTGGTTCAGGTTTTGGGGAGATCCTGAGCGTGGACGACTGCTGGGCTAATCCTGTCTAAGCTGTGTATGTCTCATCATGCAGTGTTACCTCCTCAGTCAGTGTAGGACCCGCTGTTCTTCCTCACTTTTTTTTTTTTTTTTTTTTTTTTGGGTCTTTTTCCTTTTTATCGGTACCAGGGATTGAACTCACGATTGCCTGCTTGCAAGGCAGGCACTTATGCCGCTGAGCTAAATCCCCAGCCCCCTCTTCCTCACTTTTTAATTAAAGTTATTTTTAAGTTTTATGCCTTGGATATCAATTAAATTTTTTTTCTGTCATAACTTCTTACATTTTTGTTTTACTTTTTACTCTAATGGGAATCTTTTTCTTCTTTTTGGTGTTTACAAACCTGCATTCCTAAGGCTAAGGATATTAACTTAGTGAGTGGCATAAGTGCCTGCCTGGCAATCACAGGGGCCTTAGTGCAATTCCTGGTACCAAAAAAACCCAGCATTCCTGATTCATATCATATTGATAAAATATATCTGACCAAAACAGTAAACACACTAATATATTAACAGAGTTGACTATATGATGAGTACTGTATGCTATTATAGTAATCATTTTGTTTCTGCAGCTCAGTGCAAGGTCTGTATTAATATTAACATTCAGTTAAGCACTGTTGATTAAGCAACATTTTAATAAGAACAGTAGTGCATATTCAGCATTAACTGTGTGTTAGGCATTGTTTTAACAGTTGGCTGACCTAAATTAACATGTATAATCTATATTGCCAAAATTAAGTCTTTGGCTTGGATTTTCTTTTTAAAAATTTTTATTAGTGCATGCTTGCAGCACATAATGATTACATTCTTCTTGGGCAGTTGGAACATGTACATAAATCACCTTAATTCTTTTTTTCATCCATTTTTCCTTCCTTCATATTCTGATCCCTTTCCCTTTTGCAAAAGCACTAGCTTCCTATTCCATATTATCTTATATTTTGCTGTTTAATTTGTTTGTATTTTGGATTTCTCATAAAAGAAAGATCAGACAATATTTAAGCAATGTATCTAATTTATTTCACTTGACATGATCTCAAGGTACATCCATTTTTCTGTACTGGCTTAAGTTCATGCTTTGTAGCAGAGTAGTACTCTATTTTATATAAATACATTTTCTTTATCCATTCATCTTTTGTTGGATATACTTCTAAGATTTAGCCCTTATGAACTGTGCTACTGTAAACATGAATATGCAATGTCACCATAATATGTCTTTCACTCTTTGGGAAGATACCTAGAAGGGTAATAGCTGGGTCAAATGGAATTTCTACTTACAGTTTTTTAAAGAATTTCCATACTGATTTGCAAAGTGGTTGTACTGGCTTACATTCAGCGATGTAGGTTTCTTTTTTCCCTCTCATCCTTCATTATCATTTGATTTCTTGATACCGTTTCTGGAGTAAGAAGGAATTGTCAGTGTTGTTCTAATTTATATTTCTCTAATGGCCAGAGTTGTTGAACATTTTTTCTGTGTTGTAGTTATCAGTTGCCTGTTTTTTGATTTTTCATTTTTGGGGGGGGGGTTCTAATTTTTTGAGTTCTTTATATATTCTAGTTACTCATCCTTTTCTAAGAAAAAGCTTGCAAAATTTTTTCCCCCTTCTGTAGGTTGTCTCTATACTCGGTTGGTTACTTAGCTGTACAGAAACTTTAATTTAATGTTATCCTGTTCGTTGATTTTTTTTTTTTTTTTTGGTGATATTTCTTGTGCAGTTGGGATTCTGTTCAGAAAGTCTTTCTCTGTGCCTATGTCTTCAAGAGTTTTACCTAGTTTTTCTTCTAGCAGATTGTTTCTGTTTTACCATTTAGATCTTTGATCTGTTTTTGAGTTGAGTCTAATACGGGGTGAAATATGGGTCTAAATTCAGTCTTCTGCATGTGGATAGCCAGTTTTTCCAGTTATGACTTGGTTTTTCATCCTGTCTAGGACCTATTATGGAGCAGTGTGTGTATGTGCGCCTGCCTGTCTTTTTGTGTGTCTGTGGCACTGGGATTGAAAGCCAGTCCTGTGCACTGACTTATATCCCCAGGACTTTCTCTGTATTTTTATTTTGGGGCAGCCTTTCTCTAAGGCAGAGTTGTCCAGGTTGGCTTTGAACCTGTTGATTTTCCTGCCTCAGCTTGTGAGAGTCCTAGTTTACCAGGCACGCAACACTATGCCCAGCTTTTTAAAATTTTGATGAAGTCGTATTTATCAGCATTTTCTTGTACGGGTCATGACTTTGGGGTTAAGTTATAGAATAGTATTGAATAAAGTCCTCAAGTGACCTTGAGTTTTTATCTTTTCCATGTAAAATAAACATTAAAGCATAAGATTCTTAATTTCATGATTTTGGACTTTTCATTATCCAGACAAGAGAATGAGAAAATAAGTCAACCCCACCCCCCAATCTTAAGTGTACTAAGCTTGGATAATATTATTAAACACGCACAACAGTGTTGTAAAACCAGGTGTCTAAAGCTATATTATGTGTTTTAAGTTACCAATTACTGCATGTCAGGATAATGATGTGTATTTTTTATTACAAAGATTCTACAATGTAGATGCTATCCCTGTTTATACACAACTCTTTTATTTGTATATAATTGTTTTTCATTTGAGGAAACTGAGGCTCTTAGAAGAAAGGTCATTGTGTTCATTGTTCCCTAATTTAAAAAAAAGCTAGGACTAGAATCAGATTTTTATGTCTTCAAAGCCTATTTTGTTTAACAAATGCCTGGCTTTTGTTGTTGCAATGCATATTTTATGTTTCACGGAAGATCCAAACTTGATCTTAGTTCGTGATATGGCTGAGCCTCTAATACTGTCTGTGTATTTTTTGATTTTCATCTTATTAGAGTAAGTCAGCATGCCATATCAACATTAAGTTAAAACTGTGTTTGGAATAGACTTTTTCTTTGCACCCTGTGATAAAAACAAACAAGTATTCACTTTGCTGAGTTTTCTTGGTTACCATTCTGTTGAATGTAGTAGTGTGTTCATAATACGAGCTTTCTCCCACTAAGCAAAGACTTCATTTTAAAACACTGTCGAGGGACCAGAGATACAGCTCAGTGGTACAGCACCTGCCTGGCAAGTCCAAGATTATAATTTCAATTCCTGGTCCATTCCCCCCCCCTCAAAAAAAACTGTTAAAGATTATAGTTTTGGGTCTGGTTGGGAAAGAGTGCAAGAGAAGTACAGAGAAGTAACACCATGCTTTTCCAATAGTGGGATTTCAAGGACACTTTATTTTTAAGTATGTAAGACTATTTGGCCTATTTTTTGTGTGATTCTGTTATAGCCAGTCTTCTCACAGTTTTGAACTAATTAGGGCATGAATGAGACCCTCAGCTTCTTAGAAGTTTCTTGGATGTTGGTCTTTTCAGATCAGAGTTGAGGAGCACATGGAGTTTCTCTTGGGGTAATTCCGTGCCTCCCGGCCGCTTTCCCAGCCCGGCTGCTGTCAGCACAGGCTTACTTACTCAGGCCACCTCACACCAGTCCTCCTGAGTCACCGCTTCGCCAAGTCATCACTTACAGCACTGCTTTCCATCAGCCTCAGAAAAAGCCTCTTTCATCACGTCACTTCCTTTGCGAAGTCTTAAAAGCCTCTTCATGGCCTGGAAGGTGCCCTAAGTGGATGGTGGCTAGTTTAAAGTTACTACGGCCCCCTATACATTTCCTTTTGCTCTAAACCCTTCCAGCCCTTGTTGTCTTTCATAGTTAACCGTGAAAGTAGGGTTGGGCGTTATTTTTCTTTGTTTCAACTTGTGTGGAAGTCTATGGGCTTCTTAAATAGAAAGGTATACTTCCCCCCAAATTTCCTAAAAAGTTAACCTAATAAAATGAGCTGAATTGTAGTCAGTGCATATTAATTATCAATATTTCAATTACTCTCTACAGTATTCATATTAGCAACAGATACTCAACTACATTATTTGAATACTTTGCTTAATATTGTATAACTATTGAATGCACAGTGTACAGATAGGAAAGATGGCACATATGCTCACTGGTTTATTTTTTTTCTTTTATTTCATTTTATGCCAGTACTTAGATCTTGATTTTTTAAAAACCCAAGCTATGGCAGTTTTGATAAAAGATACTGAGATACACCTCTGATTAGAAAATAAAACAACAGAAGTGTCTTCCTTCTTCTACTTATGTATACCTTTTCTCTGTTAAATGGTTCAATTATTTCTAATTTGGAAACTAAACAATAACAGAAGTATCTGTACCTACATACACCTTTTCTCTATTAGGTAGTTGAAATTTTACTTGTATATATTAATCATTACCTTGTTTTCATACGTTTTTCACTCCAGGAAGCTTAAAATTAAAACTTAACATCTTAAAATAATAGAAGGAAAGTGGAAGATGCTTTTTTTCTTTTTAATATTTACTTATTTATTTTAAATTTGGCCCAGTTCAAATAGTGCTTAGAGAAACGGAATGTTGTAGATTAACAGATAAAAGAAGGTGAGTACAAGACTATAGAGCTCATGAGCAATAGTACTCTTCACAGACCATGGCTCATTCCAAACCTTTGTACTGTGAGTCACAAAGAGGTCGTTGAGGAAGATAGAACCATTTAAAATGTGATAAAATAGTGGAATAATAGGCAAAAAATTATGTGATGATCATCCTTATAGCTATTTTCTAGTTATCTCCAAATTCTCCTTGATAGTGAGGTTTTTAAAAACTTTCTTATCCAATGCAGTACTCAACCAAATTTATTCTTATATAGTACTTGGTTAGATACAAAGTCTTTTAGAGGTATTGACAAAAGCTACTTTTATCTGTATTTTTATATGTCTATTAATGTCTATGTCTGACTGTCTTGAGAAGACCTGAGTACTTGTTGTTAGAATGTTTGACATTCTAGATTTGCTTGTTTTCTGAGGATTAGACTTGTGAATTTACCATGTTAAACATTTTTCTCTGTGATTCTAAGTCTTCGATATTGGATAGTTCTGACTATACCATATCAGAAGATCCTCCAATGTGAACATAAAATTTATGATCTATCTATCTCTGCACATAGTAGCAGTATCAATTTAATTGATTGGATTATGGTTTTCATATTTCAATAGACAACGACTGAACGGCCTTTCATTCAGAAACTATTTCGTCCTGTGGCTGTGGATGGACAGTTGCAAACGCTAGGAGATCTCCTCAGAGAAGTTTGTCCTTCCGCAGTTGCTCCTGAAGGTAATGCGTTCAACAGCATCAAACCATTTCTTTGATCTTTTTTACATTGCTTTTTTACTATGGTAAAGTAAGCACTTTTCATTTGTATGTAATTTCAGTCATTTCAGAAAAAAATTTTGATTATCTTGTAGTATCTTTTGTTACAGAACCACTGATTAAGACCTTGATGTTCTTTGACAAAATAAAATACATTTTTAAAAAATGTCTACCTTAACATATCTCTGGTGCTCTGGGTCTTTCTTTTTTTTGGTACTGGGGATCAAACTCACGACTGCACACTTGTAAGGCAGGCACTTATGCTGCTGAGCTAAATCCCCAGCCCATTGTATCTTTATAGATACAGTTCTGGTAAGTTTGAAAATATATCTACTGTACAATATTCCTTATTTGAAATACTTGGAATTTAGAAGTATTTCAGATTTTTGAAATATTACATAAGCATTATGAGATATTTTAGAGATTTGCTTAAGCTTCATATAAACGATTCATATAGCCTGAAGGTAATTTTATTTAATATTTTTATTTTGCCTATATTTCAACTGTGAACTGTCATACAGTGAGGTGTGGAATTTTCCACTTGTCCTGTCATATAGGCGCTCAACATATTTTGGACCATTTTGTATTTTTATGTTGCAATACTTAAATATATTTAACACATACTGTTCTGCTTTTTCACCTAATCATTGCCCAGTTACTGAATGACCTATAATCTCAGCTTTGTTGATTACTGTTCTGATCATTGGCTGATCTGTAAGAAATTTACAGTGGCACATTAGCATGTTCATTAATGTATTGCATAGATTTGTACTCATTACATATTAAAATAAATGTAAAATTTGCTACTTTTAAATCCTAGGTGGAAAGAAGTGTGAGGTATTAGTAAGTAAGAAAGTAGTAATGTTGCTTTTTTTAAAATTGTTTTTACAAGTCTTGTCTTTAGGATCAAAGATATATCTGAGTAATGTTTTTCTTATGAATGTATTCTAAGTTAGGGAATCACAATATTATGGTTTTCACTGTACCACGCAGTTCAAAAATCTGAGAAAGTGGCCTGGTCCAGTGGCATGTGTCTGTTGTAATACCAGCTGCTCTAGAGACTGAGACAGGAAGATCTCAAGTTTGAGATCAGCCTGGGCAACTGAGTGAAACTGTTTCAGAACAGGGGCTGGGGATTTAGCTCAGAGAGAGAGTGTCCCTCAGTTCAATCCCCAATACGGAAAAAAGAAAATGATCTAAAGAAGTAAACCCTAGTATTCAAATTCCTAAAAAATAGAATTAGAAACAATAGAATTAGGGATTGATACTCTAGCCCAAATGACTAAACAAAGAATACGAAGCTCAGAATGTGTATCATTCTGTCTATGGGTGTGATAATTTTCCTTAATCACATATCCTTGCTTATACTGACATTTCTGTGTATATTCAGCAGTTCTAAAATGGTTAAGGGCTTCGTGGGAAAGACAAAAGCAAATAAAATACTGTCAGAACCCATATCATAAGGGGTTAAGCAGACTGTTGACCTCTACCCAAATTTATGGACTAAAATAGGATGTTTGTTTTAAAGATTATAAACATTTTTCTAAAGACTTTCCCCCCGCTAGTACTAGGAATAGAACCCAGGGCCCCAGTCCTCCAAAAAAATTTTTTTTAAGTTTTGAGATGAGGTTTTACTAAGTTGCCAAAGCTGGGCTTGAACTTGGAATTGTCCTGTCTCTGCCTTCTTGAATGCTGAGATTACAGGGAATGACACCACAAAGCTTTAAAGCCTTAATGTATCATTTATCTTAACGAACTGTACACTGTGTACTCAAGGTTTCTGATTATCTGTTTTACATAGCCTTGTACTGTGGTGCTGGAACAGTGACTTACAGATTTCAATTACAGAGTTCTTTTTTTGTATCATTGCTACCCTAAATCTTTACTTATGATACTCAAATTATGCTATAATTAGCATTAAGTTGGTTATAATCTATTAGATTCTTAATGCATCTTTATTGCTGTGTCATTTTCATTTTCAATGTTCCATTTAAATAATTTGTTTGCAACTATTTTTAAGTAAACTTATATATAAGAATTTTACAGCTATCATTGAATATTTTTGCCATCTCAAAATGTTTGTTGTACTCATTTATAGCTAATGACTGCATAAACATAGTTTCTATTCCTGTAAATTGCCTGCTTTGGATATTTCATATAGATGGGATTATACACTGTATAATCTTTTCCCGCTAACAGAGTGTTTTTGAGTTTCATCCGTATTCAAGAAGTAGCAGTTTGTTCATTTTATTGGTGAAAATGTTCCACTGGGTGGATATAAAACTTTTTATTCATTTAATTATTGATGGGCATTTGAATTGTTTCCAGCTTTTCACTTTTATAATTAATAGTGCTGCTACGGACATTCACGGATGAGTCTTTGTGTGAACATATGATTTCTTTTTTCTTGGGTAGATTCCTGCGAGTAGAATGACTGGGTCGTATGACCAGTTTATGTTTAAAGAAGTTGCTAACCTGTCCAGTTGGCTGGATCCCGCCAGCAGTGTGTGAAGGTGCTGCTTTCTTCACTCCTCACTCACATGTATTGCTTACGTCTTTCACTGCAGCTATCCTGGCGGTTGTGTAGTGGTGTGTCGTGGTCATTTACATTTGTGTGTCTTTAATGACTAATTGTTGTCAGTGCATTCTCATGCATTTAATTATAATCGTGAATTCTTTGAAATATGTATTCAGACTCCTTTTTCACTTTTTGATGGACTGTTTTATTACTGAATTTTGTAGTTATTTACACATTCAGATAAAAAGTCTTCATCAACTCTGTGATTTATAGATGTTTCTTCCAAATATATGACTTACCTTTTCATTTTCCTTTGAAGAGTATTTTAATTTTGGTGAATTCTTATTTAACAAGTTTTTAGTAGATTTTAATTAGCATAATTCCAAAATAAAAAATATGAATGAAGGAATTTACTGAAAAAACTCTTGCTCTTTTATTCACCAAATCCACTCCAGTTCTCCTCCCTGGAGGTAATCAGTGTTGCAGTTTTCCTTTATGTCTTTATTTTTGAACTCAGATTACAGAAATTTGGGGAAACCTCATTGGTTCAAAAATACTTCTGTGGTTCTAGTTCACTTTCTTCGTATTGCCTGTTTGTTTTGCTATGTTCTTCGGATTTTGGAATGTGGACTTGAAGTGTACTTAAGTCGTTAATAATGGCTTATTGCTGATTGAGATGCGTGTCATTCTATATCTGCCCACATTAGTATGAGCTTTCAGTTATTCATTTCTCGGTACTGTATTTTTCTTTCTTTTTTTAATATAGTGGTATTTTTTAAAAAAATTGGAGAACATGCCTTTATCAATTAAGAGTAATTTAAAGTTTAAGCCGATGTTTATCAGATACTACTTTATTGTGGTCTTCTTAGCTTTTTAAAAATAATGTCATAGTAGATCATTTTAAGTTTATTTTTTAACAAGACCCTTCGTTATTGAGTGAGAATATCACAGCTAAATACAGAGCCTTGGAAGGAAAGTGCTCTGCAGTGCCCTGTGCCTTCACTGGCAGCACAGTTGCCCACACATAGATGTCATGGGTTCCTCTTGATACGTTTGTTTTATTTGTAAAAGGTGAATTTTGTTGTTATCTTTTTAATCTTTGGGGAGGGGCGGTCCAGGGATTTATAGAGTGGAAAGACAGGAGTTAGATGTAAGTTTCCAAGTGATTTGTTAAAAGTTCTCTTAGCTACTTACTTGGATATCTACAACTGAAACTCAAGTCTTTACCTTCTGGGTCTTTGAGGTGTTTTTTTTTTTTTCCTACTTTGGTTGCAATTTGTTTTTCTTTTTAGCATTTTAACAGTTAAAATAACATTCTGAAATGGTTACTTTTTCTAATTCTTTTGTGATTTTTGTTTAGTACCTAATTCCCTACGTACTGTTTTTATATTATTTCCTGGTATAATCTTAGGAACCTGAGCTCTACTGTGTTTATTTTGTTGTATTAGCATTCTTGTATATAATTGTCTGCTCTTAAAATTATAAATGTGAAATGAAACAGTCCAGCCTCCTCTATCAGAATTCATCTGGCCTATCCCTTCACCCAAGCCACAGTACACACAAGATTAACAAAGCCTTGCACATGAATAGCATGCAACTTTGTGATGCCAATTTTTCCATTGAAAAATGCCTTGTTATCTCCTAAACTTCTAGCCTGCCCTTTCATGTACATCTTTTTCTGGAAAAATACAGTGTGATATCCCTTTTATTATTTAAAGAGTGGAGACTTTAAATAGTCACTCAGAATTTAATCCATGAGACCTGCATTTTAATTATTTCAGATACTGTATGTGAACACCTTTCTATTGACGGATTTCTCTCTTCCCAAACTGTCAAGTGCCTGTATTAATTGGAAATCTCATACTTTATTGAAGTTGGACATAAATAGTGTCTACTGAGGTACTTTTGATGATATGTTTCGTACCAGGAAGAGGACACATGTATAACAACCATGTTTTTCTTTCAGGGGAAAAAAAACCAAAAACCCCACTTTTATCCAATATCCCCCCGCCATGTTTTTGTACTAGGGTTTGAACTCATAATCTCACACTTGCCAGGCAAGTGCTGTGCTGCTGAGCTGTATCTATGGCCCAAAAAATCTTTGGAAAAGCTGAGCATTGTGGCATACTTTCTAATCCCAGTTACTTGGGAGACTGAGACAGGAGGATGGAAAGTTCTAGACCAATGAGCAATATTCTGCCTGAAAATTAAAAAAAGACTAGGGATGTAGCTGAGTGGTAGAGAACCCCTAGATTCAAGGACCAGCACTACAAAAAACAGTAGGTCGCTGTTTCAGTAAAGACGTATTGGTGGAGCATGGTGATCCCTATAATCACAGCATTCTGGGAGATTGAGAGACTGAAACGTTGCAAATTCAAACCCAGCCTGGGCAAGTTAAGCTATTTACTTAGCAAGACCTTGTATTAGTTGGGGATGTAGCCAAATGGCAAGACCTTAGGATTTTAGTACCACCATCATCTAAGAAAGAAAAGTAAAATAAAGTCCTGTTTACTAAGTGGTTCACTACACCTGTAGTATTGTTATATATGAAGCATTTTGACACACCTGCACTCAAGTTGAAAGCAGAAGACTTTAAAATTGGGAGTGTAAGGACAAGAACTGGCTGTCATCACATGATAAAAAGAGAAAGTACTTAATAAAAGTTATATGGCACCATTGTCTACTTTTCCTGCAAGATATGATTCAATTGTGAAGGAATTTATTTCGTCATATGAAAGTAGAATATACTAATATTTATGAAGACATACTTTAAGTCATTGTTCTCATGGAATAACTCACGATGAGCTCCTTTGTATGTTGTGTTTTTTTTTTTTTTTTTTTGGATTGTAAGTAGCTAAGGGAGTTGACCAAGTTAGAGAGGTAACAGGAAATAACAAAAGGTGAGCTCAGGTAAATTGTTTTTGTGGTTTCGGCTCTAGTTTAAAATGACTCAGATATATGTCTCTGTACCAGAGCCAAAGTGAATATTTCTTTGTTCATTAAGCAAAACACTAAAATATGTGTGAAAGCCCACACTAAAATTTTTGTTAAACCAGTGGCATTTAGTTTTTACAGAATACCTATAAACTTTGCCTAGTATTGCCTTATTTCCCAGTCTTCTAATACGATCTGTAAGAACTTAATAACTGAGGTTAGAATACAAATGTTCATTCTCATTTTTTAAATTTTTTCGTGGTTCCACTGATTTGCCCGTTGTCAGTATTGGGCTGTTTCTAACCTGATTTCATATCTGATATTGCATAGATAGAGCCCATGTGTAAGGAAAGGTCTACTTTTCCATGGTAAATTAGTAGAAGTTCCTGCATCTCTCATCAAGAAATGCAACCCTGTGGCCACTTGGTTTTCCCCTTGCCACTTCTACTCTGCTTCCTGAGAACTGATTTTCTCCCTAATACCCTTCCCAACTACCAGTTAACTTTCGGTTTCTGTTGGTTATTTCATTATTTGTCAGTCATTTTCTTTTGTAGTGTATATACTGTCTTTGGTCTGGGGCACACTAAGATTTATAAGACACACAGTGTAATCCCTCCTCTTAAGAAACCCTTGGTCCTGCTGGAATGCGCAGAGTGGTGTGCAGTTGCAGTATGCTCCCGCCTGGAGATAAGCGAGAATGTTAGGGAGGAAGTAATACTCTGAGCTTTGTCTTTGTTGATTCTGGCAGAGAGAAGAATGACTGATCTAAGTCTTAAATGAAAGATGAGTGCAAAGTAGACATACAGAGGAGGAGGGATCAGGTCACATGTCCCCGCAGGCTCGTCGCACATTACCTCATCAGCCATTCGGGAGCTGATTGCTATGCTAGGGGCGATGTGTGATCTAAAACGTCCCTACTCTGCTGAGAGAGTAGTGTTTTTGTGCCTTTCTACAACACATGTATGTGAACTTTTTAGTAAGGTCAGAAACATTGGCAAGGCACTGAGGATACTGAGTGTTTTTGAGGCTGGGAAATTAGAGCATCCTGTTTAGGTAATTTATAAATTTTAAACTTTTATTTTTAATACAATTTATAAGAAACCAAAGAATAGGTATTATAATAAGAAATTACGATTCATGCATATTTTTTCCCTTTACTCTGTGTAATTAAAATGTTAAAGTGAAGTCACTATTTGATGTTGTGATGCATTTTTTCAGACACAAAGCAGTTAGAGAAAAAGCCATCTAAATCTTGCTGACATTAGGAGGCAGATCCTGCAAGTGTTTGGACAGAATGAAAACTGATTGGTATCTCAGGATTTGAGTTTTGAACCTATACTAATCACAGTCTGCATTGATGACATTGTCTTCAAAATAATTGCAAATGCATGCCATCCAGTGGAAATACTGCGATGCCTGCAACTTCCTCAGATTGAGGGTATAAGAGCAAAATAATTCCCTTCACTGTTGAGTTGGGCAATCCTTGAATTTCTGTTTTAAGTGGATGTGGGTTTCTTATTTTATGATATAAGAGTGTTTCTTACTGTCATCTTTTAGTTTAGTTGTAGAGTTTAAACCAAGTTTTCACTGAGAGCTTCTTTGTATAGTATTTTTCCAAGTTTTGCAGTTAATTTTTTGGTTTCTTGCAGTCTCATTAATTTTTTAAGCAAATGAAGTGTACTTAAGAAATTTACCAAGTCAAATTACAAGGAAGCAGTTTTTTAATTGAATGACAAGTAATAGTTGTTCAGCCTGTACACAGAAAGTATAAATTTATGATGAACTCTCAGCTATAAACCAATATTGAAACTGCTGACAAGAAAAGAATGTCTCAAATTATGGAAGAAGTTCTATACCATTGATTTACTTTTTAAGAAATTAGAGATACTAGACATAGTTAGAAATACCAGAACTGTGGTTCTGGTCAGAAATAAAGAACCTCGTTTCACCGGGGTATTTCCATAGTAACTGCATCTCCTGCAGCCAGCTTGATTATTATTATATAACTTGTTAAAATATGCCAAACTTCTTAAAAGCAAAAGACTCAAAAAGAAAACTGTAAGATGCTGTTGCTGTTATTAAAGCTTTTTCATTGAGCAAGACTATAAATAGCTGATCATACATTTATTTGATGTTGCAGTTCTTTGCGGGTTACCCTGGAAGGCTTGTTTGTAACTTGGTGGAGATGATGTGAATCTGAAGTGTAAATCTGGGTTCACTTATCTCTAGTGGGCGCCTCATTGTTCAGTCTTCTGAACGCTGTGTGCTTTTATTTCCTCTACCCTTCATTGTGTACATACTTTGTAGAAGACTGACATCATTCACAGTAGGAATTGTCAAAGTTTTTCAAATGTAGCCCTTTATGAACAAAAACCTACTGTAGTAACAGATTATATAAACTTGATAATTATATTTTCTTAAATTTATCAATTCTGAACTTAAATGAGCTAATTTTTAAAATTTTTCGACAATTTTGAATTAATCTGTTGGTTTCCTTCCATCCTTCCTTTCTTGCTTGCTTCCTTGCTTCCTTCCTGATACTGGACATTGAATCCTGGGCCCTAGACTCAAAGAACAACATCCCTGGCTCTTTGTATTTTTGAGACAGGGGTCTCTTACTAAATTGCACAGCCTGGGTTCAAACTTGTGATCTTCCTGCCTCAGTTTATCAGAGAACTGGGATGATAGGGATGGCCCCACTAAATGGTTTGTTTCATTCTCCTTCCATTTCTGTGCCTTGTCTAAACCCTTGGGCACTATTGACTTAATATTGGTGATACAGAGGCTCTTTCTAAAATGAAGCATGTAGAACAATTTTTCGTTTTTCATAGCCCAGGTGATGAGCTTACTGAACCTGTAGGAGTTTCCTCTGATTTCCCTTCCTTATTCTTTTCCTTAATCTCCAGAATCTAAATTAATTAACCAACTTTTCCAAAAGTAAGAAACAGATGCTTGTATTCCTATCTTTAGCACTGGAAAACATAATTCCCATGCCAAAATACTAATGTATCTAGACAATCTAAAACAAGTTATTCCTTCTTTAAAACAAATTCTATGGGACTTCAGTCTGGTAATGTTGAAATAGTGATCATTTGTGTTATCTTATAATTTGTATTTAACAAATATTAATGATTCCTATTATAGCCAACTAGAATTACTAGGTCATTTTAATATCTAAATTTTTGTCTTATTTTTATTGTTAGGAAGCTTATTATCAGTTTATTAAAATGGCCCGATAATCTGTATAATTTTTTCATACTTAAATCTAATTATGTAGTTTTTATATTTAAAATGTGATTATGTCCTTCAGAAAAACAGTTACTATAAATGAAAGTTAAACAACATGAACATGTTTTGATATAGTTTAAATATTAAAAGTCAGTGCTCAAACTTTCAGATCAAAATAATAAAAATCTTAAAATGTATACATGGAAAAAATATATGGAGTATATTTATTAGGATGTATATTAATTAAGACCTGTGCTGCTAAGTGAGCATAGATCCGGAAGAAGTTAATGTAAGTATCTTTAAAAGGGTTTGTAGTTTTCTGATAAACAGCATTCTCCTTCTGTTTGTGATCATAGGATAAAAGCTGTGTAAGCTTGTATATGTTCATTTTTACTGCTACATCATGTAGTGTGCTCTTAAGATTGAGATCTTATTCCCCAGGAAGCGTTTCTGTCTAAGATTAATTGCCCTTTTAAAATCAGTGTTTGATGTATTCCTTTGGCTATATCCTGGCTTGGTTTAACCCCCTTTGACCTGACCTCACTGACTATTACCACCGCGGCTGAGTCAAAATCCTTCAGCATGATATATGCACTTCAGATTTCAGCTTGTGGTTTTTCATGTTGATGGATTCAATTAGTTGCCATTTTACTAATGAACATATCAGAGGTTAAAGGATTTGTCAGATAAAACAAAATTGTTCAGATTAGTGCTAATCATAAAGCTCATGTCTTTGTTTAAAACTTTTTCAGAAGCATTAAGTTTGTTTTTCAGATGTTTCTGTTTTCTCCTGGATCATATAAATTCGAACATACAGAACTATACACAATGATTACAACATTTGACCTTCGTTTTTCTGTTACTCATATTTACAAGTATTAACTTCCTTTTCTTCTTTTTTTTTCTGGAGACAGAATCTCGCTCTGCAGTTCAGGCTGGCCTTGAATTCACTGTGTAGCCCAGGTTAGCCTCAAACTCATGCCTCAGTGGCAGTTTTCTTGCCTCAGCCTCCTGAAATTACAGGAGTGTGCCACCATGCCTATCTGTGAACTTCAAGAGAAATCATTGAATTAAACTGAAAAATATCTTCTAAGCAATATATAACCACAGTGTACATAGGGCTCATTTGACTAGTGGATGGTGTCATACTGAATTTACATATTGGTCCTCTATTCATTTAATCCAGAAGGTTTACATTGCTTTCAGAAGTTTTTTAAGCATCATTTACTTTGTATAATCATTGAGTCTGAGTTTTTGTTGTCCTTCTTTGGACAATGAAATTGGATAAATCAGAGTACATATTAATTCAAGACCAAACGGTGACAGCCCTGTGTATGCCAGTCACATCATTGAAATCATGTTTTTTTTAAAATCTCTTTTGATATGTGTAGTACTAAATGAATTAATTTATAACTTTTTGAGTACAGAAAAAGAATTATAGTGACTTTGCTTTTGTTACTAACCGATGGTCTTCTTAAAACTTGTTTTCTGTCATTTTCTTTATAAATAACACTTTTGACACCCTGAAAGTGAAAGAGAAGAGCATTGCTTATATTACTGAGTAACTCTCAGGGCAGGCCCTGCAGTAGGCTCCACTGGATGCTTTGCTTAAGTACACCGTGTAGTTCTCTGAGCAGCCTTGGAGATTAGAATTCTTTATCCACACTATAAAATGAAGGACAGGAGAGGCACATGTTTAGTTGAGTTAATTAAGCATTCAGAGCTGAAAAATTAGGACTTGGACTCTTTTTTTTTTTTTTTTTTTTTTTTTTTTGTCTTTTTCATTTTTATCGGTACCGGGGATTGAACTCACGACCGCCTGCTTGCAAGGCAGGTGCTTATGCCGCTGAGCTAAATCCCCAGCCCCAGGACTTGGACTCTTAAATATTTGGTTATTTAGGCATAAAGGGCACACGCTGGAACTAAAGACCTGTTAGTGATTTTCCTATTTTAAACCAAGTTTTATAATTTGTGATCTTTACAGAGTTGTATGAGAATTAGCAGGATTTGGGATTCAGGCTCCACCCCACATCATCCTAAACTACCCTGTCTTTTCTTTTGCCTATCAGATTTCTATGTAACATTTTGAAAACTTCTAGACTTACGATTATAAAATTGATTCTAGCCCCAGTGTGGTGGTGCACAGCTATCATCATTGCACTCAGAAGGCTGAAGGCAGCCGAGGCTGGATCACGACAAGTTTGAGGCCGGCCTGAGCTACATAGTGAGGCCCTTTCTAAACAAATAAACAATTTTAGTTTTAAATTCTAGAGAACATTTAAAAGTAGGTTTTTCTCCAGAGATTTGATTCTGAATGTTTGGAGAGGAGCCCAGCTTACAACTTTTAATCTCATATGATTCTAATAGCCAGATTTGTAAACCAATTATCTACTCAAATGCCTTTGTTTTATACTTTAAAAAAATGAATTTACCCAGTCATTAATTACTTAGAACTAGTACCAAGCTCCCAATACATCTTTCTGTAGTACCTCATTAACTGTTGCTGCATGGTTGGTCCTCTGGCCTTTAACCTGCATTTATATTATTTTATATTGCTATATCTATTATATATATGCCTATGTAGAGTAACTTTTTTAAACATACACATAACAGTATTCCTGTTGTGTATTTGTAGTTTTCACTAGTGACTAGTATAGCTAGTATGATTTTTCTTTTTTCCTTGATTATTCATTTACTTTTTGTTATTTTTACCTTTCATATAACCAAAATATGTCTGAATACAGTTTTCTTAGAATGTAGCACAACTCTAAAGATGTGCACTCTAAAGTTGATGCTAGTTTTAAAAAGTACTATGTGCACATTGTACAATATGATTGCTTGTAGTTTTCAAATTGTTAAGGAATATAAAGAAATAATCTGTTGTATATTAAAGGAGAGTAGAGAGACTTGGAAATTCAGTGTAGTGTAGGAATCCTTCTGTGTTTCATCCTAATTGCAATGGTGTTATAAAAGCCAGGGCTTAACGAAGAATGGATTGATGCTGCTGTGTTGCAACACTGTTGCCGAAGATAGAACTTTCAAAGAATGAACTAATGCCTGTGTATAGAGGGCTTTGGGGGGCTGCTTTCTCACCCTTCTACCTGCCACCATCAAAGTCCTCACCATGGTCCAGGCCCTTGGTTTCCCAATGCCCAGCCTCTGAAACTGTGAGAAATAAGTTTGTTCTTTATGAATGACCCAGTCTCTAATGCCTATTAAAGCAGCACAAACAGACCAAGAGGATATTATACTGGATTCTAGATCAGAAAATCAAATTGAACATGGACTACCTAATAGTATTATATATTTTTTTATTTTGGAAACTATAATGTTGTTGTGTGAAATATATTAGAAAATATATACTATAAATCTGAAGTAATGTGAAAATCAGAGTTACCTGTCGCCCATGACATGAATGAAAGATTATAAAGAACTAGTTCACTTGGTTGCTACCTTAAATGTTTGCTTAACTTAAAGCTTCAAAGTAACTTTTAAAAACCTGAGTGGGGTAAGCTCAGTGGGAGGGGACTTGCCTGGCCTGCCCCTGGATTGCATCCCTTTACCAAAACCTAAATCCCTGAGTGAGAGAGATGTGAAGTAGCACTCTTCTCCTGAGTCACTTGCTTTGTAGTGACATGTTTCTCGTTGTGAGTATTATTGCCTAGATTCCCATTTTGAAACAGACATATTAACCAAAGGTATTATTCACCATAGTATTGTCGTTTACTTCATTTCTTTGTAGGAAAAAGGACTGTATGTTGATTATTACTACCTTTGTTAATCTACTTATTGCCAGATGATGCTACAGTCTGCTTTGTTGTTATTAATGGTAGCACAAATTAGAGTAAAGTATATGTACTTGGTTTATCTAGAGACAGTTTTTAATTGTTGTTTTAATAGCAAAAGCATCTACATAGCAGGGGTAGCCATCAGAAGCTATTCTCAGAACATTAATTTTGACAGTATTTTCTATGATCAATAAAGTTATCCAAGCTGTGAAAGCATTTATTGACTAACTACTGTATGTCAAGTACCATGCTAACCAATGGGGCCTCAGTGATGAATAAAAAAGAAACTTTAGATGATATTTTCCAGGGAAACTGTGGTCCCATTCTAAGAATCCCTGTGTTTCAATTATGTTGTTGAAAGAAATTAGAAAACAAAAAGATAAATGCAGGTGAAATATTGGGGCTAATGTCTACATTAACAAAATGTACTTCACATCTTAAGCTGTTCTATAAAGGGGCATAGTAGTACTCTTCCTTAGCTTTCTAAAATTTTATGTTGCAGATTAAAGGTGACAGCTTCCAAAGTAGAGAATCAGTGCTGCCAATCCAGGGCGCCCATTAGGACTGATCAAGTTTGTAACACATGAAGTTCTCTACTTCTGTTGTATAGCTCATAAATCCCACTCTCATTTGGTTGTAGTAGGTTTGGTCTTCTGCCCTGCCACACGTGTTGATTGTCTGCCATAAGGTGTTTATTCCCACTGTTAAATACTGCTTTAGGCACAGTATTTTGGACATTGAGTTGTGGCTTGTTTCTTCTGCTGTTTCAGAGGATCCAAAGGTGGCTCTGGCTTAAAATTAAATATTACACAGAAAGAACTTTTACACCATTGCGCTTTCGTTTTTTGACTCAGTACGAAGTAGGAGGAAGGTTCTGAGAATATTAAAGTAGTTCACAGAAATATATAATAAGAATTGGGAGAGAGCTATACCAGAAATGTTTTCAAATATTCTAAGAAAGATTTAATACAGCAAAGCCTTGTCAATTTAGAACTTAAAAAGAACAAATCATTCCAGATACCTGAGGGTTTATCCAGTCGAATACCAGCATTTCAAAAAATTCTTCCCAAAGTACTATTCTTGTACATTTTGCAGTATTTGTGTATAGCTTAATTTTTTTGTTCAAAGATCCATTCTAATGTAAAAACCAATCATTGTATTAATGTGTCATTCACAGTTGTTTGAAAAACTGTATATAGACATATCAAAGATTAGCAGAAAATACAGTGAAACTTTTTTTAGACTACTAGTCGCTTTATAAGGTAGTATCTTCCTCAAATTCTGTTAAACCATGACACAGTGATTTAGGAGCATGGTGATTGTCTTTAGAATTAGAAGCATACATGTTAGGTTTTTATTTTTTAAGATTGCATTTTACCAGCAGTGTAGTGTTTTTGTCCTGAATTGTGACATCTCAGGACTGTGCTACCTCTAATAGAAAGTCTAAGTATATTTTTAAAAAGATGGCCCCTGCATAGCCACTATATACCATCATCCCATTTTTGTCCAGACATTAGAGGATTCAGGATTAAAAAATAGTTTTGAATACAGTACAAAGACAAAAATAGTTGTTTTCTTCATAGAGCTGCATAAATTCTATGTTGTATTACTTACTGTCTTCTGTCTCAGGAAGTTGAGAGATGTCCTTACCACAAGTTATGTTACAAGAGTAAGGAAAAGCATTTATTTGTTTGTTTGTTTGTTTGTTTATGGATGCAGGGTCTCACTGTGTACCCCAGGCTGGCTTCAGATTTGCAGCTATCCTCCTGCCTCAGCCTCCGTAGTGCCAAGATTACAGGGCATGTGCCCTTACACCTGGCGGGAAAAGGGTCTTGGTGGTTCTTTTTCTTTTCATTAAAGGAATTTTGTTTAATTTTACTTTCTTATTGAGACTAAATTTTTTTGTTTTATTTTAAAGTTGTCATTAGGTCATACTAAACTCATGGAAAATATACACCTAGTCTTCAGTTTGGAATAAAATTTAAATTTAAAAGAAAAGTAGGTTGCAGTATCCTTTTAATTAGTGAATGAGTGATAAAAATAAATCAGGTTTCATGACTCTTTAAGATAGAAATCCCTGAGTCAGACTGTTAGTTTCTTCTGATTAAAATTTAAACTGGCGTTTTAATATCTTTAACACTTTTTGAGTTATATTTGGACACTTCTGAAAATCAATGAAAGCTGCCATTTGTTTTACTGAACATCTCAAATACTCTTCTGCTTGTGATGATTTCTAGTTACATTTTGAAAATATAAATGGGCCTACTGCATGTACACACACTTTTAATAGGCATACGGTACCCTTCTAACTAACATGATTTTGGTCAGTGGGTACAGTGGGCTGTTTTCTCCACTATAGTTTCACTAACGTCAGTCCTCGGTAAGCACAGTAATTAAGAAAGAATGAATACTTTCACATATAGCAACAGAATTTTTATCAGAATGGATTGTAACCCTCAGGTTTCTGTTTTGGGTGATACATTGTGACATTCAAACTTTCTCCATGTCTGCGTTTTCTGTTCAGGGGACAAAACAGGTTAGTTCACTAAGGACTCTAAAAAAGCAACTGATTTTTTAAAAAGCAGTTTTGATTCCTATTGATTATTGTTGCATTTCTTTCTTGGAATAGATGGGGAAAAAAAGAATCAAGTAATGATTCATGGAATTGAGCCAATGTTGGAAACACCTCTTCAGTGGCTGAGTGAACATCTGAGCTACCCAGATAATTTTCTTCACATCAGTGTCATCCCCCAACCAACAGATTGAAGGACCAACTCTTGGTCTGGATAAAATCACCCTGAAACATGATTTACCAGAGCATGTCAGCCTTTTCTTCAGTCAGGTTTGGTGGGAGCAGCCTGACCAGAGACACTTTACTGCTACAAGCCGAGCAGGAACGAGAGTCCATGTCAGATAAAGCCATCGGGCTGGTCTCTCTGTGTGTCACCACTGCTCTCCGCCACTGCCTCATTAAACCTCAGCCACGGCGGGAAAGACTCAACAGGACCCCTGCAGGCCTTCTGTTTTCTTGTAAAATATAATGAAGCTGAAACCTTTGCCTAAGAAGAAAAAGGAAATGTGTGCCACTCAGTTTGTATTTCTGTTTAACAAATAAACAGGGGTATTTCCTAAGGTGACCATGGTTGAACTTTAGCTCAAGAGAGTGGAAACATTGGTTTAATTTTCAAGAGAATTAGACTTAAGAAAGTAAAAGAGAAATTCTGTTATCAATAACTTGCAGTAATTTTTTGTAAAAGATCAAGTTACAGTAAACCCATCTTTCCTAAATGAAAATTTCCTATGTTTACAGTCTGTCTATTGGTATGCAAACAATCTTGTAACTTTGATAATGAACAGTACGACATTTTTAAATAAAGCCTCTAAATAATGTTTTGTCATTTAATAGCATACAGTTTTGTCACTTTTCAAATACTTTCTGACTCTATGCAGTAAATCACTTTTTATTCTGTTACCGTTTATCATTAGCATGCGGTGGATACAGGAGACAGGAAAACATCTCAGGAGCTGTCCTAGAATTCATTGCTGCCAATTTTAAAATCTGTGTTCTCTACACCCTAAAGATAGTGTTAACTGTTTATCTTTGTTGTTTTGTTGATCACTGTAAGCCTGTCAAACCATATTATGGTAAGCATCTATATAATTTTGCGTTTTTAAAAATCCATTTCTTTTCAACCTAGTTTTCCTTTGGCTCCAGGACCTATTTTTCACTGTGGTCCCCTGGCAGCTACTTTGTGAAGTCTACTTATATCCCTACCACAGTAGCTTTTCCTTAACTTTACCAAAAATATCCAGAAAGTGCTGGAGTTCTTACTCATTATAAGGAAAAAGGTTTGCCGCACTTGTAACAGGCTACTGGGATGTTACCAGTTGTATTTGTGCACTACAGTTGATTTCTTGTGAGCTAGCTTACTGTTCATGTTGAATGTCAACTCATTTGAAAATGCTAAGTAAGTTATAGTATCATACAAAATTGTGTTAGATTCCACAATAAAAATGAATGTTTTCTTATAAAAAATTTACATGAACATTCAAGTGAAATCCTGCTAGTGTTCATTGCTTCCTTCCCTTTTTTCTTTTTGTGATTTTCCCTGATTGGTAACAGATTTATTCACAGAGAGATAAAGGCCAAAGTTACATTCTGAAATGGAAATTTAAAGGTACAGTCATAACGGGAAGTAGGATATCAATTACAAAAATAGAAGTAAACAGGAAAAAACTGGCCAATGTAAATAAAATGCCATTTTGGTAAAGGCAGGAAGTAAAGAAGCAGTGTTTGAGTTACATAAGGAGGAAAGTCCAGTGCCTTGTATTTTTCAAAACAGATTGGTCTGAATATGATTGTTCATATTAAAAGTGTTTATTCATCTATTCAGTTTGGGGATTTTCCCCCTTGATGTTTTGACAGACTGAAGTGAGCTTCAACGAGCGAGAGGATCACAATGCCAGGGAGTGCTGAGCGGTGACGGAGTGGGGTGCGGACCGTAAACCAAAGTAGTCTCCCCGAGAGGTCAGAGGAGGGACCTGCAGGGGACTAGATGAACTGCTGACCTTTACTTCCAGATCTGAAAGAAAATGTTATCAAGCCATTGTGCTTTGCTTTTCTTAAACTTGTTCTCTATGATACCAGCATCCTAACATTTTTACCCTTCTGTAATCTCAGGTCAGTCAGACTTCAGTGTCCCAGAGGAAGAATAAAACCAGAAATTCGGACTGGCTTAAATATTTTTTCTTTTATTTGAACATTTAAATTTTATGGTTTATATTAAGAATTTAAGAAATTAGTAATATATGAAGAGGAAAAATTAGTGAATAACAGCATTTTAATTGGTTTTATATTTTTCTGTTAAAATTAGCTATAAAAATAGGAAGGAGCTTGTCATTTAGAAATCAGTATACAAAGTTCAGTTGTCAGGCTGGCATCATGGAGGGAGATGTGCTTACTCAAATCAAGTACTTTCAGTAGGAACCACTGTGGACCAGCGCCTTGCGTCAGTCCACATTCATTTTAAATGTAGTATAGACCACAGCATGTATCTCCTGTTCCAACATCACTGTAATTTAAGCAGCCCCTCAAGTTGAAGTTGTTCTCCCTAAGCATCTAGAGTTATTTGTTTATTCTGACCTTTTCAAAAACAAATGGTTTGGGTCTTGCTTTGTACTTCTAAACCTTCTGAAAACGAGAGCTGTTTCATCCAGTGTTTCCTACTATAGGATCTCCCCTCACCCCTGGATCATGGCATCCTAGCAAGCTTGTGAAATACTCCATTGTTATTAGGCCTAGTGATTTACAATTTATAGCATAAATCTTAGTCCTCCGTTTCTAACACTGTTAGCTATTTGAAAGAAACTGAAGTTTTTAACTCATTTCTAAACAAAACATGTCTTCACCCAGATGTGTCCTGTTTTGTCAGTGTGACTACTGAAGGTCGTTTGCCAAGTATATGGTGAGAATCTGACACTAATGAATTGAAGGAAAAAACCCGTTGGAGTCCTAAGGTTGGGAATGTGAGTAATGGCTTTCAGGGAGTCACTCAAGGTAGCTGAGAGCCACAGATCGAAATGTGGTGTCCTGAAAATTTCATCACCAAGAGCTCCTAGTGGAGCACAACTAAGGTCAAACAGAGGGGCCAGCTTCACAGGTGGGTGGCTTTCTGTGACACTGGCACGTGAAATACGGATTTCTGATCTCCACCTAGGTCCTGAGCTGGTTTTGAGACGCGAGGACTGCCTTTTTATGGTGTTCAGTGCATGTTTTCTAAGTACGTTGCTGAAAGCTTTTGTCTGTAGTTTGGGTTTTTATGTTATTCTTGCTTGATTGTAGAGTTTTATGTTTCTTTAACAGGTAACTCATTGATTTAGAAACAATACCGGACTCCTATGATTTGGTGCGAGCTGAGGGAAAATTTTCATCCTATCAGCCTTTTTTGGATAAACCATCTTAAGCATATCTCCTTTAAAATCATTCTCAAGGGGCTGGGGATTTAGCTCAGCTGCATAAGCGCCTGCCTTGCAAGCAGGCAGTCGTGAGTTCGATCCCTGGTACCGATAAAAAGCAAAAAGACCAAAAAAAAAAAAAAAAAAAAAAATCATTCTCAGGACCTAGATTTCTATAGCTTCTGTCATTGTTTTGAAATTCATTATCATATAACATGAAAATAGCAACCTTGACGCTGGTATTCAAGTACAAGCATACATAAGGATTGGTGGTCTGCATGTATCATGCCAGGTGCTGGAGCAGACTTCAAAGCTGAGGGAGAAAATCATCTTAGGGTAAAAGTCAAGTAATTTTTGGACTGGAAAATACATAATATTAAAGGAAAAAATTGTATGTGTGTGTGTAACTCTATGTATGCCAGATTGCTGTGACTAAGGAGTAGTCCAGCTTAGGTGAATGGTGAATGTCTTCCAGTACAGGCTGAGCCTAACTCACACATTAGTTTCATTTTCATTTTTTTTATTTAAAGAAAAACAGAAAAAGGGTAGAAATAATAATTTCAAAAAATAAACAGTAAGAAATCATTAGTTGATAATTACACATTGTCCTCTTAGAAATAGTTGTTCAAAGGGGCTGGGGATTTAGCTCAGCGGCATAAGCGCCTGCCTTGAAAGCAGGCAGTCGTGAGTTCGATCCCCGGTACCGATGAAAAGGAAAAAGATAAAAAAAATAAAAAAAGAAAAAAAAATAAAAAAGAAATAGTTGTTCAAGTTACAAAATTAAAGCATACAAAGTGGACATTCAAACATCAAGACTGCAAATAGTACTTTTATCCAACAAAAACTACTTAGTAATTAATCCTATACGCTTAAACATACTTGCAGTTACATCATTTAGAGCACTTTCTTTTCCTCTCTTTTTTACAATAGCAATACACATTTTGGATTTTATCACTCCTGCATTTCTTACTACTTTTTACACTAGAGACTCATTGTGATATTTCTAAATATGATTCTTATTTATTTCACTAATGAGCATAGTCTCAAGTTGTCTCCATTTACCTATGAAGGCCTCAAGATTATCCTTTTTATAGCTGAGTAATATTCCATTGTATAAAAATATGAGATCTTTTTCATCTACTCTGTGGTTGATGAGTGTCTAGGTTGTTTCCAAGATTTAGCTGTTACAAATTGTGCTACTATGAACATGGGTGCACATTTATCAGTGTGATGTGACCTTTTCAATTTTTCTGGGAAAATATCCAGGAGGGGAAGAGCTGGATTGAATGGAACTTCAATCCTAGTCTTCTGAGAAATCTCCAACCTGATTTCCTTAGAGGTTGCACCAATCTACACTCCCACCAACAGTGGAGCAGTGTTCCTTTTTCCCCACAGCCTTGCCAACATTTGTTATCAGTTGATTTCTTGATGGTAGCCATTCTTTCTTGAGACACATTAGTTTTAAAGAACATTTAGAACATTAAAGAACATTTTGGTAAGACCAGCCGTAACTATTGATAAATACATTAGACACATTCTCCTACATTTTATAAAATTCTGATACATGTATTGAACATAAAGGGTAGTTGATGTTCCGATCTGAAGTTTAAGATATCTCTATAAGAGGAGAAAAGACAAAAATGACTGCACAGCATCATGCTGGGAAATTGTCATGAGAAAGGCATATGAGAAAACTGACCCGAGAGGACTACTTGCTTGAAGCTGATTGGGAGGCCCCTTAGCACAGCCCTCCCGTTGGACAGTTGGACACGTCGTTTCATTCTTGAAATACGTTCTACATTGGACAGCACACCTTAGTTTTCCTCTTATCTGTGCCCCTTTCTCAGTTTCCTTTCATTGTTCTTGATTCCTAAATACTGAAATGTCTGGATTAGCTACATGTAATACCTGAGTTTGTCCTATTTTGAGGCCACGCTTGCAGTACCTCTACTACTAACCTTTCCTTGGAACTCCAAACTTCATATTTAACCACCTACTTGACATCCTGTCAGATGTGTAATATTTAAATTTGGTGGGGATCCAACTTACCTTGAATACTTACCTTGTTCCTCTTGTTTTTCCTATCTTAAATGCTACATAGTTCCCCAGTCCTAAAACCTAAGAGCCCACTTTTGTCCCTCACTTCCCTTTTCACCCATAACTATATTTGTCATGAAGTCTGGTGAATCTGTAGATGCACTCAGCATGTATCTGCTTATCATCTTCATTGCTACCGTGTAAATCTAATCAATCATTTTTCAAACTGGACTAGTACTGTAGCCTTGAATATGGCTTCCCTTCTCCCATTCTTGCTCCTTGTTCAGTCTTTGTGTTGCATTGTGTTTTATTTTTTTTGTTGTTGTTGTTGTTGTTACATAGTGCTGCGGATCCAACACAGGGCCTCATGCATGCTAGGTAAGAGCTGTATCACTGAGCTACATCTCTTAAATATAAACGATACAAGGGAAATTCCTTGATCTAAACCTGCCATTGTCTTTCCATCTCAGCCAAAATGGATATGAACTTGAGTACTGCTTCGTCTGGTCCTCATGACTGATACCTCTTTCTAGCACAGCTACACTTTTTTTCAACTTTTTTTATTGGTTGTATAGATTAATGGGTTTATCTTGGCAGGTTTGTGCATGCACATAGCATCATTGTCACACACCGCATTCTACATGCAGGGGGCTCAATGCATATATTTTGCTCATATGCATCTCCCTAGTATTCTTTCATACATCCTCATTCTCTTTCTGTTGTCTAATTGTCTTGATTTTTCTTCTTTTGTCACTTTTACATTACACATATTGAGGAAAACATGTAATATTTGTCTTTCAAAGTCTGGCCTATTTTATCCAATATGATGGTCTCCATTTCTACTTCCCATTTGTTCTTTATGGCTAAAATATATATCTATATATCTCCATAGCTTTCCCATTTCTTTATCCATTCATATGTTGCACCATATTTTGGCTGTTGTGAATGGTGTGATATTTCTAGATCAAATAGTAACTCTTATTCTAAGTTTTTTGAGGAACCTCTGCAGCTGTACTAATTTACATTCTCACCAGAATTTACTGTTTTTTCTTCTCTTACGTAACTTTGTCTTGTTTGGAGCCAGGGTTTGGCTGTGTAGTTAAGGCTGGCCTTAAACTCACTATGTAGCCCAGGCTGGTCCCAAACCCTTGGCATTCCCCCTGCCTTAGCCTCCCAATTGCTGAGTTTACAGGATGTTACCCACTTGTGGCTGCTTCCCAATTGATGATAGCCATTCCACTGGGGGTGAGATGGAATCTCCCAGTGGATTTTGATTTGCATTTTTCCTAATGGGTAAAGATGCTGAACATATTAGTCACACTTCTTTTGCAAAATATCCGTTCAATTCATTTGCCTACTTACTGATTACACTATTTGATTCTTTTGGGTGTTGAATTTTTGACTGCTTTGAATAGATACTAATCCTTTGTTCAAAGAGTAGCTGGTAAAGATTTTCTATTGGGCTGTCTTTTCACTCTGTTGTTTCCCTTGATGCGCAGAAACTTTCTAATTTGACATCTCATTTGTAGATTCTTGCTATTATTTCCTGTACTTTGGGAGTCCTATTCAAGAATTCTCTACCTGTGCTTTAAGTGTTTTCCCTGTAGTTTCTTTTAACATTTTATTCCATCTTATACCTAAGTCTTGAATCTATTTTGAATCAATTTTTGAACAAGGTGAGAAACACAAATCTAGTTTTAGTCTTTTGCAAGTGGATGTCCAGTTTTCAGTTACTTTTGTTAAAGAGTCCACCTTTCCTCCAACACTGATATTTGGGTCCTGTGACGGGAATCTGATGGTTATAGTTGTGTGGGTTTATTTCTGTGTCGTTAGTTCTGTTCCTTTATCTGTATGCCTATTTCTTGTGTTTTTGTGACTGTGACTTTGCAGTATAGTTTGAAATTGCTCTTTTCACTTATGATTGCTTTGGCTAAACTGCCTATTTTATGTTTCCATGAGTTTTAAAATTTTTTTCCTAGTACTGTGAAGAAATTTGTTGATATTTTGATGGAGATTCCATTGAACCTGTAATTTGCAGTCTTAGTTATTTTGCTTGTTACTGAGGCACAGTACTTGACACCCACAAGTTAAAGAAGGAAAGGCTGATTTTAGCTCACAGTTTGTTGAAGTTTTAGTGCATAGCTGATAGTGCAAGACCGGGCAGCATGTTAGAGGGATGTCAGGAAGAAGAAATAGTCCTTGGCGGGGCAGACAGAAAGCAGCACCACGCTAGTTGGGGCATTGGACTAATTCAGTACCATATCTCCTTAATCCCAGTATCATAGATCTATGATCTAGCCACTCCTGGAGGGCCCTCCTATAAGCACATGAAGCTTGGGGGGGGGGGTCACCTAGATATAAGCTATAACAATTGCTTTTGGAAATATGGCCATTTGGACAGTATTAATTCTGGCAATCTGTGAACATGGGAAGTCTTTCTGTCTTCTGATGTCTTCTTCAATCTCTTTGGCATTCTGAAATTTTCATTATATTGACCTTTCACTTTCTTGGTTAGATTGATTTCTAAGTTTTAATTTTATTTGAAACTTGTAATTTGAATTGGTTTTCTCATGTTGTCCATTATTAATGTATAGTAAAGCTGTTGATTTTTTTTTTTTTTTTTTTTTTGCTTGTTTGGTCTGTTTAAGACGGTCTCGCTATGCAGATCAGGCTGGCCTTGAGCTCACTTTGTAGCCCAGATTGGTCTTGAACTTGCAATGATTCTCCTCCTCAGCCTCTTGAGTGCTGGGATTATAGGCATGTGCCACCATGCCTGGCTTTATGTTGATTTTATATCCTGCTATGTTGTTGAGTTTATTTATCAGCTTCGAAAGTCTTTTTGGTCTTTGGAATCTTCTAAGATCATCATCTACAAACACAGACAGTTTGACATTTTCTTTTGAGTATCCTCTCTGTGGTTTGTTTTGATTTTTAACTATTGCCTAGTTGGTCTGGCTAAAACTTGTAGAATTGTGTTGAAAGCAGGGACTGACTTCTGTTTAGCTCCATTCCTCCTAGCAATGTCTGGTACATTGCAGAGGCTTATTCAATATCTGCTGGATACTTCCATAACTTCTAAGGAGAATTTTACTTTTATGAAGAAGTGACTTTTGAGGCTTGAAGAAGGGTGTAAAAGGTTGGGGGAAGTAACTAGACAGAGCTACATGAAGAGCTCAGAAGGCAAGCTGTCCAGTCGGGCTGGTACCTAAGTCTTGTGGGAGAGGGAAACTTGACAGAAAAGATATTCCAGCAGATTCTAGAAAGTCTCAAGTGTCAGGCTACAGCTAAGAAAGTTTACTAGATGCACAGAAAGAGCAGTGCACATTTTTAGTCTTTAGGTTATCTGTTCATAGCATCTGCCTAAGATGCTGACTGGAAGCACATGCCTAGCAAAGATGAGCTCCTGAGTTCAATTCCGAGTACTAGAAATGTTTTAAAAAGATGCTCACTGGAGGAGGTGTGCAGGGAGGTTTGCAGCAGGCCAGTCTGGGAGAGCAGTGGCGGGAAGCCTCCCTCTTGCTGAGCCAGTCATTCTCCAACTTTTTCTTTTTTAGCCATCAGGCTTTCTTCAATAAACACTCCAATTTCTAGAATAGGTCAAAGAGAAGCTTGTTTGGTTGGAGCAGGGTGACCGCTCCAGAGCTGGTCTGCCAGCCCTTTAGGCCCCTTGCCCAAGAGCACTGAATACCTGTGGCCTGGACCTGTTAGAGTCTGGTGGATTTTATATGTGTGCCTTAGTAAATGTGTGCGGTACATAATGGTTAGATTCATCCTGGGAGTGGGCGCATGTACGTGACACATCTTAGCTCTTAGCATCCCTGTCCCTCCTGTCCGTGCTCCTTCCAGCTCTGGGTCCCCTCCCATCCACAAAAGTTCTATTTCCATTTTTTACTTTATTTTTAATCCCCTTGCACATCCTCCATTTCTCATTCTTCCCATTTGAGAGAAATCTCCCTATTTCTGTTATCTTTTATTTTGCTCTTTATACTTTGGGTATTTTATATGAGAGAAACTGTGCAATGTTAAATCTGAGTTGGGGCTGGGGCTGTAGGTCAGCAGCATAACATCTGCCTGACAAAGGGTCGGTCCAGAGTTTGATTCCTTGTACCAAAATAAATAGACAAACGAGCTTGTGTGTCTGATTTATTTCACTATGGTCTCAAAGGGCATCTACTTGCCTATGATGCTCAAGTTTATCCTTTATAGCGGAATAGTACTCCATTGTGTATAAATGCCTTTTCTTCACCCTTGTGTTGGGCAAGTAGGCCATTTCCAAGATTTAGTAGCTGTTATAAATTGTGCAAATACGGGTATGCATGTCTCACTACTACGTGAAAGTCTAATCAGTAAACCAAAATCAATATAGTGTTGAGCGTGGAAAGGGACATTGAGGAGAAAAAAAAAAAAAAAAAAAAAAAGCCGGGATCACCTTTCTATATGGAGACCTACAAGGAAGACAAGGCTGGTGACAATCTGAAGCCGAGAAGTTCCCAGATAATGCAGTGGAGGAAAACAAGCGGTATGTTTAGTTTTAGAGACTTGCGATGTTAAAGCAGACTGATTCTCAGTGCTACCTCTATATCCTGATAGTTTCTGGAGCTGCTTGCAAGGTTACTGCTCCTGAACCCCTGGTTCGGTCCAGGCAGGGACCTGGCAGGGACCAGGATCAAGGTTTGTCTGCCGTCCCACAGTGTTTCTGACTTGTACCCCCCTTGGGCACTGACTACGAAAAAGTCCTTGATATAGACTTTCAGCATGAGCTTTGTAAGTGAAAGGCTACGATCTGTGAGGAAACCAGGCTGGTTATGGGTGTGGCAGCCAGCCACCGGGAGATGTGAACTGGAGCAGAGGCTTTGGCGTGAAATGCGGTCATTCACACGTGAGTCGCTTTCACGCTGTCCACCTCCTTTCTCACTGCAGGTCACTGACACCCCCACCTCTAACTGTAGCCTCCATACGAGAACCCCTTCTGCCTCTTCTGTCTCTTCAATGCCTGTCTCTCTTAACAGCTGGAGGGTCGCTGAAAAGGTCCGGTTCAGTCCACTTTCTCCTTTGCTTGAGATCTGTTTAGCTTTCTGTTGCCTGTGGGATAAAGCCCTTTCGGTTCTGCTCCTTATGAGCCTTCAAAGTATGAAAAGTCATTACAAACTGAAGCCTTTTCTGTTTGTCCTCCCTGGAACGTGTCCGCTCTTCCACCACCTCTTCCCTCGCTGCTTCCTGCCCATCTTTTGAGTTCGAGACTCCTTCATGGTAAGGTTACGAGATAAAAACACAAGACACCCAATGAAGCTGAATTTCAGATAAGTAATTCTTTAGTGCAACTATATCCCATGCAATATTTGGGACATACACATACTAAAAAGAACTTACTTGAAATTAACTTTGACTGGGTGCTCCATGTTTTACCGGAAACCTTCCTGAACTAGATCTGCTCACGCCTTCCACAGAGCTCCCCCCCTTGTGTTCAGTGTGCTGTTTCCTGGTAGGCTGTCAGCTTTGTGAGGTCGGGCTGGGCCGCTTGGGTCAGCGGTGCCCAACACGGTGGAATGGCGTATCATAGGCCCTCAGTAAACCTACATTAAGGAAATTAAGATAATAGGAGACTGTTAGACTTTTGCACAAGCCCATGGTGAAGATAGTGTTGAGTTTTCTGCTGCAGTGGAGTTGACCCTTGTAGTAGGGGAAGTGAGGCACTGCACTCAAAGGAAACACTGGAGAAGCGCCTCGCTCTGGCCCTTCGCGGACAGTAAGAAGAGGGGACCATAGGGGCAGAAGAGAAAACAGGCCAGATCTTTGGATTTGGCAGTTAGGTATTTAATGCTGGGAATCTTGAGTGTGACAGCTGCCAGGTTACCGAGACTTGAAAAAATAGAGACTGATTGCAGCTGACCCCTTAGCATGAGCCCTTTTTCATTACATCTGGGACACCCAGCTCAGTTACTCGTATTGGCAAAAGGGGAGGAACCAAAACCAATGGGGAATGAAGGTAATGCTGCCTGAGAAGAATGCTCATACATGGTCTGAGGGAAAAGTAGAGGAAATAAGATTAAGACAAGGGAAGAATATTTACAAGTGTAAAGGAGGATGTGGACAGTGATTAGTCATTTCTAATAAGTGTGGCTCTGATTGGTTTAAAAAGTCACATTGCCCTTATTACTAAGTATTATATAGAGCTCTCACAAAAGAATGTAACCCGAATTTGAACATAGTTAAACTTTTTAGCCCAGAGTTTCTCGGTCTTCTACAGGGATAAGAGTCACCACGTGAGGGTTTTTGTTTGGTTGGAGATCTGGATCGGATAGCTTGGCACCGGCCTGGGACTGTAGTTCCAACCACAGCAGCGTGATCCGCTACCCCTGTGCTCAGTCTTGGTGCTGCCTCCTCGACTGTCTTTTTTCAATAGCAGGGGGTGTAAGTGCTTTACATTTGGATTAACCTCATAGTGACTGCTGAGTAAGAAAAAACATCCTTTCTCCAGAAGTTAACTGCAGTGTGGCTGAAGTACATTCTCCTTTTAAAAACAGAATTCTTACCTCACGCATTAATTCCCTAGGTACGAAGCAGGTATTATCTTTGGAATTTGAAACTATATTGCCTTGGAATACTGCTTTTGGAATGTGTTTAAAAGTAGAATGGGACCTTGAACTAATAGTAAATCACTGACCTGTTATTTGAGGAAACTTTTCATTTGTTGATGCAAAGGAACTTGCAGAAGACCTTCTTAAGATGTTTTGTGGGTCCTAGTATGATTCACTATTAACGGTTAGATTTTTTTTTCTTTTTTCGTGGTAGTCGGGACCCAACGCGGGGGTACTTTGCCCCTGAGCTGCATCCTTCGCCTCTTCTGGGTTTCTTTCTTTTTCTTTTTACTTTTCTTTCTTTTTTTGATATATTTTCACGAAGTTGCCCAAGTGGAACTTGATAGAAATCTTTTTTAAAGTACTAACATTTAGCAAAGAAATGCTTTTTAAAAGGAAAACTATAATGCAATACAAGGACTCTACTAACAAAATAATTTTTAAGTTCCTCATTTAGAATACATAAGCTGCAATGAATATCTTTCTTTTTCAGTCCCATCAGTCACCTCATGTAAGATTTATTTGAAGCTGACCTTAAAGCTAGGATTCTGTGAGCTGCGTGGCCTCTGTCTGGGCTCCCTCTGCGTCAGATCCCACAGAAAGCTAAAGGCTCAAGGAGAATGCAAGTGTAACTTTAAAACGAGCTTATTATAACCTGTAGCCAAACTCCAAACGTTTCTTCCTCTGTGCTCACGCATTCCTTTATTACCTTCAAATAGGTAGGACATGTACACAACTGAAACTTTTCCAGGAGCGGCCCCTGGATTCATTTCCCCACTGCCTTCCCTTGTGTGGTTTCTTCACGGGGCTCCCTCCTGTAGACCACACTTGGGTGGATTTTAGAGGACTGCTGGGCATTTGTAACACATGTACATACCAATGTACATGCCCCTACATCCCACATGTTGGACAGTGACACACTGAATTCCTCTATAATCCTTGTTTATTTTATGTATTTCATAGGTTATTCCATATTGTTACACACAATCTGTCCTATTGTTGATAGATACACAAATGAATATGGTTTCTGTAGTTTTTTCCAAAATTTTAATTTTTCTTCATAAATAGTTATATACAAATGACGATAGTTAGCGTTCAGGACCATCAAAGAAGAATGTCAGAGCAATTCAATAACCCTCTCCTTAGGCTCCCAGAGACCATACGGATAGCTTTGGTCCAGCCCCACAGTGTTAATAACCTGCTTTCACAGAACCAAGCACAGAGTTAGAAGATGCCTTTTACTCTTGCTTGTCACCAGGCTTATGTCAAAAGACGCTTTAAGAATAAGTTCACATTCAAACTCTCGTGTGTCTACGGAGAGATGTTCAGAGTCTTCCAAACCAAGACTGACATTTGCGTGCTTTTTTCCAGAAGGTCTCTAGAGATGTAAACATAGTCAGCGTGTACAAAGGTAACTGGGAGACCTAACGAAGAAGATGGCTTTGGAGTTAGTATAGGTGTTCCCACAGGCACCTCCTGTCTGTGTATCTCATCACACATCTATTCCACACATATTTAAAAGCATCTACTGGATAACTCGCCTAGCTTTAGGTGTTAAAGCTATAATGATTAAGACACAAACATGTCCCTCCCTTTGTGTAATTTGCATTCATTGGGGACTATCTGAATCCACCTAACCAAGAACAGTAAGTTCCTCCACTCTCATCCTTGTCGTCATCCTCTCTGATGGCCTTTCCCCTCCTCTTCCCAACCCGTCACACCTTTCGCTCTCCCTTTAACCTGCAGACCTCCATGTTTTCTCGTCCTGACCTACATTCATCTACTCATTTTCTAAGGCTTTCTAAGTGTCTTTGTGTCCTAGCAGGACTTGAAGTTCTTGGTGAGTACTCGGTAAAACCAACTAAAAGAAGGCCTTGTTCTTGGCAATGAGTCTCAAAGGGAAGGGACAACTGGCTGAGATAAAAATAACTTACTCAGGGGCCTGGTTGAGATCAGGTGGTTGGAGAGAGCCCCTTTGGGGGGCTGAGATTTAGATAGAAAGCTGGAAGATGAGGCAGAACATTTACAAAGCAGAGGGAAACTTTCCAATCTGCAGCTTAGTGAGTCAGAAGTAGCTTTTTGAAGGATGAAATAAATTTCAATGTTATCTATGAAATTTTTGTTCCTTTATGTGTAGACATGTGTCCATGTATTTACTGGTTCATGGAGAGAGGAACTTTTTAGTGGGGATCATGACTTTAAAAAAGTCATGAAATAAGAGCAGAAAAGAAAGAGATTTACACTCTTGAGGGTCTAAAAGGGGACCCGCACACCTGTGTGGGATGAACACGGGATGAGAAGAGGCCAGAGATCTGGAAGGCGTGAGGCTGCTGCCAGCAAGTCTAGAAGGCGTCATGGTATTTGAATTGAGAAATACTAAGCAGATGTGACGCACACCTCTAACCCAGTACTCTGGATCTAAGGCAGGAGGATCGCAAGTTCCAGTGAAAAAAGCTTTGGGTAGGCAGGTCAAGGTGACATTCATTCCCAGTGCAAGAAAGAAAGGGAGTGGAAGAGGAGAGAAGGAGAAAAGAGGGAGAGAAAGAAACAGCAAAGGAAGGAAGAAGCAGTGGAAAGCCGCTGGCGTGTTTTAGGTTACTATGTGCAAATGGGAGGAGAACAGAAGAGAAGCAGCGTGGTGTGGTCAGTACAAAGGTCCTTGGTGGCCCAAGCGAGCGGAATCACTAGCGCACACAGCCTGCATTTCAGGGTCATTCTTATCCTCCCAGGCGCTGGGGTCATGTCTGGAACACAGCAGAGGTTCAAGGAATATTGGTTCAATGAACAAATCGCAAGATTGCAGCAAAGATGGAAGGGAATTAAGTAATATTTGGAAAATACTAATCTTGCTAAAAGATTGGATGTGGAGGCATTAGCGTAGGAAAGAGGGCACCTCTTCACACGTGTACCCCTGGCATGCTCATCTGCTGCCATTCTCACCGTTGGACTCCGGAAGGTAGTTACAGCTGTTTACTGTATACTGGATTTCTAGCTCTGTGCTTAGTCATTTTGGCCAGAAGTGGAAATAACAGAAATTTTCTCAAGAGAAACAGATTGAGTAGAATCACAAAAATCAGTTTTCACAGATTTTCAAAGCTACGTGACTTTATAAACTTTAATGCCAACTCTGTGAACCTCTGTGAGTTAACCACTGGCAAATAAAAGTAAAGATCCTTAGAGTGGTCACAGAACACCATGGAATCCAACCTTCGGACAGGGAGCTGGTCAGGTAGTAGTGCACGTGACCACGCCCAAAGAATCTGCCTCTGCCTGCTTTTGTCTTGTATTCGAGTGTATATTGTAACAAAATCCTTTTCCTGAAACTGTGTTTTTTAAGTGCTGATGCTGGGCATCTGCAGCCGGCTGCCTGCTTCCCTGCCGGTTCCCGCCACCCAGTGTACCCACCTCTTACCAACGTGCGAGACTCAGCAAAGAACCAGAGGAAGCTAACACAGATGAGCAGAAGCCTGAAGAGTCAGACCTCAGGAATAGAAAAATGGGGTCTTTGCTAAGAGTAAACAGGCACCAGGGACAGGTGTGCCTCAGAAACGCTGGTGAATTTTGAAGGATTGGTAATTTTGGTCAAATGGACTCCATGCTGTTGATTGAGAACCCAAAGCAATAATCAGATGTTACTAGAAGTGGCACCAGCGGTGTTTTCATTGGTTAAAATTTTCTGTGTGGCAGAAAATCAAATGCAAACTGGCTTAAGCAAAGCAAGAGACTGCTCTGACTCATTTCCTGAAAACTCCAGAGGTTGATCTAGAATTTACACCCTTCTCATAATACACATCTGTTCTGGTCATAAGTATTGCCGTTCTGTGTGCTGGCTTGATCCTCAGGCTACCACTTTGGGTGGCAAAAATGGCTGAGGAAGTATTGAACTTTGTACTCTTCAGTGCACCATCTAGGAAAAGAGGGCTCCTCGCTTGCAGTCTCACGTCGGAGGACTGAGGAGGCTTCTTCCCAGAAGCTCTGGCACCTGTTCCCTTAAACCACGTTAGTCTGAGCTGCCCGCCCTGCCCTAGCCAATCACGTGACCTGATGCTGGGTACCCTGGTTGGATTAAGCACATCAGGGTCCTCGAGCCATATTCTGGAGCAAAAAGTAGGGAGAGTAGGGAAGGTTGGAAGAAAAACTTGGGTGCTCAAGCAAGAGCAGGGGAAGTGGGTATTGAAGAGGCACCCTAGGAGCATTTACATCAGCATCAGCGTCTTCATCATAAAGGGCACACAGAGGCAGTGGCTGTACAGCTAAGAAGCTGATCAGAAGGCCTCCTTGGCCTGCTTTTAGCTAACTCACTTCTTCAATTGCCCTGATTTCTTCACATGAAAAAATATAAATGATAATGCTTCAGGGAAAGTCAAATTTAGAGAGCAAAACAGAAGTGTATGTGTCCCAGTGTACAACGTTATATATCTGAAAAATAAAAATTAAATACGAAGTTTCTTTGTAGTACTTTTATCAAAGTACCAAACACAGTCATTCCTGTCGAAGGCAAAACTGGGGCTCCAGCCCCACCTGGCAGGACAGCTGGAGGAAGACCTCCCCTGACCACACAAGCATGGGCAAGTCAGGGCCCTTCCTTGTCCTCACTGCTAAAAAGAACCAACCTTAAGCAGCAGGTGGTAAATGTCAGCTTTGATTTTTCTATGAAATTGTTCAGGTTACTAAAATGTCGGCCCTGTTCTTGCATTTAAGAATTGGTTTCATTTCTAATGACACAGCACCATCTTGCCATTCCTTGATTTAGTCACGAGAACCAAAACTAATGTGTGGCTAGTTTCGTGTTGTTTTTATAGCAGTTAGTACAGAGAACAACAGGCTCTTGTGAAAACAGATGTACTTGCTATCTATTTCTCCATCTTCTGCCTCTCAGACTCAGAATTCTGTTTCTGACATGGCTCCGTCCTCTGGTTGGGTCCCTGTGTGGGGGGCTCCCTCGAGGACAAAACCTGGCTCTTTGTCCCGGTGGGCCACACCGCTGCACACTGTGGCCTATTTATAAACACACAGGAGGGTTGTTTCACCAGCTTCTGAAAACCTAAAGGCCTTGTAGGATTGCCTGATGATGTGAGCATATGTTTGGTATTTCTGGGAAAAGCATTGCCTTAGTGCTAATGCTAATAGTCTTCAGGATGACAAAACAGTCTCTCCACAAAAGCTTTATCATCCACACTCTTTCCATAAGCAGGTTAGATAACAAACGTTCATATAAATGAATGTTTGCAATAAATGAACAGAAACACTAACTTGCCTGGCTTCAGAGAGTGTTGTGGAATTTAATTAGAGTCCTAGGCTTGCTTCTGTGGTAATTGAACCTTCTATGTCTGATTTCTTTCTTTTTTCATTTTTTAATATAATCAAATAATGATAAGTAATTTTATTACATTTAGCTCTGTGCAACAAAACACATTCTTATTTTTAGTACAGAACTACTACTTATCTTGTATTATAGCTATTTAAATGGAAATTCCAAACACTGACTATTCCAACAGCAGTGAGGTTGCTACATATCAGTTTGCCTGGTAAAAATCTCAACTGTCTTCAAACTGCTAAAATGGGTTTCTTATGTATAAAATGTAAATAATGGTAATAATAATAAATACCTCATGGAGTGGTAGTGAGGATTATATGAACTAATACACGCATGTAGAATACCTTCTTAAAGTTATCTGGCACACCGTTTGCACTCTATAAATGTTAGTTGTCATTGTCACCTTCACTATCCATTTTTCTCAGTTACAAATTAAACACGCTCACCTATTTGACACACATACATAACCAGTCTCCTTCCCCACCTGACTTCCCTCCCACCTTAGTAATTTTGTCCGATCTTTGATCTCGAGTTGTCTTCCAATATCTGTGTCTGTCCAAACCAACAGACTAAGGCCAGCCTTGGTGGGCCACTGGCCTTCTCCAGAGTCATCTAGCCAGGCTTTCCTCATTGCCTCTTAATGTTAAATATGACTCCTAGATGGACTGTACTAATTTAAAAAAAAAATTTTTAAGTATGTAGGTAGATCTAGCTCACCTGGAAGACTAAACTTAACAGTGTTTGCTGGGGCTGAGGACATAGCTCAGCAGCACAGCCCCAGCCTGGCAAGCATGAGGTCATGAGTTTAATCTCCAGTACCAAATTGTTTAACTTAGTTCCTGCATTTTAATAATTTCCCCAAGTGACATCATCCAAAAAAGCCTTTCTACATTGCATTTTTTAATTGTCTTATTCCTTCTGGTACCCAGCATTCTCTTACTGTGCTTAAGCAGTACCTTAATATTGTAGCTGTGTAATGCTTTGTGTGTGTGCCCCTTATCCCCTGTCTAGGAAGTGAATTTCTTCAGGCCAAAAGCTGTGGTTTCTATTTCTTTGTATCACTCGCAAGACTATAGGAAATCAGCCCAGCAGAGTTCCAGCTGCATGTATGAGACTGGTCTTTTCTTTTCTTTTCTTTTCAGCTCATGTCCCCTGTTTTGCCCACAAAGAGTCTCACAGCCCTTTCTACCTAAATTCAATCAGGCCTCGAACAAGCAGGAGCAGATTTCAAGGTCAGGGGCTGTGCTGGCCTTTGCTGGGTGCTCAGGAGTGTTTCTCCTGAAGCCCTCTTGGCTCATGAGTTGGCCAAACACCTGCCATTTCCTCAAACAGATGATTGGGTCTTCTCCTCACCCCGCACCGTGTTTTCCTGCCTGAATTCTTCCCTCCTACCCAGGTTCACTGGCCTGCTTTGCCCTGATTGCCTTCCGGGCCGCCCCTTCCCCTGCCTGCCTCCATGCCTTGGCTCCCCCACTTGCTTGACCCTCCTGACTGTCTCTCTTGGGTTTCTGTTCCCCCTTATTCTTATTCTTTTTCTTTCACTTTCCCCCGCCCACCAGTCGTTTTTAACAGTGTCATCATGACTTACAGTGTGGGAACATGGTACTCGCCGTCTCCCACATTACACAGCCACCCCTGGATTTCACGTAATCAGCATCCCCTCACCGAACCACTTGGGCAGGAGAGAAGCGCCACCACTGTCAAATGCCAGAGCCCAGCTCTGACACTCAGTGCTGCTTCCTGCCCACCACAGGAAGCAGAAGATGGAGACCACAGAGAGTCACCCAGACCTCTTGGCAGGTGCTGTTGGGCAGTGTGAGCAGGGTGTGACCCCAGGCGGCCCCGGAGCGGCTTCACTCTGTGAAAGTGCGACATGGGGAGGCTCCTCTCAAAGGAAAGGCCTGGGAAGAGGTGAAGCAGCACCGTGACTGAGGCCCAGGAGGTTTCTGGGGCTAATGTGACTGGGCCACGGCACTCAGCTGAAGCACCAAGCCCAGTGCGTGACCGTGTCCCACTCCTAGACAGAAAGCCTCTTCCCTGTTGGTCCCTTTGCCTCACACAGACAGCCTTGTCCCCTCTGTTCTTATGTAAAGGTCAGTAAAATGGTTGAAATGGGGGCCAGGGCCGGGTTTTCTTGGACACAAGTCCCTTTCAGAGACTCAGCTATCATCCAGGACAGCTGGAACAACCCAGACATCAGAATAGGGAGGGAACATCAGGCTATTAGCAACAGAGACTTCTAGGACTCAGCTTTAGAGCAAGAAATGATATTTCAAACATGCTAACTGGGGTTGGTCAAACACTCCCTGGGAGGCGGCTGCCCTGTGAAGCTGTGGGTCAGTTGGAAATCAAGCTCCTGTCTGAGAACGGGCAGGTTTCAGCCAGTCCTTCATTTCCTGCTGGTTTGCTGCACTGGCCCTTTGGCAGCAGCTCTGGGGCCCCTGCTCCGCCCGTGAGCAGCAGTGACAGTGAAAGTGACAGTGCCTGAGCCGCTCTGGGCTCTGCAGGCCTCGCCTGCCCTTGGCTGCTCTCTGGGGCTGTCCATGAGCCAGGCTCGAGGGCCAGGTGGAAAGGCTGGCTGAGAAAAGCCCACGCCAGGCTCCTGAGCATCCTCTGGGGTTCCAGAAAGCACAGCCAGTGTACCTAATCCCAGGGGCCTCTTCCTCCCTCCCCAGCACTAGTGGTTGAGCCTGTCTGCCATGGTTGGAACATGCGCCCAAAGCGCACATGTTGGACACGTCGTCCCCTGTGGGAGAGGCGATTATGCTGTGAGGCAAATGAACGGAGTAATGCAGTTAGCATGGGAGAGGGTTCTTACAAAGGGGGAGTCCGGCCCCCATCCTGCCCTTCTGTGCTCTTCTGACATAGAATATTGCAGCCACAAGCTCCTCACCAGATGACAACCTTCCCAGTCTTCGGACCCATAGCAAGTAAATTCTGGTTCATTATTAGATTCTCAGCCTCTGGCGTTCTGTATAGGAGCACAAAACAAACTAAAACATTGCCCATGGAGCATCCACCCATAACACAGGTAAGAAAGCAAATATACTTAAATTCAAGGTGGGTATTTATATTCAAAGATCTTGCTTTTCCCCACATGCCTGGAATAGAGTGCTGAGAATGTGTGGGGCTGGGGATTTAGCTCAGCGGCATAAGCGCCTGCCTTCAAGCAGGCAGTCGTGAGTTCGATCCCTGGTACCGATAAAAACGAAAAAGACAAAAAAAAAAAAAAAAAAAGAGAATGTGTTTAATATTTATGGACCTTTTTGACATGTAAGTGAGGTCTGGGGAAGGTATAGGAAAAGATAATGGAAATTTTGCTACATAAAATCATGGAATGCATTCCACGCCCTGCCTTCCCCCACCAAGCTGAGGATTAGTCTCAGGGCCTCACTGAGCTACATCCCCAACCCTTTTAAATTTATTTTTCTTTTTGAGCTAAGGTCTTGCTAAGTTTCTCAGATTGGGTGGAACTTACCATCCTCCTGGCTCAGTTTCCCAAAGTGCTAGGATTATAAGCAAGCACCACCATGTCCAGCAAGGAATATGATTTTCAAAAACTATTTTCAAAGAGCTGTTTTTTATAAAACCTTGGTTTTAATTGGTATCAGCCAAAGCATGCCAATCTCCTACTATCTTTTTTTAAGTGAATAAAACCAAACAAAATAAAATAAAGCCAATCAAAACAAAACAGTGAGAGTGATACAGGACTTCCAAACAAGGTAATAGGAAATCAACAATAGCTACCATAATATATCTTGTTATCTTTGAAATAGCTGCCCATGCCATCAGACATAATAAAATCAAACAAAACAAAACAATAAAACCAAGCCAAACAAAACAATGAAAATGATACTAAAACAAAGTAACAGGGAATTAACAATGGCTAACACTTCAGAAGGAGACCCCCATAGCTGCTCTGTTGCATGTTGTTATTCTCTAAATAGATGCTCAGATTACTGACACTAGGCCTACAAAGTGAATCAAGCAATGCAGGCCTTAAGTTATTTACTTCAGTGGCTATCATCTCAGCCTGTGTTTCTCTAACTCAGCCAGCTGCTTGGGGGAGAGGGGAACTCGGTTCTGCTTGTGTCTCAGCTGTGCACTGGCTGGCCCACAAGAAGGGGCTCACAGGAAGAGGTTAGATTCTTCCTGGTTTTCTTCCCAGGACACATGGCTGCTGCTGGCTCACAGGAAAGGATTGGCCTGGCTTCCTGCTACAATCTTGTCTTAGAACTTATATAATATTACCCATATCATATATCTCAGACACTTTGTTAGCCAGTTTTGAAAGTTCACAGAACTGGACTTTCTGAGACCTTTGGTTCTGGATTTGTGGATGCACAGACAATCCATTGAAATGCAAGAAAGAAAAAATGTTTAACTTCTATTTATATTTATGCTTTAATCTTAAAAAGGGGGAACACAAAGCTTTACTGTAATTAGTAGTAAATAACATGCCTAATATTTACATAGTCACAAGTATATGTGTATATAATTCATAAATAAATATAAATATATGGGAATACAGTCTTTGTTTGTTTGTTTTGATGTGATTTTATAGCCAAGCATGTTTGGTGGGACTTCTGCTTCTGGCCAATATGTAGCAATAGAGATCAAAATAGAGACTTTGCTGCCTGAAACAACTTGCACAAGAAAAAACCCCAGACAATATACAGAATAGCAGTTTTCATAACACTGTGCATCAGGCAGTAATCCCTGGGAACCAGAAACTAATGGGGCAGACCCACACTTACCCACTGAGCTGCATCCTACTCCGGAGTTCACACTGTGTAATTAGCAGTTATTTTTGTGTGTGTGTTTTGTTGGTTCTGGAGATTGAGGTGACTTTTTCACTAGACTATAAAGACCTTGACACTGGCCATGTCTCATTCACAGTATATTCAGAATCTAGCCTTAATGTTGCTGAATAAACATTTGTTCATTAAATGAATGAACAGAGGCTTCCCAGGGAAACCCCAGAATAGTAAGATTAGAGAAGATGAGATGTTGGAGCCAGATGCACTAGGGATTATCCATTTCCTCATTATATAGGTGAAGAAATTGGTTCCAAAGCAGTGCAGCCATTTGCCCCAAATCACCTAGTCCCTTAGTGGCAGAGTCAGTGGAGATCCTCTTGTTGTAGACCAGTGCTTGGGTTAAGAAGTCAGCAGGTAAGAGCCTCAGCCTATACAGGTGTCTGTTCTTAAAAGACTAATTGCTACATATCAGCGGCAGGATGGAGTTCTAGAGGTTAAAGTTAGTGTCCTCAAGAAGAAAAACAGGGGGGCTGGGGATTTATCTCAGTGGCATAAGCACTTGCCTTGCAAGCAGGCGGTCGTGAGTTCGATCCCCCGTACCCCGTAGTTCAGATGTGGAATGTCCTCCACAAGCCTGTCCTCCACAACCCGGTCCCCAGGATGATACTTTTGGGAGGTGATAGAGCCTTCAAAAGCTGGGGCCCTGTGAAGGGAGGACCATCAGTCACTGAAGGGCATCTCTGGAAGGGAAGAGTGGGACCCTGGCCCCCTCCACGTCTTTTCTTGCTTCTTAGCCATAAGGTGAATTCCTTCTGTTCTGTACCATGCTGTGCTGCAGGTCCATAAGCACCTGGGTAGTCACTCATATACTAAAACTTCCAAAAAACCCTTTTCTCTTTATAATTAGCTGTATCTCAGGTATTGATTACAGTAATAAAATCTGACTGCTATAGCCATCCAGGGTTAAACAGAAAGCCAAACACTGCTCAGTTCTAGAAAGATTCAAAAGAATTTTCAGACTGAGCAGAGAGCCCAAAGGAGAGGCATTTCTAATCTGTGCCCTTCCTGTCCCAGAGACTCCTTGAGACCCCGTAGAATTTGGGCTGTAGATCAGGGCAAGCCTATCTGCCTGGAAACTCTGGAAGACCAAGGCCACCAGACAATGACCACAGGCGCCTGGGCCCATTGGTGCCTCTCATGATACCCTCAGGCCTTGTGTCTGTCCTGGGACTGGGGAAGGATGGGAGCCACTGAGAGCAGTTTATGTGGCAGGCCTCTCCCACTACCAGCCACATGCCCGTCTGCTCTAGAAACTCGTGTAGGGAAGACCCCGTGCCTAGAAAGGCTTCTCAGGCTGTGGAGCAATTTCAGGCCCCTAGATGTATGTATCCTGGTATGGAAAGACCTCCTCATTAAGGTTGAAGGAGCCCTGTAAGGTTAAAACAAAATCCCGCACGTTCAACTGCTTTCTGAGGTTTGGTGTACAGAGGTGTGTCCCAAATATGTCACTTCTCTGCCAAAGTTTATTGTGGCTTCTCCTGGAGAGTGGATGTTGTCATCAGATCCCTTTCCTATGTATTTCTCTTAAGTGTGAATCATACCTGCTCCTGAAGACCTTGAGAAACCAGCCTAGTATTTTCTAAGCACTGTGTTGGGGGGCTGGAAAGTTCTAGGCCATGTCAGTGGTGGCCTGGTGTTGTCTTGAGTTTTAAGACTTGATCAGGCCTGTCGTAGGGACAGACTTATACTTGCCTTCAGTTTCTTTGACCACCACCCCACGTAGGTCCACAGGACCTATGAAAGGAGAGCTAACACTTGGCTCTTGGTTCACACTTTATGCTGGCCTCACAGCCTGACGGGGTTTTCACAGTGACATTTGGACGTCACCTGAAGAGATGACAGGTCTGAGAATGAATGGTGATTTAAGCATGAGTTGTGGAAATTGCTTCACCCTGGACACTAGGAAAGTAGGTAAACATTTAATCGTGTTGGAGTTTTGAATTTTTTTTCTCTTTTTCATTTTTATCGGTACCAGGGATCGAACTCACGACTGCTTGCTTGCAAGGCAGGTGCTTATGCCGCTGAGCTAAATCCCCAGCCCCAAGTTTTGAATTTTTTGAAATCATAGATGAGGGCTGCAGACACATGGTAAGAACAGTTCTAGTGCAGAACAGTAAGAACAGTTCCTCTAGAGGAGGAAAGCAAGTCTTCTGGTTCACTCTGAAGGTAATTCAGTACGTAATTCAGAGGCGTTTGGCCTTTCTGCCCTCCTGGGCTTCTAATTGGGTAATTAAACAGGCACAAAGACAAAGGGAGAGAAGACACAGAACAGAAAGCAGGGAAAGATCAAAAGAAGGAAAATCTCACTCAGCTGAAATCACATCCTTCGTGGAAGAGGTGGCGTTTGATATGAGCCTTAAATTCTGAGAAAGTTTTACGTTTAGGGACAAAAGTGGGAAATGGACAGTGAATTAGAGAAACATGGGTTGTTCGCTGGCAGTGTATGAAGGGCATTTGATAACACCAGGGTAGTTATGGGTGCAGATGGAAATACATTCTGGATCTACAATATGGAGGCTCTTGAGTGGTAGGAAGCATTAAATGTGTATGATTTGGCAAGCAATGAGGAGCCACGAGAAGCTGAGATAGTTGGACGAGATAGAATCAGGGAGAATCAAGTGTGTAGGATGGATCGAATTGAAAGCAAGTAGGAAGAGATTGTTATTTAAAGAGCATGAGAGCAGAACAGGCAAAAATCAATCAGAGCCTACATGGTACTCTAGCCGCGGGAGTAGAAAAAGGAAGCCAATGTTGTGGTCACCGGGGATCAAAACACCTGGAGCATCAGCACAGCTCTGTGCCCTAGAGCGCCTTCTCCCCTTCTGCCCAGGAATATCTAAGATGGGGTGCATGTCTGCTGTGTGCGGTAATCATTCCCTGCTGGTAACACAAAGGCAGAGCCTACCTCTGAGCTAAACATGACTAGGAGACCCAGTAAATCTTAGGAGAGCTGCTCAGCTAAAGAACTACAGCCTTGGGGTAGAAAACCAGCACGCAGGGCCTCTGAGAGAGGATGGCTCTGGGTCATCATTTTACTGACGGGTGACGAATTTAAAACTGGCTGGGTATGGTGCACACACCTGAAACCCTGTTCCTTGGGAGGCAGAAGGATTACAAGTTCATGGCCAATTTGGCAGTTTATCAAGATCCTGTCTCAAAATAAAAATGGTTTGGGGATATGGTCCAGTGGTAGACTTAGCTTACAAGGCCATGGTTCGAACTCCAGTACTGCAATAAATAAATAAACAAAATAAACAAAAGTCAAAAGAGCAGTCAATGCATTTCTGCTCTAACTATCAATAAAACTTCATCTCATTACACCTACACACGTGTGCCTGAACACACGCTCATTCAGAGCTTTGCTGGCCCCACCTCAAAACTGATGTTTCCACCGACCAGCATGGAGAGACAGTTACTCCTGCCAGTGCTTCAGTGGGTTGTTCTTGAAGACAACTTGGTAGCCATTAAACAGTCCTTTGGGCTATGTCCTAGACACTGGCTGCCTTTGCCTCCCTCCCCGCTGGCCGCCCGAGCGATGATTGCTGACTCCTAACTGTGATTTTATAGGGAAAGAGGCACACAACATTGTCTTTGTTCAACTACCACCAGACCAGTGAAGGGCAGACTAGGCCAGCGGGGCTGTTCCTCCTTCCCGCTCCGTTCTGGGCAAGTACACATCTTCCACCCTTACTTTAAAGGCAGACAATTTGTTTTTAATCATTTGCCAACACAGCTGAGGATGATTATTAATTAATCAGAAACACTGACTTTTAACTTCCCACGCACTCTGCAGAGATGCTCCAGTGACAGCTCGCATCTGGACTTCAGAGCTGTTCAGATAGAAAGAAGCGGGCACCATGCAGCAGGACTTGTTTGTGTTTTTTTTTTTTCCTGGTTTATTCTTCTTAAAAACCAGCACTAGCTTAATCCCATTTAGCCAGTAAACTTGATTTTAAGGTGGTCTCATTTTGTGGGGTTTCGGTTGGTCCTTGTATACAGCTGTGTTTGAAACCAGAAGTGCTGTGTCAGGATTTCACCAAAAGAAAAATAAGTTCAGAGCACATTTTCTGTTCATCAAACGCTCAAACCGAAGCACATACACCAGCAGTATGTTTCCATGAATAATGAAACACCATGGTCTCTGCCCGCAGTCCTGTGTTCTGGTGTTACCCTCGGAACTCAGGCCTCAGCAATAAGTGCCTAACAGTTTCTGAGAACAAGTCTGCAGTGCTACCTTTGAAAGATCACAACCAAAGACTGTCTGATTTAGCTGGTTGAGGTTTCCCTCCTTCTAAGATGGTACTGCCGGGCAGCCATCTTCGCCTCTGCACTTCATCTTTGTGGCCACTCAGTGGTTTTTGGTGCAAACAGAAAAAGGAGGCAGAAGACAGCCTGCCGCAAACTACACTTCAAAGCGGAATGGCGAGGCTCAAAAGCGAGACAGGCTGTGTGGTGCTTTGCCGCCTGGCAGGGGCTGGAGTCAAAGTCCAGTGTCTTTGGGGGATGCTCATACTGATAAATACTGTTAAGCAAAACCAAATTTAAAAAGAAAGCATACTTTGCTTCCGACTAGTGGGCCCTCGCGTCAGAAGCTTAAGGACCTGAAAGGAATGTGTTGTTTCGCAAATGCAATGATCCAAACTTTGGAAAGGATGTTGCGAGTGTGGGCAAAGAGGAGGCATAGGCACGCTACGGCCTCCCACAGCTGGTTCCCATCTCAGTGACAATGTTCCTAAAGCCCCCACTGCAGGTCAGCTCCTGGAGCTGCGCCCTAACCGCCGTGCTTCCCCCACCTGCCTTCTCCCCACTCGACACAGCTCATCAGTGTCTCCACGAGACGTGTGCAGGGGAAGCAAAACTCCACTCATCGCAGGCAACTCGCTGATGATCAACACTATGTAAAAGGCAGAAGAGGAAGCTCCTGCCCAAAATGAAAGTTTAGATACCGTTTGGGATTATCTGTAAAACTTCGTTGCCTTCCCAATCACTTGAGAGAGGGGGAGATAGCTTTATCATGAGTTTGTTCAAAAAGTTAAGAGGAAAATTTTTCAGTCATTTCTCAGAGTTGGTCAAAATAACTTGATGAGATACAACCAGGACAGCTTCTTCACACCTAGTGACGTAAAGCTTGTGTAGCATTTCGGAACAGCTAAGTATGCATTCTGCTGTTTATCTCCAAACCAGCTGTCTCTGGAAATGAAGACTCTTCCTGTCTTTAGTCAAGGAAGTAATTTATCTCATTTTCAGGTTAATCTCAGCAATTCCTCTAAGAAGAATTTGGTAAGAAAAAGCAAATAAAATGGATGTTAGGGTTTTTGCTTGCAGGTTACTAAAAGTAAATCAATGTGCTCTCCATCACCACCACACACACATCAACTTATTAGAGATCCGGCAAGTAGATCTCTTGTGATTCAGGAATGTGAAAGACTTTCAAGGGCTCTTGCCTTTTACCTCCTTTAGCTTTTTAATCTGTACATCCTTTTCTTGTTTGTTTGTTTTGGTTTTTTTAATCGGTACCGGGGATCGAACTCATGACCGCCTGCTTGCAAGGCAGCTGCTTATGCCGCTGAGCTAAATCCCCAGCCCCTGTACATCCTTTTTAGTCCTCTCATGTATACATTAGCCCTTCTGCCTGGCCTTCCTTTCTCCCTTCAGGTAAAGGGTAAGGAAAAAATTCCCACTTTTACTATGTCAACCACTTAGAAACAAAGACAACTCTCTTCTGGTAGCATTTGTAAGAGTGCACATCTGTAATCCCAGGACTCAGGAGCTGAGGCAGGATTGCCTCCAGTTTGAGGCCAGCCTGAGCAAGATAATGATTTCAAGGTCAGCCTGAACTGCATAGTGAGACCTTGTCTCAAAAAACAGATTTAAATTAAATTCTCGAGAGAGATCATCTAATTGACCCAGATTGGCCTGAGTATCTGTCTAACAGAGTGACTTAATGTGAAGGTGGGATCATGAATTGCAGTGAAACATGACTCCTGGGTAGAGAGGTAGTGGGTGGGGAATGTCATAGGACTTCGGGGTCTGTTCATTCACAAAAAGAAAGGGGTTTGCTCACAATCTGGAAACAAAACCTACGTGTATTGAAAGATAAGTGTCAATTACTGTAAGGGAAAAAAACGTAATTTGATGAACTCCTAGGAAAGAACTGAAGCAGCTCAGCTTCCCACCCACCATACAGCGGTAAAAACAACGCGAGCTACACGTTTCATATGGATGAGTCTGAAAGGCATCCTGAGACCTGGATGCAGTAGTGGTATATGCCTGTAATTTGAACCCTCAGGAGGCTGAGGCAGAAGGATCACTAGTTTAAGGCCAGTCTGGGTACAGAGACCCTGTCTCAAAAAACAAAAAACAAAATATATAATAGCACATGAAAAAAAAAAAGCAAGTCACGTCTACGCATGGGGGTGCACCCCAGTAATCCCAGCACTTGGGAGTCTGAAACAGGAGGATCTTTGTGCATTGAAGACCAACCTGCACTACATGGTAAGTTCTAAGCCAACTTGAGCTACATAGTAAGACCCTGCATCAAAAATAAAAAATAAAAAAGCAAGTCACAGAAAAATATATACCAGCTGATTTTATTTATATAGATTTCCAAAACATGAAAAAGTAGATAATATGTATTTAGGCGTGTGTATGTGTGTGACACATCTATAAAGGAGAATGCTGTGCAAAATTCAGAGAATTGGTTGTGTATGTGTAGGAAGGAAATAGACCAAGATAAAACAAAGCTTCACATGTCTAGGGTAGAAAGGAACTTCTCATGGGAGCCAAGTTAAGACTCTATTAAGGTGAGTAATGGATTTGGTGGCATTGATTTTATTTTTCTGTGTTTACATACTTTTGTTTATATGCTGTATTTTGTCACTTTTTAGAAGCATAGATGAATGTGATTAAGCATGGGAAGCCACTGTCCTGGCCTGCATGATAGCTGACCCGATGGTGTTCATGGGGTCCGTGTGGGGTAATTCTGCTTGTCAAATGTTTTTCTGGCTTCTGTCCATGTGATAAAAAAAACTGTCAAGGGCAGTGATGGCAGATCACAAACTACCAAAGCGGCAATTAAACCTAAATACAGAGGTTTCAGTTTAGAAAAAACCCAGCTCATATGTTAAAAGAAAAATACAGTAACAGAGCTTTAAATGATACGAACAGCCTGCTGTGGCACGTGACGACTTGTCACCACCACCGTCTAAAGTGTCCCAGCAGCACACGGCAGAGCGTACCTGACAGACCGCCATACTTCACCTATGTCCTCTGGCCTGATGTCAAACTCGTCTCCACCCCTCGCCCAGACATCCATCTGCACCCAGCAAAGCGACTGCTCAGATTTCCTTCAAAGCACGATCACAAATTATTTGGCAGTTTTTTAAGAAAGCAGACATGGAGCAGTTTTGTTCCCAGAATTAAAAGCAGAGACCCAAACAGACAAACTGCATCTGTACACTGTTGTTTCTACAACCATTATTCGCAGTAGCCAAAAGCAGAAGCAATCTAACTAACCATCAGTAGATAAATGAATAAACAAAATGTGTTACATCCTCAAGTGGAATATTATTCACTCATAAATAGAAATGAAAGTATACTACAACATGGGCAGACCTTGAAAAGTTCTGCTAGGTGAAATAAGCCAGACACAAAAGGAAGAATAATATCTCACCTCATACATATGGGGTACGTAGCATCGGCAAATTCATAGAACAAAAAGTAGCATGGTGATTGTCAAGGCATGGAGACCATTACTGTCTTATGAATGTATTTGTTGGGGATGATAAAAAGTTTTAGGTCTGAACAGTGTTATATGACATTGTGAATATATTTAATATCACTGAATTTCATGCTTACAAATGGCTAAAATGATAATGTATATTTTACCACAATTTGAAAAGAAATTAATTGCAGGGCTCCATGAAGGATACACGTGTAAATGAAAGAAAAAGGTACAGGGGGAGGCCAATGGTTGTACAGCATCCTCTTTCCTTTCTTTTTTGGTGCTGGGATCAAGCTCTCAGCCTTGAGCTTGCCAGGCAGGCACTTATGCCGTGAGCCATATTCCCGGGCCCTCTCTCCTTTCTGAGACACCCTCTTCAGTAATCCTCACTAATTCTCCAAATACTATCTAAACACAAATGACTTCCGATCTGGTCCCACTGATAGAAACGTTTCCAGCACTAGTTTGAAGGCAACAGGGTGAGAATGTCTGAGCGCCTGCCTCGGGGAGTTTGTGGCATTCTGTCCGTAGCAGAAGGAAGCTCTGGTTACAGGCTGAGCAGCCCCCCGAGTGGCCTCCAGCCTGACAGAGGCGGCCCAGGGAGACAGGCCCCAGAAGGCTTGAAGCTGTCAGGACCCTGGAGTGTGCCGAGAGGTGCGGCAGCCGCCCAGTTCTGGGCTCCCAGCTGGAGAATGCTGCACTCCGAGGCCGGCTGTCCTGTAGAAGCAAATAAATAGAAGGGAAAGTGCATTTAATCAACTACATCTTTTTTCCCCAAGACTAATTGCTGACCTCCAACATGGAGAATGTCATATCTTTGCTTAAGTAGGCAAAGATCACCCCCAGCCCCAGGATGGGTGGGAGGGATCGTCAGGCCGGGTAGGGTAGGAAATGACACTGAGCTAAAACTGGCCTGGGGCACGAGGAATTCCTCATGGGACCGAGGCAGAGAGGCGAGGGGGCCTCGCACAGTCCCGTAACAATGATATCAATATAAAAATTAATGTTAATATGCTTTTGTATACTAAACTTTTTTTCTTAGCTTAGTTTTTATAGGCCCTAAAATTTTTTTTTTTTTTTTTTTTGATGTGGGAAAAAAATCAAAACAGTTGCACACGCCCCTCTAGGTCCCGAGGGCCCCAGGCACTGTGTGTATGTGTAATATAAGACGGTCTTGTGAGGAACCGGACGCGTCACCTTATTCTTCTGTTCCTATGGCTCATTCTCTCGGGGTAGGCAATAACTCTGAGATCATCTGTGCCCTCTCCCACCCCCCAGGCAATCAGGAATCCCCCCCAAGACATCGTTGAAGTGGAGCTATGCCGTGTCCCGTCTGAGCAGCTCCTGCCATCTGCAGCCCCTCTAAGGGTAAGCACAAGTTCTCAGTATTGAGCTAAAATCTACACCCTTGTAACTTATCAGCTGCTCCAAATTCTGGAATCACAGAGCAGGTGTTAAGTCCTTGAAATATTTGAAGACTATTATATGTGGTCTCTATCCCTCAACTGAAGTTCTCTGCTCCAGATTAAACACCTCAAGGCTCTGTGACAGGCTGTGAGACCTTTACCCTGCCACAGGACCTACTGCAGCCAGCCCCCTGGAGTGACCAGATCCTTCCCTCCCTCCCTCTCTTCTGGAACAACCTTCCAGGAGAGAACAGCCATCCTGGCTACATGGTGGTAGACCACCGCCTTGATGGGAGTAGCCAGGAAAAGACAGTGGTGGTAAAGAAAACCAGTAGCCTGTGACTAAGCTGCTATCTACCTGAAATTTCTTTTTCTGCTCTGTAATTCCCTTGTGTTATGCTGACCTCTCAGGAGACACTGCTAAGCCGTTCCCTGTTTCTGCTGTGCTTTAGAGAACCATGAGGGGCTTTGGAGATAGCAGCCTGGAGACAGATCATGGGACCCTAACCAGGCAGGGCAGGATGGGAGACAACAAGGAACACCAGCGTTGGGCTTTGAGAACAGGAGCATACTCCCAGCAAGCCCTGGGAGGCACAGGGAGGGGGACAGTTGGATGTTCTCACATGGGTTACTCTAGGAGGGTGACGTGGATGTTCAGGTCGCATGAGGCATTAGTAACCATGAGCACACAAGGACATCAAAGGTCAGCCCCAGAAGGATTTCCTCCAGACACCGTCAGCTCACCGGCTAACATGTGTCGGGCATGGATGCATGCCTATGGTATTCACCCTGCTCACTCACCTACATCTGCATTTCCCATGGACTCGGTGGGGGGCGGTTCTTTTTAATCACAAAAGAATTCTTTACTCTTCGTGGGAATCTAACTGACGGGAAGTGCATTGGAAGTCTATTTTGTCAAATGTGATGGTAAAGTCAAGATGCGCCAGGCTCGTGGCACCTGTCAGCCTTCTCACAGTGCGGCTCTCGCTTGCTTAACGTGCTGTCTGCATTTGTCTCTGTGTCCTCCCTCCCCCCTCCCTGCCCTAGTCCCTAGAGCTATTAGCATCATTATTTGGAAGAGCTGAAGACACCAAGCCCCTAGGAGAGCCACATTCACTTTTAAGTTCCCCAGAATGGTGTGTCATTTAGCAAAATGTTATCAAGTGCCATACAACAGTTCTGTGAGTGGAGATGGATAACATTTAGAAGAGTATTCTGTTAGCATATATAGCAAAAGGCTGACTTTTAAATTCCTACAACTAAGATAGCAGGCATCAGGCATCTGTTGCCTTTACCTGCATGGCATCATCTCCCTTATTTGCAGATAGCGCCCCAATTTGGGGTGCTCTGTGAGGGGCCACCCCCTAACCTGCAGAGGTAAAGACAAGTGGCTGTACGGAGGAAGTCAGCCTGAATTTTCGTAGCTACTGTCATCCCTGGGCAAGAAGCCTGACTGAGGAAAATGCCAGGCCAAGCGATGGAGAAACGCACGTCCCAGAGACACCATTTGCTCATAGAATCCAGGGCAGCTAACGCTTCCCTGGGATTTTCTGTCTAAGCCAGCTCACATGGAATTTCTTCCTCTGACAATCAAGAGCTAGAAAAAGATCATTCTTTTAATAACCACCCTCAAGATTATCTTCCTGAAAAAGATAATTGGACCAATAATTGCATTTATTTATTCGATGCTGGGATTTATCAATTATTAGCTGTGAGGTTGAGTGGGCTACTTGGAGGCAATATTTAAAGTTCTGAGTTAATACTTAAGTCTGATAATAAGCAACCATTGCAAGGTGTACATAAGAAAAGCAGGTTCTTGTGTGGTGTTTCAGACATGGGGAAAACATCTTCAATTCTTAGCATAGAAGAAGTTGGGGCGATAAACTAACCTTATCAAACTACAATACAAGTCGAAGGAAGCAAACGGGCTGACCGTATTTACACTGGAATTGCATTTGATGGGGCACTGCCTGTCCTTACACGGAGAGGACACAGCACTGCAGGACATCCTTTGTTTGACAGAAGCTGTGCACTGACAGTGGGTGGCTGGCTTGGTCTGGATTGGAACCCCAACACCGCCCTTCACCAGGCCTTTTTACTCTCTTGAATGAGTTGAATGTGTAACTTTGTTGTTGGTCATAAGTCTTTGATGACAGGCAGGTGTGAGCCAGGCCTCTGACCAGGAGACTAAATTGTAATTTCAGATATGATCCTGAATCCTTGTGTGGCCTGGAAAAAAAAAAACAAAAAACTTCTTAACCTCTTGGCCTCAGTTTCTCTGTCTGCAAAATAAGGCTCATAATCCAAACTTAGATGCTTCATTGGACTCTTGTGTGCATTAATTACTGTTTATAGTGCAAGTGGAAGTTGGGCTGTGTTAATTATTATTATCATTCCTGGGTCTTCAGACCAAATGTAAGCCAAGCCCTCACCTTGGTTTTAATTTCTGGTCTTTGACAAGATACAGCCCAAGGCCACAAGGAGGGCCACAGACCTAAGGCAAATTATGCAAATCACACCTCGGGAAGGTATCTGGCCCCAAAAGGTGCTGCCAGTCACCTCTGGGACTCTAGGCTGCTTTCAGACTTCATTCCAACAGAACAAGTGTTTGGAAACTGCTGCCACACTCCTGTCCCTCGCCTCTTTGTGAACCTGCCATTTAATTTACTAAGAAGTCTAGAGATCAATATGAGGACCTTACCCTGTCATTAGACAAGGCCCTAAATTGCAAGTTGCAGGTGGAGGAGCTTCAGAAGTGTGTGATCGCTCATGAAGAAAGATGACTAACACTTTCTTCTGGTCACTTATTTAGTTTAAGACTTTGGTTTCTATTCTCTAAGTACAACAGTTATCAGATGGTCATGTGTCTAGGTAGTGACAATCAGTATGTCCAATTTCACTTAATACTTGTAGGATCTGCCACATCACATAGCCCAAGCCTAGTTGTGTCTTTCCCCACATAAGGCGTTAGGTGAAGAAGAGAAAGCTCATCTCATCAGTCACCCCCTCCATCAGCACGGGTTATCACCGGGGACACCATGTGTTTAGCTTTCTGCAGTGAACTTAATCTCCATGTATCCAGCGCAAGCAGCAGACCTGGATCTCGGCCATGCACAGAAGCCTGAGTTTGCAAAAACAACAGCACAGTACAGCAGCATCCCCCAAAGCAGGGGACTTCATCTTCCACTGAAGGTTTGAAGTGATTGGCCTGGGGCACAGCTGCAACCTATTTCTTTTACTAGCTTACTAGGCAGAGCCCAGCAGTTTGCTGGGAAAGCCCTGCACGATACCGCCCCTACCCTCTCAATAATAAATTAAAGCCAGCTGGCCAGTGGTTGACCATGCCCTGCCCGTGTGCCTAACATCTTCCAGGGCTACACCTGCTGCTATTGCACTCTCTTGCAACTGTCTCTTTCCAAATGCAGTCCTTGATGTCAACACCCAGCCCTCCCCACAGAGCCAGCTCACTTTCCCCCAGCTCTGTAATCCTCTGGCAAACCGGCAGGTCCTGCCCGGCTCTTTCGTTTGCTCAGCACAACAGGCAGAGTCAGGGTGGTGGTGGTGAGTGCTAGTTAACTAATTAATGATTGTAAGGCACTTTGAAAACACAAAGAACTAGATAAATGGCAAATATTATTGTTGTTAATGATGAGGAGGCTGTTTAGTCATCCTTTGCACTGAACTCAGCTCACTGCCCCCACTGTGGCCACAGGCTGATTCGTGAACTAGGATGAGAACCTCCTCCTCCCTGCAGGCGCTGTTTCACACTGAGTCAGTGACCAAGGTGAAGGGCAGGGGCCAGGAAACCTCCTCTCCTCATCTCCCACCTGCTCGCAAAGCTCTGCCTGCTTTGCGGCTATCAGACCGACATTTACCGAAAGTGGGCTCTGAAACTGCCTCCCTTCTCCCATTCACCTTGATGTTTACTTGAGTTCCTGATTATGGCGAGGAGATTGCGGTTCCTCTCTGAGGACAGCATAGAGCTCACGATGCACCCGGCTTTCATCTAGTGAATGGACTCACTTACGCCAATGATAAAGATCTCTTGTACATGAGTTAGGGCTTTGTGTTTCTTCCAAGTGCTTCTGTGTAGGTTTGTTCCTTTGGTATGATAACTGTTGGTTAGGGAAGGCGGATACTAGTTTTCTTATTTTATGAATAGGAACTTGAGGCATGAGGACAGTAGACGCCTTGTGGAAGGCCCAGGGCATTTACCACTGATGACAGGGCCGGGCCGCATCTCCGTTGAAGTGAAGCACCGTCCTCTGACACACGAAGGTGAACCAGCAAATGTGAAACATCCTTGATAGATTTAAGCAGAGCAAGCCTTTCAGGAGTGTCCTTACCTGCACGTCATCTGACCGGAAGCTCTGGCCACTAGGAGTGCCCACGTCCTATTTGAGGTTTATGATCTGCCGTTCTAGAGAACATCAGGACCAGAACGACCTTAGACTCCATCTGTGGACCTTCCTCCTCCACAAACAGTGAGACTCAGGTCCAGAGAAGCAAATGATGGCCAAGCCAGTTTAGGAATGAGGCTTGACAGGAGCTTTTCTCTCCCTTCTGGGTAGCTTCTTGCTCAATGGCCACCTGTAACTCAGTGTCTCATTCTCTGTTACTAGGTGGTGAGGCTCTAGGGAGTGCCACTGAATGTTTTCCAAGATTTCTTCTGAAGTAAAATGGAGGTAATCAGCAAGAAAATCCTTGTTAGATGTATACACATGAAAGTATGCTTGCAAATATATAACTCTCCCTTGGTTTGACAGCCATCTGTCTCTCTGAGCCTCTCTGAGAGTTCAGAAATTGCTAGTTATCTTCTCCTATTTTAATTCCCAAAAGGAGGTTTCCTGACAGACCTACAGTTTGGATCTAGGTCAAGAACCCAAAGCTGGGCCCAGGGGCCCGACGGCTGGAAGATGGTTGCCCTGAACCAACCACTGAGGGATGAGAGAGGTGAGAGCAGCGCCCTCGCTGTGCTAGTGGAGGCTGCTCTGTGCTAGTGGAGGCTGCTCTGTGCTAGTGAGACTCACCGCCTCAGAAACCATTTCAAGGGTTCTTCAGCGACTGCGAGGTTCAGCTGTGTCTCTGCTAGCACTATACACGGCACTTCAGCTGAGACCTGTGGCCTCATCCTGTGGCCTCATCCTGTGGCCTCATCCTGTGGCCTGAGGTGCTGTGAGATCCCTGCCCCCTTAGGTAATTTTCATTTTTTGTTGCTGGTGCGTCTTTGGGATATATAATAGATGACTTTATCCTGGGGAGTCCGTGTGTATACATATTGCATTTCAATCATTTTTATTCCTCCTCCCCTCCCCTCCCCTCTGCCCCAACCCTACGTGAAATTTAGTTTTAAAAGTAATAATTCATGTTGTGGCTACTATTTACAAATTGCAACTTCAGAATATTTCAAAATTCACACATGCCTCTGAGAGGCTGCCCCGGACTGCAGTGGAGCAGTCACACAAGGCCTCCGGTTCTGCTCTCTCCTGCCCTTTCTGTCCCCTTCCCAGGCCACAGCAGCCCTTTGAGCTGTCACTTCTGCTGCTCGAGTCATGAGGCCACAGCTCTGTGCACAGGCAGAACCAGGGAGTTGATCCTTTTCACTAACTCTGAGGAGGTGCTTCTTCCTGAAGAATGTTGGAGGATTGGACAAAACCTCGGAGGCATCCAGGGGTAACCAGGCAATCCAGCCAGAGGCATCCAGCTCGCCGGGAAAAGGTAAACTGGAAAAATCCAAAACTCCTTTTTGGGTTTTCTGAAATGAGCATAGTATAATTCACATGCCCTAGTGACGAAGAGAAACTAAGAAGCAACTTCCCAAAGCTGGAATCACCACCTGGTACAGCCATCCTCCCCCCTTTCTTAGCACTGCTAATGGGGACTGACAACTTGGTGTCTCAGGCACTGTTCCGAATTGTCACTTCCTTCCCTCTCTTATCCACCAAAGCACAGAGGGGCTTGCCCAGGGACACACAGCGAGCAGGTGGCCGAAGTAAGATTTCGCATCGTGTCTTTCTGGCTCCAAAACCCACATTCTTTTAGAGATCACAATCCCATCAGTCTCTTGATCTTCATCAATCTTCTCAGTCTCAGAGCTGAAGGGATGTAGAAAATGTTCAGGGACCCCTTGCGAGCCTGAAGGACTTGTCCAGGGCATGTAGGAGAGTGGGATGCTGTTGTGTATTGCTGCATTTTGAGCCACATGACTGGTGAGTGCTTGCTGGGATGGTGCTCTCAGCACAGAGAAGGAGTCAGGAAGAGCCAAGGGGTGTCTTCCCAGGATAGAGGAAGCCAGGCTTCCTTGGCGGGGAGAGAGACTGCAGTAGTTCAGAGCTCTTCCGAATGCCTGTGATGTGGACTGCTTGACACCCTTCCCACTGCCATCCAAAGCCACTTACACTGAGCCAGTCTATTTTACAGTCACAAAGGCTGGGTGCTGGAATCCTTCCCGCGTGTTTGAGAGTCTTGTGGACGCCGTAGTGCCTCTGCTTATCTTTGCTCACTTTAGGCTCTTCTGCCAACTCCTGCCCAGCCCCAGTTAATCAGCACAGCCTATCAGCAGAAATGCAGTGCCACGCAATCTAGGTCAAGCACTGTGGACTCAGGCCTGCATGCTGGTCCTATGCCACATCTACCTCACGGGGAGGATTTGCACACACACACCCACACCCACACACACACCAGTGATTTTGGTGGAGTGTGACTAGCAGGGAAACGAGATGAGGAGAGCATCATGCTAGCAATCATACTTACTGGAGAAAGCCTTTCATCTGGCTGTCTCCAGGCCCACGTGGAGAGTAATTATTCTTCACACTCTTCTGTTTGGGAGGTAAGTGCGGTTGCCTCGTGTTTATAGATGGGGACAAGGAGGCACGGAGCTATTAAATGACTTTCTTCAGTCTTCACTTCCCCCAAAGGGCTAGGACTGGATCCGAGGGGATTCTACTTCGGAAATAGAGGAGAGCGGAGAGAGACAGCAGGTTCAGCTAGCAGAAGGCAGGCCCTCGTCACCTGGTCCCTTTGCGCTCCCTGTCACATACCTTCCCCAGGGCATACTAAAGGTGGTTACCAGCAGAGGGTTTCAAGAAGATCTCAAAAACTCAAGAAAGGGAGGGAGAAGACTAGAAGAAAAAGAGAGTAAAAAGCAATAAATAGCCCAGGAAGAGGTTAGAGGTTCTCTCTGATTTCCTGTAAGTATAATCCTACCAGCCACATGTGAGGAAACCAAATGTCATGCAAAGCAGTGAAATTGTCACCCTCAGGAGGTGGGGCCTTGAGGCAAAAGGTCAGAATAATCCCTTCTCTAGTAAAGCTGAAGTCTCTATACTATTTTTAGAAATTCCTAGAATTTGACACCTATTTTTAGAAATGCCTACAATTTGCTACCTTGACATGATATAAGGAGGCCAAAGAATCACGGCACATTACCCAAGAGGGCAAAGTCACACTTCTCTCCACCTTTGCCAACGGGCTTCTGAGAAGTGTATGTAAAACAGATATTATCAAGTAAAGCACACTTTGAACACACTAAGGCAACTAATAGTTAAAGTCTTGGGTGGAGAATCAAGGCAAACATCCAGTCATTACTCCACCCGCAAAGTTCAAGGTTAGTCTGGTGGTTAGGAGTGTGGGCTTTGAAGACATGCAAACCCAAGCCTCGGTCCAGCCCCACCTCCCACCGCAGCCATGTTGCCTGGACAAGTGGCTTGACCCCTTTGGGCCTCAGTTTCCTCATCTGGTAATTAGAGCTTGTTGTGCTTTTCCTCTAGGATGGTTTTAAGAAGTATGCATAATAATCCTCATTCCTAGTAAGCATTCAATGAATAGCAGCTATGACTGTGCTCCTAAGTTTTGCATGTTATTAAAAGGATGTCTCCTGTACATGACGAGAGAAATAACTGCAGCACTCAGTTTCATTAAGAATCTAGAATGGAGCATTCCGTGGAATGTGAAATATCCTGTAAGTGTTCCATAGGGAGGGCCAAGTTGCTTGTCCCAGAAGGTCCCTGTTCTTCATTGTTCACTTCCCCCGGGGATGAGCAGATGTCAGGCCCTTGTGTTTTGGCCCCCTTTCTCTCCCTGTCTCATAGTTCCCCCCGTGCATACTCAGGGTGCTTGCCAGCAGAGGGTTTCAAGACCAAGATGGCAGCCTTGGGCTGACCCATCTGGGCACTGAGTTCATGCCGTGGTTTTTTTTAAGAGGACCAGCATTGTTTTTCTTAAAAGGAAGGGTCTGAACAATGATTGAACTTCTATTAGTAGCCCTTAAAGATCTGATAAATATTTTAGCTTTCTCCCTCTTGAAACATGCATGTGTACACAAAGTTTGTACCAGTTAGTCCCATTATGCACAGTACTTATATTCTAGGAAGTCGCCCGAACAGTGAGTTGGCAAATGTCAGGGAAACACAGTGTTAGGTTCCTATGGGCCTACCTGTCTCAATGTTTTAATCAGTTAATCAATAACTTTATTATGTGTGTAGCTATGTAAAGATTCCTTATTTTATGTATATTGTTGTTTCATTATCTGGAAACTCACAAGCAACAGCACTATAACTCATGCCTGAACGAAGCTTATCTAACACGTTTTAGAGACATCTTAGATTCTTGCACTTAGAAAAATTCACTTCAGCAGTATACTTCGGAGTCATTGTAAACAGTGAAATTGCTAATAAAAAACACAAACAGGGAAAAAAAGTCATGGGGAAAGTCACTCGTTTGCAGTGTGGGAATGGAATCAAAAAGGCAGAGTGTTGCCTTGTTCAACCTCAGTTGGAAGTGGGTAAATGGGACGATGGATTTTTGCTGCTCTGTGCATGTGCATATCTATAAATGACTGTAAACTTTCACAGGTTTTATTTGGGAGCTATAAAAAGTTTCACTGAGTAGATAAATGTGCATGGATTGAATCTGCGAATATCGAGAAATGACTGTATGTGTACTCTGGGACTCACCGGCCGTGGAAGCAAGTGCTGTGGGATTTGGGGTAGAATGAGGTGTTTTACGTTTTGCAACTCACACAACACAAATAGAAACAATAATGTCTTTATTAGGAATCGTCATCCTTTACCAGCATTTCTATTTTTTAAATTTTTTTCTGGATATTTTATGCATCTGCATTGTGCTCTGGGTCTAGCAATTACAGAAGCACTTTAAAAAATGAACATGTTATTATAAAAAGTAACATTATTTGGTTCTTTCTTACATTTTGATTATTAGCTTTAGCAGTAAATGTTTCTCAAACAACTCAGATAATAGCTATGTGAAAATACACATATGAAGAAAAATTGGAAGAAAACATAAACAGTTGTTGAGGTGGCAGAATATAAAATAATTTTCTTCAAAATGTGCTCTTTCGTGTTGATGTTATGTGATCCCCAACACTAAAGAAAAATTTCGACTAAAACAATATCTCTATGAAGAGAAAATGGTGTCTAAAAATACTTAAACACAGGAGGAGTAATAACCTTGCATCTTTTCTCTTTTGAAAATTCATCCACTCTAGCAAAACAATAAAACAAAGCAAAAAACCCAAATATTTTTTAGCTTTCCACTTACCTGTCCCCTCTTTTGCAGCACCCTAAGGAGCATGCCGCTCCTCCGCAGGGCAGATTTTAACTCTTCCCCTCCACATGCTTTCCTCCCTGACACATGCAATGCCAAGACCAAAAGTGAAAACTTTTTAAGGTGTAAGTCAAGGTGTAAATGCCACAGAAAGCTAGCACATCACCAGGACTAGTTCTGGGAGCATACGATTTTATAACAATTACCAAACAACATTTAATGTAACAAAAATGATCGTGGGGAAGGTCCAGAAGGTCCAGCAGGAGTGCAGCGTAGCTTCTAATGAGACAGGTTGGATACAAGTGAGGCCACGGCCTTTGGGCACAGAATGTCGTGCCATTCGTGGTGTGGCAGTTACCATGGCTTCAAGTCAGCCTGCTTGGAAAGCCAGGACTTGGTCACTAAATAAATGTCCGCTGTGTGTGAGAACTACAAGAGAAAGATACTGGGTTCCTCCTGGTGTCATGGCACAGGGGCACCCACCTCAAGGACCCACCAGTGCGTAAGAGAAAGCTTCTGTCTTCTGACATTATCTGTGGGACAGACAGACAATAAACATGGAAAGCAACAGGGTCACTTCAGACAGCTTAGGAGGAAACCAGTCCAGAGGGAGAGAAAGAAACCTGTAAGGAGAGGATTTTATGGGGGGGAGATGATGGAACAACACTGAGCTTTATTGATTACCCAGGTCAGGGGTGCTGCCATCCCTTACCTTTGCTCCCGTACCTGATGGCCATCCTAAGCCCACACGCTCTCCCACTAAGCCCCGCTGCATCTCCAAAGCAGGCATTACCATCAGCTGCTGTGGATGTGTGACTTGAAAACCATTTGCTAGAGTACCACCGACACTGAGAGAACTTTTTTTGTGTTTTTGAGTGTGAGGTTTTGAGTGTGAAGCTAAGAAAATACAAAGCAGTGTTTTAAGAAAGAGTAAGCAGGACTGGGGATTTAGCTCAGCGGCATAAGTGCCTGCCTTGCAAGTGTGTGGTCGTGAATTTGATCCCTGGTACTGATAAAAACGAAAAAGAGAAAAAAAAAAAAAAAAAAAAAAAAAAAGAGTAAGCATGGGATGCAAGATAACTTGGAGGGAACCGATGTGAGTGTCCCCTGGGCCACTTAAAAGACAATATTGATTGTTGGTAGTTATTAAGCATTGATTGTGTGCCAGCCCTGTATTTTCATCAGCCTTGAAAGGTACGTATCATTATTATCTTTGAACAGATAAAGGAACTGAGATTTAAAGGTGCCATTTTCACAAATAAAGAAACCGAGATTTGAACTGAAGTCAGTCGGTTCCAAGGCCTTGATTCACCTCACTATGTAACAGTGATATTCTAAGTGCAAGATGATCGAATTTGGAATGCATCGGATAACATAGGACAGAAACAGGAAACATAAGGGAAATACTCATGGGAGATGATAACCAATTGCACAGTACTGGAGGGCGAGGGTAGGTCAAGGATGGAGCAAGAAAGTCAGTGCCGCGGTGGGTCCCTATAACCCCAGCCACTCGGGAGGCTAAGACGGGTTCACAAGTTCAAGGCCACCCTGGGCAACGTGCGGAGACCCTGTCTCAAAAACAAAACAAAACGAAAGGGATAAAAAGGCTGGGTCTGTATCCCAACAGTAGAGTTGTTCCCTAGCCCTGGGTTCAGTTCTGGTACCATACAGAATAACAGCAAAAGACAGCAAGCCTTGGTTTATGCGTAGGAGAAGGTCTTCAGGGGCACAAGCCAAACACTGGCGGTGCTTACATCTGGGAAGGGGTGGGAGAGTTGGCAAGACTTTGCTTACAGCTTTGTAAGTTTCTGTATTTAAAAAAACATAAGGGCTGGGGGTTTACTCAGCAGCATAAGCGCCTGCCTTGCAAGTGTGTGGTCCTGAGTTCGATACCCGGTACTGATAAAAAAGAAAAACACAAAAAAACCCAAACCAACAAACAAAAAAATAAGCATGTACTTTATAATTTCATAATTAAGTTACTTATTTACAAATGCTTCTGGGTTTTTTACTTCCTGGGTGGATGACAGGTGCTACTGACGGGAGTCAGCTATGCCGTGTTTTGGGGTGAGGGTCAGTCTAATGCCTTCCATCTTAGACGAGCTGAGTGAGATGATGTAGGAGAGCCCGTGGCCACACTCCACTAAGTTTCTGTTCCCGTTCAGGATTCAGACACATTCATGGCAGGAAGTCCTGGTTCTCCTCTGGGGGTCCAGTCAGCTCAAGTCACTGGACTGTCCCCCTGAGGCAGATCCCTGAACCTAAGAGCACCAGGGACCCATGGTAAAGCCCTAGCACCAGTCGCCTGGCTCACGGGACCAGAGCTGGGCCCAGACGTACCTGAGGCTGGCACCGTTCTGTGGATACTGTTGTGTTTGCTCACAGTACCCCTGAGTGGCCCTGGCAAGGGGGAGGAGAGGGCAGGAGAGGATGACTCCCACGTGTGGCCCTCAGAGAGACCTTATAAAGGCGCTTGACCTCTTAGTGCCCTATGTGGGCATCACTCCATATCTGTTTACCTCAGAGCAATGGCGCTCTGAGCAATTGCTAATAAAAAGTGCTCTTTGACAGCTAGCAGTTTACATAATCACAAACATAACAAAAACAGTAATAGTGATGATACATCCAGGAAAAACAGCAATTCTCTGAAAATTTGAGAGTAGATTCCTGAGGCAGGATTGAGATGCCCCGTAATCATCTTGCTTAAGCTGCTTTTTAATAGAAGGTAATAATCAGAAATGAAACCATCATCATAATGTAGGCCGTGTCATAAAAAATAATCGTCAGTTCAGCCAGGCTTCCTGGAGGAAGCCTCCCTCGGCCCCAGTCTTCCCTGACAGCTGTAGCCTCGTTTTTACTATGGCTGAGGAGCACCCCGGGCTTTGTGGGCGGGCGGGCTCACAGATCTGAGCAGAGCAGCCCTCTAAGCCAATCCATATTGTCCCAGCTTCTGGGCTGCTGGGAAGCTTTGAACTCCGAGAATGAGCTGTTCCTCTGTGGGAGAGAAATGCGTGGGGAGACTCCAGACGAATGCATTTCCTCTGGTTGTTTACCATATGTGTGACTTCCAAGCAATCTGGCCTGCGATGTTAAGTCACTAACACGGCCCGGGTGGGCCTCTGTGAAGGACCCCCAGCACTGCAACACTTGAGAGCCACCAGTGGGCTCTCAAGAAGCAGATCACACAGTCATTTTCCAGCTCGTAAGCTTAGTAATGTGTCATTTTCTTAGAAATCTGCCTGAGAACAGACAGCTACCTAAAGATGCCAGCTGTTTGAACGTGCTAATGGTCACACTGGCTTTGGGGGAGCCAAGTGAGTCATGCTTGTCCGGCTAATACCATGGCTGACGGCCTGACATTTGACCCAAAGCCTCTCTGTCCTTCTGGTCAGTGCCTCATGACTGACCCTGAAACTCTGCTTTCATTTTAAAAGGTGTACTTTGAAAGCATCATTTCACACCAGTGGCCTTTGACAGGGAGATTCCTCCAGCAGGCAAATCTTGTGGTTGCTGGCCATGAGACAGCACTTTTACCTGTGCTGAGCTTCTGATGAACCTGAAAAATTTGGGGAAGATCCAGTTCCCTTTAGGAAACAGCAGCTCAAGCACAGTGGCCCTGCCCTGCATTACTCAGAGTCTCAGAGTTGATTCATTCCAGTGATACACAGAATCGGGGAATCAGGAAGCCACCCTCCGTCACATACCTCTTCGTCACATTTAATCACTCAGAATTACCTGGTATAATTTGCATTGTTTTACAAGTCGCTCTTTTGGATTTTATTTATGAAAGCTGAGGGGTAGACTCAGGCCCTCCCTGAGGCCTTGTTATTGGAGACCAGGTATGGGGAGCAGGGACCACAGAGCGACCTCCTCCCCACACGTCTTCATGGCTGCCGAAGCCCCTGAGACGGCCCTTGCTCTTGGCTTGTCAGTGGTATTCCTTTCATCTCTCAGAGGAATCCCACCCGGTGTGGTCTGGGGCTCCTTGCCCCTTGGGCGGCCTTGTGAGCTGCGGGGCTGCAGGTAGACAGGATCATCCCGAAGGAAACCCTGCAGTCAGTAATCCGTCCCCACCTGGACGGGTGCAGCAAATCCCCTGCACCTGCTTCCTTTCCTCTTCCTCCCGGGTTCTGTCTGGGCCTGTCCTTTCTCTCCCTTGACTGCCCACAGCCCCAGCAGTCTGACTTAGCTTCACAAAACCTCACAGAAGCTCTGAAACCTGGACCCACTGAAAGGCTTGCACTCCATCTTTCCCTTCTCTGTCCCAGCAGAGGTTGACCCTTCATTGCAAGAAAAGCGTTTAGTCCACTGAGATGGCCCCAGAGCAGGCATGACCTGGGCATTTCCTTGCCTTTGCTTACCTGTATTAATGGCTATCAGGATTGCTGGGAAGGAGCCTCCAAAAGCAGCTGGCCCACAAGAATTTCCAGCCACAGTCAACTTACAGTGCAGCTACTATAACCTGCGTGAGATACACACCAGATTTCTATAAAATACACACTGGATTTCTAAAACTTAAAACGACAACAGTCTCAAAAACTTTTATATTAGAGCAGCTTCCACTGGCTCCTCTGCATTCAGACCCTTGGTCAGCTTCACTGTGCCTTACAAGGACAGCCCCATGTGACTGCCTGCTCAGACACTTGCAATGAGGCTCTGTTGTCCGAAGAGTGAATCCCAAAGTCCTGGGACTCCAGGCCCTTGTTAGTCTAGCTGTCAGCTCCCCCTCTGATTTCCACCATTCTACAAATGGTTTGGTGTGGCTGATGGTTGGTCATTTGTTCCACAGCGTGGATTGAAGGCCAACAACGCCTCTGGCACTTTACTGGGCCCTGGAGATACAGGCAAACTCCATCCTTCCTCTTTGAAACCATGTAGTCAGTGATGCTTCACTTCATACCCAGCAGTTGAGGGCTCAGAAGTGCCCATCAGGGGAGGGAAGAGGGAGAGTGCCAGGTCCCCCGCCAGGCTTCACGCGAGGCATTCCAGCCCAGGACCTTGTGTGTGACTGTCTCCCAGTGCTATGGTGAATGCACCACACTCCCAGCTCACCATACTTTTTTATGGAGTACTTTTTAAAACCAAACTATGGGGGCTGGGGATTTAGCTCAGAGGCATAAGCGCCTACCTGGCAAGGGCAAGGTTGTGAGTTCGATCCCTGGTACCAAAACAAAATGAAACCAAAAATCCCCCAAATATGATTTCACTCAGTAGAGTACTTTGGGCACAACAAGATTTTTCTCCTTTCTGTGTCCTCCTTTCAAGGGAGGACACTGAAAGAAACTGATGGTGCCTCCCCCATGTGGCTCTGACCCAGCTGGACAGGTGTCGTGACAGTGACGGTCACCATGGGGAGTGCAGCGGGTGGCCTACTGGAGTCACGGTGTTCCGCCCTCATTTGCCAGCCATGAAGCAGGTGAAGCAGGCACCAGGTGACAGCATCCGCCCAGGGGATGCAGCATTACATCATGTCCACGTGGAGTTTCTGTGGAACCAGAATGGCTGAGTTTCTCACTGGCTGCTGCGAGGTGTTTCACGGTCCCAAAGGAAAACGGACCTCCGGAAGTCCTCACTTGCATGTTCTGCTGGAAGCTGGACTCGCTGGGCCATGCAGCTGGTTTTTAAAGGACAGCCTTGGGCTCACTGCTAAAATAGTGCCGGGATTCCCCTGCCTCAATCCCAACATTCCAAATGAGGTTTTTAGCACAAAATCCAGAAATCTGCTCTCTGCCTAGGCTCCCCAGGGATCACTGTGCAAAGGTACCTACATCCAAGAATCACGAGGAGTTTAATGAGCCCGAATCTTCTTGCATGACCTCGTCCTGTATCCTCAGGGACAGTCCTGCCTTCTGGTCAGCCTTCTGTGTCCGTCACAGTGCAAAGCCAGTCATTAGAAATGCCTTCATGCCACGCTTTCAGAAGCACTGCAGGTATTGGTGGGGAGGGAAGAGTCCAGGCACCAGGCAGAAAGAATTCAGGCCAGAGAACCGTATATTTTTACTATAGAAAAGATCAATTTAGAAGATGTTAAAAAGAGTAAAAAGAAAAAGCAAGCTACCAAAAACTTACAACACAGGTATAACAATTAATGTATAAATGGATTCCCTAGAATCTTGTTTCCTTCTTCAGTGTTTGTAACCACTGAATTCTGCCAGTTTGAGCTGCAAAAGATCACAGTTCTTTTAAGAATGAAGCTGGCAGGATTTGAGCCCCATCCTGCTGGGGGCCTGTCTTTCCTTCCAAGGTTCCTCAATGCAGGGGTGCTGGAACGCGCTGGCACTGCCTGGGACCTCTCGATTTCAGAAGGTGGCTTTTATCCCCTCCCGGTACTACAGTTCTGGTGTACCCTTTTAGGTCAAAGGACCCCAGACACACCTTGGAGAAGCAAGTGATGCCATGTCAAAATAGAGTAGCTTCAGTGACACGGGGCCCTCAGCACGTACTCTCTCCCCCGCCCCCATCTGTCCTCTTCTGTCTCCCTCTGTCCTGACCCATGTCAGGAGGCCAGATCGAGTTGAGTTCTGATGCCAGGTTCATTTTCAACACAGCCTCAAAATGAGGCCAAGGCAGCTCTACCCCAAACAGGGCAGGTCAGTCGTGGTGAATTCTTGTGGCCAGGGTCGGTAGGGTGGGCACCTGTTTATCAGAGGAGCGCAGCCAGATCCTTTGCTGTTGGGCCATCAAGGATGTCCTATTAATATGGAACCTCAAGAAACAGCGGAGCTCAGGCTCTTTTCTTGCTGTACAGACTTCCCATAACATGGGCAGAGGGACCACTTTTGTTACAATAACAGAGTTCCTCTTAAAAAAAAAAAAAAAAGAACAGAAGTGAAAAGTTCTACTCGGATAGTTTTTTGTGTACCAATGGGCTAGTTGTCATGTCTGTTCAAAAGATAAATGGCTGGCGACTTTAGCATGGCATTTTGTCTCAACTAAAAGGCATAAAACTCTTCCATTCTGGTTTTTTTTTTTTTTATAGTTACGTAATAGAATTCCAGAATATTTTCTCACTCTGAAAAGTGACATGAATTTAAACCATTTTTTAAAAATCTGAAAGGGCTTGCTACCTAATCCTTTCTATCATTTCTAAATCCCAATTACTGGTAAAAAAATATTTCAAATATATTTTTTAAACACAAGCCCTTAAAAGAAATATTATCTGAGAATGTGGCTCTCTTACCTCACAGCATCCTACCTTTCCTTTCCTTTTCTGTCTGTCTGTCTGTCTGTCTGTCTGTCTGTCTTCCTTTCTTTTCTTTCGGGGCCCTGTTTATCCCCGAGTGCAGGATGTTAGGTCTTACCTCAGAAGTCTTCTATCCTAGAATTACGTCATTTGCTACAAACCAGTTTATCCTGATAAAACCAACTCTCAACAAAATTTTGAAATTTTACTATTGACCACCCCTAGTAGAGCATTTGAACTCTAAGAGAGAGAGACAGAGACAGAGAGAACTAGCACCCAGAATCAATCAGTAATAGTGGTGTTCATCTTCCACGGACGGAAGAGACTTTGACACCCTACTAATCACACCTCATGGTTGGATGCCTGGCTGCTGTACTTTCCTGGAGGCCAGCCCCAAATATTTCCATCCTGATGGGAAATTTAAATAGAAAGAGTTCAAATAGGCAACTAAGGCATATTGCTTAGGACTGAAAATATATTGATGACAGTTGAAGCTGGGTGATAGGAATATGAAAGTTCATTGTGATATTATGCCTCTTTGTGATGCTTAAAAATTCCTTAACAGGATATTTTAAAATGCTCTTTCACCAAACGCTGGAGTGGTAATAATGTTGGAATTTTGAATATGTGTGGATTAAAAGAGTGAAGAAAATAGTCTGTGGAATCTGAAACATATTGCTTTATTTAGCCAGTTTAAATCTAATAGATTCATTTTGAACACAAGGAGTTAAGCTAAATCATCTCACAAAAATGTACCACAAATCTAGTTCCTTTCGCTCTTGTAAAATCCCATATTTGTGTTTTAGGAAGTGAAGTACCATTATGAAAAGGGCTTGGATCATCCTCAAAGGTCCAGGCCTCCGAACACACACCGGCCCTCCAAAGGGATGATGAGACTTCCCATGTACGTGAACAAACCCAATTCCAGGCCAGCTCTTGCCACTCAGTCATGAAACCTGCACTAGCAGAAATGCAGGGTCCCCTGCAATCCTCCTGCATGCTTTATAGACTCATAAAGTTCATATTAATTATTGTTTCACAATTGGGAACCTGTCACTGGTGATTTCAGATCACGATCATCAGAACCTCGCTTATAGATGACAAAGTGCTATTGCTTGGATAACTTGCATGCAAATACCTTGACCATCTAGAAATCCTAGGGAATGAGTCATCTTCACTCTTGATGCTACAGATCTCTCTCAGGAAATAAGACCTTAATCATGTAGGAATTCTTTCAAGAAGTTATGAACCTCTTCAGCACGTTACGTTGGCAAGGCTCTGTCTTTGTCTCCATGACTTAAGGAGATGGTGATGAACACAGCTGCCCTGCGTGTGGCTGCCAGGGAGCCTGTGCCCTCTCTGCCCTGAGTGGTCTCCCCCTGGGCCTTCGTGGAGCTCTTCTTTCTGCCCAGTGTCAGCTCCTCTGGGGCCCACACTAGGTTAGGCTGGGGAGCAGCACCTTTTCCTCAGCCTTTTGATTTGCTGCTTTGATTCTTCTGTGGGCTGGAAAGCAGATGCTTTGCCCTTTTAGGGTTATGTATAAAAGTAGAGTAAATAGAGTCTCAGAAACTCTAAATGAGGGGTTCAACTAACAATCCGTATGTGGGCCTTACCACTGGACCTTATGAAACCCTTGCTGATGTATCAGAGGTCAGTATTTTGAAAGGATGAGGTCTTATCAAAATATCATATGCCCTGCTCATGTATGGCATTTCTGTGTTATATTTTAAACTCTGTGGTGCTTTTGTAATTCATCAACTTGATAGTGTTTCCCACATTAGACTTCTCCACAGAAAACCGTGGCCAAGCTCAAATACGTAGACGGATCACTTTAAAACGTAGGGGTGTGTATGTGCATTTCACCTGTGACTAGATGGCATACAGGCAGTGGAAGGCACAGAAGTATAGCCTTAAGGCCCCAGGCCACCTCCTTAGCAAAGGGACATAGTTAGTTATTGGATGCTTCATGAATTAGTATCAGTAGAGCATCCGGTAAACGTTAACTCCTATTTTTAAGGAGAAGAGAAGGCCAGGACTAAAAAATTGGTTCTGAGGCTGGGCTTGGTGGTGTATACTTGTAATCCCAGCATTTGGGAGGCTGAGACAGGAGAATCTTGAGAGTTTGAGGCTACCCAGCAAGACCCTGTTTCAACAACAACAAAAATAACAAAATAAAATAAATTGGTCTCATGTCAGAACAAGGGTAAATTTCCTCTATCCCTCCCTTTTGATTCAGGGAAAAGGAAAATGAGAAATAGTCTAGTAAATGTAGATTCCTTTACTACATAATGCATTTTTACGTATTAAAAGCTTAAAACTATTTTAAAATATTTTAAACTAAATAATCAGTGAGTAATATTTTTACCAAAGAATAGTATAGAAAAATGGAGAAACAAAGAATTTTGGGGATACATTGTACCTCTTGGTGTCAAAATAACTAATTTCTCAGTGTTGATGACAATGCAATCATCTGCCAACATCGTACATGTTCAGAAGGAGAAAGAAAGGCAGAGAGAGATGGGAGTAAACATGGTCGTGGGGATAGAATCAACCGGTAAGCACTTCAGAGATACCGAGGACTCACTGCCCTTCTGGGACACTTGCTTAAGTACACAGAGAAGTCCTACAAGGAAGAGACTAGAAACGAAAGTAATGGCTGAGGTCAGGCCAGGGGCGAGGACGCTCTCCTTAAGGGAGCAGTAAGCTTGGCTGACTTTTTCTTTAGTTTTATGATCTCATGAAATGCAAACCTCGCCTGCAAGGAAGTGCAGCTTGAGTTGTTAATTAAACACCTAGTTGGTAAATGAAAGGACAAAGCCTGAAAATGTGGCATAATTCATTTAGAGGTGCAGTTTCCATCCCCACCTCCCAACTGTTGGCTGAGTCATTTCCAAAGTCAGATTGTAGAGCCCCTGAGCTGTGACTGGAAATGAAGAATGAAGACTAGCTGAGGTGCTGGCATTGTTTTATTCATCACAACCTGGGGTGCTGGACATGAGGGAGAACTTTCGAAGCATTCGGTGGAAGCCATTTACAATGGCTTCCATTGCAATAAGAGTCAAGAAATAAGAAAGTCCCTTGCGTCTGTGCAGGAACGGAGAGCTGCTCAGCTTGTTGCTAAATTTCCGGGCTGTCAAAACATGAAAAACCAAGATGGTTGGTGGTTTTCGTTGTAAACATTCAGCTCCAAACAAATACCTTAATTTGTTTAGCAGCTGGATGATCCATTTTGACTCATGCTGCTGAGGTGGTGGAAATCCCTCTGAAAACAGCAGGAGGAATTAGATGAGACTGAATTAAGTCAGAGGTCTCTTGAAATGGGTGGGAAGAGGCAGTGATTCATGGCAAGACTAAGATAAGCTCCTTCTTGTCCCTATGAATGCCAACCGGCCCAAAGTCCATTTTCTGAAGTCATTGCGGAGAGGAAGTTCAGTTTTGGTAAATAGAAAGTGAACCTCCTCAGAGACGCACAGCCAAGATTTCTGATAAGATGCTAGAGGTCAGTGTCCATGGGTGATAAAGCATTGGTCAACTCACCCAGTGGGACCTGGTGTCTCCAGACTTGACTTGATCACGTAGATAAGGGTCACTCACATGAAGTCCAAAAAGAGAAATGAGACTGAAGCAAGGAAGACTTCGGCCATCATTAATTGTTTTTAAGAAGCAGTCTAACTTGGAAGGGCTTGTCTTTTTTTCCTTTCAGAAAAAAAGAGACAAAAGTTATAAATTTTCTTTACTGTCTTATTCTTAACATATGGTTTCCAGATCTGAGACTTAGGAGATTTTATATAGCCCATTCCTGATAAAGATTGATGTAAAGGCAACCGTCCAGGTGACAGGATACACACAAGCATGACAGTCAGCCCAGGTTCTGGGAAAGGAAGACCCTCCCAGCTTGCTCTCCTGTGCTCCTCCAGACCTTTCCCTTTGGAATAATCATGATGAAACCCTGACATAAATAAAATGTCATGCCATATAGCACTGGTTTATCAAAATCCCTTGTGTCATGCTTTTATGCCAGAAGCATTGCTTTGGAACTAATCCAGAGGAGACAGGGCAGGAACCACTCAGGCTTTCCTGCAAAACTTCTTGCAGGGCCTTTATTCTTTGAATCGCTATGAAAAGATTTCTGTGTTTATCTCTAACTTAATGTTTACCTGCCCTCAATGAGAAGGGCTGGCTGGAGGATTACAACATGTTGTAGATATTGTTGAAAATGTTTGACAATACATTTCCGTGGCACAAAATTAAAAAAGCACAGAAGACTATCTAAGGTAGAGTAAGTCTTCTTCCACTCCATACCTTAATCTATTTCTTCCTAGAGACATCTGTGTTTTCCAGATTCTTTTGTGTGTGTGTGTGTGTCTTTTTGAGACAGGGTCTCTCTAAGCAGTTCGGGCAGACCTTGAGCTCACTTTGTTCATCAGGCTGGTCTCGAACTCACAACGACCCTCCTACCTCAGCCTCCTGAGTGCTGGATTACAGGTGTGAGCCACCACGCCCCACTCCAGATCCTTGTGCATCTGCTCAAATAGCACTTCCCTAGCATGCACAAAGCCCTCAGTTTGTCCTTTAGCAGTGACCAAGAACAAGCACTCAATAAAACTTTGCAGCAGGCAAGGTTGCAAACACCTGCAATCCCAGCACTCTGGAGGCTGAGGTAGGAGCTCAGCCTGGACAACTTAGTGACTTAGCAAGACCCTGCCTCAAAAATTATTTTTTTTACAAAGGGCTGAGATATAGTTCAGTGCAAAGGCTCTGGAGAAAATAAAAGACTATGAATGTGTTTCTATTTTCTCCTTTTACAAATAGAAGCACAATACACACTATTACATAATTACTTTTTTGTTTTAAAACTAATATTTGGAGTATTTCCATTTTGTTTTATTATTTTGTGTTAATTTTGGGGGGTTATCAGGCATCCAACTCAGGCCCTCACGCTTGCCAGACACTGAACCACTGAGCTCAATCCCCAGCCCTGGAGTGTTTCCATTTTAACATGCATATAACCACCTCTTGTTGTTATTATTATTTTTGTATTTCGTACTTTTGAGACAGGGTCTCTCCGTGTAGTGCAGGCCGGCCTCAAACTTGTAGCGATCCTCTTCCCTCAGCCTCCCAAATGCTCGGCTTATGGGCATGCGCCACAATGCCCTGTTGTTATTGTTATTATTAATGGTGCTAGAGAGTGAATTCAGGACCTCAACATGTTAGGCAAGCTCTCTGCCTCTGAGCTGACTCCCTACCCTTCCATTCTTTTTAAATAGAGCCTAGTATTCCATTATATAGATGATCATATTTATCCAGTCTTCTATTAACAGATACAATGTTGCTGTATAAAATAATTGTGGAGCACATCCTTGAGCATACTGTGGAGTCTTGTCATGCACGGCCTTGTGCTGTTTTATTCTCATGTGTAAATGTCTCCTTTTTCATTGAGATTGCAAGTGCCCAGGAGGACTGGGGCAGGTATTGTGCTATACTGTGACTCCAAAAACAAAAGAGCATTATACACAGAGGTTGAGTCTTAGATAAATATTGGGTGAATGAATTAAACTCCTCACTTTGCTTGTGATACTTTGGAAAGTAGCAAGTGATATATATATATTTTTTTATTTAAAGAGAAAAAAGAAAGGACATAAAAAAAACAAAGCATTAAAAGGGTACAAGTAGTAAAGAATTTCAAGAAAAAAAATATACAGTAAGAAATCACTAGTTAATAGGTTACATATTGTCTTCCTAGAAACAGTTGTCCAAATTATAAAATTAAAGCATATAAAGTGGACATTCATACAGTGAGATTGCAGACAGTTCCGTTCAGTGATCCAACGAAAGCTCAGTAATATGGTTTTCCATCCTACACACTCAAACATACCTGCGGTTATATCCCTTAGTCCACCTTCCTTTCCTCTCTTTTTTACACTAACAATTAGACTTTTAGGGTTTTATTACTCTCATCCTTCTTATTACTTTTTTGAAGAGAATAAAGCCAAATGTGACTAAGCAAAACAGAGTCAGTTAGAACAGAAGGGTGGGCATAGTACATGATGCAAAAATAGAATAGCAGGTGATCAAAAGTGGTTTCCATTGTGCCTCTTGCTATTTTAAAAAGAGTTGCCTATATCATCAGGTATAATAGAATTGATCAAAACAGTACAAAACAAGACCAATAAAACCTACACTGGAGACCTTACAGGACTTCAAAAGAAGATAATAGTCAAACCATAATGAGCATCATAGTATATCTTATTGCCTTCAAAGTAGTTGTCTATACCCTCAAACTTGATACTATCAAACAAAATAGAATATAGAATAATCAGACAGAACAAGATGGGGAGAGCAATACTGGGGTTCAAATCAGGTTAATAGGAAAACAAAAAAGTTACTATAATATGTCCCGCTATTTTTTAATTTAGTTTTCCCTTACTTAAAAAAAATGAGAGAAAATAGATTAATTTTTAAAAAAGGGGGAGAGATTGAGATAAAAGAGGACATTGTAACAGAACAACACAGGTCAGAACCAAACAATTTAAGCATCATTGTGTTTCACCACCAGATAATCTAACATAATAGTAGCTGCCATAGTGCCTCTTTCCTTGAATTATTTGAGTGTAACTTCGTATAGTAGCAAGTGATATTTGAAAGGTTGAATGACTTGCATAAATCACAGAGAAGCAGCCACAGGAAATACCAGTAAAATAAAACACAACCGATAAAAATAAAACATGTTTTTAGAATATGTTCTAAAAGCAGACCACTTTCCCCGTGTTTACATGCACACTCAGAACAGATAACCCATTGGCTGCCATGGCAAGAGGCATAAACAACTCCTCTGGAAAGAAATCTGTGACTCTGGGAGGAGGCAGATGTGTCTCTTGGAATTCCATTTAGTAAGGTTGGCGTCAGCTCACAGAACAGTGTCCTAGTGACTTGGGAAAGTTAAAGTGAACCATTGCCCCAAATACCTGTCACACAGAGGAAGACTTAAAAAGACAAGGAAGAGAAAGAGAAGGGGGGTAAATCAGGAGGGAAAACACACTCTGACACATGCCAACTCTGGAATAAATCTGGAAAAACAGAACGAGAAGATGCCTGTCATTGTTCCGCATCAGCTGTCACTGGTGCTACAGAAGAGAATGTGGCTTTGTTAACAAACAAGGAGGGTGTTGTTGTCACGATGTTTAATGAACACTCATTACAGCTGGGCAGGACAGAACGTGTGGTCTGATTGGTTGGTCTCAAAACAATTATGTCGACATCTCATAGCTTAAAGATCGCACAGCTTTGTAGTTTTGCAATCCATTATCCCTTAAAAACAAAAATAGTTTTTCACGTGCACCAACTTACTAATCTTTATGAATACTCCCTAGGCTTTTCCAGCTCTCCATCTAAAGTAACTCTAATATTGACACCAGGTTTTGTGGGTTTTTTTGAGGTAGTAAATTTCCCCTGCCCTCAAGCCAAGGGGAAGGGAAAGCGTGCTGGATTGCTTGTTTCCTTTGGTCCTTCTCTCTCTTTCCTGCAGTCACAGGAAGGAGGAAGCAGACTCATTCTGTGGAAGAAGAGTATCCGAATTTGTTCCTTTACTCCACCGGCAACTGATGAAACCCTGTCATCACACCTTGTGGCTGGCAAACAGGCCGAGGACTAGGAAGTGTGGATGCCACATGACCCTGAAATGCAGGAGTAATTTTCGGAACGTAATAATCCAAGGTGACAGTGTGAGGAGGGCTTGAGCAAAGTGCCCTGGAATCCCAGGAGCTATTGACATAGTCCACATTTCCAGCGCCTGCCTCACCCCGGTGTGCTGGCAGCTCTCCCACAACAAGGCCCACCTGGGCACATGTGGCCTGGCCTGCAGGGCAGCCAGCCATCCGCTGAGTCATCAGCGCCTTCTACAACTCTGAACCGAGAGCTACAGAGCCAGGCCTCCCTGGTTTCCTCTGCCTCCCAGACCAAAACACTGCCAGGCTGAGTGGCTCGAGGGGAGTGCCACCAGCTGATGCTTCAACAAGACTTTTAAAAGTTAATACAGCTTTATTGAAAGGAGCAGCACACTTTACACTCGCTCATTTGTTGAAGTGGACTTAGAGATCATCCAGTTTAACTGCTACAGTTTACAGAGTAGAGAGGTGGCGAGGTTACGTGTTTTGCTGAAGTCACCCAGCCTGCCAAACCAGGAATGAACCCAGGTCTCTTGATCACTAGCTCCCCCGCACCCCACCCCCTTAATGCTCTTTCATTTCATGACACCAACGCTCCCCCTGCCACCAGCACCCCCAATTGCTGCAGCCCTACAGCACATTCTTCGGAAAAAATAATGGCTGGCTGAAATGATTGTATGCATTCTGACGACTCAGAGACGGTGAAGGTTAAACCCAGGACATCACAGCAGGGACCGTTTCACATATTATTTTAAAAGACAAAAACAATTTAAATCTTTGTTTGTGGTCTTATTCAGAAATTCTGGCTTCAGAAAAGCTACATAGAAACAAATCTGTAGTTTTATTTACTCAGATTTTTCATTTTAGGGCATAGCCTGATTTAATAATGTTATTGTTATTCTGTTCTTTCATTGTTCTGTGTGAGCTGGTACATACATAAAAAGTGAAATATAAAATTTCCTATCAGACATCTGAGTCCAAACAGTCAGAATGTACTGTCTAACTCGGTCTTTCAAAACTAAGGATGAACATCTGTGAAAGAAATCTAAAACACCTATAAAATTAAATGTTATAAAACTCAAAGCTGGATGTTTGTGTTTCTGAATACATTTGTTTTCTCTTAACAGATATCAGTATAATTTATTTAGAAAGGGCCGATACCTTAATCATATTATGCATTGCCCTCTCCCTCCTGAGATAAGTAATTCTTTGAAGTGAGATCTAGGTCTTGCGGATAACTGACCCTCAACCCAGGCTGGCCTGATATTTGAAGTGTAATAAACAGGCAATAAATGTTCCCTTAATGAACAAATGAATGAATGAATGAGCTAATAAAAATACTGGGTTTATCTTTCATTATTAGAATAACAAACCTACAACTTGAGAAAAATAAGTAATCAATGAAAGAATCCTAGGATTTATGTACCAGTTCCATCTATCTAATGGAAGGACTTAAAAATAAAATGGCCAGTAGGGAAGATATTGTAGGCATTTTTCCCCTAGGAGGAAATGGGTCAAAGCACACAAGATCAGGGCTGGGGATTTGGCTCAGCGGCTCAAACCTGGTAGGTGTGAGGTTGTGAGTTTGATCCCCAGTATCAAAATATACATATATATATATATATATATGATTATGAAAGTTATATTTCACGCAGTTCCCCAAATTTCTAACCTGATAGTGCACAATAAAGTGCAGGCTCCCTGTCTCAAACAGCTGTCTTTAAAGATCTGTGTATTTTGTGGACTAAGCCTGGTGTGGCCATGATCTGGGACCGTGACGCTCTGATGCTAGTGGCTATGCGGGGTTTAGCAGGTCACTTACGGGGAGCTTCTGGGTGCACTGGAATACAGTTTTCTTCAGTTATCTAATTTATCTTTCTGGGCTTCTTTTTCCTTATATGTAAAGTGAGGATGATGATCTTAGCTCAAAGGGAACTTGTGGGGATAACTCGGAGAGGATTAGAACAGACCTAGTAACTTCTACAGAATAAAATGGGAGGCATTATTTTCGTCATTATTATCAAATTACAGAAGCAGCAGAAGCTGAGTTGAAGTTCGTTTTTACTTTCTGTTTCTTCTCCTGGAATGATGCCATTTTAAATGAGTACTACAGAGGAAAAACAGACGTGACTCATGAATCATATGTTCTTTGGAACCTTAATCTCTTCTCTCTTCATTTCTCTCGTGAAGGAAATGAACCAAAGAAGGAAAAGCCAAGGCAACAGTGACAGAAGACACAATGCCATGCCAAGAAGTGCCCAGCTGATTTCTAGAAAGCTTATCAACAATTTACATGGTCAAATAATTTGGTGGGTTTTATGGGTGTGCGAGAGACTCTTGGAGTGTGATTTGCAATCGATGCCTGCATTTCTCTTCTCCTGTCTTAGAGCCTCAGGGGGAGAGAGATGTTCAGAGCCTGAGAGCTTGGTTCTGTTCTGGGCGGGGCTATGAGCTACTGAAAAACAAGCCAAGTGCACTCTGGGTCTTGAAGCTTGACAGTGTCATTTACAGTGACAGCATCACGCTGTAAATGACTGGAGACATTCCGGAGTTCATGACTGTTGTGTAACAACAACACTTCAAGGGTGGCTGCAGGCACGCGGCACAACACACCCGAGTGTGTGGTGAATGTGGAGGAATGGCTGCCCTGGAATGTGGCCTGCTCAAAGCCAGCCAGCCCTCCGCCCTCCCTACCAGCCCGTGCTGGGGGCGGGAGCAGGACAGACTGGAGCGGCAACTCTATTTTCAGGGAATGATACATTGATGGCGCTGATTGGGCGAGAGTATTTACCCACCCCCTGCTCTGGTGCCAAGGAGAATCTGCTGGGAGGATTTGCTGCAGAGTGACTTGTATGAGGAAGTGTTGCAGAGCAACCAAAACACAAACAACGTGTGGCCAAAGTGGACTTCAACCAGGGTGGACTAGAAAATCCTCCTCCCGAGATGCTGATGGCCACCAAAGCGCCCAAAGGAGAGGGCGTTCCATTCCACAGAGACAGCAGACAAGATGGCAGCTCTAAATTACATGTGCAATGGCCAGGAGGCTTGTAAACATGTAAAGAGTTGATTGGTATTTTCATTTCTGGCTGTTTGGTGGTGCAGATAACAACTCCATAAACAGCTGAAGCCTGGCCAGGGCGCTGAGGGCTTGCATCTGTGGCTGTGATCCACTGAGGTCACAGTGAATGTTCACGACAGAGCGAATCTGAGCTGCTCCCCAAGCAGTCGGTTTGTGTGTGAACTCAAAACAGGTCTTCATATGGAAATGAAGACTTAACCGAAGAATACCACACATGATTAGTCGCATGATCAAGAAATGTCACTACCTAGAAGCTGAGGGGAGGGGGAAATGGGAATCATTCTTCAGTGAATGTACAGTTTCAGTTTTGCAAGATAAAGTTCTAGAGACCTGTTGCACAGCAAGGTACGTACCATTATCACCACCGTACTGTACGCTTAAAAATAATTAAGATGGTACAGTTTATGTCAGCATGTGTGTGTTTTGCCACAATAAAAAAGAAATGTCATTATAGAGTCTGCCCTAAAATAGTTTAAACCAAACACACAGCTGTGCTCCACACCCCTCGTTGGGACCTTTTCAGGCCCCGTTGGTCCAGTGGAAGGAGGCAGATACGTTATTCCTGGGCTGCCCAGAGGTCATCAAGACCTCCTTAGGCTTCTCAGAGCCACCAAGCTCTTGGAGTCAATCTATTGCTTGATGATCTGTTCCCTTCCGCACTGGCGGCTCAGCACGCTGCCGTCTACCCAAACACACACTTTGGGCTGCTCTGAGCTGGGAAGAGCCTGTCCAGCCAGAGAGGCCAGCTGAAGGCCCTCTCCTCTCTCCTTCCAGGCCCCCAATATTCTACCCCACAGGCACCACCGAAAGGGACTTTCCCTCTCTAACCACCAGGGTCTCCAGCGGTGAGCAAAGATGGTGACGGAAGACGTGATGTGGTTTCTGCTCAGTTAGAAGCACAGGAAAACTTTCAAACAGCCCTCAGAAGGGAGAAAAACCGAGTGTGGAAGGAAGTCTGTGTACCTCCAGCACAGACATTACCCCGCGTTTTTCTTTTCCTTTTAAAATCTTTCAGAAATATTTCAGACTTTCACAAATAGCTGCCTGTCTTTTGGAGCGGCCCGGCAGGCGCCCACTGGCCCTCGGCAGCTCACCAAGAGGCCCAGCTAGCAAACGGTCATTGCCACCCAGCCCTTCCCGGCTCCTCTCGGATGGGAATCAGACGTGGATTTAAGAGGTGCTTCTCTCATTTCTAAGTTGCAAGATGTCGCCGGCTTTAGAGGATTCCTTCCTCCCCTTTCTTTCTTTTCAGCCAGTCCTTTTAAGGCCACATAATTCTTCAGGCCATGGACGAGCAATAATAATACGTTATTACACTCAAGTTGAAGGAAGGTTGGAACAGCTGTAACCTATCTGGGATGGGCTGAATGATTTGCTTTGGATAATGTAATTTTTAGTCTGGAATCCACGTGTAGGTCAGAACTAGAGGAGACAAAAAACTACCAATTTGAAGCAATATGACTATAAATCTTCAAGGATTTCTGTTGGTTGCAAAACCTGTATAGCAGGTGGGCATACAGAAACCCTTTAGATGATCCTAGAGGAGTCAAGGCCTTTGAGATTCCATTGCCTGGGAACAAAAACCTAGACGGGACTGGGCTTTCTCACCTTCATCTGCTCTCCAGGCCTTTTGGTTAACTCTGTATGGCGATATTTAAAATGGACAGCACACCTCCTTAAACTCTGGAGCAAGTTTTTTTAATACCACGTCTCTTTTTTTTTTTGCAAGTTTTTTTTAATGTGAACTTGAAACAGAGAATATATCCATTTATATATTTCCTCTTCTTTGCTGAGAAAACACAGACACCAGACTCTCAAATAGAATAAACTGTAAGGCTAGTTTAATCCAAACGGCAGCTGGATTCTTGCAGGCTGCTAGCTCCTCCTAAGATAGCTGTGCCCTTCACCGGCAGTTGCCAGGCCTCGGAGGCACACTTTGGCGGGTGGGATTAGCTCAATACCTCTGCTACTTCTTGGCATACTGCTGACCTGAGATTAACATAGAACTACTGAAGCCTGACACCTACCCTTCTGCTGTAGCATAGAATTGCAAAGTCACTCCAGCACTGTTTAGGAGAACTGACCACTCTCAGAATGATGGAGCTTTTAATTAAAGGTGGGGGGGGGGGTCTGAAATGAACTCAGCTCATCTTCAGAGATGTGAGCTGCTGTACGACATTAGGACTGAGATGTATTCAGACTAGTGGGGGCCATGGTCCTCCACCTCTGCATCTCCTCCTTCCTGCCATGTTTGTAGAACTAGTTGGAAGCCGAGCTCCTTACAAAGCAAAAGACAGTCATTTAATGCTATAAAACACTGCCGTTTTGGCAAGGCTGTCCTCAGTACAAACAATAGCAGCAACTCTTTGGGTCCTCCCTAGCTGGGCAATAGGAACATTGTCTAATCTGCTAAGGTAGGAAACAGAATTGGTTTCTAAACCTAGCGTGATGTGCTCACACATATACCAAACCTGGCATGGACTTGTTAGGTGTCTTGGGCATGTCCCTTGGCCTTCCATCTCTTGATCTGCCCTTGTCTGGGCTGGAGATACTCAAAGCCCAACCCTATCCACTCTTTCACAAAGAAACTCAAAGAGGAAAGCATGTCATCTTTAACTTTCCCACTAGCAAAAGGCCAGACACCTCCTATTGCAAGGGCAACAATGGGTATTGTGGGGCTCTCCAGAAAACCTCAGCCCTTCTCACCATTGAGCAAAACTAAAGTTTTCCCCAAGTTTTTAAAAATGGCCTAGGTTCATCAGAACTGGACTCTTTCCTAGATTGTACACCCAGCTGTGTGCATGGCTTGGCATCTTCATGGGCCATGAGGGGCGGGGTTCCCTCGGCTGCTTTCCTCAGCCCCTAGGCCCCTGGAGGAGAGCCACATGCCTCCCTGAGACTGTCACAGAGGTGAGGGGTGCTTACGGAGGGTGCGACCGATGAAGGACACCAAGAAAGCACTTCTATACAATTTGTCTTGAATGTGTAACCACTTGTGTGTTACCTCCTTTCCGGTGGAGCATACTATCAAAAACTAGATGTGTGGAGAAATAGAAATGTGTTCTGTACTCAGGATGGGAATGGATCCTGGCTCGTGCCCCTTGGCACCAGCCCATCTGCGTGGCACAGGGCCTGTCTTCTGGAGCTGCCTGAGCCCTTGTGCTCATTGCTCACTGGCCTCTTTGTGGAGGCCCTGGGAGGAGGGCAGAGTCACACTGGAAGGACTGGTTCACTTCCTTGTACTCCCTATGATCCCTCAGGTATGCAAGGCTGCTGCTGCTGTGATGTCTGTGTTTACCATCTGACCTGAGCCCTAGTATGCTCCTGAAAAACAGTCACTCAGCTCCCAGCCCAGGACACACTCGTGCCTGGGCCACCATAACCTTGTGGGAACACAGCACCAGGAAAGGCAAAGAACACCGAGTGTGACATGACCTTGTCACGTTCAGGAAAAGGCCAAGGCAGGCATTAGCTTAGGCCTCACCAGCTCCTCGGCCTCTTCCTCTGGCAGAAGGACACCTCCCTGCCCCCGGCCCTCACCCTTGCCCCAGGCTTGTCTGCACTGTGTCCTCCTGAGCTTATCACCTACTCTGCAGTGTTAGCAGGTCAGGCAGACCAGCAAGTCACGTCTTTTGTGTGCTCAGAGGGGCAAAATGGCCACGCCGTCTGCGATGGAGGGAAATCACAATGAAACTGAACACTCAAGTAGAAAACAGTGTCCGCCCACAGGAACTGCTGCCACCAACTGCTGCAATGTAGGTTAAGCCTGGAGTCACCGCTCAGGTCAGCCGCTGGCTTCCACAAGCTTGTGATTCAGTAATAACTGGAAGCAGAATCGCTTTTTCACTCACTAGTTTTTAACGGTTTATTCATAAAGCAATTTTTCACTTTTCACTTATTTTCAGCCCCTGTCACATCTATCTGCTCGCAGTTTCTATCTTGGCTGAACCTCTCCCTCTCTCCTCCTCCCTCTCTCTGCTGAATTTTTCTTTATTCCCTTTTTAAAACTTAGAACCGTTAAAGCGGTATCGAGGCCCTTGATTATTTTACTAACTGAAATGTTTCCATTCAACGTCTCCTTTAGGGTCTTGTTATCGGGTCTTTCTCTTAATTAGCTGCTTGTTATTTCTATCCTCCCCATATTTTGGGGCAACAAACTTAAATCTTTTTTGCTTGTCCTACAAGTGTGTGTTTACTAAAAAAAAGAAGAAAAAAAGAAGAAAAAAAAAACAAAAAAAGAAGAGAAACAGAAACTCATTAAGTTAAATATCTTATAATCCACAGCACTTAAGCGCAGCAGAGGTTTGATTTAACTACAACCCATTACTTCCATTAAAAGAACCTTGATAACTTTCAGATGCACATATTAATTCCTGGGGAAATGCACAGTTGTGACCGGTTGGGACTTTGGTGAGCTCACTCCCTTTTGCCAAAAGAAGGCCCAGCAGATGTTTCCACACAGCCCACTTTGTCCCTTTTTGCTCTCTAAATTACACCTACCTGCCGATACAGTGATCAGAGCTCCAAAGGAAGTAAGAGAAAACAATTGAATCTTAGCACAGCAAACGCGTTATATTTCCAAAAGAGCAGAAAGATAATCTAGAGTGATTCTTCATTTCTTCAGGAAGTGGAGGCCCCATGAAGTTCCACGACTTTCTTGAGAGCACAGAATCAACCAAAGTCTGAGCCAGGACTGGAACCGAACCTGTCTTTTTCTGGCTCACTGAATTTCCCACAAGAACAGGAGCTCCTAGCACCACTTTGCACATTTGTGTGTTTTTACACGCCAGCCTTGCAAGCCGTGGAAGCACATCACTCTCAGGTTACTGTACTAGGACGGGGGCAGGTTCTGCCAGGGGGGCCGAGTTGTGTATCATCTTCTTGCCTGTATGGCTGTGAGCCAGTCCTCCAGAGGTGCAGCACTGATGGAGGGGCAGAGGCAGAAATGGTCTCTTCTCTTCCCAAGGAGTAACAGCAGATGCCTGGCCTCAAGTGTGATCTGCACAGTGTCAGAGGTAATGCTAGGAGAGAGTGACACTGTGCCCATAATTCTATCCCCTTTCTGAACCTCTGGGGATTCCAGTGTGGAATAACATTTTTTTTTTTTTTGGTACCAGAAATTGAACTCAGTACCTCTCACTTGCTAGGCAAGTGCTGCACCTCTGAACTGTATTCTCAGCCATGATAATTTTTAAAATATTCTAAAACCTCCAGTAAAGTTCATCTCATATCACAGACTCTCAGAGTTGAACAGGTTCTCTTTGTCTGAATATACATATAGCATCTCTTAGGAGGCCTGAAGAACATTTTACAAAACTTAGGTACCAAAGCTTTGTCTCTCTCTTGTCCAAGGTCTACAACCACATACTAAGTTGATAGAAACGTCCGAGTTGTAGACTTACAAAGTGCTTATTAGAGCTCCCTCTCCCTTGCTTTCAAACCAGCTGATTCCAAGCAAGGAAACTCTGTCCCTTCCATGGAAGGAGTCAGCGTGTCATTTGCCTTCAAGGTAGTCTTTTCAGTTTAAGCTCTAGTCCCTCTGCTGGAGTTTCACTTTGTTTCTTTTGCTGTGCTCCTCGATGGCAAGAGAGAACAGTCATCTATTACATCCACACGTGAATCCTTCAGGTGCCTAAGGACGGCGAGTTTTGCCATAATTCCATAAGGACAAAACACTAACACACCGGAGGGTTTCTCTCCAAAATTACTGACTGGTACTTAGCTGTCACTTCCTGTCTGTCTTGGCAGACGTAAAAGAAAACTACAAGATGACTACATTCGTGTTTACTTGTATATATTTTTAAAAACTCGTTTTATAGCCCATTTCTCTCCTCTTTTCCCCTCTCCTCTATATTCACATTTATGCAGAAGAAAATCATCCAAAATTCAGAGAAAAGAAAATGTGTACACAGCCAGTTGTGGTTCTGTATCTGTCAAACTAGAAGATAGAGCAAACTAGCAGAGGGTTTGTTGGTTTATAATTTTGTGTGAATCTGGGCAATGGAGAGAGTATTTGCATAAATCTGGTTAAAATAACATTTTTGGAATCTGGTTGGCTCTAGTTTTTGCCTGAATTATATGATTATAATTTTTTTTTGGTATTGAACTCATGACTGCACACTTGCAAGGCAGGCACTTATGCTGCTGAACTAAATCCCCGGCCTGATTAAGGCTGTATTGAGACTAAATCACTTCTCATTTATTTAAGGAGCTGGGTCCACAGTGCTTCGAGCAGATGGACTTGGGAGTTCTGAGTCCTGGAAGCTTGAGAAAAGGTGTGATGGAGGGAGGCTCAGCTGCGGGTGCTGGAACATTTCTTGTAACCACCATCTACTGAGAAGGGAACTCCAAAAGGTAGCTGATGCTCAGAATGAGCTGGGTTTTTTCTGACCAGAAGTTAAGGCATATTACAGATAAAAAGCTCTCTAGTGTCTTCTGGACTGGCTCAGTGACATTCGATCTAAGCTTTCTCCTTTTAAGCATTCGTATAGCTCACTATTCTGGGGTACAACCTTCCTTTCTAGACCAGAATATTACCCTGGAATCCTAGTTACATTAGAAACCCTTTGCCATGTGCCTGTTACTTCATTCCTCTTTGCTGGCCTTGTCTCATTATCTTCTCTAAGAGAAGGCATCTCTCTCTCTCTCTCTCTCTCTCTCTCTCTCTCTCTCTCACACACACACACAGAGAGAGAGAAATTAGCTTGTACCTACCTATGGGTCTGAAATTGATTTCATTTCCTCCAAGACAAAAAAAAACCCCCCAAAAACCTAGAAATGTGCCTATAAACTCCCATGGTGCTGTATATCCTACATATTGATTTGTGGGGAATTTTAGGCATTACTTCTGTGTAGGGCTTTGATTTAATTAAGGAAAATGCCAATAAAAGGTGACTTGTTCAGTGTTGCGTGCTCCTCAAATGACTGCTAAACCTCAGCCTAGCAGTATGAACTTTGGCTGCTGGACTTGGGCTTATAGCAATTATCAACCTTCCATGTCATGTTTCATTACACAGGCCAGGCCTGGCCACAAGTGTTCTCAAGATCTGTACCTTTCAAGACAAAAAGACATCATTTGCAAAGTAAAAACTGATTTATAGTCGTAACTGTTATACTCTGATCTTACTGGGCTTCATTTTGAAAAATTATTACCGTAATGGTTCTGTAAAATTTAGGAGCATAAGCAGCATGATTCGGCACATTTACGACACTGGTGTTCTGGTTTTCCTAACTCTACTGTTACATGCTGGCAGCACTTCAAATTCTTGGGACAGATGTTTAAGTGAATTTAAAGAAGAAACAGTAAAAACAAAGGATCAGACAGTTTTAAGTGTTCAAGTTTCAGAAGGAACATTTTTTTGTTAGAATTCATTGTGCCTTTCCCCTGGAGACAGGTTAGTTTTGGAACGTCCATGAACAGACTCCTCCTCACCACCTAAAGCTTGGGTCCTCGGTTATGCCATCACAGTCCCGCGTCTCACACCAACGATGCCCAGGTTCTGCCGAGTTCATTTTAAATGCACAAGTAGAAAATCTACCTCCTAGGTTAAGGTCTGATGGGGGAAAGTGGGATGCAGGGATTCCTTACCCAAGCTACTGTTAGCTGCTAAAGCAACTCTGATGCCATCATGGACAGTGTCCTGGAACCCACTTCCCAGGGTTTCCCACCCGCCGGGGGCTGAGTTCGCACACACAGAGGCATGAACTAGGAAGAAATGTCTGAAATCTTATCACTCACGTCCTCCCACAAAATGAAGTCTGAAAAGTCAGCAGATCTTACCCTACACTTTGTTAGTCTGAATTGCCTTTCTTGAAGGACACAGCTCTTATAGCAGTATCTTATACTGTTGAGTCATGAGACCCAGATCATTGCCATCCATCAGATCACACTAGAATAGTCCCCTCCCCGGAGGTGGGGAACATTAGGGCATCATGACGGTGCTACTGCAAACAGAACAGGGGGGGCCCTTCACTCAAGACACCAGACAAGCGTTGGTAAAGCACGACCATTTATATTTAATTTACATTTTGACAATTAGCACATAAATAACAATGTAAACCAGTACGTAAACATAAGATAGTTGTTGGTCTAGCAAAGTAAAAAGTCAATAACTTTGGTCAGTTTTAAGTAGAGGAAAAAAAAATAAAACCACTGTAGATTGTGGGCTCAATATTCACATGTAAGAGGCCTCGGAAAGACAGATAGATGGTAAGAGAAACAGGAAATAACTATAAAAAACTTTCAGGGGATTCAAGAACACATGGGAATAAAAAGCCTTTGGTGTCAGTGTGAGGCTCTGGGTTACTTACAGTTAAGTACGCTTGCCAAACACTGATACATCAAAGCCACCTCTCAGGCTGGGCACAGCTCCTGGCAGAGTGCTTACCTGGCACGAGAGGCCTGGGGTGGAGTCCTAGAAAGGGTGACGGAGACTGGCAGTCCTGATAGCTACGCGAACAGGGAAGTAAGGCTCTTGTGTTTCCCTGGATGACTTAAAAATTGTCCTTCTCTTTGAAAGCTGACATCAGCGGATGTGAACAAACTGTTGACTACATAAAACAGGCTGAACAGTGCTGTGCCAGGATGTGGGAAGGAGGGAGGGAAAGACAGTGCAGTGGTGGAGAAACAGGTCTTTATTTCTGTGACCACATAATCAATACGACAGAATAGAAACCCAGCCGTTTGTCTCCGATGATCCTTCATGACAAAAACGGATGGACGGATCTCCTCCTCCTTGGTCATTATGTGGTCCTCACCTCTGCAAGTCTCTAGTAGTGACAGACAGGGAGGGACCCAAGCACTGATCTCATTGTGAGGTCTTCAAGTGTTAATGAAGCAGAGTTTCAGAAAGAGAATTGTTTGTTTGCTTGGTTTTTTTGTTTGTTTGTTTGTTTTTTGCTCTTAGAAAAGTAGGTTCTTTTACATGGCTTGGCTCACAATTTAAGTGGTTATAAATATATTATATATACACATGGTATAGTGGTATAAATACACTTATAAATATACATCACCCTTTGCTACACCTTGAATGCCAACAGGTAATCTTTGGGCTTAGCAAAGTAAAGACAGAATAACAGCTACCTTTCTGGAGCACACTGGGCTTCTCCTCTAGAGTAGCAAATCACTAGATAAGACATCACTTCTGGCACTACAGGACATACTGAATGAGGTAATTGTTGTTGAACAATTTTGCAATGCCCATTCATCTTCCATTAAATTAACCATAAAATGTAAAAACACAAAATACTGAGGAAAATCTGAATCTTACAGAAAAAAATACAATTGACGTGTTTGGGATAGGAATGTTCATTACCCGCTTTTACCCTAACGTGACCAGAATACCCGTTTTTTCTGTTTACTTTTGTAAGTGTGGCCTGAGCCTACCTCAAATCCTTCCTGATAAGAGTGCCACATCTGTGCAATTTTGACATAAAAATACAAAAACTGACCAAAAGAACCCCATTGAACTCAAGCCCCCAAATTGCATACGTACAAAACCACCTGTGCTTTGGGAAAATTTCTCAGTGGTTTTAAACATGGCATTTTTATCATATTCACATTTTCAGAGAATACATTAGGATTCAAAAGTCATGTGGCCACTCAGCAGGTCCTATGGCTCTGGGGCTGGTGTTGTGTGGGAGGACACTACTTTCTTGGAGAAACAGTGATGTTGGCAAATCTTTCCTGTCACCTGGTAAAATTGTGGTTAGAAAAAAAATATGAACTATCAACACAAATATTTATGATTCCTTTTCTTGTCCCTTCTACTCCAGTTGCTGGGTAATTCTGCACATACACTCTCAAGTTATACAACGCTGTTCAAATGATACAGTCCTATAAATTAACACATCAACTGCCTGACTCGGCAATACCGAAATCTCACTTCAAACCATTATTATAGAGAAGCTGACCGAAATAATGCATCAGTCTACTAAGTCTTAGGTACTTAAAAAGATGTGCAGAAGTTTCTACAAAGAATGGCCACAAGACAGAAATATGCTTGGATTCAAATTACAAGGAATCTTTCCAGTCATTGTAAACTTCCTTAATTATTGCCTTTTGAATGATAAATTGTATAATAAATTATGAAGGATTATCATTGAAAAAATAATTATGGTTAGTCAATAGTCTTAGTAATGGGAAAGCTATGCAAACATATCCACACAAATATTCAAAATACACAGGTTCAAATATATAGACATGGGTGTAAATAAGTATATATAATATGTATATATATGTATATATATATATATATGTTTATCAAGAGAGTGAGTTTTTGTCTCATTTATACCCTGAGATTTCAGTAACTTTGGAGTCCTTCAATTCCAGAGGGGGAGGGAAGAGCTTTGCAGATCTGGAATCACGCACCAGCAATTCGCTGCAGGCACCCTGACTCGCCAAGTCATCACTTAAACACTTGTCTCCCGCAACGCTTAAGGATCCATGGGTTCAACTGTCTCTTGCTTGACCTTGACAGGCACCAGAGGTAGTGGGCTGCTGTGAGGCAGCTTTATGAGGGACAGATCTGATGACTCATACAGGCCACACCCTGAGGCCAGGAGTCCATTCCCCACGTTTCTTTGCAAAGATGCTTTCAGGCCACTTTCTTCTTTCTCTTTTCTGACCATGGCCAGAATTTCTTTCTCCACCACTGAGGTCACATCAATGTTGTCCTCCATGTCCTCAAGCCGGTCAGCATTGTCGCTAATGTCAAACTTCTCAATTTCTTCATTGATTCGGGTCAAGTCCTCCAAGGGCAGCCCACTGGCGGGGGCCACAGGGCAGTTCCCCTTCAGGTGGACCCTGAGGCTGCAGAGATGGATGTAGCTCTTGTGGCACTGGGCACACTTGTGGGGCCGCTCCCGGGTGTGTAGCCGCTTGTGCAGCTTCAGGTGCACAAACTGGGTAAACTTGGCAGGGCACACCTTGCACTGGTAAGGTTTCTCTCCTGAGTGGAGTCGGAGGTGGGTCTTGAGATTGCTGGTGCTGCTAAATCGCTTGTGGCAGACCTGTGGTGTGGGGCCGAGAAGGGAGACAGAAGACCAAAAGATTAAGAGTTGCCACAAGAGGAGCAAGCCACAGGCCAACTGCCAACAACCCACGGGGTGCTATTAAGCAAAAGGGGACGTGGGCACACTGCACAGGAGGTGCGGTTAATGTCTCCTGCCATTTTCCCATGCACTGGACGCCGGCTGTGTCATCAATGCAGCCCACCGGTGGCTACCAAGTACCACTCAGCCCCTCAGTGCCTGCGGCCCACAGCCGAGCAGGGCGGCCACATTAGTTTAAACCAGGGCTACATGCCAAGAGAAGGCAACGCCACAGACATCTTCTACAAAGACAAGTTCCACTCAGAAAACACTTCCCACCTGACACTCATGTGGCTTCTCTCCCGTGTGAACCAGGTAGTGTTTCTGCAGGTGGGCAAGCTGTGTAAAGCCCTTGTTGCAAGTCTGACACTTGAAAGGCCGTTCTCCACTGTGGACTCTCAGGTGGACCTGGGAAGAAGGCGCGCGTGTTAGCTTTGCCTGCAAGCTGCCCGAGACCTTGGTCTGCTCAGAGACTCGGGCGTTTCTGACACAGACATCTTAAGGAAAGCATTGCAAGACAAAAGTCTTTTAAAGAGAACAAGGATCCAGGGTTTTCAAAATGCCATTTTGCTTGAACTAAAAGAATAAAACTTGCTGGCTACCAGGGACTTTTTGTTGACTGTCTAAGCCCAAACCCCACATTTTTTATTACACAGAAGAAACCCTGGGTAAGCTGTCCAAGCAACTTGTCCAAAGCCCCCGAGCTGGCAGTGGCAAAAGCAAAGTAGCACCCACATTAACAGGGCCCCGCCAGGTCTCTCTGATCTGTGGGCAGGGAGCTAAGCACACGCACGATGGGTCTCAGGGGCAGCAGGCTGTTCTGCAGACGCCTACCTTCAGATTTGAGAGCTGGCCGAAAGTCTTGGCGCACACGTTGCACTCGTACTTAATCTTGCCGTTCTGCTTCTTCAGAGGGTAGGGCAGTGTCTTGTAGCCAGTCATGTTTCTTTTGTTTTTAATGAGATTCATGGCTTCGTCACTGCTGGGGGTGGCCATCACCGCTGAGGTAGCATTGGGTTGTACCACGTGCTCTGCCGTGGCAGCTGTGCCCGCCGTTGGAGACCCGCTCGGGGGGCTACACGTCTTGTCCTTCATGCTGGCGGCTGCCCCGGTAGGGGAAAAGGCACTGCGGAGTGCTGGGACAAACACGTCCCTGGGATGCTCAGGAGAGAGCAGCCTCCGGGCTCCATCGGAGGGCAGGGAGCTGGGGAATGAAGCTGGGCTGAGGACGGGGTGAGGCAGGCTGCCCCCGCTCAGGAGGTTACCGTACACCGGGTACAGCCTAGGGAACAGGCTGAAGTTGTTGATGCCGTTCACGTTACCCACCGCACTCAAGCCATTGCAATTCATGCTGTAGGGGGGTAGCAGAAACTTGGGGTAGTGAGCGTTGTACGGGGGGATGAAAGCCGGTGGCAGGTGGGGAGGGGGTGGGTATCCGGGGTAAGAGCCCAGACCTTCAGTGCTATAGGGGGCATTCAAGTAGGTGTAGGAGTCCCGATGGTCTTGAGAGCCAGGAGTCAGTGGTGACACTGTGTCCCCTGGGCTCCGATGAGGGCTACAGCTCTTCAGGCTTTGGTCAGGGCTGCTTCGTGCTGTGGGACTTGGAGTCGTGGAGGACGGAATGGGAGAGTGAGTGATGTAAGTCGGCTTCTCCATCCCATAGGCTTTCAAAAAGTCTTCTGGCAGAGGGGCCCGGATGGGGTACACGACCCGAGGGTAAAAGGGCATATCGGGGCTCCGGTTTTTCCTGAAGTCATCCATGTCCTTTTCTGAAGCAAGGGGTGAAATGTTAGAACAGTACAAGTCCTTCCCTTTGGAGGGGTTGGAGTCCAATTTCAGGATTTCTTTTACGCTGTACTCTCTCTTTGGGACATTCTTTGGACAGAGCTCAGTTTTTTCAGCACTTGGTTGCTTTGGGTTGCTGTTCTGCGTTTGGGCTGTAATAAAGAAAGGGCCGTCACTCAGGGCTACAGAGAACTGAAGGGCATCACAAAACTGCTCTAGAGAGCCCGGAGCACCCGCTGGCAACACAAACCGCAGGCACCTGCCTCCTGAGGCCTCTCCCGCTCACAGGGCTCTGGGTCACCCACTCCGGCCCGCCGAGTGCTGCTGCATTTCCTCCTCAGCAAAAGGGAGCCGCCACTACGGCAGCACAGCCAGAGCACTCTGTGCCAGCTGGATGGTCATGTTTCCCTTAGTGCAAGTTAAAGGACGGAAAGGTGCCGTTCGGGGTAGAACAAGGTAGCATTCGTTAAAATAGCGTGGAAAAATCCTGGGGTGGGGATTGTCACAGGTTAGTAAGTCATTCGGGTGTTCACAGTTGACATAAAGGAAATCAGCACACCCTGCAAACTAGATGTGAAAGATTAAAGGCTCTGAAAGATTACGGCTCATCTCAAGTACTAAACAGTCATCATTTTCAACTTGATTCTCATTAAATATGAATTTGATGAAGCCCTGTTCAAACCACCTGTGCCAAACAGATTATGGATATGGAAGCCAGCCTTTATGCCTGATAGGGAGGTGGGGAGCACAAACATGTCACCACGGTTCTTGTCTAACCAGGCTCCCAGAAAACGCTGTCCCTTGGACTCACGAGGCCTGACAGTCACTTCTGCCAAACCACAACAGGTATTCCCTGCGCCAGTTCAATTACTGACAGCACTAAAGAAAACATATGCCGACTCACAAAACAGCCAACAGGGAAGCACTGCTTCCTAAAGACAGCATCTCTCACTTGGTAAACAGACTGTTTAGGAACAGGAGCACTGGGGGCAGTTCCAGACTCTCCAGGTCACTGCAGGCCTGTCACAGAGCAAAGGAAGCCTGTGGGGACACCTGGAGGGTGGTCACTCAGGCCAGCACACCTTCCTCACTCAGGATGCGGACAGTACTGGCCACTTGGTGTGAGGATGCCTGGAACAGCCTGAGCCCCGGAGGATGTGGAAGGGTCCGAGGGGACCCTGTGCACAAGGACATCCCTGCTTGGCTCAACTGAGAAAGGACTCCAGACTTGTCACTTGACAGGTCCAGAGATGAAGCGTGCAGAACTCCAGAATAAACCTTTCAAATTCATTATCCAGGCTGACAGGCTGGAGGGATTCAATTCCAGCTGGAGAGCCCCTCAGAGAATGTTATCTCCTGCTGGCTGTTATCAGCTACTCCTGGGCGAGCCAGAAGTCCCAGAATAAACACTGGAGCAACACTCTCAGGGAAGATGCTGATGGGCCAGTGATGGAAAGCTTGTGGAGGGAGAGATTTTTGAAGCCACTAAACCAAAATAAATACCCCCTTATCAGGCCAGTATCAGTCTTTCAGTGAGGCCCAGCAGGCAGGAAGTTCAAATTGTCACTTTTGTTTTTTAAACTGAAATGGTAAAGGAAAAGAAAGACCCCTAAGCTGAAACCTGAAAGGCAGAACATTTTAGGACCACAGGGAGGAATTTCATGGGGGGGGGGGTGTTTAGAAGCACGCTCAGGTGGAAAAGAAAAAGACACCACCGAGAAACAAGAGCCTTCGGCCATCATTTTGTGTCATTTTATGTGGAAATCTACATCTAAATCTCTTCATTGGTTCAATAGTCTGCGTCCCTAAAATTCAACAAATGAGAGCCATAAGTGTACGTTTTAAGCCTAGGCACAAGGCTGTTGTCCTTTTTTAGCCTTGCTTTTTAAAGCACATTATTCAGCTAAGAAGTGATACAAAGCTAACAATTGGGTCAATAAAAAGTAAATTTTAGATTGCTTATGCAACAGCACCTGGTCAAATCCACAATACACATTTGCTACCTCTGAGAGCTTCGGAAAAAGTTCTGTACTTTATTCTAAAAGAGCGTCAGTGTAAAACATTAGCTTCTCTAAAATGTTCTACAGGTAAAGGTTATGGAGTTTATACAAAGATCATTTTTAAAAGATTGTCCTGTAGCAGCTGAGTAATCAGGGAAGCTAGTGTCATTTCTGACTCTCCCACTCAGTGGCAGCTTGAGTTAACATGAAAAAGAAAATCAAGATCTGTTTTTGTTCTTAAATCTTAAATGGCTGTAGGCGGATGGAGTCATTTCAAGAGTGAACTGCTGCTGAAGGCTCTGAATGGCTTAATTATGCCGACTCACATTTTCGATCTATAATAAGATCCCAAGACTACCAGAGAGAACCTAGAAGTTCTGCAGTAGGCAAAACAAAGTCTGTTTTCAACTGAAACTGAGAAAGCAGATTAACACTGAGAAGTCTATAATTTGGTCAACTGTTTTCTAGATGGGTTAGATAGATAGCAAAAAAAAGGAGGGGTAGGGGCTTATATAGTTCTTTAACTCTGTTTTTTTTATTTAAAAAAATTCCATTTGTGATTTCTAGCCACTTACTTTTCTTGAACTGAGTCTGCCTCCCGTCCCTTCCCTTCAGTTCTGTCGATGGACCCAAACTGACACAGAGCTCTTCAGACTTGGGCACAAGTCTCTACTATGCTGTAAACACAGCCAGCCAACAACACAACTTACTTATATGAAGGCACAATCTGCCTCTTAGGCCTGATGAAATAGTGGAAATTTTCCTGATCAGAGTCTCAATCATCAGTTGCCACACCTAAGACAACTGGTTTCACAATCAGCAGCAGACGTCCTGTACGGGTTATTGTTAGCTCTTTTGTTTTTTAAAATCATGAATACTAGATAATGAAAAGGTACCTGAAAAAGCTAAGCTACCATTTAGAAAAAAATTCTGCACAAATAAAAGGTGCTATGGAACAAGATGAAGAAACAAAAGTGTCACTTCAAACTAGATATGAAAATTGCTTTTGGAGACCAAGAATAAATACTTGAATAAATGATTAAATTCCAGGCATGTAAGGAGACCTTCCTGAGGAAGCGCATGCTGGGTTGAGAAGTTAGGGGAAGCGGTGCCTCTTTCTATGACACCCTGATCAAATGGGAGTTCCACAGAAACTTGATTGTGCCTGTGTGCCTGTCACCACCAAGCCCTTAGTGATGGGCTGGGCACTCACAGAGGCTGGAGCAGCAAAATGGCTCCTGGGGTGCTCAGGCCTAGAGCTGTGCCAGTCTCGGAGAGACAAAGGAGCAGAACCATCTCCTACCCCCTAACCCGCCTCAGTGAGACGGGTGACACCCATAGCATGCGCATATGATGCTGGGGTAGAAAGTTGGTTTGGTTGGTTCTCATATTCCCCAAGATCTTTCCAGAAATATAAGGATACATTACGGGTGTATGGAGGGAGGAGCCTGGACACGATCCTATGGGATTCTCCTGGGTCGGTCCTGATCTCTTGAACCACAGATTTTCAGATAGCTATAAATACAGCTTTCAGAGCCTAAGGTGGATGGAGCAAACTGACAAGCACAGAAAGAACACCCAACTGCTGGATGGCTGGGTCACATATGACTGGATAAATAACTGGCTTGTTAACCTGTTCTCAAGCCGAAGTCAAAATTCCAGCCTATGTTAAAATTAGGAAATATCCCGAAGGTCTCAAAGGTGCAAATGTGAACTAAAAGAATTTAGCCTTCAGATAAAGCAAGTGTGATACCACAGTAAAAACTGATGGGTCTTGAGTAAAGGACACTGGGAATTTTTTAAGTCTGAGAGACCAGCAAGAAGACAAAAGTTATTCTAAACCTTTCAGCATTTAGTTTTAACTTCTGACCTGAAAGTAATTCACTTTAAAAACTGCTGTAAAATTAAGCCAGCTAACCAAAAACATGTAATCATAGTTAACACTGAGGTGAGCATTTCACATTAATTCTTAAATTGTTCATAGAAATCACTTGAGAATGATTAAAATGAGGGAGCTCTTTTCAGAGAGGTCATGACAGCAATTTTAACCAAATAAAAAAGTAAAAGCTTATAAACCTAAGGAACTGAGAATGTGTCAAGATAAGGTGATAGGTGGTTACTGTAACACTGATTAGGAGATCAGATTAATTAGTTTTACCATAAGGAAGGAAGCAAAGATATGAAATCTTTAGGGTTATTCATTTAGAATATCTGAAAAGCTATGACAGAGTTTCTCTAGAAACAGTCTTAGAATATTCCACATCAGACTGTGACTGAATAGTCAAAATGTACATCACTACAATATTTAAATTATATTTGAAGCACCCACAGACTACCCCACCGAGAGGAATATCCTGCATTCTTGGCATGTCTGGACCAATCTCCACTGTATTCCCAACTGCTCCCTTTTCTGGGTAAATAATAATGCATTTTTTTTTTCTGGTAATGTTCTGGATTAAATACTTGAAGCAGCTCTCTGTTTATTTTTTAATGGTCAAGTTTCCTAATAGGGAAGGTGGACTCAAAGTTTTTTCCTCTTCCTCGTCCCCAGTTTAAGCCACCTACTTAGTGCAACAGATGATGATGAAGCCATATAATTAACCAACATGTTATTAGCTCACAGGGGCAGAACTGACATTACCAGCATTGAAAAATTTTTTGTTCTGTAATCCACTTACTGAGATTAAGCATTGTGAGCTCTCCAGGATAAGGGTACTGTAGCCTTTCTGCAAAGTCCCGACAATACCACACAAGAAGTTCCTGGTTGGCAGGGATGGGCTTAATAGTGTAGAAGTAGATGTTCATCCCGTTCTGACACGCAGCCAGGTTTTGCTCCCCACACGCAACCAGGTTTTGCTCCCGGACAGAGTATGCTGGATTCACGTAGCGCATCCAGTTGCTTTTCTCCTCATTAAAGCCATCAATGAAGTGGTGAAGCTCCCCTCGGGAATAAATCTGTCCAGAAGAGAAGACAGACAGACGTGGTGTAAAGGAGGCCTGCCTAGAGCAACGCAAAAGCTTTCCCAGCGCCTCTCAGAAAACACACAGCCCAATGGAACGTGTGATTTCTGCTCCCCTAGTGCCTGGCTAGAAAAGAATCAAATCAATTAGGCCACAGGAGTCTTGAGTCAGCAGAAACCAGGGCGGAAACAGCTCAGGCGCCTTCTCGTCAGTTACCTTTTCCATTTCAGTTTGTCATCTTTTAATGTTCAGGGAAAAAGAATAGAAGACTGAAACACAATTGCATGTAAGGAGCAGCCTCAAACTGATGAAACCACCAGAGTACTAACTTTGCTTTGGCAGCGACTGGCAAATGGGCGTTGCTAGAGCTTCAGTTCCGATTGTGCTGACTTTTAGTGCTTTGAGTCACTGGGCAGGAGATCAGGCCGGCAGACTACGTCAAACTGAGGCTCAGCTTTTTCTATGGCCTCTGTACTTGCTGTTTCCTACACCCCCGCCCAAGGCTTAGACTATGCAAACATCCTCCACCCCCAACCCTTGAGTCCTAAAGTAACACTTGTTCATATAAATACTTGGAACCGTGCCTTTTTGTGGAAACTCTGGGTGGGGCAAAGGTGAGCTGCTCCTGCCATAACAAAGTGCACCCCGGGAGCGAGGCCAGAGCTTGACAGTCTGGGTCCTGAGAAGTCACTTTTCCTCTTGATAAACATGTTCAGACTTGTGCTTCTCTTTCAGGAAAGAGGAGGAGAGAGAGATCACCTTTATCTGGGAGGAGGTTGGCTAAGACACTAATGCCTGCCTTGGAAGTTTTGGAAAGAGAATGCAAAGAAACCTGTTTGATTCTTCAAATGCAGAGCGTAAAGGAGAACTGAGTTCAACCTCAAATAACTAACTATCCCAGGTTTACTCAGGGAACTCGATAAAGAGGCAGAGGTAGGAGGAGAAACAATTAAAACACGCCAACTATGCGGTGAGCCCTCCTTATTTTCCGCAGAAAGCTTACTCTCTCTTTCCTGTTAAGAGGATGCACCACCTTTTCTCCAGACTAAAGCTTTTCCCTTCTACATAATTAGTACCTGGTCATGGGCAGCTGCGGCTCCAGGTGCAGGTGAGGGACTGGTCCAGAGCAGAGCTTTCGCTATAGCAGGTTACTACTGCTTAGTCACTCATGCCTGTATTAGTCTACAAGTTGCTTCTGAATTTCAAACGTTATCAGAAATAAAAAGGAACTCTGTCCCTTTAACACAGGCAGTAAACACCAGAATCACTTTCTTTTAAGAGTAACTTCCTGTAAATTGTGAAGGGGGAAATACATGTGGCTTCATCAAAGCAGCTTGTGAGAGCTTTTGCGGTGTGTTTTGTTAAGAGAAAATGGAACGAGGCTGGGTGAATTCAGCTATCAAGAGGGGTTTTCAAGTTTGTTTACTCTGATGTGCAAACTTCCAGGAACACGGGGTTCCATCACTCTGATGCTCTTTGTGCGGCAGGCGGAAACTGCTTTCTAAAGGTGCGGGTATGTTGATTCCAATCCGCTTTCCACAGGCTACAGTTTACTGTATCCTCGTTTAAAAACAGAACCCTCCGATGCCATGAAGTCATTCACACACCCACAAGAAAATAAAACAATGCATGTGTAAAATGAACGCTGCTGCTATCACCGCACTGCATTTCCATCTATTATCAAGAAGAATAAAACATGCTGACTCACAGTACAGTTACAAGAAATGTCACTGGTTTCTCAACTGGAACATCCCTCCCCTTTGCCTGTGTAACTTTCATGAGACCTTTTCTTTCCTCACAACAGATGTTCATACGTCTGCCAGCAAAATCAGGATGTGTTCAATAATACGTGAGAAGTTATCTCCCACAATACCCTCTGCACAGGAATGACAGCTGATTCAAAGAAATCCTCAAGGGAAGTCTTTCAGTTACTTATAATGAATCATTAAATGCAACAGGGACCTCGGACAGTGATGAGAGATTAGGAGCTTCGGATCCTTTTTTTCCAAGTGACAACATACTCGTTGAGACATACACTGGACTGTCATAGTTCAGACATTGGACTCCTAGGTTATTGTACCTCTGCGGCTCTCGTATAAGAAGTATTTATTTGCAATACTTTTCCATTGTAAATCACGGAATGGATGCATTTTAAGCATGATTATGTAACATTAAATAGAGAGCACACACTTAGTAGTGAATCTATAGCTCTTCTCTTTAGCTTGGAAGAGGAGATTCTTCAGGTCAGATCTTCTGGCTGGATGTTATAGGAAAGCTGCTCATTTGGAATGATGGTAACTATTTCCTTATACTATGGGAGTAACTTACATACTGTCAAATTTAATAGTTTTATGATACAGATAGATTTAAGGAAGACCAGCCCTGTGGTCCCTCTCGGTTTCCCTAGCCCATGTTCCACCACCCTTCCTCAATCACATTTCTTTTCAAGACAGTCCATTTATGAGAACTCTTCCATTCAATTAAAGTTAACTCAGCAAGAAATCAAGAAGAGGTGAAATGTGAGGCTTAGTGACTCATTACTACTTCCTTGCAGAGAAATGCAAATAAACCTACCACCCTTGAAGCAAGTAACAAACTGTTTCCTCTCCTCACAAAGCTCTAATGAGTTGCAAAAAATAAGACTCACCTATTGGCCACCGCTCTAGTCACTAATGACCTACAAACTGTATTTCCTGGGATGAACATTCAGCAGTTTTATCATACTTGCTCAGAATTCTCTGTTTCCATGGGACCCTGAATACTTGTCAGTGAGCCATTTCGGTGAATCCCAGAGTTTCTCGGCACGGGTTGATAAAGAAAACAACCTTGTTTCATCTAGCTCCAATGTTTCCCAATACTGAGAGTTTCAAGAAAGTTTTTCCTGACTTACCCGCCAAAAATAATTCCTGTTGGCATTCTTGGGAACTGTATCACTGGTGTAGATTTCACCTATTAGGGGACCAAATCGTGTTCCCTTTGGTATATATTCTTTACTCGTCACGCCAATAACCTAAAATGGGTAAAACATATACACCAATTACTTTTACTGTGAAGTGTGAACCAATGTTATCTCAGTGAACTGAGTCCTCAAGCGGTCATACAATCAACAATGTAGAGCCACAGTAAGATGCTCACATAATTAACAGCAAATTTCACCTTTAAGGAAGAATACCTGAAAGGCTAGGCTCACGAGAAGCAGATACTCAACCAAGCATTGAAACAGTCTAGAGAATTATGACTGAGGGTTCTTTACTTTTGTTATTTTTCATGTTTGTCAGAGGATAAATATTCTGTTTTAAAAGAATAAAACTGCAGAGTTAATGGTTAAGATTAGGCCATTTCAGCTTCCTATTTCTCATTCTCCCTCAAACCATAAACATAGTGTACTTGAGGGGAATCAAATAGTTTTAATCTCAGAAACCAAAATAATGCCTTTAGTTGTTCCACAAAGACTGAGGGAACCCAAAACCGCTTTTTTTCATTTTGGATGAGTCCCACCCTGATGCCCACTGCTTGTAAGTTTTCTTTAATAGGAGAGGAACTTCAGTCCTCTCTAGGGTCTTCTAGTCGGCTGTGGTCAAAAGGCCTCCTTTGAAATGGAATTTATACTGAGGCGAGCTGGGGGTTCTAAGAGCCTGTGGGTTCTAAGATCTGAGGAAATGACTTTCTTATACTGCATCATGCATTTTGATTTTGCAGGGCTAAACAAACACGTTAACTATGTCAGTTCCTCCTTGATCGTAAATGTCTCTTGCATGGCTTAAAAAAATAAAATCACCAATCACGAATCAGGAAGTAGTGCATCACTATTCAAAAGAACTCTCTGAGTAGTCCAGTCTACAAATTACTTAGTAAATACCTTACAGAAATGGACCAAAGTATGGGAGGGGGTTAAAAAGGTCAGTGTTCATTTCCAGTTTTTACTATCCTGGTCTTATTCTTGTGTAAATGTACACCTCAAAGAGCAAGTGCAAATCTGTGAGTCAACAAATGTTCACAGTGGAATCTAAGGCTCTGGTTATGATACACAGAACACAATTATTGCCGTGCATCTCATCAGGAATGTAACTGCTGTGTAAATAGATATGCAATAATGCACACCTATATGGTTGTGCCAGACTAATCTTATATATGTTTCTTTTTTTTTGTCTTTTTCATTTTTATCGGTACCAGGGATCAAACTCATGACCGCCTGCTTGCAAGGCAGGTGCTTATGCCGTTGAGCTAAATCCCCAGCCCCTATATAAGTTTCTTATCAGCAAACGATTTTTTTCAGAAATAGTTTAGCATTCAATGTACAACTGAATGGAACAGCTCAGACTGAAAAGGGAAAAAAAATTCCTACCCTAATTTAAAAGTTGAAACAAGGTCGGTGAGCTACAGTGTTATTTTTGGTTCTTTGTAAGTTTCTGGCAAAGAGCTGAAAGAAATAAGATGATGTTCTCTTCCTCTGCCTTCATTTATATCTCCCGAAGAGTTTATTATTGGTACATTTCAGCAGTACGACAACTGTGGACAGAGCACCTTAAGAGAAATCTCAAGATACAATATTTAAAGCTTAAATAGGCGATTATTTAGGGGCACACTGCCTTGGACATATTAATGAACCTAATTTGGAAAACTCATGGAATTGACACAAAATAACTACATATCAGTATTTAATATCTCATAATATTAAAATGACAAACAGGAAAAACAAATAGACGATTTGTTGGTGAGCCAATAATTAGTAGTTGATATTTTCAACACATCCACCTTAAAGCAGTAATTTTAAGAAAGGTACTCAACTGGTCCATCAACTTTGTTAAAATTATAGTCTCCTGCAGACAGTGTCTTGGGAGTCAGAGCTTGATTACCAGCACGGAGTAGGACATCAAGGTCATGGTCTTCCTGTCAATTGCCATTCTTCTACAGAATGGCCTTAATCTTTGGTCACTAATTTTACACTAAGGGAACACATATTTTCTTGTGGCCAAGAAGTCAGCTAGAATCCTGTCTCTACAACAAGGGAACCTGGAGAAGTCATGAGCCATCTAACACCTACTAAGCACAACTATGGATTGGCCTAGGCAACGAAACAGAACCTGAAACTCCTACTAGGTACAGAGCTGCAGGGTATAAACCAACATCTTGAGATGAACAGAGCCCTAAATCACAGAATTTTGAAGTTTAAGCCTTCCTGTGCTTATGACCCTTGTATATAGTCCAAGTACCACACTCTAATAAATCCACAATAAACACTTTCTAAATTGATGTCTGAGATATTATTCAAAGAGAATGTAAAAGTTACAATTTTTATGGTACTTGGCAAGGCAACTCCAGTGGGGATAGGAGCCTGAATTAAAACAAGCCATAGTGGTCCCTCTGGAAGACCTAAATGTGTGTTTTAGTCAACATCAACTCCCTGACCATCACTTTAACGTTTTGCCCTTGGAGCGAGTAAACAACATGACAGAATCGGGCAGTGCCATAGACCTGAGTGCTAAAAATGGCTAATTCAGAATGTATCCATGTAACTCAGGAAAGAAACTTCAGTGGAACTGACCAGGGTCCTAAAGGATTACTGTTATGTGGCTTCTATAAACCCATGGGGCTCCCTCATGGCCATGCTTCATGGGCCCCCACCCGAGCGCACTTTATTTGCTGAACAGATTCCTTTGCCACCTGGGCACACCTGTCTCTGTCAGAGGCCTGGGTGTGGAATACACTCAGATACACGCAATCTGCATAGAAAAACCAAGGCTTCTTCCCCATTTTTTGGAAAGCAAAGGAGATTCTGCAATTCAAGATAGCTCGGCAAAGTTTGATTGAGGGTAAGGACAGTGGTCTTTCTGTTTTAAAAGCAAATTGCCCCTTCAGAGGGTGTGCAGATACACACAGAGCCGTGCATTTTAAACAGAAACATTCAGATCTGAATGTGATCTGAACACCCTCACTTCAAATTGCATTAAAACCATTTTAATAACTACTATCTCTTTCCTCTTCCTGAATCCCGTCCCACAAAAATGACTCATTCGATTAAAATTCTGTTTTGACTATAAGGACATTCGCCTCGAGAGGACTAGAACTTTATAATGGATTAAGACTTCAACCTATAATTCACCCCACTTTTAGCAGAAGTGGAGTGGGCTGGGAGATAGCTCAGTGAAAGAGCACTTAACTAACATGCTTTTAAAGTCCTGGCTTCGATCTTACCAACACCCCCATACACGCACACATCGATGCTAAAAGGAGTGAATGGAACACAGATTTTTGGGGGAAAGGTTTCCTTCTTTATTATCTGCATATTGGTGGTAATTCCACAGCACATCATCTCCCAAACAAAACAGCTCATGGAGGAAATTGCATGGACACAGTTACAGGCTGCTTAGTTAACAATGGACTTCAGTCAGAGTAGACACCAATCTGTCTGATGTTGATCAGCCTCAGCTTCACTCGGGGCAGACTCAGTGAGGAGCCAAGCACCTCAGGGGGCAGCAACCTGGCTGAGGGGAGAGACTGGTACAAACCGCTGCTTCAAATATTAATGTTGAAATTGATTTTTCTCTAAAGTATTCATAGATTAATATTTTAGGGTGGGGGAAAATCCCCATAAAAGAATAACCCATCAGTTAAAGAAGGTTTTGAATAAGATGTCTATATTTGGTTCTACATTCTGGAAATAGGAAGTAAGAACAGCCTTAGTAAAGGTGCAAAACGATTCTAAATCTAAAAATGAAGGTCAAGATCAGAAATACGGTTTGTATGTTTTGTTTTTAAACTAAGGGAAAAAAAGGTGCTGACACATAGCACAAATTCATAATGAAAAATGGTCTTGTGAAAAAAAAAAATCCCCAGTATGTCAGCACAACAGTACATAACATCACGTCTTCTATTCTTTAAATGAAAACATTTTTAAAAGGGCAAGAGAAATCAGCTAGGTAAAATCTACATGCTGAAAGTTCCCTCCTATTTCCACAGCTTGTGGCACCTAAAAGAGCTAAGTGAAGAATACTAGCGTGGTCATGTCATCAATCCGGAATGCTTCTGTCCTGGAACTGTTTTGTAAGCTTTCATATCACCAATGGCTCAATTCTACCAGCCTCTTTCGACACCAAAAGGGAGCTGTCCTTTCCCAAAGTTCAAAAAGAGAGGCAACAGGTACCAATTTCAGAGTAGGCTTGGACACGACAGGTCAGTTTTCTGGCTGCTTTTGTGATTAGATATATTAAGAGGCAGTATCTCCTACTCAGAGAGTTTCAGTTCAATAATAGATGGGGACTGGATCTAAGAACTCTGCCTTCTATGTCAGTTTTCAAGGATCTTGGTCGCTTAACATACGGAAACAGGAAGTTACACATTTAGAAGGGGAAAAAAAGCTTAATAAAGGATCAGGCTGAAATATGTTAAGACGATAAATAAAACCACAGTGACACCAAGAGGGGCCGATGTAACATAATCCAGAAGCACTTGTTGGAGGAGTCAGGAGAACTTTGCTCCAAGTCCTGCATCTGGAGCTAGCTATAGCCTCTGGGTAAGTGACTATCTCTCTGAACCTTGGACTGAATGATCTAAAAGCATAAGGAATCATCCATGATTTTCTATAGAACAATGAAAATTGAAAAACATCAGCCAAGTAAACCAAGGAAAAGAACATTATATACAGTAAAAAACCAGATGACCCACAGAATGGAGATTTCTCTTTCAGTCCCAATGGTCTGAATGGACCACCTAACACAAATGAACCTTGGGAATAGACCAATGGTTGGTCAAAAATCTGATATGGGAAAAAAGCACACTACACCTTTTAAAGCCACGGCCAAACCTTAAGAACCCAAATAAATGCTACATTGATACTGAGAGCCACATATTAAAGAGACTTTCTATGAGAAGAGCATTGCTTTCAGGAAGAGGTATAATTAAGGCTGACCTCTGAGGTTAAATTTTTGGTAACATTCATGTACAAATACAATTTAAATTTTCCTTTTTAAAAAATCTGCCACTGCTCTCCCAGCAGAAAAAAAAATAGTTGAACTTTAATGAAGCTCAAAGCGGAATTGCTCTATTTAATTTTAGACAGCTGTGTCTACCCCCTCACCAAAAACATTGAACTCAGACACACAAACAGGAAAGAGACAAAGTGTTTCCCAAACAGCCTCCGGATTCCTTCAAACGCTTTTCCTTAGGGAAAGGAGGAAAGTGACTGGACAGGGCTGTAAAGAATAGTCCCAGCAGCAAATCCTGAACTTTTAGAACAAATGAGCCCCTTTCTCACACTTTCTGAAGGCACAGAGCTGACAGTGGCGGTGGGAAGCTGCTGAGGGGTAGATGGCTTTCACCTCGACCAGCAGTGACTTCCAGAGAGCAACTGCAGCAGCCAAATTCTCAAAACAAGAGGTGGTTCTGCCAGTTATTCACTGCTAAACATCACGCCTCGCTATAATTGTTATAAAAGGGTAAACACAAATCAGCGGCTCATTCCAAGTTTAGGATTTCAGCCCCTTTGAAACAACAAAGAGTGTACCCACTTCAGAGGCCAATGAGGACTCAGCTGGCCAACCCAGCCAGCGCAAAGGAGCTGCCCCGGATAAACAGTGGTTGGTGAAGTCATCGGACAGAGGACACTTTTACATGACCCTCTTCTCAATTTATGCCATCACTTCAGTTCATAAACACGTCAAGGTTTTGAGAATAATTTTGGAACCCAGCTAATAAAGCTGGCTCGTTAAAAAGAATAAAGCCATCTAATGACCAAATGGAAACAAAAGAAACATTAAAATTTTTTTTCTAAGAAAAAGTCTCCTCCCTTGAAAGAACGGAGGGCCAGAACATGCAGTTTTTTCCAAAGCTCACTGACAGCATGGCCCACCTAACAAGCCTGTTTTTCTAAAACACAGTTTGCCAAAAGATTTAACTGTTTGCTAATTAGTATGGAACAGTTTGAAGGCTGGAGGAAATGAGAAAGCACTGACTTAGGGAAAGAGAAAGCCAGGGAAGAAGGTGATCAATTATTTGTATTTGAAGATTGTTGTAGTTCTTAGGACAGGCTGTAGAGAAGTTCTGAAGGCAAGCAGGGCGCCAACCTGTTTCCCCCGCAGTAAGCCAAGGCTCACTCACCTCTTTGTTGGTGGCATATTTGAAAAGCAGGTTCCTAGGTAAGGATGCTTCTGCTTGAACCGAGGTCCCTCCATCGGCCCCGGAGTCCCAGGGGTGGTCATGCACGATGTAGGTACATTTCTCTTCAAACTCAGCCTCTGTCAACTGAGTCATATCTGCATCCTCCGTGTCCATTTTCATGGTCTTCTCGGTCCCCTCTGCCAACCCCTGAACCTTCACAGAGCTGGGGTTACACTGGGGGGCAGCCTGGAAGAGAAGGAGAGGCCTTCAGTCCGCACTGTCCTGCCATTCCCTGGCTCACTCCAGCAGGCTGTGACTAATCCCGCAGTCTGCAGACTTGAAAAGCAGATGGGCAGTGCTGGGCACAGTTGAGTAAGAGCCCAAACGCGTATGAAGTAGATGCCTTTATCTCCAGCTTTAAAATACTACTCTGAAGTTTAAAAAAAAAAGCGTGGCAACCTCACTGGGAGAAAAGCGGAGAAGAAACACCTCTGAGCTACCCTGGTTTTAGCTCTCAGGACAGAAAGCTGTTGTGGGCCACGTCCTGTGTCCCAGAGTGCCTGGGGTCACGGCCTCCAGACCCTCGGCGCTGTGGAAAAGCTGCCTCAGAAAAGTGTCACAAACAAGGAGAGGAAGAGGAAGGAGTTCTGTCTGCTTCTGAATGAAGCTAAAAATGGAAAGCGCGTGTGGTGTGGTGCAGCGGCGGAACCCAGCCTGCCTTTTCCAAATGGGGAAGACCAAGCTTTCCCACCAGCTCCCACACAAAACAACTTTCAAAACAACTGCCCCCCACCCGCCTGCCCTTTCATCCTCGCTCTGGAAGATGAAAAGGGATGCATCCTGCTAGCATCACTGAGCTGCACCCTTTCTGAGATCTTTCAGACCACAGGAAAAGAGGCGGAAAAGAGGCAGAAAAATGGGTAAAGGGGGAAACACCCTGCAGTTTGTTTTGATCGGGGGCACTGCACGCCAAACTGAAAAGGCAAAATCCAAACATAAAACCACTCAGTAGAAATCCCTGAGGAGAATTCCTTGAGGAGCCCTCAGCTACAAATAGCACTTTCCATTTAAATCTGAAAGTGTGCGGATTCCCAGAAGCCACTGGTGTGCTGCAGTTTACTGTAACTAAAGTTATAACAAACTTAGAGGACTCAAGGGAGCAAGCGCTGATTCCACTGAAGTTGGGGTGTTCCTGAAAAATCTACCGTCACACGCAGGAAAGGTGCTTTCCCGAGAGAAGAGTACACACTCTGCAATGTATTCGCACTTAAGGTGTTTGACAGAGTACAAATAAGGGTACCATTTCCACAGAAGAACGTGAGCTTCTTAAAATATAAACAGATCAAGGGAGTCTCTTTCAAGGAGGTTTGTATTTTCAGATATGGTTTTTGTTTAAAAAAAAGCGAAATTCAAAATTGTCTTTATCCTAATGACCACTTAAACTAGTTTATTTCCAACGTGTAGTCATGATGCCTCCCAGATGTTAAAATAAACTAAAATTGAAAATTTAAGTTAAGCCGGAGTAGTTACTTTCTTCGTCGGAGGGTGGGGGGTAGGGGCAGGACCCTCTGCGGAAATTCAATGTACTGACAATTCCTTCTCGAATGTAAAGGGTTAATGATTCACACGGAAAAAGTCTTATAGAAGCCGGACAGCAGTAAATGCAAGAAAGTAGAAGCATTTCTTGTTTCTACCGCCACTACATCAAAGGGGAAGAAAAAGAGTAAAAGGAAAGAAAAAGTTTTCAGGTCCATTAAAAAAAAAAAAGTCACCCTAGAAACCCAAAGGCAGCCGCGCTCCTTACCGAGGTCGTCCCCGCGCGCTTTTCCGAGCAGAGCCCCAACCTCCGCGGCGGGCCGGCTCATCCCGACCCCGTCCGCATTCTCCGCGCCCCCGGAGGCTGAGCCGCGCCGCCGCGCTCCGCTCCCTGCTGGCCGCCGCCGCCCGGCGCGGGCTCCCGGTCCCCGGCGCGCCGACAGGTGCTGCAGCCCTTGCGGCTCGGCGGTACTGGCGGCCGAGCGCCGCAGCAGCGTCTGGGTCCCCCGCGCGGCGGCTCTCTCCCCTCCCCGCGGCCGCCCCGCGCTAATGAGCCGCGCGTCTGATTCACCCGCCGGCCGGGGGCGTGGCCACTACCTGCCGGGCGCGCGCGGCCAGGGCTTTTCCCGGCCTCCCTCCCTCCCTCCCTCCCGCCGGCGATTGCGACACGCGCGGCCGGCTCCTTCCCACTCGGCCGGCCGCCGGCCCGCGCATTGTATGCTGAGCGCCCGATCGCCCGCTTCCTGGGCGGCGGACGGGGGCGCACGCTCCGGAGGCCCCGAGGGGACCGAGGCCTGGCGCGGCCCTCCCCGAACCCAGGGCCGGTGCGGGCACAGGCCTCAGTGCGGAGGGCCAGCCGAGCGGCTCCGCAGCCCACGCAGTGCGCGGTGGCCGTCTCGTGCCCGAGTGATCGTCCGTGAAATAACGCCAACACCACCCCAACTGTAAAATTTCCTTTCTCCTGCTAACTGCATACATTCAAATTTGCTAGCGCATACTTCCTTCTTGAAGCTGGTCGCTAAACGGGCGAATGGGGGAAAAGTGTTAATCCTCCAGATTTTTTTTTGTTTTGTTTTGTTTAGGTTCTTTGCCTGTCCTCCTCCAACCCTGAGCAGTCTCCTGAAGAATGGAAGTAAAACGCAGGGCAGGGGTCTGCTCGCCTGAAGGGGGCTGCTGGCCGACCACGCAAAGGGAAAGGGGTTGGAGGCGGTAATTAGTGCGGCTCTTCCTCCAGCCCCAGTCCTCCGCCGAAGGAAGGACATCCTGTGATGATGGCATACAATGTCCTGTTTGTTTATTATTAAGAGCGTGGACCTTGCATTCCTGCTTCTCATTACAAAACAAACCAGATGCTTTACTTCCTTCAATGGTCTTGTGCCTTCAGCAAGGAATCCTCTAATTCAGAGAAACAATGATTCAAAGTGTCCATTTATAGCGGGCGCCCCATTACAATTACTGTTTAGCTCGCTGAAATACAAGGCTTCCACTTTCCTGCTGGTCTCACCAGAGGTAGGGCTTTTTTTTTTTTTTTAATTCATCTCTCCATGACCTTAGTCTGCTGTCTTTTCTAGTACTGTACTTTAAATACACGTGTGCATACACACCCACCCGCATACACACACACCTCCACGTACACACACCCAGCCCCAACCTAATGATACCAACTTAGTCATACAATGAAGTGGACACGAGTTATTTGTTTACAGGTAGAGACGAAACAAAGCAAAGCAAAAGCCGAGCTCAATCATAAAGATAGGTCTGTTTATCTTTAAATTTTCTTTCAGGAAACTTTTCTAGAATTTTTTTTGGGGGGGAGGTAGGATGTAATAGAAAGTGCCAGAAGGTCCTCCAGTGTCTGTAGTACAGAACTATTGAATTCCCACTAGGGGACATGAGCAGCACACTCTCCCTGCGGGAGGCTGGACCACCTGTCATTGCATGCTGTGCCAGAGGAGACGCTAGAGGAAAGGCGACTTTCAGCTGGCTAATGTGCTAGGGGTATAAAACCGAGTGAACAATTCCTAAGAGCCCACAGAGGACTCCAAGATGATAATTAAACAGGAGAAATCCAGCCTTCTCCGGAGGGAGGGTTTATTAGCCGATGCTGAGTCAGTGCCACAATGGACAGAAAAACAATGTAGTCACGCTGGAGCTGCCTGCTGTTCCCTGCCTCTCTGCAGGTTAGCTGCCTTTCCCTTCCCCGCAGAGTCCTCCTCTGTTCTTGAGCCACGGAGACCACAGAAGTGCTCATGACTCAACCTTGACGGAGTGAGGAGGCAGGCAGAAAGCTGAGATTGGAGGTAGGAAGAGGGCTATTTTGAGTCAAATACTTGCTTTAATGACTGGAAGATGCTGGTGAATCAACTCACTGTTAATTAGTATCAGCCTGCACTCACCTTCAGAGGTGGTGAAATGGGCTTGAGTCTAAGGAGGACGCAACATCAAATACCAGTGTGGGGCTTAGCCAGGCAACCCTAAAATTAGTTCCAGGTGTTCCAGCTGAGCTGGACAGGACCACGAGTGGAGCTTTAAGGAAAGTAGATTTTGAGCCAGAATGTTGGAATAATAATATCCTTCAATAGTATCCTTTGATTCTGGTCTCAGCATGATAGGCAAAAATAAAAGCCCCCACACAAACAAACAAACAAACCTCCAAGCTAACTTTTGATTATGACTACAGTGATCAAGGTTGAGGATTATCACAATTAAAATAATGTAATTAAAAATGAAGGACACATGGGCTGAGGATTTAGCTTGAAGGCACAAGCACCTATCTGGCAAGCGCAAGGTCATGAGTTTGATCCTCAGTACAAAAAAAAAAAAAAAAATTACTCTCCAGCACACACGGTAAGGGGCAGAAGTGGACAGCCCTCTGCCCCTTCACCTGTCCGTTTAGAAAGGCCGCTGCAAGCCAGGGAACGTGTGTGGCTGTGCTCTGATGCTGCCTCTGTCTGGAATCTGCAGCTCAAAACACTAGTTTCTAAGCAATAACTTAGTACAGTGCAGTCCTACTTTACTGTCTCCTCCTGTTAGAATACACACACCCTTCAGTTATCTTTATTAATCAGCATTTCTCAAGCAGAGTTCTCTCAGTAAGAGTCTTTGCAGCAAATCACGGTGATTCAAATGGCTCTGTTTTCAGAAGACCTGATCAAATTCCTTTGATGGCATCATCACAACAGCTCAACGAGCCAGTGTTAACTCAGTTTCAACTACTGGGCCAGTTTTTTTTTTTTTAACTTCTGTCCGCGGGTGGGTTGGGAATTGCAGCGCAGGCGGCCAGAGGACTGGATGGGGAAAAGGACTGTTGTAGAATGAAAGGAAATTGAGCCCCAAGTCTGTAGAACTGACTCTACTTGGGGGAAATTTTTTTTCCTAAAGAAAGTAAAAAATGGGATGAAACATGCTCAAGATGAAATGTGTTTTCATTTTCTAATTCAACTCCTGCAATAGCCAAACAAGGTCAATGACAGGCTAACCACATCAAGAGAACACCCCACCCTCGGCTCCCCACTCCATCCCACCCACCCACCATCACCCCCACGCCCATTTCCTACTTCCTGTAAGTTAGGCATCTTCATGCTCATAAACATTTGGGGACCAACTGTAAGCCTGAGCCTAAAAGAGGGGCACTGTGGCTTTGAAGCCCTCCCACGTGTCTCAAAGCCAGGCTGAGAACCAGAGGGCCACTTGAGCTTGCAACTTTAACAGCCTTTACAGCTCGGATCCCTGGGCTTGGCTTTTTGGCTGCCTTCGTTTTTAAAAGTCAGACAAGAAGAGTAAGTGTGTGTGTATGAGTGAGAGAGAATGTATGTATGACACATGCTATGTTACAATGCTGCCTGTGTGTCACTGGTATGATATGTGTATGATATGCTTCAGTGATGTATTAAATCAATTTAAAAATAGCACAAACTTCCTTCTCATGACACACAGATCACCTCCTCGAAACTTCTGACAAACGTATTCAGGCACTAAACTTTGGGATGGCAGTCCTTGAGATCTAGGATATTTTGGAATTCGGTCTGTGTTTTGGCTTTCTAAATAAGGGAAACAAAAATTAAGTGAGTTGAACCAAGAAGATGTTCTTCCCTCTCTAGCAGTGAAGACAGGATAAATGCCCTCCATAGCCTTTTGTGAAACCCACCAGGTCTTGGTGTTCCAGAGTCACCTCTGTCCTCATAGTTAAATATCTTTTGACTTTCGTTTCATACAATTGGGTACTTATCTGATGGTTTATGCACCTTTAAATCATTCATTTAGTTTGCTATCTACCAACTTAATAATAATCACCACAGCATTGGTGGGGGGACACCGGTGAGTTTCCAAAATATTTGCTTTTCATTGTTTTCAAAATATGTTGTAATTATGCTGAATATTCAAATAGTAGGGGGATTTTCATTCCTGAAAGGCTCTAGAAAAGGAGATCATTTCTGAGCCAGAGGTCATTTCGAAGCTGGCAGCAGGCAGACAAAGGAATAAATGTACACTAACTAAAAGAAGGCGAACCCTGCGTCCTTAGGAAGGGAGGAAGGGCAGCAGGGAGTGCATGTCCGATGCAGCCTCCTGGGATCTCCTCTTGGTACCGGAGAGGAGGATGAGCAGCTTTCACACTGTGTGCGGGAGCTGGGAGAGGAGAGGAGGTCTACAGAGTCAGTGGGAAGCGAGGTCACAGGAACGAGCTCGCTGGACCAGGAGGCTTAGCATCAAGTGCCAGGAGGACGGGAAGGCTGAGCTGGAAGAGCAGAGGCTGAGCGGCTGGGCGATGGCAGGGCCAGCAAGTGCAGGAGTCCCCAGAAGCAGGCCAGGGACCCTGGGGTTTGCCTGTCACAAACACAGAATACTAATGAAAGAATGGAGGAAGAAATGGCCCCCTCCTTGTCGGGTGCTGAACCTAGGCCCTTTCCACTGAGTGCATCCCCAGTCTTTTTTATCTTTTATTTTGAGATGTAGTCTTGCTAAGTCACTGAGTTGCCCAGACAGGGATGGAATTTGCTGTATCTACCTGCCTCAGCCTCTCAGAGTGCTGGGATTACAGGTGTGCACCACCCATGTCCAATTAGAATTTTGACTTTTTTTTTGTACCGGAGATCGAACTCATAACCTTGTGTTTGCTAGGCAGGTACTTACACCACTAAGCTAAATCCCCAGCCCTCCAACTAGAATTTTTAAAATTAAAAACAGGATTGATTTCTTTTTGTCCTTTCCAAGGGGAAATGCAAAACTGTAGTCTTGATAGGTTGTGTGCTGAGTTAGGGGAGGATAAGTCTTAAAAGTTAATAATGAAATCATGTCAGCTGTTTCCCCTCTCCTGTCCCACCCTTCCTCCTGGTCTGAAGGCCATTTGTTACTCTGCTTGTGTTGACAACCATCGATTCCAAACACTACCCCATTCTCCTACTAAGAAAACTGAGACCAGAGGTCAGAAAGCAGATGGTGCATCCCTCTGGGGTTTCTTCTGCTAACTAGACCTTACCTGCGAGGGGGCAGCTCGCAGCTTGCCTGCCGCTCTGGCCTGAGCAGAACCCAGCTTGGCTGGATTACAAAACCCAGAGTTTGGATCCTCAAGCACAGTATTCTAAGGTTCAGGAGGGCCTGGAAAGGGGAAGCAGGGAGGGGTGCTCATTGTAGAGCCTTTTAGATGTGAAACGGCCTGGCATTCAACAGATTGAAACCACCTACTTTGGAGTCTGGGTTTGGAAGAACTGACTGGTGCCTTAAAAGCCTCCTTTTCACCGGAGGGGTTGAGAGGTGATGGGGGAAAGAGAAGCCAAAGGTATTAAAAGGGCAAACCTTATTCAATAGATACCTTATCTTTCGAAAAAACTTCTCCACAGTTGACTTGGAATAGGCCGTGAGCCAGAGCCCTTTTAACAAGAAGATAGTGTGGAGATTCCGAAGCCCTGGGCCCTGGTTATCTGGCCTCCATCTACAGCCCATTGTTCCTCAAAGTACACACGGGGAAGCAGGATGACTATTAATTTTCAATAGTCTTCCCTGCTTCAGGTGTGCCCCTAGGGGCCACAGGTATCATCCTGGAACAGGACCCAGCTCAGAGAAAGTAACAGCTCCCTGTTTCCAGACAGGCTTCCCGCGGCTCCTTTGAAAAGGACGGGCTGTTTTTAGGAGAGCTAATCCCACCACGGAGGTCCATTAACAGTATTAGGATGTGGACTGCCGCCATGATCCTCTGGGGAGAGCTTGGTCCTGACAATAGACAATTAAAGCTGATAACTCCAAGCCACTTGCTGCTGTTCTAATTCCTCCTAATTGTACGCTGCTTGTCCCGGCTCCTGCATTCAGGGATGAAGCAAGCAGCTCTAATCTCCAGGGCAGCTGACCCACTTCCTACAGGATGGATTCAGCATTCTTTTCTTCCCATCTGGACTTCTTTTCCTCTTTCTCCCCTCTTCCTCCTAGTTTGGAAAGAGAAAAGGCGAGGGGGTACAGGCAGGGACTGGGACAGAAGGCTTCATCCAAATCAATAACTGGGGCCTCAGACAGTAATAGCTAATCATCCACATGGGCACCTCCGTGATTAAACTCCACTTTGCATTACACTCAACAAGTGGCACGGGGCACACTCAGCACACACATCCAACTGCCAGATCACTGCTAGCTGCCAAATATGCACGTGTGTGGAGCATATGCCTCGGCGATCTATTTGTAGCTGAGTCTCACTAATTACTCTGCCACTGCCAGCAAGCCAGCAAAGCGCCCCCTCATTCCCACCCCACACGGCAAAGGCAAAGGACGTAATTCTATCTGCAGAGATTCAGAGGCGGTCTGGTGCCTGGCTGCAGGTGGTGCTGTGCTTCCCAGTCTGGAAACGAGCAAAATCTCTGTACTTCAGTTTCCGTCCCTAGGGTATATATTTATCACTAAGAAAATGTTTACAGAGCTGTATCTTCCATACCTCCTTTATTTAGCACCCTAAGGAATGCAAAATAATCTGTCCTTTAAAAAAACACAATTTTGGAATTAACACTAATCCCAACAATCAAGATTAACGTGGCGGTGTATTTTTTTTAAATCCTTGTATTTTGTATATACATACAAAATATTTACAGATACAATTATATGCTTTGGGGCATTTGCTTGAAATCATCAGGAGTAGAGGGTTACAGGTGAACCATTGTAGGTCCAGACTTGGTAACTGCTGGCTGAGTAATCTCTTGAGTATCTTTAAAAACATGTTATAGTAAGAAATTTAAGAGCTAAAACTTTAAACTAGAGGAATTTCCATGAACCCACTCTAGGCTGTCAAGGTGTTTAACTCGTTTGCCATTTTTGCCTGACAGCGGATGATGGTTAAACGGAAAAGCGCGGATGGGAGAAAAAAAGGCGTCTGCTTGCTTTACTGCTGTCCTGACTCCATCGACTAAACCAGTCTCTGAGTGCCAGTCATGGGCGGGGGGCAGGTATGTGATTTTAGCAGCTGGCAGATGTAAGGCACTTCTCATGCCCTTAAGGGGGAAGGGATAGAACCATCTGCATTTTCCCCTGAGTGATGCATCCTCCTCTGGACAGTGGCACAAGGAATCAAATATTCCAGATAACTCACTTTTCCTCTGCAGCAGTCTGAGTGAGCAAGCGGCTGGCAAGAACTCAGCAGGGGCTCAACTGATAAACTGTGTCAAACTCCAACCATTTGTCAGCTCTGAGAGAGGAGAAAGAGCTGAAGATGGACTCCGGAGGCAGACTGATGCGGTGCAACACATTAACTAGCATAAATACCGTGGGAAGGAGTAAACACATTTACTCCGGAGAAAGGAGTAATCCCAGGCACCTCACACTTAACTCAGTGTCCCCCGAGCTTTCACTTCCTTGGCTGAGGGACCAGCTCACCTTGGTGCCCAACCCAGAGCACATTTAAACAAATCAAAAGTATATTTTCTTAATCAGTTTGGCAAAAGCCTCAAAAAAATGTAAAATAGAAATTCTGTTTGACCCAGATAGCCCCCTCCCAGCTGTCTTCCCCAAGGAGTTAAAGTCATCAGATTACAGTAATGTATGGATGTCCATCAACAAATGAATGGGTAAAGAAACGGTATTTATAACTCGGCGGAGCAGCGCTGTGCCACAGGAAGTGTAAACTCTCGTCGTTTGTTGGAAAATGGATGTATCTTGAAACCACAATGGTAAGTGAAATAAATCAGACACATAAGCTTAAACGTTGCATGGTTTCTCTTATATGAGAAATCCAAAGTATAAATAATTTAAAGAGCAAAATAAAAGACAGCTAATAGGAAACAGGCAGATAGATCTCTTGCAAATGGGAGGGAGACCAGGAGATGAAGAGACGGGGAAGGAAGTGGAAGGATTGAGATGTGTTACGTACATGTGCACCTCCACACGGAGAATGTAATCATGCGCTGCAAACATGCACTAATAAAAAACCTAAAAAGGCATATTTCCTTATGGACCTGTATCTCATTAGCAACCAGTTTATACTAATATAAATGGTTGTGCCTGACTGGAAAGGTTCTCTGATGCTGATAATGTTTCCCCTTTCTCTAGAAGAGAGGTTTTCCAAAATGTCATTGTGAATTAAAACAGTGTGTTAAATTATCCTTTAAATTGTTATACGCATTAGTGTGCACATCCATTCATATGATTTTGGACTTTTCGGAAGCATTTTTAATTTCAGAAGTCCAAAACTGGGTCACAGACTGCCTAGAGTAATGGTCACAGCGCCAGCCCTGGAAGCAGACAATATTGTGCCTCTGGAGAACAGACAGTCTTCACATGCTTTACCAGTGAACCCTCCTACTGAACAAGGACTTGTCTATCTTATCATATCAGTAGTCTTCTCCCTCCTGGACTGTGAGGGATTGCGGGCATCCTTGAATACTCAGCGCTAGGCACAGTTCCCGGCCTGCATCAGAGCCCGAGTACACAGAGTAAAGTGGGTCACTGGTGCCAGCTGTGAATGAGGCGTTGCAGTGGGCTCTGAGGGTATCTTTTCTTACTGCTGCTCAGCCCTTGTGCAAGGCTAAGTGATCCAGGGCAGAAGCCACAGGATCAAAGTGCGCATGTCTGTGGAGGGGAAGGAGAAGAGCATTACTGCTGAGAGTAGTACTTGGAAACAAGTTCACCCACTAAAAACAAAAACCTCACAGGTTTCCAAACAACAGAGATTTACACTGGTCTTACAAGATCTGCTTTTGCTATATGCGCATCCCTTCCTTCCTAAACACTTCTCTCCCGCCAGTCTTAGGGCCAGGCCCCTCTTCACAACCACTCCACCCCACAGTAATTAGGGTTAACTAGAGCAATTAACAAAACAAACTCCTTGCTGCTTAGTGGGCTGATATTTCTGATTGCAAAATTGTTTTAGGATGTACAGAGCATTTTATACAAAGGTAAATAAGTTATGCAACTCTTTTGCATATAATACCTTTGTTTGTGTGCATGAAACAAAGTTCTACAACTTAAACAATGCAGTGCTAGGTCGCTAAAACAGGAGGATCCTACATTTAAGCACAGCCTGGACAAATAAATATGTAAATTAAAAGGGTTGAGTGTAGCTCAGAGGGAAGGTCCTGGGATCAATCCCCAATACTGAGGAAGACAAAAGAAGGTCCATTCTAAGATTACATTCTAAGACCACATTACATAATACTGATTCAGATCTAATGAATCTAAACTACATTATTGTTTGTAGTGGTAGAGTGTTAAACTAGTCAAGAGACAAATACATCTTTTTCTGCTACTAAGCGAAGTAACAACTTTTTATGTGACTTCTTCAATGAAAGACTGATGTAAACATAACACCACCTAAGTCCTTAATGCTTTCTACACGAAATACTGTTACGTCTAAATTTTTCATAGTCTGCCACCGTAAATTGTTTTTATACTATTTAAACATTTACTTATTAATCAACAGAGGGTTCACATAATATTTCAACAGTGCAATTGGAGATTAAAAACTTAAATTTGTTGTTTTCCTGTAGTGGCTTTATGATGAAGCTTTCTCTAACTCCCCGTTAGGGTTTAAATCTGATTCTTTGCAGTGTCTCACGTGTTGGGACAGTGATTGGAACGTGAGGGTGCTATGCTCATGGGTGGATCCATGCACTGGAGTTTAGTGGTGAATGTGCTGTCCGGATAGTGGCGGGCAGGTCACTGGGCTGTGGCCTAGCAGAGGGCACTCCTCTCCTGACCCTCTCTGCTTCCTGGCCCTGTGCCCTTCTGCCATGCAGCCTGCTGACTGTGGTCGAATCTGCTGAAACTGTGAACTAAAATAAACCTCTTCTCCTCTAAGTCGCAAGTATCAAATATTTTGTCCCAATGGTGAAACAGTAACTAACACACCACCTACCAAAGGGAGCATCTACATTTAATTAAGAGCATGGCTGGGTAGCTCAGCGGCATAAGCAACTGCCTTCCAAGTGCACAGTTGTGAGTTTGATCCCCGGTACCAAAAAAAAAGAACATGGGCCCGTTCCACTAGTCCTATGAGGATCTCTTCAAATAATATTCTCAGTGTCTTAAAACTAGCAAACAAACACAATAGCTTCTGAAGTTCCAGGGAGAAGATTTATCAGAACCAGGGGCCTTTCATAGTTAATGTAAGACTGTGTTTATCTTTTAAATATCATGAGAAACCACTGTGAATAAGTATTATAATCTTATTCTGAATGACACTGATCACTGGAAATTCAATAGTCTAGAAATATATAAAATGGATAATATGATATTAGCTCTTAGAAATCCCCTTTAGTATAGGAAAATAAGGATTTTTTTTAAACTACTGATTACTTTGGAAATGAAGCCACTGATGATCAATCACAAACTATTATTTTGTTTGTTTTTATGAGACAGAGTCTTGCTATGTAGTTCAGGCTGGCCTTGAAGTCACTATGTATATCCCAGATTGGTCTCAAACTTGGGGTGACCCCTCCTGCCTCAATTTCCCACGTGTTGACTTTACAGGCATGCAACAGTGTGTCTAGCCAGTAGCAAACTGTTCTTGCTTTCAATACATAGCTCAATTTACAAAACATTAAAGTTCTTAATGTAGTATCTTGATACATTAAATGATAATGCAAAGCAAATTTTGGTACCAGGGATCAAACTTACCACCTCACACTTGCTAGGTAGGCGCTTATGCCACTGAGCTAAAATTCCTGGCATATCCCTAAATAAATAAATAAATAAAAATTACTCTTTAATACACAAGTAACCAATGCTCATGCTACAATTTCCAAAAAATAAGGAATTCATTGACATTTCTTCAAGTACTCCTACCTAAATAAACTTAAGCAGGGTAATGGTGCAGGAGCCAGCAAAGAGCCGGACCTCAAGGTCAGTTTTGCCAAGCAGACCCCTAAGACCTGGAAACGAGAAGCACCTTCTGTAGGTGGTTCTGGAGCTCAGGATTCCTAAGCACGGAAGCCTCGGGTCTGATGGTGGGTGGAAAGTAAGTGGAAGGCAGACAGATTGAAAGAGAAAAGAAAATCAAACAGAGTCGCTTAATCAGAGGAGAAAACTGTGGCTCTTGGTTTTCCTGCTCCTCTTTTCAGACCTCAGCTCTGTTTCATCTGCTTAGGCAGGAAGTTATCATATGTGTTCTATCCATAAATCCCCAACAGAAGGTTTCATACCTGAGATGCTTTAGGTATTATTCCTTCCTAGCAAGTGAGCCTTAAAAACAGTCACTGTTAATCATTGGTACAGGTTGTAACATCTAAATATCATTTTTAAAGTTGAATCATAAAGCCAGGGCTTGCTTGAATGACATAGCAAGACTGTTTCAATAAAATAAAACAAAATAAAATGGAATCATTATAGTATTTTATAACCTTTTTTCCTTACTACTGTGAACATCTTTATCATGCTTAATTACCACAGTGCATTGCAAAGTGTAAACTATTCCATACTTTATTTAATCAAGCATACATGACTATTTTTTTATGGTATAAGGATCAAACCAAGACTTTGCTCATGTGAATTTCACACTTTACCTCTCCTGTTCTCAGGCCCAGTGTATTTACAAACTATTATATAGTATATTGAGACACTGACAATCCAAGCCTGAAGGTCAGGAGTACACAGTCCATGGAAAATTACAACCTCTAGAAATCTTAGTTTCTTTTTTAATTTCAGGAGGAAAGAGCTGGTAATTTTCTTTTGGTCAGTCACTTACTAGTACAGACCCGCAGTAACTTACCTGCAAATCCAAAAAGTCTTAAGATTGAAAGTTTGGCTTTTCTCCCCATGGCCATAGATGAATTCCCACCACCAATGTACTACAATGCCTTTAGCACTACTCTTTGATTCTAGGTAACTCCTCTGTAATTTCCATCACCCACTGCCACAGAGTTAGTGCTATGAATTAGTTTCCCCGCCTTCCCTCCTTTCTCAGGCCTCCACGGCTCCCTCATGCTGAGCTGAGCCTGCCCATAGCCTGCCCGCTCGCTCTGCAGTGTCCACCTTTACCCTGTCTTCTGCTGACCCTGAGGTACCCCCTCCAAAATCTGAAAATTCTGAACTCAGTCATACCTAGACCCTGAAGGATGCGGCTGAGGACAAGGGACCTGAATCAGGGTCAACCCTGGAGTGAAATCTCCCTCTCCAGGGGGCCACGGGGCCTGTGGCTCCCTGCAGGGAGTGATCCTGGTTAGCTAGTCAGTTGTAAGCTCTTCTCTTTTCATACTAACTTAAAAATTGCCAATAACTTTTAAATAGCAGAACGCTTTGCCATAGGGCTGAGGGTGGAGCTCAAAGGTTGCCTAGTAGGAACAAAGATGTGGGTTTGTGGGTTCTAACCCCACCACGGTGGGCAGGGAACAAGACCATGGTCTAGGCAAAACAAGAAATGGGAGTAATAGTTCCTTTAATATTGTTCAGCTGACCGGAGGATATGGAAGACAACACGGCAAAATCCTTTTGAACATTTTCAAATTAAAAGAATAAATCGATACAATGGGATGTTACAGCACATTGTTAATCAACACCATAAGGCAACCAATTTCACACCGGGCGTGACACAGGGTACACAAACTCCCTTATCACAGGGTTCTGTCCCCTGTTGGCCGCCTCCTGGCAGAAGTTCCCCCTACTCCTCCTCCCCTGCAAGCCCATCACTTCCCCTCCAGGGCCCACCAGAGTCAGCTCTGCACACAACACAGGCTGTGGCTTCCTGGGAAGCTCAAAGGCCCGCGGCATAAGGTTCCCTTCAAAGCACCCTGGAAGGCTGTGTGGGACGAGCAGCATCGAAACCATCCTCTTTCCAGAGAACAGCTAAATCAGCCCACCAGATTTCTGTTCTCATTTACCAGGAGCTCGGCACAGAAATGGGTAGAAGGCTGTCGTGCAGCTGCCCCACGCAGGCAGCACCCCAGACGGCGGAGTCACATCTGGGCAAGGCCTCCGAGTGGGATGTGCTGAGATCCGGTTATCTGGTGTTGGCCTCGTTAGAACTGGGTCAGAGAGAAACCTGACTGGGATGGGAAGGGCCTCCCCCCGACACTCTCCTCCTCTCTTATTCTTTCTGTAACACAGAACAGGAGGGCTGCGTTTGAGGAGTCTGAGCACTTCAGTCTCATGTTTGAGGAATCCGAGTACTTTCGTCTCAGGTGAGACTCCGTCTCGAGATGAAACGCCACGTGCTGCCCTTCAGTGTCGAGAGGCCGAGAAAAGGGACGATTCCCAAAGCGTCTCCTTCACAGGCCCGAAGCCTGCCTACGACTTGTGTATCACTCCCCAGAACACCCTGTGGAATAATTTCCAGGTTGAACTAGTTGTTACCTTTTAAAAAGTGAATTTATTCTTTACTTCTCTTTTTCTGCCCGCAAAGGAATTATTAAGAAGTTCAGTGTCCAAAACCTGGTACGGACAGAAATGCAACAGGCCAGGCAAAGGCATTAGAAAATGGAACACCCAGTGCGCCATAAAACATGCCCTGCAAACATGGTCCTGGGCAGTCCTCTCACTGCTGCACACAACAATGGCCTGAGAGCTTAAAATAGTGATGTCCAAGTTGCATCTCAACCCAGTTAAGAATGGTGGAGTGGGACCTTGGCACTCTTATTTTTAAAGATCTTTGAAAGATTCCAATGGGCTGTCAAATTTGAGTACCACTGCTATGATTTATCATATGCCCACCTCTATATGCTACCCACAAATTAAAATATTCTTTTCCCAAAAGCCTCCCATCAAAGACAGTGTACTATGGTTGTGGGATGTTGACAGGAACAGCTTTTGAATGGATGGGTTGGACTGCTAATAGACAACTCAAAGATATTACTTAGGATGGCTCATGTCTGTGGCCATGGATTGTATTCTTCATTTCAGCTATGAGTAAATACTGTAGTGTGAAAAGGGGACTACCAAGAACACAGGCGAATAAACAATACAAGAAAACCAACTCAAAATTCTTACTTGCTACTGAAAGTGGGCTAGTACTGTCATCTTCATGTATTAATTTTTCGTTATATACATATATACATACATACACACATATATATATACACATATATAGCCAGCATTCTTTAACTCTGATCATCTGATTTAGAATACGAGTAAAAGGTATGACAAGATGCATTCGTAATATAAATGGCTCAAACGTCACTATAAATCATTGATTCCTCAAAGGAACAGTGTGGCAGATTATCTAAGGTTTTGAGCAGTGACATGCACCTGCAGTTCCAGCCATTAGCAAGGCTCAGATAGGAGGATCACAGTTTGAGGGCAGTCCAGCAATTTAGTAAGAACCTGTCTCAAAAGATAAAAAGAGATGAGGGTGTAGCTCAGAGGCAGAGCACTTGCCTAGAGCACGCAAGATGACAGGTTGGGTCCCCTGCACTGCAAAAGAACAGCGAAGTATTTCAGGGTAGCAAAAACTGCTCTGTGGAGTATGGCATGATGCTAAGCACATGAGACACAAGATTTGAAAACATAGTATGTTTTCAAATGAATGAAAGATAGAAGCACCATGCGATGAGGCAGTGATGGCAAACCTATGGCACGAGTGCCACAGCAGGCTGTGCACATCACTGAAAGCTCTAAGAGGTTCCCATCAATGCTACAGGGTAATTACAGTCACATACTAATGATGCTATTAATATTTGCATAGAAAAAGATGATAATTCTTAAAAATTTTAGGGTTTACCTGAATTTCTAGATATTTAAAAATCATTCTTTGTTGGTATAACTTTTCTGGAAAGAAATTTAGCTATGTATTTTTAAAAGCCTTGATTTATACCCTTGGGCCACATGATTACATTGATGGAAATATATTCATAGGAAAATAATTTGAGCAAAATTATATTAGCATATTTTATTACAATGTTATATATATTACAACAAACTAAAATGGTGTTCATATTTGAATTTACTAAATAAACCAATTTGCTAGATTAGCCTAGTGCCACATGATATAACTATTATTCAGCCTTTAAGAAAGTTTTGAAATAAAGGTGATATGTAAATGCTTATGAGAAAATGAGACAAAAACACTGTAATTTTACTTCTATTCTTGTAACTACTAAAAATGCCTTATTTTTTGTATGATAAAGAAAACACCTAAAACAATTAAAAGGAAGTGTCTGAATGTTGATTCTCAAATTCTATTCCTCTAATTAGTCTTAATGAAGTTAACAGTTTGGTCATAAATTTCAGTTAACCATAATCCCCAACCAGTACCCACCCACCTGGTCCTTATGTCGGGTCTTTCAGATGACCAAAGGTATTAGCCTTTGAAAACTGACTTAGCTAAAAAACATGCAACACACAAAAAAATGACAACCACTCAGGAAACCTGAAAAGACAATCACTAAAAACACTGACAGAAGACAGTATAGATCGGGAGAGGGAAGAATTAAATCTATTTTCCAAAGTAGCTCCTTTTCTTGTAGCGGAAGTTAATCTGATTGCAGACCATAATTAGAGAATGTTTTAAAGTGAAACACATACACACACAGAAGGCAGTCGAAGCCCGTTCTGAATTTCCTTTCTCACTGAGGCAACCCTTCCCCTGAAGTCAGGCCATCTGAAGGGTGTAGCTCACAAGAGTGCAATTTTTATCCTGCAGAAACATTGAGCTTGGCTGTCTGCCAGGGAATTCTGGAGGAACAGACCGAATTAGGGATTTACCTTCCACATGTTTGGCACGTGTCATTTAAAGGGCTGAGATGCCTCTTCCTCCGTGCTACCTGAACAGTGGGGAGTGCTGTCAAGTATGGGAAAGGGAATGAACTTCACACCGTAACAAGATACAACATCACCTAACTTCACAAGCTCGGTATTCTTCACAGATCCTAGCTTGATTGCTTTCCACGACTGATGCAACTATGCATACATTCTAGGTATCTGTTACTACTGGAAGGAAAAAGTCCATTTCCCCTAAAATCTAAAGATGCATTCATTTTTTAACACTTGACATCGCTTTCAAGTTGTAACAGTCTAGCAAGGATAGGATCCAAATACATTACACACAGTAGAACTCCCAAATATGCAACGCTGGGGGAGGGGAGGCTGAGGGGGATGGTAGGGGTGATGATTAAAATGTTACTGTATATGTACAAATTTGCCAAAATGAAGCTTATTAAACTGTATAATCAAGGGCTGGGGATTTAGCTCCGAGGCAAAAGCATCTGCCTGGCAAGTGCAAGCTTGTGAGTTTGATGCCTGGTACAAAAAAGGAAAGATAGAAAGTTTAAAGTGTATAAGCAATATGGTCAAATAAAAATGTGAGAAGAAAACATTAAAAGTAATTGGATTGTAAAAAACAGAAACAAACCTTTGCAACATAATGGCTGTTTTAGTGTCAGCACTTATGGTTTCAAATCTCTTTTGTTTGTTTGCTTTGTATTCAAATTTATTTGTTTGCTTGCTTATTTTCAAATTTTCAATTCTTTTTGTGGTCCTGGGCATCAAACCCAGGATCTCACACATGCAAAGGCAAGCACTCTACCACTAAGCTATTATTGGGAGTTATGTATAACCAAACTACTGAATCTGTTCTCATCACTGTGTAAGTTTTTAAAGTCAGTTGACCATATGCTAATGTACTAAACACTTTGTAGACTCTGGATGTCAGAAGGGATCCTATAGATCTCTTCATTTTAGAAGAGGGGCAAAGTGACTAGCATTCCGGCAGTCTGAGGCAGGAGGGTTGCAAGTTTGAACCCAGACTGGGAAAGGCTGGAAAGTTCTTGGTTGAGAGAGAGAGAGAGAGAGAGAGAGAGAGAGAGAGAGAGTAAGAGAGATGGACGGACAGACAGACGGACAGATAGAGACAGAGACAGAGAGAGATATAGCCAGTTGACCATGGTGGTGCACTTAGGAAGCTGAGGCAGAGGATTACAAGTTCAAGATCAGCCTGGGCAACTGAAACTCTGTTTCAAAGTAAAATACAGAAAGAGTAGCTCAGTGGTAAAGTGCTCCTGGGGCTGACTCCAGTACCACAAAAATAATGTAAACAAACAAACAGTCAAAGCCGATACATGCAAGTTTTAATGATGTGTAAAGGAAGAAAGGAGAGTCTGCCTTCTGCACCAAGTACCCGTACAAAAGGCCACGCCAAGGCTGAAAACAGTTCTTATCTCTACGGAAAAGAAGTGGGTGGCAGGGGATGTGTGTGGAGTTTCACTTGATTCCTTTTGGCCCCTTTAAGATTTTGACCCATATGAATATATTTATGCAAAATATGTAACCTAAATAAATTATATATAAATTTCTTTAAATTAAAAATAATAGGGCTAGGGATATAGTGCCTAGCACAGTGCTTGCCTGGTAAGTGCAAGGTCCTGAGTTTGATTCCTGGTACACACACACACACACACACACACACACACACACACAAATAATGCCAGTGAAGATATGCTCAATCATGATGAAAGGCCATTTGGCAGATGAACATATTTAATTGTGATAAAAAATTTAAATTTACCATTTTAAGTGTACAGCTTTGTGGTATTAATTACCTCCGCCGTGTTATGCAATGATCACTGCTATTTCTGGAACATTTTCCTCACCTGAAACACGAGCTCTGCACCCTGAGGCCCCCGTTAATCTCTATTTCTGTTGCTACAACTCTGCCTTTCCCACTTAGGAACGGCAGTCCTGTTGTGTCTGGCTCATGTAACTTTCCACAAAGCGTCCCTGTGCCGTGTACACGTAGGCCTGTGCTGGCACCGCGCTCCTGTGGACAGATAGTACTCCAGGGTACGGGCACGCCCATCTTGCTCAGCAGTTCTTCAGTTTATGGACGCACAGGTTGTTTCCATTTTTGGCTACTGTCAATAATGCTGCTACAAACATTGCCACAGGAGTATCTGAGCCTGTGTTTTCAATTCTTTTGGGTATATATCTGAGAAAATTTCTGGGTCATATGGTGATTCTATGTTTAATTTTTTGAAAAAGCAAGACTGCACATTTTAATACAAATACTATACTTACATGAATTTATTCCAGGGAAAGACCTATGGACGTACCCAGAGAACTGCCCACAAGTTTTTGACCATAAGTCCTGTTTTTATGTATTAAAAGTTGGAAACAAGCCAAATGGTAAACAATATGGAATCAGTTAAATGTCTTATTTGTACAAGCAAATTCTACGGGGCGTTGGGGGTAATGGCTCAGAGATTTGGCTCTAAGGTCCGTCTGGCTGCGTTAAGATCTTGACTCCACCACTCACATGCATCTGACTTTAGGCGAGTTAACTGCCTTCTCTACGCCTCAGTTTTCATTAGTAAAATGCAGATAATAACAGCATTAAGTTCACTGTGAGGTTGTGAGCACTAAATCACTTAATACACACGAAGCATCTGGAAAAAAACCTGGCACACGACTGTGCTCAATAGATGTCCACAGGTATGCTTCAAATGCTTTGTGACAAGCATGCCCTAGTTTTATAATAAACAACAGTATTGCACAAGATATATAATGGGGACAGTACTTGGAATTCATATCTGGTATTACTATCATCATTTTGGTGAAAAAAATACATCCATAAAAAAGATTTTTTAAATGTATACACAAAATATTAATCATCCATTATAACTAGGTGGTAGAAATCCTGATTTTTTTCTATATTTTTTTCAGATTGTTAAGAAAAATTATAACTTTTACAATCAGAAAGATGTTAAAAATTAGAAAGGAGAAGAGCATTCTTTTTAAAATATTCAGTTTGGATGCCTCAAATTGAAACACATTTTGTACTGTTTTGAAATGTCTAACGTTAAAAATCTAATCTGCTCTGAGGCAGAATTATGAAGCAAAAAGAAATTCTCTTCCATGAGACTGCCTACTTGATTAAAATCTTATTTAAATTTTTTTATTAAAACCTGGTAATCATCTTTGATGGTGAAGTTCTAAGACCTGTGTGGCCAAGCCCTCCTCCCGGCTTCCTCCCGCCTCTTGTGACATGATCAGGCAGCTCCTCCTGTCCATCTGCATGATGAATTAAATGTATGACAGTTATGACAGGTGAGGAGAACATGGAGGGGCTTAACAGCAGGGATAAAATAAAGCACCCGTCTAAGAACAAAGCCCCACCAAAGCTGGCCCATTAATGACCACGCAGAGAATCTCTTTATTTGTCTCGCTGGGAGCCATAGACAATAGGTGGTGAGGCAGAGCGGCTGTCTCTCCAAGGGCTCCCAACCAACGAACTGAAAATCTTAGAAACACTGCTAAACGCATCTGAAAGACGGGCTCCGCTTTCCTGCACAAGGGCAGGGCAGCCTTTCAATGTTGTATTAATACAATAGATTTAAATTTACAGCTGGACTAAGTGGAATTACTCCATATAAACCATAATATCTATCTGCAGGGATCCAGCTAAGCCCCACGGGAGACTCGTCTAACAGGACAAATCCAAGGAATTTTGGAAGTCAATCCAGTAGGATTACAGGGCAGCCCCTCATTTGGAAGTCACAGGCTCAAGCTACGGAATCAATGAAGTCTCAGTCTTCTTTTATCCTGACCTCTTATCTGAGGCCTACTGACCCAGTTTTTACTTATTCTTTTTTTTGGGGGGGGGTGGGGTACCAGGGATCAATCTCACAACCTTGCACTGGCTGGGCAGGTGCTTACACTGCTAAGCTAAACCCTTGGCCCCAGTTTTTATTTAAAACAAACTGAGAGACTAAAGATAATATTATTTACTGTAATATTTATGTAATGTTGTTGGATGGCTACCCTGGTCAAAAATGAACTTTTGTGCAGTAGTAAAAATAAACTTTTGAAAAGCATTTGTATGCCAAAGTATAGGTGTTGGGGCTGGGGATTTAGCTCAGCGGCATAAGCACCTGCCTTGCAAGCAGGCAGTCGTGAGTTCCATCCCTCATACCCATAGAAAAAAAAAAAAAAAGGAAACAAAGTATAGGTGTTTTTGTAGTTACACTAATGATACATTCTACACGCTAAAGATACACATAAGAAAAAATGGTACAGTTTCATCCTTCAAGACTTTTAGCCATTGTTCATCTTATTGACAACACAAGGTGTTGTAAAAGTTAAATTATAGCATGTGCTGTCATCTAGGGTGTAGAGCTCCTGAGTTGGTTTGTGTGCGGACAGGTCTACACACAGTAGTTATCTAAGAAATGCTGGCTGGATAAATAGTAAATAAAGCCATCAACAAAAAGGCTTTAGGGTCACAGACATGTTCCAGCCATTACAATGACCTTCAAGTGCCCCCCATCAGAATCACTCCTGGGCAGCTGGCTGTCTGTGCAGTCCCAGGGACACACTGTGGCTGGTGAAGTCCTACTGAGATCAGGCAAGGTAGGAGCAGAGAGCAGTGACTCAGGTGATAACACCCCATGTTCAAAATACAACTCAAGACAGAGGTGCCGATGGCCTGCGGAACAGCACACACAGGTTTCACTGGGACGACTGTGATACATACTTCACTCGTGACCCTCCGTCTGTGAGAAGGCCACACTGCAGTGGCAGGAAACAAGAACATAAAAGACAGCGACCGGAAATGCATGGAAGAGTAGGCTCAGAGCCTGAGTGACAAAACAAAGGCTGTGTTTCAACAAGGAAAGACACCTCCCACTCCTTTCTGTCCTCCTCCAGCGGGGGCACTGATCCCACCTCCACCCAGGCTCCTCGCCTTGGTAGACACCAGCACCCCACACGGGAGGAGGCCCTCCCATGGTGTCAGCAATGAGCCTCTCTCTTCCCGTGATGATGCCAGTGGGACCTGTCCCTGGAATGGGGCCACCTGTGGGAGGCCCCATGCCAGTGAGTCTCCAATCATGTAACCTCCTGCTTGGCCCATGAAGGTGCCCCCAGACTGGTAATGACTCTATCAGACCAATAAAGCTCGAGGGGCAGCCTCTTTATGTCAGTTTTGTAGTATTTGTTCTGCTTTACCGGGACATCGTGGTGCAGTGACTCTGAGTGTTTTCTAACAGTGCACAGTACAAGAAGTCTTGCTTCTCCTCCCTATGAAAGAGAGAATGGTTCTGAGGGCAGAAGTGGGCAAACAGTTTCGTTTGCATTGTGAAATATGGAAATAAAATTGTCAGCTCTTAAAAAAAAAGCCAACTCACTAGCTGATGGGAGACCCCCAGCCAGGACGATGAGGCTCCAACACTCAAGGCCCTTGGCTGTCGCTTGGGTCCCGGGCAGCGGGCAGTCCCTTGCTAGCTCCCTTTCAGCCTCTGAGAACTCAGGCCCAGTGTGCATTCTTTCCTTCTCATTATGGAGAACCAGCTCAGGGGTATGAAGCATAAGAACCCACTTATGCCCACACTGCCAGAGAAACAGACGAAAGCATGTCCCTGAGGCAGGCAGCCAGCACCACGAATGCTGCTTGCACACATTCAGAAGACAAGCTTTGCTCTCCTCTGGCTGGTCTGTTTCACCAGGAGAATTATTCCCATGGTCTTCAAAACCCCAAAGTCAAGTCATTTGGCAGATAACCCTCAAGTATGAGGACCACTGCAGAAATGTCCACCTGAGTTTTAACAGCCCAACAGTTTCCCTGGCTGAGCAATTGCTGCTGCTGCTTTGTGACCAGGCCTGGATTTCGTCTGTCCACGGTTCAACACCCGGGGTGGACATCTGGCAGCAAAGGCAAGCTGCTTTGGAGCCTTATCTGAATGACGATACTTAACTTTCACCACCTGGGCTGGGCCTTGCCAAGGAAGCAGCCACACTCAATTACTGCCTCTTCCTCTCTGACAACTACTGTTTAGCCCCACTTCCAGCTGATAGGAATTGGTAGAAGCTATTTTTAGGCAGGACAGTGGTTTCCCCTTTCATCTACGAGGAATGTACTTCCTCTTACAATATCTGGATTGGGGGTAAAATTTTAATACTAAGGCATTGTCATTACTCTTTGCAGAATGAATGAGCTTTAACCTTTTTAAGGCAACTTTACATTCAGTTATTCTCTATGCTGCTTCTTGTTAAACGATACAAATAAACAGAATAAAGACTAAACTCCTACGCGCTGCACTCTGACACAATAGAAAAGGATCATTTACTTTAAATAATTAGACTATTGTACAAGGGGAAATTAACCAAAATAACACTGATAGTTTTTAACCTTCTATCTTCCTTCTTGGATGTTTCCTCTCCCATATTTTTGTCTTTTTTGTTTGCTTTGTTTTATGGTGTTGAAGATGGAACACAAGGCCTCACGCATGGTAGACAAGTGCTCTGAGTTACATCCTCAGCCATCTTTTAAATCTCAAGCTAACAAATGATTTGATCAAGAGCTTGGTTCACTGTGTAGTACAATTACAACAAAATTTCCAGAATTGGCTAACAAATTTATTTGGGATTCATCATAAAACATTCCTTTCATGTTTTTTTTCATTTTTTTGAAATTTGTTTTTAAGGAACTAGAAAATACTAAATTGATTATCTCTATGCATACAGGGATGCCTTAGAGAAAATATGTATCACACACAGGCCAAGCAGTCAATATCTGACTCTTAAATACTTAAAAACAAGGAGAACTCCATGCTTGACGTGTTAGCAATTCATGCTTTAAAATGTGACTGCTCATGTCTTCATTTGGGTGTGCAATGCACAGCGGGATACATCTGTGCACAAGACGCAGATTAAGACCAAGAAGACTCTACCTGGGAACACCTCGATCACAGCTGTGTGCTTGCCTTGGCAGCGCATATCCAGGTCAGGTTAGTTCTGCCAAGACTACTTGCTCCGTGACCAAGATGTGAAAGCCTGGGAGTACACATACTTGGTGTAAAAGGCAGTCTTTGAAAATCTAAGTACATTATTTTCTCTGGTGCTTTTTTGCCAGTTGAAGAAAGATCTAGAAAGAGATGTTGAGTTAGTTTACAATGACCTCCTGCTGACCTGGTGGTAAAGGTTTTAAGGGTAGAGCGGGTGGTCAGTCAGGAAGCCCCCAAAAAATAACATGAGGAAAGGGATGCATTTGTGGGGACCTGGGATCACCCCACCATTCTTATTGTAGATGGAGGGCATACCCTTCGCCCTCTGAGGGGCAAGGAATCCATTCATCTTCATTTAGGCTCTTTCGGACGGGGGCAGGAGACAGGGCTATCATTTCCTTTGGCTCTTAAGCACAGAACCAGCAGTGATTATTCATCTACCAAACCTTCCAGAAATAACCAGGGAAGAATCAGCATTCTCTGGACACATTAGCTGTCCTCCTGTTGGAAACCAAGGGCTGCAAGCCCAACCTGTAATTGAAAAAGGTGTGTGAACTGGGCTGGGAATTACGTTGTAAAAGATTTGGAGAGCTATTCACTAAACTTTTCTATTCTGGAACAACTTCTGTTAGAGAAATTCATTACAAAAGATGTTTCACTCTTAGAAAGGGTCATGTTCGGCCAGCGTTTTCTGTGTACATCTGGTTACAATGGCTTTCGTGAGACTCTGCTTCTATCAAATGCCCACTGGCCACTGCACAATGGCACCCAGAACTGGAAATGCATCTCACATTCTGCAAATCAGTGGAAAAATCGGTATCAAGATACAAATTGTCATGTTATGTACTAGTTCATGAAGAAGTGACACATGTCCCTTCTCCATGTTTAGTTTTCTGAAGGACAAAGAAATAGAAAATTACCTTTGGTACTTAGATTGTAAAGAATAAAAAAAACCTACTACATATGACAGAGACGTGTTCATATACAAAAATCTAATAAAATACATATGTTAAGCATATAAAAAGTATGTTTTTTAAAAAAATCTACAGATAGAACCAAATTTGAAATGGGTAAGGAGTTTTTTTTTTTTTAAATAAACAGCCTAAAAGAGTTATAAAAACAAAATATGTAGATATTGGAAGAGATTTTTTGGAACTTTAAAGAGAAAGGACAGTAGTAAAGATATTAAAATTTCACTGTTATCTATTTTCTACTTGCTATTCTGGCATTTTCTAACAATTTTCATCCTTGCCAATCTGATAAACAAAATGGATTGGGATTGTTGGTTTTGGGTCACAGCAGATCCTCTCCTCCAAGACACTGTAGCTATGCTCTGAAGACTACTTCCCATATAAACCTCCTGGACAGGCCTAAATTCAAAAGTAGAAACTGATCACCGATGAACCAAAACCTACTTTGCCTGGTGGATATCATTCATCTCCGAAATGCACGAAGACCTCTGCCCCTAATTAGCTGAAAGCATTAAATTCATCATTCAATGTCTCTGAGCCTCAATTGCCTTATTAAGACTGCGACTCTAACAAGAAATAGTATGTCTTATGCTATGGTAGTTTTCACTGCTGGGTATAAAGGCCAGATTTTGCCCCTGGGGGTGGCCAAAATGAAGTAGAGGAGCTCACAATCTGACTGTACACTAGAAATTACATTTGGAACAACAATGAGCTATGGACGTGATTATCATGCCACTGCATGATGAGTTCAGCGTGATGGGAAGACAGGGTGGTGGCTCAAAAGCCAAGTATTGAAGGACCAGGACCAGGAACTGCTGAAGACCCCCAGTCCAGGACAGTAGAGCCACTTAGCTGGACTGCTTGATATTCTGGCTTGAGTCTGTCTCCCGAAGCCTCATTTTTCACAAGTGGCTAAATCTAGATAGAGTGTGTGGCTGGTTTAGGGTGCAATGCTGGGATTAAGGGTGGGTGAGGATTAAATTAGTCCACTGATTGGACTGGCACTGCCCCAATGCTGGTAGACTGCAGAACTGTGTCTCCTCTGTAATGCCCAGCTGCCCAGCCCCTTAGCCTTAGAACTAGCTGGTTATGGACAAAACCTCTACAGACTCTGAATTAAATAAACCTTTTTCTCCTCGAATTTTTGGCACTGAGGAATTTTGTTTCAGCAATGAGAGAAAAGTAACTAAGACAACTGATTCCTTAGACATTCAACTGAAAACCAAAAAGAGAAGCAGGGGGTTTGGCATCAGGTTGGGGTTCTCATTTTTGCATCTGCCCCCAGATAATTTCTCCTAAGCTCAGTTCTTTTGAAGCGTGTGATACCAATCTCCACTTCCATCTTCCCAACACCTTTCCTACTGTCATTCTTAAAATTCCTCAAGTCACGTTCGAGCTTCCAATTCAAAGAACAATGGTCCTCCTTTTTCCCTGCCCGTAAGTGCCCGTGTCCTGAGCCTCAGCACTGTCTTGCGGGGTCCGATGCAGCCTTTCTGCTATTGAGTACGATTTTGTTACGTGGCCCCTCCTTTTTCATACTTACCCCAGCCCAGTTACTGAGGCACCTCAGCCTCTCCCCAACACACTGCCATCAATCTTTCATTCCCCAAAGGGCAAGGAAACCATGTCACATGTTTAGCAGTGACCCCATCCTGTCGAGTAAATGGGAAATTCTCTATTCTTGCTATTTCTGAGAACTACTTCACAAAATCATACTTTCTTGGGAAGCTTCTTCCTTTGGCTTTTGACCTCCTCATTCTCTAGTTTTCTTCCTACCTCACTGACTACTTCTAATTTACTTTACTGAATCTTAATCTTTCTCCTTAAAAACTTGTGACCTAGCGTTCAGTTACATCTCATTTTTCTTTATGTCTAATTCTTGAGTTTAACCAGTACATGATGATGGCTCTCAACTTTAATCTCCAGCCCAAAGCACCCCCTGAACACTGGATCCCTGTAAATATTTCCTTACTTGATATCTTTGCTTGATATTTGAGGGACATCTTGATCTTGACAAGTGAAAATAGAATTGATTCTCTTTTCAAAACTGCTATGTCCCTGTCTCCCAATCTCAGTGAATAGTACTTCTTTTTACTAGGTCAAAGTCAGGAGTTATCAGTCATTTAGGATTCCCTCTGACTTTGCCTCCACCACTCACATCTAGTCTATCTAAATCAAGTTTCACTGGCTTTCTGATCCCAATGTATTCCAAATCTTCCAAAAACATCTACTCTCCTAGCCCAAGACCCTTTGATCTCTAGACTACTGAATGAGTGACTGTACTAACTGGCTTTTTCTTCCTCCATGGTTCCTGCTATCTGTTTTTCAAGATGTAAAATATTAATCACATGATGTCAATTCAATGATAAAACATACTGAAGGTGCTCCGTCATCCTTAGAATGAAATTAAAATTCTCTACACAGCACAGGATGTAAATAAGACCTTCCTTTTTCCCCCCCTCTGTTCTTTGGATTACATTTCCTGTCAGCTAGTTTTCCTGGTTCCAGCTACATTGGCTTTCTTTTCTTTTCCCTTGCTCTAAGCAACAGTACATCTTTTTGAATCTGTACCACTCTTTCAGGGCCAACTCGTCTCATTATGGTCTCTGTCAAACGGCACCTCCTCAGAGACCTCTCTTGCCTTCCTTTATCTGAAACAGCACTCTCTCCCATCACTCGTCATCCTTTCACGGTGTGTTAGTTCCATTATTACATCATCACCATCACGATCTCTTATGAGTACTAAAATTATATTTATTAATGTTTTTATGGATTTGTCTTTCTCACTAGAATATAATGCTCATTGGGAATTTAAAACAATGTTCAATTCAGGTAGGTACTCAATATATTGTTTGGATGAAGGAATCATTGAATGAAAGGATGAAGACTTTGAACACTCAGACATTTAGATTTGGCTCAGGGCCTGGGGATACAGCTCAGCAGCACAGCGCCTACCTGGCAACATTAGGTTCTAAGTTTGATTCCTGGTTAAATAAATGAATTTGGTTCACTGACTGTTGTGCACAGTGAATCCCTGAACGAGATGCTGACATTATGAAGTTGTTAAAGAATGGAATGTCAAAGTAGAAACAAATAGAGCATAGAATTCATTCGTTGTGAAGCTATAATGGGCTGGATGTTTGCATCTTCCTGAAATTTATATATTAAAATCCCAGCCTCCACTGTGTCAGTAGGATGAGATGGGGGCTTGGAACTTGGTACTGAAATGGGATTAGGGCACTTACAGAAGGGAGAGCTCTCTCACTCACTTCTTGCTATGTGAGAAAACACTAAGAAATTGGCAGCCTGCAATCTGGAAGAGAAGCCAGTGATGCTGCGCCCTGAGCTTGTACTTCCCCGCCTCCAGAGCTGTGAGAAATACACTTCTGCTGTTTATAAGATGCTCAATCTATAGTACTTTGTTACATTAGTTGAAACTTATTCAAAGGCTATTCCAAGAATCATCTGAGAGTTGAAAAGAACTTTTGCTAAATATTAGTATAGGGTGGAATAAAATGTAAGGAAAGGCCAAGGAGAGGACAAGCCATAAAACACTTCAAGACCATAAACTTATACAGCAAGAAATGCTCCCTGCCCAAATGGGGAAGTCAGGGAGAAGCAGCTTGGGCATAGGGAGGAAAAATGAAAATTAATCTGCGGCAAGTTCCACCTACCTTTAATAGCAAGTTGGGCTGTTAACTTTATAAAACATCTTTCCTTATTCTGGAGTTACCTATATTTTTAAACAGGAAAGTGAAGTTCCTTAAACCTTAAGGATTAATTCACATTTTCTTAGAGTAAGAGGTGTATAGAAATAAAAACTGAAAGCACAAGGTCCTGAGTTGGATTCCTGGTTCCAGATAAATAAATACATATAAAAACCTAGTTACACTGAGTTCAATCCCTCATTCTAAGAAAACACACACACACACACACCCCACCTGAATTTTATATAGAGCAGGATCAAGTGATTATTATTTCCAGTTTCATTTTAAAAGATGATTTATGGCTCTACTAGGAATCTTCTGTCACTGCAAGTGATTTAAAATATCTCTTTGACATAGTTTCTTTGAAACAGTGATGTTGGCATTCTCTGCACTGACATATGTAAAGGTGATTTATTAAAAAGAAAAAAAATCAGTATCATGCAAGAAACCAGCAAATTTTTCCTGAAAATTCAAGAGAAACACACACACACACACACACACACACACACACACACACACTTTCAATTTATACGCCATTTACTATGTATCCCAAATCAACAGTTGTGAAAAATTAAGAACCGCTGCCTTTTCTCAGGGTCTATATGAAAATGCAGCAATTATGTGAATATATGTGTTAGATGTATGAGAGCTAAAGCTTCTTTTTACCTTTCTATACAAATGTAACATGAATACCAGTGCTTGAACATGCTTTTCTCTAAACCACTCATAAAAATTCTTGAGGTTCTTAACCTTACTGGAAAAGAAAACCTCAGATGACTATAAAGTAAATACACAGCATATTCTCAATATCATAGCCATCTTCAAGCAATTTCTCACACTTATAATGCATTTATTTTTATACAAAGCAGATGCATGTCTTTGGGGCAAACCACGCCTTTCATTCTTATGTTGTGAAAGTCCCTTCTAATTAAAACAGGAAATACAAATTTCCTTGTCTAGTTCTGAGGATAAATCCTACTTAGCACAAGCAGCTGTCTGCAATTTCTGATGAGCACTTTCTGGCTATTCTACATGCGCACTGCTGGGTTCCTCTTTCTGGATCCCTTTAGTGTCCACATCCTGTGTCCCTGCTTTTGCATACGTGGGCACATGAAGCCAAGTAACAAACACAAGCGCTGCTACAGCTCTGAACACTTGAAATTCAGAACCGAGCAGACTGCGTATGTTCTAGAGGAAGTGTGAAGTAAAATGCGTGAAATGAGAAATTATTCAAAGAAAAGGCCAGGCACAGAATGCAGGACAAAAGGTCCTGAATTTCTTTTAAACAGTCATTCTTTAAATGCTTTTCAGTAAGGCTTAAATTGCAATTAGGAAGAATCTGGTCCCACCTTTCTAATTAAAAAGCACAAGTAGTTCCTTTACAGACCACAACAAAGAGCAAATAGACTCAAACCCACTTCCTTCACAAGAGCGTCTCTTTAGAACTGTTTCTAAGCAGTCGTGTGGCTGATGAAATGGGCTACTGGGTCAAAGGGAATTGAAGCTCAAGCCAACAGACACACATTACACTGGAGTAGATGCGTGGGGCAGTTTTGCCTTGTTATGTAGGCGACATTAACACCCTCCGAGCTGCATTTCAGGGCTGGTCAGTTAGTTCATGTCCAGTCACTTGCACAGCAGAGGGGTGGCGCGGGGGGTGCTAGAAATTGCCTTCTTCACTCAGGGTAGGATCTGTGGGTTTGAGTGCACACTCCTTGTGCTGGCCCATTTTGTCACTGAGGGCTTGCTCAGCACACATGGGTGGGACGCTGCATCCTGCTGGGGTGTGCAACAAATACTTGGTGATGGAAGTCTGTGCTTCAGTAACGAAATAAAATTGCTTTGTAGTTTCATGTGTAAAATAGTACAATATAGAAACTCTTAATAGACTTTCTTTTTTTTTTGGTACTACAGATTGAACTCATGAACTTGCACTTGCCAGGCAGGCGATCAATGCCACTGAGCTAAATCTCTGGCCTAGAGAGAAATTCTTAACTTGAAAGCTTTTTCTTTTACCCTTAAATACCTCAATTTTAACTTTTATATCTGCAACAATATGTATTTTTCCTTGAATGAAAAAGTTAAGAATATACCTCCCTCCCAATCATCCCTTGCCACATAGAGTCTTAATTTTATTTGGATTCTCAGTTAAGAGTCTTATTACTTAACCTAAATTTGCAAATTTTGCAAGCTAATGGTGCCGCCCTGAAAAAACACCATGTACAGGCAAGGCAACTACAGTTTCAACAATGACTCTGATCCCCTTGGAGTCAGAGCCCAGGAGTTGTATCTATAAGTCTCCATAAACGTGACAGCAAGAAAGTTAGTTACTAAACACAAACATTTTTCAACTGCAGCAATAAATTGTTCAATCGATGAAATGTCTACAAGTTCTCCTCAAAACACCTTGTGAATTGTTTAATTAGCAAACTCTTGCAACACTCTACAAACAGAAATTGGCAAGTTAGGGAGATGCAAGGTCCCTTAAGTATTAACTGTGCTGATAATATAATCCACAGACTTTTTGAGGGAACACATAATCCATTCTTTTTTTCCCAAGTGTTTTCAGATACTCAAAAGATAAAATGTTCTACCAAGTAAATAAAATATTAGACAAATATAGACAATTAGTTATAATGGTGAACCAGATTGCTAATAACATATTAGGTCCCAACCAGATTAATAGTATGTCTCATATATATAATGCAGGATATGTGCATAACCCCCCAGTAATGACAGCAGTTGGTTCACACAAATGTAACTAAATCAAAGACAAAAAATCCCTTTAAAAACCAAGTCTTTTTGTTTTACTAAACTACAAAGTAGAATATTGTCAGACATAAGTTTAAGGACCTTCACCTATCTCATCAGTCAAAACACTAAAAAAGTTCTGTTAGCTGTGGTTCATAACTGCTGAACCATCTTACGTCCAGAGCTCCTGGAGGGTATGGTGAACCAAGTCAAACCCATTCTTTTTCGGCATCATAGTTAAGATCATGTGGGAGAATGATTTCCTTCTTTAGCTCAGATGGTCCAGGGCAGAACATTTGAGGAATGTTGTAAATCATAGACCCCAAAGCACACAGATCATTTCAAAATATTTTCTTCTAAGGATGGAAATAAGCCGACAGTGTTCACAATAGTGATGAGTGTAGTCACTATAGATTCAAAATACACATCTACCCTGTCAAAGATCTGTAAGTATGCTCAAGTAAGTTTCTGTAGGGCTACATATTCATTATTTCCATAAAGATCAAGGAAACTTAAGCTTTTTCTTGGCATAGGAAAAACTGAAAAGCATTTGATGAAGCTTCTTCTTTCTCCATGAAAAGTACATTATAAACACCTTAAAATAATTAAGCTGAATGAAGCTAATTTAGTTCTACCTAAAGAAGAAAATTGCCACCTCCCTCCTCCCCACACAGTACTGGGATGAACCTCGGGCCTCAGGCAGCCAGGCAAGTGCGCCACCACTGAGCTGCACCCCAGTCCTTATCTTCCTAAAGTTTATACATTAATCTGACACTAATCTACTTAGACTTAAATGTCTGAATCTTTCATATATTAATTTGTAAAGCACAAGAGAAAATGTATTATTGTTTTGGTTGAAGAGCTATGCATTTTGTTCATCTAATGGTCTTTTAAATTCTTGACATATTCTTGAAAGAAAATCAGACACTACCAAACATACCTCTTTTTTCCTTTCCCAGTTCAGAATTTGTTTTAAATGAGACATACATACAGACAGAAAGGAACAAGTAGCAATTTGATTTTCAGTTTTAAGCAGAGCTATACCAAGGATACATGAGACAAGTCATTTACTTCAAAGTCAAAAGAGCATCTTAAAACTGTTAAATAAAATGTCTAAACTTACATCTTTCTTAATTTTTTTACACATACCTATAAAATATTTTTAGATGAGGTTGTTCTGTATTAGTCTGCCACCATGATTTCATGACAGGTACCTCATGACATTATCAGCCTTTGGTTAACCACTTAACCAAGCAACAGGCAGACTGATACTGCAAGCTGATGACCTATGCTCCAAGATTTTAGTCTCCATGAGAAAAAGAGACCAACACAATGATTCTGCTCTGCAATGAAATCCCAAAGGGACTTTTATTCTGTAGCTTTTTACAAGTAGTTCAGAACCTTTGTACTCTAGACCCTCATTCAGACTATCTCACTACATGGTGAACTGGGGGAGAAGGATGCTTTAGGGCACAAATTTTCTGGCCAAACAGAGTATTGTAAATATATGGGGGAGGCATGATGCTACTGCTAAAATAAACCATTAAAAAAGGAGGTTTTTTTTAAAACAAGGAGATAATTCAAGACATTTTTATTTAGGGATCCTCTCCTTTCAGGGTACTTCATTTCAGCTTCGGACCCTTTGTTAATGAACTAGGTACCAAAGGGAACAAGTAAGCTTCCTTAGAGTAGTGGCATTTTAACGGTTTGTAAGTATAGATCTGTTTAAAAGAATTAACACAATCAGGATCCCCTAGGATAGGTTATTTATGTATTTATAAGTCTGGGTGTCAACAGTTTGCAACAGAAACTTAGGGGGTAAACGTATAAAAGGAAAAATGCATTGAAGGAAAGAATAATCAAGATTTTTATTATTTAATATTTCTGCTTTATTCTAATTTTATTTATAACTGTCAACTGAGTTTTAGTTTCCATGACCTCTGTTAAAGTATTTTGCCTAGAACTCAAAATATATCACGTTAAAATTTTTTTTGCTAAGAGATTTAACTCAGTGGCACAAGAGCTTGCCTGGTAAGTGCAAGGTCATGAGTTTGATCTTGAGTATCAAAAAAAAATTTTTTTTTTTTGCTAGAAAGTCTAATTATTTGTAACAAGGTGTTTTCTTATTTGGGGATAGAGAAACAGTAAAGAAGAAGGGGTTAACACTTCCATGCTCATTAACCATGCTCCCAAACTAAGTATAAATAAAATCAAATGAAGTGGGAAATGAAATTCAATTTCATCTAAGCTAAAACTCAATGTAAAGTTAAAATGTAATCAAGGTTTAAGTTTTATTCAAAAATTATGGAACACATTTGAGAAAAATAATACTTTAGTAAGTTTTTAATTTTAATAACCTCTGGATGATGGTCATGGATTTTTAAAGTTATATACTTTCGACATTTAGTTGAAAACTAGCTGGATAAAAAGCTGCTGATCTACATATTGTAGCACTCACCATTAAGTGCTAAAGCTTCTACTGTCTGTCAACAAAGGATTCACAATAAATGTTGAACTTAATAACAAATATATTTTACTAGGACTTGATATGATGAGGTAAGATATACATTATTAATAGTAAGTTGATAACTATTTTTATAAGTGTTAGTTAAATGCAAAGTATGCAAAGCATAAGAGACATTAAAGGAATTATATATTGACTGGAAGTTGAAGAAGACCAGGCCTTGAATGCAGAAGATGTGGGAAATCTTCCTCAGAGTAAAAACATCTTGCCAAAATACTTGAGTCACTTCAGAACAAAACAAGAAAACAAAAAAAATTTTGCTATGTCTTAATCACACTAACATTCTGGTCACTAGATCATTTTTACAAGTTTATTTGGGTGAACATTAAAATAAACATCTTTGTGGGGCTGGGGATTTAGCTCAGTGGCACAAGCACCTACCTGGCACGTGTGAAGTCATGAGTTGGATTTGCAGTACCCCAAAAATAAATAAATAACCAAATGTCTTTGAACAGTATTGACAATAATGGAGTTCTGGCATATGACAGTCGACCACGTAAGCCACTTTTAAAGAGAGGTCAGTGGCATTAAGTATTCTCAGCTGTTGTACCATCGTCATGATCCGCCTCCCGAGCTTCTGTATCGTCCCAAACCTACTGAGCAATAAGTTCCTAATCCTGCCTCCCTCCCTCCGCTTTGACTGACTTCTATTCTGCTTTCTATTTCTATGAATTGGACTATTGCGGAAACCTCACACAAGTGGAATATACAGTATCTACCTTTTTGTGTCTGGCTTATTTTACTTAGCCTAAGGTCTATTTTTGTTTTAATAGAAAGTCCGAGTTATCCAACTGATATGTGAAAAAAGACAGAAAACAAAAATGTTTTCCAGAAAATATACAGGCAGCACTGTTCCCAAAATACAGCCAATCACGAGCCATGCACTTGCCTTTTCAAAAATAATTTATGAGGAAAATTTGGATTTTAGCATCATTTCCCCCTTCAAGCATGTAGACTTTGGAATCTGCCTGGGCAAGCCAGCTTGCGGCTTACTGTTTTGCCCTCTTCCAGGCAGAAAGGAAAGTTATGCCAGCTATCCTCAACAAGCCTTTGCTGCACCTCACACCTGTTCAGACAACGGGTCAGTTCAACACGAAAAATAACAGCTGAGAAAGTCAGGTCAGCTACCCGGCGATTCTGAAGACACTGACAGAACCAGGCCCTCTGTGCTGCCTTCTTTATTTGAAGATAGCAGTGTAAGTAACCCAATTCCTTCCTTTCCTGTTTGAAGAGACAGTGAAAGCCTGCCTGCTGTGCGCCGCTCTCCCAGCCTGGGAAGAGAACGCCTGCCTCAATCTGTGAGCTTAGTCCCTCACCCTAGATCTACAGGGCAGGGAGACCCATCCCACTGTGCTTGTTTGCTTGAGGAACCAGGTCCAATTCAAAGAGTTAACCATTAACGAGGACTGTATTACATCTCACATATTTTTGTTACCATGATTTTCACTCCTAGTTGCAGTTAAGGAAACTTCTTGGTTTGCAGATCCTTAAGATTCTTTTCAGTTAGACCCAAATCAACCGGAGATGGGACACAGCTCAGTGCTAGAGCCCTTGCTTAGTGTGTGCAGGCTCTGGACACAATACTCAGCACTACAAGCAAACGGACACACCACCGAACCAGCGACAGTGATGAGAATCCATACATAAGTCATAGTACAAATACACAAAACAAAACAAAAAGCCAGCTGCTCTGTGTAATAATTCTGTTTTAGGTAGGTTTTCATTCTAATCTTAACTGTGCTCTGTGTGTGCTCTTTTCAGATCATACAACTTTATTTTGACTTTTTGGGAGGTGCTAGGTGCCTTGCCCATACTCAGGGCTCAGTCTGTCATGAGCTGCACCCTCAGCTCAGACCACAGAATTTTAGACTCTCTAAGAAATTTTAGACAAAATGTAGACTAGTATAACATTATCCAGACATCTTATCTTTTATAATTGATTATCTTTTTTCCCGTTTATTAAGTGTTCTGAAATCTGGAGTAACCCAACAACTGAAATAGACAAAAGCAGAAATCTGGTGTGGAATCAGTCTAAAGACTCAGTGCCCGTGTCTGAGAAATACGTCAATCAGTCCAACCTCCGCACTTCACAGAAGTGGAAACATAGACCCACTGAGACTGGGTGTTTTCTAAATTCAAGTCTCACCGACATGAGACTTCAAGCTCCTTACTTAGTTTCATGTTCTGTATTTCCTATCCATTAGATCTTGGTAGTTTGAAAATTCAGATAATTTACTACTTGGTATTTGTAAGAAAACTAAAGAAGTGTCTGACATATTTTTCCGCTGGTGCTGACAGACCCAAGCCTTGTGCAAACCCCAAGCAAGCTACGCTCAGCTACGCTCTAGCCACCCACTTCCTTTTCTAAAAACTTGAGGACGTGGTCTTGCCTTCTTGAGTCCAAAAGAGATGAGAACTCCTGAGAAATGAAGATTTAAAAGAGTGAAAGACCTACTGAGTTTAAGGAAAAAGACAGTCACTCACAGTTTTTATTCATTTGCTCAGTAGACACTTTGAGAAAGGTGTTGGGACCCACTGTGACACTGTTTCTGGGCATAGTGTAAGCAAGTGTACATGTATGCACATGTGCACAGGCCTAGAAAGGATCTGACCGCTACAGAAGTGGTCCAGGAGAGGCGGGAAAGGAAAAAAGCATGCAGAGCAGGGTGCCAGGGACAGTGTCATCCTCAAATGATGTCCCAGCAGCAGCTACTGGACCAGCATAAGCGTCTCCCACTCACACTAGCACACATGACGAGCTCTTGCAGGACTGCAGGAGGTACATCTGCAAGTGTGACTTTGAAGCTGATTTACTAACGGAATGCATAGAAATACATCTACATAGACGTAAGAGGTATATGATTAGGTTAGCCATTTGCAGGGTTTTGGTAAAAGGAAGTCACGGATTTCAGCACTTGTTCTCAAACTGTTCTATTGTAGAAATAGCAAAAGTATTATAATTGGTTTTGAAGGCTTCAACCCATTTGCTTTTCAGTATAGTGTCTCTGCATTCTTTCTGTCTCATGCACACACACACGCACACACACACGCACGTGCGTATACACACACACACACACACACACACAGACACACACCCCTACCTGCCTCCATTGCCTCTAAAACATGCTGAAGTTTGAAAGCATGTTCTTTACATACATGTAGGGCGTAAGAGAAGAGCTCTATATACTAAGGAATGGAAAAGGTTAAACACAAAAGGACAAGGAACAAGAGAAAAGCCTTCCCCTGCCTTTCTGGCCTTCAGTATTCCATAAAACACATTTCTCTCCTGATAAGACCTGTGCTGACCAGGCAACCGCACTTTACTGCAGGTTCACTAACTGAACTCAGCTGTCTTTTTCAAGGATATCAATGCAACCCAGAGAGCCATAAAGTTGTGAAACTGCTGGAAAAGGGGGCTAAGTCAAATATAGGCTTGGTCGAGTCTGGTCTCTGCAGGTGTGGACAGACTTAGCTCTGACCTTGTGATACTGCAGAGTGGTCAGTCCTGGTGCCCATGTAGACTTAATCTCTAATCTCTCTCTCTGTCACTGTCTCTTCTCTCCCCCTCTCTTACACACACACACAAACACACACACACAGAGCTCACAGAGCTCACTGCTTCTTTGACAGAGGTTGCTTTGGGCAGACATAAGAGTTTTTGACATCAGATGTCTGAAAAAAGGAGAGAAATTTCTCCAATTTCTAGTCTGCATAAGTCTGAACCACATAAAATCTCAAGGAAGACAATACTCGTTTGCTAATTACAGTTCCTGGAACTAGTTGTTTACAAAGTGCAGAATCTAAAGTTTCACCACAAAGAAAAAGCCCATCCCTCTCCTTTGACTTTACTCATTACAATACCTTGGATATGCAATTCTTCCAGTCTAGCCCTTGACTTTTAGCGTGTAGCACACCGAGGGGGACCGTGAGCTTGGTTCTCACTTGGCCAATGAGAAGCTGTGAGGCCAGGCTCCCCAACTCCTAGGCCTCCCTAGGTCAGTTCCCAAAATGGTTTGTTTAGGACTCTTTAAAAGGTTAGTGAAAACTTTTGTAATTCTTAGCACAGTGGTGCAATCGTCATGACAAGCTACAGCACAATGTGACTTTTGAAGAAAGATGACAGAGGAGGACATTATGGTGGAGATTCTAACACACATTGTCCCCTTGCTAGGTCCCATCAACTTCCTATGACAAAAATTCACCTTCTTACATCCTATTCCTGTGTGATTAGCTAAACCACACACAGTCAAAATAGGGCACTCAAGTCTCAGTTTGCACTTTGGGCAACTATTCACGTGTGTGTCTTTCTGTGCGTAGCTCCACTGAACACCCATTACAATGCTGATGACAGGTTTCAAAATGTAGCATACTAATAACACCCAGAAGAATCACTTCTCTCACTAGTCTCAAACACTAAAGAAATATATAAATTGAAATTGCTAAGCTGTGACTAAAAATGCGAGGGACACCAACATGTAGCACTAATGATGAAGGGAAAACGCTCACGTGTGAAATTCCTCCTCCACCTTCACTAGCGAGGCTTCTTCCCTGCTTAGCATTTGTAAGACAGGTGTTAGCGGAAAAGTCAAAACGGGTGCAGCATGACTAAAGCATCATGAAGACCCAGCACACGTGGTCCTCTGTATTTATCTGCTAAGAAAAAAGTTCAAAGTTCCTATCAGTAACTTCACATGGTTAGCAGCAATCTCTTAAGTAAGTCTTGCTTTTCAAACTTTTAAATCAACAAAGAAGTGATAAATACCCGTGATTACCTTTGTGAAACTTCAGTCATTAGGAGAAATGCCATTTTGCATCTATAGAAAAGAATACACTCTCAGGACACCAGGAGAAGCTCAGTTTCTTAACCCTGGGTTGACTAGGCCTTCGTTTTTTTCAGTTTGGCTACAACAGGACTCTCCCATGTTGATGACACTCACTCTTCCCCTGGGGCAGCTGGGGTTTCTGACAGGGCGTCCCCTTCCCTTGCCTCAGTACAGAGCTGGCCAGGCAGAGGTCACTCTGCTGTCCCACCCTAGAGTGTGGATCTGCGCAGGAGGCCTGTGTCAACAGCCCTGTCAGGAAAGATCACATGATGAGGCCTTTGTCTTCTCGCTGCAGTATGTCCGTGGTCATGGCCAATGACTGCAACAGGGACGGCCAGGCAATGAGAAGTGCCTCCTCTGTACTCTGCCTGTCCACTGCCTTCCCTCATAGCCCCAAACAGCCTGCATACTAATAACACCCAAAATGCTGTTTGCTCCCCCCTGGAGCAAACAGAGATGCAGGGAAGTATGTCTCCAGCCAGCAGTCCACTGTCCTTAGCTCAAGGAAATGGAAAGTAAGTTGCTTTGATCACCTTGCAGACCAACCACCTCCTTCTCCTGAAAGCTAACCCTACCTCCGTGGCAGCTGCCGCCCCTCCCCCAGCAGTCTCACTCCCGCCTAGGCTTGAGTATCAGGCTAATCAGTTTGATCTGACAGATTTTAATTACATTAATTAGGGCTTTTCTGAATAGGCCTGATTAGCATCCTACTAAGGGTTTTTTGTTCTGTTTTTTTTTCTTCTCCAAAGTAGCTCTACTGGCATCAGGACTAATACTTTCCTCTAACACAGGCAACATTTTTGCTTTAATCAAGGTAAACGGACATTTGGTGGCCCTGTGTTTAGAGCATGTTTTATAATAAAATCACCTATGCAGATGTGGAGTGGGCTCCACATCCATCTTGGGAGCCTAGCTTGGCTGGGAGAAGAGATCATTATTTAGAAAGTTTTTCTTCAACAAAAACATGAGCTTTGCTCAGTCTTCAGGCTAGTAAACAACCTATATTTAGTTCGAGTTTGAAAGACTCAGCCTCTTCCAGATCTTGCCTCATTCTCATCAAGATGAAATACCAAGAGATTCTTGCCTTTCTGTGTTGGCTTATCCCAATTTAAAGACAACCAAAGATAGCCTCAAAAAAATCTTAAGGTTAACCTTTGTTCCCTCACTGCTGCTTACAATCAAAACACCTTGAATGTTCACCTGGTTTTTCCTGAAAACATTTCTTAATTACTTTCAGCCATTAATAGAAGAACAACACTGACTTCTCAGGATCACTGTATAAAGATTAGCGGGTTACATATTTGTCCTTGTTGATCATGTGTTACAATTATTACTTTAAAATATGCTGTTTTGAGCAAGCCACAATAAATGAGGGCATAGTTCTAGGTACCAGGAAGAAAATCTACCAAACTGAAGTGTGTTTGCTTTTTTAAACAGTCTAATATGAAACCAGTTTTTTAAACCACATATCTTAAGGAAAGCAGTAAAAGCATGGACTTACAACCCTTAATCCAAGTATTCCCTCCTTCCGACATCCCTATCTCTTACAAAACTTGTGCAATCACCACTTCTCTGGGGATTAACGCTGCTGTCCCCGCTCATCTGAGCAGGGTCATGATAATAATGGTGTTTTATTGGGACAGTTCGGAAGGGGCTGAAACCTTGGTAAAACAGCTGAGAAATCACATTTTTGTAGTCACAATGATTTACCAGAAAGATAACTGAATGAGTTTTTAAGAAATCGCTTATAAATATATTCAACTATCATATTTTCCATTCTAATGTACCCAAACTTCTTATCTTTAAGGGTTAAGGTAGACTTAGCATTTCCAGCTCTTTGGTTTTCTAGTCACTTTATAAAGGGAAAGCAAACTTTCCAAAGGTGTCTACATCTTCATCTCTCTCTCTCTCTCTCTCTCTCTCTCTCCCCCCCCCACCCCTTTTCCGTTTTGTGAGTGGGGGGAAACCTCCATGAAAATGACGCTCACTACCTTTTGGTTATCACCTAATTTTCACTGAAAAACCAGAGTGACCCTTCTAACTTTCCCCTGTCTTATCTAGGTGGACAGGATATCCTTAGAAAAGGAGCTTGATTTCCATCTGTCCTTCCATGCTTCTCCCTGAGCTTACAATCACAAGAGTAGTAATGATCCACTAACCTGCAGGGTAAGGAACAGGGGCCCTAACCGTCTAGCTCTAAGTCTCTGTCCACTTCGGATCAGACAATGAGGAATTCCTAGACAGCATGAGCCGGGTGTGGTGATGTACAACTGTGACCTGGCTCCACGGGGGGCTGAAGCTGGAGGCTGTGAGTTCAAGATCAATATGGGCAACTTGGACCCCATTCCGCACCCCACCTCATCTCCCCGCACCCCCAAAAAAGAGAAAGTCAACTTCTAGGGAGCACTGGTGGAAAGACTGGAAGACCTGAAGGCTAAAACATTGATATGATTTGGTCCGAGACCCTGAACAGTACTGCTGATCCCCTCACACCCAAATGTTCACTTTGAACACCATTTCATACATTGTGTGATGATTTATTTCTGGCTTCCTCTGGCAAAAAAACACTACATAAACACACAACAATGACAACAACAAAATAAGTAAACCATAATCTAGTGCCAAGTCTTTCCCATATTAAATTGAATTACTTGATTACATCTTTGAAATCTAAATAGTCCAATGAAGAGTTAAGAATCTTGACAACCAAACTCATACAGTGTTAGCAGTAAGCTTGGTGGGGTAGGGGAAGGGTAAAAAAAGGTAACAGGAAAAGGTAAAGAATAAAAAATGTGAAAGTCATTGATGCGAGCAAAAAAAATTTAAAGGTTTTGTCTTTCAAATAAACTAAGAAGTATAAAGTCAGTAGTAATCTAAAAAGACAAATGAAGATACACACAAATAGTGGAGAATAGAGAAGGGCACAAAAGTGACTCAAAGGAAATGAAAGTTAGATGGAAAAAGAATTGCCTAAATTTTAAAATACTCATTCCACAAATAATTAAGAGGATCAAAACTCCTTTCATTAAATTAAGACACATTGTCTGTCACTGAAAAATCTCAATGCCACATAATTAAGTTGATTAAAAATATTAAAACCTAAGGGTCAAGGATTTAGCTCAATGGTGTAAGCACCTGCCTGGCAAGTGCAAGGTCGTGAGTTCTATCCCCAGTTCAAAAAAAAGATGAATTAAGAGCTTAATTCTGGTGGAACAAAAACATTAAAACTTGTAAGATCTTAAAATATATTTGTGGAATTAGGAGACGTATGTCTACTTAGATCAGAATAGCTTTTATTCATACATTCATTTTTATCCTTTCTTCGGCCAACACGCGTTGAGTGCCTACTAGGTGCCAGACACTGAGCTAAGCAGTAGGCATACAGGATTCAGCAAAATTGACATGGTCCCTGCCTTCAGAGGAGCTTGTATTTATATGGTTTAGTAGGACAGACCAACAATATATGGATACTAATAATTCAAAAAATTTTTTTAAAGGATAAGGTGTTGCATGAGGAAACAGGTGAGTGTAAGGGAACAGGGTATTCAGAGAAGATCACTCTGTGAAGTGGCTTCCCCGAGAGGCTCAAGGCGCTGGCCTGGTGGACTGTGGAGGCTGATGGAGGCAGAGGAGCTCCCCACAGCTCCCAAACCAGGAAGCACCCCAGGGCCTGGAGACTGCTGGCACAGTGTGGGCCAGCAGGACTTTACTGCCCATGGAAGAAAAGGATTTGTCTTGTGAAGATCAGATTCTATTCAAAGGAAAATTCTAACATCAGCAGAAGACAAATGATCATTTCTCAATCAATAATTATTGCTCTATATTTAATTTTAAGGTAATACTGGAGCAGCGCACTACAAAAGGAAAAGAAGCAGAAGTAGATACATCGGGCAACAGAATGGTATCTAACTAACAAAAGTGTTTTAAAGGAACATACAATAATGTTGAAAGTGTTCAAGATGCTAAGAATCAGCATCCATATATACATAAACATAGAATCCAAATTTTGTTTAAAAAAACACTGAATATTCATAGAAACACTAGAAAGAAATATAGCAAAACATTATGCTAGGTGGAGGAATTATAGACAGTTCTACTGTTTGAATTTAACTTTTTAAAAATGATCTATAGTAAAATTAACTTTTGGAGTGGTGTGCAGTTCTGTGAATGTCAGCAGACGGAAAGATGCGTGCAAACACGAACATCGGGACGTAGAGCAGTCCACACTGCAACCTCTCCGCTGCTCTTTCTTTATAGGCACACCTGATAGTGTCACTCTAATTTTTATACTTTTATCTAGCTTTCAAACTTTTTACAATTAGTATCTCTATTTTTTGGGCAGAAAAACTTACACATAAAGAAGGTCAAAGAAGAACACAATACAGTTAATTCTCTAAAGCAATGCTTTTTCACGTAATCATTATTTGCCACACAGTCTTCAGATGTTTTTCAATTCTTCCTAAACTAACTCATTCGGTTTCTGACCAAAAATCTTCACTTTGAACTATGTGAACACATACAATCTTTGGGGTTCGGGCTGGGGAAGTCTTTACATTTTCCATAAGATTCTTTCAAAAGAATGGGAACAATGATCTGGGCGTGGTGGTGCATGTCTGTAATCCCAGCACTCAGGAGGCTGAGGCAGCAGGATCGCCATGAGTTCTGAGCCCAACCTGGACTACAAATTCAAGGCCAGCTTGAACTACGTAACAAGATCTTGTCTCAAAACAAAACAAAACAAACAAACAAAAACAACACAATAAAGAGTAACAAAGATACACATAGTAACATTAATGATAATATTAGCTCAAAAGACCTGGGTAAAAGAGACAAGAATTCAACCCAAAAAACATTCCTGTTGGATGTCCAAAATTGGTTCAGTGGTATTACAGGATTCTAATGCATCACTCTGGAATAATAATAATTTAGATAATAATATAATTATCATTTCTCCTAGAGTGCTGTACTATTTACAGTGGGGAAAGATTAGAAAATGAAACAAGTGCCCATTAGCAGGGAATGGTTGGAAATATTGAGTATTGCCCTGCCATTGACTGTCAGGCACAAATTAAATACAGTAAGTCAGATCTATTAAGAGAGGCTTTAGAATAATTCCCTTCATTCTTTTACTGACAAAAGCAAAATATGCAACATGACCTAATTTTTCAGAAATAATAATAAGAAACACATTATATCTTTATGTCAATTGCTGTTCTACAGTTAGCTGAGCATGAAAGGAAGTCATGAAGAAAGTAACGTTAACCACATTAACATGGATGATGGAATTTTTCTCTTACTTCCCAACTGCAAATTAATTGTTCTTCTAATTAGCACAAACACGATACGCACAGCCTTCTGGTCTACCTTAGTCCAGTATGGATCTGGACAGCACCTGAGTCCACAAGCTACAAGTTAGAACCCGGAAGCCTGCTCTACACAGAGACGCTGCCGCCTGCAGCTGTCAGGATTCTTAATCACTGAGAAAGTAGAGCACAACCTGGGAGTGCATGTCTTAAGCAGATGATCCGAAAGCCTCTTCAATCCTTTTACTAAGACCGAACACTCCCCGGCAGCATGTGGAAGAGGTGGGGTGCTGCTTGCATCTGTGTGTGCGAGCACACGTGCTGTCTAACAATACCTCACCTCCATTGTTCTTTTCTGTGGACCGGTCCTGGAAAAAGGCGGACAAATACATCATTTCAGTAGGTCACCTGCAGCCACCTCAGGGAATCAGCCGAATGCTCTGATTTCTTTATTAATGTTGAGGTGGGAACAGTGGGTCGCAGCCATTAATGTCCTCACAGTTCAAGACGAGAACCAGTTAAGCAGATGATAACAGGTGCATGTAACTGGGTTTCAAATATTTGGTTACTTAATCACGTCTTCTTCCTCACTGGGCAGTGCCCTAACACACAGAAAACGTAGTGAATGACTTAGTGCCAGGAAATACTCAGAAGTGTGGAGAGGGTAAAGGGAGACAGGCCAGAGAGATCACTGGCAAGCACTTGCTAGGAGATGAAACCATTTCTTAATTACCATTTGGAAAATAGGCTAAACACAATCTCTCTAAGCTGCTATGAACTAGTCAACTGATTAAGGCAGGGATGTCAGCAAGAAATACTTATTTCTAATATTACATGACAATAGATTTGTGACTAACCCATTTAGTGCTATTGTTTTGCAAACTAGCTGATTTTAAACTTTTAATCATGTTTCACTGAACACATCAGGGATAAAATTACTCATGTGAATTTAATGATATGGGTAACAAAAGGAAGCTAATTCCAGATGGCCTATATTTCAATCTACAAAATAAAAACAAATAAAGATTTAAAAATAGCTGCAGTTGTTTCCTGAGATGAGGATTCAGGAATATAGATTTCCCTGATAAGTTGATCCAATGTTTTTGAAACACTCATGAATGTTTCAAAATGAAGTAGTAGCTGTGGATAATCTTATCTTTCTCTAATGTGTTAGATCATATAAAAATGTAGGAAAGTGTGACAGGAATTATTTCACGTCTCCTAGATTGAAAAAATGCCTGAGATATATTTTTATGAATATACAGAGCTAATATAAATCTATATTGCACTGAGTCTACTACGTGCTCAGAGGGTAGAGATGTGAGAAATCAGACTGCTAATACCATAACTATTTCTGTACTTTCTAAGTTTGTTGTCTATTTATAAGAGTGAGCAAGAAAGATTAATTTATTTTCAAAATACTAACTCATATTTTATCTCATAAGATCATCTCTAACAATGGGTTACTAGAATTAACAAGTTCTATTCAAGTTAGAATAAAATTTCTGGAAAGTCTTGTTGGGGGATTTTTAAAAAGCATTTACAATGCCAGTTGGGCTTCTAGCTCAAAGGAACAGCGTTTGCCTAAAATTCATGAGGCTTTTGGTTCAATTCTCAGCACTTGGAAAAAGAAAAAGCAATTGAGAGAGAGGATTCTGAAATGATGGCTGAGTAGAAAGTACCAGAAATCTGTCTTCATACCTAGACAACACTCATTGACAAAATCTGTCTCATGTAACTATTCTGGAACTTGGGAGTCCACTAAAGATGTCTAGCTTCCAAAGGAAGGCTTGGATTGTTAACTGTGGCTAATTTTGGTGATTTTAGATTTTAGCAGCAGCTACCCATTCTCCATTCCGTCTGCTCCACGGCAGGCAGCCATGTATTCCTGCAGCTGCTTGGGGCAGCTTTTGAGAGCCCTGTCCTGCATACTGTGTTAGGCTCTGTGCGCTGATCAGTGGTCACTGCTTCTGATCACTGAGTCCTGACCCAAAGCCAGGCAGTCTCTGGTGTGTACTCCTCCTATACACAACTTTCAAGTTCTTCCCCTTCTGCTTAAAGCACCTTCTAGGAAATTTGAAGGACCAGAACACTCCCCCCCCCTTCAGTTTTCTTCTTTTCTTATTTTAGAGGCAGATATCAGTGAGTAGAGCATTAAAAAATAATTGCATATAAGGAATAACTTTGAAAGTCATCACTATCCATGAATGAACAGCAACATGTGCAGGTTCAGAAAACACTTGAGAAGAAGCTAAGTTTATACTTCAGTTGACCCTGGGAACAGAGATTACCTAAAACAAAACAAAACAAAACAGGTAAGTCCTGCAGGAGTAGAATCTGATTTCCAGTTATCACTTTTCCCCAGCACTGGGAACTGAACCCAGGGCCTTTACATTGAACTACTAGCCTTTGAATTTAATTAATTTATTTTTTGAGATAGTGTCTTGCTAAATTGCTAATTTCCCCAGGCTGCGCTCAAACTTATGATTTTTCAGCCTTTGCCTTCCAGAGTGCTGGGATTATAGGCATGTGCCACCCCACACCTGCTTAAAAGTGGGAGTTTTTGTTTTTGCAGTTCTAGAGCTCTAACCCAGGACCTGCTGCACGTTACCGCTTACTGAACCATATCCCCAGCTCTCTCACAGAATTCGATTCAAATGTCTAACTTCCTTTCTTCCTCCCTTCATTTGTTCCTTCCTTCCTTTCCTCTCTCCCTCCCTTCCTGAAGCCCAAGGTAGGTCTGAACTTCCTCCATAGCCTGGGCTGGCCTCAAACTTCTGCTTTCCCGCTTCAGCATTCTGAGTGCTGGAATTACACTCCTGAACCACCATGCCCAACTAAATGGCTAATTTTGAACAGCAGTAGCAACAACAAAAAAATCATAAGGCAAAGAAAGAAACAAAAAAGCATGGCTGATTTGAAGAAAACAAAAACAAAAACATCAAAGACAGTCCCTGAGAGGAACTCAGATGACAGACTTATCAGACAAAATGTTAAATTGACTACTGTAAACACGCTTACAGAACTATCGGAAAATATGAAGACAGTCAAGAGAACAACGTAGGAACAAAATGAAAATATTAATAACGAGAAAGGACATTTAAAAGAAACCAAAAGCACTACAGGTACAAAATACAATAACTAAAGTAAACTATAGTGGAGGGATTTTGCACAGCAGAATTGAATAAACAGGTTTTAATAAACAAAAGAATCAGTAAAATTAAGACAATGAAAGTTACTGAGTATGAAGAATAAAAAGAAAAACAGGATGGAAAAAAATAAAAGAACAAGGCCTGACTTGTGAGACACTATGTGGTTAGACAACATATACATCAGGAGACTCTTACACAAAGAAGACACAGGCGGCTGAAAGATTATTTGAAGAAATAAAGGGTAAACGTTGTACAGCTAAGAAGTTCAATCACTCCCAGCTCAAAGTAGGATGAATTCAGATACTCACATGAGACATACTATCAAGAGAAGCAGTCGTCACATACAAGGAACTCTCAATAAGACTTTGAGCAGACTTCTCATCAGAAACTTTGAATGCCAGAAAGTTGCTGGGCTAATAGACTCAAAATATTAAAATTAAAGAAAAATCATTCAAGAATTCTTTTTTAGCAAAACTATCCTTTAAAAATGAGGAGACACAGAAAAGTTGAGGGAGCCGGTTTCTCTCAGAACTGCCCTGTAAGAAATGCAGTCAGTAGTGATGAGCCGATGGATGGCATGTCAACACAGCAGGCTCTGGTACCACTGAAAGCTCTCAAAGGTTTGCTGTAACTGGTCTAGAAGGTCGAAATTAAAGGACCTTCGATAATAATTCAGAGCTATATGAGGTAAAGGTAGGTACACGGGAAGGCTAGTATTGTTGTAAAATTATTTTTAACTTGACTTTTTGTTTTCTACTTGATTTACTATCTTAAACTCATGTATTTTTAATACATTAATAACCACAATTATTGGCTCATATTTTGGTAAACAATGCACAGAGATGTAGATCTGTAACATCAATAACTCAGAGAGATGAGAACGGAACAATCAATAAGCAGAGCTTTTGTAAGCCATGATGGTCAGCTGGTGTAGTAATTTTGGGATATTAAAAGTGATCTGTATGATCAGAAAGTATATTTAGGATACACAGAAAAGGAAACAAGGGCTGGGAATATAGCTCAGTGGCAAACGCCTGCCTCATAAACGTAAGATTCTGAGTTCTGGGTTCAATTCCTGCACACACACAAACCAACAAGAGCAAGTGATAAGAGAGCTAAAGTGCTTCACTAAAAAGCAAATAAAGCTGAAAAGGATCATGCAGGAAACGAGGAATTCCTCAAAAAGCTTCCAATGGACTGCAAACATTAAAACATAACAGATTAAGTGCATTCTTATTAGCAATGACTTTACATGTCCATGCATTAAATGAGCATGGAAGGATGGATTAAAGGATCATAAAGAGGTACAAGCAAACTTTGAGGAGGGTGCTTATGAAATATTTATTTGATAGTAGTGATTTCACAGGTGTCTGCAAATATTAAAACTTATCAAACTATACCCTAAATAAATGTATTTTAGTGTTCTTCCTTATAAGTCAAGAAAGTAGAAAATAACAAAATAAAAATTAGGATCATATCTTTCCATTATTTTTGACTTGATATGATGGGAACACATTTTCTTATTAGTGCTGTATTTCAGTACCACGTTTTAGCATTCCATTATGTGACATAATGATAGCTTTATTCACGGACATTTGTGCTTTCAACTGGCACAAAGTACAGATGGTGATATTTTGAGAGTGAGATCTTGGATACTTCTCAGCTGCATTACCTTAGATACTGCACTACGGAGGCAAAGATCCAAAATGAGAATTCTATTCCATAGCCATTAACTTGGACTTAGTCTTAAGTCTTGGACTATTATACTAAAAGTATACATAGTTGGATCAAAAGGCTCTGGACTACCTTGATGTGAGGAAAAGTCAGCAGATACCCAGCTCCACCAGAAGAACAAGAAACTTGGAAAAGGGCAGGCTAACCATGTTATCTCTGACTACAAAGAAAATGTTTGATCAGCTTGAGAAGAATCACAAAAGAAAAAAGATATGTATGAGAATTTGAGGTAGAAGAATTCAGAAGAGGTCCCCGCAAAATATAATAAACTGTGTTGAAAACTGATCTTGCCCTAAGAAGTATGAATCAAATGGGTCTCTATTATTTCCAAGGCCTAGTGTGAGATAAACCAAGTGCTACTTGTAGGAATGGCTTGAGACCCATCTGTAGGAGACAGACAGACAAAGAATTTTATACCTCTATTTAAAACATAGAGTTTTTTTTTTTTTTCCCACTTAGATATCTTTTTCTTTTTGGTCCTGGGGATCAAACTCATGACCTCGTGCTTGCCAGGCAGGCACTTCTGCTGCTGAGCTAAATCCCCAGCCCCTATTTTTTTTCATTTAGAAGACAGTCCCAAATGATGAAATCAAAACTCATGTTTTGGACTAGAATGCACAGAATGTCCATGGGTACGGATCCAGTAATTTTTAAGAAAACATAAACTGCGCCACAGCCCTCTCTCTGACTTCCTCGCCCCTGGCCTCACCACCTATTCCTCCACAGTCTGTACTTTACAGCTCTTTCGCTCCCTGTTGGAGCAGACTCTCCTTCATGCCAAAATTGCCCTTTGAAGTCTGCCGTCCCATTAGGGCTCTGGTGTAGGTATTCAGTATGATCACACAGGCCCAACAGAATTCCTGGGCCGTCCGAGTTCTGTCGTATACAGTTGTTTCATGTGGCCTGTGATTTACAGTCTTAATTAACGCTCAAAAGAAGAAGAGCACATCTTTGGTGGAGTCGCCCCCACTTCTTTCCACAAAACAGGACTCTTGGGGTTTCTGTGGACATTGTGCAGGATGGTTTTGCCAAATGGAACGAAGCGCAGTTAATACTTTTCCTTTATAACCTTTGCCATAAATCAGCTGGCACTCCGTTTGCACAAGTGCAGCGATTAAGGTCCTGCCCCTCCCCCAGCACTTCCCGAATTTTAAACAAAGTCGGAATAAACTGAGGGTGAGCAGAGCCAGCGGACCCAGTAAATCAGTTTAATGAGATCTGATTAGATCACATAGGACATATTGTAGCAGAATAAAGTGGGTGGTGGGGGTCCGGATTTCAACAAGGGGGCCGGGGGTGGGTGGGCTGCGGTGTCTAGGGGAAGGCAAGCTGGGAGTTGTGGTGGGCAGATCTCAAACGCTGACACATGTCTTGGGTGAAAACAGCACATCTTACGTTCTCTTTCCCTTTGCCGAAACTTAGGGCTGTGACTCGTTTCGATTCAGCACTGCTTCCTGTCTGTGGTTTTGCTGTCCCATGCTTTCCCACAGATGGGGACTTTATTGCACGCTTCTCCTCCTAGCTGGTCTTGATCTACATTCATTCTGATTCAGTAGGCTCCCTGCTCCAAATATATATCTTTGTATGCAAAAATAACTTCCTAAGAAAGAAAGATAGGAAAGATAAAGATTTGCATATTTCAGGGCTGAACTCAGGAAGAAGCTAAGTATTAGGCGCGAACCATTCTTATCCTGTGGCCAGAGGTCCCTCCACACAGCCTTTGGTCCAGGTCACTAATGAGTGGGAAATGTACACACGTCCCATCTCACTCCACTGCACCAGGAAAAAACACGTTCAGTTTTCTGCTGTTCAAATCAAACATACAAATAGGATTCCTCCCGTATGGAAAACCATATACAAGGAAAAAGAAAACAGCCTTCTTTCAAAAAAAGCTTTTGATTGGGCTAAGGAGGTAGCTCAGTGTTAAGGAACTTGCCTTCCGTGCACAATGCCTTGGGTTTAGTCCTCAGCACCAACCCCCAAAATGCCTGCTAAACTGTTTCCTTAATGTCACCCACAAAGAACAGGAGGCCATCCTAAGTGCCTCTGTTCACAGAACACTTACACCTGATAGAATTTGACAAGGTATTATTATTTTTTTCTAAGACAGGGTTTCGCTATTTATTCCTCACTGGCCTTGAACTCACTATGTAGCTTATGCTGACCTGAACTCATGGCAAACCTGCCCTGCTTGAGGGCATTCCATTGTTGAATGAGAAAAAAATAAAAGAAGCCTTCATAATGCTGCATTTAATTTGCAAAACGTATAAGTTCTGCTTCAAAATTGCTAAGTCTTGTATAGTTACCAACTTTTAGTAATATTTATTACACTGATTACTCTCCATAAGTAAACACCAAGGAGACATTGGTTTACTATGTGACAGGACCAAGTGATTTTGTGAGAAAACATTTCATACAGCTCATTATTTTACCAGAGCACCAATTGGACGGTAAACAATGTGTAATTAGACCATGTTATTTTATTACACCTTTGAGACTTTCACTCTGAGGACATAGATCAGACTTTTTTTCCCTTATAAGATAAATGAAAACTAATCTCTCTCAATCAAGCTTGAGCGCTAAACAGCCCCTTCGTCTTACAGTAAAATGTTTCTTCTAAAAAGCAGTTTCAAAATTCAGATATTCTAAATCTATGTTTCAACTGGATAACAATTTAAAAAGCTGCAGTCCTAAACTTGTATTATTATAGGTCATAGGTACCAACAAAATCTTTTTAAATTTAAAAATTGCCAGCATACTAAAACTGAGGAATGTCACTGCCTCAAGGTTATGAATCTTCTACGACAAATTCAGAACTCCTGAGTTTCTGGATTATTTTGTACTATGGATTATGTGAAGCATATGGCACAAAAGTTAACAAATTCAACAGCACAAAGGGATACAAATGAAAGAGCCCAAATTACACAACAATTTTACAATTTAACATTAGGACTTTATTGCCTTTTTAAACTTGATATCCTCCCACTGTTCCCCTTTAAAATGTGAAAGAAATTGACTGATAACATATTTCAACTTCACCAAACAGCTGATATGGTGTACTTGCTTAAGCCAACTCAGTTATATATAGCATTACTTATTTTAATATTGTTAGTTTTACCTTTATAAAAAAAAAAGGTTAAAGAAGGTGCACCTCACACAGGTAAGAAATAGAAAATTCAGCAGGCAAGAGGCTAGAGAATTCCTAAGTGTTAGATCACAAATGACTAAACTACTTTATATAGAACTATTTCCTTTTTTTTTTCTTTTTTTAAACTTTTTTTGAGACAGGGATTCACTATGCAGACTGGCCTTGAGCTCACTTTGTAGCTCAAGCTGGTCTTGAACTCACAACAATCCTCCTGCCTCAGCCTCCAGAGTGCTGGGATTACAGGCAAGTGATAACCTCCTGAATGCTGGTCCACATTTGGAGAAATAAACATACCTACCAGTTTGGGAGGAAGACGAGACTGTTTCTTTATCAACTGCATGACCATCGATATCTCTCCCTAGGACAGCACTCAGTGAAGCATCCTTCTCGCTGCATGAGGAACACCCTGTTGGCTCCTCTTTATTCTGTGTTTAAAAGTATTTCCAGTTTCCTATGTTTTGGTAGCTTCCCTTTCTCACCTCCTCTCCAACACATTCTAATTTCAGCAAGACACAATGTGTGTGTGCATGTATGCATGACAATATGTGTGCGTGCATGCGTGTATGTGTGTGTACATGCATGTGTGCGCGGGCATGCACACAGAGGCAGGTAGCCCTGCAGAGGTGGTCCTCTCCTGTTCCCTGAAATTTGCCGCCATCACATCTGTAAATGTAAACTGTGTAGAGTACAAGAAGAACTAAGCAAATATAGTTTTTCTTTCTCATTAATTTATTCTACTGACTTTTTAAAATGCTAGTGATTGGACTGGGGACCTCATGATGCTGAGCATACACTCTGCCACTGACCTATACCTCTAGCCCCCTTCTCCTTGATTTAATGCAGTAAAATTTCAGGAAAAAAGAAAAAAGAAAAAACAAGGAAATTAAATTAGTTAACAGTGACTGTAGTGCATTATTTATTTTAGGGGTTGAATAACTAGTATGTGGAATAATTCACATTGCTTCCTCTAACAACTCCATTCCATTTTTAGAGAGTTTATTCTTGGCATAGATAAATGAAAGTGCAAATTAATGAAACTTTTATTTTTGATGGGGTATCCTTTGTAGGGTGTGGGTACTGGAAATCAAACTCAGGACCTCACACTTCCCAGGCAGGCAGTGTACCACTGAGCTCAATCCCTGGCCCTTACGAGTATTCTTATATAGGCTTTTAGGCTCTAGTAATTCTTCTGTGTCACTCTGCCAAGTGGCTGAACTACAGGTGTGCACCACTGTACCCTGCTTTTAACTTAAAAAAATTGTAGAGAAAACAAACAAAAAAAAATTTAAAAACCAAAAAATTAAAAGCTATCAACTAATTCACAGTATTTGTGATTTACTTACATTTCACTTATTTATATTTCAATTATTTTGAGATGCTACTTGGATAAATGTACATGACTAAGTAACAGAAAACACATAAAAGATTTTAAGCTTGTCTTCAGACTATTAAAACCTCCTTTAAACCAAGTAATTTATGTAGATTTGCTACCCTCAAGGAAGTGTAACATAACTCTCTTCTCCTTAAGGGTGAGTTAGATATGGTGACTTCCTTCCACAGAGTAAAATGGGACAGGGGGACGAAGGAGCAACTTCATTGTGAATAAACCTGACAAACACTTCCCTAACTGGGTGATCCAGGCTCATATCATATCAATAGCAACTGTGCCACACTGACAGTACCTTGATATGTGATGAACAGGCACTTTCCCCTGGTATTCTTTCCTCAAACCCACAACTCCAGTCTAAGGAAAAAAATGCAACAAAACACCTCTCCAGTACTCCTCAAAACACTCAAGTCCTAAAAACCAAAAGCAAAGGCAGAGGCACGGAGAGGAGCCCCAGTGCCCATGAACTGTAGGAGTGGCATCCTAGGCGCTCTCCTGGAACAGAAAAATGCCATCGAGTAAAACCTCAGGCCATCCAAATACAGCTTGGACTTTGTTACTAAGACTGCATCAATAGTGACTAATTCACTGATGTAAGGTGTTAATAATGGAGGAAAACGGTATGGGGTATATGGGAACTTCTACTTCTTGATCATTCTATAATTCTAAGTGGCTGTAAAAAAAAAGCATTTTTAAAAGCACCATAAAGTCTTACATTAGCAAACTTTTTTTTTTTTTTTTTGGTGCCAGGGATCAAACTTGTGACCTCATGCTTGCCAGGCAGGCAGGTGCTTACGCAGTTGAGCTAAATCTCTGGCCCTCAGTTCACTTTTTAAAAGAGTTATTTTGTTGATAGAATAGCCATCATTGGAAAATCAACTTGTTTCCTACAGGATGAGCAACTGAATGAAAATGCCTTCGTACCCGCCCAGCGTGCTTCCCGGTAACATAAGCACATGCAAAGGCCCCTAAGCAACCTCATCTGTTCATTCTCTACACGATAAATTCAAGAAGCTAGACTAGATGATCAGACTGGTTCTTTATACTCTACAACTTCACCATATTCTGCAGAATTTCTCCAAAAGCCAGAGGCGCACTTCAGGGTTTCGGAAAACTTTCCCGTCTGCCGCCTCCCTTCTCAGCCCACCAGCTTTCTCATTCCTCGAGTGGGCCCGGCCTTTCATCTGTCCTGCTCCACATTACCCCGATGACGGCAACCGTGAAGGGATGCCACTAAATCAACATCCCTTCAGGGTTTCTTTCCAAAAAGGAAAGAGATCTGGCAGCTGGCCTTGGGACCAGGATTGTTCAGCTCAGTCGAAGCTGATGCACCATCCATCACTGCGAGATGAGGAGACATTTGCCCAGGGTCACAGTGGCCAAGCAACTGTGTGAATTTATCCCAAACTCCATCACCGCTTCCCTGGGCCTGTTTCTAAACTTAGTCACTTTATTCTTAGCATATGGCCCTCAGGCAGGGAGAGGGTAAAGGTGTGTGGGTCACCCTCTCTAGCCGGTTCATAATGGACTCACACACCCAAACTTAGGCACATACACGGGGCATGAGTGTTTTCTATTAGTCTGTGCTCATTAATATTGCCTTCTAGCTGCCGTGTCGTGTTTGGAAAATAGCTACTTTTCAGCAGCTACTTCCCCTCATCTCCATGTGCTTCAGCTTAAAACTAAGGCCAAATAAACAGGATCGCTGAGTCGAAACTGACAGCTGAATAAAACGAATTCAGCTTCCTCCTCTATGAAGTAAACTCAAGACTCATTTTCAACCTAAAGTGGTATCAAGAAACCCCTGGATGATTCATAATGTAAGTCAGAATAGCCAAAAGGTGGAATCAACACCAATGTTCACCAACAGGTAAATGAGTAAACAAAATGCGCCACAGATACAGTGAAATATCACTCAACCATAGAAAGGGATGACATTCAGAAATACGGTACACCATGCATAAACTTTGAAAACCTTCTGCTAAAAGAAATAAGCCAGACACACAAAAGGAAAGATGTTGTGTGACTTAATTCATATGAGGTACTGGGAACAGTGACATTCATACAGATAGAAGATGGAAACCGAGACCACAGAGGGGGAGAATTATTGTTCCCTGGGGTATACAGATACCTTCTGTTCCGGATGATGAAAAAGTTGTGGGAACAGATAGTGGGGATGGGGCCAGGGATTTAGCTCAGTGGCTCAAGTGCCAGACTGCTAATGCAAGAGTTTGATCCCTGGTATCAAAAAAAAAAAAAAAAAAAAAAAAAAAATGCTGACAGAGTGGTGATGGTTGCAGTGCACTGTGGATAAGCAATGCTGTTGAATTTCACATTTAAGATTAAAACGGGCTTGGAGCACAACCTACAACACCGAAAAAGATGACAATGGTGAATTTTGTTATGCATGGTTTACCATAGTTTTTTAAAAAGTCATACAGCTCACTCCCTCCAAAAGTTAAAGGAAAACAACAGAAGAGTAAGCACCAAGGATCAAAATAGGAGTTGAGAATCTGGAAAGCACTTATTTTTACATTTAGTCTGTACTGTACCATTCAAAACTCAGTTGCTATGACAAGACAGAAAGGGACAAGTTTCACCTGAGATCTATCTCCAATCAGCTCTCCCCACCCACCCTTCCATCACCCTGTCTGTCAGAGGCCAATTTCTTTCTTTCTTCCGTATTCTTCCAGTGCTTCTTTAGCCAACACGAGCAAATAAAGTTATCTTTCTTTCTTTTCTGTCTTTCTTTCTTTCCTTCCTTCCTTCCTTTATTTTTTTCTTACACAAGAGGTGACAGTATGTTCACTGAACTCTTGAGTTTGGAATTTTTAAATGCAAATTCAAACTGAAGATTTATCCTTTGCAAAACAAAGGAGCACAGACATTATTTTTGCCAAGCAGTTCTAACAAGTGCAAGAAAATTCACTTTCTTACTTCATTGATGAAAGGGGGAGGGAGGGATGAAAAGGAGGGAAACAGGGGAGAGAGAGAGAGAGAGAGAGAAAGAGACAGACAGAGAGACAGAGAGACAGAGAGAAAGGGAGAGGATAGAAATGTTAACTTCAAGAAACATTAAGGATGGCTGGCTTGCCCTGGGGGAAAAGTTTACAATGTGCAAAGCTCCTCTTTCAAAGCAGCTTTATCTCCATAGGCAGCTAAGAGATTACCACCTTGTAAAAGAAAGGAAGAAAGGCAACCTCCCCACCTTTGAGTTACTTGTTCCAGCAAGGGAAGATTTGGGGGGAAGTGGCCTTTAAATGACCACTGCTCAAACTACAAGGGCAAGGCACTCCTTTTAAATCTCAGGCCAGGCCCTGGGCATCCTGCAGGACCGCTTCTTGACCCTACGAAACTATTACACACGCGTGGCTCCTTTTCTTCTCTCCCCATCCCACAGACACACACATCCAGCAAAAACAAAAAAGCCAGCCCAGCATCTTCCCAAACTATTTCAGTTACAATGATTCACAGCTTTGGAGAGGGAGAGGGAGGGAGGGGGAGGGGGAGGGGGAGGGAGGGAGAGGGGGAGAGAGAGAGAGAGAGAGAGAGAGAGAGAGAGAGAGTTGGGCACCTGTCCCCAGGAAAACAACTGTTGTCTTTCAAGATTCTGTTAAAAAAAGAAAAGAAGTTTCTGTTTTTTCAGGCTAAATCCAAAATTTAGAATGTGATGTTAATAGTTAAATATGTTTACATGTTTAACTATGATCCTCTCTTATAATCATTTATTTCATCTACTGTAATAAGTTCATATTACAGATCAGATTTATATTGTAGGTTAAAGGAAGGTAAGATATTAAAATATCCTGGTTTTGCATTTTTTAACAATCCTAAACACTTTGGTATTTCCTTTTTCCATGTAATTTATTCAATATTTTTGAGTATTTTTTTAAGCATCTTTCATGTGTCAGAAACTGTCCCCAACATTAAAGACTCAATGGTGAAGATAGACAAATACATTCTTTGTGCTCATGGAGTTATTAGCAGCTGGCTGGAGAGATCAGAAAGAAATAAACAATCTAGGCATGGTAGAGTGTGCCTGCAATGTCAGCTACCTGGGAGGCTGAGACAGGAGGATCACAACTTCAAGGCCAGCCTACACAACTTAGTGATTCCCATCTCCAAATTTTATAAAAAGGTTGGGGATACAGCTCAGTGTTCCTGAGATCACTTCCTAGTACACCCCCCCAACAAATGACAAGTATATGTAGACAGTGACAAACACTATGAAAAAAAGGATGGAGGATGAGGAAGGAAGAAGCCCTTTTGGACAGAAACAGCAAGAAAGGTCTCTGTAAAGAAGTGACCGTGGCATTCCTGTAACTCAACACTCGACGGGGTTGAGGCAAGAGGACCTTAGGTTTGAGCCCAGCCTATGAAACTCAGAGACTTGGTGAGACTGTCTTTTAAAACAATTAAAAAGTGCTGGGGATGTAGATCAGTGAGTAGGCTCAGGACCTGGAACAGAGGGTGACCAAACCCTAAAAAATGGGCGGGGGGGGGGGGAGCGGTAAGATGAGGGAAAGAGATTCCATGCAGAAAAACCAGGATGTGCACGAAGCCCGGGGAGGAAGTGACAGAGGACGGTACGGCTGGACTTGAGTGGGCGAGGACAGAGGGGAGAGCGGCCACTTCAGCACTGTAATCTACCAATGCATCAAATTCTTGGCAGTACTGATGAGCATCTTGGTGAAAATGGCCCTCCAAAAGTGAAAGAAGGACTTTGAAGGTCAAAGAAAATGCTCATAGAGGGTAAAGATAAACTCAGTTTCAGTAGGTGCCTACAAGGTATTTCTATTTTAGAAGGACCAGGAGTAATGCCATTCATACATTGCAATCACAGTAAGCTGCAGAGGGAAAACCAAAGGCAAGACAGATATTACCTGTCTAGCTAGCTGCCTGCATATCCAGGTATCTAGAAACTGAAGAATAAAAGGATCAGAAAACAAATTCTAAAACTTGAATTTTTTTTTTTTTTTTGCATTTTAAATACAGAGGAACAAGTAATCTTTTCCGTAGAACTTGTTGCTAAGGTTCAGCTCTTCAGAGCTAGTGAATTTCCTGAAACTACCTTGAAAAACAATGACCTGAATACAATCAGAGTATGTACTGGGAGACTTGTAACTTACACAGTAAAGACTGAGGTTTTGCAAGTATGTGGGGAGGGGTGCAGTATGTTTGTGGTTGTATGTATTATGTGGTGTGGGAGAGGCTATGTGTGTGGTATAGTACATATGTGTGGGGTTGTATATTATATGATGTGATGTGCATGAGGGGTGTGTGTGTGAGAGAGAGACAGACACAGACAAACAGACAGAAACACCGACATGGACCCCTTGAGCAGGAGGCTGGTTAAGGAGACTGACTAGTTGAGAAACTGAATTAAATTAAAATTGAAATTAAATTGAATTTGAAGCCAGCTTGGGCCATTCCCGAGCCACCCCTTTGCAATGTCACTACCAGTGAATATTAGAAATAACATTTGGTCCAAGTAACCAAACCAGGAATCTATGTATCAATTATTCCCCTCCATGACAGTAAACGGCTTAGCAGGTTCCTAGCCTAAAATGAACCAAAGTGGCCAATACTGTCATAAAAAGAATTGTCGTGACCAGATGAGCATAAAACAGTGTAGAGAAATTAAGTAGATGCCTCTGTGGAAGTAAAGCTATCACTGTCATTTGTCACTGTGGATTTTACAGATGGGATTCAGCAAGAGCTAAATTGATTCATTTCATACTACATTTTTTAGTGTAAATATACAGATGTATAAAATAAACAATATGCACTTTATTCTCAGTGTTAATCTATTATATATTTGGATGTTGAAAAAATACAGTGAATGCTTAAAATTTGTCAAAATCTGCTAGAGTTAAAGGCACGTTGCTATTAATTCCCCTTGAAACGGTCCCCCGTCACTTTGTACTCTATCATTCTTGCCACCTTCCGAAACAACTCCGGGAAGTCCTCTTTGGTGAGTGTCTTTATGAGGTGTGATCAAAAATACAATGAATGTTGCTGCTGAGTGCCATCCATGGAAAGGCGGGCCTGTAAACTTTATGGTGTGTGCTTCTCCACCTTTACCAGATAAGACACTGTGTGATTTCTGGCTCTGCCTAAGTCAAAATGAACTTGAAAGGTAAATGTTTTGAATCAGTTTGGAACATGGAGGCAGCTACCACAGTACCATTAAAAACACTCTTGGAAAAGGACGTCCAGAACTACTTCAAAAAATGGCAAGAAACGTGGGGTAAGTGTAGTCAAAGTAAAGGGGAACATTTTCAGGGCATTGACAAATGTGTCTTTTTTGTAATAAAAACTTTAAACATTTACCAAAGTATTCTGATCATCTCTGCATATAGTCGATTGTTTTGGAAATTCTCGGGATCAAACCCAGGGTTTTGTGTATGCTAGGCAAGTGCTCTACTACTGAGGAATACTACCAAGCACTTCCCTTTTTAAATTTTGAGACATAATCTCTATAAATTACTCACGGTAGCCTATAACTTTTGATCCACCTGGCTCAAGTTTCCAAGTTGCTGGGATTATAGCCACCTGCCACCATAGCTGGTTTGTATTTTTAAATTTGAGATTCTTAAGGGGAGGGGGTGGAACTAGACTTACCTGTAACAGAAGTGATCTGTTGGATCTTTGGAGTCTTTGATTTCTCATATAGTAAGCCTTAATTACATAAGCTACCTTGGCTTTAGGGGGCCTAAACCAACCTCACCATACTCTGCAAAGGCAGGAATTGGGCTCATCTGTTCTGGGGCCCCACTGCTTTACGAACGAGCCCTTGGCGACCTCCTAGCTCTGACCTGCCTTGATAGTGACTCAGACATTCAGGAGGGACAAAATAATCACATCACACTAGAGCAGCCTCTCTTCAGTTAGCTCCTCCATTAGTTTGTGATTTCTTTCCTACAAGTGGACCCTTAATTCATTAATTCATTTTTTGCTCTCTGATTTATATAATTTTTTTCCTCCATATGTATACCTGTAGAGCTAATTTTTGTACCTCTTCTTCTAACTACAGCTCTGAATATGTGCACATTTTATAGTGAGCAGAGTTCTTGGGAAAATCAAAACATAACCTTTGGTGAATGATTTGCCTAAAGAATGCTAATTACCCACCCATGTAAATTTACAGCCTTTCTCCTTCAGCCTATCGTGATTTGGCTCTAGGATAAGAAGGAAGAGAAAGTAATCCTAAGAAATGTGTGATAAATTTGCTACATTATAAATGGAACTGGAATAAGTCTACTTTGAAGCATGAGTACATTTTCAAAACTAATTGTCATATATACACCTCGAACATAGTTCATTCATTTGGAATGTGTCCAATTTTCTTGCTTCGACTAAGTTAATATAGTCAAAGTTAATAAGCTAAAAGACAAAGGAAAGCACCTATCATCCTCCCACACAACTACAGATGAAAAGGATGTAATCAAAGCGGGTTTCCCCTGAGCAAACACTGAATCAATACAAAGGATGCAGTAGGGCAGAGCAGGTTTTGGGCTTGTATCTTAGGATGTCCCATCTAATAGCTCAGCGGCTCAAAACACTCCTGAAGGGGAAGCTGCAGGAGAAAAGCTTTAAAGAGTAAAAAGGAGGAATAGCACAGAGGTGTGAAACATTATCTAAGTGTTTGAAAGTCTTAAAATGTCAAAAGTACCAGGAACTACAATTTTGAATATAATTGTTTTCACTGTCCACTCCCCCCCATCCTTGAGTGCATATAATTTGAAGATGGATTGGTAGATAACGCTAAATGATATTAAATGTCAAACATCGTAATAAAAATGCTAATTGCCTTTGTCTCAAAAAATTTTTGATTCACCAACTCCTAAAAAATATGCAGAGGGCTGGGGATTTAGCTCAGCTGTACAAGCACTTGCCTGGCAATCCCAAGATCAAGAGTTCAATCCCTGGTGGGAAAAAAAAAGCAGAATAAGAAACTAAGGGAAGGAGAGAGGAATCATTAAGGTGGAAGAGAAACCATGTGAGATTTCACTGTGATTAAATCCCAGGGAAGCATTATAGGGACATGGAAAATAATCAGCATCTGACTCGAGTGCAGTTTGCTATCCTCTGGTAGTGTACCTTCCACATTTTTGCAAGTGGCATCAGCTGTCACTCAGCACAAGCGTCAGGAGAAACTTCAGACAATTTTAAGGTACTGTGTTGATCCCAGGCCTACGGACCCCAAGAACTGTACTCTGGTGTCAACATAGAAGCCACAAGGAAGATAATGCTCCTCTTTCGGGATGGCCCCCGAGCAGGCAGTGGCCAGCAGCTTCAGAGAGAGACTGCAGATTCCTCCGCCTCCCAGCACTAGAAGGAAGGAAGGTTTGCTCCAGTGTGGGTACCATCCAAACACGGAGGATGCTTTGGCCCTGTCTGGTTTTTCTGTCTCTTTTGTCTTTCTGTCTAGCCCCACCCCCACCCCCCGCAGGGAGAGGGGGAAGAGGAGGAAAGGGAAAATCTCCTTAAGGTACAAATAATATAAAATGATATCTGAAGTTAAATGTTTTAAGAGAATCTCAAGTTTCAGTTAATCAGAATTTGGGTTCACTCTACACGGCAAGTTTACTGAATTCTCTTACTTCACGGCCATCGGGAAGGGGTCATTTGAGCAAGCTGAGCTGTTTTTCTCCCTGGTATGTTCTCCCTTTTCTACAAAGGCAAATATTATGCCCAAAGTCACACATCACCTCCTCAGGCGTTGTGTAGAGGCGTCATCCCTACATCCACCCCAGGAAGGAAATAGCAGATACCATCAATCCCGGCAGGCTGGGTCTATTAGAGCAGCCCATTCAGTGTTTACACAGTGTTTGCTTCCATCCAAACAAGGCTCTGCTCCTGGGGAGACAGCACTTTCCATCCTTGGCAGAGTCAGACTCCCTCATTAGGAAGAAAGGGAGCTGTGAGGAGTAATGAGCAGTTTGGTTGAGGGCTATTGTTTTGCATTTAGAGCCTAGAAGTGGTTCAGCTGGTCACAAAACCAGTCTGCCAGTTACCTCAGGTCTCAAAACTCTTCCGATGCCAGACAGAACTTTAGTGACATCCACAGAATTATACACTTCAACAGCATCTCAGTCTGGAAGGCTATCTAAATCTAACGTTTAGTTTCTAATACTACAACTATACAGGAACACACAGCATAATCATTAAGATTTAAATCCACAAGCAGCATCTATATTAGAGGGGAGACTCTTGTGTATTTAATATTCTTTATTGAATCCTCACCACCACCACACTCAAACAGGACAGGAAAATCTTCTTACTTCTTTTTTTTTGTCTTTTTCCTTTTTATTGGTACCGGGGATTGAACTCACGACTGCCTGCTTGCAAGGCAGGTGCTTAAGCCGCTGAGCTGAATTCCCAACCCAAATTTTCTATTTTACTTGTGTATTTCCAGCCAGCCATGGACTAAATGTTTTAATGAAAATTCTAGTGCATTGTGTATGAAAAATTGAACCTAATAGCCAAGATTTTAAAGTCTGGAAATCAAAGTTGCCCTTTTTCTGGTTGGTTGGTTGATTGATTGATTGATTTTACTCAAAACCCAATATCCAATTTTGAAAGTTATCAGAAAATGTATACAAAATAGGTTCTCCTGAAATGGAACACCTGGTTTGACAGTTCCACTAATTACAGCCCATTCTACGGGGAAGGCCAAGGCCCGCAGCCATGAAGACAGATTAGCCAGTTACTCAGTAAGACAACTATTAGGCTGAGACAAACCCTGGGAGAGAAACCTAAGAAGTCATGTGCATATCCAAACAGGCTGCCACAGTGTAAAGAAATCCCCCTCAGTCACTTTTGGCTTCATTAGCACATGAAAATGGAGTAATTAAGTATCCTTCGGCCTTCCATCAAGTGCCAAAATCAATCATTCATGGACATTAAGTTTTGATATGAGGTGTTTAAACACTGTCAAAAACTTCTTCAATGTGTCATCCTTTCAGCTTGAAAAAGACTACAGCCAGCACTTAACTGTACAAAAGCACTAGAGAATTAAAGGTATCAGTCCTGTTGCAAACTTTTTACATTATTAGAACCACTCACCAGAACAGCCTCGAAGTCTAGTTGAGTTTGCTGTTCCTATAAAATATTTATTTTGAGGAATTTTGTTTTATTTGTCACAAATATGTCATTTAAACAGTTTTATTTTTTTATTTATTTTGGTACCAGGAATCAAACTCACAACTTTACCCACACTTGCCAGGCAGACGCTTGTGCCACTGAGCTATATCCCTGGCCCCCTTGATACAATTATAAGGCTACATTTTGAATTAAACATCCATTCAAATGAAAGGTAATTCTATAATGACAATATTTGTAATCACAACGCCAAAATGTATAATATGGAAGTTGATATAATTTTTGATAACCCTAACATATTAAAATGCTTTAACATATTCATTACATGTCATCCTGTTAACCACCAGCAACATGCACTCTTAGAAAAATTAACCAAAATCTTGTCCCAAAAATTTAAAAACAAATATAGTAACAATTACCCTCAAAAGAATACGATTTAGAATAATCTGTTATACTCCTACAAGCAAAACCTTCCTTTTTTTTTCAGATAAGTTATCTTGTGAACCTAGGAAATCCAAAAAATAAGCCACTATAAAATCACTTGGCCCTTTTGTCTAACTATATTCTTTCAGCTTGTCAATATTTGCAAAGCCTCAAGAAGTAACTCAAGATATGCTTATCTTTGGTGCCACAAATATCAGTCTTTTAAACAATATGAGTCAACAGTTACATTCATTTATTGCCAAACAAAAGGATTCTAAAACCAAGGGGCTCTGATGAAAGATTAACAATGGGTTTCAATATTTATCTTAACATACATGGTGCTACCTTCTTTCTATCTCTAATAGCTCAAGCTTACCATCTCCACACACAGATGCACACATTCCATCTCAGAATCTGGGAGGGTCAGTGCGGTAGCATTCTATCTGGTTGCCTATCAAAAACTTGGTAACAAAGAGTGGAGAGGTCAGGCTGCAGAGAACCACTTGGACCCCTTTCCCTTTCCAGGTAGTTTAGACCCGGGGGAACCTTTGATCTGACTATCAGCAAACACACACTCCCCAATATTTTGTACTTTCAGGTATAGATTTCAGAAAGGGGGGAGCATGACCCACAAAAACAAAATGCCTCTTTGCACAACAGTCCACACACCCTACAGAAGGAAAGGTAATCCCTTCCTGTCTGTCACCTCTCCACTGACTCAACCCTCACTCTCCCTGTGGGGAGAAGCAAATCAATCAGAGCCACATTGTTGGAATACAAGCACAGAAAGCTCTTCTGCTTTGGAAGCCCAGGAACACATTAGAAAGCTCCAGGCCACAGGTGAAAGTCTGTGGTCTTTTCTGACTCTATAACCCAAATGTACCACCTGCAAAATAAAATATCCCATCTCTGACTTGAGCAACTGAACAGAAATAAACACACAAGCTACTGGGGGTATTTCTTTTCAAGTGAGCCAAAGGAATAGTGAACTAATTGTTGCCTAGAGAAATCCTATGAATCTAGCTGTAGAGTAAGACAAAGTAACAAAGACTAGGGCTGAAAGTATTTTACCAGCCCCAAAGACACTAAAAGCTAAATATAATTTTTTAAAATGTCGAAAGATTAAAGGAAGAAAGAGGGAGACACAATTTCTACAAAAGCAGGACCAAGATAGGGAATATGAATAAAATTAAACTAGTAGACTGTAGCAGGCCACACTTAGCACCCAATAAACCCACAGTCCCCGGGTGTTGTGCTGTGTTAATAGGATGTGCTTACACTGGAGGGGCTCCCTTTCCTTCTGTTCCACTCTTTCCCTTCCTTTTCCACCCTGAGTTAACTAAATCATTTTAAAACTTCTTGCCTATAGCAAATATTATAACAGAAGTTAGTGTCTGATGACTTGCCAGGAAAGACTCTGATGTATGCTCATTGTCCTGGCATTAACTGTTTCTAATGCCTCCTTTCACTCTCACAAATGTCCCACTGTGAAAAAGAAATCATATAGTCACTTGATTAAAAATAAGTTATGTGGGGCTGGAGGTTTAGCTCAGCGGTATAAGAGCCTGCCTTGGAAGCAGGCAGTCGTGAGTCTGATCCCCAGTACCAATAAAAAGGAAAAGACAAAAAAAACAAAAACAAAAACAAAAACAAAAAAACATGTTTTAAAAAAATAAGTTATGTATGATGAGTGAATAAATAAATGAGCAACTGTCCTAAGTTCCAAGTATATATTCCTACACACGACTGTAAAGGTATTCTCTAATGAGGCATGTCTTAGTCCTTACTAAGTTGGAACACATAAACCAACATGAAAAAGGAATGGAGAAGGGCCATAAAACTAATACTATGGCATTGAAACATATGATCTGTTTAACACTGCGAAACAGAATGGCCATCTCTGCTCCTTTTCTTTTGGTCACACATAGCTGAGGAAGCCAAAGTCTAAAACAGAGAAGGATGAGAAATTTTGGAAAATCAGGGCCATGAGCACTGGATTACACTTTCTCTAGACACATATCCAAGGAAGCATCAAAGACCAAGGATGGAAATTATACTATGTAATGAACTGAACACCTTAAATAACATTTCTTTGTCTGTAGACAAAGGTAGTAAAAGAATCCCTCAAAATGTTTATGAAACAATTATGTTGTAAATTCACATTTCATACACATAATCTAATGTTTTCTACATTTGCATAAAGCAGATTATATTTTAAATATCAAAGATAGACATCTTCCTACATTTTAACTTTAAAATTCATTTCCAATGACACACCTTAAAGATAAAAGAATTAAAATTTTTCCAATTAATAAAACCATGACAATACTATTTTTAACCATTTGCCCCAAATAACTATGTTATAAAGTACCTTATCATCACCCATTTTACCATTATCTAACCATTTCCTTGCAGTATCAGCAAGATAAATGCCTTTAAGCAATTCTCTCAGAAGTTAAACATTAAATTAAAAAATTAAAACACCACTCAGAATCTTGTAATGACCTGAAGGCATGTTAAGAGCAGCAAAGGTTAGAAGGGCAGCTCTCAAATATCACCCATTGTTCTGTCTCTGCTTAATGACAAAAGGAGAAAAGAAAGCGATTACCTGGCTTTACCCCATCTCAATTCAAATGTTACATCAGAAAACAAAAGACCTTTTTTTTGGCAACCCAACACTCTCCAGCTTAGGAAAACTTTTTTTTTAAACACTAATTTGACTTTTTCAAGTTAGTTCATGCCACAAAACTAAGGTCTGTCAAGTGCACCAAAAGATTCAAAGTTAGTTTAGTTGATATATAAAATGTTTCAATGAAGATCCAAAATTACATAGGAGAAAATAGAAATGAATATTTCTAGCTTACAATTCTATGGTAAGTAATTGCAGAATGTCTTGTCTACTTTGTAAAAGTATGTCTAATGTCACTAAAACCATATGGGTGAGCAGGAGACTAACTAAAGAATGAATTAACCAACATAACCAAAACGATTTTGAAGAACACAACTGGGAATTCATTCTACCAGATGTCAAGACATGAAAAGAGTTATGAAACAAGGATATACAAATAAACCAACAAAAAGCAAGAGGATCTTCAGAAGTATATATAAAACTGATAAATGGTGGAAGGGACATTTTATTTATTTATTTTTGCTTTGTGTTTTGAGACTGGGTCTCACTATGTAGCCCAGGCTGGCCTCAAATTCCTGGTGATCCTCCTGCTTCAGCATCCAGAGTGCTGGGATTGCGAGTGTGCATCAACGTGCCTAGCACTAGGAGGAAGCATTTTGAATGCATAAGGCAAGGATGAGCTACTATAGTGAACAGTACTTGGATAATTAGATGCATATTTGGGAGAAAAAATAGCTTTCTACCTTATAGGAAATAAAACTACATTTTAGGAAAATTAAAGAAAAAACAAAATTTTATGAGACTTTTAGAAGAAAATAAAGGTCAATACATTGATAACATTAGAATGAGGAAAAATTTCTTAAGCGAGAAACAAAATGCACAAATTCTGAAAGAAAATGCATTTCACTATTAAAACTTATTTTGCTATGTTTGTGGTAGTGGGAATTGAATTGAACTCTGGGGCTTCACTCTGAGCTACATCCCAGCCCCTTTTTATTTTTATTATTCTTTTTTTTTTTTTACTTTGAGATCAGGTCTTACTAAATCTCTAAATCACTAAGGCTGAGCTCAGACTTGAGATCTTTGTACCTCAGTCACCCAGAACGCTGATATTACAGGCCTGTACTTCCTGGCCGACCCAGTTAACTTTAGTAGTTTTATAGAAACCATAATCAATGCAAAGTTAAGCCACAGATTAGCAAAACATTGTTACAGTAAACATGCCAGTATGAAGTAGAATCCAGAATAACCAATCAAACCAGTAAACGAAACCAAAAATCTTCCAACATAAAAAGAAAGCAAAGGACAAGAACTAGCAATTCACAACACAGGAAACCCAGTTACTGTATCTGACAAATGCAGAGAAGATGCTCAGTTTCACTAGTAGTCAGGAAAATATAACTTTAAAAAAAATGAATCATTTTATGGTCATCTGATGTGGGGAGATAGAAGTGTTACCAAGTGCTGGTGATGATACACTAGGAACTTATATACCATAGCATTGTAAATTAATGCAACTTCTTTGTAAAGCAATTTGGTGATAGTTGTCAAAGTTGAAAATATTCATGACAGTGTTTTACCATGTAGTCCAGGTTGCCCTCAAACTCACTGTGTAGTGCAGGCTGACCTTGAACCTGCAGCAATCCTCCTGCCTCAGCCTCCTGAGTGCTGGGCTTACACATATACACCATCATATTTGGTTTTTTCATTTTTATTTTTTTTAATTTTTGTTGTTGTTGTTGTTTAGTTGGTTGGTTTTTTGACAGGGACTTACTATGTAGGTCAGCCTGACCTTGAATTTCCTATGTACCCCAGGCTGGCCTCGAACTCACAGCCCTCCTCTGACCTCCACCTCCCAAGTACTGCAATTACAGGTATGTGCCATGACCCTTGGCTTACACGTCTATTTCTGTGTGGCACCCTAAAGAGATTCCCGTGTATAAGCAGAGACATCTGAGAAGTTCACAGCAGCCTCATTTGCTATCACAAACATTACCCAATAAATGAATGTCTTGTCCTTTAATAGAACACCACAGTACTGATAATAGAATGGATAAAGTAACACATATCAACATGGGTATATGGTAGAAATACATGCCGTTTAGTTAAAAAGGACGTTAAGTATACAATCTGATGCAACTTTGTCAGAATTTTTTAAAAAATAAGCTCAATAATGTGAACATACAAACATAGCATACAAATACCCAAGGAAAGTCTAGGGCTGGGGATTTAGCTCAGTGGCACAGGGCCTGCCTGGCGAGCATGAGGTGCTGAGTTGATTACCAGCACCAAAAAGAAAAGTCTGAAAACCATACATGGAAATAACTTTGGTGAAGCAGGAAGGGAAGGGAGCCGGAAAGCGTCTGAGGAAGTCTAACATACAGCACGCGTGTGCTTTTAAAACCCGAGGGCTTGGTGTGTCTGGCAGAGGTACTGCATGTGTGTGTGCTGGACATGAACTGGGTGTATTCTGGTCACTTTTCGGCACAGTTGAATACACCTGTGAAGGAAGCGCGCCTACTTTAGAAACGCCGTGAGTTAACGCATGTGCCTCTTATTAAACTCTTGAGTTTAAACTGCCCGTGCTTGCCAGCACCTACCCTGGTCCGTTCTTAGGGACTGTAAGCGGTGACCTCACTGAGGATGGAGAACCGCACTGCACAGCCGCGCACAGCGCCTCTCCCGCCCAGGAGGACCCAGCGCAGGGCAGCAGCAGCAGGGCCAGCTCCCCACCAGCCAGGTCCCTCCAGGAGGTGCCAGCTTGGCTGCAGGAAGGTTTCCCAGGGCCTGGAGTCTGCACTGGCCATCAGGGGCGTGCAGCATGATGATGGGGGGGGGGGCTGGGGGCAGGGACCAGAGGCAAGAGAATTCCAGGTAGGGAAGTGTTTGGAAAGAAACTGGGTTGCCTATTTACTTCAGGTACCAGTTTCTCTGTTTCGAGGTACAGTGTTTCATCTATTCATGGATGTTCTAGCCGTTACTGAGCAGAAACTTTCAGAAGCTGGTACCTTGTTCTGGTTTAACACAAAAAGGATCATGCATCACTTTTGTGTACAAATTTTATTCTAATTGTTCACAATGTATTTTCTAAATTTGAATGAAAAGATGTATATGTAGAAAAGAACCACAATGTAAAACTATAGCCAGGGTGATTGTAATAATCACACGAGAACTTTATCAGCCAAGTGTGAATAAAAAGTGAACTTTTATTTATTTGTTTTACAGTGCTGGTGATGGAAGCCAGAGCCTCAAACATGCTAGGTAAGTGTTGTTATCATTGCACTATACAAGTAAACCAAAAAGTAACTTTTTGATAAAAATTGACTGAGAGTCTTTAGGCTGATAGAACAGATATGGGAAAAAATGAAACCTTTAGAAAAATTTGGAATTAGTGGTGTTTTATTTTAAATTAGGTAAATTGGCTTCCTCAAATCTGACTCAGAAAATTATCTGAGACTGGCAATCCCCAGCGATGTAAAAACCTTAATAAAGTAAAACTTAACTGTCAAAAGCATAAAAGGAACCAAGTAAATATATTTGACTTAGGGGTTTATTTATGGTAAATTTCCTATTAGCCAAAATGAGGTACTTGTAAGATTAGTTTACATTATGGACAGAAAATATTCATCAAATACAGTGTTCTTAAGGGACAGAAAATATTTATCAAATATAGAGTGTCCATAAAAAGTGTTTTTCAAGTGTGTCTATTATATTTAAAGTGTCCTTTAAACAAAATAAAGTAAAAAGGGCCAATATTTTAGATACAAACTTCCAGTTTGACTGACCCTGAATAAAATAGATATTTCAAGCATAAAATGTTGCGAGAAACAGCAATGTTAAACTGTAAGAACAAACGTGTTAGAAACTCAGAAGAAACAAACTGAATTTGCAGCACTTACTTAACATGCATATATTCAAGCCCCTTGTACTTCGTTTTTACATGTTAATGTAAAACAGAAACCAGCCAAACAGTTTTCTAATACAGTATTTCTAAACTCCAACAATCAATTTACTTTTTAATTCCGCTTGAGCATACATCACCATTTTACTGAGTTACAAAATACTGACTCGTTTGTCAGACGTGAATCAATACTACATGCAGTGATCTTCTCTTTCAAGCAGTGATTCTCATCATTAAAGCTAAAACTATCCCTCGCAGAAAAACAAAATAATTTTCTTCTGTGATGATAATATTTAATACATGCTTTTATTCATATATTATCTACAGTTTGTATTAGAATTTATAGAACCATATTTAAATTTTTATTAGGGAAAACCCCACACAGGTTTTACTCAGGCAACCGCTGAAAGACATTTTGTGTGGCGTACAAAGGTTTCTACTGCTTATAAAAGCAACATGTTTATAGAACTCCTTTAAAAAGTTATGAATAGATGTGGCTACAATCTTGAGAGAAAAATCTTCAAATTAAGGTATATTTTTGAAGGGCAAAAGACATTTTAATATTTAACTTCCAAACAATAAAATATTACTAAAATAGAAGATACAGGCTCCTTGTATCAATATGTACTTTGGAAGCTTTCACTCAGTTACCCATGACAAAGCCCTCTCTGTTTGTTTTTCAATCATGTTAATTTATAATGTCTCCAATTATTTCATAATTTCCAATAAGGAAAGGAATACTTTAAAATCTCTTTTACAGTTACTGGGAATATGAGATGCCTAGGGATAACCCCTCCAATTTATTTTCTTTAAAACAGGCTCAGGAGCTGGGCATGTTGCAGTAGCACTGTAGGAAGCTGAGGCAGGAGGACTGCAAATTCCAGCTGAGTTTGAGCAATTCATGACTTAGCTGGATCCTGTCAATAAAATAAAATAAAATAAAATAAAATAACTGGATGTACCTCAGTTGAACAAAACCAAAAAATGGTCTAGCGCTATATAGATCACAGAACTTGGGGAACATTGCTTCCCACCAGTTAAGGAGACAAGATGACTGATTCTTAAATACAGTGAGACTCAAATGCAACTGAGAAATGTCATTAAAGAACAAATAATTTTGTTGAAAAAGGATTAAAAATTGCCCTATTGATTAAGCAAATATCCTAGTATTGTATTATAAAAAGAGATCAAACTGAGATAAATCATTTTTAAAAATATTATAATTCTGGCCTTGACGTTGCTTCCCATGATATATGGAGAAGCCTAGAAACAATTACACAGAAAGGAAAAGCTACTTAGTACAAAATGATAAGTATTATTATTAAAAAAAATCTTCAGAAAAAGTAATGTGACCCCTCCCAGGGCCTTACATTTATTGGTGATTTTTTTTATATAAGATTGCTGAGTTTTTTTGTTTTCCCTTTACCTTCCCTTGTAATATATACTCAACATACATTTTTAAGTTATATGACTCATTTAGAGGATATTTACTGCTCAAAATTATAGCAGCCTATAAGTATATAGTGCAGGGCAGATAAAAATAAAGAAACTTGAGGCTCCTAAATTAGCAGCAGCTTTTAGAAAATGTTTACTTAAATGTGACAAACCAAAATCATGGTGGTGTACTCTGAGCTAGGAGTCAGCCTATTTGGCAAAAACAGTGTACTGCATTTAATTTGAATCAGAAACAAAGGTGTGGAATCCTCTTCTGTAAAAGAAGGTGTGCTATTAGCCCTCTCTACCCCTCAGAGGGGTGATCACTGGAAAATGAGAAGGATTTACGAGCCTGAAGACCAAATGGAGGTGGACTTCCAAGACGCAGACCTCACTTTGTAATATTTTCTAGTCATTTGCTTTTTAAAAACTTATTTAAAATAGACAAAATCTATGACAGGATGATAGGTTATTCTTCCATAGAGGCTATAGTTTGCTCAAAACATGCCACACATGAAAATACAGTCTAAACTATAAAGATTTTTGGCAGAGAGGAGTTAAATTCTAGAGAAAATGTGCTGTTAGAGCTACTTTCTAATGTCTAGGAAAGAGGTAATTTACAAAGACAATTCTTTAACACACACAGCACAGAATTTAAAGAGTTTTGTACTTATGAATCAGGAAACTAGATGTGTGAGAGCATCTCATTCATATTGTCTTAATGCTGCATATTCATACTTAATTTAGAAAATCCCAATTGTAACTTTTCCTGCATGGAACAAAACCAATGATTATCAAAACTATCTCACAATTAAAAGGAATTTGTGTCTGTATTTTAGGGTCCTAGACGTGTGGAAACATCAATTCAGATTAAATTATGTATGTTTAAGAACTATATTTAGGTGAAGTCACTTAAGCATATTCTTTATAACATTCAGGTTATGAGAAAAAGTTAAGCCATCTGATTAGGACCATGTTGTACTTTAAGAGCCTTCTTCTAGTCTTGTGGGATTTTTAAAAAATCAATAAACATTTTTAAAAATAGATTTTCCTAAGATCAGAAAGAAATCGAGCTTGAAGAAGAAACATATTGGAGTGAGAAAGATCACAGCCTCTTGAAAGCTTTTTCAACACAGAGCTAAGAAATGGTGCCACTTACAAACTCTGGAACAAATGTTTCCCTGCATTTTTGTACCACAACGTTAAAAACATCATATTTTAATTTCAGGCCTTATAAACTAAAGATGTCCCCCGAATTAATTACATTTATTATTTTGGATCAGACTTTGTAGCTGACAACATCTGTTAGAAACTTCATTGTTCTTCTCAATTAAAGAACCAAGTCTAGTTGACGAAAAAAGTAATTCAAAGGGAGATGTAACACTGTGAAAATAACCAAATAATTTTCCTCCACAAATATTCTCTCTGGGAGAAAGGAGTTTTCAGTGGGAGCAGAACTTATCAGGCATCTGCACCGGGTATCTACTGAACATTTATTCTTTTTTTTTTTTTTTCTGTGTGTTTTCTGTTGTGTTACACAGCTAGAGATTTTAAGTAATTATCTTGTGAAGCGCTTTTTCTCTTTTTCACTCTGGCAATGACTACCAAATTTAAAAAAATCTTGAGGTCAGATTTTTTCCTTACATTCTCCACTCTCATTTAAAAACCGTTCCCCCTTTCTAGATACACCAAAATATTTAAAACTTTTTAAGGCTAGGAAAATAACCAACGAACCAACAAAACAAAACACCAAAAACCAAACAAGCAAAAAATGCAACGGGAAACGTGGAGCGCCGAGACTGCAGAGACCCGAAGCCCAGGCGGGTGATGAAGAAAAGCCGTGCGTGGGTGGCTCGGTGCCACTAAAGCAAACGTGCCATCGCCCGGTAGGTGCCTGCAGCTGGCACCTGCTCAGCTCCTCTTCCGCTAAGTCTGACCTACGCACTACCACGAAGCGTGACTCTAACACAAGGTGGGCCGGGGATGCGGGGAGGATGAGGCTGATCGGGGAGCTGAGCCCGTCACCCCCAGCCCCACAGTGGACCCCACTCTCAGACTTTCACCCCGGGAGCCCGCAAGGCGCCGGGGCCGCCGCGCTGGGCAGCGCGCACGGCGGGGCAAAGCGCGCTCAGTCTCACCCTTTCCTTAAGAGCCTCCCTCTCCCCACCCGCCTCCTCCCCCATCCACAGCCCCGAGCAAGTCCGGAAACTCTGGCCTTGCGAAGCCTCGGCTGACCGCCCGTGAGGTCCCCGACTGGGGCGCGCGGTGCGGCCTGGGCCCCGGCTCGAGGGACCGCGGTGGCGCGCGCCTTCCCCACGCGCCGGTGGATTATTTTAGTTTCCGTGCGGGAATCTGCTCCGAGACAGCTAAGCTTAGGAAATCACCGGCAAGACTAGCACGCAAGGATTTCTCTGAGCGTCGTTTGCACAACAACCCATTTCCCACGGGGCCCCGAACCTGGGACAAAATGACGCGCTCCGAGCCTGTCTCGGGGGTCCTCTCGAGCTGACGTCAGGAACCCTACTTCCCCATCGCGTGCAAAGGAACACATTACTGGGACAGTTTTTGTCCTCCCCTCGCTCCCTCTGGTGACCGACCCTAAAAAGTATAGGGCACGAGTTTTAGAAAGAAGGTGCCGGCTCGGTAACACCTCCTCGCGCCTCTCGGAGCGCACGCGTCGCTGCTGAGTTGCTGGATTTTTTTTTTTTTTAATTACGCAATTTAGGCTAAGGTCGTCCAATGGAGAGCCGCTAGTTCCGTACACGCTGAGCTCAGTAGCATTCACTGGAATTTACTTCTTTAACGAGGACGCCGGCCCTGCGCCCGCACCGCTCCGGCGCCGCCTTACCTGGACCCAGCCTCCCGCGGTGTCCAGCGCGATCCCCGGCCCCGGCCCGGGCCGCACGGGCTCCTCGCCTCCCTCCCACGGCCCGGCGCTTTCTCAACTCCGGGCGCAGCTTTTACGTGACTGCCTGACTGCCGGGGAACCACCGTTACTGCATCTCGCTCTCCTTCCCAGTCCATAAACTCGGAAAAGCTCTAAAGATTACATTAAAAAGAAAGCGCATCCCGTTCTGTGTTCCATTTACTCGCACCAGTTGGCGACACGCAATTCCTCGAACAGATCGTAGCGGTCAACGTTTTTCTTTCTTTTAAATACCGACCAGACTGAGAGCTAATGTCAGGCAGGGAGCTAATGCCGCCAGTGTATGCAGATTAAGAAACAGTAGAGCCCCGAGTTACCCCTTTTTAAGTTTCTCTAACCATAAGGGTTATTCTCCCTACTAAAATCGTTGCCCTTTTTTTGTTGGCTTGTTTTGCCCTCGTAGTCTTGATTGTTTGAAAATCTGTCTCCTAAAATAGCAAAAGTAACGTTTTAAAGACCTTCTAACGCGCATTCCTCAACGCAGTCCTAATCTGCACACCTGCGTGGCTCGGGCGGTTCCCAAGGCGTCGAGCGGCAAAGCCTGAGATCTTGCAAAAGGGCAGCTTCCCCGCGCCCCGATAAACTTAAGACAACAGCAGCCTCGGTGAGCGCAGGCAAAGCTTGCGCGGCAGAGACGTCCAGGCAGCTACTATCAGTCTCTGGTTACACAAACATACCTAGGGGCAGGTTGCAGTGTGACCAGACTTTGGGGTGGGGGTCGCCTATCCAGAGGTGGTTTAAACCAGTTCTCCAGTTATTTAGTGTAGGAAAGCGAGCTTTTGTTTCGTGGGAGATTTTGGGGGGTAAAACTCAAGACGCCACAGTTAAGTCTTTCAGAAAGCTTCGAGAAGAAAAAACCTGACCTGCAATTAGAACTTCAGTTCATGTAATTTAGGATACTTGAATTCAACATGAAGACACTAGCAGAAAAGAAAATCCAGCGTCGTTTTGAAATATTTAAAAGAAAGGCTGACAGACATCTGTATCCGTCCATCTGCTCCGTTTGGCACGAGGTCGGTCTCCCTCACAGACCCTCTGCCAACCTGGAAACACAGTCATTGCTCGACCTCTCACGTTGTGCCTGGGGAACCAAAAGTTTCAGGCTCCCTCCAACCATCTATCTCTCTTAGCTTCCGCTTCGGAGGCAGGAGGAGTAAAACCCTGGCTCCTTTCCCAGCAAACAATATGGAGAAACCGTCTTTTGGGCCCCTCCGGGAGACACACTGTTAGGAAGAAAAGCTCTTCCACGTCTAAGAAGGCAGCAGCTGACGAAAGGACTAGCGCACAATGCCCAGGAGCCTGGGCTAGGACTAGCAGACCGTCGCTGTCGCCACGAGGACCCGAAGCGCGGCGGCGGGCGGCAGGGGCCTCGGCGCGTCTCGTGCAGCTTGTGCCCGCCCAAAAGCAAACCGAGGGCCGGGAGCGTGGCTCCCCGTGACGACGCGCGAGGCTATTGGGCAGCCAGGCGTCACGTGACCCACCAACCCCGCCCCGTCCTGCCTCGTGCGCGCGTGCGCGCGTTTTCTGGCGCTGCGGCGGGGCCCGTGCGACTTTCCCTTTCTGCGCCGGCGCCTCGCACGCCTCAGCGACGACGGCGCGCTTCTGTTCGAGGACCTTGGGGCAAACGGTACGACAGGGAGACGTTCGCAAGAAATCAAAGTTCCACACGTGGCCAGGCGGGCGGGCGGGCCGGGGACGAGGAGCCTGGGAGGCTGGATGGGAGTCGACGCTGGGTTCGGACCGCAACATAGACCGCAGGGTGACGGGGCCCAGGCCACGAGGCCAAAGCGGCTTCACCTTGGAGCAGAGAGCTAGTCAGTTTATTTTTATTTATTTATTTATTTATCAGTACCAGGGATCGAACTCACGACCACGCGCTTGCAAGGCAGACTCTCATTCCGCTGAGCTAAATCCTCAGCCCCTAGTCAGTTTATTTTTGAGGAGCAGGTAGTGTGTTAAAGTAGATAATTATACTGGCTGTGGTGGTGCTGGCCTGTAATCCCAGGGCTGGGGAGGCTGAGACAGGACGATGGCTACTTCAAACCCAGTTTGGCTTCAGCGATTTAGCCAAGCTCTGCACAGCAAACAAAACAAATCCCCAAGTGTGTGTGTGTGTGTGTGTGTGTGTGTGTGTGTGTGTGTAGCTTTCCACTTACATGGGGAGACTGAGAACGTAGCTCAATGAAAAGGCCTTGTGTTCAAACCCCAGTACCTAAATACACATAAATATTAGCTAAGTCAAAGGCCACTAAAGCTGGTTGACATTGTTGGCCAACGTAGGAAACAACGCTGTTTTTGTAAAACAATCTGAGGGTGGTTTCCATTCACCTCTGATGCCTGGGTGACTTGACTAGAGTTACCTCAGCAGAAATGCCTTTGAGACACTGTGTGCCAGCTCTGGTGTGAGCTGATGAGCTGGGTAGACCCAGGTCCAGCCAATAATATAAAAGAGGTGCCTGTGCACTTAGCACGATCACCGATTACCTATTGTAGTGTAGCTAGTTACCGTCTACACGTTTTTCCATCGTCCTAATTTCCATTTCCTAATGTTGAAAAAAAATTCTAGGTCACAAATATGAACTTAGCACATTAATTTATTCCATTATTTATATACCAGAGTTGTTTTGCATTTTACACATTTTCCTATGTGTGACGCGTAGGTTCAGGTTCGGAGAAGGGAGCTCTGGGTGTTAGCATCAACCTGTGAAACATAGCTTTTACATGTAGTGTCTCATGGTGCTTATTTGTAACAAGTCAGGGCAAGCTGCAACATTAAATTTGGAAAGAAAAAGATTTTCACATTCTAAAAAGATGTCTCTACCACTTGATAACAAAGTGACCTGTAGTAGTTCAATGTGTAACTCCTGCTTTTTGTTTTTGTGGTTTGTTTTTATTAGTATACGTTGGTTTCTGTTTTTTTTTTTTTTTCCATTAGTATACTTTGAAGAGTAGAGAAAACCAGGGAGACTTTATTGCTTCACTGCCTACTTCTTAGTAGGCTGAGGCAGAAGTGCCACACATTTGAGGCTAGCCTGGGTAACTTAGCAAAGATCTTGTCTCAAAAATATAAATAAATAAGGCTGAGAATGTAGCTCAGTGGCCAAGTGTCCTGGTTTGAGTCCAGTATGGCATTAAAGAAATGAAAATAAATATTTAAGTATTTTAAAAATATGCAGAAGGTGTGGCCTGTGTTCAATTCCCCAGTACGGAGGGGAAAAGAAGATGGCCAGGTAGATTGTGGGTGGTTACCTAATATAGCGCCTGGCACAGATTAAGTGTGCAGTGAACTATTATTCTTGACCTTAAGCAAGTTACATCTATTTGTAGTTTTAAGTGATAGTGTAGTATTCTCTTTTTAATGCTTTATTTTTGTATAGAGGTTGATTAGGGAGAAAGGAAAGCTCATAAAGCAATTTACCTCAATCATATGTTGTGTTAGTAACTTCCACTAACTAATTACAGGTCATTTTGAAAGTATTTCCTCAAATTTGTTTTGAATATATAATATTGCCTTTGAATTTCTTGAACATCTCCCATATACTTTTACAAAATGAAAGGGTATGGTCCTATCCCAATAGTTATTTCACAACCAAGCATGGTAACTCTTTTGTGGGAAGAGAGTATTTTCTCTGTGAAGTTGACTGAAAATCTACCATAAAGTGAAACCTAAATAAGAACTACTTAAGTATTTTTAAAAGCACATTCTTTTTGCTATCTGGGAAAAAATCATTTACAGCGTATAGATAAAAAGCTTAATTAAAGCATAGATGTGTTCTAAATTCTGCTTTTGGAAGTAAATTGGGGTGTTTGAAATGAAAGTTGTTTTCTCTTTAAAATCAGTATAATTATCATTATGAAGAGGGAGGTTTAGAACAGGGCGTGTTCTACATTCCCTCTTCTACATAATGGCGCTGGAACCTGTTGGGTATGTGTGGAGTTAATGCATCATTTCCATCTCGTCTTGCTACGTGTTCTAGATCTCACTTGGTTCAGCTTTCTGATCATCTCTGCTGTCAACCCGAGAGTCGCTGCATCTTTCAGTCTTGTCCTTCGCTGTGCTCTGCTTTGTCAGTTACTGAGACTTGCGTAGTTTAAGGTAATTATGCTTCTGTGTCCCTTCCCTTCTTCCTGGTGCTGCTCAATCTGTGTCTTCTGTGCCTTGCTTTCTGGATTACTGCTACAGTAATCCTTCAGTGGAAGGGTCTGCCGTTAGCGTTCCCTGCAAATCCTTTCCTTGGGTAATTTATCTAAAAAACAGCTCTGAACATGCCAGTCACTTTTAAAGGCTTCCCAGTCTTCACCAGATAAAAACCTAGTCTTTTCACCACAGTATTAGAAACCTCTGTGGCTATCCCTCTCTCTACGACCATCCCTGAGCTGACATCCAGCCACATTTTCCTCTTTATCCCCCACTACTGTATGCCAACTACCGTGTAGCATGTTAGTTAAACTTAATGCACGAGCACATTTTATTGGACATACGGAGGGTAATTTTAGATAGTTTGATCATGGTTGACATGACAGAAAAAAATGACATTTGAGCAAAGACTTGAAGGCGAGACAGTGAACTGTGTGGATAAACAGGGGAAGAATATTCTGGGCCAAGGGCTCAGCCAGTGCAAAGCCCTGAGATAGGAATGTGCTCGTCCTGTCAAGTAGAGGAGAGGAGGGAGTGGTAGGAATACCAGTTGAACACAATCCAAAAGTATAAAATCTGAGATATTCCAGAATTCAAAACTTTTTAAAGCATAGGCCTGGGGTGTGGAATAATTCCATATCTGGTCTCACATGATAGCTTGGAGTCAAAATGTCACCACACTAAAAATATTGTATAAAATTACTTTCAGTTTATGTGTATAAGGTATATATGAAATATAAATCAATTTTGTGTTTACATCCCTGAAATAACTTTATTTGGAATGTGCAAATATACCAAAATACAACCCCAAGCATTTCAGATAAGAGATGCTCAACCCATATTAGGTAATGAGGGTAGCAAGAAAACTGGGTGCAAGTGTGCTTTTCGGCAATTTCCACCAGCCAGCTTAGTAAATTGGGGCTTTGTTTGCATTAAACGGGGACTTTACCCCTTGTGATCGGTCACACTGTTTCCCTCACAAGCCATCCTGTGCAGACTCTGCCTTTAATCACGTGCTGCCTTCTGTTTGACTTGTACCCCTCATTCCAGCTCAAGTATGACTGTGTAACTCCTTGTGGTTGTTTCTGTTACTGTATTTGTTGTGTTACCAAAGAGCTCAGGTCTTGGTTTGTTCATTTTTTTTATCTTTACTCCCCATAGCAGCCCATCAAATACTCAATGAAGGATACTACTGTTCATTTGTGCTTACTTATGTCAGATATTGTGCATGGTCATTCATTCTTCAAACAGCTCTGCAGGGAGTTTCCATTGTACCTATTTTACAGAAAAGGAAATGAGATTTAGGGAGGTTAAGTAACTTATCTGAAGTCATGCAACTACTAAATAGTTAACTGAGTTTCACATTCACTATGTTTAGCCCATGGCCTCTCTTGCGCTCTTCACTTTTGAGGCTTCTTTAATAGGTTGAATGAAAAAAGTAGAAGGGATTTATCTCTGGTTTTATTCCTTGCATTTGGCTTCTTTAGGTTTTTTGAAACAGGATCTTGCTGTGTAGTTCAACCTTGAACTCACTGTGTAGCCCAAGATGGACTCCTGCCTTAACCTCCTGAGTGCTAGGATTAAAGGCGTATACCCCTACCACCACACCAGGCCACATTTGACTTCTTTGTACCAAAAACAAACAAAACATGTAAATCATTTAACAATCTGTTAATTTTTTAAATATTTAATCAGTCTTGGGCCCAGAGTTGTATGCCTATAACCTCAGCACTATAGGAGGCTGAGGCAGGAGGATCACAACTTGGAGCCCAGCTCAGACAATTAGTGCTCTTAAATCTGATTAGAATCTTTATGTATAAAATCTAAAGCACAAACATTTAATACACACACACACATATATTTTTTTTGTACCAGGGATGGAATTCATGATCTCACACCTGGCAGGCAGACACTTGACCACTGAACTAAATCCCCGACCTGTTTTTATGTTCTTGAGAAGTTATTTGACTCATTTATTTGTAATGACTTAATGCAGTATGTCTGTTCTAGGGGTTAATACAAATACAGAAATCTGAGGTTTATTTTAATTAGTTTCATCCGAATCTGGATATATGTTACATCATTGGCTGGTGTTTGGTAACTTGTTACAGAATGCAGTTTTTTTATTGTCCTGAAATTAAATGTTTTCTCACTTTTAATTACTATTCAATCAAAGAAATAGCCTAGGAAACCATGAAAGGTGATGTGACTGAGTCAGGAAGAAGTCAGGCTAGGAAACCAAGGATGAGTGTGCAGAAAGTAACATTTTAGGGTTGATGGAAAATTAATAAGTTGTTCTTCACAAATTTCCCATTTTTTGAGTGAGCCTATTGTATTTGCCACCATAATAACTCTAATATATGACTTGATTCTCAAAATTAAAAATTTTAGGATGAAAATAGTTACTCAGACTTGAACCTGGTGCTGGTGGCAGCCGAGCAGTTGTTTTTAATAAGAAAATGATGGGGAAGATCAAAGACGAGCAGGGATCCGGATGTGGGAGTAAGTTCTCTTTATGGTAAACTGCTTTGGAGGGAGGTGAGAGATGGAGATTAGTGATGATGAAGACCTTTCCTTTTGGTTTCTGTGATCTAGCCATGGATGATGAGAGTCTCTCTGGATGTGAGTCAAAGAAAAGACACGATTAAATGGGTAATAAAAGAACTCAATGGGCCATAAATACTAAGTGTTTTTAAGTTTAAAATTTTCCCTACCAAAAGAAAGAAAGGAAAAGTTTAGCTATCACAGTTATTCTCCTGAGATCAAGAAACACAAGTTTCCCTAATAGGGCAAGCCCTGCGAGTCTTGGTTGCAGAGAGATTGGAATATCATGTGAGAATTCAGAGTCTTGGCAAATACGTGCTCTAGCAGAGAAAATATGATGGAAAAAAAGCCATAAAGTACTTTTTTATGTTAAAAACAAAAAGACATAAATTTTCTCCAAATATCGTTATATTTTCTTCACCTGGAAAAGTAAAATAAATCAGAAGTATGTTACCCCTCCACCACTGCAGAGAAGCAGCACCAGCAGGCCAGTTAGGCTTTGGGGTAGCAGGTCAGGTAGATAGAGGGAGCAGTAGTTATAACACCACCCTCCCCCGAAACCTCCCAGACAGTGCGTGTTATGCTTTTCTGAAGCTGTTAAAACATTTTTGACTTCTAACATAGAAACTTTTCAGTTAATGGAATCACAAAATTATGAGACTGTCATCATTACGTTTAAGGAAACCTTCCCCATTTGCTAACTTCCTTCCGAAAGGTTTTTGCCCTAATTACATTTTTGTTGGTGGTTTGGAGAGACTTACACAACCCAAGGGAATGATTTCATTCTAATTGCGCCTTTCCTTTCCCAGGAGGTCTGTGTTCTTTCATGTCCACTAAACTCACTTTATTCCTTGATTAACTGTTGTCCACTCCAGAGGGAGAGAGAGACCTAAATAAGTCCTGTGAAATGGACTTAATATTTTGTTTCTGCTTTTTTCCCTTGCACGTACCACAAAGTGAGGTTTTCTTTCAGCCAGACCCCAAGCAGTTAGGCCCCAGGTGTGATTGAGGAGGGCTATGTGTAATGTGTAGTGGTGGTGGTGGTGGGGGTCTTCCTGGAATTTCCAGCATACATCCCAAAGCTTTGTGTCTTTGGGCTAGGATCTGTGGTTTGCAACCTATTTTGAAGAGATCTATGAGCCCCTGTGGTTAAGAACCACTGCCTGTTATTCGTGGGTTAATTCACCTGTTACCAGACCTGAGTTCTCACTATCACCAAATTGCTGGAACACATTGAACCTTTAGTTTACTGACTTTCTACATAATCTGTAGCTACTGTTAGCTGCTGCCCTGGGATTGTCTCTTGGGCAATTTGGGCCAGAGCATCTGCTTTCCTCCTAGTGACCTTGTGCTGCTGCACTGGCTGCTGTTTTCAGAACAGCTGTCCAGGAGACCAAACTGACCCACTCTTCCCTGGGAAACCTCAGACTCTCCTTCCCCTCAGGAATCAGAGGGACAGCAGTGAAGAGAAAAGGGAATCCTTTCAAAAGAGCTGACAGAGGTGAGGGCGCCTTTGCAGGGAAGGGCAGATTCCCACAGTGGAGCCACAGCAGGTGGCCCTTTCTGGCCTGTGGCAGCAACCTTGTGGCATACCACTATGCTTCCAGTCTTGCTGATCCTGTCCTGGCCACCAAGGACCATGAAAGGCAGTGCCAGAGACCGAGGCTGCTGTGCGCCCAGATGCTAGCACGGAAAGGATGGCACCTTTGCACGCGTGGCATCGGGTCTCAAGTGGTCAGGGGCTCGCACAAGGAGGCCAGTTCTAAGACCTGTACCATGCTAGTGCTAATTAGTGCTATCACCACATTCTTTCTCACACTTACTGCACCTATAGCCATCTCTGTAGAGTTTCTGCTGAACTGCCCCAAACTCAAACTTTGTTTTGTTTATTCTGCTGCCTACTTGATACCATCTCCATTTAAATGTCTAAAAGACCCTCAAATTTAATTTGAAGTGTTGTCCCTTCATCTACTTTAGATTTTCAGGAGTTTCTCAGGCGCCAACCTTTGAAGCATCCCTTGACTCCTGAAAACCTTGGTACACACTCTGGTTGGACTCCATATGCGAATGCTGTGGTTCTGTCTTCCAGAGTCAGACCTCTTAAGGACCACTGTTCCTACCACATGATCTGGCACCATCATGCCTTCTAAACCAGCTTCTTATGGCAGCTTCTCAACTGGTCTCCATGTGTCTACCTGGCCCCCTTGCATTCTCAGAGAGACAGCCACAGTTCCCTAGGGGAGCTTGGGAACTCGCTAGTGACCCTCCCCCAGTACCGTTCAGTCCTTCAGGGTCCTAGCAACACACCATCTCTGACCCCTTCCTCTGCTTGTGCTCTCTTCCCACTGCAGTGTCTGAATGACCCTCACATTTAACTTGTTTGAAGCTTCGCCATTCCCCTCAATGTATGTCAAACTTCCTGTTTTTTCTTGCCTTCCGGTTTTTGCCTTGTCTCTTCCCTCTGCCTAGCTCACTGTTCCCAGACAGGCATTGTTTGTTTGCTTCAGCTGTGCTCAAAATGCCATCTGGATGAAATTTTCCCTGACCAAATGTAGCGTTTCCTGCTCAGCCTTTCTTTTTCTCCTCTCTTCTCTGTCTTTCCCCACAGTTCTTAACTCCTCATGTACTGAGTTTTCCTTTTTCCTCCCTTATTGCTTCATCTCTCCACAAAAATATAAGTAGTCTAAATGAGGGCAAGGACTTTAAAAAATGGATGTACACTCCAGTACTGGCACATAGAAAGCTCAATACATAGTAATTTTACATTCAATAAATCTTTAATAAAATAAGGGAAAAGGAGTGACTTCAGTATTAACTCTCAGACAAATTGTGTAGCTGCTCTAAACCTCCATGTTCCCATCTGTAGAATGATGGTTATAGTTAGTAATGATTAAACACAAAGTTATCAATAATGGCTAACTATACCTGAAACATGAAGTATATAAGGTCACAATAAGTGGTGGTCATTTTTTACTAACATACAATGTTGATAGTGTCTATCCAAAGACAGTCTCAGATGTGCACATACGTCTTAGACCTTACCTGTCTTTCTGAAGTCATTTCCTTTTGGTTTTTAAAAAATGTGGTGTCCAGTTTAAATCGTAACTTTGTTGTTGACTTTTCTTTGTGCAGCGCCTCTCAAGTTGCGGAGAGGAAAGTCTGTTCAGAAGGTGTGGAGAACCACCTTCTCTCTGGTTTGTGTCAGCACTGTTACCACCTCTCTGATCTCCACTCCGTGGAAAGGAGGAAGTTAGATTCCTTGAGGGAATGTGAGCTGTGTTCCCCTTTATAACTCTATTAGGAAAATTCTGTCTCTCCCTCCCTCCCCTCCTCCCTCGCTCCTTTCTTCCCTTTCTGTCTGCTCACACTTCTGGAGGCTGGAAGTCCAAATTCGAGGTGTCACAGTTGGGTTCCTCCTGAGGTCTTCCTCCTTAGCTTACAAATGGCTGTCTTCTTATGGGTCCTCGCGTGTCTTTTCTTCTCTCTGCAAGCACACGCCTCATGTCTCTTTCCAGGGAAGTTTTGGGTTTTGTTGTTGTTGTTGCTGTTGTTTGAGACAGGGTAATAATTAAAGTTGGCCTTGAACTTATTATATAGCCCAGGCTGGTCTCAAACTTGCTGCTGTTCTCCTGCCTCAGCCTCCCAGAGGCTGAGATCATCGGTATGCAACACCATAGGGCAGTGCTGGTGAACCTTTCAGGGCTTTCAAGGCTGCAAGCAGCCCACTGTCACACATGTGCTGTAGATTCACCACCAGTGCCATAGAGGAGTTCTTCTAAAGACTTCAAGGGATGGAACTGCAGGGTGCGAGTAGATTGGAGGTGGGGATGCCTGACTTAAACCACCACAGGCAGGAAGAAGCGCTCGAACTGGCTTTCCTTTCACCTGCTCAGCAGAAGTGGTAGGTCCAGGCGGAGGTCTCCCTAGGGGGGTATTTCTTTGAGTAAGGGGATGTGATGGGGTGAAAAAATTAGGGAAATCGAACAGTAGCTGTTTTGCAGTTTCCCTCAGGGTCGACTAGTTTCTTGCCTCCTTCACTCGGCTTTGCTCAGATGTCCACTTCGTTTAAAAAGTCACAACTGCCCCGAACAGCCCATTCTCACGGCCTGACATTCCCACCTCGTACCCAGCCACGCAAGCTCCAGGAGGGCAGTAGTTTTGTCTAACTTGCTGTCTTCAGCCTGGGGCCTGGGGCAGGCTCTGGCTCACACAGTCACTGTCAAGTTGTTAACATGATTCCTCACGCTGAGCTTATTTCTTTCTGCTCAGCATCCCCTGACATTAATGGAGCAATTTTTCCGCAGAGACATTTGAAATGCACGGACTCCTGTTGTCCCAAAGGCCCTTTGAATTATAGGTGCTATTAGAGTTCTTTATAAAGAAAGCAAAGACCAGTGAGGTTGAACAGTTTATCAGTGTTGTAGGGCAGCTGCTAAGGACGGAACGCCCAGCTGGATCCTGGCTGCAGTCTGTCTTCTTGGGAGGAAGGCGGTTCGGTTCCGGCATGGGTTCAGCAGGCTGGAGCTTGAAGGGAGCCCCCAGAGAGGGGCACAGAGGCAGCGACCAGCCAGCCTCAGGCTCCTGCATCTCTCCTCCTCAGCTGGGTGTGGCCTCTGCCCAGTCCCGCTGCCCCGCAACTTCCCAGTCTCTCAGAGACCAGTCAGCCCAGGAGGTGCCACAAAAGCCCCTTCTCAAGCTCCCTGTTCCCTTATCCTGGGGCGTTCAGCTAGTTCCCGTAAGCAGCCGTTGGGGCATGGGTGACCCTGGATTCTCGGGCTTCCTCCGAGGTTGGAAGTGTCCCGTGGGAAGACCCCGTCGGAGCGCTGCTGTCGGTAAGGAAACCAGAAACGGGGAACCAACCCCCTGCTCTGGGAACCAGTCCAGCGGTGGGAACTAAGGCCGGCGGGTTTCCGCAGGACGATCCTCCTGGGTGAGTGCAGCGCCGGTGCGCAGGGACAGCGCGCGACCAGGACACCTCACCCGCCACTCCGTCTGTCTTTTCATCCTCATCGTTTTCGTGTTTAAAAAGTGAAAAAACAAAAGATGCATTCAGGTAGAGTGACAGTGACATGACGGCCGTTCTTCCTCAGTCTTTTTGGAGGTGCCACAGACATAGAATGCAGTGACTAGTCCTCCACCACCCAGCAGTCCCCCAGAGGCTCTGCCCTGGAGTGAAACAGGAGCGGGGTGCCAGCGTCCTTGGGAATCTGACCATCTGTCAGCAGTGAACAGTCTCGCGGTGAAGTCACAAACTTTAGGTGTTTTATTTACAGCATATTAAAGGGATCCAAAAAGCCTAAGAAACTATCCCGTGGGCATCTAGGAAAGTGTATTTTTATCTTGGTCACTTTAAAAAGTTTATTTGTCCTTTGCCTCCAGGTAGAAGTATGAGAAAAAAAACAAGCCTGAAAAATGTGCTTATTTTGTACAGGTTTTGTTTGGAGATTCAAAACCAAGCCCCTGTGTTTTCACTTGCAAATTAGAGTTTACCTTCATTATACTAAAGTATATCTATTTGCTTATACAGTTGTTTCCAAACCAGTATTTGTTCAGTTTCTTCCCCAGATGGGTTAGACTGTATGAATAATATAAAATAAAACAATTCAGCTGTTGGAAGTGTGTGTGTTATTGAATCTTGTATACTTGGTCACTTTTCTTTTTAAAGGAGGACTTATTTTAAAATGGATTCTGGAGTGAAAAGCAAGAGCTAGGTGTGGTGGCATATATACCTGTAATCCCAGCACTCAGGCTGAAGAGGAGGCTCACTTCGAGTTGCAGGCTAGCTGAGGCTACATAGCCAAGTTTAAGACCATCCTGCACTACATAGCAAGTCTCTGTCAAAGAACAAAACAAAAAAACCAAAAATCAACAACAAAGAACCCTAATTGAGGTGGTTGGCAACTTGATGGTAAAATATAATAGTGTGCTGAGGATGTTGCTGGCTCCATTACTCACTCACTTGATGTGGCCTTCAACAAGTCCCTTCACTGTCCTGGGCCTCAGGCTCTCTCTTTCAGAAACCAGGGGATCATTCTTGCCATGAACCTGGCTCCTGGCGGTGTTGTAAGGGTTAATGAGATAGCTGGGTGCTTTGATTCTAGGGTGAATGACCCTGCACAAATAAAACATGATTACATTGCAGGTTCATCTTTGATTCATCAGAATAAATGGGCCTTCCCTTCATTAACTCTCTTTCTGTTAAATTTTCAGTTGGGTTGTTTGGTTTTAAAGTTCTGTTTCAGGCAATCTACAGTTTTAACACCTTGTTTAAAAGTCCTTGACAGGGTATGCTATGATATTAAGGACTAATGCTTGTTTACAGATACTGAATGATTTATTTTTCTCATTGTGTTACTCAGTGTATTAGATAAGTGTTTACTGACATTGGCCTTTTTGGGAGGACTGCAAGCATGCTGAGAGTGCTTACTATTTTGTGTGCCTCTAGCTCCCATGCTGTACTAGGCACTTTATGTCATTTAATCCTCATAAGCAACCCACTGAAATGTAGATACTATTATTACTCTGTGTAGAGAACAGAAGCCCAAGATTTCCATTAATTCAGTAAACACAGTACTAAAGAATTTTGAGTTAAGGAAGTGACATCACCAGATCAGTATGGTTTTCTAAGGTCACTTGCAACGGCAACAAGGTACTTTTTTGAAACCTCTGATGGAAATTTACGGTCACATTTTTTTCTCAAAGATAAGAGATTTGCTGATACTGACTAACTTGAATGAGAATTCAACTTTCTGCATTGCTTACCATTCTTAGACTGTCATTCTAACATTGAAAGGATAGATTAGACAAGATTTATATATTAGCAACATAGGAGAAGTCAGTTAGGATTGGCCACGTATTTAAAATACAGTAGTCCCTCACCACCACCCTCTTCTTCCAGAAGAAAAGAAACCCACATAAGCTTTCATGTGGTCACTACCAGGTTTTTAGAAGTTATCTTAAAGACAACATCTTCCCCAGACCGCACAGTGGGATGGAACTCCAGGGTACCATTGTATCACAGCCATTCAGGCTCACTATATTGCCCAGGATGGCCTTAAACTTTTGATCCGTCTGCCTCATTTTCTTGAATAGCTGGGATTAGAGGTGTGTACCACTGTGTCCTGCTGAAAGACAAAATATTGAGCAAAATACAAATGTTACTGATTTGAATGTTTCAAGTGTTAGTGATATCACTTCCAAGAGCTCCTGTGTATTGAGACTCCCCTTTTAAATGGTGTGTTTGATTTATGAGGCTGAAAATTTTAGAAGAGATTACAGAGGGAATGCAATATAGTAGAGTCTAGTCAGTAGATAGATGACATTCTTTGACTAAGACATAGGCAAAACTTGAAAATTAGTGTTTCTATTCACATTAGAAAGGGGTCATATATCCTCCTTTAGTGAGGGAAAGAGACACATTGTAAGGCCTATTACATGGGACGTAAAGAAGGATCCTTTGTGCATCCCTGGAAATATGGTCTGCCTAATGCAAACTAATATTGCACAGGAGAAAAATGAAGAAAATTAAATCAGAAAATACTGGGTTTTGCTTTACTCTTTGTGAGGAGGCCAGCTGCAATACATTGCTGGGAAAATTTACTCTCTGTGCTATAGTATTATGGTATTATGCATTTGCTACATGCTTACAATATGCTAAGTCATCAGTGTGACAAAAATCTAACATCCATATGTGTCCTAGTTTACAGTCTCAGACATGTAACACTGACACACCTGTGACAGAAGCAGATATATAGATGGAATGTAGCAAGTGCCAAATGATTTAAATGTACAGGAATTAGTTCTGGTGCTTTCTATGCATTAGAGAGTAGAAAGTGAAATACACAATTTACATATTCAGAGAAAGTATTCTTGGAAGAGTTGGAGGAAACTCCAGTCTTATTTAGAGTTACTTGGTTGGCAAAGGACTCTTGAAAAAGTGCCAGATACGGGGATTTCAGAGTAACAGAATCACAGTTGTTAGGATTGCCAAGAGAAGGAGTCGAAATCTAACTTCTCATTTTATGAATAAAAAGGCTGAGGGTCAGTGAGTCAGTGGTCAGTAGCAGAGCTGGAATTACAGTATGGGTATACACCACCCCTCAGTGTTACAGCATTCTTCCATGTTAAAAGGTTTTTCATTTGGTTTTGTTTATTTTTATTTATTTTTTGGTACTGGGGATTGAATTTATGACATCATGCTTGCCAGGCAGGCACTTATGAATTTTATTTTCCTTGTTATAGAAAGTGTCAAATGTATACCAAGATAAAATTACATAATATTCACATATATGCTGTCTAGATGTATGCCATTCTTATTTCATGTATTCCTTTATTTCAATATTTTCTAGAGGTGTTTTGTTTTATTTTGTTGTACCAGGAATCGAACTCAGGACCTCATGCTTGCCAGACAGGCACTGGACCACTGAGGTATATCCCCTAAAGTTTTTTGTTTTTTTTTGTTTTGTTTTGTTACTGGGAATAGAACTCATGACCTTGTGTGTGCTTACTGTGCCACTGGGCTATATCTCTGGCCCTTCAGCATTTTAATTGTAGTTATTTTTCATTTGATACCAGATTGTCACATCTTAGGCCAGTTGAAGTTCCTTCAAGTTGATTGCTATGACCTTTTATCAAATTTGATATTTTCTTTTATTTCTGGGACAAGATTTCTCAGGATGGTTTCTTTAAAATGACTTGTACATTTCTAGCTTCAGACATAAAACAATCATTTCTTCAAAGAATCCTGGTTCCTTTTGGTGATATTATATAGCATAATCAAGGCATTATGGGTGCTTCTTGCTGTTAAATTATTTCTTATGAGCCTTTCAGTGGTCAAAGATAGGAATTATTTTTTGAAAAAGTATTCATCCATCTGTATTAGATTTCTAATTCAGATTTAGAATGCAGACTTTTTTGTTTTTGGTATCGGGGACCAAACTCATGACCTCACACTTGTCAGACAGGTGCTTGTGCTGCTAAGCTAAACCCTTGGCCCAAAATGCAAGATTTTCCTCAGCCTCTGTGATTTTATGATTGCATCATTTCCACTGTGATGAAAATATTAGGTCCTCAGGAAATTAACACAAGATAATTAATTGCTTTATCCTGTAATATACTCATAATCATTTCTAAACATCAGTAATACTACTAATTATATTAAATAGTGATAATCAGAATTCAGGTTAAGAATTATTTGGCAAGTGAGACATAGTGGCATATGCCTGTAGTTCCAGTACCCTGGAGATCATCATGAGTTCAAGGTCAGTCTGGGCTACACAGTGAGACCTGTCTCAAAAAAACAATAAAACAAAACAAGAAGAGAATTGTTTGGCAGTTCTTTGACTTTGAGCTGAAAGTATGACTTACTAAGAACTTATATTCCAAACTCTGTTTTAGAATCAGTAGAAATATATATATATATATATATATATATATATATATAGTGATCAGTTTATTTTGTTTCTACTTATTTTTTCCTTCTTTTTGAGACAGGGTCTCATTATGTAGTTCAGGCTGGCCTTGAGCTCATTTTGTAGCCCAGGCTAGTGTTGAACTTGTAGTGATCCTTCTGCCTCAGCCTCCTGAGTGCTGAGATTACCCGGCTAATTTTTAGATTTTTCACTGTGCTAGGGATTGAACGTAGGGACTTATGCATGCTACTGTACTACTGAGCTATAGTCTCAGCCTGTTTTTAATAATTGTTCTCTTCCTTTTTATTTGAGATTTCTAATTATGTGAAATAATGATTTTGAAGTAAAAACTACATAAAAATATATATTCATATTTATTCCTTTTCTATACCCTCTTCATATTATTACAATAAGTACTTGTTTATCCTTTTATCATCCTTTTGAACCTACAAGTAAATATGCATATTATATGTATATTTACTCAAATGTTCTTTCTTACATAAAATACAGCATTTAGTCAGTGTTTTTGTTTTATCACTTAACAGTGTTTCTAAGTATTTTAAATTATGTCTAATATAACGATATACTATTAAATAATAAAGCAAGGTTATAATACCTATTGTTAAATTATATGTACAATACATATAACTTTATGTATTGATACATTGGTATATCAGTATAGAGGTTTTTCTCATGCTTTTTATATTTGCATAATACTCAAATCAATGAATTTCTTTCAATTTTTCACACCAGAGATACAATGTAATGTTTATACATGTGTCTTGATTTATTTCACTTAAGAGAATGGTCTTAAGGTCCATTCATTTAACTATAAATGTCTTAAGGTTATCCTTTTCTATGGCTGAATAGTAGTCCATCGTATAAAAACCCACATCCTTTTTATCCGTTTGTTGGTTGATGGACATTTGGGTTGTTGCAGTTCAGCCAGCTTCCACTAATGGAATGTGGCTTCTTTTTCATCCACTGCTGTTTCAGATGACTCCACAGTAAAAGCTTTGTGTCGCCAGTCCCTTCTGTGCCTCTTTCCTTTACCCCCCTGTGCTCTCCATCTCCCTCACTGCCCTCTTACTTCCAGTCTTCTCCTCCTTTGCTTTCTGTTCCTTGTCCTCCTCCTTCCCTTTCTCTTTCTATATAATCAGTCTTTGGAAAGAATAAAAAAAATGAGTCAAGGGGTCAGTGTACCTGTATGCCCCTCCTAGTGGTTGTACTACGTTATGTTACAAAGACAATGGGAGTATCTTTTATTTATTTATTTTGAGACAGGGTCTCATTATAAAGTGCAGTCTGGCCTTGAACTCACAGAGATTCTCCTGCCTCCGCCTCCTGAGTGCTGTGATTATAGACATTTGCCATCATGCCCAGCTTCCCCTTGGTTTTGCCAGTGGTGTATTTTGTTAAAAGTTTAGATTTTGGTCAGTCTGATAGGTAGATGATTATGTTTCAGAGCAGTTTAAATTTATACTTTCCAGCAGTTTTTTAAAGCGCACAAAGGTTTTTTAAGTGTCAACAGAAGTACTCAGAGATTATAGGAGAGAAAATGTAAACCTAAAGGAGGGATGAATATATAAATGGATAAACGATAAATGTTTAAAACACATTTGAGCATTATTCTGTTTTTTGAACCTCTAAAGTGGTCTATGTGGGAGCCATAATTTGAGGACAAATGCAGTTCTCTAGAGAAACTTGGGCTGCACTTACGACGTTTTGGTTTTTTTAGTACTTATAAAACAGCAGATTTTTAAAGAGAAATTTGCATGTCCTACCACCAGGCTTGGTAGTGACTTGATGATGGCATCTTCGTTCTGCTGTGTGTTTCCTGTCTTCTCCACAGGCAGTGGCAGCACCACTTGTGTGGACACTAGGTATGACATTTGCTGCCCTTGCCACTGGGACCACCATCACTGCCAGGCAGGATCCCTAATTCCTCCTGAGTTTTTGTGTCATTAGCTCCTGATTCACGGTCCTTAGGCTATCTGACTTTGTACTGTCTGCAAGGAAGCTTCAGGAAGTGAGTTTTTGGCATTTTTGGTCTCTAAAGAGACCTCCTCTGTTTCTTCAAATGTAGGAAAAACTGTTGAGATGCTGGCTGTTCCAAAATAATGGTCATTATCTTCTATAGGATAATTCACTGTTGTTGGCACTCTGAAAGAATCAGTGACGAGTAACAGGTGAACCCTGTGTTAAGTCTAGAGGGGGAGATAGAATCATATTGCAATGACTCAATATGTGCAGCATTCTGAGGAGGAGACGGTAACAGAGATGCAGAGGGAGAGTAATCCTGCCAAAGGTTTGGGTCATCAGAAGGGATTTTAGTAGGAGTAGAATTTGAGCCAGGCTTAAAAGGAGGAGGGAAGGTCAGAGCATCATGTTTTAAGAGAACTCACAGACAAAGGAGCCTGTGGTTGATAAGCTCTTGTGCCTATGAGTTCTTGGGCTTCTTGGGAAAGGGGCCCGTCTCTCAGTAGATTGTGATACTTGCGAAGAAAAAAATCTAAGTCCTTTTTTTCTTTTTATTTTAAAGGGAGTAAAACAGAACAGTAAGATGAAACAAAACAAAACAGTGATAGGACAGTAGGAAGTCCACAATTGTTACTATACTGCATACTGTTACTCTCTATAAATACTTGCTCAAACTACTGGTCCCAGGCTTGCCAAATCAATCAAAGAGCACAAACCTCAGGTTGTTTCCCTCCTTCAATTTTGTTTGCTTGTTTTGGTACTTGGGATCAAACTCACTACCTCATGCTTGTATCACTGAGCTAAATCCCTGGCCCCTCCCTACTTCAGTTATTATCTCAGCATGTGTCACATCTGGTTGCTTGGAGTGAGAGGTGGAGATGGTTTGCTTCTTCCGGGGCAACAGGACCTCACCTGCACATAGGAGGCCGTGTGGATTCCTGTCTGCTTCTCCCTGCTGGTAAGGCTTCCCCAGCACACGTGGGAGAGGACTGCATGGCTTCCTTGCTGCTTCTCCCCAGCTGGTAGGGCCTAAGAAAACCAGGGGTTTCCTGGATTCCTGAATTATCTCTCTTCATGGGCTTCAAGTCTCAGTTCAGATCCTGCTTGTGTCCATGGGACCCAACTCTCTCCTCCTTCTCTTCCTCATGTTGCTATATTCCAGGGTCTGGACACCAAAACTTGGAGAGGTTTTTCTTTGCTGCTCACCACTCTGCCATTTTCCTGGAAATCTAGGTCTTTTTCATCTTTGAAACTCCAGAGCTAACAGAATCATTTGCCACAAACATAATGTTTTCTCAAGAATATTTGTTGACTAAATAAATGAATTAATTCAGCTTTCTTTGAACAAAAACAACAAAAAGATATCCCTGAATTAAAAATACAGAAACACTTCCGCCATGTGGTTTTGGTTTTACATAGCCTGTAAATTTCCAATCTCTGAGAATGAAGCATGTTAGGAGGTCTCTAACAAAAGTAGATGTGAAATTCTGCAATTAAAAATGAATTGCTGGGGCTGGGAATTTAGCTCAGCGGCATAAGTGCCTGCCTTGCAAGCAAACAGTCATCATTTCGATCCCTGGTACCGATAAAAAAGGAAAAAGACAAAAAAAAAATTGAATTGCTTCTTTATCAAGAGTCAAGAATGTTCCCAAAGACAACAAAGAACACTATTACAAATGGAAGAAATCCTTGTTCTTGGCTGGGACAATCGTTTGTTTTATAGATACCAGTTCTTCCTAAATTAATTTACACATTTAACCCGATTCTGTTAAAAATAGCCATAAGCTTTAATGTAAACATATAAGTGGGTACTAACATTTCTATAGAAAAATAAAGAAGCAGGAACAGCAAGGGAGACACTAGAGGAAACAAGCACTAAGGCAGAGCTAACCCTTCAGCTACTTCAAAATGCTGTGAGACCACGTAACTGAAGTTGTATGGAATAGGCCGTAAACACACAGCTCGGTGGAATTCTAGAAATAAGCTGAACACGCATAAGTGCTGAAAGTAGAGCCTGAAATTACTGGAACAGGAGTGAACACCTTTGAAAAGCAGTTGGGATAACGAAATTTCTTAGAAAAAAAATTAGATCATATCTCATATATAACAATAAAATCCTAGTGAACCAGAAATTAAAATGTAAAAAATAAAAACAAGAATTTGAAGGGAAAAGTGGGTGACTCTTATCTCTGGATATAAGGAAAGACACTGTATATCAAAAATTCCAAAGCAGTTGAAAATGTTTTAAATTTGACTCTTTATTCGCTGAAGATATTTACAAAGAACCCTGGCTCCCTGGTGAGTATCTTAGTTAAATTTCTAAACTTCTCAAGTTGACACAACGTATTAACCATAACAATCCACCGCTTGTCAACTTAGCAAGCAGACATTTCTTAAACAGGTCTCCAGAAACAAAGGCTTCTTACAATTTAAAACTTAAATTTTATATACAGGTTTAATAATCTTTAAGAACCAGTATTAAGTCTATCAACATTTTATTACATTAGAACCATAACATTGCACCCTGGCTCCCAAACACTTACGCACATCCCTTTATACAAAAGGCATTAGTCTGTTTGTAAGAGTTGCCCCAAATCCTAACAGTTTTGGCATTGCCATAGAGGTGTAGTTCACCCAGCCCTTTGGAGTTCACAGTTTGCCCTAGATTGCCTCAAATGGTGCATGTGGAACTGTAGGATCTAATGTTGGTCCGGCTGAATATTGGACTCGCTTTAGTCCCATTTCTCTGTATCCTCCTATTTGTACCCTTTGGAATGGTAAAGTTGTGCCATTAAATTTTGGAAATGTTTAACTTTGTTTTCATTTGTACAGAGGCTTGCCTTACATCTCAAAAGAGACTTGAGACCTGAACTTTTCAACAAATTAAAGCCATCCCCATGGCTTTTTTTTAAAAAGAAATTTTTGTTTTTTATTTTTTGGTGCTAAGGACTGAACCCGGGGCTTCCAGCTTGCTAGACAAGCATTCTACAACTGAGCTAAATCCTTAGCCCCCACAATTTTGTAATTGGTTCTCCAGAGAAATAGAATCAATATGAAAAAAAGTCTCTCTGTCTGTCTCTGTCTCTGTCTCTCTAAGATCTGTTTTGAAGAATGATATGAGCCCATATGTTTATGAAGTTTGAGGAGTCCCATGATCTGCCATTTGCCAGCTGGAGATCCAGGAAAGCTGGAGGTATAGTTCAGTCTAGGCCAAAACACCTGAAACGCAGAGGAGCCTATAATACAAATTTTAATCTTAAGGTAGCAGGTTGCTGTCTCAGTTCAAGGAGTCTGGCAGAAAGATAATTCTCCTTACTTTTGCCTTTTGTCCTGTTTAGTTTCCCAATGGATTAGATATTCACCACAAACAATAAGAGGACAGTCTCATTTATTGAGTTCACTGATTCAAATGCTAATCTTATCTTAAAACACCCTTTTAGACACACTTGAAATATTATTTAGCCAACTATCTAGACACTGCGTGACTTAGTCTAATTTGTATAAAATTTGCCATCATAGCTTCCCTAGTGATTTCAAATTAGGGAGAATTTCAGATTTTGTGGTTTAAAATTTTAAAAAAATTTGTAGTGCTGATATTCAAATCCATGATTTCATACAGGCTAGACAAAAACTGTACCTCTGAACTCTTACCCTAAACCTGCATTTCAGATTTTGGACTTTCAAATGAGGAATACTTAGCCTGTACACCTTACTAACAGAATGAAAGAAGAAACATGTATAGTTATTTCAACTAGTGAAAAAAATTCAACAATCTTTCCTAATAAAAACACTCATCAAATCAGAAATAGAAGGAAACTACCTAAACATAATGTCATGTGTGAAAAACTTCACAGGTAATGTCATAGTGTAGGTAAAATCTAAAACCTTTTCTCTAAAATTTAGACCAAGACAAGGAGGCTTACTTTTGCCACTTTTATTCAACATAGTACTAGAAGTTCTAGACAGAGCACTGGCGAGGGTAAGGAACAAGAAGTAAAAAGAACCCAATTAAAAAGAAATAAAATCATTTTTGTCCATAGATGACATGAACTTATATGCAGAATTTCCTAAGGATTCCAGTAAAAGCCATTAGAACTAGTAAATTCAGGAAAGTTGCAGGATACAAAATCAATCCATAAAAATTTGTTGTTTTCTTTACACTTAATATGAACAAGCTAAAAAGGAAATTAAGAAAATGACCTAATTTACAATAGCATAAAAAAGAATCAAATTCTTAGGAATAAACTTCACTAAGCAGATAAAGATATGTACTGTAAAACTATAAACAAACAAAACAAATAGACACCTTATACTCACGGATTATAGGGCTTAATATTGTAAAATGTCAATACTACCAAAGCAATCTATACATTCATTGCACTCTGAGAAAGTCATACTGCTATTTTTTTCTGAAAAAAATACTGTAGTAAACCTCATATGAGGCCACCCATGGGAAAGCCAGATGTCTGCCTTTTCCTGTGAGTCAGAGCCATTCCTGGACTGTGGGGAAAGAGAACAAGAAGTCAACAAGAATCAAGCCTTCCCTGTGAAGTGGTGCTGTGTGTGGGCCACTGTGGGGAGTGTCAGCTGCCAGCCCCCTTTGGTGCATGGGCTGGGAAACCAGAGCCAACTTCCCCCTCCCCCGCCTGCCCCTGTAAGCCACCAGCTACTCAGGAGAAACACGGGCTGTGATAATGCTGTTGAGATAAAATACCATTTAATGCTTGTAGTGTTTAGTGCTTCACTGAAAGAAGGAAGAAAAAATTTAAAATGGATGAAATACCAAACTAGAAAAGCTAGAAAGGTGAACTAGGCATGGTGGTACACCTATAATCCTAGCTACTGAGGAGGTTGAGGCAGGAGGATTGATTGCAAGTTTAAGCCCAGACTGAGCAGTTTAGCAAGATGCTGTCTCAAAATAAGAAATAAAAATGACTGGGATGTAAAGTAGTGCAAGATACTGAGTTTAGTTCCCAGTACTACACACAAAGTGTAGAACTTCCAGGAGAAACAAGAGAACTACTTCATGTCTTGAGTATGACATCAAAATTTCAACCATCAAAAGAAAAACTGAGTTGAACTATATCAAAACTAAAATCTGGTCTGCACCAAGTGACACAAGTAACAGAATGAAAAGGCAGTCCACAGCATGGGAGAAAATATTTGCAAATCATATATTTTATAAGCAGTTAATATCCAGAATATATAAAGAACTCCCACAACTCAATAAATACAAAACAGTCTTATTTAGAAATAGGCCAAAGGTTTGAATAGACATATATATATATATATATATATACCAATTTTTTTTTTTTTTTTGTACTGGGGATCGAACTCACAACCTCATGCTTGCCAGGTAAGCACTCAAACCACTGAACTAAATCCCCAGCAAATAGACATATCTTATAAGAAGATATACAAATACATTAAGATTCTCAGCATTACAACTCTGAGGAATGAGAATTAAAATCACCATGAGATACTGCCTCACACCCAATAGAGTCAAATTCTATTGATGTAATTTTTGCGTCATAAATATATGTTATAGGATCAAAGAAAAACATGTCACTTGCAACTTACATTACAACTCAGGCTTTGTTTGAGGAGGAAGATATTCAGCCTGCTTTATTCACCAACTGTTTATTGAGTACCTACATTGTTATACCATTTATATTGGTTTGTGGTATATAGAGAAGACAACACAGACAAGAAACCTTTCCGTGTTGTAGCCTTCATGTTGGTCTTTAAGAATAAGCAAATAGCCAGGCATGGTGGTACACATTTGTTATCCCAGTACCTGAGAGGCGAGGCCAGAGAATTGCTATGAGTTCAAGCAACCTGGGCTACAAAGTGAGTTCAAGACCAGCCTGAACTGCATAGTGAAACCCTGTCTCAAAAAAAATATTAAAAATTAGGATGGGGATATAGCTTAGTAGTACAGCGTCTGTCTGCCTGGCAAGCACGAGGTGATGAGTTCAATTCCCTATACCCCCCCCACACACAAGTAAAAAAGTAAGCTGAGCTAGTGATTGTTCACATGTGTGGGGCCAAAGCATAAATGCTGGAATAGAAGTGCCCCAGGGGCACAGAGTGCCTGACAAGTGCCGTGAGGGCATGGAGTCCTAGATGTGAATAGGTGTGCCAGCCCCAAGAATATGGGGCATAAGAGGCGAGCTAGTTAAGCAAAGAGGTATGGTGTAACAAGTATGTAGATAAATGCGTTTCAGTGCTGGAGCGATCTTTTTGTCCTATCTGGAGGAAGGGCTCCACCTGACCCCACCTGTACTACTCCATCTGTGTCTACCTTTATTTTCCTTCCTTCTTTCTTGTTCTTTTTAAAAATCTGTACCAGGGATCAAACTCACCACTGTCGGCTTGCAAGGCAGGTACCTATGCCGCTGAGCTAAATCCCCGGCCCCTCTACCTTTATTTTCTTCATTCCCCCCAGGAACTCCGAGAGCTATTGCTGTCACTAACACCCACTGCCAATACCATACTCAACAAGGAAAAACTAAATATATTCCCTCTAAAACCAGGAACAAGACAACCGTGTCCACTCCCAACACTCCTGTTTAGTGTAGTGCTTGCAACTTTACGGAGAGCAACCAGGCAAGAGAAAGAAAGAAAAGAGATTCAAATAAAAGACAAAAAGTCAGACCTGCCACTTTACCTAAATATCTGCCAGAAGACTCTTAATAAAACAAATTCAGCAAAGTGGCAGAACATGAAATAAATACCCCCAAATCAGTAGGTTTCCTGTACATCAACAGTGAACCCACTGAAAAAGAAATCAGGAAACAATCTCATTCACAATAGCTTCAAAAAATAAAATACATAGAAATTAACCTAACAAAATAAGTAAAATGTCTCTATTGCAAAAACTATGGTGCTTTGAAAAGACATTAAAGAGGACTTAGAAAATGGAAAGACATTCTTGTTCATGAATATACAGATCCAATTTTGCAAAATGGCCATAAGGCTAAAACTGATATCCAGATTAAATGCAGTTCTAATCAAAATACCACCAGCATTTTTTTGTTAGCTGGAAAAAAATTCTAAAGTTTACATGAAACCAGAAGAGATCTAGAATGGCCCGAGCAATCTTGAGCAAGAAGAGCAATGCTGGAGGTATTATAATCCCAGACCTCAAATTATACTTCAAGTTAGACTACTGTGGTTTAGATCTGGAATATAACCCCAAAGCATCATACATGCAAAGGTGGGGCTTTGGAAGGCGATTGGAGCATGGGTAGGCTGTGCTGAACCACCGATGAGTTCATGGTTGAATGCCCTGTTAGGAAGCAGACTCTGGTCAGAAGAAGTGGACCACAGCGGGACTCCTCTCTTCTCTGTTTCCTGGCTACCAGGACACGAGCAACTTGTCCTGGTGGCAAGGCCTTCCACCTTGGCATTTCTGTGTTTGAGCCTACCGTTTATGCACTGAAACTGCGAAACATAAGTCAAAATAAACCTCTCCTCCTTTAAAGTGTAGGTGTTGGGGATTAGGTCTCAGTAGCAGGATATTAAGGCATATATAATAGTAAAGACAGCTTGAGACTGGAATAAGAACACATATGTTCCTCCCTTCAATCTTTCTATTTTTTCTTTCCCCTTCTTTCCTCTCCCTAGTTGCTCTTCCCAATTCAACATTTTCTCTTATTTCACAATATCTAATATATATTTTGGCCCTCATTTACACTTTCAGTTTCTTACACCAGAGAAACAATGTGGTATTTACAATACATGTCTGATTTATTTCATTTAAGAGTATGTACAAATTCCCTGTGATGAATGTGATCATTTTGTATATCTAAAATATGCCAATAAACTTAATTAAAAAATGTGTATGTTGGCCTATATAGCTAAATAGAGGATGCAGAAAAAACCTGAAGCACCCTCAGTTGTCTGATTTTTGACAGAGGAGATTAAGCAAAATAAATTAGGCACAGAAGGTTAAGTACTACATGGTCTCTCTAGTATGAGAAACCCAAAATATAAATATAAAGGGCAAAATAGAAAAGAGAAGGTCAGAAACAAGGAGGCAGATACTTTGGAGATGAGAAGAGGACTGAAGGAAGGAGGGACAGGAGAGAGCAAAGGGAAGGCAGAGTAAAAACAGTTAAGATGCTGTATGTGTATGTTCTAGTCCCTAAGGTGGATAACAGTATTATGCCTCACAAAAATACACTAATAAGCAAAAGAAATCCAAGCAAATGATCAAAAACATGAGCTGAAAAAAAGGACATAACCCATTAGCTCCATAACTGATGTGTTGGCCAGACATTTCTGAGTAATAAACCAGCAAACCTATCTCGGTGACATGGGACAGTGAGCATTTGTTTAGTTCACATAGCTGAAGGGGCCTAGCTCTGGTGAGCTCAATGGAGCTGGCGTATGCATCAGCAGAGTGAAGCTGCACAGGCTGTGGTGCGGGGATGTGGGTTAGCACAGCACATAAGCAGAGGCGTGCTCTGCTCTTGGTGAGTACTAGAACATTAAAGCCCTTGTTAATGTCATCTCCGATGACATCTCAGTCACCTGGCCAAGCTCTAAGTCAGGGTGTGGGAAAATATACTTTTCTCATAGAAGTGGGGGAAACTGCAAAGTTTCATGGCAAAAGTTTTGGGTACAGGGAGTTATGAAATTTGAAGCCATTTATGCAGCTTGCCATACTGGTACATTCATAGCTTTAGGTTGGCTTAATACTTAAGTGTATCCCCTGCTCCTACACAGTCCAAATAGTCTCTCTCTCTGTGTGTGTGTGTGTATGTATCAGAGACAGAGACAGAGATAGAGAGGGGGGCACTGGCTATTCTTTCTCCTGTGGCAGTCGGGATCCAATCATGGTAGGATTAAAAAAAAGGCAGAACAACTATTCTGTAAGTGTTTGTCTAATGAATCTCCAGGAAGGATTTTTAAAAATTTATTTTAAAAATTTTTATCTTTTAATTTAATTTTATTTTAAAGAGAATAAAACCAAACAAAATGAAACAGAACAAAGCCAATCAAAACAAAACAATGAGAGTGATACGTGACTTCAAAATAAGATAACAGGAAATCAACAATAGCTACCATAATGCCTTGTGTTGTCCTCAAAATAGCTGCTCATACCATAAAAAATTATAAAATAAAATAAAAAATATAATATAAAAAATATAATATAAAAAATTATACCATAAAAAATTATAAAATAAAACAACAGAATAGAACCAATAAAAATAAAACAATGAAAGTGATATAGGACTTCAAAACAAGATAACAGGAAATCAACAATGGCCACCATAATATATCTTGTTATTGTCAAAATAGCTGCCCATACCATCAGATATAATAGAATCTAACATAATAAAACCAAACAAAATAAAACAATGAAAATGATACAGGGCTTCCAACAAGGAAATAGGAAACTCACAATGGCTATCACCTTCCCTTTTTAGACATTGCCTCCTCTTGCACCTTCACAATATCTTGTTCATTTTGGATCCCACTAACTCCGTAAGTTTTTTATACTCATGTGAGTCCAAACTATTTCACTCATGACCATGATCTCAAGTCACATCCATTTACCTAAAAGAGCCTCAAGGTTATCCTTTAAAGCTGAGTAGCGTTCTATTGTATAAAAGTACCATGTTTTTTCCTATCCATTCTATGGTTGATGGGCAAACTACTCCTGCTTTTTTTCTGGATTCCCATCATGTGGACTGTTGTCTTATTTCCTCTGATCTTTGGTTCATAATTTTTCTTTTGAGTCAAATGTGTTTCTTGTGGACAGCATATTGATGCATCCTGTCTCCTGGTCCACTTTGCTCATGTTTCTTTTTATTGGTGAGTTGAGGCCATCTATATTAATGGTTACGATCAACATGCACTGGCTCGTCTCTACTGTGTTATCCTCCTGCCATTGGTGCTCTACTTTTCTCCTCCATTCAATTGCCTGCCCTGCTTGAGCATACCTCTCTGCTACTGTTCCTTGAACTGTGATCATCCTTATCTCTCTTTAGAATATCTTTTAGGAGCCAGAGATATAGCACAGCACAGCACCTGCATGGCAAAGCACAAGGTCGTGAGTTTGATTCCCAGTCCCCCAAAAAAATCCTTCAGCACTCTTTATAGGGTTGGTTTGGTGGTCATGCATTCCTTCAGTAGTCCTGTATCATGAAACTGTCTTATTTCTTCATTAATTTTGAAATATAGTTTTGTAGGGTACATCAATCTGGGTTGGAAGTTGTTTTCTTTCAGGACTTGGAGCATTTCACTCCCAGGTCTTCTTGAGTTGATGATTTGTGTTGAGAAATTTGTCATGATTCTGATGGGTTTTCCTTTGTAGGTAATGTGTTTCTTGTCTCTAACATCCTATAATAATCTATTCTTGTACTGAATTTCTGGGATCTTGATTACAGTATGTCTGGATACGGGTTTATTTTGATTGTGGCTAGCTGGAGTCCTATATGCCTCACTTATGTGTATGTCAGGTTGTTTTCCCATGCTTGAGAAGTTTTCTGCTATTAATTCTATAAATAGTCTTTTTATGTCATTTGTTTTCACCTGATTTTTCTTGACACCTATCAGTCTTAAATTATTTTTCTTTGTGTCATCTTACAGCCATTGAATTTTTTTTTTTTTCTGTTCCTTGTTATTTTTAAGAGATCTGTCCTTTCACAATCACTAATTGCCGGCCTGTCTTCAAGGTCTGAAAGTCTATCTTCAGTCTCTTTCAAGCAATTTTGGCAGCTTTCAATGGAGTTTTTAATTTCCTAGATATCTCTTCGAATGTGTTTCATGCCATGTAGTTCTTTCTTGTATTGTTCACCCAAGGTTTCCATAATTTTCCAATGCTCCTTTTTTTTTTTTACCTGTGTCTTCTATAGATATGCTCAGCATTTCAGTACATTTGTCATTTGTTCTTTTACTTGAGACATTATTTCTGATTTGATTACTTTTACAGCCTCATGAAGTTGTTTCTTTACTTTGATTACACCCTGGAATGTGGCTGGAGGAGAATGCATCCATGCTGTGTGCCCCTCCATTACATCTGAAGGGTGGGCCAGCTGAAGAGAATGAGTTTGTGATCTGGGCTTCATCCATTAAATCCTGGAGGACAGGCCAGCTGGAAAAGTGTGAAACTCACAGGAACCCCAAGACCCAGGACAATAGCTCAGCACACAGATACACGTGCACCCTGGATGGTGAAGTAATCAGTGAGGCCAGTGATGTGGAAGCATCTGAAGCAACAGCAAGGAGACAGCAGTTGAACTCTGGAGAGCTCCACCAACAGAAGACCAGTCTCATTCACCACATCCAGAGTTAAAGACCAGGTCCATCCCCAGCACATCTATGGGATGTAACAAGTACATTATTACTGAACTGTAAACATCAGAAGAAGAAACTGAACAAGTCCGCTAGCCACCATGAGGGACTGGTAGCCAGCACTGGTGAGGAGAACCAACTAGCCAAACCCATGCACCTGCTGCCATCTGGGGAGCCTCAGTGTTGTGCACGTGTCTGGAGAAGCCAGCCCTGTTTCCCTCTGCTTGGGAACCTAGGATAGGAGAAACCAAGCTATCTGACTGATTTCCCCATCCTGTGGATGGGCAGCCATTGTGGGAAACACCTGGGACCCCACAACTGGCGCATCTGGAGGGACCCAGGAAAACGTCAAGACAAAGGAACAAAAGGCAATCTCATACCTCTAGGCCACACAGCATGAGTCTAGGAGACACAGAAATGTAAGAAATTAGAAGTTGCACACCTGAAATTTCTGAAAGGGAAAGGCTTTCTTCCCCTACCTGTGTTAAGGGTCCAACTGCTGGTCTAATATTGTAGTCAGGGCATTGCAGTGCCCTAATTGTAGAGCCATGAGCCATGTGTCTGCTCTTCAGTGGTCTCTGGGGTTGGCAGGTCTAGCACCACACAGGAACACTGGATGGTTTGGGGATTTGGAGGTTATGTTTTTCAGTAGAGAATGGACAAAAAGAGTGGACAAAAAGGTGCTTATTTTTAAGAAATAATATTTTTGAATTCCTTCATGTATGTTATTTTTTTTCCTCAAAAGGGAATTTTAGTAGTCTTTGGCCATTTTCTGATAATGGGTTTTGAGCAAATGTTGCCTGGAAAAATGTTTTGTGCTGCTCATTATAAATATAAATCTGTTTCTTCTAGTGGTACTACCTGCTAATGTTTTATTCATCAGGCTTTTTCTTCAATTTTAAAGAGGAAAAAAAACCTCCAAAATTTCAAAACAATGTAGTAGGATAGTAATAGTGATTAATACATTGCATATTATTATCTTTAAATTAATTACTTAGAATACAAGATATTGATATTTAATTGTCCAAATATTAACACAAACCTTTCTTTTCAATGAACTAAGAGAAATTAGTAGTGTAACTATTAACTATCATATATATATAGATATATATTTTTTTCTTTTCCCTTTCTTTTTCTTCATTCCTCCATCCCAATTTCTCTTTATTTTTGAAGTTTCTTCACCAGATTTCTTTCTTTTTTTTTTTTTGTCTTTTTGAGATAGGGTCTTACCATGCAGTTCAGGCTGGCCTTGACCTCACTTTGTAGCCCAGGCTGGTCTTGAACTCGCAACGATCCTCCTGCCTCAGCCTCCCGAGTGCTGGGATTACAGGTGTGAGCTACCACCCCCGGCTGTGTTTTCACCAGGTTTCTTAAGAGGTAATGAATTAAACTAGGAAAATGGTAGAAGTTTCCTATTTTATCCCTAATAACAAGTATTTGTTATGTCAAAACATCACTGACCTAGTAGCAGCCTGTCAGTGGCTCACCCAGACCCTGTGTCATCCTATGCTGCTGTGTCCATCCCTGGGAAGCAGCCACACTGGTCTAAGCCCCTGGCCTAATTCAGTCACAGAAATCTTGTTTCACTTACCTGTGAGTGCTTTGAAATAAACTGTAACCCAATCTAGATAAGGAGAAGAGGAGTTTCTAAACACATCATCTCTTAAGAAAAGACTGCAACTTTTGGGCACTGGCATTTGAGAATGTGATGCTGTCACTGTCTTGTGACCATGAGAAGATATAGCTGACTCCACAGTGGTGAAGCATGCAGATGGAAAGGCCAGACTTCATGATTGGGTTGTGAGCAGCTGATTAATTAACTCTGGGACTGGCTGCTCTCTCACTTTTGGTATGTAAGAAAATAAATTCCCTTAGCATTGAGGCCATCTTTCTTTGGGTCTTTAATTGCTCATTGCTTAAAGACTTTGCAACATAAAGCAAAGAGTTTTTGGTAGTTGTCTGGATCCATTTTCCTAATTTAGATTTGTGATTTGACAGAAAATAAACTTGAGCACTACCATTATATTTATCTCTATCCTACAAGTAGACTCTTATAGACACACAAAGACACAGTCCTTACCGTCACATGTAGAGTCTTAAGTACAGTAATAACTCAGACCACCTGTCTGCCCTAGTACTTAGTTTGCCAAAACAAAACTAAAACCAAAAAACAAAAATCTTATTTTACCTTCTATTTTTCTAGTAATGATTTCGGATGTCTATTTTAAAACCACAATTTGATAAGAGTTGCTTGGGAAGAAAGCATTCAACCTATTTAGATTTTTTTCTCACCTTCCCTGTCTCTGTGTCTCTCCTAAAAGGAAGAACAACAAAGGGTTAAATTGATCCTTTTTACCATCCCTCATCAACCCTAACGTGATGGAGCAGATTAGTTTGATGGAATAAAGTAATCCTACTGAAAAGGTGAGAGAGTTGGTGTATTTTGGCCTTTTATTGTTGTGCCCTACTTTTCTTCAAGAACCTGCATTTCTGCATTCTGTAGCTTTGAAGACCTGAGCAGTTTTCATACTTACATGGCAAAGCTACCTTGCAGTCACAAGTCTTGCTATGAAAGCCTCTAAGAAAGTAACATTCAGTTATGTCCATTTCTCCTTGGGATAACCAAATGTATTAGATTTTTACACATGGCTTATTACCTGCCTCAGCTGCACTCATTGGCTTTCAAAACTAGTTAAATTTAAAAAAAAATCTTGTCTGTTTCAATATTGATGAAATCCTAATAAGGGAGAAGCCCCTGGTAGAGTACTGTGTTGTCTTACTGTTATGGTTTGTGTTAGGTGGCCCCCCAGCCTCATGCAGTCATGAGGCAGCTGAATCTAGCATTTGTGACTGGTTTGTTGTCTAGCACGGGAGTTGGCAGTGTAAGTGCTGCACCTGCCCAGGGCAGAGCCAGCATATGATAGAAAGGAGGAAAGAAGGCCTATTTTCACCCCTTTTTGCCTTTTCACTCTTGTCACCTGGGTTGCCATGAGCTGCTGCCCCTCAGCCACACCACCCAGCCTTGGAGTCAGACTGAAACCTCCAAAAACTGTACGCTAAATAAACCTTTCCTTGCTTCACTTTGGGTGTCAGGTATTGTTTTCAAGTGATAACATGTTTTCTATTTAACATCAAGAAAGGGAATTCCTTTTATTTCAAAAATAAGTCAGGTATCTTCTTGGTAGGCAAAGAAGGACTTTTATGCTCCACCAGTGAATTTCTGAGCAAATGGTGGACATTCTTTCCTAGGCCTCAGGCAGGTATTTTCTAAACCCCAGCACATGCAAGAGAGAGTGAGATGATTGGTGTAGAGATCAGTTTAAGTTATTTGACTCCTAAAACATCCCTGTGTGACCAGAGTTGGATCAACAGAAGCAGAGCCCCCAGGTGTGATGTAGAATAAGGGCTTGATCACAAGTTTTTGCTTTAAGCAGTTTAGATGAGACTAGTTGCTTCTGTATCTAAGTGGTGGATCTTAAAGTCAGTAGGTCAGTCAGTCATGAAGAAATTTAATAGAGTGGTAAAGAGTGAGCTCAAGCTGGATCCCACAAGGATGGCTAGGAAACTGCACGGGTCTCTCATTATCTCCAAGCCTTTCAGCTTTGGTGGTGGGGTAACCTGGAGGAGATGCTGATGTCCTTTGCTAGAAAGATGCTTGTTCATATTGCCTGGGGAGCAGGGAGCCTGGAGATCTGCAGGAGCTAGGAAGCTGTAGGCCTGCCTCCCACTTCCTGCTGTTTCCCAAATCTTGGGTAAAGTAACTCTTGAGGCTTATGCTAACCCAGAACAATGGAGGGAATTTTAGGAAACATAGTACCAGTTTAATGAAGCTGATGGTCCAAATGGAGCATATTGTTGCATAGGTACACAGAAAGAGAAGAGGATGGTCATTGTAGTACTGGAATGGTGAGTAATAGAAACATCTTCTGTGTTTGTGAATTGGGAAGGGGCTGCTAATGTGGATCATGTTCTAAAAGCTTAAAAAGAATGAATCAGGTTTTATACTACAAAAACCCACACATATATAGGTCTTGGAAACAAGCTGAGGAAAAATATCCAATTGCATAATGACATGAATTATACACAAACTGGGTGAGTTAAAAAAAATAAAATAAGGCGTTGCATCATTTCTTAAAAAAAAGGAAAAAGGGACATATCACATGCTTCAAAGAATGTCAGTGTCTGGGGTATTTTAAAATGATTTTCTTTACAATAAGAATGCTGCATTATAAAACTGTATCATGCTCTCCTTGCTCCATATCTGCATTTCTTTTAATTCAGCTCCTATTTCCTCACTCTGGGACTTGTTACAATACAGATAGTCAGCATTTTTATTGCCTGGGGGTTTGTTTTCTTTCAAAAAGGATGTAGGCATTCCTTCTTTGTTCATCACTCTATTCCTGCATACCTTCATTTCAGGCAGTGGGGATCTTCATGTTTTTCTGTGCTTGTCTTGATTTTTTATTTTAATGACAATAATATATCTTAACTCATGCTGAGTTAGGATTTTGCCTTCTGATATCAACATGCTTCAAGAGGCTGCCTTCTGAAAAATATAACTGCATATTGCAAAGTGAAGTTTGTGTTCTTCCCTGTTCCTCTCTTCTTCATCTCCTCCCACTTTCTTTACCTTTCCCTGATAAAATACATCTTCTCATTAAAAATATTTCCAAAAGCCACGATCCATACTATAAACTTAGAATTTTAGGCTATTGCCAGCTATGCCTTCTATTATTTCCAAACTAATGCGATTTAAGTCAATTTAAATACACTATGGAGCTTCAAATATGTGTGAAATGTTAAGACAAATGTAAAAATAAATAAAAACTAGTCCATGCCTTCAAAGAGAAACATAGGTATCTCTGTAAATATACCGAGCATAGTTATCTGAGACTAGAGAATTTTGTGTAGAAATTTAGGCTAGGCAAATGTCATCACTTATTTCTGCTCTCAAGCCACCTAAAATGAATAAAAACAAAAACAAAAATAAAACAGAACCATGACCTTTGCACAATCTAAGGTTGGCACCTAAAATTCTTCATCAGAAGGCTTTTGTTACCCCAGAAGATTTGACCATTGCAAAAAATATAATTTCACATGTGTGCCATTCACTGGACAGGAGCCGATGATGGCCTCTGGTCCGGAGGGAGAATGTGCCTCTGTTTAGTGCAGTTTTCTTCCACTGGGTTCCTTATGTTTGCTCAGGAGAATGCTTTATTTTCAGGGTCAGAAGGGTTGGCAAGGAATCTTAGACTTAAAAATCCAAAGGAGTCTTATTTATGGGGGTCTTCAGTTCCATTATCTCAAGATTGGGAATAATAGGACCCGCTGGATTCTAAGCAGCTACCACAACTCCTGTAGCTCATATTATCTCTCTCATTCTCTGATCTTCATGATCATGGTAACAGGCTCTTGTCTGGCTGTCCACTGACCAACTCTTATGATGAAAATAGTCCACATTCTCTATCAAATCTAATCTCTTTAAATATGAGGTGGGAGTTTTTTATGATCTGGCTCCAAGTTTTACTTCTTATTTTGTCTCCCAGGTTATCACCTCTTCTGCAGAGCCCTCTTTCTATGAGCCATCACTGATGCACTAAGCCAGACTCCAATAAGATGTTGTTGAATACCAATCCGGTACCAAGTATGATATTATGTGCTGTGAATGCAAAGATGAAAAATCACAGGCCTAGATCTTTAAGAGTTAGTATCATAGCTGGGGAGAGACATCTGTAAAGACATAACTGATTCATAGGATAGGCTATGGAGGCAACTGGGTAGTGTCAGAGGCCTGTGCAAAGTAATCTCAGAGAAGTTATTGCGTTCTGCTGAGCATTTTCCATGTTTTTACTGGATTGCATTTTTTTTGCTCAGGCTGTACATTCCACTTGGAATACTTTTTCCCCTGTTTGTTTCTGGCTGTTGTAAACCTTAGTTTGAACAGCTAGTTCAGATTCCTTTCAACTCTGAAGCATACTGTGCTGCTTCAGGTGCTACTATAGTTTACTCTCTTCACCTTTTGTAGAGCAAAAAGTATTTATCTCCTTAAAAACAGAAATTGTGTCTTAGTGGGATCTTTACCCACAACAGTTTCTCCATGAATTTTTTTGGGTGAATAGTCGGTATCCCTTGCCACTTGATTCCTACACCTTCAATACAGCTTTTCTAAGGCAGTCAGCTCAACTTCTTATATAAACCTGAGGTATTGCAGAGAAATGTTGGTGTTGCCATTGCTGATTCTCAGTCAGGACTAAGGGAAATGAGGGCGTGGAGGGGGAGATTGGACCCTACTCTCCAGGCGCCTGCCTTAAACCAAAAGGTGCTGCCTCTTACTTCTCTCTCTTTCTTTTGGTTGTTGCTGTTTTTGGTGCTGGGGATCAAACTCATAACCTTGAGCTAAACTACCCCAGCCTAACTTTGCTCTTTCATATAGATGTTCACTGAAGACTGCATATAAACTTATCCATAGATAACATATGTGTTTTTAAGGCTTTAATAACAAGGTGCCTAAAATATATATGTGTATATTCTTTACATAATATACATAAATGTAAATTAACTGTTTTACTTACATAGTGTGATATGGATCAACTAGCAAAATTAAAGTAGGAAAATCTCTTTCAATTAGTTCCATTTAATTTTGGACTCATATATGCTTCTAAATGTAGAAAGATATTCATCTTCTTTCATTTTTCTCTATATTATTGTGTTTTGTTCAGTTTCATAAAATAAACAGGTCTTATTCATATCTACTTCTGAAGTTTTCTGCTACCTTAAGGATTGGCAGGAGTTGGGCATGGGAGTCCCTTGACAGTTGTTTATTCACAGCTTACATAGTACGATTTTTAAGACTTTCAGTTCAAGTGGTTTTACGATTGCAGGGGGCACAAAGGAAAGGGCTGTTATAGGCAGCACACATGTTGTTCTTTCGTGGCTGCTGGTAATGGTAGTGTCTCCTTCCTGTCATGTTGGGCCACATTTCTCTCCAGCAGTGTCTTCTCTTTCTCAGTGACAGACTCGTCTCCCTTCATTGTCTAGTCCATAGTGAAGGAATCGGTTTAGGCTACCTGTGCCTCCACCCCACTTAATTGAACATCTATCAATAATTTGTTGTAATCATTCTCTTATTCTTTTCTTTCTGCTTCTCCTCATGTTTACCATTTTGGGGGGGTTGGATTTGTGCAAGTCCCTTGCTCCCTTTCTTTTTCTGATTTACCCACATCACTTCTACTGCCAGAATGGTGTTCCTAAGAAGCACACTGGATAGAGTCCCTCTTTTACTTACAGTGCTCCACAGCTCTTGAACTTCACTAGGATAAAGATACTGTTATGTCAGTGCAAAGGGTCTAGGGCTTCCAGCAAGGAGGAAATGAGGATTTCAACTCACTGCATTCACTTAGGCTGTAGGTTTGCGTAAGAGAGTACACAGTGAGAGCCCTAGGAGAGGGGCCGTAGAGTCTGGGGTTGGAGGTTTTTAGGTGGTTTTGGGTGTCCTCAAGACATCTAGGATATGTATTCCTGACATTGTCAGTTTATTCATTTATGGGCTGGATTCAATGCAAACCATTTATTTGCATGTGTTTGAAGTTTAGAGATATGATATTCACTCAATAGTGTTGTTTCCTTGAGGGTAGAGATCTGTAAATTTATAGTGTGGAAGAAAAGCACAGAGTCAATTTACAGGTGAAAAGCACTGGGTGATTGTATCTGTAGGGGACTCCTCCCTGAATAGTCCATTTCCTGTATCTCAGCCGATCAATAGCTTCTCATTGGCTGGTTAAATTAGGTGCCAGTTTTGGTGGTATAAAAGCACAATGAGATAACAATTTTGGTGGACATACCTCTTTCAGCCACTGGTCTACAGGTTTGTGTTGTGTTAATCTCCACATCCTTGATATTCTGCAGAATACTAGAAAATTGTGAATGACTAAACTCTGGGAATGAGTGAGACAGTTAATAACGGATTTTCATGTTCAAGTTTTGTATTCACATTTCTACCATTCTTCAACTGCTTATAGTAAGATATTAAGTTCTCTCTACATTTTGAGTTTCTCTTATGTATAGCACATGATGGAAGGAAATACATTAGTTTTTACTTGAAAATAACTACTCCACTTTTTAACCAATTTAAAAGATAATTTATTATCTTATGTTATGTATAGTAATATGAGATACAAGAAGTAGGGCAGTTTCAGGGATGGATAATTCAGAGGCTTGCCCAACTAGTGTCTCTAGTGACCCAGCCCCCACGTTTCTGGTCCATCATTGTCACCTTCCCTGGGAGTGGTGCGGATGCCTTGGATCCAAGGTCCTTTTGAAGGACAATAGTAAGCAGGGGCAGAAATGGGATCCTGCTGCCTATAGCTGGTGACATGCCTCTTCCTAACCTCATCATTAATGACTGCAAATGCTATAGATTAGACAAGGCTCATCCTTTATACCTGGGCTGACCTTTCCATAAGTCTTCAGGGATGTAGAGCTCTGAACAAAATCGATTTCAGCAGCAGGAAAAAAGGGCACACAGTCAGTGTGGAGGGCTTTCCAGTATAGTTTTATTGTTTCCTATGTATAATTTAAAAAATTTGCTTTCAATTGAGAGGCTGGGGGAACAGCTGCCTTCATTAACTATATTGTTTTGAGCTTCTACCTCTTAGCAGTGAAAAAAGTACCAAGAAGAAACTGAAACCAATGGTGAACATGCAGGAAAAAAGCAAATGCGCTCGTGGGAAGGAAAGTTTTTGATCTTGCAAACCTAGATGCCTTTATTTTTTGGCTTCCAAGTCCATAAAGTACTTCTAAGCAAAATTAACTTCCAGGTCCATAAAAATGTGATTTATCATTTACAACATGACGTTTATAGAATCTTTTTTTTTTCTGGTCCTGGCAAGAGAAACTGAGAGAAAGGTGCGAAGTCCTCCTAGTCTTTGAAGATGACTAATGATGATATATACATGGTTACTTCAGGGAGAAACTCAAATGTGCAGTCATATTCACTGAAACCTAAGTAGCAAGGGGACCTAACTAATAACTTCTAATATAAATAATAAAATATTTAAATATTTTGCTTTTTATAATTAAGTGATCACATTATTAAATAGGAACCAGAGTTTGAATTTCATACTGTTCAGACTATATAATAATATGTGTGTGTGTGTGTGCATGTTTTTAAGTGTATGGATGTGAATTTTTAAACTTTTATCTACTGTCGTATTTTTTCAAATAAGGAGATTGCAAATAAATATAATAATACATAGTTCTATTTCAAAATTCATGTGAATATACATGTCCAAGTATTGTGGCAGGTTTTTTTGTTGTTGTTAAAAAACTAATATAGCTATACACTCTATGTATGCAGTGGAGATTATTTTAATTAAAAGCAAATGTTAATGTTTATTAGAAATTATGCTAATTTGTGTCTAGCCTATAAAATGTAAAGTGCTTTCATCTTCACTTTGTATCCTGCAAAGAGGAGGTCAAATTTTAAAAGAAAATGAATGAATAATGTATAGATGGTTGACTATGTTTTGGGACAATAAATAAACTGAAATCCTATGCTTAGAGTAATCTTTTCTTGTGGTTCTGTGTTTTACAGAGCTCTGTGCTACCTTTGGCAGCTTGTAAACAAAAGAGAAAAGAGGCTGACACACTAACTAGTGACCACATACGGATTCAGGCCTGGAACACCCAGTCTGCTGAGTTATGCTAGTTTTCTTGTAGAAGAAAAACAGACTAAAGGTTTTGATTGGCTTTTGCTTTACTTTGCTAGATAATTATCTCAGCTGGACATTACCTGTATTGATGTATGCTTAACCAGCAAAGGAGTAAAAGCCAGTCCAATGGATTAAATCAGCAAACAGTTTAAGTGTTCAAGGTTGTATTAGGTACTTATATAAAAGGCTTAGGGTAATGGTAAAATGAGGAATTTTGCTGAGTTCTAGGAGACAAAAAAGTATAATTTTGCTCAAGTGGCTTAAATGGTGCATGTGAACATTTTTTTCCCTATGTGTAATTAGGGCATGAAGTAAAATAATAAAAAAATTTAATGTGTCGCATGTAAATCTCAGGAGTCTGAGGTAGGGCAGTAGCAGTAAGAAGAGGGAGGAGTAGCGGGGAATGGAAGACTTGTTGGTTGTATCGGGAAACTTTTTCTAACTTAATTAATGGTTGTTTGTTTTTTTTTTTAATAAGCAAAGAAAAGGAGCCTAGGGAAAAGATGCTATGCCACTAAATCCAGGTTTCTTTGTTAATAGTGTGGTGCTAACAACTTATGTTATATATACTTCAATATTATTGCCTATCATTTACATCTTACATGGTCACTGCAATATTTAAAATAATTATATTTATTAATAATATTGTGCTAGGACCATAAAAATACAGAAAAGGAGGTAAGTAAGCATATACTTCAAAAAAATATTGAATGAGTGTAAAAAGAGTTGGCCAAAGAAAGCAGGATAGTTTTGTGGATTACCAAGAAGCATAAAAAAAATGTGAAAGTTTACACTGAGGGGCAAAAAGTACTTTGAAAAAGCCATAATATATTCAGACTCTGGAACATCAGACAGAAAGATGACATTGGCACCTACAATAACTAGGAGGAGAGTAAAGGTAAGGAAAAGATCCTCCCATTTTAAAGCTGGACAGTTGCTACTGATAACAGGAAGATATAGTCCTGGGGCGGGGCAGGGGGGATGATTTCTTCCACTCTTAACAGAAAATTCAAAAGAAAGAGGAGTCAAGATGAAAGATAGTAACTAATGATCTTGGTTATTATGTAAACAAAATTTTAAAATCCATGGCTTTGTAGTGCACTGATTCAGATTGCAGTGCTACTGATCATCTTTAAGTACTTGTGAATAATAGAAAATATCTAGGAAGAAGCATAATCCTGGGTTTAATCTGCTAACAATGCCATGAGGTCCTTGTTAGTGACAGACAGCCTGTTCCTAAATTGGCCTATCTTATCTCTCACTGTGATAGGGCAAATGAGATTGGTGGGGTAGAAGGAAATGACAGTTTTTATCTGTACTGATTTTAGCAAGAATTTCAGTTTTGTTTTTCCATAATGAAATTGAAAATTGCAGTTTGACTCTAACTTTTTGCTAACAATCTATGGGTTGATTGTTTAGAACAAAAGATAAAAGAGACCCCCTCTTTTTTTTTTTTTTTTTTTTTTTGCAGTAATTAACAACCACTTGTAGATTTCTGAACATGTAGATTTGGAGCTGCCAAGGAAAGATAAAACCCAGTCACTGCCTCTAAGGAGGTTTATGGAGATAGAAAGGAGAAACAATACAAGAGAGCGTAATAGCAGGGGAGTACAATGGCAAGTTGAAGAGAAAATGTTTTTAAAGGATCAACTACTAGTATCTTTTTTGACAATTCTAAAAGATGCACTTTAAATAATTTTAGAGATAAGTTATTAATTCATATTAAAAACATTAGAAAAAACCGGGAGCATTAGCGATCAAAACAGCAGACCGTGAAAAGGTACTGGGGTGAGGAAGGGCACACTCATTCTCCTCCTCTGGAGCAATGCATCTCAGACTTTAGATCAGTGAGTGGTGTGGAATCTCTGACTCAGCAGTTGGGCCAGGACTTTTGATGTGAATTTCTAACAAGAGTTCAGGTGAGGCTGGCGCTTCTGGCCTGGGCACCACACTTTGAGTTGTAGGTATGAGCTAGACCAAATCAGAGTGAGAACCAGAAAGCTCTGGAGGCATCTGTTGCAGAGTCCATGTTGTTGGACTCCAGAATCCTTGGCCCAAAGGACTGAGAAAACTTTGAGCCAGATACTCAGTTAAGAGGTAATGCAACTTGAAGAAAAGGGTAAAATAATTTACTATCATGTAGCATAAACAACAAGACCAAAATAAACCTGCAGAGTGCTCTGTAGTGTATACCATAGACATTGCTAGAAGACAAATACATCAGGCCATCTTTTTTTGTTTTTGTGTTTCGAGACAAGGTCTTGCTATGCAGTTCAAGCTGGCCTCGGGCTCACTTTGTAGCCCAGACTAGTCTCGAACTTCCTATGATCCTCCTGCCTCAGCCTCCCGAGTGCTGGGATTACAAGAGTGTGCCACCACACCTGGCCATATCAGATCATATTAGAGTAGAAAGAAATTTTAAAAACATTTAAAGCTAACTTTACAACCAAAGCGCTAAAATACTGTTTTATTTCTGAATCTTGATGGTATGCCTTTAAAATAAATTTTAAACATTTTACCAACTTTGTGATTAAGCATCCATATCTTTTCTCTGTAAGTTGCCATTAGCACTAGGCAGGTTGTCTTTAGTCTAGATTCCTTTAACCAAATTTTCACACATTTACATCAACTTAAATTAATGTAGTGCTTCTAATTAGAGCCATTCATTCAGTGTTTATGGTATGGCAGGCCTTGTGTTCTTCTCTAGGGGTATAATTCATAGTTTGCATAAAACTTGACGCATGAGAAAACAGTAAGTGTAAGTGCAGGCTGACTGGTTCCCAAAGCAAGGAGAACAGCATGAGTAGAACATGCTCATCTCCTCCTTTCAGACTCACCAGTCCTGGGGAGAAAGCCCATGAATGTCACTCTCTAGACGACTTCTTTCCTGTGAAACTATACAACACCCTCACCCACTGGCCCAATTTTCTGGCTTGACCATTTTGACTTTACTATTAAGGCTTTCATCATTTATCGACTGGCCATGAAAAAGTACAGCTCTCCCAGACCTATAAGAAACTACAGATAAACAATGTAAATTTCCCCATATATTAGCCCATATGAAATAAAAATGGGCATATTAAATGGACATTAATTAAAATAAACTAAGACTGAAAGTTCTTATTATGTTTTATTCCTATTCCAAATTACTGTATGTCCAGGTACACCTATAGAGATAATAACAAAAAAGATTAATCACATAAGGATATCCCAAAATAAACTATCAGCAATGCAGAGATGCCCAAAATTTGAATAAAAATCCTGTGCATTAGTTGGGTCTTGGGGTATATGCTTATAGTTCTCGCTGTTCAGAAAGCTGAAACAGGAAGATGACTTGGTCCTAGGAGTTTGGGGCCACCCTGGGCAACATAGACACTGGCACAAACAAACAGGCAAATAAGCAAACAGGAAAGCAAGCAAACAGGAAAGCAAGCAAGCAAACAAACAAACATAAAAGCCAAAAGCCAAAACAAAAAAAATCCCCAAATCAAAAAACCCTTCCATTATCAGTCCTTTAGTGAGAAATCCAAGGCCAAAGATGAAACTTCTTAATACATTTAAAGAGGTTAAAGTCCAAAGAGATTAAATCCAAAATCTATCCCCTCTGGTTTCTTATTCTGCTGTTTCAACCCAAGGATTTCTGCCTTTCAGACACCAAAGTCTTCATGGCCCCGCTTTATATTGATCCACCACCATGACTCTCATATATCTGCTTTTCTTTCTATCCCCGATTTCTTGTTTGTGGTATTTGTACTTGAAGGCAGGGTCTTGCACATGCTAGGCAAACACTACCACTGAGCTACATCTCTAGCCCTGTTTTTCTTTATTAAGAGTCCCAAGAATTAACAGGGCATACAAGATTGTTACAGTGATAGCCAAACTTACAAAATTTGGATAACAAGCAAAACCCTCAGCCATAGGTCAGTTATTTCAAAATGATGTTCCCAGAATACAGAACTCAGATGTATAAAAGGTCATACCAGAGACTTGAATAAAATCCTTGTTTTTGATGTTGTCAGATCCCTGTCCTTTGATATCAGCTATTATTTTATGACCCAAGAAATAAACTTGACTGAGAAAAAACTTCCTCCAAAGTATTAATAGATTGATTTTCATATGTTGAACCCATTTCATGTTTCTGTGTAAATTACATTTGGTCATGGCATGTAATTATTTTTATATGTTACTGAACTCAGTTGCCAGTGTTTTGTTGAGTTTTACATCTCTATTTATAAGAGATTCAGTCTGTAGTTTCATTTTCTTGTATGTCTTTACAATGCACCCTCAAGTTACAGTCAACTCTACATAAACAACTTGCATTACAAATGGAATTTTAGGTTTAACATGTGACCAAAGTCTTGAGTTATGACCTGAATGCCAGATGCTTGTGCAATTGTAAACAAAGACTTGCATTGCCAGAGAAGCATATGTAAGCTTACATAAGCACCAGCCTGAGCCCAGATATGTGTGTGTGGACATGATTTCCACCAGTGTTTTATATAATTTCTATAATTACTGCTATCAAAATGGTTCCCCAAAAAGCTACAAAAGAAGTTAAGAAAGAAAAGGAAGGTAAAGAAAGCAATCACAATCAAAAAGAAGAAGGGAATTGTAGAGAAATATGAGGGCAGCATTTGTGTGACTGATCTCACTAATATGCACAGCATGTTGAAATCTATCATCTTGATAATCTTACAAAGAAAAGAAGCTAGTGTTGCTAAAGGTGTTATTCAAATTAGCAAGCCACCATCAACAGTATTAGAGGAGGTGGAAAGGCTATTATTAGTGTGAATAAATGAAGCACATTGTCTTTCTAAGAACACTGAATCTATAATTTGTGAAAAATCTAGGGCTATACATGCACATCTCATAAAAGATAATCCATCAATGAGTGATAATGGTGAAATATTTCGTGCCAGCAAGGGAGGTTTCCCAATTTTGAAGTAAGAACTGGGATTCATGATATAACTTGGCATGATGAAGCAGCCAGTGCTGGTAAAAGGGCTGCTGAAAATTACATACACCACTTTGAAATGATGACACAGAAAAAATGGCTTTTGCTCTCATCAAGTTTTCAGCTGTGATGAAACTGGCCTTTTCTGGAAGAAAATGCCCAAGAGGAAATACCTTACCCAGGAAGAGAAGAAAATACCAGGCCACAAGCCTACGAAGGGTAAGCTAAACTTACTACTATCTGCCAACATGAGTGGTGACCTCAAGATAAAGTCTCTATCACTTTGAGACCCCTAGAGTGTTCAGAAAGCATAGTGATGAAGACTAGACTAGGGATCATGTGTAGATCTAACACAAAAGCCTGGGTAATGAGTATTTTTTCTTGAGTGGATCAGAAAGGCTTTCTGTCCTACCTTTAAGAAATATCTAGAGGACAGAGGTTTACCACTCAAGGCTCTCATCATCATGGATCATGCTCCTGCTCATCCACGAGATTTGCAAGAATTGGCTGAAGAATTTCCATGGTACTCAGTTGATTCCTCCCACCTAATACAACTCCTCTACTTCAAGCTATGGACCAGCAGGTTATAGAGAACTTTAAGAAGTTGTACACTAAGGAATTGCTCCTGAAGTGTTTTCAGATGGCCTCAGATACAAATTTAACCCTTAAAGAATTCTGAAAGGGGCATTATAACATTCTCTCTTGTGTGAACCAGTATCTCTCTAAGGACACTGAGATTGCCTGGGAGAAAATGTGGGCTAAAATTATACAAGAAACTTCGAAGGCTGTGCAGAGGAGCTGAGGCTTCAAATGACCCTGTGGTTGATGACACTGTCACTATAGAAGAGTCCATAGACTTTGTAGGTAGACAATGGTAGAAGAACACTCAGAGGATCTGTCTACAGAGGAACTTCAGAAACTTCTGTCTGAGCAACAGAGAATGGCAACTAAGGAACTTTCTGAAGGCGAAGGGGAGTATCAACAATCAGTTCAACAAAATTTGTCTTCTGAAATAAAATCCTAAAAAAAATGGGCAGAGCTACAAACATTTGTAGAGAAGACTCACCCAGACTGAGAAAACGCCAATTGTTGCATTCACTTGTTTAATGACAATGTCATGTCATACTAAAGAATAATGTTAAAGAAAAGACATAAACAGACAACTTTAGGCTAGTTTTTAGTTCTGAAAAGGCTGAAGCCCAATAAGCCAGAAGCAGGTCCTTGTGGGCTCTTTCTCAAGGAAAGAGAGGACACTAGAGAGCCAGTTTCCTGATGTTCTTATGGAAAGGGAATCTCATTTCAAATTATAATCACCTTCCATGGGAAGGGTATTGAAAACCATCATGGAACTGCTGTCAGGGATGCTTTCTGCCAATAATCAGCCCACGTCCAGGAGGCAGCAGCCAGCCCTGCCCCCGTGTGCACACCAGCCACAGTGAGGGATGCTTCCCACCACTAATAGCCAGTGCAGACTGGGAAAAGCAGTAGCCAGGCCCATACTAGTGCACCTAATGGCCACCATTAGATACCTGTGGCCAGCACTGCCAGGAGAACCAAGCAGTCACACTTTGGAGAAATTGTAGCCAACATGAGAAATGCCTGGGACACCACTACCACTTGTCCTGAAGAACCCAGGAAAATTTCAAGACAAGGAAGCAAAAGGCAGTCTCTGGCCTTCAACCCATGCAGAGCAAGTCCAGGAAATGTAAACACAGAAGAAATTGGGAGTCACACAGCTGAAATTTCTGAAGTGATGGCAACTGAAGTAAAGAAACAGCTTCATCAAGCTGTAAATGAAATTAGAACAGAAACATTATCTCAGATAAAAGAAGAAATAAAAAACAATAAAAGAATTGTTAAGCATCTCTAAAGAAGACATAGATGAAAAAATAGAACATAGGAAAATGAGGGAAACCTCTAGTGAACAATATAAGAAAAGATTTCGAATGCATTAAACAGGTTCAATGAGATATCCAGGAAATTAAAAACTCCACTGAAAGCTGGCAAAACCATTTGAAAGAAACTGTAGACTTTCAGACCATGAACACAGGATTGCAGCTAGTGAATGTGAAAGGAAAAGATCTCTTAAAACTAACAAGGAATCAGAAAATAACAACTCAATGGCTGTAGATGATACAAAGAACAATAGCTTAAGAACAATAGGTGTCAGTGAAAAAGCAGTGGTCAACACATGACATAAAAAGTCTATTTACAGAAGTAATACCAGAAAACTTCCAAAGTATGGAAAAGGACATGATACACAGATAAGCGAGGCATAAAAACTCCAGCTAGCCATAACCAAAATAAATCTACACCCAAATATATAATAATCAAGATCCCAGAAATTCAACAAAAGAACAGAATATTAAAAGCTGTTAGAGACAAGAAACAGATCACCTATAAAGAAAAACCCACCAAAACCATGACAGACTTCTCAACACAAACCATCAAGTCAAGAAGAGGTTGGAGTGAAGTATTTCAAGTCCTGAAGAAAAAAAAAAAAAACCAGCTTCCAACCCAGATTGATGTACCCTGAAAAACTAGCTTTCAAAATTAATGGAGAAATAAGACAGTTTCACGATAAAGAATAGTTAAAGGAATTCATGATCACCAAATCAAGTGTACAAAGAACACTGAAGGACATTCTAGAGAGAGATAAAAATGATCACAGTTCCAGGAATAGCAGAAAGGGATCATTGACTGGGGCGGACAGAGTGGGGAAAAGTAGGAAGCCAATGACAGGAAAATAGCATGGCAGAATGAGCCAGTGCATATGGACTGTAACCATTAATGTAGATGACCTTAATTCGCCAATGAAAATAAACACAGGCAGAGTGGATCAGGAGACAGAATCCATCAATATGCTTTATTCAAGAAACATTTAACTCAAAAGAAAATTCATAGACTGGAAATCAAAGGAGAGCAAAGAATACCGTATGTGGCAGGGAACCAGAAGAAAGTAAGGGTAGCTTCCCCATTAACTGCAGAATGCATAGAAAAATACGGAGATGGAAAGCTACTCAGCTATAAATAAAGGTAACCTTGATGCTCTAGCAGGTAAATGGATACAATTTGAGATCACGCTCATGGGTGAAATGGTTCAGAGTCACATGGTTGAACATCGTGTTGTCTCCTCAGTATAAAAAACTGAAGGAGTTAGTGGGCTCCAAAATGCACAATAGATACTGTGAAAGTGAAAGGGGAGGAAACGTCTAAAAAGGGCAGGCAGTGGGCATTGTTAATCTATTGTCATGTTTTGAAACCCTGTATTGCTTGCAATGTTCTGTTTAGTTTGGTTTTACTCTGTTTTGTTTTGATGTCATTATAGTTGATGGTATTTATAGTTATTTCAAGGTTAACAAAATATATTATGGTAGCTATTCTTGATTTCCTGTTATCTTGTTTTAAAGCCTTACTGTATTGCTTTCATTGTTTTGTTTTGATTGATTTTATTCTATTTTGACTTTATTATGTTTGACTTTATTATGTTTGATGGCATAGGTAGCTACTTTGAAGATAAAAAGAGGCATAAGTAGCCATTGTTATTTTCCTATTGCCTTGTTTTGGAGGCCTGTATTGCTTTCGTTGTTTTGTTTTGATTGGTTTTATTCTGTTCTGTTTTGTTTGATTTTAGTATGTCTGATGTAATGGGCATTTATTTTGAAGATAACAAGAGGCATTATGCTTACCATTATCGATGTCCTTTTATCTTGTTTTGAAGTCCTGTATCACATTCATTGCTTTGTTTTGATTGACTCTATTCTGCTTTATTTTGCTAAAAATTAAAGAAAAATAATCACCTTTCATTTTATCTTCCTTTCCTACAGGTCAAAGATGTCAATTTAAATGGTGAATACAGTATGAAATTGTTGTTTTGGTAAACTAGGCATTCTTTATAACTTTTTGATGGATACACTAGGAAAATTATTGGTGTTTTTGGCAAGTCAGGCACATTATGCAATCCTTTTAAAATGAAAAGGTTAATTAAGGGGTGCTTTGGAATATTTGAAATGAATTATGAGTATTTCCACTATTTCTTATGGGAAGAATAGCCTTGACTTTCAACCAACTTTAGTTATAACCAGTCCTTGCAAATGAACTGAGTTTGTAAACCAAGGGTCCACTGTATCTAGGTGTAATATATACAAAACTCAGAGAATGATTTGTGGAGGTGTTTGGTCTGAGAGAAGAGGGAGAGAGAGGATGGGAAGAGGGAGAGGAAGAGGAGGAGGTCCGTGGAAGGAGTGGAGTGGACGGCCGTGAAAGTAGTGGGCGGCGGTGGCTGCAAAGATAAGAAATATAAAATATAAGTAACCTTTACTTCGGGAATGCGGGGAGAGACACCCCCCCCTCCCCCCGGCCCGGGGCGCAGCATCTCCACCCCGGGGCCGTGGTTATTCCGGGAACACGGGGAGAGGGGACTGGCGCACTGGCCGCTGGAATCTGGCGATCTCTCTCGGACACGTGGCGTGGGGGAATATAAATAGCCTAAGCTTAGGGCAGTGCCCTAAGGCCATTAGAGATGCACAGGTATTTCATTGGCACACGTTTAGCGCCAGAAACAGGTTCTTAGGGGTGGGCGTATAGGGTTACAGGTAAATCTATAGGGGGCGGGGGAGTCAGGGGCTGCGGCTTTTCCTGGTTAAAGTGTCCGGTCTGGGCCAGCAACTCTTTCAGGAGGATTCTCTTGTTTTCTATTTTTGGGACTAGTTCTTCTTTAAATATAATTGTATTAGTTCTTCTTTATATATTTGGTAGAATCTACACTGAAGCTATTGAGTCTTTCTTTGTGGGAGTTTTTTTATTACTATTTCAATTGATGAAATACATCATATTAATAGAATAAAAGACAAAAACAACATGGTAATCTCAATAGATACAGAGAAGCATTTGACAAAATGCAAAGCATTTGACAAAACACCTTTGTATGATTAAAAAAAAACTGAAGAAAACTTGGAATGGAAAGAAACTTCCTCAACATTTTAAAACTTCAGCCTTTAAAAACTCAACCTAAAAAACTTGAAGCTAATATCATATATAATAATGACTGACTGAATGTTTTCCTCTCAAGATCAGAAGAAGAAACAAGATCAGAAACAAGAAAAGGGTGTCTGCTTCTGCTACTGATAATCAGCACTGTAATGGAAGTTGTATCTAGAGCAATTAGACAGGGAAAGAAATAACAGCAATTGATATCTGAAAGGAAGAAATGACTATCTCTGTTTGCAATAACATGATCTTAAGGATCTAAAGAAGCCCATGAAAAGAATCTATTGACTATTAAAGCTAATAAATGAGTTCAGAAAGGTCTCAGGATATAAGCTTGGAATACAAAAATTAATTCTGTTTGTATATGATAAAAGTGAATAATCCAAAATATAAATTTTTAAAAATCCAACTTATAAAAATGAAAAAGAACAAATTGGTTTGGAATAAATTTAACCATACAAGTTATTCTGATCATTTTATTAGGCTTCTTATTGCTTTCATGGAAGTGATTATTGGAGGTCCTTATTCTGTCATTTTCACTAACATCTCCCTGAGTAGCTTTTCAGTTTGGTCTCTTCCTAACATTGCTAAAGCTCACTCTATGTTCTGCAATTGTGTCCTTTCTTTATTTTTACTTTTTCAGTTGTTCTGTGCATTGGTTCATTGGTTCTATAGTGTTTTTTGTTTTTCTACTTAAATAATATACATTATTTCTTGTGTGGTCGCTCCCATAGTATGGGATAGAACATAAAACCAGTGAGTTTTGAGTCAGGTCAGAAAACATTCTGTCAAGCCAAGATTCATTTTGTGTACCTTCTCTGGGCTGAATGAGTCCTGCAATCATACTAGCAGCTAATTTAGATGTAGATGGAGTCTAGTCTTTTTCTTCTTGGGTTCTATTAATATATCCCATCCTTGTCATTTCTGCCACAAATTTCTGTTGCATGTTTTCTCAGGAGACTGATAACACTTATATACTTACCTATTATTATAATTGTATTACCCCCAAATTTAATTACCTCTCAAATTTTTATTCTGATATTCCTCAATTTTCTTTCTCAGATATGGCCAATTTGTGAGAGTCCCTTTGATACAGAAATAATATTTAAAAGATCATTGCCTTTAGAAAAAATTTTATTTAAAGAAAGACTAAACAAAACAGAAAATGGCTAGAAATAATCCATACTTTCAAAGAAAGAATAAACAGTAAGAAATCACTAGTTGATATTTACATATTGTCCTCTTACAAACAGTTATTCAAGATACTATTAGTGGAGCATATAAAGTGGGGATTCAAACAGCAAGACCACAACCAGTTCTGTTCAACAAAAACTTAGTAATATGATTATCAATCCTATACACTTATACATGCAGTTATCCATATCTTCAGTTATGTTTAGATTTAACAAACCAAAGCAGGCTAAAATCACTCTGAGCAAAGAATAATACTATTGCTGGGTTTCACATTCTGATACTCCTGGGATCAGCACTGGGTACTGTAGTGTCTCTTTTTCTTCAGAGTATTTCTTTATTTCACATGTGCCATAAGATCAGTTCTCATAAACTGTTTTTATAGGTTCTGTGCATGCATGAGTCTTGACCTCTGTTTCCATCCTTTCTATATTAGGGGGAGGAACAAAACAAAGCAAGACAAAACAAAACATATTCCTATAAACACATGAAATAAAAAAGACATATAAGACCACTGTACAAGGGGTTCTACCATGGTTACTGTGTTGTCTCTTATTATCTTCAATAGAATTGGCTATATCATCAGACATAGTATAATTGAATATATCAGTACATAACAGTATTAATAAAAACACAATTGTGTATGTAGTATAAAACTTCAGAAACAGTTAGAAATCAAGCCAGAATTGGTATCGTAGTCAGTCTTATCATCTTCAGTATAATTGCCTAAACTCTCAGACTTGATACTATCAATCATATCAATTTTGAATAAAATCTGTCAATACCAAACAGCAATCAAATAAACCAGATTTAACTAAGATCAGTCATGATGAACCAGTATAAGTCATACAGGGCTCCAAATTAAGTTAATAGGAAAGATGATTACTGTGCTGTATCCTGGTGTTTTGGGGATAGCTGTCTGTGCCCTCAAATATAATGCAAGTAGACAAACTGGAACAGAATAAAATCTAAGCAGAGTGGTGTGAGTAATGTGGGTTTTAATTCTTGATACACTATTAGCAGTATCTTCTGCCGTCTTTTTAAAGACCATTCCTCCCCTTTCACTTCCCCAGGGTGCTCTGTGTATTTTTGGGTCTCAACTAGATCCTCAGTTTTAAATTGGTGGCGGGGTGGGGGGACAATTTGCTATTTACCTAAGTGTTCCAAACCTTCTCCCTCCTGGCCTTGATCTCTAATTGTATTCCTTTACCTATTAAAGCCTGTCTTTCCAACTTATCCACAAATACTAGTCTAATCATCCTTATTACTCTCTGGCTCCCTGTCCCATAGAGCATTGTTTTTCCCATATTTGATTTTCAGTCCATATACTCTTTTGAAGGTTAATTATATTTCCTATAAAGAGCATCTCAGTGGCCCCTACCTGCTGATCTACTCTACCTGTGATTCTCTCTTTTTTTAAATTTAGTGTATCAAGGCCATCCTATAATTAGAGGTTATAACCAAACTTCTCTGCTTCATTTCTGTTGTGCTCTTTGTTTGCCATTAGTTGTCTGCTTGTCTTCTTCATTCTACTTTCTGCTCCATTCATTGAGGCTTCTCTGCCACTGTTCTTGGAATCCTGGTACTTTTCTTTTTCTCTAGAATGCCCTACAGTATTCTCTGTAGAGTTGGATTGGTGGTCACGAATTTCCCCAGTTCATCTTTGTCTTGGAAGGATCTTGTTTCTCCATTAATTTCTAGAGACATTTTTTCAGAGTATATCAATCTGGGCTGGAGGTTATTTTCTTTCAGGGCTTGGAATATTTTGCTCCAAGCTCTTCTTGACTTGATGATTTGTGTTAAGAAATCTGCCATAATTCTGATGGGTCTTCCTTTATTAGGTGATCTGTTTCTTATTTCTAACAGCTTTTAATATTCTGTTCTTATATTGAATTTCTGGGATCTTGATTATTATATGTCTGGGTGTGGCTCTATTTTGGTTGTAGGTGGCCGGAGATCTGTATGCCTCATATATCTGAATATCATTTCCTTTTCCTATGTTTGGGAAGTTTTCCTTAATTATTTCTGTGAATAGCCTTTGTAGTTCCTTTGTTTGTACCCCTGCTTCTTCATTCACATTCTTTATTCTCAAGTTGTAGATCCTCTTGTTGTCTTCTAGGCTTTGTATTGTTACTGCTTGTTTCCTTGTTATTTTTAAAAAGTTTTTCCTTTCATAAGCCCACATTGCAAACCTGTCCTCCAGTTTGGATAATCTATCCTTAGTTTCTTTCAAGCAGTTTTGCTAGCTTTCAGTGGAGTTTTTAATTTTCTGGTGATCTCTTTGAATCTGCTTCATGTATTCTATATTTTTTTTATATTCTTCATCAAGTGGTTCTCTTCTTTGTGTTCCTCCCTTCTTCCATGTGTGTCTTCTTGAGAAGTGTTTAGCATTTCTTTTATTAATCTATTTATATCTTGCTTTGCTTGGTTAAATATTTCACTTTTGAACTCGTCTATGAGGTCCCAAAGAAATTTCTTTATGTCCACTGATGCCGTGTCTGATATTGCATGTTTGCTGTCCTCTGTTTCTTTTGTATTTACCTTTCTTGGATTAATGTTCTCAGGGTTGGGGGCTGTAGGCTTTTTCTTATTGTTTCCTCTTCTCATTTTTCTTATTTCTTCCATATAGGCATATAAAGAAGGCCCCAAGTACCACCCCCCCCTTTTTTTCTTTTTCTTTTTTTTTTTGATTCTGGTTCTTCTGAAGCACACTGGCTAGGTAACCCTACCTACTCCAGTGTACTATTCATGTGCAAATAGGGATGGCATATGCTGGCCCCTCCCCTCTGGGTCAGCCAGCCCAGTGAGGCCTTTCACCGCACCTTAGTGTACACAGCATGTAGGGAATTGGTCTGGGACACCCTACTGGTTCTCAGCCAGGAGTGTGGCCCAGGCCAAGCACATCTGACTAATCCCATCTGGGAAGGGAACAACTGACTGAAGTCTCTGCAGTAAAATCTCGTAAGATTTCACTGTTTCATCCTATCTTTCACTCATTCCTTTCCAAGAAGATGGAGTGACTTATTGATTCGAGAGTTAGAAAAGGAGCCGAGCCTTCAGGATGCTGATCTCTCTGGGTACCAGCTGTGTAGCTTAACAAAGTCAGGCCGTATTAACAGGCAGGCTTGGTGGTGGGTACTGTATAGTGAGGATTCTGTGCAGCTAGCTGTGTCCTCTGATTGTCACAGTACACCAGTGTGTGAAACGTTGGTATACCCATGAAATTCAGAAAGATCTCATGAAATTCAAAACGGTGCTCCATTTGTATTCAGAATAGATTAGGAAGAGTGCAGGAAATAATGGACAAATTCCTAAAATACCCAAAAGAAGAGAACAACTATCTAAGGGAATAAGCGTGATCATAATGGCACTTTATTTTTGTGTCTTCCTCCCCAAAATCCATAGGCCATTGTCTAACCATGAGAAAAATGTAAGACAAATCCAAGCTGAGGGGCACTTTTTGAAATTCTTGGCCAATGTCCCTCAAAATTTCAAGGTCATTAAAAACAAAGAAAACTGAGAAACTGTCCCAGACCAGTGGAGGTTAAGGAGACACAATAACCGAATATAACACTAACGAATAACATGAAGACAAGTCTAGTCTAAGTGATATAGAAAGAATAACATTTATCAAAATCAACATGATTTATCACCAGTGCTGTAAACCTGGATGACACTGTGGAAGTGTTTTTCTCCCCAGATTCTTCACTTTAAAATTACTTTTCCCCATTTACACACTCTACTTCTTATTAATTTTTTGGTGATACTGAGATTTGAACCCAGGGCCTCATGCATGCTAGGCCACACTCTATTTCTTGAAAGCAAATCAATGAGTGCAGCTGACACTGAAGTGGAGGAGAGTTCAGCTCCACATCCTTGAGGGCATGTGGTCCTCAGGGCTCTCTGCTCCCTGCCTGGGCGACCCAGCCTTCAATAACCTTCTCCTCTTAGGTTCTTCTTTGAATGTAATACCGCTTCAGTGTAGTGCAGTTGCATTTGTCTCACCAACTCTATTTGCTCTACTATAAAGATAACAATAGGCTTAAATGGAAGAATAAAAGTGCTATTAGACAAAATATGATAGAATTTTTTTTTTTTGTCTTTTTCGTTTTTATCGGTACCGGGGATCGAACTCACGACTGCCTGCTTGCAAGGCAGGCGCTTATGCCGCTGAGCTAAATTCCCAGCCCCATGATAGAATTTTTTGAAAATGGAAAATAGTGGTTGAGCATTTCTTTGACTATAAAAATCTTTGACAAATTTGATTAAAAGTCTTAAAATATTGAACTTGATTCAAAATCTTTGAATATCAAAATCCATTTTACAGCAAATTTTCTTTACTCCCATTGTAAGTACATGATAAAGAGAGGAGGTATGAAAGACCTAGGTGCTAGTTTCAACTGTGCTTCTAACTAGCCATGTAATGTTGGGGGAAAATGTCACCTTAACATGTTGATGCTCATTTTTCTGATATTTATTTGATAAGTGGCATCTAATATATATAAAGCTTATTTTATTCTTTTGTCTTTTTTTAAAATCGGTACCAGGGATCGAACATAAAACCACACTCTCACAAGGCAGGTACGGAATCCCTAGCCCCTAAAACTTATCTTATTTTAAAAGCAGATATTTTATCTCATGATTGGTATAGTTTCCAATGAGATTTCTATGGATATAAATTTTTTTTATAAAAACAGCTTATTAAGTGGAGAGTCTGTTTTCAGTAAACATTTTTTTTTGTATTGATCTAGAAAACTAGTTAGTAGCTCCCAAGAGCTTTCTTAAGAGGAAATGATACAAAGAGAAAAAAGCCTTGAATATTCCCTGAACACTTTTAAGATGAAAATATTGGAAGGGAGAAATTCAAGAATACATACGTTTTTGCGCAACCAATAAGTGATGTGGCTTTTTCCTGAACTTACTCTAGCACTGTCCATGATCCGATCATTTCTGTTGGAAATGAGAACACACAAATTTTGATAGAGCATATTATACTGATTCCTGTGGTATAAGAATGACATCATACATCTTTGTGGTCTGGTGAAAAACCAAATGAAAAAAATTTTTTTTGTCTTTTTGAGACAGGGTCTTGCTATGCAGTTCAGACTGGCCTTGGGCTCACTTTGTAGCCCAGGCTGGCTTCAAACTTGCAGTGATCCTCCTGCCTCAGCCTCCTGGGTTTACAGGTGTGAGCCATAACACCTGGCTAACAAATGAAATTTCTTATCTCAGTTTTCAGAAAGCAAAAGGAATTCTTGTTCCCAAGAAGAACTTGTCATTTCCTTGGAGTGATTATGAAATTTGTCTGTGGTTATGGAGGATTTTTCTTCTCCAAGGGTAAATTCACAAAAACTGAAAATTTTCCAGACTTGAGAAATGAATAAAAATATTCAGCCTCATAGCTTTGTTGGTTCAGTTTTTGGGTATGGTTCAGATTTATACATATGCCTGTGCTGAAGAAGGGTAGGAGGAAGGGAAAATGAACTGAGCAACGTTTTGAGTAAAGGTGGATTGTGCCAACGCATTGCACATGTTTGTGTCCCGGAGAGATTTAACCCTCACATTCATTTGAGGTGTGCATTTGTCAGCCAGCAACTTAGGTGCTTAGAGATTGAGCACTTTAATTCAGTAATTAAAATAGTGTGAAAGAAAATCAAAGAGAAGGCACTGAAAGAAGCCTACCTTGAGTGCCTGAACAGATAGTGAAATTCCTTTGGGCAGCCCCCAGTTGAAGAAGCCTCACGTTTCAGCTCCAGGGCAGCTCCGGAGTGGGAGGCCGGAGAACAAGTTGAAGGACCCCATTAACGTGAATGTGAGTGATGGCTTCCTTTTAGATACTTTCAGGCAGGCTTTTCACACTGTCCGGAGATTAAAAAACAAACAAATCTCAAACCCTTTTCTGAAAATGTCCTGCAGGTGACTTCATGGCATTGGTAGAGCCCAGATTAGTCAAAGCAATTGTTTGTTTATATTGTTCAGTTGTTTTGAAAACTGTTAACCTATTGTTTCCAGGATGACGAATAAGTGGATTCTAGAGTCACTTAGAATCAAATGTTAATCTTCTTAATGTCAACACTAGGGCAATTTGGGAGGGGAAAAAATAGCTCTTCCTTTCCTGGCACCTGCCATCCTTATTTTGTTATTTCCTAATTCACATTTTAAAAGAAGCATTGTCTTTGTGGTTTCACATGAGCCCTTGATGCTTGGCTCTGTGGGCTGGGGAGAAATGCTTTATCCTCTCTGAGTCCTGCCCTGAATGATTACTTTAATTTTTTTGTAAGAGATAAATAGAATGATTTCTTCTTCCTCCTCCTCCTCCATCTTTTTTTTATTCTTTTTATACAGCATCCAGGCATATTGGCCTTTGGGTTTTATTTTTTAAACCATACTGAGGATTGAACATAGGTGATTTGCACCAAAGTACACTTCTAGATCTGTTATTATTATTATTATTATTATTTTAATTTCTGAGACAAGGTCTTCCTAAATCATTAAATTGTCCATCTGGGCTTGAACTTGCAGTCCTCCCCACTTAGCTTCCCAGAGTGCTGGGATTACAGTCTTGTGCCACTATACCTGGCTGCAAACTCACCGTAGATATGTTTTAAATTAATTATAATCTTTTGAAGACTAATAAATTTTAATTTTGGTGGAAATGTTTAATTCATTGTCCATTTACTTTGTCTTTTTTTTTTTTTTTTACTTCAATTACTTGTTTCTGCAGGTGTCTGAGAGGAGATCTAGAAAAGAATTAGTTTGGGGGAGATTTATCAAAACAAATTTTTAAGATGTCAAGCTCAGTTATTCAGTGTCCAGGCAGCTCATGGAATTGGGGGCCTGGAAGTTGAAAGTGCTACACTAGCAGCTGCAGCACCATCCTCCCTCTCCCAAACACTGTGACCCTCCTGATGTGTCTCACCAGCTTGCATCCCTACTTTATTATGAGTTCTGCTTTGGGATCAGGTGATATTGGAATAGCTCATCAAAAAAGTACTCATAATTTTAAACCTGGAATGGGAAAAGGTTGGGGTCTGGATTATTTTTCTTCAAAGTATTCTTTGAGTTAATACTATAGATTTTCTTAATTTTATGAAAAGTTTCTACAATGAAGAAATCTGAAGATCAACTTCAGACTGGTTCAACTTCTTCCTCCTTTGATTTTCATACATATTACCCCCACACAAGCCATTCGGATTCCTGGGAGAGTCACCAGACACATATGTTTGCTAACTTACTAATTCATTCTAACCTCCCATTATCCTTGGATGCTGATTGGCTAGGACTGGGCTCTCTTTGAAGTTTTAGAGAGCCCAGGCATGAAGAAGTCCTCCATGAGGGTTAACTGTGTCTAGAAACTGAGAGATAACTCCAGCCCAGCACCTCTTCCATGGCATCCATTGGGGGCTTCACAGAAATAATTCTGGCTTCTTAAGTTGGAAATTAAAAAAAGATTGAAGAATGTTAGAGAAACAGGCTCAGGATGGGAAAGTACTAGGGAATTTCTGGGGGTTGTGGGAGTAAGAATGAATCCATAGTTTCGTGAGTGTGCTACTGCTGGAATAAACGAGAGCTTCAATTTCCCATTCTTGCGTTACCCTGCTGAGAGTGAAGCCTATAGAGAAAATCTGACTGGCTGTGTTTGAGTCACATAAGCAATCATTTTCTCAGAGGAGGGCACAGGACCTTCAGTAAGAATCCCACTGACCGTACTTACAGTGAGTGGGAGCAGAAAGACAGCTCAAAAGAGAATGGATGTCTCTTACCAAAAGAAGCCACAACGAATGCGGGGGAAACAGCAAACATCCCGCGGCCCTGAAGCCACTCTTCTCTGGGTCTCTTAAGAATGTCCTACGTCTTACATGAAGGCAGCCTGTGGGGTACAGGTCCTTTCAAGATGCTACTGGGTTGCCTTTTCACTGTAATTTTCAAGTATAGAAAGAAGTCCAATTCTTATTAGCGGTATCCAATAAGGGAAGGCATTTAATGGATGGTTGCTGGCTGGGAATGTTCCTTCATGGAATGCTTGCCTAGCATTGGAGATGTCCTAGGTTCAATCCCTAGCAGGGAAAAATTCTTGCTGGAGAAACTTTCTTAAAGGAACCTAGAGAGCTCAGCCAGGAGAACTTCCTTTGCTTTCCCTTGAGAGTAGCAGAACTTCTTGTGCTCCTGCTTGAGTCTGTTGGTGCAGAAATGCTCTTTTTCTTCTCCTTTTCCTCCTTACGGAGTAGGCACTAAGTCACAAAAACATCTGTCATGGTCTGGTGGAGACCAGTTCTTTATAAAGATGAATGAACCAGATAGCAGGGACTCATTGTCTTGTTCCTATATTCTTTTAATAAGCCCCCAAACTTTGTAACCTATATCCAATCATTCACTTACTCCATGCATGTGTAATAAGAACCTGTTGTGGACCAGGCATGGGGCTATGATGGTGATGAAGGTAGTTCAAATCTCTGTCCTCAAGTAATTTATATTCCGTATATCATGTTGGCTGAGATATCAGTATAAACAAAGAAGAGATGCCACAGCAGGGCCATAGGATGATGAGTGGCTGGATTGCTTAGGGTTTTCAGTGGAGGTCACTATGAGATGGTGACTTTTGTGGAGATCTGAATCTCTTGCAAAGATCTGAGGCAGAGCATCTCAGGACTAAGAAACCCGGTTCCAACCTCTGGGATAGGCATGTGCTGGGCATGTAAGCAGGCTAGGAGGAGGGCCTGGAGGGCTCGAAGGCAGTGAAGAAGAGGAAGAGGGTGATATGGCTGGAGGTGCAGTTGTGTGAGGTGTTAACTGCTTCAGGGAGCAGGACTGACTTGTCCAGTAGACACAGCAGACCCAATATCTGAAATTCACAATGCTTTTAGGGTCTATGAGGGTAGGCTGAGCAGATATTATTATGATTACCTGTATTTTACACAAATGAGGAAACTGATACAAAAAACTTCAGAGCTACTAACTGGTAGAACTGGGACTATGTCCAGATCTTCTGCCCCACCTCTCAAACTCAATCATAGGAGCTATTATTGGTACTACCATGGAGTTATTAAAGATACTACCATGATCTTACCAGATGATTAATAAAAATATCATGGAACTTAATAGAAAATACTGTTTTTTAGTCTCTGAAAAACTTTTATGTTTGTGTTATTCAACAGAGATGAAGGAAAAGGTAGTGTCATTTACTTTTCATTGCTGGGACAAAATATCGGACACCCAGAAGTTAGAGGAGAGAGGTTTATTTTAGCTCACAGTTTGTAGAAATTTTAGTCCATTGTTGGCTGGTTCCAAGGCAGGGGACCACAGCAGAGGAGAAACAGCTCATGGATTTGCAGGCAGGAAGCAGTCAGCCATCAAGAGAGGATATATCTGTATCTATACCTATATTCTATTTCTGGGCCACGCCCCCAGTGTCCTACCTCTTCTCACCAGGCTTCGCCTCCCAATATCACATCTGGCTATAAATTCGTCAGTGGACTAAATCCGGTGATACACATCTATGCTCCCTCACCCACACATATCCACCATCCAGTCACTTCCCAAAGCCCCACTTATGAGCACAGGAGGCTTTGGGGGACCATCTGGATATAATCCATAACAGACAGTGAGATGGAAAAGCTTCTCTAGCACAAACTTAAATTGCTTCCACTGGCCTAAAATTACCAAAACTTAAATTAACATTATACTTCTGTAGTCCTAGTCATATGAGGAAAAGACTTCAGGGTGTGAATTTCTTGAGGTCTGTAGAATGTGAGATTTTAAAGTCTAATTTTTCTTTATGTCTGTAGATCCCAGCATAAGGATTGGATTGTGTAGATATGCACCACATATGTTTATTAAATGTATCTTCAATCAAAAGAAGCTCTTGAAATCTCATGGTGAATCTAAATTGTAGATACTCAAAAGTTTACAGGAAGGATGTTCCCCTCCTCCACTCCCTGTTCCTTAAATTTCCACCCCCTCCTTTCATGTGCTTGTTCATCTAAACTGTGAACACAGTCTCCTGTGATTTTCTTCTTAGCATGGCACCAAGGATCCCTTTCACCACTGCAAAAACATAGACATGCATCTTTGAAGAAACAGCCTCATTAAGGATAGAAAAAGGGCATGTTTAGGATAGACCACAACTATAGGCAAAGAAGGAATAGAGGTAAAATGATAGTACGTTTTGCAAATTAATTTTAATGTTTCATTCTTGCAGATAGGCCAGAAATGATGATGTCCTTAGCCAAGGCCTTCTGAGATCACTTTCATTCTGCAATTTGTAAGTTCACAGTTTCCCCACGGCAGACTTGATTGGGGCTGTTAGATTTATCAAATTCATAGAAAGTGATGACTATGTTAGAATGTTAACTTTCTGTATTGGTGAATGTTCTTTTCTGGAATCAGAGATAGTCTAGGGTCCCAGGAAAGCAGAATTTCTACTCAGATATTTCCAGGAAAGAATGGAATCAGAGCAGAGGAAAGTAGATGGGCTCGTGGGCGTGTCATGTTGGCCTAAGGTAACCCATGGTTTGTCTTTGCCCAGCAGACATGATTTGTCTGTACCAGGTACAATGTTGTACCTCTGGAATGAGCAGAAAACATGTGGTCAATCACCCAGTATATTTTGTTGTCTGCATAGTGTTGGACCACAGGACATACCTGCACTCTTCCTGATGTGTGTCTCAGCTTCTTCATTGTAAATAGGGAGAAAAATGACAGTGCTATCTCCCTAGGGGAACAGTAAAGGTTAGTGAGTTAATATACGCTTATTACCGGGATAGTGGCTGACACATACCACTCAAGAAATGGTTAGCTATTATTGTTTTTGTTATTACTTTCCTAGACTATATAATTTTTTTCTCTGGTGAACTTTCTGGAGACTCCTTCAATATGAACACTTAGGTTTCAACTTTCTTGTAATGTCATTCTGGAATGCATCCCTGAAGCCACGTCTTAATCATCTTGTCTATTTATCTCAGGATACTTCAGCCACACTCTTACTGTTCACTGCCCACTTCTACATGGGACTAATATTATCAGTGTTGCATTCTTTTTCCCTAGTTACACTCTTAAAGATTAACTAGTTACACGAATGTTCTCACGCAGATGGCTTTGCCCTTACAGGCTGAGCAGCCCTAAGTCTAACTTCCCCCTACTTCATATCTGGACACAGATGAAGACCAGAACATTCTGAGGATACGTACATGATATTCACATTTCAGTAGTGCGTTGTCTGTTCTAGATCCAGATGACCAGACCTTGCCATGGTAAGCTTTGCCTGCCCCACTCTGCTGACCCTAAGCTCCATCTTGGTTTCTCTCTGCCCAGGTCTTTGATCTACATTCCAGGCTCTTCCACTTGCACACCTCCTGGCCACTGGCTCTCCTTCCTTCCTGCTTGTCCTCCCATCTCAGGTTGTACCTGAACGCAAGTAGCACATTTCTAGTGTATATTCTACACTGGCTCTGTGTAACACAGATTTGTATGAATAAAATTGCTTTTCCTTTTCGAAGTACTCATTACTGGCACATAACTAGGAAGACAGAGGAAGAAAAGGATTTGGGAAGGGCAAGTGATGCATACAGTATGCATCCATCAGGTTTGGGGTGCTTTTCAAGTTTCTATGTATGCATGTAGCAATGACCAGGTCTCAGAGCAATTAGGAGGTGAACACAAAAACCCCTGCCAAGGATAATTAATAAATTGTATACATTAATGGTACACAGATGAATACTAAACCTGATACTGTGTTATGGAATTTCCTGTTTCAGAAAGAATCTGATTATTATTTTCATAGGACCTATGAAGCCTGATTGCGAAGTCTGAATTCACAGTATGATTTTATTATCAAATTATGTGTATCAGTAAATGATTATGTTTATCATGTCTAAAGATAGCTCTGTGATCAGTTAACTTAGTATGCATTTTTCTATATTATTAGTTTCTTAAGTTATAAAAGTCTTTGTTCTTAGAGAAGAGGAGAATGGGAGAGTCATTTTTTAATAAGCATGGAGCTTCAGTTTGGGAAGATGAAAAATTTTTGGAGATGGATAGTAGTGATAGCACAACAACAATATGAATGTACTTAATGCTAGTAACTTGTGCACTTAAAATGTTACAAAGCTAACTTTTATGTTAGGTATATTATATCACAATAAAAAATGAAAAAGTGATTCCTGCTTGTGAAAAAAATTTAAACATAAATCAGTACAGTTTGCTTTGCTTTTCAATTAATATCTTGATTCTTCATAACTAACCATAGCTAATATCTTTTTAGAAGTCTATTATATATCAAGAAAAAATATAAACTCTTTTTATATGATATATATATATGTTTGAGGACGACTCTGGGCACTGAACCAGGCAAATGCTCTACCATGAAGCTACATGCCCAGCCCAAGAATATATATTTATGCAGGACTTATTCTATTTCTTGAATACATACTGTTACATACTATTCGGCACCTTGCCTTTGCCATTTAATGTCAGACATATATAAACATTTTATATCAATACTTATAGAGTTTATATTCACAAAAACAGCATGATATTTCTCCTACTGGTGAACATTTAACTTCACTTAGAGGGTAACACAACTATGCTTTAGTTAAAGTGGGATTTGTGTTCTTTTTCTGATATCTGTCTTCATTATCTGTGCAGAGTTGCTTTTTTATGTTCATTCTTTCATTTTGAGATTTAATGAGGTTTGTGTTGGGTATATTATAGTTGGGACATTCCTAAGCAGATTCTTGTTCTCCAGGGCCACAGGAATTAGCATTCATCTTGATAATGACATTATACTATTCATGTTGGCTCAAGGGTACTTTGAGTATTAACAATATCTGTGAAATTAGAAAAAAAAAGTCTGGCCTGTGCTTGACAAACTTTGCTGTGAAGCTGGCTTAGAGTATACACTGGCAGCACCACATGCCAGCAGCTTCTGTCCCCAGCCTCCGTCAGATCCCCTGGACAAGTGGTCATATGATCTCGTTTGCAGTCCGTTTTTCCTGAATCCGTTTATCCCACTTTTTGCCTTTTATTCCCCCTGAGGTTGCCGAGGCCCTTGTTCTGCATGGCAAAAAGGCTCTATCTGCAGGCCCATAGACCCTTGTCTTCTGCTCATTACGGTTTCTTAGCAACTTGGGCAAGTAAGAGACACAGAAACACGTCTGCTACAGATAATAACATACTGGGGGTACGTACCTGTGACAGAGGATTCCTATTCATCCCCAGTGGAACACAGATGCACTTTCTTGGCATATCACCTGTTACTGGTTGTTTCCATGACATTGTTAGCTCCAAGATTCCTCTTGGGCTTGCAGGAGCGTGACTCCAAGGCAGTTACCCTGCCTCAGATGGTTTCTTTGGGAAAAAGCTCTATGGATTCCTAGTAATTGACTTGTCAATAGACTTTTGGAATAAAGTCCATTTATAAGTGCAACATAGCTTGTTCTTTTGTTTTCCTAGAGCATATATCTTTTCCTTTTTTCTCACAAAAGTCTATGAAATAGTATTTTTGATGGTCTAACTCCCATTTTATTGATGAAGAATCTGAGACACAAATACGAAGGACTTAAGGTTGTATAAACTAGTTAGGGATTTGATCACTAAATTCTGCTCCTGAGTCGTTAACCACTCAGTTGAATACAATACAAAACATGAGTAAAGCCATTTATTTCATGCATACGCATTCAGCTTCATTTGGGCCAAGTTTGTGATGTGCATTTTGTAGTAGTTGGGATTGTAGTACTGAGGGAGACTGGCCACAATGATAAATGGCTTCTTTCCTGAAAAGCCTGTCTCTCTCTGTGCATCTCTCCTTCTTCTGTACCTCTGTCCCTCCTTTTGTCCTTCCCTTTGCCCTCCTTCTCTTTTTCACTACTGTTGGTTTGTGGTGGCTGTATTTGCCTTTGTCTTGTTCTTTTAAACTATATATGTGCATATGGATATCATTCAAAGCCATGGGAAGGTAAATTTAGGAAGAAAAACCCAATTGGGAAAATTCACCTTGGAGAGTATATAAAAAGTAAGCCACAACAGGAATCTTTTAGAGAGTGAAAAGTTAAAAGAAGCAGAAAGCTAAAACTGGCCGGTGGGCACCCAGAGAGAATTCTAAGAGGCAGAATGTGGATATCCAGATGTGAGTTGCTAGGGATTAGGATCTAAAGCCCTGTTAGGGGAACTGACATTAGAACCTAAGCATTCACAATAAGCTGTTTCATCCCCATCCTGATCTTCCTTTTGAAAACAGAGCAAAAACATTTTTTTAAAGCTCAGATTGGTACATTTTGGGCTGGCAGTACCTATAGTTTTTGAAACATCAGAAAATTTATCTGTCAGAAACAGATGTGTTGACTGGGAATGTAGCTCAATGGGAGAGTGTGTTTAGCATGCATGAAGCCTGGATTCAACTTCCAGAACCAAAACCCCAAGAACCAGATGCATTACTGAGATTTTTATACATTAAGTATCAATAGTTTGACTTGAAAATGACAGTATATGGAGCACTGGTAAGATAGAATTTGGTGGGAGGCATTGCTGAATTGTGTTTCTTTCAAAATTCATGTGTTCAAATACTGATCTTCAGTAATTCAGAGTGTGATTTTTGTATGGAGACAGAATCTTTACAGAGATGAATTAAAATGAGGTCATTAGGGTGGAGGGCCTAACCCAACATGATTAATGTCCTTGTAAGAAGAGGAAATTTGGAGACAGACACATAGAGGAAAGATTATGTGGAGATGGAGAAGATGTCATCCACAAGCCAAAAAGAGGCCCAAGGAGACCCATCCCTCACAGCCCTCAGGAGGGACCAACCTACTGATACCTGGATCTTGCACTATAAATCTCAAGATCCACAGCAATTCATTTCTGTGTTTTAAGCCATGGTGGCTTGTTACAGAAGCATTAAGTAATACACAGATAATAGCCTTTGCCTTAAATTTGGGAGAAAATGAAACAGGCTTTTCAGTTTCTTGGGGAGTTAAAATGCATCTTAGGAGCAGATACAATCTAGTTCCTAGAAACCCAAGGCCTACATCAATGGCTTTATAACATTAAACCAAACTAGCCACCAAAGGAGACTGACGGATGCTACTTGAAGTTCTGGTTTGACACACCAGTATTCCCAAGGGCTAGACAAAACCTGGGTGAGGTAATTGAATCCATTTTCAGCTCTTCTGTGGAATAGGCCATTCCCTCAATATTTTGGGTGGGAAGAAGTTTATAATTAGAACACCTTGAGAAACTTCTTTCATTAATTTTTGTGTAGTTGAAATATCACAAAGTGAAACTGCAGATGAAAAATTCATTGAAATCATTGTTTTTGCTTTGTTGGCTGAAAGGAACTACAGGCACGAATGCTTTATGGCCTTGAGCACTCCACTGCAGAGTCTTTATGGAGCCAAGACAATAGGGCCTTCTAGATGGAGGCGGACTTGAGATCCCTGCAGGGGGTGGGAAGAGCACTTTGAGGCCAAGGAGACTTTCTGTACAGAGTGTGAAAGTAATATATAGAACACTTTCTCACCCAAGTTCTAGCTCCAGGTGCGCAGCCTTGAAGGTTTGGAAGGGAATAGGAATGTTTTACTGGAAAATTGAAGCATTTTTTTCCTCTTCTTTAGAACTGACTGGTCCAATGTTAGATTTCTACTCTCTTACCTTGGCCTGATTTCTGGTGCTGCTGTTTGGATCCTGAATTCTAGAAGCAGTCTTTCTGCATTTAAATCCCAACTCATTACCAGCTGCGAGGATCATAGCCTGTAAAGTTTGGTTTGATTATGTATAATATGGGACGGTGAATACTACACAGTGCACTTACTTTGTATCGTTGCTTGAAGTATTGATTGAAATGATCCAGAATTAGTGTAGGTTCACCCTGTAGAAAGTGCTTAAAAAAATTGAACTCTTCTCACTCAGGCTTCAAGGATGGTTCTGGGTAAAACCCCGAGGAAGGCATGTCCTCCATCTGAATTTAGGTATCTGTGTTTGGCATTTGGAGGCTGAGGTGTTCTCTTAACCTATTCTGGCCTCATGCTGATGCTATAGAAGAGTTGGAGGTTTATTTATTTTCTTTTGGTAATGTGTACTTTAAATGCAGGGGTTCGATATGGGCAATATCAAAGTTAATGTGGTCATGTATATTTATATAGCTTTACGGGGCCTGAGCCACTTGTTAATTGTTTCCTGTTTTGGAATACTTATTTGTTGTTATATTGTATGCTATATAATTCTTTGCAAATTTCCAGTCTTTCTAGGGTTAAGAAGAAATAAGTTTAACACTTTCTGCCCCATTAAAATCTAAGCATTCAAAATGCAGAAAAAGATATAACGTATACTGGTTTCACCATTTCAACAAGCCTTATCCATCCATTCACCCATTCATCCATCTATCCATCCATTCATCCATTTGTATATCCATCTATCATTTTTCCTGTCAAATAATTATTTATGAACCTTCTGTGCTTCCTGCAGTATCTTCCCTATTCCTGATTGTGTTTGAACACAGGATACCAAAGTAAAAAAAATTGCTTTAAGGAGATAATTAGTTCAGAGTTGCTGAGTGCTGTTGGGTAGTAATCTAGCATCTTTCATATCCAGTTTTCTAGGTTCTCAAATTGGAGTTCAGTGTCTCCTACAGAAAGCAGAACCATCTATCAGGTCTTGTGCATGAAGGAGTCTTTCTTTGTAGACTCAATAGAGGTCAGTTAATCTGAAGGGTCTGGTATATAATAGTTCTTCATTTTTTAAGACCTTTAATAGGTTCTTTTTAAGCTTTTACTGTGTTTGTTTCTCTCCTTTGTAAACTTTCGGTCTGACTGATACAAATTCATATTGTTGTTTTTTTCGTATGTATAAAAGTTCATTTTGTTATTATTGTAGCATTTGGTATACCCTTTGTTTGGAACCTTTTAATTTTTTCTCAGTAAACCCGAGCATATCTTCATAGTAAATAGTCCACTTTTTTCCTAAATTGTCATTCCTTCTCCTAATTCATATCATCTTTGAAAACTGTAGTGGCTTTTTTTGAGTCTTTTTGAGACAGGGTCCTGCTATGTAATTCAGGCTGGCCTTGAGCTCACTTTGTAGCCCAGGCTGGTCTCAAACTCACAACAATCCTCTTGCCTCAGCCTCCAAGTGTTGAAATTACAGGAGTGAGCCACCATGCCCGGTTTGAAAACTGTAATGGCTTTAAAATATATCCACAAATTATTTCTTACTCCTCCCTTTAAGAGATGGAGCTTGATTCCCAGCTCCTCAAGGATGAACTGTACTTACAGACTCCTTTCTAACAAATAGACTATGGTGGAAATGACTCCATCACTGCAGAGACAAACTCATGAAAGACATCAGAGTTTCCCTGGGAGCCAACCTGCCATTGCACGAAAAAGTTGCAAAAAGTTAAGCTCTATGTGAGCTAACCACCTTGGAAATGAATTCTTCACCCCCCGCCAAACATGCAGGTGATTGCTGCCCGGGGACCACATGATTAAAGCCTCACGTGAGATGCTCAAATAGAAACACTCAGCTAAGGCGACTCTTACTGACTGTGTAGAGATTTTCTGATTTAAACTATGGTGTTTGGACCACTTGGAGTGCTGCACTCGATAGCTAGCTACTGCAAAGATTTGCTTCCCTTTCAGATTATGCTATGAAGAGAATTAATTTTAGGTGTGGTCATTATTCTTTCATTTTTCCTTTGTAGTATTTATATAACATACTTCTCTGAAATTTTCAATAATCCTCTTTATTGACACAAATAAAAAGTTCTTTCATTTGAATCTACTTATACTTTGGGTTCTATTCTTTCTCATTTTCTCTAAATTCTGGTCTCGAATTTTCGTCTTGAATCTCTTTTCCTCCTGGCCTTCAATAAGCTCTAGTATCGTACAATATCAAAATCAAACCTCCTCCTGCCTTTTGGGCACTCATATTTATTTGTGAAGTCTTCAGGTACTATCTACCTCAAGACTTTTTCCCTCAGTCCTTGTCTGTTGTTTTCTATCCGTCTCTTGGAGGTCAATTGCCACTCTGTTTCCTGCATCCCATCCTCGTTGATCTCTGAAAACATAGGTGCCCAGAATCTCAAAGAGCCCGAGAGCTGGGTTAGGATTTAGTGACCACTTTCAGATTACGACACAGAGGCCAGCAGCTGTAGACATGTGGTCCAGCTGACAAGCCTGGTTTGCGGCAGATGCAGGCTCAGCCCCGACCTCCCGGCTCTCGGGCCTGAGTCCTTGCCGTACCATAGGCGGTTCCTTCCAGCCTGCTCCCCCGTCACCACACTGCAATGTTTTCTAGTTTTCCTCCTGACTTCCATTTCTTTTCCCCCCTCTTTGTGTTCCTGTCTCTTGCTTTCTTTTTCTCCTCCCCTTTCCTGCTGCCCACAAAGCTTTGTCGTTGCCCTCAGTTACTCTTTCTTGGTGATCTCACTTAGTGCCCGGCATTCACTCTGGCTTCAGAAGCCGCCTCTGGCTCTGCTCCTGCCCTGGGCTGTGCAGGACAGTTCCACGTGGAGTTCTCACCACCGTTCCAAGCCCAAGAGCCGAGGCTGCGGGCCTGCGATAGCCCCCAGCGCTTCTCCTGGTCTCCCGCTTCGGTGAAACGCTGAGAGCCGGGCTGTCTGCCGCCAGGCCTGTGCCCCATCCTCCTCCTTTCCTTCCCTTTCCGCGCTCTTCCTCCTCCTCTGTGTCTCCATGCTTGTTGTCTTTTTCCCTTTCCCTCCTCTTTCTCTTCCTTCTCTTGTTCCTCCTCCTCTTGTCTTATTCTGCCATTTTTCATTCCATTCATCCATCAAAAACGTGTTGTGAATTATGCCAGCAATCTGGAAGATACTGAGGACACCCAGACTAGTAAGTATTTTATCTGGTCCTTTCCTGTTTTCTGTGGCCACAGCTCTGGCTAAGGCCCTTGTCACCTGAGTTTACGTCATCCTGACAGTGTAGCTTGTCTCTTGTATTCTTTCTTTCTTCAATTTCTCAACGTTGTTTTCCTTGTATTCCCCATTCGATGCCATAGTAACTTTCTATTATCAGCACATCAAGAGCACATTTCTTATAGCCCATCTTCTCTTTGTCTTTTCAGCTGCTTTTCTCAGGAGCCCTGTGTTCCTGCCGGGTTCCTCTGATCTCTGGCCCATTCAGTTTTCTCCCTGACTTATACTGCATTCTGTGTCATAGTTTCTCTTGGGTTGTGGACAGAGTAATCCAGGGCAGTTGCTATCAATGGCTTCTGAGGATTGTTGTTAAGACAAGGAACAAAAGGGATGCAAAAGAAATGACTACTCAAATATATTGTCATTTTGACATGTTCCAAGTATTCTTTCTACACAAACCATCATGACTATATTACGTCAGACTTCTGAGTGAGGTAGGAAGAGAAATGGGTGACATTAATGCAGAAAATTGCCAAAATGTTTGCCTTTCCTTTTTTCCTTGAGTACACTACATATGAGTGACTACTGTAGAGGATTTTGGGACTTAGGAACCACACAAGATATCCCCACATTTCACTATCATTTCTTGATTTGGTATGCTAAGAAGGCAGAGGTCAGTGGTATCATTTTACTGAAACCAACAAAGTGTTCTTTCCAAGAGAAAGGCTCCCATGTAGATAAACAATCCTGACTGCTTCTGAATGCCTTACGAAAGCAACAGGTTAGAGGTAAGGAAGTGAACAATTCGTGTGTGTGCTGCCTTTTACGTCTCTTCTCCATGATTACATCTTCTACTAGAGTTATAATGACTGTGTATATATAATATACACACACATACATACATAGTATAATAAATGACTGTGGTTTTTGCTGTGATACACATTCATAACAGAATCTTGAAGACGTCAGAGATTTCTAGAAGTACATAAATTGGATGTAGGCACTTCAGTATTTTCTGGATAAATGACTTTCTTTTGTGTCACATAACAGATACAAAATGATTATTGCCTGTCAGTTTCTGGTTTGTTAAGTCAGTATCTATTACATTTTAAGTAGGGTGTCAAGTGCTGTGGACACAGCGGTGACCAAAACTGACCAGGTCTGATAACTGACCAGGTTTCTACCTCGTCTGATAACTTCTGGAGCCAACAGGCTATCAAGAATGAAGGCAGGATATTTTCAGTTTTTCTTATCCACCCTCTAGTCTCTGCCCACACTTTAATCCTTCTCTTCCTCTCACGAAAGGTTCATCTTAGGTGGCATCAGCTTCTTCACAGAATTATAGTTCAGTGGTGGCCCTGATAGTCACACACCTCTCTTGGTGAAAGTCCAGAAATGTAGATTTATAACCTAAGCACACTTATAGTCTGCTTCACTGACACAGGCTTCGTCTGACGTTTTTATGTTTACCCTCTTAATTGTCTGGCACTTGATTTGTCGCCGTATAACCCAGTGCTTTATGATATGTTCTCTTTCGATATTTAAAATACTTTTCCTCTTGATTATTAAAAGTGAATTAAATTGACTTATTTACTAGTAGAGGTATAATATATAAATGGCAGGGTCCAGCACAGAGTAGGTACTCCACAAATGTTTGGGAGAAAGAGTTGCAGAAAAAGTTGAGAGGAAAAAGAGAATTTAGAATTAATCAATTTAGTAAAGATATAAGTGCCTGTATTGTCACTGCTTTTTTAAAAGTTTACCTGAAAAAAGTAAAACAGTGGAGAAATGAAGACTGAGAAGAGTACAAAACAAGAAAATCATTGAAGGGTGGTGTCGAGTGCTTCGTATTTATAACCCTGTTTCCTCTGTACAACTCCCCAACCGTGTGCTAGACCAGTCGTTCTCTCTTTCCTTCCCTCCCTCCCCAGGCCCTCCCTCGCTCTCCCTCTCCCACTTTGCCGAGTGTTCTGTGTGGCACTTGGCTTTCTTTTTTTTTTTTTTTTTCTTTTTTTGTTTTTATCGGTACCGGGATTAAGCAAGGGGGTGGCACTTGGCTTTCAAAGGTCACCGTACTATCGAGCAGTGCCAAAAGTTCAGACTTTGATATCAGGTAGACTTGGGGCCCAGAGTTGGCCTCACCATTTAATAGCAGGTTACCTGGTGCAAACATTTGTAAGTCTGTTTTTATCTCTAAGATGAGGATAATAACAGTTCCTATACTAAAGGGTTTTGTGACGGTCAGAGTGTGAAAACAAGCAGAATGTCTAACACTTTGCCTAACACTGATAATGTCTGTAATGCAACCCTTTCCATCCTTTATTTATCTCCCAGAAGACTATGGTATAGGATTCTATCTATAAACAGTGGAGCATGATCTGTCGAAACTAAATATATGTAAATTATATTCTTTTCCACCTGTTTTCATCCTTGAATGATTCAAACATAGCTGAGGATACTTCCCGCAGGCTTTGCAACAGCATTCTTTCTAAGATAACTTCAAGTTTGGAAAATGTTTATTTAGAAGCAGACTTTTAAGCAAGTGATAAGCAAGCGATGCTACAGAATTTTTATGGAAGTCCATGTTCTTCCTTAGCTTAGTGTCTGTTCCTATAGCCATTCAGTAAATAGAACATGTAAATGCTTTTGGCTGAGTTCAGAGTTAACTCTCAGTAATTAAATTTGTCCCATTATCTGTATGCGATTTGGTCCCAACTAACAGATTTTGTTTTTAATGGACACAATAGCCCAAATCAATTTTGGCTTTGTTCTAGGGAGCTCTAGTTCATATTCTTACTACGTCTCTGAGAATAGCAAAAGACTTTTTCTTCTTTTCTGTCAATTTGCTGCCAAAGCTCCTGTAGACTTTAGTAATCCTGCCAGTAATTGTTCAATGGTCATTTCCAATTTTGTTTTGCTGAGTATACAGATCTATGGGAAAGGCTCCATTACCTCACTTGTTACTCTCAACAAAAATGCTTCATGGTGATTAGGCGATCAAACCGAAGTGATGCCTCCTTAGAAATGTCCCTTGATTGACCAAGAGAGACAGGGGAAGAAAACACTATGCCTACTGCTGAGCTCAGTTTAATTGAGATTCAAATATTTCTGCCCTCATTTTGCTGGTGAAAGTTACTTTTAAAGAGAAAGACACTTCTAAAGTCTTATACCCAGTGGGATTTTTCAGAGTCAAACAGTACATCTATATCAGGAAATTCTATTCTAGCTTTTACTATGCTGGGATGAAAAACACATCTTTCCAGATGGATTTCTGTTTGTACAGCCTTTAACATTTTCACTTGCACTCAGTTTGTCCCATTGGCAGTTCTTCTAGTTCTATTTTTCAAGACTTGAAGCCCACAATAGTGTTTATAGAACAGGAAACAAAGTAACCCTTTTAATGAGAAAAAAGAAGCTACAAAACTCCTCATTACTAAGAATATTTTTGAAAAAGAAAGTAAAAGGTGCTGATGGTTTTCCAGTAAAATCCCAGCATTTTATTATGACAAACTGAAGGAATCATACAGTGATTACCCATATAACCATCATCTAAATTCTATAATTAGTATTTCTCTTGCAACATATCTATTGTCTCTATCCATTTATCAATCTTTAATTTTTTTAATTTTGAAGGCAGTAAAGTACAACAGAACAAGACAGAACAAAGCTTGTTGAGACAGTGTAATGAAATTGGTACAGAACTTCACAGCAGGTTACCAGGATAACCATAATAGGTATCACAGTATATCTCATTATCTTCACAATAGTTGTTCTTTCAATTATGTATAGCAAAATAAAATGAAATATAGAACATTACAGAACTTATCAAAACAGGATATTGAATAGAGCAGTACCATTAATCAGAATAAAGCAAAACAGTAGCAAAAATATTTGCCTTCAAAGAGATGGTAGAAGGAAATCCCCCTTATTTGCTACAGTGCATATGGTCAACCTCCCAAGAGATGCTCAGATCTCTGGTTCCCATTTGCTAACGGGGAGCAGGGGAAGTGGGATGTTTGACTCTCAGCCCGTGCACAATAGGCTCACTATTGCTTAGCCGGGAGGCAGGCTGGTTGCTTGGTTTCCTAGTGCCCTAAGTTCCAACATGGTGTGGATGTCAGGAGACGCTGGTGGTTCTCCTCATGGAGGAGCCCCTGTTTATCAATCTTATTATTTTTTGGATGCATTTCCAAGTTAGTTAAGGACATCAGAAATTATAGGCCATTTGGAGTTGTACTGAATCAGATAGGATTAGGTTTAGTTGCAGTTAACAACAACAATAACAACAACAACAAGAGAATAACTTCACAAGTTTTAAAGAGTTCATTTTTTCCAATAAAAGAAGGCTGAGGAGAGGAGTCACTGGCTGGTAGGGTGGCACCAACATCGTCAGTGACTGAAGGCCTTTCTGTCTTTCTGCTCTACTATCTGACACGTAGCATTCATCTCCAAAGATGGCTTCGGGAGCTCCACTCTTCTCATTTTCTAATAGTAAAAGAAAAGAAGGCAATAAGACTTCTTTAATGACTATTCCAGAAGAACCAACATTTTTTTCTTGAGATATTGGGGGTTGAACTAAGGGCCTTCAAACTGGGCTACATTCACAGACCTTTTAAAGATACAAACAAAAAAATCTAAAAAAAAGAGACAAGGTCTTGCAAGGTTGCTAAATTGGCCAGGCTGTGTTTGAATTTGCAATCCTCCTGCCTCAGAGAAATGGGATTATAAGTGTGAACCACTACAGCTAGCTAGAACCAGTAATTTTTAATCAGTTTGTCGAGCTTGAAAAAAAACAAAACATAAAAACCAATGGATGGAATTTTATGGGGAACACGTTGCATTTATAGAGGAAATTAGGAAAAACTGCTATGTTCCAAAATAAACTTTACATTTTATTAACCAGAATGTAGCCATATTGAGATGCTGAGAAATTCAGTAGTTTATAATCCTTTAATTATTTATGTAGTTTATTTATTAAATCTGTTTTTATTTGTTGGAAAAATATCAGATAAGCTGAGGTTTTCAACTCTAGCATGACTGTGTGAGACTTGATTTACTATTAGGGACATTTGTAAGGATACACAATGGTGACTTTGAGTAAATTTTCATATAAATTGAATTCAACAAAACTATCCAGTAAATTAATTGATCCTTATGTTGAAGTAATATCAAAGGGGTAATTTTTAAGAGGATGATCACTGTGCCTCAGGGTCAAAGGAACATATGTTCAGGTCCTCAAGGAAACAAACCCTAGAGCTCCGCTCATTAAGAGTCTGATCTAAAGATGACACAACTCCTGAAGACTATTTTTGTTATCGTTTAAAGGCTTTGCATCTGAAGAAGCAGCATCATTGTTTCTGGAACTTAGAATACACACCTGTGAAAGTATTGAGCAGAAGCCAAGAATGTTAAAAGTGGGGTCCCAGCATCACTGAGGTACATTTAAGGAGGTCTATAAAACGACTTATGCATAACAGAGGAGTAAGGCAATTTTTACTGTTATGTCTACAATATTAAAAGCAGAGGTAGAAAAATTAATCAATACCACCATTCTTATATTTTGGACTAGAAAATTAAAGAATATATGAAATGGAAATTCTCCTTATCCTCAACCCATCTCAGTTTGGGAATTTTTTTAACATTAAGAATTAGTGATTTAGCTGAGATTGTCTTGAAACTCTTCTCTGCATTCATTTTCTTCCTCTTACTAAATATATTCATGAATTATGCCTGCAAATTGTGTGTGAAAGATCTTGTTATAGCCCTAAAACAACTGAAACCAAGCAACCAAAAAACAGATGAAAGTGATGACTCCCAGCTCAGAGAAGCAGAAATCTCCAGGAGGAGGTAGGGGTGGGTGCAGTGAAGTTACGTGACACAGTTGCCAGAATTCTGCTGCACCTAAGCTCCAGTTAGCTCACCTGGAAACTCCCAACATTTTGTATAGAGGGACAGAACAGGGTGAAAAATTAACTACAATGTTAGGACATTTCCACCCCTATGTTTTAGAATCTGCGGATTCACCTTTGTAGGCACAGGGAGCAGGTGTCTTAGTCACTTTCTTGTAGCTGGGACAAAATATCCTACAATCACAACTTGAAGGACGAAAGATTAATTTTGGCTCACAATTTCAGTCTACATTTGGCTGGGTTCAAGGCAGGAATGGCATGGTGGAAAGGCTTGGCAGAGGGAAGCTGTCCAACTCACTACAACCCAAGAAGCAGAGAGTGAAGGGAGGAGCAGGGGACAAGGTCACGCCCCTACTGACCTGCCTCCAGCCAGCCCCCACCTCCTCCAGCTTATTCTGCTATTGAACTCAGCAATGGGTAAATCCACAGATGAACATAGCGCCCTATGATTCAATCATCTTCAAAAAGCCCCATCTCTGAACATTTGAGACTTTTGTTGGTGCTAAACCATAATAGTAGGTCTTCCATTGTTTGCTGTCATTGGAAAAGCTAAGAGACCTATTATTTGTATATTTTTCCTGTTCATCTTCTACATATTTGTGCTAATGCTGAGGATTGAACCCAGGGCTTCGTGCATGGAGGGTGAGAACTTTACTAGTTATCACTAACTTATTTTCACATTGTGTTTCAGATCACTAGACTGTTGTTCAATATGTTCTCAGAGTCCTGGCATGTGGTCACATAGTGGACACCAAAATTCATGGGGTTACATTCCTCTAGCACCTTGTATTGTAAAAAACTGCAAATTGTAGATATGGTCAGAAAAATGCCTATAAATGTCTAAAGTTTCAACCTAAGTATGCTATGTCTCCTGCAGTTATGTAATTTAATTTAATATAATACTGTATTAATACAACCTTAGAAGATGCAGGGAGTTTGTCAGGCTCTTAGAGATCTTAGAGTTTTCGGAAGAACAAAACTCCTGGGAGGTCACCATGTTGATGTTAAACTTAGTGGGGTCACCTGATTAGCATAGTGCACTGCACCCCACAGCTCCTGGACTCCTGCTTTGAAGTTCTGTACCAATTTTCTGCATTGTTTTGATTGGCTTTGTTCTGTCTTGTTTTGTTGGATTTTACTCTTTAAAACAAAAACAAAAACTGAGACCACTTGAGATATCTTCATGCATGCAGTACAGCAACCTGTTATGATGTGGGATGCTGGTAATCTGCTGCAACCAATCAGCAGCAGGGGGAACCGAATAATGCTGTAGAATCGACCACTTGCAAACAACCTCCCCCACCAAAAAAATTATGGAGGATGCTTGCGGTTTCCTGTATGTTGTGGGGTTTCCACAAACAATTATTAGTTAGGGTCTAAGGAAAAATCTAAGGACGAATGAGGTTGTGAACTCTGAGCCTAGACTTTCGCAAGGGGTGAGGTTGGGGGACGGATACTGTAGCTGGTTTTTAAAAAGGACTAGTGCTCTTTATATGTTGGAAATAAAACATTAGGAATCTAGGGGGAAATGAAGATTATTATATCTTTGCTGGAGGCATATTTATTTATTGCACTAAATAGTATATAGTATATAGAAGAGGAAATGTTCATCTTGAACGCTTTTTAAATTCTATTGACCACAAATGTACTGTTTCTTCTAAACTGTGAAACCCAAACATTCCAGTCTTGGCCTGGGTTCTTCAAAAAGCAAAGCCTGAGCCAAAGGTTTAAGTGCAATTATTCATATGGGAGTGAGATCCAGGCAGCAGGAGTACTGGACAGGGTTAGAACGCAGGGAAGGAGGGACGCACAGAGTGAACGTGCAGCAGTATCAAGTCCAGCACGCAGTGGGGAGCTGGGTACAAGATCCTGGTACCATTCGAGGAAGTGAATGAAATGGTTTTCCATTGCACTTGCTGGTGGGAGTAGGGAGTCTGGTACATTTATTAGTTCCTAACCTGTTGGTCAAACTTCACCCAGGGCTGCCTTTTGCTCCTTACCCCAGACTCAACACAGAAGCTACGGTAAGAGGCTTGCTAGAGAAGCAGTCTTTTGGTTTATCTGTGTGCGGCTGGAATCTGTGCAAACCAGTTGTTAGAGTGGTTGTTGGAGTAATTATACAGGGTGAGGCAGAGGGACTTTGATATAAGGCACAAAAGATATCAGACACATTCTCCAACCTTACTGTCTCATGGATGAGTGAACACAGCATAGTTACCAGTTGTTGCATCCAACCACCAACTGGCTCACTTGGGAATTTCAGAACTTTGCTCAAACTTCCCCAAGTGTTGAGGAAGTCCCAAGTGTGCTTACTGAAATTCTTATGATGATCCTGACTGCAAACCTCCTGACTTCTGCTGTGCTGCCAGTTCTCTGTCTGACTCTAGAGCTGGTGATCCTTACATTTCTTTCTTTATAAGAGTTCAGCTGTCTCTTCTCAAGTTAGGAGAATGTTCTGCTTTGGGAACACTGGTGGGGCCTATGAAATGTTCTAAAAATAAGTGAATTTACTCTTCCCGTGTACAGAGTCAGGGAATTTAGTCACTGTTTCTCCCTGGAGCATTTATGTAGCTGTAGGAACACTGAGGGGAGATGGTGTCCCAGCTGCCAGGCCATATCTAGAACTAGACTGCTCAGGAGCTCAGGCTTTGAAGACCACTCTGGCTTGTAGTTCTTACTGGTCAAATTACTCCCCTGTGATTAATTTTGATTCTTAGTCATGGGGAGGGCTCAAGATTTTTCCCAGGAGTCTCATTAGTCCCTTGGCAAATTAGTGATGCAAACAGATGCTTGGGTAGGGTTTGAGTAATGCCTAATTTTACACCCTGGACATATAACTATCTGCCTCTGGCACTGGCCCTGTTGGAATTTAAGAAGTTCCATATCTCAACAATCTTAAAGATTCTATTGGTCATTCCACAGGTTAAGCTGAGGAAAATCTTCATGAAAGTACAGTTTACTTAGTGAAAGAGTTGCTGGCCCAGACCAAACACTGTAACCAGGAAAGGCTGCAGCTAAGTTAGAAACTCCTGCCTCCCCCTGCCCCCTATAAACTTGACTGTAACCCTATACCCCTCCCTAGGAACCTGCTTTCTGGCGCTAAACCTGTGCGCCAATGAGATACCGGTACATCTCTAATGGCCTTAGGGCACTGCCCTAAGCTTAGGCCATTTATATATTCCCCCACGCCACGTGTCAGAGAGAGAGAGAGAGAGATCGCCAGAGAGAGAGAGATCGCCAGATTCCAGCAGCCAGCGCGCCAGTCTCCTCTCCCCGTGTTAACCACGGCCCCGGGTACAGTGGAAAGGCTGCGCCCGGGCGGCGGCGGGGGGGGGGGGGGGGGGGGGCGGGGGGGGGCCCCTCCCCGCATTCCCGGCATAAAGCCACCGCTGCCCACTACTTTCACGGCCGTCCACTCCATTCCTCCCACGGACTTCTTCCTCCTCGGACCTCCACCTCTCTCTCTCCCTCTCTCCCTTCTCCTCCTCTCCCTTCTCTCAGACCTAACACTTAGAGCTACTATTGTTTCTTTTTACTCAAAATTCAGATAATTCAAATTAAAACAGCGATACCACCACCACCACCAACAACAACAACAACAACAACAGCAAATAATTTAATTACTAAGAGGTGTAAATTAGGCCAATAACCTTAAGTAAGATCTACCAGCCCAGCTGGGCTTTGTGACTATAGGGCAAAAGGAAAAGAACAAGGCTTCAGGATTCCTACTTTGCTGCTGGAAAATGTGCGGTGCAAGCAGCTTCAGACCTAGTACAGCTCAGCGAGGAATCTCGCTTGACTCCTCACATTCACTTGGAGGACCTGTGAGCCCACCGATTACTGGGTCTCCCTTCCACGTTTTCTGATCCCGAGGCCAGGCCCGAGAACTTCTATTTCTAACCAGTTCCACTCTTTGAGCACTGTTGATCTAGTAGGTAAAAAAATAATTTCAAAAAACTATTGAATAGTCACCTTCCTATTTTGGTTTCCTCCCTTTAGACAAAGACTAGTTTCATGGTCATTTCTCCTGTTAAAGACAGTGCTTTGTCCAGGCCTGGTGGTGCACACCTGTGATCCCAGCATTTAAGAGGCTGAGGCAGGAGGATTCCTGTGAGTTCAAGGATATCCTGGGTTACAAAGTGGGTTCAAGTCTTGCCTGAACTGTATAATGAAACCCTGCATCAAAGGACAAAAATAATGGTGCTTCATATGGCCGATAATTTTGTTTTAAAAAAATTATTGGTATATATTTGTAATATATAATAAATATATTCATCCTGGGGTACTGGTATGTGTACATATTGCATCTTGATCCTTCTTACTCCCCTTTGTCTTTGCCTCACTTCCCTCCTCCCCTGACTCCAGATCCTCTTCCCATCTCTACCTCTCTCTTACCTATCATCTTTCTTTAGTTTTGCTCTTTAAATTTTTTATTCCTTGGGTTTTTCATGTAAGAGAAATCATGTGATATTTAACCTATTGTGTCTGATTCATTTCATGTAACATTATGAACTCAAAGTGCACCCATTTTCAGGTAATTTTTATTGTGTACTTTTAGCAGTAAGTAGCTAAAAGATCAGAAAGCAGATCGGGTACATTCACACCCAAACTGGAAGAGAGTGTTTTTTGCTTCTTTGTTTTTCAGCCAGGGTTTTGCTATGTTGTGTAGGCCTGAACCCACGCAGGTAGCCTATGCTGGTCTTGAACTCATGGCAGTCCTCCTGCTTTGGCCTCCTGAATGCCAGGATTACAGGTGTGCTTCCCTACACCCAGAAAGACAGTGCTGTTTGAAAGAATGCCTGGTGATCTACATCAAGAGTTATCTATATCAAGAATTGGCAAGCTAAGGTCCTTGGGCCAAATTTTACTCATTATTAGTTTTACAAATAAAATTTTATTGGAACACGGTCATGCGCATTCACTTGTATTCACAATGGTTGATTTTGAATTACAACAGCAAAGTTAAGAAATTGCAACAGAGGATGTATGGCCTGTAAAGTCTAAGATATTTGCCATCTGGTCATTTCCAGAAAATATTTCCCAAACCTTTGTGTACATCCGAGTACCTATTGGAGATGTAGGGAAACTTTTCTCTTGAAACCCAGTAGTAAGCAACATCAGCCTGCTTTAGGAGATATGAAACTTGGATCCTAACACTGTCTTCCGCTGTCCCTCAAGCCTTCTCCCCCACCATGGAAAGTGGCCCCATAAGTGAAATGAAACTTGGCCTGATCAGCAATATTGAGAAAGTGGAAGGTGAAAGTGTTGACATCTGCTCGTATTTTGTCGCCCCAACTTCTCTGGCAGCATGTGACATGGTGAAAGTGTTCTGCTCGTTCAGCGCGTCATCTCATGCTTTGTGGAAGATGGTCTGATGTTTTCTGATGTTGGTTGGATTAACGCCTATGAAGAAATGCAGTTTGATAAAAGAGCTGCAGCCTTTCCTACAGAGTGGCTTTTTAGGTGAACATTTCCGTCTTCCAACTTAGAGCATTTCAGCAAGGTTTTGTGTCTCTGTAGTCAACATTGTATGTATACATTCACACACATAAATACGTTTTCAGGTGTATGTTAAGGTTGTGATAATGCTGTGCACATAACATACAACCTACTATCAACCATTTTAAGTTTACATTTCAGTAGTGTTATGTATAATTTACGTGGTACTACAATGGATCTCATTTTCATTTTGCAAACTTGCAACTCTGTACCCACTGACTAACTTAGCATTACATTCTCTGTCCAGCCCTTGGCAATCACTGTTCTGTCAGTCTCCATGAATTTTACCTCTCTGGTTCCTTCCTATAAGCGGAATCATACAACATTTGTCTTTTTATGAGTCACTTATTTCACTAAGCACAATGTTCTCAAGATTCACCCATGTTATAACATGAGTCACAATTTCTTTCCTTTTTTTCCCTTCTTGTGGTGGCGATTGAACCAAGGGCGTTGTACATGCAGGTAAGGGCTGTTCTACAGAGTGGAACTCTGGCCCTGGAATTTCTATGCTTGTGGAGATTGAACTATGTTCCATAGTCTGTATATGCCATATTTTGTTCATCTTTCCATCTGCTGATGGACACTTGGGTTGTGTCCACCTCTTGGCAATTGTGACTGACATTATTGTGTACAATGGATGTACAAATATCTGTTTGAGTCCTTGCCTTCAGTGCTTACAGGTACTTCCCTAGAAGTGGAATTATTGAATGCTATGGTAATTTTAGTTTTAACTGTTTGAGGAACGATATGTGTATTTTAATCAGCTATGTCCATCTTAACCTCTTCCCTGATCTTATCTGCCTTGCTGCAGTTGGTTCAGGTTTCCAGAGAAGCTGATGCCAGGCCAGGATTAGAGGTACAAGGGGTGCATGGGGGGAAATGTCCATGCAGGATGAAGATAAGGAAGCAGGAGTAGTCAGCAAATGTAGCAGTAGTTGGATCTGCAATGCAGTTCTGATTCTGGAAAAGAAAGAAGATTTCATAGGCATCTGAGATGTTCATGCAATTCGATCAGTCTGCAGGTGAATTGAAGTGGGGTCTTTGAGCTGAAGCTGGAGGAGTTCTGTGTCTCCTAGGAAAGGACTGACACTAGCGCTGCCATCCCTTGATGGTGGAAGTTGGGAAAATGAGTCCTCTGTACACACACAGCTGTGGTTCCTACAGGTAGTAGATGTGGTGGTCATTCAGTATGCTCCCCACAGGAGAGCTGAGTGATGCACTTTTCATAGCTACCCCACTCTCTCTCTCTTTTTTTTTTACACTTTTTTTTTATTGGTACCGGGAATCGAACTCATGACCGCCTGCTTGCAAGGCAGGTGCTTACAGCTCGTCACTGAAGATACAGTCTTTTTTGCAATGCTGCAGATTAAACCCAGGCCCTTATTTATACTTGGCAAGCACTCTACCAGTGAGTCATATCCCCAGCCCTAAAGATAACCTTTTTAAGCCAGAAAGCCATCTGTATTGTTATCCTTTCTCCTTAGACCTCCAACATTCACTCTTTTCTTGAAGAATAAAGCCCAAGAATTTAACATGCCGTGTCACCCAGTCTTACTTTCTTTTCCTACCACACATGTAACATTGCTTCAATATGCCCCGTACTCTCTTTCTTGGGCACTTTGCCCATATGAGTCTCTCTTTCTCACATGCCCTGCCCTTCATAGCCACCCACTGAAATCCCACTTCCCTTTAAAGTATTTCTTCAAAGAACATAATTGAAAGGAGCAGCTCCTTCCTTAAAAGTCTCATTTATTTAGGAAACATTGTTTAAAGTTATACACTGAATACTGTTAAAACTATAAAGATCAATCAGATATGGATTCTGTTAAGATTAACTTTCATAAGGAAAATTATATTGCACAAACACTATACTGAAAGGAAAATATAGTTGGGCATGGGGGCACATAGCTGTACTTAGAGGGTGATTTTGAGGCCAGCCTGGACTGTATACTGAATTCAAGGCCAGCTTGAACTATGTAGTGAGACCCATAGTGTGAACTACGTAGTGAGACCCATAGTGTGAACTACGTAGTGAGACCCATAGTGTGAACCAAACAGACAAACAAACAATGAAAGGAGAAAATGAAAGTCATAAACTAAGCAAAAAAGGTGCCTTGGAATGCAGAAGAGGGAACGATGGTCATATCTGAGGGATCCACTGGGTGAGATGGGTCTTAATGAACTAGATTTGGATAAGAGGAAATAACAGGAAGAAAGAATTCCAGATTAAAAGAATAACAAGGGCCTGCACATAAATTTCTTTAGAACAGCTTTAATAACTGGGAGTTTTCAAATTGTGCATGTATCCACTAGTGGAGTGTGAAATAAATATAGTAGTCCTCTTATCAGCACCAAAGAAGAAAATAGAAAAAGAAACGGAACCAAAGGAATAGGATGGAGAATGTTTGTGGCACATGGTGTATATTAAAGGTACCCCTTATGAAACTTTTGTTACACTGTATATACTTCCCTATATATAATAGGTCACTATGTAGATTTTTTTTTACTATGGGAAATACATGTGTCTTGTTTGGGTTTATTCAACCATGTACAGTTGAGGAGCATCTCTTATGTTCTGGCCACTTAGCAAAGTGTGTATCACCTGAAATAGTCTCTGTCCTCATAGAAATTATGATCCACTGTGGTAATTCTAAAACTTTAGTGGTATCAGAAACACCCAAAATCTTAACAAAAATCAGGTTTCCAGGTTTTACCTTCAAAGTTTCTCCTTCGCAGGTCTGGGGTGAGGTTTTGGCAATTTGCATTTCTAGCAAGTTCACAAGTAAGGGTTAAGATGATGGTAGGGGATCATGTTAGACACTGGTCTGGTGCATGTTCATGTATGATGACAAATTGGGATACTTGTTACATAGCAAAGGGAATAACTACGAGACCTATTTTATACTAGGTGACCAGGGAAGGTATGGCTAACAGGGTGACATTTAAGCATTGGGAACAGCATTGACCCAGAGTGGCAACAGTATGCTCAGAGGAACTGAAAATATACAGGATACCAGGGTCTGAAAAGAGATTTGAAAGTAGGCTGGGACCAGATCGTGTTCTGCAGAATCTCTCGTCTGGTTGTAACTGAATTGCCATGCACATCTTCCTGGGGTACGTACAGGCTTTCTGAAGGATATGCAGCCATATGTAATTTTAAGAGTCACTTCCCTTATGTATTCTTCCAAAGAGTCTTCCCAAGGAGCAGTACTAGGAGAGTGTCACTTACCTATCCTAGCTCTTTGGGAATGAAAGGCATACTTAATCCCTAGCAAGTTTCACTGGGGTGTCTTGTCCTAGGATGTAAAGTTGCTTGGGCAGAACAAGGAATAACTCAAAGTCTCAAAAAATGAATGACTCTAACCACATAATAATAATAATAATAATAATAATAATACCCACTTCATGTTGTGTAATCAGTCTCCAGTCCTTAGCTTTCTATAAAACTGAAAGCATAAAGGGTACCTTTGTGCTCACTTGGGCAGCACATGCAATCAAATTATATCTGAGGGCACCCTGAGAGCTTTATTTATTTTCTCCTTAAACTCTTATTTCTATACACTCAGCACAGAGTACAAGCAGCTTCAAAGGTTTGTTGATGATTTTGTTTCTCTGTGTACTGTAACTCTAAGCAGATAGGACTTTAAAATAAAATTTTACTCCATTACTATGTACAATTTTATGTTTCAGTTGATAAATTAAAAAAACCTTTGAGACCAGGTCTTGCTGGCCTTGCTAAGTTGCCCAGGCTGGCCTTGAACTTGCAATCCTGAGTAGTGGGATTATAGGTGTGCACCACAACACTGGGCAGAAAATAATTTTTGTGGTGGATCTTTTTATGATTTCAGTGTGTAACCAGGATAGAGATCCTAAAATTTAGTGTCATTGTTTTAACAAAAGGCCATTGTTTCCCATACTTACTTAGGCAAATAAAACAAATATTTTCTTACTGCTTACTTCCAGAAAAATAAAATTTAGGAAAGACTATAAAACTCTGACAATTTAAGTAATACCAAATAATAGACACATTAATTAGAGTAAAATATTATTGATCATTTCTAATATAATATAGTACATATTTAATGATTATAAGATTCAATATATGTTTGTTATGTTGATCAGTTATATACTTGTAATAAGTGTAGTGTAACTCCAACCAGAATAATATTTTTAGTTTCAGAACATAATGACCAGAGGAATATTAAAAATTTCTCTCCTCTCTAAAAATAATAAATAAATAAATAAACAAATAACTATAGTAGGGACATACACAGTAGGGACACATGTATATATATCAAGTATAATCATATAGAATTTCAGAGAAACATATACCAACAAGCCTTTGAAGCTGCATGTACTCTGTGCCGAGTATATAAATACAAGTTTAAGAAGAAAATGAACAATGCATTCCGAGTGCTCTCACATCCAGTTTTATATCTGTGTTGCCCAAGTGAGCACAAGGGTGCCCTCAGATACTGAGGACACCCCATGATTGGCTAAAAGACTGGAATAGAGACTGGTGGTTGTGGGGTGTCTGGGAGGAGGCGCGAATCTCAGAGAGAGTGGCAGAGGGGACAGACCAGCTGGGGCTGGAGGTCTGGGGTGTGGGAGTTGCTCTTGGTCTCAGTTCTCTTTCTACTTGAACTCTGGGAAGGCATGTCTACCTTGTTTCACTGATGTCTGTCACTCTCTGCCTGTTTCCTGTAGGCAGAGTGTAGGAGAAGGGTAACAGAAAAGGGGCGGGTGGAGACAGTCATTGCAGATGGTTAGGTTCTTAAGATAATGGTGTTTGCCTAGAGAGGAGAATGTGGGATACTGAGAAAATTAATTGCAAAAGAGAGGACATACAACCTCCCCTCCCATTTTGTACTTTTAGTGTGACGGTGGACGTGTGCAGAGGTCTGTATGTTTCTTGGTAGGAAGGAGAGACGTGGTGGAATGCGCTTCTCTCTATTGGGTCTGGCAGCGGTGCACCCATAAAGATGGGAGGATTTTTTTCTGTGGTGAAGGCGTGAATCTCAGGTGACCTGGACTGTGAGTTAGGAGGGTTGAATCCAGCTTTTGTCCAGGTTTTGTATAAATGATTAGACTCTTCATATTCCATGTCTTCATTTTAAAGGAAACCATTAAAGCAAGTGATTTGTACTTTTTCCTCTCTGGTCTAAAATGCTTGTTTATAAATTATAAAAATTGGAAATAGTTTACAAAAGTCCAGTAACTTTTGCTTTGCCTCATCATCCTAAAAGAGAAAAATAGTGGAGAAGTTTCCCATTTGTTAAAAAACAAAAGGCAAAAACAAAAAAGAAAGAAGAGAAGAAAAAAGAAGCATCTTTTCTCTTCTCTTTGAGAAACATCAAGAGTATTTTGCCCTCCAATATTTGACTGAGTAGTAGAATTTTCCATCTTAGCACAAAGTGGCTCGCCCTGGTTTCAACTAATCCACTCTCTGTCTTCCCCTGATTTACAAGAGGAACTGGAAGAGTCAGACAGTGTGTGGGAAGACTGCAGAAAATAAGGAAGGTATAGAAACCGCGAGAGATGGAGATAAGTTAAACATTCTGGCACACTGTCACGGTGTATTGCTCATGCTGAATGGTTAGGCAGTTGGGAAGGTAGTACGCGAATGTCTTTAAATGCTTCCTCTAATTGCAAGCAGCTGTCGATTAGTGGAGCTTGACCAAATGTTTTTAATTCACTCAGTGGTGATGAAGAGAATGAGACTTTTAAGGGAAACTGGCAGGGGCTGTGAGCCAGCATGGAGTTGCTTACACTGTTTTCAGAGGTCACAGAGTGCACCGACTACTAAAAGACACTCTCTGAATCTATTGCAGGCTTGCATGATAATGATTTTCCTAAATTTTACCAGCGTTTGTTGAGCCTTTGGCGGGAGGCAAGCCTCTGCACAATCCATATTCTGGAATGATTTGGGGGATGATTCACCCTCCAGCTTCTACTGACTGAACGCCTCCTGCCAGTTGAGGAGCAGTTCAATGAGAGCAGTAAGTCTAGAACAAGAGAGGACAACACCGTTGAGAGTCTTCTTAGAAATATTTCATTTTATTTTTTAAAAATTAAACAGTAGGAAAAAATGAAGCCATTGTAATCAGTTTCCTGTAAATGTAAATTACAAATTGTCTGAGTTTGAGAGTTTTTTGGAAGATAAAGTTTTAAGTAACCAGTTTCATCGTCCAGTATTACCTTAATATACTCTTTATTTTTATATTGCTTACAAGTCTAGTAATCTTTCCTGTGTATTTTTCTTTCTTGTTATACTTTTAAAATGTAATTTTATTGTTTCTGCATAGCTAACTTAGGAAACCATGAAGGTGGCTGAAAATAAGACTCGTGTAACCACGGAGGGCTTGTAGTTTTAAGGATATCTAACAGGGTTGAAAATCTGTAAAAGAAGACATCATGAGACACTCTCAGGGATAAAGAGGCTAGACTTCTTCAACACTAGCTCTACCCATTTTAGGTCCTGAGTTTCAGTGCCCCAAAACAGAAAGTAAATTTCCTATGCACTGTACATGTGCAAGGGCTTATCTTCAAGAATCTTTTTCTTAGCATTGTTGATTGTTCTAAACATTTACAATTTCAGTTAGCTAAAAAGTTTATGATGTTTGTGTGGTAAAATATTATGTAGAAAAGATGTTATGAAGAATATATAAATGACATGGGAAAATGATCAACAAAGAAGCGTTAAATGAGAATAAAAATCATTTTAAAGGAGATATCTACCTACTTATCTAGAGCTTATATACTTCAAGTAGTGTGTTTGTGAAAATAAAGTTAAAGCACAAAAAGAAAATAATAGTGATGGGATTATAGGTGACATATATTAATTATCCATTTAGAAAAAAAACCATTTTACGATAAATTTCCCAACATGTCCGTTTTTCTATCATAAAGCATTTGATTCCTTGTCAAGATGAAGCTAAAGAGATTCATGTCCAGCGAAAGAGAAAAAAATCCAGAGAGACATCACTCAATAAACACCTAATTTTGTTTCTGATCTTGTGCTTGTTTGAAGCCCTCACACTTGTTTGACTCAGCTAGATAAGTCAGCTCCGCTGAAACAGTCATAATTTCCACCAGCTGTTTTGGATGTTTGAGGTTGTGTTTTTGTTTTAGTGAGCCTCACTGCCTATCCCTTGAGCTAGTGTATGAACAATTGTAAAGGAAGTCTTTGAGGCAGACTCAGAGGAGAGCTGTTAATCTCATGACATCCACAAGGATTTGAAAAGGCTGCTCCATCTGTGCTGTTCCTGTTTTTCTTCCAGGGCAGGTCCTTGATGTCAGGAAGATGGACCATTCTCAGCTCCACTTGCTGATGGGGAGTCTGGCCACAGCTTGGTTTCTTAAGTCTGAAAGACTCATCAGGCAGCCACAGCACAAAGATGTGAGTGATAAACCTGAGTCGGGCACCACTTCCAAACCCTATTTGGGTTCTGTTTCCCACTAGTTCAGTGTTTGGGAATACTCTGGCAGGAAGCTATTTATCATTGACAGCCACCGAAGAGGGCTGCTGTTGTCTTTGCCCAAGACTTCTGGAACTTTCCTTAAAAGCCAGGGGGTTCTCATCGCATGATGTGGCAGAATTTCTGGAAACTGATTTGGGGAAGAGGAAGCTGACTTATGTGGGAGTCACCATCTCAGCTGTCGCTCTCTGTGCCCTTCCCCCAGAACGCTTTTTCATGAAAACAAAAGTGGTAAGACTTCAGATGTGAGCTGGAAAGGATTATTTAGTTAAAAGTGTTCTAGAGTTGAGTGGAGGTTTTACCTGACTTGAGAGAGTTGCTACTTGTTTTAATTTAGTGTTAACTGCTTATGGACTTTGCTCTCTATTCTTTCCCTTTAAATTTTTATTCTATTTGATTTTTTTTTTTTTTTTGCGGTACCAGGGATCGAACTCCCGACCTCATGCTTGCTGCTGTAAGAGCCTAGTACGTATATCTAGGGAGCTCACACAGCAAGTGAAGGAGGTTGGGGAGGTACAGCGCTATGTGCTACACTAAAGTGACTGGTTAGGAAAAACACCTCCCTAGAACTCCAGAGGGAATGGTGAACTGGTCAACTCAGTAGGTCAGAGCGCCAGAGCAGTGGTGGTGAACCCATGGCACATGTGCCACAGAAGGCCGTTTGTGTTATCACTGAAGTTCTACAAGGTTCATCATCACTGAAGAGAAACCACTAGAACAGTGGGTTACTCAGGCATCCTAGACTCTAGTAATGCATGCTTTGTTGAAAGAAGTTCTATTTTATGTCAGTCAAGACTTTCAGCAGCAAGTGGAAAAAAACTGAACTCAAGTTTAGGGTTTTCTAACTTCTGGCTCTTCTGGATCCAGAAGACATTGTCAGGAATAAAGCTCTCATTTCTTGGCAGAGTTTTCTTCAATATCCATGCTGTTTTCTGACACACTCTTCTCTTTGGCACCAGTAGCCAGCAGAAGCCCCAGATTTACATCTTTCTGTTTTGGTGACCCCAGAGGAAGGGGAGGGCCCCTGTCCCAACAGTTTTATAGTCATTGAGGGTGGATTCTAGACCTATGAACCAATCATTGTGGGCTGGGTGTGGAGCATGCTTATTGGACGGATCTAAATTTTGGGTCCTCCATTGTGCTTCTGGTATAAAGTCTATCTCACCCAAATCATAAGAACTGAGAATTAAAAATTGGTGAAGATGAGGAGATAGTTTCAGAAGAATGAATGCTGGGTAGAGTCTTCCACCACAAGGCTCCTGATGTCTTTTTCCTGCAGAGTTGTTTTAATTTAGGTATTACTAAGCTTGACAGCTCTGATGGATGATTCTGGTAATCTTTAACCTCAACACAGAAAAAGTTGGATTTCTGATTTTTTAAAAGACATTTCTTGTCTTGCAGAGGCTCTTTAATCGTCACACGTTTCTTCTCTCCTTGTCCAGCAAGGAGCCCTTCCTCTCCAGGATTTCAAAGAGGTGCCCCTTTTCCCCCAGTGCATTGGGAGTCTGCTGCTCTTAGGTTTGTATGAGTAAGGCAGGTGACTCAAATGTTTGGGCAGAAGTTTTTAAGATTGTGGTGCCAGTATCAGCAGTAGAAGCAGCAGCATCTGGAAAATCATTAGAAATTCAAATTCCACTGCCACAGCCCACACCTAAAGAACTAGAAATGATGAGGGTGAAGCATAGACATCTGAGATTTCACAAGCCCTCCAGATGATCCTGATATTTATGTGCTCAAGTTTTGAACACATTGAGGGAGTGGTCCAAGACAATCTATTCTGAGAAGACTGAGTCCACCTAGACTTTTCTAGTTTGTATTCTTGCTCCCAGGCCATGTTCCAGACACCAAAGGAAAGATTCATTAATTGTTGATTCTTACTGGGAGTGAAGAGATTACTTGGTGCTTGAAGAACTTTGCATTGAGCTGCAGCTAAGTATCTCTCAGGCAAATGACTGTTCCTGGAGATGCATCAGCTGTCAGGATCATCTTAGATGAAGGACCTCTGGACATCTTTCTTTATTTTCTCAGGATTTGTTATTTGACGTGGATCTGTTGATCAGAGATCACTCATATAATCACTTATCTATTCAGCATATAACAATATGGGGCTGGGTTCCAGAGGTAAAATAACCCTTAAAATAGACATCTTTTCTGCCTTCCTGGAATTCCAGGTCTGGTGATGGAAGATGAAGACTTTAAATAAGTATCAATGGCAGAGTGTAGTCCTTTGGGGTGAAGGGAAATATAGAATACTTAGACAGTTCGCTGTGGGAGGCTGGCTAACCCACACTGGGCTGAGTAGGGAAGGCTCGTCAGTGAAAGAATTGTCTAAACTTGGACCTGGAGGTTGAACAGTCATTGTTGGCATAAGAACTAAGAGTATTCCAGGCAGTGGTTTTAAAAGCCATGTCCTAGGAAAAATAGTAACCCAAAGAAGAGTTTTAGGCAGAGGAAGTAAGATGATAAGATTTATTTATAGTGAGTGCTTGAGAATAGTTTGGAAATAAAGTAAGGAAGAGGGCGCAGGAAGACAAGTCTGCAATCTATTGTAATGAAAGAGGGCTACGCCCTTGGCTGGGATAGTGGAAATGGGATTGGAGAGCAGTGGATGAGTTTGGGACACTAACTCAAGAGGACTCAAAAGAGGGCTTTTTGGTAGCCAACTTGGGAACACAAACGAACGAAGTGAGTTCACTGATGTGAAACATTGGAGAGGTGTGAATCTCCACGGAAGAAGTCACAAGTTCAGTTTCCAACAAGTTGGATGAGTGCAGCGTAAGAGGGGACGGCTGGCATGCAGTTGCCATCAACACCTGAGCTCAGACAGGTTCCCCGGACAGAGTATTTGACTGTCACCATCACATGAATGTCATTGAGGCCAAACAAGGAGATGAGACCACCGAGGGAGAATGTTTGAGAGGAGCACTTAGAGTCCAGAGGAACTCCGGTATTAAGAAACAGGCAGAGGAAGACAACCCTACAAAAGCAACTGATGGACACAGGGGGAAAATCAGCACATGGAATTGGTGGATATGACGGAGATCAGGAAAAGCAAACTTCAAACTTTTCTGAAAGTGTCTGATAGTAATAGTTGCAGTGCTGTTCCTGACCGAGATCAACTCAGGTCACTTCTGGGAAATTCAAGTAATCGACAGCCTCTGTCATGATTTCAAACAGGCTCACTCACAGAAACTCTTTTCAGGAAACACTGTTTTCCTGCAATTACATGGCCCATGCTGAGTCATAGTTTACTGCAGAAGACCCCCATCCCACACTTTCAACTTGCTGTCTCTTTCTGAGTGAAACCCATGAATTTGTTACGCGTTTCCCTCTCTTCTTCTCTCTGTCTCATTCCTCTTTCATGTCCCTGTATTTCACTGTGCTACTTTGGTGCCCTGAGTGCTTTCAGATGGTTGGCCAAGGACAGGTGTGTACTTTTCAATTGCAAGTTACCCAAATGTTGTGGTGGTAGTAAGACTTCTTCAGTACCAGCTGTGATGCTGTTCTGTGGTCAGCCTCCCTCAGCAGCCTGTGTCGGCTTCCTGGCCTGAGCTAGTGTTTTTCTACTTCTTTTTTCTTTCTCTCTCTATAGCTGGACGCTAGGGAGTTATTTTGGCCAGAATTAGATATGCACAGCTGATACTTACAGCTGCACATTCTTTGGTTCCTTTTGCCTCTACAAAAACTCTTGCTGTTCTGACACTTTATTCACACAAAAAGCAGTAGGGTCGCCCACCTAGATATTGTTTAAAAGCATTCATAAGCGTTTCACAATTTCTGGGATAATCCTATCAGTTGAATTGAGTAGGAGGAATAGCCCAAAATATATTGAAAGCTAAAATGAAGATCGGTACTCCTATAATTTATATTTTATTTTTTGATTATTTTATTTCTTAATTATTTTGTTATCAACAAGGTGACTGTGGCATGGTAGAACTAATTATGTAGTTCACTGCATGAAAACATGCAGTATATTTAAAAAATTTTTTATCCCGAGAATACCATAAAAGTTAAAGATCTGATATATAGAATCTAACATGACACAGACCATAGACCTGAATGTATTCATGGCTTTAGGTGTCACCTTGAGGGTACCAATTTCCAAATTCACTTCTCTGGGACTATCTTCTCTTGCACAATTTAACCCAAGGTCTCCAACAACCCACTGGTTCTTTTTACCTACATTTACAGCTAGTACTATCTTGAATTCCTTAGATACCATCGAGCTCGTTTTTTCTCTTCTCTAAGCACACTGCCTTTCCTGCTTTTGCTGATCCTGTCGACCACCTGCTCAAGTTGTTCAGTCTTTGACCCCTCTTTCACCACTTTCTTGATACCCAGCCTGCTGCCTGTCTACCTGGTCATGCCTCCAAATCATCTCTGCCCATCTCTCCTTCCCATTATGACCAGAGTAGCCTACATCTAAACGCTTTTATTGCTATGGTATTGCAAACATTTCCCAAGTGCTAACATTGTTCCTTGTATTTATTCTCCCTTGAATCTGTCACATAAAGGGATAGTAAATTAATCTTCTGAAACACCACATTTCATCAAAACTATTTTAAAAATACTCAATAGCTTCCTATTAGCTTCAGCATGAGTCCAACATCCTTCCTAAAGTCTCTGAGGTCCTTGTACAATCTTTCAGCTACCTCCTGGGGTAAGTTAGTTCAGACACTCATTTTCGCTTTGCTTTTAGTTTGTAGAAATAATTTCAAGTTTCTGAATATGCTTATTATCGAGTTCAATTTTGTGTGAGTCACATGTTTTCTTTTTATATACTCTATTTATTTTTGTGAAGCTGAGGATGGAACCCAGGGTTTTGTGCATGCTAGGCAAGTACTCTACCACTGAGCTATATCCCCAGCTCCTTGGCTGTAGTTAAATACCATTAAATATAATGGAATAAGGATACAAAGATATGTCTGAATGATTCCTAAGACTGAAATTCTTTTGAATGAGAGGTTAAATTGCTGTTTTTTGTGGAAAACGATCTTAGGGCTTTTGGTGTATCTTTATATTTTAATAGCTTTTTGGGTCATTCTTTTATTTATCCATCAAGCTCTGGTCAAGCACTCCTTTCTTCTAACATACAGCTGGTTCTCTGTATCCATGGGTTTTTATGCATGTATTTAACTACTTGCAGATCAGAAATATTCTTTTAAAAGTTATATTTGTTTTGAACTTGCATAAATTTTTTCCTTATTATTTCTTAAACAATATAGTAATATATATCTATATATGACATTTACATGTATTAAGTACTATAAATAATATGGCAATGACTTAAAGTATATGGGAAGATTGGCTATAGGTTATGTGCAAATACTACATTATTTTATATAATGTACTCAAGCATTCTTGAATTGTGGAACAAATCCCTTTTAGTCTCTGAGAGATGACTGTAACTTTTTTCTTTCATTCAGAAGGTAGAGCTGCCTGGAAACCATTATTTTCATTATATAGTGAGGCTGTATTTAATCTGTTAATCTGTTTGCTTGTTTATCTTTGAGAGATTTGCCCTAGGTAAAAACCATTGGAGAAAATTTGGACATTTGTTTTGACACCTATGAAATAACACCCATTTTTCTATATTCTGATTACATATGAAGAAGCTATTCCAAACACAGTTGTGTAGCAAGTAATTGTTTTAGTATGTTTTTAGGTCAGGAATTCAGAAAGGGCAAAGTAAGATTGACTTCTTTGAGTCTCCTCTGAGAATACTGTCCTCAAAGGCCAGGGTTGCCTCACAGGTAGGGCTGTGCTCATCTGAGAACATGGTCACTCATGTATGTATGTGACACCTGGGTGAGAGGACAGGAAGACTGTCACTTGAACACTTTCATGTAGCCTGTCTATGTGGTGTGTCTTCCTCATGGCGGGCAGCCCCCTGAGAGTCACCTCCTGGTGGCATGGGGGAGTCTGGTCATGACTCTCCCTGTGCACTAGACAGAACTTCATTGATGTTTCTGAGTGACAGGGGCAGTCTCTCAGAGGCACTGCTGATACAGGTTATTTGGCTCCTGATATTCCACAGGAGACCAGAATTTGCAATGGGAAAAATGTTAAAGAATTTCAAGATATGTTTTAAAATTGTCACCTATGACAATTGAGGACTCTACGTTAGCTACTGCTTTTGGAAACTGACACAGTTGCCTGGTGTGTTGGACACTGTCCCTGTACATTTAGTGCAGGTAACTCTAGGTACAAACAGTCTAAAGAAGAAATATAATGCTCACTTGTTTATAGTTATCAAAATTCAGGCAGACTAGCTGTTTGTTTTTAGAGTTGCTGGTCCTTCTCCCTTTATAAAAAGAAATGTGGTGAAGAACATGTCTTGGTTTTCTTTTTCCCTTCTTTAATAGCCCAGCATCGATATTCAGGACTTTAAAAAAAGATGCCTCTGGGAGTTTCAGCATTTGGCACCTGGCAGTAGGTGGGAAATGTCATGACATAAAGCCCCATTTGAGTTAAGAGGCAGGTGGTATTTTTGGAGAAGTCAGTGTCAACATGGGGCTATAGCCACACTGACTGCCTCCCGCCCATCTGCAGAGACATTTCTGTCTCTGACAAGTAAAACCCCCTCCCTCGGCCTGCTTTGACTGCCTCCCTGAGTTCCCCTTTTCATGTGACCTTGAGTTTCAGCTTGATGAGTCGTCAGAGGGACAGCCACTGGATTCTACCTGGCAAGAACTTCAGAGGCTGTGGCTGTGGAGAAGGGCTGTTTTCTGCTCTATCATATCTTGTTGATTCATTACACAATACTCACTGAAAGGCTTTTTAAAAAAAAGTCCCAAGTATCATGCTAGGTGTAGAATGACCAAAGAATGAACCAAATTAGACATAGCTCTTACCTTCATGGAATTTCCATTTGGGAAAAAAAAGCTGTAGCTTGTCCAGCTGTGGAGAGGGGAGTGAGGATCTTTGAAGGATGGTGCTAGGTGGAGCTGACCTGGGGGTTCAGGTAATGTTTCCAGGAGGAAGTAGCAATTGAGCTAAGACCCAGGACGTGTAGGTGTTAATTAGGAAAAGAAGGGAGAGGACAGCCTGTGGGATGAAAGGGCAGTGTGAATTCAAAGGACGGTATGAGGAACGACCTTGTGCGTGGAAAATAGAGTGATGAGGCCTAGAGGCGGCGGTGTGGAAAAGGTCAGGAGGGTGAGAACAGACTGCATGAACCCTGGAGACCATGAGCTGTCCTTCAGATCCTCTAAAGAAACAGAACAGCAGTGTGTGTGTGTGTGTGTGTGTGTGTGTGTGTGTGTGTGTGATGCTATGTAAATAAGTAACTGTAAAGTCCAAAGTCTGTAGGACAGGCTGGCAGGCAGGCTAGAAACTGAGGCAAGTGTTAATGCCGTAAGCTTGTGGTAAAATTCCTTTTTCAGAAAAAATTTTTCTTTTCTGAAAGATCTTGATTTTTTGCCAGGGGTTTAGCTCAATGGCATAAGTGCCTGCTTGGCAAACGTGAGGTCCTGAGTTCAATCCCCCGCATGTCTTTCTCTCTCTCTCTCTCTCTCTCTCTCACACACACACACACTCACACACACACACACACACACACACACACACACACATCTTGATATTGCTGTTAAGGCTTTCAACTGTTTAGACGAAGCCCACTGATTATAGGTGGGAAGTATAGTACATCTATCTAATGTTTTCACAGCAACATCTAGATTAATGTTTGATTAATAATTTGGTAGGGTAGCCTAGCAAAGTTGACACATAAAAGTATCAAATATGGTAAGGAGTTATATTTTGATTCTAAGAGCAATGAAAAACTCTGAACAGTGGCCAGAAAGAGTGGTGTGAGTAGAATTGTATTTTTGAATTGAACTCTGTGCTCTAGAAGATGGTGGCTGAATATCACTATCACGAGTTTCTTATGATGATCATGCAATATGAGCTTTCCAGGAGGACTGTTTCTGTCCTTCAGGGTGTTCTAGCATTGGCTCAGTCAAATCTTCCTCCCAAATACACACTACCATATTGAAATTACTTCTTAGGCAACACCTCACGTGCTGCTTTGTTTTGTGTTGGCTTGGTTTTCTCTTTTAAATCAGATTGCAAATTCTTTGGACACTCGCTCACTCATTAGTGCACCTACAGTGCTTAGGACAGTGGCTGGCACATGGCATGCACCTAACAAGCATTTTTTGATGAAATTCTGAGTGGGTTCACATCTCCTCCAAAGTGCCTTATCAAGAGTTCAAGAATAACAGTCCTGTCATAACATTAAAAATTGATGTGTTCTTACCGCTGGACTCCCCTCCCCCCCTTTGGCATGATATATAGTTCTTTTTAACTTGTTTACATAGATCACCATTTTGGAATATAGCAATTTCTTAAGTCAACTTTAAAAAAAAATTGCAAGTTTTGGTTTTATGGCAAACTTGCAAAGATAACACAGAAGAGTTCCTGTATCCCCACCATCCAGGTGCGGTCATGGTGACATCTATGATCTGGTACATTGTCAAAACACAGTAATACATTACGGGTATTCAAACCTCAGATTATATTTAGTGTTTAGAAGTTTTCTCCTTAATGTTCTCTTTCTGCTTTAGGATACAATCCCAGTTGTCACATGCTTGGTCACTGAATCTTCCCATTGTCCTCTGGCGTATGACAACTTTCTAGTCTTTGTGTTTCAAAACCTGGAGATTTTTCAGGATTACTGGTCATGTGTCCTATAAAATATTCTCAATTTGGGTTTTACTGATGTCTTCTTATGATTAGGCTACAGGTATGGGATTTTGCAAAGAAAACTGAAGAGGTGGAGTGTCTCTCTTTCATAATATGATGTCATCTTCATGATTTTAACCTTTATCATTTGACTAAGACAGCGTGTGACAAGTATGTTTTACTACTGTAAAGGTATCATTTTTTACATTTCCCTGGGTATTTTTGGAAACAAGTCACTAAATTTAACACTCTTTAAGTAAAGAAGAGGAAAGGGATAGTTCTATTACTTAAGGAAAAGTGTCTTCATACCTAATTTAGAATTCTTCCATAAGGAAGATCTGTCTCTATCCCATTTATTTTTCAACCATTTACTTATGTCAGTATGGATTTATATGTGTTTATTTTATATTTTGGTAACAATCCCATAGGACATTATTTTATTTTGCTGCATAAATTTTTGTTTTTGTTATTTCGGGGCAAGGTCTTGCTATGTAGTTTAGGCTGACCTTGAGCTCATGATGTGTCTCAGGCCGGTCTCAAACTTGTGGCAATCTTCCTGCCTCTGCCTCTGAGTGCTGGCGTTACAGGCATATGCCACCACACCCAGCTTTGCTGCATAAATTTTTATAGGCTTGGCCATGGGGAGCTCTTTCAGATTGGTTCCTTTGTTCCTTGATGTGCCCCATACTTTTGGTTTTCAAATACTCTTCATTTCTGATACTATCAGAATCATCATGTACATCTTACATTTTCCTTATCCCAACTCTAGATCAGCCACTTTTCCAAAGATCCTGAGTTATTTTTGTTGAAAAATGATATTCACAAACTGAAATCTAAGTGGTAGGTATGCTTATCATTCCTGAGCTCTCGGTGCTTTTAGCCTCTGTAAGCAGCTAGGTAGTACATACCTATCTGTAATTTATGTGTTTACCTATGCGTATATTAAGCCAAATATGAGTTTACACTGTTGTCTCGGATCCACAGCTCCAGTGTTCATTCTACCCACTTTTCTTGTTCCTCTGAAACTCCCTATCTAACAGTAAGAAATCTGGCTCCCACCATCCACTATTTAATTATTTGGTCTACTCAGATACAAATGTATAGCTAGTTCAAAATTATTTACTTGAATTCTTTAGGGAAACACATTTACTGACTAGAGAACAGAGTCCATGATTATGTTGTTTTGAATTAATAATTTTATAAGAAAGTGGCAAACATAGTAGTTGAGAACACTCTCTAAAACCAGATTAACTGGGTTTCAAATCTAGGCTCCATCACCTATTATCTGAATAATATTGGGCAGAATACTACCCTTTAAATTTCTTCATCTGTAAAGTGGAGATAATAATCCGATGTATTTCTTGGATTAATAATGTTCACATGTATGTAAAGTGCTCAGAACATTGTGTGGCATAAAATAAGCACCATTTAACTGCTAGCTATTATTATTAAGAAGAATATAAACTCTTAATTGCTGCCAAGACAATGTCAGAAATTGGGGAGCTATATACTTTTTTGAATTATGGCATCATCTCTATTTACTTAACTAATTTCTATAGTAACTAATTTCTATAGCACTTCAGAGAAGGGATATATGTATAACATCTCTTTACATTTTCTTCAATTCAGTCACTGTGTCTTTCTGTCTGGAATTAATTTATCATAATTTCTCTGCCTGTTTTTCATGATTCAGAAAACATGTTAAGATTTAAGCCCAAGATTTTTAATGTATTAACCCATTAGAGTTTGACCTCCTTGAGGTCATGGATCGCAACCTTATGTGACACCCTGTCTCGGCTTCTGGAGGCTTGCTAGAGCAAGTGGGAAGACTTGAGTCACAGTGATTGAAGAGTCCGGTTTTGCAAGCCATATGTTCTGTTGCTGGCTTCTTATTTCTTCTGTAATTAGGCTGGGCTTCTCTGTGGTTACCATAGCCTGGAAAACCATAGATTTATTTAAAAACCTTTAAATAGAGTTTAGGGGCTTCAGTCAAAACATTTATGATAATGTTCTTCCTATTGTAGTTATTAATATTATACAGTGAAATGGACATGGTTTCTATCCAGTGGTAGTCAGCACTTCTGGGTAGCATGGTGTGTTACTGGCATTTTAATTAGGCTTCAGTGAACCCAGCTGCAACTGCATCAGCAGAGTTTCTTAGACTACTTTTTACATCTGGGGTTTGATAAAATTCAATATGTATTTCCCCTATCATTTTCCATTTATACTAAAACAAAACAAAAACAAAAACCCAAAATATACAACAACCAAAAATAGAATCTCGTAATAACCCCAAACCATATATATGTAGGTGATTTTGGAGATAAATTAGTTTGATATTGGACTACTAAGTTTTTAATCACTATGATGTAGAATTCAACTATTGCCCAAGTTTACTTGTTTAAATTACGTAAACTGTTTTAATAAAATGTACTTTTCCTTAAAAACAGTTAAAAAGCATTTTGACCAAGGAGGATGAGAAGAAAGTATGAGTCTACAAATCCCTAAGATCTTCTATATTTTCATTACCTTAAGACCTTGTGGATTTTAGCACCAGTATTTGGAATTGCAAGCCAGATCTGTGGGAGGGGGTCAAATTAACCGAGCCCAAAGTGAATGTAAGGCATTTGTCCACCAGAGGACCCTGCTTAGGGCTCACAGAAGCAATGGATTATTGAACTCAGGAGTTCAAAAACTGAGGTCAAAGCAGCATAACCATGTCATGTGATCAGTGAGTCACTTTACTCTTTTTGCCGATGTTTCTTTGTCCACCTGAGAGAATCAGGCCCTGTTTCTTAAGCAGTAACTGTTTTAGGATTAACTTCTATCTTACTAAATAAATTATTATTACATTATGGTAACTTATTATATATTATATTGTTATAATTAAATTATTTATATCTATAATATATACTACCTCTTCGGTGGCACTTACAAAGAAAGTGGTCCCAAACACTTTTCTGTCCCTTGCCCCGCCCAGTTAATCCCCACCTGTTCTCCTCATCGTCCAGGAGGCTCTGCAGCCCAGGCAGAAGTACTTTTTGGTCGTTATCATTTGTGTGAACAAAGAAGAGACCAAGAATAGATAGTGTTCATTATGGATTAACACCCTGGTCTCCAGCTGTTTGGAAAACAGATCAGCCTGAGCGCCCTGTTGGGGCTGTTTAGATGTGAGAGACCTCGCACTTGCACACAGATGTGTCACCGCAGTGGTTAACCTACCACGAGGGAATTGGTGTGCGGTGGGCAGCGTTAGTCACCAAGGGAAATGATTTAGCCATTTCTAGGGGAATTTGTTTTAAAATAGAGATGCGTATACAATGCCATTTATTGAATTGCTCAATGTGCTTCATAGAAAAAGAAACTCATTTGCTACAAGGAACAGGTGTTACCACATGTCACCAGTAAGAAAATAAATTGGGTTTGCTTTAGGTTTTACAGTCATTCACAGTCTTCAGAACCTATAATTTCACACCTGGCTTGATGACTGGACCACTGTCATTGTGATCTCTTCTGAACTGGTCAACCTGCCCACTTAACTCAAGAGGCTACCAGCACAGCAGCCCATCTCAGTGTTTATCTGGAAATTTTCTTACTACATGGCTTACGTGCCTGTCTTTTCCTGGCTTCAGTGTCTACCTCATGGCTCCTTAGAGACTGTGCTTCATGATTGTTACCAGGCTGCCATAGTGGTTTCTGCTGTCAGAGGGAAGGAAAGATGCTTTTGGTCTTTTCCCCATAAATGAAACAACATTTTTATAGGAAGATGTCTCCTCTCTAACATCCATAACTAAACCACAGACAAACCATTATCTTGCGATACTAGTCACATTTCAGGATAAATAAGAGTTGATCACCTCACAGAGAGGGTGGTAGAATTGCTTGTCAGCTCAGGGGAAGGAAGAATAAGCCAGCATGTCTTGGTGATTGATCAGTTCCATCCTTGCCAGACAAGAAAACTGGGCAATATGAATCAGGACGGGGCAGAGGAGTCCCAAGACATGGTCAGATGTAGAGCGCTAGTCTGTCTCTGCTCTGGCCAGGGATCTGCTGCTGGTACCTTTTCCTCATTTCAGACTATAAATGCTGAAGAGCAGATGCGAAGGGGCGATGCAAGGAGACAGGCTTCAGAGTTCGCTAAGAGATTTAAATCATCATGCACTGATCACAGCTTTTTAGAACTCCTCTGAATCTTAATCTTTCATCAGTAAAATGAGAATTAAAAAATAGAATTGGAAGGCTGTTGTAAAGATTAAAATTAACTTATTAATTTCCTGGCACATGGCAGCCATTGGCTTAGCAGTAGCTGTCATTAATAAGAGAAAAAGCATTGTTAGGCCAATGATGACAGGTTGTTACAGACCAGTGATATTAACTTATTCAATTCTGGGTCCATGATGTCCATGGGAACTTTCTTTAAGATATTTTTCTTCTGGTCCTAAAACTAATACATGTTCACTGTCAAGTTCGTAACCAGAGAATTGCATGGTTATTATTTTGTGTATTTTCTTTTATATATGTATTGAAATAAAATCATTTTAGGATGCAAATATGGTTTAAAATACTGATATTTTTCGTTCAACTTTATACTAAGCAAAGGGTTTTTCTTAAGTCTCTTACTTTACGTAACACGAAGTTCCTCAAAATGTTCTCTTCGGTGGAACTATGTCTAAACGGGCTTACTCAATGCAGAAGTAAATTCCTAGAAAAGTATGAGAATCTACTAAATGGAAGCTCAGTTTTATAGCCAAAAGTAAATCCAAAAATCAAGCATCTATGTAGTGAAGTGACTAGCATGGTCAGGTGAGACTACAACTTACCTCTTGTACTCTGTGCTTTGTGATGGTTTTCAGGCTGACCGTAGTGGTTTCTGCTGTGAGAGGGAAGGAAAGGTGCTTTTGATCTTTTTCCCCTAAATGAAGCAACATTTTATAGGAAGACTTCTCTGTTCTAACACTCATAACTAAACCACAGGCAAACTATCATTTTGAGATACTAGTTAACCAACTCTTATTTACACTGTAATGTGTTACCTTAACTGTTCACATGGCATGTATCAAATGAGTCTTGTTTTATGAAAAGTTTCAAATATTTACAAAATTAGAGGGGATGATCCACAAAGCCCCAGACTCAGCTTTTCTCCAGGCTCCATGTCGATGAGGACATGGACAATGTTTGTGCACCTGTCACCCCACTCACTCCCTACCTGCTCCCTACCAATTATTTTGACCCATGTCAAATGTATCAGATGCTGCTTGACTTTCTATGCTGTACAATTTCAAGGCTGATTCATGCTTATCAGTATTATGGAACCAAGACCAGACTTTCATATGCAATACAATATGCAGGTATTTTGAGTCCCACCATGAACTAGCTACAACTATAAGAAAGTGAACCTCAGTTAGCTTGATAAATAGAGATAATGATTCCTAGAGTTATTATAAAAATTAAATAGGATGACATGTGCCAAGCATCTATCCCTCAGTTGACAAATGTTCAACACATACTGCTTTTCCTCTCAACTCCATGCTTACGTCCCACTCCTGAGAGCCCCTCCTATGATTTCCTCTTTGACCTCCACCCATGTAGCCCCTGGTACGCGGACCTTGTCATCTTCGTCCCTCACAGCAGTACCCCTGCCTCCAACCCTCTTCTGAGAATGCAAGCTACTCTACTAGGAGCCAGACTTGACAGGACAGGAAATTAACACCACCTCTCCCCTTAGGGAGTGAGGCCTGGAATTACTCTGATTTCTTAAACCTAATGTGTGGGATCAAATTGAGCTGTTGGACCTTGTGAATCCTGTACCTTCTCCCCTGCCTCATAATATTGAACTAGGGTGGGACAGTTTGCTTCCTTTATCTAGGCTGGTTTCCTCCCTTTTTCTGTTGGGAATTGAGTATTCTATTGTTGGAGGGCTTTCGTGTTCATTCAAGCCTGGCTCTTGGTTGATGGATTGTTTGATTGATTGGGAAGAATCACCTTTATTGCATATCCTCAGTGTCCTAATGGCGTTGTTGGGATGAGAGTAGGCACAAAATGGTCAATGAAGCCAAGAAGGGCAGCTGATGGCTGGACAGAGTAGATCAAGGATGGAGAGGGTCAGGTGTAGGTATAGAACCATTAATAGTTCTCTTAGGGAAAGTCAAACTCTGGGAAGGGTGGGTTCACAATGGTCCAAGGGCATAAAGATATTTGGTATGGGGATGGGGCAGCAGTTGTTTTCTGTAGCTGAGTGGCAGGCATTTTTGAGAGGTTGAGGAAGTTGAACCTTGGCAGCCCCTAGAGTTTTAGCAGAAGTGCCTAGCTTCCCCTACCTTCACTCTCTGGATCAGTCTGGCTCTCACTTTCTAAATGTGATAAGAGGGGAGGGGGATATACTGTGGGCCCAGTGCTTCATTTCCTACTAACTTAAAGTGTCAGATAGCTAAGAGTCATGTGATTCAGTCTCAAGGTACTGCATTTAAAGAAGCATAGCACAAAGACTTTTTCCTATTCTCTCTTTGAGACTTGCTGACATTTTAGGGTTTTTCAGTACATAATTCACAGCAAATTTCTTCTCTAGTGATCTCAAATTTGAGGAAGTCTCCAATTCTCCCATCCTTCCCCCAAACTATTATATCCACTTAGTCACTGCTGTGTTGTTTCTCAGCCCTCTCTCCAGCCTGCCTCATTTCCCACTTTGTCCAACTAGCACAAGCTTATCAATTTTGTTGTACAGTCCTGCACACCCGCGAGCCAGTTTGGTACTTTTTCTCTGACATTTGCCTGGAGAATAGACTGGTGTGACTCTGGTCTTTTCTTTTTAGATAATAGGCAAGAAGAAAGAAGGAGCACAAGAAGTGGTTTGACGCTCTGTTAAGAGGGGAAGAGAGGCTTTTATTTTCTCCTTTCTTAAATATAAAGGCAGAAAAATACCTGCCATCCAAAGTTAAAGAAAGAAAGGTTTATTTAGCTCACAGATTGAAGAAGTTTCAGTTCATAGTTGGCTGGCTACAAGACAGGGTGGCACGGCGGAGGGGCATCACAGAGGAGAAGCAGTTCAGGGTGGGCAGAAGGCAGCAAAAACAGTGACATAGGGAAGCAGCAGCAGCAAGCACATCCCTTCTATTCTACCCAAAATGCATTGCCATAGGGTGAGTAGCACCCACACCAGGTGAGCCTTCTCATTATCATACCCAGAAACACAACATCCAGTCAGTGGACTGATTTCATATCATGTACCCTTGATTCCAGCATCACACACTCTAGATGCACCTACCTCTAAAAAGCCCCACATATGACTGCATGAGGCTTTGGGGGGCATCTAGACACAAGCCATAGCACTCCTAAGGCACAGTTCTACTTTCCATCTGGCCTCCTACTCACCCCAGTCCTCTTTACTTGGCTTGTACAAATGAGGTCTTTTTCTGTGCCAGCTTCTCTCTCATGGAGATGCTCCTGTGCCTTTCTGCCTGAGTCTATTCAGTCCACTACTGTCATGGTCCCACTATGACCTAAGTCTGGATCAAACTAACTCATGGTGAAGACTCAACCTAAAGTTCTCTGAAAGGGTTTGAGGAGCTCTAGGCCCCACCCTTTTGAGTTTTGATACCTAGGCTTTTGCTCTGTTCTTTTCTCTAAGCTCTCCATCTTTGGAACCATCTGGAACTGTCCCTTCTGTCTATGAGAGATAGGAACCATGCCATAGAGTCTCCATGGGGTAACCAAGGCTTGGCTACCTACTTCCTTGAGGTCACCTATTGGCCTGTATTTCTAAAGCTCTTGGTTTCATTTATGGAGGTCTAAGTGAGAACAACACTAATATTTCCTGTCGTGCCTCTTGTGCTGAAAGCTTGGCCTACACTTGGGTGCCATTCTCTTGTTAGGATGAATGGTACTCAGACCCCTTTTCTGCACATGCTCCTTAGCACAGAGCCCACTGTTGTGCATAGTTTCACTTCTTGCTCTAGATTTAAGATGGTTATCTCTTATGTTGTTATTATTAATAACTGCTATATCTAAAGAGCCTACTCTCTCTAAGGCACTTCTCTCAAATTAACTTATTTACTCCTCACAAAAATCAGAAGGGCAAGTACTATAAACATTTTACAGATAAGGTTACTAAAGTTCAGAGGAGTTTGGTAACTTCCTCAGTTAATGCCTCTAAGCAGTGGAAAAACTAAGATTATAGCTTTAAAATGTAAGAAATGCCTAGGAGAGTAAAAAAAATATAGATTCTTAGGTATTACCAAAATAAATTCTAATTATTGGTTTGGCATAGGAATTAGTAAATGTATATATTTTTACTAATTGAATTGATTTTTGAATCACCTGGTAATCCTTTGGAGTCCCTATACAATATATCATTATTTCTAGAGAAAGCTGATGATAACCTTTGTGGGTTTGAGTTCTCATATTACATAACTCATCTAAGAATGACTAGTTGCATATAATATATATGAGATATATTTTAACTCTGTCTTCAGAGCTATCCTGGGGCATGTGCAGTGGGTCCCTGTGGAATTTTTACACTCAGAAAGCATGTCCTCAGACTTTGGGGACCAGTCAAGAAAACCTGTACTGAGAAGTCAAAGTTAAGGATCCATTTGTTGTAAATGAATATTACCTTGAGAGTTGTTTTGTTAATATCTGATTGATAGTCTAAGGATATTGTATACAAGTGTAGAATAGAGCATGTTAGGAAATCTATAAACTCCTCAACTACATTTCAATTTCATTAACTTTGGGCTGCAATTATTGAGAGGTGTGTGATGTATGGTTTAGTAAGAGGTGCACTGAGGAATGATGAATGTCTCCAGGTCTAATTAGACCAGATATGTTCGCTTGCTATCAAGAGCCAGCCAAGTTCTTGATGTAAAAATCTTCCTTGGCAGGGAAGAGTACCCTAATAGTAAACCTACAGTAGTTATTCCTTAAGAACAATCCTCTTTCTCTGCTGTGAAGTTGAGCCCACTAAACAGTTGTTCATGATGGGTCTACTGAGTAAGAAAGGGAAACCTCAAAAGATGGCAGGCTTGGTTCTCAGACAAGGTGAATTCACTTGATCTGTTTGATCAGCTGCTTTCAGAGATGACTTTGGCTAGTATGAGCCACTGCCTAGAGCAGTGATGGGAAACATTTTAGAATTCTCAGTGATAACAAACAGCCCACTGTGGCATGTATGCTACAGGTTCTCTACTACTAACCTACAATGAGAGCCTTATGCTATGAGATTCAATCTGGAACTACCAACCAGACTTTGCTGAAAAAGCCTTTTCACCCAGGCTAATAGGGCTAGGTTCTGGGCAATGGACCCTGATAAGCCTCTAAATGCCAGCTGGCTCTTGTCCTTGGACATGCAGAAGCGTGGAGACTTACTTTTCTCTTAAGAAATAGATATTTGGAAGATTCTTTTCACACAAACATAAAACTTGGTAAAAAGTATTTGACAACACAGATAACAATACAGATAAATGCATCCTATATGGGTGGGTGGACAATTCAAAGTATACTGTGGGGAGTTCCCAATAAAGGGTAATTGAATCGTTGCTCTGTGAGTCAGAGGCAAAAGTGGGGTTAGGATGTGTTGCTGATTTCCCATTCTCTGATCAGTTCAGTTAAATCTCAGTTATTCCTATTAGTGGCTTTGCTCTGTCTTTATTTCCCCTCTACATATTCCTCCAAACTGTATCTTTCTGCAACCTTGGTTTGATTGGTTCATGAATATCTTTGTATGTGAGATCTTGGGATTCTTTTTTTTTTATTTGCATATGGTCAAAAGAGCTCCTGTGATATTGGTGATATATCCATATATAGAAAACTAGAGTTCTCTTTGGGGGTAGTAATTAGTAATGGATAGGGTGAATAATTCCCTCTGTCAAAAAGATGTCCTTCAATGGGCTTTGTTTAAGGTTATTTCTTTATAGCAAAAAAGATAATTAGCATGGGCAAAAACCTAGCAATGTCCAAAGGAACTGTTGTGAAATATCTGAAGAAAATTGTGGTGGGTGAAATGGGAGTGTGAACTGTGCATTGACAGCATATATGGTGCATGCGGGTACAGGACATACATTAGAATTAGAACAATCTTGCTCACCATCTCCACAAATCCAGTAGTTTCTTAATATAATTTTTTTAACAAACTCATAAATTACTCATATTTAAGATAGCAATTATTTTGTAGTACTTCTTATGTCCTTAAGAGTTGTATATCAGATGCTTTAGCTTTTAGTGGTAACGAACAGTGCACTGTGGCATGGGCGCCATAGTTTCGCCTCCCCTGGTATAGAGTGTGAGCCTCAGAAGTACTGATGGATGTGAGATTCAACCTGGAACTACCAACCAGTCTTTCCTACAGTGTTGCCTGTCCCCATACTTTGCAGGGAACACTCTCATCAGGCAGAATGTCCTCCCTATCCCTGCTTCCTTGTATTGACAACCACAACACCCACCCTGGTCCTGGACACTTATTTGCTGAATGCATTTGAATTTTCTTCTAGAAAAGCCAAAATAAACTTTTGTCTCACTTTCTATGGATGATCAGCTTGTGATGTCACCCATAATCCAGTTGATGAGGTTTTCTGGCTCAGAAAATTAGTAGAAATGCTACACTGAACACAGAACTCCTCAGCTTTGAATTCAGCTAAAACCCTACATTTTCTGGAACAAACATAATATTTATCAGAAAAGCAGTGAATTTGGGGATGTGGAGGATAGCTTTGAAGTTTCTTCTAAGAGCAGGATTTTTTTATATATCACTCTGGCTTCTACTGGGTACTCTCAGTTTTTTAAAACAAGCCTACAAAAGACTTCTGCTAATAAGTCACATGTGCCATGAAGTTGAAAGTTTGCCTGTCTGGTCTGAAAACATTTTGTCTGTGCAAACTGTTTAGGGGAGACAAAGAGAGAGGTGGTCAGTGAGGAATAAACACAGCTGGTTCCAATACTGGAAGCAAAAATAGGCATTTTGGTCTCTCTGTTACCTGCCTTCGCAGTCAGATCAAACTCCTGAAGAGCATTAGTGAGCTGGGGTGTGTGAGGTCCAGCCAGGGACAGGGCTGGAGAGGCTGTGTTTCTCTTCGCTAAGCACTGTGGTAACATCATCTTCCCCAGCTCCTTGTGTCAGCAGTCTTGGTTTTCACTAGTTGTGAAAGTTCCTCTTTTTGCAGAAAGATCTACGTCTTCCTTGCCTTATAAAAATCATCTTGAATGTAAGCTGCAACTATGAAAAAACCCCAGCAAGCAAGAAGCAGCCTTTCTGAGTTATGGGAAAGTAAACTTTTAATTTCTACTTAAGGAAATACGAGTTTTTTTTTTTTTTTTTAAAAAAACGTGTTAGTAATTCTAGCAGAATGAATGTTTGACATGAACTAAATTTCCTAAAAGAAGTCTTTAAAATACTCATTTCTTCTTAGAAGCATCGCTTTCAGTTTTTATGGAAAGAAAAAACAACTTTGGAATTGGAAATGAGGTCATTTGTGAGGAAGCACTTCTCATGCCAAGTTTAAGAGAAAGGGAAAAATCATATTATTTTTAAAAAGGCTCATTAAACTTCGCAGGTAATGAAGACTTGGTATTCATTGTTAAATAGAATAAATTTTAGCTGAACTTTGCTATACTTATTATAAGGCAGAGGCATTCCTTTAATATTCTCAGTCCTATTGTACTTCGCTGATGGAGTAGTTTCTAATTACAAGCATATCCATGTGTCTCAGGGCTCTGCCCGCTTTGAAAAGTGGTTCTTGTTCACCACCACCCTCAGCCCTGGTCTTTGCACCTCCTTCCCATTCCACATGCTTTCTCTGGGTGCTCTGATATGTCCCTTCATTGTAGTTGAGTCCTAAGCATATATATTAGCACCAACCACTCTTTCGCCCTTTAAATGTGCAACACAAACCTCAATCAAAATATTCCAATCCCAATCCATCATCCAACATTCCTCCCCAAAACAGCTCAAGAATTTAGGAATCAAAGTAGACTCTATTTCTTCTCTTTCCTTAAATCCTGTCCTGATTCAACCTCGTAAACTTGACTCCGTCTGTCTATATTCTCATGGCCAATGCTAGGGTCCAAGACTTGCCTTAATCCTGGTCTATAACTTTTCCCTTGGCCACACTGCTTTATGTGTGGCCTGTGTCTTTGTAACCTGTCCTTCCTAGCCAGACCCACCTTTCTAAGCAGATCTCAGATTAAGTGACTCTGTTACTTTCCAAATCTCCTTGGCTTTCCAAGAGCATGGGATTGAGTCTAAATTTTTTTTTTTTTTTTTTTTTTTTGGTATGGGGGATCAAACTTATGATCTTGCACTTACCAGGCAGGCGCTTGTACTGCTGAGCTAAATCCCCAGCGTGAGTCTAGATTTTTTTTTTTTATCATAGTGTTCTAAGGGTCCTGTGGCATGGCTTTTGCTCACATTTCTTTTTTTTTTTTTTTTTTTTTTTTTGGTATCTTAGTGAATCTTATTGTCTTCAAAGTAGTTGCCTATGTCTTCAAACTTGATACTACCATATAGAATGGAACAGAGTCTAATCAGTCAAAACAAGATTGTGGGAGTACTACAGGACTTCAAAACAAGTTAATAGGAAATCAAAAAGAGTTACTATTTATATATCCTAATTTTTTGAATTTTTTCTTTAATTAAGACAAACATAAGAAATGACTAAATTTTTTTAAAACAATAAGGGGGAGATTGAGATAAAACAGGACATAACAATATAACAATAGAGGTCTCAGCATGACTGTTTCAACAACCTAGTACTTCACCACCATACAACCTGACTTAATAGTAGTTACCATAGTCTTTTTCCTTGAAATATTTGGATAAAACTTCATATACTCTAGCTTCAAATATTTTCAAATCAAGAAGCCCAGAATAAAGCCTTTCTAATTAATGAGTGAAAACTTTATAAGGCTCCAAGGCCACCTAATGGGGAATCATGATTACCACATATTTTTATATATTTGATTCATTACTTACATTAGGGAAACTATTCGGTATTCACACATGCGAGATTGATTTATTTCACTTATGAGTATGGTCTCAAGCTGCACCCATTTATTGATAAATATCTCAATGTGATCCTTCTTTATAGCTGAATAATACTCCATTGTATAGAAATACCACAACTTTTTTATCCATTCCTCAGTTGATGGACACTTGGGTTGTTTCCAAGATCTGGCGATTACAAATTGTGCTGCTATAAACATAGGTGCACATATATCACTGTGGTATGATGCTTTCAGTTCTTCTGGGAATATGCCTAGAAGTGGAATAGCTGGAATAAATGGGATTTCCAGTCCCAACTTTTTGAGAAATCTCCAGACAGATCTCCACAAAGGCTGTACCAGTCTACACTCCCACCAGCAGTGCAGGAGAGTTCTTTTTTCCCCACAGCCTCTCCAGCATTTGTTGTTGGTTTTCTTGATCCTGGCCATTCTTTCAGGAGTGAGATGGTATCTCAGTGTGGTTTTAATTTGCATTTCTCTAATGACCAATGATGATGAGCATTTTTTCATGTATTTATTTGCCATTTGCATTTCTTCATCTGAGAATTGCGTATTCATCTCAGATGCCCATTTTTGGATTGGATCTTTGAATTTTGGAGGTCTGAGTTTCTTTAATTCTTTATATGTTTTAGACAAGAGGCCCTTGTCTGAGAGAGAGTTCACTAAAATCTTTTCCCAGTTTGTGGGTTTTCTTTTCACTATGCTGGAGATTTCTTTTGACATGCAGAAACTTTTTAATAAGAAGTGGTCCCAGTTATTGATTCTGGGAAGTATTTCCCGTGCGGTTTGAGTCCTGTTCATGAATTCTTTACCTACTCCTATGTCTCCAAGGTTCCTACCTAATTTGTCTTCCAATAGATTTAGTGTTTCTGTTTTAATATTCAGATCTTTGACCCATTTAGATTTTAATTTAGTACATGGTGATAGACATGGGTCTAGCTTTAGTTTTCGACAAATGGAGAGCCAGTTTTTCCAGCACCATTTATTAAAGAGACTGTCGTTCTTCCAGTGAACCTGCTTGGCTCCTTTATCAAAGATAAGGTGGTTGAGTGTGTTCGTAGTTGTGGTTGTATCTTCTAATCTATTCCACTGATCTTCGGCTCTGTTTTGATTCCAATACCATGTTGATTTTACTACTGTTGCTTTGTAGTATAACTTCAAGTCAGGGATTGTGATGCCTCCTGCTTTGTCTTTGCTGCTTAGAATTGCCTTTGCGATTCTAGGTCTCTTCTGGTTCCAGATGAAATTTAGGAGTGATTTCTCTAGATCTATAAGGTATGTTGATGGAATTTCTATTGGGATTGCATTGAATCTGTATAACAGTTTTGGGAGAATGGCCATTTTCACAATGTTTGTTCTTCCTATCCATGTTTGCTCACATTTCTAGTACCAGTGCCATCCTGAAATCTCAGATGTGGTGAGTGATCTATAATATTTCATGTCCCTGTACCTTTTCATTGATCATCCTTTCTGCTTAGAATTTTATTTTTCCATGTACTTACTGATAAATTTCTTTTTGCTGTTTGTGGTTTGGCTCACGTCCTCAAAGCCAAAACAACTTCTCTTTCCCCTACTGCTGCCCTGCTCCTGTTCAGGTAAAGGTAATCATTTTGTCCTTTGGACCACCTCTGTTCTCTGTATTTTTTTTACACTGTGACATGATTCACTTTTATATTTTTTGTATTTGTACTCATTTGCTTGTCTTTCTTTTGTAACAGACCATGAGCAATTTGAGTTTGTGAGTTTTCTCTAATTTGTTTCCATCCTGAAGCTTCACCACAGTGTTTAATAAGTAGTAGTTCAAAAGTCAGGGTATTTATTGAGTGAATAAACAATGAATGCTGTGGCTCCCTCGTATCAACAGTGAGCCTAATGTTTCCCTAACCAACTGTGTGAATCAAAGGAATGGAACCCCAGTTTGTCCCATTTACCATGGACTAGCCCTTTCTGACTGCACCTCTCTCCAAGGGCCCCTAGGGGTTTACATTAACCTGTAGAAAGCCTGGGCTAAATAGGCTGGGGTTGGGTGAGTATGAGGATGTAGATGGGCTTTTCTTTTCTCAGAACAATCTTGCTTTGTGAGCTATTCAGATAGTCCTGAGTATCTTGAAACTTTGCCATAAATACACTAGTGCAAGACAGCCACTGGATCTAGTTTTATGCATTGACTGACTTTTGCTGGGCCAGAAAATTCTGTGCTTTGTAGAGGAATCTGTAAAGCATATTTCCCCGATTTCTAGCATTAGCACCTACTTTGAAGAAGTAATGTGCAAAAATTCTAATTAATGTGGTTGAGAAATTAGAAGTGATAGTTTATGTTGCAGTGGGATAATTTTCAAGGATTCACTGTGTTCTCTGTATACTGTGAACTCTTCTAGGTATCAAAGTTGTAATGCCTTGTACACCAATTTGTCTGAAGCTGTTCAGCAGATCATTTACAAAGACCTCCTGTTCTCACATGGAGAGTCTGCACTAAGAAGGTTCTATGGTCTGAATGTTTGTGTCCTTCCCCAATCTAAATTCTTATGTTGAAATTCTAACTTCCAAGGTAATAGTATTTGGAGGTAGGGTCATTGATGGAGCCTTCATGAATGTGATTCATGTCCTAAGAAGGGTGACCCAAGAAAGACCCTCACCCTTTCCCTTCAACAGACACAGAATCTGTTGATACTTTAATCTTGGACTTTCTATCCTCAACAACTGTGAAAAAAATATTTCTGTTGTTTGTTAGCTACCTAGTCTATGCTAATTTGTAGTAGCAGCCTGAAGGTATCAAGGAAAATTTTCATTTTAAGTAAATTGTTCTATTATTAGTTTACAAGGTGTATGAGGGTCAAATGGAGAGCTTATCTCCTCTGCAGTTAATTTGTGAGTTTAATCCTTATGTTTGATACCAAATCAGAAGCTTCTAAGTTTTTTTTTCAAGTCACATGAGCCCTCCATCAGGTACACTTTCAGAAAGGCATGCACATGGTTGTTTGATTTCATCACATTTTCTCCTTAGAGCCACTTGAAGCCAGTAGCTGGGTACCCCGATCATTCATCTCATACATTCAAGCCACTGGTCTCCAGGGGACCTGGATAAAGCATATAATCATGACACTTCCATCTCAGTCTGGGTGGTTCAGGGAAACTAACACTGAGGGAAGATGGATGACTCGCAGAGAAACCAGATTTAAGCCTCTGAAAGCCTTTAAGCCACTGCCAGAAAGCCTTAACTGAGGGAAACAACTGACCATAAACTATATGGTCAGGGTAGAAACGGGTAGAAAACAAAGAGATTAATCAGTTTCCTGTGAGAATATGAACTCTGTCCTTTCTGAGAATTTTTATGAACTGCAGTTGAGATTTTGGACAGCCTGCAGTGCAAATTCACATTTGACCACCTCTAGGCCTGAGGCTGTTATTTTTGTGAATGTCTATTTTAACCAAAGGAAATCCTGTTTCACCAGCAGCACTGGCAACAGCCCCGAGATGCTCAGTCTCGGGAGTGTTGTGAGGATAAAGGCTCTCTTTAATCTCAGAATAAAAATATTTGATGTTTACAAGGTATATTAGTGTAATTGGAATGTGTCTGCCTGTCTGCTCGCCTTCCTTCCATGGTAGGGCCTCGTAATTAAAGAGCATCTTGCTCTTGGGGCTGCTGGTTTACCCTTTCATAGCCTCTCGTAAGAAGTCACGGTCAAGACCGTTACCCTTGGCTCTTACAGAGACAGCTGCAGCCAGAGCAAAGGAGCGCTCTTACTCCACTTAGGATCCTCCTCATTGGCTTGGGGCAGAGTGGGATACGAATTCCAAGCTAGAGTAACTCAGTAATAAGAATCCCTAGGAGCTATCAATGTGTACACAGGATTACTTTTAAATTATATATACATATCTATTTTTGCCAGATATGTGTGGAAAGAGTCTTCCTTTCTTCAGCTGTAAGGTCAAAAAAAGAAATACCATTATCTCTTTGTGTATATCAATTCCATATTATTTATGATCACGTAATCATACTATTTTCTTAAAAATTATCAGGCAGGATATAGAACTAGCAAGTGCCTATGACAGTTCTATATAAAGTCCTCTGAGAGTTTAGGGAAAAGATTGTATCACATAGATGAGTTTGTACTATAAGACAAAAGTAGCAAATGCTGAATAAGACACCAAGCCACCCTATGGCATTTTTATGCTTAAAATAAAAAACAAGCTGTGTTTCTTGTCCTGCTGCTTTGGGGGTATTACTATGTTTCTGAGAACAGATCTTACACATGATTTATGGAACTGAAAATCATTGAAATAACTCATCAGCTGATCTTTCCCTTACACCTAATAAAAGACGCAGAGGCAGAAGCTTCTTAACAATTAGACAGCATTTCTATTTGAAAGTTGTTTTTAACAACCACAAGTCTGAAGTGTGTCAAAGGAACAGTTTTGTGATTCATTCAAGTAACACTGTCTTTCCTGGAATGAAAATATTCTTTTCATATAGAAATCGAAAAAGAAGTACGCCCTTATTTTGAACTTATATTTGACACGGCTTTGTAAACAAGAACAGTTCCAAGCTACTGAGATACCTTCTCAGTCTGCTGCCTGTGAGGAGGCACAGTGTTGAATCAGTGGTCTTGAGAATGGACCAAGTAACAGGCTGCCTGGGGACGATGCATTCTTATGCTAGTGCCCACTGACACTGCTTGTGGTGCTGGGATGAACTGGATGGTGGCACCTGTCCACTAACACAGACCTTCCTTGTCTTTATTGATTGATTGTTATTCAAGCTTTATTCAGTTATTTCATGTATATATCAGGCCTATAGCAAATGTTCAGCAGAATATATACCTCTAACGTGAACTAGGTTGCATATTTTTAAGATCAAGAAAATCTCCCTTCACTTTAATTTTTACTTTTTTTAGTTTCTCACTTCTGTCCACCATGTGGCACAAAATCCAGCATAGGACCCTTCTTATTATTATTTTTTAAAAATAAAGATGGCCTTTCAGTCAGTGGCTACTTGTAGGTATCTGAATATTCATCACGAGGTTCAGAAAGCTCCACAAAAACTTAAGATTCATGGATCATATGTGAACTCAAGAAAATGCCAAAGAAACGAGGGAGAAAAAGCCTCAAAGAGATGGACTTGTGAACACTTGTGCTTCTCTTTGTATTTATAGTTTTTTTCTTTGCATTTTTTTCTCCTAAAGAGGTGTCCTCATTCACTATCACTTAGGAGCTCAGGACATTATGAAGATCTGAATGTAAACTTTTATTTAAAGAACATATTTTGGGGCACATTCTACTATTTTGAGATTTATTTGGTGCTTTTTCCTTGAAAGAGAGGATTGGAGTTTCTCTCCTTCCCCTTTAGAAGTGAGGTTTCCTTGAATAATTGAAGTCTTAAGAAAAGTTACAACATACTGGCTTCAGCCCCTCTGTAAGACTGTCTTTGCACGCAAACACTCCATTGACGTCAACAGAACTTGGGCAAAGTCTTTTTTTTTTTTCTTCTGTCAATGGGAACTGGAGAGTGAGGTGGGGAGCTGAAATGCATGGTCCTGTGCCTGGGTGCTGCAGTGGTTTGACAATGATGACATTTAGAACGTTTCTATTTTCTAATAGAATCTTGTACTATTTTTCTATAATAGAAGAAAAAAATACTGAGGATGATATTTATTCCAGAAGCTTTTAGAATCCTTCCATTATGTTTGATAGGCTGATGGTTGTTTTATGGGTTATGTTTTATGGTTTAACACTGGTTTATGGCCAGTGTTAAAAGATTTGGCATTTGATTTTGGAAAACTGAGATAAGTTTATTATATTTTCTGAGCTGGTATGTGAACAGAGATCATGTGCCTTGTTATGAGTCGATCTTTCAATTTAGAAGAAGGCATATGGATAAACATCTATATCTTATATTAATTTCAAAACAACCTATGGACTCAAGCCTTTTGAGATACAAAGTAATTATGTTATTCAACATTTGTCAGTGATTTGCCTTTCTTACATAGAACATGAATTCACTTCTAAAACATCCTATACTACTAAATTTGAGCAAGCAATCATCTTTCTTCAGCTTGATTAGCAAATTGTCTGTGTATTACATGTAAATCAAACAGTTGTTGACCTAGTTGAGATAAGACATAACACAAAGCATTTGTGAGAACAAATACTCTTTGAAATGGTGAAGTTTCAGTTAAATGGCAGTTTATAGAAGAATTTTTAGCAGACTTTGAAAATTTATCATAAAATTTACAAAATATTAAAAGGACATAAAGAATGGGAAATTTTAAAATTCATTTTGGGCTTTTTGGGGCCAACCATACAGTCATGTGTACACGAAGTTTCAAGTTGAGCTGTGTCTTCATAGAGGATAGACATGTGCCTGTGAATTCTTATTGGACTGCATTTCTTTTATTTATAGCTCCCATTTGATTGTGCTCATCAGGTTGTTACTAATACTGATAAAATTTGTGGGTACAGAAACTTTGAAAAGAACATTTCATATGTTGTTTAGTTCTTTAGCTAATTTGAAGGGGAAACTGAACAAAAAAAGAGTAACCAAATACTGTGAAACCCCTAAATTTCTTGACCTTAGGCCAGGTGCTTGTTGCAAATCTTATTAGTTCCAATCATTTTTAGCTCATTTAAATTAAGTAACATGAGACTTTTCTTATCTTTGTTCATTCGGTTTGAGAGGCGTTTTACCTAGTTGACAATTAATGAGTATTTATTGAGATGCTACTATGTAACTAGAATTTTTCTTATAAATCTATAGTTCCCTTTATAGAGCTTCAGAAAATTATGAGCTTGACTGTATTAAAATGTTAGGCCATAGTGTGATGGGGTATGAAAGTGTTAATCATAGAAGCAGAGGAAAGAAAGTAATGACATCAGGAATAATCAGAGATTTAGGTGGACAGTGAGGAGCACAGAAAACTTTGTCGATGATTGAAAACATAGGAGGACATTCCTGAGGCAGAGTAAGATGGTGAGGTTGTGAAGTGATTAGCGTTTGGAGCTTGTTTTCCACACAGCTCTGACTTTCTTTGTGGTGAGCGTGCGTTAGGAACACTCCCGAAATGCTTATGTAATGTTGTTCGCCACAGTGCTCTCTCTGCATGTGTGCACACACATGTAGGTATACAACTTCCTACTAAGGCATTTGATTTTTTATGTAATTGATAATAAGGTGTACGTTCTAGTTGGAAGAAACTTTTGTGATAGTCACATTATTACTTTTAAAGATTTAAACTGGGGTGTTATTGGTAAAAAAAAATCAGGCTTGTGATTTTATTTAAAATTTCAGTTAAATGAATTCCGAGGTTGAACATTCTTAAGAAAAGTCGCAGCAAGTGGAACTTTTCCCTCTTCAAGAGGCACTTTGGAAGTAAAAGTTAAAATCTTAAGTACTTGAAAAATGCAGAAGTTATAAAGGGAACTTGAAAATTTATTTTTAGATCTTTAACCAGACACGTTTTTCTTGGCTGGGCCAAGACTCATTGAAAAGTGCTCAACCGGAGAAACAATGATTGAATCTGAAGGATCGATAACACACATAAAATATTTATGCTCATGAATAAAATGTAGCCGTTGCCATGTAAAACTTTTAAGAGAAGGAGGCTGTTCAATGTTAATTTTACATTTGATTGTGGTTACTTGGGTAACAGAACCCTTAAATGTCTAGATTTTAAAGAAGCTGCCCAGGGACAGGTGTGCTTTTGGTGCAGGAATGTGGTATCATTCTCTGAATAAAAAACTGTGAGGAAACATAAAATAAAAGAACGTTGGCATTTATTTTATTAAAAACTAAGTGCAGTGTCGGGTGGAGGAGGAGCTTTTGTGCCATTCGCATGGCCCTGCAGTGCAGACTGCTCCTTAGATCGCGAGACATAGAACGCCGCCCAGGGACAAGGACTGAGTCCCCTCTTTTCTCTGCTGTCTCCTCACGGCTGGCACAGAGTAGATCCTCCAGCAACAACTGTAACACAGTGTATTTAGTGTAGGCCTGGAGTGCCATGTAGTTGTACACCTTTCCTTGTTACACCAGCAGAGAAATGTGCAAAGATGCAAAACTCCTCTAGAAACATAACTCAAATTTCATATTGCTGAATGCATTGCATCATCGAGCCACTAAGCTGAAGAGCACATGGGAAAAAGAGAATCCAGTTACACCCTGGCTTCCTGAGCCAGGTGTGCCTGGTGTGCCTGGTATTCACAGCTCTCAAGCACCCTTGCTTAGTCCTCTGTGTCACACTGGTCTTCCTCTCCCGCACTGTGCTAACCCCTGATGCTTGGCCATGGCCCACAGCCTCTGTGCTGTGTTATTAGTCTTTATTCTGCTCACCTTGCCTGCATGACTCTGAGGTCTCTGAGTCATTTCTAAGAAGATAGTTCTTGTCATTTTATTCAAGCAGAACTTATTTCTTCCTTCTTGCCTGACATATTAGTATTACCTTAGAATTGCTTTAGCATCTGTACACTACCTGTTTAGCTCCTTACATCTCTTAGCATTATCTTGGAGTCCCATGACTACTGAGTACTTACCATTGTAGTACTTTACTTGCAGAGCTGAGCTTATATTACATGTTTTCTTATTTCCCCCTCTAATTAACTCGTGGTAATAAAATACTGCTTGCTGCCATGACAGTAAACTAGAAATAAGGGTAATACTGGCATTTCAGAGCAAGACTGGGCTTTAACCGATCATGAATATAATAATGTATTTTTATTTAGATGAATTTTTACATTATTACTGAAGTGGCAACATTAAAAAAACACCTTGTTAAGAATTTGCAATACTTTTTTCAGACCTGTGGAGATTTTTTAAACCCAACCAGGAACTTCTCCAAACTTCCAGGCATTACTCTAGGTGACAACAGGCTTTGTCTTCTCTGGGTCTAGCCCATTTTAGCAAGAGAAAACCTCAGGGTTAGGACAGAAGACCTGTGACTAGCTGAGCTTGTCTGGGGTGATTTTATTTAGCACACCTTCCTTGGAACTCTGGAGATGGATGTCTGCTTGGGTCTTGTCATATCTTGGTCTGCAAAGCCAGGCCTCACACAAGAGCTGCAGCTTTCCTGCTGCCGAGGAGTTTGGTAACTCCGGCAGGTTGGTGGAAGGGCATCTCAGTTTCTTGTTCTCAGTCTAACAGCAAACAGGAAGTAGTATTGATCACCCTTGAGATGTCTCTCAGTTAGCTTATTAAAGTGCAAGGTGTAAGATTTAACACTAAGCGGAACTCCACACCTTTGTGTAGTAACTTCCTTAGCATATCAACCTGTCCTGCTATATGCAATACAACTGCTTCTACCCTTAGCTCACACCCACCACGGGGACTCTCTCCTCATTAGGTGGGCTCACTTAGTGACAGGCATTAACACTAATCATTCTTTTCTACTCAATTTTCCCTTTGCTTCCTTGCCAGCAGGCTCTTTTAGTTTGACTAACATCTAATTTTCTTCTCCCAAATCTCCTCCCCAAACTGTAATCAGTTGGTGCCTCTGGTTAACTTCCTTTCAAGTCTCTTCCTCAGATGAAATGAATTCCGTCTACAAGAAACTGTAGTTCAAAACTTCCTCTTAGCTATGGTCAAACCTCCTGATGGTATTAGGCTCACTGAAATTGTGCTTTAATGGAATTCAGAGTCCTGACAAACAAACAAGTGTGTGTTTTCTGACTAGGAAGCATCCTGATCATATATTGCAAAGCACAACACTCTTTCTTGGACCTATGAACCTGAGAGTCATCCTTCATTTTCCCTTTTCCTTTCTTGATTTTCTTTATTCTCCCCTCACCATCATTTTTAATTAGTGCATATTGGTTGTACAGATCATTGTAGTTCATTTTGGCAGATTTCTGCATGCGTATAGTACATTTTAATAATTTTCTTCCGTCACTTACCTCGCCCCATCCTCTTCCCTAGTTTGGGGGAAGATTTCAGTGCACATAATGTATTTGATCACATTAACTCCCCTTATCACCCACCCTCCCACACTTCCTGCTTTGCTGCATGCTTACGCTCTCTGATTTGTCTTACAATAATTCCACATTGATTTCCTTGCACCTACTACCCACCCCTATTTTTATTTCTTCTTTTCCGAAGTGGTTTTTCTAAACATAAATCTGATCAATTACTCCTTGGCTCCAAATATCTCAGTGACTCCATGAAGCCCACAGGATGAATGCCAAACAGCTCTCTGTGGTTTGCAAAGTTTTTATGGTCACCTGGATTCCGTTTACTTCTCAACATCAAGTCCTGTAGTACTTGTGTGTTTTCTATACTCTGGCTAATAATAAGTGGCTTTCAGTTCCCCTAGTGGATAATACTGGATCCCACAGTTTCTCCTGGGCACATGCTGGCCTCACTGCCTGGGAGGAAGTTTCCTCCCAGATTTCTATTTCTTTTAGGAACTCAGTTACATGCAACTTCTCTGGATAAACCAATACTCCTATAATGCTTTGTATCAATTCCTTTTATAGTGCTTAGCATTCTGGATTAAATTTATTTTTGTTTTCCCCACTCAGGAAGGCAGCCATTACATCTTACATTAACTCTGTATTGCCCGTGACTCCTAGGAAGATCAGTACTTTCTCGTAGCCGGTTTCATGGTGAAGGACTTTTAGCACGGACAAGGGAACAATCATTTTCACTTAAGTTCACATCAGGTGTAAACTATTGAATTGTGTATTACATACAGTAAGAACTGAATTCTTCCAGGCTTGATCTAGTACCTTGATAAGATCAGTTTATTCTCTTTTTCTAGTAAGGATGAACCCAGGCTTAATGTACATAATTCATTTTAATATATAGTTGTTGCTAGATAGTATTGTTAAAATTATATCTATGGGTAAATCCCACAAATGTCCAACTAAGGGACTGGCAAGCTGTGACATTTGCTTAATACTTAGCTTGTCTTAATCCAAACTTACTCTATGATTGTATTTTCCATTTTATTTCTTTCAAGTTACCCTAATTCTCCATGTACCTAATGTTCAACTTGCTATATACAAAAGCAAAGGATAGATTTTAGAAAGTGAAGTATTATAGAAAGAATTTCTTTAAATCCTTGGATACACTGTCTGATTCTAGGGGCCCAAGAGTGCCCTCCATACCTGCAAAGAGAGTTTTCATTAGTGACTGCAAACCAGCTGAAGGCAGGTTTTATTCACCTTTGCCTAGGAAAATAAATTACCCAACCTACATACAAATTTCAGAAGGTATCCAGGAGTTTAAAAGGCTTTTTTTGAGGGAATAGGGGACAAAGTTAGCAAAGCAACATAACAGCTAATTAATAAACACTTCTTGAAAGACTATGGACAATTTATTGTTCTTTCATTCAACAATTATTTACAGAGCTCCTTCTCTATGCCAGCTGTTACACTCAGTGGTGAAGAAGACACATACTGTCCAGTGCTTGCAAAGGTACAGAAATATTCAACAGTGAGCAAGAAAAGCAAATCTTAATTATATCACAGCAGCAGCAGCAGTAGCAGCAGAACTGTCAGATCCACAAAAGCGGGGTTTTCTGGGAAGGAGGTAGTAGGTAGCTTTCAACTGAGTGGCCAGGAAAGCCACTCTGAGGAGGTGACAAGAAGGAGCAGTCCCACTGGGGAGAAGCCTTCTATACAAAGAGCAGTCAGTGCAGAGCTCCCAAGCTGAGATGCAGCTTTTCATGTTTAAAGGCAGAAATAAGGCCAGAAACCTGGGGGCTTGTGGGCAAGGCGGGGTGAGCTGCAGGGAAATCAAAGAGCATCAGATCAACTGGGGCTTTAAAATGGGGTTTGGATTTTATTCTGAGCACAAAGAAAGCTGCTGGGACAGGGCCCTGACAACGATTTCCATGTTAATGCAGCCGAGCTGTGGTATGAATGCTTCCTCCAAAACTTCTAAGGGATTTAATTGCCAGTGTGATGGTACTGGGAAGTGGAACCTTTAAAAAGTGATCTTGTCATGAGAGCTCCACCCTTATAATGGATTCAGGCCGTTCTTGTAAGAGCCAGCTTTGCCAGCACCATTATAAAAGTGAGTCGGGCTTCCCTGCCCTTACTACTATTTCTCACATGCTCTCTTGTTGCATGATGCCTTGTGCAAGTGATGACAGAGGAGGAAGGAAGCTCCTGGCCTCCAGAAGTGGGAGAAGTAAATTTCCTTTTGAAATACATTACACAGTATGTGGTATTGTGTTACAGCAGCAGTTTTATGTATGTGCTCTTTTTTTGGGGGGGGGGGGTCTTTTTTGAAACAGGGTTTCACTACGCAGTTCAGGCTGGCCTAGAACTCACTTTGTATCCCAGGCTGGCCTTGAACTTGCAGTGGTCCTCCTGCATCAGCCTCCTGACTGCTGGAATTATAGGTAGGCACCACCACGCCTGGCAATATATCAGCTCTTCTGAGGAAAAAGGAGTGCAGTGGGGCAAGAGTGGAAGAGAGAGGCCAGAAGAGTGCTGCAGGAGTCCAGGAAAGCGGAGTGATGGGTTAACGTGCTAGAGATGCAGGTGGAGGAGAGGATGTATCTGTGGCATGTCTGGAGTTGGGATGCATTGGTTTTGTTTATGGACTGAATGTAGAAAGTGAGGGAAAAGAATGATTGAAGGCACTGCTCCAACACAAGGTCTTGTGACTCTTCCTGCATGACACTAGTTTGCAATAACAAGCCTGAGTCTCCAGAGATGACCTGTACCAGGCTCTGCCCACCTCTCCATGTTGAAGGGATTCCAGGAGTGCACCCCCTACCCAAGCCAGAACTTTTTTCAGTAGGTAAATTAGGTAATAACATGATTCAGTCTTTTAAATTAAGCTCTTACTAAGTGTTCCACAAAGATTCCTGTAAGCCAGAAAAAGGATAAAGTCTTCTTATATAATGTGTGGCACAAATCTTTGTATATTTATGTTTTCCACTATCTTGGTGTTTCTATCATCTGATATATCTTCTAGTTTTAATTCAGAGTGGAAGATATTTATAAATATTTAATAAATTCATATCCAGTATGAAAGTTAAAGAGTCTCTCATGCATGTACACCGGATAACAAAATGATGACTGACATAATAAATGGGTAAAAGAAGGGGATGGCCTTTACACAAAAGATACCCAGTGTCTACATCTGCACAGTTAGTACATGTAAAAGGATTTTTAACCTCACTGTTAGTCAGGGAATGAAGTAGAGCTAGCACAGAGGTGTTAAAACGGCTACATTTTAAAGCGCAAAACCAAACTTGATTCTACCAAGGGCAGGGAAGAATAGGTTGCTTATGTGCTACCGTGGCCAGGCTAAATTGGTACAACCACTTTGGAATACTGTCGGCCACTATCAGCTGAAGTTGAATTTAGTATACTCTGTGACCCAGCAATTTTATTTCTGTTCCTACTTCCGACACAGAGATGTGTTATATGTGCACCAAAGCACATGTAAAAATGTTTATAGCAGCATCATTTGTAAGAGACAGATGACTAGTGACAGAGAAATTGTGATGCATTCCTACAGGGGAATGCCCTGCTTCAATAGTACGGAGTGGACTTTGCCTCACGTAACAGTTTGTGAGATGAATCTTAGGAACACGTTGCATAGAGAGGAGCTAGAAATATATACAGTCACCAAGTATTTCGGTTCCTGTAAAATACAAACAGAAAAAAAAGATTTTGGAGCTGGGAGTCAGATTTTTAAAGGAGAAAAATGTAGTAGTGGCTGGAAGAGGGCCTAGAGGGGTTTTGAAGTGTTAGTTGTTTTTGTTGTCTTTACTGTCTTTTTTGGAGATGGGATCTTGCTATGTAGTTCAGACTGGTCTTCCACTCTCTATGTAGCCTAGGCTGGACTTGACCTCACAGCATCCACCCTGCTGGGCGGCCTCCGGAGTGCTGGGATGCGCCACCACGCCCTGCTGTTTTTGTTTTATTCTAAGGTAATATAGGTAGTAGCTACTTTGTGATCTTATATCAAGTTATATGTTTATGACTTGCTCATTTTTCCTGTATTTTTTTTACTTTAATAAAACATTAAAATATGAGAGTACTCATTACAGATTCTTTTTTTTGGTACTGGTGATAGAACTCATGACCTCGCGCTTTCTAGGTAGGCGCTTATACCGTTGAGCTAAAAGCCCCTTATTGAAGATTCTTTATAAGATAGTAATGATTGTTTCAGTCTTCTTTCTCCCGGGATCAGTTTTTCAAGCAGTTGTTTTTTGGGGTTGGGGGGTGGGAACTGACTCAGGATTTTGTGCTTGTAGGCAGGTGCTTATGCTGCTGGGCTATATCCCAGCCCCTCAAGTGTTTTGTTTGATCTCTTCCCTTCTTTGTGTGTCCCACCCATTTGAGCCTGAGGTTGAGGGTGCAAAGGGTCGTGGAGAGGGGTGTCCAGTAGCTCTCGGGACTGTGGAGCTAGTTTATATGGGGGTGGGGGAGCTGCCTTTTACCCTGGCTGCTCCCAAACATCAGAATGAGGGAGACTTCTCATTAGCTTCCTCGTTCTCTTCAGAGAGGTCATTGAATTTGCTCAGCAGCGAGCCCTACCATTGGGTGGGTAGGACCTAGGGATACTGTGCAGTCGCTGTCAGTCAGGTGCAGGGGTGGGGGGCTGAAGGCCAAGCGTGAGCGAGTCTCCAGACAAGACCTTGGTTAGTCTTCCTACCTGACTGCTTTCCGCATCCTCCTCCCTCTCACCTTTTTACACTTCCGGGCACTGCTGTCCGCTCAGCTTCCTCCCAGTGAGTTCTAGATGAGGCTCTGTCAGTCTGTTTTAAGCATCGCTACTTCTCTATTCATCGTTCAGAAACATTTTGAAATAAATCTCTCATCCTCTGGTAGTTCCCCTCCACTCAGTTCTCTGTGATATTATGGGTTGATATCTTTTCATTTCCCTTTATGTTTTATTACATTTGAGGAAGGAAGAGTGGTGTGTTCTCGTTTGGCTGTTTCTGATCAAGACAATTCTTTACTTTATTACAGAACACACTCTCCAGCGTTCTCTCCTGCTTTATCATGCTCTAGTGTACATCCCCCGGAGGAATCGCATGATACTGCCTCTCACTTCCCTTTACCTGCTTTTGCTTCTGATCTTTATCATTTCCAAATTGTCAAGGTTTATGTCATTTACATTTTTCCTTTAATAAAATTAACTCTTTTGTTATTGCTCTAAAGACGTCTGAAAACCGAAACCCCCAAAACAGCAAGTCACTTGACTGTGTCCATTTTAAAGGAAAGGCAGTGCTGTGTCACTAAAAATTCTGTCACTCAAAATAAACGGTCTCAAGTTCAATGCCTGGTCCATCTTGTTAGTTGTTTTCGGCTGCTTTTATCCCTTCTGGGTCACCATCAGGTGTTCTCTTTCTTTTAAAACTTTTATTTTCTTTAGGGGGTTTCTCTCTGACTTAGATAATCTTGGTAATATTTCTGAGTTCTTGTATGTTTAAAGATTATCTTTGTTGATTCTTGGTTGATAATTTGGTGCAGCACAGCCATTTTAAATTCAAACAAATTTCAAAAATCAGTGGCATTGTTACCCCTTCTGGAATTTAGTGCGGTGATGAGAAGTCTGACATCAGTGTGACTCCCATTCTTTGCAGATAATCTCTTTGTTTTACTGGAAATCGCTAGAATTTTCTCTTTACCTAAACAGCTTCTGTGGCTAGCTGTAGATCTTTCCTTCATTCATTTTTCCGCACTCCTTAAAGGCCCCTCTTATTGTTAGAATTTGGGATCTTCCTCTGTTTGGTGAAAACTTACTCATTATTTCTTTTGATAACTTGCTGCTTACCCTTGAACTGGAAAAGAACACGTTGGACTTGTCCTCCTAGTGCTTATTTTTTCAATTATAGTTCTACCTCCTTGCATTTTTATTGTGCTCTAAGATCTGAATTTAATTATCTGTATCCCCAGCTTAGATTTTTTTCCTCATCTCATTTACTCTTTTGTCTCTACATATTTTACTTTGACACGCACACTTTTTGTTTTGTGCAACTTTGTCATGTTCTCTGATTGCTCCTATTTATGCTGGTCTTTTCTTTCCCTAGTAGATGTGACATCATTCATTGTTTTTGAGATTGCTGTGGAACCATTTTAAAAGGTTCTTTTTAGTTTCTTGAACTAACTTTGTTTTTTCTGGGGTCAGCTTTTCTATGTGTTTATGCTAGTCATTCTCTTCCTACTCCTCATTTTTCACAGATATTTAGTAAGTCACGGTTACCAACTCATATTTTACCAACTCATAAATTAATTCAATGAATTAATTTATCACTGATTAGTATAGTTATCTAGGTTTTTTGGCATATGTTTATATCATTTATTGTAATTTTGAATGGAAAGTTTTCTCATTATATCTTTTTAATGGTAATTGCTTAAGGTATATAGGAATCTTGACAACTTTTTGATAGTTTTTCTTTAACCCAGACAATTTTCCAAATCATCTCATTATTTATATTACTTTTCTCATAGATTTTCTTATTTTAGTCTTTTTTTTTTTGGTATTGGGGTTGGAACTCATGACTGTGCACTTGCCAGGCAGGCACTTGTGCTGCTGAGCTAAATCCCCAGCACTATCTCATAGATTTTCTTAGTAAATTACCATACCGTGTTTGGATGCTGAAATTTTTTTCCTTTAAATTACTTTTCCTTTATTCCTGTTTCATGACTTATATCAACAATGAAGTGCATATGTTCAAGGTTTTATGCTATATACCGAATAATATGGAATAATTAATTATAATATTTTCTATGTAGGTCACTGTCATATCAATTAGTACCAGACAGCAACAGTATAAATGATGTGCAAACATTTCCAGGAAAAGTAAATGTTAAGAATTAAAATTTAGCAATTCTGCACTGAGTTTTGCTCTTCTGAATATGGTTGATGTAGAAATGAAGCTGCAAATTTATTTGAGTTCTGTTTGTTTTTAAAATGGCTACCACTGTATTTCCTTTTGAAATTTCAAAGTGTTAGAGATGGAAATTTCAAAGGAATCTTTTCTATTTTTTTAAGGTTAGTCAGTTATTTTCTCCAGTAGCTTTTTATAGTCTTTTCAAAAGGTGAAATGGGGTAAAATTCCCCACATAATCTTTGTAGGATAATTTATCTCTTTTAAGTCTTTATCACAGTTTTTGGGTAGAGGTACAATCCTGCTTTACAAAAGAATTATAGAGAAAGAAAGAAAGAAAGGAAGAAAGAAAGAAAGAAAGAAAGAAAGAAAAAAAGAGACAACTCAGCAACAAAAGTGCCATACTATAATGATGAACCTGATCTTTTTGTTTTATAAATAAAAGTGTGTTTGATTATGTATACTTAATATTCAGGTATGCTTTTTTTGTTGTGGGAGGGAGAGGAGTCCTAAACCACTGTGAAAATTATCTACTATCTGTTTTGTGAATTTACTATAGGTCTCATTAATTTTCACTGTGTCTGTTACTATGAAATGTGGAACTGGGCCCGTGGTATAGCTCGTCAGCACAGTGCCTGCCTATTAAGCTTGAGGCCCTGAGTTTGATTCCTGGTATGCACGGCAAAGCAAAGCAAAGCCAGCCAAGCCAAACCAAACCCAAAACCAAACAAGTGAAACAAATGTGTCTCTTACTTGGCAAAGGGAAAGCCATCATTTCATTAGGCAAAATATAGCTAGTCAGTCGGATTTCAAGGATTAGAATGAATTTTTAATTTTTCTAATCCTGATCTGCACAGTAAGAAACACACTTTTATTTTCTTTTTCACTTTGACTACACAATGATTTCATGATAAAATTTGGAGCTCGATTTGCATAATTTCAAGGTTCATGGCCTATATATGTACATTCTAAATTTTCCTATGCCTCAGTTTTCTGTTTTATATTATTCCTGCCTTTGAACTTCTAACATAATTTATATTTTTAAATTTTATTTTTTGTATTGTTTCATGTCATTTAGGTGATATCAATGGAAAGAGAGAGGTGAGAAAAGGCAGGAAGAGGAGAGGGCATGAGAGATGGGGACATGAGTCTATAAGACATTTTATTTCATTTTATTTTATTTTTTTGTTACCAGGGATTGAACTCTTGACCTTGCGTTTGCCAAGCAGGCACTTACACTGCTGAGTTAAACCTCTGGCCTGACTTTTTATTTTAAAAGTGTATTTTCTGGTTTCTGTATAAAAGTTAGCTGTGACCTAACAAGGATTTGGAACAACTTATCTTTTCTCTTCTGTCTTCTTTCATTTTTTGTTCCAAACACACTTGCCAGCAGATGTAGACAGTTCCAAGTAGTTCATATTAACTTATTTCATAAGTCCTGTGGACAGTTATTACCATTACATTACCAGCTCCATTTTTTTGGATAGGAAAAGCATCACTCACAAGTGATGTTGATCTTTTTGCTGCAGATTTTGCAGATCACAAGAGACCAGTGTCTTGTTCGTACTGTCCACAGTATTTAGATGACCATCAGAACCCTTGGGCAGAGGAAGGAGGAAGGAAACTGGCTGAGTCAGGAACTCTCAGTTCTTCTGTGCATGGGAAAGTACTTTGCTTTTTTGGGTCAGGGCAGGAATGCCTCATCTCTCCTCACACCCAGTCCAGGTACAGTGCCTAGTGTGGTCCAGTTCAGTCTGCCGTTTCTGCCAGAAGCCTGCCTCACTTGCTGCCCTTGTCCTACATTGATTATTCTTCAGAAAAACAGGTTTTTCACATTTGCGTGTGAGGCATTTCACTTTATTGTGTGTCAGTACATTAGCTCCATCTTTTTTAAAAAAGTTACTAGTGTGCTGAGTATAAAGGGCCCTGCTTATTCAATAGCTCAGCGAGTGAAAGATGACTGACCTTACAAAGTGATATTAACAAAGGGTTTAGTTATGTTTATTATTTATCTATGTCATGATCAATATATTTTTGTTAAGGTTTGTTTTTGGTGACATTAAAATATCTATAATCTGTTTTTATTATTGCCTTCAAAGATCTTAAAAACTAAGTGAAAAAGGTAATACCTTTTACAACTGTGTTTGTGCTAGTAGCAATTTATTGTCTATAGGAGAGTCTTAAAGGCAGGTGATTTATGAGGAATGAGGGAGAACTTTTCCTCTTTAACCCTTGTTGGCCCGATTGATATTATCTGCAAATTCCACTCATTACTGTCAGGAGAAGAAATCAGAATTGTTATCATCTTAGGTCCACGGCAGATAAGATGTGAAATTGCTGTGGTTTCCTGCTCTCTCTAACCTTGAAGAGGGAATCACTTTGCAGACATCTTGCTCTGTGGTGCTGCCCTTGGTACGTGAACATCCACACTGACTCCAGGAACATCTCAGTCAGGCTTGTCGATGTTCAGACAAGCCTGTGTGTTCTGTGCCCTGCTCAGGCGGCAAATAGAGAAACTGAATGTGCTAGAACCCGTAAGGAGCCGGCTTCTGTGAAGCTGTCACTCAGTACCGCTGGCCAAGGCTGAAAAGGAAAATTGATCCAAATTCTTACACCACTGTCTTGCTTTGATTGTGTGTTGGTTCTTCAGAGGACAGACCTCCTCCTGGCCAAACCACAGAGGCCCAGGGGGTTTCTCCAGGGGTGCCCAGCGTGCCTCTGTTCCCTTAAGTGGCACTAAGGCTGTTTCTGATTTCCAGACATGGCTTCTCAGCATCTGGGCCAGGGTGCAGCTGCTGCTGTTTTATTTTGTTATAGGGCTTATTGCTATTGTTGATTCATCATTATGTAATGTTTTATTTATATTCACAAAAACTCAATACCCTGTTGTTGTTCTTTTGAATAAAAGGCAGATTTTGGGGGTGTGGCAGATGCATGAAAACCTCTTAAGTCCCTGGAGAGGGAAGTTCAGTGTTGAGTTTGCATTCAGGGATGTGTATGGATGGAGTCCAGCTTCCTCAGGGCCCTCTGTAAGGAGAAATGATGTGACAGACCCGAGGAAAACCTGGGAAATACAAACTAGTGAGGTTCGGAAGTCATTTGATAGTGGCCATGTATACCAGGGATATTGTGCTCTGTGAAAAACGAGTGTCTTTTAAACTTCGTTTACATATTTGGGCCTGATAGAATTCTGAAAATGATTTGCAACAATCTTTTATTAGTATATGTTTACGATACATAATGAATACATTCCTTGTGGATATTGGTATATATACAAAGTGCATCTTGATCCGTTTTATTTCCCCTTCCCCACATCTTTCAGTAACCTTTCTAGTAGGAAAAATGTTTCTTTAAAACGTGCTTTCAATATTGTACAACACAGTGCATCGATATATCATTCATTAGGAGGAAGCTCATAAAAGTTTATCCTGTGTTTCCTGGTGCGATTTTTTTCCACATTGTCTTAACTTTTGTCAGAAAATCTGTCTATGGTCTATAACTCCTGAAGCCCTGGAATAGCACTTGGGTTTTCTTCTAACTGCTAATGTCCCAGGACATTGTAGGACTAACAGAGCAGGGGCCTTCCTTCCACCAATGAGAGAAGAGAATTGAGTATTTACATAATTTGCAGTGAAGTTTTGTTGAAGGGCTAGAGTCAGAGTTGTAAATTGAAATATATCAACTCAAAACCTGAGGTATATCAGGAAGCTTCATTTTAGGATTTTCTTCTTGAGCAGGAGATACTGCATTTGAATACAGCCCCAGGAGCCCAGAGTGCTCTGGGCACTGACTGTACAGGAACTCAGTGGAACCTGTGATCAGGTCTGGGGGCATATTCTGTCCTTGCCACCCTGGTTGAAGTTGATATTATAATCAGAAGTAGGTGTTCCACGGGGGTTAGGTGGCAGTCCCACTCATGAAAATGCCAGGGGCAGTTGGAGGGTGAGGGGGCCACTGTGTGTGAGCAGATGCCGGTCACCAGCCACGTGAGGTTTTTGGCAAATTTGCTTTCTTGTTGAGCCACCCACTGTTTTTCACATCACCCCTTTATGGAGCAAATGGTTATTTTTGGGAAAGAATTTGGTTTACATTTTGACTCATTGTAAACGTTTCCTTAGTGCCAATTATGTGCCAGACCCAGGGCTTGAAACTTTTTATATGTCATCTTCAATTCCCATAATGACCCCCAGAGCCACAGCATGTCCTCTAGTTTCATGGGCGATAAGGCAAAGGCTCAGATATTCATCAGATATGTGAGGCTGCTGTCACAGGATGAACAACCAAAGAGCAGAGCCTCAGTCTAAGTGTGCCGTCCTCCTGTTGCCAGGGCATTTTTAGCCTCATGCTTCGGTTTTATCAGCTGAGCATGGGAACTCCAACTTCTCTTACTGAAATTTTTAAGAAAGGGCTTGATAATAACCTAACATAAAGCCTGGTGGCACTCGCCTGTAACTTCAGTACTTGGAATTCAGGAGGCTTTAGGTTCAATTCTCAGCACTTGAAAAATAAAAAAGCAATTGGAAGGGAGGATTCTGAAATGATGACTGAGTAGAAAGTACCAGAGGCCAGGTGTGGTGGCACACACCTGTAATCCCAGCACTCAGGAGGCTGAGACAGGAGGATCATTGTGAGTTCAAAGACCAGCCTGGGCTACAAAGTGAGCTCGAGGCCAGCCTGAATGCATACTGAGAATTTGTCTTAAAAAAAAAATCTGAAACAAACCTAACATGAACAAAAACAAAGAAACAAGCAAATAAACAAAACCTTGCTAAGTCAGCCAAATATTTAGGTTTTAGGCTAAAGATAATGGGCTGGTTTCCTTCAAGAAATAGGATCTGAAGAATTTGGGGATGTGTAGTTGAAGAGCATGTGCTTTGCATGTGTAAAAACTGAGGTTAATCCCCAGCACTACCACTGCCAGCACACACACACACACACACACAGACACAACAAACAAACAAACAAACAAAAAATCACCCCCCAAAACGACAACAACACAACACAAAACAAAAAGTAAACACCAGACAAGGAAAAGGACTGGGATGTGAGGAAAGAAAGATGTACTGCATAGAACAGAAAGTTAGACTAACATAGGTGAAGTGGACTTGACCTTCAAAATGCAGTGGGCACTGTGTGATGATTCCATCACAAAGCACTTTTAAATGGAGCTTTTAGGTAGGTAAGCTTACATATTAAGATGTTGTCCGGCCTCAGGGTACTTTGACTGACTTGGGTAGATGACACAAAGAAAACAGAGGGGAAACAGTCAATACAGGATGTGGACACAGCCCGCTTCTATCAGATTCAGATCAGAGGTGAATGTGCCTTACCGGTCATGGGCTTGATTCAAGTGAGTAGCTGGGAAACAGCAGAGAAGTTGCACGAATCCTGTTGTACCAGTACGGGGGTTTTCATGGCCACTATCCAGATACAGGCTGCTGCCTGGAAAATGTGTGGATTCATCAGTAGGAAAAGCCACCTCCTGCGTGTCACGGCCGTACCCCTCGGTTCTTGGTGGATTTTCTGCAGTTAGTGGCATTTTTCATCATCAGGTCTAGTTGCTTGACATAAAGAATGATCCTTTAGATTCCTCCTGAAGGTTCTTTGGGTAAACTTAGTTTCTAATCAGGCCCTCAGCGAATGGTCCCACCATTCAAGCCCCACCTGTGTCCCTTGGGAGGCAGCCCTTTCTCAGCATCTCTTTTTTCCCCTCCAAGTTGCGGGCAGATGTGGATGACAGAGAGAGGCTAAGGAGCTAGCAAGGCAAGACAGCTGGGGATCGTTAGCAACCATCAAGGAGCAGCATTAAAAGGCAGCAGGGGTGAGGTCTTGATTCTGATGTTGGCCTGCCTGATGAAGCCATCTGGACAGAGGAAATTTGCCTTAAACCTTGGCAAGAGAACTTTGTTCTGTTTGAACTTTGTTTAAAGCCCCGGAGTGGGTGATCATTTTGTTTAAACTTTCCTTAAAACAAAGAGTGGGAGATCACCCTGCAATTAACTACAGGAACCTTCTTCCCCTCTTAGCAGACTTGATAGAAAAAAATGTGAGGACTGTTCTGACATCCACTCATGTGGTGCGGTCAGCAGGGCGGAAAGGCAGATGCAAAGGAGTAGGATTTTGCAGTCCCAGGAGAGTGAAGGTCATGTAATAAGGGAATAATCACGTTATGTGTCTACCTTATTTGCTTGGACTTTCTCCTATTTGGGGACTATTCCCATTGACTGCTGAGGGCTTGTGCTGAGGCTGCTTAACAGTAGTAGCAATTTAATTTTTAGCATAATTTCATGTGTCCACTATTCATCTTTGCACTAGTATTCATAGAGTGCTCACGAAAACTGAGATTTGCCACTGTGTCTTAAGGTGATTTAGTAGCGAAGTGCCTCCTCTCAGCTGTGAAGCAGAGCTAGGAAAGCAGTTGCTTTTCTCCTAGTCTTGACCATTTAATTAATGTAATTCAAATATTAGACTTCAGCCTAATTCACGGAGTGCTAAGAATGAGGTAGAAAGTATTCTCTTTAAACCCCAACGTTACCATTATATCTTTGTATTATGTCATCAGTAAAACAGATCTTTGTACACATGCACATGTATGTATGGCGAACTCATGCGAAAGTTCCCCAAGGACAATTCAGTGGCTGGCTGATGCAGGTCTGTAGGAGAAGCCCGTAGAGCTACCTTGCACAAAATCAGCTCCCTTTGGGATTTTGGGCAAGCCCTTTCCATTCCAGGCCTCATTTTCTGACATTATGAAATGTCTGAGTGGCACTAAAGTTGGTACCTTCATGGTCTCATGCTCTACAGCTTTCTGGTTGTGAATAGGCCCACGCCGCCGGCCCTTGGGTGGTTGTGCTGACCTACTATAGCATGCCCCTATCTGTCCAGAGCATTTTGTCTCTGCCTTTCTTCTCCCTTAGAGTCCTGGCATTCTGCTTGTGTCATTTCTGTTCTGGCCTCTGCTTAGTCCTACATTACTGCCACTGTTCGCACTTTCTTGCTGCTTTGATTAGACCATGAGACTTGTGGGGCAGAGGAATCATCACATATCCTGATGGGTCATCTGTGCCAAGCACGGCGACTACCTCCTGATTGTAGACAGGGTCTAGGAAGCATTTTATTTGAATAAAGAACAGAGAGATATAAACAAGTGAATAAAAGAAAGGAATGAATGAGCGGTTTCCTCATTCAGAAGCTTTACTATGAGGTGAAGTTAAGGAATCCCAACAGAAAGAATTGCTGCCTCCTCACAGGCCTGACATAGCTGCTAGCACTGTACAGAGTTTGGGTGAACGTTCAAAAATAGCCACCTCATTTATTCTGCACCGTTAAATATGAAAGGGTGGGAGCTGCATGGATTTCCACGCAACTGGGAATGGCCATTGTAAACCGGAACTTCTTCTCGTCCTCTAGCAGACAGGGGCAGTGAGTGGAAGGGTTTCATGAAAGTCGTGGAGGCTTACAGGTAGAAGATTCATGTGCTCCCAGCCAGCTTTTCTGGACTGCTGCCTCCTCTACTTGAAGAAGTATTCATTTTCTCTCTGGCCTCTTCTTTCATCAGGATTCAGTGATTGGGTAGTTTTGTCTGGTAGTGTAAGTGCCAGAATGCTCTGCAGCGATAGAGTTTGGGCCTTTTGTATGCCTTGCTCTATCTGCATCATCCACCTTAGTGCCCAGATTTATAATCAGGTATATTTATAACTATAATCTATATTAATTAATTAAAAATATAAATATTTAGACTTTGTTGCTGAAGAAATTTATAAAATCAATACCTATGTATCAATCATATTATTTTATGTTAACTAAAACTTAGATACTGTATATGATTTTTTCATGTTAAAACAGTCAAATGTAATTTATTAACTACAAAATAAGACAAGTGTGACCATGTATGTAGGCTACATATTAGAAACAAAGCACTTATCTGTAAATTGTTCATATATTCTTCTCAAGTAGTTGGCCACTGGAAGTCTATTCAAATAGTTTAAAATGCCAGCAAAAGTGTATGCATGAAGATGTTCAACATAGTGTTGCTTATAACAGCAGAAAACTTAGAGCAGCCTGAGTATTCAGCATTAAAAGAATGAATACATGATAACACAGACTTATAACAAAAAGGAATAAACCTGTAAAAAATCTTTACATGTTTCTTAGTGTCATTAGTGTTCTTAGTTCTTAGATCATTAGTGTCGACAATATATTAAATATAAGAGCAATATATGAAGCACATCAAGGCATTAACTATTTCAATCAATATGTATAAGTGTAGGAAAACACATTGAAATGCTAGGAGTGTTTGTCTGGTAGTGAGATTATGGAGTTTTAGTTCTGCAAAATTTCTGCAAAGGTCCAGAATCATATTTGAAGTAACTACTTCTATTATGAGGTAAATAATTATAAAGCATTATAACAAATGTTATGTCATTGAGTTATTTACTAGGTTATTCCCTACTCCTTGTCAAGAGGAACAAGATAGTACTTTTTCAAAGCTGCCTTGGGATACTAACCATTATAAGTAAGGTTTTATAGACGCATACAATAGAAAATTACCTGTCAGTAGGAGCATTATCATAAAATTCTTGCTAGGAATTTCTGAATTAACTGTACTCTCTGAGAAAGATTTTTCTTGGGATTAATATCTAATAAGCGTTATCACAGCAGAAGTCACCAGTGAATGGCTTGTTACTAGGACGCCTTGTAGGCAGTCAGAAGTCTTCATCAACGAAAGTTCAAAGTTTATATCACAGTCACAGGATGGAAGTAAGGTGATTTGTGCCTTGGTTTAGTTCTCTGGGGAGTTAAATGGTACAGATCTTTGTCATTACGGCCCCATTTGGGATTGCTCTGTTCTCTTACAAACATCTCTTGTGCAGGCAATAGTCAGACAGTTTTAAATTAGCATGGCTTGCTTTGGGATGGTGAAGCTGTATAATTAAAAGTCTAGGTCCTGGCACACTTGGTTTGCTGCAGTATTCTTCTCTTTCTTCTGAAGAAGCTGGGTCAAACAGAGGTTTTGGATCATGTGGACATGACTGAGATCTCTGTATCTCATTTTACTAACATTTCAAAACTATTCATGATGTAGCACATTAAGGTCCTTTTTCTATGAAGCAGAACATTTCAGTAGGAAAGGAAAGAATTCTACTGGGATTAGATCACAAAATCCCTGTCTAGGTTTGATCCAGTTTTATTCAACCCATTTTTAATTTGCTTCCCTAAACTTTGTAGCAATATAGTTTCTCATTAATATCATTGGAATGACCAAATTTTAAATGCTCAATGTGAGATGAGAAAGTTAGATAGGAATTGAAAAAAAAAGAGATAAAGGCAAAGGAAATGAAAGAAAACCAAACAAAGCCTGTCTTCTGCATAATCTTGATACTGTACACTGTAATGCACTAATATTCTTAATTTTGATTGAGGATAGTATGCTTTCTGAACCCTATACCAGTGCTTCATGTATGTCACCACTATCATTTTAGCCAGGTGTTAATTTTTATTCCTAATCATAGAAGGGAAAAACAAGTGTGGCTCAAGTGCAGCATGTGCACGGGGTAAGGTGCAGCATTTTACCCCTCTGGCCGCGTTTATTACGGTCTTCCATGAAAGACTGGCTCTTACTAGGAATCACGTGACTGTCATTCTATACATTTCATCAAAAGCACTGTAATTCCTGCACTGCTTACGCATTTCTCTGTGTAGCAGGTAGAGCCGCCTAGTTCTCAGGGTGTTCGGGCCTAAGGGGTTTCCAGCTATAGGGAATCCTGGTGAAATCAGAACTGGAAATACTTTACCTTTGCTTTACAATTGCTTAACCTAAGTCAAGAAATGAAGAAAGAAGCTCCAGTTCTGCTGGAGTAGAGTCATTCCCTCTGATGTGTGTCTTCCCTCCATTTTCCTAGGAAACAGTAGCAGACAGGAAAATGCAGTCCAAACTTTGATCACCATCAGCTGTGTTGCACTGCCCCTTATCTTGTGTCCTGAGTGACTTCAGTCATTTTACTCCCATCTTGAAAGATGTTGGCTAAGTATTTATTTTTGGTACTGGAAATTGAATTCAGGACCTTGGGTTTGCCAGGCAGGTGCTGTGTCGCTGAGCTATATCCCCAACCCCTGGCTAAACATTTTTATAAAGCATCTGATTTCAGCAGGTCTCATAGACTTTACTCAGAATTAAAGAGTAGTAGGAGAACACAGGGAGTCCTTGGGGACAGAACATCCATCAAAAATGGATTATGGAACAGAAATGTAAAGATCTAAGTGATGATGAAACATTAAAAAACAATCAGTTATTGAGTTGACCCAACTTCTGATTCTAAGGAAAATTTTCAACAAGTTGTTGACAGAGGAAATAGTTTCACTGTTGTTGGATATCCCTTATCAGCTTGTTTTTTAATTGAAGTTTCTCTTTAGGGAGAAGTTGGTATTTATCATTGGTGGTTTACACACCAGGCCCTACTGGAGAATATGGTTTTACCAAGGATATTACAGGGAAATTTAGTCACCTCTGATGGGAAAAAAAAGCTTCTGGCAAAATAGTGCAGAGAAAAACATAGATTGCTTATTTGATGCTCGGTTCTGTTTTCTAAATTTCACACTGATTTTTCTGCTAACTCATAATTTAGTTCAAAATGAGTGTTTGTATACTCATATATCATCTAGGTGCTCACCAATATCTTGCTGTCCTTTCCTTCCTGGCTCATGGGAGAAAACATTTCCCAGGCCTTTGTAGTCAAAAGCTCATTAGAAGAAGGAATATATTCCATATAGAGGTGGGAAACCCTAGTGAGAAGCCCCACTGCAAGCTTCAAGCTCTCTCTTTCCAAGGTGGCCTGGAAGACACGGATCATAATTATGGCCCTTTCCAAGGTGGCCCTTTCCAAGGTGGCCTGGAAGACACGGATCATAATTATGGAGCCACAGGTGAAGTTATTCCTCAGACACAAGTTGAAAATGAGCTGCCTGGGAGAGCTATGGAATATAATGATACAGAAATTAGAGGAAAATCAAGCTGTTAGATCTTCACAGACTATCTAAATAGTGTTTTCAGGGCATACATATTTTATTTGATTTTAGCAGAAGAAGACCAAACAACTTCAATCATTGAATAAAAGCTTGAATGCAGAAAATGGTCTTCTCTGTTATTCAGTTAAAATGCTTAGTCAATATACTATCGAATAATAAATTTAATATAAAATTAGAAAACAAAATTTTTAGTTCTTCTTGTCTACTTGTTTTTAACTCTTTGAAGAATTAAAAAATCCAGTTTATTTACCTGTCACTGTAATCATAGGTCTGTCAAAACTTATTATGGAATTTCCTAAAGAATTTCTTGAATAATGTATGAACTTAATGCAAATTTAACTAGCCAGATTTAAAGTAGAATGCTGTTTGCTCAAATAATTGCAGTACATGACAAAAGGGACAGCTTCTCTTCTTCAAAGTAGGAGAATTGGCCAAAATATTCAGCAAGATACAGAATACAACAGAGCCTAAAATCTAACTTGCTGCCACTTGTCCCCTGAGAGGAAGCATCATTGCTCAAGCTGGGTTTCTCATACTGTTGGCTTTGCATGTTTTCAATTGCTTAATATCTTTAAAGCATTCTTTTCTTTCCTTCTCATGCTGTCTCTTGGACTGTGATCTTGATGGTGTGCTACCTTTATCCAAGGTCCCCATGGCTAATTAGAGGGGTGATGACAAACAGGTAAAGAAAGAGCTGTGGCCTAGATGCCATAAAGCTTGTATGTTCCTCCTCAATACAAGACAAGCTAATTATATGAGGTGTACTGATTGGGCACTCTGTGATTTAAGACTTTTTCTGCAGTGTCCAGTGGATGAAGTTTGACTTTACCACATACATTATTCTGGTTATGTCCCCTTTTGTGTAATTCTATTCTTTAGCCCATATGTGTTCATATTCCTTTATTAACTTCTAAATTTGTTTTTGTTGTCCTTTATTAATTTTGTTGGCTTCTTTCATTGACAAGTTCCTTTTTATTTTTTATTCTTTTTTCTCATCCTCCTGGTATAATTTTTTCTTTATCTCTTCTGTAAATATTTCCACTTTATTTATTGTGTTTTATTTTTTTATTTAAAGAGAATGAAACCAAACAAAATAAAACAGAATAAAGCCAATCAAAACAAAACAGAGAAAGGGGGGTATAGGACTTCAAAACAGGATAATAGGAAACCAACAATGGCTACCATAATGCCTCTTGTTATTTTCAAAATTGCTGACATACTATCAGACATAATAAAATCAAACAAAACAGAACAGAATAAAACCAATAAAACCTGAACACTGAATAAAACAAATAACAATAAAATGGAAGAAAACAAAACAGAACAATATTGGATTTCAAAAACAAGACAGGTGGAAATCCTCCATATTTGCCGTATTGTATATTGTTATCCGCTTAAGAGATGCTCAGACTACCAGCCTTAGGCCTGCAACATCAATCAGATAATACCAGAATTTAGTTGTTTTTGTACCTCAGTTGTTATCAACTCAGCCTGTCCTCTGAATCAGCCAATTGCTTATGGAGGATGGAGGTGGGGGGTTATGTTCCCAGACCGTGTGCCAGTTGGGTGACAAAAAGGGCGAATTGGCTTCTAATTACTCCTCCCATGCCCAGTATGGCTTTTGCTGACTCACGAAAGGGTGAACTGGCTTGTTCCTCTTCATGGGCCCCACATGGCTTGCACTGGCTCATGGGAAGGTAAGCAGGCTTCTTGTTACTCCTCCCCAAGTTTCCCCTTCCTTCTCATCCTTCCTTAGATTGGCCCCTGCTAGCCCAATACTAAAAGTATCCCAGTGCATCGAGGAGAGGGGAAGGTGGGGCGGTGGCTGGAGCAAACACACCCTCCTCTCCCCATTACATGTGGGTCTGCTGAGGTGGCCTCTCCTCAGTAGACGGCTTGGCGAACTCTTGCGGTGTGCTGTTTGGTGCCTTCCAGCAGAGCTGGACTGTGCGTACCATCCCTCTTTTTTCCTCCCTTCCTTTCTCCCATTGTTTAGCATGCCATTAATTGTTATGTCTCAAACAGAATCCTGGCATGCAGGGTGCTTCCGTGCCTGTTTTTGCCTGTTAAAATAGTAGCTGATTTTATTTTTTTGTCTCTGCCATGGGCTGAGTCATTTTATCTCATTGCCCCTTGCGTTCTTATCTCCAAATCCTATCTTGTTGCATTCTTCTATGCCGCTTGCAAGCATTGAAAGTTTTCCCTTTCCTGTCCCAAAAGCCAAATTCCATTTTTCTTTCAACTTCCTCCTCACAACCTTCAAAGTCTTGACTTGACATTCTCCATGTATAAAGGGTGTAAACAGGGCCATAAATGTCCACTAATGTTAGTCGGTCTCTGTGTGGGCTGATCTTCCTGCCTGCGCCCAACTCCTGGCGGCTGACCATAAGGTTGCCTTTCAGAGATGTAAACTGAATGGCTCTGGGATGCCTGCCAGTGAGGATCTTGTCTCATGGCCTGACTGTTGGTGGTCTCCAGGAACCCAGACAGGACTTGGCTCACTCTGATTTCTATTTGTGGGCTCTGCTCATTGCAACCAGGTGATTTCCTACAGGATGTGTGTGTATAGACTACTTTCTAGTCCAACTATATCTATTATTTATGGATAAAATATACACGTGTTGTACCATATCAGAACAATACATTGAATAGGGCCCACATAATATCTAATTTTTAATGGCATGAGCTAATGTTGTAAAAAACAATGTTTTAGGCATAGGTTCTTTAGTTCAGTGGTACACATAACCCTTATGTTCTTGTTGAGATAAATACTACTAATAATATCTTTAACAAGTATTAATTTGTCAGTTCCAAGAAGATCACCATAGTTTTTATCTCATAATGTGGGTGATAAGGAGCTCTTAGTAGGTATAGCAGAGCCATAGATTCTGCCAATCTCTTGCTGTTTATTCATATTCATATTGTTATGATTCTTTCCAATCCAGTTTCTTTTAAGGGTCATTTTGAGAAAGCGAGTTCAGTGAAGACTCGCTTACATGAACTATAAGCTGCCAAGTCAGGTGTACTGCAAGTCCCTGGCCTCACGTTCCATCAAGGCAACCCTATCCCTGGAGGTGCCTCCTGAGCCATCACTGAGGCCGTGATCTCCTGACGTATGGATAGGATGAGAGGCTGGTATCAAGTTTCATGGCAAATACTGGAAGAGCTTGATTGTGAGGAGATTTAGATTCAGACACTAAAGAGATTTTCAGTGCTTTCCTCCCATATTCCAGCAGTTCAGCTCATGCACTTTGGACATCACTGACCCTCTCTAACTGCTTCCTAACACATTTTGTGTCTAAGATCTCCGTAGGACAACTCACTCTCCCTTCCAGTTCCCTTTTAGTAATCTCCCAGGTGACAATTCTCAGGCATAGTTGTTCTCAAGAATATATCAACAACAGTTTTCTGAAAATCAGCCAGCCTCTTCCAGCCCCTTGCTTAGGAGTTCTAAAATAAATTTTAATAGTTTGAGGTTATTTTTCTCCAGCTTTATTGACTTGAATTTAAAATAGATGGACACAGAAGGAGTGGTTTACACATGCCTGGTTCTTTCTGGAGTCTATTTCCTGCCATCTTCAAAACTTGATGATACCATAATGCTCAGATATGTTACATTGTTAGTCAATATAAAAAGCTTAGTAAACAGAGGAACTGAACTTGAATCCTGGTCTACTGTGAAGTCTACTTGCTTTGACTTCTATCAGGGATTTAGGGATGGGGAAATTCTGGGTGCAGTGTCTTCCCAGGGCTGGCATGAAAGCATTAGCATGAAAATTTTAGAATGATTAGAAATTTGGTGTCGGAATTTTCCCAGGGAAATCCAGTCCTCCATCCATCCCTTCACTGTAGGTGTTTTACTTACTATGAATCAGGTTTGTTCTAGACACTAGGGTATCAAAGTGGGACATCACATAGGAAGCTGTGACAAAGAATGCTATGAGGAAGGGTGCTTTTTTGAGTAAGAGGTTCTGAAGTCACAGGAAAAGCCATACAAGGAGGGAGTTGAAGATCAGAAGGTCAGAGCTTGGGACAACCAGCAGTTGGATTGCGTACATGATTTAAGGTGAAATCCGCAGGTGATTTTAGAAGCTGGGGTTCTGGCTGAATGTCCTTCTGACCACATGGTATGTGTGCAGGCCAGGACCGCTAAGTGCTCAGTCTACCCGTCAGTGCCTGAAGCAGTTTCAGGCTTTATAATCTCTCCCATTTTCCTCAGAGCACCTTTCTTGAGCTGGAACTGTGTAAAGTGTTGGTTGAATGCTTCGGTTGTTTCATATTTGGTTAAACATCTGTGTTCTCTACCAGGAAAAGTTTTATCTCCTAGTGCTGATTAAAATGAGATGATCCATACATACCTTTCTATTATAAAATTATCTATTTCCTGAAAATAAGCTTGTTTTATATCATTTTATTTATCTTCTTTGCTAATAATCTAACTCAAGTGAACTTGAGGACTGCTAACACAGTTTCTATGGTGGGGCCCTCTAGGACATTTTAATTCTTCCTCCTCTCCCAGATGTTCAGAAGGATCATAAAGTTAGTCATCCAGATGTCTAAATCCAAGTTTTTGATAATAGCTGAAGATTTGTCTCACATTAGCATAACATGGAAGGTTTCCTGTTACGATAAACTTTATATATATAAAGCCTTATCTATCATACTTACCATTAAATCCCCTGAGCCCAAAATAGTGTCTGGCACACAGTAGATATTCAACAAATATTTATTGAAAGAATAGGTGAGTTACTATTAAAGACAGAGAATAATGTACATTGTTTTATGCTGTCCATTGTGGTTGGTGTTTATCAACTTGTGTTCTGTAAAGAAAATGTTAAGCATCTAAGAACTATTGACCATTTTAAATTGAATAAAAGTGTGTTCTTTTGTGCTTAAGTTAGTTTTTTGCTTGAGAATGTGTCCTTGAAGGTGGGTATACAAGATGGGCAGCTGAAATATATGCTTATACTCTCGGATTAGACTTGGACATATCCCTTTATATGTGTGTTTGTGTGTGTGTGTGTGTGTGGATAAGTGTTGAAATATTTTCTTTTAAATTTTTTTTTTTTTTTTGTCTTTTTCATTTTTATTGGTACCAGGGATCGAACTCACGACCGCCTGCTTGCAAGGCAGGTACTTATGCCGCTGAGCTAAATCCCCAGCCCCCTTAAATATTGATGAACAAAAAAACAGTGATGAACAATACACCAAATATATTGTGTTGGAGACTTTTTTTTATCATTCATTCCTTTTAAAAATCCATGTGTGCTTTAGGAAAATGTGTGCCATAAGTTTTTGATTTATTTACACTTATCAAAGTGTAGTTTTGTGAATCCTCTTTGATATCCAAGAAAGCTTTATACTATAAGATTATTCTTACTGTACTGTTTTAGCCTTTTCCTTCTTAGAGGAAGGAAGTTGCGTTTGGCTAAAGATATAAACAATCTTACAGTGAAATACTTCAGTTGGGCCCAAACAGCAGTATTAGAGGAGATTTTAAGCTTGAAAAAAAATGTTGCCATAACTTAATAACTTTTCTCCACTGACAAGTGCCACAAAACCCTAAAGGAGACAAGGGAACAATGTGCTGGCTATGTTTGGGAAGCTTTCTGTTCTTTTGAGAGTTCCTGGAAACTTTTTAAGGAAGTAAATGTATGTGGCTTCCATTGGATTTTAGCTACAAATGGGACAATCAAATAACAGTTTCTCCCTATTTTATTTGTATATTAGTCAGTTTTTCAAAGTGGGGGCAGATAATGACATGATACGTATGAATTCAAGCACTTACAAAATTTTAGTATTTGAAGAAATGAATACAATATATGTATCTTCTGGTCTACCACTCTGTTATCAGGTAGATCATGCCCAGAATAAATATGCAAGATCATTATCTATAAATTCCATGCTTTCTGTAAACATAGAAAAATATTTAAATGTATGTATATGAAGCTAATTCAGAAATCATATTTCTTCTCAGAGAATTTTTAAAAAGAAAGCTCATTGGGGGCCGGGCTTGATGGCACACTCCTGTAATCCCAGCACTCAGGAGGCTGAGGCAGGCATGTCATTGCAGGTTGGACACCAGCCTGGACTACAAAGTGAGCCCAAGGCCAGCCAGAACTGCATAGTGAGACCCTGTCTCAAAAAGACACACACACACACACAAAAAGAAAGCTCATTATCAGAATATTTTGTCACCTAGTATTCCCAGACCAAAACCAGACAAAGCAATAAATGTGAGACACTGAGTCACATTTAGAAATTAAGTGTCCTGAATTTCAAGGTCCTAATTTTGCAATAGGAAGAGCCGATGAAACTGTTATATACCTTGTTTAGAAGCGTACAACACGTATTCAGGCCTTATACTAACTAAGCTTCAGAATTTGGTAAACATGCATTTACTCCATTTTCTGTAACGAATTAGTCTGAATGCTGAGCTGGCAAACAGCTGCCATGAGTTGCATGAGAAAAATGACTTAAGAAATGAAAAAATGTTACTGGTTCCTTAAATACTGGAGGTCAGGACTTTGAGAAGACAGGAAACAAAGTCTTTGGCTTTGGGGTCTTGCCAGGAGGCCTCATCAGTTTCAGCTGTGGGTAAAGGCCTTGTCTAACCCCAGGGCTTTTTTCTGCCTCTATGTGAGTGATCATGGACAGATTTCTTCTAACAAAATCACTGAAAGGACTTCAGAAGACAACATCAACTCTCTTCAAATATCCCAGCCCATGTCGTTCTGGGGGACATGTTCTTCTTGGTTACCCGTGGTTAACTGGTTTTTCCTGGTCTATTATCCATTCGTTAACGAGGGTCAGCTTTTCAGACTCGGTCAGCAGAGGACCCTCCAGGAAGATGAAAGGAGATTGCAGTCCCAGAGTCACCCGTTGTCTGCCTTCTACCACAATAAGTCCATCTACTTTTGTTTAAGAAGTATTCTTGAATGGACAGTAAGATATTGAATAGTTATATCACACTCAAAGGGGCAGATACAACAAATTTAATGTATTCTGAGTTATAAAGTCTTTGTTAGTTAAAAATGGCAACCCTGGAAACAAATTAAGGTCCTTAAAGTGATTTTGGTGGTTTTGCAAGTCATCACACTTTTCTGTTGTTAGTTGTGTCAGCTGAGATTCAGATTCCACTTAGTACTTGAAGACAGGTTGAAGGTCTCCACTATGCAATTATTGTATAGACTTTGTCAGAGATGGGAATCTCCACTTTTCTGGCTTTATTTTATGCTGTTCCCACATGATAACAAAACGCTTCCAATGCTATGGCATATTTATGAAGATTCAATCATCCAGTCAAGTTTATTGGCAGATAATTCTTAGAAAATTGGGAAAGTCACCAATGTTTACTCACCTTCTCTCAGCCTGAGACAGTCTTGTTTTGGGTTCATAATACAGAAAAAGCTTGGATGAAAGTGCAACAAATGTGTCCGATTGCAAGAACCATTTCAGAAATTCAGTGCTGGGCATGAGGGAAGTTCAATACTTTTTAAAAAAATTGATCATTGTGGGAAAAGTGGGAGACTATTAGTTGCTAGCTATAAATTAAGGAATTTTAGTGTCACAAATGATAAGGGTTTTCAGAAGAAGCAGAATTTTCAAGTGGTAAATTCATCCCTCAACTGTCCCCCTCTCCTTCCCCATTCTTCGCGGTAGCACCAAGTCATCAGAACTTAGAATATGGAAAAGAACTCCATGTGTGCTAGAGGCGGAGGTGATCTTGCTCAGCTTTGTCCGACACGGACGGAGCAGTGATGATTCATGTCTTCCTCTGCTGTCCCTCTGTCTGTGTCCGATAGTCACAGCCTCATGATCACAGGACTGGTGCACATAAACAGTTTCCAGAGGGTACCGGACAGCCCAGAACTCTTCGGCTAAACACCAGTTCTTCTGTAATTCATCGCCCCCTCTTCCTCATCCTTTGACATGCGCTTGAAATAATAGTTTCCTTACGGTGTTTGAATGTGTCTGTGGACTAGACCCCTCCTGTCTTGGGTTCCTACCTTTTTGTTTCATCAGATTCTCTTTCTTTTAAAAGAAGCGCTTTGCCTGTCTGATGAAGACCAATAGATTTGCTCCTTGAAGAATATGGTGAGGGCAGAGTGATAGATTTTAAAACACATGCTACTTTCCCTTGTGCTTTTCGTTGAGATGTTTTGGGGCATCATGAGTGCTAGAGTGAGGCTCTTTACTGCTATTGTTAAGCATACATTTTGAATTCAACTCTCTGTATCTTAAAAAAAATGAGTAAGTTATATCACTGAACTCTCATTTTCTCTCAAACAGTTGTCTCTAGCAAGCCAAGTTCCTGTAGCCAGCCTGTTTATCTTGAAGCAGGAATCAGTGACTTCTTGTTATTCTGACTGGTACTGCAGTCAGTCACAATGTATTTATCCAATGCATCTGTGCCACCCATTCCAGTGGGGCTGGAGATTCATTGGTGTATGAAACAGTTTGTGCTTCCAGGGGAGTCTAGAAGCAAGAGGAGATACTTACCATTTGAAACTAAGTTATTCCGTGCCTACAGTTTCTCACAGGCTTTACAATAAGTGGTGGGAGATTTTATCAAGTCTCTCAATATTGTACTTCAAACACAGAAGAATGACGTGTTCCACATATGTCTGAACTATGCATAGTGATTAGAAAATGAGGGGTTGTAGCTGTTGGTTGTTCTATTGGCAAGTATGGTTTTACTAGGGGTTCATAGCTCTTTAGATTGTGTTTCAAAACTAAGCCAAGTTGAAAAGGTTTCATGTTAGTACAAATTTGATCCAACATTTCTGCGTAGAGATTAGTATTATTTCATTTTATAAATATAGATACAGGTTCGGTATGTTTATTTGATTTACCCAAAATAAGTTAATTCACTTTGTAGGATCTGTGTTTGATCTTATTATATAGCACCTTTACCCTTTTGTGCCACTAATAAGAATAGCAGTTAATTAAAGAAGGGGAACATGTGTTAGTTTAAGATCATTTATGGACATTGATGTGATTTTAACTTTGTTTTCTACATATCACATGCATATGTTGACCACTGACACATTACAGAAGAAGCACTATGTTTCCAAATCACTTAAATATGGCTGTAGAAGCCATTTGTTCCCTTATTAGGCTTTTCTTTCATGCTCTGGAAATTAATAATGGCTTTATTTAATGAAACTATACTATCAAAGTTTAATTGCCTTGAATACATCATTCACAGAAATAATATATGAAAGAAAAGAAAATGCTGAAATGTACTAATAATTAGCAACATACAAGTTAAATAATGAAGTATTAAGAAAAAAAAACAACAAAAATTAAAACTCTGTAGTTACCCTAGTGAAACAGTTCTCTGGTACTTTTCTGGTGGTAGTATACATTAGGAGAAATCCTTAGGAAAGAAGTTTGGACCATCAAAAGTAAAAAAAAAAATGTCCATGCTATTAGATCCCGTCATCTTACTTTTGGGACTCTGTTTTAAGGAACAATTCAAGTTATGGGAAAAATGACACACATGAAAAAGTAGAAATTACAAATGTACCCCAACAGTAGAGCAATGACGAACTATTTACATTTTATTTACTTAATAGTGCTAATGGCCATTTAAGATTGCAACAAAGTAGAAGCTTAGGATATAATGTTAACTGAAAATGCTGAGTTAAAATATACGTAAGTCTATCTTACGATTACAAATAGGAGAAAAACTTGATGCACAGGGGAAAGAGACAGAGGAAACTTAGCCTAATAGTAACAGAGGTTGGGGGTCATGAGACTTCATGGTGGTTTTTGCTTTTTCTATTTTCCAAAATTTCAGTACTGTTATTTATATTCCCTTTATTCAAATCATCAATAAAAATATATCTAATTGAGTTGTTCTCCACAGCTGTGTGGAGGCTCACGGGTGGGTTTGGGAGTGAGTAGGAGGGAAGGGGTGGAGTTAGAGCCAGCAAGCAGAACTGCCACAGCAAACCCTCCATGAAGCCGCCCACCAGTAGGCCCAGTTGCTGAAGACAGGGTGTGCTGGCAGAAATCCTACTGAAGCTAGCTTTATTCCTATCTCTGCGTCTGGAATTGGGGATAATATTTGGCTTCCTTGCAGTGTGACTGTCAATACAATTGAGGTGATGTAAATTTAAACTCACTAGCTACCTGCATCCTACACATGTTGGTTTTGATTGTTTTGCTTTTGCAGTTTTTGTTTTGTTTTAGTACTGGGAGTTGAACCCAGGGCCTCATACTTGTCAGGCAAGAGCTGTGCTGCTGAACTATATCCCTGGCCTGCTACTATTGTTTTATTTTTAAAATTTTATTTATTTATTTTTTTCTTCAGTGCTAGGGATTGAACTCAGAGCCTTATACAGAGTAGTTAGATACTCTACCACTGGGCTACACTCCCAGGCCACTATTGTAATCATAGCTTATTTGAATCTTGGTACTTATATGAACAACTGCATTAATAGTTTCTGTCCTGCCTACCTCACAGGATTATTGTTAGAATCAATGAAATAATGTATGTAAATGAGTTTTGTTGACTCTAAGTGTTACAGAAATGAAAGCTGTTATTTTTGACAGCACACCTGGTTCCTAAGGTATTTTCAATTTTGGAGTCATGCCAAGACCTAGCTTTACAAAATGGTGTCCATTACAAACTTCTGGGGGGGGGTCACCCTTTTTTTGTCATAGAGAAAAATGAATTCTGGAGAGGCTCTTCTTCTACTTCCTGCAGGGTCAGGTGAGAAAGATGCCATTTACATTCATGAAGTGAGTTGTTAAAATGAAATAGTTCTTAGCCGTAAGGAAAATTTTGCAGTCAAGATGACTGTCACAGTGTGAGCCATCGATCTGACGATTCTGAGTTAGCAGCAGGCTGAAGAAGGAACATGGTAAGACTATTCTTGTCTTCCAAAAATAGGAGGCTGTAACTGTCAGTGTACTAGAGAAGCTGTGGAATGTAAAGAAGGCACTAATTTTGTAATTTCCAAAGCATTGCTCAGCCAGAAATTCAAAGTATTCCAAACTAAAAAACTTAGTTTCAAATAAATCCCCTTCAAATAGAGCACATCTTGCCCATTTCTCCCCTGTGAAAATCAGGTTTATAATAGAAAGCTCATAAATGTTTCTGTGACACTGTAAGTAGCAAGTTAGAAAGAAAAATGAGTGAAAGAAAGGAAACTTCCCAAGGCTCTGGCATTAAGTGTCATTTGTTCCCCAGCTACAGCTTCATTATTCAGAGTTACACATGTGGAGAAATACTTATATGAAAACCTGGTATTTATCGGGTCTCAGTTTGCTTATATACTTAGAATGGGGAGCACAGTAATTTGGACGTAACCATTTAGATTAATTGCTTTTGTAGAATGACATGATAGCCCCAATAACTGCTTTTGTCCAGTGAAACAAAATATAGGTAAAACCCTTTAATTATGTCTTTAGAAAAGAAAACTCATGAATTTTATGGGAACTAAAGAGGGTCAAGTGTGGAATATATTACACTTCACACATTTGTAAGAAAACTCTCTCAGTGCTCTCTCAAGTGGCCACTTCCCTTCCTCAGGTCCCTGACCCTCCGGTATGACCTGCTTATTCCAGTTAGGGAGCTTTTGACCTTCCGATTTTACAAGAACACAGTTTTCCTAAGAAGCCTGTTTAAAATCAAACCCAGCCACAAAAGAGAAATAAAAGTCATTAAAATTGAAAGGAGTTGGAGGAGGGAATGGAAGAAAAAGGAACTTAAATTAGAAATCTGTTGCAGAAGAGTGAATATACTTGATCAGATTTCTTTTTGTGACAAAATAAGGACTTATTGAAACCAAATTGTGTAAAGTACAAGAAAGTATAAATGCTTGCATCAGGAAGGAAGGGTTCAGATCGTGTGCCCTAAGCTGCTATCACTTTATCAACCCTCAGTTTTCATTCAGTTCCAGGTTACTGATGATTAATTTGATGCTGTCCATGAGATGCTCAGAACATCAAAATATCTAAGAGGTTTTAATTTCAACACATTAAATGTAAATATAATAAATACATTGGTCAATACATTTAAAGTTATCATGCTCATGCAATTTGAGGTTTCCAGAGTGGTAACATTTATGTTTTTGTGAAGTGGATTAATTTGGTGAATTAGAGCACATTTTGAGACATTCTGTGTGAGCCATGAGAAAGATTCCTTTTGTATAAATTGCCATAATATTTGTATTTATCGCCTGGTACATAGGCTTATAAATTGGTGCTTTTGTCCTCCTACTAGAACACATGCTATATTTAATTTTAGTGCTAAAAATATTTTTCACATTTTATTTATTCATCATGATAAAACAGTTATATCTAACCAATTTCATGACAGGATGCAGAAGTCCAGAGAGATGAATGGCTAGAGTTGGGTAGTGGCAGACCTTCCAAAGCAACTTTACTAAAAGACAATGTTTTTTTTTTTTTCCCTGAAGTGTTTTAAAAGCAATATCCACACAGATAATTTTCTGTAGGCCTTTTGTAAACATTCACAGTGTGTATTGCTCTATGAGAATTTCACTATTGGATTCACATAATTTTCCAAGAAAACTCCCTTTCACAAAGTTCTGCAACAAGTAATATAAAAGTGATCTTTTATTGTCTTAAAAGAAAATCCCTTTAGAAAAGAAGGAAGTGAACCAGGACCAAGGCAGCTAGCTGAGATCAGTGAGTCAGTGTGTTCCATAAATTATAGCTCTGACATTGGTTTGAATGAGTGTTTATGCTTCCAAAATAAATAACTACATATATAAATTAAAAATTAAAAATAAACAGAGTACAGTGGCACCAAAGAGTATAGCAATAGCCACAGAATCGATTAGCTTCATAAAACAGAAAGGATTATTAAGGGCATGTCCTCTCAGTCACATGCCAACACAGAAATATATATTTAAACAGGACACCATCCAAGGGCCAGTGGAACACGGAGAAATCACTGCCCCTAATCGGTTGTGAAAGTTAAGTCTCTGGTGTGAGTGGGAGAGAGGAGTCTGTGTGTGTACTTACCTTCTGTGGCCTCAGTTGGTGAGACAAGGAAGAGCAAGCGTGGGATTATGCTGGCTTCCGTGTTCTCGGAGACATAAGCAGTCATTGGGTGAAATGGTCTCTCCAGCCAGGGAAGTTCCTTCAGTTTTTTATGAAGACCCCAAACTCTAATTCCCTGAGAAGCTTCCACCTACGTGTTCTTTATGATGCAGACAGAAATTTGGACGAGTGGCCAAAAACTGACCTGGGTGAGTCCTTGGTTACTACCTGGAGAGCATAGTTGTACTGGAAAGACACAAGTCCCCTAAGACTTGAACTCACACACATTCTTTTAACACTCTATTCCTTACTCCTTAAACTTTCCTCTTGGCCACAGTAAAATATGGGTGTTAGAACTTTTTGATGCTAATTCCACGGGTATATTTTCAGAGAGTCGTATCAGTTCTAATCTTTCTTTGGATGTGTTCAGATTCCTGAATTTCTTTTGCTCATATTATTCCTGTCCACACCGTGGTTCTCTGATTCCTCCCTATGTTCAGCATTTCTGTATGCAGTTGTCTTGATACCTGGAGTTGACTTCCTCAGTGATTTAGGCACAGAACTTGTCTTTTCTGCAGATGGCAGAAATACAATCATTTCTGCTTTACTTTAAAGCCAATAAGAACTATGATTTATGGTGCAGGTCTGTGTGCCTCATTAGCAGAAGCAACTAAGAACCTTCTAGGAAAAGTATATTAGAGTCCCCTTGAACTCCTACATAATTTCAGTATGTGATTTTTTTTTCCCCTCCTAGATTTCTCAAAGTTTTATTGGGTAGGCTTGTTAGTGTGAAGTTCGGCTAGTCTCACCAGTAAGTTGCCAAGCCCCTTGGGAACTAATCCTGCCTTTTGTTTGCCCTATTATCATGTGATTGTTGCAGGCTTAGATGATACTTTGTGGCCAATTTAAGAGTTTTGAAACCTATTAAAATATTCCTGGTGAAGGCTAAGATCTTCCTCCATTTGACCATTTCCTGTTTTAGTTATTTTCAATATCTAACAAAAGTAAAGCTTTACTACTTTTAAAGCATAATTTGGGAGCTCTTGGCACTGCACAGGGAGTCTGGATGAGTACTAAAAGACTGACTTACTTGTAGGGAGTGGCGCAACAGCCCCATTGCTGCCTCCCCACCTCTCTCCTATGGGCATATGATGTACCTGCCTACATTAACCATAATCCTCTCCTGCTTAGGGTTAGGGTTAGGGTTAGGGTTAGGGTTAGCCAGGGCGTGGTGGCGCGCGCCTGTAGTCCCAGCTACTTGGGAGGCTGAGGTGGGAGGATCGCTTGAGTCCAGGAGTTCTGGGCTGCAGTGCGCTATGCCGATCGGGTGTCCGCACCAAGTTCGGTATCAATATGGTGACCTCCCGGGAGCGGGGACCACCAGGTTGCCTAAGGAGAGGATTATGGGTAATGTAGGCAGTACATCATATGCCCATGGGTGGGGGGGAGGCAGCAATGGGGCGGTCGCGCTGCTCCCTCACTTGCTCAGGCTTCAGTCAAAGCCTCTTCACGGAGGCAGCACCACGCCTTCATGTTCCCTGAGATGTGGGATCTGTCAACACTTGTTACTCTTACACTAAGGAAGTCTAGAAATTGCCTTGAGGTGGGGGAAGAACCTTGTCTGGCAACTCAGTGGGGGTCTCCTGCTCTGCAGCCTCTATGGGAAAAGTACAGCATCCTGCCTCTACCACCCTCCTGCAGGGTGACTTTAGGTGGCACCTCTTCCCGGCTGGTGGGGATTCCCTGAAATGATCTGAAACATCAGATGCATCACTGTCTGGTGTGAGGCTCCCAAAGATGAACCAGATCGGGATAGATTCTCATAGCATCTGGTCTCCCAGAGAAATGGGAGTTTAGTATTTAGGTTTCAATACCTAGAGCCTACTGGCTGCCATGGGAACTGGTAGCCACTGCAGGCCTAGAAAACCAGCCAGCCATGCTACCACATGCCTGATGCCACTGGGAGAGTCTTGGTGTAGTCACATGTGTCTGCAGAAGCCTGTCCCATACCCCAACACTTTCCTGGGAACCTAGGTTAGGAGAAACCCAGGTGACTGGCCCAATACTGTGGATAGGCAGCCAATGCAGGAAGCACATGAGACCTCACAACTGGTCGTCTGGAGTAACCCAGGAAAGTGTCAAGACAAAGGAGCAAAAGGCAATTTCAGACCTGTAGCCCACACAGAAAACGTCTAAGAGACATACATACAGAATAAATTGGAAGCTGTACACTTGAAATTCCTGAAAGGATGGGAACTGGCATGAAGAAATAACTTCATGAGGCTGTAAAAGTGATCAGATCAGAAATAATATCTCAGGTAAGAGAACAAATCAAAGACATAATGAAAGAATTGGTGAAAAAATCTAAAGACACAGATAAAAAGAGGGCACACAAAAATGAAGGAAACCTTGAATGAATAGTATAAATAAGAATTACAATGCATGAACAGATTCAAAGAGATATCCAGGAAGTTAAAAACTCCATTGAAAGCTGCCCAAACCACTTTCAGACCTGGAAGACGATATTGCAGTTAGCGGTCATGAAAAGAAAGATCTCCTAAAAGTAATAAGGAAATGAGGAAATAACAATTCAATGGCTACAAGACAATGCAAAGAAAAATAACTTAAGAGTAATAGGTGTCAGCAGAAAAGCAAGAAACACAAATGACATAAAAAAGAATTAATAGCAGAAAACTTCCCAAGCATGGGAAAAGGAACTGACATGCAGATAAGTGAGATATACACAACTACAACTTGCCATAACCAAAATAAATATATACTAGGGATATAGAAATCAAGGTCCCAGAAATTCAGCACAAGAACACAATATTAAAGGCTGTTAGAGAAAAGAAACAGATCACCTATAAAGGAAAGCCCATCAGAATCATGACAGCCTTCTCAACACAAATTATCAAGTCCAGAAGAGTTTAGAGTGAAGTGTTTCAAGTCCTGAATGAATATGACTTCCAACCCAGATTGGTGCCCTGAACACTATCTTTCAAAATTGATGAAAAAATAAGATACTTTCATGATAAAGAACAGGTAAGAGAATTTATGACCATCAAAATCAAGCCTACAAAAAGCATTGAAGGATATTCTATGGAGAGAGATATAGATGATCACAGTTCCAGAAACAGTAGCAGAGAAGCATCACTGATCAGGGCAGGCAATTGAATGGAGGGGAACCAATGGCAGGAGGATAGTATGGCCGAGATGAGCCAGTGCGTGTTGGTTATAACCATTAATGTAGATGGCCTCAATTCACCAATAAAAAGAAACATGGGCAGAGTGGATCAGGAGGCAGGATCCATCAGTATGCTGTAGATGAGAGACACATCTGAATTGAAAAAGAAATTCATGTACTGAAAATCAGAGGAGAGAAGACAATGTTCCATGTGATTGGAACCCAGAAAAAAGTAAGAGCAGCTTATCCATCAACTACAGAATGGATAAGAAAGATACAGTATTTTTATACAAGGGAAAGCTACTTAGCTCTAAATAGTATTATCTCAAGACTCTTGTAGGTAAATGGCTGCAACTTGAGATCAAATAGTTCAGACTCTTATATTATCTATTATGTCCACCCTTTTGACTGGACCGATTCTGTCCTGTTATGTCTCATTTGGTTTTACTCTCTTCCAAAAAAGCAATAAGAACCGTGGGAGCAATGAAACCCAAAATGTGTAATAGTCATTGTACAAAAGAGAGGAAAAGAAAGTGCTCTAAACTATATAACAGCATGTATATTTAAGTGTATAAGATAGAAAATGATATCACAGAGTTTTATTGCATCATTGAACAGAACTGTTTGCAGTATCATTGTTGGAATGTCCACTCTACAAGCTTTAATCTTGTGACTTGAACAATTATTTTTAAGATGGCAATATGTAATCCATTAACTAGTGATTTCCTACTGTTCATTTTTTCTTCTGTAAATCTGTATAACTTGTACCCTTTCACTTTTTTTTTCTTTTATCCTTAAATAAAAAAAATAGTTCAGACTCACTTGGGTAAGCATTATGTTGTCTCCCTATTAAAAAATCCTGAAGGTGTTAGTGGGATCCATAATGCACAATAGATACTGTGAAAGTGAAGGGGAGGAAGCATCTATAAAAGGAAGGTAGTAGCCATTGTTAATTTTCTATTATCTTGTTTTGAAGTCCTTTATGATTTTCGTTGTTTTGTTTTGGTTGGCTTTATTCTGTGTCATTTTGTTTGGTTTTATTCTCTTTAAAATTAAAAAAATATACAAAGAAACAAAAAGTCATTTTCAAAACTCTCCTTGTTGGCCTGTTCCCTGCTTTGACTACCTTTTCTAGAAACACACTGGGGTGATACGATGATTGAAATTATCAACTTTTGTATGTTTAGTGGTCCTGCTTCAGAAATGTCAATGTATTTTGAAAACTTTTAGATATTTGTTCAGTTCAAATGAGACTTCTTGTTATTGTTGCTGTTGTTTTATATAATCTTTTTAGCAGATTCTCTTCCCAAGTACTCTTTGGTAAATCTGAAAAAATAGGAACTGCTTACAAATAAATATTAACAGTTGTAGCAACTCTTTGAATAGGCAAACATGCAGGTGCATGGTAGCTTCTGCATGGGGGTAAGAACTTAGTGAGTGGATCAGACTAAATTTTTTTCCAGTAATCCAAAGGAAAGAAGTAATTGGCTGACTTTTCCTGAGTACATACTTCATTCAAAGGTTCAGTGAGCATAATTTTCTGCCCCAAACTGTGCCACCTTCTGATAAAGGAACTTTGTCACTATTAGATGCAAGCAACTCTATAAGTACTGCTTAAAATATTTAAACATTGGTGTTGCCTATACATTAGGACATTCCATGTGAGCAATATGGGAGAGTTTGCAATAAGGACTATTCTACAAAGTCTAGAGAAAATGGTTGTTTTTAATGGTTCTTTTAATGATATTCTTGGATATATTGAGTACATTATGAAATTGCAGAATGGAATGGTCAGAGTTTATATACTTCAGGAGTTGATAACTTTTTCAGTAAAGGCTAGGGAGTAAATAGTTAAGGGCCTACAGGTCGGGTGGCTTGGCAGGACTTTTTACCTTGGCTCTCGTTTGAAAGCAGCTACAGAGAAGAGGGACATGAATGCACGTGACTGTTTTCCAATAAAACTTAAGGCCATTGGCATTTGGTTTTTATATAATTTGTGTCACAAATTTATAATTATGTGTTACAAAAATATTATTTCCAACTGCTGAAAAATGTGAAGCTACTTGTAATTTGTGGATAGTTCAGAACTCCATGCACTGGATTTGACTGTGGGCCATGATTCCTTGACATTCGATATAGTGAATTAGTTAGGGAACTGAGCTCAGAAGAAGTTAGGAGCACATTTCTTTGTTCTCTAGATATTAAATCTCCAACATAACATTCTTGGTTATGGACTATATTCTTCCTGGTGGAGGTAAATGAGTGTCTTATGGAGCAGAGGTAAGGAGATTTATGAACAAAAAGTTTACTCCTGACAATGAATCTTTAAATCTCTGAAGAGCTCAGTTCCACTGCCACAACAGGCATGTTTAAAAGTGACATAAAATTCAGTTTGGTGTGAAACAATAAAAGTCTGTTCATTTAGCACAAGAATACAAGAACATTACTAACTGTAGTACCATGTTGTATAATAGATCTCTTGAACTCTGTCCTAACTGAAAGGTTTTTGTGCTTTGACCAATATTCTGTCTCCTCCCCAGTCCCTACAAATAACAGTCAACTCTCTGCTTCTAAGGGTTCAGTTTTTTTTAGATTCCACATATAAGGAGCACATGTAGTATTTGCTGTCTTTCAGCACCTGTCCTATTTTACTTAACGTTAAGTCTTTCAGGCTTATCCATTTGGTTACAAATGACAGCATTTCCTTCTTTTTTGACTTGGAGTAGTATTCCACTGTGTCTGTACCACATTTTGTTTGTTTGTCTGTTGATGGGCACTTAGGTCATTTCCACATCTTGGCTACTGTGATTAATGCCACAATGAGCATGGAAGTGCAGATGTCTCTGACACACTGATTTCATTGCCTTTGAATACATATGCCAAGTAGTGAGTTTATGGGATCACATTGTGGTCCTATTTTTAATAGAAATAAATGATAAGCATATGAGGTTAAAAAAAGGCCCTGTCATTGGCTGCTTTGTATTATTTTGGTAATATACTAGTTATTTTAAAAGTAGATGCCAATATTTTCTTCACTAGAATTCTTATTTTATCATTATAGGGTTATAGTTTTTAGAGGTTAACTTTAGGAACATATTTTCACAGGGTTATTCAATTAACATTTTCATTTTATGTATCTGTTAATTAGTTTCAAATATAATATTTTTTCCCTTTCTTCCAAAGATAGTTTATTTTAAAGACTTGCATAAAAAGAACACTGAATGACATGGACTAGAGTGCTTATAGCAGCAATCTTTTGTGATTGCTATATCGCAAGCAACAAAAATATTTTAAAGAAATGTAATTTAAAAATTAAAATGTGATATATGCGCATAATAGAATATAATACAGCAGCAGGAGTGGGTAGCTTGCAGCTATATTTGAAAATACAAATGTGTCTCAAAAACACAACTTTATGAGAAACAAGTCTTATAAACTAGTAATATAGTATAATGCATTTCATTGAAAAAATCATGTAATATTGTTAGAGGTCAAAAGAATGGCTACCTTTGAATGTACAGGAAAGGGTTGAAAGGGAGGCTTGTGGAGTTGATAATATTCTTTTTTCTTTCCTTTCCTTCCTCTTCTTTTCTTTTTTTGCACCAGGAATCAAACTCAAGACCTCATGCTTGCCAGGCACACACCGTGTCATTGAGCTATATCCTCAGCCCAAATTCTGTTTCTTAATCTGGGTGCAAGTTACATGAAACTATTTTGCAAACATTCTTCGGGCTGAATATTATGTAATGTGTACTTTTCTATGTGCATATTTTAGCTCAGCAAAAAAATTAAAGGGAGAGAAACTTAGCTTGCTGAAGCATTAGCCTTTAAATGCAAGATGAGGAAATAGTGTGGACAAAAGAAAGTTGTTATTCTACTTCAAATAGTTTTAAAATATTCTGGCTGTGGCTATTTCTATAAAAGCAAAGTCATGACTCAAAAAGAAAATACTGCTAGTGAGAAGCTATCAGGGACTAAACCTTGTCTTAGAAAATGACTCTCCAGGAATCCCCAGTATGTCTGGGTCTTCATCATTCTCGGTGGAATAACCACTTCTCATTCTCCACTGAGTGAAGCCAACAGCACTGTTTTCCACCGATGTTTTATAAAATGGTTTCATTTGTTTCTTTTATTGTTTTTGTATTCTGAGAGGCATAGACTGATTTTTCCTCTCCTGTTCTGCCTTTTTCATTCTATGATACCAAAATCTGGCCTGTACACTAAATTCCCACCTTTGAGGTCTTCCTCTGTGCCTGACTGCCTTTCCTTGTCTGCGTGGAGGAGGAAACAGGGAAAGAAGGCACCCTCCCAGGGCTGGAGCAGCTGGATCAGCTGGAGCTGCTAGAGGATAGCACAGGGACACTGCCTCAATTCACATCATCTCCAGGTGGGGGTCACTAACCCCATGCAGCAGGGATTTTCAGAGAGGAAGACTTAAAAAACTAGCGGATGTGTACCTGTGATGTCCGACTTGACAATGCCACAGCTTTCCTAGAGAACCCAGTGTGGCAGGCAGTCAGATTCTATTTAGGGTTAGTTAAGTTTACAACTTCCTGGATGGTACAGTTCCTATACATATATCAAGTACCTAACATATTAAAAATTGTACTCTACAGAGGGTGCTGGGAAACCAAGCAACCAGCTCGCCTCCCTGCTAGGTGGTAGTGAGTCTACGGGTGCATGGGCTAAGAATCAAACACCCCCCCCCCCAATTAGCAAATGGGAGCCGGCGGTCTGAGCATCTCTTGGGAGGTTGACCATAACAAATAAGGGGGATTTCCGTCTACCATCTCTTTGAAGGCAAATATTTTTACCACTGTTTTGCTTTATTCTGATTAATGGTACTGCTCTATTCAATATCCTATTTTGATAAGTTTTATAATGTTCTGTGTTTCATTTTATTTTGCTATACCTGGTTATAAGAGCAACTATTGTGAAGATAATGAAATATACTGTGGTACCTATTACTGTTACCCTGATAAACTGTGATGAAGTTCTGTACCAATTTCACTACACTGTCTAAAGTGGCAAAAAAAAAAAAAAAAAAAAAAAAAAAAGAAAGAAAGGAAAAGAAAAGAAATGAAGAGAGACAATAACAACAATCAACAAGAGATAATGTAGTAATTAACGTTGTAAAAGTGGTTTTGAAGGAAATAAACAGAATCATGGTAAAAAGTTACACTGTACATTTGCCCAATTTTCTTGTGTGTACATAATTTTTCTAATATTTAACGTGTATTGACAAGTATCAACTGATCAAAGTTGTAGAGAGTTCCCAATCTTGGATCTTTTGATAACCCTTGTATAGGCTGAAGCTTTCCTGTCCATCCCATGTTCTGCCAAAGGAGAGATTTCAGGGATGGGACAGTTGGGAAAAGCCAGAGGCAATTAACAGCTTCTGCCTCAGTGAGGGGGTGCTGCCAGTGTTTCACACCATTCAGTGACAACATATTGGTGTGGATGCTGCAGGTGGGCAAGGGTTACTCCAGAAGTTAACTGGAGGTCATCTGGAGCAACAGGCCTGAGAGGATCGTCATTCCCAACGCAGGCTTCCTGTCGCAGGAGACATTCCCCCTGCCTCCCTCTCTCTGGGTCCCCGCTCCCTGTCTTCCTCCTCTTTTTTCTCCCCCTCCCTTCCCTCCCTCTCCCCGTCCCCTTCCTCCTTATTCCCTCTCCCTCTCCTCCCACCTTCCTCTCTCCTGGGCATTGAACCTTACATCCCCAGGCTTTTTTTTTTTAGGCAGGATATCACTATGTGGCCCAGGTTGGGCGCAAACTTGTGATCCTCCTGCCTTGGCTTCCCAGAGCGCTAAGAAAACATCGCTAGTGTCAGATCTCTTTCCAAATAGATGACAAATTTTGATACATATAAAAATGTGTCAACGTCTGGACCTGGTGGTAAAAAGATCGGTGCTCAGCTCATGTGCCTGAAGCCAAGCGCTGGCGCTGGATCCTTAACATGTAGATGATGCTGCACACAGGTTTCCTGGAGTCCCACCCTGACTCTCCAAACCTTAGGAAGGGAGCTTTACATTTTTTATAAGAGTGGTGAGAGGATCCCTTCATGCCCTGGATGCAGGGCATACTCTTGCCTTTCTAGCCTTCATTTTCCATGTCTGAATGGAAAAAATCCCAGAAACCTAGTCGCCTGTATTGCCAATATTTTCTTACAAAGTAGACATTTGACAGTGAAAGCAAAGAAATACGAGATATGAAAACTTGAAAATTGGTGAATATAAGTATAAAATTAGAATCAGTCCTATGAAAGAGAAGACTATCTTTTGTCACTATTACAGTCGACATTGAACTAAGAAGTCTACTCAATGAAGTCAAAAAATATAAATAAAAATCCTAAAGATTGGAACGAAAGAGGCAAAATTATCATGCTTATAGATTAGGAGACTGTCTACCTAAAAAATGAGAGATAGTCAACTACTGGGATTAGAGTTTAGCAAGTAATCGTTCTGAAATGTGAGCAGGAAACCAAATTAACACATAATTCACTTATTTAAAAATATTTGTGGAGAAGATTTATCTAGAAAGGAAGCATTTCATGTTAGCTGTTCTCTTTATGCTCAAAAATCACTAAAAATGATCCTGACCTGGCCTGGGGATGTAGCTCCGTGGCAATGAGTGCCTGCCTGGCAAGTATAGGGTTCTGAGTTCAATTCCCAGTACTCCCCTCCCAAATTATACTGATTTATAATGTTCTTTAAGCAGCTAACATTCTTTGTGTTATTTTCCCATAGGCTTTAATTTTCCAAAAATATCCTCTTCATAATAGTAATTTTACCATGTCTTTAATGATATCATAATGCCTGTGAAGGTCAGTTTTATATGTCCAGACCATTCAGACGACATCAGACCATTCTTCTGTTCTCCATAGCAACTCTGCTCTTGGCTACCTAAAATTTCCACTTAGAAATATCAGAGGAACCCAAAACATGCCTGCTATGTTTTGCAAGGATAAGACTTGTCTCTTAGCAGTTTCTGTACAGGAAGCGTAGTCCCCAGTATGGCACTGTTGAGGTGTGCATATAAGGGATGGGACCAAGTGGAGGTAATTAGGTCATAAAGATTCTACTCTATGATGGAGTAACCCTGTCTTTCAAGAATGGGCCGTCTGGTAGGAGTAGGTTAGTTGCTGCAAGAGTGAGTGTTGTGGTGAGCTCGGGCACCCCTTCCATTCTCTTCCTTTCCTGTGTGCATGTGTCACCCTCTGTGTGTAGCTGGTTCCTTTTTTATTTCTCTGCCATGTTAGGACAGTCAGGGAACCCTTGCTAGGATGCTGATTGCATGCAGTTTGGACCCTCCAATCATATGAATCAGGAGCCAAATAAGGCTCTCTCTTTTTGATAGCACCGAGCATCAACTATTTTGTTATAGTAATAAAAACAGACCAAGCCCATGCCTATTCAAGGAGACTCGGGACTTTTCACACCGCTACCAACTTGACCCTACTTGCTCCTCTTTCAGTGTGCTTTGTCTCTTTGAGGAATCACTGAAATTCCTGCATCGGAAACTGCGGGCCCAGTCTTGACCATTTCCTCTCTGCCACATCCACTTCATCAATTCTGTATTGCTACTACTTACATCTTTTCTGTAATCTCACTTCGTTTTCCACCTTTTGCGCTTCAACTTGCTCTCTTTCTGGCTTGCACAGGTAGAATGTCAGTCCATTCTAGCTTCCTTCTGGTTCTTCGCACAGCAGCCAGCGTGATCTCACTGTTAACAACTCACCATGTCTTTCCTGTGGGTGTATCTTGCTTCCCCTACCACCCTGTACACCACATTCTCCCGTACTCCGCGGTCAGCCCACTGGTCTGCTCTCAGTTCTTCTGCATATCAGTTCTCCTACTATTACTGGGCTTGCTCACATACTTTTTCTTTGAATAGACAATCTGTTCTTCCATCTTTTAAAAAAAACCTTGCTCTGCAGATAGATCATCTCAAAAGTCAGCTCCCCAGGGATACTTTACCAAGTCCCTATCTTGGTTCCCCAAGATACATTTCACACAGAAATTTATTCTTTTTCTTCAAAGCGCTTGATTCAGGTTTTCAAAAATATTTGTTTGTGATTTATTAGTTGAAAATTTATCTCCATCATACTGTAAACACCATAGTACTAGTCAACTGTTCACTGAGATGAATGCAGAGGTTCCAGTTTTTATGTAGAATTTTGCATTTATTCAGATCTTGATATACATTAAATAAAATAGTGACTCAGTAGCACAAGGTGACTATAACTGATGTCAGGTGCTATGGTCACTGGGCAAATTAGAATTTATTTTTCCATTCAGTGCCTGAAGCTCACTCTTATATTTATTGATCCATGGACAGCAAAAAAAAAATAGTCTCTTCCTGGGGTTTTGCATCCTTAAAAGTGTAGTGAATGTTGGCAGAGTGGACACTTCAGAGAAGGGCCGTGGTGGCAGAGGAGCTCCTGTCTTCTTGCTCACAGTCTTTTGTTTCTTAAATCAGTGCTTCTAAAGCTTTAGCAAGCATCAGGATTGAGTTGTCAAAACACAGATTTCTGTGGCCCACCCCAGAGTTTCTGATTTAGTAATGATAATTTACATTTCTAACAAGTTCCCAGATGCTCTTGGTGCTGCGGGTGTTGGAACACATTTAGAGGACCACTACTTTAAGTCATTCCAGCATGGAACTCAGTCCCAGACCTAGCTCCCATGCCATGGCTCTCTTGTCTTTGTGACTATAAGTCATGTGTTTGAAGGAGTGGACATTAGATGGGCAGAGTGTGATTCCACAGAGGGCTCTGAGTTACCAACATTACTCTATCCGATAGCTAACATGTTATTGGTAACTAATTGCATCTCTGGGTATTTTAAGAAATGCAGTGCATTAATTCAAGTGTCTAAATAAGAGGATATTTTTTGTTTTGAACTCAGGTGATCTTCCGTTTGGGCTGAACAGCAGATGGAGAGTACAGCAATGTCTTGTGGCAGAGGCAGGCCACCCACCGTGGGTCCCGGGAAGCAGATGAATGCCAGCTGCAGAGAAGGAAGCACAAGGGGAGCTGCAGAAGGAGCTCAGGTGGGTGCGGCCCTTTGTGGGTGATGTGGGATATCAGTCTAGTCTATTTCAAAAGGCTTGAAGGAAGACAGGTATGACATGACAGTATAGTATTGTACATAAAGCTTTAGCTGAAGAATGCTTTGAGAAATAGTCATGGCTCTTGTTCTGTTTTGCTAATTTACACCTCTGGCCTAAGATTCTTTCACTCATAGAAATGGAGTTAGTCGAGATAAAGGGTCAGTGAACTTTTTCCTCTACAGGGCCAGATAGTGAATGTTTTAGGATTTTTGGGTCATAGCATCTCTGACACAGGTATTGAACTCTGCCTTTATAGTGTGAAAACAGACCTAGATACTCTGTAAGTTAATGGTTGTGGCTATGTTCTCCTAAAATGTGTTTATCCAAACAGGTAGAGGAGAGACCATCCTAGATTGTGGATGATTAATGCTGGATTTTTCTGTCATATATTCCTGTCAATAACAACAAAACAATTCCACATGCATGTTTCAACAGCTGTAGATTGCTTTGTAAATAATAAAATCTTTAAGAATTTGATATATTATACACACTAGAAAACATACCCTTAAAACGAAAGTTTGAAAGGAATATGATAAAACCAATAAAAACAAATGATCCAATTTCCCCTGCATTCTAATGGTTCTTTTTCCGTATGCCTTGGAGACTTTTGGAGGCCATTCATCTGGACAGTGTCAAAGGTTCTTTGGTGTTCCCATTGCTATTGTCACATATGCCATGCCACCTATACCCAAGGACATACAGTTGCCAGGGGATTTTTGGCTAAATTAACTCGTGTTTACCTTGGATAGTCTGTGCCAACAGAGAAGAGGAGGTGCGGGCAATGAAAAGTACGAGCTGATGCGGTGTGGTACCCAGCCCAGAGGCTGGCCCTCCTCCCAGGCTGGCACGTGGGGAGACCCTGTGGAGGACGAGGCCGCTGGGAAACATCAGTTGTGGATAGTTGAATATTTATGTAAAGAAAAGTCCCCATAAATGTTTAGTTGTGAAAGGAGCTGTGGAAATCTGCCGTTCGTCCCTTTGTGTTTCAGATGAGATCTTTGTGTTCTGTGATAGCTAATCAGGGGAAAAGTTGGGCCTGGAACTGGAGACTTCAACATTTTCACCAAAGCCTTAGTTTTTCTTTGTGTCCTTTCATGCCTTCCATTTTAGAACAATCCCCTTTTCAAATCATTATGAGCTACAACGACAAGAATTGCCTGTCTCCATCTCCATGCGAACACTTAAGTAACCATTGTCACTAATACAGGAGCATTCCTGAGACTGGGGGAGAGATATGTTTTGTGATCTTATTTCCAGCCTCTTCAGCTTACCTTAAACTGTAGGTATATGGCCACCTGGAACCTAAAGAAAACACACCACTAACTTGGCAGAGAGCAGTGCACTCACTTACCGTATCCTGTGGTGAGTGTGGTGGAATGAACAAGGACTCCAGTGTCATCCACAAGAATGTGTGAAGATTCTTTTATGAATTCTCTTTGGGTAAAAAAGGGTGATACTACATGTGGGGCAGCCTTGCTAGCGCTTCTCCGAGGCTGGCCGTCTATCTGGCACGGTTTCATGAGACTAGAAAGTGAACGCTGAAGATCTATCTGCAGTGGACAGATCTGACCTGGCACTAAGCTGGGTCTCCGAAGGCGGCTCTGACGTGATTCCTCGTCCAGGGCTCAAAGAGGATTGTAAGTGTAACTAGGGTGGAGTTGAGAGACGAGGCAGGGCGTTTGGGCCGCTTGTGCTGGGATGAGCACAGCAAGCGGCCTTTGGTCACCCTGGGCCTTCGCTTGGGGCGGCCGGACGGCTGTGCTGTGCACGGCGGCTGTGCAGGCTGTGCTGAGCAGCCCGCCTGACTTCCGTGAGGAGGTCCGGTGTGGGCCGCACGCCTCCTGCTCCGAGCCGACTGGCATTTCTGCACGGGTCCATTTGCCAGTTGCTTCCTTTTTGAATGTACTTCTGGGCATTTCCCTTTCAGAGAAGCCTCGGGATGGAAGTTCCCTTCCTCTAAGTTACCATTTCCATGAAACATAGAAAATTTCTCGGTAGGTGGATGCCAGAAGTTTTGGGTTTTTTTGTTTTTCCCTTCCTTCTTTCACCTGAGAATAAGGACGAACATTCCCTCCCAACAAGGTACTGAACACAAAAATGCCGCCCGCACTGTCTGGTTCTGTGGTTGGTCTCTTTAGTTGGTGGTAACTTCTTGCAGTAAGGTCAGTAGTGACTAGCTGTTTAAAAGCAGCATACCTCTAGAAGAGGAGTTTAAAGCTTCCTTTCTCTTTTATATCTTCTGGAGATTTATTTCGCTCAGAGGCTCTTTTGTATGTTTTGATGGTTAGTTCTGCTTTGAGTACAAATTAGAGAGTGGTTCCCCGCTCTGGTTTCCATTTTCAATCAATCAATGAGAGTATATGCCAGAAATATTCAGTTTTTGAACTTCATCAAAGAAGTAGGGATTTTGGATGAATGTCAAAGTGGAAAAAACACCAGGCAAAATCAGAATATTCTCTGCAGTGTAAGTGTCTGATTTATCGAGTTCTATCTTTTCCTTTTGGAAGGCTAAAACTTTGCAGCAATTCTCAGCTTTTCACATCCCCTTCCTCTTTTTTCTTTAATGCCTGTGATAAAATTTCTTCTTGCTCTGATATTTGAATATAGATTTCTGCCTTAGGAAAATCATAGCTCACAAAATTGTCTCAGACAGGCATGAGATTTGGTACTCTGCAATTTTCCAAATGCAAAAGTCAAGGGAGAAAAATCATTGAAATGCTTCCAACGGAGCCCAGTGCCTTCTTAGAAGAGTGTGGCTTTGTGTGTTTGCCAGATCTGTACCTGATGCTAAGTGTAAGAGGTAAACATCATTCCATAGCCAAACTGAGAAGTTTTCTGGGAGTGGAGGATGGGAGGATTTGGGGGAAGTGCTCGACAAAATGCTGACGGCATTTTCCAGGATGGAAAGTAAATAGGGGTTTTGTGTTGGTCTCTGAGTACAGAACTGGTAAAAGCTCCAAACAGAAAAACAAAAATCTTCCAGATGTATGTTCTAGCAAAAGACGTCGTGTTATCTACCTCTGTCCAAAAAAGAAAAACACAAAAATCCATTGAGGGTAAACAGCACCTTCTGTAATGCTTCCAATGCTTCACTGCACACCTTCACAGGTCGACTGACATTGTTTCCATTGTCAGGGGATGACTTAAGACCCACAGATAATCAGGTGAATTGTCTGTTTCTGAATGGAAGCCTTCCTGCTCATGAATGTTGCTCAAAAGCTAATCACAGTTGATGTATGGGGACCACATTCCTTCTAAATGCACCTTTCATTCTAAGGATGTTTGTGCCTTTGGTTGAAGAACAATGCCACGTCCCACCCCCGCTCTTAGGTTATTCCCTGTGACTGGAAGAAACCCTTAGATTCTTCAAATCTTCAGCTAGACTGAAGAAGACTTGTCGACTTCTTGTGCATGAATGAAATTTTGTCATATTTATTCAAGGACCTCATTGACATCTCTCAAAACAAATGCAGTTTGGACATCTAATTCTTATACTCACCATTGAGAAGGATTAAGGATATAGTTAAATGATGAACGTCCTCATTCATCTTTTCTCTCTTAGGATTATCATTGATCTGATGGGATTCCATTCTGTTTGGGAAGAAATCACTTGTATTCTGTGATTTCTTCAGCTTTTGTACCAATTCTACTAGTGGATGTCTTGCAAATGTCTCTGGGTCCTTTTAAATTCTCACTCCTCTACAGTAGTTTGGGAGGAGCCACACTTACGACCCGATGCTATAATTCTTGCTGCAAGCCATCACATTTTAAAAGCCTATGTTCCATTTCCTCCGTTAAACACCGGCTGCTGCAACGTCAGGGCCAAAATTCTTCATCATTTTCTGCTCTTACTGCTTCCACCTGTACCTCAGCAAAGAGAACAGGTCCCTGCTAATAACTTATATTTCTAAGACCCTTCCCTGTTAGAAAGTGCTTTCACAAGCATCCTCCTACCCAATTATATGAGTTGAACTAAAATCAACTGAAGTAACTGAGTCGGACACAATCTCAGTAGGGATTAGAAGCTCAGGCAGAGGACAAGTAGCATTAGATGGGGCTCAGGAAGCCCACAGATGTTGCAGAGTGGCAGACTGCTACCCACAGCTATTTTCTGAATATGCAGGTTTTACTGGGTGGTTTGATCCTGCTCCCCTAAGTGAATATACTCTCAGAACCACAAAAAGAACTCATATTAACTCTCTAGCTTCCATAAAGCTAGAGAGATGGGTTGTGGATAATGTGAGGTTCATTTTTATTTTCCTGATAAGAATAAAGCTAATCAGAACAGAACAATCCTATTGATACAGGACGTCAAAACCAGATAGTAGGAAATTAACAATGGATACCATAATATATCCCTTTATCTTTAAAATAGCTGCTCATACGTCAGACACAGTAAAATGAAACAGGACAAGACAGAATAAGACCAAATGTAACAAACTATGAAAACAATACAGAAATTCAAAGCAAGGTAATAGGAAATTAACAATGGTTGCCATCTTCCTTTTTTAGACATTTCTGCCTCTATCACTTTTATAGTATCTGTTGTACATTTTGGATCCCACTAACTCCTTCAGATTTTTATGCTAGGAGATAACATAATGTTCACCCATATAAGTCTGAACTATATGTCCCACCCATCACTATGATCTCAAGTAACATCCATCTACCTACAAGAGCCTCAAGATTATCTTTCTTTATAGCTGAGTAGCTTTCCATTGTGTGAAAATACTGTATCTTTCTTATCCATTCTGTGGTTGATGGGCAAATTACCCCCACATATTCTCTCCTTTAACTTTCAGCCTATGGATTTCCTTTTGAGTTAAATGTATTTGTTGTATATAGCATATCAATGGATCTTGTTTTTTGATCCACTCTGCCTGTGTTTCTTTTTATGAGTGAATTGAGGCCATCTACATTGGTGATTACAACTGGCACGCACTGACTTGTTTCTGCCATGCTTTTCTCTTGCTGTTGGCCTCCCACTTCCTCTCTTCATTCAGTTGTCTGCCCTGTTTGGTGATCCCCCTCTGCTGCTGTTTCTGGAACTGTGGTCATCTTTACCACTCTCTAGAATATCCTTCAGCCTTGTGTGCTTAGTTCGGTGGTCATGAATTCCTTTAGCTGTTCTTTATCATGAAAGTATCTTATTTCATCATCAGTTTTGAAAGATAGTTTTTCAGGGTACACCAATCTGGGTTGTAAGTAATTTTCTTTCAGGACTTAAAACACTTCAAACTCTTCTTGACTTGATGGTTTGTGTTGAGAAGTCTGTCGTGATTCTGATGGGTTTTCCTTTATAGGTGATCTGTTTCTTTTCTCTAACAGCCTTTAATATTGTGTTCTTGTGCTGAATTTCTGGGATCCTGATTATTATATGTCTGGGTGTAGATTTCTTTTGGTTATGGCAAGTTGTAGTTGTATATGTCTCACTTATGTGTATGTCAGGTCCTTTTCCCATGCTTGGAAAGTTTTCTGCTATTAATTCCATAAATCATCTTTTTATGTCATTTGTGTTGACCCTTGCTTTTTTGCTGACACCTATTTCTCTTAAATTATTTTTCTTTGCATTGTCTTGCAGTCATTGAATTGTTATTTCCTGGTTCCTCATTATTTTTAAGAGATCTTTATTTTTCATGATCACTAGCTACAATCCTGCCTTTGAAAAATCTATCTTCAGTTTCTTTCAAGTGATTTTGCTAGCTTTCAGTGGAGTTTTTACTTTCCTGGATATCTCTTTGTATCTGTTTCATGCATTGTAATTTTTATCTATGTTGTTCATTAAAGATTCCTGTCATTTTCCTATGATCCTCTTTTTAAAAAATCTTCTTTAGATTTACTTACCAATTTTTTCCATTATGTTTGTGATTCCTTCTTTTATCTGTGATATTACTTCTGATCTAATTATTTATACAGTCTCATGAAGTTGTTTCTTCAGTTTCTATCCTTTCATAGACTTCAGGTATTTGACTTTCATTTTCTTCTATGTCTATATCTCCCAGATTTGTTCTGTATGGGCTGGAGGTCTGAGATTGTCTTTTGCTCCTTTGTCTTGTCATTTTCCTGGGTTTCTTCCAACAAGCCAGATTTGAGGTCCTGGGCACTTCCCACATTGGCTGCCCTTCCACAGTGAAGGGGAATGAGCCAGGCACCTGGGTTTCTCTGAACCCAGGTTCTTGGGGTGGCAATGGGCTTTTCCAGACCTATGTGGCTACACTGAGGCTTCCCTGACGGCCAGGGGTGCATGACAGGGCTGCTTCTGCTCTCAGCCTGTGTGGCCACACCAAGACTGCCCCCGTGGCATCAGGTGCCCAGGAGCATGTTTGTCTGATTCTGTCCCTCACTGGCTGCCCGTGGAAGAAAGTATCTCTAGTGGTGGCCTGTGAGCACATGGTGCATATCCAGCTGTTTCTCCCTGCCTGTGCTGGTTACTGAAGGGAAGCAAGCATCCCTATTTTAGTACTATTAATAATGGCTGAATCAACCATGGTGCCTATCAATATATGAACGGAGAAAGAAAATACAGCTTATACACAATAAGGTATTATTCAGCTCTAAAGAAAAATTAAATTCTATTATTTGCAGCAAAACAGTTGGAATTAGTGGACATCATATAAAGTAACATAAACTTGACACAGAAAGGCATGCATTTTATGTTCTTATTTGAAAGCAAAGTCTATTGAATGTAGAAGAGCAATTAGTAGGGACTTGGAAAGGTGCTGGGGGGAAGGGAGAGCAGGGAGGTAGAAGATGGGAAAAGCGTTGTTCGATGTGATCAAAGCACTCAATATGCACATATGTTAATGTCACACTAAATCTCATTAATACAGACAATTATATATGTTACATTTTTTTTGAAAAAATAGGAAACCGAAAGATGCCACTGGGAATACCTCCCATCATGATCACTAGCATGAAGTTTGTTTTTCCTCTTGCTGCTGAGGAGCTGTGCAGGAATGGGATTCAGCTAAGCCACATGGAAGGAAAGAGACTTTCCTTCAGGGACACACAAGAGAGGCAGCAAAGCAGATATAGCACAGGTTGGTCTGAGGAGCTCTCGATGAGCTAAGGAATTGAGAAGTCCTTCACCAGGAGTGAAAGCAGGAAAAAACTGCAGAGATTGAAAAGACCTTCTTAAATCAAAAGAAGGAAAACCAGACTTCAATTCAGTCATGATAGTACACAGAGAACAAGATGACTCACTGGTGATTGTTTTTGTAGATCTTCAGAAATATACTTTGAAGTGTATTTTGAGACTCTGAATTTAAAGATACAGTTTCTACTATTTTAGTAGTCATACTTTAGTATTAAATATGGAACTAAGTGTTTTATATTTTTACAGAGAAAGGATAACCAAGTAGATCCTTTTTATTACTGCTCCTCTTCTTTCCTACAATTAAAGAGAATTTCACTGTTTGCTTGATTTAGCACATATAGTAGCAGTGTGCCACGTAGTGTTCCCAGGAGGAAACAGTCAACTTTATTACTGTTCTTGCCCAAAACAAACTTGATGAAATACTATAAATGTCTTACCTCCTTATATCCAATGCCATTTTTCCCACATAGACTATCTTACTATCTTACTATACATTTTAGTTATATAACATGAAAAAGCATGAATTATATCTGTTTAAATTTTTCCTAGACCTTGGAGACAGATAGGCATGATAAATACTTTTTGACAGTTTGAGATCAATAAAGGGGACAGTACAACACAACCATAGCTGTGTTTCTCAAGGTAGCTGGCTGTTTCCTTGAGCACGTATTTATTCTCTTCACATATATCCTACTTATCCCCCATTCTAACATTCCTGGAGTATTTAATGGCCAGGACTCTAGCATTAATGAATTAAAGTAGAAGCCAGTGAGAGTTCCTGAACAGGGTCTAGAAACCTCCAACAAGACTCCATTTCATTGCTGAATTGCAAGGGAGTCCTGGGATAGGTGGAGGTAGGTGGAGTAGGCATTTCATAATCGTTGAGTAGTAGCAACTGACAGTTGTTGCAACTAGTGTTCCATCCAGATGTCTGCCCTGCAAGTATCTTGAGTGTCAGGAGTGAGGGGAGGTAAAGTTAAGGGCCACACATTTAAATGTTCTCTGTGTGGGACATTTGCCACTGGGCTGTGCCCAGGGGTTGTCAATGATAAGGGTTCCACCTTAGGACTCTACCCCAGTCAGCAGAATGGAGCAGTTCTTCCTTTGCACAGTGATTTCACCTTATCATTCATTTCTATCCCTGCATCTGGTTTGTATCTCAACAACCCCCACCACAATGTATAATTTAAATGTAGTTGCATGTGGATGTGTATGAACGGCAATGTTTATTCTCAGACCTCCAAACAGTCACAAGCTCCAGTTTCTATCAAGATACCTGATAAATGTCAGTCATAGAATACTTATTGAACAAAGGAATTCGTGGTCACAAAGCAGTTACTTTGTTCACTAAAACCAACAAAAAGTTATTAACCATAAATTATATGAGAGACACATCTGATTACCCCAGAAACATACTGTTCCATGAAATGCTGGCTCTAAACTCATCCTGGGTCAACAGATATAGGTTACCTACTGGGTCCACCATAAATGGTATTCTTCATAGAAGAACCTGAGCACGACCTCAGAAAAGAGTACGTGAGTTGCCTGTCAATCATCAGATACATGACATTGTTAAACTGCTCACCACTTAAAAGATTAAACTGCTTAGAGTCCTTGAAGATAGCTAGCTTTATGAATTATTTAAGTCACTGGAGAAAATGACATTGTCTCAGCAAAGATCCCCTTTTGGACCACCCTAAGTTATGGGGATTTTTCCCTTCAGTTTATTTGACTCATTTCACCCCTCCTTGCAAATAAGACCTTGAAGTAGCCTTCAAGGGATATTTTCCCTTTCCTTTTATATTGTGGGTCCCAAAGGTCTCAAAGGAACACAAGGAAAGCAGTGAGCCTGAATGGGAAAGCTCTGTACGGGTGATTTTTGTGGACTCCTCTCTCAAGGTTCCTGAGTCTTGAAGAAAGGTGGAAGACTTGGATTCAGTAAAGGACTTTTTCTGGTGTCCTTGTTCCCTTCTGCTCCCTGCCAACCCGCTGCCAGTTCCTAGCTGCTCCCTCACAGCAGCTCTTCCAACTCCACCCTTCCTTTCTGTTGCCTTGGAGGGGAGGACATGAGTCAGCATTCAGACTTGAAAGTGTGAGCTGCCTCTGAGTCCTCAGAATGTAATCATTTCAGAAAATCTAGGACACACAACTACAGAGAAAGTCACCCTCCCTACCTCATTCTGCTCTGTGGCCAGACATTTACTCCCACTCTCTGAATGGAACTTCAGCTGAGCCTGAACTTTAAACAATAAAACACAACAACAAAAATCCAAACAGTATGAGGGAGGGGATGCAGAGGGCAGCAGTGACAACCTTTACTGAAGTGCAGTGGGCAGATTTTGCAGAGAACTCCAACAGTCTGAATATCTGGAGCTTGGCCACATTCAGCCTGGAGGAGAGAGACAAAGAGAAACAGAGAGAAAGGCATTCTGATCAGACCCTCAGACCCGATCTTAAAGGCCAGAATTAGTTTTTTCCTTTATTGTCTCAAAGAGGAAGTACATTGGAATCCCCTTGCGGTTTCTTGTTAAAACTTCCAGGCATACCTTTTGGAGGGTAACCAACTTCACTGACTTTTTGTCTAGTTGACATTCTATCCGTCTCTACCTCCAGGGCTTTACTTTGCACTGGAAAAACAAAAAACAAACAAAAAAAACCACTTCATTTAGTGTTACTTTCTAGCCTAGAGTGACAACTTACATTTTGGCTTTTGGGGAGGGAGCAGTCAGATTCACAGAAGGGGATGCTATAGATTTTAATATAGACCAGCCAATTCCAAGGAGAAAATCTACCCAGAACACTGAAGATCTCACCACGGTACGTCTGAGAGAAATATAAGACCTCAGCTGCTCTTGTATATAGCAGTCTGGCAAAAAGCAACTTAGGAAATTATGGTTTTTCAGCTCCACAAAGGGGAAGAATTGCTGAGCTCTTTTAACATTCTGCCTGCTCAGTTTCTGCTGTGTTAGGTTTCTATCTGGCTTGAGTTTGAAGATCTCTTTTTCTGTTTTGCAGTGATCAAAGCAGGGCTGGGTTAGAAAGGGACAGTGAGAGTGGAGTACTGAAACTCCAGTTGTTGGGTTCTTATTTCCAAGTTGTCCTATTGCCAAAACAGACAGGAAGTTCTCCCACTGTGCTTTTATTTAATAAGCTGGTATTGGAGCTAGCTTACTCGTGCTCTGAGCAAACAGAAAATCAGACCTTCTTCTGGCTTTGACAGTATCCTGGTGGTAACTTAGGGAAGAGCAATGGAAGTTCCTCCTTTCCGAGAAATTACAGACATGTACCTTTGTAATCCCATTGAAGGAAATGGAAAGATCACCTACTACATGGGAACAGTGAGGCTCAAAAGGCAAGGCTGTCCCTCGGGGGAGCAGTGAGCGGGGCAGAGCGCTCTGCTCATTTGTGAGTTCTAACTTCTCTCACCACACCATTTCCAGCTTTGTTTTCATTCTTAATGAAAACACCTAGCCAGGGTGTGATTAATCAGGGAAAGGAGAGTGATCTTTGCAGTGCTTATGAATATTTTGTAAGAAAAAGAACGTGGGAGAGGGAAGTGTCCACGTGTTAAGAAGGCAGAAGTATCTGAAGTGATAGAAACGTAACCCAGGGTTTTACTTTGCATCTACTTTCTTTAAACACCCCATCACTTTAGATACCTCATCACTCTCAGTTTAAATAAGTTGTCCTGGGGATCATTTTTCAGTAGGTTTTCTTGGGCATTATTTTGCGCCTACAAATTGCTTGTAACTACGGGCAATGCACAAGATGGGCAAGAGTGGGACTGTACCCTTCTGAATTCCACAGCCTTGTAAGGGAAACTTACAGGGTCACCCTGACTCTGACAAGGCAGCTATAATATTATGATAAGGCTAAAAGCAGCTTAGCCTACGCAGGTTGAAGACCACATTTGCTAAATAATCTGGGCTTTCTCTGTGTCTCTGGAGCTTAAGACAGAGCAGTCACTTGACAGTCCTCTTAGAGATAGACTTTTGGCTTCTCAGGAATGTCATTGAATGCAGGGCTATGCAAAGGACTAGGTGACAGGTAGCTTGTTTCTTTTCATTAACTTTTCTCCTGAAATTTTTTGGGACTTTTTGAGGAGTCGTACATGGTTAATTCAAGAGATGGCAGAAAATTACAAGGCATTTCTGGGGTATTCCCAGAAATCATCATTGAAACCCAGTGATGTTCAACATATTGGAGAGATACGCGATCTCAGGGAGGATTCTTTTGTAGATTTGATACTTCATCTATACCTACACTTTACTTGGCTTAGTGTCAAGAAGCATTAGGGTACCATATTTGAAATGATACTTGTGTGTGTCACATGTATGCTTGTTGCCCAAATTAATACACGTACAAGGCAAGTAGAGGTTTTCTTCAAAACGTACCTACTTCTTTTTGTTGTTGAAAGCAGTCACGTTTATGAGATCCCCTTGGCTAGTGAGAATCAACTGGGACTATTTGTCTGCTTTCCCCATTTCTCCCTCCTGCCCTCTTTCCTTGCTGTTATCTTTCATTTATTTTTAAAAAGTATCCAAAAATGAAACTGAGGGACTCTAATATTTAGTTTCTCTTTTAAGAAATGTGTGATTTTTACACTAAAGATTTGGTAAAACTTCCTTCGATGTAAATGCAAAGTCAGATGTATGAGAAGATCATTTTCATAACTGTAAATTCTTAAAATGGGAAGTCTCAATATTCACTGAGCCCTAAGAATGATTGTACTATTGTTCTTTCTATTGTGGTGTCTGCAGAGATTTTAAAAGGTACAAATCTATCAGAAGTAAAAAACCAACAAACAACATAGATACATCTGAATCTCCCAAACAGAATGTTGTGCAAAATAAGAAAGGCATAAAAGAACACATACATTAAAATTTTATTTCTATAAATCTTAAAAACCAGCAAAGTAGCACATGGTTTTAGAAATCATGGTTCTCTTGGTCAGAGGTAGTACTGAAAAGGCCCATGAGAGTGGTTTCTAAAAGGACCACATATTTTTTTTTTTCCTTATCTAGGTGTTGGCTGGATAGCAACGGGGTGCTAGAGCTCACTTTGTGAAAATTCACAACTCTAAAGTTATGATTTGGGCCAGGGTAATAGCTCAGCGGCACTGTGCCCACGCGGCATGCAAGAGGTCATGAGTTTGATTCCCGATACAAAAAAAAGTTATAATTTGTATTTTTCTATGTATTTGTTTTAATTTAATAAACAGCTTTCTTTTAACTCCTAAAATCAAAATTATGGTTATATCCTTTTATCAAAAAACATCTGTTTTTATTATTTTGAGCTTTATCTTCTATATTCAAATCTAAATTTGGCTTAGTGTCATGAAGCATTATGGGCACCGTATTTGATATGATGTTAAATATTTATACGATAAATGTATATTTAGGTTCATATGTGACATTATCCTTAATCCTGGAAATGCAAAGGCATTTTGGGGGCACCAGGTAAGGAGAGGGCCACCACAGGCAAGATCAGCTTGAGACAATGTGTGGTCACGCTGAACACGTAAATCTCCATCAGAGTGTTCTTGCTGTTTCTCAGAACGGGCTTAGCAGTTTGTTCTCTGGGTTTCTCAGTCTTCTCCAGGACTGAGGTGAAACCACCATACAATGGACCACTCCAGAATGATGGAATTGGTCATTTTTTAAAAATGCCCCTAATAAAGCCAGACTAGTCAAAGAATAAGTATTCACAATGAACATGAAATCTCTTCTACACAGGAGATAGACTGCAAACATGGGAGTTAAAAAGGAGGTGAAATGCCCAGCGAAGAGCATTCTTGTGAAGATGGGTAGCCTTGGACATTTGGTGGTGTGCTCCCCAGAGCTCCGATATCCTTAGAGGTTCAGACTGCTCATGGAAGGAAAATGTCTGATTTTAGTTTTTAGCCCAAATTCTAGGGAATGCAGTCTACCCAGCATGGCAAGAGGTCTGTGAACTTGTAAAAAGTGTGTGTGTGTTTGCGTGTGTGCGTGTGTGAGTTGTGTGCGTGTGTGAATGTGTGTGTGCATGTGACTGTGTGTCCCTCATCACTTTTCTTCCCCCCTTCTCGGAAGTGTCTTGCCCTCTTACATTTCTCACATTATATTTCCCTTTTTAACATTTTTTTTGCGAAGGTCCAGTTCTTCCAGGTCCCACACATGGCTCTTGATTCCTTCCTCATGCCTCATCTTACCCAGGTTCAGTCTTTGGTTTCCTGCTTGTCTTGCTGGGTGCCCAACATGAAGAGACTGTCCCTGTTCTCATGGCTGCAAAGCCAGGGAACTGATGACTCACAGATTTACAGCTCATGTGCTGTCCTTGCTCAAGGTTTATTCCCATATCTCTGACTGCTCACTGGTCGTTTTCACTTGAAAGCCTTCCCAGTGTCTCAAATTCAACAATCTCTCACTGAGCTCATCCTCTCCCCCACAAAACCAGTTCCCCTTCCCAGTTCCGTGTTTCTGCCCTGGAGTCCTTGTCTCACGGTCATTCCCACTCAAACTTTGAAGTCATTTCCAATCTGTCTGCTGCCTTTATCCTTGCTCAGCCTGCAGCCTGTCCCCAGATGTCTGATAAGGATCAAGTTGCTCTGAATTTTCCCCCCTCAGACCTTTTACCTTCTTGAGCTCCTTTTGATTTCCTAGTTTGAGTTCTCATCACCTCGGGGTTAGGTCGTTTATAGCCTCTTCCTGGCCAACCTGCCTAATTGTAGCCTCACCAGCTTTTGAGGACTCCACACTGTTCTTTGCTCTTTCTTGTTTTCATATTTTAAAGTGAACAGTGGCTCTTTGAGTACCAATATGTGCCTGATACCCTGTGTGATTCTAGTTGATGATAGATACGGTTAGCTTAGCAATCAAGGAAGTCCTTGCATACTTAGCTTTTTCCCATCATATTCCTCCCCTCCCCCAAGATGAGAAGACACACCCATATCCAAACAGCAGAAAGACGCAAAGTGAAAATCATTAAGTCTTGCCTGTGTGCTGGGACTGGTACAGGAATCAGCAGGAAGCCCAGTCCTTACTTTTATATGGGATGTGTGCTGGTTTTAGGATTCTGGCTATTTTAAGGCTCAATGGTAGAAAAATTTTATGAAAACAGAGGACTAAAAACTGATCTGGTGCAGGAGACAAAGTTTGCTATTGATCCTGTTTCTCTACTAAGCTAACATCTCTGAAGAAGGGGCCAGCTGATACTATTCCATAAACTTTACAGAGCTGAAGTAATTGCTGAACTCTTAGCAATTTTTAGCAAATTTCTGTTGATTCATTATTCGGCTGACTGTTTTTGTATCCTGCACTGATTCAGCCAATCACTGAAGTACGAGCTCAAGTGACTGTATGGTGAGTTTTTGAACTCTTAAATACAACAGTGATACTTCAGATTATAGCAAGCCAGCTACATCTATATGCACTTTAGAAAAAGGAACCAAAGGAGAATCCTTCGATTCAGTTGTACCAGATGTTTGAGAAGAAAATGTTGGAAGAAGATAAAATAACCAAGCAAATTAACTTAAGAGAGAAAAGACAGGCTAAAAAAAAAATCACTGAGTTTTAAAATATCTATTTTTATTTAAAAGGGGAGTTGGTGTATGGCTTTGTACTTTGTTCTTGAAATCACTTTTATTTTCCTAACCACACCAAGTTAATAAAATCCAGATGAATATTTGGCTGGATTAACCTTCTGGATAGCTTTTGTTAAGTGATGTCCATCCAGAAAAAGGCTATCCATGTTAATCACCACTACTGACCACTGTAACAGGGAAAAAAAACTGGAGAAGCTTTAATTCTGTTGCTCCTCAAAGACCACTACCCTCCGTGCACTTACCTACCTCACAGACAGCCACTGTTTTCAGACAGAAAAGGCCAGTCCTTGCTATTATTTTTACAAATTTTGCAAAAGACAGTAATGCAGCTATACATGAAAATGTAATACAGACTCAAGGGGTGGAGCAGTTCCTGTGAAAATCTGATCATGAGTGTTGACACGTTTTCCTGGGAGTCTTGGTACAAGACAACAATGCAAAATGAAATAGAGGCGTATGATTGCCATCCAATTTAAAACACAGCATGACGGCTTTCGGAGTTAACTCTTCTCAGTAGTTTGAGGCAACTGCTTCATCAGACTTTCAGGCAGCCAACAAGTTCATCCCTGGCTTGAACCTCATCTTAATTTATGTGGATAAAACATTGGACTCTATGAGGTCACGTCTGCCCAATATATTACAAGACAGAGAGGTCTCATGTAACATTTGATTGGGATTCAGCAGAACTGAAACAATTTGCTACCAAATAATGAGACAGTTACGGTTTGTTTGAAAGACTGGTGAGCAACCAGCATAGACATGGACTTATTTTTCTCTGAGTCTCATTAATAGTGATACATTTTATGTATAACTATTTGTTTGATTCAACAGCTGATAAATTATCTGTCTTTTAATCTCTGTCCTAAGTACTATTTTAACTAAAGTTCAAAAATAGAGCAAAACAATATCTCTTCATGTTTCAAAATGTTCCAAGAATATTTTTGCTATTGGGAATGTGGAAGGGGCTAGCTTATCTGAGGGTTTTCTTTGATGTTTTAAAGAGTGTGGGTTTTACTCTGGTGGGGGGACTCTATGAAAAATCTGAATGAAGAGAATGAAACAATTGAATTATTTAAGGAGACCACATGTACTACTCTGTAAGAATGAGAAGAGCCTCCATCTTTGTCCCTTGGTTCTGTTAGCTTCTTAACAGTCACAAATCTCATGGCAGCAGCCCTGTCATCAGAAGAATCTTGCAGGTGATTTGAGAAAAGCCTTCAACAAGGAGAGGCATCCAACTAGGCCAGTGTATTAAGAAGCTTGCTAAGACAAGAACAGGAGACTATTCAATGCATTTGGCAACTTGGAAGATGCCTGCAGTGGATTCTGGGAGCGGTTTCAGGATCAGTGGTTTTGGGGGGGCTGAAGGCAGATGAGAGTGAGCTGAAGAGAAAACAGAAGTGAGGAAACAGAAGCGTCACGTCTAGGACACTCTACAGAAGATCGGTGACAGCAGGGAGTGTGGGAGCAGAGCAGGGGTCACCTTCAGTTTTCAACAGTGAAGCCTGCCATAGGCTTCCACGGTGATCCGGAAGGTGGGGAGAGACTGGGGATGCAGAAAGAGAAGCTATTACAGGGGTGGAGCGCCTGCAGTGTAGGAGGAGGTGGGTCCAGATTTGCTTTTGATAGAAGGGATGTTTCTTTCATTGTAATAAGGTAGTAAGGGAAATACAGATGTTCATCTAGGCTGGTTTAGAGCTGTACTGTTAGAAGATTAGAGAATGGCTAGAATCCTTTGGTTGAAGCAACATAAGGTATCTGTGGTTAACATAAGCAAAAAGAGATGTGCTTGATGAATTCTGAGTAGTTTAACCCCCTCCCAAATTTTTCATACCAGGGATGATATTGCTGATGAGCTGTGGAGGGAGTTGACTGTCTTGGAGGTCTCTGGACAGAGAACCGGAAGAAGTTTTTAATTCAAATACAGAGTGCAGCTCACAGAGCAGGGATCCTAACAGGATCAAGAATTTCCTGTATCACTGCAGAGCCGATCAGTGTCAGATATCTGTTTCTCTCTTCTGCTTCCTCCCTCTGCTTCTCCCCTCCTATTGTTTAGTCTCACAAGCCTCCCAGGATCTGGGTTCTAGCCTCCTCCTGAGGAAGGGGAGCATGTGACTCCAGGCACTTGAAGTTGTTCACATACATGGTTTTTTCTCCCTTCACTGAACACCTTTGAGAAGGGATAATATTGCACTCCCATTTATACTGCTACATCTTCTTTCCAGAGGCCAGGGCAGGTTTTGCATATGGTAGGTGTTCAAGACTTGTTTGGTGTTGTGTCACTATCGGAGGTTTCTTGGAAAAATACTTTCCACCTTGATCCTCACGAGGCAAGGTGATGTATGGAGTAGGTGTACAGTCCAAGTTTTCAATTAGATTTTTGAGTCTTCTACTTACTAGCTCTGTGATTTGGGGTCACATTTTAGTTTCTCCATCTACAACATGAGCAACCCTTGTCCGAAAACACTGTTGTGAAGATCAAATGAGGCCAGGATGCCGATGAGCTTTACAGCCCGCATAACCCGAGAGCTTAATAATGATCGTGGAGTCAGAACAAAGGCGCTAGATGACCTTAATGATGACTGTTAACACCCACCTTTGGTCCCCCTGTCTTTTCATCTCTAGATGCTCTGCACATAGAACAGAACTTTGCAGAACCAGTTCTCAGTTAGCTTTTTAAAAAAAAAAAATTTAAATGAGTGCCAACATTATTAAAGTCATTTCTAAGTCATCCTGCTTAGATGCTTGTTACAATAGTAAGAATAAAGTTTCTAGAACATTTCATGTGGGTGAAGGTGGGCAGTACAGAAATGGGGAATTTCCTTTTCCTAGAGAAACCTCAGCGAGGGTGAGTAGTTCTAGAAGCTTCTGGCGTTTTGAGCCACTACAGCATGGACTGACCTGGAATGAACAGTGCTGATGAGAGCTGTTAGTTGTGGCTCTGTCACTGCAATGCTGATGCCCAAGTACTACACAGTCAGTTTGGGGTCAGGCACGATCCCCTGGGAGGCACACAGGGAAGCAAGCCACTCGGGTATTGGCTGCACGTGGGAGTGGCCCAGTGGAGCAGGGAGGTGATGATGCCTGAAACCGGTTGTGGCTGTGCTGGGCCTGTGCAGTGACCACTGGTGTGGGCTGTAAAGAGTCTTCTGGTATGCTTTTTCAGTTGTGTCAGTGGAGTAACTGATATTATGTGTTCACAGAGAAGGCTTTTCACTGAAACATCTTTTCTGACAAGTAGAACATAATTTAACTACTTTTTTTTCTGTTAGCTACCTCATTAAGGAATTAACTATTAGGAAGTAGATTTTAAAGACATTTAATATAATAAATCAGTTTTAAAATTTTAGCTCACTACAGTCTCTTTCTGTCCATATATCTCTGAAAGAAATGGTTGATCAGGAACACACAGAGCACTTCTCTTTTGTTCCACTTCAACTTACAGAAAAACTTATAAACTGGCAGACCAAGGAAACTTTATTTTAGCTTTCCTTCATCAAGCTACTCTAGAAAGTCACTGCAGTAGGACCCAAGACCTGTGACTATCTTAGCTTGTCAGGTTCTAGGCGCACGAAGGGAAAGTGGTCAGGGTCAGATTGGGAAAAGCCTGTTCTTAGGAACGTCAGAGAGACAGCGTTTGCTACACGCCAATGTGACTGTCTTTCATCAGCCAGCCTCCTGTTCAGCTGGAGGCTCTACTGCTAACCCACCACTTGGCTTTCATTGTCTTAGGGTGGTGTTTCAGGTGCTTCATGGATGTATTGTACTCCTGCTGCTGAGTCTGTCTCAACAGCAAAGCAAGGGCTCTGTGGGAGGATGTGGGACAATGCAAGCCTGGGTTGACAGAGTAACCTGGAACACTGGCAGTGAACACAAACAAGGACATTGCAGCTTGGAGAAAAAAAAAAAAACTTGGCAGAAGCAACATGGATCCAAGTGCCTTGGCTTGGAACAGGAACAAGGCATCCAATTATAGTGCACTCAGTATTGGGAGTAAAAAAAGTGCTTTTATTTTTGCTTTAATCCTGTAGAAATAAATGAGAGAATAAGAACCAGATTGAGAATAATTTTTTCATTTAAGATTTTTCTTTAGACAGTGTCAAGATGGGAAACTTCTTCTGGAGCTTGAAGAAGCTCTAATTTATAGAACAACTAATTAAACAAGCCAAATAACCTGTTTTGGTATGGAGAATTCAGTTCCTGCAGGACCCTAACCCCATGGAGGATGTGTTTTGTGTGCTGTCCAACCTCCTATCAGGGCACAAGGCTTTAATGACCTTGAAATCACTAGTTAGAGTTACTCTTTTACAAGGAAGGAGAGTATTTGCATCTAAGCCACAGAACAAAATAAAATACAAAACTTTGCTACCCACAGCTGGAGGCTTTATTATGTCACTTTTGACCTATATGATCTGTTTCTAAGTAGCTACATAAATGTCATAGGTAAATATATGTTTGTGTATAAATACATAAACATTATCATGCAAGTACCATTTTTGTATTGGGAATAATTACCAAAAGAGCACAATTATTTCAAATTCAAGGGGCTTAAGTTAAAACATTTAAAATTGACTTTTGATATTACATATAGATTTGTGAAATGTATATTACATATACAATTGTGAAAAAAATTTTTCTTTATTGTTATGGCTGTCTAGTATAGCCCCTACCTTATGATCTTTTCTTGGGGTTTACAATTAAATGAGTAACGATCTTGGAAGGTTAAGTAGATAATATGATTGTGAAAACCTATTAAATCCAATTATTTTTTTCCATGACCATGAAACACAATCTCTAAAAGCTGAGATTGTGCAATTCCTGGGAAGGCACATGGCTCAGCTCAGTGTTGCATCTAATGAAAACAAAACCAAAAATAAAACACAAGTGATCCATGAGGCTGGCTCTTTGAGCCTCATTGCCTGTAATTGTAAACATCTGAACTTCAGGGTTTTCAGGAAAAGTTCTGCCCTGCATTATGTTTGGAAAGTCAAGGGTAACCCAGTCTAATCATTGTTTTTGACTGACGACTCTTCATACTTGTTATGATTATTACAACTCAGGTAAGACAGGTATTTCTTTTTATGTGTATAAAACTTCTGGCCTGGAAGCACCAAAATCTGTTGAAGTTTAGCTCTTCTGCAGCTCTCCTTGAGCATCCAAGACCCTTGGGTAGATATTTCACCATGGGATTTCAGGTCTCTGTCGTGGACTTCCTTATTACTCAGAGGTGAGATGCTGACCCATGTTGGCAGTTACCACTTGGGCATGGATGTTGTTCTCAGTAGCAGGGGTACCTGAGACTAAGAAAAGGGTGAGTTATGCCACTATCACCTGCCTACCTTCCAAATATGAGGCAGTTCAGTTGCCCAATCAATTGTATTATCACAAGGTTTAATTACCTTTGTAGGGTGGAGCTCCCTCTTATGAGTTTCCTTTAGATTGTTAACACTGAACTATCTTGTCTTCTTAATAACAACAATAATAAAAATAATGCTTCTTTCACTAAAGGCATTGACTGTTTTTTTTTTTTTTTAACCAGGATTTGCACTTATGCACTTATACTTGCCAGGGAGGCACTGTGCCACTGAGCCATATCCCTGGCCCAGCACTAACTTTTAGATTTAAGCTTATAACGTGAGTTTAGGCCATTACTGTGTTTAAAGATCCAGCTTCCTCCAATCGCGAGAACAATGATTTGCAATAAAAAAATATTATCCCTTTCATTTGTAGAACACATTAAGTTTTATGAAGCACTTTCATACCATCTCCTGTCTCCCTCAGGCAAATCTGTGAGCTAGACACAGAAGGCATTTTTCTTTCTTCCATGCCACTTTTAAGAGGGTGAGGCTGTGAGGCCCTGTGTGTTGAGAATCAAATGTTACCTAAATTGTAAGTGGACTTGGAACCTATTTTGATAAAGCTCTTTCTCTGTATGTACCACTTCCCTTTCTCTCTGTGTGTGTTTTCCTCTTTGTACTTAAACATTATACTCACGAAAAAACTGAGGTGAAAAATACTAAGTGACTTATTAAGGTTATAACTTTGTTCAGCAGGAGATAAAACTCACCATTTAAAAGCTTTTCCATGTAAATCATGAAAGTCATCTTTCCTCTAGTGAAGAATGTCATTTTAAATTTCAACCTCCAAATGTCATAGTCTAGCCAATGGGAATTTGGTAGGCAAGTTAGATTACGATTTTTGCAATATTTTAACTGGAGATGACAAATTCACTCCACAAATCGTTATTTTCTGAAGATCTCCTTTTGTGAGTGCATTCTGTTGCTGAAGCCCCTTTGAGTGCAGTGTGGAGCGGAGAGCAGGGTGACTGTCAGGAAGTTATATGCTTCACAGCAATGATGAAAGCCCTGGTTTGGCTGAGAGCATTTATAGTAAATGGAGCCTGCTGCCTGTGGCTCAGGGGCCAGGGCTTTGTGCTGGCTTGCTTGCTCTTTAGACTTCTGTTTGTTTGAGCTGTTGATCATAAACACCAAGTCAGAGACTATTTCCTGACTGAGAAGTCCTTTGACATTCTAGCCATGACTCATGGAATCACTTCATGCCCACGGAATAGCCACTGTCACCTTTGGGGTTTGCACGTAAGGCACATAAAACATGAGGAATTAAGTCTCCTCTGTATCAGTTTGCATACAGGACAAAGATACTCTTTCCTGGCCCCTAAACAGACCTCGGTAGCTTTGGGAGCCGAGGGACCCCACATTCCTCAGCACCTTCCCTGGCTCACTACTCCTAGCTGATTCTACACCACCCACTTGAACAGTGTTTCCCGCCGTGTCTTCTTCTCTAGTGGATACATTGGTAATCTTTTTGCTGTATTATTGTTTTCTTCAGGGTGGGATTACCGATTGGCATTTCTTTTGCATCAGAATACAGAGCATGTGTGTGTACATTTACACTTACAGACAATTAGGCATGGTAGTGAGAGAAGATGAATTTTTTCTGATTCCCTCCTGTCATCTGTCTCTCGTCCTCCTCCCCTCCCTTCCAAGCTCCTGCCTTCCTTTTCACCAGTATCTACTGCAGTAAAATACGGTTACTGTGCTTGGTTCAAGGAGAATGTAATGAAGAAGGAACATACATTATATTAAGAGTTATATTTTACCAAAAATTAAGTGCAGAGAAAAAGTCTTGTTGGGGAAAAGAAGTTGAAGACATTTGTGTCCTAATTAGAGATACATACTAGCTGGAGAAATGCTGATTCTCTTCTAAATAGAGATAGGGTGGGGGAAGAGAATGTGTTGGAAGGATGCTAAAGTTGGAAGCACATTCAGGCTTTTAGGAGCTACCAGCAAGTTACTTAACATCCTTGAGCCTAAGGTGCTTTATCTGTAAAACAAAGGTTATTGTAAGGAGTACATTAATTATATGAAAATGTTTCTTAATGTTAAAGCAAATACTTTACTTTGGTTAAACAAATGCTTTTTAATATTGTGTTTGACCTGTGAGAAAATGTTCTTAATCTTCTATTGTATGAACAGGAAGAATTTTCTAGGGCATGGCACAGTATTTTTTCCCCCTCTGCAAAACTTACCTTTGAGCATGTGATAACAAGTAAGAGGCTTGTTCCTTGTGGGTAGAAGTAATAACTGCTGTGTGTCTTTAGCCATGCTGCACCCCTGAGAGTACATTTATTTACTACTCTGAAATGGTGATTTTGCTAAGTGATACAGATGGTGCCTGAATGAGCTAAAAATATTTCCATTATAAGTTACACTAAAAATTGTAGAATGCAATCCTAAAATGGTTTTAAAAAGCGGGAAAAAACCCCTGGAAAACAAAAAAAACATCCTGGAATGCCACAATTTAAGGTCAAAACATGCATATTTGAAATGATAGCGCCTACCTACACCAACTCCCTGTCCTTAAGAAGTAACTAACCCAACCCAAATCAATTCTTCCCAGATCTGGAGTCAAGTTAGGGGCCCCCATGGCCTAGGAGCAAGGGTATAATGTCCTGGGCATGATGCTTCCAGCTGACTCATGTTCAAGTGGAGCTGGCAAAGGCCAGTGCTTGCCCCATGTTTTCCATTGGTTAACTGGGGTGATGGGTACTGACTTAATAATCTTTGCTTCTCTGGAGTAACAGTGAAAGATCTATAAAGCTCTCCTAGTGAAACACAGTGCTAACACAGCAGTTCACCACTGCTAAACCAGTTCCTGTAGGAGACCGGCACCACACAACACATGTGGCTTTCACTGGGAGCCACTCTCGGTGCCCTGTGTTGTAAGCTTGCTTCCTATTACATAAGAAGAGTGGCTCCTTCCCCAGTCATGGCAGAACTGCCAGACAGATCTCACGGACTGATGTATGAACTTTAGACCTTGCTTTCTCCATGGTTGTGGACAGACTGGCTCTCTTTAAGGAAAGTCTTTTATGGCTTACTTCCAAACTAGTGGAATTCCTGTTTGCATTTCATAGGCTCACTGGTTTCAAAGGTGGTTTCTCTAAGGTAATTAAATCAAATCCAAATGAGTCATTTTTTGGTTTTCAGAAGTTGTACAAAACAGAGCAAAGCTTTCCAGAGTCCTCTTGACTAGCAAGGGCACATTTGTCACACTCAGCCAGTTTCCTGGTTGAAATGGAAACAATTATTGGGTGTTGGTATTATAATCAGTGATAGAGTAATATATTGGTCACTGACAGTATCTCTTGACCTCTGTTTCTGAGAACTGCAGGGCCTGACAATTATGCAGCATACAGCAAAGTCCATACTTACGTGGAGGATGTAAGGCAAGAGGACCACACATTTCTCCAAAGCCTTTGTCTTGGATAGTAAACAGTGCAGGTGGTGTTGGTGTTGTTGCATTTAGAAGACTCTCTGGATAGGTCTCTTTTTCTCTGAAAAATGAGGAGACAGAACAACATGATCTCCAAATCTCTCCTAGAGTAAATGCTGATTCTCTCAATGAGAGAAAATCTTTTTGATTAACTGGACATAATGAACTCTTTTCTTCTGTCTTTACCCATAACTTGCCAAATGCCCTCTTACTTCCTCCTCTGGGCATAGCACTGTGTGTTGATTTCCTGCCCACTCATCTGTGTTCTCTCTTTACCCAAAGACTCCAGACTGTCAGAGTGTGGGGGAGGAGCTCTGAAGCATTCTGTGGAGCAGCAGCCTGGTGTCTGCTGCAGTTAAAATTTACAAAAACTTTAGTACAGTGTCACCTGGATTTGTCAGTAATCAAGAGGAGCCATAAAGACCTGATTTCCAAAAATTTCTCCTCCTCTTAGCCGTGGGTCACCTTTTCTTCCAAGGTAACCTGAAATAGTCACCATAAGCAGGTTTTATAACAGAAAAGTAGTCCATCAACAGATTGTTTCTGTTGTCTGAATATGGCTTGTGTATGTTTTTCATTTTATCAACTTAGAGTTGAAAACACTTTTTAAAACTCAGAAAATAGCTTTGATTTACTTGCCAAAAGTTATAAAGTAAAGATTTTTAAATAGAATCATCCTGGATTTCTAGTTTTCCTCGTGTTTCTGTAAGGTCAGAAATCACTGTGCCCATGTAACAGTTCAGGCGCTCCCTAGCATGACAGGCCACAGAGGCCATGTCAGCTGACTGCCTTGGATTCAGTCGATCAGTCAAGTTGAATGGCGCTTGTACAAAGTACAGGAAACCTGACTTCAGAAGGAGCAATTTACAGATAATGAGAGACTTGTTGGGAGGGAAAGGGAGCCTGCAGTGGGCCCGAATGTACAGAGGCCATGCTAATGTTCTCTGTGTGGTTCCAGTTTTAGTCTCTGTGCTGCCAAAGGGAGGCCAGGCAGGCAGGGATGAATCTGGAGGGCAGTCCTAGCTCAGGCCCGGGGCGTTCCGAGGTTCTAGGTCAGGGCAGCGGCAGGTAGGCACCTGGAACGGAGCCCAGCGGCACCAAAGGGTGGTGCCCTAGGGTGGAGGATCTGCTTTCCTTCTGCCTTGCCTTGGGTCAGCCTCATGGTTGCATCAAAGTCCAGGTCTCGGCATGATCTCTCAATGCCAGCAGGGAAATCTAGAGAGCAGATTCATCAGTAAGGTAATATTTAACCTCCTAGTCCCACCTTTAATCATTTTGTCAAAATTATCCTTAGTCTTCTCAGCTACTCGAACCATGAATGAAGGAGGATGACCCACCACACTTGGGGTGTTCATGGTCCTTCTATTTCACAACAGGGATTCGGCTTTGCCAATATTTTCGTGTCCTAATAACAGCAATCAACGCTTGGTCATACGGTAATAAATAGTTGCCCATCTGGGACACGGCCCTGTAAAACAGAACAGGAAACTCCACATCATATGGAAAGTTGTACTTTTAGTTTCATAATTCAACTTTTGCCTAACAAAGATAACTCTTATTGAAACTGAGCTCTCATAAGACATATATTTAAATAATTTATGAAAATAATACCTTCTTACAAAATATTTTCCTGTATGTCATCTTTTGGGGTATCGCTGTGATCCCCTGAGGCAGGTGGACATAATATTATTACAATCTTATAAAAAAGGAAACTGGGGTACAGAAAAACTGTGTGACTTTGCCTGTGCCTTACAATTAGGTAAACACTCATAACAGGCTCCTGAGGTTTCTGTCTATCAACCCATGGCTCTTTCTGCTGTCTGTCTGCTGCCCCCATGACGTGTGTGTGTGTGTGTGTGTGTGTGTGTGTGTGTACACGACAATACAAATGGACTCCATCACAGAGCCTCAGTCTAAGAAAAAACTTGGTTTAGGAAGTGGCAAATGTGTGCTTATAGGATTCATTTGTAAAATTCCTTTACATTGACAAAAGAGAATCCCAATAGATTAATATTATCAGCTTATTTTTCTTTACGGGCTTGTGACCTGTTACAAAAGTGTTTTGATGAACTGGTTATAAGAAAATGGCTACAATGGATGACCCTGTGCAGGAAATGCTTTCCCTAATTACTAAATTTATCATTGCAGTTCTCCATATCTAAACTGTGCATAAGAAAACTCACAGCTTCACGGTCCTGTTATTCAGCTACTGAGAGCCCATGCTTCTGCATTCCCTGGAGGCTTCCTATTTCACTTAAAGTACCCCCTTTCTACCCTTTAATAGCTGTTGTTATTGTTACATCACCAAAACAAACACAAAAGAAACAAAACACACTGGACAGGTTGGTGGCTTGGAATTGACACCTGCAAGACAGGGGTGATGTGTCCATGCTTTGTTTTCTTTCCTAGTACTGAAGTCAGAGCTCTGCCTCTCACTCCTGAGTCCACTCTAGCAAGGTGAGGTGCTGGCTTTCTTTCCTTTCTGGTAGGTATGTGCGTAAGTGTGCATGAGTGTGCATATGTGTGTATGCTTGCAAAAGGGAGAGGCCAATTAGAAATATATCACTGATATCTTACAGACTTGGTTATATGATTATAATATTTTGACTTTTCAAGATGTCTGAAGATGTTTTCAGAATCTCATGTGAGGATGGAAACTATGGTGTATCTCTTAGGAAAATATTATTCTTGTTTATAGAGAAAAAGTACTCAGAAAAAATTACTCAGGGAAGTGCTTAGTGTTTATTTCAAATACTTATTTTGTGAAGACAGATTAAAAAAACAGATGTTATTTTTATTAGATCCAGTAACATAATTTGTTTTAAAAAGCCATAAACATCTTGACATTTGAGTTTACATTATTTTTAAGAATGTATTATGTGTTTGATAGCCAAACATTACGTCTTTTAATACAAGACCAAGATGAGCTTTACTTATGTAGGAAGTAATCTTTATTTAAGGTGCTAGTTTTACATTTAATGCTGAGTTTTCTTATTAGGAAGCAAGCTACAGAATATTAATCATTCTTTCTTCCTCATCTTCAGGACCAGCTGACTTAATGTGAGAATTTCTTCAAATAAAGTCTACAAAGAAAACTTCATCAAAATATTTAAACTCCTTTATTTGCACCTTTACGCCTCCTCATATAAATCTTATTAATGCTAATTTTCCTGTTGCTTTCTTCTTGTTTGTTTGAATGCACTTTGAGAAGTCCTAATTTTGTGCCCTGATCATGTTATTGCTACTTCTAGCCTCCTGGTGGGAGCAGTCCTGTCCCATGCCTTTAAGATCTACCTCAAATGTTACCTTTTTAGATTAAGTTTCTTCAGGGTAAGTGTTTCCTTTGAACTATCCAGTTCATGTCAAAATCCTATTTTGAAATTCTGTATTAATTCATTTATCAGTTTTTAGGACACAAGTTAAAGTAGGCATAGGTCTTTCAAGAAACCTATAACTAAGTAGAGGTGATAGCCTATATTTCAGAAACTATATTGCAAACAAGAACATACCATGAGGGAGAGGGGATAAGGAAGTCATATGAATGAGAGATGACATGTAATACAAAGCCCTTACAATAGTACTTGGTACCTGCCAGCCAGGTACTGTTAGTCTCTCTTTGGGTGACTGAGAAAAGGGATTGCAGATCTGGAAAGTTCTGATGGAAGAAGTTACCATTAGTCTTGGTCAAATAGGTAAAACCTGGTTAAGTAAAAAACAGCTAAGAAGAATATACCATGCCAAGGAGCTTAGTCTATGCCAGCAAGCCACAAACCTGGAAAGTACATTACAAAAAGCACCCCCCTTCAGTTAGTGTGGTATTATTATGGAAACCGTTTCCTTGTTGGAGCATCAGAGTCTCTGGGTCCCCTGGAGTTCTCTGGCTTAGACTTTGAGAGTTGCCACTGTATGGTATGTGTGGCTATGTATCTCTCTGAATGCATGTTCTATTCCCTCTCACTCTTATTAAACTGGAAACTTTCTGAGAGTAGAAATTATCATAGGTATTCAGTAAAAATGAATAGCTGATATTGATGGTGACATTGATCAGCTGCTGCTGAAATGCTATGTTCTATTTGTGTGTATGTGTGTGTGTGTGTGTGTGTGTGTGTGTGTGTATGTTTGTATTTCTATTTCTCTATGTGTATTTTAGGGAGTAAAAATTAAAGTACTATAAATATTGTTAAATGATAGAGTTGACTATTAATGATTTGTCTAAAGGTAATAAGACGGTAATGGTAGTAATAAAATTATTCTTTCTACAAGATAAATTAGTCACTAAAGGAAATCCTTGTGCATAGGTGGGATGAGTTCTGCCAGTTTCAGTTTGTTATTTATAAGATGGGTCAGTTACAAGTCAGGCCCCCTGGAGGTGTGTCTTGCTTCTATTTTGTATTTGGAAGAACTAGTTAGTACAGATGAAAGTATTCAGATGCATTGAATGAAACACTGTGAATTTACACATGTTTAAAGAAGGAGTTTAGAGACTGTCCAGTGAGTCTAATCTCATGGTACGGTGAAGATGCTGTGACTGAAGAGATAAAGCAACTCACTGGGGAAACTGTGGGCTTTCTCTCTGTGTCTGGGGTGCAGGGTTTTTGTGCCTCATGCAGTACACCACGCCAGTAAAGTGTTCTGGTTAGGCTTCTCGACACCCCAGACTTCATCTTCTTTGGAGTTCTACCATTTCCTCTCTTGAGAGCTTGTGCATACAATAAGGTATTGGGAATGTGGTCTCTGATTCCAAATGAGTGGAAAAAGACACTTTTGCTCTGAAAGAGGCTGCTATGCTTCTGAGTGAAACTTCAGGCAAGATGACCAATAGATCAAAGACGCCAGGCAAGTGGCCCTCAATCTTGGCTGCCTATTCTAACAACCTGATTTAGTTTGCAAAATTCTAAGACTCTGGCCTTAACCTGAATCCATGAATTCACAATAGGGAGGAAGATGCTGTGAACGTTACAGCAGGTAATTCCCATGCATGCCAGAGAGGCCATAGTCTGCCCTGGCACCTGCCAGTGGCTGTCCTTGGCCTCTTTGTTCTCTTCTTTCTCTAAGAACTGAATTAAGCTGCCTCGTTATATTCTGCACAAGAGGCATATAAACCTCATAGGGTTTGCTTTAAGTGTTCAGGAGACCTTCTTGCTTTTGTTGAGGAGAGAGTATACCATCAAGGGAAGTGAACCTACCCTTCTGGCTTTTCGAGGGACAAGTAATTCAATGACATGCTGCTTCCTGCTTGTCTGTATGCTCCTCACCACACTACATGTTTGGCCTTCCATGAGCAAAAGTTTCACTACTGAAATCAGTGGGTGACCTTTTTCGTTTTTCATACACCCGGAGGAAGAGACAAACTGGTATTGAGTAGATTTGCAATCAAGTCTAATACTTCTGCAAGACAGAAGTAAGGCCTTGCCATAGGACCTGACTGGGCGTGGGCCTAGGGGGCAGCCCAGAGGACTCTGCCTTTTCTCTGATGGCTACAAGATGAGGCGGTTATTTTGCAAACTTTTCCAGAGTCTTTGTAAGTCGCTGAGGAGATGTAGTCACAAGATATTAAAATACCATGTGTGATCAGGCAACTGTTTTCTGTGCATCTTTGGTGTACAGCATCAAGGAATGCACATAGGAGATTCTCAACAGGGGTGACTGAGGTGCTGGCCCCTTGCAAAAGTCAGGGACCAGACTCCTATCACAGCAGTTTTCTTCACTTTCAAGAATGCACGCATTGCACTGAATGGGGGTGAGTAAAACCCTCATCTGAGGAAACTTGAAGGGAGAAAAGAAAGGGACTAGACATCATGCAAAAGGTAACTTAAATCTTGGGGCAGAAGAGAGCGTGTTGCAGAAAGAGCTACATGAGCAGCAGGCAGCCTGTCCTGGTTTCCTCAGTCTCTGGGCTCCTCCAGAGTGTCGCCTGGCTCCGCCCCTCCTGATACTGTCTTGAAAAAGCAGAGAAGTTTCAGTGAGCCTGGCAGCCAGTGCAGGTGCGCGGATCCAAACCACCTAAGGCGATCTTGCTTTTGAATTGTTCTAGCAAGGAAATAATAACTCAGACACCCCTTCACCAGCCCCAGTTCTCTTTAGGAAATTCAGCCCAGTGGTTCTAGTGGGAACATCATGAAAGTAAATGTTGATGTCATAAATTCCACCTTAGAAAGTTACTTTACTACAAGAAACCATTTTATTATACATGGATCTTTGCAAAACAACCCAACAATAACAACAGCAACAAAAACAACAAAGCCCTAAAAAAACTCTATCAAATATTTAAAGATATAGAAGGTATATTAAAAAACAGTGTATGTTTAATTTTTTAAAAAAATATTACAATAAAAGATATTGCCATTAATCCTGCTCAAAATACCCTCCCCTTCTTTTAATACACTTACCCCGTTGTTCTTGGCATTTTGTGAAGTAGTTCGGGAAGTTCTTTATTTTGTCAGTGTATCAGTGGCGCTGTCTTGGCTACCTAGATGTCATGAATTGATTCAAAACATTTACTTTTCATGATCATTTTGACTTTGGGGAGAGTTAGTGATCACATGGTGTCAGATCTGATTAATAATGTGGATGAAGACCCCGTGATCTTTTCATCTGACAGAAGTTGCCAGACACTTTTGACCAATGAAATGTATATCAAAAGGTATACTTAGGTTTAAATCTATAAGTATTACAGAAGCTAACATATTGCCAAACATGGAAGAACTCAAAATATCCCTCCCCTTTCCCTGAGCACATTTATGCCATGACAATGTGTCTTTCACTACAGTGAGTTTTAAAAAAATTAAAAATTCATTCTATTCTTTAATCACTCCTTGTCTTTGTATATTTATGTGAATTAATTTTGAGGTAAAGCAGAAATACCTTTCAAGTCTGGAAAGTTTTGCAAAGCAAATAACGATAGAAGTCTTCCCAGGATCTTTATTGTCCCTGCCAATACACTACCATTATCTTATTTTGGTGAAATGTCATCTCAGTTCCACTTTTGAGAAAAAGTTTGAGAAGTTCTGGTGTAATGGATACACAGCTAGATTCTAAGAAAAACTGTACATCATCGCCACTGAGATTCTGGTTCATGTTCTGTTGTTGACAACCCTGTGGCCTTGACAAAGTCTCAGCCCTGTTACTGCCTGAAAGATGCTGCCCACAAAGCTGGCCCTGACAGTCACTGGTGCAGTCAGATTCAAACTAAGTTGTCAGTTGTCTGGGAGGAAAAGGAGAGACTTAATTGGAAAGAAAATTGTCCAGTGAATGTTTGATGGTAGAAAGGCCACCTGTGATTCTGAGCCAGAATAAGAGCAGTGTTTCAGGTTTTGATTTCTCACTGACTAAAAGGGTCTGAATTTCAGGCATGGAGGGGAAGAAACAAGCTTGCCACTGAAAACAAAAAAGCGAGGAATAAAGAAAGAGCAAGACCAGAGGAGGAAGTTGCTAGTCCTTCGTCAGTTGTAACTGCTGAGTTCCTCTATAGAGACTTCAGAAGTCAAGAAAGGAAGTCCAGGTTCCCAGAGCAGAGGAGAGCCAGTAGGCTGTGAAGGATAGTAGGGCCAGGCAGAGGACCACGAGGAGCCCCTTGGACAGATGCCACTGAGAGAGAAGGAGGCGGATCCCCATGTCAAAATGATGTGACCTATGAACGCACTAGAAGGTTTTCCCAGGATGTGCCTACCGATAGAATGAATTATGACACCAGTTCACAGACATTGCTGCTGTGGTACAGAGTTTGAACCATGACCAAGAGACTGGGCTTCCAGCCTCAACCGCAGCATTTTTCAAGTATGAGAAGACAAATTGCTTTAAACAGCTCAGCTTCCTCACTGGCAAAACTCACGAAGTTTGACATCCTATATGCTGAGGATGCATCAAGATTCTGGTCCCCCTGAGTGTTCTATACTGAGAATTACTGTTGTTGTGGTTATGCACACAGTGGCTGTGGAGGCTGCTTTATGGCTGAGCATCCCTGTACAGAAGGAATCAGGATGGTTGAAAGTATATTGCTCTGAACATTAAATTAAACCACTTGGCTATTCTACATGGATGTTGGGGAGATGACTGGCTAGCACAGAATATAGCTGTTGGAGAAGCAAATGAGGTGTGCACTGATGTGTCCCAAATCCCTGTTGGCATCCTGAAGGCTCACCAGATCGATGCCAAAAATCAAATAGAGAAATGGGGGCGGGGGAGATGAATGGAGGAATGAAAGAGGAAGACCAGAGTCTAGGTGGGGATGGGACAGATGAGAAATATAGCAATAACCATGTGGGGGAAGTAGCAATCAGCCGCATCTGATCCGTCACCTGTTAAAAGGTGATTCATGGTTTAAGGGAATGAGCAGGAGTTGTGTGAAGAAATCCCCTATGACTGTCTCCAGAGGGCCCAGGGGGCAGTCTGCAAGGGGTCCATGAAGGCTAGGTCCTCAGATGCTGCCCTGCAGCAACAGTGGAGACAGCTGCAGGAGACCTTGGTCAGCAGGTCTGGGTCCTGATTCACCACCTGCCTCCAATCTGCCCTATGACCTGTTCTAAATTATCTCTCCCCTCTGGGCCTCAGTCTTTTCATCTAGATGAGAGACGTGAACCAGAACTTTGATTCTAAAGCTTCACTATGCAAATCTTGATGCCCTTTGGAATGATACCAAAATCTCCTGTTCCTCTCTCTTTCTCAAGTTAGACAGAGCCCTTTCCAGTAATGCCCAGTTCCAGGGGAGAACCATAAGCTAGACAGTCACCCAGGTCCCTCTGAGGATGACATTTGCTCATTCCATGAAAACAGAAGGACCATCTGGGTTCCTGGGACAGTGATAAAAGACAGTGTTGGACAAGAGAAGCAGGAGGCTCAGTACTGAGTTGGGCAGCAGTCTAGTGGCCCCTGCTCAAGTCATGGTGGGAACAGGCAAACCCCAGGATGGCTCAGCTGGGGAGCTGAAGGAGAATGATTTATGAACCCTGGGGCCAGGAAGCACCCCCTCATACAGGTCACTGGTTGCCTAGGGAGTCTGTCTCTGAGAAAGCTGCTTGTTCTCCAGGTCCAAGGGAATGAGATCTTCTCCCAGCCCCAAGGCCCTTTTCCGACCCCAAGGCTGCAGTGGGACACGCTGGTCTGTGACCAGGTCCTTGGTCGTCCAAGTGGCTCGTCAGCCACTTTCTGTTTTAACTTCCTGGGGACAGCCCAGCTTACATTCCCCTTTCCTCCTGCTCTGCCTAGGACACTCAGTAAATTTTTGTAAAAAGCTAATTAATGCTGCCTTGATGGAAGCATGGAAGAAAGGAAGGAAAGCAGGAAAGGAGGGAAGGAAGGGAAGAAGGGAAGGGGAAAGATGTGCTCCGGAGCCGCACTCCTTCAGTGCACACGCTAGCCGGGTGTGCCTCGTAGGCTACTTGACTGCTTGCTCTTCATCTTTTTACCTCCAAAATGTGGTTAATAATCTCCCACCCCGTGCCTCATAGGACTAGGAAAAATAAATGAGTTAGTGGTATATAGAGCTTAGGACAGTGCTGACACAGAGACACCCTTTCCTAATGTACTGTCATCATACTCCAGGGCCCCCCATTCCCCCCGAATTTTCTCTCATACTGGGTGCACACAGTGACACCTGCACAGTCAGTCAGCAGGAACAAACTCGAGCGGCCTCTGCGTTCGCTCTTCCTAGTTCTGCTCCAATTTTGAAAGGACTGTTGGTAATTATTTTCTAATCACTTCTCTGGATAATTTAATAATTTGTATCTGTTTAAAAAAGGAGCACTCATGATTTACTAGAAGCAAAATTTGAGAGGGAAGGGTCTGTTCTCTGTTCTCAGCTTTCTCTCTTCCTTCAGCTGTACTTCAGGGAATTTAAAACCAGAAATACACCTCTTTGAATTTCCAAGTTCAGGTTTACATTGGAAAAGCTAATTTTCATATTTAGTTTTTGAATTATTAAAGTCTAAGAGAGAAGGAACGTGGTTTTAATTAGAAGGAGAAACCAGAGGAAAGGCTCCAAAAACCGTTATTTATAAATCTGGAGGGTCTAGAGGGCAACATCTTAAAAGGAAAAGGAAATGAGTATTCCTACCTTCGCAGGCCTTTGCTTTGCACAGAGGATTCAGGATTGCAAAGGGAAGAGAAGTAATGTACTCGTCATTACCTTTGATTGTAATTATGTTTTTACACAATATTTGCTAATGAGGAAGGATTGGGAAAAGCTGAGATAATCATAGGATCCAAAATTCAAGTCAATGAGCTAAAGATGTTTTTACTCAGGTTTATTTTTAAATTTTGTTTTTCATTTGGTAACATCAAGGGATTTTCCTCCCCACCAAATAGTAAATGCTTACTGGCTGGGTCTGGCCCCAAGTTCCTTAACAGGGAGAAAGTCACCTGACCACACCCCAGAACAGGAAAAGAAATACTGTATGAGCCACTTTCTTTTAGCAATGTGTCTGTTGTGATCAGTTATTTGGTTTATTCATCATGAGCTGGAGACAGTCACGAGAACTTGTTTACAGGAAGTTCCTTCAGAAATAGGCTTTACAAGCTGAACTGAATTCGTACCAAATCAGAACTCTGCCTCTGACTGTTTTCTTTCATTTCACCTGACCAGGTGAGGGCAAATGGGGAAAGGGCCCTCTGAAAATTGTATGTTCTTGTCGAGGATTCAAAAAAAGATGGGAGAAATGGCATAATTATACCTTAGCATTTCAGGCAAATTCTTGTGGCTTGTACACACTGGTTCACTCTAGTACAGTGTGGATCCTGTTATCTATTTACCTGTCGGGTTCCTCACTAGATGGTGAACCCCTTGAAGCCTGGAGATATGCCTTATTTACTTGCTATATCCTATGTATGTAGCATGTTGTTAGCGATTATTGTATCTTTTTATTATTACCTTTTTATGTCTCATCTCATCCTGCCAAAGAATTTAAGAGATTCTCAATGGATAGCCTTGTTTTTGAATTATATGTACTTTGATAGTGAGAAGGCAAAACTCAGTACAGGCACACCAGGCACACCTCGATGACAGCAGAGATGAGTAATTTCCCTCCTGAGGATGGGAGTGGGCCAGGAGAGAGCATTTGTGGAGTCACTGGATGATGGAGGCCTCCCCAGCAGGAGTGTTTACTGAGATTCTCTGTTACCCTGTTTGTGTAATTCCCCCTCTGACTTTATATGAACCCAGACAGTTGTCTGGCAGTCTTCATCTGTTACACAACTGTGATGTGTTTTTGTGAAAGATTTTCATTTTCCTTAACAAACATATTTTAGCTTCCATGTCTTGGCGTGGGAGGGGGAAAGGAGCCTCGTGGAAGGGCTGTAGGCTTGTGTACAGTGATAATCACCCCCAAACCCTAGCATGGGGAGCCTCACCAGCAAAATGAAGAAATGGGAGCCCTGAGGTGATTACCTTGCCCTGGATCAGACAGGGGTGCCAGCCTCTGAGGGGAGAGCTAGATCTGCCGTGTCTGCTTTATGGTTGTCTGCCTAACCCACTGTATTTTATTATTCTTTGGAGAACTCTTTGCTATTGAACTGAAGATGTGGGATCTCTAGTCAGAAGGAACAATTCACTGGGAATCAATTTATTCTACCACTTTGGCCCACAGGGAGAATGCAGGGTGGGACGCCACAGTTCCATGGTGGAGCCTAAGTGTCTTCTACAACAAAGGATGAATTTAAGGATGACCATGGAGAACAATACTTCCTTTGTTGTGGAAAATCTCCTCTAATTTTTCTCCTGGTTGTGGTTGCTGCTAAGGCTGTTTGTTCATGCAAGTGTTTATAGCATGCCTTTGCACTTTGTCAGAGGAAACTGGCCTTCCATCCTTCCATTTTGCAACATGACTTCTGACTGTATCTCATGAATCCTAATAATAGACACTGTGGCAATCACCTGTACTTAAGGTCATTGCCTCACAGGTTTCACTCTAATGCTATCCTTCCTGGTGTCATAGCCACAGATCTGAGTAGACACACCCATTCCTAACTACAGGGAAGTATGTCATTAAAACAAAACCAAAAAAATGCAAAACAACTTGCTTCGCCATTAAAAGCTCGTGACTGATGCTCCATGAAGCATATTGTTGACAAACCTGTTGTTCATCTTCCTTAACCTTGGGTTTGGTAGATATCCACCACCTGAATCACCAGGAAATCTGAAAGAAAGTATTTTCCACTATTGTTAAGCTTATGCATGAAATGTTTAGTGAGTTTATACTTATATAACACCAACTGGATTCAGTCTTCTGGGTTATAACTGAAGCAAACAGCCCTGTGGGTAATTAGTACATAGCGCTTTCAACATGCTGCCTATTGCACGTTTGATCCTTGACTTGTAATACATGCTGTATTCTTGAATAATAAAAATGAAGATGGAGAACACTCCAAATAATCCAACACTAATAACACTCAGGGATATTTGGGGTTTTGGTCACTTAAATTCTCTTACTATTTATTAGTTTCAAGATCAAATCTCATGGTTTAGTTAGTTCATCTATAGAATAGTAGTTAATAATAATGTGTTATCTCCCTCGTGACAACCTATTTGACTGTTAATATTTTAGCACTCCCTAAGATTGCATTCTAGATCATATTTCTGTATTAACACTATAGAGTTTTCCTGCGGGGTTTTTGACTTTCATTGATACTAAGTGCAGTTGAACATAATCTGCCTTTACCTTTGTTACCTCCTCTAGTCTGGCTCCTGTTTAATCACAGGTCTGATGGCTTTGGATAGTTACATAGGTTTCCTGTCACAAATAAATTATCATTAGCTGTACTCTCATAGCAAGATTGTTTGGTTCAAAATTTTATCCAATGAATAAGTTAGTATTAAGTTAGTTGATCATAAATAATTTAGCATGACTTTATCATGATCCAAATTGTATAAATTAATGGAAGTGGTAGGTATTGTCTTTTGTGCTAGGGCAAAGATCTTCAAACCCTATTTTCTCCTGTTTATCCCCATTTATGCTTAAATAATTGTCCAGTTGTAATTTGTTTTAAGCCCAGCTCGGTAAGTGATTTTTAAGAGATTTTAGAGGTGACTCTTTGAAAACAGTAACAGCCAAAAGAAATGACTGTTGGGGATGTATTTTAATGATCATGTGCAAATTGTTACTACATTGAATGTGTCGTTAATAAAATCAATTAGCCAACAGTCATCCTTGCTAGATGTACTGTATTTCCTGTGTGTACATCTGCTTTTATCACAACTTGGCATCATTCTTAAAACATCTGGGTCTTGGTAAAGGAGATTGGAGCACAAAATAATTCTACAGAATGGAAAACAACTCTCTCCCATCTTTAATATTCTCATGTTTCCTTGTTGTCAGCTCTCTAGTCTGTGAAAAGAGAGACTCGAAACCTACTGATCTGTGCTTCCTGCCCTAGAATGTCACCTCCAGCCAAGCACACGCCCGCCCTTCTTCTTCTTGCCTGTGTCCTCTTAGTCCACTGAGATGGAGTGTTTCTCCTTTCTTCACGCTTTGGGTTTTCTACACTTTTTAATCACAACCTAATATGTCTTAGGCACTGATTAGTTACTCAAAATATTAACCCCTAAATCCTCATAATCCTATGTCATATAAATTATTATCCTTTATAGGTAAGGACACTGAGCAGCTAAAAGTTTAGGTAACTTCATCAAAGTCAGTGGTAGCACAGGAAGTAGCAGAACCCATTTTGAATTTAGAATTGTGCTCTGGTCTATTCTATTCTCCTAGATTCTACTTAATTTCTTACACAAAGTTGGTTAGCACCCACTAAGTCCCTCTAATGTCATGTCATGTCACTAGCATATCTTTCCTGTCACTATTGTCTGATAGCCCAGAATCTATCGTCTAAATCTAATTTGGCCCTTGTCAGTGCTATTACTATTTGCTCTGGTGGATCTTAATAGGGTAACTGAGGTAAGGACTGTGTAATTCAAACTTGTGATACAACGCTAATACTAGTTGTTAGGTGAATGCCTTTTCCATGCTCGAGAGTTAGATCACATTCCTGTAAATAGAGATATCTTAAGGGGATAGTCAGTCATTCTGAAGAAGGCCCTAGTAATGAGGCAGAGGATGAAATCTCAAAGAAAAGGGGCCTAGTTTGGAATGGAGGTGTGGGTACTGCCTCTTTCTGAGATGGGGTTGTATCTGGTCTAGATCTCTGGCACTTGGAGTGGGTCCTTGTGAGGAAGATTCTCCGTAGCTATATGGTAATCACCTAGGGGTCAAACGGAATCAGACAGTGAGAGAGTAAAGACAGATCTAGGTTCTGGACTAGTCTTGGACTCTGTGCCTCGGAAAAAGAGTGGTATAAGGGAAGCCAGAGTCTTTCCCCCCGAGACCATAGTAGGGCATATTTCGGCAATAGAGAGCCCAGGATATGCTTTTAAAAATTAATTTAAAAATTTTATTAGCACATGTTTTCAGGGCCTCATTTCAGTCATTCATTGTGGGGAGATGGGCATGTGCATAACGAATCTTCATTCTTCTTCCTTCCCCTTCTTCCCCTTTCTTCCATCTCTTGGTCCCCTTCCCATTTGTGTAAGATTTACTTCCATGTTTTGTACTATCTATCTTTTGTTTTCTCTTTAACTTTATATTTGGGTTTCTCATATAAGAGAAGGAAAGGTAGAATGAAATTTCTATTTTTAGTTTTTTGAGAAATCTTCATACTGGTTCCATAGTGGTGGTATCGGCTTGTATCCTCAGCAATAATGTAGAAGCAGAATCCAGGATGTCTTGTGTAGTCCTCAGTGAGTGCTCTGGGTTGTCAGATGACTGTGCTCTCCATAGATTTACAGTGACCTGGGCTCCTTCCTGGACATGATTCCATTGCTAACCCTTAGGACAACGGCTCTTAAAATGCAAGTCTCCACAGAATCAAAGCCATTTTCAACAGCAATATTAACACATGATCTGCTCTTCTTCACTTTCATTCTTCAATGAGTATACAATGGAATATTTTAGCTGCTAAGCAAGTGGCATTATTCCAACACATTGAATGCAGGAATGGACAGGAGGCCCTTGCTGTCTCCTAGGAATCCAGACTTTTAAAGAGATTTACAAAGAAATGTGAAACAATGTCCCTGTCTTCACTAAATGTATTTTTTGGAAATAGTTATTATTAATATTAATGTGTAAGATACTAATAAGATATTAACACAGTATTTTAAATTATTTTTGATGAGATAATATAGCAATTTGTAAATTCCCAGTTTTAATTTCTAATACAGGAAACATCACTAGATTTACTTATATAAAGAAAAGATATTTTCTGGGATCAACAGTTTTTAAGAACAAAATGTTTCAAAACTACTATGATAAAGGGCACTGTTGTCTGAATGGTACAGTGGATGGATTTGAAGATACAGACAAAAAGAGAAAGAAGCATTATTTACTATCTAAGCCTGTCTATATATTCTTCTACATATTCTTGAGCTTCCTGATATCATGGTGGCTGGGTGGCCAAAAGTGAGCCTCCCAAGAAGACAGGGCCTAGTGTGCAAGCCCTTGTGAATCTACTCACATGATCAAGTCCAGAATCAGGGTGGGAGGTAAATATAGATAGGTGTGATTATTGGGAAGTTTGTTTCACTGAGTGTCACAAAATTTATAATCTATGTCAAGTGGATTTAGAAAAACAGCTATAATTTTATTTTTACAAGAAAAGGTTGCAGTATTCTGAGCTTTAAACATAAATCATACATTATATATCATATATTCAATTGTTTCCTCATGAAAAATTGGTTATACTGTTGAACAAAGAAAATTTTCCTGGAATACCTACTCATCTATATGAAATATTTAATAAATTAATCATTCTACTATGAAAATAAAATGATCCAAAATTATGTTTTTTCACGAAAAGTCAAATTCTATGTCCCTGATTAGCCAGTAGCAGGTACATTCCCTCAGCATTTTGGGTTACAATAAGACTCCATCAGAACTGGAAAGTACATGTAAGAAGGGTTTTTTTTAAGTAGAAACTGGAAAAAATTAATATCTGAAATATAGCATCTTAATTTTTTAATCCTCACAATAAATGTAAACATTATACACTGAAAACATTATGTATTAATTGAAAGAGTTTTGGGCGTGATAAAAGAGAATATAAAGTAAAAATAACCCTTACTCCCAGGATGTGGAGAGAACTCCATGACCACAGCTGCCTGGCTTTCCCTGCCTGAATCCGGAGTATGGGAGGATCTACATATAACCTCTGGCGGGGTGAGGTGGGGGTGGCGCTTAGGGCGGGCACTGATGACTTGCCTCGAGCTGATTAGAGTTTTCTTTGCGTGCAAACAGGAAGGGGAGTGGCAATCAAGGCTGAGGAAGAAGCAGGAAGTGGTAGGCGGGCCTGCTTTGGCCTTCAGCCATGCTAGACCATGGCCATAACCCTACAGTAATTTATACTAGGGTGAGAACCTTTCACTAATAAAAAAAGAAAAGAAAAAAATCAATGCCTAAGAAATGCCAGCAGCCAGGTGGGTTGGAATTTGTGAATGTGCCACGGATGATTAAGGTGTATCTACTGACTTATCCTGCAGCCAGGACACTTAGCAAGCATAACTCTAACCAGTAGCCTATTTGTTTTACAAAATAACAGTTATTGTAAAGATGCAAGTTGCCATCTACTAATAGTATGAGGACAAATGTGATGAAAGCAGCAGCGCTTTAAAAGAATGACCTTACGGAAAACGTAGGGCCCAAAATACTACTGAAATGATACACATATTCAACAGGTTTTTTTTATGGCTGAGTAGTAGTCTATTATATGCCTAAGCACAATTTATCTATTCACACACAAGCAGAGGGACCTTGAGTTGTTTCAAATTTTTAGTGCTTATCAATAAAACTTTTAAATTTTTATTTTTTGATACTGGAGATGGCACTCATGACCTCATGTTTGCGGGGCAGATGTTTGTGCCCCTGAGCTAAATCCCTGGCTAAACATTTGTTTTTATATGAACATATTTTCACTGTTTGAGGGTAAATACCTAGGAATGGGTTTGAAGCGTTAAATAGTATGTGTTTGTTTAAATTTTACTTTCTCTCTCTCCCTCTGTCTGTCTGTCTCTCTCTCTTTCTGTGTGTGTCTCCGGTACAAGGCATTGCTGTACTGCTCAATCTGGCCCCAGACTCCTTGCCTCAAGTGATTGTCCGGACTCTGTTCAGGTAGCTGGAACTGTTGAACATGGCAGTGCTCAGCTGCAGTTCCCCATAACTGGAGGTAAATTAACTTTAAAAGAAGCTATACATCTGCATCTCCAGCAGCAATGTATGGGCATTCCGTTTGTTCTTTATCCTCACCAGCAGCTAACTTTGTCACCTTAAGGCATTTTAGCCACTCCAATATATGTGCAATAACATCTAATAGAGATTTTAATAGGCATTTCATTAATCATAAATGATTTTGACTTTTTTTGGTATTTATTTTCCATCCATGTGAACTGCCCAAATACTTTGCCCATTTAAAAACTTGGTTTGCTTTCTCCTTCTTACTATTGAGTTTGCGGAATTCTTTTTTATTATTTTTTGTTAGTGCAGGTTTGTAATATATAATGAATATATTCATTGTTCATGTTTAAATCAGATATATATTGCAAATATTTTCTCCCTACCCATGGCTTTTGTTTTCATTTGTAAACTAATACCTTTTACATTTAGATGAAGTCTAATTTATTTATTTGTTTTTCTTTTGTGGATCTTGGTTTTTCTTTCTTAAAAAAAATCTTTGCCTAGCCCAAGATCACGAAAGCATTCTCTTATGGTTTTTATTCTAGAAAACTTATAATTTTAGGTGTTACATTTAGGTGTATGATTTGTTATGAGTTTAGTTTTTATATCTTACACCTAGGGCTCTTTTATGCATATTGATTTTCTAAATATGGGCCATATTTGCTATATTGCATATGGTCATCCTCCCAAGAGATGCTCAGACCTCTGTCCCCAGTTCCTGATGGTGGTGGTGGAGGAGATGTTTGATTCTCAGCCTGCCCTGGTAGGCTCACGGGAACAGCAGACTGGTTCTCCTCCTGGCCTGTGCCCAGGGCGTTTACCAGGAAGGCAGGCAAATTGCCTTCTTTGCAGCCACCTAAGTCCCACCACGGCCTGATCTCTGGTAGCCACTGGTTCTCCTCCCAGCTGACGCCAGGGGCGCTTACCAAGAGGGCGGGAGGTTCCAATTTCTCTTAATACTGTTGAGGAACTTAACACAGATCTCTGAAAAATTATGTCCAGTTTTCTGCTCATCATTACCAGTTGTGGTCCTATTTTTATAGACCTAAAAGCAAATATTTGAGGAGGTACCAAACCAATATCTTGGGATTGGAGAAATGAAGAAACCATCTGAAGTTATTGCTTTCGAAGGTTTACCTGAGTATACTGAACTCTTCACCCCTCTCCTCTCTGGAGGTTAGACGTGAACACGCTGAACATCTGCCCTAGGGAGGCTGAAAACGCACACTGATGAGTAGTTGTGTGCAGTGGTATACTCCATCCTCAAGGGCCCCCACGCTTTAAAAACCTTGATCTTTGTCACTTTTTGTTGCCAAAGAATATTTAAAAATGCTAAATATTGGGGCCGGGGGTTTAGCTCAGCGGCATAAGCGCCTGCCTTGAAAGCAGGCAGTCGTGAGTTTGATCCCTGGTACCGATAAAAAGGAAAAAGACAAAAAAAAAAAAAAAAAACAAAAAACAAAAAAAATGCTAAATATTTAGCCCTTGTATCAAAAAGTCTTATTTCTGGCTATTTAGTATCAATATGGATTTATAAATTCATTGTGAAAACAACAAAACCCATTAAAATATTAAAATAAAAGTTTTTTTCCAAATACTAACAGTGATAATAATAATTAAAAATTCTTACCTCCTTTATCAGATTGTGCAATTGATTCACCTCACTTTATGTGGGGGAAGGGAGGGAAAGAAAAATTTCCTACCTTAGGAGTTTAACATACGCTTCATTAATACGTGAGGTACAAATTCAAACAGTATGTGATAATCCTTAGCATTTAGTAAGATGTTCTTTTGCTAAAATAATAGATTTGACTCCCTGACATTCAATTAAAATAATGTATAGTTAGTTTATAGTTAATAAGTCTTGATGTTGGCTTTTCCCCTGAACAATACTATACCCAGAGGTTTTGAAAGTCTTCTTAACATTTTTGTTTAGTTTCAAATAATTTTCACTTAAAAATGTTAACATTCAAATTAGTCACACAGCAAGTGATTGACAAAAGATATAATAACAATCATTCAACGAATGAACAGTTTCACGTTCACCACGTTGAGCAAGGTGTACTTGAATACAGTTGACACTTGACTCTGGACTTCCCAGGTAGAGTACCTGGGACCAAAACTGACTTATCATTGGCACTTTGAGTCATTCAGGGTACACAGGAGAAAAACTGGCTTGGCAGCATGTCCTCTGTGACTCAGCGGAGTGGTTTTAGTCAACCAGGAGAGTGATTCTTCAATTGGAAATGTCAGCAATGGAAAAAGGAGCTTCAAGTAGCATCACAGGGCAATTAACCAATTTCACTGATGTTTCTACTGTTTTCCTTCTAACTCACCAAAGTATGACCTACTTCTTTGATTTTTTAAAAACACTTAAAAACCAGTTGTAAATTAAATGGAAGACCAATTCATTCATTCAACAAAATTTTCTGAGCGTTTACTGTTTTCCAGGCACCACTTCAGACGCTGGACTAAGCTTGTGATTAAAATTAAGTCCCTGACTCCAAGGAGTTTACAGTTGGGTGGAGCTGATGGATGTAAAACAGTGTGTCAATGTTGACATGTGGCAACAAGAAAAAATTAAGTAGATTAAGAACACAGATAGTGATTGGGGCAGGGTCTGCTCTTTTGTTTGGGATGGCTAGTGTGAGTGATTTCGATTAGCGAATGTGTGAACAGAGACCCAAAGAAGAGAGAATACAAGTCAAATGGGTTATTTAAGGCAAGATCTTTTTAGGAAGAGGAAAAGGCAGGTAGTAAAGAGTGAGCTTAGTGTACTTGCAGAACAGAATGCAGACCAGTGAGACCAAAGCAAATGGAGGATGCTGGAACTGAACTGGAAGAGGAGAACAGGAGGCTGTTGGAATGACCACCTGATGCAGCCAAGTATCAACTTGCTGTACCACGGTGAGAGACCGATTGCACATAGGTGGTCAAGATCTGACCCTTCACTCTAAGTGAAATGGGAAGCCTCCTGGAAGGCTTCAAATAGAAGACTGATGTGACAAGTTTGGACATTTCCCTCTGGCTGTTGTGATAGAAGGGACGATCAGAGCAAGGATGGGAGCAGAAAGCAGTGGGTGGATGTTGCAATCACCTGGAAACTATGGTGACTTGGACAAGGGTCACACTGGGGATAGGTGAGAAGTGGTTAGAGTCTGTGTTCATTTTAATGGTGTCACCTTCGGGTATCACCTTTGCTGAAGGGTAAGACCCAAGATGTACTTTAAAGAAGATGCCTAGTTCTACTCGAAGGCTTTGGCCTGAGCAGGTGGGAAGATAGTAACGGAGCTACCATTTACTTAGATAAGTGAGACCAGAGAAGCGGAAGGCTTTGCTTTACTTGAATCACATATTCAGTTATGAGCATTTATCAGATGGCGAGATGACGTCTTGTTGGAAAATGGGCACCGACTCTGGATGGTAGTGGTGTGGCCAGTGCTGGAGATGCAAACTAGAAGCCATAGAATAGAAAGCTTCAGATAACACTGAAGCAGGGAATATCGATGGAGGATAAGCATTTGGACACTGAACTCTAGAAGGCACAATGAAGGAGTTCGAGGAGGTCACGTCCACAGGGCAGGAGGAGGAAACAGAGAGTGTGCCTTTGGCTAAGTGCAAAGGGTAAGGAGGAGAGAGATCTACTGTGTCCCGCACTGCAGAGAGCACAGGGCAGAAGGAAGAGGACTGAGCACGGGGTCTGGCAGCGAAGGCCACTGGCTACTGTGACCAGAGAGCTTTCTTTGCTTACTGAATTTACTTTTTTTAACGAATGGTGCTAGTGACAGCGTAACAGGAATGGGTTGAAGAATGGTGGGGTGAGGGCATGGAAACAATGGGCATAATGATTCTGAAAAGTTTTTCTGTAAAGTGGACCAAAAAATGAAGCAGCAGGCAGGTGCATGTGTGGTCAAGAGGAGTTTTCATCCTGGTGCATTTTGATGCTTATGATAATTGGAAATGGTCTGTTACAGAAAGTACACATCTGAGGTGAAGAGCATTTCATTACTGTGGTTAATGGTAGTCTGCAAAAGAGGAAAGTGATTGGAAAAGCATCCTCTGAATGATATAATTGCCGCCTTCTCTTTGCTCGTTTTCACTTGAACAATGACAGTAAATCGTTATGTCACTTTTCCTTTTACAATGTAACTGCACCATATATTTAAAAATGCTTAACTATATCCTGGAAATGTGAACATTTATTTTTCTCGATTCTTACAATAATTATACGGAGTACTTATTCTGTTTTCCTCTCCTACAGAGGAGAAAACTCAGGCTTGAAGAGGATATGGGTTATGTCCAAAATCACACAGGTGGGACCTATGCCCAGTCCAGTTTTGATCAAGAGTTTGACTTGTAACCAGTAGAGATTCACTTCCCACTCTTCATAGTTGCATCTTTGTGTAATACTTGTACATAACGTGTCCATATTATAATGTGCATTTAGGAATTTCCTGTCCCTGCGGTCACCTCTTTTCCATGGTAGCTTACTTTCGTGGTGGATCATGTGTTTCCTGACTTCTCTCAAAGGAAACGTGAAGCAGAGTGAGGGCAGTCACAGTATTCCTCAAACATCTCTTAGCCCTCAGTAAACCTGTGTTGTTTACAAATAAAAGAATATAGGAGGGTAAAAATAAAAGCACTTTGTGTTTTCCAGAATAAAACAGAGACAAAATATATCAACTAGTCTTTTCTGTATACCAAGGAGATGCGATAGTAGTGTTGATAGGTAAGGAAATAAGCAATAATGAAGTCCAAACATAATGCAATATGGTATCCTGCTTCCAGATACAATAAAATATTCCTTCAGTCTATGTAGCAGGTAAAATTTATCAATATTTAGAGGGACATTGAAAGTACAGCAAAGTAAGAAAATGAGTTAACTTGAATTCAGATATTCCTTTGAAATCACAAGTGAAACAGATCATATTACTCTACTTTGACTACTGTTGCAAAATAATTAGTCCTTGTAACTTGGAATTTGGTTAATCAGGTTTCTCTTAAAGGTATGGTTGATAATAAGAGATATCTGTGTGTATTCCATCCATAAGGGGAGGAGGAACAAGTGGCAAAAATAGAGGGTGTATTTTTTCCCTAATTTACTGTCTTCATTCTCATTTAAAAGATAAAAAAAAAAAGGCTAGGGAAGCATTTGAGTCTAGAGACACATCTAAATTATGACAGATAAATGGTCTCAGTCTCTAGATGGAAAATATCGGTGAAAGACACAATGATGTACAATCTGGCTAAAGAGAAAATATCTTCACAGACGTTCTAAGATTGAATTGCTGTATGGTTTCTCAAATATTTATAAATATCATTGAATTAAATGTTCTGTCCTGTCCCAGAAAGTCTTTAGACCTTTTGACTGGTTTTCTCTGAGATCTGACAGCAGATAATTAGCAGATTCTAAAACTATTGTATCTTACTTTGAAATCCCTAATATTCTAATATGATCACTTCCTGTCTTTGTTAGGAAGGCAAATGCAAGGTATCTGCATGTTCTGTTGTTAATAGCTAGCTCCCTCCCTCCAAACTTACCAGAAAAGCACATAATACCCTTCTTTTGGACAACACGACTGCTACTAAACATCCTTTGCCTTTGTGATGGAGGATGACCTGCATTTGTATTTTTTTATTTGGCAGAGGTAGTAAAGGATTCATGTGACTATTTTTAAAGCACTTATATAATGACATACATAAAACCAAGCTCCTAAATCTTGTGAACTTCCGTGACTAAGTAGCCTACCCATGCTTGCCTGGGGTAGTGTTTTGCTGGAAATATTGGAGTCATACAATCTTATAAGATTCATTTTTATCTTCTATATTGCATCCATTTTAATAGTAAATGCAAAAATAAAAATGTAAGGAAATGGCAAATAAGAATTTTGCCACAAGGGAGACACCTGTATATTTATGTGGCCAATAGAGGAAGTTCAGGAATTAGGGGGGGTGGGTGGGCCCTAGAGATCATGATTCTGCCATGAGTGCAAGAACATGCATCCAGTCACCAATTGGACATTTGTTTGCATTATTTTGCTGGGTAAGCAATGTATCAGGTTAGTTTCATATGACTAGAATTGTATTCTAATACAAACTGTGTCAGAACTCTGTGTCAAGATTTTGTGTCAGGAATCAGTGAATTTTGCAAGTGAAAGAAGGATGGATGCTTCAGCATTGCTATCTGTGAAAGACACAGAATGTGCTATGTACAAGGCAGTGTGCAGGTGGATTGCAAGTCAAACTTTTTTATCAAAGGTAATAAAAAAGGAGTACTGATTTTGAAAGAGCTATGTGTGTTACTATAATCCTTAAGCATAAATAGTTATTTTCCTGCTACTCAAATATAATAAATAGATTAGCTTTCTTAAATTTTCATGCCTCTCTTTGAAAAGGGCCTTCACTAACAGACCTGCCTGCGAAGCACATCTGTCCTTTCTTTCCAGAACAATATGACTCTCAGATTCAGGAATTTAGAGCTGCAACCCAGAGAATATCCTTAGTTTCAGATGAGTAACATTAAAGCTATGGGTTGAGCATATCTGAGCTAAGTTGTGTGTGTGCAGATGTGAAGCAGAAAAAGCTAGTTGGTATGAGGTGAGGTGAGGGGAGACAGAGACAGAGACAGACAGAGACAGAGACAGAGACAGAGACAGGCAGAGACAGAGAGACAGAAGCAATGAAACTGAGAGCTAGAGAAACCTGGGCCAGCCTGGGAATGAAACAGTCTCCTCTATGGCTAATAAAAAATAATGGATAAATGAGGTGCTAAATAATGACGCCTTTCACCTACTGTCCCTCATAAAATTGGCAAATTCAGAATGAATCCTTCTTATATTAAAGTGAGCAGCATGTAACTTCATGAGTGTGGACCTATCTTTGAAGAGTACAACGCACTAGTGCATCACAACTTGTGGAAGTTTTGTAACCTTGTCTCGGGGAGAGGGAAGGCTTGTGTTTATCAGGGTGTGCTTGGAACTGCTTCATCCAAAAGAGTGTAACAGAACTGGTGCTGTGTGAGTGCAAGGCTTGGATATTAAAGGTCCTATATCTTCTGTCTTGTTCTGGGGAAGACATGCCATGGAAGAGTCTGATACTCCTGAGACCACAGGCTGGAGAGACAGGTATATGTTCTCAGTTCAAGAACTCCAGAGCTCTCAGCCAATGACCAACATCAGCTCCATCTAAATGAGCCATCTGAGATGACCAGCCTTCAGATAACTGGTAGCCATAGGCAACATCCCAGCCACACAAGACATTCCAGACAAAGACTTTCCAACTGCCTTTCTCAAATTCCTAATCCACAAAGCCTTGAAGAAGAAAGAAGAGAAGGGGTAGTACTGACCACGCCACCAAAAGTACTTGCCACAGTACACCAAAAGTACTTAGCCAATGAGAGGTTCTTGCTTTCACCAAAGATGGTCCAAATGTTCCCTTATTCTTTGTCCTGGAGACTACTCAACAATGTTGAATATAATAGTGACTAAGAAGACCATGGCTTTTTTTTAAATAAAATTTCATTTTATAGTTTGGTCTTAACATGAAGTAGCCATGCATTTCATTTCTGTGGTACCAACTGAACTCTGAATTCCCATCAGACTTTTCACGAAGTTAGAGCATGAATCATATTTTCAGGGGGGCAGGGTGGGAGAACTTGTCAGACACATGGGGCTTTGCAAAGTCATCACCGCAACCGGGAAAACTCAGACAAATGCCTCATGTCAGTGCTAGGAACAGTCAGGATGGTGAAGCAAGGGAATGGGAAAGGGGCAATGTGGAGGAGGAGACGGTGCCTGCTTGATTTTTGTGCCGATCACCTTGATTTTTAGAGAAAGTAAGAGCGCCAAAGTCCATCTGATTTGAACACATGACCTCTCTAAGGCAATGGCTTCATTGGAGCCCAACTGTATCAGGTCGCCACTCCATGCATGCACACTTCATGAACATTTTCTGATTCGAGGGAACAACTATGTGCCCTTTTTATAATGTACCAGCTGAGAGCTCAAAGTTAAAATAACTGCTCTCTAGATTTAGTCAAAATGAAATGATTCTGATTCAGAGGTTTAATTCAGCAGATATGCTGCCTGTTCCCTCTTCTATGCACTTGCCTGTGAAAGTCACCAGGCCTGGCCATTGTGGTAGTTATAGGAAGCCCCTAGGACAAGACCAAGATGTACAAAAGACCTCCATAGGAGTTGGTAGCTGCCCACAGCCAGTCAATGGCTGTGAAGAAATGAGTATCAATTTGACAGATACTGTGGTCTTTTAAATGAAACTCAAAAGTTGGATTTTTAAATAAAGTCTGATTTTTAAATACTGATCAGTAATTTAAAAAGTTATAAAATACTAAGGGTGCCACATTTTGTTGCTGGCAGTCAGTTTCCAGTCTGTTTGAATCCTTTTGGGATTCTTTTAAATTTTACTTCTGCTTTAAGTGAGCTCACCAGAAGTAATATATAGCAAGTCTATTTTACCTTGACTTCTCGTGGCAATAGTCACTGAGCTTTGCTTCAGTTTGATGGCCTTGATCTCTATAAAAATTAATGTTCATTTTGCCATGCAGCATTTCTTATATATTCATGGAAAATTTCTGCTCGAAGTTGACAGGAAGAAGTCTGTCTTTCTAGATGAACTTGTGTTTGCTTTCATCAGATAATTTGAACTGTGTAGCTTGTTATATTTTCTCATTTGGCTTGACTTCTAAGAAGCTCAGAGTTCAATATAGTGTGCAATTAAATATATTCCATGTTTCTGGTGAACTTTTACTTTTCTCTAATCCCAAATGATTTTTAAGTTTCTTTTTATACATATATAACTTACTTGATCCTCACATGTCTTCTTACTAGTAAAAGGTCAAAATCACTTTTGGGGTACATGTGTGATATTTGTATATCACATGCATGCATACAAATATGTAGCACATGGACTGAGGATTTAGCTCAGTGGCACAAGCACCTGCCTGGCAAGTGTGAGGTTGTGAGTTCGATCCCCAGTACCAAAAAAACAAAGCCAAACAAAACAAGTGTATAGTACACAATAGACATTTTGTGTAGGATGTAATTTTGAGTCTAGAACTCTTTTTGTTACTTAACACTACTTCCAAATCTTGATTAACAAATGCAACAGAATATTAAAGAGTACGTTGTTAGCTCATGATAGTTGAATATCTGCCTGCTTCATATGTTAGAAATATTTTTAGGACTTAAGAGGTGTGCTTTTAAAAATCTTGAATATTACAAATCTCAAATATTACAAATATCGCAAATATTACAAAATTGCAAATAATTTGCAAATATATGAATTAAAATAATTTAGTTTTATTAGTCAGTAATTACCACCATGAATAATTTTTTTGTTCTTTATTACATAAATTTATTTGCAGCATATAATAATACTGTATTTGCTATATATGTACATGCATGTGTATGCATGTTTTATATAGATACATGTCATCATACTTTAAGTACAAGGTAAAATTAGATTTTTCTTCTTAGTATGATTTAAAATCAGCATTTTGCTATGATAATATTTTTTGGAAAATTATTTTGCACAATTAAATAACATTTAGTTTTATGAGTAAACTATTTTATAGTTTATTTTTGAGCAATCAAATATTGTTACGTGAATTCAAATATTTTGTGTTTCTCATAATTTTCTTTAGAAGTATGTTTGTGAGGGTCACGATGTACATTTTAAAAATATTTACATAACTTTTCATAGTGTTATACTAATTGTGCCTCTCCTGGCACCTATCATAGATGGGGTTGTCATGTAAAAACTTCATACAAAATAGATACTTATTATTTTATATTGCATCTCTTTATTTATAAATGAAATCAGAATTTTGTTGCTATGAATCTTAGCACTTGTATTTCTTCTTTGCCAAGTATGGTTGCTCATCTCTTGCCCATTTCTAAACAATGCAGAGTTAGCTTTAAAAAAAAAAAAAAGATGTGGTCTAGACATTATTTCCATGACTGTTATACTTCTTTGGAATAGTGGAAATATCTCAAGCTTCATACCAAATATTTCTAGACTAAACTCTGCTAGCCTCTTCATCCAATTATATACAAAACTGTAGTTGATTGAAAGGGAAATTTTGCTTTGTAACTCTCACTGTTGTCTGCCAAAGCTCAGTTCCACAAACTGGTAGAGACTCGCATGAGACAATAAGACCTTTTATTTCCCCATAGTGTGGAGCTGAATGCTGCTTCATGAAACAAAAATACCCCGTTGCCACCAATTCGGTTTTCCAAGTGGGACTTTCCTGATGGGGCTTTCTGGAGTCTTACTCATTCTTTTCTTTCCTGGCCACCCCACCCCCTTCCTCTAATAATTTAGAGTTCTCTTTCCAGAAATATCAACCAGGCGGGTACAGTGTTTTAGTGCTTCCTACTCCAGTGACGTAAAACACCCACAGAAATTTTCTGCTAATCCGGAGTAAAACAAACAACATGTCAGCAATGCTCTTGAGGCCAGATCATGCAAGTCAAAATGCACACACGCCAGTTACAAGTCCATCTTTGTGCACATGTTTCGGAGGGGCAACCAGTAAAGGTTTTGCTTTTCTTTGGACGGGCTCAAGCCTCATGTATGCCACTCTTCAAAAATATCAAAGATTTTGTTTTTACTTGGAGAACTGGATTTGTATTTCAAAATAGCTACAGTTTTCTCAGAATTTATCATTACCAAAGAAACAATTTGTAAACTGTAATAGTGAAACACGGTATGGTTTTCTTTCAATCGTCATTATGTGTATATTAAGTTTTGTTATTGTATTTACATAAGATGTTTTTGGAAACACTGTTATTTTGCAGAAACAGGCAAAGCAAAACACTTTTGTGTCTCCGTTTTGTCTCTGTTTATCTTTGAGAGAGATGTAGAGGGCGAGTTAGCCCTCATGGCAATTGTGTATACAGGAGCTCTGGGCTGAAGACTCCAGCAGGCAAGTCCTTATGCCTTTCTGGTCTTGTGAAGGATTATTTTGTGTTGATTCAGTGTCCTGAAAATTCTCAAAGAAAGTGTTAAACAGTAAGATGAACAGTACCCACACTTTCCACCTGACTGCATGAACACAGCTGAACAAATGCGACCTTAGCTCCAACTGACATTTCCCTTGTACTTCCTAGAGCTAAGGTCCCAGCATTGCATATCTCAGCTACTTGGCCCAAAGTATACCTCTGAGAACTGAATACAGAGGAGTAAGAAATCATTCTAGTTGTAGAAAGGATGTTCAGAGTTCCCTGAACCAATCCCAGGTTGTAGGCTGCTCCCCGCATAGCTAAAGCACCTTTGAATGCAGGTATGGGAGTCGCAAGTGGATGTGGACACCAGTTAGTATGTCCAGAAGCTCTTTTTTGAGTCACTTGTGTTGGTGTTAATTCTACTGGGCATCAGTTGGTCTGAACTCTTGGTTGGTTGAAAGTTATCAAAGCAAAAAGCAAATAGCTCAAGTGAGCTTTGGCAATAAAAATAATTTTTTATTTGATACAACTGAAAAGTTCAAGGATAGGGCTAGTTTCTACTATTGCTGCCCTTTGGAGGCTTAAAAGTGATTTATTACTGGTTCTATCTCTTTGAAGGTCTTTGTACTTTAGTGACTGTCATGGCTGCTGAAGATCGCTGGCCTACCAGCATCACAACCTTGGAGGAAAAGAGTATCTTTCTCCAGAAGAGGTGGATGGGCAGACGGGCAAGAGTTAAGGCTTGTATAGTTTGGAACAAATGTCTGTTTATCCTTTGACAAAATAGAGGAGGTCTATATCCAGGACAACACGTGCATTTCTATGTAGCAGAGTGGAGTCCTCATAGTAATGAAAGGTTTCTACTGTTAGAAACAGTATTGCTAGAAGACCTAGCGCTATTATCATTGTGATTTGGTAGCAGAGACGTTAGGCCTGTGGTCAGAAGATCAGTGTCCTTCAGCCTCCATTTTGCTGTTACTTTAGGCATGACACCCCTCTAAGCCCCATACATCTTAGCTTTTCAGTACAAAAGTGTTGTGTGCACTGTCATTTTATTCAGACCACAGAGTGAAGGATGCAGAAGCACTAATGCAAATGTAAGGGATTGCTATTATCACTCTGGCCCCAAGACCTAGCTCCCCTCAGTCATCTGTTTACTGGTGCCTAGGAAACAGTTTGCAAGGTTCTAAAAGCGAAGGTGATTACCTAATGTTCCAAGCAGAGAGCGGCCTTCGGCCTCCACAGGTGTTCAGGCAGGACATCTGCCTCCCACCTGCTGCTTGCAAAACCAGTGTGTTAGTTTCAGCTTCGCAGCCGTGATGATCAGGCACCTCTGTGTGATGCAGCTTCACTCTGAAGCATTGGTCTTCTATTTACAGACGCGTTTGAAAGCTGTCTTACACTTTCAAAAACCAAAGCATTTGAAACATTCATCTTTTTATCTCTAAAAATGGAACCGGAGGACTGGCAGGGCTCCTGAGGCCCAGCCACACCTGCTGTTTATCCTGCATTCACATGGCAGCCACTCTTCCCTACAGTTCAGGGCATTTCCTTTGACACATCAAAGTGAAACTCCTAGAAGACAGAAACAACATGTCCATTGTTGGGAGAAAAGTAAATATCCCATTTCAAAGTGAAAACTACACTAGGCTGAATCTTTTTGAAGTCCAAGTGCCCTAAATTGTCTAGATTTGGGGTTAGGGACGGCTGAATGGGTACTGGTGAAAGTGCAAGTTGCCCTTCTGCTAAAGCCTTCCAACTGGAAGAGGACAGGGTTACAGAATACTTCAGAGAAGGAGACGACCAACTTATTCACAAAAGCATGTTTTCCCACTGGAGTAAGTTACCGCTAAATTCATCAATACTGTGACGTCTACATTTTCCATCTAATGTGCCTTCAACTCCAAATCCTGTTGCCTTAGTTGTGACACCACCATCTCCCATCCAGGTACTTTCTCTTAATGCCCTCTCTTTTTAAATCCATCTTTTCTCCCCACTTCTTCCTCTTGACCTTATCCATCTACATACTCATCCATGGGCTTTTAGCTTGATGTATCCTTGGGGAGTCATTGACCTTTCTGTGCCTTAGTTTGCTTAGTATTTGGTTCAAAGGATTACATGAGGATTGCGTGAGCTGCTATGCTAAAGCGCTTAGAATAGAGGCTGGCACACGGGAAGCCCCAATGAAGGGCTGGCTGCTGCGAGTGCTAGCTGGTATTGCCTTTCCTTGTGGGGTGCAGTTTAAAGCACCCACCGTCTTCTGATCAAGGAAGGGGGAGCTCCTGTAGCAGTCTCTTGCTGATGGTTTGTTGTTGCGGTAGCATCCCTGCCTCTTCTCTCTTCCTCCTCATGCACTCTGTTACTCTGTGCTTTAGCTACAGGTGGGCACCAACACCCATCTGGTTTGTTCTACTTTGTCCCCCACGCTATTCCAGGAACACTTCAAGGCTGAAACCGCCAGTGAAGCTAGACCTCCCCAGGAAGGCTTGCACATGTGTTTTTTGATGTTGTTTTCTATTGTAGCACTGCTACCATCCTCAAACATGGAAATAGCCATTGCTTATTTTCTATCTAAAATATACCAGGGACTTTATAAACATTGTTGCATTTAATCCTCACAAAAAACATCTTTCCCATTTAACATAGGAGAGAACGGAAACTCATGAAGCTGAAGTTATTGTCCACGGAAGCAGCAATTGCAGGGTTAATCTGATGAGTTTGGAGTCCCGTAGTCACGTGAGTGTATGTTTTCAGTTTATCTGACTTCTTTCCTTCTCTGAATCTCTGAGCTCAGTGCATGAACAGCTCCTTGAGTGCTCTCACCCTGCTCTTAGAGGAAACTGTGCCCCAGTGAACAAATCTGAGTTTTAAGCTCTTTTGATTCAGCAGCTTTCTAAATCCTTTCCACTCCCAGATGTGAGCAGCCGCTGTCATTTATTTTCTTCCATTTTTAATCCTTAGCTGAACTTTTCTTCTATGGCAAAGACTCTTCTACCTGCCTCTGGCTTTGATTCTCTAGAGTCCTTTGGTTCCTGTGTGGGAGTAGAGTTACCACCAGTTCCCCATGTCCAAGTGCTGAGTGCCTGAACTTATTCCCCACACACCACCTGGCAGCACTGGCCACTGTCCCTGGCCCCTGCTTCCAAGGGAAAACAGAAGCCACAGCAGACTTCTTGAGGGCAGGGATTGTGCCTTTGATGCAGTGTGTAGCCTAAATCCTGGCACATAGTATATACTCAATAAATAATGGTCAAAAATGAACAATTACAGCGTGATGATAATCAGTGAACAGCATACATTAGGTAATAGTTGAAATCTGGGAATTGGTTCTCTAGAAAGACAAAAGATGACTGAAATTCCATTCTGTTGCGAATGAGAGGCTCATTAGTGGTAGCACTTGGGTGAGGATGGATGCAGATAATCCGGATAGTTGTTTAGAGAACCAGTGGCATCATCATCCTAGTCAAGACAGCATAGTTCTTTCATGCAGCCAGACTTTGAGCCGAAAGCCTTTTCTTTTTGATAAATCTTTCGATTATTCACTTACTTTTTAGTCTGCTCAAGCTTCACATTTTTTTTTCTGGCTTGTGTCAGTTCCAAAATTAATAAACTATTTTCCTTCAAGGAAATGAAATAATGAATGTGAAACCTTTTAGCACAGAACCTGACACATGTAGGATGGTCAGTACACTTGCTTTGTTTTGCCATCTCTTTCTTTACTAAAAAGTTCTTAAAAATAATATATTTGCATATATAAACACATATTATGCTTGTACTATATAGTATATATAGTAATTGTTTTCTGGGAAAATAATATACACTTACTATAGTATATGTATAGTAATTCTTGGGAGATAATATACACATCTATATAGTATATATAATATTTCCTTCTTGGAAAAATAAGATTCTTCATGAATGTTAATTAGTTTTCTAAATAATAACGTAGAACAAAAAGAAGGTGGTCAGATGCCATTTTTAAAGAATTACATATTAACTATAATTAATATGAAACCTTTCTGGAAGGCAGATAAGGCTATTTTTTCCATTTTAATCATGTATGGAAACCTTGACATCTTTCAACTTTACAAAGGAAAATAGACTACTGGAATTGATTTCTCTGAGCTCCATGCACATTTCCTCTGACGGAGGCAAGGGCCCTATTGCAGAAGAAGATTTACACTTGTTCTCTGTACCCACACAGGCAATCCCTCCATCCATGTCTGTGATTTTTGCAAGTAACTGTATACCTTTTCCCCACCTAGAGTTTCTTCTGGAGCTGACACGCTTAGGGCCTAGTTTTTCCTTCACAAAAGGAAGTCTACCTCCCCAGTTTTAAGCATTTCCCTTTCATTCTGTGAAAGAATCTATTTATTACTGTCCCAGGCAGCTGCTTTCTTGGATTAGCATTAACAAGCCTTCCAGGCTCAGAAAATTTGGCAGCAATGTTTGGCAGCTTTCTAAACTTACTAGAAATACCAGAATCCCACAGTTTTCATAATGCTAATTAAGTTTGCAGCCTGATCTTGAAACTCTTGTAGTGTCTAGAGGATGCAATAAGTTAGGAAATGTATTATAGAGAGATTGACCAAGACTAGGACACTCATCCCAAACCATCAGTAAAACAAGGCTGTGAAATTCACAGGTAACCCTGGCAGCTGTATCTCATGACTCCCAAGGAAAAGAGATTTTTTTCAATTGCAGTGCAAGTTCTGCTAACATCACATCATTTTTTAGTATCACTTCCTGAGACTTCTGTCTTGATTCCTGCTTTGTTTTTGGAAGTGTTTGGTTTTCTCTGAGCCATCGCACTGGAAGGTGTGGCACTCTCGGATTCTGCCACACCTCAGGGATGTGGTGAGACAAGGCTTTGGTGCCAAGAGGCTCCACCCACCCAAGGTGTGGTGGATATCGATGTTGTCTATTCTTACCACATCTCAGAGTATTTTTACTAATTGCTCACTGCAGGACATCCAAGAAAGAAACATGTAGGTCTTGTACTTTAAACTTCACTTTTGACAAGCATTTCAAAATACTGGTCATTGCTGTGGGGCTCAGGGATTAGGCTTCAATTTCAAGAGTTTTATACTAGTTGCTTCCATGTCTTTGGAGGTGGAAAATGCCAAAGAGGGAGACCTAAGTGGAAGAGGAGACGTTTCATGTATTTTGAGAGGGTATAAATAAGGGAGTGAATTTGGTCAATGTTCCCTAAAACTTTGGACTTGAAAAAATCTTTCAGTAATTAACAACCTTCTGACTAATCATTATGAGGTGGGTGCTGTGTTCTGGTGGCCAGCCCCGGCTCAAGTTCTGGTACCCAGACCCCTCTATGGATTGTGGAGGTTAAGGATCCATGTGGGCAATATCAATGTGGATTCTATGTGCTTTGCAAAAGGCTTGGGACCAGAGAGGTGGGTGGACAGTGGCCCAGCTTAATTCCTGCAGGTGTGCCAGGGAGTAGCCACCTGGTCAAGGATCCCACAGCCTTAGACTGTACGTATCATTCATTTCTGAGGGAGAGAAAAACAAGGACACTAGGTGCTGTCTTGGAGTGATGTTGCATTTATCCACGAGTATTTATCAGGATGAAGTAGTCAGTTACAAGGCATGGGTTATGAATTTAAAGGGAAAGCAGAGAAGGCCAAGGTTAGTGTTCTGGGATTATCTAGAGGAAGGATTCTTGGGGAAGTTAACGCGCAGGCCCAAAGAATAGGTAACGTTTGGTAAGATTCTGTATGCGATCTTTTAAGAGGATGATCTGAATAAACTACTCTGTAGCATGCGTTGCTTTGGATGGCAGGAGGTTTACTGAACAGAGTGAGGTCTCTTGCTGTACATATCCAGGCTTTTTTCTGCTCTGCTTGTTAGAAGTAAAGTTACACAATGAGTAACTCATCTTAGGAGTAAAGCATATATACTCTATTTACAGAAGGACATTTATAAGCTATGGGGTGGTCAATTGAAGCTGAGATGAAGAAATTATCTCAGTTAAGGAAGAATCAGAGGCTTAATGTTTTTCCCAGTTAAAGAACCCTTTATAACAGAAATTGGCAAACTATAGTCGTAGAAGCAAATCAGCAGAATTCTGACCCAGCCCATCCCTTCTTTTTGTTCTTATATTTGACATTTTTTAAAAATAAGAAGCACAATGTGTTATGATAAGTGAAAGTTATATAAGATTTAATTGTCAGTGTTCATTAGTGAAGTTTTTTTAGAACACAGTTGCACCCACTTGTTAAACATACAGTGTCCCATGGGTTTTACAGTGTAACAGCAAAGTTAACATAAGCTAGCTGTGTTACTCCCATCATTTGCGTTGCTACCCAGCTCAAGGGCCCTGGTCATCGACTGAGAGCATTTTTGGTGCCATGCATTCCACCTTTCTAAGTGGAAAGATATTTTCACAGAAGAAATGCATAACATCTTATTACAGATTAGTGTGAAGAGATGAATATTTGCAACCAGTTTTGATGTTGGAAAATACTAATTTTAAACCTCAATTATGTAAAATGTTAGCCTTCTCCAAAAAGAATTTCATTCTTCTCAGCAGTAGGCATGACAAAACATTGCAATAAATTACTATATTTTTAATTTATTTTTTAAAGTTATAGATATTATTTTTCTTTATTGTTGCATAAATATCCATGTCATATCTGCGTGGCCCACAAAACCTAAAATGCTGAATACCTGCTTCACAAAGTGTGTCAATTCCTTCTCTATGATAAGGTTTATTAAGTGTTTTGTACTCATGTGCCTGTGTTTTTCTGCCATCTCAGGTGGTATTTACAGCATTACGAGAGGGTCCAAGCAGTTACTATTATCTTTAGGTAGAAATTCCCACCATTAATAGACATGACCAGATGTGTCCCTTGCCTGGCCCTCTTAGGCTTGGAAATACTGAATAATCACAATGAAATTGAGATGTTATCAAGACATTAGAGACCCCTGGTGTAGTGATCTTGTCACAGAGCAGAAGATAGATGAAGGAAGCAAAGGATCTTCTGTGAAAGAAAGACTTAGACCATGAATCCTGTTCCAAGGGATGCCAGAGGTGGGAGACCTAGTGTGTGAGTCCATAGTAATGTTGACACTACATTGGACTTGAATGAATCTGAATATTCATTTTGACCCCATGTCACAGACTGAAGACAGTTTCTCCATGAGCCCTGAAAGGTGTTGCAGTCCTAACTCGTGGTACCTGTGAATGTGACGTTATTGAAAAGAGGGTCTTTACAGAAGTATTCAAATTACAATGAGGTTATTTAGGCACACTGTAATCCAATATGATCTGTGTTCTTATAAAAAAAGGGAAATTTAAAGACAGGCTCTTAGGAAATATGATGTAGAAATACAAGGAAAATGCCTTACAAAGTCACGGAATGTTTAAGTCACTAGAAACTAGAGGAGAAGCCTGGAATGGAATCTTCCTGGTAGCCCTCAGAAGAACCAGCCTTGCTGATACCTTTATCTCAGATGTCTAGGCGCCAGTGCTGTCAGACAATAAGTCACTGTATTTTTGTTGTTTAAGCTATCTGCTTTGTGGCCTTTTATTACAGCAGCCATAGGAAACACATACCCCACCTCCTCCTGGTGCATGAGCATGTTTGGGGGCAGTATGTGACAGACAACTAAGAACCTACCGTGGGTGATGACCTCAGCAGATCTTTCCCCTGGTCTGGCCAGTCCTGACTCAGTGGGCAGGAATAACCAGTCAAAGCAATACAGGAGCCTCCTTCGTGGACTGAATGGTAACATTATTCCCGGCCTGGCTGGATTCCAGTTCTCTGCCTGCGTGTGCCTATGGGCTTCCTGATAGCTTGCTTGATGCTGTTCAAGAGGGAGCCGTCTGGTTAATGGAGCAGGTTGACTTAAAAATAATAAAAAGGAGCCTCATTCTCTGTATTCTTAGTTTGAGGGATAAAATCATCTAGTTAAATTTGCACATGAGGAATTGGCCCCATGTAGGTTGCTCCACCGCATATGCGGCGTAGCCAGTGAGGCTGGATTCTGACCCAGCCCAGCTCATCCCACCCTGCTGTGGACGAGTTATGGATCTTTAGCTGATTTATGCAGAGTCACAAGGATGTCATTCATCAAGAGACAATTTTATTAAATTTTCTGAGAATTACAATACTGTGTTATTTACAGAAATATATTCATTTGGGGGAGCTTTAAGCATCTCAAAGCCTATTCAAAATTCATACCACTTATTCACTAATTTAGCTCATTTTACTAGAGTTTGCTAAATTTCTCCTGGGTGTTGTTGAGGTTGACGAGCAATATTATGTGACTATTATTTCTCATCTTTTTACTCCTTAATTTGAGTTTCTCAGCATTGCAGGAGGAGGTACTTATTGGCGGGTCAGCTATAAATTCAAGGGAATGAGTCTCCCTCAACTTTTGTCCTGTCTTCTCAGGAAAGGAGTGTGTCTACTTTCAAATTTGCAACAAGTCTAAGTGTAACCAAAACTATTTCATTAGCTGTACTCATGAAGCATTTATGAATAAATTTTAGTTGAGCCACTTTGGCTGTCACGCTGGGCTGACAACTCAGCTATGAATAGATTTTCAGATTGCTACTGCGTGTTTTGGCATATTCAGGGAAGGCTGCTTGTTTGAAGCACCTGAAAAAGCAAGACATGACAATAATATGTTTGCAATCACAAAATCGAGGCTACCTTGAAGATGCCTCAGAGTGTGCTGTTGGTTACACAGTACCTTCTGCTTGAGAGGCAAACACTTCGTCAGGCTCACCGTCAGTCTGGAATCCAGGTAGTGAGAGCGGACCTGTCTCCACAGAGGTGGAGCAGTGACTTACCTGGGTTGGGTAATGGCTGAGCTGTGTTTGTCGCTGATGAGTGTTTCTTTCTCTGGTTTCCCTGCTCGCTCCTCCCACCTGTGTGACTTACTGAAGTGAAACCCAGGGGAAAGGCCGCAGAGATAGGAAGGCCGCCCTGGAGGTGACACACTGCAGGATCACTTGCAAATCCTGTGGCATCACTAATGCACCACGAAGCAGTTAGGACTCATACCCTATACGGGCTGCATGTGGGGCAGGCAGGGTACATTAAGGAGATAAGAAATTCTCAGCTCACAGCAGGGAGACACTGGGCTCCAGGGCCAGAGAGGATCTCACACTGGTCTCCACGTTGCGTAAGGGTTTTTCAATTGTCTCTTCACAGCTTGGGTTTGTAGCTCATATTTGTAAAGAAAAGGGACCTGGGATGAGTGTTCTCCAGAGGTGAGAGAGAGAGAGAGAGAGAGAGAGAGAGAGAGAGAGAGAGAAACAGAGAGAGAGAGAGAGGGAGACAGACACACACACACACACACACACACAGAGAGAGAGAGAAACAGAGAGATGAAGAGAGACAGAGAGATTGAGACAGGGAGACAGAGAGAGACACACACACAGTGACAGAGAGAGAGAGAGAGAGAGAGAGAGAGAATACGATGGCAGGCCAGAGGGATGAGTGATAAAGAAGAGAGCAATGGGTTTGTTTATTTCATCTGGATTATTTCATCTGGTCTGTATGTAATTCTACAGTTCTACTGTTTTCCAGATGAGAAAACTGAGGCTTAGACCATGTATTAGGGTCCTCTAGAGACACAGAACAATGGCGCCTCCCTGCCCTCCCCTCTCCTCCCTTGCCCTCCCCTCTCCTCTCCTCTCTTTTCTTCTTCTCCCCTTTCCCCTCCCCCTGCTCTCCCTTCTCCTTTCCTTCTTCCTCCCCGCCCCACACTTTCCCATTGGCACACAGTTACAGGGGCTGGAAAATTTAACACCTGCAGAACTGGCCAGTAGACCAGGGACCGGGGAAGAGTTGGGACTGTAGCTCAAGCCTGAAGACTGTCTGGAGGCAAATTTCTCCTTTCTCAGTGGGCTTCAGTCTTTTGCTTTGAAGGCCTTCAGCTGATTGGAGGAGGCCTGCCTACATGGTGGAACATAATGTCCTTTATTCGATGCTAGTGATTTGAACATTAATTACATCTAAATAATCCCATCACAAAAGCATCTAGACTGGTTGTAGACCAAATATCTGGGTGCTTGGTACAGATAAATTGATACATCAAATAATCATTTCAGAGAAGGAAAGCCTAGGACAGCCCGCCGTAAGGTAGCTGTAGGATTTGAATTCATCCCTATCCAGAGCTCACATCTTCCGCTTTTGCTCCTTTCGTTTGTGCTGGTTGCCAGAGTCTCTGTGTGCAAATGGCCCAGTTTCCCTGTGCCAGGTGTCTCAACAGTCAAATGACAGTGTAGTTTCTGCTCTACCCACCTCCTGGGAGGAGAATGAAGACCCAGTGGGTAAATACACGTGCAAGCTCTTGTGGGCTGGGAGCTCGTGTGAGTAACTTTAAAAGTTAGAATCATTCTTTCCTCTTGCCCTCATTTGTATAATGTCTTTGGGAAAGTGAATCAGTGTGTAATCATTTTTAAAAAGCAATTTGAAATTTTCTTTTAAAACCAAGATATGAATCTTATGATCCTACAGTCCAACTTTTAGGAATCTTCTAAACAAATACAAGTATAATTGTGAATATGTAATTGCAGCATTACCTAAAATGGTAAAAAAGAGATAAAAAGAAAACAGTATCAAATTGCCTAATAATAAAACATCTAACACATTACTATGGAATACTGGGTAGTTATTAAAAAGCATGAGACATGCTACTTGGGAATGATGTTTAAGATATGGGAAGTGGTGAGAACAGTCTGTCAAATATCTTAGGATACTCATTTTGATAAAAAGAATAACACTATATAATATATACATATATTGATAAACAGAAAAATGCTGATGAAAATAGCCTTAAGTTAGTGCCTCTGGAGAACAAGATTGGAAAGGGAAGAAGAAAAATGAACTTTTTACTTTATGTATGCCCTGTCTACTTCTATAATCTCTGAATGTGATACATTGGTTTTGTTTATTAAAGATGTTTGCTACTAAACTGCAATTCAAAATATTTTTTATTTCTTAAGTAGAAAAAGCCATATATCTATACTTATTATCTACCTGCTGTTTTGAGACAATTATAATCTGCAGAATGTCCAGATCAAAGTAAATAACAATACTACTCGATACACTTTCATTTCTTTGTGTGGGAACACTTAAAATCTTTTTTGTGTTTAGTAATTTCTGATACACATTACTAATAATTATCACCATGTGTATATTCGATCTCTTGTATTTGTAACTCTTATCTAACTGAAATTTTATTCTTTGAGCCAGATCCGCCCTCTACTCACAAATTTATTTTGAAATAATTATACAAAAAGCTTGGCTGTACCCTATATTCTTTCATGTTAGTTGTCTACTCAAAAACTTCACCCCCTTGCTACTGTGGATGTATACATATATGCATACTTTTAGAAAGCTTGAATTTAGGGAGCGATTAAACAAAATTAATTTCCTGTGGCTTTTGAGAAGATGGGACTACCTTGACTTTACAGGAATATTCTGGGGGGACAGCTCCAAACATATTCCTTGCTTAACAGACAGGCTGGTACCCACAGAATGGTGTTTTCATGCAGTTCATAACCTTTTTGTGTCTGCAAGAAAGACGGTAGCTTTTAGGTGAAGGAAGTATCTTCCTGATCTTTGGAGGCGGAGGTGTGCCAGTGATAATTTGCTGTGATAGGAAACTTTCATCAGGACTCTGACTTTCTCTACTCCTGAGTACTTTATACGGTAAGATTGTGATTTAGCTAAAAAGGCTGAGCTCTCGAGGGGAAAAATTTTCTTCAGTAATAAAATGATGTATTAATTTATGTTTTCCTTTGTAATACAGTGTTGCTGGCATGGTATGTCTGCTTCTATTTGAAGAGCTAACAGTGAACATTAGGCAGATACTTTATTTGCTCTCACCTATTGCTCTGAAGAATGTTTATAACTTATTTTGGAATAAGGAACTCCTGGTGGACAGTGCTCATTACCGATTGTAAGCCTCCTGAGAGCAGCAGCAACAGCCTCTGAGCTTCATCTTAGGGGACCTCTGCCCACAGTGCTTTGTCTCTGATATGTGGGGTGCTCGGGGGTAACCACAACTAACTCATGTCCTGCACCTTGGACTCTCTAAAAGCCTTTATAACTCAAATTTGATCCTGGTACTGCATTATTAGAAATTCTGTAGGGACTTTCTTTTTGTCCTATGTAGCAAGTCCTGAGCTCCAAACAGGCCCTACAGTCCTTTCAGAGTGGGCCAGTGCTGAGCCAGTAACACTGGTTCCAACTTGCAGGTGGTTGACAGCGGCCTCCCTAGGTTGGTCAGGCCTGTGCCTCTCCAAGTTGCTAAATAGTTAGAATGTCAGTCCTGCTTATGTGACCTGGTTCCTCCCTGCCGCTCAGACTCACCTCTGGCTTATCGCCACCCTAGTCACATTCTGACTTTCTTTGGTTTCCTTGAGTTCTGTGAGGTTGCATGACACGTTGCTTCTTAGCCATTCAGTGTCTTTTGCTGAGGAAGCTTCCAATTTTTCCCATGAATTCTCATTCTTCTGACCTCGATTGTAATCTCACCTCTGTGGGTAGCTTCCCTGAATCTATATTTCCAGATAAGGTTAGGGATACCGCTCAGACACTTTCAACATACGCTGTATATTCCTGTAAGCTTTGGTCAGAAGTCTGACAAAATGATTATTTAGGTAATTGTTTATGACGGGGTACATGAGCTGGGAAACATTATACCAATGCTCTCTTCACAGAAGATTTTTAATAACTATTTGATAGAGTAAAAGAATAAAGAAAAGTTTAAGCCAAAGCAATATGAATAATCAGTATTTTTTCCTAAAACTATTCAGAGTTTATAAATAATTCTTATTAAGTATGATCTTTGATTCGAGTGTTGTTTGTATCTAGTTCCATTATTTTTTTTATTTAAGAGAAAAAAAGACACAGAGAAGAAAAACAAAAAGCAAAAGAGTCCAACAACAGCAACAAACCCAATATAACAACAGTACAAGTTTACAAAACAAGATGACAGGCATATGACAGTGGTTGTAATATTGCGCACTGTTACCTTCAAAAGGGTTGCTTAGAGTAGCAGATACAGACATGGAAAACAGTATTGGCTGTTCTTTTCCGATGGCTAATACACTTAGCAGTACAGTCATTGTGCTGTCCTTTGCATACACATATACAAATTCATGTCTTCTCTTTTCTCTTCCTTCTTCCCTCCTTTCCCCACCCCAGTTACGTTAGCTTCATGATGTGTGGAACGAGCCGTTGAGTGTTCTTTGTTCTGTTGCAGCTTGATGGATTTATTGAGCACACATTTATTGAGGGGAGTTCCGCTCCCCTTCCTTTCCCTTCAGCGTGCCTCTGCCCTGTCTCTTGACTGTCCTCCTAACCTCTGGGGCCGCGTTCCATTTTCAGCCCTAAACACAAATTCCCTGAATATCAATTTAGAAACAAATGGAAAGTAGAACTTACTAAATTTCTTTTGGACTCTGTAGCCTGACTTGTTTGAACCCTAGGGATTGGGCATGTGCTAATTTGTCTGATGTTTTATTTATATAGCTCAGTTAGACTTTTCTGTATTTATTTGAAGTAAAAATTTTTTTCCAACATGAAGAAGTCTTTTTTAGTAATACTGTAACCGAACAAAGTTGGCCATGTACATCCTGAACGCGACTGCCAAAATTTGGTTTTGATTAGATTTATGACATGCCAAATAGCCATTTCCATGAATGAACTCTCTGCCTCATATCCGTACCTACTAATAGTCAGGAAAAAAAATCTGCATTAAATCCTAAGACAGAGCTCCAAACACCCACCGAGAATTTCCCCAAGGATATACTGTTTTTTTAAAATTCTGCAGTGGAAAACACATTTTTATTTTGAGTGATACTAATGTTCACTTTTAAATAATGCATTTATTCTCTAAAGTTCTCAAACCGAAACGACCTTCTTCAGCGACAGTAACTCTGGGTCACTGGATAAAAATCAAATCTCCTAAGCAAATTTTCATATGGCTACACTGGGCATGAAGATTGATAGTGAACAAGGAAGAAAAAAACGTTGTGTTATAGAGTGTAACAAAAAAGAGGATTAGAAAATTAAACATCAGAAATGTCTCAAATGTTACAATTTAGGCCAGGTGACAATCAGTTCTGCCCAGCTGGCTCCTGCGTGCTGGTGTGGCAATATCGCCGCTTTAGCACGAGCACAGAGCTAGTGTGCCTGAGAAGTAGGTGACCTCCCACCTCGGCAGGTGCTCCCGCGGTTGATCCTTTGACCCGCTGCTTCCCAGATTTTTGTGTATGAGGATAAGAAACCCAGAAAAGTCTGACTAAGGGGTAGCAGTTAATTCTTAACACTTCCCTGGCCAGAACCTGGAAACCTAGAATATTCTTTAAATGCTAGTGGGATTTCTCCATTAAGGAGGGCTTCAGGTCATAAGCACCTTCAAGGTAGCACTTTTCACTTTTATGTTGAGGAACAAGAGGAGGAAGATGCCTGCAGATGTCTGCTCAGCTTGGTCTCAGTTTGGAAGGAACAAATCTTCCCCAAATGAGCTAACAGGCTACTGTGGAATGTCTACCCTACCTAAAGTAGAAATTCGGTAATTTCTTTTAGTTTCATTGTAAAACTGTACTGTCCTTGAGATGGACTCTGTTTAATCCCCTTAAATACTCACAAGTAGCAACAGGAAATTCTCATATTGCTATGTAGCAATATGATGGGAAGGAAGAGCCACACTCAAGCTTGCTTTGGCTATAGGGAGCAATTTCTTTGTTTCTTCCTTCCTTCCTTCCTTCCTTCCTTCCTTCCTTCCTTCCTTCCTTCCTTCCTTTCTTTCCTGGTACCATAGGGAGAAGTTTCTTTCTTGCTTGCTTGCTTTCTTCCTTCCTTTCTTTCCTGGTACCAGGGATCGAACTCACGACCTCCCACTTGCCAGGCAGGCGCTTATGCCACCAAGCTAAATCCCTATCCCCAAACAATCTCATTTTCAAGCCATTTCAGTCACATTAAAAGTTTGGTGTTTGTTGTTTCCTCTTTGAATTGTGGGAAAGGTGATATAGATGGACAATGAGAGAAAAATACCTCCAAGTGAGGGCTAAAGACCCCAATGTTGCTAATGCTATGAAGGCTGACATAATGGTTTTAATAAAGCATCATTTTTAACATTTGTAAATTAAAATTGAAAGGAGGATTGAAAAAGGAAAGGTCCGCTGATTGACCAAGACTAATGCATGCTGTCCTAGGCAGCAGGTCCTAGAACCTGGTAGAGGCATGAATCTAGATTTGTCTAGCCACAGAGTCCTTCTCAGAGATTATGTACCGTAGCATTTAGTAAGGTGTCTCCACATGTCAAGGTACTCTGCACTCAGAACTCAAAACAAGAATATTTGTCAACAGAGCTTAAAGGAAAATAAATTTTGTGTTACTCTGTTTTCAATGTTTGCATTCAATGATAGATGTCAAAATACTTTTGGTTGCAAATAAAAGAAACTCAACCAAAAGAAGCCTAGCTAGAAAGGGGCATTTATAGCTCATATAACAAGATACTTGAAAATTGGATGGTTCGAGACTTGCCTGATTTAGTGTTTCAACGAGACCATCAGGTACTAGGTTCTCTCCACCTCTCTCCTCTGTGCGAGTCAGGCTGTCTTTCAGCTGAATTTCCTCATGGCCCCAAAACGACTGCACAACTTCAAGCCCCAAATGCAGACAGCAACATTCAAAGACAGCAAAGGGCCTGTTTCCTCTGTGTGACTCTGGTCAGCGAGGAACGTTTTTCCTGAGCTCCAGTATGCTTTACACCTCACTACTGGAGAGGAGAGGTACAGGGAGAAGCAGCCATTTAGGAGGCAGGAAAAATTATTTGTCAGAAAACTGCAGTTCAGCATCCTAAACCCAGACAGACTTTCCCAAGAAATAGTGGTTCCCTAATGTGCTTGATCAAATACAATGTCTTTGTGTCAGCATTCACAGAACATGGGGTTTGGTGTTACCCAAGGTGCACCTCAACTGGGGGTGGCGTCAGAGTTTTCTTCCAAAGGGTATTACTCCTCTTTCCACTGTTAGTAAGGAGAGCTCAGGGTTTAATACCTTTTTTTTTTTTAACCATTTAAAGTCAGGAAATGAATGAGTAGTAATTAAAGGTCTATTCTGAATGCCATGAGCTCTCTCCAAAGGAAAATAAAGAAAACACCCACAATTCCTTATCAAAGACTATGTGGGCAGATGGGAAGACTACCAGGAACTTCACATGGGGTAGATCAGTGCCTAAAGATAGACAGGTATGCAGACTCTAGAAGCTGAGCTGCAGAAGGAGGCCACAGGGATCTCCTTAGGCAGCTTATTTCAGGGCTGGCCACTTCTACCCTCTCACACAGCAAACCGCCAGGTTATTCTTTTTGTCCTGCAAGCAAAATAGCCACTGATTTCCATGTGCTATGTAATACAAGGATCCCAGTTCTTGAAAAATGGCTAAGAAAAGTAAAAAGTTACTGTGAGAAAATCCAGAAGGAGGAAGAAAAGGCGCCTCACATAACTCGGATATTGCAGAATGAGAAATAAGGTGAGGATGCACAGGAAATATCAGGGAGAAGTTAAAAAGTTGATTTCCTTGTCTTACTTAAAAATTAGTTGTGAATTAGAGATAGAACATAAAATGCTTTTTTCCCTAGATTTTGATCTGAATGCATTCAGATACTCAGGACTCAACTGGTGATTATATTAAAGCTACTTAATTTTGTACAGCTTTTTTTAAACACCTGGTTTCCCTAATTCCCTCTGCAGTTTTATTTTTAAAGCTTTGTGCAAGGCAGAATGACCAGAGAAGAGCTGTTGCTTTTTAAAAAAAGGATTTGAAGTTTGTTTGCTTAACAAAGTGTTTGCAGTCATAATTAGGTTGCATATTAAAGTTCAAAACCAACTCATGTTGGAAGTAACTGGAAATTGTTACCATCTGATGGTTTCGTGGGCAAAGCTTTCACAAACGACACTGCACGCACTGAGGAATAAAGGCCTCGTTTCTGGGCATTGCCCCAGGAGACTTGCAGGGTCTGAGCAACCATCAGACTGCAGATTCCCATGGTGGCACCATGAGCCTTAAATCTTACTGTCATACTGTTACAGCCTTGATCTGTGGTAGCCATCCTGATTTGATTTGATCTTTCTGCTATTCTCATCTCTCTCGGGTTCTCATGTTTTTTCCCCAAGTCCTTCCATCTGTCTGCAGAACTTAGAGAAGCCATGATCAGCAGTAGTTCCCAAGCCAGTTCTCTAACTCCTAGGGTGGAAAAGCTATCTCAAACCTAAATTTTCTGGGGGGAAGGGGGAAGACAGACAGACAGACAGACAGACAGAGAGACAGACAAAGACAGAGAGACTAGAAAGACACTGGTTAGAGTGTCCAGAATGAGTCAGCTGCTAATCTGTTGTGCTGAAAGGCAAAACTGTCTTTAATTTTAACAGTGTCCCCGTTCCATCTTCACTGGCATATGAAGCCTATTTGGGAACAGAAAGAGAAGTTTTATATGGTACGTTTCAAACATCTTGCCTCAGGCAAGAATCTCGCTGCTTCTGAGAGGGAAATCTCTTTACTCTTCTATACACCTAAGTCTTTTGTTTCTACTTAGAAAGAAATGAAACACTGGAAACGTGCCTGATGATAAACACAAGGCAAGAATCAAGCTAATAAACTGCAGAGTAGGACATGATTATGCATGAGTTAGCACAGACGGTGGTGCTTGGAGATGTGCAGGCTTGGTACTTACTGACTGTGCTCTGATATGTAGTTCAGTGTAAATCTGGAAGCCTAGGTTTATACCAATTAAGAGTAAAAATGGATTGTTTTCCTCATGTGAAAAACAATAGAATCATAACTGAACTTGGATCAATATGAATTTTGTTATTATGTCCTTTGTCTTCCTAAATATTGATTTTTCCTATTTTTTTTCTTTTAGGGTATTCTGCCCAATAGAAAATGCTTGCTAATATAGTCATTCTGCTTAATAAAATATGCCAAAAAGTAGGAGCAGAATCTGAAGAAAGACAGCATAATGACAAAGAAGGAACTTTTTAGTTTTGTGATTAACAGACAAATATTTTAAAATAAAATAGAAAGAACCATAATATATGTCTTACTTTGTGATGAGCAGAGAGCTTTGTTTTTCTGTAAGTGTGAAGACAAACCTAAGCAGATTTATCTTTTAAATTATCTAAAAGCTAATTTTGGAATGTTCTAAATACACATAAAAACCAATTGTTTTCAGTTCTAAACAAGCGAATGTCGTTGTTCTCCCTTTTACCTTCCTGTGACAACATTCAGAAGACAGCAGCCAGTAGACACCGCTCTTCCTGGCACTGGGACTGCGGGAGCCCCCGTGGTACGGACCACAGTGAATCCTTTCAGTCAGAGAACAGCATTGGTCCAGGCCAGTGGTGTTACGGTACTGTACAGGCTGGCTCTGCGGGGTGATTCATTATTCATGAGCACCTGAAAACCATTGGGAGTTAGCAGGAGAGGAATCAGACAGCAACAGCAAAGACCTCAAAACCAAATATTTATGTTGAGATGATGTCTCTTGATTGATTGAAGATTTAAATGACAAATGGAATTGTCCAAATTCTAAAGCAAAATTAGTTACTTTGCTTAATAGAGCTGAAACTTCAAAAGTTCAGTTCTTAACATACTGCCACATGGCAATTACTTGCATAGTAAATGTATTACAGTAAGAATAAAGAAAGGAAAAAAGAAAAAATTCAAAGTTTTCAGAATAAACGATCTTTAGTGATGTTCTACAAACAATTGAAGACATTGAAATGTCCGGCTCAGTAGAACGGATAGAAGGGTGAGTTGTTACGTTTGGGAATGTGTCACTGTGGTCCTCCAACGTTCACCTATTGACATCTCAGCTGTTTCCACAGTCTGTTCTTACAAATAGCCATCCTGTAGCTCTTGCATCAGAAAGAGACTGTTAGAACAGTGAGACCTAGAGAAGTTTCCTCTTGAATCTGTTATTGATCTGAAAGGACTGATGGGGAAGAAGCAACATGGCAGATGAGTCCAGGGAAGGTGTCTGGACCCAACTGGAATGAACAGGAAAAGTTCAGAACCTCTTTGATAAACTCCAGCCACGAATAGCTGTGACGAGGTGATCCACTGAGTTGAACATACTGAGGTAGAAGCAAAACCAACTTTCCCCTCTGTCCTGGCAGCCACCCTTTTCCTTCTCTAAGCAACATCTTTGGGAGATCCCTCGCCAGTTGCCTGATACCTGCAGGCCTGGCAAATGTCCAGGTCGAACAGTGACCACCATCATCACACCAGGATGTTTTCTCTTGGCAGTTGACATGCTATTCTAGTTGAGGAACACACCAAATATCAGCGCCACTCTCTGACATTGATGACCAGTCATTAATTTAAAAAGACTGATTTGTCTAATATCACAACTCTGATTTCATCCCAGTTCAAAGATTTCTCCTTCCACACTGCCCATGTCTGACTCGGTCTCGGAAACCTCACGGGCAGCATGGCCATGGCCTCTCCTACTGCCCCCGTGTTTGTCTACTCTTCTCGAGTATGTTCTGCTCTTTTTCCTGCAGAGTCAGATGATGGGAGGGACATGAGATGAGGTAGAAGGATAAACGTATCTTAGTCTGACAAAAGGGTCCTCTAGCAGCAGGAGCCCAGTTATGGGGTCCTTTCCTTCCACGGGGTGCTGGGAGGGGGCTCATTAACCTCTTCTTACTTTACATCTAGTAGAAGAGGATGGACAGGTGAAGTACTTCAGCCTTCCTTGCAAGTGGATTTCTAGATGTGAATTTATTTCTGTCATCGGGATTCACTCGGAAATTTAGATGGCAGGGTTGAGGTGGCATCATCTTCCTGGGTTTTAGGGTGGGTTTCTTTTCATTTTTCACTCCTCCCCTCCCCTCCCTCTCCTCTGCTTCCCTTCTATTTTCTTTTTTCCTTCCGTACTGGGCATGGAACCCAAGATCTCCCACACCCTTAGCCCCATTCCTAATGTTTGAAAGACACGGCCTCTCTAAGGCACTAAGTTGCACAGGCTGGGCTCGCACTTGTAACCAAGTCCCCTTGCATCAGCCTCCCAGGATTCTGAAATTAGAGGAGCGCACTGCAAGCAGCTTGGAATGTGGTTTCCAACAAGCAAAATGGTGGTGACATAATGCTTTCCTGCAGCAGTCGACTGGAGCCATTGGTCACTTTTCTGTAATGAGAGAAATAGTTTTGGGTGTGGCTTTAGCTTTGAACTCAAGAGGTGGGTACAGAAATGTCAGCGCTCACATTTTGTGAGTTATTCCGGAAGGCTTGCTTCTTACCCGCTTCCTAAGATTTTGAAAGCACCTGTACCAACTACTGCAGGTGGTTTTGTGGATTCTTGATAAGACTACTTCTTGGGAGGATCTCCAATACTGCTATTCCCTAGAGCATGGGATGTTCCTGTAATTGCTCACCATACCAGCCCAGCCCCTGTCACAGATAGGACATAGACATTTCCTGTTCTTTAGACTTTTCCAAGAAAGAATCATGTGCTAGTACCCACACTCCAGGAACTGCAGCCTCATTTTTCCTAAGAACTCTAACCAACCAGGGTCTGCTTAAATCTCTGTTTAGAGAAGGTTAGAGGAAAGAACAGGTGGTGTGAGCATGGTAAAATGTCTCTATCTTCTCTGAGCAAGTCTACACAAAATTCTCATAGGAAGAACTTCTTTTTTTTTAATTTGGGGGAGCATCACCCCCTTCCTTGACAGTGCCCATTAAAGAAATCCTCACCTCATCTGATCAGACGGAGGTAAGGACTCCCTCCTTGGCAAACTACAGAGATGTTCTGACGTTTCTCTTCAGAAGACAGAAGCAGCTGTCACCTACAGTTCTTAGCTCTGGGACCTTACTCATAAAAAGATAGGTCTCCTGTAGCATCCAGTTACACCAGCATGGCTGATTTTCAGACTGAAAGCCAGTGTCAGGCTCTCAGGGTTGTCTGGAACGGGGAGGCTGCTAGCCGAGTGGGGAGCAAGCAAGATGTGCGTGGTCTGCAGCAGGACTGAGCACTATTGAAATCATTCACACAGCACAACTTCCTGACTCTGACTGTAGCTATTAAACAGTATTTTTTTCCTCCATCTTCCTTCTTATATCCAAGCTTTGCATTTTTAAACTTATTCACTATATTTTTCATTTTTATGCGATTTAAACAAAAGCTAATTGTAAAATCAGAGACTGAACCCAAATGACAAGAGCTCTTTAAAGTTTACTAGTCATTCAAAAACTGTTACTACATTTGAAAAAACTTCAAAACAAAACAAACAAAAAATAAAGCCCATGAAGACCTAACTTTTTAAAAGTGTGGGGTAACAATTAGTTCATGTGTTTGTCCCTCAATTTCTTAGTGTGTGGGTTAAGTGTTGGATTAGGTAACAAAATTCCCTTTGAGTTTTGATACCACATGGCTTTGTCTATGTCAGACAAGCAACATGGCCAAGCATTTGCTTCTCTAAGGAAGAATTGTTCCTTCTCAAGGAATTTAAATGATCTGAAACCAAAACAAAATATGCTCCGAGCTAAAAACTTATGTTCACACAAAAGCTTGCACATGGATGTTTATAGAAGCTAATTCATAATTGCCAAAACTTGGAAAGAACTCTGATGTCCTTCAGTAGATAAATGGATAAATTGTGATATGTCTAGAGAATGAACTATTATTTAGCACTAAAGATACAAATACATGAAGGACATTTAATTTCATATTACTAAGTGAAACAAACCAATCTGAAAAGTGAATATATTATATGAATCCAATCAAATGACATTCTAAAAAAGACAACATTATAGAGAGAACAAAGAGTTCAGTAGTTGGTAGGGCTTGCTGAGGAGGGGGGCAGATGAGATGGGCAGAAAATACAGGATTTTTAGGGCACATAGTAACAAGTGTAGGTACATGTCACTATGCATTTGTACCTTTGTCAAAACCTGTAGTTTCAGTAAATGTGAACCCTAATGTACACTATGAACTTTGAGTGTGATAACGGTGTGTCAGTATAGGTTTATTAGTTGTAGTAAATACAACACTGGTTCAGGTGTCAGTGTGGGAAGCCTGTGTTTGTGTGCAGAGAGGGAGACAACAAAACTGTACATTTTACCCAGATTTGCTGTGAACCTAAATCTATGCTAGAAGACAAAGTCTACCAGTGAGAACATAAAAACCAAAGCAACAGTTACATTAATATTATGCCAGGTTTTCTGAGAAATTGCATATTAGTTCAAATAATTTGTTACACCCTACTTTTAATTCAAGGATGTCCATGCATCACAAAAGGCAATGTGATCTGGCCATCTTTTGCCCAATGTTTATGTGAATTCCAAATGAGAAAAGTGAAGGAAGAAACATTAAGAGAATCAGGTCCAGTTTTAAACAATTCTCTCAACAACATCACCCAGACTGATTAGACGTGAACCATTGGCCAAGACTAGAGGTCTCATATCAAGAAGTAGCATATCAAGAAGTAGCATGTTATAAGCTGAACTTTGGCTATGGCTATCTTGAGAGTGACAGTTAGTCAAATGTTGCTTTTTGGCTCATAATGTTTGTGAAGGAAAAAATGGAACATGTTATAAGTTTCTAAGACATTCACTTAACTTCAAGAATACTATTAGAACATCTTATTTTCTGTTGCCTATATCTACTCTTACATGAATTCTTCAGCGATGTGATTTACTGGACCTGTTAATAAGGGATTTAATTTCTGTTCCAACTCTGTTGACTGTTCTTACTTGAATGGAAGACAAATGATTTTTTTACGCCTCCATTTTTATTCATTTAAGTGAGAACTACAAATGCAAAGAGTAATTAACTCAAGAGTAATCAATACAGTGTTTCTAAGCGTATAGCATCACAATGCCCTCTAGTGGCTAGCCCACAAGAAAAGTGCCTTAAAAGTCCTGTAGAAAAATTTCCCTTTCTACAGGTAAAATAGTATGCTGTTATCTCTGATTTCTTTAATGAGATTAATGGGGCTCTATGTTCAAGTGCTTTTTTACTTATTACCCTAGTACCTCAAAGACAAAGATGCATCATATTAACAATACTTATTGTGTCCAAAGCATTATAACCATTAAGTAAGGCCAATGAATGAATGTGGTCCACTAAAACTGGATTTATCATCTCAGTGTGGAGGAATAGATCTCTGAGGAGATACTGCCTTAGGATTGATATATGTGTCCCTGTTCTTTTCTATCGTTGAAATGACTATTTGGAAGTAAACTGTGATTTCTAGGCAAGAAAGGCAAGGACAAATAAAAGATTCAATTGAAAAGAAATCAACACTACTAGTTGGTGAATGACTTATATGAATTGTTTACTACGGTCTTGGATATCTGCCAATAGCCATCAGAATTAATTTCATATATATATATATATATATATATATATATATATATATATTTGAAAATAGTTTACAAGACTCTGAAGAGTTATTTATAAAAGTTATCCACTGCTACAATTGCTTCTTCTTTTGATTACTAGAGATCTGACTATTAGATAGTTCCAGAACATTAAAAATTTAAAAATTACTATAAATTGTTGATTTGTACATTTTCTTTCATTCCATTAAAATCAGGCTTGTTTTTAAAACACATTTGATGACATTCTCTTCTAGCTAACAAGTTACAACTTCACACACATATTCTCTATTTATATGGTTGTTCAAATACTTTGTTTCACGACAATAAATTTCTTTAAAAGAAAACATTTTTTATAGAAGAACTGTTTATATGATCTGATAGACACTGATCTATGATAATAGGATTTTTTGGAAAGTAGTTGAAGCATTTTATCTATAATAAATTCAACAAATAATTTTATTAGTCTCTTTCCATGTGCTTGCTAGTCTGTGTAATATAAAGTTAACTAATTGTTGGCGGTTAGCCAACAAATAAGGAGAAAAACAAAAAGTTTTTTGCAAACAGAACTTAACAAACTTAATGTCCTGCCATTAAAGAGTGAGAACTTTTCAACTTTCTGCCCCTTCCCATGTCGAACACTTTAACTGTCTCTATAAGGCAATAACAGCAATAATAATAATAAATACCCAAACAATTCTCACCAAAGCAAAACAGTGTGCACATTCTGGTACATGCACGCACGGGGATTTAGAAAAATAAAACTGAAATGTGTAAAAGTGAAGGTTTCCCTTTCTACCAATTGTTTCTTTTTCTAATTTATAATTTTATTCTAGTGTTGGTTTTCTTTTCCATCTACGTAATTGACTGAAAATTATTTTCAAGTTCATAAAAATCGCCCACCTATGAAATGATCTGACAGATTCACAGGCTTGTTATCTTACAATTTTAGCAAAACCTATGTGACCCTGTTTTTTCCCTGCCTTTCATCCCTGCTAATTCTAAGGCTAAATATTAGCCTCGGCTCTTCATTTCACTTTCTGAAGGCAGGCTGAATCCATCCAATTTTCCCAGTATTGAGTCTAGAAATAGATGAGTCTTTAATTCATTAGATGATCTTAGGTTTACAAAATTCTCAGAGAAACCTCTATTTTTAAGGGATGAGAAGTGAGGTGGTTCTGCGCCTGCATCAGTGAATGCGTGGTTGACTACCCAGCAGCCTCCAGTTGCCCAGGAACCAGAGCTGACCAGAGTTTCCAGGATCCTTTAAGGGAGAAATTAATCTGACTGAGGAGGAGAGGCAACTGAGGGGAGATGTTTTTCTCATCTTCCTGAAAAGAGAAATTAAAATATATGCAAAAATTTTGAATTGTGTTTACCAAATGAAAGAATTTGAAAGGAGAACACGCACACGTGTAGTACAATTTGGTCTGCCTCAAATAGTTCAAGCTGGAGCACCAATTGTAAAAATATTACTTGTACATACAAACCAGTCTTCTAACTATGTTGATATAGTTTCAGTTACTCTGGAGTTATAATGTGTCACATTTTATAGTGATTATGGGTTCGACTTGTTAAAAAAGAGACTCAAGCAAGCAACAGAAATAACTAGCAATACTAGAATAAAATAATAAGGCAGTCTTTGGATGTGAATGTCCTCCACATTACCCCTCACACTGATTTTCATAGGACTTGAGACATACAGGGTAATGGGGGAAAGACAGACATGCAGCATTATCTTGCATTCTGAATATTTTGAACAAGTACTATAAAATTTCCGTATTCATTCTTTGTCCTTTTGAACGTATCAGTGAACTTTTACGTACCTTGCTTTTCAAGTTATATCAGGTTGGACTTATATTTGCCAAGAATTATTTTTCTTCTTTTTGTCAATTCCTTGAGTACACCCTTTCATTCAAATATTGAGGTATTAGTCATTTTCTTATTGTTTTACGTGATTTCTGTACAATAATTCTATTAAGCTCTGTTATTTACAATGCAAATACATTCTCCTAAATTATATGTATGGTGTTTCTTTTAAGTACAGGAAGAAAAAAGATTTTGTAGTCATATTTATCAGTCTTTTTGGTATTTTTTGTGTTGGTGTCATACATTAAAATGTTCTTCTCTCCTTTGTTGAGATATCTGCTTAGATATTATTTTTATATATAGTTTTATTTTTTTAATTATACCTTTAACCCATCTGGAATTCATTTCAGTGCTTTGTATGTTGTAGAAATTTAACTTTCTAATTTGCACAAATTTAGATGTAGTCACAACATGTCGTTGACTAATATTTTCCTCACTGATGTGAGACATTTATCATGGATTAATATCCTATATCTTTTAGAGATGGTATATATAAAATTATCAATATTCCTATGTGAAATAAAACCTCTGTATTTTAAAATTTTCTCGGTCCACCCTGGATTTACTGACCTTATATTTATTATGTTCTACTGGTTCTTTATATTATTTGTGCTCTCTTTTTCAAATATTATTTTTGATATCTGCATTAGGTTTAATAAGTATTGTTAGTTTGTTATTTTATGAGCTTCTAATCAGCTGATCTATATTTTCAGAAAGGATAAAGAATTTCTGCTCCTTCTTTATCATTATATGTCCAAGAATAGGTCTCTCTGTTGTTTGTACACTGTAGCAGCGTTAGAGGTGAGTATAGAATTTGTGGGCTTTTGTTGTATGGAGTGAGGACAGCGGGACATTTCCGTGGAAGTGAGTCTTGTTTTGTTTGTCAGGGTTTGCTTTTCCTGAGATGAGAAAGGGCCCTGGGGAGGAAGAGGAGTCAGTAAAAATGATCAAGATTTGATGTGCATATGGACTGATTTCCCAAGACGGATATAGTTAGTACATACCACAAACATATAGTACTAATGATAAAAATTAAAATACAGGAAAAATCAGAGTAAAAAGAAATTTAAAATGCCAGCTAACTCAAAATTCTCTTCATGCTTTTAAATAAACTTTTTATAACTAGGGATCTAAATCTCCTCTTAGTTCAATTCACAGATCTTATATAGGTTTTTAGGTTAGCTTTCTGTCCATTGGCTTTCAGGAATTTCTGACATGTATATGGTAGAAAATATATACAGTTCCTAGAACTGTTTTTTTTAAACCTCTCTTACTTTATTAGTCTTCAACTGAGTTATAGAACTTTTTTTCTTTTTATTTTATGAAAATATAAAACAAATTTTTATAACCAAATAAGGAAGTAACCAGGGTTTTTGGGTATTGTTATCTTCAAAAAGTTCTCAGTACCGGACATAAACCAAAAAGATCTTACAGAAAAGAACCATAACTTTTCTGGGTGTATCTTCTAATCCTTAATCATTTTTCACTCAGCTGTTTTCAGTTTGCTGTTACTTTTAGGCTCCAGATGATTTGAAGACAAGATTTTGCTTGTATCACCACTCCCTAGTGCCGTGCCTGACCCAGGGAAGATGATCAATTAAAGTTTAGTAGAATATATTGTGTGAAGTATTCAAGTATAAAGTGAAAAGCATACATTAGGAAATAATTTTCAGTGGCAATAAATACTTTTTGCATAAAATGACTGACACACTATATTCTCTGTGAAGTCTTTTCAGAAAAGATGCTATTATGTATATAAGAATTTTAGCCTAAAGCCTCTACTATTTAGTAACTTTACAATCAAACTCAGCCAAGCCCAGGCCCAAGCATGCAGTTGCAGTGTGCGTAAACAGACATGTAACACTATATTGAAATAATGACTAACATTTGTTGAGGTTTTCTAAGTGGCAGGACCCAGCCAAGGGCTCTGTGTACCTAATCTTGTTTAATCTTCTCTACAAATTTGTTAGGCCTTATATTTACTAATGAAGAAATAAAGTTTAGACGCTAATTTGCAAAAGGGTCATGCAGCTAAGCTGGGAGTTGAACCTAGATCTGATTAATTTCTTTCTTTCTGAACCTGAAATTGAACTCAGGACCTCATGCTTGAATGTGGTTGTTCTCATCTTCAGAGGAGCTTGGGACCTTGTTGTCATTGAGAGTGGCCGCAGTTCACTCTGAGGGAGCGCTGGTCCTTATTTTGAGTACCAGTTCCTGGCTCCGTAGGGGAAGATGTATGCTGTTCAGTCGCCTGGAGAAGTTGTCATTCTGGCTTCCTGATGTGAACTCGGCTGTTTTCATCCTTGGAGGAATTCAGGAGCTTGCTGGTGCTGAGGACAGCTGTGGTACTTTTTAGGAGGCGCTCTGGTTCTCACTTTGAGCACTGATTCCTGGTTCCAGTGCAGAACCCTCAGCCTACTGGCCTAGATTATCCATCTTGCCAGCACAGACTTTCTGGCTTCCACCACTGACCTTTGGGTCTTCCTAGCTCAAATCTGTGAAACAGACTTGCTTGAGTCACTGTTGTGGGCTCTAGGCCTCCAGATGGACTTGTAGGAGGCATTGTCATGGCTGTAGGTCTTCAGCTGGACTCATGAAGGATATTGCCACGGGATCCAGGCCCTCAGCTGGATTTTCTAGTCTTTAATGTGAGGACAGATTTACTGCACTTTTATGTTTGACTCTTTGTGTGGCTATTATAAAATAATTCCATAAATTATGTGTCCTGAATTAAATTGTTTTCCTTGTAAACCCTACTACAACAGGAACCAAGAATACAAGGAGTATAAGCAGTTTTGTGTTGCATTATAGTGCTGTAAGGGAAAGAGAATCACAGTCACTTTGGCTCTGTCATTTTTGTTGGAGAGCAGGGCTAAAGCTATGTCTCAGTCCCTTTCTTTATTACTGAGACATAACACCTGACATCCACAGTTTAAAGGAGAGGTTTGTTTTGGCTCACGATTTCAGTCCATGGGCAGCGGGCTCCAGGGCTCCAGGAACACAGCAGAGGAAATCTGCTCAATGTATGCTGGATAGTAAGCAGAGAGAAGGGAGGAGCCAGGAGGCAGCTATACTCTTCCAGGTCACACCCGCAGTGACCTGCCCCTTCCACAGCAAGTCAGCTATGCTGCCTATAGATCAGTAACCATCCAAAAATCCCCACCACTGAGTGCATGAATGCTTGGGGCACAGTCTTGATCTAAACTGTAACACTACAGTGATCATGCTAAGGACAAACAACGTGCATATTGTTTATTAATCATGCAATTTGCCTCTGGATTTAGATATGCCTGGCTCTGAATTTCTCGTCCACTAAATATTAGCTTTATAACCTTAGGCAAAGTTCTTTGAAGCTCTCTGAGCATCACTATTTTCTTATTTTGCACCAGGTAAATTCTTAGTAAATGATAGCTATTACTCTATTAAGTCACAGAGTGTAGTAAACTTTTTTTTTGTCTACCTAGTACTATTTTCCCTTCTTTTGGTAATAGCATGGTTTTCTCATCTCCTTTTCTCTAATTGCCAAAGTTCTCTGTCTTTGCCTCTGTGAGTAGACATATGGTTGGAACTAAGTCACACTCCTTTTTTAGGACTTTGAATCCTGAATTAACTGACACTCTGAAGAAGCTGTCAACCAATTCCTACAGTTCGATTACTGTCTCTTCCAAACTTAGTATTTTGCCTACCTCGTGTCCTTCCATGGAAATGTTCCTCTGCATGTTGGACAGTGTGCCAGTCAGTGCTTACTGAAGGAACACACTTAATGCAAGACATACAAATATACAAGTATCCACAAAATTGGCATCCAGTGACCGCTCACAGAGCCAAGTGCGGAAAAGTGCTGGAACCTGAGGATCCTCTCAAAGGCCTGGAGCCCACTGTGGTGCCCCACGCGAGTCTGTGTCACAAGCCAAAGGGGCTGTGATACCGGGCTGCGGACAACATCCAAGGTGACAATGACACGCGCTCCTCCCCTCAGAAGGAGCAGGGCTAATCCTCCTTCTTTTCCACTTATGCTATCCAAGTGACAAACCACCCTGTCTTCAGTAAATCTGGTCAGCCACCTCCAGAACTATGCTGCTCCGATTTAGCTGGACATTTTTTACTCAAGCTGACAGACCAGTTAATTATCACACATAGTACTATTTGAAACCAAAGAAACCCGCCTGCTGGACTTAGTCGATCGTTTCCATCCTCAAGTGGTTGATGTTTTATTATTGATTTGCCCCCAAAAATCTATTTAATCAATTTCTCTGGTCCTAAACGTTCATCCTGAAAGTAATTTAGTAGTCATCCTAGGGACCTCCTGTATTTTCTAACATTTCGCTGTGCGGTGTATCCATTTTCCCCTATTTCTGAGTTACCTAAATCCCATGTTATCCATGGCAATCTGACTCCTTTGCTGAGAATACTGAACTCTGTTCCAGACCATGATACACCTACGTCGCTGCCCCGCCTCTTTTCCAGACTGAACATGCCTAGTTATTCATCTGCTCTTAGAAGGTTTTGTTTTCAAACCTTTTATTATGCTGCTTGCCCTCCTCTGAACTCTTTCCAGTTAGCTGAAAAGCATGCTCTACTCAGTAATACCACACCATCAGGGAGAGTCAGGGGTCACCTCTCGTCCAGAGGTAACTGTGCAGCCCCAGGGGCACTGTGAAGGTTCTGCGTCTCCTGCCCAGGCACACTCGGAGCCTGCAGCCCCGAGAAGGAGTTGGCAGACAGGTGTCCACATGTTCTGAGGAAGACTCTTTGCTTATTTTGAGCAACACTAATCAGTTCAATTTCTCTTTGTGGCTACTTTGAACTGCAGCCTTTTTCCTAACTAAAAACACCAAAATGGAGTGACAACTAACAATTATTGAGTGCTTAGGACGTGTTAGGCATGGTGCCAGCATGCTTAACAATTATGAACTTGTGTGGTGCCTCAGTAGAGCGCTAGGTCATTATGTTGGTTGCACAGGTGAGGAAACAGAGTTAAACTGGGCCTGGGTTCCACGGCTGGAAGATGAAGCAGTGAGATTTTGAAACCCTGGATTTGGTTGTGAAAATTATACCCTTAAGTATGACTTTTAGCTGTTTAAGGGCTCGAGGAAACAGGTTAGAAGTGTTGGGCAAAAGGTTAGAAAGAGCATGGACTTTTTCAAAAGATAGCTTCTTACAATCGACATAGCATGGCAAAATGGATTTCTGATTTAAGTGAGAGAAGTAATTCATTCCATTCCCGGATATTAAAAATGAGTACTGTGTTTTGAATGCTTTAGGATGTGAGGAAGTCTAATTCTACATTCTCTAACACAGAGCACTTCTACTTCATTAAGAGAATATAAAAATATACAATAGATTTTATTTAAGGTACTACATTGAGCCATACATAGAATACTTTTCATCTTCATGATCATCTTTCAATAACTACATAATTATTATATTTTAACAAATGAAGAAAAGGATTTACCTGTCCAAAAGTGTACAGGTAAATTAATGACCAGCAATTTAATTCAGCTCTGTATGGTTCTAATGGCCTTGCTTTGCTTCTAAGCTTAAAATATTTCTCCCCCACCTAATACTCAGATGAAGAATACTCAGCTTTAAGAGACATGATGGCCTTATCTTTGTTTCAGAATCTTGGCCCTGGGAAGGCAGCCCGGTAAAAAACCAGTTAGCACAGCTTGGTATCAGGACCCTTGGGCTGAATAGAAACCTCTACTCCTGCATTCACCGTTTCCTAGCAGTTAGTTAATTCTTCTGAGCCTATTTTATCCCAATGAAGTGACTTTCATAATGGGAATGGCTTATTCACTATTTTGTATTCCTCAGGCTATGTGTTCCACTGTTGCTCCAAGCTTCCCTCTAACAAAATGAACACAGCACTGTGGCCTCACTTAGGTCTCAAAAGGTAGAACCTCGCAACAGATTATGGTTTTCCTGCATTACAAAGTTTATCTGAGAAGTAGTACCATGTTTGCTGTATTCTTGCCTTATGAGAATGTCCTGGTTTATTTCTTTTTGTTAGTATGTGTTAGTAGTATATAATATGTACATTCACTGGGGGTGTGTACGAGGGATCAGTTGGTCCCTGTGGGTGCCACATCTCTTGTGTCTACTCCTCTGCCCGCCCTCCCAGACTCCTCCTCCTCTACAAAGTCTATCTCTGCTTCCTATCATTTGTCAAAGCTTATTGAAGTGTACAGTTAAAATAGATTCATTTTCATGTATTTAAAGTATATACAATGAAGATTTTTTACAAGCATAAATGAAATGTTATCTAAATTTTGGCAAATGTACTCAGTAATGTAATCACCTCCAGGTCCCACCCCCAGGCCTTGGAGGCTACCGCCCATGTTTGTTGCCATGTTCTCTACTTTTGAAGATGAAATATAAATGAAATCATACACTACATTGTTTTGTTTATTTAGCATAATGCTTTTGAGATTCATTTATGTTTTTAGTTAAATTCAGTTGTTAATTCAGTAATTAATTGCATCTTACTTTGTTAAATTATTAACTAGTTGTTGGAAATTTAAATTCTTGTCACTTTTGCTTGTTATGATAGTACATTTTTAAATGAAAATATATTTTAATTTTTCTTGGGTAAATAGCTACAGTAGAATTTCTGGGCAATAAAATTAATGTATGATTTTAAGAATCTGCTAAAAAATTTAAAAAATTAGAAGATCCCTTCCAAATCACTTATAAAGGTAGTATTACCTTGATCCTGATACTGACAAAATATTACCATACGAAACACATGTTAAAAATCATGATCAAGTATTACATATTTTAGGTTGGTATAATATTTGAGTTTCAGTGTAAATTCAGTACATAACAGTACAATATAGTATAGTACAGTGTAGTATACTATAATCTCAATAGAGAATACCAAAAAAAGATTGTTTAAACTCGGAATTTAGCTCAGCAGCATAAGCACCTGCCTAGCAAGTGCGAGGTTTTGAGTTCAATCCTCGATAACAAAAAAAGTCACTTAAGAAGATTCCATATTAATTTTGATAGAAATTTTTAGGAATTTAGAAGTGAAATAGAAATTTCTCAAACAAATAGGGAGACATTTACACAGACACACGTACACACACATATACACACACACACACACAAATATAGGCGATAGACCATGAGTAAACATACAGATTGGTGGAACCAGGCAGTGAATAAATAGATCCACCCATACATTACCAGTAGATTTTACACAAGGTCTAAGATCATGCAGTCAGGAAAAGGTGGTCAGCCTAACAGATGATTCTGAAGATTTGGACATTTATATATTTAAAATAATAAGCCCACCCTTCGCTGCACAATATCTATGAAAATTAATCATATAGGTTTCCTATAGCCATATGTAAGCACTCAAACTCTGAAGACCTGTGGAATGCAAGAGAAAATCATTGTGACCTGGGGTAGGAAAGATTTCTTACATATGACACAGAAAGCATAATCCATAAAAAATAAAATGAATAATTTGGACTTTCATGAAATTAAATGTCTCTTTCTTAAAATGTGTTCTTGTGAAAGCAAGTCCTAAGTCTGGGAGAAAGTGTTTGCAAGTACACATCTGAAATAGACTTTTTTCCTAGAATATGTAAAGAATTCTTGCAATTAAGGGAAACTTTTTTTTAAGTGAACCAAAACTTAAGACTATATGCTTCATCAAAAAGGTAAATTATAACAAATAAGAATATGAAAAAATATTCAACAAGGATTTTCACCTGTACTTTCAAGTAACACAGTAGATATTAATAAGGAAAATATGAAAAAAACATTCTTCTACTTCTATCAAAAACTAAAACAAGATTTCATAACAAAATAATTAGAAAATAATAATGGTCAAAATACTGTGTATCAGGATCTTAAAAAAAATGACAAAATGTTACTCAAAAGAAGTCACAGACTAAAGAGCACTCTTTTACCAAGAAGAAACAGCAAAAGAGCAACACTTTATTTTCAACAAACAAAAACCAGTAGTGTGAAACAGATTACTATATATCTTAAAATACCTTCGGTACAGTAGAATAGGTAATTTGGAGAGCTATTTGAATTTCTTACTACTTCTACTTTCTGACAGTTTATGTAGAATTAATTACTTCTCCCTCAAGAATCTAGCAGAATTATTGTTGAAGCTGGGCATAAAGTTCCCAACTATCTATTTAAGGTCTGTGGTTCTGTGGTGATATTTTCACTTGCATGCTTGATATTAGTTTGTATCTTTCCTCTTTTTCCTGATCAGGACTTGGAAAACTTCTCCATAAGATTTAAGGAGTAACTGTTTTTGGCTTTGCCAGCCATTGCCAGTCTTTGTGCCTGTTTCTTCTTCCTCTGCCTCTTTCTGCTCCATGTTTTAAAAGTACAAAACTTTATTATACAGCTTATTATAAAACTGCAGATTATACAAATACAGGAGACCCACTGGGTTTGTCCACGGGCTATAGTTTACCAATACATAAACATTTTTAATGTCTTTATTAGCAATTTCAAAGAATTGTTTTTTGTTTTTATTGATTTTCTCTAATGTTCTATTGCTTTTGTGTATCATTGTTTTCTGATCTGATCTTTTATTATTTCTTTCATTTTGTTTACTTGAGGTTTTATTTACCTTTCTGTTTTTAGAAAAATAGAAAAAAGGGTAGAAATAATGCAGAATTTTTTAAAAAGTAAGAAATCACTAGTTGATAAATTACATATTGTTATCTTAGAAGTAGGTGCTCAAGTTGCAAGATCAAAGCATAAAAATTGGACAATCAAGCCATGACAGTACAAACTATTCTGTTTCATGAACTAACAAAAACTTAGTAGTAAGGTTATCTGTCTTGCACACTTAAACATACATACAGTTATATCCTTTAAAGCACTTTCCCTTTCATTATTACAATATTTGTTACACATTTTGGATCTTATTATTCTTACTCAAGATCATCCTTTTTATAGATGAGTAATACTCCATCGTATAAAAATACCACATCTTTTTCATCCATTCTGTGGTTGATGGGTATTTTGGTTGGTTCCAAGATTTAGCTATTACCAATTTCACTGCTACAAACATGGATGCACATATATTGCCATGACCTGACCTTTTCAATTTTTCTGGGAAAATACCCAGGATTGAATGGAACTTCCAATCTTAGTTTTCTGAGGACTCTCCACACTGATTTCCACAGTGGCTGCAGCACCCTACACTCTGCAGCCTCACCAACATTTGTTATCAGTTGATTTCTTGATGGCAGCCATTCTTTCTGGGGTGACATGAAATCTCAACGCTGTTTTAATTTGCATTTCTCAAATGACTAATGCTGATGAACATTTCTTCATATATTTATTTGCCATTTGTGTATCTTCATCTGAGAAATGTGTGTTCATATCAGATGCCCATTTTTGGAGAATTTGAATTTGGCGGGCTTGATGCTTTTCAATTCTTTGTATGTTCTGGATATAAGTTCTTTCTAACTAATTCTGGCTAAAATTCTTTCCCATTCTGTGGGTTTTCTTTTCACTTTGTAGGTGATTTCTTTTGAATTGCAAAAACTTTTTAATAAGATATGATACCAGTTGTTGATTCTTTGAAGTGTTTCCCATGCAGTTTGCATTTTGTTCATGAATTCTCTTCTTACCCCTGTGTCTCCAAGATTTCTACCTACCTGTCTTCCGTAGATTTAGTGTTTCTGTTTTAATATTTAGGTCTTTGATCCATTTAGACTTTAGTTTAGTGCATAGTGACAAACATGGTTCTAGTTTCAGTCTTTGGCACGTGGAAAGCCAGTTTTTCCAACACCGTTTATTAAAGAGGCTATCCTTCTCCCAGTGAACATGTTTAGCCTCTGTCAAATATAAGGTGGTTGAGTTTCTTTGTAGTTGTGTTTGCATTTTCTAATCTGTTCTAGGTCTATTTCTTTTCTACTACCATGCTGATTTTATGACTGTGGCTTTGTAGTATAGTTTCAAGTCAGGAATTGAGATGCCTCCTGCCTTGCCTTTGTTGTCCAGAATTGCATTTGCTATTCTAGGTTTCTTCTGTTTCCAAATGTATTTTAGGAGTGCTTTTGCTAGATCTTGTAAGGTATGTTAATAGTATTTTTATTGAGATTCCATTAAATCTGTATAACAGTTTTGGGAGTATGGCCATTTTCACAATGTTCGTTCTTCCTAGCCAAGAGCAAGGAATATCCTTCCATTTTCTAATATCCTCTTCAATCTCGTTTTTTAGAGTAGTATAATTTTCAGCATATAGGTCTTTTACATTCCTTGGTTAGGTTGATTCCTAGTTATTTCACTTTTTTAGATGCTATTGTGAAAGGTGATATTTCCATAATTTCTCTCTCAGTGAGTGTTTTGTTTGTGTACAGGAATACTATTGATTTTAGAGTGTTGACTTTGTATCAATTTATCTTTATTTACTTAGTTCCTTAATTTGGACATTTAGATCATGTATTTGAAGTATTTTTGTTCTTGAATATAAGCAGTTAATAAGGACTCTATTATAGCTCATAACCTTTGATACATTTTGTTTTGTATTTATTAATGTCAAAATACTTTCTAGCTTTCCACATACATTATTCTTTGATCTAGGTTGTTTTGGTCTAGGTTTGGTTATTTTGAGGTATGTTGATTGATTTTTAAAGTGCTTGCAGATTTTTCATTTAATTCTCTGCTATTGCTTTCTAATTGTAGTCAGAGAACACATTCTATCATTTTAACCTTTTTAAATTTATGAAATTAATTTTTGTTTCAGAAGTTAGTCTATCTTGGTAAATAATCTTTGTGTACTTAGAAATATATATTTCTCTGAGATGCTGAGTAGAATGTTTTAGAAATGCCAACTTGTGAATGTTCTTCGTGATTCTATATCAATTGGTTTTCTGCATCTGTGTTCGCTCAGTTATCAAACGACAGTGGTTAAGTTCTCCAAATATAATTGTGGAACTGTTTCTCCTCTGCGCTGCCTTAGCCTTATTTCTTTGCACTTTGAAGTCCTTTTAGTAGGTACATACGCATTTAGGTGCACATGTGTATTAGGACATATACCTTTAGGAGTCATGTCCTCTTGACGAGTGGACTCCTTTTCCACATGAAATTAACTTGCATGCCCTAGATTGGTCCTTGTTCTAACATTTTCTCTAGAGGGTATTAACATAGTCAGTCCAGCTTTTTACTCCTGGCGTTTATAACTGTGTATCTTTTCCCAACCACTAATGTTTGACTTATCTCCGCCTTACAATTTACATGTCTTATATGGGGCATATAGTTGGATCTTGCTTTTTGAAATCTAACATGATAATTTCTACTTAATGTAGTTTTCAATATGGTTGGACTTAAATTCAACATATTGCTATTTCTTTTCTAGTGTACTTCTAAAGTTAACTTATTTTTAAATTTTAACTGATATACAAAATGTGTATATTCATGGGGTTTCACGTAATATCAGTTCATCAAATTCATTTGAACAGTTTGTAATGTTTAAATCAGGTGCAAGGTATTTTTCTCTTCAAAATATTATCAACTCTTTGTTGGAAAAGCTGTGAAAATAATTTCAAAAATTAAGTTTATCGATGCATTTTAGATACACATAATGGTCACATCCAGCATAGGAAATTTGTACTTGTGCCTGACTTATCTGGCTTTTTCTTTTCTCATTCTTCTCCTCTGCCATCAATCCCTCTTTATTTATGAAGGCTTTGTTTCCGTTTTTTCTTTTTTCTCATTGTTTTTATTTTCCCTTGCTTCCTTTTCCCTGTCCTCTTCTTAGTTTCTTTTCTTATTTGAACATTTTCTTCCTATTTCACAATATCTATTATATATTTTGGTCCTTATTTACAGGTTTGCTTTCTCACGCCAGAGAAACAATGTGATATTTACATATGTGTGGTCTATTTATTTCACTTAAGAATATGGTCTCAATGTCCATCAACGTCCAAATTGTGGTTTTCTGATGTAAGCTCCCTCTCAGGAAAAACATGCTGAGCATACTGTTCTGTATTGGTAGGACTTTGAGGGTAGAAAGAAATCAGGCTAGTGTCCAGTGCTTGGCCACACAGTTTAGGAAAAGGAGAGTGTTCAGAACATGCAGGGATGATTCACAAGGTGAACTAATCTAGTAGATTTGGGACTATGAAACAACTGATGATGAGCAAAAATAGAGATTCTTCCAAGATCCTTGGAAGGAACACATATTGGGATAAACACTGGGTTTCTAAGCCATAGATCATGGTGCTCCAAGCCAACCAATTTGAATCTTGAAGGGTAGTATGTGCTGATTCCAGGTCACACAGATCAGCGAAGAATAGTCTCGTGTATGTGGCTATGTCAGCAGCATGTTCTTAAGACTTTTCTTTCCCAATCAGTTATTTTCCCCGCAGTTACTTTCATTAACAATTAATTTATACACTCATTTGACAAATATGTATTGAGCATCTACTGGCTGCAAAACATTATGTTAATATAGTACAATTTATGCTGGTTATAGTAACTTGACTCCACTCAGTAATCAGGATGGCTAAGGGTTTGGTCCAGTTCCAAGCTGGCCATTTAGCCCAGTGTCCTTTCCCTCATGGGGTAATCGAGTAGCTTCTCAGAAAAACGTGGCTACTATGACTGTCACTGTGTATATTTGATCTTTTCCTTAACTCTGATTTCCCTGTTTTACATGAATTTCCTAAAAGAGTTTTCTTACATAGTCAGAATTTTTTATAATTTATTCTGATAAACAGCTTGTGATGGCAAACATTTTGGTTATGATCACATTGTTTTCTGAAAAGGTCAAAATCAGTTTTAGAACAGAGTATTTTCTAAACATTTAAACATAAAAAATAAAAATTATGTAACAATCACATTGGAAATTCTGGAAGTATTGGCTAAAGTTACATACTGCCTGTGTGTCTGTAGTACAGAAATGCCAACAATAACTATCAACTAGGAACAACCCAAATGTGCGTCCGCAGAGCTCACTGTAGGCACACCAGTTTTCCTGGCAGTTGGGGACAAAGCATCACACTTCTGCCTCACCTCTTTTACATTTCTGTTCCTTCTGCTTACAGGGCTTTTTTCCAGCTAAACACACTTTATTTGGTTACTTTTCCTGATGTTTGGCCAAATGTCCTCTTTTCCATGAGTCTCTCCTGAACAGCCTGACTTACTCTGAAGGTCTATTGAATGATGAACGAGGCGTGGCTCCTGTCTTCTGGGAATTAGAGTTTACTGAACCCTGCAGATGAGTAAACAGACAGTTACAATGTCATATAAGTACTTGATAGAATTTAAAAATTTAATCTTAACTATAGCAGAAAATAGAAGTGGGGCATATATAGATAAGAGTGAAGGGCATTTACACCAGGATTTGTGAGCATGCAGAGAACGGGAAGAGAAGACTGAGGACAGAGGGTGAAAATTCGGGCAAGAATCTTATCCTGGAAGCCATAGAACGCAGAATTTCAAAAGAAAAGGGGTGATCTGAATATAGCATATTAGAGTTTATGCTTAAGTCACTGATGATGTGTACAATTTTAGGAGCATACTAAAAAAATAATCCAGCTGGGGACTTAGCTCAGTGGCATAAGTGCCTGCCTAGGAAGCGTGAGGTCATGAGTTCAATTCCTGGTACCAAAATAAATTAAAAAAAAAAAAACCCAGTTAAAAGTTGTCATAATCCATTTGGGGTACTATCACAGAATTCCACAATCTGAAAATTTTATACCTGCTTTATAAGCAATAGAAATTTATTTCTTATAGGTGTTTAGGGTGTAAAGTGCAGGATCAAGGTGGCAACAGATTCAGTGTCTACTAAATTATCATTTTCTGGTTTGTAGATGGTGTCTCTTTGCTCTGTCCTCACGTGGTTCAAGACAGGAGGAAGGTTCAAGGGATCGCTCGAGGTCCTCTCTATAAAATAGTAATCACATTCATGAAGTCTCCACCCGCAAGACCTAGCTGCTCCCAACTGCCCCACTCTAATATGATCGTTGGGGGTTAGGATCTCAATGTCTGAACCTTGGAGTTAGCAACAGTGGATTGAGGGCTTAGAAATTAGAGAGAAAAACGTCGCACATTGTGGAAATGGAACTGGCGAGTATAGCTATATAAAGTCTTTTTCAGGAGATTTGGCATATAGGGAAGAAGCAAGTTGGGATAAATATGAGGGAATTTAATTTTGTATGAAGCAATGGTACAGATAGAGCAAACAAAGTTTGACGAAACTGACCTGTGTGTGTTTGGGAGGGATGTTGCCATCCTTTAAGGGAATGAACTGGTATGAGATGTAGCTGCCAAGGTAATCAGAGAAAAACCGACGGAGGAGAGGGCAGGTGGGTATGGCTCAGCCTGGCTGAGTGGACACTCAAACAACATGTCAAATTACAGAAAGAGAAGGGATGAGACTAAGCAATGGCTGTGTTGGAAAACCAGGATGTGTTTTCAGCTTATGTTTGGTGGTCAACATAATTTGTACCTATGGAAAACCTTCTTTTGAATATGACCAGTATTTATTTTGAGGTTTAAATTCTAGTCTCCAAAATAGTTTTAGACACTTTAATCCTAATGCCTCTTTTGCTTTATCTACAGGATATCCCAATTCTAGTTCTTTATCCTAAGTTAGAAACCATGATAGTTCCCTAATAATTTAGACTTCACATTTTGTGGTCTTACCTTGTTCTTTTCCATCTGTACTGAAGTACTGTGACCACAGCTACTTTAATATAAGACGGTGACTATATTGTCTCTTCTACTGAATATTCTATTTAACATGAATCTTCTCAACCACAACATCCCTGGTGCCTTTGAGTATATTTGCAGGGCGTTTGGACCTCTCTCCTCAGCAGAAATTTATGCATCAAAGTCACCACTGCTGTGAGACGAAGTCATTCTTAGATTCCTAAATTCTTAAAATTCAAGTGATTTCAGGAGAAATGGATCACAACTTTCCTGCCATTTTAAACTTGTATTAACTTGTTTTGAACTAGAGATGAACTTTGGTGTAATTTGAAGAGCTCGCCAAATTTGTGTTCAAAGTGTGTCTAATGTTATTGGAAGAGAGAGGAAGTGAATTACACTCACACTTCCTTTTGAATTTCCTAGTCATGACCTTAGAAATCATCGAAAAAATCATAACACTAAATATTACTGGTCATTATATATTATTACCTGTTATTACAGGGCAGTTATTATTTTATATGAACTGTGATGATTAGTAGATTTCTCCCTATAAAATTAGAAAGCAGACGTGCCTTTTGGTAATTTCGTTCTTGTAGTTGGTATCCTTTTCATATGTTGGACTTTGTAAGTGCACTGGAATCTAGGATCCAGTTAGGAATTGTAAAACAGACTGTCAAACCTTTACTTTAGCTCTCAACTTCTAAAGCTAGGTACAGAACCATGAATAGGAAAACATTTTTATATGAAGATATCTGTAATAAAAGCATAGTTTTAGCATGACATATTCCACGAGTGAGTCTCCCATCCACATTCCTGCTCCACTGCTGACGGTATTCTGCAGTTCCATCACAAAAACACTAGAAGAACCCCCATTTGCACTGCCACCATGCTGCCAGGTACCCAGAACTTCACTGACCCGATGAGACGGTTGAATCTATTGTGAATTCTCCACATAGACAATTTGTTGATAAAATAAATGACCTAAGTTGGTTGAGGCAGCATCAACTGTTAGAGCCCAGAATCATATTATTCCCACTGACTGTGCAGTACTCACACTGAACAAAGGAAAACTGTATCTAGACGATGATGAGGGAGACAGATCCTGAGCCCTGAATAGGTGAGAGGAGAGTGGAGGAGGCTGTCCCAGGTCCCACGTGCCTGGGTCCGGGGTGCTAGTGACGGCAGGTTCCCAAGAAGTCAGTACTCTCCTGGCACCTCTGCACAGAGCCCCTTTGGTGCTTGTCCCATATTCTGCTTTTTATGGATTGAATTATGTCCTGCTCTGCCTACTTAAAAAAAAATTCATAAGTTGAAGTCTGTCTTAGTTACTGCTGAAACAAAATACTTGACTCCCAAAGTGAAATGGCTTATTTAGCTCAGAGTGTGTAGAGGTTTCAGCCCGTAATTGGCTGGCTCATGTTCATGGTAGTGGAAAACAATAAAAGCAACCAGCGAGAGAGTCAAACAAGCCGGTTTTATTCCTTATATTGTATCCAGGCTACGGGAATTAGGTCGGCCCCAATCAACTCGCTGGGTGGATCTAAACCTTAATCCTAGTCACCTACCACCAATCAGTCACACACATTAGATTTAGTCACCTCTGACAAAGCCCCATCTGAAACTTCATGAAGTTTGAGGGACCTTCTAGACACAAACCATCACAACATCCCAACTCAGTGATGGGAACCTTGTAGAACTGTCAGTGATAACGAACAGCAGGCTGCAACACGTGTGCCATAAATTTGTCACCACTGTCCTTACCTAGTCGGTAACTCAGAATACGACTGTCTTTGGAGACGGTGTCTTAAATAGGTATCAAGTTAAAGCGAGATCCGTAGGGGAGGCCCCAATCCAATACGACTGGCAGCTTTGTAAAAAGGGGAAATTTGGCCACAGAGAAGCCGAGGGAAGACAAAGGGGAGGCGAGAAGACTCTGACAGTCATCTACAGACCGAGCAGAAGGGTCTGGGACAGGTCTTGCCCTCACATCCCTCAGGAGAAATAACTGCAGAAAATTTTGATTTCAAACTTCTAGTCTCCAGAACTGTAAGAAAATACATCCCTGTCATTTAGGCCACTCGATTTGTGATCATTTGTCATGGAGGCTGCAACTCTTCTGTCTTTCTGCTTCTTCAGTCCTGCTTTCATTTCTTACTTTATATCTGTGGTAGACCTGTCCTTCCATCCAAGGGTTCATCCCAAATTATTTCTGCAGGAGGAATCCAGCCTTCATCTACAGTTTTACAACCCAATAGCTAGGAAATGAATTCCTTCTTCAGTTTTTGGCAGTCCTATCTCTTCTTGGGGCTAGAGATACAGGCACCAACTTAGTGACTCTCTGAGGAGACCCAGGGCCAAAGATATAAAAGAAAATACCAGGATAAAGCTCTCCCTTAATTCCCATCCCAATAATATCATGCTGCCTCCATGTAGATATGGTTTGCCAATAGAGGTGCCCTGGAGTGGACATTTGTATTGTCTCCCCTATACCCATATTTCCAGAGTATTCAGGAAAGGAAGTAAATCACAGATGTAGAAGGACAGCAGATTTAGCTGTAGACTGACTAGGATATTTTCAGTGCTGGCCTTCCTGAGAAAGCAGCAGCATCAGTCTTGGCCAGTGCTGGGGTCACTGGCAGGGAAGAGCTCTTGAGTAAGTCACTGGATACTCACTAGAAGTTTCCAGCGCTCAGCCCAGGGATTTCAGGTTCGTGGGTCTGGGAGTGAAATGTTTATGCTGGGTAGGCCAGGCCAAAGTGAGATCCTCCTGTGGGAGGAGAGCAAGGAACAAATGGAAACAGAATCAAGACAGCCAGGGATCCTGCTCGGTTGCAAAGCATTTAATTCAATGGCTCACAGTGAATCCTTAATAAATGTCAGTTGCTATTAACGTTACTGTATTCCATTAACTCGGAGTCATACTTCCAAATTATTTTTTTGGTAAAGCAGTGTCAGGCATCATGTTGTGTCGTTTGATACAACTTCAGCGTGTGTTTCTACACAGATTGTGTGTGTGTGTGTGTGTGTGTGTGTGTGCGCATTTTACAAACATAACCACTCATGACAACTTTTTGATTGCCTTGGTTTTTACAAAAGAGCTTCCCCAGACACCCTTCATACCTCCTCGTGATCCCCACATCTGCAGCCCACACTAAGCCTCTTGCTTCTTACTGGCATCAGCTTCACAGGGCTCCAATCTGACCCCCGGTTTTGTTCCCGTTGTTCCTTCCTCTTGTCCACTTAAGTCACCTTTGTCTTTTGCATCACTCAGTCTCTCCCTGTCGCTGAATCGTACCATCAGCATGTGTGCTTGCTGTGTTATTTTTCAAGAGCTTTTGCCCATACTTTTTCTACAGCCTAACTTCATTTTTGTTCGTACCTCTGGGACAAATCTTTAAAAGGGTTGCCAGGCACGTATTTTAACACTTTTAGCATCTTTGAAACCAGAATGCCCTGAAAATCAGAGTGCTCACAATCACTTGTCCGAGACCAGCAATGACCAGGGAAGGCAGAGCAAGCTTGGAGCTCATTCTCCTACTGGCCTTGTGGGTTTTTGAAGCTCCAGTGGAACCATGCTTGTTCAGAGGGCGTGCCCTAGGGTGCAAGCAGATTTAAGTCCTGGTCCCTTCAGCCAATAGCTGCATGTTGTGGACAATTACTTTTGTATCTCTATGTCTCAATTTATGTAAGTACAAAACAGCAGAATAGTACATTACCTAAGTAATAAATTTGTTATGAGAATTATGTTCCATAATACATATTAAATGCTTAGCAAAGTGCCCTGTACATGGTACTCAGAAAGAGAGCAGCCATCATCTGCATCTTCTTCTTCTTCTTCCTCATCATACATTATAAATTATTTAATGTGTACACATAAACACAAGTACCAGGACTAATGATAGCTCATATCAGAATGATAGTATCAAAGCTTTTATCCACATTATACAGTGAGAAAGGCAACATTCTCCTTTTCCCTGTCCTTACTTGGTGAAAATCCCTGGTCGTTGGTTGTGACACAATCACAGTGTTATCAGCCTGCTAAGGAACATGTGAACATCAGAATATCTAAAAAGGCGGATCTTTTTATGTTCTTCAGCAATCTATTGAAAATTAAAATGTAATTAGTGTGGAAAAACAATAGTTTGCATCTTTTAATTACTGCTCTATTTTTTGACAGAATGTTTTAATTACTGTTTTCTTTCCTCTTCTCCTCTGTTTCTACTGATTTGTTGCCAGTTTAATTGTGTCACCAAGACCTCCCAGTTCTCAGTGAGTTACCCTTGGGGCTTCTGTCTGCTTCATTGTTTTAAAGTAAACCAGATCTCCAAATACCTACAAAACAAAATCACAAGTTGAAGGGGCTTTTTAAAAATGAGAAAAAATAGGAGGAATGAAAAACAAAACATAAAAGTCAAGGTAAGAAGGGAAATTTAATGAGACAGCTACAGTGTTTAACTTTAGATATAAAGGAATAATAATGTTTTTATTATTATCTATTCTAACCACTAGAGCAGAGGACCAATAAATAGTGGATGTTCAAAATCTTTTTATTTTACTTCTCAAGCAAAATTACTTTTTGCAATTGTATTAAGAGAGTTGTGTACAAACAGATGATTACTATGTGATGTATTACCTAAATTCACTTATCAATGAGTTAATGTTCTCTGCTAACTCATAGTCTATGGAAAATTTCCAGTTACCTTTTAATTTAGTAGGAAGAATTTTAAAGTAGAACATGAAGAAGACAACAATTGACCTAGTAAGAAAAAAAAGATCAGACAGTTTTTTTCTACATGAGTAACAACATGAGTGACAACAGCATCAGCTAAAATAGACTTGCATTTTAGTGTTGGCTCCACCACTTCCTGAACCTTGAACAAATTACTCAGCCTTCTGAATCTCAGTGTCACCGTCCAAAACGGGGGCCAATGTCAGGAGTTACCTAATGGGGTTGATGTGAAAATTTAAGTGAGATACTGTATATAAAGCATATGATAAATGGAAGTGCCTATTGTTATGTATTACTAGTATTATCATTTCTCCAATTGTAATAATACCATATTCTAAGGCCAGGATTTAGTACAGAGCCCCTTCAATGAGCATATACATAAACATCATTCCACTTGAAAGAAGGAAGGAGAGAAAGAAAGTCTAGAGTGTTACAGGATGATGTGGCCGGGGTGTTAGTTGCTTTTCAGTGTCACCTGGCTTGAGTCTGTTCTCTTTCAGAGTCCACAGAGGGAATGGGGTCCTGGGGTCGTCCCCGTAACTAAGAACTGAGATGTGACCTCGGGACATCAGCCTAACAGCAGCTTTTAAAGCCACGAGGAGGGTGTTTGAAGCGATGGTATTGGTACAGTACTCTTTTTACCATGACTCATAGTAAGAAATACACTTTGACATTAAGATTTGACACATAAACACATATCCGGAAAAAAAGATAATGCTTTTATGAGATGCCCTTTGATCTCTTTTTTCTTCTTTCCTTCCTTTATCTCCTCTGCTTTTCTCTCCTGCTCTCTTCTTCTCTGTTCTATTTTCTTTTTAGGAGAATTTGGTTGCATTAAATTAATTATATCCTCTACTAAAAAGCGACAGTTGACATTTGAAAGCTGCAATATAATTAGCACTGTTTTTGTCTCTTATAATCATCTTTGCTTTCTTCATTTCTTAGCATCTTTGAAATTTTTTTCATCTAAGTAAAGCATGTGCTATTAAATAATATGACTACTTTATTGACAGTGATGAGTTTTTAAACCAGGCAGAGCATTTGTTAGGCACATGTAGACTTTGAGAGGCACATAGACATTATCACCTCAGAAGCGGAGAATTTAAAAGCAGTAGCATTCTTTAAGAGTGAGGATCAGGCAGAAACACCTTCCCGTGTGCTCAGAGGATTTCTAAATGTCTAGGACGCCTACTTAGGCTCCCACTTCCTGACCATAGTCATTGACATGAAACACCTTTGGATGACTGATGCAGAGCTTTTCCTTTACTCCTGCGGCCCCTTGGGGTCCGGACAGCCTGTATTACTGCTTTTTTCAGTGCTCTATTAAGGTTCCTTGATGATGAAGAGGAAGAGGGCTGGAATCTGCTCATTATCAGCAGCACCTCACGGCCAGAGCTGTTGGAACATGCAGGGCTGGGCATGTCAGTGTGCTCTGCAAACTGAGAGGTCTGATACCCACAGGGCCACTGGGGAAGCTGGCATTGAGCACATGTCTCGGTTCACCTGGCGTGAGGATGGTCAGGGCACAGAGAAACCCCCACCCCTTCTGACAGTCATCCTTAGCAGACTAAGGGACCGTAAGTGTTCTAATTCTGTGTCAGTACTTTTGCCTGTCACAATGCGGCAGGTAGATAAGCTCCTTAAGTAGGAGGACACAAAATGAGGGTTTTAAATCCCGCCTGAATAGTACGCACTTTCACACTCAGTCAAAATGGGCTGAATGAACAATATTCTGTGGCTGCACATTTTCTAGGTTTCCTAGTTAGTTTCAGTTTGTTCTAGATAGGAACTGTTACTGTTTCCCCCCAGTCAGAGTGATTAAACTAGATTTTAAACATTTAGAAATGTAGAAAGTTGACAGCTTGCAAATGTACACAGCTGGTTATTCACAGTAATGAAGATGTATGAAATCTTTCTGACAATGTTTATAGAATGTGTGAAATTTAAGAACAGAAATAACTCATAAATGTCTAAATATCTTGGCAATTTCATTTTTAAAATTATAGAAGTAATGAGAGAAACTTAATATGAATTGGAAAGATTCCTTTCTGGATTTTCTTCTTGTTTTGATGGTACAAAAGTGACAACAGAAGGATGGGTTAGACAGCAAGCTGCTCGTTGTATCTCTTAATATTTTAAGGATTTTTCAAAAGGGACTGCTTTGCAAAAGTAGTTTGAGAGAGAAGGTGACGTGCCCTAGGGCTGAAACTTTATATAGCAAGTTGCAATAAAGATCATGTTTCATGGTAGAGTGAACGTAAATGCATGAGCCACAGGGGTTCTCGTGAAGGCACCCGGAACGAAGGGCCACTGCTGGCGAGTTCTGCGTGTTTTATTTTCCTCCTTTGGTCGAGCCCACTTATCTCTAATGATTCTTTAAATAAAAAGAAAGTGCTCCTTTCAGTTCATTTCCTCCAAGCTAAAGAGAAAAGAGTAAAACTCTGAAAAAGACCTTTGGTCCATAGGCTTCATTAAAAGCAAACACCAGCATACAAGGTTTAGCCATATCTTACCTGGCTAACAGTAGCCGCAGCCACCCAATGAGTCGGTGACCTCACCAGGCTCTTAGATACTGTGAACACTAGAAAAGGCAGGAAAGGTGGGCAGACGGCTGGGCCAGCTGCAGGTGAACCACAGAATCTTACTCACAACACAAATGACCTCACAGTATGAGGCGACTTGAAAGAGCTGAGCTGAGAGACAAAGTGACCAGAAGCCACAGTGGAAGGGAGGCTTGCCCGGGCCGACTGGAGTTTTAGGGGGAATGTGAGTGTGTGTGGCGTGGGTGACGTGTAGCTCACAGAATGAGGGTTTCAGGGAGCTCATTCATCGGTGACGGTAGCCTGAGGGTCTACCAGAGGTGTTATCCTTATTTCATGGATAAAGATATTCACAAGTCCTGGTTGATACTGGTTCCTTAAACTTACTACATTTGGAGCCGTTTCCGTTTTCCATCCTCAGTTCTCTTGTTCTCCAACTTTTTCACTTCCAGCTCTACATGCCATCCCACAATTCCAAGTCATGACTCAGTTTTCCCCTGAAATGCGGCTTCCACAGAAAAGCCCACTGGGCTGGGGATAGAGCTCAGTGGCACAGCGTCTGCCTGGCAAGCGTGAGGTCATAAGTGTGATTACCAGCACAAAAAAACAAAAAAGAAACTTGTCTGCCTTTTGCCTTCCCCTTGACTTGGCTGGAGTCCTATTTCCCTTTCCTTCCAGAACTTACGACAACCACAAACCAATATCTGTGAACTTACTTGTTTAAAGTCTTTCTTCCCAGTGGGTATAGAGTTCCAGGAAGGCAAGAGGAGATTTGATCTAGTCAATGTCTTTCAAGGCCCTAAACAGAGAGGGTCAGAGAGGAAAATTAAAACAGAGGTCCTGCCACGTCCAGCTACTCATTATGTAATTAAAGCTAAACTAATATACATGGACATTGGAATTAAAACAGCTACTTTTGGACTTACATTTTTTTGGACTGTGTAAAATTCTGGATACCAGCTATTGGCTTGCTGGAGGTCTAAGCAGGAACTCGTCTGCCCACCAAATATCCAGTAGTGACCTGTCCCACAGTGATTTGTCCAGAGCCATGTGACTTGTGGGTAGGATTCCGTGTCAGGTCTGGTCTGTCTATTTCCTATTTATTTATTTATACATGTTTGCAGTCTATTATGTTCACATTCCTTGTGTGCACACATTTAGAGCATATTAATTCCTTTTTCATCTCTTTTCTCTTTTTCTCTCTGTTCCCTCCATCTCTTGATCCCTTTCCCATTTGGGAATGATCTATCTCTGACTCTGCATATCTACCTTTCATTTTGCTCTTTATTTATAATTTGGGCTTTTTATGTATGAGAAATGACATGATATATAAGCTTGTGTGTCTGATTTATTTCACTTACCATTATGGTCTCGAGGCACATCTGTTTGCCTACAAATGACTCGTTTATTTTTCTTTATGGCAGAGTTGTACTCCATTGTGTATAATGCTACATTTTCTTCATCCTTTCATGTGTTGATACACATAAGGGCTGCCTCCAAGACTTAGCTAGTATAAATTATGCCACTATTAATATGGGCATGCTTATAGCATTGTAATTTGATGTGCTTAATCCTTCTGGAAAGATACCTAGAGGGAAAATAGGTAGTTAGAATGGATTTCCTCTCTCTCTCTCTCTCTCTCTCTCTCTCTCTCTGTTTCTGCCTCTCTAGGATTGTGGGTGACTGTCTTCCAATAGCATGAGGTTACAAAGGAGATACCGTCTGCAGGAGAGGAAGAGAAAAAGGTAGAGGCATACTTCACTTCAAATGACATTAGAGAGATGTATAAAATGTGGGAAACTGAAAATTTTTGACAAAAAGCACCACCCAAATAAGGCTGTTGCATGCAAATGATGACTCTGTTCCATGACTGTGCAATGTAAATTTCTGTGAAATTCTCAAAGGCAGGAGCAAGTGTCATCAAAGGTTCCTTGTTAAAGCCACAGGAAAAGAACAGAATTTCACTGAGCCAATAGATAACGATAATTCTATTAGCGATAATGAAAGTTGTCTTTTGCAATAACGCTTTTCTTTCATCTTACACCAGCCATGAAGGGTTTGAAAGGTAAGCCCAGGCTAATTCACTTATTTTTCTTTATATTTTGTATTCTCTTTATTATTTTGTATTATGTCACATGATTGTAATCATTTTATATGAATATTTTTGGGCAGTAGAGCAAATCAGCTGAATTTTCACTATTCCTAATGGAGAATTTTGCTTTGATATGAAAGTGGTTTGACTCTTAAGCTTGTTTCTGGAATGAATTATCCTCACAAGCCAAGGTTTTACTGTATTGTTTACATTCCCACCAACAATGTAGAATCTCTCCCCCACGCCGCACTACACAGCCTCACTAGCGTTTGTTATTAGCTGATTCCTTGATGAGGTCTTACTGATTTCTAAGTTAGCTGTCTTCTGTCATGTCAGGCACGAGTGGTGGCAAAGGAAAGGACAGGGTGTGGCTTTTGCCTTCCTGAGATTGGTTTGTGTGTCTGTTGCTATCCCTAAATGTGTATGTTGTTTACCTGTTTGTAACCAGGTAATCCATCTGTTAGTCTTGCAGTATTTGATATTTATTGTCTATTAGGTGATAAGCCTAGGAGTAATACAGGGGTAAGTAAACTCTAGTCCACGTTCTCGAGCACCTCCAAGTCCAGTGAACCAAGATAATCAATATTACAAAATGGTCCTGCTACATGAGAAGCAAGAAGAAAGGGCTGAGGGGACCCAGTTCTAGGGCTTTACATCTCCACTCGCAACAAGACTTATTTTACAGTAGTGACACTTGAGTTTAGAACAATTACAGGTTCCCTTTTGTAAAAAAATATTATTGAGACATCCCTTGACATACACCAACATGAATGCATTTTTCTTCGTCGAGTAGACATGTGTCACATGCCAACTTTGAGATTCTCAAGTTAGAAAAAATCATGAAAAATCATTCAGTCCAAGGAGAAGCATATAAGTAGATTCTGCATTAAAATAAAGCTTTTGCTGTCTCTTTTAGCCCAATATCCCATTCACATGGGAAAATTTTGTCAGTTTTAAAACATAATGACACACACACAAAATTTTGTCTGTCTTTTGCGTGCCAAGGAATGATTTATAATGCGTTCCCCGATCTGCCCTCCCCATTCTGCTCTCCATTGTAATTCTTGTCTCAATTAGTGACACTTCTTTGCTTCCAGTTGCTTAAGGATATTTAGCTTCTCTTTGTTTCAAGCCCTTTCTTTCTCATGAAAGGAAGTTCTATTTGTTACCATTAAAATAAGCCCTACATCTGATCCCCTCTCCGTACAGGGTAAGGGCTGCTGTCTCACCTTGCTTGGAGTTCAGAGACTGCCCTCCAGGACACCTCCCAGCTTCTGCCCACATTCACTTCAAGGTTCTCCCCTTTGAATCTTAGTGGCTTCTCATTTCATGCAGAGTAGAAGACAAGGGCCTGCCATGGCCTAGGGAAATCTGCAAGATTAGTGGCTTCCCCTCTCGGAGCTCAGCTGGATCCCTGCCCCTTTATTCTGTTCTAGCTACATGTTGGCTTTTTTTTTCTTCTTACCATATTAGACATGTTCCTACCTCCAGCCAGATCAGTAGTTCCAACAGTGATTCTTTATCTTTCCAGGAGACGTTTATAGTGTCTGCAGACATTTTTGGTTGTCACAACTGGGACAAGTGGGGTGATACATAGCAAATAGAAGCTGGGGATGTTGCTGAACATTCTACAGCATGTGGGATGGTCCCCACTGTGGAGAATTATCTGACATGTAATAGCAGTACAACTGCAGGTTGAGAAAACCTGGATTGTCCATAACCCGAATTCCCTCACCTCCTTCAGATCTGTGTTCAGATGTCATTTTTTGTTTCAGTGAGATTTGCCCTGATCACTCTATTTAAACTCTGTTTTCTCTTTTGCACAATACTTATTCTCCTCTAATAAGGTATATGAATCCCTCACATGTTGCATTTATTGTTCATTTTCTGTCTGCCCCCTTAAGCTGTAAGCCTCACAAAACAGTTGTTATTATTGGCTTTGTTTACTACCGTAATGAGCAGAGCACCTGTCAAAGGCAGAATCACAATACATTTTGTCACATGAACAAATTTAATGCTCTACAGCAAAAGATTTATAAAAGGACTTTGGTAAGCTATGAAATCTTCTGTCCTACCCTGCTACCCAGATACCCCTTTTCAGAGTTTTCTTAAGGGCAAATCCATTAGTTTGTATCATATTCTGGGGTGACTTCTGGGGAAGTACTGGGCTGGGGGGCTTCTTCTGAATTTTATGAGCTCATCTCAAGCACTATCATAACACTTTTGAGATAATTAAAACAGTATCACTAAGAATCTCTGTGGGATTTTTTCCTCCAGGTATGAGTTAAAGATATTGGGCATATAGGCAATTTTCTTTCCTGTGTCTGATGTGACTAATATTTATTCAACAAATTTGTGTCACCATTCTTAGATAATATTATATTAAAAGGTGGTCAGTATAGGAGACTTGCTAATTTCAAGCTCCAAAATAATCAGTAGGATAGATCACTTACCTTATTAATACTATTAATGCTATTATGTGCTATTATTACATATTAAAATATGTTGATATATATTTTATTTTTTATCCTTCCATTTGAGTCATCATCAGGGCAAATGCATTATTTCCTCTGAAAGTTGAATAATCAGTAAGTCTTTGTACTTATTTACATTTTAACTTTCCTTATATTTATTCCACAGTGATTTTTATTTTCATTAGAAGATAATTTTTACTAAAAAGGTATAAACTGAATGTAATTTTTAGCGCTGGGGCAGGCCTGACTCTTAACCCTGTTCCTTCTTTAGGAGCAAAATTTGCTTCTCTGATGGGGGTAAAAAGAACTGGTGTGGAGAAGTTCAAAAGATATAGATTATCTCATAATTTTGCAAAATTTTGCTTCCAATCCCATTATTCCCCTGCCCCCAACCTGTTTCCATCCGCAGTTCAGTGGCTCGTTACACTCGGAGTCGGGAAGTCCAGTTCAAGGAGCCGCACGTTCTCCAGGAAATTATAGGCTTTGAGATTATAGAAACTTGTTGTCTGGGCCCTCACCCCGGTGCCTTCCCTTTCTTCCAAACATGTAATATTGATTTTCTGTTTAGACTTTAGGGACGTTCTCTCTGTGCATGTCTCTCTGAAGCCTAATGAAACAAAATGCGGAAACCGTTCTCTTTGTTTTGATGCACAGTAAACCTTACTGGTTGTGGCACAAGGGAGAGAAACTGGGAAGCAGCCTTTTACCTTGAAGATAACTTTAGAAATAAATCTTCATGCAAATACTTTGGAGACATCTCAGCAGATGCTCTGTGATCTTTAGCTGGACCGTCAAGTTATTTTTCCCCCTTTTAAACATCAGCTGTGTTGCTTTTCTGTAAAAACAAAAACACTAGCCAATTTTTTCAGAATTATAGATGACTTCCATTGCAATTTTTTATTTATTTTAGACAAAAAGTAGACAAAGTAAACTATTTCCTTACTTTCATAAGGTTTTAATGAATCTTAATACATTGTTAATTTTACAGAGACCCGAAGAAATTTCAAAGAAAAATGAATGCGGATGTGTTCATTTTTATGATTTTGCTTTAATTTCTTGACTTCCATTCTCATTTGATCATAAAATGGTTTTCCTGGTCCAGTAAGAACATAGATGCTTTCACAAGTAAAACTGATTTTTAAAAGTTTTACTGTCCTAAAAACATAAGTCTGGGAAAGACGTCCCAGACTTCCTAGGGCTGAAGAGGAAGCTTTCCAGAATACGTACAGCTCGAGTCTTTGAGGACTCTGAAGGAGCCGATCTTTAGAATGCATGTGCATGGGGGTCTTCTTTACTTCTGTATTCTCCTTGATTTGCTAATGTCCGGTATTTTGGTAGGTCATCTCTCAGACAACAAACCATTCCTTGTTAGTATATGTATTAAAGAATTTTTGTACATTTTATAAAAACAGAGAGACACGGACATATTATTAATTCACTTATCACCTTGGACTCCATATGTGTGCAGTTAGAGGAGTTTGAGAGTTCCTACGTGCTTCATATTTTGCAAACAAAGCAGAAATTCTATCATTGAACAATAGCAGAAAGATATAAAACATCTCAAATGCTCTTTTTAGCAGAACTCTAGGCTACCCATATAAACTGCCAGTCAAAGAACAGCAGTTGTATAATTAAAAGCTGGCATTCAACTAAGGTACTCTGAAGAAAAAGTTTGCTGAGTCTAAGACAGGAAACAAGTGGAAGTCACTCAAGTTTTGTTTTTAATCATACCAAGTGACGTTAAGGGAAAAGTGTGACTGTAGATTTACTTCCTGTAATGGTACACTAGCCTGGTGATTCACGGGGGGAAGTACAAAGTTTTAAGATGGCTTACCCTCAGGACTAAAAACCAAGTCTCCTTTTCTGCTCTCATAGTAATATACGCCAGAAAATAAGAGTGCTTCCTGGTCGGATCTCTCCCCAGATGCATGTTTTCTGTCTTTAACCAGCTGTAGCTAATTGCATGTGGCCCGCCTCTTGTGCTGAACAGGAAAGGGAAACCTGTAATTTCTTGCAACAGACCATACCATTTCTGCTGTGCAACTGCTCTTTCTGTCATGTCAAAGAGTAGATTTCTCATGGTGCACTGGCAACTCAGAGAGCAGACTCTGCAGTAGGCACGGCGGGGTGAGGAGGGAGGGAGACAGGAGGGCTTCAGAATCCCTTCATGTACTGTGCACAGAGCTCAGTGAAAGAATAAACTGCAAACAGAATTTCCCTTTGCAATCGGCCAGGGTCCTTTTTTCCCTTTTGTTTGCATATAGTTCTTCGAATCTACTGTACTCTGATTAACTAAGATACAAGTATATGTTAACATGTGACACCTAATGTAGGATTCATTTCTATTGATAAATCATCTTCACATGTTCAAGGAAATCTCCCACTGAAAATGCAGTACATGAGATTCTCTAAAGTTCATATAGGTATAAAAAAAAAAGGAATAAAATAACTCAGCCTGCTTTTTATGATCTGGACCTGCCCATTGAGATGTTTACTAGAAATTTAGCTCCTAATGAAGTGGACTTCTCCCTGCCCCGAGGCCTACTTGTAAAAGCTTGTCAGCGAGATGCCCTCTTTTGTTGAGTGGAATTTCAAATTAAAAAGACATTCTATTTTGCCTGCAATGGAAAAAAACAAGTTGAGAAAATGCTATGTATGTTTTCCAGTTGACTCATGGTCCCCTCAATAGTCCTTTGTGTGAGGGTGGTAACTTTTCCCTGGAAGCTCTAACAAGCTGGGAGAAGGGAGCCTCAGGACACTGATTCTCAGACAGGGCAGTGGGAACTCCACTGGGCTCCCCCAACTGGGCCATTCGCGTTGTATGGGGTAAGTTCATTACCTGCAACTACACACACGGGATATGTTTTATCCTGCACTTATGCCCTGACACCAAGCCCCCCAATTAAGTCTATGGTTCCTAAGATAGGGCCCCCCGTCTGCCTACCCACTCTTCAGCCTGACTTCTGAGGCTGTTTCCAGGCTGGTCACCTCTCCCTCCCAGTCTGAATCAGTTACAAGTATCGCAGTTTTGTTTGTATGAGTTCAAGAAGTGAAGCCTGCTGCAATTTTGTATCTCTGTATTACTAGACAATGTCACTAAGGAAATTGGTAAATTATATCCAGTAACTGGGTAATACTGAAGCACTGTATGTTAAAGTAAAAAAAAAAACCCAATTGAGCCATTTGTATATATACACAATCATATGGATGTGTCTCTGTGTGCAGACACAGTACATTTCAGGAGTCAGTGATGAATAATCAGCTAATAATTACTAACTGGAAAACTGTGGTATGATTGTGTACGTACTAATTCACATGATGTCTACTTTACATCCTCTGTAGAAATAAGAAGCAGAGAAAGGATTTTTTGAAAAGTCTTAAGTGAAGAGTAACTAGTTTTCCAGCTGTGGCCTCCCAGCTCAACTTTCGCTTCTGATCACTTGTGTTAGTTTCCTGTAGAGATGTACTTTCTCCCCCCGCATACACATGTCATGTTGCTTTTAAGGCAGAATAAAGGGACCCACATACAAAGACACAAAATCATCTCTGCCTATCGCCATACATGCATTTGGATTACAGAAAGCCTAGAATTATCATAATTATACTGAATTCTCTTTATTTTCAAACTATTAAAGAAAGACAGTGTTTTTGCTTTAGAAAAGTTTAGACAGAGAATGCACAGTTTCACACCATTGCAAAATTTATCCTATGAGTAAATCAGATGTAAATGTCTCCTTCTTCTATCTCTAGAAAAGTTGTCTTTTTATTGCTTCTTCTTATAAAATATGTAAAATGTTCTTAATTTTTTATCACCCCTGTGAAAAGTTAACATTGTGCCCTTCACTTTCAAACATTTTCTCAGAAAAGCTTTTTAAGTATTACATATAATGTAAGACTTCAAGAATTTTAATTGTAGTTAATGAATTGTATTTAATATAAGAAGGTTTCAAAGTGTTTGAGGTTACAAATAAAATTTAGTTTTCAAGGCTTGTGGAAAGACTCTACATTGTTGTTTCTGTTAGTATTGGGGTTCTTGAAATCATTTATTCCATGACTAATCCATCAATAGCTATTTATTCTCAGGGCTGAGCGAGAAGTAGTTATTTACTGACATTTAGAAGTTTCAGTTTTATTCAGACACAAAAACAAATTACTCAAAATACCAGCACATATACGATGGAGCACTATGCTGTGTGGTAAAAGCTTTAGCTGTCAGCAGGGTAGGGGTTTAACAAGGGCTTCTGTAATCTACGAAAGATGTGTGGCAGAAATGAGTGTCATTTTTCAGGATTAACTTGAGTGTTAGAGTCCCTCAATTACCTGGAGGTCAGGAAATCTCTGAATCATATGGATATATATTTTCCTAAGGCAACAATTTATACACATTCTAACAAGCACAGCTTTGTGAAAACTTGTGAACCAACTAATGGCTTTATATAATTGGCAGAGGGAAAAAGCAGAGAGAAACCGGAGAATGAAAGACACATTTGTTGAGTCTTAGATGACAGACAATAGGCTGGAAACTTTCCTTGTATGAATTACACCCTTGCTGTTCACAATGACCCAGTAAGACTGTTTATTATTCTCATTCTACAGATGAAGACACTAAGGCTCGGGGATTAATTGTCTTGCTTGTGGTCACACAGATAATAATTGTGGGAGCCAAGATTTGAACTGAAATAGATTTTGTGCCGAATCCCACACTACTTTTAGCAAGCCTTTCTGAAAAAATTTATTCTTTGCAGTAGAGAAGAATTGTGAAATTTCTGTAGTTTCATCAACTTCATAAATTCATAAAGTCAGACTGATATCCTTCTTTAGACTCTTTCAATTTGAAACTCTGAAAATACGTATTGCCTGTTAAAAGTGTTCTCATTTGTGTTAAGTAGGAGATCCTGGGGGAGCATATAGAAGAAGGCTTTGTTTAGGGAGAGGTGATTCTTTATCTAGGTTCAACCTAGACACTGCGTCTAAGGGCCCACATCGTGCATCCCTCCTGGGGATCGTGCATCCCTCCTGGGGATCGTGCATCCCTCCTGGGGATCGCGCATCCCTCCTGCGGTAACCATTTCTCTTTGCTCCTCTTCTCTGCTCACACTGCTTTTAGAGAAGCCATCTCCGGACAGGCTCAATCCCATGAGAAAGAGTTACATGATAGGAAAAAAATAGTTTAGTTTACAATCTCAGAAAGCTATTGCCACAACAGATGACCAAAATCGTGATTTCTCCCATTTCCAAACCAGAATGTGTTTGTAATACATAATCATTACATTCACTGTGGGAACTGGGGTCACATCTGGATCCTCTTCACTTCTGCTTCCCCTCACCTCCCTCCATACCCCCATTCTCAGAGCCTTTTTCTATCTCCACAAAGTCTGTTGTCCTGTTTCCTGTCTTCTTGCTTCTAATTTGTTTGTATTCTGGATTTTTCATATATGAATAGCCATGCAATTGTTAATCTCTGTGTCTGATGTATCTTACTTAGTATTATGGTTTCAAGATCCATTAGCTACTCAGCTTCATTTCAATTACAAATTTGGGTTGAACTGAAATTTTGGGTTTGAAGTCAACCCACTAATTTTTTTTCTGCATTCTAGTTTGTGTGACTATACTAAATACTCCATAAACTGATTTTTGAACTGGGATAGAGAGAAAACTCTAAAAGTGGTATCGTAGTTTCAATGAATGCTCCCAGATGGCTGCAGTGGAGCATTATATTGATGCCATATAAATCTGGAAGCGAGCCAGGCGTGGGGCTGACATTTGACTAAGGCTAAGAGGAGTGTAGCCTACACAGAAACAAAACACCAGGAAAATGTATAACTTGAGTTAAATTTGTTAGACTTGGCAAGGTACATGCATTCAAACTTTTCTCTGAATTATCTATTTGGTGATGGCCTGGGATCCAGGTTCAGTGCAATCTATGAGTATAGATAAACCCATTTTCAGACCTGCAAAGTTCGCACCTGCACGTGAACATACCTGGACACATAAGGATCAGTGTCACTGACAGAGCCACAGGTGCAGAAGTGTACTGTGAAGCTAATGCTCACAGGCACCAGACAACCCAGCCACATCAAAGTCGGAAAAGCAAGCCGCTTTCATAGCATTTCCAGTGTTCTTTTATGTTACTGTGACGGAGGTTTCTGTGGTTAAAAATCACACTGTATCTGCCACTCATTACTTAGGATAACTTTATCCTAAACTTCGAAGAAGTTTAGAGACTATTAGCAGACCACTGATACTGGTCCCTGTTGTACACCAGTGATCAAAATGCCATGTGTAAAAATTTTCAGAAATGATGCCCAGACTTGAGATAAGTCATAGTCATCTTTCAAGGAAAGACTAGTTTTTCCCCCTTATACATGAGTGCTGTGTGTCGCTGGCTTTCCCCTTCCCACACCCTTTGTAAGGCTGTGTTTCCCTTCCTGTGGCTGTGGCATACATCTGCTGCATGTTGGCGGCATGTGTTCATGTGGTGAGGAAACTCCCGGACTCCACGCTGGCTCTTCCTTGCCACTGTCTCCTTTGTGAAATATGTTGTTCCAGCTAGAGTTAAAATAAAGACATGCCTGGGGCAGGAGAACGCAGACACTAGGTGAGGGTACAACAGCACCACTGACAGGCGTAGCCTCTATTATGTATTTTATGGAAAAAAAAATAAATTTCCTAACACAGTAAGAGACTAACTATGGTTAATACACCGTGTATCATTATTTTCAAAGTATACTCGCAGTATAAGACATAAACCAAAAAGATTCTTACTAAAAAGAAACAGAGAATAACACAAAAGTCTCTTTTCAGTGATCTAAGATAAACTAGTATTATAAATGAAAAAGTGGTATATATATTAAAATATCTTTGAAACAATTGATGTGTAATTGGGGAAAGTATTTGAACGTCTCCCTGGTTCCTATTTATCTCTATTGCTATGTATTATACAGAGTCAACACTACACCAGTGCTCCAGAGAGAAAGGAAGGGTCACTAGCTGTCTTGGAAGGGTTAGCCATTGTTTTTGTGGTGGGAAAGGACAGTTTAACTTTTTCAAAATGAGATGTGGTCCTGAGAAATTGTTCACGCTGGCCTCCAATTTGAGATCCTCCTGCCTTAGCTTGCCAAAGTTCTGGGATTACAGGTGTGTGTCACCATACCCAGTTCAATGTTCATCTTTAACTACCTAAAAATTTTTTTTGTAACCATTTAGAGGATTCTGTGGTCTGGACCAGTAATTCTCAACATTTTTAATGCTGCATTTTACTATATGATATAATAGCTCCTAGGTTTTTACTTTTTCCAAGAAAGATCTATATAGTAATATTGTTACTTATGATGAACTGTAAGGTCCTCAATGTTATAACAGAATTTTTGGATATAAGGTTATTTGTTATATAGCACTTCTCTCCATCCTCAATGCTGTAAAGTTAGAAGAAACGTGTAATGACCTAGGTTACTGTACCATTTCACTTCTCAGCAGACGCTAGCAAGTCCACTTAGGGTCAGTTCTCTGTCCTTGTTACCTATTCCATTGTGGTGGTTATATCTAGATGTTCCCCAAGACTGTCATATGCTCATAAGCAGGGCTTGTGGAAGAGGGCTGGACCATGAGAGCACTACAGCCGGCTTGCTGTCAGGTTGTGGAGCCTGGTGCAGGAGGTGGGCTGCTGAGGGAGGACCCGCAAGGCTGTAGCTCCTTCTGAGGCTCCTCCCTTTTCTCTTTGCTTCCCGGCTGACACGATGTGAGCAGTCTTCCTCTGTGGGAAACCCTTCTACCAGGCTGTTCCTGCACTGAAGCCTGCCAAACATGACTGAAACTTCTAAATCATGAGCAAAGTAAACCTCTCCTCCTGCAGGTGCAACTGTCAGGTGTTTTATTCCAGCAGTGAGAAAAGGGACTGACAGGCCCCGTTAGGTTGCATGGGTGCATTTCATAGGACTGCAGATCACTTGTGGAAAATTGTTCAGTGTTTGTGCCATCTGGTCAGAAGAAAGACTGTAAAAAGGCTCGTGCCGTGCTGGCCTATACTATATTCTGACCATCAGAATGTGAACTAAGGTAAATAGCCGAAGGAGGAGGATGTCTTCACCCTGCGCTAGGCAAGCGCCAATGCTAAGCCAAATGGTTTTCCTAGTACTCTACTGGAGCTTTTTAAATTATGAAATTTTTCACTTGGGATAATGGGAATAAAACTTTTCCTACTCTTGTGTAAACTCCAAGAAACATTTCCTTCAGTCCTTCTGGGTGATTTTTCTCCAGCATTGACTAGTTCCTCAAAGACACGTGACCATCCTTATCCTGGGGAAGATTTAACAGAAGCCCTGTGTAGATCGCTGGACCATTTCATCTACCCATAACAGAGCAGCAGCTACAAAATGATTGGTTAACTCATGCTGCTTCGCTTCTTTCTGCCCAGTTCCGATTCTCCAGAATCATAGACCTTATCCTTCAACTCCACAACTCTATGTAGTTCCGATTCTCCAGAATCATAGACCTTATCCTTCAACTCCACAACTCTGTTTTGTGTTCTTGCTTTCAACTTGGTCAGTAGATTCTGATCAGTAACATCTCTATCTTGATTGTAACGTTTTCATTCCTGAAAGGACATTGTGTGTTCCTCCCTAGTTTTCCTGATTTTTGGACAAATTTTCTTGGAATTTCAGATTTAGGAAATATTACAAATTTCCCAAGAAATGCCATTCCCGCAATATTTCACAATCTTCTTGCAGTTTATCTTGGACACACAACTAAATACATATGTGGAAAGAAACTGCACAAATTTATTTTAAAGAAGAGCCTTTTTCTCTGCCTTTGTTTTGTCTATATTCTTACATGTACGCATCTGGGGAGTCAGCATAGATAATGCTGGTGAGAACAAATGTCTGCAACGCTAGATGGAAACGGAGATCCTGCCACCTTGGCGTGTTTATGTCTGAGCAATAAAAAAATGTTGTTTGATAGAAGTCACTATATTTTGAGGTTTCTTTGATATATTAGCTTAGACTGTAATGCAATAAAATAGTATACTAAGTCCAATTGCAGTTATTATGATCACTTCAGTTCTGGCCTATTGTTTTGTATTTTGTATATTTTATATTTTTATAACTTAAATCTTAACTGTATTGTTTATATTCTTTGCTTTTTATGTTTATGCAATTTCTCTGGTCTTATTGGTTACCTTTAAAGCAAATTTTCCTTTCCCTTCAGACCTCTTTTTGCAGTTGGATCATTCTTATTTTGTCAAAAGTATTAGTTCTTATTTTGTTCCAAATATGGGTGTTAAGTGCTTTATTTCTGTTAAACTACCATAGTTTTCCTGGTCAGCTCTTTGTTGGCAACAGTTCATTCTGTAATGGTCCCCTCAAAAAAAAAAAAAAAAAAAAAAGCCTCACGAAGTAAACATTCCTTGAGGTCTTGGGAATTGTGTTTTGAAGCCTTTATTCTGGTGGATTGTGAGATTTCAGAAGCACATTTTCTTTCTTTCACCATTTCTTTATTTGCTGTCTTTGTCACAGAATATTAAATGCAGCCCACTTTGGCTGGTTGCGCATTCTTTCTTCCTGACTGTGTAAAGATTTCTTTTTTTTAAGTCAATAACTTTCATCATGAATTCATGTGATCATTCTGGGTCAGTTTTTCCTGATATGCTCTTCTGTTTATTGCAGAAAAGATTTTTTGTTTATATCTTCGCATTTTGTACGATTTTACTGATTGTCTTCTTTCTTCTCATTTGAGTGTGCTAGATGGCCTTCTAAGTTTATTATTGTTCTTTTTTCCGGTTAAAGCCTGTATTTATTTATCTTATTTTGCTGACTTTTCTAATGTTTGTGCTATATATATTTTCCTGTTTTTCCTACAAGCTTTGTTTACACTTGTCCTCTTTCCCATTTTACTCTGCCTGTGATTTTTATGTTCTTTCTTTCCTAAGTTTTTTCCAGTTCAAGTCTCAGCTCCTCTTGTCTGGTCAACTCTATCATATATTCTTGTCCTTCTGCTTTGTGATCCTTTTGACAGGGTTTTTACTTACAGAATTCATTTCATTTTTTAAAGTTTTATTTTAATTGAAAATGCAATACATATTTATGGAGTGTAATGTCATGTTTTGATACATGGGCGTATTTTGTAATGGTGAATTCAGAATAATTACTATGGTGGTACTGCGCTAGGAGGATAGCTCAGTGGCACAGCACCCTGGGTTTGATTCCTAGTACCAACCAACAACAACAACAACAACAGCAGAGGCACCTTGCTGCAACTGAACTACTATTGTGGAACAAATTCTGCAACCGGACTTGTAAAAATAACTAAGTTTGTGAACCAAAGTACCACTGTATGCTCATCACTTCAAACATTCATTACTACTTTGTGGTGAGAGCACTCAGAATCTTTTCTTCCATGTACTTTGAATAGATAATAGTATTTTAACTGCAGTTACCACACTTTGTAACAGAATGCAAGCACTTACAGTTTTTGCAGTTAGTGGGATTTTTCTAAGAGCTGATCCTGCTTGGTCATTTCACCAGTTTTTGGATTTTTTCGTTTCTTCCTAAATCATATCTGCTTCCCAGCTTGGGTGAAAATGAAATTGCTATGTAGACATCCTCCCCATTTTCTTATGGACTTCAGATTACTTCCTGGAGGAGAAGAGCAAAGATTGACATTCATGTACAAGTTCTTACTACATTTATGACTGTCTGACTGGTATTGGGGACTGAACCCAGGGATCAATGAGCGGTGTGCTAAGTCACTTTTATTATAGTAATTTTTAAATTTTTTATTTTATTGAGAATAAAACCAAGCAAAACAAAGCAGAATAAAGCCGATCAGGACAAACCAGTCTAAGTTACACAGGACTTAAAACAATAGGAAATCAACAATGGTTACCATAATGCCTCTTGTTGTCTTCAACATAGCTGCAGATACCTTGAAATAGTAAAAATCAAAACAGAACAGAAAAGAACCAATAAAAACAAAGCAATGAATACAATAAAGGATCTCAAAACGAGATAATAATAAATCCACAATGGCTGCCATAATGTATCTTGCTATCTTTGCAATAATTGCCCATGCCATCGGATATAATAAAATCAAACAAAACATAACAGAATAAAACCCAACCCAACAAAACAATGAAAATAATACAGGGCTTCAAAACAAGATAATAGAGAATTAACTATGGCTACCACCTTCAGAAGGAGACCTCCATAGATGCTACATTGAGTACTGTTATCCTTTGAATAGATGATCAGACTACTACAAAGTTAGTGAAACACTGAACAAGTATTAAATTGTATTTTACCTCGTTAGTCAACATTGTCGCCTGTGTTTCTCCAGATCAGCAGGTTGCTTATGGTGGGGTGGGTGGAGGGTTGGGGTTGTGAGCTCCTTTTTTCCCAGTCCATGTGCCAGAAAAGGCTGGCATCTGCCCCCACCCCCCACCAGTGGCCCACCTGAGGCCCTGATTTTCAGGGAGGGCTAGCTTCTTGGTGACTTCTTGCTCTTGCCCCCTGCAGTCTGCAATGGTGCTGACTCACGGGAAAAGGCTGGCATCTGGCTGTTACAGTTATTATTCTGATAAAGGTTTTCACTTAAATTGCCCAGTCTGGCTCTAGCTTAGGATCTTGGAGTCTCAGTCTTTCAAGCAAATGGGATTATAGCTGTGCACCACTGTGTGCCCATTATGGCAATTTACACTTGGCACACTTTACCTTGAATCTTTTTGTTTGATACCCATCAGTATTTTGAAGTAAGATTCTGAAGATTCCCCTGGAAAGGGATTTCTGGCAATCAGAGACTCCAGGAAACAGAGCACAATGGGGATAGGAAGGTCAGGTCAATGCTAAGGCTTTCAAAAAAACTTCTGTGACATGTTGATAGCCCGGGCAATGCTGTTTCTGGAAACCTCTGCAAGGTGGTAGCCATTGTTAAGCAATGCACATGTTCTCTGAATTTGCTGTTGGGTTTTTTGTTGTTGTTGTCTCTTAGTGCTACTTTTGTAAACTCTGGACCTTGTTGCTCTAAGCTAAGAAGAAAACAGTTCCTCCAATACCTTGCTTGGAATAAAAAGATACATGCGTTACAAGAAATCAATTACAATAAAGGAACAATGGGCTAACTCAGACTCAAGGAAGAAGCTAACATGGGGTGAGAGACTGTGGAAATAGTGGACGAATAAAGAAATTTCTGACTGATGATATTAGGAGTAACTGTCAACCTTCCTCTGGGCTTACAAACAGTGTCGTTATAATGTAGAGTCACTTTCTCAGAGGTAATATAATATGCGCATGTACAAAATTAAAGCGAAAAGGAGTAGGGAGTTCATATTTTGCCTTTAGATATATCACTAGCTGGTTTTCATCTTTAGGAATTATTGAAAAATAGAACATTGCCTCAGGGAGAGTAAAAAATGCACGTAATAAGCACATACTCAGATATAATTCACACATATGTATCTTCTTTAAAGATAAAAGAAGACAAAATGTATAGCCTTATTAAACTAACTAAGGATATAATTTAAAACCCTCATACCTTTATTGCTCAAGTGAGTCTATTTCTGGTTGGTGTGGTGACCCGAAGGGAGGCTTTGCAGACAAAGGTAAACTGCATGACACATTTCTTTAGATCACATAGTGAGGAATTAGTGAGCTCCTATGTTACTTCAGTTACCTGCAAATCATTTGAGGTAAATTAAAGAACAAGTTTTATATTGGAAATATTCAACGTTAGCACATTTATAATTGCCCACGGATAGTTCAGGGTGTTAATAACTAATGACTCCTGCTATACAATAAAACTGCGATGTATTTTGTTGCTGGAGTAAAATACTTGACAGTCACAATTTAAGAGAGCACAGGTTTATTTTGGCTTATAAAGTCAGCGGATTCAGTCCATTGTTGGCTGACTCTAATACAGAAATGGCATGCTGGAAGGCCATTCTAGGAAGCAGAAACGGAGGGGAGGAACCAGGGACAGGAACATACCCTTCTAGGTCAAATCCCCTGTAATCTGCCTCCTTCAATCAGAACCCACCTCCTAACAGAACTCAGCTGCAAACCCATCAATGGACCAATCCACCAGTTAGTACAGTAATTCTATGATCCAGTAACTTTCTAAAAGCTTCAGCCCTGAGCATGAGATTTTTAGGGGACATTTTAGATACAAAACACAATAGATGTACCCAGACGACAATGGTATTTCATCATAAGTGAGAAACTATTTCAGCTATTCTTTGTAAAATCTGATATTTAACCTGGATTTCAAATGTCGTTGTTACTAAACAGTGTATTTTATGTTCACTTAGAATGTTTTTGTTTCTTCACTGCTGCTTTGCTTATTTATTGGTTCAAAAAGATTCATGAGTATCTACCTTTTGTTATACAAAGGTTCATCAGTGGCCCCCAATCAAAGTTCTGCTCTCACGGAGTTTATAGTTTAATGTGAAAAGTATATGAACAGAAAAACTAGCAACTGACCAATCAGTTAGTTTCCCAGCTAGCTAGTCAGCCATCTGATACTAGATTTTTTCTTAAGCAAAAGCAACCTGGATGGAGATAGAGCTATGCAAGTGGGGTGTTGCCTCAGACACAAGGGTCAAAGATTTCTCTAAGGAAATATACAAAATTTTAAATAGAACTACATGGGGAAATGTGTTACTGGTAGGGGGAACCCAAGGTTTGAAGCCCCCTTTGAGAACATGCTGGGTTTTCTGAGTATCGCCAGGAGGTGTCCAAGAAAGTGTCCAACCTGCCTGGATGAAGAGACTCCTGGGAAGGTGTCTGGTCACGAGGGCAGCACACTCACCACCTGAAGTGCCGTGAGGAGGCGAGTCCTAGCTGGAGGCAGAGGGTCACCGCAGGGGTGACTCTACAGGAGGTGTTTCTGGCTGGTGTTCTTTCCTTGTGGTCTACTTCTTGGCTTTGGTAGAGTGACACTTCTTCTTCAGCATGCCCTTCTGTCATCGCGGTCGGCCTCCCTTTAGACTCACAGCAGTGGGACCACCTGACCATGGATAGAAACCTCTGAAACTGAAGCCAAGTGGACCATCGCCTTTAGATTTTGTATGTCAGCATTTTGTCCCTGCAGTGGGAAAGCTGACACACAGGAAGTAAAGGCAATTTTGAATATAAATGGGAAAAGATAGTGTGGATCGTATTGGATCTGGTAGGCCATAATAAATGCCGCAAATTTTGTTCTATGGAGAAAGTGAATTTGAATCTTGGAAGTCACTGAAAGAGTTGAGTAGAGGAACGATATGACATAATCATATGACAAATAGCATTTTTGAAGTATCATCACTGCTGTGTAGAAAATCAGTTTTAGGGGCCTGAAAAGAGACCGGACACCAGGTAAGAAGATACTGCAATAATTAGGGAAAGACATGAAGGTAGTTGAATCTACATATAGATCATTTTTCAAAAGTTAAAGCCAGTACGATATGCTATTAGAGTGAATGCCGCTGCCTCATGAGAAACAGTTTAGGGTAACTCCACTTTTCAGCCTAAGAATATGATGTAATGACAGAACTGTTTACTGAGATGTAGAAGATGGGAGGGGCTGGATGATACAGCTTGAATCAGTTCTAGTATGACATGTTTAAGTGAGATACATATGCGGTAGGCGTCAAGATGGAGGCTTAAGCAGACGAATTACATACAAGGCAGAAGATCAGTGCAAGGTCTAAAGCTGGAGATGATAATCTGGAGATTTCTTTGCATGTGTGCTAGCTAAAACTAAGGAACTAAATGATGTCATGTGAGATATAAATTTGGATAAAAATAGAAAAGTTACAAAAATTGAGCCTGGAGACATGCTAACATTTAAACACAAGAAAGATTGGAAAAGTCCTCATAAGATCCAGAATAGCAGAACCAGGAGAGTGGTGCGAGAGAAACCAGGGAGGAAAGAGGTTTAAGAAGGTGGGGCTGGCTTTTAAAAGTTTAAAAGTGCACGATGGTTATGAAAGATGATATTAGAGGAAGCTAGGAGAAAGGTACACAAGAAAACTCTGAGCTATTTTTATGAACTCTAAGTGAGTCTAGACATATTTTACAGTACACATTGTAAAGAGTTAAAAGCAGTTTTAAGAAGCAAAGCAAACATGCCTCTGAGAAGTGTGCTCAGAAGAGGACGTGGCGTTGAGCGTGTGATTTGGCAACGTGATCTGGAGTGGTGAGGGAAAAGGTTAATGTGAATGTTTTCAGGAGAGAATTGGAAGGGAGCGTGTCGGGAGGATGAGGGTGCACAAATCTTGGAAGGGTCACGTGGTAGATGGAGGTGCAAATGGAGCTGAGGCGGCACATTTAAACAAAGCTAGAGTTGAGCTTTCTGTTGTGTAAATTGGCGTACTTCACTTACATTATTTCTTAAATCATTAAATTCTGTATTTTCTGATAGCTTTGCATTTCTCCTGCTATATATGAACTTGTTTTTTCCCCTCAAAATTATAATTTAATTAGTACCTTGGGTTTCATTATATTGCCTACCACCTTGGAGTAGTCTGCATTGTTCAATGTGTTTGTCCAATATGATCTTATATAGGCTGTTTTACAACCAAAGAAATACACAACTAACTGTTCTTAACACTTCTAGTATATGTGCTACTGAAGCAAGCACTCTCCTTAACACTTTTAAAACTACAGTAACGTTCTACCTGTGCACAGACTTGAGCTTCTGATTTGCATATTGTACATTGTGTGCGCACACACATCTAGCAGTTAATCAACAAAATTAACTTAGGAGCCGTTGTGGGGAGAATATAGCTTTGGGTGCTGTGGAATAGCAGGGCCACAGACCATGGAGTAGTTAAGCACCATGTGCCTCTCATGATTAAGGAAGCCAGAACGTTCTGACTTGCTGTTGATATTACCCAACTTCATACGCTGACTCATTTCTGTGGCTGCTTTTTAATTTTGTATCTCAAAGGACCACAGATTCTAAATTATTCTTCTTGTCTCCTTGACTATCTCCTGCCTGCACTTAACTAAAATCAAAGAGTCAGGCAGAGTCATGCATTTTAACTGACAGTATACACAACAATTGCTTAAGTGTAGTGCAGAAAAATACGTGGGGACCTCCCCCCTTCTCAATTACTTGTCAGAAAGATCCAGCAACAACAAAAGGCAAACAGTATTTCACAGAGCACATCAAATAGGACAAACGGGCCTCTCAACCAATGGCTTAATTATAGCATCGGGCAGTGTGGCAAACCATGCTTAGCATTTCAAACTGCTCCATGTGTTCTCAAGAGAAAGGAAAGCAAACCCCAAAGCCCACAGAAATTCTCACTTGATACAAAACCACACATATCACAGAATAGTGTCCTGTTGTTTTGTCCTTAAGTTTTAAAACCACCTCAACTTTATAAGAGCACAAATTTGAAGGACTGTTTTATACTTCGACTCCTGTCTTACAGTCAGTCTATTTTCCTGGCTGCTTGAGGCTTGTACGTTCTCTGTCCTAATGGACACTTGATATTATTTGAATTCATGATATTATTTGCAAATCTGAGGAGTGTAAAGTATTTTGTCTTTTGCATTTATCCAAATACTATTTCACTGAGAATTTCATCAGGTGCTCCCTGGTCACCCAGTTTTGGTGTTTGTGAATTGTCCGTTATTTCATGTTGAGTTTCCTGTATTTTCTTATTGGTTTGTAAGATGTGAGTTGTAAGATTTAATTTCATTTGTAAAGTTTGTTTTGAGAGGATTAATCCATTCATTAATAATGGGTCAAAGATTTGCCTCAAGACTGGGTATTTTGGGCCAGGAAATACAGCTCGGTGGCAAGCGCCTGTCTGGCAAGTGCAAGGTGCTGAGTTTCATTCCTCGTACAAAAAATAATAACAACAAATAAAATAAAAATAAGTATGTTACAAAAGCCAGTCTGCCTCGCTTGGTGTATGTAAACCAATCTCCCTCCGTGTGTGTGTGATGTTCTTCGTTGTCTTAGGATTCTGGAGCTCAGTAATCATCACAAAATGAATTAACCTCTGGGAACACCACCAGGGAGAAGAAGTGAAACCCTACCAACTCCTCAGGAGACACCATCATCTTCCATCCCAAACACTGTGCCCTTCCTTCCTCCCATACAGTGACCGTGTGCCTTCCAGCTCCATTACCAATTTCTGCCAGTTGTTAAAATTCATAAACACAATCATACAGTTACATAAATCTTTAAAGCTGTCTAGCATTGAAAGCATGGAAATGGTTATTTTTTTCTTAAATAGTCTCTGAAAACCAATGTACTGTTAATATTGGGGTGGAAGAGAGGGAAAAACAGAATTTTCCTAAGTTGGAGTTCTGATTGGTGCTTTCAGCCAATACAGACTTTTGGGCAGACTCACTCTTCTGTGTGACCCCAGCTAAGGAACAGTGTGCTACCGTCCTAAACGGAAACAAACTTGAGTTAGGTGGAATTTAAAATTTAAAACTTTGTACAGATGCAGGCAACGTTGAGGACAGCAACAAGGCATCTGAGCCCAAAGACTAATGACAGTGGGCAGCGATCACTAACTCATGAAGAGGAAGGGGAGGAGACAGTGACTTGGAGTCCAGAGTGGCCTGGAGCCGTGGAAGAAAGTCCTTCTGGCATGGAAGAAAGTCTTTGGAAACGTGAAGTGACTAAGATCTTGAAACAGAACCAGGACTTTGAAGCAGGGATTGGCAAGGATGTGTGCTAGCCTCCCTCCCCTCCTGTCATCTTGTGATGCTGTCTTAATTACTTTTCTCATTACTGAGATAAAATACTAGATGCCAAAAGAGAAGGGAGGAAAGGCTTGTAGTAGCTCACAGTGTAGCCCATAGTTGGCTATCCAAGGCAAGTGGCATAACACAGGGCATCAGACAGGAGTAATAGCCCATGGCAGGCAGGCGAGAAACAGAAAGTCAGCAGGCAGCAGCAGCAGCCTGTCTTCTTTCTGCCCCTCTTATCCCATCCACGCTATAAGCCTGCTGATTGGGTCACCCTTGCCTAGGATGCGGCTTCTATTGCCTACACTGTCCTACGGCCAGTATCACACCCTTAATCCACGTGCACGTACATGAATCCAATCACCTTTGAAACTTCCCACTCATGACTGTATTAGGTTTTCAGGGAACATCTAAATTCAAGCCTTACCAGATGCTAAATCCAATAGAGGCTGAAAGTAGCAGAGACATAGACGCTGCAGCCCGTTGGATGATGTTCAGAACCTCTCTACCACTCTTAGAGAAGGGTGAAGAGAGCAGAAAAAATAACTGTAATAATCTTCTAGATTAGATGAAGATACCAGTTTATAAATTGATTATGGCTCTAGAAAAAAATAATAGAAAATCAATTAAAATTGGTCCTTTGACAAGATCAAGAAAATGGATGATACCCTAGTTAGACTGACCAAGAAAAATGATGCCCAAAATTACTAAAATAAAAAATGAAGAAGGGGCATTTTATTGAAAGGAGCATAGAAATAAGTTATAAGACAATATAACTTATGGGCAACTGTATGCTAAATTACTTAGATGAAGTAAGAAAAACTTCCCTAAAAGATACAAACTAGCAAAACTGACTCAAGAAGAGCTAAAAATATTAATAGATATATATCAAGAAGATTTAATTAGTGAGAAAGACAAAAATATCCTACACAGAGAGCAAAGGAGCAGATACTTCCCAGTGCAGAGCACCAAACAAAAAGGTGAAATTTATTAATAAAACATTAATGTCAATTCTTCAGAAACATTTCACAAACATAGTAGAGAATACTTCCTCAAAATACAAATTTTGTGAAACCAATTTCACTGTAATACTAGAATCAGACCTATATTACAAGAAGAGATAACCACAGACTCTCACCAAGATAAACAAAAATATTCAACAAAATACTGGCAAATTGAATCCAGCAGGATACATGAAAAACATTCTGTACTGCAGCTGTGAGTTAGGGTTAGTCAGGGTTCTCTAGAGAAACTGAACCAATAGGACGTCTATTATAAGAAGCTATTATACAGAATTGGCCTACGTGATTTTGAAGGCTGGAAATTCTCAGTATCTGCAGTCAGAAGCTAGACACCCATGGAGGTCAGTGGTGTGGTTCCAGACAGTGTCGGAATTTCTTAGAAGCAGCAAATCTGATAATATTAGTTTCATTTTAAGAACAAACAAATCTTCAACCTAAGATCTGATGTTTCAGTTCAAGTCCAAAGGTAGGAACAGACTGATGTTTCAGCTCAATTAGTCCCTGAAGAAGAGTTCTCTTATAGCTGGAGGGTCAGCCTGTCCACAGTAGAAAGGAAAATCTATCCTCCACCAATTCAACCGTTAATTTTATCCACTGTTACCCCTACAGACACACCCCACAAATAATGTTTGACCAAATATATGGGCACCCTGTAAGCCCAAACAAGTTCTCACATAAAACTGGCAAGTTCACCCTTTGCCAAATTGACACTCCTTTACATTTGCCTTGAACCACACTTACTCTTCAAAACAGAGGACAACAATGAGGTGATAATTGCAACTAAAAAGGTGTAATTAATCATTTTAAAACATACTAATCCCTTCCTCGGAAAAGGAAGTAAAATCCTTGAGTAACATTTCCTCTTCTGGGCATCCGGAAGCTTAAATATTATTATTTAAAATTAAAAATAACTAAATACTATTATATAAAGTCAGTGTATCTTAGATTACATGATAAAGGAATAAGATGAAACAAAACCGTAAATGTAGATGCAGACATAAAGTTGTAGATATATACACAAATGAAGGTTCAATAAAATAACACATATTATAGACTTATAACTTACTTGTAGCCACTTACGTCTATAAGTGGCTCTATGTTCATAAGTGAGATTTGTGGTTACCCTCTTCTACAGCCCATTCTGTATTCTCTTTGCCTTAGAAGGCATCTCGGTGAGTACCGCTCTTTAGGTGGTGAGTGACCCAAACCTTCATAAAAGAAAGGTTAGCTGTTAGTTAGGTTAGCTGTTAGTTAGTTTAGCTGAAGGTTAGCTGAGCTGTTTGTTTTACATGGATGGAGTTGTAGTTTTCTATTGATAATCACCGGTCAATCTAATACTAACAGACAAAGCCAAGATCATATTCCAAATGTTCTTTCTTACCACCATTATGGGATAATAATCCTATTTCTCTTTGTTGTCATGATCGGTCACCTCACTACACTGTAACTCCTTTCTTTGACTGTGGATCAGAGCCAGTGAAGCCCAAATGGCCAGACTTCCGGTTTAATGGACTCTTCTCTCTGTAGGCCAGCAGAACATAAGGTCATGATCAAAAGTTTTATTAGTGGGTCGCTATGGGTAACAGTGAATGGTGCCATTGTCATCTCTATCCCTTCACTCCTGAACCCATAAATCCTTGCTATGGACAAAGCACACCATATATATTGGACACTGAGTCAGAGCAAAAAGAGAGCCTTCAGTAGAATATCACCCTGTCTGTAAGGCATTACCACTCACCTGCCTGGTGCTATAATTAAGTCTTCAAAGGATTATTTTATTGTTCTATTAAGCTAGCTGCTTCAGGAAGGTAAGGAGCGTGGCAAGGACAATGAATTCCATGAACTAGGGTCCCCTGATGCATTTCTTTTGTGGGAAGTCAGTTCCTTGACCAAGCATTGTTGATCGGACATGACACTGGTTGATAATGCATTCTGTAAGTCCAAAATCATAGTTTGAACAGAAGCATTTTCTACTTGGAAGACAATCCATATCCAGAGTAGCTGTGTATTCCAGTGAAGAAAAAAATGCCTCTTTAAATGGTGGACATGTTCCATTGTATTCAACCTTTTAGTAGGTATCTGGTTAACCACCCCAAGGACACTGTAATATTAAATTCTTAGCATTGGACTCTGCTACTGGCAGATTGGGCAATGAGCAGTGGCCCTACCCAGGTCATCATTAGTTAGTGTAATTAATATTTCTCGCCTCTTTGTTCATGAGCCCATTGGATAATAAACAGGTTGGATGGAGAAATCTGACAGCTGGACTCTACAGGACAGCTCATCTCATCCAGTTGATTATTAAAATCCTCCTCTACTGAAGCCATTCTTGGTTGGATATTTGTATAGGATGCAAATATCTTCACATTTCTTGCTCATTCAGAGCAAGAAACATATTCTCATCAGCAATTTTCCAGACATGTTCCTCCTAAGCCCTGACCATCTAGACAAATCATTTGCCATAGCTAATGATAGATCATTGCATGTCTTGCCATAGCCAATGATAGATCACTGCATGTCCTTCCAAGCAAAGTGCACATCTCTGAGAATTTCCTTTCAACACTACCCCTTAGGAATACCCTGTAAAGGGGCCACCGTACTACAGCTGTCTACTTTTAGGTAGAACCTGTATATCATACAAAACCATTTTCATACAGAAATGGTAATCATAGTCATGGGAGTGACTTCTTCACGTATCTTACTGTGCCTTTAGGACCTTCTCAGACATGATCTCATACATACTGCATCCATTCAGAATGCTGATGTACATATCCAACTTTGTGCATTGCCTGGTCAAATAACACCTAGTTTACATAGGCAATTCAGGTTTCATGGTAATTTTGTGATCCATGGTTAAGTGTTCATTCTCTAGGAAAGTTCAGTGATAGACTAACAGTTGCTTCTCAAGAGTCATTGTCTGAAGAGGATGGCAGCATTTTGCTCAAGATCCTGGGGCCTTCATTGTGGTACACATTTAGGAACTTTCAAGACACTAAAAGCATTCCCATAAGCTTCTGTCACTTCAAATATCACTGTAACTGCTGGCTCATACAGCCCAAGTGGAGGAATAGGGTCACTGAAGCATGGGTCTGGGGACAGCCTCATGTTGCTGGGGACCCCTCCTAAAACTACCTCCCCAGAACTGTGAGAAAATAAATATTAAGTCAGTCAGTCTATGATATTTTATTCTAAGGGCCTGAACTGACCAAGACAATGACCAGCCAAAATTTATCCCAGGAGTCAAAGACTGGTTTCACATCCAAACATCAGTTAATGTGCTACATTATAGACCCACAAGGAGCACGGATTTTCCCTGGTGAAGGGACCTGCTCCCCGTTGGATTCTATCATTCTACAGTTTTACTCTATCATTGGATTTCTAGATAAACCTGGGAAAAAAACTGAAGGTTTTATCTGGAAGAAGCCAAAGAAAGCAGCTCTGCTAGATGATGCTGTTTCATTGTTTGTCTCAACATCAAAACACGTCTAATTTTCAACTTATATGGCCTTTACCCTTGAAGATTACTAAATTTTTTTGTGTTATAAATCACTCAACAATACACCCCGCAATCCAGTGCTCTCTGAACACTGTTTCTAGCTCCTGTTTTCGGGGATATTGAGATGCTTGAAGTCAGTGTGGCTCTACCAATTTCCCTCCCTGTTTGCTGTCTGTTTGAATAGCAGTCTAACATCCTGCTGTTAGCATAAATGAAGGTTTATGCTTCATTTCAGGAAACATTCTGTGGGGCAGTACAGAGTGCCTGGGGAGCCTTCTTCCCAGCTCTTGAGGTAGTGAGCTGTCTGTGCTGGAGTGCTAATTGTTTCCCTTCACCATCATTAACTACGACGGCCTATTTTCTCTTCCTCCTTTATCTGGTTAAAATTGGAGACTAACTTCTTTTGCCTACAATCTTCTTAATATTTGATTATAAGACTCCTCTTCCTCTTACTCTGAGGGGCTCCTTCTTTAGTAAAGCCTGCTTTTGATTGTATTTCTAGTAGAGCCCACTATACTTGTGTGTCAGCACAGTTTCTGTTGTAGGTTAATGTCATGAACTCCATTGACCTGGTTTATAGTGGTTTTGTGATTTTAGCTATTTATGTAGGTCATTTGATTATCATTTGTGACAATAATGTGAAGTTAAGTAATACTAAGATCTGAGTAGAAATAATGTCCAAGCAAAATTAATTGTCCCTGTTTTATTATGTGCTCAAGACAGTTAATCAAAATGGGCACTTGGAGTTAATCCAGCATAATTTTTTTTTGTAGAAAGCAAAACACAAAGGTGGATCGTTAAGTAAAAATAATAGTAAGATATTGTAAAGTACTATATTTTACTACTATTTTGGAATTTACTATTTAGTTGTAGGTTCCAAAGTAATTTTTAATTTTATTCAAAAAGGGTTGAGAATGTAGTTTCTATGAAGGCCTTGTGTTCAGTTTCTAGTCCTGGGGGAAAAAGATACTTAGCATCATCAGAAATTAATGGAACTCAAATCAAAATCACAATAAGACATAATTCACTGTCACGGACAAGATACAGTTGAAGAACAGAAAATTAAATACTAGAAGAGGTATAGAAAGTTGAAAGCCTCATATACTGAAAAATGGCAGAGCCACTTGGAAAAGGGGTTCAGCCAGGAAAAAAGTGAAACTCCCTTCTGTGAGACAGCCAGAGTGAGCACCAGGGAGAACCAGGCAGGCCAGCCAGAGCTGGACTGGGGAGAACCAGGAAGGAAGCTAAGCCCCCACCCTGAGTCGCTGGAGCATGGGCTGGGGAGAGGAGAAGAGCCCACCCTACCCCCTGAGCAACCAGCCAATTCAGAGGAACTGCACTGTTTGATTGACTTTGTAGGCCTAAAGCCAGTAGTCTGAGCAACTATTTAGAGGACAACAATATGCAATATAGTAACAACTGTAGATTTCCTACTGTCTTTTCATGTTTCAATTGATTTTATTGTTCTGTTTTATTCCCTTGAAAATTAAATTTAGGAAAAGAAAAAGGGTTCAGTATTCTATAAAAAGTTAAACATAGGGGTGTTATATGACTCAACATTCCACTCCTAGCTCTATATTCAACAGAATTAAAAACATGTTATACAAAAATTTGTGTACAAATGTCCATTGGATTTGTAATAACCCCAAAGAGGAAAGAGCCAATATGTTGAATAGTTGATGAACGTATAAACAAATGTGGTAGATCCATACAATGGAATATTATTTAGTCATTAAAAGGAATGAATTACTAATACATGCCACCATATGATGAATTCTGAAAAAAAAACATACTGGTTAAAAGAAACTTTAAACGAAAGGCTACATAACATAGGCTTCCATTTGAGGTATATGAAATGTCTAGAAGAGGCATATGATATTGATAGTAACAGAAAGTATACTAGTAGTTCCGAAGTGCAAGTTGAAGGGTGGAATTGGGAGAGACTGGTCCTGGACACAGCATTTCTTTGTAGGTGATAAAAATGTTCTGAAATTGGATTAATGGGGATATTGCATAACCTCGTGAATACACTCAGTTGTACACTTTAAAGGAGTGCACATACGGTATGTGGATTATATCTCAATTGTTAAAACACAGTACTCTTCTGACCTAGACTATTAAGCCAACTATAAGACTTAACAGTTATGATGCTCTCTCTTTGGTGCTTCTGCTATTAATCAGCTGAGTTAAGCTGCCCTTGACATGCTCAAGCGATGTGCTTAGAGACTAACCCCCATTCTGCCTATATTGTCATTGCCTCCCTCCACCTTTTCTTGAAGAATGTTTACAGCTCACCACCGGCTCTGTGCAGGGAGTCTAGTCAGGCACTGATGGGCCCATTCTCTGGTCTTCTAGTGGCATGCATAGAATATACATGTACTTAGTAGTGATTGGAGGAGAGAGCATGTTCCTCATGTGGTGAGCTGATCCTGCTTGCTAAGGCAGGAAGGAGCATCCTCCGAGCCATGTCAGTTGGGGAGCTGGGTCAGGGCTGCGTCCTCTCATTTCTGCCTGCACAGGTGCCACTTGGCCTAAGGGCTGCCACTCGTCTCCTTCCCATCGCCTGGAGCACGGCAGAAGGAAGGTTCTCGCCCCAGGAATGGCGGTGTGGAAAGAGGGAGGGGTCACTGCAGTCCCAGAAACCGTGTACTATGAAGACGCGTACGTTTTGGTTCCCAGAAAAATCAGAGAAAGAAACCTCTTCAGCGACAACTTACACATCCAGGATTAAGCTCCTAAGAGCAGAAGAGAAGTTTTCCCTTTACGGTTGAGAAATCATAGTTGGAGTAGCAGCTTGAATTCTAAATGTATTTCCTTTTAGACATTTCTCTAAATTACAAATCAGAGTACAAGATTTAGAATGTCATCAAAGGTTACAGATTTTATCCTCCACTAAAATAAATCTATTAATCATCATTTCCTTTAAGTTGTTATTCTCATTTCTTGACTATTCATGTTTTCTAAATTTCTGTTCAATTTTTTTCTGCCTTCTCAAAGAAAAGGAGAATTAAACATCTTACGTGAGTTATTTGTTACTGCTGTTGACCTCTGGTCTCTTCACTTTTTTTCTTTTTCTTTTACTTTTTTTTTAAGCTTTGGATTCAAAGATGAATTGATGAAATAAACAATCTCAAGGACTAATACAATTCGCCTTCCTTTCAGAGATAAATCAAGCTTCTGGGAAGAAAACAAAATTTAATGCCTAAAACTTACATGATTAGATAATGCATTATTCAGAATGCTCTCCTGTGTATTGAAATGTGTATCCAAATGTCCGCATGCTGCTGTATCCTGCGGTGCTGCTGACTCCTATTTACGAGGCAAAAGCTTTTTAGACTATCTACCTTGTTTCTACCAAGACTCTGTAGTCTTCTTATTAAGCAATAAATAATTGAGTCAAAAATAATTGGCACAAGGTTATATCTTCTGATTCAAAGTCATTAAAAGGTATAAACTGCAATTTACTTGTCTTCAGAGTTACCTTCAAGCTGTGCAGCCATTTATTTTTACTTTTAGCAGAGTACTTTGGGTCACTGACCTCCTCTCTTGGCTAAAGATGAGCGAAGGCCTGAAGAGATGGAGGCTGGTTTGCATAGTCAGTGGATTCAGAGGCTGAATCACTGCTTCCCTCTGTAGTTCTCAGGTTTTCCTGTACTTCACAGAGTAATTTCTCCTTTGTCTTGAAAAAGGAAATATGATTTTCACCTATTTATTTGTGTTTTATGAAAATTACACACTTTTCTCATAATACAGCGATTTCCTGTAGTTAATATTCATTGCGGCCTGATCTTAAGAAAATGGATCAATGATTCAAAGAATCGCTGAACAGATGAATCCAGCATTCTGCATCGGCTCAGGTCACTCACTCACCTGAATTAAATTTGAAATGACAACTTAACTTACGAGTCAAGATTTTTCTTGGGGACTTAAGCCGTCAGCTTTTACCCTAAATTGTACTATAACTCCTTCTACTTTCTGAACCTTTTGGTTCCACCAAGAGTTTCTCTTGTGAATTCTTTCAAGGCCTGGTTTATAGTGTTACCATTTCAATAATTAAAAAAAAAAAAAACTTTACCATCAGCTACCAAACAATGAGTCATTTTTTGCAGTAAGTGTTAAGGCTAGAGGTCATTGGTGGCTTTATTTTGGGTCAGTTTTGAATAGGATTATACAATGCTACAAACATCAATTGTAGAGTTTAGCAAGAAGTTAATCTTTTGGTTATATTGTCTGGATTTTTTTTTAACAAATTAGAAGCTTTGATTGGTTTGCACAAATTATTTATTTTAGCATATCATTAGACCTAGTAATTTTATTAAACATTTGTGGAGGAAAATTACAATAGGTAACATGAAAACAGACTTTCTTGCTAATTTAAAAATGTTTTTCTATTGACTGCTATGTGGGTACATAAGAAGTAAATCTTCTGGAAACCATGCTTGTCACACACCATCGGTGATAGCAGTGAATTCAGAGTCTGGCCTCTTCGAGTTTTGCTTCTCCTAGTTAAAGGCCATTTTTCTTTTCCAAGCAAAGCATTATTTCTGTTTTTGAACACAATGTTAGGATTCCATATGACTTTTTGCAAACTACTTGAAAATTGTTCATCCATTTAAAAATACAGAGAATGACACAGGAACAAACCTTTGAGTGACAGTGTTTATGGTATTTCTTGCAATCTGTAGGTGAAAGGTAGGTTTTAATGTTATAATTATATGATATGAATTAATTTCGAGTGCCCCTGTAATCTCAGAGTCAGGTTTAAAGAGATCTCATTTTCCTTCTTATGGGCCCAGAATGTTTAAAGCAGTTCTCAAAGAAAAACCAATTTCACAGTTATTTAAAAAACTGGAAGACAAGAGCATCTGAATATTTATACGGAAGTAGTTTTAAAAAGAGCTGGCTTTTGTTTGACTTTATTTTGCAGACGGATAGAAATGAAGCTTAAACCACAACCACAACAAAAAAAAAAAAAAAAAAAAAAAGAAAGAAAGAAAGAAAAAAAGAAATTTTTTGCTATTCCTGAAATGAGTGATTGGTTTATTAGAAGAGTAGATCTGAGAAATGGCAGGAAACAAAAAATTATAGTAGGAAAATCTAAATAAAATATTAATATTTTCAATGTAATTTTCTACTTCTGTAGTGCTTTAAAGTTTACAAAGCATTTTCATACATTAAGTCAATCCATCCTCACAGCATCCTGTAAAGTAATTGGAGTAAAGCCTGTGTTTTGCCCATGACTGGTATTTGGGGGCCTAAATAACCCGCCTGAGCTGCATGGCTAGTGTCATGTTGATGTAAGACTTACATGTGAAACTTCTAATTCTTGGGCAATATTGTTTGTCCTTTAGAAAGGAAGATAGAGCTTTTGACTTGCCATTGACTGATTTCAGGGAAATAAGATTTAAAACATAGACATTTCCAACAGTTTTCTTGAAGATGAATTGTCTTTACACCTTACCATGGACACATCCAGCGTTTGGTCACTGGAAATACATTGGTCCACACTACAGTGTTTGCTTACTTCTTTTGTGTTAGTTTGGACTGTGTGTAGATCCAGTCCCAGAAAGGAGAGGAACCTGTTTTAGAGCCCCATTGGGTTGTTATTATTATTATTATATTTACTTTTGGTACCAGGGTTTGAACTCACAACCTCTCACTTGCCAGGCAGGTGCTTGTGCTGCTGAGTTAAATCCCCGGCCCATTGGATTATTTTTAAGTCACTTACAGGGTATCATTCCTATCATTCTTTCCCAGTGCTTATTATTATTATTATTATCTGCACTATACCTCATTCTTAGCACATAAGTAATAAACAGCAATAGAAAGGTAACGGGGACAAGCAGTGGGTTGCAATTATGCACAGATGCTAAGAGCCAACACAATACTAAGCTCAGGGCACAACTGAATTTCATAGTAAAATGAGGAATTAGCTATTCTTTCCTAAAACTCAACCTTTATAAAGGACTCACATTCAGGACTAAGAACTGGCAGATTGCAAATGAGGAAACGGCCTTAGGCCAGCAGACGTGACACAGATTTAGTTGTTTACTTATTGATGTACGTCCCCAAATTAGTACATAGAAAAGGTGGGCGAAGCAAGCCCTTTTGCGTGGTTACATCTACTGTCACGTGACTTCCTCGGGAGTGATGAATTTAAATATAAAAATGAAAACTGATGACAGAATTCTGCAGTTGGCAACACTTTCCTCACCTCGGGTCATCAGTGGGGATGGAGAGGATAAAGAAACACTGCTGAGAATCGGGAGTGAATTCCAAGTATCACAGAGTTGGAATACAGAGGTAGCAAGCACGTCAAACTTTCATAATGCAAACTCTGAAAAGTAGAGTTATAGCAACTCTTTCTTCTGTATCTTCAGAAAACGGTGAGAAATCTTCTGGTTCAAGTAGTGTCGGAAACTCTAAATGAAAGGCACTCGCAGTCACCAGAAAGGAAACAAGTTTTGTAGGAGCCAGGGATTATCCTACCTAAAAGACAACTGAAAATTGATAGCTAAAGTGACTTTTGTTTGACAAGCACGTTGTCGCTGCTGACAGAGATGACTGGCAGGGTAGAAAACCCAGGATAGACCGCGAAGCTTCTCTGAAAGACTTCAGAGGAAATTCGACACCTTTGAAACCACAGGTGTGAAGGCGAGTGAAACCTGCAAGTAAAAGTGGGCCTTGTTTTTCAGGGTCTCCTGAGGCTGTGCAGAGTTTTACTTTGGAATTCGGGGGTGTCAGGACCCTCTGGGAGAGGCTGAGACGTGAGGGTGGAGGACCCTTTTGTGCCCCCGAAGAGACTCCTTAGACTGTAATGAGGAGCAGAGCTTCAGCTCCTTTCCACACTCCAGGCTGCTGTGAGTCTGCTCACCGGCCCTCAGGGGCCACTGCTTGCCCGGCAGGTCCCAGGTGCTGAGTTCAGTGTGTGGACACATACAGGTGTTTTAATGCGTGGTCTCTGCTTATGAGGATCTCATAATTAATGGAGAAAGGGGCTCAGAATAAAACTCAGGATGGAGATAAATTACTTTCAGATACAAAACTAACAGGGAAAAGTTGAAAATAAATGTCAAGTCAGTAGTATAAATTTTACGTTTCTTAGGAATTCAGAGTTAGAAGCTGCAGGAGTTGGAGAAGCTTCTGTAGGTGGCAGGTGAGTTGCACCTTTAGGTGCAACCTGGGCAGGATGAGGGGACTAGAAGCAAGTGTGGAGTGAGAGGGACACTCCACAAGGGGCAAAGTAATTCCTAGAACAAAGGGATCGGGGATGGAATCAGGAAACTCGGAGGAGGCACCCTGGCAGAGCCAGCAGTGGGAACCTAACAACTGCTTTGCTCTGCTCCTGGAGCCAAGCATTTGGGTTTGCTGAGCCTCCAACAGCTCAGTGTTTTAAAGGGAGAAGGGCTGTCCTGCGGTGGATAACAGAAGGCAGTCTGGGGACACAGGGCCTGGAGCTATACCTCGGCTCTCCCATTTGTTAGTTTGACCTCTTATAAATTCACCTCTTCGTGTTTTAGGCTCCTAATTTTTAATTAGGGACCATATTCATATCTGATACATAACATGGTTGTGAGACGAAAAGAGATGTTTTTAATCTGCTGACTATGGGGCTTGGCACACAGGAAAAGCTCAATAAAGTTTAACTATTATTTTTATATTAATAGAGTCATAAGTAACATAGTAACAACACTAATAATAGTTAAACCTCAAAGCAAAAGTATCATAAAATGTATCTTATTTTATTTTTAGTGTTGCAGTACAGGTGATTAAACTCAGGACCTTGTTACACGAAGGAGAGTGTCAGCACTGAACTATGTTCCCAGGCCAGGCCTCACGAAATTCTTAAGGTGCACAAGGAGATCATCATCCATAAAGAGCCGATCTTCAGAACTCCAAGAAAGACCAAGAGAAACAATGTAGCTTTTCTATTGTTATTTTCTTTTTTAATCCTGTAGACTTGAAGTCTTTCCTTTGTTGCTGTTGCTAGAATGAGATGAAGAAATACAGGAGAGGGTGACTGTCGGCTGCTCTGCCTCTGGGTTCAGCCGTCCCTGAGCAGTTGTTAGGTCCCCTTTGGGCTTCTGCTTGGGTCTGTGTTGTCCTTGCTTGCGAGGGATGTGACTCCCCATTTATGCATGGCTGGAAAAGAAATTTTTCCTGCTCTGCTGTTGCATAGACAGGTTCAAGGCTGAGAACCCTTAATTTATAATGAACATTAAGCCATTTATTTCTGGCCTTTCATTTTAGCTAGGTAAGCAAGCCCGGGCAGGCCACTTTCTAGGAGATTGTGAGAAGATAGATCTCAGCATTAGCTTGAGTGTGGGTCTGATGTGGAGACAAGAAAGTCAAAAGGAAATATTCTTGTGGCTTTTTGTATGACTAAAAGGCAGCAAGACTGTTGTTTGCTGTACAGCCGACTGAAAAGAGTGACATTCTGGCTACTAAATGTTAATAGCCCAAGTGGAAGTGTGGTGACCAAGCTGAGTCATAACTCGAGAGGAAATCAGCCTTAGCCGTGTTTTTTTGTTCTTTAGCAGAGACCTTTAGCAAGCTCTTCGAAGATCGCGGCTTTTTACAGAGGAGAGGTAGAGTAACCGTTGGCCACAGCAAATGGCTCTTCTCGCTCTGGTGTTAGAACACGAACCAGTTATGAGAATCCTTGGTTGGACTTGCATTTGGTGTGGTTGAGGTTGGTGGGAAGGTTACTGGCAGGTCTCTTCATTTATTAATGCATTTGGTCTTAGGTATGCCTCAAGGGTTTCTGTTGCGACTGTTGGTTTGGCGAGCTGGGTCCAGTCTAACAGAATTAAACCACTAGTTGCACTCGTGAGGGAGAGTCACCAAAGCCCTCCCTGCCTGGCCTGTGGCTGTGTGAATGCTTCTTTGGTGGCTCTTTGAATGCAAAACTTTGGTGACCTTGAGCAGCTCCTAAAGAATTACCTTGTGATTTCTTTAGAGCACTTTACTAGAAAACAGGGATACAAGGAATCTGTTTCCATGATCGAGCCTGCAGCTTTGTCCTGGGTTTATTCTTCAGAGTATGATGAGTAGTTCTTCAAATTTGGGATAAGCCTAGTATCTATACAAGAGTAAATATTCCACTGTGACTGCTTGCACTATATAGGAAATAAAACAGGAACTAAAATATTTCTTATTATAGGACCTAAAATAAACAATTCCTAATACCTTTTTACCCACACAGAAACTAACATAGTATATGTATTTTCATGTTAGATCAAGACTGGCCCCATTGTTTGTGTCAGCCTAACACATCTTGGTACTGTCTAACTTTTAATACTGAATTATCTCCCAAGCAAAGAAAGTTTGCTCAGGGGTCTGCTTCCGTTATTTTGCTTATTTTGTTATTTTATTTCCGTTATTTTGTTACTGTTTTCTTCTTAGACACTTAAAAATCAGATTCGGAATGAGACCTAAGGAATTCTTTTTGAGCTCCTTGAAAGAGCTTGCTAGTGTTCTAGCTCGTTGCTACAGCTAAAAAAGTAACACCTGCCCTTCACAAAGGGGCCACCATCCTGTGGGAAGTCTGGTGACTACCCGCGGAGATTGCTATTTCTAGGAACACTTGATCACCTCTCTTCTTGCCAGACAGCAAATTAATCTGTCAGAGTGAAGCACTGGGAAACAGTGCTACTCCCTTCTGGCTTCCCTCGTTCTTCTGTAAGTGTCTGCTCCAGGGATTTGCTGAGCTGTCTGTTTAAACAAAGTGGCAGCTGGTTGACCATTCCTTAATACTCACTTCAATACCTAAAATCAACAGAAAAAAATTTTTCAGGTGTCTGCTTTTCTGTCTGAAGACATCTGCATATTTCCATACATAAGGAAAAAATATTGTAATAGGGTGGATACCTATTACACACACACACACACACACACACACACAGAATCAAGTGACCTTTCTTCATGATTTCAGTTTTTATTACTAACTCTGAGGCCCGAGGCCCATAGAGAACTCTAGAGATGTTGGAAAGCACAAGTGTGCGTGTCCTAAGCTCTGTTCCACGCCTGGGACGGATGGTAGAACATCCCTCTGACCAGAGATTTCACAAGCTCAAAGCATGACGCCGGCAGTTTTACTGTGGTCTCTGCTCATAAATAAGACCTCCACGGTAAACCATTTCCCAAGTAAAGTTTGCTTTTTCTCTGTAGGTAAAAATAAGGCTTTGAAAGCATCCTTTGTTGGAGTAGTAAATAGCTCTCTAAAGTAAAAACTATCAAGAAAACCCCTCCAAAAGAATTCCTCTCATTAATGACACTGGTTATGAAATAACAATGCATAAATGTTAGACAGAAAAATCTTGGCTCAAATTTTACAAAAAAAGAAAAAAAATTGTAGCCAGAGGAGCTGACATGGGGGTAAGTGGCAGAAATAGAAAGTCAGGTTTAAGATTAGTCATGAGAATGTCACTTAAAATGTTTGGTTTCTCTCTCTCCCCGTCGATTTTTTTACCTTAGAAGTGGTTGAGGTTATATTATGAAGCTGTTGTCTCTCAGCGTTCAACCCATCTCTCCATGCTGTGTCACGGCAAAACACCGTCATTTCTCTGTTGCTGCTAGACCCTGTTAGGCTGCACTAAGAGTGTGCCAGAGCAGGACTGCAGACCTGGGAAGGAGGACTCTTGCCCTTTCCCTGCTGCCTCTGACTCCGTTTGCTGTCTGTTCCTTTTAGTATCATCCAGCAACACCTCCTTGTTCAAGTAGTGGCAGTTCACTCCATCAGCAGCAGTTCATACCAATTACTAATTTCCCCAATATGTACAGAACCGGACTGACGGAATACTACGGAGAGGTGGTCTTAGCTGGCAGCATCCTCTCCCTGGAAGTCTGGACTAACCCATGGGCCTCTCCACTGGCACCAGGCAGCTGTCGCCTCTCCCCGAAAGGTCTGACCGACTTTCTCCTGGGCTCCTGCTACAAGGTGTGAGGCCAGGGCCCCTCAGACTTGAGTGTCAGATTTCCTGGATATCTTTTCTTGTTTCCCAACATTATAGGTGGCAACTGCATCTTAACTCTTTCTCTGATAAATTTTGGCATGTTTGGTAGCTAAGTACCTAGTAAGTAGTTCTTTATATTAAATTATGTTCATTGGCATAATCTGTCCCTTGAGCTATTCTCATAAAATAGGAGTCCTTTCTGGGCCTCCGAGTTGATTGAGTAGACAGTGGTTCTTGCAACGTAAGGAGGTTGAGGCCAACCTGAGAACAGGATCTTTGGATGGAAATGTCATATTGCTCTTCACATCCAGGGCCTAAAACACCTGGGTTGCACATGGCTTCTTGGGCTCTAGAAAGATGTTGGAGATCTACAGAGAAATTTTTCTCATTTTTAGCTGATATAGAAGAATTAAAACTTCTAAGTCTGTGAGGAAAACTAAAATGGTTCTTTCACTCTAGGCATCAGATGTTACGGCAATGAAAGATTTGAAGGCTTTATAACATCAAGTGAGAAGAAAGGTTGAGAGGTTCAAGTGACATAACTGAAGTTCTCAACATTAGCAACTCGGCCGAGACACCTAACGGCTTGGCACGTATCCATGCCCTGCAGCCTCCTGCATCACTGCTGCGTGTGTACGTACTGAAGGGTTTAATGAATCATAAACATATGATCACCTCATGGAAAAAAAATGTGTTGTGCCCAGTCCTCTTTTCCATAAAGAAAGCCCCATTGGGCAATGCAGACATGTGGAAACAGGCCACAAAAATGCAGCAAATTAGTCCTTGTTATCCTCTCATCCGTGCAGGAAAGTTTTAAAAGGTAATAAAGTCCTAGGGTCCTACAATTGGCACTTTAGCCTCTGTTCTTAGAGTAAAATATAGTGTGGGATAACTACTATACATCTAAGCATTTAGTTTAGCTTTTAATTCAAAGGGGATTTCAAATCATGCTGTCACCTGTTCCCAAGTTTTCCACTGCAGGTTACCATCCCAAAGTAACTCATTAAAATAAATGAAAACAAATAGGATTATGCAAGAAAAATGTCACTAGTGCTATTATAAAATAAGAATGTTTGGCACCACTCAATAAAGCTATAATTCTGAGCTGTAAATATAATCCGTGGAAATTCAGATGACATCTCAACTCATTAGTTCTGTTCCGTATTTGTGCTTGTGCTTGGAATAGATGATAATGTAGTCTTGTAGGATCCCAGCATCATAAGGGTCATTGTTTGCTCTAATGAACAATGATGCAATTCTATGCTATGATTATTCTTGTTTGTCAAGTATCCTGTTTATGTAATTTCTTAGCATCATGGGTAACCCTGTCATTCAAATTTGTGTACACCCATACCAAAAAGTCAAACCTATATACCTTTCAAAACAGTGTGTCTCGTCTTGCTTTTTAATTTTTACAGGATTTTCTGGGGCAGAGGCTGGGATAGAAATTTGGATGAATCATTTATATCATTTTCTAGTTTTTTTTTTCCCACTGTAAGCATTTGTTTAAAATTTAGTAATCCTTTTAGGAGATGTAACCTGATTGAGAAAGTGGGGTGAGGGACGGAAAGAAGAGATGAACTATCAGACGTAGAGAAGATGAACTTTCAGAAGGAAGCACAGGAACTTATTTGCCTGAATAAGCTGAAGTCTAAATCCAAAATAGGTGAGCTGGTATAAGACGTGCAGTGAGGGGCTGGGGATTTAGCTTAGCAACATAAGCGCCTGCCTGGCAAGTGCGAGGTCATAAGTTCGATCCCCCCCAAAAAAAGATGTGCAGTGATGCTTAGAAGGAAATTTAAATGTGTGTGTGCAACCCAGTGTGCTACAACCGCTGTGGGCTACGCGTGGTGTGCAACTGCAGCCCTACCACCCTTCAGCCAGCTAGTCTTCAGCCAGATGCACAGGGACTAGAAGATCAAAGCAACCAGGGCAGCCACATGTAAAGAGTACGCTTGATGCTAGGGGAATGTCAGGTTTTCAAGCATAGGACTCACAACCAGGGGGACAGAGGAACCCACAGAATGAATAGAAAAAGCTCTCGCCTCTGAGAACTCCTAACACATGGTATAGCAATGCTAAGGGAAAACTTTGTTGTCAGGAAATTCCCAGTTAGGTGCCCAGTGGAGTCTTGGAAATAAAACTAAGTGATGTAAGTTTTTCCAAATCGTGTCTTTCTTTTAAATGTGATTGGATAGTGTTTATGCCTTCTTTCTTCCTCTGAGAGGTTTAGTTCCTTCCTCTCCATGAGTTGTATCATAAATAAGGTTTGTATGATTATCACTTGAAACACTGAATAAGTTGGTGTAGGATATCATATGGATGGCTCTCCTGAAATATGAAAAGCTTATTTCCACTTAGCTAAATCTGGCTGTGTCTGATACACACAGAGCTGGCTAAGCCAGATCCCTTGCCCTTCAACTGGCTCTAAGCAGTGTAAGTAGGGCTAGCTGAGGTATGTATAATCTTGGAAGACAGTGAAACTCCGTTTTCTCACTGTTAGAGTTTCCCTGTAAATGGGGGAGCCCAATGGGATAGCCCAGCCAGTGCTCCAGGGTTATCAACTGGGATCCAGAGGTTTGACTTTCTAGGACTCAGAAGTTTAGGCAGCAGGAAGTGAAGCAACAGCCCCTAAACATCATATGCTACCTCAACTGTGTTATGCAGATTGATCTTTCTGCATATCGCTGCACATTGCAGAGGTGCTTTCTGGCCTCCTAGCTAGCTCAGCTCACAGTGCTCGTGGAATTCCTGCCATTCTCCCCACCACTCACCCTCTAGCGGCTCCCTTCTTCATGAGTTGACTGGGTTAGGCCCCGGGGCATATGGGAACCCCGTCTGGACCAGACTCAGGACCCCGTGGCTGCCTGTAACTATAAAATGTTAGAGTGTCTTTATTCTCTCCATTGGTTTCACTGAACATGGTAGATTGGAATTAATTTATCAGAATTCCAGTAATGTTTCTATGCAATCACAAACACAAACTTTCAGGAAAATGGCCTCTATAGGTTGAAGCCAATCCTAAAAAGTGAGGTGTCTCAAACTGAATTCAAAGCACGTAAGTTAGCAAATGTTCTTTAACTGGCTCTTGCTAGCTGTGTGAAATTAGGCCAATTATCTAGCAGCTTTTACACTATGGTTTTAATGTTTCCCCAAACTTGATATGTTGGAAATGCAATCTCCTGTACAAGTGTTGAGAATGGAGCAAAGCCATGAGGAGATCAATGTCGTCGTGTTAGGGGTGCACTTACTATAAAAGCCAGGTTAGCCCCTCTGGTTCTGTCACGTTCTCACCTCTTTCCTCTGTCACAGGATGAAGTAATTCTGGAAGAAAATGTCAGTGTGGGCCAAATTTATCCTCAGCTAGGTCTGGGTCCTTAAGGACCAACACTGGAAATTATAGAATTCCCAAAATCTTTGGAATTAAGATGAAGTCTCTGGCATTGTATGATCAAGGTTAAGATCAGTATATGTCTGGATTTTCCCAAGATGGGCCAGAATTATGTGTGTTGTCTTAATAAAGTTATTAATAAAATTTCTTTTGCTTTCCAAAGTATAAAAGTTTGAATGTTAAGTTATATAATTGGCACATCACAAAGTACTTTGGATGACTCTAAGCTTTCATGTGTAAGTCACTAATCAGGGGACTCTGTATTGACCCAAGGAGCCTGCTATTATCAGTGCTGCTGATAATGTGTGTAAGAAACATACATTTTTGGGAAGCTCTTCCTTGAAAAATACTCCAATGCACAGGAAGATACATCAGGATGGTTTTAGATGCAGGAAAGATACATTGATGGATAGTTTTAGATTTTTGATAACTCACTTGTTTGAGGGGAAAATTAACATAGCCAGCTCGTTAATTTCCTCTCAAACTGGTATTTTTCCATGTACTTCTCACCTGTCCTTTCAATGGAATTGTCTTAGCCTCTGAGCACTTACATGCATTTAACCATCATAACCTTGTAATATGTCGTACTATCCTTGTTCGTTGAATTTTCTTAACATATTCGCAAATTTAAATGTAAGGTGTTCTTTACTGGATATAAATGATAGATTCTTATTTAGACCTTAAAAACTAGGAATAGTTAAGTCCTGTAAAATTTCCTTCTACTAGTTTAACCTGTTCCATCTTAAAAATTCAGGTTTAACCAATTCTCTACCTGGATTTAATTTTCCATATTTGTATACATACATTTTATGGATGGGTGATGAGATGTGCTTGTTTTGGGTGACCCGTGTTATGAAATAAAATTTCCTCCTAATTCAGAGCAGACTAAATAACATGATGGTATAATCAAGATATTCACGGAAACTTAATGACAAATAAATTCCAAGAACTGCAGAAGGGCATTTCCCTTGTTTTTTGTTCCACACCCATTAAAATGAAATCTCTCTCTGGTAGAAACAGGGAGAAGCAAGGTGGAAGGGTTAGTTGGGGTGTACCTAGTTACAATGGGATTTTCCTTCTTTAATGTAAACTGAGGTATTAGACAGATATGAAAATAGAATGTATAGTCATTGTTACAGACATGGTGTTTGCACAAAAGTCTTCACATTAATAACAAAGAGAGTGTTTATGTTTAACAAGGCCATGCTGGTTGTTTTCTAACACTGTTGAAATGCTTCGCAAATTGAGAGAATCTTAAAATTCTAAAGTATCAAGGCTAAATCAACAGTGGGACTGATAGGGTGCTGGGTCGTGCGTGCCCAGAATCAGATCTTTCCTTAAGCCCCTAGGAGTTTTCATGTGAAGTTTCCCAAGCTGACTTTTCGGGGATGCGGGGTGGATACGATGGTATTCTTTAAGCAGAGAACTAACTATCTGTGAGTTTTTCCTGTGAAATCTGCAGATCTCAATAGGAATAAATGGGCTTAGATGGACCAAGACATGGTCTAAGAGTCTGCAGATGCAGGTTGAATATACACATGACCTTCATCAAAACACATATAAAGATGCTCTTCATTCAAGGGCACCGTACTGGCTTGGAGGATATCAGTTCTCCTTGGAGGACAGAGATACTGTTCCTGGTTGGATCTTTCACTTAAAATCACACATACTCCGTATGTGACCAGGACTGCTCTGGAACTCCAGAGTTCAAGCAGAACAGGAACCTTACCACTCAGCTTACGGACTGTGTCTGTTGAAGGAAACTTCCTATGAAGAGATTGCAAAAATGGAGAGTTGTGCGTTCTTTCCTTTTCTCCTCAACCCCATCTTCAGAAAGCAGAACAAGACCCCAGCATGCCAGTTTAGAATCTCTACCCAGACGTCCCTGAGCATGCACAGTCCTGACCTCCACTGCTTCCCATTCCCTCCACCGACCCGGTCCCAGGCTCCTACCTGAAAGGCTGTCCAGGGCAACGCTCCCTACCTGAGCTGTGGAATCCTCCGAACTCCTCTTTGTGTCTCTTTGTTAAGTGGGACCTGAAAAGCCCAGTCAACCTCCTATGGTTTCCGGTTTTTATGTTCCAGTTATGTTACACATTTTAAAATTTAACCCACAGGATTGCATACCTCCTATTTGCCTGACTCTGCTCTGGATATTTCGTACACATTTTCAAAACAGCATCATCCTTGCCGTCCTGGGACTGTCCTCCTAACTGCTTCCTGGTGGTCTATGCCCCGCCACAGGGCACAGGTTAAGTTAAGCTCTCAGCTCTCCTAACAAAGGCAGGTTTTACCGCAGTCCGAAATCTTAGTTGACAGCTGGAATTCAGGCAGACTGATACTAACTAAAACTATTGTATCATCTTCTGTCTTAAGGCCACCACGTCTAAGGTGACACGATTCTGTTTGCAGTTTTTATTTGCCATGTTATTGTATTTACCTGTGTGGGTTTTCACTCTGGTGTTTTGGATGTTAGCTACCACTTTGGAAACTGTTTCCTGTACATCACAGTAATAGTTAGTGTAGTGTCTATAAAATTTAGATTTTATTTTCCCTGCAGGAACTATAGAAGGACAGAACCTGCCAGACTATATCACATCCATCTGATGTCAAAGGAAATTCCCTTAAATCTTCTCATGTTCTTCACTTGCACTCAAACGCCATGATGCAGTAGAGTAGGGAAGGTTAGTTGACTGAACTTATTTCATGCTTCCTCTGGAAAGTGTTTAATTAGGTGAACAGTTCCAGGCTGACTAATACTTTTTGTTTGTACTTTCTTTTTCTTTCCAAATCAACATTTCACATAAATTTCCTGATGTAAATCTAATTCCCACTTGATAGATTTTCCCAAAATTACTTTAAAAAATCACTATTCTTGGTTTACTTGAATGAAATTCTGAATAAGGTTCACACGTTGCATTTGACTGTTAACTCATAAGACCTTGTAAACTTACATTACCTTCCTTTTTTGTATTTCTTTGTGTTTCTTTTGTGTTTTTATTTTCTATTGAGGAAATGCATACTGTATAGGTACTGTGTTCTATAGAATAATCCTACATTGCTTCCTACAAGAGTATTGTAACTTAGTCTCCTAGTCTGTATATTTCTGCTAAGCTGGAAATTAGATCATAAGGCTTGACTGAGCCACATTTAGGGAGGTTTTTTTATGCACAAGAAAGCAAGAACATGTGCGTAATGTTTGCTCACATCAGAAAACATAGAATGCCTCCATGTCATACTTCAAAGGTGCTAAAGCTAGTCAGGCCACTGAATTCAAGTGATGTTAGCCTAATTTCTGTGTTATAAAGTTCTTGTAGGTTTGAGAGGGTTATTTTAAAAGTTATTTTTCTGAATATGTGCAATCTGTGACTGTCTTTCAAAAATAAATGTACCGTGAAGAAAAGAAAAATTATCCTCACTCTTATGTTCCAAATTTAATACACACACACACACACACACACACACACAAGTGGCAGGAGTGCAGTTATGTATCCACCTTCTTCAGTTCACAGGAACCGAGGAGAGTACGTAGGTGCACTTCTGCTATGCAAAACATAGAAAACAAAGAGTCGTTGGCTGTAATTTTAGAGTCATCAGGCAATAAAAGCCCAAAGAAGCCAATAATCAGGAAACTATGCAACCAAAATATGCAACTCAATGTTAGGCTAAAATCAAAAATCAAAATTGACATCACTAGCAGATAATCTGTATATTTAAAATGTTAAAACCAAATAACACCACAGAACAAGTCAACATATTCTGATATCCGGAAGGTTTGGTTGTGGAAATTAGAATCTATAATATAGTACAGAATTCTATGGACAAAGCAGTTATCCTAGTAACACATGTTTTCAAGATAGTCCAGCTTAAACCAGCTATGTCTGGCTACAGTCTGGAACTGGAGGCTGCTAGTAACCATGAGCAGAATCTCTAGTATATTTTTCTTAATATTAGAATAATTCATTTTAGAGTTTTATAATGCAATAAACCAACAAAATAGATAGATTAAATTTTGTTTTTTATGTACTAAAATATGCACTCTAAATTCTGTTAAAATTGCTTAGCTTTATAAGGTTTATTTGAGTAGTCACGTACCAACTGCTCCAAAGATGAGCTATTTTGCTTTCTGTGTTACTGTCCAGCGTATGGAGATTTATGTTGAAAAGATGAAAGCAGCATGGGGCCCACTAATTCTGGGCCCAAAATAGAGTGCAGTGCCTCTGGTGGAAGAACAGAAGCTTTGGTACCTGCGTGTGAGTCCATCACCAGGAAATCCCTGATTAATGGCAGGCTGGAAGCTTTCTAGTCTACTTCAAGTAACGTGAGATTAGAATGAATGCACAAAAGTGCACTAACTGTGTTTCTCTGTTTCCTGATAGAATGCCACTCCCTACTCACTCCGCAGACCTCCGAAGTGTCATCAAAAATACACTCTGTTGTCACGACTAGAGTTTACTGCAGAGTTTTGGTTAGCTTATCGTGGGAAACACAGTATATTTTATTAACCCAGATAGGTTTTAAGATCTTTCTTTGAATTAAATTTTACTTTGCTTCAAAAAAGACTATATGTAAAGTGGCATAGTGGAAAATCTCAAAGAACTTTCTTTCATTGAGCTGGTTTTCTAAGTTATACCTTTGATTTTAACACTTAAAAAAAGAGGAAAGAAATCAGAGGATGGCTATGTACAAACTTGAATTTGTTATGAAATGTTATCAAGGATGCTGTCTAAAGTATCTGATATAAGCCTCCACTTGAACATTTTTTTCCTGGAGAGTGTTGCAAGGCAGAGTAAACAAAATTCTTTTCTTAAAAGACTGATAGTTTTCTTCTGTTTTAGTAAATAGACTATATTATCATAAGCTGCTACAAATATACATAAAGATATGGACAGCTATCTTAAAGAGAACAAGAGACATTATGGCAGCCATTGTTGATTTTCCTATTGTCTGGTTTTGAAGGCCTGTCATGCCTTCATTACTTTGTTCTGATCGCTCTTATACTATTTTGTTTTGCATGAATTCATTGTGTGTGAAGATATGGACAACTAGTTAGAAGAAAACAGACATTGTGGTAGCCTCTGTAGATCTCCTGTTGTCTTGCTGTGAAATCTGTGTCACTCACATTGTTTTCTTCTGATCTGCTTTATTCTGTTTTGTTTTACCCTTTTAAAATAAAAAACAAAGTACTCCAAAATATAATGTCTTAAACAGGTCAGAAATTTATTTTTACTTTAGGCAATATTCCCCAGATAACCAGCCTGCAACCAGGAAGAAGTTCTGCCGTCTTTGCACTCAACTTCTATCCTTGAGCTTAAAGTGACTTTTCCAAAACAAAAGGTAAAGTGATCGCAGAAATGGCTTCCTGAGTTACTTTCACTCCTTCTCACCAGCCAGAAATTAGTCTCTTGGCCATTCCTACATGTAAGGGAGGACAAGCACAGCATGACCATCAGGAATACATACTGTGAATAATCAGTTTTTACAGCATAGGGAGTTCCCAACAGCCTGCAAATCCAGAAAGTGCATGATCTTGAGTCCTCTCCATCAAGTCTGCATCTAACTCCTGAGATCTGGTGACCTGGAAAGTAAGACAAGTTATCTTCAGCCTCACCTTCCTCCCAAAATACCACAATAAAGGAAACTTTATGACCGTTTGGTTGTGGATAACCACAATACAAGCTCCCTCTCAGAAAATCAAGTGAGCATATAACAGTCACCAGTCCAGAGAAGTCATCAAAGCCCACAGGCAGAATCAGATGGTTAGATCTTTATACAGCCCCTGGAACGCCTCCTTTGTGCATTGCCCTCCCTGGTACTTTGGAGGAAGTTCCCTTGTCTCTTATTTTTCAGATCTACATATGAAGTGGGAGTGACCCTCTGCCTGCTGGTGAAAGTTTAGGAGGTGGGGTGGGGTGGGGTGGGAGTTACAAGCTTTTACAGGTCAGGACTATGGTTTCTTGGGTAACATCATCCCCTTAAAATTGAGACTTTTGATCTACTTGCTTGATGTGAGGTCCAGATCCCTGTAATCATTTCAAAAGGTCTCATCGACTCATAAATCTTAGATGGAAGATTCTGTTCTTTCATTTCCTGGTCAGCAAACTCAGCATGCCTCTTCCACCATATCGTTATAAACTTTCTGGAGGCCAGTGAAGCCACAGGATGGAGTGACAATGCAACGCCTTACTCCGTGCCTCAGCAGTGCCCTGTTGCCTAGCAGCGAACACGTGGTGTACTAAGTTCTGAGACAGACTTGAGGTCATAGTCATCTCTCCTTGTATTTCTGGTACAAAGTCAGTGCAAAAAACAAAACAAAACTCTGAGAAGAAAACATGGAAGAAAAGTTTCGTCATCTTTTCTTGGTAACAAGATACTGATGGTTTCTTGTATGTGACTCCAAAAGTTCAAAAACACCCAATGAATGACCGGATTTTCAGTCAATTTAGATTCAGACGTCAGGCAGGAGAAACATCCTGAAGGAGAAACCCCCACACACAAAACAAAACAAAACAAAACAAAACAAAACACAAAACAAGCCAAAGAGAAAGCGGGGGAGGGGCTAACCAGACAGGTGAACAGGTACAACATTAAACTAAAAAGCTTGTACGCAGCAAAGGAAACAACAGAGTTGAAAAGACAATTTACAGAATAGGAAAAAATATATTTACAAACTATGTATCTTATAAGAGGTTAATATCCAAAATACATAGAGAACTCTTGAAACTCAGTAGCAGAAAATAAAATTACCTGATAATAAAATTGGCAAAGAACCTTCCATATTTCTTTAAAGAATACACAAAATCTTCTGACAAGTGTATGAAAGAAATGTTCAATACCATTATTCCCCAAGGAAATACAAATCAAAAGAGCAATCACTGCACACTTGTTAGGAGAGCTACGCTTCTTAAAAATAGATATAACAAATAGTTTTAAGGATGTGAAGAAGTTGGAAGAGTTGTACACTGTTAATGGAAATGGAAATTAGTGTGGTTACTATTAAAAACGGTAATGGAAGCTCCCCCCCAAATCAAGAACTACCACATCATAATCACCCTCCTCTCACTTTTGGGTATCTATCCACAAGAACTGAAAACAGAATATCGAAGAGATACCTGCACTCTAGTGTTTTCTGTCGCATAATTCACAATAGCGTGTGTGTGTGTGTGTGTGTGTGTGTGTGTGTGTGTGTGTGTGTTTGCAGAGGGAGAGAGAGAGAGCAAAAGAGTTTCCCTCCCCCAAAAATGTATTCACACTTCAGCATCTCACTATGTTAATAAATGTCTGGAAGCTATTGGTCACCACTTTGAGCACCTCTCAAAATTGCAAGGGCCAAAGGCAATTTGTATTAGTTTCCTGATGTCTCAATAAACTTAATATTAAAATATTTATACAGGTTTTCTTTTCCTGATGCATACATCTAATATATAAATGTTACAGATTTAACTTTGAGCTTCCTGGTTTCCCAGGAAAAAACTAAAACAAGATAACTCAACTTTATAGTGATACTTTTAACTGCTTACAAATGTCTAGTTCTTTAGAAAATGATGTTTTGCATTACTTACAAGTAAGCCTAGTCATGTGATTAAATCTGGCCAATGAGATATGATTGGAAATGGTAGGTGCCACTCACAGGTATCCCTGTTACTGTACGGAGCATGCACTGAGATGAAACATGACGGCAGGAGCTGGAGTAGATATGTGGAGCCCAGAAAATTGTGTTTTATGGATAGCTGAATCTCTACTAACCTTTGGGCTCCTGCTTCGCTGAAGGTTCTGTACTTATGGATCTCTCCCCCCCCCACACACACACACATCTTGTTGTTGTCCATAATTCTCTACCTGTTTAGAAACTAGTATACAGAAGTGGAATCCTGTAGTAAATGAATAGATGACAAGAAACAGGCCCTGAGGACAAAGGTATTGAAATCTGGAAAGGAATTAGTGCTTTTCACACGATGTTAAACTTTTGGTAAAACTATTACCAATAATAAATGACTAGTAATTGCTGACTTTGGCAGAGCCTTACGAGGGATGAGAGTATTAAACTAGCAAGCAGAATTCTGCTCAGGAAGGCTCTTTTGATCAAACCCAGTGTTTAAATTAAGTGGAACTTTGCTAAGGCCTTGCATTTTTGGTATCCTATTCAAGACACAAAGATATTCCCCTATGTTTTCTTCTAGAAGTTTTATAGTTTTAGACTTTGGGTCTAAATCTTTAATTCATGTTACGTTGATCTTTGTGTACTAAAAAGTGGGTTCTGTGTATGAGAAGCTCCAGACAGTGTAAAGTGGGCCCAGGAAGCAGCAGTGTCTGGTGACTTTTGAGGTGCAGCGAGGAGCCTTGATGGTATAAAGTTTTATCATGCACTTATCTTTCCTGAGCATCCTTCAAGGGCTTTACACTAATGTATTACTTCATTGAAAGCAAAAGAATCTTGGGAGTAAAACAAGACCAGTTATGCGCCAGGAAACTTTAAGAACTGCTAACACCATCTTGTACTAGTTTACCAGCAGGGTTTGCAAACATTGTCTCATTTGACCTTCCAGGAACCCTGATGAGTAAGATGGATAAGGAAATGAGACCCAGAGAGGCAAGGAATTCTACAAGAGGCCGAGCTAGAATTCCAGCCTGATTTTCTGTGCCTCCCCAGACTCCGCACTGCATCACCCAATGAGCATCCTGATTATGCATCATTTCACAAGGAGTTGGCCTTATATCTAAAAACAAAGTCTGAGGATGTTTTTAATTGGGGGAATGGAAAAAATTTTAGATGAATGGTGTACAGAACATTTCAACATGAAAATACCACAAATGCTTTACTCCAAAACCTGAGAAAGAAATGTATCCTGTGCGGTGGAGGTGTTGGGCTGCTTCGCTGGTCCCCCGCTGCAATTGTTCTCTCCTTGGGGGCATTGTGCTGATTCTTTTCTTCTGAAGGGGCTTCTTCCCTTTAGCCATAAACATTTCTAAATCTTGCCCAATTTCTAGGAAAGAAAAACCCTCTCCCTTCTGCTGTCCAGGCTTCAGCTTATTTCTGTTGTCCTCAAGTCTCTCAACAACAGAGACAGTTCACCCTCAGCTCTGTTCTCTCGTTCCTCTGAGCACTGATACCTCTCTCAGCCAAACCGCTGATTATTCACTCATCAAATATTCAAAGGCTGTTTCTCGGTTCATTCCTCTCTTCCTCTTCCCACGGTATCCATCTGACATGACTGGCTCGCCCAACTTTTCTGTTTTGTCTTCCCTGCCTTTTCCTTCTACCTCTTCACTCTTTTTCTTTCTTTTTTTTTTTTTTTTTTTTGTCTTTTTCCTTTTTATCGGTACCAGGGATCGAACTCACGACTGCCTGCTTGCAAGGCAGGCGCGTATGCCGCTGAGCTAAATCTCCAGCCCCCTCTTCACTCTTTTTCAACATGCTTATTGAATCAACTTTCTCGGTCCATCTTCCAAATGTTGGATCCCTGAGTGTTTTCTGACTTCCCTCCTTTTCTGTTCTCACACGGTCCACTCTGTACATACCTATCTGTCTCCATTTCCGTTCTTAAGCTATCTTTATCCCCTGCCCATCACAGTCCCTGTCTTTATTCTTGTTGTAGTCAGGAGTTGTGCAGAGAACAATTAGAATCAGCACATGGAATTTATACTATTATTTTTATGATGGTCACCCAGAGTTAACACAAGAAAATACAGGAAATCTATCCACAACAACCAAAAACGTAGAATATTTAGCCAAGGGCCTGAATCCCACCCCACACCGATGTCCCACTTGAGTCCAGATGAAGAGCAAGAGCTTGTGACAATGCCTCCCACAAGTCCAAATGGAGTCTAGAGTCAACGAAGAGGACTCACGCCAGTCTGTTTTATGGATCCATGCTGGGAAGGCCCAAAGGCCAGTGGTGGAAGCCAGAAAGTCTATGCCAGCGAGGAGAAAGAGGTCTGCTGGTGGTGGTGCAGGCAGCTGAGCTAGTTAGAAACATTACAGGCAGTGAGATAGGGCTCGGTCCTCAACAGGGCCAGTGCAAACACCTGGCAGCTGCTGTGGCCAGGCCTCTGCTGTGGGCCAGGCCTCAAGGCAAAAGACCATACAAAAACACCCATATCCTGGGATTGGTATCCTAAATAGTTCCCATCCCCTAGGAAAGAGTCCCTGCTCTGTAAGAATGCCCGCTTTCTACCTGACTGGCTCCCCCATTTGTCTCCAATGTCATCAATTTTACCTGAACTATTGAGTTCCCAGTCTTCCCCCACCTTGAACCCATGGTTTTACTCTTAAAAGTCCCTGGAAAAGCCAGAGTCCTTGGCAACCCGCTCGGGACCCCTTCTGTCTCTCTCAGACAGAAGCTTTCTTTCAGTAAATATATTCTACTCTTCACCTCCGTTGTTCCTAAGATTCATTCTTCAATTTCAGAGAACACGAACTCATGGACATCATAGGTTGGGTTTTTATTCCCCTATATCAGTAAGTTGAGGGTTCTACTTTGGAACCGAGAAGCCACGCTCATAGTAAAGACCAGGTCTCCCCTGAAAAGTACCACAGCCATCTTCAGTGACTCGGAGGTCCTGAGCTCCTCTGCTGATAATAGTCAAGTACATACCAGGAAGCCAGCATGAGTAGTTCATCCTGGAGACCAAATGGCACACGTCTTCCCCTCCGGGGCCAGGAAGCAAAGCTCGATGTAATGACAGAGCTTCTCCAGGAGAACCAACGGCTCCAACAGCAACATGTAGGAGAACCCACAATGCCTCAGCGCCTCAATGCCTCAACACGCCAGTGCCTAACTTCTCCTTCTCCACATCTCTATTTATGCTGGCAACTTTTCTCTGGTGGCACATGTACGCACAGCTGATTTAATTCAGCTGGCATTAAGTTGACCACCAGTTTTTAATCCGTAACAATTCTCACACCCATTTCAGCCTCTATCCCTAGCTCTACCTCTGGCTGTATCTCTAGCATCTTATCTTTTCCTTTCAAATGGCCCACAAGCAACTGAAATTGAAGCTCTTCATTTTCCCCTTTCTTGGTCCTGGTTTTTACCCCACATTGCTCATAACGAAAGATTACACTGTCACCTCCTTCATTTCCTTTCACTGGCACTTAGATTCCTCGTGTCCAAAGAAGAGACCAGCCTTGTCTTTTCATTACCTAGAATCCAATTCTTCAAGACCTCCTGGCTCAGCCTTCTCGCCCTGCCTTGAATCTGCCTCCTCCTCCTCATCTTCCTCTGCCTGCTCAGATTGAAGTCATCCATGGCTCTTGCCTAAAGAGTTGCTAAAGGTTTCCAATTGGTCTCACCACTCTCAGATTCATTTCTGTCTAATCCAAACAGTCCAGCAAGTTGGTTTTGCTAAAACCTGCATCCAGTTCTCAAAATCCTCAGTAATGCCCCATAGGCTATCAAATGCTATCCCAATTTTTCTGTAGAGGGTGTAAAATCTTCAAGAGGTACATCCTATTTTTCTGTCTCCCCAGCCTCATCTCCTGCTATTCTTTTATCCTTTGGTTCTTTCTTTTAATTCTCTTCTCCCTGTTCTTCTTTTTGGTATGCTCTCCTCTCCAGACCTATCTACAGTCCCATATAATCTCTATTAAATCTTCTTGATTTCTCTGTATGGATGGTGATTCTTACCAAGAAATAAAAGGCTATACAGTGTTTGTTAAGGAAAATCTGCAGAAAAGAAGGACATACTTGGGCTAGGCTTCAAAGACGGGAAAAAGCCTTTTCCATGAAGATTGCCTTGGACTCAAGGATTGAAAATTCTATGTATTTTAATTACGCTGCTGTATCTGTAGTTTGTTTCTTCTGGTGGAGTGTGCCTTCCTTTAGTGTGGAGAGCATGTGGAAGCCCTTGTAATAGCTCTAGTGCTAAATACAGTTCCAGAGTTTTGTAGGCCTTGAAAAAATGTATTAGATCAGCCTGCCTCAGAATAGCCAAGGTCACTGAGCTCATTAATAAGTGGTTTGTTAAAGAGAAACGGCATCCATGCTTAGGAAGACCCATTCTGGAACCTTGACCTCATTAGCACCCTTCCCCACCTAATGTGCTACAGGCTCTGACCTCCCAAATGTTAACACTGCACATCAGCACGTGTGAGATAAGTACGTACACACCACGCGTCAGCGTGGAGCGTAGGAATGCAGTGTCATTTCACGTACTAAATGTGCGGTGGTTTTAAATCTCCTGGCTTAGTTTTGGATTAAAGCCAGATTTTCTAGCATTTGAATTCATTTTCTTTTGGAAAACATATCTTCCTGTTGCTAAGAAGAAAGATTTTACAAAGATTATTTTAAAGCTTAACTGGTTTCTTGAACATCAACTAATTCTCTTAATATAGTATTTTAATAGTACAAGTGTGAAAGAATCAAAGACATTTGGATTAATATCTCCCTAGAATATTCAGGCTGTTTAAAAATTTATAAGAGATATTTGAGGAAAATACATTTGGGGCTCCATCAGATCCCAAATGCTAAGTACTTCCATATATTTCATGAGCTCAAAGTGTGACCTCACAAGCCTCTTGGAATAAATATCTGTGTATTAATATTGTAAGTGACCTACTGAGTAACTAAAATTATCATTAATGCAGTGAAGCTCCTTAGGCCATAAGGTCTTATTTAAGCAACATGGCTGCTATTGTATTAGTCAGCTTTCAGTTGCTGTGACAAAATACCTGAGAAATCAGTTTAAAAGGGTGAAAAATTTATTTTGGCTCACAATTTCAGAGGATTAAGTCTATGGTCATTTGGCCCTGTTGCCTTTGGCCAAAACTGTATTTCATAGCTAGGAGTATATGGTGAAGAGAAAACTCACTTCATGGCACCAGAAGCAAAAAGAGAGAAGGGGCTGAAATCCCAACATGCCACTCAAGGGCACACCCTTACTAACCTAACTTCCTTCCTCTAGGTTCCACCTCCTAAAGGTTCCTCCATCTCCTAGCAACACCATCACCAGGGTAACAAGCTTTCAACACATGGGCGAGACCCAAACCATAACAGACAAAACTCCTGGGGTAGGCCTCCAGCTCAATTTCTCAGTTTGATCCAACTGATAACAGAGATGCTTACTTTCATGATCAGAAAAGAAGTCTGTTGGAGATTGGTGACCTTTGTATCACTTCTTTGTCATAAGGAGTGGAAATGCTGGATATGTAAAGGCAAGGGATGGATCGGAGGAGGGGAAGCCATATCTGGATCCTCCTTTCTCTTTAAAGGAAAGTCTTTCTCATTATGAAACTGTGGCCTCATTTGGCACAAAGTGAGGGCAGGCTGGGAATAACAGGGTAATTGCAGGTCATTATGAGCTAGTAGGATTAGTTAGTTTGTATAAACATATTCCAAGTCCAGCTATGTTTCATCTGAGCCTTACACAAAAAATACCAAAGTGACCTAGCTCTGGTTCAGTATCACAAATTGTTTATTAGTACAAGAGATCCCTAGAAGTCAATTAATTCTGGACACGGACATCTTGGGGAATTCATGTAACCCTCTCCATAGTGGTTATTTGAAAACCATATTAAATCAGGCCTTTGAGAAAGAGCCCAGAGAGTTATCCCACCTCAGATCCTGATGTGAAGCAGGGACAGTGAGTCTTTTGAAAGAACTTTCCTATTGTGAATGTCTTGTGACTTTGTTTGTTCCAGATGGATGTGAACAATTCAGTGTGCTGGACTGTGGCTTCCACATTTAGATAAGAATGATGCTTATATATGTCAATCCTAACATGCTTCTCTGGCTGTTACGACATAGTCTTCCTGGGCAGTCTTCAAGAAAGCCTTCAGGAAGCCCATTTTGCTTTTTGAGATATCTAATGAATCTCACTTCCATTTGCTACTCTGGGAAAGGCTCCCTAAATGTTTATTAAGCACTTCCTGTGGCCAGGAGCTGGGTTAGGGCTACCTAGATAATAGAAACCCAGAATAGGAAAAACAGTGTTAGATATTCAAGAAAATTATAGTCTGAATCTGGAGAAGAAAAGGGAAGAAACAGATACGTAAACAAATTGTAAACATTTAGGGAGATAAATACTGAAACAAACTTAAGGACCAAGTGCTAAGTGGGTACAAGTCCTTTGAGAAAGCCTTGCAGGAGAGGTGATTTTAAGTTGATAGGAACAATGGAAGGACTGATAGGAAGAGAGATCAGAAGGCTGAGGACTTTGTCTACAGGTCTCACTAGGATGACTTTTGATGAATTTTTCCTTTGCTCCTCTTATTTAGAGAGTAATTTGGTCTCTGTCTTCCTTAATTCTGTAATACCCTGTTTCTCATTCGTTCTCCTGACTTTTTGTCTTGCTGCCTTTGGCAGTCTTGACTCAATCCAAGTTAACCTGTATTGACATTTTACGTTTCTCAGCACTGTATCAGCCCCATGAGAGACGCTAGAAAAAGAAAGTCCTGTCTTTGCTGACTCAGGTCATAGTGTCCAGGGTGTGTGATGGGTCTGACCTTCAGGTCCTCACTGCACTGCCTTGGAAACAGGTTGATAAAGATTGTTCCCAAGTTTAAAAAAAAAAAAATTCCAAATGACAGTTGCTCAGCATTGTTTCCATTAGGAGGCTAGTAAAAATGTCACCAAATATTCTGGGCATGGATGTTGATGCTTCTAACATAAACAATGACTGAAACTTATGATGGTGTAGTACAAATCCTTTCTCATAACAAATGCATCCCCAGGAGAAGGATCACAAGCTGATTCGTTTATTATTTAGATACTTTAGGGCGAACACAGTTTTTCCAAATTCTGAAATTGTCTATTGCAAGAATATAGGCCTATGGGACACATAAATGTGGATTCACCTAGCATGAATATCTCCCAGGATTTAAAGACAAGGATACTTAACTTTCAGAAAAGCTACTGTGTTACATAAAGCTTCTCTGTACCTCTTACTGTTTAATTGATTTTATTTTTTACTTTATTATTGTCAAGGTAGAGAAACATTAGCCTAACTATTAGTTTGACTCAATAGACTCTCATGACTGAAAAAAATGAGTGGAAATAATTTCAAAATTAGTTTACGCTAATAATCACAGCTTCCCCGTATCTTAAGGAATAAAAATTAGGTTAGAACTATATTTCATATACCTAGAAAAATCTAAAAAACAAAGAAAGAGTTTCTACTGTGGCAATCCAGGCCAAGAGAGATTACACTAGATCTGTAGGGAGCGACTGTCAGACCAAGGAACTCATCATGCATTTAAGACAGCAAACTGGATCCTTTTCACCTAGGATGTACAGGAAAACATTGACTAGATTTGCCATTTGAGCTGTTTAAAACAACCCCCAGAAAACTCAACAGTCTTGGAATAAAACACACCAGCCAATAAACTTCAAACTAATTACTCTAAGAAGGCTCAATGTTTTTACCTCCTCTAGTCAAACTGGGTCACCAAAATTAATTAATTAATTAACAAGTCACATGACTCAGCTTCAATACTGACTATGAAAACAAGAGGCTTAATCTGTAGAATTTTTGTTTGTTTTCCAGTCCTGGGAATGTGTTCCAGGCCTTTGCTCTGAGCTGTATCTTGAGACCGTTTATTTTTTGAGACTAAATGGAGAAGTTGTCCTTGCTGTGCTTGAACTTGTGAAGCTTCCATCTCGCCCTCCAAGAGTAGCAGGATTACAGTCATGCACCATCATGCTTAGCCTCTCAAATTCTTCTGTTCGTCCTTTGTTTGATTGTCTGTTAAACATATGGATAGAGCTGTATGTGTTGATATATTTCATTTGTATTCTGGTAATGTGGGTGTATGTAAATGCCATTAATCACTTAATAAAACGAGTGACGCTCTTTTCATGTCAATTTGTGCTGAACCTGAACTTCTCATTCAAGGCAAGTATATTCATGGTGATTCGGATATTTCTGTGGAGTTGCCTGGCCCAATTGTTTCAAACTCTGTGGAGTCTGCAAAATATATTCTCATTTTCTATCTCATTTGATTCTCAAAGTTGACCTCTGGTAGGGTGAAAAGATTTGATTATTCATAATTCAGATTTGGGGGAAGCAGAGCCGGAAAGCTAATTTAGGCTCCTTCCATTACACTAATTTAAGCCTTAGTATCAGAGCTGAGATGTAAAGCTGAGTTTGTCCTCTCCCAGATCAGAATTGTTCCCACGGCACAGGAAATGCTGTGTGATAAAAGAAAACACAGGTCAGTGTGGGCCCATTCTGCCCTTGGCCAGCTGCCTGAGTTGGTTACTTCACAAAGCATAAGACCTGTCATGCATCAGAGCCTGGGCAGTGTGATGACCACCTGCCCCTTCAAACTGATCGTCTTCACATGTTTGTCTTTAGCTAGTGAGGGTGTGGAGAAACTGACTTACCAATAATGAAATTTGAACATTTCTTTGTTTTAACACTATTTGCCCTATGAGTCTACATCTTCCAAATCAAAAGCACTGATGACCATAGACTGCCTGGAGGAAAGTGAGGAAGAGCCCACACTACAGATTGAAAGGTTATTTGTTGAGCAAACTCTTTCAGAAATGCCCTTGCTTGAGCGTCTTTTCTCTCTCCCCTTGCCTTTCAAGGCTCAAACTTTTTGGCTCTGACACCCTGTTCTCAGCCTTATACTTCCTGAAATGTCCCTTTCTTGGGAGAAAAATTCAACTTCCTTATAGATTCTATCTCCAACCTTGTAACCTCCTTCCATAGAATCATATAATTATGGCAAGGATCAGTGTACTAACAACATTGATTTTTCTTGAATTTAACCTATCAAGGAACCAGAAATCTATAGATCAGTTGATCTCGTCATGTGATTCAATCCAAATGAGAGATTAATGATGTGCTAAGCAGAAGTGGTACCAATTTACACATCATCAGTTACAGAAAGAACTGCACAATGAAATTATTCTAAGTCAACAGATACCATATTCCTGATTTATTTCAAAATGTTTTAAGTCTCTTTTAGATGGCAGCTGCTCAATAGCATAACCCGTTCACTGGACTGTTTTCCCAAACTGCAATTTCTTTATCTTAAAAATGGGGATAGTACCCATACTACTGACTTGGCGATGATTAAATGATATAGCCTAATATTATGTATCTAAGCACGGGGTTTGTTTATGATAAGCATTTGGCAATTCTAACTCATCCCACCCCACTCCTCTAACACAGTGTGCCCACAATGTCCTATTTTTTTTTATTCTCTATCCTTAGCATGATGTGACAAATCCTAAGTACACACAAGTTATTTAAAGGATGTTTCTCAGCTGACTTTAGAGATTCTTTATCTATCTACCTATCTACCTATCTATCACCTTGAGTTTTTACCACCATACTTGCATATATATGTGCACAAATACACTATTTAAGGATATTCTTACATATATATTAGTCCAAATTTTTAGCATTTATTTGCAACACAAATTTATTTGACAATAAAAGCATTTTCCTTGTAAAAAAGATAAGAAATAAGAAATCGATTACTCAGGTTGTTAAACCATTGATTATTAATGCCTCAGGAAAAACGAAAGGTTAAACACCCATACCCACTGAAGTCATCATATTTATGGTAAGCATTTTAAGGTTTTATTTGGACAGCAAGGGGTTTTCCTTGCAGTAACAATGTTATCTACATAGGAAGGATAAAAGTACTATTTGAAGTGCTAGAGACCTGACATTTGGCCCCATAAAATTTTGTTTTAGCTTTTTAATTTTTCTTGTCTGAATAGAATGTAACTCCCACAACTGTATTTGCTATCTGACTCATGTTTTATTTGACTTCATTCTTAGCCCATCCATGGCATGTGATCATGTATTCAGTGAATATTTAAATTTTTTACTGCAAAAGAAACATCACCATTAATGCCCCTCAGAGTATTCCACTTCCCCTCAAACGTACTCATCCCATTATTCTTGCCACTTTCTGAAGCAGCTCTGGAAGACCTCTTTCCTGAGTGTCTTTACCAGTTGTGCTAAGAAATGCTATGAAGGCTGCTGCAAATGCCATGTGATGAAAGGCAGGCTTATAAAATCATCCAAGTGTGTTTTCATGTGCCATAGTCACTGGATCTGGCATACAACTTTTCCTTCTTCCCCAAAGTCAGAATGATCATGAAAGACACATTGGGATGGATTTGCACCATTGAGGCAGCCACATTAGTGCAATTAAAGAGGTTCACAATAAAGCACCTCCAGAATTGCATCAGAAAGTGCCAAGGAGGACGGGACAAATGTAATTAAAGGGAGAATCTTTTGAGGGAGGATCATTAGCAATGTATCTTTTACTGTAACAAACTTTTAAATTTAAGTATTTGCTGTATTTTTTATCACATGTCATTTGTAGTGCTTTGTATATTAGTACTGTATTTTGTAAATATGAAAAATGCTAGAAAATTCAAATAAGATTTTAAGGAAATTGATTATTTATTTAGTAAATAGCGCCATCTTAGCAAAAAAAATTCAAATTTGGTTTCTTTGTATATAAGGATTTCTAGAAAAAAATCATTAGCTACTTTGGTAATTCATATGCCAGTTGTGTTTCTTGAACATCAAATATTTCATTTTTTGTCTTGAACCTATCCTTAGTCATGCATTAAACACCACCTACATGACTTGTACGGTTAGATGACATTAGCCTCCTAATTGATGTAGAATTCCAAGTTAAAGGACTCTACAGAGTGAAGCTAAATGTGTAACAAGTTGCAAATAAAAACATATTTCCCATCTGCCCATCATGATCAATATACCTTCATAACTACCCGGTCATGCCTTAAGTGTCGTGGCACCCAGTGCTCAGCCTGTCTGTCTATTCCTGACCTTGGTTCTGACCTAGATCTCTAGGCATTTTGTGTGTGTGCCTGTGGACAATCCAGTCTTTATACAACAGTTCTGTCCATGTGTCTCTTCAAATAATCAACTAAGGGCACATTTTGAGCCTATGAGTAAATATATCATCTACTTGGACCCTTCCTTGGAGAACAGATCTAGGGAAAAGATTTATGCATGCCTTGAAAATACATTCTCACTATTGTGGGAAGGAACTCCCTGGGAATAGCAGAGCATATTTTAGAAGTAGGGGCACCTGGGAAAACACAGACTGTGGCAGGTCCCCTCCTTGTTTTGAGGACTTCTCATTTCGTGTGAAGGACACCTCTAGAGGAGGGACAGAGCGGAGTCCTTAAAGCCTGGATCCTTCTCTTTTTGAGTGTGAGAGAAGTGCTTTTGTCAGATAAGTAATTATGGTCTCGAGTAAGTGAAGATTCTTGCTTAATATTCCATTCGGGAGACAGTATAAACAGCAAACTCTCCGTTGGGGGCCATGGAGTACTTCTGATATGCAGCATTCTAGGGGGATGTAAAAAGGATGGGGTCACTGGGACTGTCAAGAGAAGTGTCATTTGAGCCAAGTCTTGCAAGGTAAAGCCCTGCTGAGAAAAATCTATTCTAGGTATGCGTGGCAAAGAGAGCCATAGGAGACTCACCTGAGAAACAGGCTGCGGTCAGTGTGGTGGGCTTTGAACCAGGCTTCAGTTATCAGAGGGGAAAGTGAGATGGAAAATAGTGAGGAGACCTTTGAAGAGACACGCATGAAGAGACAAGATAAAAAAAATGAATTTCGAAGCATCAGACAATTCTGATTTTTAGCCAGCAATAAACTTGAACATGTTTGTGTTTTTAAATAATAAAAATGATGGTCGCAGTATAGGGGAGTTTGAATTGGGAGTGTGGGTGGGAAATAAATTAAGAATCTGGTCCAGAACTGTCCAGATGAAAAGACAGTAAACTGGTCTAGGCCATGGCAATGCCTAGGAAAAGGCTGCCTTCAGTAGGCAGGGACATTCGCTGTGTGGGGAGCAGGATCCATTGTGACTTTGGGGATAAGGGAGGAGCAGGTAGCGGAGGACAGTGCTAAAATGGGAATCTAAGTTTTATACCCTGATTTACAATCAGTGTGATTTTGAGGCGACCTGAGCCCTCTCTGGATTCTCTTTATAAGGTCATCATAATTGTATGCACCCGCCCTACAGCCGTAGGCAGAAGAGCCATCCATAAATAAAATGGGGTGGGGTGGTGGCACCCTCTCCAAAGGAAGGTGACACATGTGTTTCCGAGATTACAGACCAGCCTTGTTCTCACAGGTTACATGTTTATCAGTGACTCATCCCATATATAAAAGTTAGTCTGTCTGATTTAATATTGATCTGCAAAGAGTATGTTAGGCTTTAAGCCAATAAGGGCCCCTTGGCTTCTCCTTCTTTGTATGAATCCTCCAGGAGATATTCAGAGAAAAGGAACATCCAAGGAAAACTAGCACTTAGAGCATGTGGAATACAGTGGGAAGTTCTGTTGAAGATGGTTTTATAGTATCTGTGGAGGTCTTAAAACCATATGCGTCTAATTTTTCAGGTGATTTTTATTCTTTATCTTCATTGATAAGGAAGAGTTGCTGTAACATGCAATTCTTAGTTTCGATCTTTCCTTTATGTGCCTTTTCCTCCACCCTATAAATGAGAAACCATTACAGTTCAGCTCAGTTCAGTTGTTTTAAGTATGTAACTCAATTTTTTGCTTTGCTTATTACAACATCTCATGTATAATGATTAAGAAAAAATGATGGGGTACACTTTTCTCTGATAATCTAAGAAATGAATCAGTTGAAAAACTGTGCCTTGAATATCTCAGGTGTTCTTCAGATTGGGTCAAAGTACAGGAAAAAATGAAACCCTTGTTCAAATTCTTGCCCTGCTTCGCAAAATCTTTGCTTGGATGTAGCATACTCAGAGTAAGCTTTCTGGCTTAGATTTTATTCCTAACAATATACCATGAGATACTGGCTAAGTTGCTTAACTTTTTCATGTGAGCTCTCCTGTCTGCATAAGAGGCATTTGATGGTGATCATCCCATCCACATTTACTGAGTCTATTTTCTTGTGTCACTATATTAGGTACAGTACTAAGGTACTTACCCAGCAGAGATATGGTAAAGATCTATGAGATAATGGAAGTAAAATGCTTTACTATCCTTGAGACAATAAAATTGTAGCAAGTCAAGAGGTTATAAACTTAAAAATTCATCAGGGTAATGCAGCACCTTCAGAGTTTTCATAGTTTTAAGATTTATCTGGTTGATGTAGAGGTCAGAACTAATCACAATAGAGAAGAGTTTACATTGCACAGGGGAAAACTCTGCTTAGGGTTCAGAATGTAAGTACAAGTCAGAATAAAAAAAAGAGGCCAGAATAAAGAGACAACCTGGATAAATGACTACAAATGGATCATAAATACTGGTTTAAAAAACAAGCAAGATCATTGGATATAAGGAATACTATACTGAGCAGATTAATATTCTGCCCTTCTCCAATCTGCTCTGTGTTCTGTGATGTTGACCCCTGTGGACTGTACTGTGGAGGTTCCCTTACCACTGGTGTCCAGTTCAGTTTGGCCAGTGAGCACTGGCGTGAGATCAGCATCGAAAAGACAAGGACAGTCACACTGTTCTTCGTGGTCCTTGACTTGTTTGGGTGGATCTTCAGCAGTAGAGGTAGTCTGCATTAGGTTTCGCTGAATTTAAATGGCACTATTACCTGCCTTTGTGTTTTAGGCCTAAATGTACTAACAGCTTCCTATTGCTGCTAATCCCTGGGTGTCTCAACAATTTCTCTTTGTTATTTTACCCTGATTACACCTCTATAAGTACCATTTATAAAACTATTTTTGCTGGAAACTTCCACGGTGAATTCTGTTCTTACCAGGATCTTGACAATTAAAAAAAAAAAAAAATATATATATATATAGTATAGTATAGTGCACATATAATATATAACAAGAAGTTGCACAAAGTCCAGAAAGAGCCTTATATAAATTCTGCAATGTTTTTCACATGAAAACAAAAACAACCAAGTTTTCTAACCAACCTTCCCACAAGATGTTCTTGAGATATTTGGATTTTATTTATTTGAAACTCTGGAACATCTCACATAGGGACATCAAAATCCTCTGATGAAACAATTTTTAAACTGAAACTCACTATGAAAATATCTGAGAAGGGGTGAGAAACCCCAGACAGCACTTTGCACACTGATCTTTTGCTTTACGTGGTTGATGACGTACATTGTAAGTCAGAAGAAAGGAAAACATTCGGCAATTCTGGCTTTTCTTAGGCAATAATGGGTTTTGCAGGTCTGGGGACAGGATTTAATCTGAGGTTAAAAGTGACCAGAGCTTTGTGTCACATGAAGAATACGATGAGGTGACAATGATCTGCAGCCTGGAAGAATACTCCAAGGTTGACATTTTGTGACTTTCTTTGCTTCTCCTTTGTACTAGTCACAAACATGCTACCAAGTGGGAGCTATAAATGAGACCACTTCCTGCAAATAAGGCTGTAATGAGATTTTTTAGCTGGTCACACGCCAACATGTGGTGATAAAATATTTGTTGACCCTCCCTCCCAGGGTTAGTGATGTTAAACCCTGGTCTGCATTCTTAAAACAAACCAAATTTAGTTTAGATCACAAATGAGATCGAAATCTGTCCTTGATGGTAAAGATAAGGTTTTTGCGCAATGCCAAGTGACTTAACTGCAGAAAGCCTGTGACTTGACCTGGTATCATGGATAACAGAGTGGTTACTAATCATTGTGCTTCGCTGGGCTTGCTTTGGCTAAGTCACTGTCCTGGCCTTAGAAATAAGGCACTGAGATAGGCTGCAAAAGGCGAAGGCGTCCCTGCAGCCAGCTATCCACAGGAGGGAGGCCTACCTGGAAAACACTTTCCTCCCCACGATTTGTCTGTGGATTTTCCTGTTGTTTATTTAGGTTTTTTGTTTGTTCGTGTTTAGATACTGGTGGGCGAGAGGAACACGAAGGGCCCTGGCATAGACAGAGGCTTACAGGCAGGAGAGGGTGGAAGAGAAGGAAATGGAAGCCAAGCTTTTCTGTATTCCACTGTCTATTCTGATCAAAGCAAGCAGTTCCCGTTCTAGTGGCCCTTATCATAGCAACACCAAGTGATTCAGAACACAGCCTGTTGGTTACAGTAGGTTCAAGAAAATGAGATAGGAAGACATTTGAAAAACACATAATTGGATCGTAATATGAACTACTCTGCCTTTTTTGTTTGTTTGTTTGCTTGTTTGTTTTTTTGAGACAGGGTCTCCTTATGCAGTACAGGTGGGCCTTGAGCTCACTCTGTAGCCCAGACTGGTCTCGAACTTGCAATGATTCTCCTGCTTCAGCGTCCCAAGTACTGGGAGTACAGGCATGCACCACCACACCCGGGAAGCTACTTATTTATTTTTTTCATTGCAAATATAGGCAACTGGTTATTATTGTGTGCAGATACTAATAGTGATACTGTGGACACAAAGGTAAAATAATACTAGATCTATACTCTCTACAAGTTTACTTTTTGACAGACAATAAAGCAAAAGACAAACCAGTAAATAATATAATGTATAATAAATGCTAATTTATCTGTTGCTTAATATAAAAAATAGACTTCTCAAACTGTTGAATTTATTATTTCTGTTTTACTGAGAGCTGCCAGAAAGAGACTTGCCCCAATCATCTGAGATGGGGCTGGGCTCAAACTGCCTGACCTCAAAATCTGTAGGGATCTGGGTGAGTTCATTTTGTGTTTCTACATTTTGCTGCTCTTAAAAGATGCCTTCAGAAGTTATCCTCTCTCAGGCCGAAGCACTTCCTGCATATAAAATCCTTCTGGCAATTAACCATGGACAGTCTGTGAGAGCCACTACTTCTTTATTTAGATCTGTTACTAAAATTTTTTATTTGGCTTGATTAAAAGCTTGGTCATTATATGTGCTAATTTGCCACTGCTATAATAAAATAGCTGAGGCTGGGTAAATTTGTTTTGGGCTATTCAAAGCGTTACACTTGCTTCTGTGGCTCTGAAGAGAGTTCATGGCAAAGGCTTCCAATGGCAGGAGGACCTTTGCAGAAGATCAGATGGCGAGACGGGGAGCCCGAGCCTGGGGACGAGGGCTAGTCTTGCTCTTTTTATAACAACCTACCCTCATGGGAACTAACTGAGGTCCTGGGCTTCAATGATAACTACATTAATGCCATCCAAGGAGCCATTCCAGCGACCATATCACAATTTAATAGGGACCACCTCTTAAAGGTTTTACCACCTGTCATATCACCATAGTAGGGGCCAAGCTCCTGGAACATGAGCTCTAGGGGAACAAACCGTATCTAAACTACAGCGATAATGATTCAATTTTTGTCTTCAATTTTGCTGTAAACTTTTTCAGGGTAGAGACACTTGAAAATCTTTAGCCGTTACGGTTCTTGAGAAATTCACATCCTACCTTGTGCACTTCTGACATTTAATATGGGGTTTACCTAATTGAGTCTCTAGAAGTGGCGGTCCTGGAAATGTACTGAAGGATTCCTATTATTATCTAAGTCACAGAAAAGAGCCTTGTTCTTAAATTCTCATCAAAGGGCATCTAGTGGTAAAACTCGGAGCATTTCTTCTTTTAAATGTAGTCTTGGTATTATTACACTTCTTTGAGAAGCAAAGCAAAGTGGTCCAAAGTATTTCAGTATTATTAAATCATTAAGGAACTCTATACCCTTATGCACGTCTATTTGTAGAAGAGGATCCATAATTGTTAGATTTACTATTTACACTGGGATTTTTAGCATATAAAATAAAATGGGACCTCAGAATAAAATGACTAGGCATTAAAGTAAATCGTGTCTTAGGAGGACATATTTCTCCCCAACTGGATTTAAACAATATTCAATGCAAACTTCGCTAACCAATGTCCAGAGCGCAGCTTATGCTGAGCCTTCTATCATCTGAACGAGGCTACCCTTTCATAAGAGGACTTACCCCATGAAACAGCGTTTCGTTTCAACGTAACATTTCTTAAGCAACAGTGACAGAGTCAGTCAGAGAGTAAGTACATATAAAAACAAATATAGCTTTTGTGAACGTGTACATACTCAGTCCAGGACTCGTTTTTGCTCCAAATTCACTGGGGCTCCGCAGATCTGAACTGTGAGTGACGCTAAAAGGAAATGGTTGAAGGTATAGTCATGTTTTATTCACATGAATGTATTTCATCATTTGTTTAAAATAAAGAGAAATCTGAATGTAAGAGGGTGTTATGGAGGGTAATTCCTTCCGTATGTGGGGCGGTTTCCCGTGCTGCCCACCCCTAGCTGACATTTACGTGGTCAGTGTGTGAGCTGCCTCCTCTCTTGTTCTGGTCACCTACTTGAGAAAGGTGATCAAAACAGGCTACGTTTTGCAGCATTTCGGCTCCGTGATGCTGAGTTCCCAGTCTGGTTCCAGTAAAAGGCCATGCGTGTCACGGTTCTGCTGGGTGTGTCTGTGTACACTGGCATCTATTGGTTGAGCATAGTGCTATGGTGCAAAACCACAGAGGCCAATTGCTGTGTGTGTGTCCAGTGCGAGGACACTGGTTCCATACATTGCTGTCATCCTATATGACATTTCTAAAGGGTAAGAATAAACTTAATACTATTAAAGACTTAGGTTGAGACAAAGACAAGTGTTCAAATCAACAGTGTTGGGACAAAAGAGAATGAAAATAAATAGGGAGAAAAATAAGGGAACAAGTATTAGATGATCATCAGAGTCAGGTAGATTTTTTTTTCTTTCACTATTCATTCAACAAACAGTTCTTCACATTCACCGGATACTCTTCTAGGCTTTATGAATAAAGAAGTGAAAAACAGATTTTTTAAAGTGTGTCTGAAATGTAGAGATGGCTAAGATAAATTGCAGGGCTGTGTATTAGTTTGCTAGGGGTGGCTTAGACAATAAAAGTCATTGTCTCCTAGGTCCACAGGCTGGAATCCCCAGATCAAGGACCGGCAAGTTTAAGATTGGGTTTCTTCCAAAGCCCTTCTCTTTGGCTTGTGAATAGTGCCTTCTTCCCATGTCCACATCTCAAATTTGTCTCCCCTTTTCTGGTAAGGATGTCAAATCATGCTAGATTTGGCTCCTTCCACCCATTAAGGCCTCATTTTAACTTGCCTCTTTAAAGTAAAGATCAGTTATTTTCTAAGACACTGGGGTTGGCACTTCAAGATGCGAATTTGAGGAAGGGGGATAGAGTTTAGCCTGTAATTATCTATTGAAAGGCTTCAGCAGAGGTGACCACAATAGCTTGGGAAGCTCAGAGATGGCATAGTCAGTGGCTTTGTAGAGCATACGAGGCATGACCAGGTCTCACAGGATGTGCAGCAATTATCTGGGGTGCAAATATTCCATCTTCAAGGATGTATAGAGCATAAACCAAGAATTCACGAGTACATGATAACATCACATATTCATACAACTGCATCCTGTTTTCAGTATAAAACTACTGTAATGGTTTGTGTCCTTTGTAAAGTAGTGATGGGTGTGGGGGAAGATACTTGCAAGCAGCAAAGGATGTTGGTGTAGCATGGAAGCTGAGCTGGGAGTTGAACTGAATTAACACAATCATGGAAATACCAGGTTGTAACTGTACAGGGAAGAGGCAGAGACCAGAAGTCTGCCCACAAACTGCTTGTTGACTACCCCATGCTTGGACACTATGTCAGGGCTTCTTCGGCTAACAGCAATTATATCATACAGCGTCTCCTTTGAGCCCCCCATGTCACCAGGGACCTCTGTCAGAGACCAGTAAGACTCACACTTTGTTTCTTTGCTGTGGTTTTCATTGTTAAGCAGGCAGAGAGTTTTCTCCTTGGTGAAGGCTTAAAAAAAAAGTTTCTAGATTTTCCAAATCTATGGCACCATGTTAACTCACTACAAAATTAACAAAGTTTTAGATGACAGTAAAACTGAAGAAATAAGAAACTGTTTTCCGGTATTTTATGATACAGGGCAGCAGCAACAACAAAAAGTCCTCCCTCCACTGTCCCGGCTGAGAGTTAAAGACAGCAACAATGATTTGGATTTTAAAGTAAAGTAAGAGAATATGTAGGTTGTAGAATATGCGAAAATTATGGATTGAATCAAAAAGTTATGTTCCTCCAAGGAAGCTGCAGGTGGGCCAAACGCTTTATTTGAGTTTGGTTTTGAGGATTAAAAGGAGGAAAATTCCATTTTCTGAGGCATTGAAAAACGTAAGCAGAATGCAAGTCAAAGATGTCCACCATATGGATTTGAATGGATCAGCTTTCAGAGAACAGTGACATAAGAGAACAATTCCCATCTTCTGAAGTCTGGTGAGCTCAGGAAGCAAGAGAGGTTTGCAATGCCCTGAAATTAATTTTCTTGCTTTTATGATTTTAGCCGGTGTTTTCATTTTAGTATTGATATCCAGAAGCAGTTTCTCAAAAGACCAATCTTTTTTTAATCACATCAAATAACCAAATGACACTATTCATTTACTTGAATAACTATAATATGAATTTCAAAAATCACTGAGTCGTGTCAAGTTCAAATGCTTAGGATCAAATCTGCATAGACTCAAGTCAACTGGGAACTTTCCTTAAAAATTTTGAAATGGATGTTTAAATAAATTGTAGGAAAAAACAATGGTAAAATCTTGAATTAAAAGTATTTAAATATTTGCTCCCAAACTGCTCTAACATTTTAATTCCCTAAGTTTGACTGATTTATCCATTTTTAGCCATTGTTATTATTAATTGTACTTGAGCTCTTTTGACTTCTGGCAATATAAAGTTCTAATTTTATTTATACATGAGTTTTAGTTACAGTACCAGCAGGAAATTTAGACATTAAGACCATTCGTCTAAATTATCAAGAAAAAACTCCAGGCAACAGGATGAAAAAAGCATTTCCCAAGGATTAATAAATGATATAGTACAATGGTCGCCTTGACTATGGTTCCTGAGTCTTGATCCAGCACTTTCTGCCACTTCTGCCCTTTATCCAGAAGATTATTCTTGCAGAATTCTGCCATTTGGCCTAACCCATTTTCATGAATCCTCTTCCTAGTGAGGTCCTAGCCAACCAGACAGAGGTTTGAGTTAAGGATAGATGGAAAATGATCATGGACACTATTAATACATAGGATTCACCATAATCAAAGTCAAATTCAGATGCACTTTTTAATTGTAAGTTGTTCAGTTATTTGCATTTCTCCTCCCCTCAGTTAAAACAAAGAATGAACAGAAAACCCAATCTGTGAACTAGATCTGCATGTTATCCTTTGAATATGAACTTCCCTCATTTTTTCTCTATCATATTTGCATTTGTGTGTGGTGGATGTTCTTTATGAAAAAGTCTGTTTAACTGGAGGAGGGACAAATTTAAGAGACATATTATTCACCCCTAATTATGTGCATAAATAACACTTGATATTGTGATTATGTAAAGACATAAGTCATGGTCTAATGGTCTCATTATTTTATCGTGAAAATTTTAAGACAGATAATGTAGCATTTCAATTTTAAAAAGTTTCTTGGCTACCTATTAGTAATGGTTTCTTATTCTTTTTTAATTTACTGGAAAGAGAAATCTTAATAGCATAGTGGGAAAGATATGAATGAGCTTTCCCAGTGAGAAGGAAGCATGCACTATTCTAGACAACAAAATATCTTCCAGCAAGAATAAACTAGGTTGGTTCCCCAAAGAGGTTCAAAGGAAAACTTTCTGAGAGAAAGTGATCTGAGCTAGTCTTAGCATCCTAAGGGGCTAGTTGTTTTATAAAGCTGAAATCGAAAGCAAACATTCTCCCTTCCACACTTGCCCTGATTGGCTGTGGGGTTGCCTATGGCTACAGCATGAGCCCTCATTGCTACCACTGCATTACCCTGGCTGATTTTGCTTTGTGGGCGTGAGGTGACTCTTGCCTTTAAGATCCCTCCAGGTATCATAAAATTATCCACTGAAAATTTTATTCTTGGATATGGAATTCTTACTTATGACAATGTATTGTATCATTTTCTAAAAATTCCTGCCTACATTCATAGCTGGTATTCTGCTTACATTTACCAGGTAAGGCTGCATACATTGGCGTCTCTTGGCTAAATCATATAGAAAGAGCCCATTCCAACCCAGAAGAAAATAGTCACTAGTCTCACAGTGGTGGGCAAGGGCCTGTTTTTAAGCCGGTTCATCATAATATAAAGAATAGGAGCTATTCTTTATAGGTGATCTGTCTCTTCTCTCTAGTAGCTTTTAATATTCTGTTCTTATGTTGGATTTCTAGAATGTTGATCATGAAAAACTCACAGTGCTAGATCTTTACTGGAAGGTGAAACCATTCTGTTTAGTGACATACTCAGGAAAACAATGAAGAGATTCAGCAGTAGGAGAGTTTTAAAGAGGCCACATGTGTACAAAAATAAATGTTAAGCTTTGAGGCAACTCTGTGCAAAGTTAAAATTATTGCTGACCTAGGGTTTTAGTTTAACAAAGGATAACTGTAGTTATTTTATTTTATTTTATTTTTTTGTCTTATTCATTTTTATCGGTACCAAGGATCAAACTCACGACCGCCTGCTTGCAAGGCAGGTGCTTATGCCACTGAGCTAAATTCCCAGCCCCTACTGTAGTTATTTTAAATGAAGTGATCCTAGAGTTGATTCCTAGCACACGAGGAAGCTTTAGAATGTTGTTCCCAGCCAGTAAGAACAACCCCAGCATCCCAAGCCTGAGGACACATGGGAGGTCCCTGCAGGCCTAATTAGGCCATGCCCAGCAACTTCTAAGCTCCTAACAGTTGCCTACAGTCTGCCCTGGGGAACCAAAAGTGGGCCAGGTGATTCTCAGTGCAGGCGAGAAGCTCTGGAACATTGCTCGAAACCTGGAAATACAGGAAAATGACAAAACAAAAGAGAAAAATGCAATCTCAAACTTCCAGCCCAACTCAAGCAAGCCTAGGAGACAAGGACATAGACGAAAATATAAGCCATACACCTGAAATTCCTGAAATGATAACAACTGAAGTAAAAAAAAAAAAAAACAAAAAAAACCAAAAACCTCTGGGAAGCTACAAAAGAACTCAGATCAGAAATAATCTCCCAAGTAAAAGAAGAAATGATAAATATAATGAAAGAAATGTTGAACACATGTAAAGAAGACGTAGTTAAAAAATTAGAGGGACAATGCAAAGAGATGGAAATCCTGAATGAACAATATAAGAAAAAACAGAACGCATGAAGCAGATTCAAAGAGATATACAGGAAATCAAAAATTTCATCAAAAGTTGGCAAAACTGCCTCAATGAAAGGGAAGATAGACTTTCAGATCTTGAAGACAACATTGCAGCTAATGAACAGGAAAGGAAAGATATTTTAAAAATAAGGAATCAGGAAATAACAATTCAACAGCTGCCAGATGATGCAAAGAAAAATAACATAAGATTTATAGGTATAAATGAAAAAGAAGGTGACAACACAAATGACGTCAAAAGGCTATTTACAGCACTAAAAGCTGAAAATTCCCCAAACATGAGAATGGAAATTGACATACAGATCAGGGAAGCATATAAAACTCCAAATAACCACAACCAAAATTGAACTACACCCAGAGATGTGATAATCAACATTCTAGAAATCCAACATAAGAACAGAATATTAAAAGCTACTAGAGAGAAGAGACAGATCACCTATAAAGGAAAATCTATCAGAATTGCAGCAGACTTCTCAACACAAACAATGAAGTCAAGAAGAGCATGGAGTGAAATATTTCAGATCCTAAAGGAAAATGACTTCCAAACCAGACTGATGTACCTTGAAAACTGTCTTTCAAAACTGATGGAGAAATAAGATACTTCTATGACAAAGAATAGCTGAAGAACTTCATGATTACCAAACCAACTTTTGCAAAGAATATTGAAAAACATTCTAGATAGACATAGGAAATAAACCACTAAGCAAGGCAAACATTTAAACAGAATAGAAAGGTAAAGAATCAACAGCAGAAAGATAACATGTCAAAAATAAACCAATATATATCAGTTATAACCATTAATGGAAATGGCCTCAATTCACCAATTAAAAGAAACAGACTGCAGAATGGATCAAGAAACAACATGCAACCATATGCTGTCTACAAGAAACCCATCTAACCCAAAAGGAAACTCATAGACTGAAAGTCAAAGGATGGAAAACAATACTTCATGCAACAGGAACCCCCCAAAAAGAAGAGATAGCTATTCTGTTTGCAGACAATGTGAACTTCAAGCCAAGAATGATCAAAAGAGATAAATTAACAGAAGTGAAAAATCAAATAAGCAATAACACAATTATAGCAGGAGACCTTAACACACCATTGACACAAAAGGACAGATCAACTAGACAGAAAATCAGCAAAGAAATAACAGAACTCAATCACACCTGTGAACAAATGGACTTGGTGGACGTATACAGAGTGTTCCACCCAATAAAATCAGAATATACGTTCTTCTCAGCAGCACATGGGACATTCTCTAAAATAGACCATATACTAGCCCACAGAACATACTTAAGTAAATGCAAAAGAATTGAAGTTATCCCAAGCATGTTATCAGCTCATAGCACCATGAAACTAGAAATTAATAATGAAAGAAACTGAAAAAACACCACAAACACATGGAAATTGAATAATACACTCCTGAGCAGTCAGTGTGTCACAGAGAAAAATTAAAGAAGAAATTAATATCTACAAGCAAATGAAAATGCAAATTTATCTTACTGGAACCTGTGGGACACAATGAAAGCAGTCCTCAGAGGAAAATTTATTGTGGTGAATTTCCACATCAGGAAAACAGAACAAACGCAAATAAACCATCTGATGCTACACCTCAAACATCTAGAAAAAGAAGAGCAAGTCAAGCCCAAAGCCAAAAGCAGGGAGGAAATTATAAAGGTCAGAGCAGAAATCAATGTGATAGAGACTAAGAAAACAATACAAAGAATCAATGAATCAAAGAGTTGGTTCTTTGAAAGAATAAATAAAATTGATAAGCTGCTAGCCAACCTTATTTTTAAAAAAGGAAAGAAAAAGTCAAATTCATGCAAGACGGAATGAAAAGGGTGAAATTACCACAGACCCTGTGGAAATACAGAAGATCATCAACACCTATTTTGAAAACCTCTACTCTCATAGGCTTCATAACACAGAATAAATGGACAGATTCCTAGAAACATATGAAATACCAAAGCTGGATCAAGAAGATGTAAAACTGCTGACTAACCCAATTTCAATTAATGAAATTAAAAATGTAACTAAATCCTTATCAACAAACAAAAGCCCAGGTCCAGACAGATTCATTGTGGAATTCTATAAGAAATTCAAAGAAGATTTAATGCTGACATGCCTCAAACTTTTCAATGAAATTGAAAGGGAAGCAATCCTTCCTTATTTATTCCTGGAAGCAAATATTACTCTAACACCAAAACCTGAGAAAGACCCAACCAAAAAAAGGAAACTACAGGCCAATCTCCATAGAACAGAGATGCAAAAAATCTCAATGAAATATTGGCAAACAGTGCAGCAAATCATTAAGAAGATTATACACCACGACCAAGTGGGATTCATCCCAGGCATGCAGGGATGGTTCAACATATGGAAATCAATAAATGTAATGCACCATATCAATAGAGCCAAAAATAAGAATCACATGATCATTTCTATAAATGCAGAAAAAGCTTTTAATAAGATCCAACAATTACTCATGATAAGAACCTTACAGAAAATTGGAATAGATGGTCTTTACTTCAATATGATAAAAGCCATCTGTGACAAACCAACAGCCAGCATCATATTAAATGGCCAAAAACTGAAAGAAAGCACTTACCAATCAGGAACAAGACAAGGATGTCCATTATCACCACTCCTATTCAATATAGGGCTGAAAATTCTAGCCAGAGCAATTAGACAAGAGAGAGAAATAAAAAGAGTAAAGATAAAAAAGAAGAAGTTAAATTATCATTATTTATAGATGACATGATATTCTACATAGAAGACCCCCCCCAAACTCCATTGAAAAACTCCCTGGTATAATAAATTCAGTAATGTTGCTAAATACAAAGTCAAGACTCAAAAAACAATGACATTCCTTTACACAAATATAAAATCCCTGAGAGAGAAATAAGAGAAGCCTCACCCTTCACGATAGCATCCAAAAAATGAAATATTTAGGAATCAATCTAACAAAAGAGGTAAAGGATCTATTCAGAGAAAACTATAATTCCCTGAAAAAAGAAATTAAAGAGGACCTCAGAAAATGGAGAGACATCCCTTGTTCATGGAGAGGAAACAAGCATTGTGGAAATGGCCATTTTCCCCAAATTGTTATACAGATTTAATGCAATCCCAATCAAAATCCAGTAGCATACCTCACAGATCTAAAGAAATCATTCCTAAAATTCATCTGGAACCAGAATTGACCTAGAATAGCAAAGGCAATTCTAAGCAACAAAGGCAAGGCAGGAGGCATCACAATCCCTCACTTGAAGTTATACTACAAAGCTATTGTGATAAAATCAGCATGGTACTGGAATAAAAACAGACCTGAAGATCAGTGGAATAGACTCGAAGCTACAACTACAACTACAAACACACTCAGCCACCTTATCTTTAAAAAAGGGGCCAAACACAGTCACTGGAAGAACAACAGTCTCTTTAATAAATGGTACTGGGAAAATTGGCTCTCCATATGCCAAAAACTAAAACTAGACCCATGCCTATCACCATGTACTAAAAAGTGAAGTCTAAATGGATTAAAGATCTAAATATTAAAACAGAAAACGCTAAATCTGTTGGAAGACAAAGTAGGTAGAAATCTTGAAGATGTAGAGTAGGTAAAGAATTCACGAACAAAAATCAAACTGCACATGAAATTTCACAGAATCAGTAACAGAGATCACATCTCTTAAAGAATTTTTGCAAATTGAAAACAATCTCCAGCATAGTGAAAAGAAAACCCACAAATTGGGAAAAAAAATCTTAGTGAACTGTTCCTCAGACAAAGGACCTCTGTCAGGTCATATAAAAAATTAAACAAAATCAGATCCCCAAAATTCAAAGAGCCATTCCAAAAATGGGCATCTGAGATGAATACACACTTCTCAGGTGAAGAAATACAAATGACAAATAAATACATGAAAAAATGTTAAGCATCATTGATCATTAGAGAAATGAAAATTAAAACCACACTGAGATCCCATCTCACTCCAGAAAGGATGGCCAGGATAAAGAAAACGACCAACAACAAATGCTGGAGGGGCTGTGGGGAAAAAGGAACTCTCCTGCACTGTTGGTGGAAGTGAAGACATGTGCAATCACTGTGGAGGTCAGTCTGGAGGATCCTCAAAAAGCTGAGATTGGAAGTCCCATTTGACCCAGCTATTCCACTTCTAGGCAAATTCCAAGAAGAATTGAAAATATTATACCACAGTGATATATGTGCACCAATGTTTATAGCAGCACAATTTGTAATAGCCAGATCTTGGAAATAACCTAAATGCCCATCAAGTGAGGAATGATAAAAAAAAATGTGGTATTTTTATACAAAAAGATATGATCTATAGAGAATGATCACACTGAGATATTTATAAGTAAATGGATGCAACTTGAGACCATATTCATAAGTGAAATAAATCAAACTCACATGTGTAAATACTGTATAGTTTCCCTAGTATAAGAAATGGTAAGTGTTCATAAGATACAAAAAACTCAATAAATACAGTGAAAGAATAAGAATCTGCTTAAGGGGAAAAATAACATCTCAGGGAAAAGAAGGGAAAAGAAAAAATATCTAAAATTATATAAACACACAGGATAGCTAAGATGATTGTGCTACAAATTCTATAAGTTCTTGGAACAAAATAGTTAACATTAATAGGATTGGAACAATTGTGCATGCTATTGTATGGTGGTCTGAGGATCTCTTGAAGATCATTATGTAAAATAACAATCCTAGTTATGCTTCTATCACCTTATTTGGAAGGCCTATATTGTCAATGTTTTGGGCTCTTTGCTATTGTTATTTATTTGTGTTTTTTGATTCATGTTTTTCTAGGAATTTGTTTTGTTTGGTTTTGCTTTGTTTTGTTTTGTTTTTCCCTCTAATACAGATATAGAGGTAGAGGCTTATACAAACGTAGAATTTCTCCTAAACAGTTTTCGAGAATCGATCATGTTATGCATGATAAAATGAAGAGCTCGTTTGAAAAAAAAAAGAGACATTAAGGTACCCAGTGTTGATTCTGTAGCATCATGCTGTGAAATCTAGTAATGTCGTTATTCTTTGCTCAAGTGATTTTAGTTTTTGTTGTTGTTGTTTAATTTCAACATACATGAAGGTATGGGCAGCTATTTTGAAGAGAATGAGAGACATTATGGCAGTCATTGTTGACTTCCCCATTGTCTGCTTTTGAAGGCTTATAATGTCTTCATCACTCTGTTCTGATGAGTTTAATACTATTTTGTTTTGTATGAAATCATTGTGTGTGAAGACATGGACAACTATTCAGAAGAAAGCAAGAGACATTGTGGTAGCCAACAGGTAGATCTCCTGTTGTCTTGCTCTGAAATCTGTGTCACTTACATTGTTGTCTTCTGATCTGCTTTGTTCTGTTTTGTTATGTTTAGTTTTATCCTCTTTAAAATAAAATTTTAAAAAATGAAGTGATCCCTTAGAATTCTTTGATTTCCCTCTCATGACGATAATGCAAGTTTGTCTTTTGAAAACAGGGATTTAGATGTGTTTGTCTAACATGCACAGGATATAAATAGAACCACTTAAATACAATGCAGAGGGGAATTTGCCTTAAAAGGGTTTTCTGAGCCTGCCGTGTCGCTACTAGTGACCAGGCGTTCCTGGAAGCCACATATCCAGGACTTGCTCAGAACAGGAGTTCTTCACTCCAAGATCCCAGTAGACCCATGGCCTCCCATTCCCCTCCCTCAGGACAGCAGCTATAAGCACTGTCTGTATCAAAATAGTTCTGTTTAAATCCTGTCTGGAGGAGCCGTCCTGAGAGTGGCGGCCAGTGGAGCCAGAAGCAGACAGTTGCGTGTGTCTGTCCTTTCCTCTGCAGGGCCAGTCTCTCGTGTTTAAAGTAAGAGACTCTCAAGTCAGGAAACTGGTCAGACGTCCAAACTCTGCGGTGACGCTGAGGCCCCTGGGAGCCGGAAACACACATGGACTGTGTTCCTTTCCATCTCGGTCAGTTCCAAACATCTACCTCTGGTGCTTCGGGGGCCTGGCTGAGGGCCCAGCTCTAACCTGTTCGGAGGCAGTGTGCAGTTCAGGGAGGTCACTTGTAGTTTTTGTTTTTACTGTTTTAAGAGAGAGTTGGGTGTGTGCTGTTGGCGCTTTTACAAGAGGCTGGTGAAGGGAGAGGAAAACGGAAAAAGTAAGACTGTTTTTAATTCATCAAACTGCTGCTGATTGAGGAATAATAAACACAAGCCTGTTTCCTTGATTATTTTATAAATAGCAAATATTTGGGTGAGGAATTTGATAAGTGCGCAGACTATAGGAATTATTTATCAAAATGATGCGTCAGTAAAAGAAACAAACAACATTCCCCCAAAAAGCTTTTGGGTATGTCTGTGAGATTCTTCAGTCTGGTTCCCAAGGTCCTGAGTCATCATTCCCCGCATCTTTTGAACTCGATCAAAGCGACACAGGGCCTCTAAGTGGAAAGATTGGTTCCATTATGCCAAAGGCAATAAGATAGTGTCCTTCCCAGCAGTTAATAGGCAGGAATGTTGTAAAATACTGTGTGGTTTTCAAATACCAAGGCGGAAGTTATCTGGTTTATAATCTCCCTCGTCATCTGGACTTGTCTACTGGCTTTCCCAGGCGTTGCTGTTTCCATGCTAAACTGAACTGATAAGGCCAGAGATGTGCTGCCCAAAGCAGGCGACCACTCTGCGTGGTGCCTAACCAGTGTGGCCCTCGAGCACACCAACCCCCAGGTGCTCCTCCAGACCCCAGCTGCAGTTCTGGGATTTTGATGGTTCTGAGTTACTGTCAGAGCCTCCTGACTAAAGCCACTGACCCAGGCAGGCAGCAAATTGCATATAAATGAGCAACGCAGGCCCTGAGGAGATAGGAGGGAACATAGGAACTGTGGTCATGGCGTTTTTCTGATACTTAAAAATTAAAGTGGAACTGTTTTGTCCATTTGGATTGCAGGGAGCTTTAGCATGGGAAAAGAACTTTTCTGAAGTTCTTATAAGTAAGTAGGGTATCGATTTTTTAACGTATCAAATGAAGAACAATAAAGCGATGTTTACGTATTTGTTGTTTAACAAATATTTTGAGGCCAAGGCAGGTTCTGGGGAGATGAGGGCAAATAACAAAGGTCTGATTCCACAGGGTCTCCAGAATGGAAAACACCCACCACGTGAACTATGGTTCACTCAAGGGGAGAAGCTTATGACTGTGGAGACAGAAGAATACACACCCACCATCTACCTCCCAAGAAGCATTATGAGTTGCCCATTTCTTGTGATTCATTTTCAATCTAGAACTTAGGAAACACCAAATTCCATGGGCCATCAAATTCCATGACCTTATTACCCTCTGCCCTCTGGTTCCAGAATTCTTGAGTCCCTAGAGTCCAGCTTGACTTTGCCATGCCTGTGTTGGTGGTAAAACACAGAATTCTGTCTCTTTTTTCTTTTCTTTTTCTTTCTTTTTTCTGTTTTTTTTTTTTTTTTTTTTTTTTTTTTTTTTTGGTACCAGGATTGAAAGAATTCTGTCTCTTGTTGAAGCAAAGATTCTTTGTGAGGCAGAAATATCCATATGTGGAAGGCATGGCTTTTTGAGTCCATTGTGGCCCACTCTCTCTTCCAATGCCTTCTTAAACTCAGCAGCTAGTTCCTCCTAAATCAAGATGTATCTCAGGGTCTTTGAAGTCCTTGATACCTCTTAATTCAAATTGCAGGTTATTCTAAAAGACCCAAAATTCTCAAATATCTTAAATGTATTACTGGGTAGAAATGTATTCCATTTGTCAGCTCTAACCAGTCACAGAGACTGCAACCTGCAAGAGGACAGGGACCACGCTCATGATGGATGAGATACGGGCGAAATGAACAGACTCTCAGTCAACCCTCCTGTTTTTGCCAAGTGTTTTAACGTGACAGGGCTGTGTCACACCCACAAATGTAGCTCATTATCTTAAGAAAACAGATCAGATTTATAAAAGACATTTTTCTTTTGAGTAGCTCAAAGAACTACAAATATAAGATGAGTTATCTGGCAGAGACCCTCTCGCTGAGCCAGACATCACGCAGATTGTACGTGGAGATCAGAATGCTTTCCAACTTTGTACAACCATGTCATACTTGTACGATACCTTTCATTTGAACATTTATTTCTCTAGAACTTTTGCAAAGGTGTAGATAATTTACAACTTATTTTATGGCAGAGAAACTGAAATGGCTAACCATTAACAGGCTGTGTTTTCTCAAAGTTACCCAGTAGGTAATTAGTAGATTTAAGAAAATAACCCAGGACTACAAATTTGTAGTGTCTTGGCCTTTCCCCTCAGACCTTTATACCCTAGGTGATCTTAAGTTTAATGCCATAAGAATGTAAACAGTTAGTACTGGAGAGGTTGGTGGACAATTATTAAATACCAGATAAAACTCTCACCATAGGACATTATTATGGGCAGTTTGACGGCTTCTTTGCCCGAATTTCTTTCCAGTGTAATACAACTTGTAAAGGGAGTTCAGAGAAGGGAAGAACCTTTTCCTGCACATTCACATGTGGTAATCAGCACATGAGTGACCAGTCCTGGCACCACACACCCATACCTTTAAACATCTATGTATATGAATACTCTTCACACCCCAGGGAGTCACGGTCACATGACTCTTGCTCTGTGTCTCCAGGACAGAAAGATTCTAATGAAATGCTATCAAGGCTTATGGGTTGTGGCACTGCTGACTTCAGAGCTGAGCATTGCTTTATAATGTGGAGGGTTTTAGATAGCAGGAGCACTTCAGTAAAGAAAAAGACAAACTAATGAACTTGTCAATCCCTTTCATATTGAAAACCAAAGTATTGCCTCCTAGTAGTGCTGAGCATCTTTTTCCTTGTTCCTCTTTAGGGAGAGCAGTTCTGGGACTCTTTATGCTCCAATTGGTGGTTCCAGAAATTCCTAGAGGTTAATACATTTTCCTTAGTTGTACATACATAGTGGTCAAGGAACCCTGTGCAGTATTAGCCGCGTTGTTTTAATTTCATTTGGTACATGTGTATGGCTAAATGGATCAGCAAGGAATTATGTTATTTATCTAAGCATAAATAATGAAATACATACTTTACAGATCTCAATTTTTATTATAGATGCATGGATCTGTTCAAAGGTTAAAAAAAATTGTTACTATATTGTGGGGACTGAGAGAGACAGTAATTTCTCCAGGGTTTTGTGTCTCTATTTATAAAAGAAAAATGTTGAATCTGATGTTTTCTAAAGTATCTTTCAGTCTATAAGTTAATTCTTTAGTAATTCTACTTACTTATTAATTATATGCTTCTTATAAGTCTTAAATAACCTTAAATGAAATCTATTATAAACTTTATTATAAAACTTGCTATAAATTTTATAATATAATATAAATATAAATCCTTCTTGTAACCATTTTACCTATTCAACCTCACTTATTAATGCATCAAACATTTATTAGATTCAAAATATATCAAATGTGGTGCTATATTTTCGGTAAGTCATAGTTTATGTGCTCAAGCTTGTCACAGACTAGAAGATACATACTAATTAGTTTACTATCTCAGATCATTTAGGTTGCTATAACAAAATGCCTTAGGCTAGGTAATTTATAAACAACAAAAATTTATTGCTCACAGTTCTGGTGGCTAAGAAGCCCCAGATTAAAGTGCCGACAGTTTTGGTGTCAGGTGAGGGCTAATTTTCTGCCTTCCATTTTGCTGCATCCTCAGATAATAGAAGGAATATATAATCTCCTTGGGATTCTTTTATAAGAACTGTAATTTAAACTGGGCATAGTGGTGCATGCCTGTAATCCCAGCACTCAGGAGGCAGAGGCAGGAGGATCACCACAAATTTGAGGCCAGTTTGGGCTACATAATGAATTCAAGACCAGCTTTGACTGCCTGGTGAGACCGTGTCTCAAAAAAAAAAAATTAAAAAATAGTAATTTAATTCATGAGACTGAGTGCCTCACAACCCAATCACCTCTGAAGGCCCTATCTCTTAATCATAGCACTCTGGGGATTTTCAACATATGATTTTAGAAAGCCACAAACATTCAGACCACAGCAATTATCATGTTACCATACACTAAGTCCAACGAGAGCCAAACCTGCACAAGCAGGAGGCCCAGAAAAGGGCTGTGTACTTTACCTGCGCAGGTGGATGGTGGGCCAGGGACGGAGGCTTGGAAAAGGTAGTGTGTAAGTAGAATCTCAATAGATAAGTGGTCGTTAACCCAGACCAGAGATACCGGAAGACATTTCAGGTGAAAGGGCCATGCCCACAGAGTCACAGTGCCCACAAAGAACTTTTAACGTGAAGAATGCACACTTAGCAGCACAGTGTGTGATGCGAGCATGGCACTGGGTCTGGAGAGCAGACAGAGATGACATTAAGAACCTTAGATGAGCTTTATTCTGTGAGTAATGAAGAAACTCCCAAAGTTACACGTGGTGAGGGACAGTAAAGGCACAGGTGCAGCCAGGGATATAGCTTAGTGACACAGTGCCTGCCCAGCAAACACAAGGTCATAAGTTTGATTCCTAGTACAAAAACAAAAGATGTAGGTGATAGTTGCATCATGATTGGACAGTGGTCTGAAGGAATAAATTAAGGGAGATCAGAGTAGAATCAGGAGAATAAACGAAGGAGCCACAAACGTCATCCAAGTGAGAGATCCGGGAGCCAGGATGGTACAGTGAGAGAGGGCTAAGGCTGGCAACATTTTGGAGTGACGGGGATCCATGGAAGTAACAACCCAGTCAGAGTGTCCGTCCCTCATCTGGGCTTCTGGTTCTCTGAGTACAATGAACAGCAGTAAGAAAAATTAACGTGTTCTGTGTTCACAGTTGTGCATCTTTAAGACTGTTCTTACTTATTTTATGTGTCTTTTACAAATATAAACTATGATTCTTTTATTGTCGTGTGCAAGTTGCAGTAGGAACACAGATACTTCGTATCCAAGAGGATCCTCCCATTGGTCCTCACTAGCTTTGGAAATTGTGGATAAATCACATACGGTGCTCACTTGGTCGTCTGTCATCCAAAAGGGCTCTTGTCGAGAGGAAGTTTACACTTTTCAGCAGGACTATTGCCATCTGTTACATAGGTTTTTAGTTTTTAACAGAGAGAGAGCCTGTTGTCACCCAAGGACAGCAAGCCATCACTTCAGTTTAGGCATCTACAACTTTCTGTGCCAGTGAGTCAGAAGCAAAAAGTTGGGTTTTCTTATGAAAGGCAGATGCCTTTAATATTCAGAAACAAGTTTTGGCACAGTCAATGGGGCAAGATTACACCCAATTCTCTGGAAACAACTGAAGGCTTTTGGCAAGGTTTAGGCAGCCTGAATAAGCAAAGGATCCATCAGGGAATCAACGAATGCCTTTGGGAAGCTCCAGAGGCAGCACGGGCTGCACTCCCAGCTAGAGTTCTGTTGTCCAAATGGCATTCTGTGATTTACACAGCTTTGTATAAGATTGGAAGCACTTTATGAAATGGCTTCCTACAATTACATTTCCTAAGAATTATTAGGGATTAGAATGTCACTCTTCTCGGACACTCTGCCACATACTTTTCTGTAAACAGTTTATGCAAAAATAAAAGAGAGGGGATGATCAGTTGCCAGTTTGTGGGAGCTTGTGCACGGCAGCTTACTATGGCCAGTTTGTTCTGATTTATGTGGCAGCTGCTGTAGGATAAGGACTACAGTCATCCTGATTCCGCACTACTTTATTTTTTAAAAGTAAAGCCTAATAAAAGGCTTCCTTTCTACAATCCCTGCCCTTTGGGATGAGGCAAATTCCCCAAAGAAATTGCACACGTTTCACAAAAACCATAAATCCTGCGGGTGACACTTTAATGCCGTAAAGTCGGTGCATAATAAATGTCTCTTGTCATAAGTTAGAGCCTTCCTGAGATGTATTGACCTTTGAAGTTTCTCTAGTAGGTAGGCTTTAGATCTTACTCAAAGCTATAATATATTGGTTTTAATTTTTATTAAGCATAAAATTATGATTAGAAGTCTTCTGAAATGTTTCATTTGTTTTTAATGACTTGAAATTATGCTCAGATTCAGTAATGTGCATTGTTTCATTTTTCTAGCAGTGAAAAATTATGAACCAAATATCGCAATAGAGAAAGTGTTTGGGAGATATTATAGAGTAGATATCTTAGACAAACTGCAATGTAATGAGAAGGGTTCAAATATATACACTACAGTATTTAATATTATTGTCTATTTCACCTTACATACACAGATAACTTTTTAATGTACTAAAAGGGCACAAGTATCTAAGATTCTGTATTATTAATCTTACTAATTGCTAAGAATATCCTTTCTGCTATCAAAGTTTGATTTTCTGCTCCAAAAATTATTGGATATATTTCATCGGTTGCTGGACATTTGGAAGAATTTCAGCAACGTTCAGGTCAGCTGATTTCTCTCACCCCTTCCTTCTTCTCCATCCAGATACACAATCCTCTGTAGACTGGAGAGTACCACAAGGTTCCTACATCCCTGAACAGATATCTCTGCATTCTGACACCAGAGGAAGTGCATATGGGGATCCTGACGCTACATCCTCTGAAGGAAGTTTCCTGTAAGTCTGTTCCGCAGCGGGGCTGTAGGGATAGCTTTTCTCCAGGTTTTCTGACTGGATCAGAGTGTCTTCAAGGTTTCTGTGAATTGGACATTCATGGTAGGCCAAGCAGCTCGCGCAGCATGAGCCAAATGGCCACAGACTCTGTCCTCCCCTTGGAGGTGACCTCTCACCTTCAGGTTAAATGTGCTTGGAATATACTGAAAGAACATTTCTAGTGTTAACTTTCAAAACCAAAATGCACAGCTACCTAGTACAATGCTATCTGTGTAAAAAAATAAAACATGCAGAAGTACACGAGGACGTATGTGTACACTTCTATAAGCTTTAAAAATAGTTCAAAAACCAAAGCCTCGCTGTGGTTCGGAAGACAAAGGGAAGCATGTGTGTTCTTTGCTTCTTTCTATCTATAAAATAATTTTGAGGAAACCTAGTCCTAAAAACAGAATAAAATATCTTTATAAATAGACATGAAAAGGAATACTGTTGAATAGAATAAAAAAAATTTTGTAAGTGTGTAAGGAAGGTTTAATTCTTATAAAAATTGACAGTAGATGACAGATAGGCAGATGGATAATCTGTGGGTGAAATTTAACTATATAAGACAAGTTGCTATCAAAACTTATTTCTAAGGGGTGCAATGAGGGAGAAGATCTTCATTTTCTATTACACATTTCTGTAACATTTGATTTTTTTTTCGAGAGAGAGTATGAAAAATTTTGCTATGTGTTTTATGCCAAATAGCCTCAACCGACTTCTTCATTTAGGTGATAAAATTATCTTGGGTACTATTAGAGAGACAAAATATATATACATGAGTTAAAGGACCATAATCATAAACACTTACTTCTTAGTTTTTCCAAATCCCTGTAACTGCCTTTACCCATTAAAGTGCTAAGTCCCAGGGGTTTCCCAGCACCTCTGTGCTTGGTTTGGAGCAGTTCCTCTGTGGGATGACCACAGGGAAAGGCCGGGGTGGGATTCAATGCAGCAGGAGGCAGAGGTGACCTACTTGAGCCCTTCTGTGCTACTTTCCATGAACACCACGGAAAGCACAGCTAGGCTGGGAAGCGAAAGGCCTTTTCTGCCTATAGCCCTTCAGTTTGACCTTTGATATCTTTGGGGCCCTGCTGAGACTTAGCAAGCAGATTCAGTTTTCATTTTACTCTAGGAGCATTCATTTGAAGGTTTTCATTTGAATTGTCCTGAGTCTGGGTCTCAGACCACAGGAAGAGAAGCCCTCGCTTGCGCTTGCGAGGACTGCCTAGGCACGCTGGTCTCTACCTTCCCTTCCCACCAGATTCCCGAGTATGGGCCAGTGGAAAGTGCTGCAGAGTTGCCAAGGCAGACCAATTAGAAAATCCCCAAATCTCCTGGGTGACGTGGTGTGCATGAAAGCCTTGTTTGTGTCATATCACATTGCTAAATTTAGAGAGACAGAATGAATGCAAGGAGATCAATCCAAAAATACGGAAAACTTGCCCGGGCCAGTTAGTCTTCACTTATTTTGAACCGCAGACAGAGTTGGAGTTAATTCCAACTTCAGCCAGTTGCGACACGGTGCTTGTTTCCCTGAAGTTACTCTGGAGAAGGAAGTGCCTTCTAGGTGCTTAATGTTAATGTCTGCCAAGCCCACACAAGATGAGAGCTGGCAATGGTAATTGCTACCCTGATAAACAAGTCAGTTACCCAGCAGCAGCAGGTTGCTGACTGTATCTATCATGAGAGTGCTCACGGAAGGGAAAATAGCAATCACCCAAAGTTCTTAGGGACAAATATCAATAGCCAAAGTATTGTTAATAGTGTGGAGGGCACCATTCATGTTATTAAAGAAGTAGTTAGACCACAAGTATCAATAGACCTTTAAATTCTGAATTAAAAATCAGATTCTTACTTTATGCTGAGATTTATAGATCACTGTATAATTTTAAATATCTTTAACAATTGATACCAATAAGAACTTTTCCCACTTAGGACTATTGGATATTTGGAGAATTTCTTGGATTCTTTTTGCCATTCATCTTGGCATGTGAGCTATTTTAGGGAAACCAATCTTCTCCAGAGTCTTTCCAAATATTTTTATTTATGGAGTAGCCTTTCCACTCCTTCTGAAGACCACATTTAAAAAATACTTAAAACTTTTTATATGGCAGGCTCCTTGCAGTGTTTCACCTGGTGACAAGCTGATAGGTGATACATAAAAAAAAAAAAAAGGAGGTGTTAAAAGAGACATGGAAACAAGCACAGATAAGGATACGGACATACAAGGCAGACATATATAAAAGAATAAGAACTTCAAGAAGTACCCCAGCGCCTTGACCATGATGTTACTGGGTCCCCCTTTCCCATTTATCAGACTGCAGATGCTGAACACATGAGCCCTAAAAGAGACTTTCCCACCTCAGATCCATAATTCCTCTCTAATACCCAACCAAAACGCTGAAGTGAATCACATAAACACAAAAAAAGTGGAATCCAAGTAGAAGAAAGAGAAATGAGTTACATAGAGAAGTAAAATAAGATCACATAATTATCAGGACAAATTATAATTTTATGATTGTACATGCATGTATAACATCTTAATAACCAAAGGTGAAGCACAATAATTTTAATGACTACTGAACCTGGAAAATGTCTTGCTGCTCTTGATGTATAACATGCTGCTATTACTGATCTTTTTATATAAATATAAATATTGATATTAATATAAGTATATATAATTTGAATTTTTGAAAACTTTAGCTGTGTTGTCAACTTTGGAAAAAGTATCCAAGTTTCCAGTGTTTAGTCTGCATTATCAAAAATTAATGGTCATGTTGAATGGTTTAGAATGTTATACTTAATTTTTTTCATTTGTAAAGGGGTAACAGGGCTACATACTGTAGTGAATACGTGAGGTCTTATCTACATGGATTTGACTACAGAAACTAATAAAATACTCACTAAATAATGAAAAAGCATAATAATTTTGTCAATATCCCTTAATTTTCTACAGAAGATTGTTTTGACTATCTCTTTCACATGGTCCCGATTTGTCTTCTAGTCCTCAGAGTCCCTAACTATCAATATTTGGGTTCAACTTGTACTTCTTTTTCAGCCACATATAAAAATGCAAAAAAATCAGTGGTGGAAATAATTTTAAAATGAATTTGACGATTTTAAGGGGAAAAAGATGCAATTCAACATATGAGTGAAACAGAAAGATTGCTCAAAGGAGAAAACGCGCACACACACACACACACAGAGGAGGAAGTGACAGACAGACAGACAGAACTATGTCATTCGGCAAGTTTGTTCACTTTCCAACAACCAATGAGTCATTCATCAGTTTCTGTGCCACATACAAGGCTTGCATACAAAATAATATTTATCTTTCGAGAGCAACAGAAGCCCCCGAGGACTCACATGAACAACAAGAGCCCCTGAGGTCTCACATTACCTCAGTTTCCCTGTAAGTCTCCTCACATGCTAAGCCAGCTCTTACCTGCAGAAGAGCTCATCTGAGGAGCTTGAATAAACAAGGGAAAGAGCCATTTTTTTCCACTTTGCCCAAACAACAGCTACGTTGCTGCTCTTGCTGAAAGCCCTCTCCCTCTCCCTCTCCCTCTCCCTCTCCCTCTCCCTCCCCCTCCCCCTCCCCCTCCCCCTCCCCCTCCCCCTCCCCCTCTCCCTCCCCCTCTCCCTCCCCCTCCGCTCCTCCTCCCCCTCCCTCTCCCTCTCCCTCTCCCTTTCCCAGGACCAAGTGAAGAAGTAGAGCAGTGAAGAAATGAAGAAGAACCATTACTCAACCCCTTTGTGAAGCCGGCACCAGCCAAGATGCTGCCTCAAGCTGTAGAAGGAAAGTTCTAGAAATAGGAGGCAAATAATTCCTCAGCGATTACCTCAGGAAGTCCACCAGCATGATACTGGGAACTGGTGCTGTTTCACCTGGGCAGAAAGCTTGTTGGGAAGATAAACTTTTTCAATTGAGACATCGCCCACTGGAGTTGGAAGAGGCTTTCTGTCTAGACATGGTCTGTGTGACTTCACACCCTGCAGCTTCCGGATCAAAAAATCTGGATTTTGTGTCATTAAAGGATATAAAAGGTGAACAAGAGATCTATTAGTTTCATATTCTACATAAGAAAAATGGAACATGTCCATATTGGTCAATTGTGTGAGACGTGTACTCATATTTCTATATTATTTGCTATTCCTTTCTATATTCTTTTTAACTTTGAAGACAAAGACATTCAATACAAGCAACTTTAATTTTCTGTAGAAAAAAATATTATTCCCTTTTTGAGCCCCTGATAATATCTTTCTGATTTTTTTCCAGAGGGATAAATTTGCCACGAGTATTCCATTTCTAGTGCCAAGGCACAAATTTTTCATGTGAACTGTCTGTGAAATATTTGCTGTTTGAGATCAAGAAACATTAAAGTCTATTTTAAAATGCATAGAAGTTTTTATAGTAAGATTAAGAACTCAAGGGCCAGGGATTTAACTCAGCAGCAGAAGTGCCTGCCTGACAAGTGTAAAGTCGTGAGTTTTGATCCTAGTATGAAAAAAAAAGAGAGAGATTAAGAGCTCAAATAAAAACTTACAGTATAAAAGAGGATAGAAATTCAAATTTTAGTGAAATTCTGCTGATAACTTTCTATTTGATCTTAGGCACATGTCTTTGTTTCATCTGGGTCTAAGTTTCCTTATTTTAAAAGTGAAGGAACTAATTACTCTTCAGTAATGTGCTTAGTTTTATAAAAGAAAAATGGGTGTGTAAAGCTACTTTCAAAGAGAAACAATATTTAAATGCTAAGTAGTTTCATTAAAAATATGGCCCCTGCCTCTGATTCACTACTCTCAAACCTGTCATCAATAAAACTTGTAGAATGAGACTGGCATTTAAAGTACCTTCCTAAGAAGACATAAAAAATGGCCAAGTACACGATACAGTGCTTAGCATCAGTAATCATCAGAAAAATGTAAATTAAGACTGCAATGAGATATCACCTCACAGCTGCAGGAACTGTTACCAAAAAGCAAAAGGTAGCAAGTGTTGGTGAGGGTTTGGAGCAAAAAGGACACTGTGCATGGGAATGCAGCTGGTACAGCCATCTGTGGGAAAGAATATGGAGGTTCTTCAAAAAATTAAAAGTACAACTACCATATGACCGAGCAATCTTACTTCTGGGTATAGACCCACAGGAAATGAAATCAGTATCTTATAAAGCTATTCTACTCCCAGATTTATTACAGCATTGTTGACAACAAGTTATGGTAACTACTGAAGTATGCACTGAAGGATAAATAAATCAAGAAATTGTAATATACACAATGGAATACTACTGAACCTTAAAAAAGAAAGAAATCCTGGTTTTGCCACAATGTAAGTGAAAGTGGAGGGCATTATGCTAACTGAAATATGCAAAACACAGAAATAAAAATATAGCAAGGGCTTTTCTATGCGAAATCTTAGAACAAATAAAAAAAGAAAGTAGAACAGTAGTTCCCTAACATTGTAGAGGAAGGAAAGTAGAGGGCAGGATGCGGAGATGGAGGTCTAACGACAGAGAAGTGCAGTTATGCAGGATGAACAAGTCTAGAGAGTTGCATGAACACTATCACTAATACATGACATACTGGAAATTTTCAGAGATCGTATTTTAGGTGCAATCAATTTCTGTGCAATAGTTACACAGACACACACAAGTGAATTCCTGATCTCTGCATTGCTAGTTTTAGTGTCGTAAGAATTGAGACATGCAATGAGCCTTACAGGATGACTGTGCTCTGCATTTGCACACAGGTTTACTGCTAGAGTGACTTCCTCCTTCCATACTGGAGTTTTGCTGCATCTGCCACTCAGATGGCAAAGACAGAGTTCTAGAAACATTTGGTGGATACACATTAAATGTCATTTAAGTGTGAATTTAATGTTACCTGTATACATTCTACCTAACTTGTGGTCTATTGAATCGGAGGTTGCCCTAACCACATACCACTGGACTCCTTATATACAACAAACTCACACTACATATGGTTTAATTAAACTGTTGTTCAGTAAGCATCCCAATCGTAGATGCAGTAATACATCTTCGTTTTCATCTGAGTAAAATCGTCAGTTATAAGATCCTGGGAACAGAATCAGTTGAGTCCATGATTCATGTTGGAATAATCCATTGCTTTCTAGTAAGAGATTCCTTGGAGTTGTGTCTATAGTTTAATCACAGACAACTTTTACAAGAACATTGTGCTGAACAAAATTCCCTTCATACCTTTTGGAAACTGAGTTTGCACAAGAATATTTGCATAGCATAGACATTACTGAAGGGTGGCCAAATCCGGGGCAGGCATCTCACATCATTTCCTAACTCTAATGATATTCAGAACTGAAGTTGAGATTCTACTGCTCTCAAATGTGGATTTTCGTTCAGAGGAAGTTTATTTTTCTCTTTACAATTCATCACATTTTACACTCTGGGAATGGAATCACTTACCACTAAGAGAACATTTTTAATAGTTATGGCAATTCTTGGGATGCTTTATGTCCTATGACTAAGCACCAGACTTAAAAACACAGGCAGTGTTGACTAGATTCCCAGATTTTCCCCTAAATTACTGAGAAAGTTTTGGCGAACTCTGTGCTGCAGGGTTGACTCAGTTTTTTCATCTATAAAACAGGAGAACATTACTAATGTACGACACAGAATTAGTTTCTTTCTTTAGGGAGAAATATTTACCTGTAGAAAATGCTACTACATTAATAAATCAAAGTGTTATATTTGGGGATATGAAATACTTGTGATGACAGTGCTAGCATTTTTTGTGCTTCAATATAGGAGAGAATCCTTATTTAAAGGTGTAGAAACTGAGTCATAGTAAAATTCACAGGAAAAGTGAGTTTTTGATTGTTGGTTGTTGCTGAAGTAACAACAGTCAGGATTAGGAATCTAGGTACAGGTAATGACTGGCGTTGCAGGCGTGTTCAAGAGTGTACATCATTAATGTGTCTAACACTAGTAATTCTGACGGTATTTGGTGCCCACAGTACCAGGGCTCTGTCTTATATATGATGCGCAGTATTGGAAACAAGACAAAGAACAAAATTTCATTTTGCTGTGTTTTACACTTGTCTACAAATCTCGGCTTTTATATTTCACGTCAGAACTCCAACATGCATCTTCAGTGGACCCTGGATCCAAAGTGTCAGCACCCCCTCGGGCATGCCTTCCCGCCCAGCTCTATCCCTTCGCCATGTTGCCATCCAAGTTGAATAACTATAATATTATGAACACCACAGAATCGTCATATTCTATCTTCTGTCAAATTTTGGTCTTCAAATGTTAATATAGCTCGCGGGCAAAGCTATTGCCTAAAAGACTCAGAGACAGGAGGTGAACGCCTTCCCTGATTCTCTTACTTGGCAAGGCTGGGGAGGCACCTGCCCTGCACACCTGACTTCACTGCACATCCCTCCGTCCCCTGCCTCTATGGAATTGCTCCGTAATTTTTCTGTTTCCTTTGCTAAACTGAGGAATATTACCATCAATCAGGCACAACATGTGTGTGCAAACTATAGGACTCCTTTTTTCCTCCCCCTTTCATGAATGTATCATTTATTCATTCTTTTATCCAAAATAGTTTTGCGCATCTGCTGTGTCAACCTCTTGAATACATTATCTCATTTAATTTATGTAACTATACCATTTTAAAGATCAATAACAGTTTACTTACCCAAGTTCAAAAAGAAGAAACCAAGATCTAAATTTTTAAAATTGGATCTCTCTGACAGCAAACTCAACAACCTCCCCCAAGTCGTAACATTTCTCACGCCTACACTGTTTCAGAAAAGCAATGGAAAGAAAAATTGTGTTTAAGGAAGAGTATGCATGCACTGTTAATCTAGGACAAGCCGCGTGGCAATCTCTGCCGTCAGAGGCTTAGGCACACGTGGTTACTGACAATGGCTCGTACTGGATGTATTTTTGGAACCTTTTGAACTACCAACAAGACACATCAGCCCTGTTAAGTGGAGGTCACAAGAAGGCCTGGAGACTAACCATGAAGGAAGGGAACGGAGAACACAGTGTAAGAGCCTTGACGAAAGAAGCCCAAAATGTGGAGCTAAGCGAGAGGGCTCAGGTCAGGGCTAGAAACCACGGCAGAGTTTCAGGGGAAAGGTTTAGAAACATTAGAAAAGGCCCTTAAGGCAAATCTCTACAGCTGGGAAAAGAAAATTCAAGACTTACAGTAACAGGTATCAATTAACATTTGGCAGGAAGGCCAAAAAAGCCTCAGGAAAATGCCAAGGACTTCATCCGGATAAACTCGTATAAAAATGTGAAGTTCAAGAGCACCAGATGGCATTTTCGGAGGTACTTGGTATTACAAACAGAGATTTTGGATGCAGGCATTTCCTCGGACACAGAGGAAAATTCATCTGCAGATTCTTATTTGAGGACTGATAAGTGGCACCAAAGGAGGTGCACAGGAATGTCTGTGGGGACACAGCAAAGTGAACCAGATTAAAAAAAAATAACAGCCAGCTCCTTTCTGCCAGTGTTTGTTTTCTTTGGTCAACTGGAGGCTTCCTGGTAATATACTCTCTTTAAAAATAAACTTTTTACATCTCTTTTGGAAACCCACTTTTCATGTCTTTTGCCAGAAACTATCCTTTGAAAGACCAGAAAGGCTCTTTTTTTTTTCTTTTTTTGTCTTTTTCATTTTTATCGGTACCAAGGATCGAACTCACAACTGCCTGCTTGCAAGGCAGGTGCTTATGCCACTGAGCTAAATCCCCAGCCCTGACCAGAAAGATTCTTTCTGCTATCTTTTGTCTATCACAGGAAACAAGATTACTATTTTCTCTGGCTAATGTACACTATCGGTAGAAAGCTTTTGCTCGTCTTCAGGATTATTTGGAAGGAATCAGAAAATGAAGTTTATTTTCTGTCCTGTCCATAAGTAGACAGCACTTTTCAAGATGTAAAAGTGCGGGTTTGTTTCCCCGCTTTCCACACAGAGGTCTCCTGTGTTTGTGTCCTTCCTCACCCTGTCCTGTGCTCTCTGTCTACTCTGCCCTTTCCCCCACTTCCAGACAGAAACGGCTTCTTCTGCCTTTTGTTCCTTTCTGAACATCCACCTCTGTGTAGTCTTCCACGCAGTTCCATATGCTCCAAATCAAAGTCCATTGTCCTTCTGACAAGGAAATTTTCTCCCCGCTTCTGTATTCCTCCCTGTAAGGCACATCCCTTGGAAGTCCATCTTCCTTTGAAGTGTCTTTCTTCTTGAATCATCTCAGATCCTGAAATGAGGAAAAGAATCATAACAATGCCATATTTTCCTGGCTTCATGTCACATAGACTCTCAGAAAGCTTTCTCTCAAATTTTCCATCCTTTTTCTCTCACAATGTCTTTTGAGAGGCTGTTGTAAGTGGTAGAGGCAGGAATGCTTGTAGACTTTGCATCGTACTCTTCCTAAATGCTTATGAGGTGGTTAGAGGGTACTTAGGATCTGATTATGATTTCAATAGCAGAAAGGGGACAATATTGCTGATGAACAAAACTACATTTCTGTACAGAATGTGTTGAAAAGTCAGGCGGGGTCCCTCGTGTTTCAGAATAGGGGGGCAGTAAGAGTGACTTCATGTATATTGGTCCAGCACAGAGAGAGCCCAGGTCCCTCTGCAGATGTCCACGTAAGGAACGGCATCACATTGTCGTTTAGAACAACTGCCTCTCTGGTGTAAGGTTTAGATTTGGGTCCTAACTTTAGCACTTCAACAAGAGTTAAGTCTGCACAGCTTCAAATTCCACTCCTATATAATGAGAAAAATAGTATGTCCCATGGCCTTGTTTGGAGATTTAGCTGAGACAATGCTTATGAAGTATTCATCATGGTTCCTCTATGTACAGTGACTATTTGATAAATAGGAATTGTGACTATTAGATGCTAAAAAAACATCCTGAGGATAGGTAGATGTTTAGACATGTAGATAGCTCATGAAGTTTAAAAGAGTAGGCATTGAAGACACACGGGAGGGTTTCCAGACTAGAGGAATGGTGGGGGCGGGGAGGTTCCTGGGAGTGACTGAGGTCTAGCACCTGGGTCAGGAATCCTCAGGGAGTGTAGTCCTATATGTTAGAAACTCATATATCAGAACAAGGAGTAAAGATCTTGTTGGGGAGACCCACGAGATCCTTTGAGGCTGTTTCCATTAAGCATCATCCGTAGGTCCCTTCTGCTCCAGACCAGACTTTCCAAAATGAGGTCCCTCCCGGTGGTCTGCTGAGTGGTATCTTAGAAATCTGATAGAATGATTTCTTTTCCACACGTAGGTAGCATAAAACTATGGTAAAATGAGTCACAGAGAAAGGGCGTTTTGAATCTGCTCCAAGATAGCAGTGTTTGAAAAGACTCTTTTTTCATACTTAACCATCTTAGGTTGCAATATTCCATTCCACCCAACAACCTCCAGTCCTTTCTTGTATCTTGTGTCGCAGGAACACTCTGCAAATCCTTCTGCTGTATTTGCCAGAGGTCTTACACCCAGCAAAAAGAGTTTAGAAACATAAAAAGAGAAATTGATATGATTTGTGACCCCTCAAGTGTAATTATTTCTACTGTGCCAGAAAAACATTTTATTAAAAAAGATATATTATGAGGAAAATTAGTTTTTAAGAGACTAGTTTTGATGCCAAACAAATAAATACCAAGTCCTGACAAGTTCTGTGGTTTGTTTTTTACTTTTTATGGTGATATATATGTAGATAAACAGAAGACCATTTCACTGAAATCATACTATGGAAAACATATGATTCATTAATATATTAATATGAGACTTCAAAATGTGGAAGCAAGATGTTTTAAAGAGTTCTGTTGTCATACAGATGTGTTAGATGATTAATTTCCAAAATTAATCACAAATTTTCTATGTTAATTTCCTGAATTTTGCAGCAGGCCTCTAATCTGTTGGTGGTTGTTATGGCTGTCCTAGAAATATCTCTTAATAGGCCTTCTCTGTACATACTGGTCACTTAATAAATACTGTAGACAGACTGATGAAACCTAAACTGTAAATCTATAATGATTCACTGTTTTGGCTACTTTTCTTTTTTCTAAGACAAAGCACCTGACACCCAAATTTAAAGGGGAAAAGATTTATTTAGTTCACAGTTTGTGGAAGTTTCAGTCCATGATTAACTGGCTCCAAGACAGGATGACACATGGCAGAAGGGCAATATTTCATGGTGGTGAAAGACAGAAAAAGCAACAAGGGAGCGAACAGAGACAAGCCTCTTTTTGTCCCTTAGATTGTATCCTGTCTATCAGGATTGGGACAGTGTCAATCCAATCAGCGGGCTATCCAGGAATCACCCATCCTTAATCCCAGCACCTTTAATCCTAGCATTGAACCATGAATCAATCACACACTCCAGATGCAGCTGCCTCTGAAAAAAGCCCCACCTATGACTGCGTGAGGCTTTGAGGGGATGTCTAGTTACAAACCGTAGCATTCGCTTTCTCCCATTGTATAGCCCAATGCTGATTACTCTTCCGGACTTTACTCCCGTGTGTCCCTCCTCTCTCCTTTCTTGCTGTCATTTTCTGTAATCCCATAATCTTTACTCTTGACACACCAGCCTTCCTACATCTCCTCTCTAACCACGAACCACTTCTTACCCAGTGCATCAGTATAAGTGTAACACGGTAGCCAATGTTTACAAACCCCTTAAACTTGTCATTTTCTTCAAGAGACAACTGAACCAAAGAACAGCATGGGCTGTGCTCTTTAGGAACCAGGAATCCCAAATGTATTACAAAACTAGAGTGAATTATCTAATGAAAATAAAAAAGGATTGCTTCTTTTATTTCCCTTCCTTAAGATTCATATATTTATTTTTTAAAATCTCCAGCTATCTGACCACATAATGTATAAGCATTGTACAAAATAAATAAGAAGCCTCATAGCCTCAACATTCAAGATTATCATAGGGAAAAAATCCTCAGGGTCTTCCAAGTTAAATCAAAGAGAAATAATTTTGTTTGATATGCATCTCCGCCTCTAATCTGTTCAGTCAAGTTTACCCTTTTACTTCATAACCCATATATTCAATGGGTTTAACTGTATTTTCTGCCCCTTAGTGATGTGTTCTAACTCATAAGAACATAACATTTTTGTTTCAATTATTACTCTTGATATGAAACTTTCTATTCCCTGGATAGGATGGAAAAATAATTGGACCAATCTTGGCCAGCCTTACAGAAATTCACAGATGCTGCTTGGAATATAATGGTTCAGAGTGGTTTTAAAACAGCTTTCTGCTCTGACTTTGATCTCAGTATATGAGGTGGGTGGTAGGGGAAAGAGGAAGTGGATCCATGGCCAAAGTCAAGTTTTGATCCTAGCTTTCACTGGCGCCCTACTCACAGACACCATCTAAAGCAATACTATTTGTCTGCACTTGATTCATGAGTATCATTATCAAAATTTCAGGATGCACCGATGGAATCAGAGGTTTGTTTTAGTGGAAATAATTTATATGACATCTCCTCTGTGAAGAATCGGGAAGGTCCATTTGGAGGCTCGACTTTGAAGGCTCTGGTCTGAGTGTAGTTACACGCTGCCGTCAGAAGCCTGCTGCTGCGGGCCGTGCAGATGTCACCCAGAACTCAGCGAAATGAACTTCAGATCAGGGAAGAAAGTGAAGAGCAGTGTTCCCCTTCTGACAGTTCTCCTCCGACTGTGCCTAACCTGAAAATGTGGCTCTAATCCTTTTTCAGAACTATTATTTTCTTTACAGCAAAGTTCTAAAAACTTGGTTTCTTTTGATTTCTCCCCCTGGCAGGCAAATGACACATTTGGGGCCAAGGCATGAAAGCGTGGTCTCTTGGGAGAAGGGGAGGGCACTTGCTTTGGAACCCACAAACAGTTGCAGGTGCAAAAAATGTGCACACGAAAAGGGAGGTCTGGTAGAAGCCTCTTTTAAAATGTGGGCTTTTAAGTTCAATAAATCTCTTTGCTCCTCTTTGTGAGCCGTGCGCTTCCCTCCCACGCTCCAGTGCACATCCCAGTCTTCAATGTGGTCTCCAGAAGGAATCTTCGTGTTTGTTGTGAAGTTTTCCGTAATTACATAATCGTTGAAGTCTGTGAGTCCGTGTTGAAGTGGCTGAAAAATGCAAGCCTGAGGATTACAGTAACATCATTAGATTGCTTCCTGTAAGAGCCCAGTCACTTTTCCTTGGGTCAGACTTTGATTGGCTGCCCTTGGAGCCTTCCTGTCTTGCAGTGAATCCAAACTCAGTGGGCATTTCTGCCAGGCCACTGCTCGGAGGCCTTTTGTGTCATGAGTCTGCCATCGTGGGTGAATGCTCCACGCATGCTGTGTCAACCGACTAAAGGCAGAAGCAGCGATCGCCAAGGGCTGTGGTTTCTTGAATGCCTTTGTGCCTATGTGGTGACAGGGCTAATGCTTAGCTTGTCTGGCCGCAGTACCTTGACTCATCCAGTGGTGTCTAGAAGGTTGTTTCCTTGCCTTGGGGTTTTAGGGTCAAGAAGAAACGAAAGACCAAAGCTGAGTTTTTGGTGTGTGATAGAATTTGGTATCTGATGGACATAATTTCTTATTAATTTTTTCTAAGTTAGCTGGATACTGAGTAATATGTATTAAAAGCCAAAAAGATCCAGAAGTAGCTTGCTATTACCTCAGTGGGGCAAGTGCCACAGCGGGCTGTCTGTTATCACTCAAAGTTCTAGAAGGTTCTCCATCACGGGTAGATGTCTAGTTACCAGGACGAGGGCTGAACTGATTACCAAAGGACCACATTCAGCCAGCACAAAGACCTTTCTACTTTCTGCTCCTTGAATAGGATGAAAAATAATTGGGCAAATTTGGCTGTCTTTCTCACAGATGCTGAATTTGACCCGTGTTGATCAGCGCTGTGAAGCCTTAGGTAAACGTGCTCTGGGAGTCCATCCTCCTCCTGCTGTTCCAGGAGGTTCCTGGCTCTGCCTTCTGGAACCTGGCATCCATTCTCCAGGGTTTGCTCTCAGAGTTAATCCAACTGCATAAAAATACGGAGAGAAATACTTTCTCTCATTTTCTACGCTCTCAAAGACTTTAAATAATGACTCTTTTTTTAGTATTCAAAAGACTCTTAGCAAATCTAACTATAACTTTTTCGGGGATAACTCTAATAATACATCACTTTGTTTTTCTATTTGTAATTAATTTTACCATATTTTTATATATGCACTATCATATAAAACTTGAACCTATCAAAGGCATTTCTCACTTCTTTTTTTTTCCACTTTTCCTCTTCCCTCTTCAATCTCCGGTCCCCTCCTTATTTACAAAAGCTTTGTTTCCATTTTTTCCTCCTGTTCTGTTTTTCTTTTTCCCTTTGCTCTCTCCTCTCCATAATTCCCCTTCCCAGTTAAACATTTCCTACCTATTTCCAATATGTATTATACATTTCGGACCTTATTTACACATTTAATTTCTCACACCAGGGAAAAAATGTGATATTTGAACATATGTGTCTGATTTATCACTTAAGAGCCTCCAGGTGCATCCATTTACCTATAAATGTCTCAGGTTTATCCTTTTTCATGGATGAGTAGTACTTCATTGTATTTTTTAAAAACCCACTTCTTCTTTATCCATTCCTCCATTGCTGGGCATTTGGGCTGTTCCCAGGATTTAGCTAGTAAAATTGTATTACTGTAAACATAGATGTGCATATATCATCATGGTGTGATGCTTTTAAGTCTTTCAGGAAGAGACCAAGAAGGGAAATACCTAGGTCCAGTGGGACCTCTGGTTTTATCTTTTGGAGTCACCACGCTGATTTGCACAATGGTCGCACCAGTCTGCATTCCCACCAACAGTGGAGAAGGGCTCCCTTTTCCTCTCAGCCCCACCAACATTTGTTATTGGTTGATTTCTTAATAATCATTCTTTCTGGAGTAAGATGGAATCTCAGTGTTGTTTTAATCTGCATCTCTCAAATGACCTTGATGCCGAAACATTTTTTCATATATTTATTTGCCATTTCTACTTCTTCATCTGAGAAGTGTCTATTCATTTCAGATGCTCGATTTTTGACTGGGTCTTTAAATTTGAGGTGTTTGACTTTTTTAAAGCTCTTTTTTATATTCTAAATAGTGGTCCTTTGTCTGAGGAACAGTTGGAAAAAAATTTTTCCCTCTCTGTAGGTTGTCTCTTCCTTTTGTTGGTGGTTTCTTTTGCTGTTCAAAAGGTTTTAAATGAAATGAAATCCCTGTTGTTGATTCTTTGTGATATTACCTGTGCAACTGATGTTATGTTCATAAAATCTTTGTCTACACCTATGTCTTCAAGAGTACCTATTCTCTCTTCCAACAGACTTAGTGTTTCTGCTTTAATATTTAAATCTTTGATTAATTTTGATTTTAGTTTAATGTAAGATGATCCACATGGGTCTAGTTTTAGTCTTTGGCATATAGAAAGCCAGTTTTCGCAGCACCCATTTATGAAAGAGGCTATCTTTCTCCACATGAAAGTGTTTGGCCCTTTTGTCAAAGATAAAGTGGCTGAGTGTGTTTGGAGTTGTTTCTGCATCATCTATTCTGTTCCACTGAGCCTTGGGCCTGGTTTTTTTTTTTTTTTTTTATTGGTACTGGGGATCAAACTCACGACCGCACACTTGCAAAGCAGGCACTTATGCCGCTGAGCTAAATCCCCAGCCCCAAGGCCTGTTTTTTTCTAACATCATGCTATTTTTAGCAGTGTAGCTTTATAGTATAATTTTAAATCAGAGATTGTGATGACTAGTTTACTTTTGTTGCCCAGAATTGCCTTTGCTATTTTCAGTCTCATTTGGTTTCAAATGAATTTTAAGATTGTTTTCTCTGGTTCTGTGAGGTATGCTATTGGCATTTTGATCAGAATTACATTAAATCTGGATAACAATTTTGACAGAATGGCCATTTTCACTATACTGGTTCTTCCTACCTAAGAATACCCGGGATATTTTTCCATTTTCTGATGTCCTCTTTGATCTCCTCTTTCAGAGTACTATAGTTTTCAATGTAAAGATATTTTACTTCTTTTGTTAGACTGATTCCTAAGTATATTTTTATGCTATTGTGAAAGGTATGGTTTCTCTAATTTCTCCATCAGTGAGTTTCTTTGTGTACAGGAAGGCTATTGATTCCTGAGTGTTGACTTTGTATCCAGCTGTGCTACTGAATTTGATTATTATATTGAGAAGTATTTTGGTGGAGTTTTTGAGGTCTTCTATGTAGAGTATCATGTAACCCACAAATAATGACAATATACCTTCTCTGTTTTGTATCTTTATTCCTTTTATTCCCTTCTCTTGTCTAATTGCTCTGGCTAATGTTTCCCGAACTATATTGAATAAGAGTGATGTTAGTGAACATCCTCATCTTGTTCCTGACTTCAGAGTGATAGATTTTTTGATAAGGTTGGCTAAGTATTTATCACCTTTATTTGATCTTTCAAAGAACCAAATCTTCAATTCATTGATCATTGGTATATTTCTTGGTCTCAATTGCACTAATCTCCATAATCTTTTTAATTTCCTGCATTGTATGACTTTCAGTTTTTGACCATTTAGTATGGTACTGGCTATTGGTTTATCATTGATTGCTTTTGTAAGATCGAGATAAACACCATCTCTTTCAATTTTCTCTCAGGTTTTATCATAATTTGGTGTTAGACTTTCTCAAATGCTTTTCCGGCATCTATTGAAAAGCAGATCTATTGAGGTGTTGTCCTTGGCTCTGTTAATATGGTGTACTGCATTGATTGATTTGCATATGTTGAACCATCTGTGCAGCCTTTGGATGAATCCTACTTGGTCATGGTTTTTTGGTTTCATCCTACTTGGATGAATCCTGCTTGATGATCTGCTATATTGTATTTGCTCGTAACTTAGTGAGGATGTTTGCGTCTATGTTCATTTGGGAGATTGACTTGTAGTTCTATTTTTGGTTGGGTCCTTTCCTACTTTTGGTGTCAGGGTAATACTTGCTTCCAGGAATGACTTTGGGAATGTTGCTTCCCTTTTAATTTCAGTAAAGAGTTTCATTGTTTCATCTAATGCCAGTAGGGGTATTAGATCTATAAATTTCTCATAGATTCAACATTGAATTCATCAAGACCTGGGCTTTTCTTTGTTGGTAAGTTTTTATTACATCTTCAATTTCATTGACTGATATTGGGTTATTTACAATTTTTATATCTTCTTGATTCAGCTTTGGTAACTCATGTATCTAGGAATCTGTGTTTTCCATTTTTGTTAGAATACAGTTTCTCAAAGTAGATACTGATAATCTTCTGGATTTCTGCAGGTTTTGTTGTGATTTCACCCTTTTTATTCCTAACTGCATGGATTTGAGTCTTTTCTTTCCTTCTTTTTGATAAGGTTGGCTAAGGTTTATCAATTTTATTTGATCTTTCAAAGAACCAAGTCTTCAATTCATTGATTATTTGCATATTTTCTTAGTCTCAATTGCACTAATCTCCACTCTAATCTTTATAATTTCCTCCATTGTGTGAGTTTTGGGCTTGACCTGTTCTTGTTTTGCTAGAAGCCTGAAGTTGAACATGAGGTTATTTATTTGAGCTCTTTGTGTTTTTCTGATGTGATACTTTATCACTATAAATTACCTTGTAAGACTACTTGCATTATGTCCCATAAGCCCCAGTATATCATGTTGGCATTATCATTTAATTACAGAAACTGTGTAACTTCTTCTTTGATTTTATGTGTGATCCACTGGTTGTTCAGAAGAGTGTTTTTAATGTCCACAGGTTTATGAAGTTTTTGTGGTTTTCTTTGACATTGATTTCCAATTTCATTGCATTATGGTCTGATAATGTGTGGAATAATTTCAATTCCTTTATATTAACCTAAGTATGTTCTGTGACCTAGTATGTGGTCTATTAGGTATAAGTCCTGTGTGCATTTGAGAAGAATATGTATTCAGATACTGTGGACATCTACTAAGTCTTTTTCACAGGTTTGGCTCAGTTCTGATATTTCTTTGTTGATTTCTTTTTTGTCTAGTTGATCTGTATATTGTGACAGTAGGAAACTGAGGTTCCCCATTACAATTGTATTAGTGTTTTGTAATGTCCATTAATCTTTTATTCTGGTTTTTGTGCATTTATATATATAATAATTGTCATCTCTTATTCTTTGATTGTTTCCTTCTTTATCTTTCTTGATCAGTTTTGGGTTGAAATCCACTTTGTCTGCAAATAAAATAGATACCTCTGCTTTTTCCCAGGTTCTGTCACTTTGACTTTCAGTCTGTGAATTTATTTTTGAGTTATGTGTGTTTCTTTTCTGCAGGATATTATTTTGTTTCTGCAGGATATTATCTTGTTTCTTGGTTGATTTTTGCCAGCTTGTTTCTTTTGATTGGTGAATCAATCATCCATTTACATTGATCGTTATAACTGGCATGTATTAAGTTATTCTTGTTACATTATTTTCCTATTTTTGGTCCCTTTTTCCCCCTCTGTTTAATTGCTTGCCCTGCCTGGTTAATATATTCTATTGGGATTCATGGAGATATAGTGCTCATTATCTCTTTGTAGAATGTCCTTGTGAACATTTTGTAGTGCTGATTTGGTGGCCATGAATTTTTTCACATGTTCTTTGTCATTGAAATATCTTATTTCTTCACTGATTTTGAAAGAATTTTGCAGGGTATATCAATCTGGACTGGAGATATTTTGTTTTAGGGCTCTGAAATACTTTACTGCAAGCTCTCCTTGACTTTAAAGTTTGTGTTGCAAAGTCCGCTATGCTTCTAATGAACTTTCCTTTATAATTGATTTTTTTTCTCTTACAGCGTTGAATATTCTAATATCATATTGCACTTCTGGCATTTGACTATTATATGCCTTGGTGTAGGTTTTTTAAAATAATGGCTAATTGAAGTTCTGTATGTGTCACTTATTTGTTATGTCAAATTCTTTTTCCTTGCTAGGGAGGGTTTCTGTCATTACTTCTATGAACAAGAGTCTTATGTTGTTTGCACTATTTCCTACTTTTTTTCATTGACTTCAATAAGTATTCTGTTGTCCTTCTTTTGCATCATCTAACAAATGTTGGATTGTATTTTGTGGTATTTTAAAGAAATCTGTCTTTGTGTCATCACTGCAATCCCTCCTTCTAGGTTTGATATTCTGTCCTCACATAGGTTCATTCTGCTGTGTATACTTTTAGTGGAATTTTTAATCCCATGAATAGCTGTTTTATGAATTTCAATTTTTTTCTTACATTAGACATTTGTGGTTACTATCATTTTCCTAAGCTCCTCTATTTTTTTAAAAACTGTATCTTCTCTAGAGTCACTAATCAAGCCCTTCATCATGGTCATCATCTCTGAAGTTATCTGAGAAATTGTTTCTGATTTGATTTTTTCCTAGGGCCTCATTCATCTTTTTACTTCCATGGTTACTACTTCAGAGAGTCCCAGTTTGTGGCTTTCAAATTGTTCCACCTCATTGCCCCTTGGGTTTCCTTTTTGGTGACCTGAAAGTCTAGGATTGCATCTTATTCATATGTCTTCTCATTTTCTTTTTGTTTGTTTAATGCCTATATTGATGTTTACAAATCATTTATAATAGCTATTTTTATTGCTATTATTTAGAATGCTTAAGAAATGACTACTTCTCAGAAATGTCTTCTAGGTGCAGCTGGCTTTTACATTTTGAGTCTGTTGCAAGATCCTACCTTTTCAATTTATTAAGGATGATAAACTGTTGACCTTTTGGCCTACTCTCTGGTTCTTTGGCACTAGACTGTTGTACTATTTATGACCTTCGAGCAATCTCAGTCTTGATGTACAAGACTTATTAGAATAATTATGTTACCCTGACTACAGTAGTACAATCAGTACTAACAATAGCATCAATCACACCCTAGAAAATGACAAACTGTTGTAACTATTCATTTGCCACCTTTAACCATGTGAACAGGATCTGTAGTTACATAACCAAACCTAAAACAAACCAGAAAATTGTATCCAGTTAATATCCTCTGAACATAGTGATTTTATCCTCAGGGAAGAAAGTTTAAGAAGGGTTAGAAGGAGAATATAGAGAAATAGGAAAAAAAAAAAAAGGAATTAGAAGCAAGAAAAGAGAAAAAAGGAAGACTACACAAGCTTTGGGAACTGATGAGGAAAACAAGAGGCAAAGAAAGAAAGAAGAAATAGAAACAAAAGCAGAATAAAACAAAAATAAGAAAAATTGGAAACAATATTCTCACTTGTCTAAAAAGAAAAACAATCTAGAAAATTCTTTTCAAAATTTAAAAAATAAAAGAACTAAGAAAGGAAGAAAAACAGGGAAAAAAGTGTCCATTTTGGGGCATGCCTCTGCTATCACTGGATAACAGAGTGGGCAGACAGAGGCCAGATCCATGTTGACTGATCCCAGCAAGCCATCGGTAGAATTATGGTGGTAATGGATAATGCCCGCAAATCCTGGCCTTTAATTCCACTGAAGTTCAAGCTGCTTTTGGTTTCTGACTGTGAGTCTGAGACCCAAGTTTTTCAGCTTGCAAGGCTCCAAGTGCCTCTGCCAGCTTGAACTCAGCTCCCTGACCTCCTGCTGGCTTGAACTTTGTTGCACCTCATGCTGATACTTGGAGCTGCTGGATGGAGCCACCCTGTAGCTGCTATCAGTTCTGATTTCTGTAGCCCCTTTCCAAAATGGTTAGGGCCACTCATTCTCTCCTGGGGTGCAGGGTATCTGAACCCAAATAACTCATCAGCCACTGTGGTCCGCAGCATCCGCTGCTCAGTTGCACTGGTGTGTTTCTCCATGGAGGCCGCTGGGGTCAGTAGTAGTTACTTCTTCTTGACTGGAGATACCCTACCTTGCCAAGATGGCTTCTCTATAGGGCAACATAGAATATGGCCACCAGCTTCCCTTAGAAAAAGCCACACAGAGATAGAGGACAAGCAAGATGGAAATCAGAGACTTTTTATATCATCCTCATGACAGTGATGCCCGTGTCTTTCTTCATATTTAATCACTAGAAGGAAGACACTAGAGGCAATATGGACTCAGAAGGAGAAAAATGCACAAATGCACGAGTTCTAAGGATCATTAGGGCCCATCCTACATTCCAGATACCACTTACAAGGGTTCCTGCTTCTGCTTTCTAATTACCCAAAGACCTTGACTGTACTCAGAAATCATGTCTTTTAGAAAAAACAATAAAAGACTTTGGTAAAAGGCAATATTTTAGATTTTCTCTGCTTCAAGAGTCTAGATTGTTAGTAGACACTCTTGTCTAGTGATTATAATACTTCCCAAGTTATTTCCTAGTTAATCAACAGATATGGAGCCAGTTTCACCAACATTGACAAAGATAAAACATCTGTGTCCAAATAAAATGAAAAACCACTCAATATTAGCTATAAATTATATCAATGATCTGCCTTAGCTTTAGTTATCTATTATTTATTTATTTATGAAAATTTTCTCAAACTTAGTGGCCTAAAATAAATTAAGATTTATTTTTGTATGCAAAATTCTGTGGTTCAGAAATTTGGAAGTGAATTAGAGAGGCTGTTTTGACTGGAGTTTCTCAGGTAGCTGCAATCAAGATGTCAGCTAAAACTGTCATCATCCAAGGCTTGAAAGAGATGATGTGTATACTGTGGTGACCCTCATGTGGCTGGCAAGCTGGATGTTAGCAGACTCTATTCATCACCACATAGGCCTTTCCTCAGGCTATTTGGTTGTATTCTTAATGTGCTTTCTGACTTTATCCAGCATTATGGTTTAGTTCTAAAAATTGTCACTTCAAAATCTCACGTGTTCAAAGGCAGGGCGTCATCAGAAGAGGCAGATTACTGGGTGCGTGGCCTTGGAAAAATGAATTCTTGTCCCCAGTTCCTCCCTTCTCCCTGATTTTTGGATATAAAAAGGTACCGTGTTCTTCTAGTATGCCATTTCTGTCGTGGAGCTAGCCAACTGTGACCTGAATGCCTCAAAACTGTGAGTGAAATCAAACCTCTCCTTTAAGTTGTTTCAAGTATTTCATCCCAGTGATAGGAAAAATGACTAATCAAGTATCAGGAGAGGCGAGATTGTTGCTGTTACTGTACCTGACCATGTGCTTTAAAAGTCTGTAGAATTGAATTGTGGGAGGAGTTGGGGAGATGCAGGCTGGAGAAGTCCAGAATGTTCTGAGCACTGTTTGATGTATGACACTAGTCAGCACTCAGAAGACAAGAGTATTGAGAGGAATGGGAACAGTAAAAGCCAGGCTCAGAAAATTTTACTGGGGAGCAAGGACTTTGATGGCATTTGTACTAGAGATTGTCTGTTATGCCCTGGCCAAAAAATAAAAATAAAAATAAAGGTCTGTACTTTTCCTTTGTACTGAAGCTTTATGGGAGACTGTGATTAAAGAAAGCAAACTAATTAATCTGGTGGAAGAAATTTCAAAGCAGACCAACTTTCAGGTTGTGACATGGATACTGCTGTCTGTTTTCAGTCTGATTTATAGAGAGAATCAGGAATAAAACAGAAAAGAATGGTATAAAGCTTGGCCAGAAAGGAAGCATCATAAATTTGGGACAAAGGAGGGTGTGGCTGCTGAAAAGATTCAGATTAAAAAGAAGCCATGAACTATACTTTGCATCAGGACAATAGGAAAGATGAGTTGAAAGCATCTCAGAAATAGACCATCTCATACTCATTCTTGGATTAAGGATATAAAAGGGTAAGCTCCTTTCAAAGGAGAAGACAGCCCAAGGTGCCCTCCTTGGGCTAGGGAAGTATTTCCTCATGCTCAGACTCCCAGACATTCAGAGTACACTGTAACCATGATTTAAGGGAGCCCCAGTATGGCTCCAGTTGAAGACAAACCTGGGAATGATCCACAGTGTTATTCTTTTGGTCTACCAAATGCAAATTTGGGGATCATGGAGGCTTCCACCAGATCTTAGAAGGAAACCTGGGAGGTCAGGCAAAATATATGACAGGGTCATGCTCATTTGCCAGAAGCCCTGAGAGTACAGTGTGGGAAGCTGTGAGAATAAATCCAAAGGTTCAATGGAAAGCCAGAAGTTAGAGATACAGGAGTGTGGGATGTCTGCTTAGGAAAACTACAAGCAGTGAGAAAAGCCAGTCCAAGAGAGAGGCCATGTGGGCTATGAGAAACCAGGCCATGAGGGTGAGGTTACCCAAACGCTTTGGAGTCCATATCTCACTACAACCTACCTGGGCGCTAGACATGGACTATGAGATTTAATGTGTGGGGTTTTGAGCTTGCTTTAGTCCTATTTCTATTTCTCTCTTTTGAAATGAAAAGATTTAGCTATGTATGTTAGAAAACTTTCTAACATATTTGATTTTTATAAGGGCTTACAGCTAAAAGTTTATCTTGAGACTCACAGGAGACTTTGGCTTTGGACTTTTCAACAGTGCTGGACCTGTTAAGACTCCGGACTAAATGCATTGGGATGACAGTGAGACTTTTGGAGGCCCAGATAAAATATTATGGTTTGGATCTAAAATGTATCTCCAAAGTCTCATGTGTTGGGAGGTGGGCCCTTGTCTGAAGAGGTGGATCACTGCAAGTGTGATGTTGAAAGGGTGTGTTGTAGTTCCCACTCTGCTTTCTCTCTCTGCTTCCTGGCCGCCATGAGGTGAGTAGTTTCCCTCCACCATGCCCCTCCGTCATGCTATTTCTGCCACTGAGTCAAGCCAATGTAGACTGAATCCCTGAAAACCATGAACCACATTAAGCCTCTCCTCCTTTAGGTCTTGTTAAATATTTTGTCCCAGTGATGGAAAACCTAACTAATATATCCAGAGAGAAAGAATTTGAATCTATTATGGGATGTATAGAAAATGTTTTATTCTTCACTGGCTTAGAGCATTTGTGTTGTAGGCATGAAATGTGTGAATTTCAGAGTACTAAATTCTTTTGGGTACTATCATGAAGGATGATTCAAGAGATGTTTCTCCTCAGCAAAAAAACATAAAGCCTTATTGATTATAGAGGTCAAATACACAGAGAGCAGTAGGTACAATATTGATCAATGAACACTTCGGCAGAGCTTCAAGCAAATAGGTACAAATATAATAAAGTAACTAAGCTAAAAGATTTCTTTTTTATATCTCACTCCCAAGGAAATCTGAACTAAATCCTCCGTATTCTTTCATGTGTTATGAAGAGATCTCTAATCAAGATGTATGTGATGAAAAAAAGTGTTCCTCCCTTCCACTTTACTGTTTGATTTTATTAACAAAACTTATTTTCAAGCTTGATTAGAAAAGAAGAGCCCAAAGTAGATAATTCTATCATTTCTTTCACATAGCATTTCTCCAGTGATAACTCCACTGCAAAGCGTTGTGCTCTTTAATACCCCGATCAAAATCACATTCTCATCATGTTGGTTTTCCAAAGTTTTTCTTCCTTTTCAAAATTATTTTAATAACTTCAAGTATTTTAGACTTTCAGTTCAATTTTAGAAAACCTAACCAATTAAAACCACTGGAATTTTCACTAGAGATAGATTAGTAGATCAGTTTTTGGAAAATTGTTATCTTCAAGAGTTTCACCTTAACATGTTTCTTAAAATTTTTAAGTTCTCTGTAATGTTTTCTAGTTTTCTATATATAGGTCTTGTAAATTTTGTGGTGAGATTTATCATCACTTTATATTTTAATACCTTGTAGGTTGTGTATTTTGTTTGTGTTTGTCACAGTAAAGTAGAAGTACAGTTGCTTATTAATAAACATTTATGATTTTTAAAAAGCCAAGACAAAATCACATTCTTTAAAACACATTTTCCAATGGCTCACCTCTGTTATGACTACCTCTTCTTATAAGGTAAAATTATGATCCCTCCTCATAATAGTGCTGGTGCTTAGTAGAGTTCTTGGCATATAGCGGATGCTTAACAAATATTTTGAGTTACACTGGTATGTCTAATTAACCTAGCAGTAAGCGTTACTTAAATACTTCATTGTTTCTGAAGTTTCATCTCTTTCTAATCCACTTCTCTGAATTTTGATTGCACAGCTTGGCATTGTTGTTCTCTGATATTTTCACAGATGTCAGTACAGACAGTTATTTCTCAGGATCTGTTGGTGATTGGATCTATCGCCCACTGTGGATACCCAGCTTGGCAGGTGCTCAAATTTGTCATAGAAAATGACATAGTGTTTGCAGAAAACCTACGCAGATCCTCTCAATACTTTAAATGATCTCTTTAAATGATCTCAATACTTTCAATGATCTCACTTATAATACCTGTTTCAGTAAATAATTGCTACACTATATTCTTCAGGGAATAATGAGAAGAAAAAGGTCTGTGTATGTTCAGGACACACTGTTTTTCGTGTGTGTTAATATTTGCTATCTATGGCCTCAGAACCCTCAGACATGGAACCACAGTGTCAAAAAGTGATTGTATTTTTCCCTCTCTACATGGACTGTGAGCCTTGGAAACAGGGAAAAGTTCTTTAGAGGCCCTCCATTCCACTCACCTGACCCTCCAGACTGTGAGACATTTCTCCTAATTCCTAAATATTTGTGGGGTTTGAATATATTTGAGATTTTCATCAATATTTTCTTATTTCCTCATCACTCATTTTCTCCCAGTCAGGAAGTTCAGCTGACTCCAAACATTAACGCCTCAGGGAAGGATCGGGGCTCAGTGTGAAGCAGGGAATGTCAGTCATTGTGCTTATGTTCTCTGAAGTGCTCGGGTGAAGGGAGAAATTTGGGGTATTAAATAAAGGGTGAAATTCCCATGTATATACAGAGTCACTAGAGAAGTGGGGACGGTGGGTGATCCCCAGGCCTCCCTTTCACTGCCTCTGCATTAAAGAAAATGGGACAGGAAATGTAGAAAGGAGAGAGTTCTGGGTGTCTGTATGCAGGACAGAAAAGCCCCCAAAGGAATGGACACAGTCTTAGAAAAAGCCGCTACTCTCCCGATTGAGCTGGATCACTATAGCATCTCTGAATGCTTGGGACTTGGAGGAACAAGGATAGAGTTTAAAATCAGAAATTCAATTGATAGAACTTATAGAGAACGTACTTGCTGTACACTAGCAAAAAGAGCTTCGTTATGTTTCTGTTATGCCTAATTCATATGACCAAAGTACCTGTAACACTGCCATACTGCTCTGTATGTGTCTTTTTTTCTGGGTGACCTAATTGATATGTTAATCAAATGCTCCCCTCTGTAAAGAACTATAAATCCCTGGGAACTTCACCTAATCGATATGTTAACTATTGCTGCCCTCTACAAATAACAGATGTCAGCTAAAATTGAGTGCTAAAATAAGTTGACAAAGGATTGTTAATTCCTGCTAGACTTCTCTGTCCTCTGCAAAGGGAAACAAAGGTCTTCCTCATTCCTTAGCAGATTTCCTGATCCATGCCTGTCACCCCTTACTGTGTAAACTGTGCTTTCTACAAAAAGTCTGGAAAGTTTTGAGGGAGACACAGTTTTTACAAACTCCAACTGCACTGTGTGGCTGGGCCCGGGATAAAATAAATCAGCGCTGCTTTTTTAAAAAACATGTCTTGCCCCATTTTTGGACTCGAGATTGGGGACTCTGGGGGACTCGTTTGTGGATTACAAGAGTACTATTCATCAATATTTGAATACAAGGAATTTATTTCTGCTACAGTTGTTTGATTTATACATTTCATAGTTACAAAAACCTAGCAAAGTACTTTCCTGTCACATTCTAGGATGGAGGGAAAAGTTCGTGTGTCATTATGTTAAAAGGGAATGTATTATATATAATTTTAGATCCCAACTCAGTTACTAATTAGCTATGTAATTTTGATAAATTATTTTACTTTTTATGCCTTGGATAATCACATATTTAAAAATAGCTGAAAATATTATCATTTTGGGTTTGTGTGAAGATAAATTGAAATAATATGTATAAATACCTATTAGTGATAGCTATCATATTTTAATAGTATAAGTCTTTTTTAGGACTAAAGAATTTTAATATTTATTAGAGAAACTAGTCATGATCTTAAAATTTTGAGAAAACAAAAAAAGCTTTTTTTCTGGTATATTTAAATCTTTCAAAAATTAATGTTCCTAAAGAAGAATCACACTATTCATAGAAAAAAATAGACAAAAATAGTTCCCCAGTCAAAAAGTTCTCAATTTAAGAAATGTAAAATGGGAAGAAAGTCATTCATGCAGAGACTTTTTGAACAATGAAAGAATTGTAGCTAAAAACACAAACAAGTCATAAGTCACTGTGTGTTAGAATGGAGGCTGAATTAAATTGTATATATCCATGTACTATATACACATAGCAGAAAAGACTTTTCCCCAAGGTTAATTTATAACCTGCGTCAATGAAATCCAATTTTTCAATGATAGATAGAATGCCATATCTAAGAATGAAGAACTAAAAACAAGAGCAGTCAATGGCAGACTCCTGGCTTGTCATATGTGTCCCTGCAAAGAGTGATTGTTTCTCACAAGTGGAGGTGAAGTCAGGGACTGTCACGGTCTATTTGTAAGTAGTTTTGTTCATTTCTTCCACATTCACCAACATGATTAAATAATGATTTGACTCGGAACAGTCAGTTAGTAAATGTCTCTGAGTTTAGCACAGAGATAAGAAACACCACCAAGTCAGAAACAGAGAGGCCCCCCAGCGGGAAGCAGAGACCCCAGGAAGGGGCTGTCACCAGAGAGACATAACTGCAAGGCTGTCTGCGCAGTGTGCTTCTCAGCTCAGGGAAGTCCTAGCCTGTGGCTGGGTGGAGTACGGTGGAAGTCTCTCTTGAAGCCTGCTGTGAACCCTTTCTATCTGAGAAGATCCGCAGCTCATTGATAGATCACAGCAGTGTCCCCAGGTAATAAAGGCAGGCAAGTGTCAGGTAGTGGTTGATTCATCTCTTCAGGGACAGCCAGAGAGAAAGTAACCTAAATTATCCTTTCTAAATATACCAATCTCAGGAGATCACAATAAAGGATGTGTCAACTATTTTCTCTCTCTCTCTCTCTTTCTCTCTCTCTTTCTCTCTCCCGTCTGTCTCTCTATTTTGTTCTCTCTGTTCTGTAGTTCTTGATTTAATGCCTGCGGCATGGGCCTGGAGGAGAACCATTACCTGTGAGCCTACTACCATGCCGGCTGAAAATCAAGCACCCTTCCCCTGCCCGCCGCCTCCCCCGCATAGCTACTGGGAATAGATGTCCCAGCATCTCTTGGGAGGATGACCGTATGCAGTATAGCAAATGTTGGGGATTTCCTTCTATCTTCTGTTTGAAGGCAAAGGTTGTTTTCACTGTTTTGTTTTGTTATGTTTCTTTTGGTCTATTCAGTATTCTCAATTGGTTTTATAATGTTCTATTTTTGGTTTGATTTTGTTATACCTAATTGACTGGAAAACTATTGTGAAGATAATGAAATATACTATAGTATATTTCTATATAGTATATAATATATAGTATATAGTATATGGTATATAGTATATATTATCCCAGTATCCTGCTGTGAAATCCTGTACCAATTTCTCTGCATTGTCTCGATTGGCTTTGTTCTGTTTTGTGCTGTTGCATTTTTACTACTTTCAAAATAAAATTTAAAAAAAGGACGGTAAGAGTACATAAGTAGTATAGTAGTCATGATTCCCTGTTACATTGCTCTGAAGTCTTATAATGTCTGCATTCATTAGTTGGGATGGTTTTATCCTAGTTTGTTTGATTTTATTATCTGTGATAGTATAAACAGCTATTTTAAAGAAAATAAGACATTAGAATAGCCAGTGCTGGTTTAGTATCATCTTACTCTGAAGTCCTACTATGCTTTTGTTTTTCTGTTTCCTTTGGTTCTATCCTGTTATATCTTACTATATATTATTATGTGTAATAGTATAAACAGATTTTCATGGAAAATGAGATAATATAGTAGCCATTGTTTGTTCTCTGCTATTTGGTTCTGAAAGCCTTGTAATGCTTTCATTCTCTTGAATGGTTTTATGCTGTTTTGTTTTGCTTGATACTATGTACATGAAGCTATGCTCAACTATTTCAAAGAAAGAGGCATTATGGTAGTTACTGTTAATTATGAATTGTCTTGTGGTAAAATTCTGTGTTACTTGCATTGTTCTGATCTGTTTTGCTTTGTTATGTCCTCTTTTGTCTTATTCTCTTTAAAATTTAAAAAAAATTTTTAAAAGATACCAATCATAGGGCATATCTTAAGTGAACATAAACTCAGATTCTTTACCCCCATTACTTAACAGAAACCCAAATTATATAATTTTTTTCTAATATCTTGTTTCTAAGATAATCACAATTCTCCATTTCTTCAATTCTCCAACAATAGTTATTCTTGTGTTACAATGAATAATAAATCCAAATTGTTCAACCACAGGTATATTTCTGGTGGTCATTGTCTAGGTAACATTGACAATATCTTCATAGTAATCTTTTACAAATTTTCTTATCTTTTATAAAACTTGCCAGATCCTAAAATAACATATGCAAATAATAGTGACAGGTTTAATAAATTATATATTTTATTAATTTTATTGGCTTAACAATTATTCTTTAAGGGCTTTATATTAATCTCTGTGTTAATTATTAGAGATATTGCAACTCAGTTGCAGAGTGAGCTGACTCTGTAAGGACTGTGTGATGGGACTGCTCTGTATGTAGATTTATTGTGATAAAATTGAACACATTTGCATGTACCCACATGTATATAAAACTGGTAAAACCTAAACCAAGTTGGTGAATTGCTTAGATGCTGATTGTTGAGGGATTCCATTGAGGGAACAAAAGTACATATAGGATCTCTCCATATTATTTCTTACAACTACATGTTGGCTCTATAATTACCCTATAAAAAAGGATTTAAACATTATATAGCCACTGACATCATGTATGATACAGTCTACAAATAGTCTAATTAGTTATAAAAACACACAAAACACTATATACTAACTATTATAACATAATTGGGGAGAAAGCATTAGGCATATAACAAGAGAGATTAATCTGCATTGGAGAGTCAAAAAAGGCTTCCATGGGGTGTAACATTTAAAGTGAAGGCTAGCCGGGTATGGTGATACATGCCTACAATCCCAGCTCTCAGGAGGCGGAGGCAGGAGGATCACCGTGAGTTTGAAGTCAATCTGGGCTACACAGTGAGACCTTGTCTCAAAAATAAACAAATAATAAATAAAATAAGATGAAGGCTAAAAATGATTAGGAATTGGCAAACAAAAAAGGAGGTAAAAGAAAAACTTCCACTTTTGAAGAAGTGGTGTCTCAAGACAGAAAGAAGTGATTACCGGGAAGGTTGACAGAAAGTAATGCTGAAATATTGGTCCGGCAAGAGGTCACATCAGATCTTACAGATTATGTCACTTTGTCATCATGCCGTTGGATTTATTAAGCAAGACAGTCATGACGTCATATATGTCTTTTCATTTTTAGGTGGAGACTGGCTTGGTTAGGAAGGATACCCTAAATGTGCAGAAACAAGGAAAGAGAAGCAGATTAGTGATGACGTTTTGGGAATCAGGGGGGATAAATGAATGGATTCAAGACACCTGGACAGACTTGGTGACAGTTTGGACGAAAGGTGTGGGCGTCAGTGATTATGTCCAAAGCTGAGCGTGGATGTTGAGGTGGATGGAGGAATTATGTAATCTTCAGGTGTCCCGGGGGTTTGCGGAGGGGCCATAAGTTGAAGACAGAGGAGATCTTGAGTGAGGCAGGAGATGGTTAGGTTCAGTTTCAAAGTCAGGTTAAGATGCCCGTGAGGCTTCCAGGTGCAGAATTCAAAAAGGCAAAAAACCATCTCCAACTGGGACACAGAAAAAACCACGGGCCAAGGGTAAAAGTGTGAAGTCTCTGCCTCAAGACAATATTTCAAATCAAGAGGGGGTGTTGTCATAAGAAGAAGGTGGAAAAAAGAAGGAAACACAGGTAGCCCAGAGGAAATTCCTGATGACGTTTACAGATCAAGGAGAGGAGAAAGAGCCGGCAAGCATATTGGAGAGATACAGGAAATCCAAGGGGGATGCTGGGAAACACACAGACAAGAGAGTTGTTCAAAGGAAACAGAAAGCACTGCTAACATCTGCTGCGCCAAGCCTGGTGAGGTCTGCAGCGATCACTGGGTTTAACAATGTTCATACCATTTTTAATGGGGTGAGGAGAGCTGCACATTGAGTGGACTGAAAAAGCTTTTCAACCTTGAGATCCTTGCTGAGGGGACTGTAAAAAGAATTAATTGTGTTACGCACATGCACTGACTCTCTACAGTGAATGTAGTCATCGTGTACCATAAACATGCACTAATAATAATTAAAATTAAAAATAAATATATTTTCCAGATTTGATGTTGGATGGGAAAGATACTACAAAATATCATCAATCTGCTTTTCTTTACATTTGATTTGATAAATATAATTATTTTAAAAATTAGAATGAGATTTCATACTTATGAAAGTCTTACTATATGCCTGACATTGGATGAAATGCTAATAAAACCCTAATCAAAATGAGAAGTTCAGGGGAACTTGGAAAATGGCAGTACAGTTTATCTGAAAAAAATGAACATGGGAGGATAGCAAAGAAAATTCTGGGAAAGGAAACAAAAACTGGATCAAACCAACTGTAATTGTGGTTTGCAACAATAGAGAGCTCATTGGAAAAATCTCAAAAATAATCACAAGTTTGTGGCTTCTAGTCAATGGGGAAAAAAACAAGATTACAATAAAAAGTTTTGTGACACCTGAGTAGTCATTTAAAACATAATAAAATCAGATTTCTGTATAATTTTATCATCAAAATAGAGCAAAGATGTAAACATTTAAAAACTTAAAAACAATTAAATCAGACAACATTTTTATAATTTCATGCTGTGAAGAATTTTTAAAATATAAAATAATACTTATGTTTAGGTTGGCAAAAACATATAATGTATACATGTATACTCACACACAATGCCAAAAATAAATGAAAAACTAGGAAAGTATTGTCAATTTTTAGGACAAAACATTAAGCTTTTTAATCAATTAAAAGGCCCCCTTTTTTTTTTTATAAGAAAAGTAACACAATAGCATGGGAAAGGAAACGGACATGGTTTGTAGCCATGAAAAGATGACCAGTTTTGTCATAAATTTTAAAGAATAAAAATGAAAACAGTATGATCTTATTTTTTACTTACCGCATTCACAGTACCTTTGAGTACCTGTTATAGGCCAGGTATTTTTAACGTTTTTCTCCTGGGCACATCTTACATAATATAGCTTGTCACTGTCAGTTTTTAGGAACAAGATGGGTAGTGTGAATGACAGCAGATTCTTCTGTCTGATGTTTAAAAGGTAATTTTGTCCTTATTTTCTCTCAGCAGTCTTGTGTTTAATTTATACATCTTTTTTTCTACAAGAATATACAGTCTACAACTTGATTCTTTTCAAGTACTCCCAGCATAACTGTGTCCCTCCCATTTAATTATGTTTCATGCAATTGACAGTATTGCTTGGAGTACAAAGTTAACATTGGGTGTCGAAAGCAAATCTCATGAAAATCATAATCCTTTGGCATCTCTTTTATCAGCTGGAGACAAGAAGACTAATTGGAAAGGCTAGTATTTCTTCATCTCTTTATCTTTCATTCTCTTTCTCGACAAGTACCTACAGAGTGTAGGTAGCCCCAGCTAGTTCTGGGGTCACCGTCATGAACAGGCGATAAGAGATTTATTACCATTGCATCTTACTATTAGGGTCACAGGGTAGTACACTAGCAATATGAATTTTGTAATACGAATTTGCATTTGTGTCAAGTAACCAAAGCTTCCCTTGGCTCTGTTCTTTCAGTCTGGGAATAGCATTGTACTGTCCGGGGTGAATCGTTACTTCTGGGACTATAGTAAACACTCATTTGGTGCTGTCTGATCATCTATTTTATTTAATGACTCTTTCTAAATTATATGTCATACCTAAATACAGAGGGGTCATGGACCTCTTCCAAATTAGTTCAACTTTTCAACAACTCAGGATTGTCTAGATCTAAATGAATTGCTAGGAATGAGACATAATAAATATTCTATAATCAAGAAGATACAAATGTATGTTAAAAACACAAGAAACTTTAGCATATTTTCCAAATGTGTCCATTGAGCTCTTTCAATTAATGCTGAAAAGAACAAATATAAGTAAGTAATCAAACATGTAATTTAAAAGTCTTTGCCTTTTAAAACTCACTAAGCTATATATATTTTCTTGGGAGGGGTACATAATGTATACTGAAGAAATAAAATAATACCCCAGGGTGCTTTATACACTTACAAAATTATATTAGACTGAATCACATGAAATTGCTAAAACTTAATTTTTTTTTACCTAGAGTTTTGGGATTTGGTATAGTTTATCCTGAAAACATGGCATCATTTCATTTCTGAGAAGAAAATTTTTGAGTAATAAGTCAGTTACAGTCCTCTATATTAGCCAAACACTGTGGTAAGCCCCATATGACTTCAACTCAAGATTTTTACCTGAAGTCTAAAAATCTGAGGATGGAGTTGAGGAGGGTCTTTGGACATGGATGAAAAAAATATATATTTTAACTTTACTAACCTTTAATTGGAATTTATTTCTTTCAAATATAAACAGCAAACTTCAATAGCATTACTGGCTCTTTGTCAGCAAAATAATTGCACTTATCTTCATATGACTCTGTGTTGTTATAACTATCTCAAAATATCTTCACTCATCACAGACTTGAAATTTCTCATTGACACTGGACTCAGTCTTATGGTGTGTTATTCAATGCATTTATAACTAATTGTAAAATTGCTTTGGAAAATTTGTCACAGCTGGAAATAGAGTGATATTCTGTATGCTGTGACTTTTATTTTATGTATTTAAAACATTATGTTCCAAGAGCTTCCCCCAGATTGTCAAATTGGATTTGGCATAAATTGGCATAAAAAATTTAAAACCCTGACGTCACGATTCTGGTAGCTACTTTGTGTGGTAGGCGCTGCAAATAGTTGTGAATTATATAAGTCCACTTGAGAGTTATCAAGTATATGTGATTATGCAAAGGCAGTTTACACTGAGTAGAAACCATTCTTCCCATTTTGAATTTAATCTTTCCTGGGATAGTAATGTGTCAGCTATTGTGGGCAGTGGAAATGAACACAATTTCTATTGCTAGTCTGTAATGTTCAATAGGTTAGGTACATTAAATGCATTTTCTACTTAACAATATTTTCAGTTTACAATGGGTTTATCAAGACATAGCCCCATCACAAGTGAAAGAGCATCTATATCATCATTCATAATGTACAGAGAAGAAAAGTTGGTCACCTGCTACTAAATGGCACAAGGGGGTTTCATGGTGGAACTCTCCCCAAAGTCCAGCTCTTAACCAGGGTCTGCACCTGAACCTCTTCTAAGAAAATAACCAATGAAGATAGGATTAGTAAAGATACAGATGACTATTAAATAATACTTCAAGAAGATCTCAGAAAATGGAAAGTCTCTTGTTCATGGAGAGGAAGAATAAATATTGTGAAAATGGCCATTCTCCCAAAACTGTTATACAGATTCATTGCAATCCCAATGAAAATACCATCAACAAGCCTCATAAATCTAGGGAAATCACTCCTAAAATTCATCTGGAACCAGAAGAGACCTAGAATAGCAAAGTCAGTTCTAAGGAGCAAAGGCACGGTAGGAGGTATCACAATCCCTGACTTGAAGTTATACTACAAAGCAACTGTAGTAAAATCAACATGGTACTGGAATCAAAAAGAGCCGAAAATCAATGGAATAGATTAGAAGATACAACCACAACTACAAACACACTCAACCACCTTATCTTTGATAAAGGGGCCAAACATGTTCACTGGAAGAACGACAGTCTCTTTAATAAATGGTGATGGAAAAACTGGCTGTCTATATGCCGAAAATTAAAACTAGACCCATGTCTATCACCATGTACTAAACTAAAATCTAAATGGATAAAAGATCTGAATATTAAAACAGAAACATGAAATTTATTGGAAGACAAATTGGGTAAAAACCTTGAAGACATAGGGGTAGGTAGAGAATTCATGAACAGCACTCAAACTGCACGGGATATAATTCCCACAATCAATAACTAGGATGATGTCTTATTAAAAAGTTTCTGTGTGTCAAAAGAAATCTCCAGCATAGTGAAAAGAAAACCCACAAACTGGAAAAAAATTCAGTGAACTGTGCCTCAGACAAAGGACTTCTGTCTAAAACATATAAAGAATTTTTAAAAATCAGACCCCCAAAATTCAAAGACCCAACCCAAAAATGGGCATCTGAGATGAATACAGAGTTCTCAGATGAAGAAATACAAATGGCAAATAAATACATGAAAAAATGTTCATCATCATTAGTCATTAGAGAAATGCAAATTAAAACAACATTGAGATTCCATTTCACTCCAGAAAGAATGGCCAGGATCAAGAAAACAACCAACAACAAATGCTGGAGAGGCTGTGGGGGAAAAGGAACTCTACTGTACTGTTGGTGGGAGTGTAGACTGGTGCAACCGCTGTGGAGGTCAGTCTGGATATTTCTCAAAAAGCTGGGATTGGAAGCCCCATTTGACCCAGCTATTCCACTCCTAGGCATATTCCCAGAAGAACTGAAAACATCATACCACAGCGATATATTGCACCCATATTTATAGCAACACAATTTGTAACAGCCAGATCTTGGAAACAACCTAAGTGTCCATAAACTGAGGAATGGATAAAAAAGTTGTGGTATTTTTATACAATGGAGTACTACTCAGCTATTAAAGAGTGATCACACTGAGATATTTATAAAAACAATCGGCGCAACTTGAGACCACACTCATCAGTGAAATAAGTCAAACTCACATGTATAAAAACCATATAGTCTCCCTAGTGTAAGAAATGGTGAGAGTACATAAGATTTTATGGTAATCATGATTCCCCATTATATTCCTTTGAAGCCTTATAATGTTTTCATTCATTAGTTAGAATGGTTTTGTCCTGGTTTGTTTGATTTTATTATCTGATGGTATGAACAGCTATTTTGAAGAAAACAAGACATTATAATAGCGAGTGCTGATTTAATTTCATCTTGCTTTGAAGTCCTACCATGCTTTTGTTCTTATGTTTCCTTTGGTTCTATCATGTTGTATCTTGTTGAATTTTATTATGTGTGATAGTATAATCAAATTTTTTATGGAAAATGAGATAATATAGTAGCTGTTGTTTATTTTCTGTTGTTTGATTCTGAATGCCCTGTAATACTTTCATTCTCTTGAATGGTTTTATACTATTTTTTTATGTTTGATACTATTGTATATGAAGCTATGCTCAACTATTTCAAAGAAAGAGACATTATGGTAGCTACTGTTAATTACGGGTTGTCTCGTGGTGAAATACTGTGTTGCTTACATTCTTCGGTTCTGATCTGCTTTGTTATGTCCTCTTTTGTCTTAATCTCTTTAAAATAAAAGAATTTTTAAAAAACAAATAATACTTCAGTGAATCTGATGTTTCCCTTGTGCTTCAGCAAAGATTATACAACAATCCATTTAAAAAGCGCTGACTTACAATACACACAAAAAGGTATTAATTAAAAAAAAAAGCGGTGTTAGATAATAGCCATCTGTGAGGTGGATAAATTCCTCTGAGATACAGAGAAGGTCCCAGAGAGAGGTGAGAAGCGACCAGAACAGAACAGCTTGTCTAGCACATGTCAGTGTGACAAACTAGAGAAATTTCATTTTAAAAAAATTTTGGTGGCAATTGCTTTTTTTCTATCTTTTTAAAATTCTTTTTTCCCCATCTCATTCATTTCCCAGTTTAATTTTATATCCTGTTTCTCTGCATCCCAGCCAGTTTCAGTTTGAAACATTAGCAGATATATCAGGTTATATCAAATGGAGTTCAAGCTTGTACATTTGAGCAGCCACTTGGGTTTCCGGTGGTTTTCACACATGACGGAAAGCAACAGAGAATAAAATGTGAGGCGGGATTCGCCACCTAATCAGGAAAGCCTGGAGATTCCCCCATGTCACTTTTAATACAGCGCCACCTCCATTCATGGACTCACCGCTCTCCATGATTCTGGTTACAAACCAAACTGCACGAGGACTGAATCCATTTTTCCCACAAAGTCACCAGCAAACCTATTCATTGAATTTGATTTGATTCTCATCCAACTTGCTTTATGATGAGAATCATGGAAAGAATCAAGCTCACGAACTGAGGTACCACCACACCTCCATTATTTAGTAATTCATATGCCAGATCCTGGGATCGGTCCAAGTGCCCTTCTGCTTACCAGCGTACATAGATACTAACAAATATTCCCTCAAACCCTACCATTTTTATTTATGTAACAGTTGATGTATGTAAGGTAACTGTCTTTAACTGAAGAACACTGAGGGTCCCCAGGACACCTCACTATTAGTGGAAGGCTATGGATTGGAAACAGCCCCTAAAGGAAGCTTGATGGTAAACTCAGGCTGTTGCTATTTAAGTTCTTGGTTCACTCCTAAGACTGACGATTTAGAGACCATGACTGTTCATTTAATAACCATGTGCTTAAATTACCACCTGCCATTTCTTAGAGAGATGCTTTTGGGTAAATGAACCTTTCTATGCCCCAGGTTCTTCACCTATAAAATAAAACTGATAACATTATTCTCTTTATAAAGGCTGTTGTAAAGCTCAGAAATGTTTGTAAAGTGTGTAACTATCATTCAATGAAAGTCAGCCATTTCTGTTAGAACTAGCATCATTATGCTCTTTGTACATCTGCTTCGCCTAAGTCCTCAGACTACAAGTAGACTCCATTTTCGGGGAAGAAAGAAAGGGTTGATAACGCTGACATTTTGACTATCTAGTGTAGGTTTTTGGTTTGGTTTGATTTTTGTGGCGTGGAAGGTGATAGGCAAATTTCACTGGTTATTTGGAGAGTCATAAAAAGCAGGCTAACAATGGCTGACTCCATCAGCAATAGAAACACATGCTTCCAGAAAAGCATCCTGTAAAGTGGCATGAAACTGATTTCAAAGGTTCTGCGAGTTAACATAAACTAGCAGCCCTTTGTAAAGCTGTGGTGATTTGAGTTTTATTCTTATACCATTCTTGAAGCTCATAACCCAGGATCAGTGCACAGTTGAAACCATGTGACATCAATGAACATCTGATCATTGAATTTGATGGACTCAAGATGCAGAAATTAGACAGTATTGAGCACTTCATGTGTATCAAGCATTATGTATAGAACTTTTTAAAAACATTCTATCTTATTATCCAGAAACTCTATGAAAGAGGAGTTGAACCAAATTTAGAAAAACTGAATTGCTTGTCAAAAATAACATGCAGTCATAAGGGGCTGCATCAAAATGCAAAGACCAGTCCAATGAAACAGCAGAGTTCAAGTTGGTCACCCTGGGTCAGCGGCAGGGTGACCCACTTAAAAAGTACCACCCCCTCCACCACAAAGCAATTTAATTTATTATTGCTGAATTTTCCAAGCCCACTTAAGATTAAAGTAAAATTTTTATCTTATTAGTACCATAATCTTTGTTAAAATTACCAAGAATCTGTAACCTTATAATAAATGCTACGTTAAAAGTTAAACAAAAATTAGAAAGTGAGTGAACTGAGTAAAAAGAACATGTTGAGACTCTGAGAACTTGTCATTTGTCAAAGTCCACAGGAGGAAAGGTGCTGTCTTTCCGCAGAACCCCGGGTTCTCCAGATGAGGCAGAGGAGGAAAGTAGACATCCAGAGACTCTGAACAGTGAGGGCGCAGAGTCTGGGACGAAATTCTCAGGGATCTCCTCATTAGGCTGGTAGCTTTAAGACTTCACCCTCTCTGCTATTTGACACTCATGAATCCTACTGTAAATCACAGCCGGGATTATAGTAGGCTGTGTATCAACCATTTCATAGCTCTAGTCTATCTACCTAGGACTCTCTTTTACTTAAAAATGAATGTTCCCTAGTACGTACTCTGTGCTGACTTTTTTGAGTAAAAGTCAGTTGAACTTTGAAAGTGATGTGGACTCATTCAATAAAGCTAGTCCCTGAAAGTCAGCCATAAATGAAAATGCATGGCCTACAGAATTTATCTTCATTGCTGATACATTCTATTTCTCATCGGCGTTTTCTGCCTGAAGAAAATTTCCTCTTAAGAAAATCAGGTTCCATTATGATGGTCATTTATTTTTTTGGTTCAGTCAACAGCCCGGGTTTGGGTTATTCTGGGTTTCTTTTGGCAGTGGCCATGTCAGAGAGAGTGTGTCCTTTAGGATAGGAAGGATATGCCACCAGAGGAGATTCACATGGCACGGCTCCCAGGCAGTCCTCCTGCCTGCTGGCAAACAACCTTCAAAGGAAATTTCCAGCTCATGAATTTGCCACAGGTCAGCTGGAAAGTTGCGAAACTGGCCACTTTACTCCTGAGATGTGAGTATGAACCGTTTCAATTACACAGTAACGGAATATCCAAAATAAAAGCCTTTTCAACACAGGTAACCAAAGAAAGGCCAACTCGCTCTCCTCTCTGGGATCATTTGCCTTCTGTATGACACAGACGGAATAGAGTGTCCCTAAGAGATCTCGTGGCACTGGTGTTGACTCAGCCAGGCCAGAGGCTAGTGACAAAATAATCTAATTCCACAGCCATTTAGAGCCTTTGCAAGCAGAAAAATGACAAAAGAATGTGTTGAAGATCTCGGAGTCACTCAGATTTTAATTTCATCTCTCTGGAGCTTCTTTTGGGAGTGTTTGCTCTTTGCTATCCAAACGACATTTGCAATAGTACAAAAATCTTTATTTAGATAAAGAGCCGGGAAGAATGGCAAAGTTACAAAGCAAAACCCAGCAAAATCTTGCTGACATCCAAATCACTGGAACCTTATTCTTTGATACAACTCGTTGTTCCCCTAGAGAACTTTGAAGCAAGAAGAGACCCTGGTGTGTCATTCAGTCATGTGATGATCAACATATTGACTCGCTGCTCAGCCATCATTTCAAAATCCTCACCTAGTTTTGAAATCCCAGAAGGCCACATCTGTCCTTGGCCGAAGCATACCATTCTCCTTAGTATAGCAGGCCATCGTGATGGAGGCAAAGTGCAATGGGCCCAGGTCAGGAGGGGAAAAAAGTGATTCACATCAGTGTTATCTTAGTCCTGGCTTCTCGTGAGCTAACTTATCTTATCTACCATGCACCTTGACAAGTTTTCTGCTTCTAGGAGTCTGGTTATACACTGCATTGTCTAAAGCTCTGGGGTGATAAATGCTTTCGCTCTCATAAAATTTATTTTTAAGATTTCATCAATGTCAAATAAATGTTTTAAAGAGATAGAAGTTTTACTTAGGTAATTATTAAACAGATTGGGAAGGTGTGTGACCTGATGATGCCAGGAAAGGCTCAGCTCAGGAAATAATCGTCTGCTCTCAGCTACAGCAAAAGCTGATCCCCACTTCACCTCCAGTGGTGGAGGGAATCCACTTTTAACCATTGCTTCCTACCCATTATCTGACCTTGACTTCACGGGAGAAAGAAATGGCAGATTCTACAGGGGGAAGTGCTTTGAAAAACTTACCCTCGACCATGCTAACAAGTGAGAGATGCCAAAGAGGAAGCGACAGAGACCAGCACGTAGAGCCACCCATTGGTTTAAAGATGTTCCCATTAGGAAGTACAGTTTCAGAGAGAGCCCGATTCCAGAGTTGCCGGGAAGAAACAGCAAGGAGAAGGGGACAGAAAGCCGCTGGCTGTTTCTCAGGAAGAAGAGACAAAGTGAAGTCAAGGCTGTCAGAGCCAGTGAGCTCTCCTAGAATGCTGACAAGGTACCCCCCACCCGCCATGTTTGAAGACGGCTAACAGCAATGCCTGGCAACTGTCATGCCTTTTAAAGTTCATTTGAACTTTCACATCCTTGATCCAATGCCCAATAGAAGGCGAGTGTGACTTAGGAGCTGGTTGTTTCCCATGTGCTGATGAAATTCTTGAGACAGAGGAACAATCAGTGACTCGCTCATGGTCACACGGCCAGTGAGTGACCGAGCTATGACTCGAACTCATAACTTTAGATTGCTGTGCTCTTCCAGGACCAGAGTTGCTGCAACAGCCTACTGCTAGGCTGTACCCTACATTCTAGGGCGCAGTACAAACACGTAAGGCCTTCGAGTGGAATATAACCTCTCAGACAAAGGATGGAAGGGAGTAGGAGGCTTTGGATGCGATCCCCAGTCTTCTAAACCGAATTAATTTGATACTGTTATTCTCTATGACAAGAAAGTGTTCTCTGCACACAGGTATCTGAGTTCTAGCAACACTCTCTCTTTTCCATGACTTTTCTCCTAATCGAAGCAGAGCCGAGCTGAAAACTCGAGTGAGGAATGCTTATTCATTGCATGCTGATTTTCTTAGTGCCTTTTTTTTTTCCTGAGGGGCTGACTTTAGCTGAGGTTGTGCACAGCAGCAGGCCGTGTGGGAAAGGCAATGACTGTGGTGTTGCAGCTTACATCAGCTGACTAGTAAAACTTCCTGACAGCACACTTACTGCGTGTTGTAAAACCCCTGGACATGTACTTAGGGAGAGCTCTTACGGCCACAATTACACTCTCTGTGCCCAGAAGTTCTTTTCAGCCAAGCCATTGGCATCATTGGTAAAGGGAACATACTTGGCAGAAAAACTTGAAATAAATGCCAGGAAAATCAAGCGCATTTTGAAGATCCACATTTTAAAAAAGTAGGTAACATTAATACCAGTAACCTTTCTCACTGTTATCAAAATGACACCCTCTTAGGGTTCCCTGTAGGCGATTTGATGGGCGTTAGTTCAGGTCGGACTTTGTTAGGAACTTCCTACCAGAATGGGCCGAATATGTTATTTCTTTTCCTTTGCTTTTATGCACAAACCAGCACGCTCCTCCCCTTCGTCTGCCCCCCACTCCCGTCCACTCCCCTGAATGCCTCTCCGAAGGTCACCAAGAACCCCTGTGCTTCGCTTCATTCTCCCTGCAGACTTTGTTCTTCCCTGGGCACGGCAGGCAGCACTACAGATCTTCTCTGATCATCTCAAAGTGCTTGTTGGCTCCTCTTCATCCTCCAAGTGCTGAATTCAAAGATTTTTTACTTTAGAGTGGTGTTTACAAAACTCGGTGCCATCTAAGACATAAATGTTACTGTGTAAATTTATATTTCAACAACTCTAACAAGGACAACATTTTCCCCATGATGTTAGAAGTGCTGTGGTCCAGGGGTGCCAGGTGAAGGCTTCTCCCCCAGAAGCTCCTCCTCCTTGGTGTCCTTCATTTCCTCTTTGTACTTTTCATCATAAATCCCCTGTAACATAGACTCTGTTAGGGCCTCACACACAATTTGGTGATTTCTCAATCTTAGATTCCCTGAGTTCCAACTCAATATTTCTCATATTTACTGGGTTTCTCATATTTCTCATATTTACTGAGAGTTTCTCATATTTACTGGGATACAGTATGATATTCTTAGTCTGGTTTTTAAAGCTCTGCATGACTGAGTTCCAACACTTTTTCATGTTCTATTTCCTAAGATGTCCTTGTACACACACCAAGCTCCACAAACTTCAGTAGTCTTGCAGGGCCTCGTGTTCTACCAGCTTAGCTCCTGGCTTGGTTTAGGTCCTCTTCCCGTAGAAAATGCTTCCCCTAAAATAGTTTGGCTGGTTAATTAATCTCCATTCTGTAGATGCAGCCCCTGATCATTCCTCTCAGTATAAATTGGTCTTTTCCCTGGCACATCTTTGGCATGTGACTTAATAGACTTAGTGACAAATTTGAAATTATTTACGTAAATGTTTGACTTTTTATATAAAGAGGGTAGACAGGAACTATGTCTCATTCGTTAGTATGAACCCCACATCAAAATTCTAAAGAACTTCCCCAGAGAAGCAACTCAATTAATATTCGTTGAAGTAAATTTTACTTAGAATGTGGGTGGGATGGCGTACTCGAGAGCCTGAGGCAAGAGGATCATCTCAATCTCCATGAGTTCAAGATTAGCCTGGGTAATACAGCAACTCTGACTCAATTTTTTTTCCTTTCAATTTATACCATAATTGAATTCCATACAAGTAAAGCGTAAATTGAGGTTCACATCTTTAAACGAGAATTGTGTATTATAGATACCAGTAGGTACTATTCTAAATTGCTATTTAAAGGATGCCCCAAAACATTTCCCCAGCCTAAGTTTTAATTTCTACTACATGCAGTTGAGCCACTGCTCTCTCTGATGTAGCAGAATACAAAGTTCACACTTGGCCATCCGACCTGGACCTGCACCTCTGTGACAGACACAGAAAGGTTACTGGACCTTTCGAGTTTAAATGACTTTAGGCCTCTACACACAATCCTTTATGAAAATAAAATATATTTTCCTGAGATTCAATACTAAGAGTTTTTCTATGCATTTTAAATAGGGATGTGGGATTAGTTCCCCAGTATAAATTCTCTTAGTGTCAAATGGAAAAAGCAAAAACTACAATTTTAATTTAGCAGAATTTCAGAGCTTTGGTCAATGAATGGGAATCCACTGAGCATTTTCTTTAAAGTTCAAGACACCCATGGAAGCCATCGTGGTGACCATCATGGTGATCATCATGGTGACCATACCAGCACTCTGGGAGGCTGAGGCAAGAGGATAATGAGTTTGACCTGAGCCTGGGCAAGTACTTAATAAAGTACTTTAATAAAGACCTTGACTCAAACTTTTTTAAAAGGACTGGGGCTGTAGCTCATGCCAAAGGCTTGGATTCAATCTCTAGTAAAATGCGCACGCACACACGCTCACAAAGAGAGAGAGAGAGAGAGAGAGAGAGAGAGAGAGAGAGAGAGAGAGAGCCCATTGAAATATACTCTTTATTTCTAAAGCATTTAGAGCCCCAAGAGAAGGGGGCAGAACTGAGGTGTGAAATAGTTGTAGACTGCCATCCTCATGGTGAGGAATAATGCCTCCTAACCTAGAAAAGGGAGAGCGCCCCTTGGGCTGGCATCACGGACAAACACTTCCAGAGCACAGTCTACGTGCCTTGAGAAAGAGCCTAAATGAGATGGCCAGATTTGAGCTCCTGTGGCTGCTACACCAAATTAGCACGGAGTGGGTGGCTTAAAGCCAAAGACCTAAATAAATGGTCAATATTCAGCCCTCCAAAGATAGATAATAACTAAATATTTATGTAAGATAATAAGCCCTACCCACAAATACCTGCATCCTTACAGTGTTCATAGTGTGTTATTGGGTGAATGGATGTCTGCAGAGGGTTATTTATCCTCATTCCACCAAATGATTGAAAAGTGCTTTGTAATTGAAAGTGTATGAAGATTAATTAAATATCCAAGTTTTTATATTAATTAGTGTGTGAGATTAATAGACCTGGTTATTTCAAGTAAATTCCTACAGTATTATTTTCTAAATACTCTGAAAGAACATAAAGCAGTATTTGAGAGTGACAGAAATACTTAGCAATTAGTAACTTGCTATCTCCTGGAACCCAAACTGAACATTTATTTCTATGAGGATTTAGAAAACGTCCATTGGAAGACTTTAATCGTTGTGGCTGTGGTCTTGCATGTGCTCCTCAAACAAAATGGTGCGAATAGGCCATGGCTTTTCGAGAAAGCCTCTAGCTGGAGAAGGAAGAGCACTGATTGTGGTTTTATTGTGTTCACATCATGTGACACACACTATTCGTTTTAGTTCGCGCGAAACTTATTTGGGAGATGCATATTTTAGCTTTTGATTCCTTTTTAAAAAACAGTTAATTTTTTAAAAGATGTTTTTAATATAACAAAGCATCTGGGTTTTATGCCAAATATAGTGTAATAAAATCCAAAGTATTTCAAACGGGAGTACTTTTACTCTTGAAAACTGCATGGGTTTTCTTTTGTATAGTCACTTTGTTTTGTATCCTGTTCACAAAAGAACCATACCTAATAGCCACCTGATTCATCAGACAGCGATGGCGAAGACGTGATTTCACTGATCACCAGAGAGCTTGGGGTTTTGACTACAGACCGTCTGACAGAAGGAAGCCCTTATCTTTGGTGAGGTGAGATCTGCATTGGGAGAGGGTTTAAGAAGCAGGGAGCCTGCCCTCCCCCAAAATGTACTCAGGAAACGTTTCTAACAGCCTTGCACCAGGTTGCAGATTTTACAAGTGAAGAGAAAGTGAAATTCCCAAAAACTCAAAGTAATTCAGACACAGTTTTGGCTGCCAGAACAAACTTCAGACAAAAAGGTGAAAGGATCCAAGAAAGCAGGCAATGCAGTTCCCAGAAAACCAGATGCAGCGGTGAACCTCATCTTGTGTGGATTTGGCTCCAGACATCAGTGTGTGCACTGGATCTTTGGGGAGGTGAGAGAGAGAGAAATAGGGATTAATAATTTCCAGATCCAAGGCTGTGGGGAACACTCTGGTCCACTGGCCATTAGTCAGTCTTTATTTTCTCCTCCTGTTCTGTGTCTTGGCTAAATTATGTTTGTAAGTTTTGTTTAAAGCATATGTTGTCCTTTTTCATTATTCTTTTGAGATCTGCTCCTTCTCGATGGTTTTAAATTGAGCACTTGCTCTGAATTTGAGCTAACTGGAGGAAGGACAGTTTGTGGAGTATTGTACTGACTTTAGTGTCAGGAAAACCTATCTCTAACGTAAACATCCAGAGCAAATATGTGTATGCAGAGTAAACACACAAAGCAAAAACTTGCCTAAAATAGCTCTTGGGCAATTAATTCATAATAAATAAAAAGAGCAATACAATTATAAGCATTCTTGGGAATTCAATATGCTGTAGGGCTTTCATAGATTAATCCAATGAAAATTATTAGAATTTTAAAAATTTTAGTTCATGGCACTCTCACCAGAAAATATTTTTAAGTGCTTTTCTTTAATATTTTCAGGAGTAAGCTACAGATTTTACGTATTTGTGTTTTAAGAGGAGGGTTTTATTGTCTAACTACCATTTTCCAAAATGTTACAAAGAAATCCACAGACAAAAAACACACACAGATATGTTCTGTGTCACTAGTGGCATGGTTTTAAGCGCTTTTAGGTAAGATATGTATCCCCCCAATTTGCCAAAGGCCAACCACTCCCTATTATTTTCTTATTGTACATTTTATGTCGCCTTCTTGGCAAAGAAATGCATTTAATTTTCCTGCTTACCCAAACTGTTAGGAGACTTAAGATGACGATGATGACAATGGTGGTGGTGGTGGCGGTTGTAATTAGAGGTTCTGATGGTCTCTGGACTAAAGACTGCCACAGTGACAGCGGAATATTCAGACACAGCATGAGACTGAGGAGTGGGAGCTGTTTATTATAGATGAACAATCACAAAGCAAACAACATAGTTTTGCTGTTGTTGTTGTTATTGTTGTGTAGGGGATTAAACCTAGGGCTTCGTATATGCTAAGCAAGTGCTCTACCACTGAGCTACATCTCAACCCAAACCTGACTTATTTACTCACTTCTTTGTTGATCGGAGATGGGAGTTTTTCTGTGAAGCCCAGGCTTGCCTTGAACCTCTAGATTCAGCAGATCGTCCTGCCTCAGCCTCTCAGGGCTGGGAGTACAGCAAGGCACCACTATGGTCTGCTGAAACAAAACGCCTTTATAAAAGTGAGGTGGAATTTTATTCTAGAAGTAAGATATGAATTAAGATGGTACCCCAGAGGTGTACAGAAGTCTTTTAAAAATCTTTCTTGTTGAGCATCTGCCCAACAAGACACTATCTACATAGTTAACAATAGCTGCTTGTTAAATGAGCATTTCTAAATATATTCTTAAATTGTAAATCATTCGTATATTTTACATATCAAATTTAAAGAGTCTTCAACCTGTCTCTAGCTACCCGCTTTCCTTATCAGCACCAATAAAGTGGAACCTCTTTGGAAGCTTCATTAAAGTATTAATTTTCATTTCTTTCTCACCCTGATACCAGCCTTCCTTCCACCTTTGATTATGATCTTTAATTAAAATGCAAATAGTTTGATATTACAAATAGAACGTTTTCAGACATTTACTTCTCTTTTTGAGACAGGCCCTCACTCGTGCTGACTGGCCTTGAATCCCTGTTTGTAGCCCACACTAGCCTCAAACTCACAGCAATCCTCCTGCCTCAGCCTCCTGGATGTTGGGACCACACCTAGCAGACAGCTCCTTCTCAATGTAAAATACAGCAAGGTGAGTGGGGTGGCCTATGACTGCAATCCCAGCACTTGGGAGGCTAAGATAGGAGGAGCACTGGAAATTCAAGTCAGCCTGGGCTACACAGTGAACTCAAGACCACCCTGAATTATGCACAAGGAGATCCTGTCTAAAAAAAAAAGAAAGAAAAAGAAAAAGAATCCAAACAAATAAACCAAAAACTCCACTGATATCAATGTAGAGCACCTACATTTGAATGGTCAGTAAAAACCAGCAGCACAGGAACTCAATGTGTACCAATAACTTTTTATGCTGGGGAGGCAAGAGTGTATGGGCCAGTTCTTACGAAAGGAGGGGAAGGAGCCGCACCAATATCAAGGTTTTCTCATAAAGCCCACCTATTCAAGTTTCGTTCTTTCAAATTACAAGCTTTCCAAAATAGTTCATCCTCACGCTTAAGCCTTTCTTTTTCAAAGGAAATTTAATTTTAAAATAATGGTGTTTTTTTCTAATTTGAATTACACAAAGAAGATTAATTCTTGTTTGCTTCTAGAACATTTTAAACTTTTTTAATTTTTATTTTAAAGAGAGAAAAGAAAAACAGAAAAGTCAAGAAAGCAAACAATTAAACAAACAATTAAAAACAACAAAAACAAAAAAGCCATGTAGGTTTTCAAAACAAGATAAGAATTTAACAATGATTATTATATTGTATATTGTTGTCTTCAAAATAGTTGTTCTAGTTATCAGATACAGGAATAAAACAAAACAGTGAAACAGAACAAAACACTGGATTTCAAAGAAGAGTCAGAAGGAAATTCCCCATAGATGTTGTATTGCATACTGTTATCCTCTAAATAGATGCTCAGACTACCAGTTTTAGGCCTGCAAAGTCAATCAGACAATACAAGCATTAAGTTATTTTTTTAACTTCAGTTGCTATCATTTCATCCTGACTTTAGCTCATTGCTGGGAATGGGGAATGCAAAGGGAGATGTGGGGGTGTCTTAGTAACTTTTACTCATCGCTGAGACAAAATACCTGATGCTCAAAGTTAGGGAAGGAAAGGTCTATTTCTTACAGTTTTTGGAGGTTTCAGTCCATACTCAGTTGGCTCCAAGGCAGGGTGGCATGGCGGGCTGCAGTTCATGGCGGCTGCAAACAGCAAGGTGGAAACCAGCAAGAGGGAGAGACACCTTCTTCCTGCCATTACATCACATCCTGGCTCCACCTCTAGATGGGTGTAGCACTCACACCACCAATCCAAGCGTTAGACAATGAACCAATCACAAATGCTAAATTAGGTTGAGTCCATAGTTCGTGAGGCTTGGGGGCCACTGACCTAAACCATGATAGGGGATTGCTCTTCTTGTCCAGCCCATGCAGCAGCTGGCTCATGGAAAGGCATGGTTTGGCTTCTTGCTTTTCACCTTCCTCATGGTGGCTGCTGCTAGTAGAACTTTAAGGAACTCCACTTTGGAAGGCTGAGCTAATGCATTTTCAGAAATCAAGACAACATTGAATAGAATATTTGTACTCATTTCATATTGAAAATCATTTTATTTTAATAATTATGTATGGGATTTCCAGAACACGAGTAAAAATTTGTACCAGTGATATAGTGAAAATGTAGTTTACATTAGGTAAGTACAAGTTGCCAAATCTGTCTCTTTTCTCACATCTAGGCTTTCTCAGTGGATAAGGAACAGACAAGTAGCCTGATCTCTCAGTGTTGAAAAAATCTCTACTCAGACATCTTGGTTATTTTTCTCTCCTTGCTAAGGCAAAATACTTGATACCCAAAATGAAGGAAGGAAAATTTCATTTAGCTTACAGTTTTTGGAGGTTTCAGTCCATACTCAGCTGGTTCCAAGACAGGGTGGTGTGGCTTAGGGACAGTCATTCATGGCAGCTGCCAACAACAGGGGTGAAATGGGCAAAAGGGGAAAGCTCACCTGCGTCCCTCCCTTCTGTTACATGCTGGTTACCTGCCCCTGGGCAGAGCAGCACCCACACCGCCAATCCCAGTGCTAGGCAGCAAACCACTCACAAAAGCTACACTCAGCTGCCCTCAAAAGACCACCCCTCATGACCCCAGGAGGCTTTGGGGGACATGTAAGCACAAACCATAACATAAGCACATAGTACCAAATAAGCCTGCATTCCAAGGAGAGTAAACATACATTCTACTATTCTGTTTCCCATTATTTGATTCTATACAAGGCTATTAGAAAAATAAGACTTGGGCATTGATCATAGTAAACCCACTGTGAGGAAGTTTCCCCTCACACAGAAAACCTTTCAAAGCTACAGTACACTACCTAATAAATTACCCATCCCAACCTTTTGTCTTCCATTGGCTGATTCCACTCACATTTGCAGGGCATTTAATGCTAGGGTTGGGCACAAGCACTGAGAATACTGCAATGAATAAGATACCTTCTGACCTCCAGAAAGGTACAGCTCCTGAGAAGGATGGACATGTGGAGATAGGTTGTCACTAGGAAGAACTGAGAACACTATATTTGAAATTAATCAAAGCATCATTAGAAATAAGAGTTAACCTGCCACTAGGGAAGTTTATCTTGGAGACATAGACATGTAGTGCCATTCAAAAGCAAGGGAATCAGGATTACACAGTGTAGGCTGAGCTCTAATTACAGGCCCCGTGAGCACAAAAGAACCACCAAACACAGCTTCTATTCTTCTGTGGGAAGAGGAAGACAGACTGAGTCACCTCAAGCACAAAATTTAGAGAATTTTGTCTTCACTTTTCTAGCTGTAACCTCTAATCCTTCCATTCTTTATGAGAACCACGTTTCCTAGGACACAGCTCACATACATATTTCCAACTCTTTTCTTTACAGATACCAGAAATGGTTTGCATCGTAGTTTTCAGGCTCCGCCTACTATGGCCAGTCTTCAATTTGGGCTGTCCAGCAACTGAAGACTTTCCTGTGTTGGAAAAGCATCTTATTTTGTGAATCTGAGGAAAGAGAGAGGAAAGGGGGAGCTAGATGCCCCCTTTCCGTACTTGTATTGTCAACTTGCTGGCTTGCTGGCATGAGGAGTGGATAACCATGTGGGCCAGGAGAGTCCAGAGGAGTAACAGCAGGGATGTGGGGGTTGAGATGCCCGGGTCATGCCCAGTAATATGGTTTCTACAGCGTGATCTGATTCCCAGACCACTATGTGTTGGCTTCTTCTTATGCACAGAATGAGTATCTATGAATGTGACCTTACTTGGGATCTTTCCAGATTGTCAGATAAATATTAGCATAGATCTTCACTGAATGGCTATATCCTTATTTTAAAAAAGCTAAATGTAGACTCAGAGTCAGATGTACATATAAGAAGAATATCACATGAAAAAGAAGAGGTTTGAGTGACAGGTCTAGAGACCAAAGAATGCCGAATACTGTCAGCAAAGCCTCAGAAGTTAGGGAAAAGGCCTAAAACAGATGTCCTCAGAACTCACCTTGCTTGGTCTCTTGATGTCTGTATTCTGGTTTCTAAAATTGCAGGACAATAAGTTTCTGTTATTTAAGTCATTGATTTGTGCGACTTTGTTATGGTAACCCTTGCAATCAAATATGTGCATTTTTATTTAAGCTGGATTGTCAGCTTTTCTGACACTTCATTAAGCTAAATGATTCCTTTTAATACATTTCTCCCTTAACTGGATTAGTTCTTGATAACTCATTGGAACACTGATTGACCCTTCCTTTAGTATTCATTTGCCCTATATTTATCACAACTCCTATTCCTGCTTTAGGATTCAAATGGTTCTTGAAGAAACAAGCTTCCTCCCAGGACTCAGCTGTGCGTTCAGGACTTCTGCTTAGCAAATGAACACCATGACTGATTCCCAAGGACCAAGTCCCTGTTACTACCTAATCAAAGGCAAGTGCCAGTCTTTTTGTAAGAATGAAAAGGCAAAGACACACTCTTTTTGGATGTACATAAACAATTATATCCATAGCCTAGCAAGTCAGGCAAGCTTGCCTTCACAGATACAGTAAAGAAGGGAAAAGAGAAACTCGGTGCTTAGTGGTGTCTTTGAACCACTGGCTTCCTCCACACCTGAAATCAGTTTCCCTCTGTACACTTCTTACCATATGAGTCACTTGTCCATCTCAGTATTTAGGCCAATTAGAGATAGATTTTCTGCTCTCTAGTCAAAAGCATGTAAACTGGAATAGCTCATTTATATTATAGACATCATTCACAGAAATTTGTTAAGCCTTTAAGTTATGTGCTTTTTAAAGGATTGTGAGTGTTGGAATGAAATCTTTTTTATTGATCATGGGCAGTTGGATGATGTTTTAAGAGCAGAGAGGTTGCATCCAGTTCCTAAGATGATGATATTAACCTTGGAGGATATAATGGTAATCAAGATAATGGTGGTGGTAAAGGTTACCACTTCCCAATTGCTCACTCCATTAGGGGAATTTGAGGAAAGATTGTGTGAGACAGAAACAATAGGTTGGTCTTCAACAGTGTACCAGGCATTTCCGGTTCTTGGATATGATAGGAACACCCAAAGCCTCGGCCTCTTCCTCCCTCACTTCTCTGTCTTTTTAGCTGTCTGTTCTTAAGTCATGCAACACATACACATGGGCCTATAATCATAACTCTGGCCATTAACTGGAACAAAAGAAATGATAAATTTATAACTCCATCTTCCCTGAGGGAAGGAACTAATTTTCTTTTCCTGTTGGGGTTTATGGTGTGTCCTGGCTACTCCTGTGTGCATTCTCCAGGAGAGAGTCATAATTCTCTCCCATCTTGTAGTACTTAGCCTTTATTTAGTGTGCTGAGACTTGTACTCTGGCTCATAATTTGTGCTTCGGTCTTCAGTTGCTATGAATCTTCAACCAGTTGCCATGTAAGAGGTTTCTCTTAGCACAGAAATCTTCCTTGAATCTGACTGCATTGCCTGCAGGAAAATAAGCACAGGCCCCCCAGGAATCCCTGCAGCTTCCCTCTCCTGGATTTGACCCACAGCCTAGCCCAGGTCTGAATTTAGCCCTTAGTCTTTGCAACAGGGATTTGCTGGCCACTCAGAGACACTCACTTCCTCCAGGCTTTTCTCTCTGGCTGCTCAGTTCTGCAGCAGTGGTTTAGTCCATTGGTAGCAAATCTTTTAGAGCTCACAGTGATACAAGCAGTTGGTGTGGCACATGTGCCGTAGGTTGGCCGCCACTGCTCTGGTCCCTTCCCCAACTAGACCTCCAGTAAATGTCACAACCAAAGTCGTATGTATTATGACAGACTTCCAATGACAGCTTCCTACGCTTTGCCCTCTTCTTATGTTAGATGCTGGAGTCCACTGTTCGGCTCTTGAATCCGTTCCATTTCCCTGACTCCCCTGTAACCTTACCACTAACCTGTGCCTGCTGTTTCAAAATGGTAATCCAAGTCACCTCTCACCTCCGTAAGCAAGGGCAGCACTTCCTTGTGCTTTAGATTCCCCAGGACCTAACTATTACCACCGAATCAAGCGGTAAGAGTCCCTGGGTATCTGAAGTCAAGAAAATAGATTAATAAAAACAGGAATGTGAATGAAACATATGAAAGCACACCCACAAGAGTATCAGCAGAAGAACCCAGATACAGAGGGGTAAAATATTACAATCTAGGTAAGAATTATTATATATATATATATATATATATATATATATAATGATAATTACTGTTAAATCGTTCATACTAGCAGGAAAAGATGATCAACCTAAATATGCTTACAGGCACTAGAACCAAGTTTTTAAAAAAGGAAAGAATTAATTATGCTATTTGCATGCTAATTGCCTTCATTTATACAAGTTTCTTTACATCAAAGAAATAAATATTCCTACATGCAAATTTCATAGTTTCATGATTTACAACAGATATTATATGAGCAAATAGTCACAGATTTTTAAAAATTAAAAGGCTCTTTACTCAAGAAAGTTCTAGTCCACTGCTGAGAAAATGTGCTGCAAACTGCAGAAATAAACACGGACATGAACATGGAGCTCAAAAGTTAAGTACACAGATGACTGCCATGCACTACGGAACATAGTTACGTATCTGAGAGTATAAATTTGAGTCAGAGAGGAACTGGCTTCTGAAAATTAGATAAAATTTAGACAAAGACTTAGAAACATAGCATACTATTTTTAATGCTATTTTAGTTCACGCTTGCTTTTCCCTCCCTTTCTGGCTCTTTCTGTCCCCCTCCCCCAACCTACTATTCCATTTGGGAGTAACGTAAAAATGTCCCAAAGAATATTCTCATCACACGGTTTAGGGATGCTGCACAAACTAATACTTATCACACTTGGCCAACTTTCAATGTGTTCTTTTCCCATACTAAACATGCAGAATAAAATAAATGTTTATCATTGACAGAGCTCCCTTTGCACTGGATTCATTTTTATAAACAATTGTCTTAACTTGTTTTCTTCCTGCTTTTGGAAAACTGGAAAGTCCTTGCTTTTCTTTCTTGACTAAATCTTCACTGGGAAGTCATTCCAACTTTCTTACAAAACAGAGTGACATTTCTCAGAAAAATGGGACCTATTTTGACCCTTCCAAACATGGTCACCTTAGCAAGATACCACCTCATTCTGTTTTTGCAATACCCATGTCTGGATCAGGGCTCAGACTCTAAGACCCCACACAAGAAAACAGCTCAGGACTTACAGATTTTGGTTTTCCTTGGGCTGAATCAGGAAACAAAAATGTCATTTTTTGTAACTCTGGGTTTATCCTATTCTCTCCGAACCAGATGCATGTACTTGGAAAAGACTCTCTTCTTTTTTAAGTCCATGAATGTGAAGACAATGGCTTGCTTAAATGTTATTAAATAGAGAATACTGTGTCTATTGTGGGCATCTCTTGATGTGGTGTGACTTCCTGATGAATGGTTACTAATGAAGAAACTGTAGAAAAAAACCTTATAATACTGGGAAAGTTTACTGTTGAATAATTTTGGGTTAATGAGTCCTTTTTCCGAACTCAATGTTCATGTTGTTATAGGTGGAGTCATTCTTGAGAAGTTTTTCTTTACTTCCTCACTTAGAAATAGAAATTCACTTTGTTGTGCCTTTTTCCCATAGAAATGCTTGCCAAGTTTCATCGTACTAAACTCATCCCAGATCCACTTAATATACTGGCTATTGCTGACCAGAAGATAACTTCAAATTTCAAATTTTTCAACAAGCTATGTATGCACCTATCAAAGATTAATGTGACACACACAGAATCGGAGGGAAAAATGTCTTTTAGGCATTTTAGGATAAAGATTTGATCTGGTACAATTTTTATAATTTTGTATAACATTTTCTCTCATCTCTGGCAAATTAATTTTCTCTTTTATGTGTGTAAAAATAAGACTTTTGTAAGACAACACACGAAACAAAAACAGAATATGTCAGAATTCAAATTTATTCAGAGCTTAACATGGGTAAGATTTGTTGCCAGAGGTATGGTCTTAGAAAGACACACATGTTCCCTGCACTCTTTAAACTATAGGGTAAAGAGGATAGAAACAAATAAATAAGTAGAAACATCAATCATAGTAATTTCTGTTTAACATTCATCAAAGGAGCAATGTTACTAACAGGTAAAATAATTTTAAATATTAATTTTCTTGAAAGAAATTCTGTTCATGGACTTTGCATTTTACATGAAAATTTATCATTTACCTACTCTTTAGTTCGGTACAAGAGCTAAGTTTCCATACTTTGGTCTTAATAATAATGGAAAACATCTAAGCAACTCATGATTCCTAAGGATTTTCTAAAGGAACTTGTGGATAGTCATTGAAGGATGTGGTTCAAATAGGGCTGTTAGAAACTGGACACAGGAAATACACCTAAGTTTAATTTCTTGCTATGAGAAAAAAAATCTAAAAGAATATAGTTTAAGAAAATTTAGAGGGCCGAGGATTTAGCTCAGTGGCATAAGTGCCTGCCTTGCAAACATGAGGTTGTGAGTTCAATCCCCAATACAAAACAAAACAAAATAACTGGTGGAGAAAACTCAGAGTAGAAGACAAAATAAAGTATGATTTAGTCATGGAGCACATTTGCAGTACCGTCTATAAGCAAGTTGAAATTTAAATACTAGATTCCAGTTCATTGTGTTGAATTTTGCTTTATTCAGGACTGGATTGAAAGCTGTAAGATGCAGACATCTCCTTTAGCAGCTCTCTATTAGATGAAACAGAAGACAAGAGGGTAATGCTAATACACACACCTTGCCAAGCTGAGGGGGCACACACCCTACAGCAGGCAGAGAACATTCACAAAGCACAGTTAGGGAAAGACCACGGCTGGTTCTTGAGGCTGTGGTCGGTTGGTTGATTCAGGCTGGCAGAACAGAGGGTATCTGTGAGTAGAAGTACTAAAAAAGACTTATAAACCAGGATAAAGGGCCAAGATTTTGACCCAAACTCAATGAGCAACCTCAGAAAGGCTTTTAAACCTAGGGGATGGAATGACGTTGGTGAGTGGCTGCGTTTTAGAAAGACCTTTCTGGGTGTAGCGGAGAATTGATATAGAACTGGAATCAGAGATACAAACAGGAGTCTTTGTGGCAATTACAGAAGAAACCGTCATATATCCTGAGTAGGGACGACATTAACAGGGGCGGGCAGCGTGGGGAATTCATCCAAGGTCAGAGATGAGAAGATGGGTCCGTGCTGGACGCGGTAGTGGAGTGGACGGTGAGATCGTCTACTGAAACCAGAACTGCGGGAAGAGAAAGCAGGTTTTGTGAGAGATCAACTGGATTTTGAATGCTTGTGCAGAAGATGCTTGTGGGTAGCGAACCGCAGCAGGCAGCTGGAAACACGGCCCTGGAGCTCCAGAGGAGACACAGACTTCAGATAAGAAACAAAAAGTTGTGTGCGAGAAGTCACCCCCTGTGAGCGTGTGGGGAAGACAGAAGGTCAGGGACCGGCCTGGTAAACACAAACAGTTAGGGCTGAGCAAAGAAAAACTCCAGCAGCTGACTGAGAACGGGGAAAAGGAACAACTGGAAAGATCACTATCAGGCGATCTCAGGGTGGAAAGGGTTTCAGGAAGGAAAACACAGTCCCGCTGTCACCTGCCCTGGTGTGTCCATTAGGTAACTCGGCAAGAGCCCCTTCAGGGGTAGGGTGGGCCCCGAAGCCGGCTGCGGGCCAGAGCAGGCATCAGAGAGGCAGAAGCAGAGAGGAGGTGCAGATTCTTCTGGGATTATTTCTTTAGGACAGGAGAGGTGGTAAAAGAGCCGTGTGTACGTGCACATTTGGGAGTAAAACCTCCACACACACAAAAGAAACCCTGTCACTGGCTTCACTGACCTGGCTCAGGGGGGTGCGGATGTTGACAGCGAAAATTACAATAGACCTCCTACGTTTTCAACACTGCTTTTCTTCCTCTGGTCTCCTTTCTTCCTTCTCACCCTCTTCCTTTCATCCTTCATCCTTTCCTTCCTTCCCTTGTTTCTTAGCTTTCTTTTTAACATAAGAAGAAATTTAAAAAATCTTCAGCAAGTGGGAAAAAACATGACAGTCCATGGGAATGAGGCACGTCAAAAACAAAATCATGACACTTAGTTTAATGATGTTCATTGGCTTTCCTTTTGATTCTAGAAAACAGCAAACAAAGTATTTCAATAAACAATAGAAAAAGTTGTTTTTATAAACAAGAAAAGGCTAAAAAATAAGAGAAAAAAAAAAGGGAGATGGGTGATTTCAAAATGACTTTCCTTGCCAGGCTGCAGCAGGAAGACAGGGTCCTAACAACAGCAAGACTCCCGCTAACCTGGGTGGTGGCGCCTGCCTGTGACTCCAGCCAACGGGAAGCTGAGGCAGGAGTTCCCGGCTTTGAAGCCAGCCTATATTCCATAGCAAGAGTCCTGTCAAAAAGAAAAAAGAGGAAAAAGAGAAGGAAGGAAGTGAGAAAAGGAGAAAAAGAACAGAAGAAGAAGAAGGAGAAGTAGAAGGAAGAAAGGGAGGAGGAAGAAGAGGAAGAAGAAAGAGGAGGAGGGAGAAAGCAAAGAATGGAAGAAAACGGTCGGCCTCAAGCTGCTGTTTACAAGCACAGCTAGTAAGACAGGGAGCGTCAAGAGCGGCCTGTTAGGGAAATCCGGCCACTGTCTCTCCAACCCTGATTTCTCCCAAGGTTAGATAAACAGCTGAGCTTTGGGTTGGCCACCAGAATTTTTGCCTGGTCTGTAGGAGCCCCATCCAGGAGTTTAGACCAAAACGATGGCCTTGTGTAATTTCTACATTACACGTAGAAGTACAAGGTTCAGAAACTACTTAATTTTTGGAAACAGCAATAACACAAATCTGTAGCCCCAAAGCCAAGTATTTCTTCATGTATAGTCAAGTATTTACTTCATTTATGGTTCGTATCTTTCATATGGAATTCTGCTTTTTAAAAACAAATATCTTTTACAATTATGCTCTGAAGAAAATATAGAAGTAAAAGTGAACCAGAAGAATGGGAAGACCGTCATTGTTACAATAGCACAGATCAAAAATACTCTTAAAAGCTGTGTGATCACGTTGCTTCCCTCAGCAGTGGAAGGAAGTTTAGGATCTGTTATCTCATTTGCAGTTGGGAAAACTGAGGCTCACGGAGATCAGGAGAGTGTCTAAGTAGGATCAGGACAACTAACTTTATTCTTAATGACTGTGCAAATGCTACCATGCCGTGAAGATTTCCTCTTGCTAAATGAATGCAAGTTACTATTTGTTATAAAGAGAGCATAATAACTCTGTCCAGGTAATTTCCACAGGTTTCTTACCCCTAGCTAAATGCACATTTTGGTCCAGGAAAATAAGCTACACCTTGAAGGCATCTGCCAGCTACTAATTCTATGCTCTTGTAGTTTTAATTTCCTTTGGTCTTGGCTACTTTCTGTATTAGTGTCACACTTCTATTTTCTAGTTTGCAATAATTCTGATTCTTCATTTCACAGTCACATGCACACTCACACACACACGCACATGGACCCTGTTGTCTTCCAAATTCCTTTTCATAAAGCTGTCTCACTTTGCTTCTGAGCTTAAGTTCTACCTGGTCACAGTGTCCACTCGGCCTGGGTGTACAGGCACACAGATGGCCTGAGCTTTCCTTAGAGACAGTCCCTGTCCTCAAGCCTTGTTCCCACAATTCACACAAAGGCCAACTTCAAAGGACCACCACTTACGGGTCCTCTCTGGAATTAGAAACAGGAGGTCTGCCACGTGTTTTCTGTCCTGGTTTCATTTCTCAGAGTCCCTTACACATGGCATTAGAAATGGAGCTACTTAAGGAAAAATAGAAAAAGAGGCAGAAAGAATACCCTGCAAGCTAATCCTGCTATTGACAGAAAACAGAATGAGCCTTTGGAAAGTGTCCCTTCCCTAATATCGCATATTGCTCTCGTTTGTACATGAAATGATGCAACTCGCATTGTGTTTTGTCCAGTAGGGCACTTAATCCCCGGGAGAGAAAGACGTGAATCACTCCCGCAATACTCTCGCCTTCCAAATCACTCTTTCTCAAATTAGCAATGAGTAATTATTATAGGGATAAATAACGATGAGCTTCTCAGAATAGTTGTATTTCCTCAAGTCAGGATTCCCCCATCTCAAATCCTGGAAATGCTGTGACTGGCACCCCCATTCTTGCGTTCAGGAACTGAGACATTTACATGCACATGAGTGGAAAAATCCACATTTGCTCACAGGATATGAACACGGCTTCCTTGCTTCAAGTGGCATCTTAATGGGAATTGTGTTTTGCACTACACTTCAAGGAGCCACGCAAGCCCCAGAGAAAGCCTCTAACTTTCAATAGCCGCATATAAATAGAGTTGGGCAGTGAACAACGGATTTCGCTGCTTTTCCAAAGCAGCCTCTGAGAACGTCCTACTGCAGAATCGGCCACACCAGAAGTGTCACTAAGGTACATTGCTGTGCTGGTTTCCATCTTAAAATCTGGTATTTACCATTCGGCCAAGAAAGCACTGTAACAAGAGCCATAAAAAATTTATTACTGATTGTGACATAGTCCAGAGCAAATTCCAACTGTTTTGGGAAAACACGTACTGTAAATTTTTAGCAATTCAGATAGTCTTCTGGTGAAAAGTGATTAATTGTGCCTCACTGTTCATTTCTTGTCTGAACTTGGGTACCTCTGGTCATAAAAAAATGCTTGAAATTTAGGTGAAAATCAGTAAACAGGCTAATGTTTAACTCCAAGAAGCAGTTTCCCAGGGCTATTGCCATGATCCACAGGCTGGATGAAGAATGTGCCTGTCTGTCATGCATTGTTCTCTGTAGACCTCACCGGGTGAGTAAGATGCTGAGTTATGGCTTCTTGGCTGACATCAGCTGTCTCCAGGAACTTGAGTAACTGTCTCCCACCTACTGTATGTAGTAGGAGAATAAATTTGCTCAGAATTTAGCAAAACACACAATTGGCCTCCTGATAACTTGTTCATCTTATCCAGCAATAAAGCTATAACTGAAAACAAATTAAAAACTCTTCCACAAGTTAAGTGCATAACATTTTTAAATTTAAAAAATCAGTCCCACAATAAAACAATACTTTTTGGGAGAGGCACTTCCCCACTATTCTGCAAACTTCAAAAATTCTAGATGAACTGCAAACATTCAATTCATTGTGGATCTGTGATGATCTGTAGATCTCACTAGTCTAGCTGACTATCTGAGAAATGGTTTGTGTCTCAGACTACTACAACAACATCATATTCCCCTGTGTGAAATGATTTCTTCTTGACTGGGTTAAGTTCTGTCTCTTGAATTTTATAGGTTATTTTCTTCATTCCATTAAATCAGATTTTGTAAACAAATCTCTATTCTTTTTACTCATATCTGAATAATTTTATAAATCCTTTTTCAATTTCTGCTCTTTTCAAACAAAAAAAATACTTCTTTTTTTTACTTGCTAGTTTACTTGACATGACTATATATCAAGTATCAAGTAAAGCCATAAAGAACATGGTTTTGTTTGGGGCACTTCAAGCCCAAAATATCAAGTGAACCTGTTAAGTGATTGTCAGCAGTACAGCATAGATCTTTTTGCTCACTTCTTGATAGAGGATCTCTGTGGTAAGCTTAGAAACAATGCTCTAGAAAGAAATTAAACATATTGAGTGATTTCTGAGGAGCATTTTCAATGACTTGATTTGATCATACAACACAGATTTATCAGTTTTATTAAAAATTTGTCAAGTTCTCACTCTGTTCACTTAACCTTTATTTTTCTTGCAGGTGAACAGAATAATTTACAGGGTAATTAGACTATGTTAGAACAATTACCTTTCACATACATAAGCTTACTTCATCCTACCTTACCTCTGAGGAATCGACGTGACTATCTTCATTACACAAATAAGAAACCGAGGTGTAGAGAAAGATTTAGGACCATTCCCAGTGTGTGGGGACAGGTATTCAGCACTGGTGGCCAGCAAGTCGCTTCTCAGTCTTGCCATTGGCTTGATACTTATTCTTTAAGTTGATTCTTACATTTAAGGATACAGGCATATTCTTCATATTCACAGCTCCTTTATACCAGTTAAGTATTCCAATTATCTCAGGAAAAATCCAAACTCATAATAACATAAATTACATTTGTCTCTGCAGCCTTTGCTGTCTTTGGAAGTTCTGTTTAGAATGAGATTATAGCACATTCAGTAGCCTTAATCCCATGTGAGCGGCAGAAATGTTATTAATTAAAAATATGGGATGCTACCAGTTTTTAATTTGGACAGTTGAAATTGTATGTACGGCTATTTTCCACTTATAAATTCAATCTTTTATCCCCATGAAGCATCTGAAATAAGACAAATAAATATACTGTTGCTAAATATTTGGGGGATTATTTTATAAGCCAGTGAAAACAGAATCTTTCATTTGTTTTAGCAGGGGTGGGAAGGTTTTCTTTTTTGCTTTACTGTGCAGGTCCTCTGGGAATGATTGCACATAACACACAATAATATTCCTTTAACTTTTTTCTAAAAATACTATTAGTTCCACATGGTGACATTCATCTCCCTTTTCAGAAATGCCCTGAGAACTCCTCTGACAAGCCCAGTACAATTCAAAAGCATAAGGGATGTTTTAACTTCTGTACTAAAGTCAAAACAACACAACTTTTTAAAATAATACACATGGTCAAAATTGAAGATTTTTCCCCAAATAATAGTTTTAAAATTAAAACAAACTTCTGTAATCTTTGACTGTGACAGTAAGAACGAATCAGGACACCTGGACACAAAGGTCATTATTTCACTCTTTACCCCTCCTGTGGGCTCATGGCCACCACACAGCAGCCAGGAAAGAGTTAGGGACAGATCAGAGTTCCATCCAGTAGGCACCTAATAAAACATTTAAGCTTCTCAATAAACATGTTAGGGGTAGTTTCCCACAAATGTATTCATCGTACTGGTTTCTCATAGACAATCCTGGTCCAGTAGGCTTAAGGACACCTTCCTTACTCCGGTCACCGCTCCATGTCAGGGCCTGCAGGGAGAAAGATGGTCTTCTGCAGAGCTTCATACTTTCTCTGACAATGACACTCTGCTGCAGTATCACACAGAGCTAAACCATAGAACACGCCTCCGAAGCAATTGCTCGTCCAGAGAAAGAGCTCAAGATCTATAAAGGAATTTCAGTGAAATTTTAGTCTCTTGAGTTTTATGAGTGTCACCCAGTTAAAGCGCAAGACCTCATCCAGTAAATATGGGGTAAAAAAGAACCCTTTTTGTTCCTGTATCAAAGGGAGATGGAGAGAAGGGAATGACGCAATGGGCCTGAGGACATTTTCTAGACAGTGAAGTTGCATATACAGATGTCACCTTATTTTGTCTTAAAAAAAAAAAAAAAAAACCTCGGGACTTTTTGCTGTAGCACATCAGGCTCCCATGTTGTCACTCAAGCTGCACCCACAATAGGTGATTCTCTGAGATCCCATTTGCAATCAGTCCTGAGCTTTGCAACCAAGGGAGCTCAAGGTAACCTTAAGACATGGACTCTTCGTTTTTTATAATGTGCCTGAGACAGAAGGTCAGTGTTTTCATTTTATACCTTAGCACTTTCAAGAGTCGTTGTTCAGAAACATTAGAACTCCAAGAGCTAACAAACCTAAAATAAGAAAGGGGCGGGGGAAATCAAGTCACCGCTGGCTAAAATGAAATAATCAAGGTTCCCAAAAGTACAGACAAGATAACCAGTTACTCAAGAGAGACTTTGATGGCTAGACTGTTACTTGTTATTGTGTTAGGTATTATCTTGGTTATGTGGTACACAAGCCCAAGTCTGCTTTTTGAATTATTTTGAAAAGCACTGACAAGTGTGGCTTTGCTTTAATTTGTAATGATAAGTTACCCATGTTCCCAGAAAAAGAATGCATAGTAAATAAAACCATAATGACAAGTTGGTATAATCTCTTTTCCTGGACCTCTACTGTTGCCAATTTTCATCCTTGATTCTTTGAATTTGAAAAATATTCTCAGGGCTGGGGATTTAGCTCAGTGACATTAAGCACCTGCCTTGCAAGCAGGCAGTCGTGAGTTCGATCCCTGGCACTGATAAAAAGGAAAAAGACAAAAAAAAAAGAAAGAAAAAAAGAAAGAAAAATACTTTCAATGCTTATACAGTATTTAATAATACTTTATACTCCTGATATTATATTGATATGGTATCTTTTTAACTTTAAGTCTTATAACAGTCCTTAAAAATCACAATAATTATTAACCATGCTTCGCATGCTGAAGTCCAAAAAAGATTTAACATATGTGCCTGGTTCTTAATAATGTTAGTTAATAGAACAAGGGAACTAAATATTAACAAATGGTATTGGTTGAAGAATTCCTCTATGCCAAATACTATATATCCTTTTTTTTCCTGCAAGATAAGTAATATTTTTCTTGCTACAGGTAAAGTAATTTAGAAATTTTAAAAAATTAATATTTTTCAGAAGTACATTGCAGCTGAATTACAGAGCTGAGTTTTGAAGCCAAAACCTCTACCTATAAGACCAGTCTCTCTTCATTGAGTTATACTGTCTCTCCAAATTTCAGTGGTGGGATGCTGGGTTTTTACATATCATTTTATCTGTTAAAAATTGTGTTTTGTGATGTATGATTGTAAGAAAATAAAACAGATTTTTCAGTAGTTAAATTCAAGCCCACTCCAATTTACATAGAATTATTTTGCCTAGACAAGTATCATATAATGAGCAATTCTTACTTTCATGCTAAAATTCTTATTTCATGAATTAAAACAACCGCTCAAGTCTCACATCCCTTTTAGATATTCAAGGCAAATCTGTTATTTCTAAGAATATGAATTCAAGCCATGACATATTTTTAGGTCTAAAAAATATAAAGATTATGGATAAGCTTTCACTTTCCTTTTTGACTTTCCAAGTTTTTTAAAAAAATAACATCGTCTGAGTTTTGTTGCTCTAACGTTTCAACATTCAATTTTCAAAATTATTAATTGTAAATATTAAGCTTTATACAAATGATAATTCCCTTCTTGATGGCTTGCAGAATTCACACCTCCATATATTTTGAAGACCGTCATGCTAGGCTTGCTGAGAGGTGCTAGAGAGAAAGCGATGGACGGCACAGGGCCCGATCTGTAAGAGACTTGCTGTCTCGAGGGAAAACAGGCAAGTAACTGTAATCCCCACGAGGCTAGCCTGGCAGTGTTATGTTCCGGGTGTCCAGAGTGTCCGGGAGTGTTAGGGAAGAATTACTCAAGAGACCGAAATCGAAGCTGTACCTTGAAGGATGCGCATCTCCAAGTGAGGCAGGTACACAGAAAAGAATGATACAAGCCCAGGTAGCCACATGACACCTCGGCATGAATGTGGAAGAACTCTGCTTTACCTGAAGCACGTCTTCTTCAAATGCAAACAGCTTTCTCACATGCAGATTTGGGATCAAAACTTTAATATTCCAGTGAGCCCTGTCTTTCTTTAGGGCCTTGTCTAGGTTAAAAATGAGAAAATAGTAGATTTAATGGGATCAGGGTCAGGTATGGAGGTAGCAAGTAACCGTTGTAATGGGATCTTTCCTGGAACTAAATCCCTGTGATCAGATCTGTCAAATTAGTTTGCACACAATTTCAGCAAGAAAGTTTCGATTATAGATTTTGTCTGATAGTTTTGGGGAATGCCAGATTTTTAACTTCCATAATATTCTTCTCCATCATGCATTTGCATGGTATTTAATTAACTTACCCATTTTCCCATTAGGAACACACTGTTTCATCACTTGTTTTTGGGGAACATATGTATGTTTTCTACAGTGCACTGTCTGTTTCCCCTCCCCTCCTTCTCCTTGCCTCCTCTTCCATCTCCTTCCCTTCCCCTCCCTTCCCTCCTCTCCCCTCCCCTCCCTTACCCTCCCCATGCCTCCCCTCCGCTCCCCTCCCCTCCCCTTCTCTCCCCTCCCCTCCCCTCCGCTCCCCTCCCCTCCCCTCCGCTCTCCTCCCCTCCCCTCCTCTCCCCTCCCCTCCCCTCCCCTCCCCTCCCCTCCGCTCTCCTCCCCTCCCCTTTCCTTCCCTTCCCTTCCCTTCCTTTCCCCTCCCTTCCCTTCCCTTCCCTTCTCTTCCCTTCCCTTCCCTCCCCACCCCTCCCCTCCCCTCCCCTCCTCTCCCTTACCCTCCCCATGCCTCCCCTCTCCTCCCCACCCCTCCCCTCCCCCTCCCCTCCCCTCTCCCCTCCCCTCCCTTCCCCTCCCCTCCCCTCCCTTCCCTTCCCTTCCTTTCCCTTCCCCTCCCTTCCCTTCCCTTCCCTTCCCTTCCCTTCCCTTCCCTTCCCTTCCTTTCCCTTTCCTCAGCCCTTTTTAAAAACTTTATATTGAGTCAGGATCTCGCTAAATTGCCCAGCCTAGCCTGGAACTTGCAATCCTCCTGCCTCAGCTTCCCAAGCAGCTGGGATTGCAGGCTTACATCCCCGTACTTGCTGCACTGTCCTTGTAGTGAAGAAGTTACAGCAGCATTCCAAATGTGACAGGGTCTGAATTCACAACCTTCCATATTGTGTAACTGTGCCGTGTCCTCTTTTCCCATGGTTTCCTGCAGTCTACTCAAATTAATTCAGACATCAACAGTAAACTACAATAAAACGTTACTTCTGAGGCCATCAATATTACTAAGTGTCTTATTACAACTACCTGAGACAAAATATAACCTGATGGAAGAAACTGTGGAGGGTGTTTTTTTTAATTCTAGAAGTATGCTGCTATTATTTTCTAAAATAAAGTATGAAAAACAGCGTAGGTGTGAAATGCTTCAGAGAAACAATTGATAATCGTGTTAAAGTCTCAGTCTCATTCCGCTGACTGGAAGCCAAGTTTGCTTACCTGGAAACCTGATGACAGGGCGTGCAAGTTGCGACATGATTGACTTCCTTTCACTTTAACTCAAGGTAACTTTCCCAGGAAGGACTCGCTGGTTATCTACAGCACCACCCTCTGCCATGTGCAGAGTGAGTCCCGTCTCTGCAGTTCACTAGAACAGCCCTTTGGGGCCGGACAGTTTGGGGGAACTGGAATGATCGTATGCCATTTTACTATCATTTGAACTTTGCTAATCATGTTTATCCTTTCAGAGACAATCAGACAACTCCCTACGAATGTTATCATTTAGATGTGATCATGCTTTGTGGGGCTTCTAAACCCTTCAAAAACTCTCCAAATTATTCTCATTTTATGTGTCAGTCAGTGAAAAATCATATGCACTAGAAGTTAAGATCTTAAAGTTATATAACTCAGTTTACAATTTTGATTGTCATCAACTTGCTTAAAAATTGTGTTGCACAATCAATAAAAATAGAAAAACAGGGCTGAATATATAGCTTTTCAGTATAACAGCTGCTTAGCTAGCATGAATGAAGCCCTGGGTTCCCAGTACCAAATGGTAGGTGGGTGGGAATACCATTCTGATTCAGAAATAAAAAATTTTTAAGTGTTATATGTTTAAATCATTTTACATTTTCAATCCCAGTATAATTGATTAATGAGCTGGTTATTTTAGGTCAATGACCAATAAAGAAGAGTATCAGAAAAGATGAATAATCATTTTGATTATAGTTCTGCTACATGAATTATGAAGAATAATAATTTCTTAATTTTAAAAAAAGACCCTTTCCATGATTACGCCAATTAAGTAGCACATTGAGCAAACAAGTTCTTCCCAGAATCTGCCAAAGAGTGAAATTCACTCACACTTGTGAAACTTAAGCATATTACAGATGATGGTAATGAACTTAACACTTTAGTTAAAACCAACAAATGATTGCAGTGAACCAAAGAAGCATTATCTTATTAACTAAATTTTTAATTTTTTCTCTACTATAAAAGGCATCTACTAAGAATCTGTCTCTAGATATAAAACAAGAAGGACAAAAATAACTCAATGACTTTAAATATTACCATCATTGTTAGGATCAATATTTCATATCATTTAATTCTCAAAGTAATTTTGTGTGGCGAATGAAGAAAGTATATATATAACCATATGTGAATCTTTACTTGTATGTATATACTAGAAGTATGTAGTTCTAGAGACTAGTCGGGAATGAATCCAGGCAAACATTGGTTTGGTTTACATTTCAAGCTTCTGTTTGTCCTACTCCAATACAGGAAAATTGACTAAACTGTGTTAAATTAATTCCAAAACAGGCTGAAGACTTTAAAAATAGGCATCAAGCTAGTTGTGGTAAAAATTTAAAAGTGAACAAAACTAATTCAGACTTTTGTATAAATTAAGATTATTTTTTGTGATAGAAATCTAACTATATAATATGCATTGTTCTCCAGATTGTAAGTATTTGCAAAGACTCTAACAATTCAACAGCAAGGCAGTAGCTTAATGAAAAATTAACCATCTTAATCATCTTAATGGATAATCTTCCCCATGATACTATTTCTCATCTAAGTTATGTGGAAACTACTAAGTAAGGGACAAAGGAAACTGTCACACTGTTAGATAGAGACCTAGCAAATAGTAAAGCTTAAATACTTCTTATTTGACTTCTTATTTGACTTATTACATCCAGCATATGTCCAAAAATATGATCACTTATTTAGGTGAACATTATGTAAACTACAGAATGGTCAACATAATAATAGAAAAATACAACTGGCCATCATGTTTTAAACAAAAAGAAGAAAAAACCCAGCACAGTATTTGCATACAAATCCTGTGGCAGTCAGATAATGATTCATACTGTGAAATGTGAAATTACCGTGTTTCCTGAAATCCCATCTCTTCCATGAAATCTTATATTAATCAACCAAGAGAAGTGATATTTCCCCCAAGCTAAACAAACATTGTGATTCTCTCTAAATCACTTTTCTTTCTCCATTTATGCATTATGACACCCTTTCTTCACACCTACTTACACATTGTTAAGCCTGTTAACTAGACAGGAGAAACACAGGGATGATCTGCGAGGTTTTCAGCCTCTTAGCTATGAGTTTGCAAGGCACCTATCTGCTCATCTACCGCTATTGACTCAGCCTCGCTTGCCCGTGGACAGTCATATCTGGAGGATAATGAAGATGATGGTGAGGAAGATAGTAAATGCTTTTGTGCAACAGAAAGCTAATGAAGCACTTTTTGCTGACAACCATGGGCAGAACAAGTAATTGTTTTTAGACAGAATCTGGAGGGGTTTTCTTTGACTTGCTCCCTGAGGACCCCAGCTCCCCAGTGCCGTTGAATAGTCATTTCTTTGATTCTGCCTCTTACCTGTATGACTTTGGGCAAGTTATTTATCCTTCATAAGACTCAAGGCCCAAATGATGAATAAGAACCTCATAGGACTGAAACAAGCTCGAGGATCCTCAGCCAAAGGCAGGTCAATAATGTTTACAACGTTATCAGCACGAAGTCTAACACGTTAGTCCTCAGTAAAGGACACATATTATGGAGAATTAACAAGTCTGTATTCCATGCCATATAAGACTACCTATGATTAAGCTTTAGGTTCCAGTAATCTCTACCCTTACCTTTGTGTGTATTTTAAGCCAAGCAACATATTTGTGGATTATCTCATTCTTTCTATATCAGCTTCATGAACTATTTGAACTTCAGTTGCTGCTTCCATAAAATGAGAAAACATTACCTTCTAATAAGATGATAAATATTCGCTATGCCCAGAAAAATAAATATCACAAAGTTGTCAACTCATATTTGGAGCTATTATTATTGTCAACCACTAATTATATATTGTTGACTTCTAAATCTGTAGTATCAGGCTACACTTGCCTCCTTGCATATGTCTCTAGCCTTCTTTTGTAGTAAAACCCTGGACCTTTTGTCCCCCATTTATATATTTTATCACTGAATCTACTGCTGCTGGTTCAAATATAAGAATATTCTTTGGGAATTCTTGCTTCTTAATTTTTATGTATGCCATCTTGCTTCACTAACTACCTCTAGAATTACCTTCCTTTCCTTCCTTTCCGAATTCTTAGCCATTCCATCTCTGACTCTGGTGGCTATATATTGTTCCTCAACTAACACCTCTGTGATGATGATTAACATGACAGAGTAATAAATATTGATTGAGCTACTCTAAGAGAACTACTCTAAGTGAGCAAGTACGTTTATTTTCATTAGAATGCACCAAAGAGGGCCAGTAACTTCCAAAGGCCAAACATACAAAAGCCATGAGTAGTAGGCCCTGCATTCGAAGGAATACTGACTGACCTGTAATCCGTCCTCCTAACTACTGGGCTGTGCTTTTTCCTGATGCCCATATAGATCGCCACTGTGGGTTTAGTGGGGTCATTTTCTGCTGTGCCACTAGCTGACTGTCCTGTGTATTTCACCCTCCTACTGAAGTGATTATTCTCCATTTGTCTCTGCAAATGTCTTCTCTGCCTCGCTCTGGGCCTTGAGAACCTAACTGTGACAGGCTGCATCATGCATTTCTTACCCTCTGTCTGTTTCCAGTTGGGGACGGCCAAGGAAGACACTGGCAATAAATATCACAGTTAGGAAAACAGCTGTGCCCCCTGCCACCCTGCTGTTATCACCACATTTCCCTACTAACACAGGTCTGGGGGGGGGTTCTCCCAGGGACCCCACCCTCTGGGGACACCGCCCTCCCACCTGTTCTTTCGAGTCTGGTGTAATCACTAATGTCGTGGACTTTTATCATTCTTCATTGGTTTCCTTAATCTTGCTCATTCTACTATAAATAATCCCTTCTTTAAACTAGTTTTAGTTAAATAACTTTAAATGTATAATCTGATTCCTTACTGGAACTTTATGGATTCATCACACCCTCAAATTCTGAAGGAGAGGCTTAAACACAAGAGCTCTTTGAGCTATTGATCAGTCCTCTTATTAATGAAAGAGTATGCATATGTATGTGTGAATAATGTGATAAAACTCACAAATACAAATCTGTAGAGATAACTATCTATTTCCTTCTGAATTTGCCTTGTGGCTCATTATCAACTATGCCCAGAAATCTTAATCTGTTCTAAGAATGTAGCCATCGGAAAGGAGTATACAAGATACTTGGGAAGTTTTAATTTGGCATTTTATGAGTTTGTCCTTATAATTGCCTTCTTTTCCTCTCTGGTTACTTAGTGATGTAAGTGCTTCCTAGATAAACAAACTGTCGGTTTTGAGATATAGAATAGTCTTTCACAGAGCAAGGCAGCGTTTGACCACAGGTCGCCCAAGCATGAATTGTGTGCGTGCTTCTGCAGCTATGCCTCTGTTTGCAGGGGTGAGAACTGCCTTTCTCTGGAAGGGTGTTCTCACTGCTGGTCTTTGCTGAGCCAGTCCTTCCGGTCAGGCACAGCTGCCTGCTTTTTTCCTGATCTTAAAGCCTCTCCCCTTCCGGCTCCTTTCCAGGAACATTACTAGCAGTCTGCTCAAACTAAAGCCAGTTTTCGTTTCCTACCCAAAAATATAACCTGAATTTGGAAAAATCAACTATGGCTGTAAATGAATGTAATATTTATCTTCGGGATTAAGGAAGGATTTCCGGTTGGCTGATTTTCTATTATAAAAAGCATTCTGATTGCATTCTTGCGTTTTGACAGGGCTATTAGTATACAGAGAAAGCAAATCTATGGAAAGAAAACATTTTCTGATATTTGTGACATTAAAACTTTTTTTAACACCCAGGCAGACCCATTTAATGTATTGGAAAATAACAGGGAAGTTTTACAGCAGAGAAAGCTATGTATCCCAGACTAGTCTCAGTAATTTGAAGACTAATGAGCAGAATACTACTCAAAAATAGAGAAAATATTGAGTACTTTGGGTCATGATTTACACGGGTTAAGTCGGTTTTTCTAACTTCGCTCCTGTGGTGAATGGACAAACAGTGGTCAGCTTACCACACTGGCAGAACCGAATCAGCACGATGCTGGGTACAGGTGACCAGCCCAGGATTGCTGCCAGCATAAAGGGAAAACTTGAGGAGGAGAAGTGGTGGTGTTGGTTCTGCTGGCTATGGCTCTCCTGTTGCTGTTCCTTCCCTAGAGGAGCTTGTTGTCTCCTGATACAAACTGGCTGTTCTCATTGTCAGAGGAGCCCAGGATCTCGTGGTCACTGCGAATGGCTGTCATTAACTTTGGGGGACTTTTGACCCTTACTTTGAGCATTGCTTCCTGGCTCCGATGCAGAACCCTCAATCTATTGGCACAGATCCTCATCCCGCTGGCACAGACTTCCTGGCTTCCACTGCTGACTTTTGGGCCCCCCAGCACAGATCCGTGAAACAGACCTGCGTGAGACACTGTCACGGGCTCCAGGTCTTCAGCTGGACTCATGAAGGACATTGCCATGGCACTGGGGCCTCAGCTGGATTTCTGGGTGTCTGTAGCATGTAGACAGATTTCCTGCACTTTTTGTGTTTGACTCTTTGGGTGACTAATATAATACTATAAATTATGTGTCCTGTATTAAACTGCTTTCCCTGCAAACTCTGACTATAATAGCTCCCTTTATTAAATTTTCCAACAAGGTAGCGCCATGAAGCAAATACCCAACAAGGAGCATGTGACAATCCTAGCTCCAGTCCCCTAGATGACGTTCGACTAGTTCTGGAGTCCCTATTCATTTAGATTACCAGCAATGCTGGCTTTGAATTTGAGGGTAAAGACATTTATCTGTAGATAGCTGAGCACAAGTAAAGGACAAACTTGCTGATATTTTCTTTTTCTATAAGAATGAAAATTCAGTCTAATCATTGGATTTGATCATCAGAGATATTATAATACATTTAAGTATTGAGAAACTTCAAATACAATTATCAGGTATCTAAAATTTTATATGAAATGTGTTCAGCCTTTTCATTTGTCTTAATAGATTTGAAAGTTTATTAATATAAACAGCAACAGCAAGAATGTAAGACTCGGGGCTGGGGATTTAGCTCAGCGGCATAAGCACCTGCCTTGCAAGCAGGCGGTCGTGAGTTCAATCCCTGGTACCGATAAAAATGAAAAAGACAAAAAAAAAAAAAAAAAAAAATGTTGAAAGAATGTAAGACTTTCCAGACTGACTTTGCTGCGGAGCTGGGGATAGTCACTAATCCTTCAAAAGCAACAGTCTATCAAGACTTGATCTAGGTGTCTATCCCTATCCCTATTGTGAGCAAGGTGTCAGTAAGCATGACTTCATCACACTCAGAGCAAGAATGCCTGGCAAGTTGCTTTGGGGAACTTCTTGATGTCCTAAATGTTAATGAGTTCAAGAACAGATATCTCAATCTGTAGGCTTTAAACTTCTTTATTAATGTAACCAGGAGCTATTAGATCTGAGAATAATAATTCTCGCTTCTCAGAATTAATAATCAGCAGAGGTTTAAAAAGGTACACGTGGCCTGGAATTACCCCCAAATTCTGAATCAATGTTGTCTGGGGCAGAGACTTGTCGAGTCTTATTTGTAAGCTTTTCGAGTGACTCAGGTTCAGTCAGAATTAAGAATTAAGACGCGCATTCTCAAACATACCATTTAACGCTGCCCAGAGTCTTGAAAGCAAATGTGTATGAGGAAGTTAACTTTTCCTTTCTCCTCTTCCCTGCCCTGTTCTCCATGACATTTTTCATTCCTTACCCATCATAAGTCCAAATCAACATCTTTTCTTTCTAAAAGGGAAATTTACTTGGAAGGGCAAATTAAAATTAGGATAATATTCATCAAACAGTAAGTTATCAGTTCATTTAACAAGCATTTCTTAAGTCTACTATGTGCTTATCAGAATAAATGTCACAGAATGAACTGAAAGGTTTCTAGTTCACTACGGTTGCTGGCTGTGCTGTGGTTACTAATCTACGATATTCTCTGCGCGCTGCCTCTGTCAAACCACAGCGTTGGCCAGCTGATGCGGTCCCTCTCTCAGACAGTACCGAAGACATACGTGCATTTCCTAGCCGCCTTTTACCGTACTGAAAAGATTATTGTTTCATTTATATCTACCACTGTGCCATGTCTTTCTTTCCAACGAATTTCATAACTTTCCTAAGTTTGCAAAGCTTACTGTAATGACTTAAAGTGGAAAACACCTTAATCCTTGAACTATTTGAAATCACATTCCGATGCAGACACATTCAGGAAGGCTTCTTACAGTGAGACAGCCCTATTTGCAGAATGCCCAGGGCGTATGAGCCACAGTCTGAGGGTGAACTTTCCCTATTCTGGATGAGTTATTCTGCATCACCTTAGTTTGGAGAAACTGAAATCCATTTTATTTGGAGACCTGTAATAATCTGTCCAGATGGGAATCTCTGAAAAAATATTCTACAATACAACAAGCTAGGACTCTCTTAGGAGGAGCCATGTCTGCCTGTCTGCTGCCTCAGCCACGAATCCTGTCTCCCCCGTATTTTTTTCTGCTTTTTGGTACCACGTTTAATGATCTCCTGTCTCTTGATGATCCCCAATACATACCCCTCCTCTCAGCCTCTCTACTGAAATCTATCCAGCTGCTCCCTAGGATCTCTACCCAACTTACCTACAATGATGCTTATGCCCAAAATGAAATTAAGTTTTCCTCCGAGCCCTCTTCATCCTCTTTTCCCTAGATTGATTGGGGAGAACGCCAAGCACTCAGTGTCTCAAGCCAGAAACCAAAGATCATCACACATTTAACTCGCCCCCCCCCCCCCGCCCCTTTCCTCTCTTCAGGCCTCCAGCTCCATAAACCGTCAGGTACCTCTGAGTCCACTCTTAACCCTTCTCAGGCCGCTTCTGTTCCATTCTTCTGCCTCTGCCTTACTCGAGAGTCTTGTTAACTCTTAGGCCAGTGTTATAATGGGCCTTTTTTTTTTTTTTTTTAATTAACTTCCAACAAAGCCTCAAAAATATTTCTAAAAAATTTTTTGTTCATTTTTCTTTTTTATTCAAAATCTTCCCTGGGTAGCTTCACTTAGGGGACAGATGTAAAGGGGATGAAGAGAAAATATCCACAAAAGTACAAAGACATGACCCTGGAATATCTGCTAGCCAGCTAAAAGAGGAGGTGGGCGGGGTGCTTGTCTGTGGCAGGAGGGAGTCTGTTCCTCCTTCTGGGATTACTTTGCTGGGCTGTGTTGCCCAGCAGCTGGGAAGTACTTTCTGGAAAGGGTTCTCCAATACCCCCATCCAGGGGCGAATCGCTTCTTCCTCACTGTTAATGCCCGGCCTCTTCAGTTGCTATGGTTTTCCTAATCACATAAAGCAATTAGGTACTCACTATCTGTTTCCATTTTAGATTGTGAGCTTCCTTCGGGCAAGGACTATGTCTTATTTATTCCTCTGTCCTCACCTATCCAGGTTTCCAGTACACAGCAAGGTGCCAATAACTTTCTTTTTCATTTCCTAATGACGTAGATTGGACATGATGATTTCTTAACCAAAAGTGACGGTAGAAATGTAAAGGAAGAAATCATATTTTTTTACTATTTAAGAAAAATAGACTTTGCCATTAAGTAAAAGGAGGTATGTCACGATTTTCATAATTCTTTAATGAGCTTAACTTTCTCGTCTTCATTTATATGAGCTTGAAATTTTATTTATTTTGTTTATTTAGTCCTTATATAGGGAAAATCTAATACTCAACTTGCACTGGATTAAACTTAATTGTAGATATTTTTATATATTACAATGTTGATGACAGTTTTTTAAAAGTGGTGACATTTTAAAAAGAATTTAAATACACATGACATTTCAAAGCGACAAATTAGAAATAAGAAAAAATAATTTTCTTTTAAGAAGCTAAGAGAATTTGGACATATTATAATAAAAATCACCAGAGAACAGACAATACAGAATAAAAACAGGAGTACTCTGGTTGGAAAAAAAAAAAAAAAACCTACCCCAGGGTGATCCCAGAGCTCAAATCAGATATAAACCACAAGAAAAAGCGTCAAACCGCTTTGTAACAGAGATCAGAATGTGATCTAGAGAAGAACATGTTCCTTCCTGAGGGAGCGGGCTCCCACTGCTGATAGGGGAGAGAGACCGTGGACGCGGAAACAGGTTTCTACAGGAGGAAGGATTTGGCAATACCCAGCACCCTTCTGTGCTTCTGTGGGATTCTCACTTGTGAGGTAAGCTAGACTTCCACATTCATGAGTCAGGAAGGTACAAGATCCAGGAGGTGAATGACATACGCTCCCTCTCCAGACTTTCCTCCTTACTCAGAGTATGACCACTGAGTCCCTCACAAAAGCAGAACCCTATTTCTTCCCATGATATCACTCTTGCTCGGTCTAGCTTTAGAAATTCATTGATAAGCCCTCTGCCGGGTAGGCAGTCAGAACTGCTGGCTCAGGACTACGAGGCTCCAGGAGACAGCAAAATGGCTTTGGCACAGTACTCACTGGGTGCTCAGCACTACCCCACCAGCACCAGTCCTTAGATATTTGCTGTTTTTCCAGGACCCAACTACCATGAGTGCGGGTTTGGGATACAAAGACCTCTTTCCTTTGATCCATCTCTGAGCCAGAGATGCAATGATGACCAAGTCAGTCTGGGGCTGTGTCCTGATTCTTACCACAGTCTACCTTCTCTCCTCTGATGTCTAGGTGGTGGAAATTTTGCGCATTTGTAGAAAAAAATAATTTTTTATTCTGGCCTGTTCTCTCCTCTACCTCCCTAACCAAACTTGTAGCATTAAAAAGTTTACTGAAACCAGATCAGTGGATGAGACAAAAAAAAAAAAAAAAAAAACCAAATGAATGACTGCTTAGTTCATGATCTGAGTGCTGCATAAAACCTGTATTTTCAAGCCCCAGTTGGAGCATACTTTAATATGAAAAAAATAAAACTTGTAATAAAATAATCTTCCCACCCATCTTTCGTTTTATCTTCTATTCAATATTATAAATTTACAAGGAATAAAACTGAGTAGATTTTTATTATAATTAGAATTTTAAACAGCTTAAATGAGATACAGTAATACCATATTGCAATATGACAAGAAAATGTCATTTTATAACTCTGTCTCTAACTATATTCTCTATAACTTTATTCACAGCTCCCACCAATATTTGAACAAAAATAACGTAACTTTTCAATCTAATTTAATGTGAACATGATTTTCTAATTTAAAAAACATTGGCAATAGTTACTCATTTTGATGAAAATGCTTGAGCTCTCAGAGTCCCTTTGGTGTCCAAGTGTATAGATTTAGATTTATAGGATCTAGCAGATTTAGTGGGGGAGCGTGGCTTGCTCTCACATTGGTCCTTTGCTGAGTTCTGGTAGTATGTGCTGTTTTTCAGCATCCAGTGACTGTCCAGCTACCTCCGATCTTGGCCTCTGACGGTAGCAGCTGGACGTCTGGTATTTTTAGCTTTGGCGCAGACAGCTACAACATCCCATGTGAGTGTCGCTCCAGTGCGGCCTCATCTTCCATCTCGGTAATCTTGTTTGGTTCTACTCAGTCTACTAATGTGATCATCAAAAATTTATGTATCACGCATTATTTTTTTAATTTCTAGAAGATTTTCTTTTTAGGTTTGCTTGTTTGTTTTTTGATTTTCAACTTCTATTTTTTGGAGTATTAAGTATAATTTATATTCGGTATCTGATAAATGAAACAACCTTAGTTTTTCAGCATCTACCACCATAGCCCATTCTCTGAAATTGTACTATATGTTGTCTCCGTGTGTGTGTGTGTGTGTGTGTGTGTGATTTGAAACTCTGAGTTCCTCATTTTAATCCTTTCTTGTAAGAATTCTTTTCTGTGTGCTTGTTTGGTTTTTTGAGACAGGGTCTCCTTATGTAGCCCAGGCTTGCCTTGAACTCACTGAGCTCCTTCTGCCTCAGCCTCCCGAGGGCTGGGACTGCAGGTGTGCATCATCATGCCTGGCCTGAAACTGCTCCTTGAAGCTTGGATTGAAGTTCCAGTCTTCAAGAGCGGATTGGTGTCGCCTGACAATTACCCAAAAGTACTAGCAACCAGAAACATTTAAATTAAGTTCTCAGCCCAGAGGTGTGAATTCCCATAGAATAGTAATATGGCTACGAATTCTCAGTGAGGATGTCTCCTCCTACTTTTCAGAACCAAGTGTTGCACAGCAAGTTACTGTGTACCTCTCCTGCATACTGGGTCTGTTTCTGATTTGCCTTTCTGGAGAGGAGAAAGCCATTGGAGAGTCTTTCAGCTTTATGCAAGAAGCCCCCACCTCTGCAGACCTCTAACTGCTGTCATTTCTTCCCTGACCCCAGGCAGGAGACAGAGCGGCTCCAGGTCACCAGGTCCCTTCCCGCGAAGTCCTGGTCAGCATCTTAGCTTCTCTTCCTGGTGCTTGGTGATTTACTTATTTTTGTGCTAGCTCAGAATGAAGCATGTTTGTCCTAAGATGTTATATAAGTCAGAAAGATCATCTAGGGCATCTACCCCCGCACACTGAGAGGAACGTGGCCTTTCCCATCATGGTAGGAATAAACATTTACACAGCTGAGGTTTTGAATCTTAGAACACTGGAATCAGACAAATCTAGGTCAGAGTCCCCGATCTTTGACCTACTAAAGCCTGGTGGTAAGTAACTTTGGCTTGTTGTTTTTGGGGTGTGTGTGTGTGTTGCATTTATGATGTTGAAGGCTGTCAGCATATCATAATGAGGGAGCTGCTCTGCTGACTAGGAAACTCCAAGCCAAAAAACCACTGACCCAGCAAATCTAAAGCTGTGCAACCCGTGAAGGGTTCCCCTGTATGCCTGTCTGTCTAATTCTGCTTTCCTCCTTCTGTTTTTTTTAGTATTGCATATTGGATATGGGCCTTCATACTGAGCTACATTTCTTTTTCTTGCTTCTTTTTTTTTAAATATTCAGATGATTGTCTCATTAAATCACAAATTTGTCCATGCTGGATTTAAACTTGTGATCATCCTGCCTAAACCTCCCAGGTGTGCTGGGATTCTAGGCATGTACCATTTTCTCTGGCTCCTCATGTGTTAATTGGAGATAATATTGCCCTCAGCTCTCAGGCAAAAATATATAAAGATTAAAGACATCATATTTGCAACGTGCTTAAACTCTTATATATATTCCACAATTAATGACTATTTTGATTTTTAACCTTATTTTATAAATTTTCTGAATACTTTTAAAATTTTTATAAACATAAGATTTACTCAATCAGGTATTCATGTAATGACTACTGTGTTCAAGTTTCTAGGGTTAAAATAGAAATAGTATTTTTTTTTTTTGTCTTTTTCGTTTTTATCAGTACCAGGGATCGAACTCACGACTGCCTGCTTGCAAGGCAGGCGCTTATGCCGCTGAGCTAAACCCCCAGCCCTTAAAATAGAAATAGTAAATAAGACAGAATGCATAATTACTTTTCTTCTTCTTCTTCCCCTTCTTCTTCTTCTTCTTCCCCTTCTTCTTCTTCTTCTTCTTCTTCTTCTTTTTCTTTTTCTTCTTCTTCTTCTCCTCCTCCTCCTCTTCCTCCTTCTCCTTCTCCTTCTCCTTCTCCTTCTCCTTCTCCTTCTTCTTCTTCTTCTTCTTCTTCTTCTTCTTCTTCTTCTTCTTCTTCTGCTTCTGCTTCTGCTTCTTCTTCTGCTTCTGCTTCTTCTTCTTCTTCTATTTATTCATTGGGGGGTGAGAAATGAAGTAAAGGACTAAGACACACAGATATCAGAGGGGAAACGGCTTCTACATAGAAAGTCCGTGAGACCCCATAGCCATGAAGATCTTGAGTTAAAGCCACACTTGTCCTGATGGACACAAGAGGAAGAGAGAAATGACTGCAGTAGAGAGATAGGACGTGAAGAGATGGAAATGTCTGGAGAGATTGGGGAGGAATGGAGCAGGCAGAGGCTTCTGACCCATGAGAGGGGGTTTTACTTTTATTCCAAGAACAATGCAAAGCCTTGGAGTGTTTCGTAAAGGGAAATGGTAGGGACCACTCTGGATAATATATGAAAAACACACAATGGAGATGGGAACATTGGGCCAATAGAAGCCAACTAGGGACCTTTTTACTACCTCAAGAAGAGACAGAGGTAGTTTGGGCCAGGATGGAAGTTGTAGAGGTTTCAGAAGGAAACATGATTTGAAAATAGTACTCACAAGATTCAGCGCTAGATTTGGCTATGGAGTTACATAAAGAAGCCCGCCATAATGCGTATCTAACCCGGGTGCCAAGCAAATAGGTAAATTAGACAAGGAAGAGCAAAAGAGTGCTGAGCCTGTTTGGTAAGGAGACTAAGTGTGGCTTTGTTATGTACACTTGCTATATCTATTAATGGACATGTTGGAGGGTAAATTGGATGCCCATGAGTTGGAGCTCTGAGGGACTGCAGATAAATCTGGGTCAGCAGCACACAGATGGTTTTAAACAGTGCAGCAGTTGAGGTTACCTACTACATGATGGAAGTGGAGGGCGAAGAGTTCTGATTCCTGGGTGCCGCAACACTTAGAGACTTAGCACTGAGAATGACAGTTCATTTAGGGTAGAGAAACACAAGGAAACTGAGCTATCCCAGAAGCCAACTGCAGCAAATACTTTTGACAAAGCTATTTATGATCAATTGCTTCAAATGTTGCCAAATAAGAGTTGGGACTGGGGATGTACCTCCATGGCATGTGTGCTTATAGCGTACAGAGGTCCTGCGGTCCAATTCCAGCACTGAGAGAGTGGGAGGGAGGTTAGAAAGGGAGAGAGAGAGAGAGAGAGAGAGAGAGAGAGAGAGAGAGAGAGAGAGATGCATGGGTTAATAGTTTCTTTTTATTTTTTTAAAGATGAGGATTAAAAATCAAAACCGCCCTTGACAAATGGAAGTTGTTGTTAGCAATGAAATTACAATTACAGGGGTCAGTGTAAGATAGTTTACATTGTGAGTTCTTCGGGAAAGTTTTATTGTAACAAGGGGGAAAAATAATGGACTGGTGACTAATCGGGGATACAAAGTCCAAAAGCATTTTTTTCACAAAATAGCAGATTTGCGCTCTCCTATGCTGATGGTCAAGATCCAAGTAAGGAGCCACGGCTAACACACAGCAGACTGGAAATTGTAGATGAGCTGAAAAGGAGACTGGAATCCCGAACACTAAGGAAGTTGGCCCTGGAAACCTAAACAGTCCATCCTTACTCAGATCTTTCACAGATCTAGCCAGAGATGTGCCCCCAGAACGCTCTTATAAAATCAGCCCTCCGGATGGCAGCCCATGCTTTTAGTTCATTTTGCTGTCACTCAGCACTGTTCATGTCTACACACATAATGTAACACAGTATTGCATTAATACAATGTAATATTACACTAACTATGCACTTGTTTTTGATTTATTATGTCTTTTGCAAAGAATGTAATCACCCAAAAGGATTGTATTCTGTTGATGTACTAACTCCAGGATTTATTAGGTTGCCATTTAATAAATATTTGTTGTATACTAAATGAGCAAAACAGGAACGAAAGTTTTAAAAAAGGTTTGTATAAATGCAGATGAATTGGTAGGCCTGACAGCAGGAGGAATAATTGTAGCAGGCAAAGCTACTGATTTAAAAAAGAAGGGAATCTGGGGGGGGGGGGAACTGTGAGGTCAGTGAGGACGTTTGTGAGTTTTCTTTCACCTAAAATCTGCAATTTAGGTGCAGCCGCAGGGAAAGCAGCGAGGTGGCTTTGATCAGCGCTGGAGGTTTCACTGTCTCAGGATGATGGAAAAAGAGAGGGACCAAGGGTTAGATTAGTTTTTGAAGGATGCTCTAGCAAATTACAACAAACCTGGTTAGTTAAACAATAGAATTTTATTCTCTCACAGTTCAGGAGGCCAGAAATATGAAACCAGGGTTTCAGTCGGTTGGCATTTTCTGAAGGCACTGAGGATAAACCATGCCAGTCCCTCTTCTCGCTTGGGATGTTTGCTGGCGATCTTTGGCATTCCTCGGCTCGTGCAGCGTAACTCCATCTGCATCTCCATTTCCACGTGGCCTGCCCCGCTGTGTCCATGTCTCTGGGTGTCTTTTCTTCTCATAAGAGCACCAGTTATTGAATTTAGGGTGCATTCCAACCTACTTTGACTTCACCTCAACTAGTGACATTATAAAAATACCCTCCTTTTAAATAATGTATTTAGAGACTCTAAGTGGGCATGACTTTTGGAAAGACATTGTTGACTGTCACTGTACGTATTGAGGGAATATGCAAAGAAGCGATTATAGCAGTGAACCATAGAGTCTACTGGGACATGAACTATAAAGACGTTTAAGCCTGGCATGCTGGCATTTACTTATAAGCCCAGCACTCACTCTGAGGCAGGAGGCCGGGAAAGATCAAGCCCAGCCACTGAGTGACTTCATGAGGCCCTGTTTCAAAATAAAAATAAAACAAAATAAGAAGACCTGAGGAAGTGGCTCTGGGCAGAGGTCTGTGTTCAATCCCAAACAACAACAACGATTACAAAACAACATAGTGGGGTAGACTGGGAAAGCCACTAGACAGTGGTAGGGGTGGATGGATTGGCCAACCCGTGTGGCCAAAGAGATAGAGGAAAGGTACTTTAATAAGTGAGTTGGAAAGTCAGGGAGTGGACAGAACGCAGCAAGTTTGACATTTTGAAAGCAGTGAACTAACTGAAAATGTCAAATTCTAGGATGTGACCATTAAAGAGGTGGGCCAAAGTTTATAAAGGAAAAGAACATCAGAACCATGAAAGCAAAGAACTTGGAGGATAGGACATGGGCCGTACCACATATGGAGGTTTTCAATCCCCAAGAATGATGTCCAAAGTGTGGTAGACGGAAAGGTAAGCTTGTGCTGAAACCCTTACTGCGTCACAATGACCAGTTTGTCAATAAGTGATCTCAATACATAAGTCATCTCAAATCAGCCAAGTCCTTGTGGCACGTGGGCACCAAAGGAACGGGAGATACCACGGGAGGAGCAAGATAGATTCTAAGTCACCTCCTGTAAAGGCCGGCATCAGAAAGTAAAGGCTTACTCCTAAGACCCCCGGAAGGCTGAACTATTCTTAGGGACTATTCAGGTTTCAATCCAAACAAGATTATTCAGAGCATAAGTTGGACACATGTCAGATTCTTCCGGCCATGGTGGATGAGTCTGGGGAGAAATCAGAAGAGTGGGAGACCAAACAACACGCACTGCCACGGAAGTGGGAGGCTGCTGAGGAGGCCTGGCCAGGCAGAACGCTGGAGGAGCAAGCAAACAGGAGGGTCCCCCCACCCTGTCTTAGAGGGACAGACAGTAATTCAGTTAACCCTTCTAATTTGAGCTGTGCAATATGTCAATATTTTCAATCATGTATGAATTCTAGAGTATATATTTGTTACTGCTCCCCAAGAGTTATAGCAATTGCACCTTCAAACCACATCTAACCTACTGGGTTTGTCAAAAAGGTATCAACTTATCAGGAAAGGAGAGCTTCAAGGCTTTGAATGCCGGACTCATGGATTACCTAATTAGCTAATTCACGGCATCTTACACACAGTAAGAGTTTCAACATGGAGGCATCAGTTATGGTTATTTACAAATCTAAAAATAAAACATCCTTCACTTCCCTTCCTCCCTGCCTTCCTTTGTCTTTTTTTGGTGGTAGAAGTGGGGGACCACAACTGTTGTGTCAGGAGATTACTCTCCCCTTAGAATAGTCCTGCAAACTGTTTACGCACTCGGGGCACATTGACATCATGTGACAGGACGTGTGTGCTCCACAATGACAAAGTGTGTGGATTCTAGCCAGCAGAGTCAAGAAAATACTTCATAAACAAAGCTGTAAATAACATCTGGGCTGTCCAAACACAGGAGGACTTGGTGGCTTTTCCTTTTGGTTGTTGTTTTGTTTGGTGGTGACCATATTCCTATACACACAGATAAGTCAGGGAGCCACAATCACAGTGCCAAGTTCCTTCAGGCTAACTCTTGTTGCCAAGACTATATGGCAAGCTATCAATTGGAAAACTTAACCCTGCGTAGTGAAAATGACAGGAAACCAATGAGTCATATCACTGAAGAAGAAAACCAAAAGGTTTGATTAATCAAAAGAAAGGCTTTAAGCCTTGAAGGAGAAATAAAGCTGATAAACATTTTTATCTTAGAGTACAGAAAATACTTAGTGAGAATACTGATACTAATCTAAATTGATAGTAAAGTTTTTATCTAAGTGCTTCATACCACAAGTTTCCATGTAAGCCTTAGTCAACTTAGCTAGCCAATAGTCAATTGATTTTTTTCTGCAATAGTCATAGATGATTATGAAGACACCCTTTACTGAAAGGCCGTCTTTATTTCAAATAAAAGATAAGTACTTTTAATGTCTTGAGAGTACACTACATTCTAAATAAGCACTGCAGAAAATTCTGCCTTGGCTCCAGGTGTAAACACCCCAGAAACCTAAACTACTCATATTCCAACTGTGCCTTTCATGGTTGGAATAAGCTGTTTAGAGACAGGAATGTGAGATGTTACAAATAAAGACAAATTTGAGAGAAAAGCCGTAGGACCTTGAGTAGTGGCTTTATTTGTCCTTTCTCTGTCTCAAAGGGTAGGACCAGAGGAATATCTTTTGCCATCATCACAATGTATTTTAGTTCATTTTTTTGTTCAAATCACAAAATTAAGAAGAAAGAAAGATGTTCCATCACACTGATGGCAGTGCCCCATCACACAGCCATTGGCTGCTAACTTCATCCAGACGCATCTGTGGAGTCTTTGCTGATGCACTCAAGCACTGTAGCATCGGGGTCTCTGCCCCTGGGAAGGGATCCAAAGTGCAGCTTCCTTACCAGGATCCTGGAAACACAACTTCAGCCCCAACTCAAATCCCTTCCGCGGATGTTGATTAACTACAGTGTCTGCTGTAAGACACCATGGCAGTGGCGCTGGACTTGGGGTCAGGGGATCTGGATCCATACCAGGCTCCGTGAGTAGGTCAGCACCTGTGACCTAGGCCAGCTGCTTGGTCATTTTCTGACCGTGTCTTCACATCTGTGAAATGAGTGGCCGCGCCAGCTTGATGCCGTAAGGTGTGTGTGCTGTGTGATCCACTGCTCCCACCATTCCTGTTTGAGAATTCGGTATTGTGGGAAACAAGCTCAGTTGGAGTCAGGGCTCTGAGCCTCAAAGAGTTGATCATGTTATCCTAAGGGAGATGTACTTGCTTAACCCTTCAGAAAATTTTCTACTTGTGCTTGGAGATGACCCAGTACTTAGAACCAGCCCAGCACTGTGAATTTCGATCTGAGATGTGGCACATGCAGGAATCTTCGTGTTCCACAAGCTTCCCCAGCGATTCTGAGTCAGCCTGCGCACAGCCAGCCACAGTCCTCCCGGCTCCCTGCTTCCGGCATTGCAGCAGACACTTAGGCTCACAGACGTTTCAGGTGTGAAGGTTGTATACTTCAGAGTCCTGAGCCTGGAGATGGGGAGGGAGGGAAAAGATTCTACCTGCAAACTCTTCTTCATTATGCAGCACGTGAGCCCTGCTCTTAAAGCTCATGTAACAACTTTTCATATCTGCTTTCTTGATACTACCCCGTTTCTCCTTTGCATTAAAAATTCTATGTAATATATTCTCTCTGTGGTTTACCTTGTTTCCCTCAAAGTACTTGGCACATAGCAATGAGAAAAAAGTGTTCAGATGAATTGACTGATGAAAAAATGCAAAACTGTATTCTTCTTCCCAACTTCTATAACTGTTGAGAATCAAAACGAAAAGCAGAATTGGACTGGCAAGGGGATGACTGTGTCTCTAAAGCGGCCCCGGCCAAGAGCAAAGCATTTTTGACTCATGAGGGATCATATCCCTGGGGAGAGAAGGCTGCATATTTCTCCTCCCTCCAGGCAGAGATGCTGAGACCTCAGAATGCCTGGCTCCCCTCTGCCAAATCACAACCACTCCACACGAGATGCTGGTGAAAGTTGATCTACCAAAATACTTCTAAAGCAAGAAAAATCAGCAAAGTACAGTACATTGTCATGCAGTGACACTTAGTGCCCTGAAAACTCCACGCAGCTGGGGTCTCAGTACTTTGAGCAGGCAGTTTGATGCCTTGTCTCTTACCTGCATTCCTGTCTGTGAGGAACTCCGACAGACTGACAGGCTGAGCTTGTGGCTGGAGAATTTCTTAAACCAAAAATCTGTGATAAACAAGGAAGACCAACAAACAAATGAAAATCAGTGGGACAAGAGCTTACTCCTGATTTCTCAGAGGACATCTGAGATTTTCTAAGTTTGAGCTGTGTGTTTGGAATCCACGTTGGCATCTCACTATCTATCAAACATTAAGGTGTAATCTCTAAATCCATTTTGGGAATGGTCCCACCTTCTAGAAAATTTCAAAGCCACACTGACCAAGACGTTTCAGGATTTCACAGCAGAACCTGTTCTTTGAAAGCCAAGAATGCAACAGAGAACCTCACGGGGTGAGAGACCATCCCATGAGAGTTAAAGCCCTGGAAGGGTCTCCCCAGATCTCTTGTTACTGAGGGGGTAACTTCAATAGGAGGAGGAAGCAATCACTCAAACAGAGTTGACTGAGCTGTTTAGACCAAACAGTGATTTACAGGAGTCTCTGCCATCTTGAATTAAATAAGTTACACCTAGACTACTGTATCACTTGTACAGATACACAAATATTTGCCTTCTGCACCTTGAAAATAAAATTCAAGCATTCTGTGTTATGATTCTGAGTCCCAGCTAGGTTTGGGAACCACTGATATCCAAAATGTTGTCCAGGTGTGGAACAACCCAGCAACAGCTCTGTAGTATTACCAAATAGGAAAGGCATTTCCATTCTCCAGATAAGCACTGAGGAATACTTCAGGTAATAAGTTAAGTTTTGTAGAAATAGTCATGTGTTTTATGCACAGAAGCATGTGTTATCTGCATGCACACACACACGCACACACACACACACACACACGCACACACAAATGCATGATAAAAAAAACTCAAGATTTGATTCACTCATTTGCCAGCCAAATTCTTTCCATCCACTGAACTTCCTCAGTTCTTTGAAGTCAACAATTACTTTGTTCTCAGAGGAGTCATTCTGTGGCAAGGAAAATGTTGAAAGTTTAGCAATATATTAGGACTTTCTGGATCTGGATCATTTCAAAATATTTATCTTGCGTTGTTTATCCTTTTTTTTTTTTTTTTTTTTTTTTTTTTTTGTATTTAGACTTTCTTCCTAATAACTAGAGGACAATCTATGGATATTTGTACTTGGTAGATAATACAGAGTTCCAGTGGGGGTAACAAAAGGTTACTAGCCATAGTGATTTCCTTATTAATTCACTCTTTCGCCAGAAGTGTGGATCTGGTTAATGGAATAGAGAGAATCCTCAAAACAGTGCCTGAAACAGAATCCTTCCCTGGTAAATCCAAGCTGTGATTTTCATTATAATTTTTTTCATTAACTCGTTACCAAATGCTCCTCCTAACGTGTCAGTATTAATGTTCTGAGCAAATACTTTACACAAACCCTATTCCTATTTTCTGAAACTGCTGTTCTGTTCTCTCATTTTATCCCACATGTTTGTCCCTGACACAGAATGAGAAATCTCTGGGTAACATCTCCACTGATAATTGAAACATGACTTTTTTATTCTTTTACTTTTTTTTTTAAACATTCTCTATTTATGGGAAACCGCAGATCCTAATGTGAATTTCCTGTATTGCTGTAGAATCTAATGTCGCAGTGTGAGGATCTCACTTTCTAAGGGACCCTCCTCTCTTTCCACAGCACCTCCTTAGTTGTGTCCACACTGGGCTGGATGTACACTGACGGCCATATCCAGGCGCGGCTGGCCCCATGCCTCAGTCTTACCCCCAACCCTGAAGGGTGCTGAATGCTGGATTACACCCAGCTGAGTCCCAGTTAGCACACTTCATGAGTTTTACCATGTAATGGATTAGGTGTTGATATTTATAGTAGCTGGTTATTGATAACCCTGATGATAAGATAGCTTTGGTGTCGTCCATCATTTATGTTCTTTCAGGGGATGCCTCTCCTGGATTCTCTCCTCACAGCACATCATCAATCAGGCTCTGCCTATCACAGTGAAATCCACAAAGCCGGGGCATGTGTGCGAAAAAGCCTTCGGAAAGAAATGGGCAATTACCAAAAGAGGAACATTTTCAATCTGTTTTAATTTTACTGGCCTCCCATCGCCACCCTTCCCAACACACACACACACACACACACACACACACACACACACACACACGCCCAGATTCTATTTTTCCAAGAGCTTTTGAAATTTTACTTGGCTTTTAACCCTGAGGCCAGTGGACAGGAAATGAGAATTGCATAGCAAAAAAGCTGAAAACATCTCTTGTAGATTTTTTTGTTCTGTGGGGTATGATAATTTTCCATTTTAAATGTTTTTAAAATAGATCAACTAGGAAATCTTGCTTTATATAGAAAGATTTCCATTGTTTAATATTTGTACATGGTTTGTATTTGTGTGTGTTTATTAATATCGCTTTAAGTTGAAGTTGCTACATTAATAGCCGTCTTGAGTAGAGACTTTCATTTGACCACCTGAAACGTTTAGAGTACTAAGATTAACCTCCCTGCGGGGAGCTCCGGGGATGACGGTCTAAGGATGCGCTACCCTTGGAAGAGCTAGTGTTTAAAAGAGAAACTACCTTTCCCCCTCCCTCTCTTTTGTTACATTGTCGGAAGTCGAACCCAGCGCGGCACACAAGCCAGCCAAGTGTTTATACCAAGCCACACTCAGGCAAGACTTTTTAAACCTTTAGATCATTCACTCTTTTGACTGCACTTACTAGAATAGTTTCAAATGATTTTTATCTAAACACAGCAAATATTCTTTCTAGTTTTAAGATTTCAACATTTTCTCTTTCTGTTTTCTTTACATAGTTTATAAATTTTCTTCCCAAAATATACTAAAATGGAAAAAGTAAAGACAAGGTAAGGAAATTTTTCATAAAGATCTGTTCAGTTTGAAATTATTTCTTACTACCTCGATGTACTAATATCCCTTCTTTTTTGAGATTATAAATATGAGAGAGAAAATATTTCTGTTCATCGTCCTCACTTGACAAAACACAGTCTTGACACTTCCGCATCGTTCTTCAAGTTTAGCTCTGCAACTTTACTTGCTAATGAAAACCTCCTGAAACCACCACTCTGCCCCTAGAATTCCATGACGAAACACCGCTGGTTGCCACAACAGCGGCTGCAGGAAGCCATGAGACTTTGCTGCGTAACTTAAGAAATAGATTAGGTGACTGTTGCCGGTGTCCTAGAGGTCATAATTCTTCTTCAGATATTTCAAAAGGATAAGGTAATTAAGTTAATCATCCCTGTTGTTATACATACGAGATGTGGCACTGTTCCTTTGTTGCCTTCTAACATCCATGATATCGATTTACACAAGAATAACTGAGAAAGTTCTGCTATTGAAGAGTCTGGAAAGGAGCGAGGATCAAAGACTCTTAGATTAAAGGGTTGACTCGGGATAAATGGTAAAAGGCCGAATGCGAACAACACATTATTACAAACAAGAAATCTTGGTTTTCCTAGAGTTCTATCTGGTGAGGAGCATTCCACTTCCTGTAAAAACAAAACAAGAATGGAAGCATAATTGGGTGAAATAAATTGCTACTGGTGCAATTAATATAAAAGCCCTACATTTAGCTACCTTTCATTTACATTTAAAATGCAGTTAATGTGCTTAATCTAGGTCAGGCCACACTGCGAGAAAAATCTGACCTCTACATAGGTATATATGTTTAAATGATATGCATAATTAATGTGCATATGTTTTATAACCCCAACCAGCTCACCTATCTTATCTGTTGCATTTTGAGGCCATAATATGTAGAGTCTATATCTAGCTTCTTTTGAGAAACTTAGAGTATAATTTAATCTGCTTGATGGTCCCACTTTATAAGCCACAGACTTTCAAATTAGCACAGTCTCAGAGGCTAAAAGGCAGATAAATTGGTATGAGGTCAAAGAAGAATTTTAATACAGCTTAAAAATACAACCTGTACCAGCCGCAGAGGACTTTTGCAGACTATGAGGTGCTCAGTGTCACCTCATAGTGACACTTCTATGGCAAAAGGATGGTGAAAAATTCTGAAAAAAAATCTTGCATACAATAGCAGAGTTTCAACCTTATTAGACAGTTTGAAACAGAATGAGCATTTCAAAGAACATTTGTGCTGAGGGTCAGTTTTCTCCTGTACATCCTGCTCTGGGCAGTTTTCCCGTCTACTACCACTTTCTAGAGGCCCTGGATGAGCGCGTGTGGTTGGCATCTGGGACTGGAGGAGGATCGGTCTTCATAACGCTGTGAATGTCTGTCTTGCCTTGCAAGTATATGCACTCTACCCTTTCCACATTCTACTTTTATTTTTAGGTTAATTAACATATAACTTTTTCACCATAATAAAAGTCGCAGAGTGCCTTTATTAGGGGCCAAGTCTTTCCCACTACCTATTTTTGTAAAGTTTTATTGGTTGATATCTATGTCCATTTGTTTATGTATTTTCTCTGGGTGCTACAATGTTGAACATTTGCTACAGAGATATATGAACTTCAAAACTTAAAATATCTATTAGCTGGCCTTTTATAGAAAATATTTATTGACTTCTTGGTCTACAGAGAAAAGAAACCTAGCATGGTAGAAAATTATCCATCTACATGAGCTGGGATGCTAATTGCTTGTCATAGAAACATTGCAAAAGGGGCTGGGGATTTAGCTCAGTGGCATGAGCACCTGTCTTGTAAGCATGTGGTCGTGAGTTTGATCCCAGGTACCGGTAAACAAAACAAACAAACAAAAAAAGAAACATGGCAAAAGAATTTTGCCTTTCAATTTTACTACACAAAATCCTTTGCATAAAGATAGATACCTATCACAGGCAACCACTTTGAAGAAAATAAGATTTACTATGATGCCCATTATAGTTTAACTATTATCTTCTTTTGAAGTCCTATAAGGTCTCCAATGTGGGTTTTATTGGTGTTGTTCTGTACTGTTTTGTTCAATTTTATTATACCTGATGATATAGGCAAATCTTTTTAAGATAGCAAGAGGCATTATGGTAACCATTGTTGATCACCTGGTACTCTGTTTTTGCATCATGTACTAAGTCCATCCTTCTATTTTAACTGACTCTGTTAGGCTTTGTCACATTTTTTTTTCTCTTCAAAAAAAAAACAGTTATAAAAACTGTGGGAGCAATAAAACCCAAAAAGTGTAATTGTTATTGTAAAAAAGAGAGGAAAAGAAAGTGCTCTAAAGGATATAACTGCATGTATATTTAAGTGTGTAGGATAGAAAACCATATTACTGAGTTTTTGTTGGATCATTGAACAGAACTGTCTGCAGTCTCACTGTATGAATGTCCACTTTGTATGCTTTAATTTTGTAATTTGGACAACTGTTTCTAAGATGACAATATGTAATTTATTAACTAGTGATTTCTTACTGTATATTTTTTTCTTGAAATTCTGTATTGTACCCTTTTACTGCTTTGTTTGGTTTTGCTTTTTTTCTCTTTAAATAAAAAAAAAAGATAGATACCTATCCATATTTCTTAGCACTTTACTGTTTAATGTTTGATCTTTGTGTAGATTCATAATATATGCTGGGGGAGAGAGTAATATCTGGGACAAGTATGATCGATGCTGAAACAAACCAGTCTTTGACATAATGTAAGCAAGATGGACTCACCGTGGTGCCTTTCCCTCACCGTGTTTTTCCTAACCTTCTTTTCTGCCTCTTTTTTACCATTGGTGAGCTCTAAGCTGTATGTAGGTTCATCTTTTATCTGGGTGAGCTCTCAATCCCCAGTGGACCCTGAGCTAATAGTAACTTTGCTGTAACTCTTTCCAAAACATTTATTTATTAAAGATAAATTTCTGAAGCTAAGAAGTGTAACACTACTCTGAATCTGCCAATCAGGAAGTTGAGTATACTGTCATGCCAAGGTCTTCCTCTCTACTGGGCATTGACCAGCAGCCACTTCCAAAGGCTAGCAGCTTCCTCAGGGAAGACCCACCCATATTACGTTTTTCTATCATACCATGAAGTGAAAAATGTTGGGAAGCATTCATCTCCAAAAATAAATCATTGTATGTTTCACTTACCCCAGGAAACTAGAGTTAGTGATGACCTCTTTCCATTTCCTGGAAAGTTAGAACACTTTGCCTATAAGTAAATCAATGATCTATAGATATAATTAGATAAGGATGCATGTTAAAGTTTGAGTGTTCCTTCCAAAGCTCATGTTAAGATTTAATTACCACCACCTCACACTGAGAGCTCTAAGAGGTCACTGAGTGATGGAGGCTCTGTCCTCGTGAATGGGTTAATGCCATAACAGCATTAGGTTAGTTAGCTCAGGAGAGGCTTTGGTACAAAAAGGGGCCAGGGATGTAAGTCAGTGGTAAAGCATTTCCTAGCATATGTGAAGTTCAGAGTTAACCCTCAACACTAGAAAATAAATCATTTCTTTATAAATTACTCAGTCTATAGTACTCTGCATAACCACAGAAAATAGGGTGCCACAGATCACCTACAATTCTCAGTGAAGCACATGTGTAAAGTACACCTCTGTTCTCGTCCCTTGGCACCCTTACACCACCTTACCTCGTGCCTGTACAGAGAAGGAACTCGATAGTCAATGATCCCAGGAACTGCACCCCGACATGGGCTGAGAACTTACAACAGTGCAGAATTTTGATTTTACCTTAAACCCCTGAAATAAAAGCCGTTCTTTAAAAAGTCAAGTGTAGTAGCACAAGGCTGTAATCCCAGCATGCTGGGGGACTGAGGCAGAAGGATTGCAAGTCTGAGTCCCTGGGCAACTTAGCAAGACCTTCTCTCAAAATAGAAAAATTTTTAAAAAATGTTGTGGAGATATAATTCACTCTGTAAAGTTCCTGAGTTCAGTCCCCCAAACCAAACCGAAACAAACAAAACAGTCGTTCTGCAACAAAATCCTCAAAAGATTCAAATGCCTTAGTTTGAAAAGCACTCAGCATGAGCCTAACACTAGAGCCAAAAGTGAAACCTTGCTTTGTCATCTTTACATTTGATGTAAGATTTGAAATTAAAAGTAAGTGCTTTGGGAAAAATGAAAAAAATAATAAACTGAATGTAAAAAGCAACAGTGGTGTTGCTATTCATAAAATTCCACGAGGGAAAAACGTGGTTCTGCAGTGCAGTCAGCGCTGCAGCAGACTTCACATCCATCTGGCGGGCAGTCTGGCCTGCAGAGAGTTAAGCAGAAATCCTGACTTGGTCCTTGATATGCATCATTTCCTTTAAAATGCGGTGGGTGGGTGAAACTCTGATGTGTGGATCTTGGTTTAGGCTTTGTTTTTCCTAGAAGGGAATTCCATCAGCCTTGTGCTGGAGGGCTCTGGACTCAGCACGAAAGCTCAGCAGCCACAAAGACAATCGAGTGGGCTGTGCACATCTCCAAAGTGGAGCCCGCTCCTCGAACAGAAATAAGCACCCGGGATTCCTGGGCAGCACTGTCATGGCACCACAGGGAGAGGTGGACGACTGCCTGTTGTTTTAAATTTTAGAAACTTTTTATAAGGCCATTCTGATGTCTAAAGAAGCTAATTTTTTAAAAAATCGCTAGACCCAAAGGGAAAGTGGAATTGCCTAATATTTTGGATAAAAGAACCACATTGAAAAATCTATAGATTATGAGGTATGACTTTCATGCATGACTTTGCTCCTCTGCCATGTTTCTGGAGCCAGAGGACAGAAATAAGCAGCATGTTGGGGAGATCCGTGTTGTGCGCTCCCCTTCAAAGCAGTAAAATGCTTTGAACTTTTCTAGACATCATTAGAAAGGTGCAAAGCCAATTATCCTGACCCTGTCAAAGCATCCTGGGTCCTCCTTCTTTTAGATTTCTCCTATGAGAATACAGGCTAAAGGGAAGGAATCAAGGTTGTCTGAGGTCACAGGCATCCACGCAGAGAGCACACAGGAGCTGCAGCCTGGTTTGGGGACTTCACTAGAGCAAGTTCTTATCCTCAAATGAGTCAGCACAGGAAGGACGAAGCAGGTCTGGATACTCAGGAGCTTCTAGGAGTGAGAAAAATGGAGGAAAACAATTTCTGGAATCATAGTCTTCAAACACAGCCAGCCTATACACTGCATGAGCCCCTCCCCTTCGGCCACCTCAGAAACCTGCTGAGGGCTCTTCCCAGCCTGTTGTTGACCTCCCCGGCCAACCGCGATGTATGGCCTTTGCCAATGATGGTCATCGCTCCTGCAGTTTCCTCTTACATGCTTCCTCCCTCCATCCAGCCCAGCAAATGGCTTTTTAAAAAATTTTATTTATTTATTTTTAACTGGTACCGGGAATCAAACTCGCGACCATGCGCTTGCAAGGCAGGCGCTTATGCCGCTGAGCTAAATCCCCAGCCCCAGAAAACAGTTTTTTAAAGACCCAGGATCTAGAATATTTCCTTACCAGCATCTTCTCACCTGCATATGCCACGACCAGGCTGTTCCACTTATTAGTGTGCCCTACAGCGTTTATTTCTTAATTCTTTTTTAGGACATACTACATTGTCCTTTGATTTCTTACTTACAGATAGACAAATCAACATGGTGTTCCAAGGAGACCCTGTGTCTTTCTCATCCATTTCATATTTCTATTTCTTGGCAACAAAGCAAAGCATGGATTAAGCAACTAATAGCTGTCAAATTTGAGTTAAAGTATCATTTCATTTCAGACTACCCTTGAATCTCTCTGTTTAACATTTTTCAAGTTGGGTAACATATCTACTATGGAGCCATTTGGGAAAAAATGGGAAAACATGAAATGCATGCATGGCCCAAAGTGAATTTCAAGTTCTTTATCGCCTATTAGTTTTTTCGCAGGCAACTCTGATCTCTTGGGCTGATTCCTTTATCCCTAGGAAAATAGATATCAAACGGAAACACCATGGTATACGACCTATGATTGCTTGTTAATTGTCTTATATCTATAAATCTTATCTCTCCAGGTAGATTATAGTTCAGTTCAATTCAACCAGTTCAGCTTAGCAAGTGGTTACTGAGGGACTGATGTCTGTAAAGATCTGTGCTACTTGGGTATGGGCGCCAGTTCTTACTTTAACTCTGCCTGCTTTCATCCCTTCAGCAAATGTTTATTGGGTATTTACTTCACATATGCTCACTGTGCTGAGAGAGGCTAAATTTCCTTTTGGTACTTAATGTTTCCATGAAAATCCCCGGCGTTGAACAAGGTAAAGAGCAAATTCACCAGGCCACAACAAATGACCCTTAACGAAGCCTCTTGGTGAGTCCAAGCTCAATATCAATATAAATTCACATACAGCAAGATATTCTGGTAACTTGTTATATCAAATGGTCCCAACCAGGGTTGAAATATTGCAGAAAAAGATTCTCAACAGCATTTCAACTCAGAATTCATGTGGTCTATGAATTCCACATAGAGACCCTAGCGTGTGATAAACAAAGCCCCTGCCTGAAGAAGTACTGTGGAATTGATCTGGAGAACACTTAGAGATACTGAGGATGGTAATTTAGGAAGAAACTTTGGCATATTCAGTGACCCTCATGAATTCTATAAATCACTGGTAGATGGTAGATAATACAAAATATTAGAAAGGCCTGGGATGGAGTTCAATGTGAAGTCTTGGGGTGAACACCCCCTATGCCCTCCCCTTCCCTGCTGCCAGTAGATCAGACCAGAAGCAGGATGAGACAAGCAGGGCTCAGGGCAGAGAATCCAACCACCAGTGCTATAAATAGCTTCTTGTATCGCTATATTTACAGCATTAAAATTACCTTTACTTATCTGCTTCTCTCACTGGTCATGAAGGCAGAGCCTGGGTCTTATCTTGTTTTATTCTGAGCATAAAACACAGTGCCTACCACAGAACGGGCACCCAGGATGTGTTGCCTGATAAAGGAAAGGATAAATTAATGTCATGTGTAGGGTGAAGCAGAATTAGTCAACTTAGAAAAACTCAAAATGCCAAAGGTAGAGATGTCCAATGGGCCGGACAAGCAAGTCAATGACCAACTCTAGGAGAAAAACTGAGGCACGACTGAGCAGAGGCGACAATCTTAGCCACTGTCCCTTCACTGAGACAACACCAGGAACTAAAGGGAATTTATGGTACCGGGATGGCTGGCTCCGGTGCAGAAGGCACAGCAGAAGGATACAGCAGAGAAAGCTTACATCATGGGAGTCATATGCCCTCCCAGGTCATGCCCCTCGTGACCTGCCTGTTCCAACCAGACTCTCCCTTCCACACTCAGCTGTGAAACTCACTGATGAACATGGTATCCCGTGACTCGGTCACAAGCATTGTCTGTAAGTGCATGAGTTTTGGGTGGGACACTCTCCATTTAAACCATAACACAATCTAAGGTTTGGAGTCGACCCTGGGTTTGCCTTCTGGTTCCGCCTCTGTTAGCTTCTACTCTGTGTGCTTGAGTGAGCTATTAAACTGTTCCAACCTCAGCCTCTATTCTGCAAAATAACAGTTTAGAAACCAAGCTCATGTGAGAATTAAATAAGACAGTATATTTAAAAGGTCAGCTCAGTGCTACTGCCTGTATTCAACAAGAGGTTGCTATTAAGGAAGACAGGAAGAAGCAAATCCTGTAATTCCAATAGCTAATAAGCATCATCCAGAATTGGGCAGATTGAAGCCCAGAGATAAAGAATCTAGGCTCTGAAACTAAAAATGAACGATGAGACTCAATGAAGACGAAAACAACAAGCTAAGGTGTCAAACAGCAAGACCCCGGCGAGGGTTCCTGCGTGCCAGAAATGAAAGGATGCTAAGAAAGAGAAGCTTGAGCCTGTTCCAGCGCCTCTCGAAGGCCAGGGATCCTCCTGTGACTTGGAGCAGAGCTGTTCACGGTGAGTGGGCAGATATGAGCTCACTGGAGAAGCTAATGAGTACGCTTGGCAGGAGCAGGGCTGAGAAGGGATGTGAAGTCAGACAGGCCATGACAGCTGGGCACACGGGAGGTGGCCAATAAGTAGTTGCTGATAATTTACTTCCGTCATTAGCACAATTGTTCCAAGATGGGGGAGTGCTGAGCCTTTATTTTGATTGTGAAACTGTCTTTCAAACTGGTCAAAGCTGAACATCTTATTTGCTTAATCTTACTTGCTCAAAAATTCTGGAGCGAATAGTGTTTTCTAAACCATCCCTATTGTTTCGGCTAGTCACCAGGGCAGCTCATGGAACGTTTGACCATTTGTTGTTCAGTTATATCCATCTGTATAGGAAGCACTACTTTTCCAGCCTGGAAACAATATTCTCTGACTGGGGAGGAAGCCAAGTTGAAGGTTGTGAGGATGGATCTGGAGGCCTCATCTCTCTCCAGCAGGCTTCTTACTAAAGCAGTGTGATGATTTTGCTCACGATGACAGCAGTGATTCTGAAATTCTCCAGCTTCTTCAAGCCCTTGTTCAAGCATGTGGCTGGCTCTGGTGGGGAAACTTAGGCTCTTTCTTTCTTGCTTTCTTTCTTTTTCTTTCTTTCTTCTTTCTCAAAGTCCCAAATCTGTTTCTCAGCAAAAGCTCAACAGGCATCACACAGAATGCAAAGTCTTCTTGTAAAAATATCGGTTGCAATGAAGGGAATCTGGAGCCAGCCTGGCAGCCTGGGGGCTGTTATAGGGTGAAGTCAGAGCCTCGGCTTGTGTCTACATGACACCAAACATCCAGTTAAAAAGTGAAAAACTCTAACAGCCATCCAGATGTTTTGTCTGCTTGATGCCAAACATCCTGATGTTTTCATCAGACCAATAATCGAAATCTGGAAGCATCTAGGTGTTTGATATCTTGTAGACACAGCCTTGGACAGTGAAGTGAAGGCAGGGGCTTGAATATTATTATTCCTGTTAGTAGGAGCTGTGAATCTCTTCAGACTTCAGCAGAGTGAGACTATACAGGGGGAAAACTGAAAAGAGCTTGGAGTTAATATGCAGATTAATAAGGCTTTGGTTAAAAAACTAATCAAAGAAAGAAAAAAATCATAAAGCTCACCACAATTCAAATGAGTGTGAAATCTCTCACTCAGCCAATAGACTTCTACCCAGGGCTTAAATCCTGAGAACAGGGCATAAGGGAGCTCAGCGTGGAAGCAAGCCAAGGTCTGAGTGTAATCTTCCAGTACTGATATCAGGAGTTATTTATTAAGCTGGGCTCCCCGCTCCCAAAAATGTACCTGAACTGCTAGACTGACTTCAAAACTTGTTCTGTGTTCTCATGATTGGTCAGATCACGCAGAAGTTATTTAACCTCTAGGCTGACACAGTTCTGGAGAAGACCCTCAATGTGAAAGCAAAAGCCCCTGAGAGTCCAGCTTGGCCAGAACAGACTTTGTTCTCCTCGTCAAACAGGCCTTCTACCTCTCTGCTCTCTGAAAGGCCAGCTAGTGATGCACGCCCCCAGTGATCCTGAGAAGTGACACACACGGTTGAGAGACAGAAAAGTTCCTCAGGACAGCATGTGCAGGGAAGTTGAAAAACAACGCCACAACAACATAAAAGGAACAATAAGAGCAGCCTAGTAAAGGATAAAACATGGTCATGTGATGGAGAGGAGAATCTGAACATCTGCACTTTTTCTTATTTATAACCATGTCAGGAAAACAGGAAAATCAGTGTGCAAAACCCTCAAGTGGAATTTTCCTTCTGTTCCAGTTTTGTGAATGGATGCCACCGGGAAGAAAGTGACCATTTGGATTGTGTTCTATAGGCTTCTGATATACAATTCATCATTGTCTCCTGCATCCTATGATTGTGAGCTGGTTGTTATTGCTGATTGTGATGTGGGGGAATTCCTCTCCTAGCCACAGCTGGTCTTTCGCCTTTCTGGCAGAGGGCGGGGATGGAGGCTGTCTGACCCTTTCTCCCTTTATCATTTCTGGAGTCAACAGATCTTTTTCTCTTTTAGGATGGCTATTGCTATTGTTTTGTTGTTGTTGTTTGTAACTAGCTGAGCCACACATTTTAAAATTTTATTATGATGATGATAATGGCAATGATTGCGATCAACTTAAATTACTTTATCAGTGCCATTGCTGTCAAGTCAATTGGGAAATTAGCAATAGCAAATACACACATAATTTGATCTCTTAAAGGAGACAGACATCTGTTTTCCTTGGCAGCCGGCTGTTTCCAGGCTCTTACTTGATACCATGTGCGTGCCGAACTGCTGTTCACAACAATGGCTTTTATCCTTGAGGCTTGGTAGTATAGTTAATTGATGCCTTTATCTTTTCATGAAAGATGCCAGCTCACATAAAAAAAAATACCAAAACACACTACAAAGGCTTGGCTTTATATCTGGGGGAAATAAAGAACCTCAAAGCCCGACTTAGTATTACAGAAAAATAAAGATTGCTTTCATCCACATTGCTGAAAAATTTGCCTGTATTCTTTAATTTTTCCTGTCATCATTGAGAATTCAGTGAGTATTCAGGTCTGAATATTAAAAATCTAATTTTGGTCTTTGAAAAATTTAAGCGTTGATCAAAATAAAACAGAAGAGATGAGACACGGTTCCTGGCTGAGGCGAGATCCAGGCCGGGTGGCGGAAGGCACGTTACAATGTGCTGGGGCACCAACTGCCTTGTCTGGTGTAAAGCGTGCATCTTTGTAAACGCTGGAATGAACAGTCAGAGCTATTTGTTTACTTGTTGTAATGCTTTGTAAACTGGGGTAGCTGCAATCAGGAAAAGAACCACAATCATGCCCTACTTTCCAGCAAATCAGATTCTCTAGTTAGGCCAACAGTTCCACTATGCTGAAAAGGAGTACACAGTGGGAACTGATGCATTAAAGTTATGAGTATTTATTTATCTCCCCCAGAAGTATATATTGAGTATGAAGACATGATGCTGGGAAAATTCCAGACTCAAAACTGGATGGTCAGGGTTACCATTCAGCTTGACTAGGAAGATAAATATGGGGAAAGTTTCAATGAAAGCAGAAGACAATACACAATCAAATTCCTCGCTGGGTACTTTGCAAGATAAAATCTGTCTAAAGAGAAAACAAAGCTTTCTACTTCAAGGATGTCCGGGTCAGAACCACTTTTTTAAATGCGTCGTCTGATTTGCATCATTACTCATGATTGTTCTGATTATCCCCACTGCTACTTAGTCTCAGGCCCAAATCCAGAAATTCCCCGCATGCAAACAGGAAGCCAGACCTGGTTTTTGGATGGCCACTTCCACAGGAGTTTAAATAGCATGTTCTTTCAAATCCCGCTAGTCACAGATCTATTTTAATAATTATAGCTTCTTTTCCTAGTAATTATTATAAGCATATAAAAAGAACAGACTAGGAATAGGCATTGATTTAAAACGCTAACTTCAGATCTTAATATTTCTGTTTCCTTCAAATTTTTTTCAGGACAAGAAAACAAGATATTCCGTTTTCAGTTAAAGCCCTCTCCGTATCTCATTCTGAATTCCACTTCCTTTCTCCCCTCCCGCTCAAGTAAAGCACTGTTTGCTGTATGGTGTTTCCCATGCACGCTCTTAAGTTTTATAGCTCAGATCCATAACTATCTAGTACATGTTTTTTGTTTTATTTGAAAAGTATCACATGGTCTTATACATTCGCTATTTCACTGAACATTGTGTTTTTGAGATTTATCCATGTGGAAATGTGTAGATGCATCTGTTGTTTTAATGATGTATATGAACGTACCACAGTTCAGTGATCCCTTCTGTTCACAGACACTTGGGTTGGTTCAGATTTTTTATGAGAAGCAGAACATCCACAAATGCTCGCAAACAAGGCTTTTGTGCACATGTGCTAGAATTTTTCTCGGGATGGAATTGCTGGATCATAGAATATGTGCAGATTACACTTTCCTCACTGTTCCCTAACTCCGGTCCATAGGGGCCACACCGATATACACTGAAGAGATGTACGTGCAAATTTCTGTTTCTCTCAACGCTTGACAACACTTGCTATTGCAAGCACATACTTAAAAAAATTACCATTCTTTATTCACTTAAAATGCCTAAAATAAAAAACAAAATGTCCAACATATTACTACATATAGATGCACAATTCTTTATTATTGAAAAGAGCATATTGTACATTATGACTGGTGCCATAAATTAATCCCCAGTGCCTACAAAACTTACCACTGGAGAAAAGTGGCCAAAAAGCCAAATTCTTTCTTTTTCTGAGATTTTTTTAGAGTGTTCTTCAAGTCATGATCAAAGCTTTTAGCTAGAAAACATTTTAAAAATCATTATATCCAGCAAAGTCATTAAAACATGAAGAAGTATGCACAAAATCAAATAACAGATAATAGCATTATCATAAATTTGGAACCTACTATGTTTTTTCTTAGTTCTTCTTACTCACCAAAATTACCCCACATCTTTAGTCAACCACTTGCACCGGCCCAGGTGAGCAGGGAATTGGCATTCTCGTTCAGTGTTATGGGGAAGGAGGGCTTCATTGTCAAATGAATGAACCATAACAATCCAATTTCTAAAACCTATCAAAACCTGAAAAATCTTCTGGGACTCGGTAGTGTCAGTCATGGGGTGGAACTTAGAGGCTTCATTGATCAAGAGTGCACTAAATATGAAGTAGGATTTAACCAACAGGGTCTCAGAAAACAAAAATATGCATAAGCTCAGGTGCCAAGACTATGACCAAACCGAAGGTCTTAGCAGAAACTAAGGACAAGAAAGAGGCAAAGAATTACCACAAAACTCTCTAAAAGTCCAGGCATGGGGCTGTGACCTCATTAAATTCCTCTTGCCTTAGGGCAGGGCAGGATCTGACCAGAGCAGAGACTTGAAAAAGGACAGGCATGTCCCATGATCTGGCCCACTGAGATAATGAATCTGGTGGCTGCAAGCAAAAATCCTGGGGCAGGGAAGAGCGAAGGTGGGGTGCCCCAAGCGGAAAGACCAGCAAGAGCCAGGCCGGGATGGGAGGAAATCATTCTGTGCTGGGGAGGGTATAAAAAATCTATATGGGGTATTAAGGCAGAGTGTTTGCTGATGGAGGATAGAAAGAGAAAACAGTGCCAACTCGGGGAAAATCTTGGTTTCCAAATCATGATTTTGAACTAAATTTGTTAGGAAATTGACCACTGACCGCTACCTTACTGCACTGGTTTGCTCTGGGTAGAGAAGTCATGTGGTCACTTTGACACCAGCCAGCTTCCTTAGGACAGGCTTTTGTGTCTTCACGGAAGGATATATCTCAGTTTGGGACAGTGCCCAACACACAATAGAACACAAAAAGAAAAATACCAACAAAGGTATGGATCTCAGCTCTACCCTGGATCTCAGCTCTACCCTGGTGAGTATACTTAGGGCAGAGGGAGACCCAAAAGGTGGCTGGCCTGGGTCTCCAAAATCTGTTTTTTGAGATTGATTCATTACAATAGGAATGAGTTGAAGTAGTTTGAGCAAAAGAAAACAATAATTAATGGCTCGTTTGCTGGAGAGGGCAGAGTGAGGAAGAAGATGACTCGGGAGAGAGGGAAGTAAAAACTTACCTTGAGCTTTAGAATCTGCTCATCTGTACGACACCACATGGTCAGGGCGAAGAGCTTATTTGTATCAGGGCTAGAAAGTTCAATATAGATAGCCAAGGGGTCCAGAGACCTGAATTAGCAGTGCTATTTAGAAGACTGCAGCTTGTGAAGGCCTAGAAGAAAGATAGAACATTTGTGTGTTAGCCACTTCAGTGATTTCCAGACACCGGCAGATTGGAATAAAATTAAATAAAATTGGGAGTAGCAGCTGGACCTGCCTCATCCGGCCTGCGTCATTACTCAGCAGTAGAATGACTAGGATTCATCTCTGAAACTAAACATCTCTGAACCAAAATCCAATTCCTGCTACATCTTCAGGACCCGGTATCCTTAACTCTAAGTGATTTACTTTTCGTAGGAGGCAGCATTATCAATGCTAGGAGTCTCACACCAGAGCAAGACTTCGGGTGTTCAAATCCTGCTTCTGCCACTCACTGAACATGTGACCTTGGGCAGGTGACCTAATCTTCCTGCTTCTTTATCTGTAAAACAGGAATAGTGATAGTGCCTACCCCAAGCAGATTGTTGTGAAGACCAAAGGAATTAATGAATGGGATGCTCGGAGCACAGTGAGAGGTACAGAGTCAGTGATCTGTAAGGGTCTGAGACTTTGTACTGATGACACTGATGCCTGGAACATGCACTCTGATTTTCATTGGTGAGCAGGGCTTGCTTACCCGAAGTATTTCTAACTCCCAGCAAACCGTATAGCATTTTCAACAAAATAGAGAAAGAATCACTGAAAGAGTGTTCACTCTACCATCTCTTTAGCTATAGATTTAAAAACACACCAATTAGGCATGTTGCCACGACAGCCAGGCCAGCAACTCAGGTGCAGTAAATTCTCACAATTGAAAAAGCCCTGGGAGTATTTCAATGCCATTGTTTTGGTGACTTCCTTTCACCCTGCTTTGAATTTGTCCAAGTTCCAAATTTACACAATACATTATAAGGCCTTTAAAAGAGAGCTCCATTCAATATTGAGAAGGGGAAAAGGAATCTATAAACCGATGTCAGTTAGCAATCACTGACCTGGTCAAAGTCTGAATTCTTCAGCTTCATAAATGCAACCATGGCATGGATGTTCTTTGGGGTTGTATTTTTTGGCTTGTTTGTTTTGTTTTTATTTTGCTTAGGGCTTGTTTAACTTATTAATTTTTTAACAAGAAGATTTGTTTAAAATGAGTCTATCGTTCCAGGGTTTTTATTTCATTGTTGTTTAGAATACCACCACCAACAAGGCAGTGGGATTCATTGAAGCTGCCATTCTTTGTTACTGGTTAAAGCTGAGCCCTCATACTATCCTTACAAGGGTAATCTATCAGCAAACATCAGTAGGTCAGACACCCTGGCAGTCCCCAGTCAATCTGTAACTGAAAACTACAAGTGTAGCAGGAAATCCTAATAATGAAACTTGCAGGATTAGAGAGCTAACAAGCAGAAAGCAAGAAAGCAGGTGATAAGTGCTAAGAAGTAAGACCTTGACAGGCGTCAGGTCTTTAAGCATTTTCCTAACGTGTAGGCGGGTCTTTGTGTATTTTTGCATTCACGTTAGCCATCCAAAACAACTGCTGGCTCTGGGTTATTTTCCATCTTCTTCTAAGATAACACCATATAGCTGTCATCAACAGAGCTATTTCAACAAGTGTTTTTTGCCTAAGAGCCTTCCACAAAGTAATAGAGAGTTCAGGTTATCATATCTTAAGGTCATGTGTTAGTAAATCACACTCCAGGAAAAGATAAGGAGCCTGCCCAGTGGGGGGAGGTGGGCGTGGTGGCTATGAACTTTGTTCTAGCCAAGGTCCCTTTCTCTCTAGGGGGCTGAGTGTGTTGGGCTTGGTGGTGGTAAAAGGTATCAGAACTGGGTGGGGTAGGGTAAAGAAATTCGGGAATATTGTTCTTCCATTGGCTCAAAAACTGCTTAGGTCCACTTGGGTCTCACAGTTGGGACCAGGATGGTTTCATCTTGTTTTGCAGTGAATCACCAAGGACCTTGTGTGTCCTGGCTTTCTCTATCTGAAAGAGAGCCTTTACATTCACCTGTCAAGTGCAGAATGTGTGGATTTGTCAGGAAAGCTGATCTGCATTGTGGTCATACAACACAGTTTCCAAGTGGGCTTTGGGATCTCACTGTCCAGCTCCCACCCCAGATAGTCATGCACCCCTAGACTTTGCATTTGGCCACACCAGGCTCTGGCTGCAGAAACAGAAGTACAATACAGACTAGACCAAGACCTACAGAACGTACTTCCTGAAGCTGTTAACCTACACTCTTGGCCTTCACTGCTCCTCATTCTGACCACAGCCTGTGGGTCTAGAGGCTCTAGGTCTCTTACAGACAAGAACTATACACAGAGACTAGGTAAGAAATTCCCTCTAAGACTCCTTTGGCAGTCTCTAAAGGCAGAGGACATGTCTACAGCAACTTCCTAAAGGCCAAACCTGCTGACCATTCAGGGAAGACACTAGACCACTAGAGACACTATATACATGAAGTGCTAAAGTGTAAAACAGTCCTTGTACAAGAACTTGAACTTGGGGTCTGTCTTGCTTACTCACACACTTCTGAAGTCATGGAAGTGTGGCAGTTATTAAAAGAACATATTGTTTGTCAGATTGAAAATGACCTTTTTTACATTTTGTTCAACATATAAGAGTTTTGTGGCTCTGGGGCTTAGAAGACACAAATGAAGGTCTAGATACATTTGCCTTTGCGGTCCCTCAACATTACCAACTCCAAAAGAAACATGAGCGTATATGAAAAGAAACTCTCAGCACCAGCTATGAAGTTGATTTTGTCTTCCAAACTCAGACTACAGTTTGGTGCCAGGCACGTGGACCTGCTCAGACTTTCCTGCATTCACTATATTAAAATTCTTCCGAGCTTCGGTACCTCCAGCCCCTGAAATGCTGGGCTCTCCTGGGCCCAGTGTATAGTCTCCTCTTACAGGAGTCTGCCTGCTATGAGACAGGCCCAAAGAAAGCACCAGGTCGGCGTTAGCCCAGCCCAAGCTGGGCTCCTAAGCATGCCCTCAAGCAGATAAACCAGTCAGCTTATATATTAAAGCTAAAGAAATCTGAAAATATTCCAGAAATATTATTGTGTTCATACATGTATAGAAAATCCTCTCTGGTAAACTGCTTCATTCTGATTCTTTTAAAATGAAGACCTGGACATAAGAATGTTGAATGATGCATGTGATTTATTGGAAAATACATGTGTCTGCAGTATGCACATGTACAACAAAAAATGCGTAATGTTCTGCCATCTAATTTACATTTCTATGTATTTAAACAATCTTTAAGGTTTTTGTTAACATTCCCCTTGATCTGATTTCTCCCTATCACAGAAGTGGGTTGGTTTGTGCCATTCCCACTCCCCACTCCAGACACGAGACAGTAAATTTTACATTTCGGACCTTTATAGCCTTCCAAAACCATAAGGAAGACATTATGAAACTTTAGAATATGAGCTTCACTAACATTTGTCATCTGACCATTTCATAAGTGCTCATAGTAGATAGAAGACAATCCAAGTTTCACGGGCAGAGTCTTGACTCTTCAAATGGTTAAACAGTAACAGTGCCACCCATAGCACTGTCCCCTTAGAGGGAGCAAGGAAATATTATTTCCTGGACGCCCCAATCATGATAACATGTCTTCTAAACGCCCATGTTATGCCCTGGTCCTCTAGGTATACCTTAATGTGTGCTTAGGTCATAGTGAAGACACGACTATTTGTTCATAATTACTTTGAAAACAGCTATCGAAGAGACTCTTGGCCTGCTGATAAGTAGGCACTCAGAGAATCGCGGGTGTGATTAAACAGGAGCCATGAAAGAATTCTCAGCTGTCCAAATGTTTCTTGATTCGTGACTCGGATGTGTTTGTACTCAGGCAGTTCAGAGAACACTGTGGTCACTCATCAGGCAGCCCCACAGCAGACCTGTGACTGTGCAAACTGTGCCTCTTGTGTACCCAGCACACTGGCACATGGCTCTAAAGGAACACGGGTGCCCGATGTGGCCTATGCAATCCGCCACAGAACAAAATCACAGCTATCACAGCGTTTGGGGTTTGGTTCGTTTCTGTGCTGGGTGCTGGATGTGGAGGCTTTGCATGGTGAGCTCGTGCTCTCCAGTAACGGCAACGCTCTCGATTGGCTTCGTTCTAGAACCAGGGAATGCTTCGTGCCAGAAAATATGCCAAGTGTTCCAAGCAAAGGAGTTTGGTTTTATAAACAGAAAAAAGCAGGGAAAAAAAACACAAAAAGAAAAAAAAAAGATTGGTCATTTTAAAATCATTTTCCTCATAAGGCTGGAAAAGGGAGACAGAACAATAGAAAATTAACTGGTTAATATCAGGTTATTTTATGTTCCCTTTATTGTGACAAAAGCAAGTAAAAAGTTTCACTATCAAGCAAAATGAAACTGACCTGTTTAGAAATTGTGTGATTTCTCTGGAGAGGAACAGTTTCAGCCTGGTGACGTGGAACATTATCATGAGTAAGTCCATTTTGATGTTTAACTGGCTCTCATGAAGCCTCGTGCATGAACTGAGTCCAAAATAACGGCCTCTCGTCATCTTTATTTAATACCACCCCGAATGTGATTTGACTTTTAAAATACTTCGAGGCACTGTACTTACTCAAAGGACCTCAACCAAAGGCATACATTTCATAATTAGGATTTCATACCTTTGCCTTAGAATTCCGTCTTCTGTTACCTGACAAATGGCCCTGGCATAGTGCTAACACTGGTAGTGCCCCAGTGTAAGTAAAGCTACCTGACTCTGACGAGAGTTATGTCTGATTTCTAGGAAAGCGAAAAAGGACAACCCAAGATGAGGAGAAAGGCATCTAAGAAGCCAGGGAAGGGTTTCTCCAAGAAGATTCTCAACTATTCTAAGGGCCAGGAAGTCAGACATCTTTCAAGACAAGTGATGACTTAACTAATGGAACTAAAATCTTTAACCTCAGAGACAAGAGCAAAAGAAAAATCCAAATGCCATAGAAACACAAGAGAATGATAGCTCTCAGTTAATGAACTCCCCCCAAAAGATGACTATCTTTATTTTTGTTTGTGTTCCCCAAATAAGATTCAGTTGCCTGTTATACATTGAGGTTGGCCATTGGTCATAGCCTGCATTTCCATTGTTTACAGAAAGGAATGAAACCCCAGATTGGAAACATTTGCAAACAAATAAACTTAGCCTACATTTGCAAAACAAGCTCTGTGACAATTATAGATGGCCAAGATGGTGAAAGTGAAACCAATCAGGACAGAAAGCAGAAAGGACAACGGGGTGGAAGAGAAGCTCCAGCCCCGTCCTAAAAGCAGGGAGCTGAAGGGGAACAAGCATCCTCTGCTTGGATCTGGCTCCTGCTTCCGTGTCTCAACGACGGGTCTCATCAGCAAGGATTATGTGAGCAGAAGTGACTTCAATTCCTCCTTCCAGAGTGTGAGAGCTTTGGCAAGGTCATTTGATACATCTCACACCGGCCTCTCAGAGCCCTCCAGAGCAGAATGGCCTCAGGAAAGCCCGGAGGTGGGGGGCTTATTTTTGTCTTTTGGTTATTATTCTTCCACTAGCATCTTTCTTTGCCTCCCAGTGTTTTTGTAAGACAAAGGAGCCAGCTGAGACTTCCACAAAAGAAGAATGCAGGGAAAGGGAGAGAATACCTTGTGCAAGAATAGCTTGGAAGGAGCCAAAAGTGGAAAAGGAAATCTAATTCTGTCCTAGTCAGGGGAAAAAAGTTTTTTGAGAAATGTAAACAAATCAGGAAATCCTGGCACTTACTCTAGTTCCGATCTGGGGAGACGCACTGGTCCCTTCCCTTCCCGAGGAGGGAGCTGCTGCTGTTTGTGAATGAAATCCAGATAGAATTATTCATTGAGCCCTGCCAGCCCCGCAGTTTCCAGCTTTCCTTTTGCCTATGGCATGGCTTAAACCTTAAAATAATGATAATAAAAAACCATATGCATGTTATTAACTCTCCATATTCAAATGGAAATCCAATGCTATCATAAATCTCTGTTTTCTAATGTGAATTCCTTTCTCCAGCATGAAGCTGCAGGAAAGCCATTGTATCTGAGTAATCTAAACTTGAAAGAGAATTTTTGTTAAACCAGTTATGATAGGGGAAACATGTTTTTCACCGAGTTGAAAGATTAAAGTTGGTTGTAAAAAGGGGTGGGGGACTGAGGGAGAATTATTGGTTGCTCAACTAATGATTAGATACAGAACTTCAAGGACAAATTAAGAGGCACCAAAGAAAAGAGTCGTGTAGATAAGTGAAAACAGTTCCAATGATATTAAATAAAAGATGCATGGTTTATCTTAGGTTGTAATCTCCTTTCCCATATTCATCTGCATCTGACAATACAGTCCACCCCACTGTGGATTCCCAAGTGGATTCCAAGTTCCACCGCAGGGCGGCGCACTGGAGCACCTTGGTTCCCTTGCCGACCGACCTCTAAAATGGGTGCAGCTCCCTCTCATCCTCCTCTTCCCCCTTCTCCTCCTCCCTCGTGCTCTCTTCCTTCCCTCTCTCCTCCTCTTTGTCCTCCTCCTCCTCTTCCTTCTTCGTTCTCTGCTTTTGCTTTTTGTCTCCACTAATGAGACTTTGACCAAGAAGAATGTGGACACGAGATGAAAAAGACATACAGTAGTCTGGTAGTCTCTCCTTTTTCTCTTTTTGAAAATACGTTGTGAAATCTGGTTTATTTCAAATAAATTTTACCCCACACCACACACCCTTCAGATCAGCTCCCACTATTGTTTCTTCAGTTTGTCTTTTCTCCCCCTCTAGCTCCTCTCTCTCCCACTTATTCCCTTAAGCTGACCCAAGGTCCTTCATTTCAAAGATCATTATTTTGAGGAGAGGCTTGATCTGAGCAGCAGCCACAAGAATCTATCTATGGCCTGAGTGGGGAGCTCAGTGGTAGGGGTGCGCTCACCGTGCCCAAGGCCTAGGTTCAATCACCAGGAGGAAAGGGGAGAGGAGAAGAGGAAAGAAAGAAAGAAAGAAAGAAAGAAAATACTTCTGCATTAGAGAGCTATAGGCAACACATTTGCAGAGCTTCATCAAGCCCTGATACCAGGAGAAGCTCACAAACAGGATACAAATTTCTCTGCAGAGCTCTCAAGAAAGGCTGAGGTCTGTGACAGGCCTCTCCTCCAAGTTCCCAGCCCCAGCCCTGTCACGGGTGTGTTTGCATGAAAACCACCAGAGAGGAGCAGGCTCAGGGCCTCGAGTCTCAAGGCAAAAGCTTTCTCATCTGGCACTGAGGAACACAGTGCAAGGATACAGAAAAAAAAACTATTGCTCTTTATAACTACAAAACATTATCTCTGCCCTAAAAGAGAATTTGATCCAAAAAAACATTGAAATTGGAAATAAAACTTGAGGTAGAACTGAACTCAGCCAGGTATACTCTGAAGGGTTTGAATACACACGCACATAGCTACAGTCAGTAGTAACCAATATTTAGAACCAAAAGGATAACCTCAGAATCATCTTAGCAAAAACACCAGAATCAACCTTTCTAGCAGGGTATAGCATGATCACCACCGCCTGCACCATTTTCTCCCTGATCTCTTCCTTAGCAAATGTTCAGCATTCAGGAGAGAAAGCTTAATGTCCTTTGTGGATCATTCAAAGATTTATGACACCTATAGAAATGTTCGCAGCGTCTGAGGCTATGTGAGGCTTTTGGCATCTGTCTCCATTGTTAGCAGAACTTTAAAATCATCACCCTCTTTCCATGGCCAGTCTTTTCTCTCTAGACAACATAACCCGGAGAAAAATAAAGCTGTCTCTGAGCGTCTGCTGGAAATCAGTTTTGTGGTCAGGTGTGTACACGTGCATGTTGAGGGACAGAGACACAAAGTGGCAGATCAGCTGTATGTGATCGGGATTGAAAGAGGAACCGTACGCAGCTGTTTCTGGTGCAATTCGTTTTCTGTGTCAGCAGCATAGTAGTAGATGCCCCACTCACGGCAGCCGGTGTTCGGCCTGGTGGACCAGGAGTGTCGCTGCCGCCTCCGGAATGCGGTAGGGAAGGGAAGCAGGTGCTTCAGCTCCCCAGCATCTGGTTTAGAGGACCTCAACTCCTCAAGCACCTGCAGCCAGGATTTCAGCCAAGCCTGGCCTCCCATTGTATTCAACTGGACTTTCTGCTTTGAACAAGAAAAAGGCATTGTTTATCAGATTTGCCAAAGGATCTCCGGGGAGGTGGATGGAGACAGGATAAACAAACCTAAAACAAAACTGGCGTGTAAGCAAAGCACTGGGGGGACCTTGATGATTTGTGACTATCCAAAGTAATCTTTCAGCCTGACAGAGAGTTAGGAAACCTGCGGGGAGAGAGAGCCAAACGCAGCAGAGAAACCCAGTTCCTCAACTGTTTTCTGAAAGAACTGACATGGGGTGATCTTGTCCAAAATTCATAGGCTGATGCAGGAAGCAAAATGTCAAGTCTGGAAAGACTTATATAGTGGTCCTTAGGGGCCATTGTGTGCAGGATTTTGTGGTACAGGATTTAACATATGAGTAGACGCTGTCCTGTGCCAGAAAAACCTTATTAAGAAGATGGGTATTACTGTTTATGTACTAAAGATTCCACCTATGAGCGTCACAATTTCATATTTTATAATAAGCATGTACTGAATGAGCTGGACTCCTCAAATCATACCAAATGTAGTGAACTTGGTTAGACTTCACTAATACACCTAAGCAGGTCACAATTGATCTGACAGCTTACTACAAACACGTGGCCGAAATGTTAGAAAATATTGGGAACAAAATAAAATTACCAAACTTATTTCCAGGGACGCAGAACATAGCTTAGACACACTATGCACAGTGTGGTGTGTTCGTAAATAATTCTGGTTTTCTTTCCTTGGTATAGAGCGCCAACTAGTGGAAACCTGGAGAACTGCAATAAAGAGAACCTATGTGTAAGAGATGACCACAGGTTTTCCCACATGACAGAGCCTCAAGTGAGATCTTACAAAGATTTTCATTGCAGAGCTCATGGTATGGTGCTAAAGAGGAGGCAGGATATTAAACTGCCTGATTCTTGATTACTTCAGGGATAAAAGGCAAATTGGTACTGATGAAGTCAAGTACAACCTTTTGCAATTGAAATAAGTCAATGGCTAATTTGAGAGAGGGAATATATTTCTTGAGTTCAGAGTTTACACCTCTTAAAGGTCTTTTCAAAAGGAGGAGGATGATGATACACTGTGACCCAGAATTGCACACATTGGAGGAAAAGGACCTGGTTTCACAAATTAAATGAAAATGTAGCTGATGATTGTCATCACCGTCAGATCTGCTTCTGGGTCCTGTGTGGGGTGCACGAGAAGGTGGGTGAGCAAGCAGAGGCCACGTGGCAAAGGGAAAGACAGCACACTGCCCACGACGAGTACAACGCACACACCCTAGAACGTGATTTGTCCTAGAGGGATCAAGTCTTAGGCGTTGTTGAGTTTTTCATTTTCTTTATTTGTGGGTTACCTATCCATCTCAAGAAATCTCAATCTTGTGGATTTTTTTTTTTAAACAGAGTTGTGGCTCCCCTGCCAAACAGTACCAATAAATCCAGGTGGCCCTGGAAAGGTTATAAAAATGCAAGATGAGCTCATCCATCAAAGGGTAGTCTGTCTGTGCAACAAGAGTTCATGGACAGGCTTCAGGGATTTCCTGGAAGTGCCTTACAAGATGTACAACTTCTGCATGTGTGTGTGCATTTTTCTATATTGTATAGCTTTGGTCAAGTTCTCAAAGGGGCCTTAACACCACCCCCCCAAAAGCACAAGAAATACAACCCTACTAGCATATGAATACAGGCAAAATCCAGTCTCATTTTAATGGAGGTCCTCAAAGCAAGCTTAGGCTTCATAAGTCTCTGATTTTAGAAAAGCCAACCTGGTATATCAAACTATGTCAGTACACAGTGAGGCAGATGAAAACATAACCTCCCACTTCATATGGTGCCTCTTCAGACAGAGTTACAAGAAGTTTCCTGCTGCGTTTGCCACTAGAATTAAGGGAGCTCTGCTCCAAGCACCGCATGCAGTTCATTGTGTTCTTGAGCAGCTCCGCACACCAGCTTCCTCCGGAATGAATTAAACAAATAAGATGATTTATGTTGAAAAATCTAAAGCAGTTGCAATGTTTTTTTTTTCCTGCCATTGATTCAGGGGTGCAAAACAGAAAACAAATAATGTTTAACTTTTGGAGTTGAAGGTTTAATGCTCAGCTGTTATCAAAATTAAATCAGACAGAGTTTTTAATATCACTTAATGTTTGTGGTGGTTTAAAATACACTCTGCAGTCCTTTGCTTCAATCTGAAAATAAGTTTGTTTCAGTACTACTTATTGGAAGATTAAGTCTCTAGAGCTCAGGGATAGCCAGAGTGATTCTGTCCTGCTGCTAACTTAGTAATTTACTTTATGGCATCAACTTTCGCATAGATTTCATTTAACAGACAACTTAGTTGTAAAGAAAAGCTGTAACAGTGATCAGTCTGTCCTGTCTTCACCTCCCAACAAGGCAGTTAATTGTATAAGGGGGGGGGGAGTATGAGCAAAAACCAAGAACACTCAAATTATGTCTAAAGAATCTTGTTGTCGGAGGCATGTGGTCCTCTGTCATTTCCTCCGTCCTGAGCGGTGACTCTCTGCTCTGTGCCCCCGCCACAGGCTTCACTGTGTTAAAGTTCATGAAACACAAGATATACAGACAGCCACTCTAAGAAATCATGAACAACTTGCCTTCCCCTTTTGGTGGGGGAAGAAGATAATTTTCTATTACTTCAGAGACTAAAAGGAATCTATATTCCTCTGTGTGCTTCTTAGAACAATTAGGCTGAGGTCTTTCAGAAAAAGAGTTGTTTTTTTTTTAATGGATGTTTGGCACTTAAAAAAAAATCTTACTCCCCTTAGAAGACCATTTGAACAACTCTTTCAAATATTATAACCACAAACTGTTCAGCAAGATAAAAATGAAAGTAGACCACTTAGAGGTTTTTGTCTAAACTAAAGCAAATGTCTAGAGCTGATAATTTTAACCAGTGGGAGTTAACCAGCTACTAAATGCAGTTTCTTTCAAATTAAGAAGGAAGCATTTTGAATATTGCATCTAAATTTGTCAGCTTTGCTTTGCAGGATATACAGATTATAGCATTATTTTCTCCCCCTTAGGACCACACTGCCCTTCCTGCCTGAGCAGGGAAACCCCAGACTTGGACCTGGGCCAGCCGCCTTTCAGCACCACATCATTAAGAATTCTTGGAGGTGCTGTTTAAACGCGAATTTTCCAGGCTCCTTCACCAGACAGATAGGCAATCTAAAGCAGTCGGGGCATGTTTGACACATCCAATTTTAAAAAGGAAGAGAGGAGGAGAAAAAGCTTTCAAATATATATCAGCGTGAAAATGAGTGAAGGTGAGGGTGTTCATCTGACTTTGGGGTGTCAAGGAGTCAAGTATATAAGACTTGTTAGATAAAGCAAATCTGAGAGCAGTTTAGAAAGGGATAAGCCAATCTCCAAATAAAGGAGTTCTTCATGTTTCCCTGGTAGGTTATCATCGCAGAAATAAAAGATGCCCACTTGTACCCTTTGGTCCTGAAGGTTTCCTCAGGCACTGTCAAGGCCCAGTATCAAACCTGGTAAACCCAAAGAAAACCATGATGTGCATGCACGTGTGTGTGTGTGTGTGTGTGTGTGTGTGTGTGTGTGTGCACATATCACACCGAAAGAAAAAAAAGGAAAGGAAAGGAGAGAGAGGAAGGAAGGAAGAATGAAAAGCTGAGCTCTGTAGTTCCTCGGGTTATGCACTCACATTCTAAGCTCACTGCATACAGGTGGAGACATGCTTGTGAAAATAGTACGGTCAGCTCACGAGTGCATTTTGGAGGCAGCCATACCAGCCTCGAACACTAGCTGTGCTGCATCTAGCAGGTCTGAACATTTTTAAATAATATCAGCTCTGCGTTAGTGTAGCATGTGATAGCTGTTGAATATCCAACCATACAACAGTTTGAGGACTTTCCCTCATTTCACAGGACCCCATCAAGAGCTACAAAAACAAGTGTCCATGGAGCACACATGCACAGTCAACGCGCAGTTACATGCAGTTGTGTTCCCGCCTCTCCCCATGGCTTTAATTTCTAATCGATTTTGGAAGGCATTGCAAATTACTGCACCTTCTGGTATGCACTGTTTAGTCTCATTTCACTATTTTGCACACTGACAGATCGGATAGCTAAATGACAGTGAGTGCTAATGACTGAACAGGTGGCCTAAGATGTTTAAAGTACCAATGCAAATTAAAGTATCCATGAAAATATAAAGATGCATCTATGCAAGCAGGTACTTTTACGGTCTTCTTAATCTTAATTAATTCCTTCTCAATGATTTTTTTTTTGTCTTTTTCTTTTTTATCTGTACTGGGGATTGAACTCACAACTGCCTGTTTGCAAGGCAGGAGCTTACGCCACTGAGCTAAATCCCCAGCCCCCTCTCAATGATGGTTTAACTTGGGTTATTTTCAAATAACTTTCTACTGTGACTTTTCTCCATGATTTCTACATGAACAAAAAGTACTGAGTAAAATATTCTTAATTTTTCTGTGACAGACATAAACACATGGGAGCATCACTTTAAAAAAAATAATCGATAGCTTTCCTATTTACACACCGGCTCTGGGCTGGTGACAATTTTTTCCTTCCAAACTGGCTTCTTACATAGCCCAGGTTTGATATCCCTCCTTTTATATGACCAGATGAGAGAACTGATGATCTGGTGTGTCCCAGAAGCTCATGGGCCTGATTTTCTCTGATATAACCTGGATAGATTATGCATCTTTGATTTAATTTAATGAGTTTACAGGTGGCAACTTTTATTAACAACATTAAATTCATCAGTTGGTCGTCGTGTTGAGCACCTGGGAGTTGTTTACTTTTTCAATAAGTTTCATGTTTCCAACATCTATGTGGTTGTCTGTGTGTACAAACAAATGATCAAATCGGTCCTCCTTAGCATTTGTATCAAATAGAGCAAACTGCTGTTTTATGAAATGGCTCTCTGAGAGTATAAAGCGCAGTGTGAAAGCCACTGTTCTGCACCACGTGAGGTGATTCCCAGGAAGGCATGGCCTGCTCTGCATGAACATTTGTATCACCTTTAGATGTTTTAGAGATGTCTCTCCATATTTCACTAGAATTAATAATTCTGGCTCTTCTGTCTTGCAATTTGAACAAAATCCTGTTGAAAGGAAATAAAAACTGGCCAGCATGGTGAGACAGTAAGTCTCTAGTCCCAGCTACTCTGAAGGCTGAGGAAGGGGACCTGCAGAGTCCAGGGGTCCAAAGACAGCGTGGGTGGCACAGTGCGACCCTGTCAGAGAACAAAGGTGAAGCTCAACAGATCCCGTGGTGTGAAATTTTGAGTTTTAATTGTACTTTTTAAAAATCAATAGATAACTTTTAGGAAATTTATACCAAAAGGCCAAGTGAAGGACTACATTGAACAGGTTGGTCACAAAGGCGCACAGGGCAAGTTACTTCACGAAAAAGTGCAAATTAAACTCAACAAGGATCTGGGTCCGGTCAGAAGTATCAGTTATATTTGTCCAAGGCCAAGCCACTTTTAGAATTCCGGCCCCTGTCAATACTCCTTTTGCGTAGGTTTAAGCAAACATGCCATTGTTACCTGATTCCTGGGTTGTATTTTTTTTAAATTTGAGTTTTTATTGATTTTTTTTTTTGCAATATACTTGGGAAGCAAGCCAAAATGTTAACATTGACATCAATAAAAAATGCAAATGCATTAAAGAGAGAAAAAAAGAAAGAGAAACTATTTCATATGTGTAACCATATTGTCATCATTAAAATAGAGCTCCAGTAAAATAAGAATGGCACACATGTATTCAATCACGTTTATCGCAAAAATATGCCAAATTTCCATTTAAAATGTCACATTATTCATTATTTTGAACTCATCTAAAGTGGCTTCTTACTTAGGTTTTTGGACTAGCTTATGTAATTGGAGTAGTTACAGACTTTTTTTGTCTAATAAGAATTTTTGCATCACTGGTGTCATTGTGATGCAATTTCTCATAATTTTCAGTAAGACGTTCACAGTCTGATACTTTCCTGCAACCATAAAAGTAAGTGATCTAGGAATTGCGATATCAGGGATCTTTGAAACAACTTTCTATTACTAAAACATTTCTCCCACAATTATAATTATTTAGATATGTAGTGGGCTAAATTGGGCGTATGAAATATTTTTATAGATCACATTTAATTGTGATAGTTCCCAAAATAAGTAAATAATTATTAGAACTTTGTTTCATATCCCTTCCAATAAGACTGCAAAGAAATTTTCTTACATGGACCAAACAAGAGGGACTTTGCTATTCGTCTATTTCTCCTTATCCAATTTCCAGAGAGAAATGGCTTGCTTTCCTTTGAAAGCTGATAAACCCGCAAAGGTCCTGTGCTGACAGATGGGGCTTCCACAGCAAGCACCAAAACCTGGGGGCTTACAGCAATAGAAACTCCTCTGTGACAGTTTGAGGCTCGGGTCTTGAAGTCAAGACACTGTGAGCCCACACTCTGACAGCCTAGGGGAGAACCCGCCTGGCCTCTTCTGACTTCTGGTGGTGTTTGCCAGCAACCCTTGCTGTTTATTGGCTTGTAACTGCCTCACTCTGGTCACACAGCCACCTTTCCCTGTGTGTCACCAGAGGGACATCGGTCACCCGGATGGAGGCCCACCCTAAGGACCTCATTTTCTAAATAAGTTGCATTTGGAGGCACTAAGGGTTAAACCACAACATATCTTTTTTGAGGGTGTCAGACATAGTTGTCGATTACCGTATTTTTCATGTCAGAAAGATAGCTTATGTTTCAGTATAGTTAAAAACAGAATTCATTTCTAAATCTGATGGCAGAGAGAAGAACCCGGATGGTAAAACCTAAAACCATAACATTTCCTTTAAAAAATAAATAGTATTGGGGCTGGGGATTTAGCTCAGCGGCATAAGCACCTTGCAAGCGTGTGGTCGTGAGTTTGATTCCTGGTACTGATAAAAAAGAAAAAGACAAAATAAAATAAATAGTATCAGGTGAAATATATGAAATTAGTAAATTTTTCACCCATTTCACTTAAAATGCTAAGATTATATATTCTAATTGATAAATTAATGAAATAAAAAGAAAATAAGGCAATTTCAAAACTGCTGGGGAACAAAGCAAAGATGGGCAGGAAAGCCTGGTGGTACACATACGTAACCCCAGCACTTGGGAGGTTGAGACAGAACAACCACCAGCAGTTCAAGGGCAGCCTGGATCACTTATTAAGACCCTTTGTTTAGGGCCTGGACTATAGCTCAGCGGTGTAAGCGTGAAGTTGTGAGTTCAATTCCCGGTTCAAAATAAAAAAGACTTTCTGTTAAAAACCATGAAAGAGACAGAAGGAGAGAGAGAAAGAGAAAGAGAGAGAGAGAGAGAGAGAGAGAGAGAGAGAGAGAGGAAAACAAGGCCAGAAAGGAAGGCAGAAAAATACAAAAAGGAAATGAAATTTTATGTAAATCAATTTTGTCATTAACTTTTAATTTTTAAAATTTAACAAAATTTTACAATTTAAGATATGTTAGTGTCTAAAAGTATTTTTCCACAGTACAATAAGCACATTGTTTTTAAGTCATTTTACTGCATTTTTTTCAGTGAAAGAAATCATATCTATTTTCAAAAAGAAAGAATTGCAATAATACTGCAGGTTTCAAAGGGGTCATTGTCACAGACTTTTTGGAGTAACACAGGTTAAGCCCTCTGTTAAAGGTAAATTTAGGAGTTCCAAACTTCAGAACCTCCCCAGGAAAACACAAAAACTTTCAGTCATATCCCTGTTGTTAAAAAGCTAAAGTAAACCTAATATTCAGTAGGAAACAAGAAAATAGATTAAAATTCCATATAACACTGCTCTTAAAAAAAATCACCATTTGTCTACGTCCAATGTCTTAATTCAGAGAGGAGAGGCCATCGTGTGATACTAACTGATTCTTGCTTTTCCCACTTTGAGTTTTGTAACAAGGATGCATTTCGCATTTTCATACTGAACACCACCAATAAAGAAATGCAACTCGCTTAAGCAACACCGTCTTAATCATTTCCTGCAAAGGTCAGTGAGGTGTTTACAAAAAAAGAAAAGCAAATAATGTTTTTTGTATTTTTCAGCAACAAATAATGTTTTTTGTATTTTTAGATAGCTGAAAATACAAGTGTCCCATCTCTTTAATTTCTGAGAGTCCCGAAAGATTGCTTACTCTATGTTAGTACTGCATGAGTATCACACTTACAAAAACATCATTAAAACACTGCATTTGAAGAAAATCTGGAATTTCATTGTCATTATTATAATGAATATTTCATGAGTTACAAGTAACAGAAACTCAATTCAAAAGTACTGCAGATAAACCAGTGGTGCTTGGGAGTAACTTACTGGCTTATAAAAATCCAGTGAGACTTAATTCAGCACTCAGACACCGTCACCCACACTCAGGGTGTCATGCACTGATTACATCTCCTTTTCCTCAGTGTTGGCTTAATTCTTAGGTCAGACATGGCTGAAAGATGGCTGATAGCAGAACCTAGAATTACATTCTTCTAGATTTAAATCTGCCCTGAAAGAACAAACTTCGTCCCAGCATTCCTAGAGAAAGTCCAAAATTTATTTTGACTGTTCAATTTTAGATCATCAATTCATCCCTGAGCCAAACATGTGACCAAATTAAATCTTGCTCATGTTCTCTGTCCTTAAAATCATGCCATGACATTGAAAGAAGTGTGGATTCTAAGCAAAAATGACTTCCAAATTGAAAAGAATAAGTGAAATTTTCTCCATCCGCTGATGGCATCATCTTATGTATACAAAGCCCTAAAGACTCCAACAAAACAGCAAAACTAAAAATATTAGAACTGATAAATGAATTCAATAAGTGAGCAAGGTAAAAAATCAACATACAGATGTTATTAGCACCTCTGTATACTAACAATGAACTAGCTGCAAAAGAAAGTAAGATAATCTCACAACAACATTAAAATAATTTGCTTAGGAATAAATTTAGTCAAAGAGGTGAAGAATCTCTATCCTGAAAACCATTAATCACAGGTAAAAGAAATTCAAAATAACACAAATAAATGGAAAGATATCCTCATTCACGGATTGGAAGAATTAATATTGTTGAAATGCCCAAATTGATTGGTAGAACCAATTCATTTCCTATCAAAAAAGGAACAGAAAAATATCATAGAACTCATAACAAACCCCAAAAGTCCCAGACAGCCAAAGTGATCCAGCAAAAAGAAAAAAAACCCAAAAGGCCTCACATTGCCTCATTTCAAAATATATTATAGAATATACTAATCAAAACAATATAGTACTAATATAAAAATAGAAACATTAATCAATGGGAAGGATAGAACGGGGCATATACTCACACATCTAGTGGCCAATCGATTTTAAATAAAGGTGCTAACAACACACATGGGAGAATTATTTTCTTTGTAGAAAATGAAGTTGAGGGAGAGAGAACAGGGGATGTGTTAGGTATGGGCACCAACCCCACTTAAGGCGCACAAAAGTTATGCCCTGCAAACCTTTTCAAAAAAAGGAAGGGGGTCAAAAGGTGTGTGGAGAGCGGGGGGAGGAAGGTGAAAGGGATTGTGACTGGGTTGTGGTCCACGTACACATAACCCCACACAGGAGTGTACTCACTACGTGCTACACACGTGTACTAGTCAATCGAAATTTTTAAAATTATATTGAGAAAACTGGATACGCACATGCAGAGAAATGAAATCAGACCTTTATACCATCCCTCAAAGAAGAATCAACTCCAAATAGATTAAAGAATTAAATGTAAGATTTAAAGCTGTATAATTACGAGAAGGAAACTCTAACTCTTTGGTGTGGGTGGTGATTTATCGGATGTGACCACAAAAGTACAGGCAACGAAACAGAATAAAGACATGGGCTTACATCAAATTTAATATTTCTGGAGCTCGGATGTAACTCAGTGGTAGAGTGTTCGTCTGTCATACAGAGGCCCGGGTTCAATTCCAAGCATGAAAGGAAAACAATAGTTTCTGTACAGCAAAGAAAATAATTTACAAAACTCAGACCACCAACTGAAGGAAAATATTTTCAGATCACGTTAGATAAGGAGCCAATGCCCAAAATATGTAAAGAACTCAAAGTCTCACTAATAAAAGCAGATAGCTTGATTTAAAAATAGTCAAAACCCTTAATAGAAATTTCTCAAAAGAAGACACACAGATGACCAACAGGTATTTGTTCAGTTAAGGGGACTATAAATCAGTACAGCCATTTTGGAAAATGATTTGAAGATTCCTCAAAAAACTAAAAATAAGATTACCATGTGATACAGCTGTAGCATTTTCAGGTGTATCTTCAAAAGACTTTCAGTCAGTTGTGTGAAAGAGATTATCTGCCCTGTCATGTTCACTGTAGCATTACTTACAACAGCCAGAGTGACCATCCATGGGAGAGCAGTTTAAAACAATAAAGTGGTGTATATACACAACACTACACTACTCAGCCTTTAAAAAGAAAGGCATTCTGTCGTCTGTGACAACATGGATGATTCTAAAGGATATTATGCTGAGCAAAACAAGCCAGGCACAGAAAGAAAAATACAGCATGATCTCACTTATATATAGAATATAAAAAGGGAAACTTAGAATTAGAGAACAGAATGGTAGTTACCTAAGAGTAGAAACGGGGTGGGCAGGGAAATGGACGATTTTGGATAAAGCGTATACAGTTTCAGTTAAACAGCAGAATAAGTTCTGGTGAGCTATTGCACAGAGTTACTAGAGTTAAAAATATGTAGTCTTTCAGAATTGCTGAGTGAATTTTAAACATTTTAACCATAAAGAAATAGGCCCAAGAGGGGATAAATATGTTAGTTAACCTGATTTGATATATTAATACATAACACTATACCCCAGAAAATGCATAATTTTATAAGTTAAAATAAAACTTTTTTTAGTTAGGTATGATGGCACATACCTATAACCCCAGCACTCAAAAAGGCTGAGACAGGAGGATTACAAATTCACGCCCAGTTAAAAAGGCTGGGAATTTAGCTCAGGGGCCCAAGTACCTGTCTGGCAGGTATGAGGTCATGAGTTCAAACCCTGGTATGACCAAAAAAGGTGCGGGGGGAGGCCCTGGGGATGTAGACTAATGTGAAGGTCCTGGGTCCCTAGGTTCAATCTCCAGTACTACAGAAACATAAGCACACACACACACACACACACACACACACACACACAGGAAAACCTTATGTCTTTGCACAAAAAAGAGTGCAATATGGCAAGGCAAACTAGGACTATCAATTTGTTGGGAATCATAACTAAATCAAAATGCCAGGAATATCCATCAGAAAGCAAAATTGTGCTCAAATCGCTTTGGTTTTTTAAAACTAAATAATACTTTCACTTTGCTTTGAATTATGAAGATGGTAAACTGAGTCAAACCCAAATGGCATTTAGGAAATCCCACAGGCTCTGTTCTCAAACTCTCCTGGAGCTGTTCCATACACACAGTTCTATCAAACCACAGCGTTTGAGTGCACATGCTGTGAAACCTTCAGACTACCTGGGAAGAGACTCCTGGCACGTAGGTCTAAGAAGGACCCATAAATGAAACCATTGATGGACCAAGTTCAACACCTTGAATTGCATGGGAAATGAGCAGGACGGGGCCAGCTCAGGGAGCACAGGTGTGGCATCTCCAGAGGAGCTCACATACTTAACTCCACAAGCAGCCGTCCTCTATTCAAGCTGCCTTCCCCGGGTGGTCCAGCTAACAAAGCTTCCTGTCATAAAGCTATTGCTCAGTACAAGGCAAACGTATTGTGGATGCCAGCTTCAAAACAGTTCATTGAAAAGTTCTTGGTTAAGTAATTAAAGCAAGCTGAGCTTTGGGAAATTCTCCAGGAAGCAGCTCATTCTGAGAACAGCTTTCCAATTCACATGCTTCGCAAGCCAAGGGTGAGCTTAGTTCAGATGAACAACACACATACACGCACATATACAAACCCCACAAATTGCACGATTAAAAAGTAGAATTGAGGTCAGGACTAGACCACAGTAGACAGGAACTAGCTTAAAGAAAACTAGATCTTTTGTCTCTAAAACTGTTTATTGGATTATTTTGCTTGATTGCAACTACTTGTATCTCTAGATTGATATCTGTATCAGAAAGATTGCGGGTAAATTTGCCTGCTTACCAACCACACGACTCGGCTTTTTTACCCCTTTGGGCAAATAAACAAAAAATAATTATATGTGTTTCAAGTGAATGAGAGACAAGCAGAATTCTGTTTCCTGCTAGTCTGAAAATAGCAAATCAAGATAAAGTAAAATGGGATCATTGTTTTTAGAGACCTTTAAAAACAGAATGGATAAACACCCATGTTCTATTCTATAAACTCCCCGCTACCTCAGGTAGGTCACCAGAAACAATATTTCAAAGTCCCTTCAATTCTGTCACTCAATCTTTGTGTCATGTATGTGGTGTATACTTTATTTTCACTAATTTGTAGAGATTGCCTCATGATACTTGTGTCAATCTCCTGTAACTCAACACAGTACTACAGATTTGGAGGCTTAAAACAACACAAATTTATTTCCTTAAACTGGAGATCAGAGATCCAAAATCATTCAACTAGGCTAATGTCCAGGGGTCAGCAGAGCCCTGAGGAGATCTGTCGCTTGCCTTTTTCATCTTCTAGTGGCCGCCTATAGCGCTTGGTTTATGTCCCCTTCCCTCTCCTTCATGACACGTAATTCATCTCTGATTCAATGACCACTTGGGCTTCTCCTCTGACTTACTCCTGCATCCCTCTTCTGTGGACCAGATGATGATGACTGACCAGCCTGAATAACCCTAGATAACCTCCCCATCTCATAATTCTTAACTCAGCCACATCAGCCAGTCCTTTTGCACATAGGACATTTTCAGGTTTCAGCAGTTTGGACATAGGTGCATTCGGGATGCTTTTATTCAACCCACTGCAGAACTCCTTCAGAAAATGGGGTTCACGTCACTCTCTGACATTGTTTTCTGCTTCCAAATAAACGCACACAGGTCTACTGTGCTACACACTACTAGGAACAATGATGTTTTCAAAATAACAGCTTTAAGGAGATTATAACTAAGAAAAATATATTCATGAGCAGATTAGAGAAGTATTAAATAGTAAATGGGTTGATGCATGCTGTCGTTGAGTACCAATATGTGAGGTATGAACAGGAAGACAGGCGTGAGGTACAGTTCAGTCCTGAATTGCTAGCTTTGAGTCCACACGGGGGGAAATAAAGATGGGAGGAAAGGCTTGTGTTTATAAAGACTAAAACTGTACATGCACAATTGTCTTCTAGATTGCGTTAGGTTGGATGCACACAATGGGAAAAGCAGCCGACTGGCAAGAGCCAGAAATCTGGACTTTTTCTACAATCTGGAAAAAACTTGGCCGTGTATCTTTGGAAAGAACAGGTCACTTTTCTGATGACTCTGAATTTTGGCAACTTCCTGGTTTGAATAGTCTATGAATTTGATGGCTGCCTTTTAATGAAGACCTGCTGTTGGTTCTGGAGTTGATGGAGAACACAAACCTAAGAATTGAGGAGACAGAGAAAATTCTTCAAGACTGTTTGGGAGCAGACAAACAAAGGACGTTATAGGAGTGATCACGGCTCTCGTGAGATACTGTGATGTATAAAAAAACAGAGTGGATTCATAAAGGTTGAGCTGCTGTGGAAAGCACCGCGTGTTCACACATGCTAAAACTTACTTTTCTGGAAAGACCAATATATTTTTAGCTTGGCTCCCACTGTAATACACAGTGTGAAACTTGCCCTAGTTATACATAGCACTCTTGGCCATGGAGATGACCAAATCTAAGAGACGTGTTATATCTGGAGATAAACTCCTAAATAAAGACAGGCTTTGGCACTGAATTTGGACTAAGTTTTTCAGCTAATGCCAAAACAGTCTAGAAAATTCGTTAGAAAAATAACTTATATACTTTAAATTTATTTTGAAATCAGTTTCCCAGTCTAGGTGACTGAGGAAGTACATCTTGACCTAGTGGGGTATAAATCTTAACTCTAAATGACTGGTGTTTAATTTATAATTTAATACATTTAATTTTCCAATATCTCAACTCCAAAGCATCGCTGAACCTGTTTTGTTCTCCCTGAAGTGAATGAGGGCCTCAACGTTAACATCAGGGAATGGGAAAAAGAGGCCCTAAAAGAAAAGCAAACTCTTGTCACAGTGGCCGAGGAGGAACTCCTGTGTTCTCCCAAGCAGCTGTAGCTGGCTCCTTCTAGACTTGCATTCCACGTTTGAAAGGCTGCTGCTAGTGGTTTATAGCATTAATGTTCTTCAGCAGAAAAACAAATGGCTTTTCACTGACCTGTTGATATTTAGGTAAAAGGTTCTAGAGTAAAAAAGGAAGAAAAAAGGCTTAATTGAGGAAAATAATGTAGCTTAAATTTCGAGGTGACCAACAGAAATTGTGTGTCCGTCTAGGTTTGTTTTTTCCACAGTTGTAGAAATGAAGAAAGCACAGATTTTACTGTAAAATAAATTTAAATGGCTGGCCTGGGGAATATGTCTTTTCCTACTAATCTCCCAGGGACCAGCTACTCAGTGTTTGGTAGAGATACAAACACAAAAGTTAGTGCCTAGTGCACAGGGAAGTGAATACATACACACACCGTTTACTGGTTTCATAACCCCAGTCGCAAATCTGGACTTGACAATCGCCAAACACAAGGTCATTTTTTGTTCCAACACAGTTACAAAGTCTGTTTAAAAGCCTGACCTTAGAGGACAATAAATTCCACCACTTTCCCCAATGGGCTCATTCTTCTTAAATTCATTGCGTGAGAAACATTACAGCATTTGAACCATTGACACAAAACTGTTAAAGAGGAGATTAATTCCCTTACCAGGTTAGTTCAGGAAAGTGTGATTCTGATTGTTGCCTCTGGCCAGTGGGAATGCAACACTGAGCAGCGACACTCACCTCCTGTCTTAAAGGCAGGTAAGGATAGTGTTATTTTGCAGGCCTACTTTTATTTCATGGAGTTTCCACCCTGTTATGACAGCAATCAATGTCCTTTTTTGGTAGTGACGCCACTTAACACAAGCACCTTCTCCCAAGAGTTCATGGAATTTATCATAACTCTCACAAAGTTTACCCATTTATATTCTAGACTTTTCCCCTATTCTTCCATAAAGTTGCCTTAAGGGACAAGCACTGAACTAACCAATGTTAGTTAATGTCATTGTTAACAGTAGGCAGTGCGGTAAAATTGACATTGTCCTTCTTACATACATGAAGAATATATTTCCTTTCAATATTCCTATGTGCTATCCTGGTCACAAAAAGTTTTTAAGTAAAACAGTGCTGGCTATTTTGCTTGCTGATGACGAAGTCCTGTGTACATCAGCAGGTGTCTGTTGATGTGTACATGCAAAGAGGCGTCCATTTGACATGTTTATACTAATTTTACTATTTGTAAAGTACTTTGTATTCATTATGTCATTTGCTTTTCACAACTACTCGGAAGCTGAAGAGGGCGAGTATCATTTTATCACTCGCAAAAGACAGGGATTAACTGTTTGCTGAAGGTTGCACAACTAGTTACTGGCAGAACCAGATCTGCAGTTCAAGTGCCCTGGCTTCAAGTGCAGGGGCCTTCTTCTCCTCAGAAGAGTTCAAATTCTATCCTTTTGTGTCTATCTAAAAGAAGTATCAGGAAAGCAGGAGGACAGCAATACCTTAGTTCACAAACGCTTCTGTTTGCAAGCAATTTAGTGTGCAACAGAAGTGTTCGGGAAATTTTGCTTTCATTCACAGCTTGCATCAGGTGACAAACAGGACCTCGGCCATTTCCCCTACACAAATACAGAGGCAGCCGTCTTCCCCAAAATCGTAAAGCAAATTAAGTTCATAAACTGAGGAACCACTGTCCTGGGCTCCATTCTGAATTCCCTCAGGAAAAAAAAATATAAGCCCTAGTTTTTGGTTTTCTTTTTCTTCTTTGTTTTGTTTTTTGAAAAGTCTTGATTTTTATTACAGGAGACTTTTTATTCAAAAAAACTTCTGAAATAGCTGTCAAGTCTTGTCTTTATCTGTTAGGAAAGTACATACATTTTTTGTTTGAATAAGCAGATTGTCAGAGAAAAATGAATAAATAAAAGAAAAAATTTAAAAGATTAAAATAGAAGGCCAACATAATTGGTCAAATGCTTCTCTGCCTTAAAATACCAGCAAGGGCTGGAGTTGTAGTACTCGGATAGAGCACTTGCCTAGCATGTGTGACACATGGGGCTCAGTCCCCAGTGGATAAGGGAGGGAGAGACTCTGAGAAAGACCGGTACCAGGATAATTTCAGGTCAATTCTTCTTTCTAGCACTATTAACTGATTTAATCAGCTTGAAAGACAAAGGCCAATAATAACAAAAAGAATATCATCAGTATCATCCTTGAAGCACTGAGGATATTGGTTGCCAATTCATACTATTTGGATAGTTTTTTTTGTTTTTGTTTTTTGAGACAGTGTCTCACTGTATAGTTTGGGCTGGCCCTGAGCTCACAAGGCAACTCAGGCTGACTGTGAACTCTTTCTTGGCAATCCTGCCTCAGTCTCCCAAGTGCTGGCATTATAGGCATGTGCCACCTCACCCAGGAAGATTGGTTAATTCTTTTAAAAAGTAATATGTGTCTTCTGAAAACCTACATGCTTATAACAGCGAAGTGGTGATTTAGGCAAACACAGAAATGTGGCGGAGGTGTGGCAGTGTTGGATGAAATCCAGAGGAGGTAATAGACACCTGCCTGCGTTTCTGGTCAGGAGCCAGCTGGCCATTCATCATCCGGGCCAGCGTGTGCCTCCTTAGGGCGCTGTCTTCTAACATCACGTGAGCCATTTGCTTCTTCTCTCAGAGACTGGTTGTGCTGCACATGAAAATCACCTGGGAAATGAAGTGTTCATGAGACCACACACACACACACACACACACACACCGGGCCTCAGGCATCCCGAAGCAGGAAGGATTTGAGTCCAGAGGTACAGTGCCAGTCATATCTTCTCCTCTAACCTTGCCCACAGCTCACACACTGAAAAGTCTCTTTCAGAGAAAGGGGTGGAGCTGAGCAGAGACGGACAGAACCTGGCATCCTCCTACAATGCTCATCACTGCTGTTTTCAGGACCTCATTCTTCTGTGATTCTCTCTATAAAAAGATTCATCTAGGCCAAGGTAGACTGACTTGATTTTCCATCACCTGTGTTAGAAAAATATTCTGAACAGCACCGCAGTAATGTAGAGAGGTGAACGGGGCAAAGACTTCAGAAATCAAGGACTCTCAGACTGAATCAGAGCCATTTCAGCTATGCAACCTTGGGATTAATGTTTTGAAGCTTCAGAGTCTTCCTACATTAAATGGTATTGTTAAAAGCTCCGTCCTAGGGATATGGTGTTGCCTCAATGAAAGTACATGCATGAAAGACCCAGTGGTTTTTCCTAACATCCTTTGATAGTTATGAATATTTATTTTCAAGGCACCCAATATGTTGTTCATTCACCTGTTCATCTGTTCATTCAATATTTACTTTAGGCTAATGTCACCATAGGCTGGGTATTGTAATCTGGTAATGGGGAAGGAAAGGGAAGGAGAGAGAGAGAGAAGAGAGAGAGACAGAGACAGAGAGACAGAGACAGAGATAGAGAGGAAGAATCTTTAGCCTCAGATGTTTGTGGTTCCATTGAAGGAACATACAAACTTACGGTATCACAAAAATTTCTGGCATAAATATGAATCAATAAAACATGCAAGAGAGTAATCATTTTAGTAGCATACATATACTAAAAACCCATGAATGAGCATGGTATATATCAGAGATATTTCTTGCAGAAATTAAAGTTTGGGTCAAGATTTAATAGTAAATATAGTTATCCTATAGATTGCCAGAGAAATACTTTTAAAATGAAGTGAACCGCCCTCTGTGTAAAAACTTTTAGATTCTTGTTCTTCTGAATGAGTCTATGGCCACACCACCCTGAATGCACCTGATCTCATTGAAATGAAAATTTTATTATCAAATGGCACTTCTAGATTGTGATTTGATTCAAAGTGACTGCAATCCCAGAAGAATCAACCATGTGCCTACACATGCCAAGTTTAATTAATAGTGAAGCACCTGACATGGTTTTGAGTTATGAATTTTTATCCAGTACTTTATTTTCTGAAAATTACCTTGCATAGAATGCATTAAATGGGCCATTTGCAGACTGCAGGGGAAGAGAACAAGAAGTCACCAAGAGGCCAGCCTTCCCTGCATATCAGCACCATACACAGGCCACTGGGGAGAGAGCCAGATGCCAGCACCTTCTGGCGTGTGGGCTGGGAAACCAGAAGAGCCAACCTCCCCCGCTACACACCCACTGCAAGCAACCAGCTGACCCAGAGAACACAGGCCGGAATGCGAGCTGTTGAGGTGAAACACAACTTAATGCTTGTAGTGTTTAGTGTTTCACTGACTTTGCAGTAGTCTGATTGTCGATTCAGAAGATAACAATATGCAACATAGCATCTATGGGAGAACTCCTCCCAAAGGTGGTAGCCATTGTTCATTCTCTGTCATCTTGAAGTCCTGTATCATTTTCACTGTTTGGTTGGGTTGGGTTTTATTCTGTTTTGTGTGATTTTATTGTCTGAAGGCATGGACAGCTATTTCAAAGATAACAAGGTACATTGTGGTAACCATTTTGGATTCACTCTTGTTTGAAGTCTTTTATTAAATTCATTGTTTGGTTTTTATTTGTTCTAGTCTGTTGTTTTGCTTGATTTTTACTATATCTGAAGGTATCTGCAGCTATCTTGAAGACAACAATAAGTATTATGGTAACCATTGTTGATTTCCTATTGTTTTGAAGTTCTTTGTCCCTTAGACTGGTTTGTTTTGATTGGATTTATTCTATTATATTTTGTTTGGTTTTATTCTCTTTCAAATAAAAATAAAAAAGAATCTGTTAAGTGAGTAAAGGGTAGATAAGTATTAAGTAAAACATTTATTTTTATGACTTCCTTTAACAGCACTTGTGAACACACTTGGAATCTCTTCTGCCTAATTTAATTATGATCAGTGAGTTTTGAACTAACAAGAAAGCAACATCAGCTGATCATAATGCAAATTTTGATGTTGGCTGGTCATAAATTACACAAATATAATGTATGTTCTCTATGCGTAAGTACATGCTTACACAGAGAAAAATTTAAAACTATTTAAAGTATTTTGACCACAGATCCAAACATTTGTTGGGGAAAATAAATTATAGAACAGTAATGGATAAGAGTATAACTTTGTTGTCAGGTGACCTTGTTAACTTTTCTGAACCTCAATTTCCTCATCTGTGAAACAGCAATGGCTCATATCTTATAGAATTTAGTGAGCTCGGGAATGTAGGTGTGGGTTTAGGGTAATATTTGACCTACACTACAGCAGATACGTCATAAATGACCCAATTATGAAGCGTGCTCAACAGTCCTAGATGCTAGACTCACATGGAAATTTAGAAAAAATAGCAAAGAAAAATGTATTTCAGACCAACACAGAGATTCTGGTTGATTTGGGAGGATGTACAGACATGCAATTCTTAAAAGCTCACAAAGTGATGGTATTGTATAATAATTTCAGACTTTAGCATCATCAATACCTATGGCTCCTCCATGGTTTTGGTATTTGTGGGAGAAAAGCTATTATATTTTAATATTTTTATCTTTTAACAGAGAAATGAGATAAACACGATGTTCTCCAATATACACATTATGGAATGGCTAAATTGAGCTAATTACTGCATATGCGGTCTCATAGCTTTATTGTTTTGAGATAAAAACACTTAAAAAATCCACTGTCTTAAGGGATGAGAAACTAGAAGGTAGGCTTTTAGAGATAAAGAAAGAGACTTGGGGGAGAGGGAGGTAATGGGGTTGAAAAGAATCAAAATATGTTACAGTGCGTTTAAGCTGTGTGATCAGTGTATACTAATTAAACACCTAGTCTCTTAGTGCTTTTCTAGGGATAGAGATAGGATCTCTTAGCACTTTCCCAGTATACCATAGATTGCCATTAACTATGATATAATGTACAATAGATCTCTTAAACTTATTCCTCCTGTGTAGATGAAATTCTCCATCCTTTAATGAGCATGACCTCCAGTGTCTTCCCTGGTCCAACTTGGCATAACCCAGTTTTAAGCACCCCTCCATGCATTATTCTCTCTCTCTGTCTGTCTCTCTCTCTCTCTCTCTCTCTCTCTCTCTCTCTCTCACCTCAAAAAAAGGACTCAACTCCACGAGCACTCAGTGATTCTTTCGTCTTTAGACTGGCCCTCATCCAACATTTTCTCTTCCTTACCCAGCTAAAATAAGATGACTCAACATTAAAGTCATTGCATATTTTCCAGTTCTTTTCCCTTTCATATCACCAATGTCCTCTGATATAGTAGTTAGTCTGCAAAAGTAGCTCACAAGGAATGTGTCTCTCAGCATTCAAGCCCTTTTGTAGTACCTTCTTATGATGACTCTACCTCACCTCTGACTCACTTTGGTCTATAAAATGCAGGAAAAGTAGTACGTGCCAGTCCTGGCAACTTCTTTATCTGCATTTTTGGAAGTCCTAAGCTAAGCTGTCATGTAAAAATTCAGCTACCGGGGGCTGGGGGTTTGGCTCAGCGGCATAAGTGCCTGCCTTGCAAGCAGGCAGTCGTGAGTTCGATTCCCGGTACCGATAAAAAGGAAAAAAGACACACACACACAAAAAATCCAGCTACCATACTGGTAGACTACATGGAGATGCCACATAAAGAGATCTTGTAGAGAAGGAATGTCTAGCCACCCAGCTTCCTATAAAAGCCCAATGTTTCAGCTGTGTCTGCCGGAGGACCAGCTCAGTTGAGGCCAGAGGACTGCAGTCCCAGAAAGTACCATACCTGATCAGCACTCATAACTGGGAAACAATACACTGCTGGTGCCAGGTGTGGTGGCATACGTCAGTGGTCCCAGCACTCTGGGAGGCTGAAGGAGAATGGTGACAAGTTTCAGCCTTGCCTGCACAACATAGTTACCTAGCAAGACTCAATGAAGGGTTACAGATCTAGCGGCTCAGTGAGAAGGCACCTAGGTTCAGTCCTCAGCACTGAAAAGAGAAAAGAAACCCAAAACCACTGATGTTGATTTAAGTCATTAAGGAAACAATAGAAATAAAGTTTGGTTTGTATAAATTCAGTGCTGAGAGAAGAAAAACCCAAGATATGTGAGATGCCATTTAGATGGTACCCAAGTTAGAAAAGCCTCAGAGAAAGTATCGGAGAAGACAGTAAGAGCAGTGTAAGAAAATGCTATTAAAGGCTGGAAAACAGGGAAAACAATCAGCAAAATCATTTCCATTAAGCCATTAGAGGAAAATAGGACCCCAATCCCCAGGCCGCCGATTGACCCCAGTCTACTGGCCACTGGGAACTAGGCTGCACCATAAAAGGTCAACAACAGGCAAACCGGTGAAAGTTCATCTGTGGCTTCCGTCCACCTGCGTTTCCTTCCCCGTCAGATGAGTGGCAGCGTTAGACTCTCACAAGACCCAAACTGACTGCGAGTTGCACACGGATTAGGTTGCCCGCTCCTCATGAGAATCTAATGCCTGATGATCTGGTGTGGAGCTGAGGCTGTGATGCCAGCACAGGCGTCAGGCAGAGGCTGCAAGCACAGATTAACATTGTGCTGGGCTGTAACTGCACATGAGCTGTGATGAATCAGTTGCTGGCAGACTGATGTAAAACTTATCACTGAGTGGCCATTGACTGTTAACCTCCGTCTGGTGACAGGCTTCATTCCCAATCCAACACTTGTTGGCCTGTCCCTTATTTTACTGACCTCGTCCATCTTCACCTCTTTCCTGCACTGCACACTGGCCCCAGTTGCAGTTTTGCTAAGCACACAAACTGACCCTAATCAAAATGAGTAAAAATCAAATGTCACTGGACTTCTCTTTTGAAAAGACAGTCAATGATGATATATGAGAAGAGCTAACATTCCAAAATAAAAATCCTGAATTTAAAAGAAAATACCAAGAGTCCTGCTTCAGTTCTGAATTTACTACAACCGGTGATTCACATTCTCCAACCCCATTTTGTATAACATATGGCAACTGATATCTCACAAAGCCACGCAGCTTTCAAAGCTGCTTTACCACATGCAGACCAAGCATCCTGCATTAAAATATAAGCCTTTGGAATTTGATCAAGAAAAGAAATGTGAGCACAGGGGGCTGGGGATTTAGCTCAGCGTCATAAGCGCCTGCCTTGCAAGCAGGGAGTCGTGAGTTTGATCCCCAGTACCGATAAAAAGGAAAAAGACAAAAAAAAATTATATATATATATATATATATATATATATATATGCACAGAGAGCAAAAATAATCATTGAAGGTTACCAAACGTGTCTACACTAACAGCATTATTCTTAGTGGCTAACCATATTACTAAAGCCTTCCAATATTGATGAAGAATTAACACTACTTGCTTCTGAGGCACTTTTAGGACACCATGCAATTCGGGAGATGACAAGTCTTCCTCTTTCAACTGGCATAATAATCAGACAAACTCCTGACAGGCAGAGGGTACTGAGGCACAGCTGCTAGGACTAATGAGTTGCTGTGGACATGCCCCAGGCTGACAGCCGAGCAGCGGTGCTTGTTTCTAGCAATGTGTTTTTCAGGAAAGTGTGCGGACGACATGGTATGTGCAGTTTTGTTGCCCAGTGACACCAAAGTGCACAACTGTGCCAGTCTTTGAATGACTGCATGTCAGGGAAACCGAGGGGGTCATTTTGTGTCTGAATGTCCATAGACAGAGTAGCTTGCATAACAGGGTGGCTTTCTGGTTTCACCACACGAGTCAGAGAGATCACTCGTGAATGTAAGTCTAGGTGCTGTATCATCCCTAGAGAAACAACGGCTAGCGAAAATGCCACCCAAACTTCACAGTGGTGTTCAAGATGCAATTAAAGTTATAAACCATATTAATGTATTGGCCTCGTGAGGAAATGTACACAGGGCACACGTGTCTTCTCTTATACACTAAAGTGAGAAAGCTTCCTAAAGGTAGATCGTTGGTCAGACTTTCTGAGTTATGAGAGCTACTCTGGAGGTTTCTTTTAGAAAAAGGCACCACTGAGAGCGTAGCTCAGTCACGCAGAATAGTTTACAAAACTTGCTTACTCACGTGCCATGTTCAGCCTGCCTAACAAACTCAATGTGTCACTGCAGAGGAGAGCGACAACTGTTTAAACTGACAGGTCAGGGGAATGCATTCAATTATGGGGGTGGTGAGTGACCCAGGACTTGGGGCAGGTTTCAAACATTAGCGGAGATTTGTTTGTTTGTTTGTTTTTGGAGGCAGGGTCTCACTGCATCTTCCTGGCTGTCCCTGAACTCACTCTGTGGCCCAGGCTATCCCTGAACTCATGGTGATCCTCTTGCCTCAGCCTCTTGAGTGCTGAGATTACAGGTGTGTGCCCTGACCCCTGACAGCGGAGATTTTGAGAGACTTACCCAGGGCCTTTTTCCTCCCAGCTGGAGCATGATTGCCTATAAGTTTGAGCACTGCTTCCTAACCACAAAAGACCTCTGAATTCACAACCCATTTGCGAATAAGCCAAGTTAGCTGACTTTGTACTGGAACAACAGCAATTGTCTGAACTCGCAAATGATGGTGGCCTTCAAAGTTTGTCTGAGACATTTCACACTTCATATGCTCTGGATTAAAGTTATGTGGAATATGCTGAGATTCCCACAGAAGCCCTGAAAAGACTGTTTCCATTTCCAACAGTCTATCTTTGTGAAGTAAGATATTCTTCAGTGACAACTTTTAAATTAGATTACAAATTAGACCACTGGGCATGAGGGCTTACACCCATAGTCACAGCACTTGGGAGGCTGAGGCAGGAGGATCGTGGGCCATTGTGAGTTCGAGGCCAGCCTGAACTGCATAGCAAGACCCTGTCTCAAAAAACCACACACACACACACACACACACACACACACACACACAATAAGTAGACCAGACATAAGCAGCGTACTTTGGGTGTCACTGCCTTCTGTCACCCCTGGGCAGGATCATCTAGCTTCAGGAAAACAAGCTCAGGGTTTTCATTGATTCTTCATCTCAGTGAGTTGTGTAATTATTTTATTATATATTGTAATGTAGTGACAATAGAAACAAACTGCAAATTAAATGTAGTCTATCTCGAATCATCCCACCACCCCTCTCCAATTCCCTGGTTCATAGGAAATTTATCTTCTAAAAAACCAGTCTCTGGTGCCAAAGAAGGTTAGGGACCCTGATGCAGGTCATTCAGGCAGACTGGGGCTTTGGTTAATGGAATACATGGTACTTTGATACATGGGAACTCATAGTTTTTTTTTAAGGAATTGTATCAGTTCAAACTAAAACAGGCAGACGCAATTCAAAACAAAAAGAAACTTTTGGGGCCCAACTTCTCACAGGCAAGAATCAGACTGAGATTGCTATCAGCTGCAAACATGAGGCCTTTTCTTATGGAAAAAAATGACCACCGAGGGACCCAAAAAACCCAAAGAGAAAAAAAACAAGAACCAAGAACCATTCTCAGATAGCAAACATCCACCCTAATAAGCACATGCCTCTTGACCCTGAAATAAGAGCAATTGGGGTACGTACCCAGTTAGATTTCAGAACAACTATTGAGTAGTGTCTATTGTAAATCTTAGTTCTAGGCCCTATTTTTTTAGGGGGGGCGTGTTACCAGAAATCAAACTTACAACCTAGCGCTTGCCAGGCAGGCACTGTGCTGCTGAACTATATCCCCAGCCCTGGTCCCCATTTTAAATGGCAGTGTTTGTTTCTTCCTGTTGATGCTGGTTATTTGAGAAGAGGGGTGATCAGATATTCACTCTTCTTTAGCAGTCTTCAGATTGAGAGGAGCTGTACCCCAAGGGTTCATCTGTAACAGATGACAACGTCCTGGAGTGCCAAGCCTGAGCCTGATGATACAATGAGATGCAAGTTTTGGAGGCTTCAGAAAAGAGGTGAATCAGTGAAAGCCAGGTTGTGGGTTCTAGCAGTGAGTCTCCAAAGAGGATCCCCAGCGAACTGCCATCCCAGCATCCAGCCAAGACCAGTCTTCACCTACTCTGCCAAGAGGTAGCTGTGTGGATGTAATACAGGGGAACAAAACTCCCAACCTGCTAGATGTCCGTGTGAGTTCGTGTTCTCAAAAATTGAGGAATACTTGTTAAGAACAATAGCGGTAAAGAGCAGAATATATTTATTGAAAAAAAGAAATCTTCTGTCTGAGAAAAACAGGAGTCCCAAGTGGGTTGCCAAAGAGTGTCTTTTCTAGGGACTTTTAGAGAGCAAAACCATAAAGTTAGGCAGGTCTAAGGTGGAGAGAACAGGAAACTTGCAAGGTGGGCATGAGGTGGGGCAGAAATAGACAAACCAATAAGATTAACTGCTCAGGTAAGATTGATTCAATCGAGGGCAAAGGGGGAAGCGAGCCACACAGCAAGCAGGCATGCTTCCTGTAGGGGGCTGGGAAGGTGCATCCTGGCTTCCTCAGGGTGACAAAGACCTGTTTAGAATATCAGTCTCTGATGGTTATCCTTAGGAAGTGTGTGGGTGCGTTTGATTTATCTTTTGTCTTGAGGTCTGGCCCACAGTGGTGTCTCTCTCCCTGCCCCAGCCCCTGGTTGCAAGGTATCTGGGCTTCTGGACTGGCTCCTTTGAGGTCCTAACCCTGTCTGACTACCTATAACATTTCTGTCTAACTCAGTTACCTGTAACAGATGGACCATTGTTGGCATCAGCCCCAACATGCCCACCATCTTACTGCAGCCCTGCCCAACACTTTGGGAGCCAACAGGTCAAATTTAGACTTGTGGAAGTTGATATTGTCTTACAATGATTATTTGGGGGTGGGGATCTGTCATACCACGGTATCTAACTGAGCCAGTGCTACTGGGGATAAGATGTCTGTGCTCTTCTCCAGCACCCAGCCCTGCACTACGTTCCACTGTCTGCCATTTTTGGACCTCTGCTTCACCAATTGTTCTCTCTACTGAATTATCCTATTAAATCTTACTAAAAATTTTTCCCTCCAAAAAACTGTCCTCTGATCACGCTGCCCTATTTAATCACTACCACATTTCAGTATTACCCTTTATGGGAAAACCCTCCAAAAGTTGTTCCTATTACACCCCAATTTCTTTTCTCTCATTATCTTCTAAGTCCCTAATAAAGATTTCACTTCACATCATGTCACTGTTCGTACAGTCACCAGGGTCCTCACTGTGGGTCATTCCACAGGCCCCTTCCCAGTCCTTTTACCTGAACTATCAGCATCACTTGACATGTCACCAAGGTACTCGAAAGAATGTCAGAAATACAGTTGATTCATGTGTTTGGAACAATGACTCGCAGGAGATTTGAAGGGAAAAAAGAAATATTACAAATTGTTATCTATAATAAACACAGAAAGTACAACATAAATTATTCCTTTCTCACCTCTTATGGAAAAGAATTTCTTCTTTAGATGTGAACCAAACGTGTCATGTGTCAGTTTTATTCTTCAGATGCTTTTCTTCTTTCATATTCTTTCTGGTGTTTAATGATGTCGCACTTGGCTGCCATAAAAGAAAAAGACAAACTTGAGGTATTCGTGGGTAAATGGATGCACTTCGAGATCATATTAAATGAAATCAGTCAAATATGAAAGTTAAATAAGACATGGTTTTTCTTGTATGAGAAACTCAAATATATATATTTAAGAGAGAGCAAAATAGAAGATAGATAAATAAGAGGTAGGGAGATCTTTTTCAAATGGATGGAGAATGAGAGATGGAGGAAGTGAGAGAGAGGGGGGAGGAAAGGAAATGGGAAAAAGAATATAAGAAAAACTGAAAATTTACCTTCTGCAAATGGAAAGGAGCTCTGGATTTTGCAGAAAAAGGGATAAGGGACCAAAAAAAAAGGACTCAAAATGTATTACATACATGTATCAACTCCCCCTGATAAATGTCATCACTGTGTACTGTAAACATGTACTAAGAAAGAGATTTTTCCATTTCTCCTTTTTTCTAAACAGAACATGTAACTAAATTTCAATTAAAATAAAAAAACGTAAGGAGGTAACTTTACAGAGAGGAAGGTGTGCATAGCATTGCCCGCCTCAGACCAGGTCCTGTCCGGAAACTCGAACTGGAAATTTAATATAGGAAACTGGGGCTACCCCAGAACTGTAAGGCTACCTACTTTGTTTCAGAGTCCTTAAGAAAATGACTTTTTGATATAAAAGTTTTTTTTTTAAATCTGGGATGGAACTGATACAAAAGATTTGAGGGCTATATCAATAAGTATATTTTCAATATTTTTAAAAATTAGGTAAATCATAATGCATGTATTTGTACATGTTACATAAAAATAAATTTAACAAAAGTATACTAGAACTAAAATTTTTAAATGGGAAAATACTCCATAAGACTAGACTAATTGATAGAGACACTATGACTTCTCATAAGTGGGCTTGTTGTTGCCAATTAACCTACAAAGGAAAAAATATGTTATAGCACCAGCCTGAATTAATCTTCAGAGAATTATGCTAAGTGCCAAAGAAAATCAGTGAAGACTATTACATACTGTAGGATTGCATTTCTCTTACACTGCTGAAGTAGCAAAGTTATAAAAATGTAGAACTGATTGCTGGTTGTGAGGTTTAAGCAAGTCACTGAGAGCAAGGGGGAATTGGATATGGTTAATTCCATACAATTCCTACTCAGGTGTGGTTAATTCCATAGCAACAGGCGAGATCCCTATGGTGGTGCAATGTTCTGCTGGTTGATATGATAGTGTGGTTTTACATGTGACCACTGAGGTATACCCAGGAAGGTATAACAGGGTCTCTCTATATTGTTACAACTATGTGCAATCTACACTTAAAAGTTTGTTTTTGAAAAAGTGAAACACTTACTTCATCAGTGGGGGAAGAAGAATCAATCCCTTCCCTTATTTCAAAACTAATTCCAGGAAGTTAAAGAGCTAAATGTAAATATATTTCATAACTATCATTTATTAAGCAACTACTCTGTGTTGGGTATATTTGCATACGTGCTTATTTTAGCTCCCAGCAAACTGGTAAGAGATGTGATACTGCCCACAATTTATCACGGAGGAAAATTAGCTGTTTTCCCAGATTTACACATTTAAAAAGTAAAAATCTACACATAAGAGAGAAATAGCATACAAGAATGTACTCACCAGGATGAGTGAATGTTAAGGGTTTTTTCTGCTGTAATTTCCTACATCTCCTAGATTTTTGGCAATAAACATGTTTGATTTTTTACATATTTTTTAAGGTCAGGCAAAATAAAGTAAGGAATGATGCAGGGATGAGGAATAAGTCAGAAGGGAAAACGGCTTCCACATCACAGCACGAAAGCTCCAGGTTAATATATTTGAATAACTGCATCTAATTGCAAGGGAGAGCTGAGCATTAACAGTGGTCAAAGATATTTTTAAAACAGCAATTAGCAATTACAAAGAAGAAATTTGGCAACATTTAGGAAATGACCAAATGGAATAGAGGCAATACTTTTTGGAAAGCAGATCTCATAATTACTAATTACTTTTGTTCCAATGTCTTCTCAATTGAAAGAAAAGACACAAGGCAATTCTGAGGTCAACAAGAGACTGTTTTCCAGGCAATGGGCGGCCGAGGCCTGGATTTGGGAATACCAAAGGAGGGACCGGGATCAGCAAACAGAGAAGGAAGTGGATAAATCGGGTGACTCATTAGCTTATTGCTAAGGAGAACAATGGGCGGAGAAGCATGATGCAATAGAAACAAATGGCGGCCGCAATCCATGGCTTTGTTATCATCCAGCAGCAGATTCTTAGGACAGTCACTTAACCATCCCGGGAGCTCCATTTTCTACATCTCTACAATGAATGGATTACTGTATAAATTCCAAGTTCTCTCCCAGATCTAATATTTTGAGAATAAATGATGATAATAACATGCACAAAACTCCTAGGGAGTAAACTGACTCTAAGTTCTCAGATTTAGATGATATTACAGATTGACTTTGAACAAGTTATTTAACCCTTTTTGGCATCAGTTTCCATCATAAAGTTGTAATAATGATTGTTGTAGTTAGGGGTTGGAGGAGAACAATTGCAATCAGCACATGGGGTTTGTAATATTGTTTTATGATGGTCTCCCAGAATTAACACAAGAAACTGTAGGAAATCTGTCCGCAACACCAAAGACATAGAATATTTAGCCAAGGGCCTGAACACCACAGGAATGTCCCACTTGAGTCAAGATGAAGACCCAGAGCTCATGACAATGCCTCCCACAAGTCCAACTGGGGGGTCTAGAGCCCACAAGAAGGACTCTCGCCAGTCTCTCTTATGGATCCAGGCTGGGAAGGCCCAAAGGTCAGCAGTGGAAGCCAGAAAGTCTATGCCAGCAGGATGAAGGAGTTGTGCTGGTGGGATGAGGGTTCTATGCTGGAGCGGAAAAGTCACACTCACAAGAACACCAGGGATATCCTGAAAGGCACCACAGCCATCCTCAGCGACATGGAGGCCCTGAGCTCCTCCGATGACAAGCACAGTCAGGTACATGCCAGGAAGCCAGCGTGAGGAGTTCATCCTGGAGACCAAGCAGCACAGGTCTTCCCCTCCGGAGCCAGGAAGCCATGCTGGATGTGAGGACCAGAGCTTCTCCAGGAGAACCAACGGCTCACACAGCAACACGTAGTAGAAACCACAATGCCACAACGCAATAACTTCTCCTTTGCCACATCTCCATTTACACTGGCAACTTTCCCTAGGTGAAACGTCTATGCTCAGTGCCATGCTGATGTAATCCAGCTGGCGTTAAGTTGACCACCAGTTCTTAATCCATAATGATGATGATGGTACCAATCTCATCAGCCTGCAGGGTAGTGTCTGGCATAACTTTCCATAGATGTGAGCAATTAATAACAGTCCTATCAATTATTAGAATTGATCATAGTGATTCCTAATGGTCCCAACAGAGATAAACCAAAATCCTTGTTATAAACTTAAACTCCTATTGCCTTCCCTCCTATGATTAGGGGAGGAAATGTTGGATGATCACAGGACTGTAACATACTGGTATCTAGGACTGAGGCTGGCTGAGTCATCAGAGTTTAAGAGGCAAAGTTGTTCGATGCTGCTTCCTACAGTTCGTGTTCGCTATGACGTCCACTCTTTCTAATCAAGTACTACTGCTTCCTAATATTTGTCATACATACGACCTCAAAGCAGCAGAATGTAAAGATCTGAGTCATTTTGAAAAGAAAAAATAAGTGTCAATCCAGCAACTGTAACCGACAGAAGCCAACCACTCTGAGCATGGTGGACGCCCCTGCTGCAGTTGAGTGTGGCTGACCTCTCTCTGCTTGGCTCTGTGGCCGTCACTTGCTTCAAAGCCTATGAAGTAGGAACAGGGTGAGATGCAAATTTAACACATCTGGGGCTTCTCTCCCTGCTCTGCCTTTCCCTCAACTGAATCTTGTAACAGGCAAGGCTGTCCAAATAACAACGTATGCCAACAAAAAAGACACACTAATTATTTGCCTGGTACTGCACCAGGAAAACCAACTACACTACTGTCCAGATTTGTGGAGGTGGGTAGCAGTGAAGGAACATTGTAGTATAGATGCATCCATGTTAAAATAAGAGAAGATGTCCATATAAGAAATGTAGAGACGTTTTTGGTATTTTCATTTAAGCTTTTAGTTGACTGAATTTTGTAACTTTTGTGATTTCGGAACTAACTTTCAATTTCAACTTAGGTAAGGTTGCCTGTGCCTGGTACTCTCCAAGGCACCCTCTAGAACAGGGTTGAGGGTACTTTCCATGATAATTCTCTTTTGTCCAGTTCCCTTAACTTCACTTGTAATAACCACCACAGAAATTGGTTTAGAAGTTTCTAGAATGTCAGGGGTACATGGCAGTCATATAGTTATTTCTTTGTTTCTCTCTCTAGTGACAGAGAATATTTTGTCTGTTTTTAAAAATTGTTTTCATGGTTCTTAAAATTGTACACTGACTAGGCCTAATGTTTATATCAGATTTTGGTGTCTCTTATTTAAAAGGTTTGTATGTTAAGAATGTGACTTAGGTTTTTCCTGACCACCAAAAACACAAAACACCACAATCTACCTCAGGAGTTTAAATTCAGCTATCCGTGAGTGTGTCTCTTACACCGTGAAACTTACTGCTTCTAATACACTGACATTTCTTACAATTTATCTCCCTGTCCACAGACATTGGTAGAGATGACTTGTCATTTTGATTCTTTTATTTTCTGTTCACAAGCAAAATTGTTGACGGGAATAACAGTTGTTAAAGAGCCCAGTATCTGATTGAAGATAGGAGGGGAACCAAATGAGTTGATGGTTTTGCTTTTATGATTTGTGCCACATTATTTTGATGCAAATTTGCCCCATCTGATACTGTGAAAAAACTTGCTAACTTTTCTAATGTCTGACTAGTTAGTTTTAAAACATCATTCTTTTAAAAATCATAGTTGAATGCTCTGGGCTATTACAATCTTCATCGTTAGCCCAAAGAATTCTGAGACAGAAATTATGTAAGATCTAAACATCAGATCAAAAGTTACAGACAAAATTATAGCTTTATTCTGTTTGGAGATGGGGGATACATTAAATGTTTTCTTAACTGGAGAGTTTTTCACAAAATAAATCTTAGTGATTTTCATTCTGGAAAACAGTATTTTGTAATAACCCAAATTTAATCAGATTTCCTTAGATCATACCAGATAGCATGTAGTCTATAGCTATGTGCTGGCTTTTATAACTGTTCCTCCTTCTATACAGACCTTTTTGTCATCTTTTTTAACTTAAAAGAATGTGAAAAACTAGCATTATTGTGTATGTAAACACTCAACCACGTTTCAGTTTCAGCTTCCAATGTCTATGAAGGTCAATCAGTTTTGTAGTTGAAACGCGTTTTGTGCAAACCCTACATCTAAACACTTGAGGAAATAATCATTAACTGTTCAGTACCAGATGTGGCAAATCTCCAGAGGCAGTGGACGTCCAGCTCTCCGCCTAGTTCCCTCTCCTGCACCTTCTCAGCTTCACAGGAAAGGTCAGCAGGGAGCACGGTCTACACCCTCACGGTGACCTGTCTGTAATCTTGTAAAACTGTTTTCAGTTTATTTGCTATGTAATAGACAGCCATTCTTTTGTACTCCGCCACCTTTGGTTTAATGTGCTACTGCTTTGTCTTTCTATGACACTTACTGTTGTTTTTTATTTATTTACAATAGATGCTGTGCCATTTTGATTTTATTGTGTTTGATTGGTTGAATAAATTTGTGCCACTCCAACACTCGAGGTGACAGTTGAAAACAATGCCAGTATTTGATCCAGTTTCCTCTCAACGGTGTTATACCTGGACATTTTAGATGTTTATCAAAGGTCTTTTACGGGGAAGAAAGTAAGTGTATGAAATACTAAGTGTGTGACATTTATAAACAATGTTGGCTCAGAACAAACTTTTGAAAACTTAGTTGACAATTTTTTGGATTAACTCAAAACAAAAAGCATGACTTTTGAAATCTTCAAATGCTTTGGTTTCTCAGTATTATAATTCTTTATTGAATTTTTTTCTTATCAAAGTATGTAGCTTTTAAGACTTTTTTGACAGTATTACATAATTTTTTAGTGTGGGTAGATGGGAATGTTGTTTATATGCTATTTTATTGCTAAAATGTATTTTTTTTGTCTATTCTTTATTACCTTAGTAGTTTCATGCTATGTATCTGTCTTAACCAACCTATTGCCTATGAGAAACAGGTAACATAATGTATTTACAGCCATTCTTATAAGCTTATAATGTATTTTTCTATTTTGTTTTATATGTATGTTATATAACATTCAGATTTTTTTTCTTGATTGAGAAAAGGATGCAAAATCCACAATTTTGATAATTGAAAATTGCCAATTGTTTTGCAGTATTTTATTATACTGGATATCTTATCTTTTTTAGGCTATTAGTTAACTAATGAATGAACACATCAGACACTTTTGGGTTTTAGTTGGGATTTTACATAGCTTGCAGTTTAATTATTTAGTTTTTTGCTGTTTCTATTAACCCATAGCATTATTTTAATAAATGTTATAATAGCAGCTTAAAAAAATTATCTAAGTACTGGCAACTTGTTCTCAAGTTCAGTAGTTTTAGTAGTGATTTCTAGCCCTTTCAGTAATTTTAAAAGTGATTATCTCCCTGTATTAAATTTCTTTCTTCTTCAGATGCTTGATGTATCCTCATTAACAGCTCCCAATGTGAACAATAATTAATAAAAATCCACCTAAGGCAATAGAAGGAAACTTAGGGCATGCGTGTGGCACAGATACACAGAGCCCCTTCTGTGGGCACACAGCTTAAATCTTCCCAGCAGCTGAGCATTGAGTGACAGCTGTTTTTTAAAAAACTAAAACCTCAATATTCAGGTTTAATTGCAGAGCTGGCACTTCGTGATAACTAAGTAGGTTTGTGGTTGCCGTTCGGGGACTCGGTTTCTAAAAGGCTCACCATAACTAGCCTAGGACAATGACCTCTAAGAATGGTCCTGGTGTCACACTACTAAATGAATTACTTTTTCCAAGATGTAAAAATCCCCACAGGAACTGGTTTTCTAGCTACCTTGATTTCTCTAAGTTGAATTCTTTTTATTGGGTGCCCATTATTCCAGTCCTTCTAATTACTGAAAAAATGGTGACGAAACTTAAACAGCAGAGCAAAAATTCTTGGCTTAAGAAGTAGGATTTTTTTTCAATCTTGTTTTCTTGTCTCCTAAGTAAGCTGAAAGGTGATAACATTCAGGAATATGCAGAAGCATTTTGCTAAGTGTTATAAAGTCAATGGTAAAATGTTTGCTAATAATGCATAATTTGTATCATGCATGGTCTCTTTTATACTATTTTGCCAGTTTCAAATATAAAAGCACTGAGACTCAGAAAATTTTAGTCAAGGAAAATCTGCAGGTGCTTAAGCAAAGATTCATATCTCAGACATTTTTTATTCCAAACATCATACTCTGTTCTCTATCCCATGTTAGAGATAACCCTAAAGTACGGGGAAATATTTTATACACAGTTTTATGTATGTATATATGGAAAGTGACACAAAAGTTCTAACCTCAATTCTGTAGGATCATTAGCTTTCAGACACATGGCTTAGTACAGTAAACTGTTCACAGTATCAGGTTACATGTGACTTTATGTATGTGTGGTTGATGGTTCCCTGATTAATCTCTGTTATTTCGTAAAATACTGACATTCAGTCTGAGTGTTATGGTGCACACGTAATCCAAGCACTCTTGAAGGCTGTGGTAGGAGATGGAAAATCTGAGTCAACCTTGAACAAATTAATACTTAGTGAGACCCTGGCCCTAAATGGAAAGACTTTTTTTAAATTTAAAAAAGAGAAGCCTGGAGACGTAGCTCAGTGGGAAGTCCTTGACTTCAACCCTGAGTATCACACTTAGACACAAAGACATTCACATTTAGGGTCTATGGGTGCTGAGCATTCCAATTCTGTTTTCTATTTTAAATTATCCATATATAAATTGAGCCAGCGGAAACCTGAGCTCATCCCTGCATTTTTCTTTCCAGCTTTCTCCTCTCTTGAAACAATTATTGTCTCCTTGCCTTGCCTCGCCACCCTTGAGCATTTTCCTTTTGTATTGTGGTACCAAAGGCCTTCCTAAAATAATGCCAGTAAATGCTCTCATAAGGTGCCTCAGATATCTCTAAGATCTTGGGCTGAGTGAACTATGCCAATAACATAGACTGAAAATATTTGTTTTTTCTATAATGTTAGAATTGTAGAAGATTCTATGAATTCAAAACCTATGTCAATTCTGGCAGCTTTGCTCAAGTACTCAAGATATGTTGGTCACCAGCGAGTCGGGCCATCATGGGTCTATTCCCTCCAGTTTTCATTACTAGTATCTGTAACACTCAATTCTCATATCACATTTCACACAATAATATACAGCTTACACCGCGGCTAAGAAACCTTTAACAGTGGCTGCAGGATTCTAAAGGCAGAGCTGAAAGCCACAGCAGAGATAGTCATCACAAATAGGTAAATACAATTAAAGACCAGGAAGAGATTCTTCCAAGAGATGTGAGAATTTTTCGGAGCACAGAGTAGGTTCAAAGCTGGAGTCTGGACTTCAAGCAATTCAGGTGGGCCACAGCAGGCAGGAGACAAAGAGCCGCAGTTCATGGGCTTTTGACCTCATGGCGCTGCCACTGAAGAGACGATGGGCCAGTGTGGTACCACGGTGCCCCAGCATCACGAGCTCCTCCTTTTACGTGACCTAGGTGAGGAGGTCGCATCATGCGTTGGTCTAGCATGACTGATAGCCCAAGTGTCTGGGTTTTCCTGATACAACTTAGACACGACATCCACGCAGTGCAGCGCGAACAATGAGGCTGAGGAGGTCACACCCTCCACCCATTTGGGTTTGCACAGCACCACAGGACCATTCCTCCTTCCACTGTCCTGCAAGAGGTAGAAATAATGCAATAGAAATCCAGAACTGGTTTGAATTCTGAGAGCCTGTTTCATCTGTGCAGTGCAGCGCTTTTGACTTCCCTGTCACCCCAGAGCCACCTTGCTACTCACGCTGTGCTTTGTGTCCCTGGACTTGCTCTGAGAACACTTCCTGTGGTGCTTTCTGCTTGTCATTTGATCTTCCCTCGTCACACAGGAGACCCTGAAATCAGCTGTGGACGCTGCTACACAGTCACACCTCTCTACTTGATTTAATCTGAGAAGGCAATCTACAATTGGCAATTTTTACTAACAAGATTTATCACTTGATTTCTCATGGTTGTGCTGTGCAGCTGTGAGTTGGTTTTGTTGTCATTTGTTTCGATAAATCTGGTGTGTCCAACATCTGGTGGTGATCTGTTCGCACGTACCGGTTACCAAGTGAATCATCCCTCTTCAGCATTTGTACTCAGAATGCAGCAAAATGATGTGTCATAAAAAGAGAGTGACTCAGGGCAATGCAAGGCTAAAATGCTACTACTTGATACATCGTGGAGCAGTGCAAAGCTTGCCCCACACAGTGCCATTTGCTGTGTAGTCTGTGCTATAGTTGATATTTCAAATCTCTGTCTGTCTCTGTCTCTCTGTCTCTGTCTGTCTGTCTCTCCCTCTTCTGTTTCTCCCCGCTCTCTTTTTTGTGACACTTAGGATCAAACACGTGTCCTTTGCACTGAGATACATCCTCAACCCTTTACATTGTGAGACAGAGTCTTACGAGTTGCCCCGCTGGAAGAAGGGCTCTCTGCCCATTTCCTTTCTACTTAAAAGCAGGACATGGATGACCCATGAGAAAGGTACCATGTTGATACCAGCACAAATAAATCTTACTGAAATAACTCCTCGCTTCCATGAGTTCCTATTCCACGTATTTCCTGTTCACTTTCCCACAAATTACTGCCTTCAAAAGCCCAAACCCCTTTTCTTTTCATCCCTCTATAAATTTATTACCTTTTGTTAAAATGGTATATAAACCCCAAATCTTAATGGCTTCTTTGGGATTTTCATTTAATTCCTTTCATTGAAGCCCCTCAAGTCACATAAAATGTCTATGTTGGACATCAAATAAAATGTGTATGTTTTCTCCTGTTACTATGTCTTTTGTTGGTTCAACTTACCTGCCCCGACTACACAATGTAAGAGGTTAAAACTTTTTCTCCTCTATAAACGTAAAAGGGAAGCAAAGAATAGCTGGATTCTCGCTCCACACTGTTGTAAGGGTGTGTTCTGTTTGGTTTGGTGCAACACAAATTTGCTATTGAGTAGCTCCTTCCAGAAATACCTCACCAAATAAACATTACCAGGTTTTGGTATGTTCGTCTCTTGGTTTCTGGGTTTTTCTCGTCTCAGACAAAGTATTGACTGAAACAATCCAAAAACAATGACAGTTTATCTGAAAAGTGGAGGGTGTAAGTTAGGGAGAAACTGGCTGCGTGTATATAAGTTAAATGAACTTTGACCCAACTCCACTATTATCAGAAAAGCAAAGGAGATTTAAAACCCTCTTAGACAACTCAAGAGTTAGAGATCTTGGACCTCCGAGCAACCTCCTTGCAAAAAGATCCCATACCCACCTTTTTCTCCCATTGGAAAGAGGAATTAGCCATTTTCCAGTGACCAGTCCTCGCTGTCCGGAGCTCTGTATTAAGAAGAATGCGAGCAGCATTCAAGCTCAGTAGGAAGGATTCTGCTTGACAAGGATTCCTGTCAAATGACTGAAATATTATGAACACAATGATATAGTTAACTCCTACTAAGTAATGGAAAGAGAAGTCTGTGTGAGGCTGGGAATGCCATTTTCTTTCACGTCCACCAAGAAGTCAGAAAATGTAGAGACCAAACACGAGGAACTAGCCAATGCTCAAAAATGAGCAAACTTACAATACTAAAGAGTGTTTCCCTTCATTTCTGATAATTTTCTACTTGCTTTTGCATTCTGTCATAAAGAAATCCATGTATCCTTCCAATAAAGTTCCTTTCTTGGCCTTAACTAGTAATCTAAGTTTCTGGATTTTGCAATCAAACAATCACTAAGAAGATGCGTATCTCAGTGGAGGCCTATTGCAAGCTCATTAAACTCAGCTAATGTTTCCTGAGTGCCTGGTGTACCTTTTGTGCCTAATGATTTGGGTGCAGTTTGGAACATGGCCTAAGACTGGAAGTTGTGGAACATTTAGAGTGTTTGGCAGGCACTGGTTATAAAGACATACATAAACAAAACACACAAGAACATAGTGTAGACCCGAGTCTTGTCTCCCCGGCCGCACGTTGTGAGTTTTCTTCAGCGTGTTAGAGTGAGCGAGAGAAGTGAATGGCAGTGCTGATACGCAGCCCTGTAATTGTCTCCTGCAAACCTGAAGGTGTGACAGAGTTTGACACAGGCAGTGACAGCCAGGAGCCAGACTCTCTGACAACAAAGAACACTATCCAGTGAAATCCTTCCTTAAACAAGACCTTTTAATTTTTTTCAGAAAGTACTGCCTTAGTCTTTGAAGAAAATAAACCCCTTTTTGGAGTCTTGGATTAACTCACTGTCCATAATGTCTGAGCTACAAATAGAGCCTTTACCCCACAAAAGCCATTGCCAGGCTGGAGATTTGCTCAGTGGGGTAAGCACCTGTCTGGTAAGCGCGAGGTCACAAGTTCGATTCCCGGTACCAGAAAAAAAAAAAAAAAAAAAAAAAAAAGCTCTAAAAACAAAAACACACGCACACACACAAACCATTACCAGAACACAGTCTATATAAAAATTAACCAATATTCCCATCTTGATTTAGAATACTTACACTATGAGGGGACTAAAGAATACTGAAGACACAAATAGTTCCTGTTTGGTTCTAAATGCAGGTTCTAAAGTTAAGAAAATCCAAACCAAGTAAACATTTGTGAAGAAAACTCTTTTAATTGTCCCTGAGCAGAAAAACTCCCTTTCCCAGGTTCTTTGTGCTTCAAAAATTAATTTGTTTGATCACTTGAGCGAAGAGAAACACAGTGCACATATTTTGAAGGGGTTATTTTCAGGTATCTTGAAAAACCACAGTATAAGTTTAATTCAGAACATCTCAATGGTATTTTCTTCTGACATTCTACCAATAGTACAGTACAAATGCAGGTGCTAGTCAATTTACAGTGAATTCTGTATCAATAAGCCCATTTTAAACTGAAAACATCAAAAGTTGAACATGTATTTACTGTACTGACTGACCTAGTGAACACCATAGCTTAGCACCATAAAGCACTGTAGAATATCCACTGTCTGTCGCCGTGATTGTGTAGGTAACCGGGAGCTAGAGCAATCCCAGCGCCTGTCACGTGACTGTGTCACGTGCCTAGGAAAAGAGTCACAGGCCAAGCACAGTTTTCTACTGAACATGTATTCTTTTAGGTTTATGTGTATTTTTGTTTGTTTGTTTGTTCACAGGGAGGGGGCAGGTGGTACTGGGGATTAAACCCAGGGACTTCACAGTGAGCTATATTCCCAGTCCTTTATGATGATGATTATTATTTTGAAACCTAGTCTCCTTGAGTTGCCCTAGTTGGGTTCAAATTTGCAATCTTCTTGGCTCAGCAGCACAGGCACACACCACCATGCCTGACTGTGTATTCTTTCTGCTGTGATTTGGAAATGATCCCAAAGGCACGTGTGCAGAAGGCTTGGTGGCCAGCCTTTGTCATTATTGGGAACAGTGGGACATTTAAGAGGTAGGACCTGGGGGAAGGAAGCTGTCATTGAGGCATGACCTTGAAGGGAAAATGGGGACCACATCACCCTCCTGTCTCTGTTTTCCAGCCGCCATAAGATGAGCAGCTGCACAGGACCCACCCTGGTGTTTTGCCTGGCCACAGACCCAACAGCAATAGAGCCAACGAATCAGGAAGTGAAGCTTCTAAAACTTGGAGTCAAAACAAATATTTTCCTTTCTTAAATTGATTTGCTCGGGTATTTTGTCTTAGTTAGTGTCCAAAAGCTGACTAATATACTTTTACACCATTGCATGTATAGTCAAAAAAGTCATGACTCTAACCATAATAAATTGGGGGCCCTCGATACCAATGACAAAGGCAGAGACTAGAGATGGCTGGAGAAAAGAAAGGACATTAGCTTTCCACCATTCAGGGTCATACTTAAGGATAGAGATCTAGAGCTTTGATGGATAGGCAGATAGATAGATAGATAGATAGATAGATAGATAGATAGATAGATAGATATACACACAGTGCTGCTCAGGCCAACCATTCTACATTACAAGCAATATCAAAATATTTTCTGTCCTGCCGAGCAAAGACAGCCACACATAAGTGCCACACATGAGCTGATGCTGCTGGCAAAGTCTTACACTTTTCCATACATGAAATGAATCACAAGGCTGTAGCTGGGAAGTGTCAAAATAATAGATGGCTCTTATGCCAGGGCTTGGCTTTGCCCATTTATAGCTGAAGGAATGTGCTAGTGGCAACAGCTGCTGTCTGTTGGAACAGAGCAGCAGTAGATCCAATTACCAGCTACTTTAGTGAAAAGCAGTAAAAATAAATAAAAGACAATGCAGTGATTTATTCTCAGCAATGCTTTCTGTCTTTTCATCAGAATAGTAGTGTACTAAATAAAATCGCTTCTTATATTTCCTGTAGTGTTGGAATGGAGGGTGACTAAAAGTGAAAGTGAATAATCTTGGGGAATAACTTTGCTCTGCTCCCTAGAAAGGCTGGCCTCCTGTGCACAGCTCTCTTTTCGCTCTTCATAGTCACTGATTGCGTACTTAGCCAGGCCTGTCCCTCACATTTCCTGGCCTTGGGGCAAAAGTACAATTAAAACGTCACACCCCAACTTCCAAATGGTTAAGTTGTAGATCAAATTAACAATTTACTAAATAAAACATATTCTATCATTCTAACAACGAATTGACCTCAAAATGGTCTAAAATGTTTGCATTCCTTGGAACTTCATACCAGAATATTCCACCTTCTACCCCACTGTGCTTTTTCTTCTGCTCTCAATGGGTGCTACCATTCAGAGAGGGGACCTACTTTGGCATGTGAGGACACCCTCTCTGTAACTCCTGCAGATAGACACCCCTCAGCCCGGAAGGCCAGCACCCCTCGGCCTGGAAGGCCAGCCTTCCTGAGTTACTACCCAGCCGTGGAGGTTACTACCCACCACTTGAAGAAGGTGCTTTTGCAGACCCTGAAAGCAGGCTGAGGGCCAATTAGGCGTAGGATTCTAGGTTTCTGGGTCACCAGAACAAGTTTGCGGGAAAGAGGATTATCACGCAAGATACTACTTGGACATCAGGAGTTTAGTCCCCCTGGGGGACTCTGAAGGTCTGCATAGCTATCACCCTAGAGTTATTCCAACTAAGGAAGCTGGAGTATACCCTTAGCTACTCTCGGGTCTTGGTGGAGGGCCCCTTTCCTTAAAGTCTTAATTCTTTGACACCTATGCCCTGCTCTGTGATGGCCACGGAAAGGCCTTGAGCACAGTCAGTTGGAAGTCTGGTTGACTCACAAGAAACCGGGAGTAGACTGAGGGACCATCAGCTGACCGTGGCATCAGCGGCTACCGACAAATGCTCAGACCCATTTGTCTTGTTTCGTCACAAATTGTTCATGACAGCTTAAAACAAACAAAAAAGAACTAAGCACCACTATTCCAGCTCTATTGCTACAGCTAAGCCCCAGGACTGCAGTCGGGCCCAAGGCTGTACCCGGCATTCTCCGCTTCCTCTTCCATCACCCGGATTCCTTCTCTTCTATCATCTACGTGGTTCACCTGGCAGAGTAGCCCAGACCTCCAGCACTGAGGAAGCCAAGTCTCTGGTTACAAATCTCCTGCAATAGCTCATTCGTGATGACAGGAGTCAGGAAAAACACCACGAAGCAGCATCCTAGGAAACTCCTGAACTTCAGATAATCTTTCCCCACCCTCATTTGGTAGCAACAACTGTATCCCCTGATTAAAATTGAGGTTAATTAGCTCTTCCAATATAATAACTTGTTTCTTTGCCTGACAATCTACTCAGCAAATGGAACCTAAAATGAGCAGGCAGATGCAGATGTACTGAGAATACGCATCCTCTGTGTAGAACACTCCTCCCTTGAAAACAAGCACCAGTGGAAGGGATGGAAAACACGTCCCAGGGAGTGTGACCTTGGGTCCCAGATTCATGCATTGCATGCATCAGTGACCACAACAGACAACACTCACAACTACAGATACATAACACTTGTTATTATCTGACACCTGATAAGTACAGGAATAACACAAGGTAATTTTCAACCTGATTAGTTAATCTAGATCCTTACTTGCCAAAAATGGCAAGACAGAAATCACTAATTCAAGCAAGAATAACAACAAATTATTAAATTATAATTATTATCTTGCTTAGTAGGGCAAGAAAGCTTAGAAACAGCACAGCCAGTTTAATGACTGGACCCACGCTAGGACTCTGACTGGACACATATGCTTCTGTAACTGACACCAGGACCAGTGCCACTGATGTCCCCATCAAATACCTCTGCTGCTGCCTCACCCAGAACTGGATTCTGGAAAAAATGCCAGGAAAACACATTATTCCTTTTACCTTGGAGGATCTGGGGGTCGTAAAGTAGGAAATTTTCCTAATTCAGAAAAGTTGTTTAAAATATGCTAGTCAGCCAAGAACATGAAAATATTTATTAAGTTATCCAGAGCACTTATTCCACAGGTCTAAAATCCAAGCAATTAATAACTTCATTGGTGTTTTATCCTATGTGTTATCAAAATTACAATTTGTTAAAGTGGGATTCTTATAGAGATGGGTTTGTATTTGAAATCTTTTAAGAAAGAAACTTTTCTATCATGCTTAAATGGGTGCTCTAAATCTGTGTCACTGTTTTGGAAGTTTGGCCATTTTCACTATGTTGGTTCTTCCTACCAAAGACCAAGAGATGTCTTTCCATTTTCTGATATCTCTTCAATCTCTTTTTTCAGAGTCCTGTAGTTTTCAGTGTAGAGATCTTTCACTTCCTCTGTTAGAATAATTCCTAGGTATTGCATTTTTCAATGCTATTGGGAAAGGTTAGTTTGTTATTTGTCTACAGGAATGCTATTGAGTTTTCAGTGCTGACTGTGTATCCAGCTATAGTGTGACTGCATTTGATTACTGAATCTAGAAAGTCTTTCAGCAGAGCTTCTGGGGACTTCTATGTAGGGTGGCATATAATCGATACGTAATGATAATTTAATTTCTTCCTTTCCTGTCTCCATTCCTTTTCTTTCTTTCTCTTGTCTAATTGCTTTGGTTAATGTTTCCAGAACTACATTGGATAGGAGTAATGATAGTGGACACTCTTGTCTTGTTATCAATTTTGAAGTGAAATAGCATGCCTCACAGAATTAGAAAAAAATCTTAAATTCTTATAGAACCAGAAGAGACCTAGAATAGCAAAAGCAATTCTGGGGGGAAGGGGGGAGGCAAGGCAGGGGGCATCACAATCCCTGATTTGAAATTATACTACAAAGCTACTGCGATTAAAAAACAAAGAATCGGTGGAACAGATTAGAAAATTCTGAAACAACTCCAAATGCACTTAGCCAACTTATCTTTGATAAAGTAGTGGAACCCATTCACTAGAAGAAAGATAATCTCTTTAATTTTTGGTATAAGAAAAACTGGCTTTCCATTTGCCAAGGACTAAATGGGTGCCATCCAAAATTTTGTTGAGCTTTGCACCCATGAGGCTTGGGTATAGGGGAGGGAAAACCACCTTGCTTGGAAAAGGCAAGTAGCAGAAAGAGATCTCACAGCTTCACGAGGAGCACATGGAAAGCATGAATGAAGAATGGAGAGGTCTGTGGGTATGGAGAGTGGGGATCGAAGAAACCACCAAAAAATGGAAGATGAGACTTCTGGTAGTAACTGTTCTATAATATCCGTGATTCTGTCCAGCCCAACAGCACCCATCTGTCCCTCTCTCATCAGTTTAGTGACATTGATTGAACATCAACCATGTGTCAGACACTGTGTGATTCATTAGCATAATTTGAAATAAATATGTACATGAGAAAATTATGTGTCTATGAAAACAAAATTACACATTTACATTTTTAGTGTGTATGATTGTGTGTGTGTGTGTGTGACCTGCATAAAGTAAGGTCCATACTTGGGAATGCGAGGTGGAGAGAGAACAGGGAGGATCTTACTTTGCCAGTGTGAGGAGCAGGAAGGAGGCCAGGGTTACTGCAGCACAAAAGACAGGAGGCAGTAACTGCAGATGTGGTTGGCGGCGAGCCCGGGCCTCGTGACGCAGGAGGCCATGCCGAAGGACCCCGCATCAGTGTTCTCAGACTCCTCCTGGCCCCTGAGCACACGGGTGAGTGTCACTCTTCCAGGGGCCCACAGTGCTTTTAACTCTATAATCACTACAGAGAAATGACAATCAGCTTCAAGAAAATGCTGGAACGAACTATAAGTGGGGGTTACCCAGGGGCTATACCCAGCCATGCAAAACACTCAGGTACTACACTTAGAGATTTAGGCAGTTCTATACCCAACCACTTATGCTTACCACAATAAAAGACAGCAATTTCTATCTTCCTATAAGTGCTGATTTTGGAGCATGAATCATAACTGCTCAGAATAACGAGGAGCTGAAATGTTCTTAGACTCAAAGGAGCAGTAGCACGGGTCTCTTTGAGTAATGTAATTTTGGCATATTCAGTCGAAGCATTTCTTGGACAAACTACTCCTATAAATTAGGGAAATTGTGTTGTGAGTAAATTACCCAGGATAACAAAGGAACACTGCCGGCAGAAAAGATCCCACGTATTTGTGGAAACATCTTTCACACCCAGATTCTCTAAGGAAAATTGCAAAATGGCATTGCTTAGTCTACAAACTTTCCTCACTACATACCAATGTATTGCTTATGTCAGAACAAGGCCCTCTCATTTTTTTAAAAAGAGACGATTAAATTAGGGAGTTTTGTTGTCTTTCTTTTTCTTTTCTCTCTCTCTCTTTTTTTTTCCTGAGGCAAGAATGGCCTTTTGACTCAAAGTTAGATTAAGATACCCAAAAAAGGACATTGAGGGCTTTGTGATGGCAACCGGAAAAGCCCAAGGAAAGAGAGACCCTTGCTGAAGGACGCAGGCCAGGGAGAGGAGCGAGGCTCCAGCGGGGAGGAGGGAGGAAGACAGAGTGGAGGAGATGAAGGAGACCTGGAAGTGACTATTATTTCAAGAGATGGGCCTGATAAGCTTATTGTAGATAGTGGCACTTGCTCAGTGACCTTTAACTGGACTCAGGTTACATTTGCTGTCACTATTCAGTCATCACAGAGATGGTTCCATCCTTTTGAAAGACACATGCGAAGTATAGCTCCAGCGACACGGTGGCTGTGAGAGCATTAGAGTTTTCATCTGTGCTGTGCAACGTTCGGAAAGGCACAAAGACAGCTCCACCTTCTGGATACCCATGACTGGCTCTGCCAAGAAAGGTGCTGTGGGCTCTCATCTTAGCAGGATCACGGGAGATGCCCAATAGATAATTGACTGATAGAGGGAGAAGCATTACAAAGGAGAGCAGAGAAGGGGTTTGTATGGGGCAGTGTTTATTTCCTTAGGACAGTGTCTTAAAGATATTGTTATCTTTACAGAAGTTTTTACAAACATGTATTGCTGAATAGTTCTATTTTCAATAGCTTTGTTTTGCTTTTTCTCTTTTGCCCAGAAGAGATGTCACCTTTCATTTTTAAAATCATTTTTAAAAATTTTAATTTTATTGTGCCATCAGGACCAGACCTATTTGACTTCAGTGAAGAAAGATACTCACTTCTTCAGAGCATCCGCATTTTAAAAACAAACGTTTCTTTTTCTCCTTGCTCAGTTTGGCAGCGCAAACCAACTTACCTGTGGCTGTTTGTGTCTCTATATTTTCCCACAGTAGTAGGTTTTACAGTCTTTGTATTCATAAAGCACTTCCCCATGTCTGGATCAAATCTCTCTGCTCTAGATTCAAGCCAGAAACTCTCTGGAATTGCTCACAATTGTCTGTGGAATGGACAAACACTTGGAGTTTGCTTTGAAAACTTACTCTGGCCTTCTCTTTTTGAAGGCAAACAATCCTAATCTTCTGTATCCTCCTCAACGGCGTGCCAATATACTTCTGAAAATGTGTTCATGTCCAATATTGGATACAGTTAAACAATCTCAAGAAATGCAATACATAATTGATTTTAGTTTAATCCTGTTATCCCTTGTATTTGAATGGTGCTCCAATTTATAAAGCAGTTTTATAAACAACAGCTCATTTTATTGTGATAACAAATCTATGAGAGGAGTTTTTTTTATTATTATTTTTCCTTTCTTTTTTCTTTTGCTTTTCAGATGAGGTCACCAACTCTTGGACTGCAGTTCCAGTAAGTGAAAAAGCAGAGACCCAAGTCCTGTTATCCTGACACAAGGACTAAGGCAATTTCCACTACCATGAAGCTACTTAATAGGGACAAAGCCTTGTGCTGGGCATTGCAAGGAATATAACAGTATCGTGTGCCCAAACGATCCATCAGTAAATGATTCCTGCAGATCAACTTGCAGAGGTAAAAATGACCATTTGGAAGATAATTATATGAGCCGGATTCTGAGTGTTAATTAGGCTTGAGAATGTAGAGAAGAAAGTTAACAATATTCCTGGCGTGGTGGGACTGCCTACATGAAGGTGTACTGGGTACAATCATTGCATGCTATTTTTTCTCATAGTAAAGGGCATCATTTGGAAGACGGTAATAATAATAACTAAGTTGTGCAGTCCCCAAAGCCTAGATTTAAACCCTCATTTCCCCGGGTACTGCCTTTTGTCTAGGACGATTTCCTTTATTTCTCTTGGTTCATTTTCTCATCTGGAATGTGAGGCAGTTAAATATAATAATTCATGTAAACACACAATAAACTTTAGCTACCACATCACTAACAGTACTAAGAGACCAGCACTGAGTGAAAATTAATAGTGTTTCCAGATCATATCTTATCTCACAGAAATATGACACGATTCAAAAGCATGCGTGTCTCACTTGTTTGTTTCTTCAGCTAAAGCTAAGGCCTTGCAATTCCTCACTCCTTTTGCAAATTCTTATTTTTATTGATTCATGTTTGCAGTGCCTAATGAAGACATTTATTGTGAGCAGTTGGTACATGCACATAGCACATCTCAATTCTTTTTTTTAATCTCTCTTGTTTTATCAAGCCAAAACTAAAGAATAATTTGATAACTGAACTACTTATCTTTTCCACAGAGATAACTTTAGTTCTCACTGTTGAACATTAATGACTTTGATGAACTTGAGTTGCACACACAAAAATCTAATACAATGAGAAAATACATCCATTTGTTATTTGACCTAACATGTCATTTACTTTCTACATTACAATGCAGGTTTTGTGCATTTATTGTGCACAACTCATATTTTGTTTAAGAATGGCTGTTTCTGTAAAAAGTTGTGTCTTATTTGTGTCCCCAAACCTGAACAGGAAATGAAAGAGTACCACTCAAGTCACAGCTCGCCCGAGAGACTGAATCTTAACCATTGATTAAGCAGCCCACCGGAATGTGTCACACACTTGAAGACTTTTTATATTGTGTGCTGCAGACAAAGACAGGTTTAGGGATCTCTGAAGAAGCTTTCTTCTGCAAACTTGGAAAGTCAAGTGTATCTTGCTGAGAGATCAAATGATGTCCTATTTTGAATTGCAAGAGCAGAGTATCACACTCTTCTGGCCTGCCTGTCTGTACAACAGTATACAGGTACAAAATAATTATGCTTCTGGTTTCCTTCCTCCAATAGGATGCTTAGTATGGTAAGAAGAATATCATTTGGAATTGGCTTGTAGCTGTATTCGTTTTCTATAGCTGCAGTAAAATTTCTATAAAAGTGATTAGAACAATGCAAATTTATTATTTTACCCTCTATAGATTAACAATAAAACACGGTTCCTACTGGGCTAAAAACCCAGATGTTGGCGGTGCCGCATTCCTTTCTGAAGGCTGTGGGGTAATTCACTTCCTTATTCTTTTCCAGTTCCCAGAGATCACCCCCATTCCTTTAACCCCACGCCTTCTGCTTCTCTCTCCAAAGCCAGCAACAGCAAATCAAACTGTTCTCGGCCCACCCTGCTCCGCCCTAGTTTACTGCCTGTCCTTCCGTTTTTAAGTACCCTTGTGTCTACACTGGCCGCATATGGATAATCCAGGATCAAATAGATGACCATGAAATAGTTGAAGGTCAGCAGAATATCAACCTAATTCCTTCCGCAACTTTAATTTTCCTTTTGCTAGATAAGGTAAAATATTCATAGTTGTCAGAGATTAGGACATTAGGCAGGGTGTGTGTGTGTGTGTGTGTGTGTGTGTGTGTGTGTGTGTTTGTGTGTGTGTGTCTGTGTGTGTGATTCTGCCTGTCAGAGAAGACAGTGATACTAAAAGACACTGCCTAAATGACTTCTTCGAAAGCCGGGTGTGGTAGCTCACAGTTGTAATCCCAGCACTGGGGAGGCTGAGGCAAGTGGACCATTGCGAGTTCGAGACCAGCCTGGGCTACAAAGTGAGCCCAGGGTCAGCTTGAACTGTGTAGTAAGACCCCCATCTCAAAAACAAAACAAAACAAAAGAAATGAACAAACAAACCTTCTTCAACAGATTCAATGATTAGTTAAGTCACAGGCCTGTCTTTTGTTCAAAAATAGCTACTAAAAGTTGTTAGGCTACCCGGCCAACACACTTTGATGCTGGCATTTAGCTAGGCCAGCAGTTCTGCCCACCTGCTGGGGGGCAGGTGAGGAAAGGAGACAAAGAGAGTCCAGCTGATGTGTCCATGCTCATTTCTGCTGCCGACTTTATTTTTGTTGCTATTCTTTGCACTGGGAATATCTCGATCAGAATTATCATCTGTTCATACTCCAAAGAATTCCAAGGGACTCTCTGAAACGTTTGTTTGAGACACTGAAGATTGAGCCCAGAGACTTTACACTAGCTACGTCCCCGTGCCTTTTTAAATTTTTAATTTTTTAAATTTTGAGACAGGGTTGAAATTGCTGCCTTGGCCAGAATGGTTCACGCTTGCCGTTGTTCTGCGTCAGCTTCCTTTACAGGTGTGCACATCACGCCTGGCTGTGTGTGAGGTTCTGATGAGCGCCGTCATGTCCTTTTGTAATCTTCTTACTGTGGCCACGAGGGGCTCGTAATAATCACAGGTTCATGTTGTGTTGGGCTTCCCTCCTTCTGCATTTCCAAAATGCCTCAGGGCAATGGCTAAATCTGCAGCCTGATCTAAAGAAAAGAGACGTTCAGATGTACTTTTAAAGTTCAATTCCCTCATCCCCTCCAGATGAGCTGTGATCATGAGAAAGGAGTCGTTTCCCTACCTCCCACAAAAAAATAAAAAAAACCCCACATAGTCAAGATATTTCATTAAAAATTTTTAATTAGCTTATAATACCTTAAAATTCTGAATGAACTTGTATAATTTTTCTTCACTCATTCCTCTTTTGTACCAGAATAAAGATCAAATTACTTACATCAAGGAAAACTGTCATTTGGTTTTTATATTCCATCAGAGGATGCAACTCCGTAAATATTCTTGGCAATACATTCTGAAGTTTAGCGCCTCTCCTGTCTAGAATGCATTCTTAGTATTAGTTCGTCCACTGAATCTTTTATAGTCAAGGGAGAGGTATAGAAAAATCTGGTTTTAGGCTTTCCTAGAGAAAGACTCTGATCACTGTTCATCTTTGCTAAATTTGCCGGCTCTAACTCAAGAGAATATGGTTTGTATGTTGACAAGATTTGTGTTAATAATAATGCCCAATACTGTCTAATCTGGACTCAAAAATCATGTGTGCAAGTGTACCTGAGAGAGAGAGAGAGAGAGAGAGAGAGAGAGAGAGAGAGAGAGTGTTTCAGAAAGAGAATCACCTGAGAATTCCATCCATATGCAATATCTGGAAAGCCTGCCACGTTCCCTTTTCCTAAATCAGTCCCAGTCCCATTTAATTTCTTCAAATATTCAAATTTATAAACATCAAAATGAGTCACTAGAAAAAGCAAGAACCACACTATGCACGTAGTGATTCTGAATTAAGCTTTCTGAGAAACGTGAGAATAAGCAAGTGTTTTTTGTTTATCTCCTCACATTAGAACTCTGCGTGAATCAAACATACCAGCAGATACTGAGGCCCCACCACATTATACAGGACTGACAGACTCCGTGGAAAAGACACGCTACGGGTTTTGTGACTCGCGTAAGATACACACAGGTAGGACCTACTTCTGGGGAACTGGTGGAGCTATAGCAATTTATGTTCCATTCACCCATGATTATAAAGAAGGTCTCAAAAAAAGACATGGATAAAATAGACAGAAGCTGTTCATCATTCAAATATAAGCTTCGTTCCTTCTACAAAATAGTCCCTAAGGTACACTTACTTTTATAAGTCATGTTATCATTATTTTATGAAGTACGAGTTACATTGCATCACTTTTTTATTAATAGCATTAATTTAAAACAATAAACATTTAAGATTTGTAATAATTTCTCAATAAATTAATAATAAAATTGGGACAGGACCTGAGACCTCTCTCAATCTCCATGAAACTCTTTAAAATACATGTAAAATCCTACCCTGACCCCTGAGCCTTTCTCTAAGAACCCAGGCCCCCATGTATGGCACTATACCAGTGCCCTAAAAAATGCAAGGTCTGCCTGTATTGGCCTGATGCTTTGATGGCCTTTGATCAGGCCATTGTCCCAGAGAAGCCAAGACATAAAGTGAGATGTGGCCTTTCAGTAACCTTCCTTTCTTGTATAAGAGTAAGACAAGTTAATTGGGCTTGACAGTACAGATGACCCTTTCAAGTTAGGTAAAATGAGACTGTTGTGCTTATCACAGGTAGATAACCATTAATATTGCTTGTACTGTCTATGGGAAGAGAAAGGACCTTGTTTGCTTTAGATGTGTTTTTGAGGAAGGCTGCAAAGAGTCCTGGGGTTTGCCTGGCCAGCTCCATTTAAGAAGACAATGGTGCCATTTGGAGACTTTAAGACACATTGAAAGGTAGAGACCACATTCCCACTGATATGCTATTATTGATAACCCCTTCCTTGCCCTCTATTCTACATGATTGTCAAAGTTTATTGGGACCTGCTTTTCAGAGGGGTATCTATTAGTATTTTAGTAGCCTTGCAGTCTTTTCGGTAATCTGAGCTTATATTGTATATAATTTGTTTGCTCACAGTATATTGTGGAGCTGTTTTTTCTTTTGTATTTGTTTTGTGGCACTGGGAATGGAACCCGTCTTATACACGATAGGCAAACACTACCACTTAGCTGTATACTCTGACCCTTTTTAAAAAAAAGTCTGAGACAGTCTCACTACATTACCCATACAGACCTCAAAACTGGGATCCTCCTGCCTCAGTTTCTCCTAACTGGAATGCAGGTGTGTACCACTGCATAGATTGGTTCTCTATATGATCAGCACCAGAGACCAGGCACATGTTGATCGTGGAAGGGGAGTTCTAGGGGACCTCCTTCAGAGGAGCATTGGATCTTCTCAGAAGGCAGAGTGCTAGTGTGTGTCATAAGATGCTACTGTCCTCCCCTTTTCCTATAGGAAACCCCAAAACAATGGCAAGCTACTCTCAGGAAACCAAAGCCTTTGAAGTGGTAGGATTTTGGCAATCATTTGTTTTCACCAGTGTCATGCCTGCTTCAGTCTCAGACGGGCAGAGCATCGTTTAAGAAAAGAAAGAAGGGTCCCAGGAAGGAGGAGAGTACGGTAGTGGGGTGCTCTGACCGAGGTTTTAGCCCCTCGCAATGGGTTTCTGCTCCCCGCAAACACAACCCTGGCCTTAGCAGCGTGATCTATAAATGGATGTCATCGATCTTATGATAGTAAGGAGAGACTTCCAAATCATTACAAGATTTACTAGAAAAATAAGGAATAAATCCAAGTTTTGTTGGAATACAATTTCATCATTGTAGTGTTTGGGAGACTTCAGAAAAATAGAAATGCCTTCCTTTATCATTCTAGATTTCACCAGTTGGCAGAATTTCTTTCTGAGAATAGCTTGACAATGTATATCACATGCCAGACAACACAATAATCCTATTTTCGGAAACATACCTTAAGAAAATAATTCAAGAACAGAAAATAATATTATTGGGAGGCATCTGTTAAAAAAGAAAAAGATGTGCTCAAAGAAGAACTACACTGCCTAAAACCAGGAAGCATCTACATTTTCAGTGACAGAGGCGGACTGAGTAATGACGTTCTGACACTGGACCACCCCGCAGCTGTGAACACGCGAAGCATAATGGGTGGACACGGAAAAGTGATTTACGAAACACGAGGTAAGGCCCGAGGATGTAGCTCAGAGGATCAAGAGCCTGCCTGGTAAGCACAAGATCATGGTTTGAACCCCAATACCACGACAAAAAAAAGGGAAATATGAAGTAAAAAATAATGTAAAATTATGTATGTACCAAAAGACTACACTCCCATGAAATAACTTTATGTGTAGTGAAGTCTTTAAATAAATGGAAATAAATTCTATCAAATTACTTTTTCTGGTGCTGACAATCAAGTCGAAGGCCTTACACTTGCCAAGTAAATGTTCTGCCCCTAAGCTACCTTCCCAGCATTTTTTGTCTTTTAGAATTCCTTAGTGCAATGCTTCCAACATGATTTAATCATAACTAATTCACAATAAAATTCAATCATGTTTATTGACTGAGTTAGTGTTACCAGAGATATCTTTTTAAAAATTATTATATATAACGGACAACTAAGAGATTTGTTTACATGCCAAGATTATTACACTCAAATTCTTTCATAATCAAAACTACAAAGTAGAGTAAGCATAGTATATTGTATATACTATATAAAAGTATATTGTATATATTGTGTAAAAGATTATATATTATATATTGTATGCACTGTATATTGTATATACTGTATAAAAGTATACTGTATATATTGTGTAAAAGATTACCATGTTAGATTCAACATCTTCCCTTCTTGGCATGATCAGTAGATAAAATCCGCAGTTCCAGGTAAACAGTGAAAGTACATTACTCAGTCACACAATCAATTCAGACTTGCTTTGAAAAGTAATTTTAGGACTTTTAATATTGTTCCAAATTTAGTAAAATAAATAGACTTAATAACTATGTTCCAAGTACTCCTATTAACAAAGCAAGAGTTAATTTCCTAAAGGTCTTTCTGTGATGAATGTGCTTGGAGCAGAGACATTTGTTCCCTTCTTCGTCGTGTCTGGCAGTCTGGTTGTCAGTACTGAAAGCTCCTTTGAGGACAGATGGTTTGCAAATTTTAAAAACACATTCTCCCCATTGAATTTCTACATGCCATATTATGTTATAGTATGCTTAATAAAACAACACCATGAGATTAATAAAATAAAGTGTTGCTTTCTAGTAATATGAGTTTTCATAGAAAACAAAAATAAACAATATTTGATAATAGAGTAAATGCTGGTATACATACAGTTAGGAAAGATGTCTACTTTTTTCTGGATTGTGCTGTTTTTATTATTAAAAAACTACTCATAATTTTATAAAATAGGACTAAATAAAAAACTGAAAATGTTCTACTTTGTCATGAGCATTCACACTTTAGGGATCTGTTGTTCCCAAAAGCATGGGGACAAAATTGAAAGGTGCTACAGCAAAGAAACTGGTTAACATGAATGTTAAGGTCCACACGAATGTTAAGATCTAAGTAGAACTTAGAAACACACTTCTGAGAGCTCTCCCCAATACTTTACTCAGCAATTTTTAAAAAACACATAATTTGGTCCTCTTTTAAAGGGACATTATTTTTGCTCACTCATGAGGATGGCTTTGAGGTGGAGGAATTACGTTGTTTTACTTCTTAAGTGCAATTATACCATATGATTCCTCCCAGGAGAAGGGCGAAAAAAATATATTAAAGGCCAGGGACAAATCAGAGCCTCCTCCTTTTTCCCCACAATAATTTTATTGGGCTTACTAAGAATGCACAAGGTTGTTTGTTGCCAAAATGACTCTCATGGTTTTTAATCTAGATGTCCTGCCAAGGCCTCATGCACCCATAGAAAGGGATTTCGGGAGGTGACTGGATTTGGGGGGCCTGAGTCCTCTCAGTGATTAATTCATTCCTGAGTCTGTGGCTAACTATGACGTGACAAGTGAAGCCTGATTAGAGGCGGTGGCTCACTGGGTCGTAGCCTAAGACAGACTCTCTCCTCCCCTCCGCCTTGGATGCTTTCTACTCCCTGCCGCCATGCCATGAGCTATTTCTCCTCCGCCACGCTACCCTGCATCAGCGCCAGCTGCCCAGGAACTGAAACACCTGCAAACTGTGAGCCAAGACAAAGCTCTCCTTCCTTAAGTTGTGGGTGTCAGGCATTTTGTCCCAACGACAAAGAAAGTAACTGAGACATCTACCTAGTAGTTTAAAGTTATGGCTACAATAAGGGGATTTAACATCAACATTTAGTTTACGATGCCTTGAAGATGGCTTAAATCTTTCCATGCCTTAAGTGCAAACTGTGCAAAGTGATTTTCTTCCAACGAATCCAGGAAGGAAAGGTAAGGATTAAATATTTCTTCAAGCTGCAAATTCTGGTTGTTTTAGAGATATGTATCCATTATTTCCTTGTGGATTAATATTACTGGAAAAAGTTTTGGCAGGTGAAGGTTAGTATAAAATTATTTTATGATATACTCTTCAATAATGAAACAAGAAAAAGAGCTATTCTCAGTGGTTAGAAGAAGACCCAAAACGCCTTACATTATGAATACGCTTTAAGCAGTTTATTGGCAGAACCGAAAAGCAAACCCATGACCTGGTTTCCAAGTCTACAACCTATAAAGCACCCACCACAAAATGCTAACTGAACATGAAGAAACTGCTCTAAAGATGCCTATCAGTCTATACAAAGTCTATCCTTGCTTTTGATTGATTAATTCCTAAGGATCTGTTTCACAGCCAGGAACTGTGCAAACTGCTCATTATTTTCAAATGACCTCAGATTTTAAAGTGAACTAGACATTGTCATAACTGAACTGAGTAGTTTAAAAGTATGCTCCTTGATTCTTTGTTATCAAACTGTTCTTTAGCCCTGTGGTGACTTTAGTGCTGGAGAGCGAGTACTGTATATCTAAACTTCTAGTAGCTCGCAGCCTGAGCAGGTTTAAGAGTTACACTTGAGAACAGACAGGAAGAACTTGCATGTCTTTCAGCCATGTGTGTCCCACTTCAGTGACCCCAAAGGGATGTCAGACACTAGCAACCTAAATGGTAATAATTTAGAGTTGTGGGAATCATTCCTGGCCATTCGTGGACCGGGGGTAGAGAGAAGAAGGCCTCACCAGGAAGCAAGCCTAGTCTGGGAACCGGTGTCATGCACGGGTCACCACCAGACTGCAACAGACAGGCTCCAGCCCCTTCCAGCACCCAGGCTGGCAACCCCCACCAATCCCCCTAACACACACACATACACACACACACACACACACACACACACACACACACACACATCCCATAAGCGACCAGTTTATCCAGAGAAACACAGGCTATGATGCTAGCTATGGAGGTGAGATGCAGTTGGCTGCCTGTGGTGCTGTGGTGTTTCACTAACATTGCAGGTCTAGGGCCAGTGGTGAGATCATAGGTTCAGAGGATAGCAGTAAGCAGTGTGGCGTCTAGGGGGATCTCCTTCTGAGGGTTGCAGCCAATGTTGATTCCCTATGGTCCTGTTTTGGAAGTCCTATATCATTCCATTGTTTTGTTGGGTTGGGTTTTATTCTGTTTTGTTTTGTTTGATTATGTCAAATCCCATGGCAGGAGCAGCTATTTCAAAGACAGCAAGAAATATTATGGTAGCAACTTTGGATTTACTATTGGCTTATTTTGAAGTCCTTTATTGCATTCAGTATTTTGTTTTTATTGTTTCTATTCTACTCTATTCTGTTCTATTTGATTTTTCCTATGTCTGAAGTTATCTGCAGCTATTTTGAAGATATCAAAAGGCAGTATGGTAACTAATGTTGATTTCAGAATGTTTTGAAGTCCTGTATCTCTTACACTGTTTGTTTTGATTGGCTTTATTCTGTTTTATCCTCTTTAAAATAAAAAATAAATAAATTTTTAAACAAGAAATCATTCTTAATTACAATTGGAACATCCCTAAACCAAAAATACTCCAAAATCTGAAATTTGAGCTCTGCCATCATGCTACCAGTCTAATGGTTGAATGTACATACTTGTTTCATGGACAAAATTATTGTAAATAGTGTATCATGTAACTTCAGACTATGTTTATAAGGCATATATAAAGCATAAATAAATTTCATTTTATATTTAGGTTTCATCCCTAAGATATCTGATCAAGTACATGTAAATATTCCAAAATCCACAGAAAAATCCAAAATCTGACACACTTGTAGTACTAAACATTTTCAAAAAGGGATATTCAATTTACATTTAACCTAAAATTTCCAACGAATAAAAAATAAATATAGCTATTCTTGGGTGTCATGAAAAGATGCACAATATCAGATACTGGATCCAAGGCCTCTGTGTAGCTTTGCTCACTAAGCCCTTCACTGTGTGTGGGAACTCTCCTGCCATCCTGCAAACTCATTCTCACCCTAACAAGGAGCCTCTCCCTTCATTATTCTAGCCTGGAGAGGGGACAGCAGTGCAATTAAATGTTATTCTAGAATATCATGCCACATGTTCCTAACAACTCCAGGCCTGGAAGGAGAGTGGAGAGCACTTTGAGCTGGCTGACTCACCACAGCTACATTAATGAAACCCCCTCGCAGGGCAAAGACCAGACATCAGGCCAATTTCCCTGCTACTGTCTGTCCTGATCCTGAGCTGCTTAATCATAGGTGGTCATCACGGCCCAAGATGGAGTGGACAAAGCCACCTGTCACACCCCTGCCCACCTTTCCTATTTAATGACACAACTGCCTTAATGATAACTAGATGCAGTCATTAGTTAGGTTTGAAAGATGATTGTGAGCTCTTTCTAGATAGAAAAAAATTTCCTATAATTGCTGGTGGAGAATTACCTTAGAAAAATGATTTCATCAAGAGATACTTTCAAAGATATCACAATATTATATTTTTTATGATGCACTCCAGCTGTTCCAACAATGATAGCATTATGGACCTTACTGCACAAAGAGAAATCCTTGGCTGAAGGAGCGTTTTGAAAGGCAATACGTAATTTCCTTTACGTGTGTTGTAACAATTGGGCATTGTATACAGAAAATGCTGCCTAGAACAGGTAGACAGCACAGTGTCTCATTCTAGACCAGCATTATCCAGGAGGACTTTTTGTAATGATGGAAACATCATATTTGTGCTGTCCAGTCAGTCACCTGTGGCCAAATACGCTACTGACCACTAGAATATGACTAGTGCAGCTAGAAAACTAATTTTGTATTTAATTCACATTTAAATAGTCATACGTAGCTAGTGAATACCTTACCGGGCAACATACCTGCAGATAATGGGTTCTAGCCCATCTGGGAGACTAAGTGACCTAGTATGCAGACAAAGCCAGGTGGCGTGGTATTATAAATGCCGTGTGGAGAGCGTGGAGCTTTGTGCCAGTTAATTTATCACCAAATCTTTTCAACCATGAAACAGGAATTTGTGACTTATTGGAGGAGAATGTACTTTTATAAAAGTTGAATATTTTTCAGATTTTTAAATGAATCATATATTCCAAATCCACCCACAAAATCATTTATTTTCTTCTTTTCTGGTCTTTCTGTTGCCTTTGCTGCTCTGTGATGCTGGTGGCAAACCTAGGGCACACGTGCCACAACAGGACGTTTGTATCATGGGAAGCTCTAAAAGGTTCGCCATTGTTGTTCTATAACCTTGATGATCATTAATTTAAACTAAAGTCCATTCTAATGCTGAGGCTTCCCCGCAGTACTTTATTAGTTTCATAAATCATTGCTTTATTGATAATGTTAAATAAATGGAATCATATGGTAAAAAGCCTTTGCTTTTTTAAAAACAGGGTATGCACCCCACATCTATCTTTACTTTGATGTTTTAATCAATCACCCATGTGTAAATTTTTCATTAATGTTCTAGCTCATTGCCACAAGCTTACAGGGATTAAAATTTTGAAGTTCCAAAAATAGCCCATTCATTTTAATCTGGAAAAGGTGCCATCAAGCAAAGTACAATCAGGAAAAGTTTAACAAATAAAGTTTTACATTCTTCAGAAGTACTTTTTCAAAAGTGCCTTGCGATTCATTTGACTGAGCCAAAAGCATAATAAAATGTAATAATATTACAATATTACTTCATATATAAATTTTTGCCCAGCACATTTAATATAAAAATGACATATTTATTCAACATTAAGAAATAAACTCTTGAGGTTCTTAGTTCACCTTTTCACACTTGAAATAAAAAATATAAATACGAAGGTCCTAAGCACTACTTTATATGGCAATTTTAGTAGTACAAGACCTTTAGCCACATTGAAAATGACTGGGAGGATTAAATTCAGTTGTTATAAAATACGAGCAATTTTTCAATTTAAAAAAGGAAATGAAAACAAATTCTAGTCTCCAAAGTTCTACCTTTCAATAAATTTTGCAACATACATGTGCCTCTATCACCAAATCTTTAGGTGGGGAGCTTTTATTTTCTCATCATCTTTAGAATGAATAAAATCAACTAAGTGCTCTCTGAAATCTAGGGGATACATCAAAGGCACCTAAGCTTTCGCTTTTAACTGGCTACAAACTGGGTTTTTGCTGCCACCTGTTGACAATAATCACAAGTAATAAATTTTGTTCACAAGTCACAAACTTCTACCGTTGGAAGGTTTCTTAAAATCCCATCCACTTTATTTCTTACTTTTTTGAATGATTAAAGGGGCCAGACGGGTTAAGCGACTTTCCCAAGGTTACTCAAAGGGAGACAGCCCTGAGACAAAACTAAATTAGGCCTTGAAGTTCAATGTTTACCCACAGCAGTTAGACTTAAACTTGTGTAGGTGGCAGAGTGGATGGTGCCCTTTTCAGGATACTAGGAAATACTGATGTGAGTAGACCCATTATACCCACTAGTCATATCTTTTATCCTTTTACAGAGAAATGAGTCTATGCCTCTCCAAAAGTACTGTGAGTGTGTTCCTTGAAAAGACATTCAAACAGGTACAGGCATGTCTGAAAGATGAGAACACGGGCCCCAGCTGTCTGTCTGTATGAATGACCTAGGGCCATCTGTCTAGGAAAGAGAATTGAAAACCACAAGTCATGCCCAAGAGGACATGGGAAGGCTGAGCCCAGGTTAATGTGTATCAGAGTGTGTGAGTGGAAACGGGAAAGAGCTGAGTCAAGAGTCCATCAGAACGTAAAGAGTGCCTCACAGTTCCATGGGACACCATGGTTCTGGCCTCCAAAGTGAGAGGAGACAGCTCCTCACAGGCTCAGCCCCTGTCACAGACGTCACCAGCCCTCTGGCAGGGGCACAAGTTCCTTCCACTCAGGCATCAAAGGGTTATGGGGAACTGTCATAGCAATGGCAATCCCAGTCATTACACCCGAGACACCTAGAATTATCTGCAGAGGGGAGCCTTTGAAAAACACACTTGGAGGGCTGAAGATTCAGCTCTTTTGTTTCTATTGCTCGCTACATCAGGCTTAGACCACAAAACTGGTGCTTGTTAATTTGAAATTACAAAGAGAGTCATTCCTTGATATCTTTAGTAGATTGTTCCCGGGACCCTCTCATCAACATACTAAAATTTGTATTTGCATATAATCACACATATCCTCTTGTATGCTCTCATCGTCTCTAGATGTCTTATAATACCTAATACAACGTAAATGCCACAGTTGCTCTGAATTGTTCAGAAGTTAATGACAAGGGGAGAAAGTCTATATATGTTAATGCATAGGTATTAACAAATATGCTAGATCCACAGTTGGTAGGTACAGAACCTGGGGATACAGCGGACTGACTGTAAAATGTTGAAAAATTGTAAATAACTTACAGAGAAAAAACTGGTAATCATGCAACCTTCATTAAAGCTTAATTTTAAAAATTATTTTATTTGTCTTAATTTTGGTTTCTTTATAGGTAAAATGAGGAAATCATTAATCTCTCCTTCTTGCCTATAGGAGATGTCTGAGAAATTTTAAAGACTTATTCAAATGGAAAATAGTATTTCATTTAACCTAAGCTTTTCTTCTTATAAATTTGCAGTTAATTGTGACCATGTGATTTTACTTGGTCCAGAAATATAGGTAGAAATCACATACTACATCTAGACAGAAGTTTTAAAAGCCAGTATATACTTCACTACAATTCTCTTTGCCTGAATTCAAGGCTAATGGAACATGTATAGAGACAAAGCCCCTGCTGATCTGAATGTGGTCCCTAAGTGACTACATACTCACACTTACACACACACACGCATACACTCTTCCACTTGCCACACTGGACACAGAGCAGGAGTGAGACACACACTTGTTTGATTTAAGTCACAGAGATTTGTGGATTGTAACCTGAAAATCAGCTACCTGGCCTCCACTGACTGACGCAAGGGCCTGGCCATGTGTGTGACACCAATGCAAACACAAAGAAATTACGAGTCACATAGAAATGAAGAAAAAGGGTTTCTTAGAAGAGATATTTTGAGGAAGGTCTTTCAAAAAAAAGCACCAACAGAATAAGAGATGGGCATTGCTAATACGATGCTGGGCAAGTGCTCCACCGCTGTGCTCTATCCCCGCCCTTTTCTATTTTTTGATTTCGAGAGAGGGTCTTCCTTAGTTGCCCAAGTCAGCCTCAGACTGGTGACTCTCCTGCCTCTTTCACTACTTTTGTCTGGACTCTCGGTGTGAAAAACAACCCAGAAGACGTTGCTAAGTGAAAGGATACCTTAGCAGGGAGACACACAAGTGAAAGAAACGAGCAGCCCGACCACGAGACCTTTTGCGAGAAGCCGGGGACTTCCTAAAAGCAAGTAGAGCTAACCAGCGGTTAGTGCAAGTCCTGCCTCAACTCATATAAAACACAGAGGCCTTTTTCTGCAACTCGGAGAGAAACCTCAAGGGGAGGGGTTCGCGGCACTGTCCAGCCCAGACAGGTCAAACTTCTTTGTCCTTCCTGAGTACGATATGAAGAAAGCGTGAACACAAAGGAAATGTTTTTGTTGGCAGCCAGTTCAGAGCGTGTTGACATCCTTGTTTTTAACAATCCACTGGTCAGCCCGGGTGTGGTCACTCTTTTGAAAGTGTAGTCCTCAGGAAGTAGGTCAAGTGGGCTGGTGTTGTTGGGTCCTGAGCGTGACTGTGTCCTCGTGCTCACTCTGTGTACACAGCTTTGGAACTGGTGCCTCCTCCTGATTCACCAACCAGCACATCTGGTTATCCCAAGTGACCAGCGCGGTCGGACCCGCCTTGGAACGTGCTGAGCTGGGGAGGCACGCAGCCTGTTGTGCTGAGAGGCACGGGAGATTGGCCCAAGTATTGAGTTTGTTGAGGCTGACACAATCCTAGAAAAATGCGAGGGTGCTCATAAATAGTGAGGTCCTCAGTAGATTTGTTTGAAAGAGGGAGTAGAAATTAAAAGACAAGGACTCTGAGCTGGTCAGGGAGAACCAGAGGAAGGGCTCTGAGGAAAAGGTAGGAGCTGTGGTTGGAGCCACAGTGTCCAGCTCTTTTTCCATCACTGAGGCAGAGGCTGCCAACTGTTCCCCAAAATCCACGTCTTCTTCTTCCTGAGTCCACAGCTGAGCTCCGTTTCCCAGATAGCCTTGCATTTTGGAGTTGTTATGGGTCTAGGTGCTGACTGATGAAATGTGAGAGGAAACAATGTGTGCTACAGGCGACCTGGCCTCTAAAAGCCACCTCCTCACAGCCCAGGTGCAGTGGCACTGCCTATAATGCTGCATTCTAACAGGGTGAGGCAGGAGGATCACAAGTTTAACATATCAGGGCACCTTAGCTGCTTAGCAACACCCGCTCTCAAAATAAGAAACAAGAAAATAAAAGACTGAGGGTATAGCTCCGTGCAAAGGTCCTGAGTTCAATCCCTAATAACCTCTCTCCCCCAAAAGCGGCCTCCTCGAAGTCTCTTCTTTCCCTTATGTTGTCTGGGATGGTAACTTTGGACTCCATGTGTTAAGCAAGCGGCAGTCAGCCAAGTACGACAGGGCTACCTTCCCCCTTCCTGGCGCTGGCTGCTGACTTGAAACCACTCAGCACCGCAAAGTAAGAAAGAAAGAAACTTTTTGTTCTCTGAGTCAGAAATTAACTTTCTGTTCTCTAGGTCACTGGATTTTTAGGACATTTGTTAGAGCACCAAGCCTCCCCTGATTCATAAGCACCACCCCATCCATGACATCATCTGAGTCACACACTATTTACTACACAGCCAGTGCACAAGTCTCCTAGGACTCTATGCATGATGTAGGAGAACTGCATGATACGGCCAGTTTTCCCCTCCACCTTTCTCTCTTTATTCCTACTTGGCCCCGTATGCTCCACGTACACCAAACCCTCCTGTTCCTTCAAATGCTTCTCTATGCATCGGCTCTCGGCATCTCCCAGAATGTCTCCTTAAACACTGTTCACCTGCCCTTTCCCGCCTACCCCTCCCTTCAGGTTCTACCTGGAGAATTCTTGCTCGGTCTTTAAATTTCAGCCTAAACATTACTACCCTAGGGATCCCTTTTCTACCCGGCCATGACTAAGATGACCTCCACACCCACAGTGCACTGTCCTGAGCACTAAGGTATGGTTACTTTTCCCTCCTGAACCGAGGCTCCACTAGAGCACAGACTCTGTCACACTTTTTACTGAACTCCAGCTACCAGCATGGGGACAGGAATGTGGTGGGCACTTAGCAAATATTTATTAAAGACTTGCTACTAAAATGATCATCAAAACCCTAGCCTAGATTCAGGAAGAAGATGGCTTGATAGGTAGCAGGGTAGAGAGCCTCTCTGAGAAAAACGACTCAGATGCTAGGATTGAACACCATGGAGACGACCAGATGAAAGGAGAGAATTCTCACGACCCAGGAAGGAACTGAAGAAAAAGAAAAAGAAAGAAAGAAAGAAAGGGAAAACGTGGATGAAAGGCTGGAACCAGACACACTCACAGGGACTGGTCCCACTGGGCATGCCCTAGAGTCATACAAGTCACGGTCACACTGAAGCCAAGGCCTCCAAAATTGGGAGGTGGTGAGTCCCGGGCCCTTGGCAGGAGGATGCAGTATAGTGTAGAGAGGAGCCAATGTGGAGAGCTACATTAATTCTCGGTGGGTGCTAGAAGCTAAGTCCCATGGCGGGTGCGGCTGGCTGGAAGACATACTGGAGTTGGGCAGAACAAGGCCCGAATGCGTAACCTCCTGGCATCAGTCAGCTGCCCCTGACCCGAAGAGGACTGGTGGGACCTGCTTGGGCTGGGTCACACCCCTGGTCAGCACACCATAGGCAGGGATAAAACTCCCAAACCTGTGATGTCCGCCCAGCACAAACTAATGTGTGAAGGCATTCTCCAGTTTCCTGGCTCAGAGGAGAGGGGCCAGCCCAAAATCCCTGTATGCAACTCAGATAACAGCAAATATCCAGATAACAGCCCAGCCTACACACTTGAGAAAAACCATAAGCAATATGGAGAAGGCCTGAGACCTCAATCATACACCTGTCTGAAAGAAACCAGAAACATGACAAGAGAAAGAAATAAGAAAAAGCATCCAGCTGCTGACCCTGGGAAAATAAGTCCAGGAGAGGTAAATACAGAAGAGATCCAGAGCAGCAATCATGCAATATTGGCTACAGCATCAGCAGACATAAAGAAATACCTTTGTGACTTCATAGATGAACTTAAAACTGAAATTCTAATTCAAGTGAGGCAAGATATAAAAAGATTAATAAAAGAAATTCTAAGCCCTTCTCAAGAAGACACAGATGGAAGAATGGAGGAACCCAGAAAAAGAAAAGAAACCTTTGGTGGAGAATATAAACAAAATCTAGAATACATGAAACAGATCCAAAGAGATTACCAGGAAATTAAAAACTCCATTGAAAGCTGGCAAAATGCCTTGACAGAAACTAAAGTTAGCCTTTCAAAATTTAAGATAGATTTGCAATGTGTGATTGTGGAAGAAAAGACTTCTTAAAAATAACAAGGAACCAGGAAGTAAAAACACAAAGGCTAGAAGATGTCAAGAGGATCCATAACTTAAGAATAAAGAACGTGAGTGAAGAAGCAGGAGTAACACAAATGAAGCATAAAGGCTATTCACAGAAATAATTAAGGAAAACTTCCCAAGCATAGGAAAAAGAAATGATATCCAGATAAATGAGGCATACAGGACTCTAGCCAACTACAGCCAAAACAGATCTACACCCAGACATATAATAATCAAGATCCCAGAAATCCACCACAAGAACAGAATAAAAAGTGGTCAGAGAAAAGAAACAGATCACCTATACAGGAAAACCCATCAAAATAATGACAGACTTTTCAACAGAAACTATCAAATCAAGAAGAGCTTTGGAGTGAAGTAGTCCAAGCCCTGAAAGAAAATAACCTCCAACCCAGATTGATGTACCTTGAAAAATTCTCACTCAAAATTAATGGAAAAAGACTGTCTGTTTCCATGACAAACAGGAACTGTGGGAGTTCTTGACCACCGATGCAACCCTACAAAAAATACTGAAGGACATTCTAGAGAGAGAGAAAAAAAAATACCAGGATTCCAGCAACAGTGGCAGACAGGCCTCAATGAATGGGGCAGACAATGGAATAGGGGAGAAAAGTAGACAAATAATAGCAGAAAAATAGAATAACAGAGATGAAACAGAGAAGGTTAATCTCTAATATAGATGGCCTTGCTACACTAACAAAAAGAAACACAGGCAAAGTAATCAGGAAATAGGATCCATCGAGATGCTCTGAATAGGAAATATACTCAACTTGAAAGAGGGTTAATAAACCGAAAGTCAAGGATGAGAAAAGGATGCTCTGTGTGACAGGAAACCAGAGAGAAACAGGGACAACTCGTCCAGCAGCTGCAGATAGGTTGGACACTCATGACACTTTTGTGCAGTGGAGAACTACTCAGCTAGAAGGAAGGAAAACCTTGAGGCTTTAGTAAGTAAACGAATACAGCTCCAGATCAAGCTCAGGGATAAAAAGGCTCAGCAACACTCAGATACATAACGGGTTGCCCCCCTAATCTAAAATCCAAAGGAGTTAGTGGGACTCAAAATATACAAAGTACTCTGAGAAAGGGAAAGGGCAGGAACTGTCTAAAAAAGGAAGGCAGAGGACATTGTTAATAGTGTACCAGGATTTAAAAGCCACATTAGTCTTATCACGCTGTTTAATTTGATTTTATTCTGTTCCAGTCTGTCTATCATACTAGATTTGAAGGCACAGACAGCTATCCCCAAAATAGCAGTCTATACTACAGTAACTATATTTATAACTATACTACGGTAGCTTAATTTCCTATTAACTTAAACTGAAGCCTTGTATTACTTACATTGTCTTACTATGACTGATCTTATTTGGATCTGGTTTGTTAGACTGCTGTTTTGTCTTGACTGATTTTATTCAAATGTGGTATGCTTGATAGTATCAAGTCTAAGAGTAGAGGCAACTACCTTGAAGATGACAAGATGCAATAAGATACCCATTTTGGTTTGATTATTAACTGCTTTTGAAGTCCTACAATGTCTCCAATGTTGTGCTTTTATTAAGATTGCTATGTAATGCTATGTTCAATTATATTATGCCTGATGATGTAGACAATTCTATTGAAAATAACAAGAGACAGCATAGTAACTACTGTAGATCACCTGGTATTGTAGCTTTATGTGTCTTTTTCGTTTCATGTTCTTCTAGGAATTTGTTTTGTTGTCTTGTTTTGATCTGTTTTTCCCTGAAATACAGAAAGGATAGGTATACATGTAAAGATTCACACATGTGTAGAATTTCTAAATAGTTTACGGGAACAGATTACATAATGCACGATATAATGAACAGATGCTCTGAAGAAGAAGAGATACTAAGATACCCACTGCTAATTCTGTAGCACCATGATATAAAATCTAGCAATACTATTATTCACTGTTTAGAGTGATATTAGCCTAGTCTCTTATGTTTAATTTTAACATACATAAAGATATGGACAGCTATTACAAAGAGAACAAGAGACACTACAGCAGCCATTGTTAACTTCTTTATTGTCTGGCATTGAAGACCTAAAAGGCCTTCATCACCCTGTTCTGATTAGTTCAGTACTATACTGTTCAGTATGTATTCACTGTGTGTGAAGATGTGGACAACTATTTGGAAGAAAACGAGAAACAATATGATAGATAGTGAAGATCTCCAGTGGCCTTGCTTTGAAATTTGTGTTTCTTAAAATTGTTTCCTTATAATCTGTTTTGTTCTGTTTAATTTTACCCTCTTTAAAATTAAAAAAAAAACCCTAGCCTAAAAGCAGGCATGGTGAGACAAAGGCAGAAGGATTGCCAGGTCCAGCCTAGGCAATCTAGCACTTTAGATCCTGTCTCAAAAAATAGAAAAGGCTGAGTATGCAACTTAGTGCAAAAGCTCTGGGTTCAATCCTTAGTACTGAAAAATAATCTTAACATAATGATCAGAGACGTTTGGGAACAAGATGGTATAGCTCATGTCTTATATCTTTTTATTATTCCATTGTTTAATTCAATTCCATTGTTTAATTGTACATAGATGTTACATATACATATCTATTAAGTAACTAACTTCATTGAGCAAAATTTATATTTTGTTATTTAAGAGAAAACTGGGAAATTTTGATACCTAACTCACGTCTCCTGCGACTCTGTGTACAATATTTGGGACCTTCATGATTGGACCATGATTGCATTTTATCCTTAACACAACCCTTTGTCCACTTTCTGAGGTGTATTTTGTTAAACATAAGAAGCATAATTTTTCCAGTAAGAGAGGACTAGAGAGATCAGTGTAAATGAAAAATAGTAAATATATATGAGGAATGGATGTATCTGAAACTGACAGATGCAAAGGAAATCCCTTAGTTAAACAAGGCAGCATTAGATCAAGGTCAGAATTAAGGCTAAAATGCTAATCTGAAAGAAAGCAGATTTTAGTAGAATATTAAATCTCAGAGACCAGCAAACAAAATCTGATCAAGCACATTTGAAAGTCTGCTGGAGAGTTGAATTCTAAGAAAATGGATTCTGAGGAGCTAAATCTAGAAAGATAAAGGGGTTGAGAACAAAGAAAATACTATTATTAAGTTCTTAAAATATTAGGACAAATTTAGAGTTTCCAGGTCAATTCTCAGTAGTGTACTTGTGTTTATATTGTATTCTGGTGACAGGTTGCCTTATTAGTAATTTTTAATAATACATATTTGCATATTGTCTGGGGGTAATGGTGGCAAACAAACCTAGGTTCTGGAGGACAGACAGTCTAATCTTCACACAAGATCAGGCTCTTGGCAGTGAGGGCAAGTGGTCTGCGGAGTTGCTCTTAATCAGGAAACACTAGCTGCAAACTGCTAGGGTTCCCCTTGAAAAAGTTTTCTACAAAAATTTACATTTTAAGGCTCTCAGTGACATAATGGTCAACACACTTGACCAAAGCGGGGTCCCTGGACCTCAGACTGGGCCTTTGAAGAATATGACTGCAGAGGTTAAGCCAGCAGCATGTGACAGGTTTTTAGAAGGGGTGTCTCCCTTTTCAGAAACTACAGGCCATATTTTCAGAAACTGTCTAACACTATAAGCATTTTCAAGTTTTTACGAATAGCAAAAGTCACCCGCTCAGGAAGGGAGCCAGAGGAAATAGGGGTTAGTCAAGCAGTCAGTCTCCAGGGAAGCTGTCATCAGAAGCTCAGAGCTGCCACCCCAGGCGGGAGTTAGAGCAGCCACTAAACCTAATCAGGCCAGCAGAGGGCAGTGCCGTGAACGCTCAGACACCAAAGGGCTGGGGCCTAGAGTTTGGCAGGTGCAAACATGAATTCACACTCAGAGACGTAGTGCAAAAGGAGGACGGGGTTGCCTGTGAGACTGAAAAGATAAAGAAAGCTCAGACAGCCCACACTTATGACAAGGAGGTTTTAGAAGTGTAGCAATTAGGAATTAATTAATTAGGGACTGCTGCCAGCCCCCAGGGAAGGACAGCCTTCCCTGCCGTGAGGTGGAGGGAATCCGGGACACTGATTCCTTCCTGATTCACTGGAGGCTCATTAGGCTTGTCTTTAGCTCTATTGTCCATTCTGAGCTATGAAAGAATCCTGGGAGCAGCCCGTATGGTCCCTTATGACAGTGGATAGCAAGTATTGAGACAAGAACATGACAACACTATGGCATCAGGCTCCCTCACCAACTTCTAATCCCCATCAGCCTTGCTGCACAGCAAGCTGGGCTTCTTTCTAGAAGTGCATGTAGAGAGACATCCCGAGCCCCTGGGTGAAGGTCAGGAAGTGTTCAAAACAGCATCCTTCTGACAGGCAATGGGATGTGTTACACCGCAGCCAGCACACAGTGCTTCAGCCCCAGCATTTACATACCTCAGAACCATTCATGCTCTGCTCCCTTATGCTGGCCCTTACGAAAGCCACAAGCGATAGCTGGTCATGCAATCCACAGTGATAGTTTTACATGTCTGTGCAGTGCTTCCTTATCAGGACCTTCGCTCAGGCCCTCTGGTCCCTCTCTGCATTCTTTTCTGCTGTACAGGTCACAAAGCAACCAAACTCTGGATCTCAAACCCTGAATGTGGTATCTAGTCTTTGGCCCTTTCAGATTTGCAGGAGCCAAAACCTAATTGAGTCCTTGGATCTCATTCATACAGAGTAGCCTTCCCCGAGGGATACCTTTTGTCTCTCAGAAAGGTTCCACTCCTTTCTTGTGCTGTGTGTAACTGGCCAGTGAGGCCAGCTTCTGGTGTGTCCCAAAGAGGACCAAGAGTCGGCAACAGCTTTGTGGGCTGCCTTGTGAAAGATGCTCTTCACTGTCTGATGTAGTAAGACCCCAGAGTAGCCTTGGCCTGCTTGTGTCTCTGATATCAAGGCTAGGCTGGAAAACTCAAGATCAGTGACATGTGAATTTAAGATAAGTTATTGCCAACATGATTTTCAATCAAATGTACAAAAACAGCTCAATACTGTGAGATTTAAACTTGTACAACCCATGTACACACACAGAAATGTTCCATCAAGACTGTGACATATTCACTTTTTAGCTATAGTTAAATGCCTATTAAAAGTATTGCCTTTGGGCAAATAGGGGAAAATGTAGTTCATTTATTCTTCATATTATTACCCCTTAATTTCAGAGGATGTTTTAAGAACTAATATTTCTGCTTTTGAAGAAATATCTACCTATAGTTAAGCAACTCCATTAATTTTACTTTGGTTTTCCTTTCTTCTGTAAAGGTCAATCAAATATCAAGTTATTATACTCCATTGGGTGAGTATACCACAGCTTTACTTATTCAATCTTTTTTTCACAGATATATGTGCTTTATTTCTAGTTTAATGCTACTATGCACAAAGCTGCTATAAATATTCTTGTGTGTGTGTGTGTGTGTGTGTGTGTGTGTGATAGAGAGACAGACACAGAGACAGAGCCTTTCCTACAAGCACCTAAGCAGAGTTACTGATTGTAACTTGTATGTGTGATCAACTTTACTATGAAAGGTAAAACTATTTTCCAGCATAGTTCACCAATCTACCCTCTTCTGAGTCACATATGAGAGGAATCCTCATGGCTCTAAGTCCCTCCCCCAACCTCAGGATTTGAGAATTAAATGTTCTGATCTAGTAAACCTCTAATACTACTCCACTGCCTCACTAAATACAGAAGCAATTGAGTGCAGCAAACTTGCAATATTGGACACAGCAGCAGTGGACATAAAGAAATACCTTCATGACCTCATAGATGAACTTAAAACTGAAATTCTAACCCAAGTGAGGCAAGATGTAAAAAGATTAATAAAAGAAATGCTAAGCACCTCTCAAGAAGACACAGATGGAAAAATGGAGGAACCCAGAAAAAGAAGAGAAATCTTTGATGAAGAGTATAAAATAAATCTAGAATACATGAAACAGATCTAAAGAGATTACCAGGAAATTAAAAACTCCACTGAAAGCTGGCAAAATGCCTTGAGAGAAACTAAAGTTAGCCTTTCAAAATTTGAAGATAGATTTGCAATGTGTGATCATGAAAGAAAAGACCTCTTAAAAATAACAAGAAACCAGGAAGTAACAATACAAACGCTAGAAGATGACAAGAAGATATATAACTTAAGAATAAAGACCATGAGCAGGAGTAAACACAAATGAAGTACAAAGACAATTCACAGAAATAATTAAGGAAAACCTCCCAAACATAGGAAAAAGAAATGATATCCAGATAAAAGAGGCATACAGAACTCCAGCTAACTACAACCAAAACAGATCTACACCCAGACATATAATAATCAAGATCCCAGAAATTCATCACAAGAACAGAATATTAAAAATGGTCAGAGAAAAGAAACAGATCATCAGTAAAGGAAAACCCATCAAAATCACAACAGACTTCTCAACACAAACTATCAAATCAAGAAGAGCTTGCAGTAAAGTAGTCCAAGCCCTGAAAGAAAATAAATTCCAACCCAGACTGGAGTTTATTACCCTGAAAAACTCTCTCTCAAAATTAATGGAGAAACAAGATGTTTCATGACAAAGAGGAACTGTGGGAGTTCTTGACCACCAATCCAACCCTACAAAAAATACTGAAGGACATTCTAGAGAGAGATAGAAAAAAAATATCAGGATTCCAGCAACAGTGGCAGAGAGGCCTCAATGAATGGGGCAGACAGTGGAATGAAGGAGAAAGGTGGACAAATAATAGCAGAAAAATAGAATAGCAGAGATAAGACAGAGAAGGTTGGCTATAATCTCTAATATAGGTGGCCTTGGGACTCTGGAGTTTTAAGCAAGCAAGTGGGTGCCATCAGTTCCAGAGGCTGGGTGGCCTGGTGTAAGTGCCCTGCACACTTTCCCCCAAGTCCCACTAGTTTGGGACCCTCACTCAGCCCCGGACAGGGAACTTTTGGCTTCCTGGTGCACTGGACCAGTGTGGCGGGTCCTGAGCAGGCCTGCAGCAGCCTCCCTGCTCCCAGCCATGCTTGGCGGACTCTGGAGTTCTAAGCAAGCAAGTGGGTGTCAGTGGTTCCAGAGGCAGGGCGGCTTGGAGTAAGTGCCCCCACACCTTCCTCCCGAGTCCAGCTAGTTTGGGATCCTCACTTGGCCCTGGACAGGGAATTTGGTGGCTTCCAGGTGTGCTGGACAGCGTGGCAGGTCCTGAGTGGACCTACAGTGGCCCCCCTGTTCCAGGCCATGCTTGGCAGACTCTTGAGTTCTGGGCAGGCAGGTAGGTGCAGTCGGTTCCAGAGGCTGGGCGGCCTGGTGTAAGTGCCCTACACACTTTCCCCTGAGTCCAGCTAGTTTGGAACCCGCACTTGGTCCTGGACAGGGAACTTTGCAGCTTCCGGGTGCACTGGACCAGCGTGGTGGGTCCTGGGCAGGTGTGCAATGGCCTCCCTGCTCTGGGTTATGCTTGGAGGACTCTGGAGTTCTGGGTGAGTGGGTGCCATCAGTTCCGGGGGCTGGGCTTGGGCCGGCCTGCCCCACCTCCAGTGACCCTTTCTCAATCCGGGGAACTGGGTGGCCAGAATCCTAGGAGCTGAGGGTACCAAAGAGGAATTCCAACAGACCCCGGGGAAGCCTTGGAATAACACTTGAAACACTTGAAACACAGAAATATAAGAAAATGACAAAACAAAAGACCAAATTACAATCTCAAACCACCAGCCCATCCCAAGAAACCTTAGGAGCTATCTACATAGAAGAAAATATATGCCATATACCTGAAATATGGTACATACTAGCAACTAAAATAAAGAAGCAACTCTGGGAAGCTTTAAAGGAATTCAAGCTAGAAATAACCTCCCAGGTAAAAGAAGAAATGATAAAAGAAATGAAGGAGATGCTGAACTTATCTAAAGAAGACACAGTTAAAAAATTGGAGGCACTAAACAAAAAGATAGAATCCCTAGATTAGCAATATAAGAAACAAACAGAATACATAAAGCAGATGCACAGAGATATACAGAAAAATCAAAAGTTCCACTGAAAGCTGTAAAAACCACCTCAATGAAAGTGAAGATTGAATTTCAGACCTTGAAGACAAGATTACAGCTAGTAAACAGGAAAGGAAAGATCTTTTAAAAATAACAAGGAATCAGGAAATAACAATTCAACAACTGCAAGGTGACGCAAAGAAAAACAACATAAGATTGACAGGGATTAATGAAAAAGAAAGGGACAACATAAAGGATGTCAAGAGGATATTTAGAGAAGTAATAGCTGAAAATTTCCCAAACATGAGAACGAAAACTGACATCAGGATCAGTGAAGCATATAGAACTCCAAATAGTCATAACCAAAATAAAACTACACACAGACATACCATAATCACCATCCCAGAAATCCAACATAAGAATAGAACATTAAAAGCTGTCAGAGAAAAAAGACAGATCACTTATAAAGGAAAACCTATCAGAATCACAGCAGACTTCTCAGCACAAACAATAAAGTCAAGAAGAGCATGGAGTGAAGTATTTCAGATCCTAAAGGAAAATGATTTCCAACCTATACTGATGTACCCTGAAAAACTGTCCTTCAAAATCAATGAAGAAATAAGACACTTCCATGACAAAGAACAGCTGAAGAACTTCATGATCACCAGGCCAACCCTTCAAAGAATATTGAAAGACAGTTTAGATACACTTAGGAAAAAATCACTAAGCAAAGCAGACAATTAAACAGAAGGGAAAGATAAAGATTCAACAGCAGAAAGATAACATGTCAATGATAAACCAACATATAACAGTTATAACCATTAATGTAAATGGTCTCAATGCACCAATTAAAAGAAACAGAGTGGCAGAATGGATCAAGAAAAAAATCCAACCATATGCTGTTTACAGGAAACCCATCAAACCCAAAAGGATACTCACAGACTGAAAGTCAAAGGATGGAAAACAATACTTCATGCAACAGGAACCCCCCACCCCAAAACTGGGAGTAGCCATTCTGTTTGCAGACACTGTGAACCTTAAACCAATAATGATCAGAAGAGATAAAGAAGGTCACTACATAGTGGTTAGGGGAAAACTTCAAAAGGAAGAGATAACTATCTTAAATACATATGCACCAAATTCCAGAGTACCCAGTTATATAAAACAAGTATTAATGGAAATGAAAAACCAAATTATCAGTAACACAATTATAACAGGAGACCTTAACACACCATTGACACCAAGGGACAGATCAACCAGTCAGAAAATCAGCAAAGAAATAACAGAACTGAAACATACCTGTGAACAAATGGACTGGATAGACATATACAAAGCGTTGCATCCAACAACATCAGAATACACATTCTTCTCAGCAGTACATGGGTTATTCTCTAAAATAGGCTATATACTAGCCCAGAGAACATATTTAAATAAATGCAAAAGAGTTGAAATTATCCTTTGCATGTTATTGGGTCATAGCACTATGAAATTAGAAATTAATGATAAAAGATACTGAAAAAAATCCCACAAACACATGGAAACTGAATAAAACATTCTTGAGTAATCAGTGAGTCACAGGGGAAATTAAAGAAGAAATTGAACAATACCTACAAACAAATGAAAATACAAATACAACTTACCGGAATATGTGGGATGCAATGAAAGCCGTCCTCAGAGGAAAATTTATCGCACTGAGTTTCCACATCAGGAAAACAGAACGAATACAAATAAATAACCTGACATTACACCTAAAACATCTATAAAAAGAAGAGCAAGTCAAGCCCAAAGCCAAAAGAAGAGAGGAAATTATAAAAATCAGAGCAGAAATCAATGTAGTAGAGACCAAGAAAATAATCCAAAGAATTAATGAATCCAAGAGTTGGTTCTTTGAAAGAATAAATCAAATTGATAAGGCCCTAGCCAGCCTTATTTTAAAAAGGGAAGAAAAAGCTCAAATTCATGCAGTAAGTAATGAAAAAGGCAAAATCTCTACAGACTCTATAGAAATACAGAAGATCATCAACGCCTATTTCGAAAACCTCTACTCTCAAAGGTTTGATAACAGAAGAAATAGACAGATTCCTAGAAGCATATGAAGTGCCAAAGCTAGGTCAAGAAGATGTAAAACTGCTAAAAAAACCCAATTTCTATTAATGAAATTGAAAATGTAATTAAGTCCTTACCTACAAAGAAGAGCCCAGGCCCAGATGGATGTACTGCAGAATTCTACAAGAAATACAAAGAAGACTTAATGCTGACTCCTCAAACTCTTCAATGAAATTGAAAGAGAAGCAATCTTCCTAAATCATTCCTGGAAGCAAATATTACTCTAGTACCAAAACCTGAGGAAGACCCAACTAAAAAAGAGAACTACAGGCCAATCTCCCTAATGAACACAGATGCAAAAATCCTCAATAAAATATTGGCATACAGGATGCAGCAAATCATCAAGAAGATTATACACCATGACCAAGTGGGATTCATCCCATGCATGCAAGGATGGTTCAACATACGTAAATCAATAAATGTAATCCACCATATCAATAAAGCCAAAAATAAAAATCACATGATCATTTCCATAGATGCAGAAAAAGCTTTTGATAAGGTGCAACATTCATTTATGATAAGAACTTTATAGAAAATTGGGATAGTCTTTACCTCAATATAATAAAGGCCATCTATGACAAACCAACAACCAATATCATACTAAATGGCCAAAAATTGAAGGCCTTTACTTTAAAATCAGGCACAAGACAAGGATGTCCCTTATCACCACTCCTATTTAATATAGTACTGGAAATACTAGCCAGAGCAATTAGACAAGAGAGAGAAATAAAAAGGGTAAAGATAGGAAGAAAAGAAGATAAATTATCATTGTTTGCAGATGACATGATACTCTACATAGAAGACCCCCAAACTCCATTGAAAGACTTTTACATATAATAAATAAATTCAGTAATGTAGCTGGATACAAAATCAATACTCAAAAATCAATAGCATTTTATACACTAACAACAAAATCACTGACAGAGAAATAAGAGAAGCCACACCCTTCACACTAGCAACCAAAAAATGAAATATTTAGGAATTACTCTCACGAAAGAAGTGAAAGACCTATACAGGGAAAATTATAATACACTGAAAAAAGAAATTGAAGACAATCTCAGAAAATGGAAAGACATCCCTTCCTCATGGATAGGAAGAATAAATATTGTGAAAATGGCCATTCTCCCAAAACTGTTATACAGATTCAATGCAACCCCAATAAAAATACCACGAACATACCTCATAGACCTCGAGAAATCACTCCTAAAATTCATCTGGAGTGAGAAGAGACCTTAAATAGCAAAGACAGTTTTAAGCAGCAAAGGCAAGGCAGGAGGCATCACAATCCCTGACTTGAAGTTATAATACAAAGCAACTATAGTAAAATCAGCATAGTACTGGAACCAATACAGAGCCAAAGATCAATGTAATAGATTAGAAGATTCAACCACAACTACAAACATACTCAACCACCTTATCTTTAATAAAGGGGCCAAACATTTTCACTGGAAGAAGGACAGTCTCTTTAATAAATGGTGCTGGAAAAACTGTCTCTCCATATGCCGAAAACTAAAACTAAATCCATGCCTATCACCGTGTACTAAATTAAAATCTAAATGGATCAAAGATCTGAATATTAAAACAGAAACACTAAATCTACTGGAATACAAATTGGGTAGAAACCTTGAAGACATAGGGGTAGGTAGAGAATTCATGAACAGGACTCAAACCACATGGGAAATACTTCCCAGAATCAATAACTGGGATCACCTATTATTAAAAAGTTTCTTCATGTCAAAAGAAATCTCCAGCAGAGTGAAAAGAAAACCCACAAATTGGGAAAAAATCTTAGTGAACTCTCCCTCAAACAAAGGACTTCTGTCTAAAACATATAAAGAATTTAAAAAATTAGACCCCCAAAATTCAAAGACCCAATCCAAAAATGGGCATCTGAGATGAATATACACTTCTCAGATGAAGAAATACAAATGGCAAATAGATACATGAAAAAATGTTCATCATCATGAGTCATTAGAGAAATGCAAATTAATACCACACTGAGATTCCATCTCACTCCTGAAAGAATGGCCAGGATCAAGAAAACCACCAACAACAAATGCTGAAGAGGCTGTGGGGAAAAAGGAACTCTCCTGCACTATTGGTGGGAGTATAGACTGGTGCAACTATTGTGGAGGTCAGTCTAGAGATTTCTCAAAAAGCTGGGATTGGAAGTCCCATTTGCTCCAGCTATTCTACTTCTAGGCATATTCCCACGAGAACTGAAAACATGTGTACCAATGTTTATAGCAGCACAATTTGTAATAGTCAGATCTTGGAAACAACCTAAACGTCCATCACCTGAGGAATGGATAAAAAATTGTGGTATTTTTATACAATGGAGTACTACTCAACTATAAAGAAGGATCACATTGAGATATTTATAAATAAATGGGTGCATCTTGAAACCATACTCATAAGTAAAATAAGTCAAACTCGTATCAATGAATACCAAATAGTTTCCCTAGTATAAGAAATGATACAAATACATAAAAGTATGTGGTAATCATGATTCCCCATTATGTGGCTTTGAAGCCTTATAAAGTTTTCACTCATCAATTGGAATGGTTTTATTCTGGGCTGTTTGATATTATTGTCTGCGATGATATGAACAGCTACTTTGAAGAAAACAAGACATAATAATAGCTAGTGCTCATTTAATATCCTCTTGTTTTGAAGTCCCATCACACTGTTGTTCTTCTGTCTCCACTGCTTTTATCATGTTGTATCTTATTGGATTTTATTATATGTGATAGTATAAACAAAAATGTTTATAGGCAAAGAGATAATATAGAAACCATTGTTCATTTTCTGTTAGCTGGTTCTAAATACCCTGAATACTTTCATCCTCCTGAATGGTTTCCACTGTCTAGATATGTTTGATGCTATAGTATATAGTTATACTCAAATATTTCAAGGAAAGAGACACTATGACAACTACTATTAAGTCAAGTTATCTTGTGGTGAAACACTATGTTGCTGAAATTGTTCTGTTCTGACCTGTATTGTTATGTTGTTATGTCCTCTTTTATCTCAATCTCCCCCTTTTTAAAGAAATTTATTTTTTATTATTATTTTTTAATTAATTAACTGTTTAAATTAGCAGGATATATTACAGTAACTTTTTTGATTTCCTATTAACTCGATTTGAAGCCCTGTATTGCTCTCACCATCTTGTTTTGACTGATTTTACTCTATTCTGTTCTGTTTGATAGTATCAAGTTTGAGGGTATAGGCAACTACTTTGAAAGGCAATAACATTCACTATGATGCCCATTCTGATTTGACTATTATCTTCTTTTGAAGTTCAGTAATGTCTCTAATGTTTAGGTTTTATTGGTTTTGTTCTGTACTGTTTTGTTCAATTTTATTATACCTAATGATATAGGCAATTCTTTTTAAGGTAACAAGAGGCATTATGGTAACCATTGTTGATTACCTTGTATTCTGTTTTTACATCATGCACTATGTCCATCCTTTGTTTTGACTAACTGCTTTGTTTTGTCACATATGGTTTTATTTTCTTCCAAAAAAAGGTAATAAGAACTGTGGGAGTAATAAAACCCAAAATGTGTAAATGTTATTGTAAAAAAGAGAGGAAAAGAAAGTGCTCTAAAGGACACAACTGCAAGTGTGTTTAGATGTGTAAGATAAATGACCATATTACTAAGTTTTTGTTGGATCATTGAACACAACTGTATGCAGTCTCACTGTTTGAATGTCACTTTGTATGCTTTAATTTTGTAACTTGAACAACTATTTCTAAGACGACAATATGTAATCTATTAACTAGTGATTTCTTACTGTTTATTTTCTTTGAAATTCTGTATTATTTGTACCCTTTTAGTTTAGTTTTTTTCTTTAAAATTTTAAAAAAATAATATAGACGGCCTTGATACACTAACAAAAAGAATCACAGGCAGAGTAGATCAAGTGATAGGATCCTCTGAGATGCTCTAAATAGGGAATACACTCAATCAGAAAGGTTAATAAACTGAAAATCAAAGATGAGAAAACGATGCTGTATGTGACAGGAAACCAGAGAGAAACAGGGACAACTCGTCCAGCAGCTGCAGATAGGTTGGAAAGTCATGACACTTTTGTGCAATGTAGAAATACACAGCTGGAAGGAAGGAAAATCTTGAGGCTTTATTAAGTAAAAGAATACAGCTCAAGATCAAGACAGGAATAAAAAGGTTCAGCACCATTCATATAGATAACTGGTTGCCCTCCTAATCTAAAAACTAAAAGAGTTAGTGGGACCCAAAATATACAAAGCACCCTGAGAAAGGGAAAGGGAGGAATTGTCTAAAAAAAGAAGGCAGAGGATATTTTAATAGTGTATCAGGATTTAAAAGTCACAGTAGTCTTATCGCTCCGTTTAGTTTGATTATATTTTGTTCTGGTCTATCTACTCATATTAGATTTTAGGGAAAATAGCAGGCTATACTACGGTAACTATGCTTAATTTCCTATTAACTTAAACTGAAGCCCTGTATTCCTTACATTGTCTTACTATGATTGATCTTATTTGGATCTGGTTTGTTAGACTGCTGTTTTGTCTTGATTGATTTTATTCAAATTTCGTATGCTTGATAGTATAAAGTCTAAGAGTAGAGGCAACTACTCTGAAGATGACAAGATGCAATAAGATACCCATTCTGGTTTGATTACTGCTTTTGAAGTCCTACAATGACTCCAATGTTGTGCTTTTATTAAAATTGCTATGTAATGCTATGTTCAATTATATTATGCCTGATGATGTAGACAATTCTATTGAAAATTATCAAGAGACAGCATAGTAACTACTGTAGATCACCTTGTGGTTTTATCTGTCTTTTTCGTTTCATGTTCTTCTAGGAATTTATTTTTTTGTCTTGTTTTGATCTGATTTCCCTATAATACAGAAAGTATAGGTATACATTTCGAGATTCACACATGTGTAGAATTTCTGAACAGTTCACGGGAACAGATTATATAATGCACAATGCAATGAACAGATACTCTGAAGAAGAGACACTAAGATACTCAATGCTAATTCCATAACATCATGATATAAAATCTAACAATACTATTTATTATTCGCTATTCAGAGTGACATTAGTCTAGTCTCATGTTTAATTTTAACATACGTTAAAGATATGGACAGCTATTTCTAAGAGAACGAGAGACATTATGGCAGCCATTGTTGACTTCCCTACTGTCTGGTCTTGAGTACCTAAAAAAGCCTTCATCACCCTGTTCTGGGGTTAGTTTAGTACTATACTGTTCAGTATGTATTCACTTTGTGTTAAGATGTGGCCAACTATTTGGAAGAAAACAAGAGACAATACAACAGACAGTGAAGATCTCCAGTGGTCTTGCTTTGAAATCCGTGTTTCTTAAAATTGTTTCCTTATGATCTGTTTTGTTCTGTTTAATTTTACCTTCTTTAAAATAAAAAACAGGTACTTTTACTCTCTTTATTAAGGATTTCAGTGTTTTGTTTTGCTTCATTTTCTGTTTTTGACACAGGTTCCACTCTTCTGCTTCAGCTTCTGAGATCATATGTGTGCGCAAATAGCCCCAGCCATTTATGTGTTTTTGAATTGGATCATTTGCCATTGAGTTACATTTCCTATGATTTTTTTATATTAACCTCTTATCATATATATGGTTTCAAAATATTTTCTTTCATTCTTTAGGTTGTTCCTTAACTTTGCTGTTTTCCTCACTGTACATAAGCTTTTCAGTGTGATGAGATTCCATTTGTCCGGTTTTGCTGTTGTCATCTGTCCTTTCGGGGTCAGATCCTCAACCAGTGACTTGGAGCTTTCTTCTTATCTTTCCTTGTAATAGTTTGACAGTTTCAGGTGTTACATTTATGTCTTTTTTTAGTTGTCATTTTTGTGTATGGTGTGAGTTAAGCCTCTAATTTCATTTTTCTTTTTTTAAAAATGTCATTGTAAGGAGAATAAAACCAAATCAAATGAAACAGAACAAAGCCAGTTAAAACAAAACAATGAGAGCAATCCAGGACTTCAAAACAAGATAATAGGATATCGACAATGACCTCCATAACATATCCTGTTATCTTCAAAACAGCTGCCCAGACCATCAGACATAATAGAATCTAACAAAACAACACAGATTAAAACCAAGCCAATCAAACAATAAGGATGATACAGGACTTCAAAACAAGGTAATAGATGATTAACAACGGCTGCCACCTTCCCTTTTTAGACATTTCCTCCCCTCTCTCCCTCAGTGCATTTTGAATCCTACTGACTGCTTCACTAGGGAGACAACACAGTGTTCACCCATATTAGTCCAAACCATTTCACTCATGAGCATGATCTCGAGTTGCATCCGTTTACTTATAGAAGTCTCAAGATTATTGTTTTTTTACAGTTGAGTAGTTTTCCATTGCATAAAAATACCACATCTTCCTGTCCATTCCATGGTTGATGGGCAAACTACTCTGCTTTTTTCTGGGTCTCCATTGCATGGAGCACTGTCTTGTCTCCTCCAAACTTCAGTCCATGAATTTTCTTTCGAGTCAAATGTGTTTCTTGTATACAGCATATTGATGGATCCTGCTCCTGATGCACTCTGTCATGTCTCTTTTTATTGGTGACTTGAGGTCATCTACGTAAATGGTTATGATTTGTATGTACTGGCTCACTTTACCATGCTATCCTTCTGCCTTGGGTCCCCTACTTTCCCCCTCCACTCAGTTGTGTGCCCCACTTGGGCAGACCTCTCTGCTACCGTTCCTGGAACCATGGTCATCTTTATCTCTCTCTAGAATATGATGACTTTTTTTTCTTTTGTACCAGGGATCGAACTCACAACTGCGTGCTTGCAAGGCAGGCACTTATGCCACTGAGCTAAATCCCCAGCCCTTTAGTTGTTCTTTATCATGAAAGTATCTTATTTCTCCATTAATTCTGAAAGACAGTTTTACAGGGTACATTAAACTGGGTTGGAAGTGGCTTTCTTTGATGACTGGGAACATTTCACTGCAAGGTCTCCTTGACTTGATGGGTTTTGTTGAGAAGCCTGTCATGATTATGATGCATTTTCCTTTATAGGTGATTCTCTTCTCTAACAGCCTTTAATATACTATTCTTGTGCTGAGTTTCTGGGATCTTGAGTATTATATGTCTGGATGTAGATTTATTTTGGTTACGGCCAGCTGGAGTTCTATATGTCTCACTATTCTATATGTCAGGTCATTTTCCCATGCTTGTGAAGTTTTCTGCTATTATTTCTGTAAATAATCATTTTATGTCATTTGTGTTGACCCCCCCTTTTTTTTGCCTACACCTATGAGTCTTAAGTTATTTTTCTTTACATCATCTTGCAGCCAATGTTATTTTCTGGGTCCTTGTTATTTTTAAGAGATCTTTCCTTTCACAATCACTAGCTGGCATCGTGTCTTCAGGATCTGAAAGTCTATCTTTGGTTCCTTTCAAGCAGTTTTGCCAGCTTTCAATGGAGTTTTTAATTTGCTGGCTATCTCTTTCAGTCTGCTTCATGCATCGTAGTACTTTCCTGTATCATTCATTCAAGGTTTCCATCATTTTCCTATGCTTCTCTTTTTCTATGTCTTCTTAGATATGCCTAGCATTCCTTTCATTATGATTGTCATTTGTTTTTTTACCTGAGATATTATTTCTAATCTGATTTTATAGTCTCATGAAGTTGTTTTCTTTCTTTCTTTCTTTCTTTTTTTCTTTCTTTCTTTCTTTCTTTCTTTCTTTCTTTCTTTCTTTCTTTCTTTTGAGACTGGGTCTTGCTATGCAGTACAGGCTGGCCTTGAACACACTTGGTAGCCAAGACTAGTCTCAAACTCACAACAATCCTCCTGCCTCAGACTCCTGAGTGCCGGGATTACAGGCATACATCACCACACCTGGCATGAAGTTGTTTCTTTACTTCAGCTGCAATTCTTTCAAAATTTCAGGTATGCAGCTTACAATTTCTTCTGTTTCTGTGTCTCCTAGACTTGTTCTGTGTGGGCTGGAAGGCTGAGATTTGCTCCTTCATCTTGATATTTTCTTGTGTTCCCTGAACAAACCAGTTGTGGGGTCCCAGATATTTCTCACATTGGTTGCCTGTCCACAGGATAGGGGAATAGAACAGGTACCTGAGTGTCTCCTGACCTGGGTTCCCAGGTTGGGATATGGGGCAGGCTTCTCTGGACCCATGTGGCTACACAAAGGCTTCCTTGATGGCAGCAGGTATGTGGGAGCTTGGCTGGACAGTTCTCCTGGCTGGCGCTGCCTACTGGTCACTGATGGCAGCTGGAGGGCTTGCCACAGTGTCCATGTTTAGTTTCTTCTTCTGTGTTCACAGTTCTGTGCTAATGTCTGTGTTGCATCCCATAGATATGCTGGGTATGGAGTGATCTTGGCCTCTGGATGTGGGGCTGGGACTGGTCTTCTGTCAATGGGGTTCTCCAGAGACCAGATGCTGTCTCTTTGCTGCTTCAGATGCTCACACATTACTGGCCTCACTGATTACCTCATCCTCCACAGGTGTGTGTGCATCTATGCGATGGGTATAGTTACTCTTTTGCTATACTTTGGACTATTTTGTGTGAGTGTATTTGCCTCTTGGATTTTGGTACACTAAAAGCTATCTAGGTCTGGTTTTTTTGTGGGAAACTATTTCATTACTAATTTACTCAATGGTTCTAAGTCAATTCAGTTTTTTATGTCAGTAGAAGCTTTCTAGGAATTTTCCAATTTCACCTAAATTTTCAAATTTATTGGCATAAAATTGTTCATAATATCCTCATATTTTTCTATACTACACATGGTTCTGTCTACTACACTACTGACTTACTAAGTCATTGCTGAGACACAAGAGAGACGCACATAAACTAAGGAAGGAAAGGTTTATTTCAGCTTCAGTTTGTAGAAGTTTCACTCCATTGTCTGCTGGCCCCGAGGCAGGGTAGCACGGCAGAGGGATATTGCAGGGGAAGAACAACTTCTGGCATGGCAGCGGGAGGCAGAGAGAAAGCAGAGGAGGAGGAAGGAGATAGACCTGTCAGGCCCCTGCAGTGGCCTGCCTCTCTTACCAGGCTTCACCTCCCCACGTCACACTTAGACATAAATCTATCAGTGGACAAATCCACAGACGAGTACAGTGTTCCCATGACCCAGCCACCTCCAAAAGCCCTACCCTTAGAGAGGAAAAGAAAGTGATCTAAAGGATATAACTGCATGTATATTTAAGTGTGTAGGATAGAAGCCATATTACTGAGTTTTTGTTGGATCATTGAACAGAACTGTCTGCAGTCTCACTGTATGAATGTCCACTTTGTATGCTTTAATTTTGTAATTTGGACAACTGTTTTTAAGATGACAATATCTAACCTATTAACTAGTGATTTCTTACTGTATATTTTTTTTCTTGAAATTCTGTATTACTTGTACCCTTTTACTGTTTTGTTTTTTTTTCTCTTTAAATAAATTTTAAAAAATAAACAAAAGCCCTCCCATGAGCACGTAAGGTTTGGGGGGACATTTAGATATAAATCATGACAGCTACCTTGGTTTTAATTATTTTTGCATTTTCCATTTTTACTTTGCATACTTTTGCTAGTGCTTTATCAATGTTATCAAGCCTTCCAAAGAAGTAAAATTTGACGATTTGGATGTTCTTTAGGTATTTTTAATTTCACTATTTTTTTTCCTCTCATGCTAGCTTAGGATGGTTGCTCTGTTGCTCTTCAAATTTCACAAAACAGATACTGTTCGTCAATCGGTAGCTTCTCTTCTTTTATGACCAGTTAAAGCTACAATTTTTCCTTTGAATTCTGCTTTTGCCAAATACCACAAGTGTTTGTTTTTATTATTGTTCACTTCTAAATATTTTCTTTTTTTTTTTTTTTGGTCTTTTCCTTTTTATTGGTACCAGGGATCAAACTCACGACTGCCTGCTTGCAAGGCAGGCGCTTATGCTGCTGAGCTAAATCCCCAGCTCCTAAATATTTTCTGAATTTTAGTTTTTTCCTTTGACCTATAAGTGTTTAGAAGTAGATCACTAATTTCTAAAAAGGTTGGGCTCTTTAGAAAAGGAGTTAATTGCACTGTGGTTAAAGACACACACACACACACACACACACACACACACACACACACTATCATGTTACTTCAAGTCTCTGAAACATTTTAGATTTGTTTTTGGTCTCAAAGCACAGCCATTACGAGGTGCAGTAATGCATGCCTGTAACCCCAGCATTTTAGGAGGCTGAGGCAGGAGAATTAAGAATTTGAGGTCAAGCCGGGCATGGTGGCTCACGCCTGTAATCCCAGCACTCGGGAGGCTGAGACAGGAGGATCGTTGTGAGTTCGAGACCAGCCTGGGCTACAAAGTGAGCTCAAGGCCAGCCTGAACTGCATAGCGAGATCCTGTCTCAAAAAAAGACACACACACACACACACACACACACACACACACACACACAAGAATTTGTGGATCTGAGGCCAGATCCAGCAACACAGCAAGACTCTGTCCATAAAAACACAGATAAAAGTCCCAGCTCTTATTAAATATTACCCTTATGTTCAGTGTTTATGGTCAAGTGTTTTTATAATATTCTATTTGTACCTAAAAATAATGTATAATTTTAATTGTTAGATTAAAACAGCCTGTCATTTGCCAATCATTTTGTTCAAATCTTTAGTATTTTCACTGACCTTTCTCCTTGTTCTTTAATTACTGAGAAATTCAAAACTTGTAAGATTAATTTTGTTCCTATTTGTTGTCCTGTTAATACTTGCTCAACATTTTAAAATAACATTAGGAGGATGGGGATTCAGCTCAGTGGCTTAAGTGCCTGCTTGGCAAGCACAAGGTTGTGAGTTCAATCCCTGGTTTCAAAAATAAAATAAAATAAAATATCATTAGGTGTTTTCTTATGGAGTTATACCAATTTACACTCCCATCAACATTATGTAAGACTTCATGCTTTCTCCAAAAGTGGCTGCTTTCATAATGTCTTACATTTTGCTCATTGAATAGGTACAAATGAAGTTTTCTCAGTTTATGTCTTTGTACTTTCTTTAAGGTATCATTTGGCATCTATTATTTAAAGCAGAGAAAGTGAGTGGCTATATTCTCTTGTGGTGGTGCCGTGGTGAGCCATGTTTAAGGAACTATTTCCTAGTCCCCATAAGAAAGATACTAGCTGGTATTTTGCTTAAATGTCTTAAAGTTTTGTTTTTAAATTTAAACTTAATCATTCTGAAATTGCAACATGGTAGCAGGTATACACACTCTTTTTCCCTCATTGATAGAGATTGATTCTCACTTTGCTTTTTAAATACCCCACTCCCCACTAATTTCCAATAACACTACAGTCACACATCGAAGTCCCCGTCATTTGTGCAATTATTTTTGCCTATTCAGTTTCTGCTCTATCTGTCTATTTTCCTATCCATGTCCATGGACTGTATCATTTTAACCACTATAGCTTCATACAAATTCATCATGGGAAAAAATATTTTCCTTATTCAAAAGTGCTTTGATAGTTTTTAGCTTCTTGCTTTTCTATATAAGTGACAGAAAAAATTAAATAAATAAAATTGCTGGGATTTTTAATTGTGATTACACTGTGTCTTTAAACCAATTTGTGGACAACTGATACCTTTCCAACACTAAATATAGCAGTCAGGGCTACCATTCCACTTATTTAGGTTTTCAAAAAATGTCTTTCAGGAAAGTAGTCTAATTATTTATGGCCCGCTTTGCCATATTTATTCTCAGATACTTTGTGTATCTTTGTGTTATTCAGGCAGGTCTTTTTAAAATTATTTTTGCTAATTGTTGATGGCATCTAGAAATGCATTTCACTTTCACATGCTGATCATTCATGTAGCCACAGTCCCCAACTTTCTCTCTCGTGTGTGTTTTTGTGTGCATGCACATATGCGTGTGCTACCAGGGATTGAACCCAGGCTACATCCCCAGCCCTGTTCATTTTCTGAGACGGTGAGTTTCCCTGGATGATGCTAAACTTGGGATCCTGCTGCCTCAGCCTCCCAAATCCTGGAGATTACCGGCAGGTACCACCATGCTTGACTCTTTTTATTGCTCTGAATCCTGTTTTCAGTAGATTGTTTACTTTCTCTAAGCACATAATCACACCATAACAAATGTTTTATTTTCTTTTTTCTATCCTCTAGTGCACTGTGTAGAGAGAGTAATAGTGGCATGCTTATTCTTCTGACAGTTTACAAAGATGTTTTTGATAGTTCCATTTTTTTTTTTTTGTCTTTTCCTTTTTTATCGGTACCGGGGATCGAACTCACAACCACACACTTGCAAGGCAGGCGCTTATGCCGCTGAGCTAAAATCCCCATATTTGAGGTACGCTTTTTTCCTTTTTCTTATTTTAATTTTTTAGTGATTTTATAGAAGCATGTTCTATTCCTATTTTCCTTGAGTTTTTTTTTTAAGAATGAACAAGGAATTTTGTTTTCTAACTTAATAAAGATGATCAAATTGTGTTTCTTCTTTCAAATTTTTCCTTTGCTTTCGTATCTTCAACTCCTTGCCTCTTTGCTACATTTACTGTTATCTTAGAGCAACCTTTCACTTTACTGTCTCTTAACTTTCTGATTTCTTCCTTAATCTAGTTATAAACTGTTTATCAATTTTTTTCGTACTGGGAATTGAACTCACAACCTCATGCTTGCCAAACAGACACTTACACCGCTGAGCTAAATCCCCGGCACCCAATTTACTTTTTACTTTTAGAGTTATAGTTTAGTTTTTCCAAATCCTGACCCTTTTTATACAGTCATGCAATTTGTTAAGATAAGGTCATATACTTTTTTCCTGCAATATTTAATATCTTGGCATTCATATTCTGTGTTTTATCTATCAACACGTGAGACTCTTAATGAACCTAAATATGTTGCTTGTTATTTCTTCTTTCTTGTATTTCTGGTAAAAGAAATATTTAGATGGGGAAAAGGAACCATGCTAGATATTCCAGGGAAAATGTAATATGATAATTGTATTGTACAGTAGGCCTGAAGGAAAAGAAGGGAGGGGGGAGAGGAAGAAGAAAGTGGAGAAGGAAGAGGAGGAGGAAGAGGAGAGGGAGAAAGGTGATATTAACTAGCGATTATTGACTGCTGGAAGCCAATCTTATTCCTACGACTTGAAAAGTTAAGTTGTATTATGTGGATCCCACACATACGATAGATACTGCGTGCTAGACTGTTCTGATTACCATTGATGCTACAAAGCACACCATAAAACCCATGTACTCCCAGCTGATTCTGGAAGAGTCTGGGTCTCCATGATCCCGCTGACGTTGCTGAACTTGCTGAGGACACTTATGGGGCCTGAGGGCCTCTTCACCCCATCCTGTCACCCACTGTGCTACAGTTGCCATAGACTTCAGTGATTTTCAGTGTCCTGTGACTGCCAGAACCTAACCAAAAAGAAATGACATGTCTCTCCTCTCCCTCTCTAATCTCTATTTTTTCAGCTTTGGTAGATCCTGGCCAGAAGTTTAGAAACAGGAAGTTTAGAAAACACAGTTTTCAGATTTGCAATACAAGAATAGCACAGAAGTATAAAAGTGTTGCTGACTGCCTAACAGACCAAAAGCCAATTTGGATTCCTCACAATGAGCTCTTTTTTTTTTTTTTTTTTTTAACATGAAAACCCAACTTTATTGAACATAGGAATGGATGAATTTTCAAATTAATTACTTTTGCTTTATGGTTATTAGTTTTGCAAACTATGTGATTCATGGTAGAACTTATTAACTGGTACTATATAAAGATACTTGTCTATTCTTAATTCTATACTCAAAAAATTTAGTCAAATCTAGGTAGAAACATTTGTGATTGGTTTGTTAGCACACAGTAATCTCTGGTATATGCATTACTTAAGCTGGCAATGGGGATCATCCAATCTACAACAAATTTGAAACAGAGGCATAAATTTGAGTTTTATACAAATATTGTTTTATTCTTATATTAGTGGGAGCTAACATCTGTAACTTATAGGCTAGCAATTACCTTTGTATTCTACCTCCCAGCTGAACAAAAATATACATAATGTTTTCATTTAGTAAGATTTGCTTTTTATATTTCAATGAGAATGCCATATAACCCTTTCTTAAACAAATGATCAAGGTACTAATAAAACCATCTTTGGAGGAAACGTTTATTATACATATTTTATTTAAATAAATCCTCCAAAAGAAATGTAAAATTCATTGCCTGTACTTTGAAAGTTTCATAGTTATCTGTCACATTTGTATGTGTAGCTCACCAACATTGTCTTATTGCGAGTATTCGTGTGTCACGGTTCTCAAAAGCGCTTGAAAGTCTCCAAGTTCTATGTCTCCTTTGACTTGCTTCCCTCTTGACGTCATCCTGGCTTTATTAATGGTTTGCTTCATACTGTCATTTCCAGCTTCATGACTTTCCCTGAGAATATTCATTGATCCCTCACTAGACGTCTTTCAGCATCACAGGATGCCTTTCTATCACCTTGTGCACTTTTCCAACATGAGTCCAGGACACCCACCGTGTGCTTTCCGCTTTCTATTTAAGAGCTCTGTCAGTCTTGATTTTTTTGGAATCGTCTTCCACAGAGATGGGTTTCAAGAGGTTGTTCACAGTCATAGAGCAGTCCTTGCCATTTAGATCTTTTACTAAAAAATCAAATGAAACCCACTTTCACATTCTGAGTGGGAACTTGGTGAACTCCAGCTAGGGTAATGTAGATTTTTCACAAATGTACCTGACTGATTCCATCCGTAATTACTGATTTTCACTGTATATCCTGAATATCCTGGTGCAGTAGGAGCAAGAACAGCACCTGTTTTTTTTTTTCTTTTTATTGCTACCAAGTTCTAGTTTCTTTTGTGATTTTCATTGCATCTTTATTCTTTATTTCTCTTTCAATTTGGATTTTTCAGCTATCTTCCAGCAACACTTTTATGTCTTCTAGATCATTTTGCAGCTCCTCCAAAGCTGCCGCCATGGTCAGGCTGGGTCAGATCAAAGGTCCGAGCTGCCTGCTGCACGCAAGGACAACAACCATACAATGCAACCCGCCCTCCTCGTGAGCAGCCCTGGAACCTCTGCCAGGCTGCCGCCCTTGCATGAGCTTTGAGTGACTAAAATCACAGCTGATTAGACCAAGGTTATAGCTCAGTGGCATTAGCACCTGCCTGGCAAGCACACAGCTCCGAGTTCATTCCTGGTACCGAAAAGAAAAAAAAATCATAGTTGATTAAACAGCCTTTATTTTAGATTGTCTGACAGCATTGAGATGTTTTTCCTTAAAGATGCGCTTTTGTGATAGACAACGGCAGTGGAGTTGTATTCAAGAATCTTTTTGAGGACCTTTGGGAAAACTTCACAAGTCCATCTAACTCTGATCTGAGCATATTTTCATGTTATTTGCCTTCATACTATTTGTGTGTGTGTAAGTGTGCATGTGTGTGCGCACATGTGCGTGTGCCTGTGCACTTACCTTTCCTGGTTCTGTATCAGCAAACTGGCTCCGTGTATCTCACTTCCTGTCCCTTGCTGTTTCCCCATTTCCACATCTCTAAATCCATAGCCAGTAACCTCAAACTGCCACGTTTTGTGTACCTAATAAATTGTTTTACATTTTCAGTCCTTAATTTAAAATAGCAGATGAACAGATGACATTATATTTTTTCTACTTACTAAACCAAGTTTATTTTACATGTGGGACCACACTTGAATTTCCTCCTAAAAATAGGATAAGAAACGATTCCTGTCTTCTGATGTGTAAACACTCCAGTCCTAGGAACTTCACTGGAAGCGGTATAAATAAATTTCATGAACTGCAATACAAAAATGCTCTCGATTCATTCTGGATCTGCCTTTGCTGTCCACATCTTTTCATCTGGGTTGAACCCAGCCCTATTCATTCGGTATGGAATTTGGTTAGATCTTAAGTTGAAATAGGGAGGAAAAAGGTAGAGCCCTAGACTTTACAGCTATAGTCCACACCATGTGTCTTTTTAACAATATGCCTGTATTAAGAAAAGGCTTGGAAGATGTCATGGTTTATGTTTGTGTCCCCCAGGCCTCATGAGTTTGCACTGTTCATATATGATGGCTCATTGTCTAGTGCTTGGATTGATGGTGTCAGTGCTCCACCCACATAGGGGTGGAGCCAGGATGTGATGTAATGGCAGGAAGAAGGTGTGTCTTGCTCTTTGCTGGCTCGAGCTTGCTGTTTGCAGCCACCATGAACTGTGGCCCAGCCATGCCCGCCTGTCTTGGAGCCAACTGAGTGTGGACTGAAACCTCCAAAAACTGTAAGAAATAAACCTTTCCTTCCCAACTTTGGGCTTCAGGTATTTTGTCTCAGTGACGAGTGAAAAGTAACTAAGACAGAAGAAAACTCACAATTTCTGAAAAAGCACAGACCTGGGAATTGAGTATAGTTCAGCAATAGTCCTTAGAGTCAAATCTGGCCTTGAAAGTGGTTTGCAAATTACAGTAATCCAGGCATATCTGTGTTTAGAGCAGCACAGCTCAGATTAGCTAAGTCTTGGGAGCAGCCTGTATGCACATCAACATAATAAAGAAAATGTGGTATTTACATATAATGGGTTACTACTGTGCCATCAGAAAGGCAAACTTGAGTCACTTGTAGGAAAATGGATGCACCTTGAGAGCACAATGCTAAGTGAAATAAATCAGACACACAAACTTAAATTTGTCACATGGCTTCTTTTATATGAGAAACACAGAGTATAGACAGTTTAAAGACCAAAAATGGATGACGGGAAACAAAGAATGTGTCGTATTTCAAATACTACATGTATACTAATAAGGGAAAGAAGTCCTCATATTACATGCTGCCCAGCTTTAACTTCATTTGTCTACAAAGCAGGAAAGCATTCACACCAATTTCCTTCTTCAGTTAGTTCTAAGATTCTTACATTTCCTTAGAAACTAGAATCAGAATTTCATAACACTTCAAAACCACCTAGTCCAACTGTCTTAATTTGTGACTGAAAATATTAATGACATAATGGACTCATTCCGAGTCAGGGAATCAGTTAGTGGCAAAGCCAGAGAGAGGGCATTACTCTTTCTATGAGCTGTTTACCACTTGTTGGTGCCCTGTAGAGATTGGATGTATGAGAATACATAAAAATATTCCATGAAAGTCACAATGGGAAAAATAGCATAAATATTTGAGGGAGAGTCTTACAGAATGACAGCATTCCACCAACTACTCGATAGTTTAACTAGCTACCTTAGTCGAACTAAAGATGGAACCAGGTATGGTGGTGGTGCATGCCTGTAATCCTAATACTTGCAGGACCAAGACAGGAGGATTGCCATGAGTTCAAGGCCAGCCTGGGCTACATAGTGAGACCCTGTCTCAAATAACCAAAAAAAATGAGTAGACTATTCAGGCAGCACGTCATCATCACACTCAACCTGGTGTGAACTAGAAAAATATGTTTTCCCCAGACTGATGCAACTTCTCAAGATTAAAAACTGTTTCCTCCAGGTGTGTGCAGGCCAGTGCCCATCTACAATGTGGCAAGAAGAGACAAGACCATCTTCATTCCCCACTTATCCTTTGGCTGAGCACCCTCACGTATTTACCAGGAGATTATTACACGTGCATGGCAGGAACACTTTTTTTATTATATACAGCTAATTAGACAGAAACATTATAGGCAGTTAGACAGGTCTAGGGGAATCAGCACAGAAGATAAGAACACATTTCAACTGTGGCTGGAGGTACATTCATTGAAGGCCAGGCCTCAAGATAGAGATAGAATGACCAGGCCCACATGGCCCCCCAAGGATAAACAATACGCTATAATTTGTATCAGCTGGTCCAAAAACGTCTAGCTAGACATCAGTCACTCCAGTGGGTGACCAGGATCTCCTAACTCATCTCTTCCAAAACAGGCCCTTAGTCTTTCCGTGTACACTTGCTCCGTGACCTGCTTCACCACTGGATCAACATTACCTACCATTGCTTGTAATCTTATTGATCCTAGTGTTATCCCAGGTCGTACCTGCCTTGTGATTTTGTACTTACCTCATGATTGTGCTCTATAAAACTTACTCTAAAAAGTTGGTTCATTGGCAGTCCACTTTTGGGGTTTCCTTCTGTCTCACTTAGGAGCTGTCATTCCCTTAATAAAATATCTTGCTCTTGATCTCTGTTCTTCCTTAGAATTCATTCACTGATTTTGGGGGAACATGAACTCAGTGTATCTGACATCTAGCAGGTTGGGAGTTATATCTATTTTCTCTGTATTGTTTGGGGGGACCCCCATCACTTTGATAAGCAACATGGGGTGAGGTTGAGCAGTCAATCAGTGATAAATAATCTCAAGATTGCCTCTCCCTCGAGGGTGACTGCTTATCTGAGCGAGGAACAAAGTTTGGGGCTATGGTAAAGGGAAGATGGGGCCACTGGAGGGTCTTCCACGCCTCCTTTAGCTTCCTCCGTCCCTGAGAGCCTGCAGTTTGGGGAGTGGGTGGTTCTAGGTTAGAACATGGTTTCCCAGTGGGAATTCTGTAATTCCTCTGAAAAACTCTGCTGGGACACAGGTCAAAGAAGTGCTCTGGCATTTTTTCTGGGACTAATACTTGATTTCTGAGTTGTATCACATACTTGCTTTCTTTTCATTTTCTAGGTAAAAGACTGAATTTTTGGTCAAGTGATGAAGTGAATCTCATTTGCTTTTGCAATACTGGGGATCGAACCCAGGTCCTTTGCTGATCTACATTCCCTACCCCAGGAGGGATAAATTTTGAGACAGAGTCTTGCTATACCAATAAGTTGCCCAGAGTAGGCTCAACTTGAGATTCTCCTGCCCTGACTTCCCAGAGTGCCAGGATCTGAGGTTTGTATACCCTGCCTGCTTTGGACTTACCAGCTTTAAAAGATGCCAAGATTCCTGTTTCTCCTCCTCTTTGCTCTGTTACAGGACTAAAGGGTCAGCAGAGGCGGGTTGAGAGGCTGGCACACACAGTAAGCGTACAATCACTTCATCTTCCACTCTACCTCAGCCAGGGCAGACATCTGCTGCTGGCAGCCCACTGCATCTGTGCACACTGTAGCTCTCAGGACCCAGAGGAGCTGGCACCTGAGACATGGCTGGGGAAGGGGTCCTATCTGAAGTTCAGTTTGTTTCTTGGCTGCCACAATTCTCCCTACCTTAGGGGCCCGGCAAACTAGTGTCCCTGTAGACTAGAGAGCTCCGATTTATTTCTGAGGAGGAAGGCCAATTGAGGGGTTAAGAATGCATGTAACTACAGAGACCCTTAGATTTGAACCTCTGGCCCAAAAATTTGTGAAGCATAAAAGTCAGCTCCTGTTTACCTTAAGTGTAAAACTAAGGGTATTACTAATTTTTTTTTTTTTTTTTTTTTTTTTTTTGTCTTTTTCGTTTTTATCGGTACCAGGGATCGAACTCACGACTGCCTGCTTGCAATCCCCAGCCGGGTATTACTAATTTTTATCTCAATGTTTAAATATGAGAATTTCCTGGAAAAAAATAGGTATTGACTATTATTATTAGAGTATCGGCCTGCTCAATTGTCCCTGAGATGGTCTTTGAAGAAAAAAAAAAAACCTCAGAAGTGGCAGGAGAGGCCAATGCCTGGCAGTCTCTGGGCCCTTAGTGTCGAGGATTAACAGTGAGTGCTCCCAGAAACGAGGAACTTGGGGGCAGCCCAAGAGAGGAGTCTAGGAACAGATACATAAAACAAAGATCACATACCTTATCATGGCTGGCGTAGTGGTACACACTTGTAGTCTAGGTAAGGCTGAGGCAGGGGAATCACCACAAATTCCAGGCCATTCTAGGCTACAGATTGGAACCCTGACTCAAAAATAAAGCTCCCCTCCCCCAAACAATGAGCAAAACAAAACAAAACCACCCCATGGTGAACAGAAACTCTGAACTAAGGTTAGGCAGGGAATCCAGACAATGCATTCAAGGTAGGCCACTGTGATAGCTCGGACCCCGGAATAAAACCCAAGGAAGCAAGAAATTAAAATTTGGGGAGCAAAGGCTTTATTTTAGGCCAGGCCTGGCGTCACAGTCTCCAGGAGCCAATTTGGAGACTGCGCACCTCACAACAAAAGGCAGTGACTTATAAAGCGAAAAACCACAGGAATGTTAAGGCTATTGACACAATTACACAATTAGGTTGTAGCTGGCAGCTGGACTTTACAAAACTCTCTGTAATGTCCTGAAGTTAATCTTTATCTTTAAAGAACAGCAACACAATTTTTGTGAAGAATAGTACAATCTAATACAATTAACACAATTTGTGACAGGCCACCGGGTAGGGAAGGGGGTTGTCAGGAGCTATTTCTTCAGGCCTTTGTTTTATGGCCTTTCGGGAAGTTAAAACTTAACCTAGTTAGATGTGAAGGGGGAAGGGGAGGGGAAACAGCAGGCGGCGCTTATACAGAACAGGCTTCACAGCGTGATAGTTACGGGAGCTTAGGTTATAGCAGCCACACCCATCCTCTGGCAAGACTAGTCGAGGCTAGGAAACGCTAGGCACACACAACAGCTCCAAAGACTATAAAGCTTGGTGGGGGGGGGGGGAAGACCACAACACACAACCCAAAGAGGAAGAGATGGAACTATTACCATGGGTTTGAGATCAAGCATCTTGTCTACCGTTTTCTTGTACCGGGACAACTACAGGTGCTGACCATATACAAGCAAGAGAGGAAGGACAGAGCGGCATCTAATCAAGATCCGAGACAATTTGCAGTCCTCCCGCCTTGGTCCGGGCTCAAGCAGCCAATCTCAGATTCGCCCTGGGCACACCTCAAACCACCTCCGTAATCTACGCAGCCGGACCTCCAGGCGCCCAGCAGCGGTGCCGGGCGAGGGCGCTGTGCTTCTCCTGGACGCCACAGTCGCGGCACAGAAATCGGGCCACCGCCAGGGCACAGGCGAACAAACGCGCCCTCCTCGGGCGGAGACCCCGCCACGCGGAGGCCGCAGGGAGGGTCGGGGGTCGGCCGCGTCCCCGCAGAGCTCGCTCCCCGGCGCGGGCGCGGCAGGGCGCGCTCCCGCTCCCCGCTCCCCGCGCGCTCCCGCCTGCGCCCGCGCCCCGCCGCCCGCGCCGGCGCTCCTGCAGAGGGAGCTGTGCCCGGCAGCCGGCTCCGCTCGGCCAGCCCGCTCCCTCTTGCCGCCGTTGGGCCCGCCCGCCGGGGAGGGGCTCGAGTCTCGCCGACAGCTGCTTCCTGCCGGGCGCACATCCTCGCGTGGAGGCCGCAGCCGGTCGTGCACCCCGGTGGCCGAGCGCCGTCCGCCCCCCGCGCCTCGCCTCGCCTCGCCCCGCGGCCAGCCCAGCCCAGCCCAGCCCAGCCGGCCCGGCCCAGCGCGCCCGCGCCCGCAGCCCCTACCTACCATGCTGTCTTTCCAGTACCCCGACGTGTTCCGCGACGAGACCTCCGTGAGTCCCCCGCCGCGCCCTGCGCCCCGCGCCCTCCCCTCCCCCGGCCTTTGTTTGCGGGAACCGGGCGGCAGCGCGGGGCTCCTCCCGCTGCGGGGTCGGGGCGGCCCCAGTCCTGCGACCAGCACCGCCTCGGAGCTTCCTAGAGTCCGTGGGGATCAGGGACAGACGCCCGGGTAGGCGCGGGCGCCCCTAGGGGGCCCGGCGACAGCAGGTGTCACGGCGTTTTGACGGAGGAGCCTGTCGGCTTAAATATGGTGGTAGGCGAGAGTGCACGCTGGTGTGCTTCCTGGGGTAGCGGGAGATGATGCAAGATTGGCAGCCGAAGCAAACTTTTAGAACTAAGAATTGTGAAGCCCCGAGAGTGGGAGCTCATTCATTCGTTTTAAGCCTGCACTGCCCCCGCCTGAGGGCCGGGCGTTGGTTGCTAAGGGGCTGCAGAGGTGGGGACAAAGTGGTGGGAAAGGCGCACACGGGCGTTGTGTGGCCAGGCTGATGCGAGTTCTCTAAGAAAAGGAGTTGAGACCGAGGGAGAGGTAATGGCCTTTTTCAGAGTAAGTTTTGTCTAGTGGGAGTTGGCCATTTAAAGCCGTAGAAGAGCTCGAGGTAAATGTTAAGATCCAGTGAGTGAAATTCTGGGTAAACATCATTCTTGTGTGCCTAAAAATTAGCTTGGCATTGTAAGAGCGGGATTGAATCCAAACTCTGGGGTCATGATTCTTTCAGTACATTTCTTAGATTACTTAAGATAGAATTAGGGTCAAAGTATTTTTGTGTGATGGTTACCTCCTCCCCCCTTTGCAATGAACTTATTTATACCAGGAAGTCTGTACCCTGAGCTCAGTATATCCCACATTGGGATTAAGGGTGCCCAGGTGTCAAAGGACATTTTGTTGAAACTTCCAAGTGGCCTTGAGGCATTTGTGGTTTCTTGACCAGTGGCCCTCAGATAACCATGTTCCCCAGGCTGTTAGGCTACCTGCTTATTACATTTTCCCCTAATAGTCCAAGAAGCACTTCCTGTGGTCCCAAGGGATGTTTCCCTTGTGTCGGGGGAGCAGAGGGGTCCTGCTAGAGTGGGAGGGGATGATTAAGTGAGAAGACCCCAGTGCTAGTTCTGGCATTGTCACTTCTTGGCCCAGTGCCTTTGGGCAGATCTCTTCCGTATTACTGGCCTTGTCTTTTTCCATCTCACATCTGGACGTCAGGGCTGACCATAGGGTAAACTTGAAGCAACCATTTACGTCAGAGGCAGTTTCTGCAGACCTTAGGACCAACGAGACACGTCACTGTCTTGCTTCTGGTTCTTGACACTTGTTTTGGTAAATAAAAATTACAAAGCATTGCACTGTGGTTTGATAAGGACATTAAAAATAATTTTTTTAAAAGTTTGTCCTGGTTTGTCCCCACTCTGGGTACCATTCCCTTGTAGTTCCTTTTTATTTAACAGTATCTGAATGGGTAGGGATTTTATGGAGATGTGTGAAGGTTACAAATCATGAACTCAGAAGGGTGTAGTTTGTATTTTAATGCCCTTCAGTGTCTTCTCATCCAGAGAGCTCAGGATAAGCCCAAGCTTCACGAGGGAGGGAGGGCATTAGTTTATGTCCAACCCGAATGCCCCCCTGCATTTACACTGCCCTTCATAGCCTACACACCATATCTTCCTGCAGCAAGGTTGTGGTTACTAATTAGTAGGTTTGACAGGCATTTGCTTAAATTGTAGCCTTCGGTTTGGAAGGTGGGTTTGTTTCTCACTGGTGTGGGCTGGAGATTACTATAGCTGTCTCTTTCCCTGGAGCATCTTTCAGCCCCATGTTGGAGCATGAAAGCTTTTTTGGTAGAATCTGCTTTTTTGGCTAGAATTTGGAAAGGGTGGCTCATAGGGTTAGTAGTGCAGTTGACTGTTCTCAGTGCTACATCAGTAAATTCAAGCCTGCTTCTGGGGGCTCATACCCGACTGAAAGGTGCAGGATGAAAGAACACGGAAGAGAATAGGACTGATTTCCATTAGAAGGAGATAATTTGGTAATTGAGCCTGGAGACGCCAGTCAGATAAGGAAGAAAGGACATTCCTGACCACAAGACTAAGTTAAAGCCATAGTTACACAGGTTTGGTCCTTTGTGGGAGGTGGGATGGTACGAACCGTGGGTGAGGTCTGATGAGTCCTGCCTGCTCTGTGTCTGAGACTACTCTTTCTCCTGAAGGCAGAGGGCAAACTGTTGAATGGGACAGTTTTACATAAAATATGAAACAGGATTAAGTAATACAGTGTATCAGAGTCTCTCTTAAAGCCTCCTGAATTGAGGAATGGTTTGCAAACTTGGAAGAGTAAAATCCGTGTGAGTGGCACTTAAATTGTGTAGCAAGGAAACGGACCTTGGGACCACAGGATTGCCCTAAAGAATCAGTTTCTTGTCCTGCTTAAGGATGTCTGTTCACTAACGGATCTCAGATGGTACCAGTTCAAGGAAGACTGGGCTGCTGTTTCCTAGGTTGTAGTGAACATTGATCAGGAGGTCCCTACACCGGGTTCTGAGATGGAGTCCACCCACTGTCTTACACGGACATGGCTCCTTAGCTGGGGTAGAGCAGGGGGTTAGGTCCACAGGCTCTGCGTTAGCTACAGGTGCCTGGCAGCCCTCTTACCTGTTACTCTCAGACCTTTAAGGGCTTTAGCTCTCCAGATTCAGTTTCCTTACCTGGAACATGAGTCAGTAATAACCTCACAGCGATCTTAAATGAGTTAGCGTGGATGAAATCTATGGCACAATGTTTAACCCATACTTTCTGCAGAAGTAGTAAATCTGTCAGCCTTTACCTTTTTAATCCTCTCGGAATTACACTGTGTAATCTGTAAAATAGGAGAATCAGCCACCCTGCTACGAGGTGGTAGATACTCAACTATTTGTCACTTTGGGTGTAGCACTTGATAACACATTCACTAAATGGCAGAGTTGGTGTGGTTTCTGGTGAGCCTTTTCTAACCAGCGGGGTATGGACCAGGCCGTTGTTAGGGTGTCTGTCGTGTGCCTTCCATGGGCATGTGGCCCAGTCTCATGCCTTTGCTCCTCAGAATGCTGCTTTGGAAGATCGTTTGCAACTTTACATTTGTCTAATTTTGTATAGTCAAGGAAAAGACAGTTGTTATTGTAAGTCTGTTTTATGACCACATCAAGCTAGGTGAAGTGTGAAAGACTTTTAGAAGAGAGGAAAAGTTTTCACTCAGTGGTGACCAGCTGAAGCCTGAAAATTGGTGATTTTATGAGGACCCATCAGGAGAGACTTTAGTCAGGTTAAGTCTCTTGTTCTTGTCGGTTAACTGATGAAGACAGTTCCAGAGCATTCCGTCTCACCTGCCTATTCATCTGGTTGTGCATTTCCTGGTTCTCTGACCCAGCATCAGACAGGACAGACAGAAAACCTGGTCTTGACTGTGAGTCTGGAACTTCTGGTGACACAAGATGCATGTTCAAATGCTGCTTTTCCAGGGGCGTGTCATTTCCTTAAAGAGCAGCTCTGAGTATTCCAGTATTTTAGAACAAAGCAAGAAGGAATAATATTAAAAATTCACCTGAGAGACAAATAGTTTTCCAGATAGTCCATGTACAAGGAAACCATAACCAGACGGTTAGACTGTTTTCACAGCCTTGACTGGGAAGACATTGTGCATGGTTTCATTTAGTGGAAATTAATCTTGATCATGTGAGGTCGAGAAGTTTCTTAGTGGTTTCTTTTGGGTAATTTCTGTCGGCTTACTCACCTAAAGTGGTGGTGAGAGAGGGGACCCATGTCCTTCCATGTCTGTCAACTCCTTCCTGGAGCAATGTGTAACAATGTGTATTTCTTCAAATAGCAGCATATCTACATGTGGGGTGCTTTTGCACCTCCTTGTTAGGAGCAGTACAAGAAGGCATTCCCAGTGGTATATAGACAGGAAAAGGCTTTAGTGTAAAATGTTTTCGTGACATGTAAGTCAGCTTACTTTGAGCTGGTCACAGTATCATATTGCGTATCAGCTAACTTTTTTTTTCAGTTTAGACTTAAAAACAATACAAATCTTGTTATTCTGTCGAAGGGACACTTGGAATCGTGGGCAGACTGAGCAAGCTCAGGGACGTAAGTCCACGTGCAGTGGGCCCCCACGGCCGCCTTGCTGGCCTGCCCACTGCTTTGTGCCTTCTGAGCCGGGCCCTCACAGAACCTTTCTGAGTTTCTTTAGCACAGTGGCAGCCCTTTGTTTGGTGTTGTACAGACAGAGCCCTTTTCCATGCTGACCTTTCATCTGTCTCCCTGTCCAGCTAAAACATTCTTTTCAGGAAGAACAGCCTGACACCTTTGAGAACCTGCCAGTTTTGGTTCTTGTAGTAATTTGGGCAGACATGTTGCCAATGAACCAATTAGTATTTTTGTCTGTCCCTTCCCTATTTCCCAGTTACATTCAGAAAATACTAAGCTTAGTTGGGTTTTGGCATTAATTAGCTCACATTAATTACTGCATTTTGTCTTTTGCAGGTACTAGATTATCATGGGCATAAAATTTGTGACCCTTATGCTTGGCTTGAAGACCCAGACAGTGAACAGACAAAGGTAACTTGGGCTCATAATCAAAGATAAACAACCTTAATAGTCTGCACCAAATTCTAGAGAATAGTGACTAGAGCTTTTTCTTCCTGCTGTTTCCCTGCATTTTGTGTTACTGGATAGAATGTATATTTGTTGTTATTGCCTCTTGTTGTCAAAAGATTCATGAGAAAAAAAACCACAAAAGTGTGTGTTGGTTTCCAGAAAAAAAATCAAATTCCTGCGTAACATTTATGGTTTGTAGTAACACCAGAGAACCAGATATTTGAAAGCATTGAAAGGAAAGGAAGAAAGAAAATTGCTTTTGCTATAGCAAAGTGCTATGAAGGACAGTCTGCCCATTATACTTTTTTCCCCAGAAAAAAGAAAATCTCATGGGGCTTGGTGGCAATTTGGGAGACTGAGGCAGGAGGATCACCATGAGTTTGAGGCCAGCCTAGATTGCATAAGCGAGTTCAAGGCCAGCCTGTACTACATAGTGAGTCCCTGTCTCAAAAAATAAAGAAAACAAAGAAAATCTAATATATTGAACAAGTATCAGGCCTTAAAAACTGAATGCCTTTACTGGTTATTTATTGATTTTAACCTAACAGGTAAAAATTACATTATAAATATATATAAAATAAGTTATAAATATGTATAAAACATTTTATATTTTATACAGAGAGGGAGGTAGAGGGGTAATTTTTCTGTTCTGTTTAAAAACATAAAGCTTTCTATTCTTCTGGAAGCATGTAGTATTTCAAGAGCTCAGCAAGCTGCCCCTAAGTGCTGTGTCCGATGGCCATTTTTCCCTCTTTTCAGTGTATCTTATCATTTCTCTTTACATGGTTAATTAAAAAACTGGGAAGGGGAGTAGTGCTCCTTAAATTCATCTCAAGTTCTTTCACTTTTGTTTATAAGCACTAATTTTAGTTTACTCTCCACTCTACGTATATGAGCTTCTTTGGAATCTTAGTATATTTGCTATTTGAAAAAAGACAAAATCAGACGCTCTCCAGGTAGTCTCACAGGTCAGCCTCCAAAAGGCTGTGCCTTCACTCCTCAGTATCTTGTAGACCTTTATCTCCATCCACACCAGTCTCCTTGCAGAATTCAGAGTTCCAGGGTTGTTCAGATTTGCCATGTGCCTGGCTGGGGGACTGGAAAATCCGCCTTGACCAGGAAAGGAGTAGGGTGACTAGCTTAGCCAGGGCGTGGAGAAGTGTGACGAGGAGGAGGTCGAGGCAGGAGGATGTTCCTCCTACTGGAGAAGAACTCCTGGCCATTCCTGCCTTCAGAGCTGCCTCCTGGCTTACCTGCTCTCCTGTTAGTCATCCGCACCTGTCCAGCTCAACCAGTATCTCCTCCTCCATCCATTGTGGAAGCTTTTTATGGTCTGTGTTCCCTGAGTAGGCACCTCTGTTGCGATTTGCTAATGATCTGCCCTTCTAGCTATAATCCTACATTCTTTCTTTTTACCCAGTTCCCTTCCAGAAAGCCAGAGACTTCATGGGTGAGAATGTTTGAGATTTGGGTTCCGTTTTTCTTTGAAGAAGCATTGGGTTTTAGAAGTAAATGGTTAGAAACTCCAAAGGGAGGAGCAGATGGGTATCTTTGGGGGTAGCAAAGGCTCTGGCTCTGCAGATAAGGTGAACAGCAGCGGGACAGGTATAAAGTTGTCTCTTTACCCTCACTGGGCACAGATGACCGTCATAGTCCGGCAGAGGGCTGAGCTACGACCAAGAGGTTGAACTGGGAAAAGAAGGGGCGTAAGCACGTGGTGTCCTGTAGTGGGCAGGACCTACCTGGAAAGAAATTGAACCTACCTTGAACTGCTTGAAAGATCACTCAAAGACATGATGATTTCTTGCCTGTGCTAATGATAGAGTGACTCAGCACTGTCACAGCAACCCAGATTTAGTTTACATGTTGATAGACATACACTCTGCTATTTTCTTGGTTGGTAATGACAGGTCTCATTGATTATAAGCGACTTATTAATGGGTAGTTAGCTTCTAATTAGTAGATGAAATTTTGTTAGTGATCTCACAATAGCCCTGATACAAGCTAATAACCCGAGAGGTACACTGTTTGCACAGTATACATTTATTATTGGATGTACTCTGTCTCCTTAAATTCTTAAACTGTGAAGTAGATGTTTTTATTTTTTCCCTTTACAGAGGAAGACATTGAGGTACTAAGTGAGTAACTTGCCCAAGCTCATGTATCTGGGAAGTGTGTACCCATGACTGGAAGCCAAGTAGCCCAGAAATTATTTCTGGGTTTATACTACGAAACAGAAGTAGGAGCCGGGTCCAATGTGTGTTTGTAAACCTGCTGCTGGGGAGGCTGGGGTAGGTGGATCCCAAGTTCAGGGCTAGTCTGGGCAACTTTGGCAGAAAATTAAATAAATTATTTGCCTCAAAAATAAATAAGAGCGAAAAGACTGAATTGTGATAGCCTTGGGTGTACAGACTACAGGGTGTATTTGTGTCTGCCTCTGTTCCCTTGGCCACCCGAGGCTGATGTGTTCCGCTGCCGTGCCGTGGGTGTTGAGGTGCATAGCTTGTACCTTCCCCCTTCACCTGCCATGTTATCTGTCTTCCGCTCCTCTAAACAAGCTTGTGATGGGAGCTACTGCATCAGCTGGGCTTGAATGGGTTAAATTTCATTCTCATATCAAAAAGTTAGGGCGTTTTTTTTTTTTTTCGGTGGGAGGGAGTGCAAGAGGGTGCCAGGGATACAAAAGGCCTGGTGCAGGCTTCGCAGGTGCTCTTCCACCGAGCCACACCTTCAGCCCGCCAAGATTTTTCTTTTCTTTTCTTTTGGAGACAGGGTCTTGCTGTGTCGCTAGCCGTGAACTTACTCTGTAGCCCAGGCTGGCCTCAAACTCCTGGCGATTCTTGTGCCCTCAGAGTCCTCTGAGTGCCGAGATCGTAGGCACGTGCCACCGTGCCCAGCATAAAGTGTATTTTCCTAATGAGCAGAAAAGCAGCACAAATGGTTTTCTAGTCATGATCATAAAAGCGTATCCACAGAAGTATATTAACCAACCTTGGTAAATACAGAAGAATGCTTTATAGATTCCAAAACTAAAAGCTGTTTGTTACATTTTCATTATTAAGCATCCAGAAGCGAGAAACCTTTGTAGCTCTTTTATTCAGAATTTAGAAATGCTATAGGTAAGTCTTTGATTTAATCTAGTATCTAATCTAGCTTATCCAGTTTTGATAGTGCCTGGTATTTAAGGCTGTGTCTTGTATCAAAGAATATCAGAGCAGACTTGTAACTTCAGAAGTTCTCAAAAACATAGGCTGGAGTGGGGAAAGGAGAACCTGGGTGAATTCCTTCAAGTCGTCAGGGCCCACACAGCGCTATTTATAGCAGATAGTCCAGAATGTAGATCCCACATAATTCCATTGATTTCTCTGAACCAGATCTAATCCTGATGGGGGAATTTAATGGGTGTTTTGTAAAGAAAAAGCAGTAAACCAAGCTCTGCTTGATAAATACATAGTGTACTTTGGCAGCACATATACCAAAATTGGAAGGATAAAGAGATTAATGTGACCCTTCTGCAGGATGCCATGGAAAATTTGTGCAGTGTTCTATATTGTTTAAAAAAAGGTGCACACATCAGAAGAAATCACCAACAGAGAAATCACCCACGGGTTGGGAAAAGATTTTTGCCAACTATCCCTTAGACAAAGGACTTCTATCTGAAAGGTATAAAGAATTGAAAAAGATTAGGACCCTCATATTCAAAGACCCAATCCAAAAATGGGCATCTGAGATGAATACACAATTCTCAGATGAAGAAAAGTAAATGGTAGGCTGGGGATAGAGTTCAGTGGCACAGGGCTTACCAGGCAAGCGGGAGGTCCTGAGTGCATTTCCCGGTAGTCACACACAAAAAATGCAAATAGCATAACTACATGAAAAATATTCAATATCACCGGTCATTTGAGAAATGCAAATTAAAAGAATACTGAGATTCCATCTCACTCCACAAAGAATAGCTAACATCTAGAAATCAACTAATAACAAATGCTGGCGGGGCCGTGCAAAAAAGGAACCCTTCTCCACTGTTGGTGGGAGTGTAAAGTGGTACAAACATTGTGGGAATCAGTGTGGAGATTCCTCAAAACTAGGACTAGGGGTTCCATTCAACACAGGTATTCCTCTTCTGAGTATTTTCCCAGAAGAATTGAAAACATCATATCATAGCGATATATTTACAATCATGTTTATAGCTACACAATTTGTAATAGGCAGAACTTAGAAACAACCCACATGCCCATCAACTAGGATAAAAAAGATGTGGCATTTTTATACAATGCAGTACTACTCAGCCATAAAGAATGATAAACTCAAAGCTTTTTATAGGTAAATGGTTGCCACTGGGAACCATATTCGTAAGTGAAATAAATCAGACTTGCGTGTGTAAACACCATATAGTCTTGCTAGTGTAAGAAACTGAAAGATCAAATAAGATCCAAAAGTTATAATAGATACAGTAAAAGGGACAGAAACTGCTCAAAGGGAAATTATGTTATTTAATCAATTCTGCATGCCTATATCTGGTAACCTGAGCAACTATTTTGAAGATAACAATAATATAACAGCCATTGTAGGATTCCTATCATCTTGATTTGAAATCCCATATCACTATTTGTTTTTGTAGTTGTTGTTATTAATTTGCTTTTGTTGGGTTTTTTTTGCTTTTTTATTTTTCTCTTTTTTCTCTTAAAAAAGTGCACAATGCATATGCAACAAATTATTCTGAACCACATTAAAATGTAGAAAGTGGGCTTAATTTGTTACGTATTTAATCTAGTGTATGCAAGTAACTTCTGCATAGTGCATATAAAACATTAAGTTTTTTTCAAGCTAATTTTTCAAATTCTAAGATATATTTTACACTTATTGCTTGTATTAGTACACATCACCCCCATGTCAGTATGTGAGAGCCAACATGTGGCTAGTAGCTATTGTACCGGATAATGAAAATATGGAATCTTTCTTAAAAATATAGTTGTAAAAATACGAATAAAAATTGACAGATTAAGTAGAATGTGTTACAGGAATTCAAGAACAGTTTAATGTTAATATAAATAAATTATTCAGTTACATAGCTGTCCTAGTTGATATTTAAAAGTTAAAATCTAAAATTAAAAGTAGAAATCACTGCTTGAATAAGATGAGAAATATCTTTCAAAGTGACAACTTAAACAGTAGGCTAGAATGTTCTCTGTCACTGTTACTTTTATATGTCCTACAAAGCTTTGACCATTACAGTAAAGACAAAAACCAAAATTTGGTATAGGAGGAAATAAAATCATCATTAATTATAGATGATATAACCATGTATCTAGAGAACCTAGGGAAAATAATTTAAAATTTACTAGAATGAGTAAATTCAGTTAAGCGACTAGGTACAGAATAAATATAAAATCAGTAGTACTTGTAAATACCATCATCAGTAATGAAAACATGAACTCAATTTGATAGCAACAAAAAACTACTATTTGAGAGTGGAGATTTCAAGCCCACTAGGACAGGAATAATGTCACTGTCCCGCATGGGAAGATCTAGGGCTGGGGATATACAGTGGCTTAGTGGTACAGTGCTTGCAGCTAGTGTGCCCAGGGCTCTGAGTCCCCAGCATACATTTTAGAAAAGGTGGGGGGGGGGGGAAGCATTGTAGGCACGGTGGTAGTAAAAAACTGAAATAATCGCTTCCAACAATAATTAATTCTTTGCAGATGATATAACCTCTTGATGCAATCCTATGACGATATTAACAAGTTGAGTTATGACACCAGGTTGGAAAGATGTGTATGGTAGACCATGAAGAGGAAGGTACAAGATGACAGTGTTTCACATGATTATTTAAAAAACAATAATTTTTATTATTAAAATAATAATAAAGACTATTCTGTGAAGACTATTCTGGAAGAATTGATATGGAAACACAAACAATATCCAAAATTAAATGAAGGAAAAGTTGTAGGTTAAAAACGCTTTAGGTGTGTGTGTGTGTGTGTGTGTGTGTGTGTGTGTGTGTGTGTGAGATGTGCTGTACCTCACTGCCTTGGTAACTCAAGCCTCCCACCTACTAGTGACAGGCTCTGTTCCCCTCCCTCCCTTCACTGGCGTTAGTGTGTATGTGGCTGGCATCATAATCTCAGCGTCTTAAATTTCTCTGTGGTCTGTGTACTTTCTTCCCGAAGCAAACACTCGAATCCCAGGTTCATGCTTCGCCTTAGGCCTTCCCTGCCACTTTCTCTCTCTCAGCTGGCCCCTAGCCCCGTTAGATGAGTTCTTATTTTGTAAGCCATCTCCTTCTGTCTCTCTGCCCACAGCCACTCTGCATCTCTAACACAGTGGCAACCTCCTTTTCATCACCACCCAGTAACATTTCCATCAGTGTGTAGATGCAGTTTTGGTTGGGTGTATTTTATCCTTACAATGGCTTGTTCGGGCCCTGAGGCCATTGTAAGTCCGGGAAGTTTTGTAAATTGTTTTCTTGAAGGTCAGTGACAGCCCAGCTACCAAGTCTAGAAACTTCCAAAAATCAGTCTAAGGGGAGTTGCCGGGGTTTGAGTTACATTGGGATAAAACAATCCCAATGTCTTTCCTTGACAGGGAAGATTTAAATGTTAAAAGGCTTTTGATCTTCTCTAGGAGTTTTAAATGCCCTAGGGTTTCTATGTAGCTATTTTATAATTTCACAGAGGTGATGGAGGACGAAGCTTAGGGGGAGGTAAGATCCTCCGTTCCCTGGTGGCCTTCCTTGCCTATGCTGAAGTGACTTTTCTGGTGCTTGCTTTGCTCCTAAGGCGGCAAGGCGTCCCAGGCTTTGGAGTTTGTTTAGGTCATCATCTTCCTGCAGACAGCAGGGCAGATCCTGGGCAGTGTGAGGAGTCATCCGTCTTGCCCTCTTCCCCGGGTGCTGCCGCTCAGTCCACACTGCATCACCTGCTCCCCTTCCTGGTGATCTCTGCTCTTCCCTGACTGGCTTTGTGCCACCCCGAGGTCTGGAGAGAAGCAGCAACCTTCCAGGCTTCATCTCCCTGTCTTACCCCGCTGGAGTGTGCCTTCAGCCCCTTGGTTGAGTGTTTCAGGAGTTGTCACTGAGTTATTGGAGAAGACAGACACAGAGAAAGGAGGTGGGGACCGTAACTGTGACCAAAGGGCAAGCTGAGCTTTCCCTGGAGTTCAGTAAAGGAGTTAACTAAATGTGGATGATCAGCTGTGTATACCGGTGACTTTTTTTTTGTCCTGAGTGCCACCTTGGGCAGAATGAGAAAAACAAGAGTTCCATTTTCTTTGTGCTTCCTGAGAGAATCAGAGAATCGGTAATATCCTACCCTATGGCTAAAAAATCTTTCATGTGTAAACATTCAGTCTAAAGCAAGAGGATAAAATTGCCATTTGTGTGAGAGGATTAGAGGAACGTACAGTGTAGGTCGTCTTTTCTAGGACGGTATGTGCTCTCCTCTCCCATTCTCCCATGTACCGAGTAGTTAAAGGCAGCCCCGTTACGTCTGCTGGCAGAGAAGAACAGAAACCCTTTGATTTTGCAGAGTAAGAAACCTGGAAATGTCTCCTCTTCCCTTGCTCAGCACTGTTTCTTTCCTTGCGGGGAAGAGTTAAATGGGAAAGGACTAAACGTCTCTAAGATATTTAAATACTCCAGGATTTCTGGGTAGGTGTTTTATAATTGCACAGAGGTCAGGAGGGTACAAAGGTTAGGGAGATGAACACTTGCTTTCACAGCATCCCTCCTTTTCTGTGCCAGAATCAATGTTCTGTTTGCTTGCTTGCTTGCTTGTCTTTGATTTTGTTTTTGTTCTTTTAAGTTAACCCTGTGTGTGTGTGCATAACAGGTTTCTGCTCGGTTCTGGTGTAGTCCAGGCCAGGGCCTTCCTGGACCTGTGTTTTCCCTAGCATGGGTCCACACCCATCTCTGAAGGAGCGCAGGTCAAGCTAGGTGAATCAGTGAATCGGGATTCCCGTGTCTGATTGCCTGTCCTCAAGGCGCCCCTGCCTTCTCGGGAAGGAGACCCAGGGACTGGAATCGTGCTTTCCAGGACTTCCAGGGCCACCAAAAGTTGGTCATGTGTCTTCGCTAAGTGATGGCCATTAAAGCTTAATACTGAAGCTTTGGAACCCTGGACATCAATAGTCATTAAATCCTTATTTAGGTTTACTGTGTTCTTTGAAGACTTCAAGACAAACCAGGAATATCCTGTTTGTAGATCCTTTATACTACGCAGATTTTGGTGCTGCTTCTGTATTGAGGATGGAGTATTTACCAGATGGGGTCAGGGGTCAGAAAATATAACTTGTAGGCTTCTATTTTGTTCTATGCGTGTAAGAAGATACCTAATTTGGGATTCATTTTCTTCATCTATAAGAAGAGTAAAATCATGAATGTTCCTTTAGCTATAAGGCATAATGACATTCATGCGAGAAAATGTGTATTAAATCCTTTTCATGTGCAGATCAAACAAATGAAAGGTTTTTTTGTTATATATATGTATATAATTACATGTATATATAATTAAATATATTGGGATACAGGCCTTCCAACAGTATCCCCCTAGCTTCTCAGAATATTGAGCTTCAAAGACTCATCTTTTAATTTCTTCCATAAAGCTTAGGTGGATTTTCCTTTTGAATTCTAGGTTTCACAGACACAGACGGACAGACACATTTGCTCAGTACTGACTTTTGAATGGCACTACCTGGTTTCCTTATGTGGTGCTTAAACTAGCCCAAATTGCCTTCAAACTCTTGGGGGGCATCTCTTTTAGTTGCTACCTTGTGAACCCAGCCTGTGAAGTTGGCCTGTGAAGACACCTCCCATCCATTCATTGCGATATATTGTCACATATTGTCTGAACCTCTAGGATGTTTTAGGTCTCCGGTAGCTCATTAACTCCTGTGGGAATGTTTAGCTGCCTTCCAGTTTGTAAGCACACTTCTCATAAACCCAAACTGGAAATACAGATCTAGGGAAATACATACAAATCCTTTTTAATGTGTGGATGGGGTAATTGTCAAAAGGATGAGGAAATTGCTTAGGCCAAGTCAACTCATCTCTTCTAAGCATTTTCCTTTCTCTTTTTTCTTGTTTTATGTAACAGGATTTCTGATAAGCAGCGGAAACTGATTCTTTCCAAGTTAGGCAAAAGGAATTTATGACACATGTATAAGGGGTTCCTGGGATGGCCAGGCATGGAAAAGGCAGGATCCAGAACCTCGGAGGACCTGAGGCTGGAATTCCCACTTGTCACCAGCACTGCTAATGGCGTTAGTGATTTCCAGTTATTCAGGCCTCTGTCCCTGTTCATGTGAGCCCTGTACCCCTGGAGGGCTCCTGATGGACTAAGCTTCAGACATTTGCTCACCCCTGTGCTGCACTTGTGCAGTCAGAGAAAAGACTGAGTGGAATCACCAAGGACTCTCTTTGGAGCTACAGTAGCCGGACAGCCATGTGGATTTTGTGTCCCACTTAAAAGGGAGGGAGAGTGGATGCTGGCTGCTCCAAAGTCCACAGGGCGATTAATGTCATTCTCTCCTTTCTCCTCATGTACTTCAGTAACTGCCATTCCCTCCTTCCATCGTCCGTCCTCAGTTTACCTTGTGACCCCTCCACCAAGTGTTAGGTTAACTGATAGAGGTGAGCAGCCATAAAACGGGATAAATGTGGTGTATGCCAACATGGAATTTACATGATACACAAAAGATTGCAAATGGCCAAACCATCTCACTGTGTTGTGTCAGACATCAGTGCCCAGAGGAGGCTGAGCTACATCCTAAGAAAAGCCTGGAACTCCTGCCCCATTTTTTTACTGTGGAGGCAAACTCGATGTTAGAAAATCAGATCTTAAACCAGTGAAGAAATGCTTTGTACTTACATACATTTGTAACACTGATTTTTCCTTGCAGGGGAAATTTCTCAGCTTTGGCTTCAATTATGCAGAGTTTTTCTTTGAGAAATGCTGACATCCGATGAGGTACCTTTGGGAGAACAGACACTTAGCATGCATGACACCCTGAGTTCAGTCTTCAGCACCAAAAGAAAACTAACAACTGAAAAGCAAAGATATCTCTGATTTCTTACAGTTGTTTGTGCTTCAAAAAATATTTTGTTTACCTTTAGTTGATTAAAATCCTATATTCTGTGCTGTTCTGCCATGTCCATGGGGAAAGAGCTCAGTCAGAAGCCACTTGGGACACCTTAATAGGGCACAAATCCCCACCCCCTACTGCTGGAGCCTCTGATTTCAATAGAAATATCTATTCCTGCCCCAGATAGTTCTTTCGATCCGAGAGTCTGGGAAAACTGCCATGCTTGGATGTGATGAGAGAGTGATAATAATACCTTTGATTTATATAGGTCCCGATTTCAAGGAGCTAAATAGGGCCGGTTGCCTCACTGTTATTTATAGCGTCTTTGTACATGAGAGCGAGCGTGTTTGCAGTTCTAGTGTTTCTCATTGGAGGAAACCAAATCATGTGTCACAATGAAGACGCCTGGAACTCTTCTAGGTGCACAGACCACTGGATCAGTGATTCTCAAGGGCTCCACTTCGGCTTCCACAGAGTCTCGGACCTTTCTCTGGTCTCCTCCATGCTGACTCCTCGCCGGGTCGGGCGTGCCTTCCTACACACCCACAGCGTCACTCAGTGGCTTCCCAATTTGTCTCCCTTCTCCTAAACTTTTCTTTCTATGCAGTTCCCTCTAGCAACTCATGAGAGCCCTTAGAGATCTGAAACCTGCTTTATGTTCCTAGGAAGGTGCTGATGTAATAAGTGAGCAACTTAAGAGAAAAAGAAATATTTTGAATTCTAGCTTCACAGTTTTACTAGGATTTTGGTCATGTTTTCAGGTCCTGTGAACTTCAGTTTTCTGACTTATATTTTAGGGAAAACCACCTTCTGTAGTTTGATGAAAATTAGATGATAGTGACAGACCCACGGTAAGTGCTTAGTAAATGCTGTACTTAACCCTGAGCAGTTTAGCATTGAGACCGTGTGCTTCTTGATAATTTTAAACACTTAACCTTTAGAGAAGTCTGGGACTAGTTTTTTTATTGAAGTTAATTCTTGGGCTCTTTTTTACTTGTTTTATTTATGATTATCACTCTGTTCAGATTCTCTTTCTTTTGGGGCCATGTTTGATCATTTGTGTTTTTTACAAAATTATGTATTTTGTTGACATTTTAAAATTTACTAGCATGAGCTGGGGATTTAGCTCAGTGGCATAAGCGCCTGCCTGTCAAGCGCGAGGTCATGAGTTCGATCCCTGGTGCCAAAAAAAAGTAATAATAATAAAATAAAAACAATTTACTAGCATGGAGCTATGTATAAATAGTAATCGCTTACAATAGCTTACTCTCCATTTGTAGTTAAGTCTCTGTCATTTCTCATTTTTTAAGTACCTGTAACTTCTCTTAGGACTTTAACCAAATGTATATTTCTTTTCTTTTCCTTTCTTTCTAGCAGATCTGACTATGGTGGCACATGTCAGTAATCCCAGATATTTAGAAGGCTGAGTCAGGAAACCACGTTTGAGGCCAGCCTGGGCAAGTTTGCAAGACTTTGTCTCCAGATAAAAATTTAAAAGGCTGAGACACAGCTTGATGGTAGAGCACAAGACCCTCTATTGAACCTCAGCATCACCAAAAAATAAAACAGCAGTTTTTTGACTCATAAGTCATGCTTTGAAATTTTGCTAGTTTGTTTCTTATAACTTTTCTATTTTTAAAATCTTTTCATTTAGACACATAGTTAATGTCACTGTTCTTCCTTGGTGATAAACCTCTTTAGTGTAGACATTTTCAGGCTTCCCCAGCCAGCTCTCGGGCAGACTTTGGGTTCGCTTCTCAACCCAGCATCCCTTCGATCATCCAGCTGAGCTCACCATGCTTAGTGAACCAAGCCTCGTTGGAGAGCTGTGTTAGGAGGACTGTTGGTTAGCAGTGCCTGAAACCCAGCTCAAGCTCGATTGTATTTGAGGAAGAGCCGTGTCACTGGCATCTTCTGCATCTGGGGTGTCTGCGTATTTCTGCACAGCCTGATCCAGGAGTGCGCATGGTATTTTTCCTCCTTCTTCTTCTCTTAGGTCCTCTGTTTTCCTTGACCATGTTATTTTCCAGCCACCTCCCCTGAGTGGCAGAGAAAGACGGGTCTTGTATCTGTAGGTGTCACACAGACTTAAGCTCTGCTTCCTCTGCCATTGTTCATCTGTCCCCAAACAAACCCTCCGATCGCTTAGCTTGGCTTCGTGGCTGCTTTGTTGACTACTGCCTGTAGAGAAGAATGTATGGAAAAAAACCAGCTGGTAAAAATGAACAGGATTTACTTATAAGAAGAGCGTGAAGTGAGGTAGCCTAGTGAGAATACAAATAATGATGTCCACAATGTCTGCTGGATGGAGGTGCTGGCCGCAGGGCCCCGCTGTCCACCAAGCATGCACAGAGTCAGATGCTGAGGTCTGATGGAGAGAGTGTAGACCTCAGGCTCTCTGAAGGCATTAGTGTTCACGTTCAGACCCAGTCTATTTATCTAAGTATAGAGCGCCTCACTTGGCCAGGTGTTCCTCATTTAGCACAGTGTGATCCCGGTCCATGTGTATGGCATATCCAGACGTGTGTATCCTCAGACACACCCAGACTATTCCTTGTGCACTCCCGAATTCAGTACTGTAGCAGGAGACCAGGCTATGCAAACAAGGCTTAGACTGGGTTACTTCTGCTGCATGCATGCCCTGCTGGCCCTGGGTCTGGCCCTGGGATGCAGTGATTTCCAGAAGAGCTCACATACCTCTCTCTTCCTCCGTCTGTGGGGTTTCTCAAAGACCCCAAAAGGAAACATACTTCTTTTGGTCACATTCTGTGAATTTTAATGTGTAATGCTCTTCTCTCTTTTATTTTCCAAATATTCTTATTGTACTTTGGATTCCCTCATTGATAAAATAATCGTTCAAGAAAACATGTATTTAATTTCTTCAGCATCAGTTAGTTTTGGGTTTGAGATCCAAATGATTGCTTCCCTCACAAGGTTTCCAGTCAGTAGAGTGTTGGCTAAAGAACCAGGGATGAATACCTTCCTGCCAGCTTGCACCACCCATGATACATGTGTGCTGTCCCCGTGGGTGGCATGGGACAGCCATGCTCATACGAGCCTGTCGTGAATGTGTTAAAATTTTATCTTTGAATGGGCTTCTTAGTATATTGAGAATAAAACTTGATTGTGAGGTCCAAATGAGGGTTTCTGCTTCCTCTCCCTTGAGGGACAGTAACTAGCCCCAGTGAGGAAGTTTGTTAATTTACACTCCGGAGGCAGACGGGGTGGAAAGAGACTGACTGGGCTTCTAGAAGGCCCTTGTTGGCCTGTTGAATATGCATGACGAGAAGCTAAGGGTTACAGTGCTCAAGCTCTTACCTGAGAGTGGCTGGTCCTAAAGAGAAGGGACAGCCTGCTTCGGGTTTGTACTGTTCAGCAAACGACTCCCGTGGACTTGGGGCTCTCGCTGATTGAATTAGGTGTTTCTCCCCCTAGGGAGTAGTGCCGTAGGACATTCTTGAGCCCAGGAAGAAAAAGGCACTTCAGTTCTTTCAAGTTCATGGCACTGTGGTCCCAAAGGTCCTGCTCAGTTTAAGTGGGGTTTGTGTTCTGTAAGGCTGAGGTACTGCTGATTTTTGTTAGTGTCCCACGAATGCTGGAGCACAAAGACGCTCTCCTTTGCCAAGTCTTTGCATACCTCGGGAAGGACATTGTTCTAGCAGTCTGTGGTCTCAGTATCTAGATGTGTTTGCTGAAGAGCAATTGCACCTCATTCTCTGTCTGGCATGCAGCATTTCCAGCTTTCTGGGTGACCGCCTGGTTTCCCTCAGCCTCTGCTGGAAGCTGTGTCACCTTCAGACTTTTTTATGGCGGTGTCCCTGCCCTTGGAGAGGCGCTTATGGTTTCTGCTTAAGGGACTCAGGTGTGCTGCCCCTCACCCTGTTAGGGGCCAGGCCTGGCATTAACTGTGTTCCCCAGAAGCCTCTGATAGTTGCTTTCACGAGGTCCAGTGTATGTTATAGTTGGTCCTGGATACCTCAGGGGGTTGATTCCAGGACCCCCTCACAGATACCAAAGCCTAGTGGTACTCAAGTCTCATAAAATGTTGTTGTATTTGCATATAACTGCTTCCTCCTAAATCATCTCTAGATTACTTATAAAAACCTACTACTATGCTGTGGTAATTGTTGTCATACTGTATTCCTTGAGGAATGATGACAGGAAACAAAGTCTGTACACACTCAATGAAGGTGCAGTGTTTTTTTTAAAGTATTTTTGATCCATGGCTGGTTGAATCTTGGTGAGCATCTGGAGAGCTGGTTACTGGCCACATGGGTTTCCATATTTATGTTCCCTTGCTGACCACTGACCAGATCAAAGGAGGGCTCAGAGAATATAGATCACGCTTGCATCACTCTGCCAGCTCCAGCTCACTCTCCTGTTCCTTGTGGAAAGGAAACTGGCCTCTGGCCTCCTGGGGCATCAACATTTCTCCCACTTCTTTGGGCTGTGGGGAGGAGGGAGTATTGGTGGTGTGCTCAGCATGAGGAAGTTTGGAGAAGTTGCTTTATCTTTACAAGAAAGCACAGTAACATTTAAAGTTCCATTTTGCAGTGCCTGGTATAGGCAGTGTGTGAAGCAGAGACTCCTCAATGTTTGTGAGGTGTTGGTAGCAGCACCCACAGTTTTTGTTGGCACATAGAAGGTGACAGGTAGGGCTGGGGATTTAGTCAGCGCACAAGCTCCTTCCTGGCAAGCACAAGGTCATGAGTTCCATCCCGGTACCAGAAAGAAAGAAAGAGGCAGGATATTCCTGCAGAGCAGGTCTTGGTCTGCAGGTCACTGCCACCTGCCGAGCTGCCCACCCTGCCCTCCCTCCCTGGGAGCAGTTTTCCCCTCTCCTTGTTCTCTCATCTTTATCTTCACCCTGAATTCTTCATCCTTCTCATTGTACTGTAATGTTTTGGATAGATGTTTAGCTAATGATTTGACCATCATACTTATACATTTATGTAAGAATTATATGTGTTTTTTAGTGAACTGTATTTTTTATTTATAGTTTCATTTCAAAAGGCAATTTGAATGTGTATATTCGTATTTAGAACAATCAAATGATCCTACATCAATGTACATTTTTTAATTGGCAAGTAAAATATTTTTGTTTATAGTATACAACATGAGTTTTTGATTTATAAATCCATCATGGAATAGCTATATCAAGATATGTGCCACATGCATTACCTCATATACTTACTTTTGTGGTAACATTTAAAATCTACTCTAAGCCATTTTCAAGTGTACAGTCTTCTGTAGCCACATGAAGTGCAGTAGATGTCTTGAACTTACAGCTGCAGTCTGAAATTTTGTGTCTTTTGACCAGTATTGCTCAAATAACTCCACCCTCCAGCCCTGGTTACCCACTCTTTTTTGCTTCATTTTTATGGCTTTAACTCTTAGATTTCACATGGAAAGGAGATCACGAGGTATTTGTTTTTCTGTGCCTGCTAATCTCTGACTTCAGTATTTTATATATTGCAACACAGTGCATGTGAGGACAATTTGAAAACATTCTTTCTTCTACTTACCTGGCAGGGGAGATACCATGATTATGAAGGTGGTTTTCCTGGGGCGAGGCTTATCCAGTTGCACTCTAGATGTGCTGATCCCTGTGATTTCCCCAGACGTGGCAAACTGGACTGCATCATTTGTGTTAGTGGGGGACTGTGTTTGTGCTTTCCCTTGGGGGAGGAAGCATTCTTTCTGGAAGCAGGAGAGGTAGAGGTATTACAGAAAGCTGAGTTAGTACAAATATCATAGGCAAACAGACGGCTAGACCCTCAAAAGAGTCAGTGCAGAGTATGGGAACACATTATGACTCTGGCTGGAGGCCATCCCTTGAAGGCCAAGCCTCAAGATAAAGACGAAATGACCAGGCCTACCTGTTTCCCGAAGGGATAAGCAATAAACTGTAATTGGTATCAGCTGCTCCTAAAACGTCTGTATAGACATAAGTCACCCAGATTGGCGACTAGGACCTCCTGACTTGTCTTTTCCAAAGAAAAGTCCTTGTTCTTTCCATGTACACTTCCTATGTGACCTGCTTCCCCATTGGATCAGTTTACCTAAGCGGCTGTACTTGTAATCTTATTGGTTGATCATAGTTTTGTTCCATGTTGTACCCACCTCATGAAATCTAAACGTTGATGTCCCTTAGAACCTCAGCTGCATGTATCATTAGTGAGTTTTATTTTGATAAATCCTGGGTTCTATTTGCTAAAACTCTTTGAGGCACAAAGCACTTAAATTCTCCTGACTGTTTTGTGTCACCGTGTAATTCTTCTGGGTTGCCCCATTTCTTGATCCTTACCCTTATTCTTTATTTCTCCAAAATTTATTCTCATTTTTAGACCAGTTAGAACTGTCACTCATATGTGTTTTCTGGTTAAAGTATTAGAAACAGTAGAGACTCTGTGGAGCCTGAAATCTAGGAAAGCCTCTTTTTTTTTGTTTTTTGTTTTTTGTTTTTTATCTGTACGGGGGATCGAACTCATGACCTGCCTACTTGCAAGGCAGGTACTTGTGCTGCTGAGCTAAATTCCCAGCCCCAAAAAAGCCTCTTTCCAGAACACTTGCCACTACTTTCATGAAAAAGATTTACCCAAGTTATGAAGATACACGTAATGAAAGAACTTCAGACTTCTTAAGATTTTGAGCATTGTTTGGTTTTACATTTAAATATTTGATTTGGAAGAGTATGATTTCTAAGTATTTCTACAAATACTTGACTAACATGGGTGGAGGGTTGGCAAATTTAGATACACTAATCTTAAAATTACTTAATAGCATTATTATGCCTGGTATAAGAGTTTTATTAACTTTTTTTTTCTTAACGAGAAAAGCCAATGTGTCTTTAGGGCAAAATAGATTCTGTCTGTGATATAATCACAACTCAGAGACATACTAAAAGGCAATGCAAACTAGAGGAATTGTTGAAGAATAAAATTCTTCCTTCCCAAGCAAATGGACTGAGCAATCTGTTGTACATCCTCCTTGTACTTAAACCCACCAGGCCCACCCCAAATGCAAATGGATATTAAGGTTCGTTTCTCAGCAGGTGCCCCAGTAGGTGGGGAAGGACCAGTGAAGACCCTCAGCCTGCTGGGGTCTCAGTGTGGAGACCCTGCTTAGGGTTCAGAGTGAAGTAGCCATCAGAACTATAACCCGGGGAGCACGCGCCTCGTTTCTTGCTTTGCACCTCAGTTTGTGATTGTTCCAGCCTTTCCTCTGGGCCTTGTCTCCTGCCTGGGCCACTGCCTGGGACTCAGTATCGGGCCCTCCTGTTTCTGCTTTTCTCCTTCTCAATCTGTTCCCTACTCCAAGCAGGACAGTCTTTTTAGAGGATAAACCAGAGTATCCAGTTTTCTCCTTCCCCAGTCCTGCTTCTTTGTAGTTCAATGTAAGACTGAAGCTTCCTCTGTGCCCACCACGTCCGGGCCCTCCGGGCTCCGCCAGTGCCACGCTCTGGCCCGTTCCAGCCTCACTGACTTCCTTGCCCTTCCTCCTGTCTGCCAATCGCCTCCCCTGCGCCTGCTGTGTCTTTACCTGGAACACTCTGCTACCCTGTTTGGTTCCCCCTTTTGTAATCAGACCTCAACGCAAGTCTGTCCTCCTGCTTGAGTAAGTCCTCGTCCAAAATCTGCAGCCAGTGTCTGGTTTGTAAGTTTTCTAAACCATTGTGGATGTGTTCTGTTGTAAACCTACAACAAAGATAGCTAGGCGGGATCAAATTGGCGCGAAGGTTCTCAGCATTCACACTTGGTCTGGTTGGTACTTGTCTCATGACGAGCTGCCTGGTAGCTGAGTTCAGGAGCCAGCACCAGTCCTCGGGTGGTGATTGGCGTAGAATCACTGCTCTGCGCATTACCTTGCTCCGAGGCCTCAGAACTCGCCCCTCTCTGCAACCTCTGTCTCGTTTTCTTGTCCCCCTAGTAAAATGTGAGCTCCTTTAGAGTGGGGATTTTGTCCTGGGCTCATCCCTCGTCCCTCCACCGGCCACGATCAGTGCTAATCCATGCTAACTTCTTGGTAAAGCCGTGTGGATACTCCAGCTCCCTGATGTTCTTGCTCTGTCCAGTCTGCGGTTGCCCTGCCTTTACGCTTGGGTCTGAGCTCTGTCCATGTCCAGTGCTGCTCACTGCCGTCACACCTAGTGCCAGGCAGTTCCAGCCTCAGTGATGCTCTGCATGACCTTGACCAGTTGGCTGCGCACCTGTGCTTCCTTCTTTCTCTCTGGGAAGTAGGAGTGGCTAAAAGTGGGGTCATAAACTTCCTCCCTAAGTGAGGGTGTGCTCTTGGACACGCATTTTATAAGCTCCAGATTGCTGCTGCTCTGTGGCTTCTCAGATGTGCGTCGATTTTGTAACTAAAAGCAAAAGCCAGTTTCTTCCCTCTGCTCTTTTTAGTGAGGTGAACTGAGATTGCCATACTTTTTCTATCCAGGGCCCTACAGTAAATGTTTTAGACAGTGCAGTCCATGTAGTAGGTCTCTGTTGGCTTCCCTACCCCGTGCCCCAAACTCTTCCAGCTCCTTAAAAATAAAAACCATTCTTAGCTTGAGGATCTTAAGAATCCCAGTCAGTTTGAGGTCTGTTGATCCCTAATGGTGGACAGTTAGGAAATGTGTTTCTGAGAGACTCTATAAACTTTATTTTTAGCAAGAAGTCTGACCCTTCCCAGGCTTATTTCTCTTGAATTAGTCCTTGCAGAAATGTTGCTAATCAGTATATTCATGGGTCACATTCTTTCTCCTGCCAAGTACATTGTAAACGTGAGTGAGTTTTGAAACAGCTTCTCTCTGCACAAAATTATGGTTCTCCAGAGCTGGGTTAGTGGCTTGTGGGGGAAACCCAAAGCATATTTGTCTACTTCAAAGACTACCTTGAGACTGGATGGACCTGAAGAGCTTTGTGGTCCACCTGAAGTGGACTCGATAATAATGCATCTTTGTCTGCTGTCTAAAGTATATTATGTTTGTAATTATTTCTTGAAGTTCCCCATAATGATTTATTTGTCCTTTTGTAGACATCCAGTGAACCTTTTATTGCAGCTAATATAGTTAGCTTTGTTTCATCTTTTACCAGCAACCACACCTGAGGTCAAGTTTTTACTCATAATTAGGTACGATGAATCTCATGGACAAGCAGCCCCTTTCCGGCCAACATCTGACCTCTTGCAGCCCATCTCTTGCCCTTCATATAAACCATTGTTTTCGATATTCATAATGTCACTCATTTCTTTTTTCTGTAATATTGTTTATCTGGAAATTTTAAGTCACATGGAGTTGATGTGGGGTAGATCTTCTTAAGTAAAAAGAGTTCTCAGTGAAATTCCACCCAGGTATCTCTAATTTTATCTCAGTTACTCTGCCTCTTGTTGAGTAAGAAGCCTGGAACCCTGGTGTGGTTTAATATAGATTATTAACAGCCAGCGACCCAGGCTGCAGTGTCCTGTGCTGGTTGGTAGCCAGGCCTGCCCTCCTCAGCTGTAAGACTTAGAGCAACTTTTTATACATTTGAATCCAAAATTATCTGTAAAGTTGAAATAACCTTCTCCAGGGGATGAATGTGGGATTTCAATGAATTAATACTTGGCTCTGCGAACATTAGTTAATGCCATGTAAGGGTTAGTTGTTATGGAGGGAAGAAAATGTGCACTTTTTTTTTGTTTGTTTGTTTGCTTGCAGGGCAAGCGCTTATGCCGCTGAGCTAAATCCCCAGCCCCTGTTTTGTTTTTTTGTACCAGGAACTGAACTCACAACCTTGTACTTGCTAGGCAGGCACTGTACCACTGAGCTATGTCCCCAGCTAAAAAATGTGCTCTTGATACTGTACTGATGGGTAGCATTCCACATGGGAAAATGTATATTTGACTTGCTTTGTCCATCTTGATTTTTTTCTACAGGCTTTTGTGGAGGCCCAGAACAAGATTACTGTGCCATTTCTTGAGCAGTGCCCCATCAGAGGCTTATACAAGGAGAGGATGACCGAACTGTACGACTATCCCAAGTACAGTTGCCACTTCAAGAAAGGACAGCGGTATGTGGCACTGCTTTCCTGTAATCTCCTGTTCACTCTCCAGCTGAGCGCTTTCTTAAATTGCAAAACACCAAGTTCTAGATAACTGAGCAGCTTGTGAAATTACTGCACTATAAAAAGAATTCATTTCGGTGTTTAAATACAAGAATGTTGTTGTATGAAGTGTTATCCAAATTCTTAATGGTTAAGGAATTTATTAGAGAGGTGTGCTGTGAAGAAATCTAGATTGCAGGAGGCCATCGTTGTCCTATGGCAAGCTGTTGGGAAGAGGATGATTCGTAAGCAGCAGTGGAGATTTGTTTGAGTCTAATATTATCTTTGGCTTCTACTACTTGCAAACATTGGATTATATATATATTTTTTTCATCCAAGAATGATGACATGGGCCAGAACGTAAGAGACTGGAATTCAGCCCTTTTGTTCCTGTCTCTTTAACACCCACTTAAGCATATTTTCCTGTTCTTTTTATAAATCTCTTTAGAACCACCAGCACAAACTTACTTTAGAATTTCTTAGGCTCTTGTCATATCCCCCCCCACTACCCCCTTGCACAGAGTAAGGCAGTTGAGTCTGTGTGCCACCCCCGCCTGCCACCTGTTTGTGAATAAAGTCTCACTAGAACACAGCCATGCTCACTGGTGTATGTAGTGGCCATCAGTGCTTTTGTAATGCCGTGTGGAGCTGAGTGTTGCAGCAGCAGACTCCATGATGCGCGATGTGCTCTGGAACCCACACTGCCTTGCCCTCTGTGGGACAAATCTGCCAACTTCATCCCCTAGCAGCCTGGGCCGGCAAGCAAACGGGAATTTCATTTTAGGAAAATCTGCTTGCTTCTTTATTAAAAAATGTTACCGGGGCTGGGGATTTAGCTCAGCGGCATAAGCACCTGCCTTGCAAGCGAGCGGTCCTGAGTTCGATCCCTGGTACCGATAAAAAAAAAAAAAAAATATGTTACCGCTTGAGCATCAGTTGTAATTTTACCAAATGAGCCTCTTGTCTCTTTTTAGCTAACATGCAGCATTATAGTAAATTACTTGCATACAGAAAGTAATTCAGGTGAGAAGCTGTAGGTACGGGGAATTGCCGAGATCTTTCACACTAGTCTTTATGTCCCTTTCATGGCCTGATTTCTATGGTACCATTCTACTTTTGTGATTTTGTTTTGAACTTTACTTAAATATGTTTGGTTTTAGTCCACAATGGAAAAAGCCATAGCTAAATAAAAAATATCTCTCTCCCACAGGTATTTTTATTTTTACAATACAGGTTTGCAGAACCAACGAGTATTATATGTGCAAGACTCCTTGGAGGGTGAGGCCAGAGTGTTCCTGGACCCCAACATCTTGTCTGATGATGGCACAGTAGCACTCCGAGGTGAGTGCTATCCACCAGGTTCTTAGGAGTCTCGAGGCCTCACTGTGGCTCTAAAGTTAGTGTAGTTGCTTTACTTTGAAATGCCACTTCGGGTTGAGACCGTATTGTAGAACAGATGCACATACAGTGTTAGGGAAGCTAAATTTGCACAATATATTTAGAACCGATGAATTTCACATTTGTCTTTCTCACTCTGAGAGCAAAAAGAGAATAATTCACACTGGACCTGGTTTAGGATCTTGAAGTATCATCCTGATTTCCTGTAACATCCCTGAGACCTATCTGTGATTGGAAAAAGTTAAATCCTCCTTTGTAAGAAATGTACAGCTGTGCCTGAGGGTGCATGCTTGTAATCCCAACACTCAGGAGTTAGAGGCAGTGAGTTTGAGGCAAGCCTGGGCTACATAGTGAGCTTAAGGCCAACTACATAGTGAGATCCTTAAAACAAAACAAAAGGAATGTAAGCTGCACGAAGAATGTTCAATGTTTTAACTATCAATATAAGCCAGAAAAAAATATTATCCAGTCTGTTTCCTTAGGGGACAGTGATCAGAATTTTAAAATCGAATTGACATTCAGTATGTTAGAACTGCAAGTAAAAAACCACAATGTTATAGAAATTGAGCAATTGATGTGCTGTCCCCTAAAGATATAGGTTTAAAAACAATAATTTTATCCGCAGTTGTACATCTCTTACATAACTGCCCCTAAGATAACCTCCATAGTCCACAGAGAGGGTGGCCCCAGGTTTGTACTCTAAGCAGAGTTCTGGGGTAAAGAAGTAGATTATTTTCCTATTCCTTGGTTTAATAGTAGCACACTTTTAAAAGTTACCTCTTAGCTAGGCATGGTGGGTGCATGTCTATAATCCCAGTACTCAGGAGGCTGAGGCAAAAAGATCGCTGTGGTTTGAGGTGAGCCCGGGCTACATAGTAAGACCTTATCTCATAAAAACCCAACCAAACAGTACACACATACATATATACAGTCTATTGATTAACATGGATGTTGCTATTGCAGTGGGCTCCCCCTTTGCCCTGCATGACTTCCTGTTTCTTGGATAAAGAACAGGCAAAGTTTGGTTCTCTGGAACTGAGAAATGGGCGCAGCGGTGTCCTTTGTGATTGGTGGGACGGGAGTGAGACCCCCTTTCTAGCGGGTCTGCACAGAGACCTTTATCCAGACCTCGACTCAGTCGTTCATTGTTCTTCTTTCTCCTCTTTCCGGAGAGGCTGAGAATGTAAATGATGATCCTTTATCAAATAGGTATTGGCAGTAAGATGCCAGCAACACTAAGGGCACAGAGTTTTAAATGAGTTTGATCAGCTGCTTCTGTTGTAGTTATATATCCTGGACAGGAATTCATACAGTTTTCACAAAGACCTACTTCGCAACCCATCCAGAAGGATTTCATTGTAACAGGCCTTAGCTCTTGCTTGATGATACATTCCAGTGACTTCTTTATAGGAGGCTGTGTGCAAATTAGACATGAGAGCTGGCCTCAGAGAGTTGCTAAATTCTCTGAGAGTGGCATTATAGGGAATTTAAACAAAATTCAGATACTGTTGTTAGTATGTCGTTTTCTAAAATTTTAGTGTTTCATTTAAATTTTTCCTGAAGTTTTTCTAATTATATAAAGACAATCCAAGTATTGCAGTGCTATCTATGTACAATAAAAGATGACTTATCTTTTTATCTTCCATTAGTTTTCAGACTGTTCTTTTGCATTTACATAAAATATCAACCTGGTTATTATGTAGGACAAAGGATTCATAAGTGGGTTTTATGAAATTGTAAACTCGTTGCCTACTAATTGAAATTCCCATAAAACAGTTTAAAGCTTCTGATGTTTGGATTTCTTTACAGTTTTCCATCTCCACTAAAGTTTAGAAAACTTTGTAAGAGGAGATCTCTGCAGTTGGAATCTCTAGTAGGTGTGGTTTCAAATGCTGTACGTACTTCATAGTTACAAAGTCAACATATTTGTCAAAAAACATTCCATAGTGATGAGAACATTCGGTCAGGGCCCTAAAGAACTTTTCAAGTCCTGACAGTCTGTTGACTGTTGATTCCTTCACTTTGGGAATGTGAGTACTGTACCTTCCCTGCAAACCCTCATGCTTTACTTACCTGGATCGGTGGTGTGGACATTAATCCCGGAGTGCCTGCACTGCTCTGAAAATGAGGTTGTAAAGAGGGACTTCAAATGGTTTGGAGTCTATCCCCAAAATGACTCAATAGCTACAATGTAATGCTATTATGTCCTATGTGTCAGAATTAAGTTTTTACTCTAGAAGTGTTTTCCTTTCCTCTCATCCCTTTTAGAGTATAAATAAAATAAGCAAAAAGTCCCAGATGCACTCTGTTTTTAACCGAGTTATAAAAATTTCAAAATGGAAGCCTAATCCAGTGCTTCACTTTACTAATAAACAAACTAAGACGTAGAGAAGGTAGGGCTTTGTCCACTGCTCTGGGGTCATGCCTGTGAGAGCTGGGCTGAGCCCCAGAGTTGCTCACTACAAGTTTCCTGTTTCTTCTGTTGCCACCTTCTGCGTCTGTGTTGTCAAAGAAGTTTGTCAGACAGTGTCAGAAACTTGAGCAAGGCTAGGAACTAAGTCCCGTGTTCCCCACTTGACAGTCTCTGCTGTTCCACAGGTTATGCATTCAGTGAAGATGGTGAGTATTTTGCCTATGGGCTGAGTGCCAGTGGCTCAGACTGGGTGACGATCAAATTCATGAAAGTCGATGGTGCCAAAGAGCTTCCTGATGTGCTTGAAAGAGTCAAGTTTAGCTGCATGGCCTGGACCCATGACGGGAAGGGAATGTTCTACAACTCATACCCCCAGCAGGACGGGAAGAGTGATGGTACGTGGAGACCTCAGGGAAGCACCGTTTCACCAACAGAGGGGTGACTGCTCACATCTGGCAATGAAACTAAACTCTAAGAGCCAGCTGATCTAGGGCCATGTTTCCTCAGAGAGCTTGGCTGTGTAACAAACCTCACTGAAACGGAGTGGCTTAGAACAATAGCCTTTGGCTTCTTTCTGCATATGAGTGTGGGGGTTAGCCGGGCGGTGCTGCTGGGCTAATCTGAAGTCTGCTTTGTCTATGGCCTGTTGCCCGATGGTTAGTTGATTTTGGCTGGCCTCCTTGATGATCCTGGGTCCTCAGCTAAGCAGACTGGGCTGTCTCAACTCTCAGCGCTGTAATCTCTCATTTGTTCACATAGCAATTCAGCAGGATCCCAAGAGGGAGAGCTGGAAGGCACAGGCACACACCTTCACCTGCAAATCACAGGGCCAGTCCCTCTTGAGTGGATAGGAAGACAGATTCAGCAGTCGGGGCCAGTACTGCAGACTTATAGTCCTTCATAAGTTTCTATCTCCTTTATGTCTGCCAAGGGGATCTTGGAAAAGATGAATTTTTACAAAGAAAACTAACCTATCAGATGAGGCTGAGTAATTATAAAATGTTCCTACTGCTGCAATCATGCCTCTTGCTTTGATCAGGAGTTCCGTGTCATCCTTTGCTCGCATTTATCTTGACTTTTCTCCTTGTTACTTCCTGGACACACCTTTGTTGTCACCTCTTCTGCTGCACAGAGGTCCTATTGTGTTCACATGGTTCCTTCTTTTTTTCCTCCTTCACCCTTAATCTCCCAGACAGGCAGGGCTGGGGTACCCGTATTGTGCAGGTACACGCCGTCAGCAGCATCGCGCTATTTCTGCACCGTCTACTTACACTACCCCACGTATCCACGTGGTGCACAGCAGTTTCTGGTAACTCAGGTGGTCTTAGGTGTCGTTTTTGTGATCTCAGTTACACCTTAGCGCAGATGTGGGTGCTCAGACACTGGAGGACTTGGGGCTGGCGAGAAGTGACTGCTCTCGGGCTTTCTGCTGTGGCTTGCTGTATCTTTGTCATCTTAGAGATGCGTGCTTGCTTCTCTGTTCCCCCCGCCCCCCGGTAGAGCTGGAAATAAGGCTGTAATAGTCTTTATTTTTTTTGGCTGAATTCAGCTTTGCTGCCTTTTTCATTAGGCTACAGAAAGACCTTTATCTTAACTCATCAATGAACTGCAAGAGGAGCTCAGAGTAGGCTTTTTATTCAAGGATGTTGCTTGAAGGAAGACATGTGCACTCTGCACACTGAATTAGCTGCCTGTGTTCAGAGTGCCCTACAGTTAAGAAATGTTAATTATTTCTAAGTTCTGGGAGACAGAAAAAAGAAAGAACAAATGGCCAATTTTTTAGACATGACGTTATTAAGTTAACTTGTGAAAAGCATGGAAGTTATTAATTGTCCTTCACTGTCATGGCTAGAATGATAATGATTAGTAATGGTGATTGATTTCAGCAAGCCAGCATCTTCTCAGTTGTAATTTTGTCACCCTCTTTTTAAGACGACCTCAGCAGCCTCAGACCTAACTGGGGACTGTACAGCTGAAGCTCAGCATTCGTGTTGTGTGTTTGCTAGCAGTGTCCCCAGAAGACTATGAGTATCTCTTTAGCACCACAAAGGTGTGTTGTGTGTTGTGTTGTTGCCGTAGTAGAGTTCGAACCCGGGACCTTCTCACTGAACTGTGGGTCTCACTAAGTCACAGCTGCCCAGGTGAAGCCCAGAAGACTTGGAATCTTTCTGCTTCAGGCTCTGAGAGTGCTAGGATTGTGTCTGTGTGCCTAGCTACAGTATTTTCACATTATCGTTTTAGCTTTTTTTTCCTTTCATTGCCCTGACGGCTTTGTTCCCATTTTGGTGTTCTGCATTTTATGGATTTAGCCAAATGTTTAATAGCGTATGTCAGCACATAGTATCACATATTTTCAGTGCCCGAGGAAATTCGCTGTCCATTCGTCCTTGCTTCTCCCAGCCCTTGGCAATCAATGACAATTTTTTTTTTACTGTCTCTTCAGTTTTGCCTTTTCTCGTTATGTCTAGCGTGTAACCTCTTCAGATTAATTCTCTTTCCTCACAGCTCGTTTCTCCTTTAGTGCTGAATACTAGTCTGCTATCTGAAGGTGCCTTTTATCTTTCACCTACTGCAGGGCATTTTGGTTGCTTTTAAGTTTTGACAATTGAGCATATTGCTATTTTTAAAAGTTTGTGAATTTTTTGTGTGAATATACATTTTCAGTTCCTTTGGGTAAGTACTAAGGAGTACAATTGTTGCATTGTATGGTAAGACTATGTTTACTTTTGTAAGAAATTTCCAAAACTGTATTCCAAATCGCTTGACCGTTTGGCATTCTCACCAGCAAGGCACGTGGGTGCCACGTCCTCAGCAGCAGTTGATGTAATGTTCTGAATTGGGGTCATTCTAATAGATGTGTAATAGTTTAGTTCCCTGCATATCTAAAATGTTATTGCCCAGTCTAACATCATTAAGATTATCTCCTGTGTCATTGTCCAGGGATTTATAGTTCATGTAGATCTCTTATTGTAGTTTGTTTCCCTGAACACATGGTGTGGAGCATGTCTTGGTGCGCTTTTTTGCATTCAACACATTTTCTTTGGTGTAATATCTGTTAACCTCGTGCTTAATCAGGTCATTTTCTTATTTTTCAGTCATACAAGTTCTTTGTATGTTTTGGACAACTGTCCTCTGTCAGCTGTGTAGTTAACAAATGTATTTCCTAGCATGTGGCTTCCTTGTCATTCTGCTGATTGGGTATCTTGCCAAGCGTAAGTTTTTAATTTGAATGAAGTGTAGTTTATCAGTTGTTAATTTATGGGTTGTGCCTTTGTTGTTACATCTAGATTTTCTCCTACGTTATCTTTTAGGGATTTCGTAGTCTCTTACGTTTAGGTCCATGTTCCATGTTGAGTTAATTTTTGTGAAGGATGTGAAGTCTGTGTCTAGATCCATATTGTATGGGTGTCCATTTGTGAGAGCACCACTTGTTGAAAAATTTTTGTTTACTCTGTTATATTTTCTTTGTTCCTTTTTTAAAGATCAGTTGATTAAGTTTATGTGGGGCTGCTCCTGGACACTCATTTCTGTTCCATGAATCAATTTGTTTATTCTTTGACCCCATCACACTGTGTTGATTACTGTAGTGTTGCAGTAATTCTTGAAGTCAGGTAGTGTTATTGTGCTGGCTTTGTTCTTCAGGATTTGATAGCTACTGTGGGTCTTTGGCTTCTCCATGTAAACTTAAAATAACTTACTGAGATTTTGGTTGGAATTTTGCATTAACTCTCAAAAATCAAGTTGGGAACGACTGGTGTCTTGATAGTGTTGAGTCTCCCTATATATAAACATGAACTATCTATTGAGTTGGGGGTTTTTTTAGCATAATTGTGTAGTTTTTCTTCCATAGGTCTTACACCTATTTTATTAGATTTATACCCCAAGTCTTTTATGAGGTGCTAATACTGTCATTTTAAATTCAAATCCTTGTTTCTAGTGTATAGGAAAGCAGTTGACTTCTGTCTGTTAATCTTGTATTCTGCAACTACATACCTTTTAGTGTTTTTAGCATTGTACATTTTAGGTAGAACAGAATTTCTTAAAATTGCCAACTGCGTATCATTGTGCATTTTTAATTTGTTTAGGTACAGAAACATCAACCAACCTCCACCAAAAGCTCTGCTACCATGTCTTGGGGACTGATCAGTCAGAAGATATTTTGTGTGCTGAGTTTCCTGATGAACCTAAGTGGATGGGTGGAGCCGAGGTATTGTACAACTGAAATTTTGCTCTCAAAAATCATGTCTCACATATATGTGTATGTGTGTGTGTGTATATATATAGATATAGATATAGATATATAGATATATATATATATATATTCTTGTTATGTAATTGTCTTCATAGCTAGAAGAAAGCTTATAAGTGAATATTCATTTTTCAAAGAAAGTAGTATTCAAATTGATTCTTAGTAATAACAAAGGCAAAAAACTTTTTAACTGAAATTTCTACACAAAAATAACGAAAAGTAATACATGGTTGTGGAAAAAATACAAAGTAGACAAGACTCTAAAAGTAAAAGTGAACATTTCAAAACTTAGAATCCATCTCAAGATAGGCAGAGCAGCCTTCTAGAATATTCCTTTGTGCACAGAAGTGAGGATATGTGACTGTGTGAGTCTCTTCATTTGTGTCCAGCTGTGCTCTTTTCATGCATACCGTTCACTTGTGTTCATATTAAAATAAGCATCATTTAGACATTTCCCCATCTTACATGTACTTGTACATTCCTTGGGCGATAACCTCACGTTTCCTGGCTCCACTTCAGTGATTTGTCTGAAGTTACTGGCTCCAGTTTTTATTCTGTATCTTGAGAATCTGCTACCAGAAGTTCTTGGAGTAAGAAATTGACTCTTGTTTATTTCTGTGTGCTGAACACTATTTGTTAATAGAGAAAGACTTGTAATATGGACAGGATATTATTTCATTTTTAGTAGGAGTAAAGAATCCACCATAAACTGTAGCTTAGTGAGGTATTTACCTCTTCTGTGAAGGACAAGCAGGAACTTTGGTAGGAAAAGAGTTAAAATTCTCATTTTGGGGAGAATAAAATGTCTTGTTCATTGAGAAACAGCAGCAATCAATGACACCCACATGCACTGATGCCCTCTATTCCTAGTTGTCCTTTTCTGTCTTTATTTTGTTTCACCAGACCAAAGGCCCACACATTACTTCCCTCACGCTAAACCTGTCCTTTCGCTTATCTTTGTAAAGAAAGTTTTATTGGAGCCCAGCCACACTCGGTGGAGTTGAGCAGTAGCCACAAAATACCTCTGATGCCAGAGCCGAAGATGTTTACTGTCTGGACCACCATAGAAAAAGCTCCCCAGATAATAGTGGAATATATTAAAAAGGAATTTATAGAACTGCATACTTTAGTTCTTTAAAATGCACTTTTTTTCATGTCTTCCTCCACCTCCTCACCAGCCTTTCTTGTATAATTATTTTTCTCACACATTGGGTTTTCGCAGCATTTCTGTTTTCTAGGATCTGGGTTGTTTCTACTGTTTTCTTCTAGCTGTTTCTTGTGTCTAAGCTTTCTGCTTACTACAGATTATAGGAATATATATTTTAACTTTTATCTCTGTGCAGAAACAATTAGGGAGAGAAATATGCTACCGGAAAAATTAAAACATTGAGTTCCTGTGTATCTCTTTTTCCCACTTTTGAGAAAGGTGATAATGGCCAAAACTTTAAAAATAGTGTATTTTAATAACCAGATTTTATTTCTTCATAAAATCAAAGCTACAGTGTCCTGGAGAAAATTTTAACTTCAAACCTACCAATTTCATTGCATATTTTAATGAGGTTTAAGTTATTTTGTTGATAGAATAAACGTGAATATTATAAATCAGTGCTGGAATATCAGTAGTATATAAGTCTAAAAAGAAAACAGCTTAACACATACAACTCTCCTGAGAATTCGTCACTTAAAAACAGCTGGTTTTATGTGGACTTTTAAAAAACTTTTTAAAAATTTGTTGTATATGTAACATAAAATTTACTGTTGTTAAGTGGCCAAATTCATGATACTAAGTACATTCACAGTCATTACAGCTGTCTCCCAGAGAGCTTTTTCACCTGGTGAAAGGGAAACAGGTCCCCACACACTACCCCCTGGTGACCACCTTTCTGTCTCTTTGTATTTGATTGTTTATAGCCTTCTATGACTGGCTTATTTCACTTAGCAGGATGTCCTCAAGGTTCACTGATGTTCTGACGTGTGTCAGAATGTCCTTCCTCTTTTAGACTGAACAATAGTCCATTGTATGTACCACGTTTTTAAAATCTGTTCCTCCAGGGATACCTGACTGCCTTTCTCTGGTAGGATTGTAATGCTGCTAAGAGCGGCTAATGTTTAGAAATAGGAGACTTGTCATATATACATTTAACTCATCTACGGTCAGTTGTACTAGCTAGACACATGAAAAGCAGGTTTAAGTAATTCAGGTGCTCTTTCTACCATTCACATGTATGTATATCTTCATAACTTGTAATATAATCTTGATTACAACTTTGAAAAGAAAGTGATCGCTTCGTGCATAGATAAGGTGAAACACATTCTGGATAATAATACATAAATCCATGGCTGGAGCTACTTGCGACCAAACAGGTACCATGCACCTTGTTTTTCTGATCAGAAGAAAAAGCGGTAATCCCAAAATAGCAGTGATAACTAAAGATTGACAGTAAGCAAAAGTAGCATTTGTTGCAGCACAGAAGTAATGAAGTTGAAATAAATAATTAAACAAATGCACATACAGAATGAGTCCAAGGAGCTTTTGGTTGGACCAGGGTTTTCATTAAGGTTTTATGTGGAGGAAGTTTATAAGAAGACTAACAGGATGGTAACCATTAGTAGCTATGTTTCGTAAACTCAAAAGTCGGCAGAGACAGTCTTCCCTTAAGTCATATTCCAGCTGCTTGGGTGGCCTTGCTACGACTGTGTCAGCCCACCAGGGGCTCGAGTTGGTGCGGTGCGTCTGGCTGGCTGCTCAGTGCACCTGCCTTCTTGTCCTGCCATGAGATCATTCTGAGCAAAGAGGACCATCTAGCTAAATAGGGAAGCACTCAGTCCTTGAAATACGAGTCCCATATTCCTGCAGCAGGAAAGCTTTCAAGAAGCTTTGAGCCCATCTTGAACTGCTTATTCATTTCTAGGTCTTTTACTGTAGAAGGTATAAATTATGAAAAAAAACACTGAAGCTAGAGTTTTTTGTGTGCTTTGTGAGCATCTGCTAACGCTGAGCAGCTGTAGACCTGGCTGGACCTGGAGCACCGCTGGCTGGGACACTGATTAGCAGTCCTGACATTCTCGGGACAGGTACGAAGCAGCTTCCTAACAGCTGTTACTTGGTGCCCTGAATCTTCGAGAATGCAGCAGTCCTCTTTATGACTGTGAACCAAAGGCATGTGCTGCGGGTGTTGCTCTGATATTTAAAGTACTTGCTTGAGGATCTTCGTGTATCTTTTGCATACATTTAACTATATCTGTGAATGAAGAGCTGGTGAGACAGAAGTCAGGAGATCTTTATTTTGGACCCCTCTGTCTCTAGCCTTGGGCAGGTTCGTTCGGTCCAGGTGCCTTTCCTTTGTTTCCTTTGGGCCTTTTTCCACTCTGAAAGCCTGTGGGGGTGGATTAAGCAAGTGGATCATGAGCCAAAGCAGGCTTGCTGACGGGGAACTCAGCTGCTGGGTGCAGGAGCGGCAGGCGTGGAGTGCAGGCTTGGGGTGTGTGACTGGTGACATGCTGTGGCTGAGCGGAACCGGCAGTGCGGGATCTCGTCTTCTTGCTTCATCCTTCTGCCCTTCGTGCCGCAGTCCAAGTTTGGCAAGTGCTCCCTTTGTGTCTGTCCTACTCCAGCACCATGGCTCATCTTCCCTGCTTCACAGATGCCTCCTGTACCTCCTTCCTGCATGAACAGGTCTTTCCTGCCTCGAGCAGAGAGAAGGCAACAAGTGCCAACCAATCAGCAAGTCACATTTGTTTCTCTGCCCTTGGCTTCAGTCATGCCTGTCCGTGACATCACATCTTTCTGGGATGCCTGCCTTCTTCCCAGCAGTAACTCAAGCTTTCTGGACGCTTGTGGGTAATAGAATTATTAAAGATCCATTGCAGTCCAAAATACAATCTCTCTCTCATTTACAGGCTGCCTCTCTTCCCCCCAGCTCTGGAGAGCCAGCAGGTGAGGTGGCACCCTGTGTCCCTTTCCTTGCTCATCCAGCCTGGTTTAGCTTCTTCTGTAGCCATACACAGAAAGAGAGTTAGAGACGGGGACAGAAGTTTTGCTCCTCTGGAGTGGCACATTGGTCCCTCTTGAATCCTCACAATTATAACGTGTGTCCAGGAGGCAGTTCCTTTCAAAGCATCCTCTGTGGTACGATGCCTTCAGTTCTGGATTGTGGGAGGATAGAAATTGTCATTTTAGGAAATTGCGTTGGACACCACACCCCAAATCTATATTAAAATCAATTGGGAATCTGACATGTTGAGACGTTTTTCCCAGCAGAGGGTGCTCTAGAATGCAAATTGTAGAAGTACGGGCAGCCACTTCAGGATGGATGGAGAAAACACTTAGCATCTGTGTGATTTTAAAACTGAATCCTACACCAAAGACCTAATTTTGTTAGACTGTAACAAAACCAGTCCTAAATCTTAACATTTATTATATATTTTCATAAGCCATTTTTCTGATAGTTGTGATTCCTAGTAACTAAAAAATGCCCAAGTGTATACATAATTATTTGTAGTATGCATATATTAACATCCCTGGACGCTTCAGTTATAGAAAGCACTTCATGAATGTTGTCTGTGTTTCTCTGCTTCTCTTTCTTGAGACCATGCAAGGTCTGACCACACAGCATGCCACAGTCTGGAGAAGCCCGGGCTATTTCTGAGGAACTTTACCTTCTCTGCCCCTGACTAGGTGTTTTTGAGTTTGAGCACTAACTGTCCATCAGTGACTTTCTTAGTTATCGCACTGATTCCCTAAGTATCCAGCACACCCCTGCCCGGGGCCCACCATGGTCTTCCCTTTCGTTGGCACTGCCCTATGCGATGGCGTCATGACGCTGATGCGTCTCTGGAACATCTCCACAGTGTGCTTGGGAAGGCGGCAGAAAAGCCAGGAAGCCAAGCTAGAGACCTGCTTGACTGAGCAGCTGTGTTTATGGTGTAGGTTGAGTATCCCTCATCCACAATGCTTGGGACCAGAAGTGTTTCAGATTTTGGAGTTTATTTTTCAGATTTTGTAGTATTTGCATATGTTTAATAAGCTTCCTTGGAAATGGGACCCAAGTCTAAACACAAAGTTCATATGCAACTTCATAGCCTGAATACTGCACAATATTTTTTGTGTGCCTGTGCTTTTATAATCATACATATTCAAATGAGGTGAGGCACAGAATTTTACTATTGTAGATCACATTAGTATTTAAAAAATAGGATTTTCAATTTTTGGATTAATGATGCTCAACCTGTAGTAATGGTAAATTTTCCAGTTGATCACTTAAATCCTCTGGACCATGTTACTGCTCAGTAAGGGAGCAATGAAAACAGACAGGTCCTTGAATAACCACGCTTATCTGCCAGAACGATGAGATAGAGGAGAAATGTGATCTGCTGTATCTTACTAAGATTTACCTTATTTCTCTTATTTTGAAAGAGTTTTCTTTTTATTGCCTATCAAGCAACAAATCATATGATACGGATTTCTTTTTTTCCTCATTGCTATTCATCACTCCGTACTAGAAAAGCTGGCTGATTTTATTTAATGACTGCCTGCGATAAATGTTTAAGTTAATATATCCTCGTGTGTATGCAGCTGCTTCTGCACTTCTGTGGCAGACACTTTCTCTTACTGCAGATCCATAAATGAATCTTACCTGTGAAAAGATACCATGGTAGGCAATTAGTTTAACTTTTAAAGTATTTTTTAAATTGTTAGGAACGTAATATTAGAGGGATGTTGTTATGATTCATGACTATTATGAAAGGAATCAAGAGTCTATAAAATAAATTGGATGAAGTTTCTTGCTCTGAGAGGAACACGATTAACTCTCAAAGCTATTAAAATCCTTTTTCACTCCTTTTGTTAATTTCCAGGACAATTTCAAGTGTCACTGCTTTTTAGCATATTTTAAAAATATGCAATTAGTTCTTTTATTGTAATATGCAAAAGAAAGTGCTTTCCCTGACTTGAAGAAGTACATATAGATTCAAATTATGAAAAAAACCTTTATTCATCTTTTTTAAGTAGAAAAAATTACGTATATTGAAGAAACTTCATATCCGTGGAGATTTAATTATTAACACAAGATCACATGACTCCAGAGTTCAGAGTTCCATTATAAAGCACTTTATGATAGCATGTCTGGTGAAAGTCCATATTTCTGTGTACATATTGGTTTGTATCCTGTTGTTTTGAAGAGTAATTAACTTTTAAATAAATGACTGGGAGCTTAAGATGTTAAATATTTTTCTGTTACCTCTTAACATGAGGTGCTTATTTAAGTCATTTGGAAAACCTAGTTATCTTTATCATCATATATATTGGGACTGAATTAAAGCCAAGTTAATCAGCTTTAAAAGTTTTATTATGCTAGTAATCAAGATAGTAACGACTGGTTTATTGTTTAAGATAAACAAAGGTCCCATTCTTCAGAGAAACTGCTATTACTGATAGATTAATAACTGCCCATTCATGCAGATTCATAATGTGTGTTACTGATATGTATCTATCAGTCATGTGACCTGAGGGTCCTGCTGGTGACCTCTTGTAAAATGTAGCATCTTGACCAAGGCACTGGTCTCATGAATCACCGTCAACATACCTGAGACATTAACTGAAGACATCAAAAAGATTTTTATAAAACCACTTATTTGATACTAGATTACCCTGATTGCTGCTTAGCTCTCTAAATGCTATGCTTTTTTCAGTTGAGGGGTTTGTAGGAGTATTCCTGCATGTGCTAAGTCATCTGAATGGTGTGTTAGGCCAGCACATGTGAACCTAACAGAGTATGAAACACATGCTCTGGTAGTTTGAGTGATGTTTATCAAAGGGTTTTTTAAAATAAGAACTGTGTCATTGTAACTGATTCTGCAGTTTGCACAATTTGCAATGAATTAATGTGACTTTCTTATTGAAAGTCTGAGTACAGTACCCACTCGATTTATGCTGTATTCTTGATAAGTGTAAATGAATATGGCTGTAGTTATTGACACTGTTTAAAGCAGAAACCACAACTCTGAAGACTTCTTGGTTAACGTAAAATACACCAAGGTAAGAAATCAACAGAAGTAGAAGACATACTTCTTTCCTGGTTCCTGTGACCACCCTACAGAAGAATTCTTGGTTACAGTTTCTAGATGGAGACATGAGAGGTTGGAAATTCAAGCTTAGCTGGTGTGCGCCTTGTTAGTGATAAAGTTGACATCTTGGTTCTCCATCTGTTGATTCTTGTTTGATTTCTAGATGATTCAGATCTCAGGCTGGGAGAAGGGTACCGCGGGGGCCTGCGGGGAGACTGGGTCGAAGAACTGTAGCTGTGGGCCTTGCTGGCTGCAAACTCTGAATTTTCAGGGTGTTGTTAATGCATGCGTGCTATCTTATGTCAGATGCCCTGGCGGTCAGTCTGTCCTAGAAATTCATGTGGCAGCAGCTTAATGGTAGTGCTCTCACAGCACCTGCTGTGCTGGGGAGTGCAGGTGACAGGTGCAGCTGGGATGCAGTCCTGAAGAGTCCTGCAGGAAGCTCGGGCTGAGAGTCCTTCAGCTTGACCTTCCTGGGGGAAGAAAAGGAGCCGGGCCTTCATGGTTCCACACTAACCTGGATGCTTGACCTCAGAGGACAAGTCCTGGAGGGCTGGAAACTGTCTGCAGGGTGGGAAGCTTTGGTCCAAAAGGGCTGAAGTGTCCAGTACACAGGCTGTGTGTCAGTGAGATGTACAGTTGAGAGTGTGTGCATGTAGCTTGAGTGTTAGACAGCTGACCGAGCCAAATGCCCAGAATAGCATAGATGTTGTAAGAATGGGAAATTTCAAGCAACTGCCTTTAGGAGCATTGTCCCTTTCCTTTAAGAGTCAGGGGCCATTCTTTCCCAGAAGCCTTCCCAGTGCTCCGTGTTCTTCCCAGCATCCTTCCCTGTTAGATAGATATTCCTCTCTGGTTGGAGAGAAGTCAAAGAAGTACTTTGTGCTTTCTGCTACTGATCTTCTACACTAAGGAGGATTCTTTGTGTCTGATTGTCTGTCTTTCTCACTTTCTCACAAACTCATAGTCTTGGCCTATCGATCTACCTATTGAAGAACGTAGTTCAGTAGCCATCACCAGGTAGACCCTTGATACATCAATGTTGATGACACAGTCAGCTCAGCTTTGACTCCCCGGAATAGTGGACAGCCCTGTGTGGCGGACGGTCTTTGTAGAAGAGATGGAAAACTATTAAAGCCACCTCCAGCCTCATCAACCCCGACAAAGGAATATACTTCAGTTATCAAAAGGCTTTTTGTCTTTGCACCTCTCTGTGCCATTTAACTCATTTAGCAACAGGACAGTGACAAATGGTATATCCAGGTACCCTTAAGCAGTGCAAGCGGAGTGGCTTTGGCTTTCACTTTTCACTCAGGACACAAATGCTTCTGTGATGCTAAGAGAAGTGAAATTTGAGGAAAGTCTGCCAAGAAAGAGAAGCCATGGTTAGAGGGAAGAGTGTTGCTCCCTAGCCCTGGGAAAGGCGGTTTGCTTCTGCCACTCCAGGCAAACAGGACACTTCTGACAGCCACTACGGCCAGGCCAAGGCCGTCCACTCTCCTCCTCTTCCCTCCCCTCCCACTCCCTGGTTATAGATCAAGAAAAACTGAGTACCAGTGAATTTTCAAATAGTTTTTAGCCCATCGTTAGCTCTGTCCAAATACTTTTTTTTATCAATATAGATGTTCTTTCTTAATGTTTCCTAATTGTATTTAATCAGTACTTTAAATGTAATCCAAATGACTTCACAGAATTAGATTGCCAAAGTAATTTGCGTATTAAAAGTTGACTGGTAAGAATAGTAAAGAGTTTTACTGTCATTCCTATACATAGTGTTAGGGTACAAGTAATGTATTTAATATTGACAAGTGTCAAGATTTTGTTTGTAGTAATTCTTAGAATTTTGTTTTCATTACTATTTTAGTGCATAAATCATAAACGTTCGTAAAATAAAGTGATTTTGACTTAAAATTTTCTTAAAATAATATTAGATGAAAATTATTAGAAGAAATGAAAAGAACAAATTTAGAAATTATGTATTTCAAAATTGACCAGACTATTGTTTGATTGGTTGATTGATTTTTGAGACAGGGTCTTGCTGGGTAGTGCAGGCTGGCCTTGACCTCACTTTTGTAACCGAAGCTGGCCTGTAACTCACTGGGATCCTCTAGCTCAGTCACCTGAGTGCTGGGATCACAGTGGACACCTGCTGGTCAGGCTCCTGTCACTGCAGCTCTGTTGCACGAAATCAGTGTTGTGCATCAGATTAACTGCTTTCTAGCTGCTGTAATATCACTTTCAAAGTAGTAATATTTTTTAAAATGGAATTTATGCTATTTTATGAAGGCATGAAAGGCCCTCGACTCTCCTGCCTTTCTGTTTTCTTCTTCAGGAATCTCTTTATTAATATTCAAAAGTCCTTCTCATCAGAAGGATTTTTATCTTCCCTTCTCAGTGAGTTGTGTAAATCATTTGTAAAATTGCCTTGAAGTAGTCTAGCATTGTGAGGCTCTCGTTGATTAAACTCTAGTGGAGAAAGATGCCGTTTCTAATCTTTACATTCTGGGGCTGATAAACATGATTTTGAGATTTGCGACCTTGTACTTTGGAAAATTCGAAGATGTCTATAGCTTAGCAAACTTTAGTGGCTGTGGAGCATCTTTGGGTGAGAATCTCAGGAAAGAAGTCTTAATTGGCATTTCAACAGAAACGTACCTTGGGCCTTCTGGCCTGAGGTTAGATGTAAACTGTTCCAGCTATTTAATCAATCAGAAATGCCCTGAAGAGCTCATTAGATGTGCTTGGGGGCAGCTGTCCTTTGGTTCTTTCTGTTGACTGACTCACCACAAATGAATTAGCTATCGTTTATGATAGATGCAGCATGTCTTTAAGCACGAAGCTCCACAGAGTCTCTTCAGTGGACAACAGAACAAAAAAAAAAAAAAAAAAAAGGCAAGAACAAAAATACGAAGTATTCTTAATGAGGCTGCTTTCGATTACATTGAATGCGATTATAGTTGTGAGATTGCTGGTATTTTTAATAGGACAGTTTAAAGACAGGGTGGGACTAAAATTATGAACATTGATTTATTAACTATGTATAGTTAAAGCTTAAGGAAAATAAAACATGTAACTCCAAATGAAAGAAAGGAAATATAATCATAAAGAAATTACCTTGGTACAGGCTGGGTGTATACCTTAGTGGTAGAGTATATGCTTAGCATATATCAGCACAATAGAAAAAAGAAAAGAAATTTATATTGATACAATAAAGAGAAAACAGAAAAGCAAGGAATAGAATATTCACAAGTAAAAGTATGGAAGCTAATACATTTTTTCAAAATTTTTTTTATTTAAAAAGAAAATAACAAAGTAAAAGGGTACAAATAATACAGAATTTCAAGGAAAAAATACAGTAAGATATCACTAGTTAATAGGTTACACATTGTCATCTTTGAAATAGTTGTCCAAATTATAAAATTAAAGCATGTAAAGTGAACATTCATACAATGAGATTGCAGACAGTGCCAATCAATGATCCTATAAAAGTTCGGTAATATGGATTTCCATCCTACACACTCAAACATACATGCAGTTATATCCCTTAGACCATCTTTCTTTCCTCTCTTTTTAATAACAATTACACTTTTTGGGTTTTTTTACTCCCACAATTCTTATTATTTCTTTGGAGAGAATGAAACTTAACGTGGCTAAACAAAACAGAGTCGGTTAGAACAAAAGGATGGGCATAGTACATGATGTAAAAATAGAATATCAGGTGATCTAAAATGGTTACCATTGTGGGAAGCTAATACGTAACAATTAATGGACAAAACAAAAGATTCTTAGATTGGTTTTAAAATCAAGTTGCTAAAATAAAATAAAATCAAGTTGCATTCATTTGTAAGAGACACATAAAATGTGACACGTTTCCATTTCACGCTGTCATAGTAGCTGATCGACTAGCGCTCTAGCCACGCATAGTTAAAAACCTGTGAAACACACAAAGCACCTGTTTCAGAGATCGGTCTGCACAGGACAGATCCACGAGGGAGGTGAGTCCTGCAGCTGCCCACTCTCGCCTAAACGCAGTTTTCAGGCAGAAGGAGAGGGATTCGGAGGGTTGCATTCTTACTGAACTAAAGTTCCAAAGAGATCAAAGCCGTTGGAATTTGTAGAGTGGAACACAGAGCAGGGAGTGCTCACCTGCCGAGTGAGAGTCCCAGAAATGTCCCTCTGGCGTCACCTCGTGGTGATGGCTGTAAAGTAGTGTGTGCCCTGGATGAGGTTCCAGGCTGACGACAACCAGGGAGCTGTGAACCAGCAGTTCCCGAGGGTTCCCAGGCCCGAGACTCACTTTCTCACCAGAGTGAAACGATCTCGTGAACACTGGCTATTCACTGGAGACCCAAAGGAGGCCGGCCCTTGGTTTTAGGGCTGTAGACCTTCAGGAAACCGTAAGGATCTGGCTGATGTACTAACAAGTAATGGCTGTAAAAGGTTTCACTGGCAGATTCAAAAGAAAAAAAAATCCAGACTATATTCAGAATGCCCAGAGTCCAGTTTTAAAAGTTACTTGATGTATAAAGAAGCAGAGAAATGTGACTTATAACCAGCAGAAAAATTAGTCCATAGAAATAAATACAGAAGTGACAGAGCTAACATACAAGGGCTTTTAAAAACTACAGAAATTTTAAAGGCTTTTAGAAAATGTTAATATAATTAACAGAGAAGTAAAAGTACAAAATGAACCACTGTAGCTGTTGCCTTCTGTAGATTAAAAATTCTGCAATGAAAAATTTTCTCTATAAGCCCAGTAGCAGTTGAGGTGCTATTAAATAAAATATCAGTGAATTCAAAGACACAGCAATTGAAACTAAATCACAAAGTTCAAAAGACTGAAACTAAAGTGAACTCTCTTCTTGGCCTGTGGGACAGTAAGATTAAGTGTTTGAAGGACTAGGGCAGGGAAGAAAATAATCCCAGAAATGTCACAAATTTGATGCAAACCCACAGATTCAGGAAACAGCAAATCTGAGGAGGCTGTTGTAACAGAGTCCATTATAAGGAGTTGGGTGAGAACAAGAAAATACTAAAAGGAACCGGAGAAGGAAACACACATTACATATCGGGAAAGAAGGATGCGTGGCAGTGACTTCTTCCCTGAAACTGTGTCAGAAAACGAGGGAAAAGAGCCTCGCAGTGGGGCTACCTGACTTATAAATAAAGCTGTTGGGGCTGGGATAGTGCCTGCCTTGCAAGTGGGAGGTCGTGAGTTCGATCCCTGGTACCACCAAAACAAAATAAATAAATAAAGCTGTATTTGCCCCCCCCCCCACCTCCTGTCTCTCTTAGCATGACCTGTAATAGTGACCCCCATGTCATTTATCATCGTGTAAGAGAGTGCACAGCATATTGATGTGTCTGTCCTTTGTTCCATGTAACTTTCCCAAGTTGTTCCCTGGTATCATAATTTAACATTTGGAAGCATATCTTGCACACAATAGCTGCATACTTACCAAGTATCCATTGAATAAGCAGATGAGTAAACAGTGGTTGTTAGTGTTTTAGGATTCTCCAGAGACAGGGGACCAACAGACAGGAGGGTGCATTTACTTATAGAATGGACAGAGGAGTTTAAGGAATTGAATCTTGTGGTTGTGGGGCTTGGCAAATCCTGGCAAGCTGGAGACCTAGGGGGCAGCTGGTTGACTTCAGAAGCTGGCAGAATTCTTTCCTTCTTGCTCAGGGAAGGTTTTCTTTGTTCTGTTAAGGCCTTCAACTGATTGAATGAGGCCCACCCACATTATGGAGGAATAGCTGCTTTATTCCAAGTGCACTCATAAGCATAATCACATAAAAAATACCAGAACCATCTTGAGTAAAATTTAACCAAATACCTGTGGCCTGTTCTGGTTGACATAAAGCTAACCATCATAGGCAGGAGCATAGGAAAACAGAAACTTGTGCACTGCCACCAGGTAACAGGGGAAGTTGATAAATCACTAATAACATTGAAGATGTGCGTATCTTACCACTGAGCTAGCAGTTTTGCTTCTGTTTCTATATCCTAGGAAGAACTTCAGGTTATAAATAATTTATAAAGAATTTTAAGGTTATAAAGAATTTTATAAAGGAAGCTATCATAGGAAGAAAATGAAAATAATGTACCACGGTGGATCAGTTGTGTGTATTCCTGAATGGAACTAGTATACACTGATTACAATGAAGAAGATTTACATATTTTGACATAACTAAAAATGGTACTGAATTCAGAAAGTTGCAAAAGAAAATACATTGCTTAATAGCATTTAGCAGTTTTGATGATACAAAACTATATTATTTGCTGCATTGGATTTCTGTCACAAATCTTTTTGCTACCTACGGTTCTGCTGTTTCATACCAAAAGAAATCTCCAGAGGCACAGGCCTTGCATCTCTGTGCATTTTGGCACCAGTGACTAAAGATATGTGTAGAGTTGCTCAGCAAATTTGCTAATGTGACCGCTCACTGCTGATTCCTCCTCACTAGAATGGCAGCTGCAGAGAGTGTAACTCATGAAGGAACTTGTAAATGAAGGGTGCTGATGCTCAGAATGACAGTTCACTGTTGGGAGCCGCCGACACCGGTTGCCTTACTTGGCGGACGTAGGGCCTGTGGGTGGGAGCGGAGCCTGAGCTAGATTGCCCCTCCTATCGAGTGAGTCAAGTTGGCGCCTGCTTCCTGCCCCCTGATTGCGCTGGCGACTTAAACAACCCGCTCTGTAAGATAGTCTGCCTAGCAACAACTGATGTTAGCCAATCAGCCCGCATCGCGCGCTTTGAACTGATTGGCCACTGTTACCCTATAAAAGTAAATGCCTCTCCCGCCACAAGAGGGAAGCACAGAGGGGAAGCACAGAGAAAGCACAGAGAGAGATAGAAAAAGTCCACCGGCGAGAAAGGGCTGGTGGCAGAGTGGAGGCCTCGCGGGGCCCACGCGGAGATAAATAAAGGCAAGGTTGCACACCACCAGACTTTGTCGTGTGTCTTTCCTGCCGGCCGGGAGCGACCCCGACAGTTCACATATATTCCTATTGAATAGATGAAGAATTAAAATAAAAATCACATTGAAGCCATCATGACATTTAGCTGTACTCATGGATTTTTTTTTTTAACTTAAATAACACTGTGTATTTCTTCAGCTGTGGTTGAGAGAAATAAATTGAAGTTCATGTTCTTTATTATTGTTAAATTTTTCATCAGAGCATAAGTTTGGAGTAAAGACACTGCACTTGAATTTAACCTTAAAATTTTCTTTTCTTTGTTTTGGGACAGGGTCTTACTGTGTAGTCCAGCCTGGCCTTGAACTCACTGTGTAGCCCAGGCTGGCCTCGAACTTGTAATGATCCTCTTGGCTCAGCCTCCCAAGGGTTAGGATTACAAGTGTGCACCACCACACCCAGCAACCTTAATTTTTTACTTACTATTGAACAGTTTTCTTACAGAACATCTAATCAGAGCCCCACACTGCTTTTATCTCCTTCACAGTTATCTGATGATGGTCGCTATGTCTTATTATCAATAAGGGAGGGATGTGATCCAGTAAACCGACTCTGGTACTGTGACCTACAGCAAGAGGCCAATGGCATCACTGGTAAGTTATTTTTCAGGCACAGCTATTATTCCAGGCGGCTCCATTCAAAAGCACTTATCTTGGTCTTCTAATTGATTTCCCAAGAATCCATCTTCCATTCCTCCACATCATCTCTGTTAATGTGATTTTTTTCCCTTCCACTACTATTCCATGAAATGAGAAAAGAATTGGATGAAACTGACTCTTAGCTTTATATTTTCTCTGCAAATTAAAGTTAACTATATTTTCTCCTCTTGAAAGTTGGAAACATCCCACGTATAATGCAGATGAGAAGTGTTAAACTGGCACATTGCTCTGTAAAATGGGACATCTAGATATAATAAAACAGGCAAGGGCTTATTAGCTCAGGGAAGATGAAAGGTTACCAGATAATCACACACCTGTTGAGGCACTGAGCCACGTATCCTGAAACAGCCTGTTTTTCTTCCTAAAGCAATTTATACTACTACAGCGAACATAGAACCATCAGTTACAAGTTCCGAAGATGCCCATTTTATCTTCCAACATTGCTATTGTTCTAGCATTGTTATCAAACATGAAAGCTGTTCAAATGCACAGTTCATCATGGCAAAGATTCCTAGGCCCTGAAACCATCCAGTGGGCTGGCCCCAGATAAGGACGCTAAACTAATTATACCATGTCCTGATTAGCATAAAATATTTTAGAGACACTTGACACAGATTTCTAAATATACAGTATTGAGTGCCTTTCATAGTAATTTGTGTATCTTGTTAGTATCTAATCTGTATTTTGTGAAAGTATTTACTTCTGATTGAGCATTGTATTATTTTAAACTTCTCTAAACAGATTTACATGCTAACATTCTGAGATGTTACACAACACGATTCACACATGTATGTAGCAGGTAGAGCCAATGATTTTTATTCGGGTATTAAATGTGTTTCTATTTAATAAAGCTATATACAGTGGTACCTTGGTTAATGAATGTTTTTGTTTGTGAACAGTTTGGTTTGCATTCAAAAGCATTTGGCAAAATGTTGTTTTTGTTTGCAAACTGTGCATTTGGTGACATCTTTCCCGCATGAACACAGATGTTGCCGTCTTTTCTGAAATTGTGGCATCGATTAAATTCATGAACTGAGGCACCGCTGCATTTTCTTCTAGGAAAAGGATCTCAGGAAATCTCCAGCAATCACGGCAGTGCCAGTATGTTCTGGGGAAACAGTCACCCCCCAGGAATTGTGTGCTGGGTCTGTAGAGAAATGGGCAAAATTGCACCTGAATGGCACTGTGCTGCTATTTTGCACACGGGTTCCTGTGTGATTCTGAGATGGTAGAAAGGACGTGGCCTCTCTGGTTTATTAAAGAATCCTAATTACAGGATCCTTCCTCAAGAGAGTGCTGTTTGCATCTTTTTTTATAACTTCATTATGTCTTTAAATTATTAAATAGGCTTATGTTATTAAAATAAGCAAGTTAACAAATTAAAAAAATACAAATTGCTTAACTTCAAATAGGCAAGGAAATTCCATCCATGTGTTTCTATGCTGAACTGCTACTGCTGTGTCCGTGTTAATAAGAGATTGCCGTCTTTACAGAAACTTAGAAGTGCTAGCAAAGCTCAAGGAAGCCTTCGTTCTCTCCTCAAATCTTAGTCCTGCCCTTTTTGCACACGCCTTCCCCTCACCCCTGCTTCATCATACAGCATTAGGAATTAAGTGTTGTATATAGACATTGAGATTCCCAGAGGGACATGTGCAGAGGTATCTAGGGCCTCAAAACCTTCTAGACTGTTCTATTGTAAACAACCAAAAAGTGAAGCATCTGACGAACCCTAAATGGCTATCTGAAGATATAGAAGAAAAAACAAACTTAATTTGTGTCTTACCCATTCACAGTGCAGGTCACTTCTCCGACCCCAAAATGTATGGGGATTTCTCCCTACCAGCAGGCAGGCAACTGATTCTATAGTGGATACCAACTGACGCCTCCAATTCAATCCAGTCATAACCTTATCTACCCTAGAGGGTATCTGACCCCACAGAGAGGGGTGCAGTCCCACTTTATCCCTGGTTACAAGTCTGGGACTCTGAAACTTTTGACTGTTGGCTAGCAATTGGTGTCCTAATCCCCCTGCATTGTGATTGATTACTTTGCTAGAGTGGCCTATAGAACTTAGGGAAACACTGTACCTTCGTTTCCTACTTTAGTATGCATTATTTTTAAAGGATATAAGTAAACAGCCAGATGCAAAGATATATGGGATGAGGCCTGAAAGGGTCCCAAGCACAGTGGCTTCCATTCCTGTGGAGTTGGGGTGCACCATCGTCCAGCTCACCTTCCTGTGCGCCTCTTTGGAGGGTTCACTAAGCTCTGTCCTTGGGGAGTTTTATTGGCGCCAACATTGATGGGCCTGGTTGAAGCATGGGCAGCAGTCTGGGGCTGTATTAGGGAGCAAGGCCTGTCTGTCCAGGTTCTCTGGCCCTCTGTGAAGCGTTCTTTGCTCATGGATAAGGGGTAGGACTCTTGGAACGAGGCTGCTATAATCAACCGTCAGAGAACTCTTACGGCTAGCTCTGAGACAGAAAAGTGGAGGAAAATGAGAGTTCATGTTCAGGGTCTGTAGTCTGCCTTAGGAAAGAGAGATCCTAATTGCTGTAGCTGCCCGGGGGGAAAAAAGGACCAGGGGAAAAGGCGGCCAGGGAAGGTCACAGAGATTTTGGATCTGAGACCTAAAGCACCCCAACATTGTAACAAAAGACTTTCTCCTTTGTTCCTCTGTGACTACTTCAGAAACAAGGACAAAAGACTAAATACTTTAACCTTAGTACTCTGGCCATTCAGGAAATAGTGAGGACTAAGGGAGTCATAAGGCAGGAACAAAAAACAAACAGAAACACAGTTTAACTTTGGATGCATTCAGCTTCTAAGACCCTATTTACAGAATAAGACAGTAGCACGGTTTAGATGCATTTAGATTGTAAGAACCTGTTTACAAAAAGTAAGGCAGATCTTGGCCTGCCTTTCGACTTGGTCTTTCTTTGAGTTTCTTTTTTGCTTCCTGGAGTAGCTTTAGCGCAGTATAACTGAAGAGGCCAGCGTACAGCAGGTACTCAGTAAATGTTTACTGTGGTTATTTCCCAAGTTACTGATAATGGTCCCTCTTTCTCACTCTTCCCCTTTATCTCCCTCTCCCTATCTCCCCCTGTCTCCAGAGGAGCTTTAACGCTGTGTTGTGTTTTGAGCTAAGTCCAGATGCTAGTGTTAACCTAAATTTATTTGGCTATATATTTCTGAGTGTATAGGACTTTCTTGTTATAGTTATTCCTAGATGTTTTATGTTTGCAAGGTATTGGTGGTTTATGAATGTATGCATTAGAGTAACAAAGCCAGCAGAAAATACATAGTAAGAGATTTATTGCAAGAAGTTGGCTTAGGTGACTGTAGAGAAGTTAGGCAAGCCTGAGATGTTTAGTCAGGAAGGGCAGAAAGGCTGGTGTTACTGTCCCCAGTTGAAATGTCTTCTGTAGAGCAGCCTTGGATCTGCGTTAGAGCTTTGTAGCTGATTGAGTCAGGCCTTCCCAGATTATCAAGGATAATCTTTGCTTAAAATCAGCTGATTGTGGACTTTAATCACATCTACTAAACCCCTTCACAGCAGCCACATCTGGATTAGAGTTTGATTAACTAGGCACATTCACCGGCCCAAGTTTAGCAGAAAGCCCATCACAATGAAAGCATGATAAAGCGCACAGAAAGTAAATAGCAAACAAGCCTAAGGATAGTAGCAGAATTTCAGTTTTTCATAAGGTTAGTGAAGTGATCAGTGTTTGGAGCTTTTTAAGGCATTTGGGAAAGTAGATCATGTCCTGTAGATAAAAAGATAGACCTCAGAGTGAAGAGGTGGTTTTGCAGTTGTCGAGTGCACACCTAATGGGACGATCAACTTGGAGGATCTTTGCCAGTGACAGCTACCAATTTCCAGACGTGGTTTGGAGCCAGTCATCTTTTTAAAAACACGGCTTTACAGGAGTACATTTGTGTATTATGTAAACCTGTGAATAACAGTGCTGGGATTCTGAAAGTTCTTAATTGATTGGCCAAGCAGATAGCAGTTTCATGCTTACATTCAAAAGTAAATTGCACTGGGCTGGGGGTTTAGCTCAGCAGCTTAAGTGCCTGCTTAGCAAGCCGAGGTCGTGAGTTCAATCCCTGGCACCAAAAACAAAGAAGCAAACACAAGTAAATTGCACAGGTCAAACAAGTCTTGTTTGTTTCTTAATTGATCGCTGCTTCACTGTATCAGTAGCATGATTGTGTAAAGAAAGAAGTTGTCCCTTAGTCTCCATTTGGGATTGATTCCAAGACTCCAGATACCAAAACCATCAGATACTCAAATCTTTGTATTATAAGGAATAGTAAAATATTTGCATCTAATTTATACACATCCTCCTATATACCTTAAATAATCTCTAGGTTACTTATAACAGCTAATACAATGTAAGTGCTGTGTAAATAGTTGCTATAGTGTAATATATAGGGGAAAATGTCAAGAAAAATAAAATCTGTATATGTGAAGTACAGTTTCAGTTTTTTTCTAGTATTTTCAGCTTAACTGGTTGAATCTGAGGATTTTGAACCAGCACATGAGGAATGACAACTCTATTGTGTGTGTAACTAGTAAGAGATTAAGTAAATTCAGACTCTAAAAGGGGAGACTTAGCAGGTGGAGATAATCATGATTAAAATTAGTTACATAGTCTCTTCTTTTGATTTGGGTATCTTAGATGGGTAAGCACAAAGCTTTAAGTCAGTTTTGAATTGTAACCTTAACTCTACAACTAAATAGAGGGTAACCTTGGGGAAGCAGGTTTTCCCTCTCAAGATTTCTGTGCCTGCAAATCAGGAAGTAGAAGAAATGATGAAAATGGATAAAAAGGACTAAACAGGATTCTTGGTATTCTCAAGAATTCCTTCCTTCCTTCCTTTCTTTTTTTCTTTCCTTTGACTAAGAGGGAAATATTTGGAATTACTGCACACTGGTTTTAGGTTAACATGAAAAATTGGTTGACGGCATCTTTTAAACATCTTAACATCTAATATATATTAGATATCTTTGAGTTTAGCGGGAGACCGAAGGGAAAAGATCTCATTGTACAGGTTAATTAACTGAAAACCCAGGTGTTTACAAACCCAGTTGGTAACAGTGACTGTTGTCGTCCTTTTAAACTAAGGAGAAAGCTCACTAGCTTTTATCATGAATGCATTAGTTAACTTAAATGGTGGGTAAGTTATTCAAGAACGACTGGTGACTGAAAATTAAGGTGAATCTTATGAATGTCTACTTTTATATTGCTGACATCTATATTCCTTTTGATAAGCTTTCTGCTGTGATTTTCAATTTTTTTTTCCTCTCAAAGGCAAGGAAAATTACCAGTGTTTTTCATATAAGTTAATCCTTCATTATGACATTGCAAATTTGTATTCCTTAAAATAATTCCACTTAGGTGATTCTTTTTCTAGGATTTCTATCATCTTTGTCTGCCGAACAAACCTCCTGCCCATGTGCATTTGAAATGAGAAGCACAGAAGAGTGGTCAGGAGCAATTTAACACAGGGGTAGCTCAGTTCACAAACTCACTCTGTCTGTGACTGTGATCACAGACTGACCTGGATGAGAGCTGAATCAGATTTTCCTGTAAGGTCAGCATTGAACCATTGAATTTGATTTAGTTCTCAGCCAGCTCAATTTGCAACCAGAACTGCGTGAAGAATCAAGTTAATGAGCCAAGGTATTACCTGTCTTGTAGAAAAGGCACACAGATTAAACAAACCCACACATACAGGATGGAAAAAATACCTTGAGAGTTAAAGGAGATCTCTGTGGAAGTATATTCATTTCATCTTGTAAGTTTGAATTGCTGCCTTCCCTCACTGTTTCTGAGCAGGTGGTTCTCTTGGCCCATCTTGAACGCCGCTGTGTAGAGATGACTTTGAGCCTGTTACCTGGGCCTTGCAAGTTTATGTAATTTTTCAACTCTTCAAAAACAGTTGACAAGTCCTGTGCAAGGAATGTTCTGCCTTGTTTCCACTGGCTTCCAAGAAACATGGTGGGAATTGTCATCTGCTGTGGGAGAGGTGAGACCTCTGCCCCTGGGGTTCCCAGGCTGTCTGGTGCTGCTTTGGTGGATTCCTTTCTATCATTGTAATTTCCTCCTGTCTCTGTTTAAAAAAAACAACTCAGTGTGAGGATCTGTGAGCTGCCTGAGCCCAGGGACCTTGTCATCTTGTTCTCTGTGGAAGTCAAGTCCCCAGTAGAGACCACAGCTCCTAGAGAGCAGTGGTGATCCTTTCAGAGCTCGCGTGATAAAGTACAGTCCTGTGTGGCCCGTGTGGCCCTGGACCGAGCCTGATGCTCTCATGGCTGATGTCCTGTTTCACACACGAGTGCACTGATCTCTTTAGTGTCGACGTGTCCCTGCCCAGTAAGTCATCCCCCTTCCGTACCTATTAATTTATGTGTGAACGGTTTGAATCTTTACCCTGTGACCTCCAGATTTATTGTTATTATATCTATTATTAAATTTTTGTCCTTTGTTCAACCCTGGGAATAAAGGGTTACAGATCATGTTCCTTTCTGTCCTACAGATGTTGCATGAGCAGGAGATTTTTCTGCTTTTCTTATTTGTGTAGCTTTTTAAAAACTGAAGGTGAAGGAATATCAAAAGTATTATTAAGGACACCAAGGAAATGTGATATTTTATTCTGTAGTAAAAGAGACAACTGAGTTCTGACTCCTCTGATTCTTAAAGTGATTGGTGTCTGACATCATTTTGAACCTTGCAAAAAATTATTTCTCTCAGTTTTCTTAGTTATATTTTCTGTACTTTTCCAAACCAAGACTTTCTTTTGAATTATATTTGTAGCAAATGTTTTTATGCATGTGTATATATATTGCATACACTGTTTTGTGTTTGTTATAATCCTATTTTGAATATATAAAATTGCTTCATATATTCAGACCAAATTTGGAATAAATTTCCACATATTTTCTACCTTAAAGTTAAACTTCACACCTGATCTTTTTGCCCAGATATGGGAACCTTTAAATGTGTGCATCAATATTTAAGTCAACTTATATCTTTAAAATATAAATATGTTTATAATTACATAAATGTACCTAGGGATAGGTTTCTAAATATTTATATCAGAAAAGTGGAAGATGCTACTAACTCCTTTGCGATTTAAACCTGGTTCCTTTTGTTCCCTTTATGTTATAAACAAGTGTAGGTGTGGCTCTGTCTGAAATCTAGGACTCCAGATTTAGTTGGGAAGCAGATGCATGTATGTCAATGCCCCACTCTCTACCATGTGCTTATTGGAGGACAAAGGTGGTGGCAAGGTGATTCCTGCCCTTCAGGGGCCCTGCCTATGGAAGAGAGGATGTGGAGACTGTCACTGCCGCCGTGTTCCAGGCTTGTCTGAGAGACTGTGACCCTGTGCACAAATCCAGGCTCTGAGGCGGGGCGTTTCTGGATTTCGAGCTCCGAACTCCTCCCCCTTCCTCTTCTCCCTTTCCTTTCTTGTGTGTGTTTACTTTTCTTTCGGATCCTTTCATTTTTCTGTAGGTCAGCTACTTTATTGGATAGTTAGTGGCAGAAAAGGAGCTGACCTCATTCTGAATAGATTTGAAATTATGTCAGATTTTGAAATAGAATCCTTCAAAAGCACTTGTTATATGGAGAGAACGGCGGGTTTGACATCGTTGTTGCTAGCTAGTAACTTACATCATTCTCCCAGGCAGTGTCCCTGGGCAGACCCTTGATAGTCTCTGCTCTGCTCGGGTTACAGAATCTTTGCAAGGTTTGGGGAGAAAAGGTGGGTGACTTACTGGTTTTGCAAATCTGAGCACAGTGTACTTTGCTCACACTTTCACTAAGCTTTTTCTTCTGCAAGTTTGATCATTTTAGATTGAAGTTTTTAATACGTTGTATTTAATCCTTTCATGTCATTAAAAAAATTAGCTTTCTCCTACATAAATTAACCCTTACTGCTCACAACACATAGCCTTAAAAGGAAACTCAGCATTTATCAGACAGGTAACTGTTCAGTGAGCCATCGCTGCCTGACGGAAGGGGGAAGCCTCATATTCTTGGAGCAGAGGTGCTGCTGCTCCATTGTTCATTCCTAGTGGGGCCGGCATTCTTGGGGAGCACTGGGAAGGGGGACATACCAGTGAGTACTGTGAGCAACGGAGTTATCCAGAGGCCAGCAGAGTTAACTGAAAGTTCAAAGCCTGCCCGATAGGGCAGGAGAGCTTCTGTGAGAAACGAGGAAGTTGGTAGAAAGTAGTTATATGTTTCAGAGGGAGAATGCAGTAGAACAAAGGAAAAGAATCGGAGCCCTGAAAGACCAGGAAAATAAATAAAATATGAAATTTGATGTAAAAGACAAACAATCACTGTTAAAATTAGTACTTGTGCTATTTTTCTTTCAGAAAAATAATAGTAGAGATATTAATACAGGGCCTCTTGCACTGAGCTGCATTCTCGGGGTTTTGTTTTTTGTTTGTTTGCTTGTTCCTTATATTAATTTTAAAATGAGTGCTATAAGGACTTTTGCGAGGAAAGTGGACATAGATGATGCCAATTAGTTTTTAAGATTTTACTCTTAGCAAAGTGCTCAGTTCAGAGGCATCATATTCAGTTAATTCTTGTCAAAGGACACTGGGTTTGTGTATGTGGCATTTCCTGTGTGTCAGGCTGTTTCATTCACTCTTCTCAGCAACCTCTCAGGGACACAGATCACTCTCTCCTACCCGGGAAACCAAGGCTGTGAGCCCAGTGGCATTTAAAGTTACCAGTCCAGGCCGGTGTGATTCCCCAGCCTGTGCTCTAGCCATTGTCATGGGGTTGAAGGAAGTGAGAGGAAGCTCTTTGGCCCAGGGGACGGCTGCCTGTGTCCCCTGGCTGCCTGTGTCCCTCTGGGCTCTGCTACATGACCAAGCCTTGTGTCTGTTGTCTCCACAACATGGGAAGCCGTGTGGCTTCTGTGAACTATAAAAGCACCTGAGTTCCTATTGTTAGAAGGTGTGCACCACATTCTCTGTGAAATGGAGTTAATATCATTGATGATTTCCAAAGAAAGAAATGAAGTATGTCTTTGCTGTAGGAAGTGCACAAGAGGGTTTATTGTAAGCCAATCTCACTCAGTAAACCAGCAGTCCCTGCCAAGAAGCAGGTTTATAAAAAGCCGTTTCAACTTTGCTGTTGGAGAGGTTTGGGAATTGAATTCTGCTGGCTTTGCAATGAATAACACCACTCCCAGACAAACCAACCTCAGAGCAAACGAGCAAAAAGTGAATGGGTTGAGGAGTTAAGCCAAGCCTCCTTTTAAAAAAGTAATTTTCCCATTTTCCATTTAAATCAACAGAGGCCTCACTTGTGGGTAGCAAAAATGAATCAGCCCTGTTATCCAGCTGAAATACCTTTTCCTGTGAATGACTTCTCTACCAGAGGCCAGGGGAAGGATTCAGCAGAGCACAAAGATTCCGTGAGCCTCCACGTCAGTAATGCTGCCCTGCAGAGGCCTATGTTTTGAACTGCTTTTCAAATTTTATGAGTAGATTTAAATCAAGCAACATTCCTGATTCTGAATGACCTTCTGACCACAGTGTGGCTAAGGTTAATGGTTTGGCATTTGGTGACAGAAAGTTCAGAAACTTTTTAAAATTTTGTTACCCAGTGGAAGTCAGTTACTTGGTCCCACAGTTTTAGGCTCGCTTGTGTGTGCAGCAGAGCTTTAGAAATCGCTGCTGTGTTTTCCCTCTGGTGCATGCTGTGGTCACTTTGGGTGGGGAAGGGTCATGATAAATACCCCTGGGCAAGAGACCTTTTCAGGCAGAAACCATAACATGGTTACTTGGCAAAATAAAGGTTTCGCATCAGGAAATGCTTTATAATAGGGCAAATATTTAAGGGACCTGACATTTCACTGAGCCAAGATTTTGTGTCTACAAATGTCACAGCCCAGAAAAATTCTTTCTTCTTTCTTATCAACAAATGTCTTTGATTGTCTTCAAATTTTGCATTTCAAGGTAATGACTTACTTAGGTTTTTATTCTTTTTAAGAAATAGTTTTTGTAAAGCTGTGTTTTATGTAAAGTAAGATGCAGTTACCTTTTTAGTGGATCACCTGGTGAGTAGTCTTTTGAGGTTTGCTGTTTGTCATTGAAAAATATATATATAATTGTAACTCAGATGTAGTTAACCTTTTATGAGACTTAATTGTACAGATTCTGTTTCTGGGGTGTTGGCAGCTTACACACTCTGAATAACCTCCCAAATGAAACAACTGAAATGGTATGTAACATTTATAGAGCATCTTTCTAAATATGTTGCTAATTAGGCACAGAAGAAAAGAAATCATAGAGACCAAACATAGATTGAAAGCAGGAATCCTGAAGGGGAAGCTGGATTGTACTGGGTGTTTTTGCTGGGGTGAGGTAGGTGGCTAATAAGAGTCCAGGTTCTCCCTGGTGGAGGAATCTTACAGAAGCACACTCAAGGGAGAGGTGATTGTTAAAGTCAGCATTCCCGTGGTAAGGCTACAGTATGTGGGGTGTCTAGTAAGGAACCTGCCTGGAGGAGCCTGGAGAGACAGGCTGTGGAATTTTTCTCTTAAAACCTGAGACACACTGACCTTCACACTGACCTTCAAGGATGCTGGTTGACGTGATTGCCCTTGTGAAGTCCCAAAGTTTAATTTTAAGTGCTGTTGGTTGGTTGTATTCCAGGAGACAAGCAGAGCCGACTGCCGGGCTTCCCTGGAGGCTGCCACTTAAACCCAGGCCTGCAAAAGTCCCACGTAGAGTGTGTCATGGGAGATCAGTGGTATGGCAAAAGCAAAATCAGACAAGGAAATTGGCCAAGATAAGAAAGAAGCACAACAGAGTGTTCAGTACACTTTTAGAACTAAGTAATGTAACAGATCGGGAAAGGGACTGAGTAAAACATGCAGGAGTAAACAATACGATCATGATCAGAAGTTCAGCTATCAAACACATTAGACACAGTTGAAGAGAGTTAATAAAGTAGGATCTCAGTTTAAAAAGACCTAAAATAGAGCTCACCGAGAGTGGGAGTCCAGGAGTTATTAGACATGAAGAACAAATTCCTTCCAGAAATGATAAACTTTGAATCAGGACAAACCAGTGAGAAAAACTGACGGGAAGACTTCACAGAAATAATGAGAAAATGATTTATAGTTGATTTAAGATGTTACCATGGGAATGATGTTTCTCTATCAAAGTAGACCTTAAAGCATTATTAGCAATAAAACTTAATAATCATAAAGTCAGTTTTTTAAAATGCCAATTTGATATTTTTCAATACCAATATGTTCAATAGCACAATTTTAAAACATAAGGAGCAAAAATGAACAGACATACAAGTAAAAATAGACAAATCCACAATTGGAGGACAATTTTTAACAGAACTTTGCTGTGATAGAACAAATGGCAAAAAATATATCCGCATACCCAGAAGGTTTGAACAGTGTAATTCACAAATGACCTGAGAGGTGTATTTAACATTACATACCTAATGATTACAAGATACATGTTCTTTGTAGTTACATAGAGAACGGTTAAAATTTTAGACCATAAAGCTTTTCTCAACAAGTGCAAAAGCACTGAAATATTAGGTGTATTCTTTGAGCACAATAAGCCAAAAGTCAGTATGAGTAACCAAACAATGAATAGTCTTCCAAAGAAGTCCCGTAAAAAAAGTACAAGTTGTATGCAAAAGAGCATGTGTTATATGATTTAACATCTATAAAGTTCAAAAATGATGTTGAATGTAGTATGTATAGATGCAAATATAGGCAGAAAAATTACGAAGAAAATTGAGGATATTCCCATGGAAGTCAGGCCAGTGATGACCTCCTGAGGGGAGGGTACAGTGTCAGTAGAAATGAGTTGACTGACTTATTCTTCCGGGTGAATTGTAGAAGTCAAATTCCCTGAAATTTAGATTTCCATCAGTATTGTATGGATTGTATTCATTTCCTCTGGGCTTGTTTGCACCTTTGAAATATTGGTCTTCCCATGCAGAGACATGGTAGGTGTTTCTACTTATGAAGGTTCATTTGTTTTTATCTTTAAAATTTCTTAGAATTTAGATGTTTTCATATTGACTCTACCATCATGTTAGATGCATTACTGGTTATCTGTTAAGTTTGCTCCTCCTGAAAGTGAGGTCCTCCCCACACATTTTTTAACCTATTATTGCTAAAATGTAGGATAGCTGGAGTTTTTTAAAATAGTGATCTTACTAGACTTATTTTCAACTCCTTGAAATACTTTCAGTGCAAGTTTATTCTGGGGTAGGCACTAGGAGTCACTTCTATAATAGTTTTCATATTTTCTTTGTATTCTTAGTTTCTAGTTGAGAAAAATGAGGTTTAGCAGGGAATAAAGAAATTGCTCAAGGCCGTACAACTTTGTGGGAGAGTTGAGTAATTTAGGTGTGTGCTGGGTCGAGGATCTGAGGGCTTTGTGTGTGCTACACAGATCCTGTACCACTGAACTCCGTCCCCAACCCGAGAGCTTGGGTTTTAATCCAGATTCATCCAAAACAGAACAAACTCCCTGTCTCCTCTCCTCTTCTCTTAGTCTTATTTCCTCTTTCTCCTCCTCCTGTTTTTCTTTTTTTTTTTTTTTTTTTTTCTCTCGGTATCAGAGGTCAAATCCAGGAGGTCCTCACACATGCACAGCAATTATTCTGCCAGTGAACTACATCCCCAACCCTCACTGTCTGTGACAGAATTGTATTTGTCCTAATAAGTTAGATTCAACAAATTGTATTAAGATATGCTGTGGACATAAATGAGATAATGAGTGTAAAGAACTCATGAAAGTTACAAGGAATATAAATGAACCCAGCTAACATAGCAATGTGACTATTTTAGTGTCAGTTCACAGTGACTGTGACATCTGGGGTAGGAAATGACTGGAGAGTCCTTAAGATCGGGCATTGGCTTTCAGTAGTTTAGAAGTTGTAAGACATTTTGCTTTATAAAATATTTGAGATGTTCTCGGAACATCTATGGAAGATATACTGTGAGAGAAATGTCTTGCCAGTGAGTTTAGGGGAGTGCTTAAATATTGACAGTGTGTAGTGAGCCTTTCAGTGCTGATGATAGTAAATATATTTAATAGCAGTTCTTAACTGTGACCATCTCCAGACTAGTTCTAAGGAATAAAGAAGTGGAGGATGTTCTTTCTTTTAGTGCAGATTTTTTCCTTTGAAGTACATGCTCTTCTTTCCATGCAGAGTGTGGTGATCAAGAAATTGAGGGAGGGGAGAGGAAAGGGAGAGAAAGGAGATGAAGAATGGAATTAAAATATGTAATAAACCAACTCCACATGAAGAATGTAAACATCATGTGCTGCACACATGTACTAATAAAGTAAAAAGCTAAATAATAAACAGATAGATACAGAGCTGGGTTTTGAGAGGAGTGCTATGCGGAGTGAGCTGGCCGCCGATCAGCAGAGGCTGGTCCACCTGAGAGTGGGCTGGGCCTAGGATATGGCCCATGATGTGGCCCAGAAGCACATTTTACAGAACTGAACAAAGGCCAGTGCCACAAAGAACAAGAGGTGAGGCCAGAGTTGGGACAACCTAAAATTGGCTACTTAAGGAAGGACTGTCACACTCAGGACCAGTGAGGGTCTGGGTTTTATGCAAAGAGTCAGGAGGAAGTGATTGAAAGTTACTGAGGGCTCCAACATGGACTAAGTCAAGCATGGTATTAAGACATTGTAGTGGCTGCTATACTGAGAAAAATCAAGCATGGCAGTGCAAAGACTAGGCAGAAAGTCAGTGCTGGAGCCCAAGTCTTCTGAGATTGTGCTGTGGTGTCCTGAGCTGCCTGCTGCTTACTGTCCTGCATGGCGTGTTTAACAGCATCTCTGATGTCTACCCACTAATGCCAGTGACAACCCCCAAAATGTCTCTAGACACTTTCAGAAGTCCTATGGGGACAAAAGGTCAGTGGTTCCCGTTTGAGAACCACTGCTGTGGGACAGGAGAGAGACAGACTTGGCATGGTGTGGTAGAAGTAAGTAGAGAGTGGTGCTCAGATCTGACACACTCAGATGGGGGAGTATTTAGCAGATTGCAGGGGGGCAGTGACCCAGGGGAGAGGTCATTCGTTTCCCCATAGTGCCAGTGTTTTTAGGGTCACTTGTGCATCTTTTCAAAACTAAGTCATCCTCAACTGGTCCTTGCTGTTTCTCATACCTTAGAGTTTCCAAATACATTCTCCACTTAGTGATGAAAAAGCTCTACCTCCCTCTCTACATAGAAACTACACCAGTTTTTAAGATCTGCAAGGTGACGGGAATGCTTGGTCTCTTGCCAGGAATCCTGAAGTGGGTAAAACTGATTGACAACTTTGAAGGAGAGTATGACTATGTGACCAATGAGGGGTCCGTGTTCACGTTCAAGACCAATCGCCTGTCTCCCAACTATCGGCTGATCAACATCGACTTCACGGACCCTGAAGAGTCTAAGTGGAAAGTGCTTGTTCCTGAGCATGAGAAAGATGTCTTAGGTAAGCTGACAGGTCACTTGAAAATTGTGTTTTTCTTTTTGGTGAGAGAGCGAACAAGTTGGTCCATCTCAGTCTCTGGCAACTGATCCCAAGCTGAAGAACATTTGACCTTCTGTGATCAGCACTGAGATGTCTAAATCGCGCATCCTCGTCTTTGCTTGGTGACATTGTAACTTAGTACCTCATCGTGTGGAAATGCAGGGTCTTTATATAGTGGTGAAGCTGTGGATTCAGACTTTAAAAGGAACTTGTTTTCTGTTTTTAAACAAACAGCAGTTGTCTTTGTATACTTATAATGTGATAATAATCACTGATGTTTTATTCTTAAAACCCTTTAGATTCATAAGCCTTAGCTTTAAGCTTTTGAGTAACATTTGCGTCTGTCTACCTATTGTAGACCTGAGGATGAATTTACAGAATAGACTAATGTCAGACATAATTGAAAACCATTTCAAGGGCTGGGGATTTAGCTCAGTGGCATAAGCGCCTGCCTTTTAGGCAGGAAGTCCTGAGTTCAAGCCCCAGTACAAAAAAAAAAAAAAGGAATAACAAATGAAACCCTTGCAGTCTTTGCTTTGTATACTAAACTACATTACCCTCTCAGGAACTGCACTTTCCTATCCATGTGTTTGATGGTGCCTTCAGGGCCCTTTTATCCATTTTCTCTGATTTTTCCAAAGTTGACATGCTGCTTTATAAATTATTGTCCTAGAGCTGAATTGGATTAGAATAAGACTGATTTTGCAGCTTTTGTACATGACAGGGACCATCGGTATCGTCCATGAGTTTACTTGGTGGTGGTGGTGAACGTCTGCCAATGAGTTAATGAGGATGAAATCTAGGGCCATTCAGAAATGCACAGGTACCTGGTACATAATTGGGGGAAACACATACCAGCCTGCGAGTGGCCCTAGCTCAACAAAAGCACTCCTCCAGTGAGTTCTTCAGTGAATTAAAGCAGCTGGGTTGGTTCACGACCTGGACCAGTAAGGAACTCTTCCTCCCTAGCTTAGAGCAATGTATTCTCTGTGCCTACTGGGTATTTAGAGCTGGCATTACTTGGAGTGGTCAGCAGATGATGACAGCTGTGACTCAGTCACAGGTCCCTTTGGACACTTCCCTCCAGGCCCTTGTCTCTGTAGTTCCTTTGGCTTTGAAAGGGCATTAGTTTCCTGTAAGTTTGCAGCCCCCAAGAATGTGACTGCTCCCCTGCAGCCTATTGTAGGGCTGAGCTGTGGAGCCCCACTAGCCGGTTGTACTGGACAGGACCCAAGACGACCTGCCCTGCCTGCTTTTCCCTGCCGAAGCCTTCTGCAGCCCCGAGGCAACTGCCTGTCCTAGGTGCTGCTTCAGTTCCTCAGCTGGCCTCCTCCTATTTTCCAGATCTCTGTCATTGTCCACATCTTTCCTCAGGTTTCACTCAGGGGCCAGTCCTTCATGACTCTCAGGTTGGGGTCAGTCATTCCCAGCAGGGAGGGAGACTCACAGATAGCAGGGGCTCTTTCCAAGGAACCGTCTTGTCTCCTAAAAACCTTTGTCACTGTCTGACCCGTTTATGCACTTGGAGGAAGGAATGAGCCATGGAACAGGTTTGGAACATTTCCTTAATCATCTTCATAGTCCCACTGACAGCCTGATAGCTTCCCACCACCCTGCAGCAGGAATGTCTTCTATAGTCCAGGATAGCCAGCTCAGGATCTCCTGAGTGTCAGCCTCAGCTGTGCGCTCCACCTCCATCAAACACACGTGTTGATGCATCCAAATGAGACTTGGATGGCACGTGTCTTCAGGTGAGGACCCTGGTACTTTTCAGATGCATGTCAGGTTGGAACCTTGATCCTTATAGAGGGAGCCACCATGGATAGTGTAAATATTTCTTCCTAAGGCATTGGAATTTTCTTCCATTTAAAGCTGAAAGGGAGGAGCAAATTATGCCTTAAAGTAATGTCCTTTCTCATTTGTAGATCTAACAAAATGCAAATTGATGCTTGGAGATTTTGGGGGGAGGGGTTGATACATTTTCATAACCTTCCTTCTGAAAGGTTATATATTCTTTAGACTAGAAAAGGGAAACCTTTAATAATATTCAGTAGAGCTCATCAACTCTAAGAGAAGTATAGTTGAATTTGCTATATATCATTAATACAGAATGCCCTTTTGAGAATAAAAACTAGAGATGAGTCATAAAGTACAGCTATAAAGTCGGAGCTTTTATTAATGACAGCCCACAAATCTCCTTGTCCATTTATTATTCACTTTATCTGTTTTATAATTCTGGTGTACTTGTGGTTAACACAGATTGATTATTCTTTGACGGCTATAATTTACTTCAATTTTCTCCCATACTTTTTTGTCTTTAGAACATTAAGCTGTGTGAAATATATTGCTTGATTGAGATGCTGTTCACACACACACACTGTTTTAGAGAATGAGAAAGTTAACATTGCTTGGAAGCATTCTTTGTATCTTTACTTTTGGAAGAGTTTACTATGGTAGTTGTCTCAGAACCAAGACAGGTGCTGGTGATCCTGAGTTCCCCTTGGCCAGTACTCTGTTCCTGTAAATAACTGACCACATAGTAAAGTTAACTGCTAGTTTCTTGGTTATGAAAAATAAGCAGTGTTAGGAAAGACACCCATGTTAGTCTTTCTAACATGTTGGGCTGTTACCTGCAACCCAGCCCTCTCTTCTATCTGGTACAGTGGCCCTCCCTGTGTCCATGCCTCACCCCAGCCTCTGTACCTGCCCTCGGTGCCCCTCTTACCTGCATCCCCTCAAGTCATCTCTGCTCTCTGAGCCCGGCCTCTCAGCGCTGTTGCTGTAGGTTGCCGCCCTGGGCATTGAGGAGAACTCAGTTCTCTGCCTCCCTTCCCATATCCCCCTGGTCCTCAGGTCCCGGCCATTCTTAGGAACTGCCTATAATTTCTCTCCCTTTCTGCCCAGGCTTTATCATAGGACACAACAGTGTTTATACTCAGATCCCTCCAGGTTTCTATAGACTCGTGGTCTTGTGTGTCCAGCTGTCACATACAAAAATCCTTTGATCTTCTCTTTACTTTTGGCATCTTTCTGTTCCAACTGACAGTGAAGACTGATAAACTCCCCTATATCTGGGTCTCTAAATGCGCTGTCAGATAACCTCTAGCACCCCTCCCTGAATTTAAAAGCTTTTTCTTCTGAAAATGGATCTCTCACCTTGTTCACTTTACCAGTCTTCCTCCCTTCAGTCATAGTCTTTCCTGTTTCCTCAGTGTACCCTTCCATTCTTGACTCACCTGTTCTTCTATCGCCTGTTTCCCTGAAAAGCTATCTTTTCCCTGATAACCCCTCTGAGACCACCCCACCCTCACCCCAGATTTGCACACCTTTGTATTCAAGGCCAAATTTGCACAATTCAGTGCTTGCTTAGGGACTCTTGTTTTGGGTCCTCAGCCAACCACCTTTACTCTCATCAACATCTACTACCTGTATTTTTATGATTGCTATTTCAAGGACACAAGTGACCTCATCTGCTACTATACACCAAGTCCTAAATACACTTTTTCCAAATCACTCTGGCAAACATAAATCATGATTTTGCTTTCGTTTTTCTTTCTGATGGTGTTTTCCCATCTGCTGGTCAACGTGGCCTCACTGCAGCACTGACTTCCGCTTTCTCGCCAACCCGGAAGTTGGCCTCCAACTTTTGCACATGCGCGGACACTCCCCCAATCAACTGCCCGTAGGTCATTCAGCCCGCCCCTTTAGCTCCGCCCCTGACACGCCCGTGGGGTTTTCCTTCCTTGCTTCAGAGGATACTTAAGTCTTCGGAAGCCCTGCTCTTTCTGTCTTCTCTCTCTTTTTAGCTCTCAGTCGGAGGAACAAGCACTTCCTATCTCCTGTAGCATGGTATGAACTAGAAAATATGTAGGAAAGTGTAACAGGTAGCTTTTCTGCCATTGTAACAAAAGACCAACTTAAAATGAAAGGTTTCTTTTGGCTGACAGTTTGTGGACTTCAGCTCGTGGTTGGTTGCCCTGCTGCTTTTTGGGGCCTCAGTGAAGTAGCACACTATGATACGAGAAAGCTGCTCACCTCGCAGTCACTGAAAAACAAAAGCAAAAAGAGATAGAATAGGCTGTGACTGGGATCCCAGGATCCCCTTCAAGGCCACACCCGTGATGACCGGGCTTCTTCCACCATGTCCCACCTCTTAAAGGTTCTGCCACCTCCCATTAGCTTCTCAGGCTGGGGCCCAAGCCTCCCACACATGGACCATCAGGAGACATTTATTCAAACTGTATCAGCAGCCTAATTATATCCCACAAATTACCTAGACCATCAAGAGCCCTGGCTCCAGGTGGAGAATGTTTGTTTCTCCTGAACATAATATCTCCAATCATTCAGGAAAGGACTTAGCTGAAATTAATGAATGATTAAAACCTATCGTAAAATGACTTGGTAAGCCTCATTGCTACGTAGCTCAGTGTAGAATTTGCACTCATTTTCAGTTGATGTTAGATTTTCCCCCTTCTTCTGTTTCCAGAATGGGTAGCATGTGTCAGGTCAAACTTTCTGGTCTTGTGCTACCTCCACGATGTGAAGAACGTCCTGCAGCTGCACGACCTGGCCACAGGTGCTCTCCTCAAGACCTTCCCACTTGATGTCGGCAGCGTCGTGGGGTACAGTGGCCAGAAGAAAGACACAGAGATCTTCTACCAGTTCACTTCCTTTCTGTCTCCAGGTGAGTCATTTCGCCACTGCTGCCTACTAAAATCAGAGTGACCTTGAGTTTCGTTTGGGAAGTAGAAATATAATGCTGTGTTTTGTAAGTTACACAGGCTGTATGATAGCCAAAATTACTTAATGGAATAAAAGAGGAAACTCAGTGATCAGAAATAAAAGAAAAATATAAAATGCCTAGAACTGCACTTTCATTAATCCTGTGTTCTGATTCTCTGTTCTAGGGCAGGAACGACTGTCATTCTAAGTTGATTAATAAAATAGAACCACACATACAAACTTTAGATCAGCCTTTGGTCTGTAGATACAAGGACACAGTGCAGATAAGAAAAAATATAAAATGCATAGCTATGTAAATGCATAGCTGATGTAAATTTTAAACTGAATTAAAATACAGTTCTAAAAGTATAGTTGTATCTTTGGGGAAAAAATGTTATCTTGGGTCTAGTAGGAAAGGAATTTCTCGTAAGTTGTGATTTTTATCTTTATGGTATGGGTTAACTCTGACACAAGCAAAATAATTCTTTTTACATCATAAAGAAGTTGGTCGTTCTTGTGGTTTTTTTTCTCTGCTCCCTTTTGTGCCACTTGCATAGAGTTGTAGCTGTGCCGCTCCACTGTGATTTGTCCCAAGAGTCTGGCTCAGTTGGCAGTTCGCAGCTGACCAGGCAGACCCTGTCTCAAAAGCAGTCTGGCTGAAAGCATTTCTGAACTTTCTTCCCTCAGTCATTCATTTGTCAAGATCATCTGGAGTTCTGTTTGTCCCACCCAGATTTGTTGAGAATAAAATAAAGCAGCCCTAGGGGAGCTAGGCAGGTGCTGAAGTGGCTTTGTGGTCCTCTTGAGATTTGGTCACATCACGGGGCCGCCTCGTCCGTTTTTCCTTTGGGCCTCTGAGTCACAGCATTAGCAATCTTGACTGGTGACAGGTTGCTGTCAGAGTTATTAAAACCCAGAGAATAATGGTCCAGAAGTAGGTCTGTTGATGTATCCTAGCAGCCTTTACTTCCCCAAGCGCCCTCCAGAGCGTTAAGAGGTCAGGAAAAGAGGCCCAGGAGTCAGGAACTCCACTTGGTGGTGTCCTGTGTCTGCCCCACCACAACTGTCCTGCAGCCCCCTGCGCCTAGAATACAGCAGCAGCCACTGACCAGACCATGCAAATCGTTTCCTCCAGATCACTTTTCTTGCTACACTGCTGCAGGGGCCACAATTTATTTCCTTAACCTCACATTGCTTCCAGAAATTTAACTTGGTAAAAATCTCTCATCTCAACCAATTTAGATGAATAAAGGACAAAGAGGAACACAGAGTAGGGGTGACTCATCTGCTCTTGATAAATGCCAGAGTTCCCAGAGGCCTGGAAATCTCCTTCGGTGACCTCATGTGACCATTTATTTCAGGAACAAGCTCATCATTACCTGGGGAAGAAAGGGCTCATTGTGCTCGTGTGACGCGATGGGTTCTGTGCCAGGCAGTGAAATATTATCCGTGACTGTGGCTGTGAAGTTGGAGAAGAGAAGTGTGCTCCTCGTTCTGTACCACCAGGAAGCTTCTGAACAGGCTTTAATTTGTTACCGCGGTGCTTTGTCTCGTCTTACTCATTTTGCTGCATCTTTCTGTTTTCTCCCTTTAATACAATTTAATGTCTAAAAACAGGATGGGTCATCCGAATCCAGGCCTTCTAAGGCCACATGTAAAAACAGCTGTCAGATAATTAAACTAGATCTCAGGAAAGCCAAGAATTGTCAGTGTATATCTGTATGCATCCATACACAGAAACATCTGCTCAGAAGCTGGTCTGGGCTGGTCTCTGAAGATTAGCTTGTTCACTACCGCAGTCCATAGCAGAGACATGAAATTATAAGTGAAGTCTCAGGGTCACGAGTAAGGACAGTTCCAGCATCCTGCTGTGGACATGCAGTGCATCTTGTTCTTATGCAGGTAGGTGGTAAAGGGGCACGTGGAGCCCGAGCCATTTATGACCTTTGCACCTTAAGTCTCACTTGGGAGAAAACAACAATTTGAAGCAGGATGCACTGATTCTCTGTGGCTAAAAGCACTTAGTGGTTGAACTGATTAATTCTGTACTTGTGGAACTTCAGGGTTGTCTAAGGTTAGCTCCAACAGACTTGCATCTGGCCATAATGCAGGCTAGCAGAACTATGGGCATGGCCCTGAGAGGCAGGGATGAAAAATCTAAGAAACCTTTCACGAGATTCTGGTTTTCAGTTTTTTGGTGTTTTGCTTTGCTTTGCTTTGTTTTATTTTGTTGGTTTTTCCTTTTAATGACATTAAAACCCAACCTGTAATCAGACAAGGCACTGTCTACGTGGGTTAAAATGTTGCTTTGCCTTCTGTTTCCATAGGTAGCTTCTCAGATCCCTCTGGCTCTTCTTTGTAGCTCCTTCAGGAGAGCCCTTCATCTTCACACCCTCTCCCTCCTACATTTATTTCAGGTTACACTGGGACCTTGCAGCCTTCCCACTGCTACAGTGGCCTTGTTAGAACAGTGTTTTCATCAGGAAATCGCTCCTGCAGACACATTTTCTGGGCTAAAGGAGTTCCCATCATCCAGTCCCTCTTTCACCCTTAACCCTTGCGGTTTATTCCCTGGAGATTGCCTAACTTGGTCATGATCCTGAAATGTTTTCTTGTAACGCCATTTTCTTGTTCTTTCCCCACATGAGCTAAATGATTAGGTCAAATGAGTCACATTGTAGTGTTAATGTGCAGTGGGCTCAGCCAAACTAACCCAGATGGATCAAAACACAGACAGTATTGATAAAATATGCTAACGCTAGTACCTCCAACTTTAACCAGGCTCCTTAAGAAACAATTCTGTGCCATTGGAGAGAGTAGAGATCAGGTGCCTGGCATCCTCTAGTATTGTTTATTTTGTTCTTTTAGAATTAGTGTCTTAGTCTTTCTAGATAAACAGGCATGTAGAGTGTATCTCCTAGTCTTTGTCTTTCTCTAGGGAATTTGCAGTCTAGTACACTGGTGGCTTGACTGAAGTCACTGTGCGGAGAATTGTGGCTCCAAAGTCTTTTGCTGTTTGGTCTACTATAGTTTGCAATGAAGCCAGAGTGAGTCAAGTGTTCAAATAGCATGGTCTTCACTGTGTTTTTGTATGGACCTTTTATATTACTCCCTTTGGTACTAGGGATTGAACTCAGGACCTTGCACTTGCCAGTTGTATGGACTGTGTGTGTGTGTGTGTATGTGTGTGTGTGTTTATGGTGGGTACCAGACAGTGAACAAACACCCTTGAAAATTGAAATATGTCTAAGATAGCCTTTTGCTCTCAAGATTACATTCATACAGGCAAATGCAGTTCTCAGTATGTATATCAACTCAGGACCTGTGCCCACCAGGTGCAGTTTCCGGTTAAATTATAAAGAAGTATTCTAATACATATCCAAGTATACTTAAGAATCTAATACACTGGCCCTGAATCAAGGCCAGCAGCTTCCTGATACTGTTGGTTTCAAGCAGGAGCCTAAAGAGATGTCTTTCTATGGTCTGTTGGCCATTTCAAAACTTGGGCAGTGAAATGGTCAATTCATTAGAAAGAAACAGCTTGAAGCAACTCCCCACCCTGTGAGCAGCTGTGAGCATGGCAGGCTGCAGCAGCCCAGGGCAGGAGCCACCAGCGTTTACTGGGATCCGAGCCATGCTGGGACCTGGAGCACCAGGAAACCAAGCAATTGCCTGTTATGTTTTGTTGAACTTCAATATACATGAACGTATGGACAGCTATTTTGAAGAGAACAAGTGACTCTACAACAGCCCTTAGTGACTTCCCTGTTGTCTGGTTTTGAAGACCTACAATGACTTCCTCATTCTGTTCAGATCAGTTTTATACTATGTTGTTTTGTATGAATTATCTGTATGCAAAGACATAGACAACTATGTGGAAGAAAACAGGAGACAATATGATCATAGATAATGAAGATCTCAGATCATCTAGCTTTGAAATTTATATCTCTTACATTGTTTTCTTATGACCTATTTAGCTCTGTTTTGTTGTGTTTAATTTTACCCCCTTTAAAATAAAAAAAAAATTAAAAAAAAAGAATCTACTACATATCCAAGCATACCTAAGAAACCTAATACTCCAGTCATGTTATATATCTTATTGCCACTGTTAATCGTATGTCTATTATAGTAATCTTGAATTAATTTTCTTATAAACATAAGAATTGAAACAGCACTCATGAAGATCACCTGGCATCCTCTTAACACATCTAAAGGTGTTACTCCTTGCTAGTGGGAGGATGAGGGAGTATTGTTTCTCTACTGCCAGTGAAGTACATTCACAGAGGAGCTAAGAAGAGGGATCCCATTTTAGTGTACAATCCGTCAATTTAAATGTGCGCCACGGGGATAGCATTCTTTTTTCCTGGTTTACCAGCAACTACTAGAATCATCAAGTCAATTTTTTTTATATCCTTCACAGCATACGTTGGAAATATTATGGAAGGAGCTACTGTTTTCACAGCAGCCACTGACTAATTCTGTTTCATAAACCACAACAGTGCCATTGTTTTCAGACAGTAATGGCTCTTCTTAACGTGTTGCTTTGATTTAGTTCTTAAATGTTAGAAAGGAGTGTTAAATTCAGGATGTGGAATTTTAATTAGTGGTTAAATGTGCTGTAATTCTTGGCATATATTAATCATTTTGTGTTGTGCACAGTTACTGATTCAATCAGAACTTGGAAGAGCAGTATCTGGAATGAGCACTGATTCCTTTGGGTGCCTGATTGCTTTCTGGTCCCACGTGTGTCTGGATGAGTACGTGTCAGGTAGCAGGAGACCTGGAGGACACACTGGGAGACTCCTGATAGCCTGTTGGTCTTGGGCAGATCATTGGAGTTTTTGGCTTTTCCCTCTCAGGAAAAGGACTCTGCCTGTGTGAGTGGTCTCTTGTCACTTGCACTCCTAAGTGGCCTGGCGTGGCGAAGTTTCCGTAGTTAGTGGGGGAAGTTTCCACAGTTAGATGTTTTACCTTTTCTCACGTTCACAGAACGCGTTAGAGTTTCCTACAGTGTAACCTCAGGCTGGTATAAAAAGCAGGCCCCCTGCGATGCAGCTCGTGAAGGTGAACTGTCACGGGGCACAGCTAGCAACAGCTGTTCCGATCATTCTGCTGAGCTGGTAATCAGCTGGGCCTAGAGTTCCTCTCCGCCATCCTGGCGTCTGTTTGTACCTTGTGGTCCTCATTGCCCTGCAGTGTGTCTCTGAAGCTAACCTAAGCTTTCCTTTCCTTTTAGGGATCATTTATCACTGTGATCTTACCAAAGAGGAGCTGGAGCCCAGGGTTTTCCGAGAGGTGACTGTGAAGGGAATAGATGCTTCAGATTACCAGACGACCCAGGTACGATGAATTCGGTCTTGGGACTTTGAGAATTAGCAAACCTGACTTTCAGGGTGAGTGTTCTCTCTACTTTGTCAGAAGTGTTGAAACACAGTAATGCAGACAAGTACTTTTGGAGTCCCTGCCGTTTCTGAGCATTGAGCCAAGCACTCAGGAACTGGTGGTGGGACCAGCACGGTACCTGCTCTCACATGGCTTAAGGAGGATCTGCTCATGGCTGCTGTTCTTGACAGGAAGCCAGAGTTCTTCGTCTCAGGGCTCTTAATTGCTGTAGCTGTCAAAGCAGCACAGTTTGTCTGTGTCCTTTGGCTTACTTGAAGTAGTAGTTTTCTAGCTGAGGTCTTGAAGACCTTTGCAGTATTTGTAGCATTTACTCAAGTGCTGTGAGTGCATAGTTTTAGTTTGAATTTTGTAGGTAGTTTTGCCTGGTACAGGTAGACACTCAGTAACATATAAATGAATGAATGAATGAGCTAAGCAAGCTGCAAGCTGAGTGTCGGATCACAATCTTTTGGGATTGGGAATCTCCCTTTTTGCCTCTTCTACTCCCCAAGTGTCCTGAGTCTCCCAGAAACTGAATATCTGGTCAGTTGATGGTGAAGCATGGCTGTGTTTCTGTGCAGTGAGAAGTCACCCACGGGGCCTGCCCATCTGGGGACTGGAACGCAGACCACAGATTAGGAACCAGAACATTGTGAAGAAAGAATGAGACAGATCTTAGATGCTCACAAGTATGTCTTCACAGAACTAGAGCATTGTTACAGTTCAGTGAATTCGCCTAGTAGTCCAACTGATGGACTAGGTGCATATAAAGCTTTGTTTAAAAACACAGGCAGAGGCCTGGATGGGTTGCTAGACTACAAGGTTTGCCAAACCCTGTTCTGTTTCAAGAGTTGGCCACCAGGCTCCTGTTTCTTGGTGAGCAGCTGTGCCCCTGAGTTTCTATGTTTTCCATAGTAGGTGCCTCAGTGCCAGACAAGTGCGGACTCACGAGGCCTAAAACATTTAGTAGTGGTGTCCCTTTTAAGAAAAAGAAAAAAAAAAAAAATTAGAAGCAATAGAATTTTGTCTAAAAGCCTTGTCAGACAGGCTTGAAGTCTGTTCTACACTTATTGGGTGACATTGGACAAGTCGCATAACCTCTGTGCCACAGTTTTTTCAACTATAAAATAAAGAAAGATATCTAGTTCCTTTGGGATTATTGTGATGTATATTAAAGGTTGGGCACATTGGCTATCATCTGTTTTTGTTCAGTAGAAATAAATATAACAAACATCGTTTTCTGTATCCATTTGGCTTCTTGTGAGTTTTATTTTCAAGGTGAGCCTGGAGAACATCCTGTTGTGACCTACAGCCCCACGCCGTACCATCAATGAGGCTCATTAAGTCACTTAGACTACTTTTAGAATGTCATTCTTTACTATTTTGCCTTTTCTCCACGTACAGAAAATTTGTTCCTGTTGGCTGTCACATTTGGTCTTTTCAGGCCGTACTTAGACCTTGCATCCCTGGTGAGGGTAGACGAGCCTTTCCTGCGAGCACTGCCAGGGTGTCCCAGGCAGCACGCAGCTCCTGAGACACAGTCCTAGCTGCATAGCCTCAGGTAGAGCTGCTCAGGATAAGCCACGATCGTCTCACCTGTCTGATGCAGATTCTCCTCAGTTCTATATGAAAAACACATTGCTGGTCTCTCTTTTCTGCCTTCCCACAGTTTGTGCTTAAGTACGTAAGGAGTCTGGCAGAGGAGAGATATGTGTAATAGTGGCAGGTGCTGGGGAGGCAGCTTCTTGCAGGAAGGTACCTCACTTCTCAGTGAGGACGACCGGGGCCCCATCTCTTGACAGGCAGCTCTTTTTCTCTCTTCTGGTAGTGTCAGTGTTCTTTAGAGATGACACACTAGTTGCAACCTAAATGTGTTCTTTTCATTGATAAACCGGAAGATTAAACTTTACAGCACAGCAAGTACTTCTGTGGACCAGGAGTCGATTGCTGTGTGTGTACACAGCAACCCAAAATCTTCAGGTTAAACTGAGATGTGTGTGGGTGCTGCCAGCTGCCAGTGTCATCGGAAAACTCACAGAAATCCTCTGTGCCTAGCTCTCCATTTGCGGGAGGAAATTTTCCTGACATGGAACTACCCAGATGCTTGCCATTTTTGTTTGCACTGTTGCGATAGAGGGAAAATGACTCATGTTAAATGCCATTTAAAGACAGACTCACTGGCTTGCAGACCTCAGTGTGTTCCTGCATCCGTATTGTAGAGCTGGGGCCATGCCGGTCAGCGGGCATGACTATGGTGTCCAGTGAAGATCTTGCTTCTGCCCTCTACTTTCTGTACTGTTACTGAAACAGACTGCCTTCCACCAGGCTTGGTGGTGTGTGCCAGCAGTCCCTGCTCCTCAGGGATCTGGGGTAGGGAGGATCACTTGATTCCAGGAGTTCAGCTCTCACCTGGGAAACATACACCAGACCCCACTTTAGAAAAGGAATGAAAGAATTGTAAAGTCAGATTTTTCATTATGTAAAGATGTATTTTAAGTGCACTGTGTTGTGTGTCTTCGAAATCCGAAATATTTTGCAGCATTTGGCTTGGAGCATGCGCAGCAGCACTCTGACGCAGAATGCCGCAGGGCGGGTATGCTCACTTGGTGTGGTCAGGCTCCCTGCTGTCCAGCACTGACCCTCCGCTGGAGAGAGCAGGTCTGAGGGAGAGCTTTGTGTGTAAATGAACAGTAGCCTCCTGGTGTCTAGTAAAAATCACAGAATTTTGGAAAAAGGTGCCCTGTTTTTGTTTTCCATAATTTTAAGTTGTTGTCACTTTCGATTCTTCTTGACTCTGGGGTTAATCTTTATTTCCTCTGTGATTTATAAAGGCCAGCTCCTGGGCTCTTTGTCATTTGTGCTTCCCTCTTACGAAGCGTATTATCATTTTGAGGCAAATACCATGGCACAGATTAGCCTGCATGGTCGGCCAGCACTAATAATGACAGTGACCGTGCACATCTTTAATCACACTGTCTACCTGGAGCATCGCTGGTAAACTAGATTAAGCCAAGGAGAGGGAAAGAGAAGAGACCAAGAAACAAGGCTCAGTAAGCCACAGAGGGCTGTTCTTTGTGAGATCTGCATTCCCTTAGGGGACACAGAACAAAGCTATCGTCTGTACGTTCGTTATCCTTCTCTAACTACAGCTGTGGGTGGAAAACTGATCAGTGGTGGAAATACACTTCTGAAAATCAGTACCTGGAAACACTGTCAGGGTTTTTCCAGTCTGAAATACATATAAAAATTTTAGATAGCTTTTATCAGATCTGTCATTGATTAATCTTTTCCCTTCGTCATACTGTGAAAAACTCAACCACATCATGTTGGTTAGAATCTTTCTACTTGAGTTTTTCAAAAAGAAGTTAGTAATGAACATTAGAAATTTCATTTATAAAATATGTTTGGTGACAGGTGAATTTACCTTTGAGAGATGAGTATTTTTTGCAATTTCCAGTTCCTCTCAATATTCCTGGACATCTTTACCACTGCCCTTTGTCCAAGGATTGCTTTTGCTTTATTGCAGTGCAGTAACGTGATTCATAGTCAGTGCACGAAGGTAAGAAGCGTGCCCTTGGCGTTCTGATGATGTTGCCTTTGACCTGTGCCGTTTGGGGACAGAACGGTGCACTGTGGTTGAGTGTGGCAGAACAAAGGAAAGCAGTGCAGTAGAAATGCACATTCTGGCTTCTTGGTGTCTTGTTTAATGAATTGAGAGATTGACTTTTCTCCAGAATGAAAGAAAATTCATAGGCCTGAACAAAAACAGTTAACCTAGTGTGCTGTGGGTATACTGCGGTCACAATGCTGTCCACATTTTATAAGAGACACAATTAGAATCCAGGTATCTATATTTCATGAGGAGAAGCAAACTTAAACCATAGGAGGAAAATATTAAGGACTGTACCTGTTTAACATAGACTTTGTTATCTTCTCGTACACTTGGGAATTTGGCTTTGTTGAGGATGCTGTACTCTAAGTGCACATGAAATGTCAAGACCATCCTTCAAGTGGCTTTTTGTGTAGCTGAACAGAAATGTTAAAAGTAGATGATTCTTTAGGTGTACTAACATGCCTTGGAGTCAAGGCAATAGGACCTTTTTTATCTTTCCTTTAATTTATATTTGGAATTTTCCCCTTTCATTTAATTTTTTCTAGCTTGGGTGATAATTAACTTGTGGTTGCTAGCAGACAAGCTTTGCTATTCAGAGAACTTGTTCTTGGAACATTAATTAGTGTTTTAATACTCATTAATTTCTGCTCCGAGCTCATGGTACATGCGGTGTAGAGTCCTGAATCATTCATATCCTTAATGAGCTGACTACTGAACTAATGCTAATGGTTTTCTGTATCAGTGTTAAGGATTGGTCAGAAACCTTCAAAGTATTTTAGGGAAAAGGAAATTGGGTAACATTTTCAAAAAGAACATTTTGAATGGCCACAGTGTTTCTATAAGTAAGAAGCTGCCTGAAATGGAAGCCTTTGTTTGTGACCATTTATTGCCTACATGTTTTTTGTTACTTTTAAATTGTTTCACAGTGACATATTCTCACATAAACAGATCCTTGCCCTGTTTTAGAGTTTTCTGTGTCATAAAGGCATTCTAGATGGAGGGTATAGTATTGATATTCAGAACATACGTGTGTGTGTCCCTTTCTCCTCCTTTTGGAATATCAGCAACTTTGGAATAACTGGACACTAAAAGGTGGTAAGAGTCTTTATTTTCCTTTATTTTCCTCTTCTGTATGATGGAGAAGTGCGGCCCAAATCTGTAGTTGCTGGAGTTTCCTCACTACTGCATATAACTTCTCTTCTGCGTCTAAAAACATCATCACTTTGCAGCAACCTGAAAATACATAACTCATATCTGTAATACGTAAAAACCACGGAGCAGCCTAGAGAATTGAGCAACCCTTGAGAAGTAGCTGTGGAAATCTCCGTAATGAGTGACCTGGGCAACTGCCCATGGCAGGTGGACAACTTCCCTAAGCTGCCTCAGTGCTGTGCTCAGCTTCCCCTGGGCTTCTGTGACCTCTGCTCTGAGGAAGTGATCCTGAGCTCGTCAGCATTGAGATGGGGACTCAGCAAGCCGTTGAATCCATGTCTGATGACTTACGGCTCGAGAAGATGCCAGGAAAAGGAGCCGCCGCAGTAGGATCTCCTGGGGAGGTATGGGACATGCCGTGGTAGCCCAGCCCCGAGAGAACTTTGCTTTGCAGGATGACTTTGCTGAGATATTGAGTCAAACAGCTATTAATTTAATATGAAGACTTCATTCTGTTCTAGAAGACCATCTCAATGTCTTGTTTGTTAACATTGTTGTCATAGGAGACCATAACTGACCCACATTGGGCTATAAACAGTATCATAGGTGACGACTGTACTCATTATAGATTTTTAGTATGTACAAAATTGTTAGTGTTTCAAACATCTATAGATATTGCTGAGTTTGCTGTTGTGTGTAATGCCACTTACTCGGGTTTGAATTGTGTTCTTGCTAAGCTGTGCTGATTCTGAGGTGGATAAATTTCAGCATAGTCAAAGCTAAATGATTATCTCCAACTGCTTGCTTGCTAGAAAACCATCTTAGAAAAGAATGATATGATTTCATTATCTTTTAAAAACGAAATAGAAAATCACTTCCTTCTTACTGGAATTGAATCAGCAGAATTTGTCTTTTTCTGCTTTAATAATTATTTGTTTCTAAAAATGGATCTGAATCTCCAGCCATATTTTTCAGAGTTGGCTCAACCAGAGCAATAAGAATGAGGTCAGAATAGCTCAAGAAGAAGACAAGCACAAGGCAGCTGCCCAGGGCCACTCTGTGGAGTCCCAGCTCTCTCTGCCTGCCGCACCACACAAGGCTTCCATTCCCCGGTGGCCACTGAGCTTTTAGCCCTGTCACCTCCACTTTCTGCCAGCAGAAGGGTGGCGGTGGGCAGAAGTGCCCGCTGTCTGTCAAGGCTGTGTGCAAGAAGGGGCTGCATTCCGTCTGCTTACGTGTTCCTCGTGGAAACCTGCTAGGACTACGATCTGAGATGTAGCTTTACTACATAGAAAAATGTGCCCTGCTAAACATTGGGTCCTTATTTTCAAGCAAATTGGAGGACAACTAGTAATCCTCCACACAAGGCAAAAGAGGTGCTTATCTAGCCTTTTGGGGGGGCCCAAAGGCTAAGGAACCTACCGCCACCTGGTGGCCAGGTGCCTAAATCTCGCTATCAGGTTTGGAAAAATAAAGACCAAAAAAATCTAACTATCAGATATTGTAATTGTACACAGCAAAAATCACAGAAGCACCTTTTAAGGAGGTGCTTCTCCCATGAAAAAATAATTTAACTTGCTTCTCAAACATGAAGTATGACCCAAGAGTATATAGGCGTATTTGGGATTTAAGATTAACTCAAGGGCTTCACTGGATAGAAAGCATGGTACGCTGCTGTCCAAATGGCTGTCACATGTTTGATGCTGTGCTAGAGTCTGCTTCTTTCCCAGGATAACCAGCTCCCAAACTGCCCTTCTGCAGTATCTGACCTCGAGGAGCTTGGGGTTTGCAGTGGAGGTGTGGTGCTAGTCACTTTTGCACAGAAGTGATCGGGTGCCTGAGTTCTTGCTGAGTATATTTTTGCATTAATGGGATTTTGTGGTAAGGCCAAATTAAATGCTCCTTTGGTTTGGGTGTAGTTTGAGTGTGTCCCAGTGGTTTATCTCTCAGGAGCTTGGGCCCCAGAATCCTGCTGGAAGAGGAAGAGGCATTGTAGGAGATCCTTGATCACTGAGGGCACGGCCTTCCAAAGGGATTGAACAGCTGATTAGGATATGTCTCCTAAGAGTTCCTGAGAGCTTATAGGGATAAGAAATGGACCCACGCATCAGCTGACCCGTGCATCAGGCCTGAAAGTGTCTCTGGCTTCTTGATTTGCGGTATGATTTCCTCTCTCAACACAAGTTCCTGCTTTTGTGTTACTGTCTGCTGTAGGCCATCATCAGAGGCTGAAACAAGGGCTGCGAGGTAAAAAAACAAACAAACAAACAAAAAACCCTCTTTATACAATTAACCCTCCTCAGGTGTTTTGTTACAGTAACAAGAATAGAATGATACATACATCTTTAATGGCTTGTCCATTGGAATTTGTCCAATTGAGTCCTCTCATTTTACAGAGAAGGAAACAAATTCTGTCAAAGTAAGTAATTTAACAAAAGTTACACTCTTAATAACTGACAAAGCCAAGGCTAAAACTCAGAAGTACATTTTGTCATCAATATGGTTTATGTACTTTCTCAGTAGCTTAGAATTTGTTTTTGTTTTCATTTTTCTCACCTCTAAAATAGACTAAAGGCGTCTAATTCCCTAAGCTCTCTTACTTCAAAAAAGATGTTTCTACTCTAAATATCTAGTGACTACTTCGAAGAACCTTAGGGAACTCATTAAATAAGAGAAATACTCCCTGTTGTGTACAAGGGGAGAAAGACCCACAAACTCACATTTTTGTTTTATATTTACCTCATTTAATGCCTTTTAAATAATTTTCAATGATAAATACTGCATATTGTATTCTGGTGTTCGTTTCCAATCTCTGTTACTAATTAATGGAGATTTGAGTGCCTTGCCCATCTGTTTATCACAGACAGACTCTATATTATTATCTATAAGGTTGTATATTTAAAGTCTTAAATATTGGCTACCATGTGGCAGCTTGAAATCCTATTTAAAATACATTGGAAAATGAAATTTAAGTATTCCTGCTTCTGCTCTTGTACATTTTCTCCGCTGGTACTCAAATTCAGAATATTTACAGATTTATTTTCTAAACTAGCCCCGGACCTCTGCTTCTCATGCAGCGAATGTGAATAGTAACTCTAATATCCCAAGCAGGTGACCTTTGTCTCTACTGTTCCTTCAGGAGGGTCCGTCCATTCTAGAGTCTGTTCATATACAAGTGTTTCTGTTTCTGAACCAGGAAAGTTAGAGACACTGTTACTAGGAATAGGAAGACATTGGAAAACAGGAATCTGCTCATTGTCCAGGTTTTCTGTGCTTTGAAAGGCTCTGCATGAGAGCGTTGGGTCACCTCTTCCTGCTTTTCGTCAGTACCATTGCTAAGCCCTAGGGACACAGTTCAGATGGCCAGCTACACAGCTGTTCTTAGCTTCCTGCTCTGCTCTGCCCTTGAGGGCAAAAGCAGGGAAGAGACAATGGGAACTGAGGGTGGCCACCTGCATTGTCTCTTCCTCCTCTTCCCCTCCTCTCCTCTCCTCTCCCCTGCCTGGGGTGGATGGATTGTGGATGGGTAAAAATAGATCTAGTTCCATTGTCTCCCCGGAGGAAAACCCATTACTGGTGTAACTGTCATTGGGCTGTGAAGAGGGGAGAAAATTTTTCCATCTCCAAAAGTATAACCTTCTGATGGGCAGTGAGTGACCCTGACCTTGATCACTCCTCTGTTCACACTCAGTGCTGACTAAATGCAGGTGTGCACCAGGAATGCCGTCCTGGTTAAGAAGCTGGCAGCATACTGTGAAGTCCTGGTCATTGTCTTTGTCCTCCGCGCCCAAGTACTGCCTCCTGCAAAGCTCTGGGCTCCAGCCCAGCCAAGCCCCGCAGCCACTGTGCTCGGTCTCACCTGTGCCTAGACCTCCTCCATACCTCATCATGGCTCTGCCCACTTGCTTTACTCCGCCTTCCAAAATTCTGCACACGGTTTAATACTTAACCAAATCTAAGCTTCTCTCTGGAAGCTTCTCCTTGTGTTTGTCTTGAGGAACTCAGTCTAAAGCAGAGGACAGACAGAGGATGTCTCCTGCTGTCATCTGCCAACGCGGTGTGGCCCTGCGCCATGTACCATGCGTGCCTTGTCTCATTACCTCAGAGGTGAACCCGGGCGAGTTGCCCTGAGAAGCTGGGCAGGCTTCTCCGACCAGGCCACCACACTGAAACTTTGAGAGCCCCAAAGCAGTTAGTATTTGGTCTTCACATAGCAATTGATTTATATAAATATATACTTATATATAATATATATATGGCTTTATTAAGACCCATGAGAAAATTTTGTCATTTACCTTAATGTTCCAGAAGACTAAATCATCTATTTAGGCTGAATTGATAAGCGCGGCTTATATTAGTTGTGAAAAGTTTCAGGTCATATGACCAATTCTGCTAAATTAAGTAATAGATGACGCTTTGTGTCCTCCCTGCCTTAGCTATGTACGTTTATATGACCAGATGTAAGTACGAATATGCATGCAAACATGTTTTTAAACAGACTCACTCTTTGATCCTGGTTCAGGTAGGAGTGATTCTGATATTGGGCTTCAAGCAGAAAGTCATTTAGGGTGCAAGTGAAATACCATGTACATGCTGCCTGGACCCTAAAGTTTTTTAGTTTTTGCATAAGATACACAGTATATGGTTCAGCTACAAAGTATAATGTATATTTGGCTAATATTAGTCTTTGGAAGAGATTGGGAGAAAGTATAAATAACCTGAACTGTGAGTGAGTGATGCTTGAGAATCTACAGCTTTACTGAGTGGAAGTGCTTTGACTGCATTCCTCAGAAGTCTCCAAGAGGGAAGAAATGCTCTGGAGGGATTTAGCTCAGCAGCGTACGTGCCTGCTTGGCAAATGTGAGGTCGAGGTCGTGAGTTCGATCCCCGGCACCAAAGCAAAACAAGAAATGCCCTGGGGCATTGCTGGAGCTGCCTCTGTACACCTGTCTGTCTGTACATCTCTCTGCAGTCCGTGTGCACACCCCACTGGGGCGCTTTCCCACCTTCCATCACAAATTCATTCAGCATTGGTGGGTGTGGGTGGGATGCTGTTGGGGAAGGTAGAGAAGAATCACTTTTATTCATGCCTTCAGTGTATTTTTGTTACACATTTACCATGTGCCAAGCATTGTGCTGAACACTGAAATAAATGCAGCCATGAATAAAATGGACAGCAAACAAAGATCCACACTGCAGACTGGAAGCAGGGCTGCAAATGAAACGAACACAAACTGCAGTGGTCATAGAAAGCCCCCTGTCAAATACAACCTGTCTTAGTTACTTTTCTCTCGTTGTTGAGACAAAGCACTTGACACCCAAAATGAAGGAAGAAGAGGTTTATTTTTTACAGTTTGGAGGTTTCATTCCATACTCAGTTGGCTTTAAGCAGCAGGGTGGTGTGCTGGGCTGCAGGAAACAGCAAGCATTAACCCAGAAGAGAGAGAGGTGTATCTTCTTTGCACCCTTACACTGAGCACTGGCTCCACTCCTGGACAGGTGTAGCACTCACACCACCAATCCGAACACTGGACACTGAACCAATCACAAATGCTATATTTGGCCACATCCATGATTGCATGAGACTTGTGGGGGGGCCACTGACATAAACCATGACACAAACTAAAAGCCAAAGTGGGGGAGAAGTCCAGAATGGCAGCAAAGACCCTAAGAACAAAGTACTTAGCCTCAGAAGGAACCCAGAAGAAGATTAGGGGAGGAGATGATTGTTGTTGGAGAAGGCAAGAGTCTGTGGCTTGCATGTGGTGGAAATCACGGCAGAGATGTGTACTGGAAAGTGACGTGGTTCTGGTTTGAGAAAATCCTCTTCCATTTTGTGAAAATCAAGTTAATGGGGCTGATGTGGAAGCAGTGAGAGCAGATGGTTAGCTGTAGCAGCAGGCCAGGTAAGAAGTGGGGTGGCCTGGACTAGAGCAGAGATAGGACGTGGGGGAACTGGGTTTGGAATGCACTGCACCTGGGAGGCAGAACATCCTGCATTAAAGGAAAAGATCACATCAGGGATGAGATTGCAAACCTGAACAACGAGTACTCATTTATCAATGAGTTGTCAGTAGATTGGGTAGGAATGGCTTTGGAAGAAAAAATGTTGTGAGATGTTATGCTTTTGGCACACATTAAGTTGTCAACCAAGTGGTGATGTCATGTGTGGAGCGTTAACTTGAGTTAACTTATGCTTACAGGAGAGAGCTTAGCAAGTGTAAATTTTTCATATAAGCATTATTGAAATCCATTCACCATGGCGCAGTCATGGGGTGAGGGGTATTTAGAGAGTAGAGAAGGCCTGGACTGAGCTCTGGGGAGCCGCATGTCTAGAGGCCAGTTGGAGGAGAAAGCACCAGCAAAAGAGCCTGAAGAGGAAAGGGAAATGCAGACCAGGTGGTTGAGGAAGTGGGGAAATGTTAAAGAAAAGAGTGCCAGACAGCACGCAGTGTTCTCGGTTGGTCTTAACAGGTAGGGTGGACATGGACTTGACAGGTGGATTTGTGAGTGATCTTAAGCACATTTTAGTGAGGGCTGGGGCTGAATGAGGTGCACGGCGGGGCAGAGAGGGGACTGAGGGTGCCGATGGCCCTCACGGCTGTGCTTCCTTGTAGGTGGTGTGATGGGGAGACAATTGTTGTTTTCATGCATCTGTATATTTGCTTTATTCTCCTAGTAAACAGCCATTTTATATTACTACTACAATGTGAAAAGCATAACTTTAAAAAATATAATTTTTGGATAAAAGTTCATAGTAGTTGAACACCTCTGAGTTATAATAGATCAGTTTATATCAATTACCACTCCCTTACTTTCTTCTTCTCCACACTTTTTTTTCAAATTTTTCATTTTTTCTTGTAGGCCAGTAATAGTTGTGCTAAGAAAATTTATCCATCAAAAATTTAAAATGTGCATTTCATATAACAAAGGAGGTTTTCCAAAGCTTTGGTGGTGTAAATTGAGAATCAGAATGGGGGTGTGGAGGCCACGTGTCTCTGAAGAGTATATAAGTCAATGGCATGTTTTTGTTTTTTGTTTTGTTTTTTGGTACCGGGGATTGAACTCACAACCTCACACTTGCCAGGCAGGTGCGTAAGCCACTGAGCTAAATCCCTGGCCCAATGGCATGTTTTATTAAGGTAGGGGAAGCTGCCTGATACCTGTGTGTTGATGGTATCCATAGGCAGGGTGGATCCCCAGCAGGACTGACCGCAGCAGCTGACCTCAAGAAGGCAAAAGGGAGCCAGGCGCTTCCAGGGGGTGGAGCTCAGAGTCAAGCAGTCGCATGGCACCAACCAACCAAAGATTTGCTTCAAGGGGTAAAAGGAAAACCATTGACTTCCGGGAGAACATGGCAGATAGATAATAGCAGCTATGGAGGCTCTCTGAGATACCCAGCTTAGAATCCAGGAATGGTGCAGTGCGAGGAGTCCTAAGCAAGGGAAGATATACCCTGCCGACCCAGGAACGAACTAAGCTGAGAGAAACCAACTGGAAATGCAATCTCAGTGCTATAACAGGAACAGATAAAATCTCAGCGCAGAAGCTGGAACCCACGCCACTGGAAGCCACAATTTGAATTTCCTGCTGCCGCTGCTACATCCAAATCAGCACAGCTGGGAGAGAGATGCATGAAAGCTCTGAGAGCGGGAATCAGCGAATGGAGTTGAGAGCGGGACTGGCGGGGAGCCCTGGATCAACCTGTGGTGAGTAAGAGGAATGGGGACCCTTCCATAGAGTAGGAGGCTCCAGCAAAGGACATTCTGGGACCGGGCAGTCTAGCCAGAACAGGACGCTGCAGTGACTTTAGTCACATATTCCCCTCTCAAGCAGGATTGGTGCGGAGTGCTTGGCCTGGGTGACACCGCTGACTAAGACCCAGTGAGCTAACCCAAGCCAGGTCCCAGCACCTGGCTGTGCACCCTAGCAGTGAAACCTTCGGTAGGTTGACCTGGAGGGGCGGGCCCAGCAGAGGCTGCCCAGGTCTGTGTCTCCCTAGTGCACTGCAGTGGGCGGGAACACCTAGCTGGTGGATTCAAACAAACTATAACCAACAAAGAAAAATACTAGGCCTCCTATATACGCTTGTATGGAAGGAACAAAAAGTATGGGAAGAGGGAGCAACAAGAAAGGGTCCTCAGTCCCCAATCCTAAGAACACTGATCCAGGAAAGGTAAATGCAAAGGAGAATGAGGACAGAAAACATGCAATATCAGACACAGCACCAATAGACGTAAAGCCTCGTAGCCAAGAGCCTCGTAGACAAGTTAAAAAGTGAAGTATTTAACAAAATAAAGCAAGATGTAAGTAGAATAGTTAGAAAAATGCTAAGCACTGTCCAAGAAAAAACAGATGGTGGAATGGAAGAACAGAAAAAATGGGAAGAATTGTTTGATTGAGAAAATAGAGAAAACATAGAATATGTGAAGCAGGTTCAAAGAGATTAGCAGGAAACTAAAAACTCTATCGAAAGTTGGCATAACAGCTTGAAAGAAACTAAGGATAGGTTATCTGAACTGGAGAACAGATTTGTAATGTGGGAGCATGAAATGAAAAACTTCTTAAAAATAACAAGAAAACAAACATCAATAATACAAAGGCTAGAAGATGATAAGAGGATCTATAACTTAAGAATTAAGAACATAAAAGAAGTAGGGACACAAACAAATGGACTACAAAAGCTGTTCACAGAAATAATCCAGGAGAATTTCTCTAATTTAGCAAAAGATAAAAATACTCAGATGTATGAGGCATACTGGACCCCAGCCACCTACAACCCAAACAGAGCTATACTCAGGCATATAATAATCAAAATTCCAGAAATCCAATATAAGAACAGAATATTGAAAGCCGTCAGAGACAAGAAACAAATCACTTATAAGAGAACACCCATCAGAATTACAGCAGACTTCTCGGCACAAACCATCAAATCATGAAGAGCGTGGGGGGAAGTAATTCAAGCTTTGAAAGATAATAACCTCCAGCCAAGATTAATGTATCCTGCACAACTGTCCCTGGAAATCGATGGAAAAACAAGGTGCTTCCAGGATAAAGAGGAACTAGGGGAATTTGCAACCACCAATTCAACTCTACAGAGAATACTGCAAGACATTCTAAAAAGGAAAAATACCAAGATTCCAGAAATAGTGGCAGAGAGGCCACAGGGAATGGAGCAGAAAACAAAATGAAGAGAACAAACTGACAACTAATGACAGAAAAAGAGCTCAACAGAAATGAGGCAGAGAAGACTGGATGATAGGAACAGCTATTTTGGAGAAAGCAAGACATCATAATAGCTAGTGCTGATTTAGTATCATCTTGTTTTGAAGTCCCATCAAGCTTTTATTCTTCTGTCTCCATTGGTCTTAACAGGTTATATCCTATTGGATTTTATTATATGTGATAATATAGACAAAAACTTTTATAGACAAGGAGATTATACAAAAACCACTGTTCATTTTCTGATAGTTGGTTCTAAATACCCTGTAATACTGACATTCTCTTGAATGGTTTTACATTGTCTGGATATGTTTGTTGCTACAGTATACGAAGTTATACTCAAAGATTTCAAGGAAAGAGACACTATGGTAACTACTTGTATGTCAGGATATCTTGTGGTGAAACACTATTTTGCTTAAATGCTTATGCTTTGACCTGCGCTGTTGTGTTGTTATGCCCTCTTTTATCTCAATCTCCTTTTTTTAATTATTTACTTTTTTATTTTTATCTTTTTAATTAAGGCAAAAATAAAAAGTATCAGGGTATATTATAGTAACCCACTTTGATTTCCTATTAACTTGATTTGAAATCCTGTATTGCCCTCACCATCTTGTTTTGACTGATTTTCCCCTATTCTGCTTTGCTTGATAGTACCGAGTTTGAAAGTATAGGCAACAACTGTGAAGACAGTAAGATTCATTATGACGCCCATTCTGGTTGACTATTATTTTCTTTTAAAGTCCTGTAATGTCTCCAATGTTTTGGTTTTACTCTTTACTGTTTTGTTCAATTTTATTATAACTGATGATATAGGCAGTTCTTTTTAAGATAGCAAGAGGCAGTATGGAAACCATTGTTGATCACCTTGTATTTTGTTTTTACATTATCTATTATGTCCATCCTTTTGATTTGACTGACTCTGTTCTCTTATGTCACATTTGGTTCTATTCCCTTCCAAAAAAGTCATAAGAATTGTGGGAGTAATAAAACCCAAAATGTGTAATTGTCATTGTACAAAAGAAAGGAAAAGAAAGTCCTCTAAAGGATATAACTGCATGTATAATTACGTGTATAAGATAGATAACCATATTACTGAGCTTTGTTGGATCATTGAACAGAACTTTTGCAGTCTCACTGTTTGAATGTCCACTTTATATGCTTTAATTTTATAACTTGAACAACTATTTCTAAGACAACAATATGTAATCTATTAACTATTGATTTCCTACTGTTTATTTTTTCTGAAATTCTGTATAACTTGTACCCTTTTTTTTTTTTCTTTTTCTCCTTAAATAAAATTTTTTTAAAAAGGCAAAAGGATCCAAAGCCTCCATTGCAGGCCTGACCTTCGTAGGGGCATCTCCTCTATTCTGTCCAAAGTGAAGAAATGACAATGTGTGAGTTCCAGGGAGCTACAGTGTTGGGGATCCAGGTACCAGAACCCTACCTCCTTTCTGGGAGACCTTATAGGCCCTCAATTCTCATCTTACCTGGTTTTGTTTTTTTTTTCCATACAATTTTTGAATTTCAACTAAAAATCAAAAAGTGGTTTTAAAATCTTGGGAAGACTCAAATATTGAGCATTAAAATTGTGTACAACTGGTGATTAGATTTCTATATGGTTGGTGTTTTTTGTCACTCAAGAGAGGCTGTCATTGCAGCTAACCAGCAGCTCCAAAATTTCAAGGACCTGAATCCTGAGATTCATCGTTGCCACTGCTGTAATATCAAAATAAAATACAGGGCCTCACACATATTAATTAGGCCAGTGCTCTGCCAGTGAACTTCAACCCTGGCCCCAAAGCCTGAGAAGTTCGAGTTTCATTCTCGTGTGGTTTGTCAGAAATCACCCTGTCCTGTCCTCCGTGTCCCTCCACGTCAGGACCTGACTGAGGGGCTTTTCTGTGCAAGATCGCCTGACCCTGTGCAGAGAAATAGTATTTTGACGTCCCACGGTGGCCCTCAGGATTGTCTAGAAGTAGCACCGTCCTGCCCACCCACGTACCATCCAACGTGAACTCAGCCAACTTGAGAGTGGGCAGGGGTGTGACGGCCACTCGTCTGTGCCTGGAGGACTAGAAAGAGGACAGTGCCTCACTGCTTCTCTCGGGAAGGCAGGAAAGGCAGTGGTGGAATTTGGGGTCACCTCTGCACCAGCACTACCCCTGTCCTTTCGCCACAGCACCTGAAAATCTCATAAATGAAACTCCATTACTGTATATTAAGCTTGTATTCACCTGAGCGTTTTTTCAAAGGATACAAACAACTCTAGAAAACCCAGTAAACAGCCTTTTGTTTTCCTTTCTTTTCCTCCACGGGCCTTATTATTTTCTTGGTAGACTCAAAATCATGGGAGAGTTTACATCCTGAGCACATTGTTTTTATTAGGCAAAATTTATTTTCCTACTTTGCTAATGAAGAGTGTGGGGCCGCTGATCCGAGGCGCTGCCCAGCCGGAGGTGAGGAGGTAACCAACCTGCCCCCCAGGCTGGCTCTGCCTCAGGCTTGCTTCACCTCTGCCTGCAGCTCTGCGGCCCTGGCACTCTCATGTGGCTCCATGCTGGACCCCACATTTCTTTCAGTGCCTAGGGTCTATGAGGGGAGGCAGATGGAAAGGCCGGACACAAGATGTGGAGGCCAGGAAGTCGCACTGGGGTCTGATGGCCACTGGTGTCCGCTCAATTGGTGCATACACCACATACAGTGTGCCAAGCTGATGCCCTTCATCCTGCTGTGTTTTGGCATCCATCCCTCACTCAGGCTGCCTCCCTCGCTTCCACTCTTAGGAATGGAACTCTCTGGAGAGCTGTGGTGCTTTGCCAGCTGGTTTCAGGCCTCTGGCTGTGGTGCTAGTGGTAGGGTTGGTTTCTATGGTAGTGATGGAGTTAGCTATTCCAGCCAGGCTGACTTTAGTACAGTGCTGTTCTGTCAGTGGAAGAACATAAGAGTAACCTAGCCACTCTTTCCTTGATGGCATGGTGGGTTAGAGCCTCCTGTGTTTTAAACACACATCCCCACAGCATTGAGAGTCTTGCCCATGACTGTCTGGGTGAATGATCACGTCCTCAATGCATTAGCGAGCTGACTTCAGGCTGGGGTTAGCAGCAGCAGGCAGTTCTGAGATCACTGGCCAAAGGAAAGTGATGATTTGCTGCCGGTTCATAGAATAATAATGAAGCTTCTTAATAAATAACTTGTCCCGTATGAATATGTTTGTCTGCTGTTTGATCACCCTTGAATAATGCCCGCAGGACTTCCAGCCTGGGCCTGCCACTCCCCGCTTCGTCTCTGCCTTCCTGCACTCAGCTGGAGCCGTGCTGGCCTCTTTGCCTTACTTTGCACACCTTCCTCCGCGTGGTGCCCTCTGCTTGCCTGTCCCCCACGCCACCTTCCGCCCCTTAACTAACTGGATGAATCAGAGACGTCCCCATTTCCACCCTGGATAACTTAGCAGCCCTCCCCTGTCCCTGCCGCCGTTGTCCAGCTTTATTCCTTCTCCGTTGTGCTGTTCACCACCTGATGGTGCACTTTAATTGGTGTGCTTGTTCCCTCCATACGTCTGTGATTTTACCCAGAGCTCTATCCCCAGAATACAGAGGATTTGCATATAAATACTTGAAGAATGAATCCAAGAAGCTGATAAAGGATGGACTCTGGTTGTTTCCAGAAACCTGTAAAAATGGGAAACTTATTTTCTGTAATGTCTCTGTGCTGTCCCCTCACCCTCACTTCTCCTAGAGTAATTGGACTTGTCCACTTAAGCAAATATTGTCAGAAAATTGATGTTCACTACTGGTTTTCCTTCTGTGGAGTTTTTTGTCTGGTCTGGTCTTGAAGGGTCATTTTGGTCTTAGTTTACGGTCATAGTGAATTAGAGTCAGGAGCCCAGAGAGAGTCACGAAGGCTGGCAGCAGTCATGGTGGCAGGTGAGCCCATGGCCCTGCTGAAAACCACTGCAGTGTATAAAGAGAGTGGAAATGTCTCCAGGGGAGAAAGCGGAGCCAGGAATGTGTGCATCGTGGAAGCCAGGGGAGAGGAGGGTCCAGGAGGATGGGCTGGTGTTGCAGAGAAGTTACAGGAACATGAGCCAGGCGTTGTGAGACTAGACGTGAGCAGCTGACACTGCACTCAGCCAGGGAGCGCCAGGTGCTCACGGTTGGGAGAGGCGGGGGGGGGGGGGTGTTACAGAGGCCTCCCTATCCACCAGGGCTTCATGCGTTGATGACAGCGTTGTAGAACTATTGCATGAAGTTCAGCTAAAGGAATTTTGTTTGTTTGTCCAGCCAGCCTTTCTGCACACACCCCCGAAGCTTGGTCTTCCCCAGCCATTCCTAGTCCACCATGCCAAGTGCAGTCTTCAGTATAGCAAGCATACAGGGTTGTTTTTGAGAGCTTCTATGACCATGATTCAGTTATTCATCTTCATTCTTCTTGGTTACTGCTGATAATAAAAGGCATAGGTATGACTTTATCTCTCTGTATGTTTTCAGAGCATTTCAAACTAGTGATATGTACAGTCTTTTCATCATAATAGTGCTTAGGGTAAAAGATTACAGTTTTGCTGATAAGATTTCTGCAACGATTATTCTCCTTCACAGATACAAAATACGTTTCCCACAGCCAAGCGTAGAATATAAATCAAAAAGCGTTTGTTCCTGTGCCTTCACAGAGGGGTTTCTGAACTTGGTAATTCACCTTCACTTCCCCACTTTCTCCAGCCTCCTGGCGAGCTGCTCTGAGCCTGCATCAGCCGCCTCTAATTGACTGCCTCTTTGCAGCCTGCCTTCACAGCCTGCATCCTCTCCGGCCTCACACTACCCAGCAGGGGCGTGAAGTGGGCTGCGATGCTCCTAAATTAACTGAAATCAGCCACGATGGGCTTCTTTCCTGCCTCTTATTCATGTGCAGGGTTTGTTTTGATGGTTTGCATTTGTGTAGTCTAAAAGACTTAAGTCAGAGTATAGTAGCAGCATTAGGTTTGCCCAGCAGAAACTTGTGTAAGCCTCTCTGTGCCAGAGAATTTTACTGCCAAATTCACCTTTTAAGTATTCTGGTCATTCGTCTTCTGCAGTAAAAATCACTTCGTGTGCATTTGCTGCTCTCTGTGTCTCACTGATGTCTGTTTTCCCTGCAAACAAAGTGGTTGGACATTTTGCCGGCATCCTAGTTGCTGGCATCCTGGTTGAAGGACTGTGTCAGTCTGTCTTCAGTGCAGGGCCACACTCAGTCTCGTGCAGTTTGATCCAGCCTGCACCCTGCTGGGAGCTGCCTGATTGCACAAACACCCGCTTCCCTTTCTCTGCACTAACATCTGTCTCTCTTTAATAGTTCGCCCTTGTAAGGAATGAATAACTACCAGCCATAGAATTTTTAAAGCTGCAGAGTTTTCTTCTGTTCTATTAATGAACACTCTGGCTGGTTTGTCTTTTCAGGGTTTTGGTTGTTTTATTTTTCTAATGCAATAAAATAAAAAAAAGTGGTCTGCTGTAGCGTTGAGCTAATGAGGATTTAAAATGAATTTCAAGTATCTTTGTCGGGCTTTTTAATTACGCAGGTGCAGTCTCATGCAGTAAATCACCATAGCTAACCAGTCTAAAAGCCATAAAGTTCTTCTGCCCCAGCATTGCTAAACTAATAGATTAACAGCGACGCTTAAGAAAATGTCAGGTGTTCAATATTTTTTATTAGTAGTAAGTTGGGAATTCGTTACCTTAAAAAACTTAAGCAGTCTCTTAAGAGCCTTAAGCAGAGTTCTATTTTATTTTATTATTTTCAGCCTACAGACATTTCACAGCCAGACTCTAGAGCTGCTCTGTTTGTATGGATCTGTAATGAAATGCCATTTACAGTGCTTTTCCTTATATTGTTTAATTGAAATACAGGGCACAGCTTGAGCATTCACTTACGCATGTATGCAGTACTGCTTTCCACACGCGTGCTATCCTCTGCTACATGCCGCGGAAAACATGCACAGCCCAGCAGGAGACACGCAGGAGCACTAGCAGGTTCAGGAGGGGCTCCCCACCCAGAGTAGGGACCTCGAGATCTGTGGGTCCCTCTTAGATGGCAAAGAGCATGCAGTCCGCAGCCAGAGGACCTGTTCAGACACTGACTCAGTGATTTAGAGACGTGTGGCTTGGGCTAGTTATTTCCATGTGTCAGAATGACACAGTAGAAAAATGGTCATATCCATAGTACAGACTTCATGTGGATTACAAATGATAATCCGGGGGCTGGGGATTTAGCTCAGTGGCATAAGCATCTGCCTTGCAAGCAGGCAGTCGTGAGTTCAATCCCCGGTACCGATAAAAAAGGAAAAAGACAGAAAAAAAAAAATGATAATCCTTAGACTAATGCTGGGTACATGGAAAGAACCAGGTAAGTGTTTAAATAATCAAGTAATATAAATAACATGTATTTTGACTGAAAAACTAAGAAAACTCTATTATGGAAAATATAGGTACTAAGCAGCAGGCATTTTAATATTTGTTTTTAAACCTGTGAGATCTCCAGTTGATAGTTAACGTGCATAGGAGCGTAGGAGTGAACTGCCCGCCTTACCGGAGCTCTAGGCTCTGTCCCTGGGGGCTAGGCTAACTTCGGTTTCTTGTATTTTGGGTTATTTTAATATTTTCAAGCAAGTAATGACCTTCTAACAAGCTCTGAAGTGAAGTGAATGGCCATATTTATGTTCTTTTCAATGTCTTTATCTTTACTAGAAATATTCAATCGAAGGGTGAACCTGCCTAGACGTATGTAACTTTGAGGGTGTCTGGTGGGGGGCGAGGGGTCTTGAGAGCCAATGGTGGTTTTTCTCAGTGATGATTTAGTCTGTCAAGGCAGGTGACAGTGGGCTTGGAGCTCTGTGGAGTGGTATTTTCACTAGTGAGGACAGTTGAGACTGGGAAGGATTCACCAAGGCAGAAAGATTGAAAAAGCCGAACCCTAGATTTCAGTGTGTAGAGGCGGAGAGCCACAGCCTGTTGTCAATAGAGTGTCCTAGATTAAAAGAAAGATTTTTAGGAGATTCATCTGGTGATGGGTGCCCTAAGATATGTGTAATCCTAAGGAAATGTTATTAGAACTCTGGCGAGTTAATTTCAATCTACCTCTTCTAGTGCAGCCCATGAGAGAATAAAGACGCTAAGACATATTCAAAGTTACGGCCAGTCAAGGGGTCCTGAGTCTGATCGAAGTGAGAGTACATGAATAAAAGCCTCAATCTGAGGCCTCTCCCAGCATGTGTTAATTTGAGAAGAAGGGTGTGGCTCAAGGATGAGTGACCGTGATTATGGGGGGAACTGCACAGGAGTGAGCTGGCCAGGTGGAGAGAAATACACAGTACACAGGGAGAAGACTATGCCATGTACAGGAAGAAGACTGCAGGAAGACTAATCTGCAGAGCTCAGTTGAGGTAACATTTGAGTGAATTAGGCTGTTGCTTCAGTTTCTGATACATAAAGTTTCGTGCCCGGGGAAGTCGTAGCCTCTTATCCAGTTGACATTCCTGGAGCTTGCTGTGCTCAACTCTAGGGAACACAGTTCAGGAAACAGGACTGTGGGCCGGTTTCAAAGATTACACATCAGTACCTTTGCCGTCCTTATTTGCATTACTTAGAGCCAACCGAAGGGAGAAGGAAGCAGCACAGCCAGCTCTGTACACATCAGTACGGGAGGCAGAATTCCCGTCAACGCTGAAGCAGTTGTTCTGCATTCCAAGGGAGTTGCCCAGGTCGTCTCCTACAGGGATAGATATTTGAGGATCAGAAAGAGGATATTAAATGTGCAATCAGCAGATAGGCATTGATTGAAAGCAAGCACGCAGGAGCGGAGCACACACCTGCAGTTCCTGGGTGGCCTAACCCCGCTGAGTGAGCCGTATCCCAGGGAAGCTGCCACCCGTGGCACAAGAGAAGCTGCTTCCTGTGGGTCCCTGCATGTTGATGAGTGTCTGCTGATTTGTTTTCATTGCCTACAAAGAGACCAGAGCAGTGGGGCAAAAGCTGGCCTTCCAATTCAACAAGTCTTCTGTGACTCTCGGCCTCCCGACACCTAGCTACCTCCCCAATCCCACCAAAATCCCCCCTGAGTGACCCCCCAAACCCATTGCATAGGACCAATTGTGCCTCTAGCACTGCTCTGCTCTCCTAGAGTTCCAAACTACTTCCTATCTGACTCTCAATCCATGATTGGAAGTGAAAAAGGCTCTATCATTCTAAGGGACAGATGGTCGAGCCCCAGAGAGCTGATGAATTCTGCAGACTTGAAGGTAGCACTTAGCACCTTAGCGCTCAAGAATGAAAATAGAGTTTTAAATAGTCTGACTTTGCTGTTGTTGAGGTGCCCAGAAAGTTTTTAAATCCCCAGGATAGCCTCCCCATCCCCCCAAATGTTCAGCCATCCTTTGAAAAACTGGAGCGATCCGGAATAGATGTTCCTGTATATTTTGTGCCCTGTGGTGACTCTTAAACTTCTACTCCCTCAGACTTAAATGCCTGGAAAATAGGATTACAGCCTTATAATGCCAGGCTAGTATTTTTAACTTCAGCAAATACAAAAATGTGCAGTGTCCCCCTAAGGCCCAGAAAGTTCTGCATAGACTTGTTTGACAAGGTAATTGAGCACAGAGGGTGCCTCCTGCCCCGCATGGAATGCTGTATTCCTTTCTTGTCTTGCCTGTGGAATCTCAGGCCGGTTCTGCTCCTTGTCAGATTTATTGGCCACACTTAGCACAGGCCACACAAGTGGCCTCTGTCAACTCTGATAAAAGGGAAAGCTCAACACCCTTTTATGAACATTCTCTTTTAAACCTCTCAGGTTCTAAAATTAGGCAGGTGTTACTGTCGCCAGACATGCTTTGCTCTGAAGAGCTTGCCTTCTGCGTCTCCCCTGGCTTCATCCAGGCATGTGTTCCGCCGCTGGTGATAACGGGAATCCAGCTGTGTTTCTTTGACGGCTTCCTGGGAACTTACATAATGGCACGTGTATGACTATTTTAATGAACCTGATTTTAAGACTCAATGCATTCATCTCAAAAGGGGAGATAGTTGGTGTTTGCAAAACTGGTGTCATTCTCTTGAAGAAAAAGTCAGGTTCCCTTGAAGGTTATGTTTACTCCTCCTCTTTTCCTGCAGAAGTAAGATGTTTTTATTTCATCCGTTTGAAACATATTAAGACGTCTACACGTATGTTCAGTGACTGGCATGTTGTGCCAAACACACTGCAGAGGTAACCGCTTTCTTATACGGTGGTGCTCTGGAGAGCAAGGCTTTCACAATATGAATGGGTCATTTCTGTGATGTTGGCCGATGTTCTTTATAAATGTACGGTGTTCTTCAGTAGTTCGTTGTTTTTTTGTTCTTTTTTAAGAATTCAGCTCAAGGATCTCTGAGCTCTTAGCTGTTAGAGATTCATTGGAACGGAGTCCGTTTACTGTTTTAATAATCTGTCTTCAAGATGGTAACTGATGTCTATGGAGAAGGATCAACTTTATAAGCAAAATTAGAAGTTATTTTAAATTTCATTGATTGCTGTCTTAATTTAGGCTGTGGTGCTGGAGGTCCAAGAGTACAGTGCTGGTGTCTGGTGAGGGACTTGGTGCTGGTTATGATGAGGCAGAGCCAGCAGGTCTCAGGTCGGGTCTCGTTCTGTCTTCATGACACCACCAATCTTATCGTGAGGGCCACCCTGGTGCTCTTTATCTCAGGCCTTCCCAAGGCCTCTCCTCCGTGTTGTCAGCCTATGAAGCTGGGGATGAGATTTCAGCAAGCATTTCAGAGGGTAAATTCAAACCATTGTGATTCCAAGAAAGTTGGAATTGCTTTCCTTTCCAGTCCTGCTTTTTTGACAGTCACACTGTGTAGTTCAGGCTGGCCTTGAACTCACAGCCTCCCAACTGCTGGGATTATAGGCATGCGTCACTGTCCAGCCTGAATTGCTTTTCTTACGATTCTCTCAAGCGTATTTTGTTTCATTTGCAACGTGAATTGTGTGCAAACCTTTTTAAAAATATTACTGAATTGTTTAGTGAAACAGCATGGTATAATATAGTGGAATTTTTTTCTAGCAAACTTAGTTTATTGTTTTAATCTGTCTTCAAGATGGTAACACTGGTGACTGTCAAGAAGGATGAGCTTTCGAAGCAGAATGATAATAATCATCCCTGTATCTGGAATATGGCTTTTGAAATGCTTTCATAAGTCTCCTTTTATTTCTTTCTTTCTTTTTTTTTTTTTTAAAGGTATCAGGAATCAAAGGGCCTTGTGCTTCAACAGGCAAGTGCGTATGCCGCTGAGCTGATATCCCAGGTCCTCTAGTCTCCTTCATAAGAACAGAGTCAGAACAGTAAAGCAATAAGGAATAGCACCTATAGCAGAATATTTATCCCCTGAATTCCACAGAGACTCGTGGTCATTGTCAGGGGAAACAGATGATGTAGTAAATCCATGCCAGAGCATCTCATGTTTGCAGCCTTACGCATCATGGCACCTAACAAAGATATGCAGGGAAGTCATGGTTTGAACTGAGTTACTTTGTTGCTCCAAATCTGAGAGACTTTACTGGTAATTTGCCATAAACCGGCTGCATTACTTTGGCAAATGTCTTATCTTTATGATTTTATTTCATCATTTGTAAAAGAGAGGACAGCAGGCTTGGAGGAGGCCCTGAAGTGACAGTCTCTCCTTATCTGAAATCTTTTAAAGTCCCAGGATTTGGGATTGTCACCATCTTTCCTCGGGGCTGAGAAAAAAAATCATACTGACATTGTTTGCCAGGTGGTTTGGTCGGCTGAAAAGACCCTCCACTCCCCTCACTGGGCAGAGGTTCCTTATGGTCCCCTTAGGTTCATTGTTCCTGGTTTGAAATGTGGAATAATACTGTTATACTGCTTTGAATTTTTACGTACAAGAAACTCAGCAGTGTACCTTTTTTTTTTTTTTTGTCTTTTTCTTTTTTATCAGTACTGGGGATCGAACTCACGACCACACACTTGCAAGGCAGGCGCTTATGCCACTGAGCTAAATCCCAGCCCCTCAGCAGTGTGCATTTAACCCAGTATAGTGGCAAGGTTTTTGACCTCTGCCTTTCCCAGGGTGGCAGTGCAAGTCTCAGAGTTGGTCCTAGCGCATCGCATTTTACCTGCAATAGCAGTTCTCACCGTATCTGTCATTGTAACTGGTCCTATAGTCTCTGTCAGTGTATCTAGAGCTCCCTTGTCCTCCAGGTTAACCTGTGTGTGTGTGACACCGGCCTTCCTGTGGGTGGCCCATGCTGGCCTTTATGCATGATGACACAGGCAAGAAAACAAGCAGCCCCGTGACATCCACAGCACACACAGCCCCACCAGCTGAGTCACCTTTCTTTCTCTCCAGCAAGATAGAGACAATCTTAGCCCCTTCTCAAAGGACAGGTGGCCTGTTCGTGTAGATGTCACGTCTGCTAGAGGCTTTCTTTTCAGCCCTGTTAAATGGTCTCTGCTCCGTGCTTGTCAGGCAGCTTAAGCAGCCGAGAAACTTGATCTAGGTGAGTTGGTTAACTCTTAGCCCCAGCAAGTCTAAGTGAACTGGTTAATCACAGTAGACGTTTAGGTGCATCTACAGGACAGCGCTTTGTCACTGTATGGAATGGGGCCACTGGACAGCAGCTGGGGTCCTACTGGCCTGGATGTCCTCAGTGGCCTTTTCTTCTCAGAGAAAGAAGTAACCACTGTTTTGGTCTCCTGGTTCTTCACAACAGTAGGGGCCGTGGCCAAAGGGGAGCACATGAAAGCAAGGCAGAGAAGCTTTAGTTCAGGGCTAACTCTGGCTGGCAAGCTTTGATGTTTAGCACAGACTATGGTTTTGAATCGCTGTCATAGGGTTTGTTCCTCATTTGCTGTGTTCCTGATGAAGGCTTCACATCAGTGTTCTCTAAGACAGTCACTCTTGTGACATCTGCCCACCAGGATGCTTTGGTGGTACCTCACAGTCTGCATTAAGGTGAAAGGCTGCCCCAGGCACAGGCTCCTTATTGAACTAGATATGTCACATGACCCATTTGCTTTGCTGTGATAGGCAGATGGCAGACAGGGCCCATCAGCTTCACATGGTGCCTTAGCCTTGGATGACTGACAGATTTTTTTCAGCTACTCACATGGGCACCTGTTAAATATGTCCATTAAGTTTCGGTAAAAGTGATAGCATCCCATTATGAGGCAGTGTCCATGGTACATGCACAAAAAGAATACAAACAAGTGAGAAATGTTTGGGCTGATGGATACACACTGATTACCCTGACCGGATCCTTGCACTTTGCATGTGTCACACTGCATCCCATAAATGGCACAGTTTTGAGCATGAAAATGGATTTGTGGTGGGTCTGACTTGTGTGGCCTTCCATAGTATACCCACGTGAGAGCAAAGCATGACCTCAAACCCACTGCCCGGCCCCTGCTGTGGGCTGTGGGCACTGAAGCAGGCTGCACAGCTTGTATGGAATGGACCAGGGGCTGTCACCCTTGCTCCCCTGCGAGCTCCAGGAAGAGAGTACAGGGCCCGCCTGGACTGCATGGTGAGAGCCTGTTGGAAGTGGTTGCAGACACCTAAAATTCCAGTCCCCTGGGAGACAGGCAGTGCAGTCGGCAGTGGTGATCCGACAGTGGAAATCATACTGGAGACAAGGCGGAGTGTTCCTTTACTTCAAGGACAATTCGGGGGTCATAGTGAACCATAAAGGCGACTTGAAGGGTTCTGCCATCACCAGGCCAGTGGCAAAGGAATGTGCAGACCTGTGGCTGGCGACCAGGGCAGCATCATGTGACCTGCCTGTCTGTGCAGAATAAATGCCCCATAACAACAGTCTCAGCTCCCGGCTGGCTTCGTGTTCTTTCCACGCTCTTTTCCACCCCTGAGCCCTTGCCTTCCTGGTAAAATGTCCCCCAGGGCCTCGAGAAGAGGGTACACACTCACTGGTAACTGTGACTCAGCAGTAGGGTCCTTGACCAGTGAGCAGGAGGCCCCTGCTGGTGCCACCAACCTGAATAATAAAACATGAAAGATGGGGTGGCCTATGGGACTTCCTGACCTTTGGCACTTGACGTTTATCGTTTATCGTGTTTATCTCTGCTGTAAAGACCAGTTATGAGGGTATCGAGTCCCTAAAAAAAATTTTTTTAAAGATAATACAGTTTTGTGCCTATTTTTAAAATGTTTTCATTTAAAAAGATGAATAGGTATATAGGCAGCACTCTCACTGAGTACAAGAAAAAGGATGTTTTTGCTTCTTAACTGGAACCCAAGTATTGTAACAATATTCATTTACCAATGGGGGGAAAATGCAGATTTATGCTTTGGTGACTGTCTAGTCATGAAGCATGAATGGCTATCATAGTATATAAATATATGAGTGATGTAATTTTTGTATACATCAGTGAGCAAATGCGAAATAACTGTGTATTCATTCATACAATGAAATACTAGGTTTATGTGGCTGTTTGAACCTGGAAAAAAATTCCACGGTCTCTTGCTAAATGTTGGAAAGCAAGTTGTAGCCCAGTATTTGCTGCTGTGTAGTTAACCTGTGTTTGTGTGATTATGCATGAATAGGCTTATGAACGAGTTGGGAAGGACACACCCTGCATACGGTGGAGATGACAGAAGAGCAAGGGGAAAGGCCAGAACGCTTGTTCATACCCTTGAGAGAGCAGTGAAGTCAGGACAGTAAACAGGAAAGCTGTGAACTGGGTTATAAGTTACTCTAGGTCAGTTCATTTGGAAGGAAGAGGGAGAGGGAAATTTAGACTGAGGGACAGAGAGAGCGGTGCAGAGGGCTGTCATAGCAGAAATCTGAGTCTGTACCAAGGAAAGGAAAAGGTTCCAAAGTAAGTAGGAATTAGGACAGTGGCATGGAGGTGGAGGAAGCGGGCATGGAGTCCAGACCGAGTGGCCCTTCTTTGCGGGGGATTGCGGAGGTTGCGGGAAGTTGGAAGAAGATGTTTTGAGAATTCTGAGCAATACCCTCTGAGAAGACAGGTCAGGGCAAAGAAGGCAGATGCATGGATGGTGTTAGTGGAGAAAGTGGAAAATACTGAAAACAGCTCCTCTGGGTTTGATTTGGAAGGGGATAAGGAAGACATTTAGGAAAGGCATAGGCAGGCCAACACAGACAAGGAATTCCTTTTGTGGTGGGGTGATTGTAGACCTCAGCTGCGTTGTGGTGGCATGAGTCTGTGTTGGAAGTGACAGTGTTTCTTGAGGTCCAGCTGTCCAGGGGAGGAGGAGATATCCAGGGAAGTAAGATTAGAATTATAGGATTTTAAGCATTAGTGCCATTCAAAGGGCTATCCAGGGCTTCTAAACTGGGTAAGACAGCCCAAGGGAAACCAACAGCAAGTGATTGAATATCATAAGAGCTTTTTAAAAATAATATCCTTAGATTTTAAAAAAAATGGTGGTCAAAGGGGGACTAGCAAAGATCCTTGCCTAAACGGGTCAGGCTCTAAAGGCCAAGGTGTTGGTTATATGTTGAGTGCGGATTGTTCTAGCCCTGTGTATTTGTTTATTTTTTTTAATTTGTGTTTTTTATTAGTACGTTTACAGTACATAACAATTACATTCCTCTGAGGAGTCGGTATGAGCGTATACTGTATCTTCATCCCCTGCCTTTCCTGTCCCTCCTCTTGGTCCACACCCCCACCCCATTTCCTGTCACCTCTCCTTTATTTTGCTCCTTGTTTATATTTTGAGTTTCCTATGAAAGAGAAATCGTGTGATATTTAAGTCATGTATCTGATTTATTTCACTTAAGATTATGGTCTCAGGGTACATCCATTTTCCTACATATGGCTTAGATTTATACCCTATGGCAAAATAATACTCCACTGTGTATAAATGTCACATTTTCTTATCCATTCTTGTTTATCATCGTGTCTTCATGGTGCCTGACACATAATAGACACAGCAAACATTTGAATAAACCTTGGATTAGCATCTGTAAGGTGTTTGACAGGTCATCAATTTCTTTGTCACTGATGAAAATCACAGAACTGGGTTAAAAAAAAAAAATGATAGAGTCCCATATTGAAGTTGTCAAGGATTGTGGGGAAATGTCTGGTTGTAGTTAATATTAATTGGTGGTAACAGGAATGATGAGAGCAAATGGGTGTATTTTGAGCACAGGTCCACCTGCCACCCAACATCAGGAGATGCGCAGAGCACTGTTCGGAGCAGACAGTTCTGTTAAGATGGAACCATGAGAGTTTCTCCTGACTTCTTTGATCATGCTGTTGCCTAAGCTTTAAAACCTCCCTGAACTCTTCCCAGCTCAGATGCGAAGGTCTGTCTTTCAGCTCGGTGGCCCCAGCCTGTCACTTCAGGCCACATCCTTGAACTCTGCATCAACCACTGCCTGCCCACTCAGTTACACTTGATTAGTGGCTGCAACTGGCCCTGAATATCTTTAAATATAACTGTCCCATCTGATAATTGTGAACTCTGCTGCATGTCCTCCATGGTTTCTAAACTACCAAGTCCACTGTATCCAAGTATTTCTTTCCTATGTCAGAAGCAAATTTTTTTTGTATTTTCTTGACAAGTTTCAAAAAATAGCCAGATGTGGAGGCCTTGATCTTAGTCCTGTAATGCCCACCTCGAAATCTGCATCGCCTCCCCTTGCCACCCTCGTGTCTGTCTCCAAGGACTCTGAGTGATGACTTGCTTTCTGGAGCAGAACCACTGCCACCAAAAGCTTTGGATCTGTGTGACTCCAGCTCACCTGAAGCATAGAGGCTTATGCCCTTGACGGGCACCCGGGAGGTTGGCAGGATGTTTCTCAGCAGAGCACACTTGCACATCGGCTCAGGAAGGACACCGTGTTTGCCCAAAGAGAAAGCTATTTCCGGCCTTTCTGTCCAGAAGAAGCCTTTGTATCAGCTTCTTGTGGCTTATCATTTGCTCTGTGGCTTATCGCTTGAATGGCATTTAATGTCTCCTCCCTCACTCTTTTTGTCTTAATCCTTTCTCCAAAAAAGTAATGAAAATGGAAATGTTCACTAAACTTGCTGGAGATGGCCCAAATTTAGAAAGATTTGGTAAGCCTTAATTATCACTAATGGAGAAAATGTCTTTGTTTAACAAGGAATAATAGAATAATACAATGCCTCTGTTGTTCCTCATCAGCCCTCTGAGCTGATCTGTTTTGTTGTTGCTAACATTTGTGTAACAGTTAGTGGGTCTCAACCTTTTGAGGGGAAGATGAATGTGAAATGTGGTTTTTGCAGAAAAAAAAATTTCATAATAAAAACAACAATAGGTAACAGTGCATATCCTTATCTCCAAAGTAGTTGCTGAGAGACAAGATTTTTACAAAGAAGAAACAGGTACTAGGACAAAAGTTTCAAGGAACAAAGCCAAACGAGTAGTATGAATGAAATGAAGTAACAAACATATTAAAATATTTTTGATCACGTGAAATGTGTTAAGATGAGACGTCTCCCCAGATTGTGGGACGAGTTGGCAAAAAGTGACCCTGCATTACCGAGAGGCGTAAGGAGGAGCAGAGTGGATCCCTGTTTTCTTATGTGCCCCAGGAAGGCCCTGAGACGTGGGTGTGATGGCAGCATTTTGATGACAGCCTGAGGCTGAGAGGGGAAAAATGACCTGCCCAGGGGCACCTGGCCAAATAGCTGTGGAACAAGAATTCCAATCACGCTCCCTGTTCCAGACCCATGCTCTTTTTACCGCTCTGCGCCAGCTCCATAAAACAGGAAAATGTCGCTTTGTCACAGCCCTGGATTTTAACTGTGTCACTGTCCATGTTGAAGAGAGAACTTACTAGTTGATTTTTGCCATTTAAAAACATGCAAGTATTTACTAAATACTGCCAAATCCAAGTATTATTCTTTCTTTCATTCTAGATTTTCTACCCTAGCAAGGATGGTACAAAGATTCCAATGTTCATTGTCCATAAAAAGGGCATAAAATTGGATGGCTCACACCCTGCTTTCTTGTATGGCTACGGTGGCTTCAACATATCCATTACCCCCAACTACAGGTAAGCGTGTGAACACTCTTGGAACTTGGCATTTGGGTTCCCTTCCACTGCGCCATATCTCAGGCCATTCCAGGCACCATCTGAACCCTGGTGAAGACAGCAAAGCCCACACGCAGGCTTCTCAGGCAGTGAGACTTGTTATCGCAGAACATCCAAGTACTGATGTACCTGGAAATATCTCCATATATCTAGGTTGTAAAGTCATGTCACATCCTGAAATTATTAGCCAAAACATGCAAAATACTTGGTTTTGGTTCATTAAATGAGCCTACTCCTTACAGGATAAAACATGTCATTGTGTGTGTCGCCCTTTACCACTCTCAGGGATAAAGTACAGGCTTAAGTTTCAAGTCAGAATGATGCTTGAGTGAAGGGCAGCAAGCGTGTGTCAGCCAGTGAGGAACAAGAGGCACATCGTGAGCCCCCTTCCCTGGTCCTAACAGGATTCAGGACCACACCGGTTCTACTGCACCACTGTAGCTAAAACCTCTGGCCTTGATTCATCTGTGTAGAAAGAACTTTTCAGGTTTCTAAGGCAAAAGATGTTAATGTCTGAGCTGTATTTTCTAAACTAAAGGCTCAGCATTCAAGTTTAATTGCAGTGTTGGTGCTTTGGGGTGAGTAAGTGAGTTTTGGGCTGCGGTTTGGGCCATCCGTGATCTAGAGCCGCGAGGTTTACAGAAGCCCTCCAGGTCCCTCATTCCTCAAAGGAAGAATAAAATTCTCAGAAATAATTCCCAAAGCCAAGTTAAGTTTTACAACAAATAGAAAATATCACTTAGAACTTTTAAGGCCACAATGTAAAAGGCGATGGGGTGGGGATATAGCTTAGCAGCAAAGCGCCTGCCTGGCAAGTGCAAGGACTGAAGTTCAATTCCCAATACACCCCCAAAAAAAGCCCTGTTGGACTGTTAGCCCTGAGGAGTTCCAGGGCTACATTTGCTTTGTCTTACAATGGAGAGAGAGAGCGCGTTGCTTAGTGACACGCATCACTGGAAGGTTAACTCTCTCCCCTGTTTCTCAGTGTGTCCAGGCTCATTTTTGTGAGACACTTGGGCGGTGTCCTTGCAGTGGCCAACATCAGAGGTGGCGGTGAATACGGAGAGATGTGGCATAAAGGTAAGGAATTCTCACTACAGAAACTCGAGTCTGCCATTCCATTGAAATGAGCTCACAGGCAGCATTCCCCTTAGAATCAACTCGGCTCTTCTTACGTTCCCTCGTAGTCTGTGATAGCATCATTCGCTGTAAGACCATAATCCGAATCTGAGATTTTTAATAATGCACAAAATGCATTTTTAGTTATCAGTGTCAGAAGGGAGTCTGCTGTATTTATTCTGTCTCCTGGCAGCCTTCTTTTCGAAGGTTAGCATTACTGGGCTATCTGAAAGAGGAGTCCTACAATTTTGTTGTCGCTGTTGTGGGCAGCTCCTTGTTCCCACATTGCTGAGAAATACTTGTCTACCTCTGCTTCTGGGCGCTGTCATGAGGAGACACAGAATGCAGTCTTTGTCTTTTTGGGATCTTATTTGGACTCTGTTCAGTGCCCCCCTGAAATGTGTATTCTGGTTAAGTAGGCCTCAGCTTCATACCTTAGAGATCACATTTTTTAAAAATGATTTTTAAAGTCCTTCTTCTTCTATTTTTTTATATGTGAAAAAAAAGCCTTACCAGGCTTTGCAGAGCTGAAATTGCCTCCACAAGCCATAGAATGGGCTCATGAGGGTGTTTTTCACTTGGTGTGGTCCAGTGTCCTTGGGAAAAAGGGCATGGAAGATCACTTACCTGCACTCATCAGCTGCCATTTATAACACCTGCTGGACAAAAGTGGCCTCTAGTGCTCAGGGTGGTCATCAGGTGAGAGGTCATGCTAGGAACATCAGAGAACACCGTTGAGACCTGCACCTCCCCTTGTGCATCCTTGTCTGGTTTTCCATCACATCCAGTAGTGAAGATGAAGGGGAATCTGTAAAGATGCCTTCATGAGCCCCTGTTAGGTATCCAGGTGCAGGAAAGGCCCAGGCCTAGCCCTGGTGGGTAGCGTGTGCCTGAGGAGCTGACATCAGACACCAAACTGCTGGATCGTCTTAGAGAGAATGAACGCTCCTAATTCACACGTGGCTCCTGCCTGGCTCGCTGAGTGAACGAATCAGTGTCCACTGTCCTCCCCAGAGACCATGGATTCTCATCACATCTGAAGCTACGTGGAATTGGTTGTATCATTTTGAGCTGATTTTTTTTTAAATTTTTTTTAAATAATCATACCATAAAGGAAAATAAGGGTAAAATTACTATATCCCACATGTTTGACTTGCACCCAAACTCTTGGTGTCTGACCCTGAGTTCCTGATTACGTGGCACATATACCATGCATAAACTCTGATCCTGTGGCCTTCTCCCAAAAGAACTGGGTTCTTCTTCATTAAATGCCTCCATGATCTGACACAGAGGATGCCCTTTTCCTCCTTGGCTCTTTTTGTCACCTTTTTATTAATTAGAACCAACTCCTTGTCCAAAGTCTTTGCAGTTAGTTAGGCTGGAACTTGACTAAGGCTAAAAATAAATTGATTTCATAAACTTTCTCATAAGTTAGGCAGTGAACGAATCAAAAATGGGCCCATTACAGCCTAATATACAGAATATTCATCTAAATTCCATTCTGTTCAGTGGGTTTAAAATCTAATACTGTTTTAAAAATACAGCCACTGATAATTTCTTATTAAAATGTTAATAACATTTGTTTTGATATGAAAAAAATTCCTTCAGTAGCACTGCTGCATCTTTAATTGAATTTCTGCAGAAGTGGTTAATCTCAAATATCTAATTAGATCTGTGTCTGCTTTCTGTTCATCTTGTAGACAGTTATTTCAGACATCTGTTGCTTTGAGGACATGCCTTTGGCATTTGGTCTTTTTAGTCTGTGACTCTGTAAATGTTCTCTTTAAATAATTTCTCTGGTTTAATACATGGCAGTGACTTACAGATGATAAATCTCAAACTACCCTGGGCAGATGCTTGAAATCTTTTTTTAATTTAAGAACCAAAAATTCCTGATGTGCTCTGCCATGCTACCTGATTTCTGCTTTTTATAAATTAGTAACTACGGGCAAAACCGGATTGCTTACTCATTTGAAACTCCTTCAGAGGGCAGGGGCAGGGGCAGGGGCAGGGGCAGATCTGTCTTCATGAGGACGTGGAGCACATGCAGCCTCCAGCACCAGTCCTGGCGATGGGAGCCGGATGGAACTTGGAAGGGGAAAGCCATCAGCATCTCCAAAATAGAGATTCTTTTGGGTGTCGTATTTTCTCACATTAAAAAAATGTTCTGTTCTCTTTGGTGGTCTTGCCTTTCAAATTCTAGAGGTTTGTAACGAAATAAATGTTTACCCATATAGGTTAACAATTGTGGTTTGGTGATAAATTTCCACAGTACATAAAATTTCAATTGAGGCATTTCTTTAAATATAGTTTGGGACTATAACCATTCAGTGAATCAGTAGTTGAAATTGTGTCCTGTTGTCATTTGAGTTTTTTAGAATCATCATATTTTTTGTGTTTGTGTTTTAATTAATCATCTTCTACTTTGGCATATTGTAGGTGGTATCTTGGCTAACAAGCAGAACTGCTTTGATGACTTCCAGTGTGCCGCGGAATATCTGATCAGGGAAGGCTACACATCTCCCAAGAGGCTGACTATTAATGGAGGTTCAAATGGAGGCCTCCTTGTGGGTGAGAACTGCGTCTTATTCGTTGTACTTACTGGTTGACCTGGGAGGGGTTTCAGATACTCTGTCCATAGCCAGCTCCAGTTTATGAATGGGAGCAAAGCACACCCCAGAAGGTGTGATGGCTCATGCCTCTAACCTCATCTTCTCCAGAAGGCTCAGGCAGAAGAGCGGACAGTTCAGTCAGCTCAGACATGCAGAAAGGTAGCAGAGCCCACACAATACTGAATTAACTCATGACTTGCACACCCTGCTCTGAGCGCTTCTGCCCCAGCAAGTGGGGTCCATAGGTCTGTAGGATTCAGCTAGCACAGGGTTGGGTCTGAGACAAATCGTGTCACTCAGAATTTGTAAGATGTGATCTTCTTCGTACATTTGGTAGTGCCGCGTGGTGCTAAATGCTGAGGATACTAAGATAGAATTTAAGAGGAAATATTTGGTACCCAGAAAGGTGATGCTGATGAAATAGTCCTGTGAAGGATTTACACTTGCTGAGCACCAGCTGTTGTGGAGCCTTTATACATCCAGCTTTGTGAGATGCATGCTACTAATGCCTGCATTTGAGAGAGGACTAGAGGTTAAATTCCTTTCCAGAGTCACAGAGCTGGAAAATGGTGATGCGGGGTTTGAGCCTCGCACTCTGCTTCTGGATTCTTTTAACTTTTATGTGGCTATACCTTTACATAAGGTTTTCTAATTCTCAGTGGTTATTGAAATTTTGCTGCTCCTATTCTAGTAACTATGTGTGGCAGACCTGGACTTCGTTTGCTGGTTCCTGCATTCACTGGCGTTTAGGATGGATGCAGCTGTCATACATGCTAGAAGAGCACATGTACACACGCATTGTCTCACTTTTTTGTTTCCTGGAACAAAATACCCAACACCGCCAAGTTAAAGTTAAAGGAGGAAAGGTTTAGTTTGGCTCAAGTTGGTAGAGGTTTCCTTCTGCAGTTAGCTGATTCCAAGGCAGGGTGGCAAGGCAGATCAGGCAGAAAGCAAGCTTGCCTTGCTCTTTTATAGCCCATCCAGAAAACAAAGCTTGGCTTCCGCTTGGAGTGCATCCATTTAGCCACGCCCAGAATTATGCTAATTCTAGTCAGTGTTCCAATTCAGCACCACACACCCTTAATCCCCTTGTCACACATCCTAGATCTTGGCAGCTCCAAAGAGCCCCACCCATGAGTGTATGAGGCTCTGAGGGGACAGTGTCCACCAGCCATAACACACACAGCAACGTTCAATGCCTGGGGTCAGAGCATTCATTTGTTTCTTGTCTTTGAAACACTGAATCACATCAAAACCTGAATTAGACTTTTCCTTCAACAGAATACATAGTCTTTTAAAACATTTCCAAGTTCCATGTAGCTCCATGGTACTGTTGCCAGGCATGCATGAGGCTCTGGGTTCAACTGTACCACCACCAAAAAAACCCAACTTGGATGGAGGTAAAAATAGAGACATATAAAATAATTTGCTTTAATTTGGAAAAGGATGAAAAGCAAAATGTCACAGGCTTATAACTCAGCACTCTAGAGGATCACAAGTTTGAGGCCAGCCTAAGCTACTTAGCAAAATACTGTCTCCGAAAGTAAAATTAATTTAGAAAAGATACTGGTAAATTTCTTAAATATCATATAACGAATTTGGTCGTCATTCTACAAATAATGGAACACCCAGGAGTTACCAGGCATTTTCCCAGACACTAGGCATAGGTCAGTGAACCAAACAGGTATCTCTGCCCGTGTGAAGCTTTCTTGCAAGTTAACTCAGTGGAGGTGGCAGACACATGCCAAAGTCCTGAGGCTGTCCTGGTGAGGGCCAGGGAGAGGTGTTCATCCATGTGAGCTGTGAACAAGGAAGCGTGGGGGCTCACCAGGTGGGACCGTGTGCCGTGCCTGGCGGGCTCGCTGTTGTCCTGTGTGCAGCAAGCAGCCTTTGGAAAGGCCGGAGAGAAGAGCAGTCAGGAGCGGCTCGGACCTGAGATACTGCACTGGAAGAAGTTAGAAGAGGTCAGACTCCGTGTTTTAAAATTGAACCAACTGGATTTGCTTAAGGATTTTATATGAGGCGCACAAAGGGAAAGGACATTGCAGAGGCCGCTTGGTTTCAGTAATGGGGGAATTACGTGGTAATGCACTGATTCACTCAGTAATTCCGTTATTTTTTGGAGTTTTGTATTCACAATTGGTTCGTGCCTGTTTCGTTTGATTTGGACACTGGTTTGAACCCAGGACCACTGCTGAGCTACATCCCTAGAAACCAAGGCCTTTTAGGAGCCCACAGAGATGGGGCTCCCCCATCAAGATGCCTGTATTAGAAGTACGGATTCTTAACCCTCCTGTCTCCAAGTGAGAAGCCCAGGGTTTCCCAGAGTGAAGTCAGGAGTCAGTTTTAATAGCTGTTGAAATGAAAATGGGAGAGAGACTGTGCAGGAGACGTCCAGATCCTTTGATAACCTTCAGCTGTGACAGCTTTGGTGCCACTTCCTCCGGAAGGCTGCCTTCATTGCATGTGATTCCCGCTCGCCTCACTGGTAGCCCCTGAGTGATCCAAGCAACAGTGATGCCGGGCTTTGTGCAGCGGCCTGTTCACTTCTTTATCTGCCCTGCTGAGCTTAGTTTTATTCACTGAGACAAACCCAGACCTAATGCTCGATACATGGCAAATATTCAACAAGTGTCTGTTGAATGACCAAGAAGATTTACATGTACAAAAAAGTGTATGAAAAACAGGACGATAAAATGTGACTGCATTGTTAACACTCTGAACCGTGTTGCAGATCCTCTCTTGCGTTGCCTCTGGCTTGTCCTGAGGTCCTGAACAAGTCCCCCAGCATCTGTGAAAGCCAGTGGGATGGGCAAAGGGGATGCAGCTTCTCCAGAAGGTCCTTGAGCTTCTGAAATAGCTCTCCCTTGTTGAGAATAAAACCCTACCGCTAGGAAATCCCACCTTCCCACCTTTAGACATATTGGAAGCTAGGAAGGGGGCTGTGATGTTTTTTCCTGTGCACTCAGGATACAGGGAAACAGGATTCTGAAAGCATGTGTTGTGTTGTTTTTGTTTATTTAGATGTTTAATAACACACTGCCTCCTTTTCCTATCTTTGCCTTTAGCTGCTTGTGCAAATCAGCGTCCTGACCTCTTTGGCTGTGTAATTGCCCAAGTCGGAGTTATGGACATGCTCAAGTTCCATAAATACACCATTGGTCATGCCTGGACCACCGATTACGGGTGCTCAGACAGCAAGCAACACTTTGAATGGCTGGTCAAGTACGTTTTAAGTCAGGTTGACTATGTGCTGTTAATGATTCGATATCGTAGTATGGAACATAGCAGGATTAGTCTCTGATGTTTTCCTTCCTTTGGTGGCTTTTTTGGGCATATAATTTACTGCAAAAGCAGTGGGAAAACCTTCCTGTCTTCCTTGTTTTGATTTTGTTATAAACCGCAAAGATGGTAGCCAGGATTGTGAAGATGCCCCTCCAGACTTCCTTGTCCTTGGTCTCCGAGGCTAACGCTGCCCCAGGTAATCCTTGCATGGGCTTTGCAGGGGGAACAGGGTGCACTACACCCTAAGACCAATTCCTGACTCAAGGCTGTCAGAAAAAAAGAGACCTTGGTCCTCCAAGCTGCATGACATTGAGTTCTGTCAGCAATCTGGGTGTGGAAGTATTTTTCCCTAGAGTTTTCCAGTAAGTGCCCAGCTAACAGCAACTTGACCTTAGCCTTGAGAGACCCAGAAGAGCCAGATCAGAATGCTGACTTACAATGTCTGGTATTCTAAGCTGCTGCATTGGCGGCAATTTGCTAGTGTAATGGTCAGAAATGAATGGAAAAAAAGTATTATACTTCACGTAAGATTTCCTCTCCTCAGTCAACAAGTAACAGAATTATAAACAAGACACATGCTAGGACAGTTTGAGATGCATTATTTAAATATTGTATAAATTCCCTTATTCGTGTCCCTTTAACACTTTGCTGATAACTGAGGAACGGAGAAACTCTGTTGTGACTCTTCCTACATGTAAGAGTTTCTGGATTATTTATCTTCAGTATTTAAGAAGGACCCCAACCTGGCCCAAGAAGCCTGTCTCCCATCCCAGTCTTCTCAAGAAACTATATATTTTGATAAAAGTACTTTGTCAAGTTTTTAATTTCTCTTTTTATGGCCAGTTCTGTTGGAAATTGTTTAAATGACTGAATTTTTAAATTAGCACTTGGAAAGTATTAAATCCTCTGAGGGGATAAAAAGCTCACCTTTAAGCTGTTCCTTCTAAATGACTGAAAAGGCTCCTTGTCACACACCGGTGAAGCTGTGTACCCAGCGAGGCTGCTGCTCAGCGATGGCGAACCATTTAGAGCTTTCAGTGATAACAGCCCTTCACAGCACGCGTGCCATAGTTCCACCACCACTGCGTAGAGTTAACTTAGAGAAAAATACCCCAGGAGACTAAGTCCTACTTAGACACATTTTAAAATTTTGGAATTAATTGTATATTGAAGATAATACAGTACTACACAAAACCTAATATTTCTGAAATTTGAAACTAAAGAAAAAGTTCTAAATATTTTTCCCTCTGATATGCCTGCTTCAGATGGCAATTCTCACAGGCTGTGCTTTCCTTTGACCTGCTGCTAATAAACAAGCTTAGAGCCCAGCCTGTTAGCTGTCCTGGGAGCTCTTGGGTGCAGCCCCAGAGTCCACAACCAAAGTATTAAAAGGTGTTTCTTCCCAGAAGACTGGGACCGAGCACAGGCGGGCTGGGGTCCATAAAGCCAAACAGATTGTTCTTTCCAGAGCAGCTCTGCAGCTTCAGGGCCGCCTGTGAGTCTCCAAGAGGAAGCATTTTAACAGCGTTTGTTACACTTCTTTCTGCACAGAACCAGCCCTTTTGTAGAGGACAGGGATTGGTCACCAAACAGATCCATCGGTGCCCATCATCTTCTGTTGTGGGAGAACAAGCCCCAGAATGTTTTGACTTCACTTTGGTGAACCGAGCAAAATTTACAGTTTTCACAATCTATCCTAAGAAATAAGATTCTACTAAAACAATTATATTCATTAATATTAAACATGGCTCTCATGCTGGATAAAATGTGGAGAAAAAAGATCTAGCTGTTTGTCTCAGCCACTGTTTAAGTCAGTGATGCTTTTGTTCTTCAAGCCCTTTTTGCCTCACTTACGTTGGAAATTTGCTGAGTGCTTCAGCAGGTGGCTTCTCCACTAACATTTTTCTTCATTGTCCAGAAGCAGTTTCTTTTTCCAGGGATTTAGCTCAGTGGCCTAAGCACCTGCCTGGCAAGCACAAGGTCGTGAGTTCAATCCCTAGTACTAAAAAAAAGAAGCAGTTTCTTTTTGCTGGACAGTGAGAGCCAGCCAGCCACCCCTTGTTATAGGCCTAGAGATGACAGATTGCTCTTGCTAAGATTACAAAGCTTGGGATAAAGGCTTTTAGATACCGAGGGGGCAGAAGGGTTTAGATACTCGGGGTACACGCAGGGGTTCCATTTGTTCAAAAGATAAAGAAATGACCACATTCAGTGGTTAAAGACAGTCATTACTTCACTGTGAAGCAGTGTAAAATGCGTGTGATTTGGAGTCGTGTCAGTGGCAGGTGAAGCGAAGACTGTCATTCCAGTGCTTAAATGTCGCACTGAACAGCTCTGGGTCTCCTCCAGCCTCACCAGAGGGCCTTTCCTTGCAGATACTCCCCGCTGCATAACGTGAAGCTACCAGAGGCGGATGGCGTCCAGTACCCGTCCATGCTCCTCCTCACTGCTGACCACGATGACCGCGTGGTCCCTCTCCACTCCCTGAAGTTCATCGCCACTCTTCAGTACACCGTGGGCCGCAGCCAGAAGCAGAGCAACCCCTTGCTCATCCACGTGGACACCAAGGCAGGCCACGGGGCGGGGAAGCCCACAGCCAAAGTGATAGAAGAGGTCTCAGACATGTTTGCATTCATAGCGCGGTGCCTGAACATCAGCTGGATTCCCTAAGCAGAGACACCCGCCCGCTCGCTCCAGACAGCCGCCGACAACCTCAAGGGCTTCACACCGTTCTGACCAGGACACCACTGGGCCCGCTGCGCCCCCAGCAGCACCGTCCCCACAGAGACTGCAGTTGAAAAGAACTGCACCGTGGAAATTTTATCTTTTTTAGTCTTCTCCTTTTTAGCAAGCCCTTGGCATTTCTTTTTCCACCCTATGCAGATACATACAGTATTTTAAAAAGGAAAGAAAAAAAAAAGGCATGCGTGGATAAATAGCTAAGTGACAACAAACATGGTGTGAATACTACATTGCTGAATGAAGGGTCATAGTCGGGTATACGCTTATCACTCATTACAACTCAGTGAAATTGCTTCTATAACCATTACCTATCTATCCTTAATAAATGTGAGAACTCTTCTCATGAGACAGACTTCATTGCAATACTAATAAATGGTATTTAAGAATGGGCGATTCTAGTTTTGGTTCCTTTGATTGAAGGGCAGCTGACTTTGAGAACAAAGCGTGTCACCTTTACACAACAAGCTAATTTCCAAATAATTCATTATAGACTGTCATCACTGAAAAGTTGATTTCATCCGTTCCAGCTCACTTTTTTGTAGGGAAAGGCATCAAAAGTGGTTAGTTGTTTTAACCATGTTCTGCTCGACCAGGGAGCGGTTTGATCCAGGCCTCTTTTGGTTGGCTTGCCTCCTCTTAAAACTCTGTGGACTGGAGTATTCAGAGTGTACGCACGGTTGACTGTCGGTGCTGCAGAGTATTCCTGGGAATCAGAGTGCCCGTGGCACGCAGCTAAGAGGCCCTAGGGGTAAAATACCCAAACAAGCACGCTTATCCGACCTTCTATTGCAGTCGGAAATCTTAGCATCTCCCAAGACATCTCTTCCCTGCGGACCACTCCCAGGTCATAGAAATAGTCATACTTAAAACAGAAAGAAAGGGGGAAAAGTTCTGGTTTATCTCCTTCCCCAAGTATCTCAGAACATAAACCATACGTCAAACTCTTATCCATAAAAATGTTTTTTCAAAGTACATCTCGTAACATCTTGAAAGTGTTCCTTTGGATATCAGATTGGGAAATGTTAAACTAATTTATAAGAGAAGTTTTTAGTGTATCTTGCCTTATCAGATGTGATAAAAATAATTATTCCTTTTGTATGAAGTATCTTTATGTAAAAGTTTAAAAGATTCATTATTCCAGTAACTTCTATATTTGCAGCGAATCCCTATTTTCCTAATCTTATACATACATGCTTTTCTTGAAGCACACTCATTTTTTTCAAGTTGTCAAAAGCGAGACACCAGAGCTGGGTTATAGCTCAGTAGCGTAAGGCTTTGAGTTCATACCCAGCACCACCAAAACAAACAAACATTTGAGTTTTCTGTCAAGTATCATTATGTACCAAACACAGCAGCAAGGACACTGGGTTTGCTTTTTCTCTTCTAGAATCATATTTCTCTGTTATTGCATGTTTAAACAAGTACTATGCATAACACATCTGTCATTGGACATCTAATCCTGCAGAAGAAAAATCACACCATCAGCCAGCTAGCAGTGTCTGCCAAGAGTGAAGCCAGCACCATTTACTCGGAGAGATGTAATACTAGCTAACTGCAGTGTAACCTCTGACAGGATGGCGAAAAATCAATAAAATACATTTACCCAGGGAAGAAGAGCAGCCTCTTTCCTACACTAGGTACATTTTCAGCTCACACAGAAACTTAATACTTTCTTACTGAGATCTCTTAATAGGAGGTGGGAGACAGAGGGTGATGTCTAAACTCAGGGAGATACTGAAGTGTGGGCTCAATCCCACCTCTGTTATTTGGTAACTAGTAATGATACAGAATAAACAAAAATGTGTTTGTGAGGGCCAAGGATGTACTTGGCCTCCAATTATGAATTCTCTTTTCCAGCCTAATTTGTTTCCAGGTTTTAGGGGGGACACTCCTTCCACAAACTGCAAGTATGCTTTTGAATATTGGAAGTAAGTCTATCTTCCTTGTCATCTTGAGTGATTTGAGAGACACCCAGAAGCTTAGGAAAGCACCTGCAGTTGTGTCTGGTGGGTCTTGGGGACGTGACCTCAGCTCTAACTGGCCCCTGGCCCCCTCCTCTCTGGCACTTCTCCCCTGCTCTCTGCTCCCTGAATATCACAAGTTTAATAGTTTCCACCATGATGTCTCTGCCTTGGAGCCAGTCAACCATAAACCAAACCTCTGACCTGTTAGCCAAAATTCACCTCTCTTTCTTCAGGTTTGGGTGTCAGGTCTTCACCCCAGCAGCGGGAAAGCTGAGCGAAACAGGCCCCTTTCCAGAACCTCACGTTCCCTTCCATTTGCTGCCAGCTTGCCCCGTCTCTTCTTGGTCACAGGTGTTCTAGGGGGGAAAGCTACCTACTGCACAGGTGATCTAACTGCCCTGGCACAAGACTTTGTGGGATATGCTACAGGCGCAGGTTTCCTTAGGGAAGAATTGTATTTACGAAGGTCAATATGTTCAAACCTAGAGTACTGTAAAACTCTGCAATTGGTCATGCTTAGTATCCGTGCAAAGTTGAAGGAGCTGTACACAAATGCTGCTGCGAGTGTAAAAAGGTTAGATTTCCAGTAAAGCCATCACCGGTCTACATGTTCTAGACAGTCTGAGCAACCCTGGAACATTCCCCAGGGCAGAGCGTGTACCTCATTCCCCGAAGGGCTGGCAAAGACCCAATCCGAGTTAGGCTGGATGGTGAGGGGTGGGAGGGGGTGTGTGAGAGGCAAAGAGCGGGTTGTCAGGGTGGCCCAGCCAGTGGCCTGGGGCTGCAGGATGAGGAATATGTAGCCAGGCTCTGCGTCCATTCCTATTCTAAGGGGAGAAGGTAGAGAAGAATGTCCAGCCCTCCTCAAATGGACACTCGAAAGAGACAGGTAATAAGTTCACTTTCTGAGTGTTTACCTTGTGCCATTGTTTTAACCACTGTTTGTGGGTGTAAATGTCCTCACAATCCTAAGCATGTGTGACACTTACTGTGTTTGGCAAAGGCCCAAGTGTCCCCAGCCTGGAAGTGGTCAGTCCAGACAATGGCTCTAGCAGCTAGAGCCTGAAAGCTGTTGTATTCCTTAAAAGTTATGTTGCAGTCCTACGCCTTGAAGAGATGGAATTAGGTGGCTTAGGAGGTGATTGGGGAGTGAGATTGGTGACCTCATGCATGAGATCAAAAAGACCCTCCCCACTTCCCACATGTGAAGAAAGCTGTGGTGTCTGGACCAGAAAGTTGGTCCTCACCAGATTCCTCATCTGTTCACAGCTTTTTCTCAAGACCTGTCAGAAATTTATCTTGCTTATAAGCCACCAGTTTATGTTGTTATAGTAGCCCAAATAAACTTGAGCCTTTTACCCACTGGTCTTTTATCTAGATAAATAGAAAAATTAGGAGGTGAAGAATTAGGAGGTGAAGAAAAATAAACCAGGGCAAGTGAACAGTGGTGACAGAAATACTGCGCTAGCCAAGGAGGTCAGGGAGTGTTTCTAAGGGACAAAGACCCTTAGAAACAAAGACCTCAACAGAATGAGGGGGACAGATGATGAGCAAAATTGTGAGGGTTACAGAGGCAGGAGTAACAGGCACAGCCAGAGAAGAGATACAGCCAGGTCCCTGGAGAAAGGACAGAGCTAAAGGACCATGACTCTGCCCAGGAAAAGATGGGATCAAGAACTGACTGCAGGAAAGTGGGGAGGGGGCACTTCTCAGAGTGTGGCTGGCCCCAGAACCTTGGAGGAATTCCGGGTCTGTGGCTACCAGGGACCCACTGGTTACCGGCATATTACATCATGAATGGACATGAGAAACATACAAGTGAAAGAAACCAGATGAAAACAACCTTGTGAAGCAAAATGTCCAGGAAAAGCAGCTTTCCAAAACACTATAGATTGGTGGGAACAGGGTCGGGGGTGGGAATGGAGGTTTACCAACTGATGAAAATATTCTAAAGCTGAGTTAAGGTGGATTGACAAAGGCATTGAGTTACACTCTTGCAATCAGGATAACGTGCATGGTATGAGAGTTATACTTCAGTCAAGTTGTCAGGCTCGGTGCACTAAAGATGCTAGATCTGCATCATTCAGGAATGGCCACTTGGAGTCTTAATGTCAAGTGGGAAGGGCAGGTGACAGGGAGCAATTGAGATAAAAGCCTGGCTATCAGGGCTTGGACATGGAGGACAGGGTTATTTTAAGCAGTGGTCCTTATGTCAGAGTCCACCTCTTGGGGCAAAGCTGTACTACTCCACTGAGGTTGCCCTGGCTGGCCGACCCCTGTCCTGGGGAAGTGCCTGTGTCCACCTGGCCCTCCCACAGACAGTCAGTCCCGCAGTGCCGAAGCTGACGGAGAGGTGGAGGCAGGCAAGCTCCTTTTACTGCTGGGCACATGGCAAAGCTCTTGTCTCACCTACTAAGCAAGGGAAAATGTTTGAGTAACCGTTTGTGGGTGTTACTGATACCACAGAACCTGGGAATTATAAATAAAATAGCTCAGAGGTAAAGTCTGATTTAGAAAGTTATTTATGTGTGCTTGACAGTGAAAATACCCTGTCTTCTGGCTGAGAGCAGTAAAGGCCGTGCTAAGTGTGAAAGGGAGGTGCTTCTAGCCACATTGATGGAACAGTCAAACTGAGCTTAACCTGAAAACAAGGTCAGCATCAAAACATAACAACGCTAAAATCCAGGGGAAATGATGGCAGTTAGCACACTATGGTTTGTGTCTAGATGTCCTCCCAAAGCCTCGCCTGGTCACAGGCAGGGCTTACGGGGGTTGGACTGGTCTAGGGTGTGTGGTGCTGGAATGAAGTGTGCGCTGTTGGGGTTAAGGGTCCCACCTTGGGTGTGAGTGCTGTCCGACCCGTCTGGGTGGAATACGAGGGACAGAAAGAAGCTGCTTAGCTGCTTCCCGCCTTCCGCCTGCCATGGACTGTTTCTCCTCTGCCATGCTATCCTGCCTTGGAGCCAGCCGACTATGGACTGAAACTTCTAGAACTGTGAACCAAAATAAACCTTTCCTCCTCTAAATCTGAGTGTTGGGTATTTTGTCTCAGGAACAAGAAAAGTAACTAAGACAACACAGGTAATGCACTGGTATTTCCCGCAGACCTTCAGGGTGTGGCTTAGCAACAGACACTTTGCCCCAGACTGTGTCGCTGCAGCCTAATTCCCTAGGAGGGGAGGAGCCAGACCATCTGGATCCTGGTCCAGCCAAGATTGTACAAGTCCTTCTTACTCATGCAAGACAGTTATGAAACTCCCATGTCAGCTGCTAACTGTGCTTTACTATTGATTTTTCTATTTCTTAGTGAATCGCCGGGCTGTACACTGTGATAGCTCTGGGGTGACGTAGGCAGGGGTGAGGACTGCTTGCTAAGGAAGAGACAGAGTGGGGAAGTGGGTACTAGAAGATGTGATTCCAGAATGGAATTAGGGACCAGATACTCCACGGAGGCTCCCCGCTTCCGCGGCCAGTATCTGGGCCTCAGAGTGCTTTTCTGGGCCTCTCCTGTCACTCGGCTGTACCCCAGCAACTGCATGCCATCAAGAGCCCCGACCAAAAGTCTGTTCAAGGTGGGAAAGGAAAGTTTCGTAGCCTAAACCCGTTAAAACTAGTGGAGAAGAAACATGATTAGACACAGGAGCCGGAAGTAATTCACTGGTGTACTGGCCACATTAGATACACGTTGTTTCAAGACCCTTTTTCCCCCCAGAAGCTACATCTCTTTACAAAAAGTATTGTTTCCTAATATGTTTTAAATTGTTGAAAAATGAATTGTTGCTTATAATCTCTTAATTTTGGAACTAAGAACTAAAATGGCTTTCAAAGCACAAGGAATGTCCACATGCCTTCACCCAGATTTCTCTAATGTTGACATCTATCATTTTACTAATACGCTCTTACAGTCCGGGGAACTCTCCCTGATATCTATCACATTCAGTAGGCAGTGTTACGGTTTAGATCCAAATCTCCCCACAAGTCTCATGTTTGGAGGTGGGGCCTGGCTGGAAGGGACAGGTCGTTGGGCCATTACATGGAAGACCCCAGTTTTTGACCTCAGTTTTCTCCTGATCTCTGTTTCCTGGCCCCCAGGTAATAAAGTGCTTTCCTCCGCCATGCCATCCCATGGCTGCTTTTGCTGTGGATTCAACCCAACCATAGACCAATCCCACTGAAACTGTGAGCCAAAATAAACCTCTCCTACTTCAAATTTCAGGTATTTTGTCCTAGTGATTAAGACAACCTACACGTCTTATTAAATTTTCTGTGTTCCATGACTGTCCTTTTTCCACTATAGGAGCCTGTACTGCACTTACTATTCCTGTCTCCTTAACCCTTTTAATCTATAATTGTGCTGTCTTTCCCAGTCTCCTAATGACAATGATACCTTTGAAGAAGATGTATCAGGTATTTTCTAGAACATCTCTCATTCTGAGTTTGTCTGATGTTTCTTAGTACTAGATTGAGTATCCGGTCCTGACCTAGATCTCCAACCTCCCGAACGAGTGTATGGTGGAGGTTAAATAAAAAGAGACAAATTTTATGATTTTTTAGGGCTCCAGGAGGGTCAAAACCCTTTAGTTAAGCTTATGACTCCGAGGGCTAAGACAAAGACTTCTCTGGCCCACTTTACTTATTAGGTCCAACAACAAGGAGCAGGGAAACTGAGGAAAGTGCAGGCAGTGAGCAGGACCTTGGGGGTCACCTCAAGGACATCTCCAAGTAATGCATCACATCAATTCAGTAGCACTGTCTTATCATGAAGGCATGGTAGAAGTGAGACTGTAGGAGTAATCTTTGCAGCTGCAGTCTCTACCTTGTTAATTGGGGTTGGAGCCATGATGTCCGCAGCTGTGACCCTCTCTTGCCCTTTGAGGTATCTCTGGCCTCACAGGCCACCACAGGCCTCAGCCAGGACCAGTGACTCATAGAGGTTCACTTACTATGAATCAGCTCCCATCACCAGGCAAGGGGCTTAGGCCTGGCACAGACTCACAGATAAACATAGAAAGTCAATTAGTAAAATTTAAAGCCTGCTCAGAGCCACTTCATAGTGGGTCCAACAATTGAGGGTCTGCATTTTTGCAATCCAAGACCCCAGATGTCAGGCCATGCCTTTCCCAGTGCATCTTATCAGAGGGTACGGGGTACAGACAACTTGTATTCCTGGGGATCATTTGTTTAAGGCGGTATCTTCCCACCTCCCCCCACCACAAAGTTTTTACTTTTCCCTCTTGAAAATTACCTTATACTTTCATGATAGTTATCAGAGATGATCAAAATATACAGTGAATGTATAAATTATAAAAATTTATTACAGTAAAACACATTGCCGTTAATCCCCCTCAAGATTCTTTGCCTCGCCTCAAATCCACTTATTCCATCATTCTTGCTGCTTTCTGGGAGAGTTCTTCAAGTTCTCTTTTGTGAGGGTCTTCAGGAGGTACAATCCACAACCCGTGAATGCTGCTGCTACCTGACATCCAACAGAAAGCAGCTCATAAACACATCATGGCATGTCCCATCCACCTTATTCATCAGAGCTGGCAACTTGCAACTTCTGGTTCTTCCCTAAAGTAAGAAAGACCCTGAAAGGTAAACATTTTGAATCAACGTAGAATATTGAGGCAGCCACTAAAGACATAACGAAAGAACATAATTGCATAACTAAAGATTCTCACAAAAGAACTGCTTCAGGAAGTGGGGCGGATGGGGTAAGTATGTTCAAAGTGAGGGGGTGTATTTTGAGAGGAATTATGAACAATATGACTTTTACTGTAGTATTTTTTAGTTGTGTATTCATTGAATCTTTAGATCATACCTCTTATATTTTGCCGAAATCAAGAAAAACACGACTTTGGGGAGAGTGTCTGAGATAAGCCATGATAACATAGATATCCAAAGACGCTTCCTGTGTGCCATCTCAGTAAATACTCCTGACCGTCTACCTGCCCCTAAACCCGGAGGATGCCTTGACTTCTTGTCATCACCATGTTCTACCAACACCAACTTCGAAATATGCCTCTACTGTGTCCACTGTTTTCATGGTACTTCATAGTTTGGCTTCCTGATGCCAAGTCTTTGTCCTGTCAAATTTTGTGTGCTTGCTGACTCCCAAACTTGGGCGGGGAGGCTCAGCTCACCTCCGTCTGAGCCTTCAGCGGCTTCCTACTGCCAGGTGTTGTCTCCGCAGCAAAGCCTGGATTGGGGTCCTGCAGAATGATGGGTGGTAAAGTGATCCTGGGCTTGCTGAATGAATCAGTGTGTTAGCTGCAAACCAGAACCACCTGGAGAGCTTGTAAAGCTATCAACCACAGAGTGCCACCCAAGAGCCTTTGAATCAGCAGAAGAAACCAGGCTCTGTACTGTAGCATGCTACCAAAGTGATTTCTCATGTGCAATTCTGAGGAATCTCTAAATTAAAACACCAAAATATTCATTAATATGAGAATTTTTCCGTGTTCCAACTACCTTTAATACTGTTGCAATTCTGCTGTGATTTATGCATATAAATTTATTTAAAAGTACATTATACTACAGATTTTATTAAAAATCATATAAACACATAATCTTGGTACATTCTAATTTCTGCTGAATTTGCACATACCATAGGATGTTATTATATTCTTACATCAATAAAGAAATTAAGCTTTGGTTATATTTCAGTGGTAAAGTACTCCCTAGCACACATAAGACCCTGAGAATAAATGAATATATATATATTTTTTTAATTCTCCAATTTCCTATAGCAATTCACTTTAATTCCCTTATGTATGTACAATCCTTTCTGGTATCATGAAATGAAGTTCTGCTGTCCTGTTTTAAAGATCCCAGCCCCTACTAGAGTCCGGCATTTTCAGAACAGGCAGGGTGCATGGATGCGGTGTAGACAACACGCATCACATTGACTCCCAGCTTTGAAAGACAAGTAGAGCCAGTTCCCCTAAGGCTAAATATGTTTCTAGCCATCCCTAATATTTTCAGTTTGAAATAAAAATAAAACAATTTTTAAAATCTAAGCAAGTAATTTTTCCCATCAAGCTCATCATACTTTTACAGAAGTCAGGACATATGAAAATCCTGACATTGGGCCTTTGAAACCTCAATGTAACTCCCACAAGAACCTTTACACTCATTGCTAACATTATAGCTTCCAGGCTGAGGGTTTAGCTCAGTAGTAGAGCACTTATCCAGCTAGCGGGATCCTCACCACTACAAAAACAAAAGAGTATAATATGTCCAAATTATACAATGTGAACAAGTATTTTATTTCCAGAAAAAGAGTGACATTTAATCAGACTTTTTCATGGACAGCATGCACCTCCTGCCACCTCTGAGCTTACGAGTTTTGCAGCTGAATGTCCTATAAAAACGCTGCCAGAAATAAAGGAGATTGGAACAGAGACGTGTCAGTATGCAGGAGTCTGTAACAGTCTGGAACTGCCTGGCTTCCTAAGCATCTCTGCAGAGTTTGAGCCTCTGCTGAATGTCATTCTTCCTCTGGCCTAGAGATTAGCTCCTCTAATATTTCTTCCTTTGCCATTTTCCCTTGTGATTAAACATAAGTGAATGTATATATGTTTGTATATGGGTGACTATGTTTTATAGACATTTTAACAAGCAGTTTCAGGTTCACAGCAAAAATAAGGTACAGCTGCATGTGGTGGTTCAGGCCGATGATCCCAGCACTCTGGAAGACTGAGGCAGAAGGATCACAAGCTCAAGTCAAACCTGGGCAACTTAGTGACTTAGCAAGACCTTGTCTCAAAAGTTAAAATAACAGCAAAATGTCTGGGGGTGCAGTTCATTGTGAATGTCCTGGGTTCAATCCCTAGCACTGCAAAAAGTAAATAAAAACCAAAAGAAGGTGTAAGGACTTCCCTTACACACTGGGCCCGACACATGCCTCACTTCCTCCATTATCAACAGAGCACGGGGCGTGCACCGTGGAGGCATATTGAAGACGATTGATAAACATGTCATTCCCAAAGTCCATAGATTATGTATTTTTCCATCATATATTTCTAGAGGTTTAGACAAACATATGATGGGTATATAATTGTCATAGCATATAGACTGTTTTTACTGCCTTAAAAATCCTCTATGCTTCAACCACTCATCAACCCCCAAAGAAGCCCCTGACCAAAAAAAAAAAAAATGCTTCTACAATCTTCCTAGTTTTTATTTTTTCAGAATGTAATACTTGGAATTCTGCAGAATGTAGCCTTTGCAGATTAGCTTCTTTCGCTTGGTAAGAGACATGCACATTTCTGCCACGGGTTTTCATGGCCTGATGGCACATTTCTTTTGGTGCTGAATCACACCGAATGTCTGAGTGTACTATAGTTCATCTGTTCACCTTCTGAAGGACGTCTGAGCTCCTTCCAAGCTTTGGCAGCTATGAATGAAACTGTTTTGGAAACCCATGTACAGGTTTTTAGGTGGCGTAAGTTTTCAACTTCTTTGAATAAATACCAAAGAGTACAATTGCTGGCTCATATAGTAAGAAGACATTTAGTTTTTAAGAAACTGCCAAGCTGAGGTGGAGATAACAGTACTTCTTTTTTCTTGTTTTTAAAATTTTAAACAGAAAAACAATGATACAAAACTTCAGGACAAGATAGGAGAGTAACAATGATTAATACTGTGACTTGTTATCTTCAGAGTAGTTGCTCAAATTACAAGATATAGACATGGAAAAATGACTTATGTGCTCAAGATTCGTGTAATAATATGTGCACAAATCTTTATTTTCAATGAACTAATAGTAATTAGTAGGATGACTATCTTAACTATATTTTTTTCTTTTTCCTTTCTTTTCTCCTTTCCCCCATCCAAGTTTCTGTTTTCTTTTGAACAGTTTCTTCCCATTTCACAATGTCTATCGTACATTTTGGATCTTATTTACTCTTTCAGCCTCAAATACTAGGGATACAATACTATATTTATACACATGAGTCTGATTTACTTTACTTATGAGTAGGGTCTCAAGTTGCATCCATTTACCTATAAAAGTCTCAAATTTACCCTCCTTTATAGATAAATAGTACTCCATTGTGTTAATACCACATGCTTGTTACTCATTCCTCAGGTGACTGACATTTAGATTTTTCCAAGATTTAGCTATTACCAATTAAGCTGCTATAAGTGTGCGCACATATATTGCTGTGGTGTATTGCTTTTAATTTTTCTGGGAAAATACCCAGAAGGGGAATAGCTAGGTGGAATGGGACCTCTGATTCTGGTTTGTTTGTTTTGCTTTTTTTTTTTGAGGAATCTCCACACTGATTTCCATAGTAGCTGTACCAGTCTACACACCCCTACCAACAGTAGAGAAGGGTTTCTTTTTCCCCACCCCCCCCCAGCATTAGTTTTTTGTTGATTTCTTGATGATAACCATTGATTCTGGAGTGAGAAGAAATCTCAGTGTTGTTTTAACTTGCATCTCTTACACGACCAATGATGTTGAGCTTTTTTTCATATATTTATTTGCTATTTCTTGATCTGAGAAGTGCATATTCATCTCAGATGACCATTTTTGGATTGGGTCTTTGAATTTGGGGGGACTGATGTTTTTCAGTTCTTTATATGTTCTAGATACAAGTCCTTTGTATGAGGAACAACTGGCTAAATTTTTTCCCAATCTGTACATCGTCTTTTTATTCTGTTGATGATTTCTTTTGCTATGCAAAATCTTTTTAATAAGATGAGATCCCAGTTGTTGACTCTTTGAAGTACTTCCCGTGCAGTTTATGTTTTGTCCATGAACTCTCTGCCTCCCCCTATGCCTTCAAGATCCCTACCTACATTCTCTTCCAGTAGATTTAGTGTTTCTGCTTTAATATTTACATCTTTGATCCATTTGGACTCCAGTGCATGGTTACATACATGGGTCTAGTTTTAGTCTTTAGCATGTAGAGAGCCAATATTTCCAGCAACATTTATTAAAGACTCTTTCTTCCAGAAAATATGTTTGGTCCCTTTATCAAAGATAAGGTGGCCGAGAGCGTTTGTAACTGTGTCTGCATCTTCTAATCTGTTCCACTGATCCTCAAAAACAAGCAAACAAACAAATGCCCCCAAAACAAACAAACCAAAAACCCCCAACAAACCTCAGATTTTGTTTTTTATCACAGGAGCTGTGTAGTATAATTTCAAGTCAGGGATTGTGATGTCTCCTGTCTTGCCTTTGTTGCCCAGAATTGCTTTTCCTATTCTCGTTCTCTTCTGGTTCCAAATGAATTTTAGGAATGTTGCTCTAATTCTGCGAGGTATGCTAAGCATTAAACCCGTATAAGAATTTTGGGAGTGTGGCCATTTTCACCATATTGGTTTTTCCTATCCATAAGTAAGGGATATCTTTCCATTTTTAGACACCCACTTTTATGTCCTTTTTCAGAGTACTTTAATTTTCAATACGCAGATCTTTAATTTCCTTTGTTAACTGATTCCTAAGTATTTCATTTTTTTGGATACTATTGTGAAGGGTGTAGTCTCCTTAAATTTTCTCTCAGTGAGTTCGTTGTTTGTGTACAGGAATGCTGATGATTTTGAGTGTTGACTTTGTATCCACCTATACCACTGAATTTGGTTATTAAATCTAGAGGTCTTTTGGTGGAGCTTTTGTGATCTTCTATGTAGAGTATCATGTCATCTGTGAATAATGATAATTTAACTTCTTCCTTTCCTGTCCTTGTTCCGTTTATTTCTCTCTCTTGTCTAACTGCTTTGGCTAATGCTTCCAGAACTATATTGAATAGGAGTGGTGATAGTAGATATTCCTATTTTGTTCCTGATGTTAGAGTGAAAGCTTTCAGGTTTTGTCAATTTAAGTGTGATACTGACAGTTGGTTTTTCATAGATACTTTTTTTTTAAACCTGGGACTGAACTCTCAACTTTGCATGTGCTAGGCAGGCACTTGTGCTACTGAGCTATATCCCCAGCCATCAAAGATGGCTTTTATCAGACTGACGTAAAGATCATACATTCCTATTTTCTGTAGGATTTCTATCATGAATGAGTGGACTGTCAAAAGCTTTTTCTGCATCTAATGAGATGATCATGTGATTTTTGCCTTTGGCTCTGTTGATATGGTGTATTACATTTATTGATTTGCATATGTTGAACCATCCTTGCATTCCTGGGATGAACCCTACTTGGTCATGGTGTACAATCTTCTTGATTATTTGCTGCATTCTATTTGCTAGTATGTTATTGATGATTTTTTCAGCCAGTTCATTAGGAAACTGGCCTGTAGTTCTCTGTTTTGGTTATCTTTGTCTAGTTTTGGTATCAGAGTATTACTTGCCTCCAGGAACGAGTTAGGGATTATTGCTCCCCTTTCAATTTCATTAAAGAGTTTGAGAGGTATTGGATTTAAAACTTCTCAAAATTTCTTATAAAATCAGCCGTGAATCCATCAAGACCTAGGCTTTCCTTTGTTGGTAAATTTTTACATTTTCAGTCTCATTAACTGATATTGGGTTATTCAGAATTTTTATATCTTCTTCATTCATCTTTGGTAATTTATACACATCTAGAACCCTTTCCTTTCTTCTGTGTTTTCCAGCCTATGAGAGTAAAAATTTCTGAAACAAATATTGAGGATCTACTGAATTTCCATAGGATCTGTAGTGATTTCACGCTTTTCATTCATCAATACATGAATTTGAGCCTTTTCTTTTTTCATAAGGTTGGCTAAAGGTTTATCAATTTTATTTATTCTTTCAAAGAACCAACTCTTCAATTCATTAATTCTTTGTATTATTTTCTTAATCTCCATTGTGTTAGTTTCTTTATAATTTCCTGCCTTGTATGGGATTTAGGCTTGTCTTGCTTTTCTTTTTCTAGAAGCTTGAAGGGAAGCATTACGTTATTTGTGTTCATGCTATTTTCCAGATGTGATAATTCACCGCTATAAATTTCCTTCTTAGTGGTATAGAGGAATGAAACTCTTGACTTACTAAATGTCCAATACAAGTTTGTGTCCTCTAATATTGAAGAATGAATTTTAGGAACAATGGAGGTAGAGTAGAATACATTTATTGAGAGAAAGAAAGCTTCTGTCTGAGAGAGGCAGACGGGGTCCAGAGTGGATTGCCAAAGACTGTCTTTCCTGGGGACTTTTATTAAGTAAAATCATGGGGTGAGATTGGTTCAAGGTGGGGAAAAATGGAAGCTCACAAAGCAGACAGGCACAAAGTGGGACAGAACTATGGTTAATCAGTAAGATTAAGTGTTCAGGTAAAATTAATTAACTCGGGGACAAATGGGGAAGCAAGTCATGTAGAAAGTGGGCATTCTTAGCAGTGTCTCTTCCCTAGGAGATTGGGATGGTGACTCCTGGCTTCCTCCGGGTGACAGAGAACTGTTTAGAACATCAGTCATTAGGATATGGGTGGATTTGTTTGATCTTTTATCTTGAGGACTGGCCCACAGCAGGTGTCTGTCTCCCCCACAGTTGTAAGGTATCTCTGGGCTGCTCCACTGGCTCCTTTGAGGACCTAGCCTTGTCTCACTACCTATTTTTTAACTAACTCAGCTGCCTGTAACATTAGGACTGCTTTTATCGCATTCTATAAGTTCTGATATATCTGCATTCTCATTTAGTTGCAGATATTATTTAATTTCTTAATTTCATCTGTGATCCGTTGGTTGGTTAAGAGGGTGTTAATTTCCAAGTGTTTATGGACTTTTTGCATTTTCTTTTGCCATTAATTTCCAATTTTATTGCATTACGGTCAGAAGACATGCATGGGATGATTTCAATTCCTTTACATTTACTGAAGCAGGTTCTGTGGGCTAGTATGTGGTCTCTTTTTAGAGAACATCCCACATGCAGCTGAGAACAATGTGTATTCTGATGATGTTGGGTGGAACACTCTGAAAACATCTACTAAGTCCATTTGTTCACAGATTTGGTTCAGTTCTGATATTTCTTTGCTGATTTTTGTCTAGTTCATCTATTTCTTTGTGACAGTGGGGTATTAAAGTCTCCTGTTACAACTATATTATTGCTTATTTGACTTTTCTTGTCTATTTGTGTCTTATATAGTTGGGTGCTTCATATTTGGTGCACATATATTCATGATTGCTATCTCTTCCTCTTGAAGTTTTCCCATAGAAGTATGTTGTGACCTTCTTTCGCTCTGTTGATCATTCTTGGTTTGAAGTTCACATTGTTTGCAAACAGAATAGCTAGCTACCACTGCTTTTTTCTGGGTTCCTATTGCATGGAGCATGGTTTTCTTTTCAGTCTGTGAATTTCTTTTTGAGTTAAGTCTATTTCTCATATACAGCATCTGTTGGATCTTGTTTCTTTATCCATTCTGCCAGTCTGTTTCTTTTGATTATGAATTGAGGCCATTTACTTTGATGGTCATAACTGATATGTATTGGCTTATTTTGTCATGATATTTTCCCCATGTTGGTTCCCTGCTTTTCCCCTCTGTTTAACTCCTTGCCCTGTCTAGTGGTTTCTGTTGTTTTTCTTTGAATTGGAGTCATTGTTATCTCTATCTAGAACATCTTTCAGTATTCTGAATTTTTTCCAGTTTTTTTTTTTGTCATGGAAATATCTTATTTCTCCATTAATTTTGAAGAATAGTTTTATAGGATACCTCAATCTAGGTTGGGAGTTGTTTTCTTTTAGGGCTTAAACTACTTAACTCCAAATTCTTCTTGACTTGAAGGTTTTTAGTGAGAAATCTGCTGTGACTTTGATGGGCTTTCCTTTATAGGTTATTCATTTCTTTTCTCTAACAGTTTTTAATATTCTATTGTTGTGCTGAATTTTGGGATCTTGATTATTATATGTCTTTGTGTAGTTTTACTTTGGTTATGGTTCTATATGATTTATTATTTGCATGTCAAATTCTTTATCCACACTTGGGAAGTTTTCTCATTAATATTATTACTATTATTATTTTGGGGATATTGGGGATTGAATTCCCAACCTTGCACTTGTTAGGCATGTGTTTATGCCACTGAATTAAATCCCCAGCCCTCTGCTGTTATTTCTGTGGAGATTTTGTTACAGCATTTGTGCTGTCTCTAACTTTCTCAGTGACCCCAGTCAATCTTATGTTGTTCTTTGCTTCATCTTGTAGCTGTTGGGTTGATTTTTCATGGTCTCTTGCTATTTTTAAGATATCTTTCTTTTCATGATCACTAACTACAATTCTGTTTTCAAGATTTGATATTTTATCCTCTGCTTCATTCAATCTGTTGCATATACTTCTTTTTTTGTTGTTTGTTTATTTGTTTGGTACCGGGAATGAACTCTTGAGCTTGTGCTTGCCAGGCAGGCACTTATGCCGCTGAGCTAAATCCCCAGCCCCTGTGTATACTTTCAATGGAGATTTTAATCTCTTGGATTTCTTTTTCATGGGCTCTGTTTCTTTCCTATGTTGGGTATTTTTTAAAATTTTATTTAAAGAGAAAAAAAGCAAAACAGAAAAAGTGTAGTAATAATACAGAATTTTAAAAAAAACAATAAGAAATCACTAGCTGATAAATTACATAATGTCCTCTTGGAATAGTTATTCAAGTTACAAAATTAAAGCATACAAAGTGAACATTCAAACAGTGAGACTTCAAACAGTTCTGCTCAATGATCCAACAAAAACTTAGTAATATGGTCATCTATCTTACACACTTAAACATATATGCAGTTATATCCTTTAGAGCACTTTCTTTTTGACTCTTTTTTACAATAGCCATTACACATTTTGGGTTTTATTACTCCTACAATTCTTATTACTTTTTACACTAGAGACACAATGTGATATTTATAAATATGATTATTTATTTCACTTATGAGGATAGTCTCAAATTGCCTCCATTTACCTATGAAGGCTTCAAGATCATCTTTTTTATAGCTGAGTAGTATTCCATTGTATAAAAATACCACATCTTTTTCATCCACTCTGTGGTTGATGGGCATTTTGGTTGTTTCCAAGATTTAGCTATCACAAATTGTGCTGCTATGAACATGGGTGCATATATATCACTATGACATGACCTTTTTATGTTTTCTGAGAAAATACCCAGGAGAGGAATAGCTAGGTTGAATGGAACTTCCAAGCCGAGTCTTCTGAGAATTCTCCATACTGATTTCCGTAGTGGCTGTACCAGTCTACACTCCAACCAACAGTGGAGCAGTGTTCCTTTTTTCCTGCAGCCTCGCCAACATTTGTTATCAATTGTTTTCTTGATGGCAGCTATTCTTTCCAGAGTGAGATGAAATATTAATGCTGTTTTAATTTACATTTCTTGAATGATCAGTAATGGTGAACATTTCTTCATGTATTTATTTGCCATTTGTATATCTTCATCTGAGAACTGTGTCTTCATCTCAGATGCCCATTTTTGGAGAAGGTCTTTGAATTTGGGGGGCTTGATGGTTTTCAATTCTTTATATGTTGTGGATATATGTCCTTTTCCTGAGGGGTTGCTGGCTAAAATGCTTTCCCATTGTGTGGATTTTCTTTTCACTCTGTTGGTGATTTCTTTTGAAGTGCAGAAATTTTTCAATAATATGAAATCCCAGTTGTTGATTCTTTGAAGTGTTTCCCGTGCAGTTTGCATTTTGTTTATGAATTCTCTGCCTTCTCCTATGTCTCCAAGACTTCTACCTACCTTGTATTCCAGTAGATTTAGTGTTTCTGTTTTAATATTTAGGTCTTTGATCCACTTACACTTTAGTTTTGTGCATGGCGATATGCATGGGTCTAGTTCCAGTCTTTGGCATATGGAAAGCCAATTTTTCCAAAACCATTTATTAAAGAAACTGTCGTTCTTCCAGTGAACCTGTTTGGCTCCTTTATCAAAGATAAGGTGGTTGAGTGTGTTTGTAGTTGTGGTTGTATCTTATAATCTGTTCCATTGATCCTCAGGTCTATTTCTTTGCCAGTACCATGCTGATTTTATCACTGTGACTTTGTAGTATAGTTTCAAGTCAGGAATTGAGATGCCTCCTGCTTTACCTTTGTTGCCTAGAATTGCCTTTGCTATTCTAGTTTCTTCTGTTTCCAAATGAATTTTAGGAGAGTTTTTTCTAGATCTATGAGGTATGTCAATGGTATTTTGAATGGAATTGCATTAAATTTGTATAATAGTTTTGGGAGTATGGCCATTGTCACAGTGTTGGTTCTTCCTAGCCAAGAGCAAGCAATCAACCTTCCATTTTCTAGTATCCTCTTCAATCTCCTTTTTTAGCATAGCATAATTTTCAGCATATAGGTCTTTTACATTCATAGTTAGGTTGATTCCCAATTATCTCATGTTTTTTAGATATTACATTACTGAATTTATTTATTACATGCTTAGGAGTCATTCAATGGAGTTTTGGGGGTCTTCTATATAGCATATCATGTCATCTGCAAATAGTGATATTTTAACTTTTTCCTTTCCTATTTTTATTCCTTTTATTTCTCTCTCTTGTCTGATTGCCCTGGCTAGTATTTCCAGAACTATATTGAATAAGAGTGGTGATAGTGGGCATTCTTGTCTTGTTCCTGATTTTAGTGAGAAAGCTTTCAGTTTTTGTCCATTTATTGAAAGCTTTCTCTGCATCTATTGAGAATGATTGTGTGGTTTTTATTTTTGACTCTGCAGATGTGGTGTATTACATTTTATTGATTTGCATATGTTAAACCATCCCTGCATTCCTGGAATGAATCCCACTTGGTTGTAATATATAATCTTCTTGATGATTTGCAGCATCCTATTTGCCAGTATTTTATTGAGAATCTTTGCATCAATGTTCATTAGTGAGACTGTCCTATAGTTAGTTCTCCTTTTGGTTGGGTTTTTCTCTGGTTTTGGTATCAGAGTAATACTTGCCTCCAGGAATGATTTAGGGAGGATTGCTTCATTTTCAATTTCATTGAAGAGTTTAAGGAGTATTGGCATCAAATCTTCCCTAAATTTCTTAAAGAATTCAGCTTTGAATCCCTGAGGACCTGGGCTTTTCTTTGTTGGTAAGTTTTTAATTACATTTTCAATTTCAATAGCTGATACTGGGTTATTCATAATTGCTGTATCTTCTTGGTTGAGCTTTGGTCTTCATATGTTTCTCGAAATCTGTTCATTTCCTCTGTGTTCTCCACTCCATATGAGTAGAGATTTTCAATGAAGGTGTTCATGATCTTTTGAATTTCCATGGGGTCTGTAGTAATTTCCCTCTTTTCAGTCCTTATTGCATGAATTTGGGATTTTTCTTTTTCTTGATAAAGTTAGCTAGAGGTTTGTCAATTTTGTTTTTTCTCTCAAAAAAACAGCTTTTTGATTCATTAATTCTTTGTTTATTTTTTAGTTTCAATTGCATTGATTTTTGCTGTAATCTTTACAATTATTCTCTTTTATGAGCTTGGGTTTAACTTCTTTTTCCAGAAGCTTGATATTAAGTATTAGGTTGTTTATTTGTGCTCGTTCTGTTTCTTGATATGACAATTTATTGCTATATATTTCCCTCTTAAGACCGCTTTCATTGCATCCCACAGATTACAGTATGTTGTTTCTGCATTTTCATTGAATTGTAGATATTGCTATATTTCTTTTTTAATTTCATCTGTAGCCCATTGGTTGTTCAGAAGGTTATTATTTAAGTTCCATGTATTTATGCAGGTTTTGCAATTTCTTTTGCCATTAATTTCCAATTTCAGTGCAGTATGGTCAGATATTATACATGGGATAATTTCAATACCTTTGCATTTACTTAAGAATGTTTTATGGGATAATATATGGTCTATTTTGGAGAATGTCCCATGTGCAGCTGAGAAGAATGTGTATTCTGATATGGCTGTGTGGAACACTCTATAAACATCTGCTAAGTCCAGTTGTTCACAGGTGTGATTCAGTTCTATTATTTCTCTGCTGAATTTTTGTCTAGTCGATTTATCTCTTTGTGACAATGGGGTATTAAGGTCCCCTGTTATAACTGTGCTCTTGTGTATGTGGTGTTTCATGTCCATTAGTATTTGTCTTATATAGTTGAGTGCTCCTGTATTTGGTGCATATATATTTATATTTGTTAGTTCTTCCTCTTGAATTTTTCCACTAACGAGTATGTAGTGACCTTCTTTATCTCTTTTAATCATTTTAAGTTTGAAGTTCACATTGTCTGCAAATAGAATAGTTACCCCTGCCTTTTTCTGGGTTCCTGTTGCGTAGAATAATGTTTTCCATCCTTTGACTTTTAATCTATGAGTTTCATTTTGGGTCAGATGTTTCTTGTATACAGCATATTGTGGGATTATGTTTCTTGATCCATTGTGTCAACCTATTTCTTTTGATAAGTGAATTGAGGCCATTTACATTTATGGATATCACTGATATGAACTAGCTCAAATTTGTTGTGCTATGTTCCAGTTATTTGCTTTCTGCTTTTCCCTTTGTTTAATTTCTTGTCCTACCTGGTGGTTTCTTTCTGTTGTTGTTCTGGTGATTGTGGTCATTTTTATTTCTATCTAGTATGTCTTTCAACACTCTTTCTAGGGTTGGTTTGGTGGACGTGAATTTCTTAAGTTGTTCTTTGTCATGGAAGTATCTTGTTTCTCCATTAAATTTGAATGAAAGCTTTGCTGGGTACTTCAATCTGGTTTGAAATTTGTTTTCTTTTAGGACTTAAAGTACCTCACTCCAAGCTCGTCTTGACTTGAAGGTTTGTGCTGAAAAGTCTGCTGTGATTCTAATGGGCTTTCCTTGATAGGTGAGTTGTGTTTTTTCTCTAACAGCTTTAGTATTCTGCATGTCTGGAATCTTAATTATTATATGTCTGGGAGTAGATTTATGTTGCTTGTGATTGTTTGGCATTTTATATGCCTCACTTATCTGCATATCAGATTTTTTCCTCAAGTTTGGGAAATTTTTGGCTATTACCTCTGTGAATATCTTAATTATGTCATGTGCATTGATTCCTACATTTTCACTGATGCCTACTAATCTTATAGTTTCTCTTGTCATCATCTTGAAGCTGCTGGGTTGTCATTTCATGCTGCTTTGTTATTTTTAAAAGTTCTATCCTTTCATGATCACTAATTGCGATTCTGTCCTCAAGATCTGAGATGCTATCCTCAACTTCATTTAAATGGTTTTTCCAGCTTTCAATAGAATTTTTGTTTCTTGGATGTCTCTTTGAGTTTGTTTCATGAATTCTGCTTGTTTCCTATATTGTTCATTCGAGGTTTCAATCAGTTTCCCATGCTCTTGTACTTTTTAAATCTATTTCTTCTCTTGCTGTGCTGAGCAACTCCTTTAGCAAGGTTGTTATTTCTATTTTTACAGGAGAGGTTACTTCTAATTTGATTTCCTCCATAACCTTGTGGAGTTGTTTTTTATTTCACTTGCTATCTTTTAGAAACTTCTGGTGTGTTGCTTTTGAAGTCCTCTATTTCATTGTCTCCTGTACTTGCTCCTGGTGGACTAGGTGTTTGAGACTGCATTTTGCTTTTCTGTTTGGTCATTTTCCCCTTTCAGGTTAATATGTGATCCTTTAACCCCCCTAGTGTCAACTGTTGGTAGTGTGTATCTTGGGGTCCTACTGTAAGGTTGATGCTTGTCCAATTGGTGTGTCCCACAATGAAGAGGTGGGCCAGTCACCCGAATTCCCCCTGCTGGGCCTGTTGGATGAGTCCTATGTTCTTCCTAGGTTGACAAGCCTAGGAATATTAATGGAAATCAACCCCTAGTTCCCGCTGTTATTATGTACTCAGGTTGTTCAGAGTGACCAGATCTCCCTGTTTACAGTGTCTGTCTCAGCTGGGACTGTCTTAGTCACTTTATGCTTGTCGCTGAGACAAAATACCTGATGCCCAAGTTGGGAAAGGAAAGGTTTATTTCTTACACTTTTTGGAGGTTTCAGTCCACACTCAGTTGGCTCCAAGACAGGCGGGCATGGCTGGACCGCCATTCATGGCGGCTGCAAACAGCAAGCTCAAACCAGCAAAGAGAAAGACACACACATCCTGCCATTACATCACATCCTGGCTCCACCCCTATGTGGGTGGAGCACTGACACCATCAATCCAAGCACTATACAAAGAACCATCACATATGAACAATGCAAACTCATGAGGCCTGGGGGACACAAACATAAACCATGACAGGGACCCTACTGTGTCTCTGGGTGTCCCACAGGCCCCCTTAATTTTCTCTAGGTTGAGGGAGGCCTTGTTGGCACTGAGTGGAGAAAGGACTCACCCACCCACTTGCCAACCTTGCTTAAGGCCTACTTCTGGAGTGGGCTTCTCTATTGCTCCTGTTTACCCACTGAAGGTGGCAAGCTCTATTCCTATTTTTGGGGCAAACTCACCTCACCGATGGGAGCCTGCTGAGTTCTTCTTACTGAGTCTCCTCTTGATACTGCAGTCCAAGTTTCTGGGAGAAGGTATGGGAGCTGAAGATCAACAGCAATGCTAGGTCCAGGAGGTAGGGGTTCCCCGATGGCAGAAGTTGGACTGTGGGGGCATGCATCAAGGATTGGAGTTAGTTCCTATGTCCTGAAGTGGGTGGTCAGGACTGCGGGACACAGGAGGGGCCAGCTTCTGGCCCGGCCCATGCATGCCTCTGGCTGAAGTTCCCAGGTCCCGAGAGGTCATCTGTGGAGATCTACGTTGGGTATTTTTTGCTTCCATCATTTTTCTAAGCTCATCTATTCTTTTGTTTGTTTCTTCACTAATATCTTTGATTTTAAACATTTCTTTTTGTATCCGAGAGATTATTTTCCTATAGCTGCTTCTACTCGTTTTTCACTTTCATTGTTATCATTTCTGAAACTACCAGTGTTTGATTTCCAATTTCTTCTATGTCATTGTGCTCCAGGCTTGCCCTGGGTGGGCTGGGGGTCTGGGGCTGCATATTGCATTTGAGTCTTACCATTTTCTATTTTCTCTTTTCTATTTTATTTTGTTTTCTATGTTGATGCTTACTAATTTCTTATGATAGACAGATGCATCAATAGTGCTGTGGCTTCCCTAGGAGATGTGTGTTCTTCAGGGATGTCCTCTAGATACAGGTGGTTCTTTATAGCTATCCCAAGAACCTACCTTCCATATTTGCAAAGGATTAAAGTTACTATTTGGCTTAGTACCCAATCCTTTGATACTGGATTGTGTTGTTGATTATAACCTCAAAACTACCACAGTGTTATCATACAAGTGATAAAAACTGACTAAAGCAGTATATTTAGTAACAACAATAGTTTCAAGTAGTTTAACTACTGACAAATTATGGTAACCATTAACCCTATACCTGTGATCACAGGGGCAAACTCTAATGTGATATAACAAAATAAAACATATACCATGTACTTGTGTGCAATGATTTGCCCCTTAATGGAGTGACTTTATCCTTCTGTTGGGGGGCAGGTGGGTTAAGATTGGTAGGGGACAGGACAGAGTGATGAATGGGGTCAAATGTAGTAGAGTCAAGGTTGGAGGTCAAAGGATGATCACCCAAGTTTTGGGACACTGGGGGACACAGGAGAGAAAGAATGCAATAGAATACAAAGGAATAACCAGAAAGGGAAGAGAATGTTTACTCAATTGAAAGTTTAAATTCAAAAAGTAACTGAAGAGAGAAAGAGGATCAGTAGAAGAAAACAAAAAAATAAAAGAAACCCAAACAGTGAAAAAAAAAGGAAGAACAGGAGAACAAAAAAGAAGCCAGAAAAAGAGAGGAGAAAAAACCCTCAAGAAACAGAAAAAATACAAAAAACAAACAAACAAGATGACATCTAAGCAGATAGGAAAAGGGTAACAAGGGAGAAAAACGTAGTAAAATGCTTCTAGTGTTTAAAATTCTGCGACAGTGTCCATGTCAGGTCCAGCCAAGTTTGCCACGGGCACTGTGCTGGGCATGGAGCTGACCTTGGCCTCGAAGGGGCAGCTAGGATTGGTGCTCTGTTGGAGTTCCCCAGAGCCCAGCTGCTGGCGTCTCACTGCTGCTTCAGACGCTTCCACATTGCTGGTCACGCTGGTTACTCTGACCTCCAAAGGCACGTGTGCCACGTGCCTGGGCCCCCACTGTTCTGGGTCTAGGTGGGCCCATCACTCTGCCTGCCACAGACATGTGTCAACAGTACTTCTAACACACGCCGAAGTGTTATGTGAATGTGACAGATATCTCAGGGTTTTAAGGACATTAGGTCAAATCATCAGCTAATACGTCTGAGGCTGGTCAGGTTGAAAATTACTGAACATCGCAACTTCACCCCTGGAACCCAAGTGCAGATGGGGGGGGGGGTCACACATGCAGGGAACATACACTGTCAAAAGAGGTAAGTGAGAAAGAGCTGAGAACCTAATCACAGCAGCAGCCTTGTAGTCCTAACTGTAGGCAAATTCCATGATCCTCACAGGATATTCCGCTCCAAATAAGCACCTAACATTGGACCTTCCCTGGTGCCTAGCTACTTCAGTAGCTGCTGTCTGGGACTATGCTGCTATAGCAGTGGTGCCCTGAAATCAGCAGAAACATTGGGCCCATGAGCCCTCAGGGATAGAAGACAGCCCCCTCAGCAGCCTTCAGCATCAGCTGAACCTATCCATTGAAAGCTGAGGGGTCCAAGCCTTTTTCTGCAGCTCTAGGAACATAGTTACTAGTGGCCCCAGCACCGTATATACTCACACTATGGAAACAAGGGAAAGTCTCCTCAACTCATGGCCTTGGGATGATGGCTACTGGTACCAAAAGCACTCTCAGAGGACCTAGGGAAGACCTTCTTTGGGACAATATCACATCTGTGGTTCCTGATGTCAGACCCCAGCATCCCCTCTGACAACTCTAGAACTGTGACTACCAGTGCCACAGTCCAGGCATCTCATGCTCATCCCGGGGCTCCCTCACATCCTGTAGCTCAGACAATGTGGCTGCTTGTGCCATGACCTTTGCTTGGTGTCATCTGTGCTTCCCCCGGGGAAACTGGGTAGAATGTTGTCTGAATCCTACACCACTGAGATTGTGGCATCTGAAGCCACAAGCCCCAGTGCCATCAGTGCTCAATGCAGTGGATCCTAAGGACATGAAACACAACTTTGGAAGCCTGTGTCCACTGAAACACCATAAAATTCCCTTCAGGAACTGCTGCAGTCTAGACTATTGGGGTCATAGACATTGCTGGCATCAAAGATAAAGAAATCACACAGCGATGATGATTTTGAGTTAAAACTAAAATAAAACCACCTACCCAACCAACATTGAATATCCCCCCTAAATAAAAATCTACTTTCCTAACAAGCTACTCCCAAAACTGAAAGAGGCGATTGTTATACTATGTGGGTAGACATCAGTACAGGAATGTAAGAAAGCAGAAAGGAAACATGACATCTCCAGAGGAAAATAATAATTCTCCAGAAAATAAATCTTAATTTGAAGAAATTCCTGATATTCTTGAAAAACACTTCAAAATAATCATTCTGAGGAAACTCTGAGATGCAAAAGACTACAGATAGACAATGTCAGGAGATGAAGAAAGCAGTTCAGGGTACGACTGGCAAACTCAACAAAGAGATGCAAATCATAAAAGAGAATTAATCAGAAACCTTAGAGCTAAAGCCTTCAACCAAGGAAATTAGAAGGGCTCGTTGGGGAATTTCCACAACAAATTTAAAAAAGTAGAAGTAATTTCTGAATTTGAGAACAAGTCTTGAATTAACCCAGTGAAGAAAAAAAAAAGTTTTTTTAAAGAACGAAGAAAGTTTTGGAGACTTTTGGGAAGTATAAACAAATAAATATCCTCATTGTGAGAATTCCAGAAGGCGATTAAAAAGGGAGAGGCATTGGAAGCCTCTTTTATAAAATAATTACCCAAAATTTCTCAAATCTTCAAAGAGCTTCGGATATTCAGACACAAGAAGCTTAAAGAATCTGACTAGATAGAATGAGAGAAAAACTTCGATTGCAGCATATTGGAATCAGAGTGTCAAAAGTATAAGGCAAACAATTGTAAAAACAATGAGAGAAAATTCATGTATAAGAGAATGTCCATTGGACCATCGCAGATTTATCAGCAGAAATCTTACTTGTGGAAAATCTTGTGGAAAACCTGCTACCCACGAATACCCCACGCAGCAAAGTTATCCTCCAGAAATTAAAGAGAAATAATGCATTTCTCAGATAAGCAGAAATTAAGGAAATTCATTAGCACCTGATCAGTCATACCAGAAACATTTAGGGGAGTCCTACACTAGAAACAAAAGGATTATAATTACTTAGTTACTTTTCCTTCATTGCTGAGGCAAAATACCTAACACCCAAAGTTAAAGGGGGAAAGGTTTATTTAGCTCAGTTTGTAGACATTTCAATCCAGAAATAGCTGGCTGCAAATCAGGGTGGCTTCACACAGAACAATTCATGGCAGGCAGAAGACATCAAAAGCAGCACGGGGGAATACAAGACTTCCTGTCCCGTATATGGTAGCCTTTGCACCCTAGGGCAGGCGCAGCACTCACACCCACAATCCTAAACAGAACAATGTGGTGTGGTTTACTAGTCACACACTCTTTCCTAATCGCACCATTGCATAACATACTCTAGATTCAGCCACCTCTGAAAAAGACCTGTGACTGCATGAGGCTTTGGGGGGACATCTAGACACAACCATCAACAACCACTAACGCGAAAACAGAAGGATGTGTAAAACTCACTTGAAGAACAGAGGCATGACCCTCAGATATACACGCTGAGCATCAAGAATTAGTGTGACAGAAAAAAATGAAGTAAAAAATAAATAACTAAAATAGGTGAAAAGAAATAAGCACACAAAAAATCAGAAAAACAATTAACAAGCTACTGGAGGAAGTTCATACTTACTAATAACAACCTTGAATATAAATGGATTAAATACCAAAAAGACATAAACTGAAAAATGGATTTAAAAAAGATCCCATTACTTGCAGCCTCCAAGAAACTCACCTAATCAGTAAAGATACACATTACAAAAAATGACAGATTGGAAGGTGTATCAGGACAATACAAACCAAAAGAGAGCTACAGTAGCTTTACTTACATCAGATAAAACAAACTTTAAAAACTCTGGGAAAAAAGGTCATTATATATTGTTAAAAGTATCAACTCAAGAAGAAGATACAGAAACTGTGACTATATGTGCATCTAAGTATATAAAGCAAATATAATATTATTGTATCTATAAGTAAAAAGAGAGAGACTCCAATGCAACTATGTTTGAGAACTGCGATGTCCTATTTTTCTCAATGGGCAGAAAAACATAGCACAACAACCTGAGCTGAAATACTATAGAGCAAATGGCCCTAACAGACATTCCAGAGCAGTTCACTCAACAACAGCAGAACACACATTCTCCTCATCACCCTGCAGAACACTCTCCAGAGCAGATCATATTTTAGGCCATGAATCAAACCTCAGTAAAGTTTACAAAACTGAAATTACAACACGTATTTTCTCAGAACACAATGGAAAAATTGAGAATAAAAAATACACAAATGCACAACTGAATAAAATGCTCCTAAAAGATGAATGTATAGTTGATTTAAAAGGGAAATTTTAAAAATTCTAGACACAAATGAAAATGACTACCCAATGTGTCAAAATTATAGGATACAGCAAAAGCAGTACTGAGAGGGAAATTTATAGCAATAAACGCATTTGTGGAAGGACATCTGTGCTGGATGCAAAGGCTCGGCCTGAATACCAGCTACTCAGAAGAACAGACGGGAGCACAGCAAGCTCTGAACAATTTAGTGAGACCTCGTCTCCAAACAGAATTTTAGAAGGGCTTGGGGTGTGTTAGTGGTATAGAGGGGAAAAAAGGTATCAAATAACCTAATGGTATACTTTAAGGCGTTAGAGAAACAAGAACAATCACACCCAATATTAGAAGAAAAGGAATAAAGTTCAGAACAGAAATAAAAATAAAATTGAAATTTAAAAGCACACAAAAGATCAGGACAACAAAGATGAAATTGATAAAAAATAAAGCTAGAGATGAAAAAGGGGACATTCACAACAACAGCACAGGAATACAAAGTGTCCTAAGAAGATGCTATGCATGATTAATGCTAAAAGCCGGAAATCTTAAATTCCTGCACATGTAAAATCTACAAACACTGAATCAAGGAACAGAAAATCTAAAGAGACCACTCATCCTCATCGGTCATGAAACTTAGGCAGTAAATGAAGAATGAGCCCCAAATTGTCATGTGCTCGAGGAAGGTTCCTTAAGGGTGAATGGCAGGTGTCATGGTTTATGTCTGTGTCCCCAGGCCTCATAAGTTTGCATTGTGCATTTGTGATGGTTCATTGTCTAGCGCTTGGATTGATGGTGTCAGTGCTCCACCCACAAAGGGGTGGAGCCAGGATGTGATGTAATGGCAGGAAGAAGGTGTCCCTCCCTCTTGCTTGTTTCTGCCTTGCTGTTTGCAGCTGCCATGAACTGCAGCCCCGCCATGCTACCCTGCCTTGGAGCCAACTGAGTGTGGACTGAAACCTCCAAAAACTAAGAAATAAACCTTCCCTTTCCTAACTTTGGGCTTCAGGTATTTCATCTCAGCAACAAGTAAAAGTAACCAAGACAGAATTAGAGTGGTTCAGCTGAGTGTGCCAGTAGGGAACAGAGCCTGGTCAGAGGGGTGGGGCACCGGACACCCACCCTGAAAGAGTCTGTCTCCTGCCTGGCTTCTGCCTTCTCTCTCTGCCTCCTGGCTACCATGCTGTGGGCAGCCCTTCCTCCACCAGGTCCTTCCGATGCCATCTTGGCCTTGGAGTCAACCAACCATGCAAGGACTGAGACTTCCGGAGCCAAAATAAACCTCCTTTACCACAGGGGTGTTGTTTCTTCATTCTAGCAGTGAGTGAAGTAACTAAGATGCATATCCATACAAGGACAGGGCCTGATGGCTTTTGTCCTATATGCTACAAACCATCTAATTCCAATTCTCTTTATTCTGAAATAACTGAAAGGGAACTCTGCGTATGAGGCCATTGATATCATGATACCAAAATTAGACAAAGATACAACAAAAAAGGAAGCCATAGATTCATATCCCGATAAACACAGATGAAAAACTTCTTGATAAAATTCAGATAAACCAAATGCAACAGCAGTTCAAAAACACCATACACTGTGGTCAAGTGCAATTCATTTCAAGGAGGCAACGATGTACAACGCATGAGGATCAATAAATGTGATGCGATCCATCGATAGAGAGACGGACAAAGCAGGGCATGGGCAAGACACATGCATAGCTTGGTCACTTTTCTCACTGCTGAGACAAAACCCCAGTACCCAAAGCTAAAGGAGGAAAAGTTGACTGTAGCTCACAGTTTGTAAAGGTTTCAGTCCATAGGTGACTGACTCCCAGACAGGAGTAGGGCAGAGGAGCATGGGAGGGGACAGACAGACAGCAGGCGGAAGGCAGCCAAACAGTGATGTAGCAAAGAAACAGGTTACAAGCCCTCAGGGCTGGCAGCAGTGTCACCCAGAGTGGGTCTTCTCATTGTTCACACCCAGAACTACGCCAGAGCAATCACTGGACTCATCACTAAGCACCCTTAATCCCAAGATCTCTCACTACACACTGTAGAACCAGCCACCTCTCAAGAGTCCTGTCCTTGACTGCATGAGGCTTTGGGCAGACATCTAGACTCAAGCCATAACAATACAGGAAAAAATTCACTAAGAGTCAACATCCCTTCATGATAAAAACCCTCAACAAATTAGGTATAGAACAAATACACTTCAAAATACTAAAACTATCTTTGAAAAACCTGTAGTCAGTATTATACAGAATAGGGAAAACCTGAAAGCATTTGCTCCCGGATCTGGAATAAAGCAAAGCGTCCACTGTCACCAACTTATTTTACATACATAGATTAAAACGGTTAGCAAGAGAAATTTGGCGAGTATTAACAGTCAGCTTTCTTCTCATTGATACAAAATACCTGATAATCTGTAACTTAAGAAGAAGAGTTTTGATTTTTACTGGCATAAAAAAACACACATGGACTAACAGAATAGTACAGATCAATCCAGGTTCAGATAGTCATAGGGTTCAGCTCACAGGCAGTGGGCTCCAAAGGGAAACATCACGGCGGGAGATGCAGCCGGGCAAAGCTATTTACTGCTGAGAAGCAGAGCTGGGAGACAGTGCCAGGGAGAAAGAGGCCACCGACCAGACGCAGCGCTCAAGGTCACATCTCACATCGGATACACCCAGAACTGTGCTTTACTAACCCCCAGCGATCTCCCAAGCCAATCAAATCAATAATTAAGCTAAATTGTCATAGCAAGAGAAAGAATTATGAGTACAGATGATATGATTTTATACATATAAACTCTAAATATTCCTTCAAAGAACTGTTAGAACTGATCACCAGCTTCAGTAAAATTGCAGGATATAAAATCGACATACCAAAAACTGTAGCGTTTTTATGTATTGGTAACAAACTTGCTGAAAAGAAATCAAGGAAGCAATTCAATTTACAATAACCACAAAAAAGAAAAATATTTAAGAATAAATTTAACCAGCCGGGTGGGGTGGCTCACGCCTGTAATCCCACCACTCAGGAGACTGAGGCAGGAGGATCGCTGCGAGTTCGAGACCAGCCTGGGCTACAAAGTGAGCTCAAGGCCAGCGTGAACTGCATAGAGACCCTGTCTCAAAAAAGACAAAACACCTAACAACAAATGCTGGAGAGGCTGTGAGGAAAAAGGAACTCTCCTGCATTGTTGGTGGGAGTGTAGACTGGTACAGCCTTTGTGGAGGTCAGTCTGGAGATTTCTCAAAAAGCTGAGATTGGAAGTCCCATTTGTGCCAGCTATTCCACTTCTAGGCATATTCCCAGAAGAACGGAAGGCATCATACCACAGTGATATATGTGCACCCATGTTTATAGCAGCACAATTTGTAAAAGCCAGATTTTGGAAACAACCCAAGTGTCCATCAACTGAGGAATGGATAAAAACATTGTGGTATTTTTATACAATGGAGTACTACTCAGCTATAAAGAATGATTACATTGAGATATTTATAAATAAATGGGCACAGCTTGAGACCATACTCATAAGTGAAATAAATCAAACTGACATGTATAAATACTGAATAGTTTCGCTACTGTAAGAAATGGTAAGAATACATAAAAGTATGTGGTAAACATGATTCCCCATTATATGGCTTTAAAGCCATATAATGTTTTCATTAATTGGAATGGTTCTATTCTGGGTTATTTGATTTTATTGTCTGTGATGGTATGAACAGTTAATTGGAAGAAAATAAGACAATATAATAGCTAGTGCTGATATAATATCATCTTGTTTTGAAGTCCCATCAAGCTTTTGTTCTTCTGTTTCCATCAGTTTACCATGGTGTATCTTATTGGATTTTATTATATGTGATAGTATAAACAAAATTTTTTATAGACAAGGAGATAATATAGAAACCATTGTTTGTTTTCTGTTAGTTGGTTCTAAATACCCTGTAATACTTTCATTCTCTTGAATGGTTTTACATTGTCATGTTGTGTTTGATGCTATCATATATGAAGTTATACTCAAATATTTCAAGGGAAGAGATACTATGGTAGCTACTGCTATGTTGGGTTATCTTGTGGTGAAACACTATGTTGCTTAAATTGATCTGTTCTGACCTGTGTTATTATGTTGTTATGTCCTCTTTTATCTTAATCTTTTTCTTTCTTTTAATTTTTTAATAAAATAATAAAAATAAAAAAGAATAAATTTAACCATGGACATGAAAAATCTCTACAATAAAAATTATAAAACACTGATGAAAACAATTATAGAGGTCACAAAAGTGGAAAAATGTTCTGCACCATAGATCACAGAAATTAATATTGCTAATAAGAACATATTGCTCAGAGCAATTTATATATAAATTTAATGCAATTACAATCAAAGTATCAATGATGTTTGCCAGATAAACTTTTTAAAGTCCTAAAATTTATAGAGAGATACAAAAGACCAAGAATAGCCAAAGAAATCCCAAGAAGGTAAAAAGGTAGTGGAACAAGAGTAACTGATTTCAAAACCTACTACAGGGGTCTGGGGATTTAGCTCAGCGGCATAAGTGCCTGCCTTGCAAGTGGGCAGTCGTGAGTTCGATCCCCGGTACCGATAAAAAGGAAAAAGACAAAACAAAACAAAAAAATCCTACTACAAATCAAGCATAATAGCTTATACCTGTAATCCCAGACTCAGAAGGCTGACACAGTAGGTTTTTCAGGAGTTCAAGGCCACCCTGAATACACAGCAAGACCCTGTCTCAAAAAACCTCAAAAACAAAACAAAACCTACTATTCAGCCATGATACCAAAACAGCATTTACTGGAACAAAAACAACCAGACCAACAAAACATCATAGAGACCCTAGAAACTCATCCACATTCCTATAGACAACTGATTTTTTGTGTGTGTGAAAAATGCCAAGAACACAGTAAAAAAAAAAAAGATGATCTCTTCAAGAAATGGTGCAGAGAAAAGTGGACAAGCACATGTGAAAGAATTAAACTGAATCCCTTTCTGTCACCCGACACCAAAGCCAACTCAAAGTAGGTTAAAAACCTCTAAGTAAAACCCGAATTTATGAAATTATAAGGAAACAATGTTTAATTAGTACCTGTGTGTAGTACAGAATATTTATATTCCCTGTGGGAAGCTAACACATGTAACAACACAACTTAATTCCTTTTTTAAAATTTATTTTCCAGAAAAAAAGTTTAAACAAAATTTGATAACAAAATTTTAGGAGAATAACAATAAGTAATATAATAGATGTTGTTATCTTTAAAATAGTTGCTCAAGGAACAAGGTCGCCAATCAATATTAGCACAAACCTTCCTTTTGGATGAACTCAGCGACGCTAACAGTATAACCAGCTGACTGATTTGCACACTGATCCCGTCTCCCTCTGTTCTTTCCCCTTTCAGCCATCCTAGCTCCTTTTTCGTTTTGAACAATTTCTCCCATTTCACCATATCCGTTGCCCATTTTAGATCGTCCTTACTCTGAGTTTCTCACACCCGGAGGACAATCAATGTTTACAGGTGAGCCTGATTCCCTTATGAGTGCTTAATTTCCTTTTCATTTCCTGCCCCATCTCTCCTCTCTTCTTATGCCCCCTCTATACATATTTGAAATAAATGAATGTTTACAAATTGGCACATGTACATAACCCCTCCTGGTCCCCTTGGTCAGCCTCTTTTCCTCCCCTTCTCCCTCTCCTTCCTCCATCTCTCCATCCTCTTCCTCTTTGAAAAGGAGCTCTCTCCCTCTTTTCTATTATCTGTCTTTTATAAAATTTGTTTCTTATTTTTATTTTGGGTTTCTCCTATAAGGGAAACTACGTGATATTAAAGCTTGTATGTCTGGTTTATTTCCCTTAATGTTATGATCTCAAGTGCATCATTTTCCTACAGATAATACAAGTTTATCTTTCTTTATGGTAAGGTCACACTCTATTATGTGTATGTACCATATTTTCTTTATCCATTCAAGACATCAGTGCAGGCAATGATATTCTAGGTTGACCCCAAAGGCACAAGCACCAGAAATAAAAATAGAAAATTTTAATTATATCAAATTAAGGATCTTCTGCACAGAAAGGAAAAGAACCAACGGAGTCACTGGAGAAATCAAAGAAAATATTTCCAAACTATTCATCCAATAAGGGATTAATATCTATAATATACCAATGACAGGAAAATATAAAATGGGCAGAAGATTTAAATAGACACTTACAAAAGGAGATATATGAAAGGTCCAATATGTGAAAATGCTTGCTGACAATAACCATCCAGGAAATGTAAATCAAAATCACAGTGAGGTATCAAGTCAACTCAAAATGGCTAACACAAAAGCAAAGAACGAGCCAGGCATGGTGGCACATGCCTGTAATTCCAGCACTCACGAGGCTGAGGCAAGAGGATTGTCACAAGTTGGAGACCAGCCTGGGCTACCAAGTGAGCTCAAGGCCAGCCTGAAGTGCATAGTGAGACCCTGTCTCCAAAAAAAAAAAAGCAAAAAATAATAAATGAATTTGTAGAGAAAAGGAGCGCTTATGCACTATTTGTGAAAATGTACAGTGTACAATCATTAAGGAAACAATATGGAGAGTCCTCAAAACACTAAAACTAGGAAAGTCTTCTCCAGAAATTCTGTTCCTGGTGCCACTCCTGGGTATACAGCCAAGGAAGATGAAGTTATTATCCCAGAAAATACTTGCACCCCATGTTTACGCAGTACTGTTCACAATAGCTAACACAGAATTGCCCTAGATGCCCATCGAGGGTGAATGGGTAGGAAATGTGTGGTGTAATGTTACACAATGCCATATTATTTGGCCATAAAAAAGAGAAATTCTGCCATGTGCAGCTGCATGGATGATCATAACCTTAAGTGAAAAAGCCAGACACCAGTGGACAAATAGCACATGTTCTCACATATTTATGGAAACGAAAAAGGCATCTTGTAGAACAGAGTAGAATAGTGGGCTCTGGTGACTGGGGAGGGACAGAGAGAGAGAGAGAGAGAGAGAGCGAGAGAGAGGATGGGAAAATTGAGAGGTCTCAAAATAGAGGAAATTAGTTCTGGCTCTGTAACACAGTAGAGTTAAAACTGGTTAAAACAATCTATGATATAGTTCAAAATGACTACAAGAGAATGCAATTTTTACTGCATAAAAATGAGCGAAGAGATGCCAATTTGATTATGTAATGTATCAAAATACTATAATCTCCCCATAAATTTCACATCTCAATGCATAAATAACAAAAAACCAAACAAATCTATCGTAACATGTCTTCCGAAGTGACTGAACTGTGCGTGTTGCTACCTGTGACAAACTCTCTCCCATCTGGCATCCGTCACCCTCAGTGTTGGCCAATCCGGCCACTCTCGTAGGTGTGTGGTGGCACTTTAACGGTGGGGTCAGCATGGTGTACTTTTCTCCGCCCATTTGCTTTTAATCTGTGTGTGCCGCTACATTTACAGTGATTTCATGCAGACAACTTACAGCAGCCTCATTTTTTATTCATTTTTGCTGTCTCTTAAACGGCTCATTTAGATCCTTGATATTCAAGCAACGATTGTTATCACTGAATTACTATCTATCACATTTGTTACTATTTTCTATCCATTGCTCTGGTTCTTTATTTTAGTCATCTACCCTTTTTATGGCTTTTGTGGTTTTAAGCATTTTGTGTGACTCCTCTTTATCTTCTTTCCTATGATTACAGAGATGAGCTATAACAGGGGTACATCCCATAAATCTGTTGTAAGTGGGAAAAAATAAGTCAAAACTGGAACGTGTCTCACCTGCTGCATGCGTTCACAGGTTAGCAATACACGGAGCACGGGTTGTTTACCTCGAGTGACTGACGGGACATGGTTCAGTGCCTCTGCCAGGCATCAGGAGCATCATGCCACATGTCACCGGCCTGGGAGAGATCAGAATTCAGGCATGGACCCTACTGAATGAGAATCGCACTTTTTATTGGTAAGGTTGAAAAATTATAAGTCAACTACATTAAGTTGCAGTTGTACTATTTTATTGTTAGTGTTTGCCTTAGAGGTTGTAATGTACATTTACAACTCATCCGAGTCCACTTTAATAAAACAGGTAGTGTGCATACTTTACAAAGAGGGACATACTTTACATTGAGGGACATTTTATAGGGATCACAATGTGGGCTAGTTTTTTTTCTTTTAACACTTTAAATATTTCATTCCATTCCTACTTACATGATTTTTGAGAAGTCAGATATAATTTTTATCTTTGTTCCTTTGCAAACTGTTACTTTCTCCTGATTTTTAAAAAGCATATTTTTCTTTTATATTTGATTTTCTTTTGATTATTTATTTTGGATGTTTTGAGACAGCATCTCACTGGAGTGCAGGCTGGCCTTGGAATCACGGCAATCCTCCTGCCCCAGCCTCTCAGGTGCTGGGATTACAGGTATCACCACCGTGCCTGGCTATCTTTGATTTTCTACTATTTAAAAATGATGTGCTGAGGTTATAGATGTTGTTTTATATTTATACTGTGTGCGGCTGAGCTTCTGTGATTTGCTGCTTGACATCAATTTTCAGAAACTCTCCATTATTATTTGTTTCAAATATTTCTTCTATTTCTCTTTGTATTCTCCTTTTGTTCCTGTTACACATGTGGCACTTCTGTAGTTACGCTGCATCCCTGGATGCTGTTCTGTTATTTCTCTTCCCAGTCTTTCTCTCTTTGCTTTGTCTGTTTTTGAAGTCTCTGTTGGTACACCCTCAAGCCCACCATCTCTTTTCCCGGCCATGGCCAGCCTAGTAATAAGCTTCTCAAAGGCATTCTGCGTTTCTGTTACAGTGTTTCTGTGTCCAGCGCTTCCTTCCAGCTCTTTCTGAGCATCTGAATCTTTCTGCTGACGTAGCCCATCTGTTTCTTCATGACGCCTAATTCATCCTCTGGAGCCCTTGGAATATTTATCACAGTTGCTCTGAGTTTCTAGTCTGATATATCCCACGTCCCTTCCATGTCTGGTTCTGATGCTTGTTCCCTTCCAATTATGTGTTTTGCCTTTTAGTGACTTTTGCTGATACCCAGACGTGACACACAAGGAGAAGCTCTCTGAACAGGTCCTTAGCGATGTGATGGTAAAGCGTAGAGGGGACAGTGTTCTGCAGCCTGTGGTGGGTCTCAGTGTTTAGTGAGCCGAGACCTCTGGACTGCACTTCATAAGTGCTTGTTCCGTTGTCTTCCGACCTAGGTGGCACATGAAGGAGCTAAACATAACTGGGCATCTCCTTCCCCAGGTCAGTCACACACTGATGAGCTAGTTTCTCCTGCGCTTTGTTAAGAAGAACAAAGCACTCTGGCATATCCTATGTTTCACTTTCCCTCTCCTTCTGCCAGAAGCACAGGGCCTTTTTTCTAATGCTGTAAGAACCTGGAGATAAACTCCTGGAGATAAATTTTGCAGTGTTGTGGGCACCCTCCGGGACTAGCTCCTCCTGACGAGTGAAGCCGTCAGAGGTGTGCACTGGCTCAGCTCCTCCCAGGCACTGTTGCGTCAGCCATGTAAACAGACCCTGTAACGCAGCTTGTTTCGTCCTCAGTTAGTTGCATCGTCAGTTAAACTAACAAAATCTACACTTGGTTTCGTGACAAAACCCCCTGAAGCTTCTATGCAATGAAATCAAAGACTTTATTAACATTGCTAAAAGAGCAGCTGCAAAGTAGCCTCCTGAAGCCCACACTATCACCAAGAATTTTTAAAATGTCAAAGAATATATTCAGCAAAACTGCTCCATTTCTTACTGGTCTTATTACAACCTGCTCTCATCTCCCAAGTTCACGTCATTATGTGATTCTAATACAGATGCTCTAGTAAATCTCGTTTCCATTCTTAATAAATTGAGACAATCCAATATATCCTCGCATAACAAGCGTAAGTACATCCATGCCTCTAAGATACCTTCCATGCTACCTGTCACTCAGGTAAGCAAAAGAAACGTGTCATACTCCACGTGTTTCAGCCTTTGCTAATTTAGAGACATCACCAACAATAAAACCTGATACTGGTCCTGCTTACAGTAGTAAACTTTTTCAATGTTTTCCTCATAACTGGACTATAAAGCATATTATAAAGATACTCTATGATCCCAATGGTCAAGTGATAACGAAACACAGATATTTTAAATTAAAACTTCAATTGGCCAAACAAAATCAAGAGGGAATACAGGATCAGTACTCTCCCCAAATATATTTACATTTTGCTACATATGTTTTACATTTTCTTCCACTGATTCTGCTTTGCTGCCAGCCATGAAACCCTGGGGACAAGAATCTGACTGTTGGGGCTGGGGATTTAGCTCAGTGGCATAAGCACCTGCCTTGCAAGCAGGCTGTCGTGAGTTCGATCCCGGTACCGATAAAAAGGAAAAAGACAAAAAAAAAAAAAAAAAAAAAAAAAAAGAATCTGACTGTTCTCTGAAGTCCCTGCAACCTGTAGCTTGGTATAACCTCCAAACAGGTGTTTGAAATGGTCTAGCATCACTTTCAACTGGGGCCAAGAACATTCTAATATTTCCACAGATTATTGGCAGGCATTTCAACCATCAGAGCTGGTATGTAGCCAGAATCCAAATGACATGTCAAGCCCTCTGCCCAGACCGTGAACAGTGAACCTGACAGCACCTCGTCCACTATCCTGCGAAAGCATGCAACGGGCCAATCCTGAGGCTTGCCATCTATTTAACAGCCAGGGTTTTGTTCAATCACCTGACAATTTTTTCTTTACAATGCCTGCTATCCTAGCAGCTTCTGTATGTATTCTTATGGTTCAGGGAGAGGAGTCCTGGGCTTACATACCTAATCCACCTCTGCTCAGACTCCTAACTTGGAAGGACAGGCCACCAGAGATTTTCCACTCTATAGAAAGCAAAAATCCTACATTTACTATTCTGCAAGGCCCTCATTTTTTTATGCATTTACAAGAACAAGATAAACTTAATATTACCTCTCACTTTGTGTATCCTCCTTTATGTGTGGTCTATCTATAGCAAAGTTCTAGCCCATGTACATCATCTGTACATCAGACTTGGAAGACAGCACTGTCTAAAGGATAATTTGCCTTATTGACCTTAGCTTCTATTCTCTCCAATGGCAACTTTTTTAGAGATTTGAAGCTATTATTCCTGTCTGTACTTGAGAAGCTCACATCCCTCATCCCGTGGTTGACTTGGGCCCTTGGCAGTGTGTTAGAGATCCCTACCATGGATGGGTTACAAATGCAAGTTTATTTACTCTTTTATAGATAGGTCACCCAGAGGATTCTTTACAGGAAAAGAATGAGATTTACTTTTCAGGCTTCCCCAACAACACAGTGACCTCAGAACCCTTATCTAATGTCACATGGTCAGGTAGAGGCCTCAATTCACATATTCCTATGCTCGCTATCAGTGACAAGGCTGGACCCATACAGCATATTTTATGGAAGTTAGCGCTGCCTTTTCATGCTGGATAGCTGCAGACTGGGCATCTACAGCCAGTAAATAGAGGGAAAGTCTGAACAGTGTTACAAACCACAGGTATATAAGAATCAGCATAGGTGTTTATGATCCTCATGTACTGTTGATAGGGAAGATAGACTGGTAGCAAAATACATTCTCATTACTAACTACTAACTGTTTTCTAACCATTTATATCACATCTGAACTTCTTTCTAATAATAATCACGAGCAGGATGCCTGGAATTTGGGATCTTTCTAATAATAATCACAAGCAGGATGCCAGTCAATCTCATGGAGCCTTGGTATCATCCAGCTCTTGGTGGATGATACCCTCTTGGTATAGACTTTAATTAAAAGTTTTAGCAATCAGACCAAGAGGATGCTTGCATTGATTATTGTAGGAATTACTTCCTTAGTACTTGTGTTAGCCAGGACAATTGGCATGCTTCATGGCATTATACCATTCAGTACAAACTACACATTTTGAAGACAATTGGACAAGGGCTGCAGATGAGAGCTAGAAATTCAACAATAAATTGATATAAAGTGGCAAACCCAAGTGAGATTTCTAGAAACTTCTGTCCTATGGATGGGAGCTCGGACTGAAAGTTTACATTTCCAACAGGGTCTAAAGTGTCACTACAATATGACTCATTTTTGAACCACCCCATTGCCATATAACAAAAGCCTACATCCTTGGGAAATGATCAAAAAACATACAAGCAATCCATCAGGATGTTACTGTGGGCATAGATGCTCTTCAGAAACTAGTGCTGTCTGTGTCCCAACAGACAGCTACTTCTGATACCAGATTAAAGACTGAGATAGGTTTGTTGATGCTTTAGAACAACTTAATCTATTTGTATATCTCAAGGCTCACTTTTCGTTTTATATCAGAAATAGTATGCTCATTCCATTCTTTATAGTTTTTTCATTAAGGATTTCATTAAGGATTTACAACCCAGAAAAGACTAGAGGTCATAGAACCCCGACTAGCCCTGCTGGGGCTTCAACAAGACAAGGGAGAGAGAGATGCAGGAGACAATTTGGGCAGCTCCCCTGGAATGCAGGACAACTGCTTCAACATTAGTTAGACTGAGTCTTGTTTCCATGTGCTGATGTGTGCAGAGCTGGTTATGCTGTTTCCTCCTCCCTCTAATTGGTGCTAAGCAATGCAAACAAAGTTAACTGAGGTAGTAATATGTAATCTTTAAGGCCATCTGGCAGTTTCCTGTTTCCTAGTATTTTGTTCCCTGTTAAACAGTTAAACGCAGTGGGATGGCGGAGCCAGCCAGCTCGAGGAATGCCAACCAGGTATGAGCCTCAAAATAAGAGGCCATGACTTCCCAGGGTACAAAAGTTTACATATCAGAAACTGAAGCAACAGTCTCCTAGAACCATTCAAAGGCTACCAAGATTGAGTTATGCAGACTGGTTCTTCCACGTATCAATCTCTTTGCATTTTGCAAAGATGCTTTTCTCCCCACCTGGCCAGCCAGCTCAAGTTACTCATGTAATTCCCGCCGTCCTCACTGTCACCCATCTTTGAACCACTCCCTTCTTCATGAGATAATAAATTCTGGGAGATGTCTTGGATCAAGGCCTTTGCCCGCTTATCCTCACTTGGATCGGACTTCGGACCCTTTGGCTGCCCATAACTTTGAATATGTCGTGGTGTCCTTCCTCTTGTGGTAGACTGGAATTAACCTGCTGGGATTCCAATGTTTCTTTTTTTTTTTTTTTTTTTTTTTTTTTTTGTCTTTTTCCTTTTTATTGGTACCGGGGATTGAACTCACGACTCCCTGCTTGCAAGGCAGGTGCTTATGCCGCTGAGCTAAATCCCCAGCCCCGGATTCCAATGTTTCAATGGGATCACAACTATAACTTTCTAGATTGTGAGGAAGACTGGAAATAGGATTACAATATTTGGATTACAATATTTCTCCAACAAATTCTGTCTCTTTCCTAATTGAACAACATTGAAAAGTTCCTCTGCAAGAAATAACCTGAACTAGGAATTAGAGGAAAATTGAGATCAAAATGGAACAGCTGAGCAGGAGGTTAAGTCATCATGGCTTTTAAAAATATATATACTTTACTACATTTTGCTTTGTTTTTCAGCCTAAAGTCTAGAAAAAGGTGAGTCAAGACTAGATACTACAATATATGAGGCTTAACCAGGCCTGTCTGGGGGGGGAATGTTGATTTGGGGTATCTTACATTTTATGCAATTTATTAAGTTAATGTGATGGCTTGCAATCAAGATCCAATAACTAATAAAATCTGAAGAAACAGTCAACAAAACAAAAAGTTCCTTGTAAGATCCAACAGGAAGGGGCTGGAGATTTAGCTCAGCAGCGTAAGCACCTGCCTTGCAAGCAGGTGATCATGAGTTCGATCCCTGGTACCGATTAAAAAATAAGATTTAAAAAAAATACAGGAAGAATATTAAAAAGAATAGAGATCATTGGAATTACTAAACATCGAAGCCAGAAATTTGTACATTAGATAAACTTGGGATAAGTCCTGTCTTTGGGGCATGTTTATATCTTGAGACATGAATCCAATCTTGTTTCTTTTCAACCTATTTCAAGAGAATGTTGTAAACTTCACAAGAGTTTGATTTCAGAGCTTCAGAAAGGTGTCTACCCTGTTCATTACCACTCTGTTCATTCTCGGCTGTAGTTCTGTTAAGTCTTTTATGAAAGTCCTCATACAGATATTTCATTCAGCTCCTTCTGGGTGCAGTGCTGGAAGACAGTGGTAAGGACAGAGAAGGACAGTGAGCAACCGCATAATTAGCTGTAAGCAGTAAAAAACGTGGCAGGTACCGCGGTACCTCGGGTCACAAACTCGATTGTTTCGATGATTCTGTCCACAAACCGAGTTGGAGGAGAACTGACTCTAATTCAACGGTTAAGTTTAATGTTGACCTTATGGGCAAATTTGATTTGGTTCTCCTCTGCTTCAGAGGAGATTCATGACCAGAATCATGGAGAGAATTGAGTCCATGAACCGAGGTACCACTACATAAAGTACTGTGGGAATCAGCAGCGCATTCCGAGGTAGCAGCTCCCACATGTGACCTCCCATCAGTCTCACTGAGTCATGGTCTGCACAAATGTCCTGATGCCTGTTTTACATAGTTTGGAAAGAGTCTCTGTGGGACTGTTTTCTTCTAATGTTACTAATTGATAGAAGTGGAAAGAAGTATGAAATATAAATGACCTTTATTTTAAGAATGCGGGGAGAGACCCCCTGACCCTCTGGGGTCTTGGCATTGTCCCCGGGGTCTGGCATTCTCTCTGGCAGACATGTGGAGTGGGGCATACATGTAGCTTAGGTTTGGGGTGGTGCCTGAGGGGCATTAGGGATGCACAGGTAGCCCATTGGAATTCATTTCCAGCCACAGGTAAATTCCTAGGGGCGGGGAAGGTGGAGCCCCTTGGTTGTAGCTTTTCACCAGCTACAGTGTCCCATCTGGGCCAAAATCCTTCACCTGTTACCTTGAACTAAACCATCATGGGCCAAGCCCACTGACTTCTGATGGAAGAGGGGGCTGAAGTGCTAGCAAAACCTTCAGCCTGAGGAGCCCTGCCCTACGCCGAGCTTTGTTAGGAGCTGCATGGAGGAGGGAGCCAGAACAGAACACAGAGCCTAACAGACTCTGCTGTGGTGCTGCGTGGCGTTCCAAGCTGCTGATGTGAGGGCACTCGTGCTTTGGAAACCGGATAAGCTAGAGATGCTGCTGCTATTGTATCCTGAAACTTGAGCCCGCGTCTTTTTATCTGCAGGATTCTTATCCAGATGGAAAGCCCAGAAGAGACCGCAGGGAACAGTGACTGTAGAGGAGCAGCAGACTGAACCGAGGGCTGGCAAAGGTCCTTGGAAAACACACAGAAAGAACATTTTAAAAACTAGAGGTCACTGGAATTGCTAAATACTGAAGCCAGAAGTTTGTACATTAGATAAAACTGGGGTAGATCCTTGAAAGAAGATAAGGAAGTCAAGAACTAGAAAAGTCCCCTTTGAAGGGAAGGTAACAAATGTAACAAGATGCCGGGGTGGCGGTGCAGGCCTGTAATCCCAGCCCTCGAGAGGCTGAGGCAGGAGACCACTGCAGGCCTGGGCTACAAAGTGAGCTCGAGGCCAGTCTGAACCACATAGAGAGACCCTATCCCAAAAAGACAGAAAGAAATATGTATGTATATATATGAGAAATCAAGCAGAATGGAAAAGAAGCAACCCAAATATTGATTTGGAAAAATGTTGTTAGGAACTTGTGAGTTACAATAAATCTATTGAAATAAATATTTAAGGGACTCTTATGTCACATAACGTGCTGGGTCCTGGAAAATCTGTATCAGTGTCCAGGGAGCAGCACTAGACCTAGGATGTGGCCAGAGAATCTGACAGCAAGTAACATGCTTAGGAAACTATTCTTCAGCCTAAAGTCTAGAAAAAGGTGAGTCAGGAGCCAGATATGTGAGGTTTGTCCAGTCCGGCCCAGGAAAGGGATGTTGATTCTGGGTCTCTTACATTTTTATGCAAATGAATAAAATGGTGTTGGGCTTGCCATTTAGATCTGGTGACTCAGAAAAGCAGAAAAAGGAGTCAATAAAGCAAAACACAAAGCTTCAAAGGAAGATGGAGAAATGAGATTGTATTGAAGACAAAGTCAGGGGAGCTGGATCGATAATGTCCTGCTATGCCTTTTAAATACAAGGAATATGAACAAAAAACCTGTAACACAAAGTCAAAAAAGATGGCGCTGGGAATTTAGCTCAGTGGCCTAAGCGCCTGCCTGGCAAGTGTGAGGTCCTGAGTTCCATCCCCGGTTCCACCAAAAAAAAAAAAAAAAATAGAATACAAATGGAAAATTTGGATGTTCCCAGAAAGAAAGGGAAAAACTAAACTTAAACTAAGCAGTTTCTTATGCCTGTTTACTGTGCATTAATCCTACATGGCTGGCAGAAACAGGGAACACAGATCAGATGGAGGGAATCCTTGTGATGTAAGAGCAAAGGCTAAAAGCATTTCTTGACTGTACCATCAGCAAAGGTAAGGCCTTTTCATACATGGGCATTTCTCCATTTAATAAATTTGTTTAGGGTAGAAAAATAACCAGATCTGAGTTTCCTAGGTCAACCACACTGTACACATCATGGTGGCACTGAAGAGATACCGTGCAGTGACAGGAGGATGTGCGCTGACCAAAAGAGACGTGGCCTGCAGAATGTCACAGTGAGAGGAGCAAAGGCCAGGGGTCTACAGACAGGTAAGAAAATCGTATCCCTGATTTTAATAAGACATGGAATTGAGGGAAAACATTAAGAAGGACATGAAGCAACTCTCAAGCAGGACACGCCACCTGTCTAGACTTCAGTTACACATCTATAAAATAAAGATGATTTGACAGTCCCTGAGGCCAAACGCAGCTTAAAATTTCATTATCAAATGATGCTGTTTAATAAGCATAATGCAGAAGAATTAAGGGCAAATAGGCTTATCTATTGAAATGCTTTATCTAATAAACTACACGGAGGTCAGTAAAACTCCTGCTCCAAAGTAGCATTTGAATTAAAAAAAAAAAAAAAATGGAGCAGCACGGAGCTCTGTCTGGGGGATTCTGAGAAGAAAGCCACAGCGCAAAGGAAGGTTAGTGATGGTGTGGAGAGAAAGAAGGGGAACTGCATCATTTGAAACCTTACATTAAAAAGATAAATACTGGGGCTGGGGATGTAGCTCAGCGGCATAAGCGCCTGCCTTGCAAAGCAGGCAGTCGTGAGTTCGATCCCTGGTACCGATAAAAAGGAAAAAGACAAAAAATAAATAAATAAATAAAGATAAATCCTGCGTGTGCAGTGTTTTACAGCTTCATTTGTTTTAGGAGGGGAAGAAAGAATACAGTTTTCTCTTATAAATTTTTTAAAAAGGAGCAGAACCAGATGGTCGCTGAGTAGCATCATTCAGTGATCATCCCTCTCACAGGTACACCAGCTCGCAGGGTCACCACCGAACTATCGTCACACGAGTGAAGGAGGATAAATGAGAGATCCCACTGCCTGATTTTATTTAATAAAAAGAAAAGACATATTGAAGGAAGAAAGAAGGAAAGAGATGCCCTCCTCAACTTCAAGCAGTTAGAGAAAGATATCACCTGTTTGGGGGGGAGAGAGAATTAAAACCAGGCTTACATTTGACACCCAGTACCAGGCTCACCACGTTCAACCTTCATGCCAGGCAGAGCTGCAGAGCAGCGTGACCCCTTCCTGCGGGTCAACACTGAACCAAACCACCGGAACTCATGATGGCTGAGCACGGGCAGCTCACCTCTGACAGCTGACCGTTTCCGCTACCCTCCTCCATACATGGGTGGCAAGTGGGAGCAAGCCAGACCGGAAGAGCAAAATAAGAGCCTGATTCGCCAATGCCAGGTGACATCACACACCAAGTATCAAGATCTGACAGGAAATCATGGCCGCAACAGTCAAAAGAAGGTGCCAAAAACTGATCAGATAATAACTAGTAGGAGTGAACTCTTAGATGAAAACTTTAAAACTGTTCTGTGCAAACTGAATCAAATTCAACGATTAGGGTCAATTAGGAAAAATTTGATTCAGCTCTTGTCCAATTCAGTTTGCAACCGGAATGTCAGAAGAATTAAGTTCGTGATCAGAGAGATCACTATAGTGAGTTTCTCTGTAGGCCAACGACCATATTGTTTTTGTGACATTACCAATACTAGCACATATTCTCATAGAATTCAGCATTGAGCCAATTACATTGCACCCTCTCCCAGATTTGAGGTGGATGGGTCCTGGGGTTGTGGTAAATGACTTATAGCTAGCCAGGCCTAAAGTCCATCACCAAAAACCAATGAATTAAAGAGGTCTCTATACTAGCAGCCAAGTTTTTACACTATAAGCATCCATAAACCTCTGCACAAAACAAACAAACAAGCAAACAACAGTAAGAACATGAGAAGGCAAATCAATAAAGTGCCTCCCAAACTCCCAATTCTTCCAAAGCCAGTCCAGAGACTTCACAGGGAACAATGGCATAAAACCACACACCTGAATTGCTTAAAAGGATAACAGAGGAGGTTAGAAAACAGATCAAAGTTGTTCTCAGAAGGATCACAGAAAATATAATTAAGCAGATAATAAAATTAATAACCAAATGATAACCAAAGTGATGCAGAGTGTCAGGAAACACCTAAGAAACAGCTACATGCACAAAACAAAATGACACAAAGCACTAATGAACAGTTTAGCAAAGAATTAAGAGTCCATTAAGTCCATTAAGAGTCCATAGGAAGTTTTCAATCAGAATTTAGGGGATTAAAAATCATATTGAAAGTATGGGTAGTGGAGGTGTCCAGTGTGAGGACAGAATTTCAGAACTAGAGGACAATGATGCCCTCAAAGAGTGACTGCTAATGACACCTCGAAAGCAGCATGAGAACATAAAAACTGGATCCAACACCTGCTAGAGGATGAAAAGAAGACTCACCTAAATGTAATCGTAGTAAGTGAAAAATCAGAAGGTGATACAAATGCATTAAAAAATATGTTTATAGAATTAATGGAATATGTTTCCAATGTCTATAGACATTCCAAGTCTATAGAATATGTTTATAGAATTAAGAAAACTTTTCAAACATAGGAGAAGAAATAAACATACAGACAATTTAGACATAGAGTCTCAAATGAACCTCTCCACATAACATTATATCCATGGTATCAGAAGTCTCATAGGGGCAAAAATCTTAAAAACTATTAGAAAAAGGCAATGAACCATATGTAAATGTAAACCCACTAGAACTAGGGGAGACTTCTCAACAGAAACCTTAAATGCCAAGACGTCGTACAGTGAAATATTTCAAGTCAGATAGCACAATAACTTTAAATCCCGATTCATGTATCATGAAAAACTGTCCTTCAAAACCGAAAGAGAAATAAACTCTTTCCATACAAAGGAACACCTCAAGAAATTCATGGCCACTAACCAGCAATACAAAAAATTCTCAAGGGTATTCTAGAAAGAGACAAAGAAGCCAACAATACCAAGAAGTCAAAAAGAACAAATACAAATTGCAGGATGAACACCAAAGCAAAAAGAAATGAAAAAGGAAATTAGCAACAAGAAAACAGTGCAATGACAGAAATAAGTCACTATCTTTTAGTAACAGCTCTCAACAGGAATGGTCTCAATCCTTCAAACTAAAGATACACATTAGCAGAACCTACCAATACGCAGTGTATAAACCTACCAATTGGCAGTATATAAGGAACATATTTAATTCAAAAAGGAATTCATGGATTAAATATTGAAGGATGTAAAACAATATTCTATGCAATAGGATCTTGGAAAAAAAGAAGTAGTTCTCATGATTTCAGAGAACGTGGATTGCAAACCAAAACTGATCAAAAGATACAAAGAACTTCACTACATACTAAAAGAAAAATCAACAGGAAGAGAGAGTAATTATAAACGTATACACATCAAATACCAGCACACCCACCTTCATAAAACAAACACTTAATAGATGAAAAATCAAATAAAACCAATATAATTACAGCAAGAGAACTCACTACCCCACTGTCACAAATAGCTCAACCAGACAAAATGTCAATAAATATTACAGTTGAACCAATCCTTCAAACACCTAGATTTAAGAGGTATCTACACAATATTCCATCTAACAATGAAATACGCATTCTTCTTAGTAGCACATGAGACATTCTTCCAATTAGAACACATACTAGCCCCAAGTAAATTCGGAATGAGCAAAATTCTCCAATGCGTAGTACCAGATCATTCTGCAACAAAGCTGGAAACCAATGGCAAAAGAAAAATTACACAAAACACAGAAATTCAACGATACCTTCTTGAATAATTAATGGATCATTGATGAATTTAAAGAAAAAATTAGACAGCTGTACAATCGAACAATAATGCCCTATATCATACCAGAATCAATGGGACACAATAAAAATAGTCCTAAGAGGGACACGTATTGCTACGTATGCCCACCTGAGAAAAACACAGCAAACTCAAATAACCCAATAACGTACTTTGGTGTCCTATAAAAGTAAGAATAACCCAAATCCAAAGCTAGTACCGGAAAGGAAATTTAAAAAATAGAGCAGAAATTACTGGAACTGAGATGAAAATAATATAAATGAATCATAGAGTTAGTTCTTTGAAAGAATAAACAAAATAGCTAAACACAAAAGGAAAGAAAAGCTCCATATCTATGCAATTAGAAATGGAAAAGATAACCCACAACAGATCCTGCTGAAATACACATCATTGCTGGAAAACACTTTGAGAAACTGTATTCTAACAAAATAGAAAATTCAGATGAAATATAGATTTCTAGACACATATGAACTAGCAATGCTAAACCAAGAAGATACAAAATCCTCAGTGATCCAAAGTCAGTCAACGAAATTGAAGAAGTAATTAAAAAAAAAAAACTATCAGCTAAGAAAAGCCCAGGTCCTGATGGATTCACTGCTGAATTTTATAAGAACTTTAGAAAGCAGCTAACACTATTACTCTTCACATTCTTTAATGAAATTGAAAGGGAAGTGGTACTCCCAAAATCATTCCTGGAAGCAAGCATTACCCTGATTATAAAATCAGAAAAGGATCTAAGCAAGAAAGAAAAGTACAAGCCAAACTCTTTAATGCACACACTGCAAAATTCCTCAATGAGATATTGGCAAACAAAATGCATCAATTGATCAAAAAGATCACACATCATGACCCAGTATAGTAGGATTCATTTCAGGGATGCAAGGATGGTTCGACATACACAAATGTAATGCACAGCATAAACTGTACGAAAGTCAAAAATCACATGATCATCTTAAGAGACACAAAAAAGTCTTTGACCAAATCCAATATCCATTCATGATAAAAATTCTAAAGAAGTTAGAGATGGAAAGTTTAGGTCTCAATCTAATAAAAGCGACCTATGAAAAACCAACAGCTAACATCATATTAAATAGAAAAAGGCTGAAATGTTTCTCTTCAAAATAAAAAAACAAGATCAACACCAAAGTTAAAAGGGAAAAGGTTTATTTAGCTCATAGTGTGTAGAGGCTTCAGTCCATAATCAGCTGGCTCTAAGGCAGGGTGGTGGGGCAGACGGGCATTGCAGAGGAGAAGCAGTGCGTGGTGGACAGGACATGTCAAAGCAAGCAAGACAGGAGCAAGCCAAGCCTTTCTGTCCCTTGTATTTTATCCCGGCTACCAGGATAAGCGCAGCGCCAAACCAGTCAGTGGACTGCTTTAGTAATCACCCACCTGTATCCTAACACTGCACCATGAATAGTCACACACGCTAGATTCGGCCACTAACATAACTCAGACAGTGCTCAGCGTACTGAATCCAGTCAAGGTTGGAAAAGACATAAAAAGAGCTGCCAACCTATTTCTCCTCTTTATGTGTCTTTATTAGAAATATAAAAATACTGAAGAAGCACAGTTTGGATCGAGGGAACTCATGGAGTGTCATGGCGAAGGTAGTAATTCTGGAAAAATCTACGGGAGTTGAGAGCATGCTAAAGTCAAAGGAGCTGATAGATCGGAACTGCCAATCCAACAATCTGTTTCAACTTTTTAATAAGTCTTATTGGAGAGGAAACAAACATGGGAGCATGATGTCCAGGCGCTTCACAGTAGCTCGTATTTCCATTATCATTTAGCCAGCTCAGCTGGACACGTGTTCTTTGCATTCTCGGGGCAATCAAACCTTTCTCGGAGACATTTGAATAAATACTCTAAAAAGTTGACGTCAACAACCAGCATCAAATGTGGACCAGTAAGACACTCTGACAAAATAGTAAAATATTTAAATAATAATTTTGTAAATTTAGAGGGACCAAACTGTCAGATATAAAGAAGCAGGTTGAGATACAACAGCAGATTTAATTTTTAGTGACTTTTTAGGTCTTGACTAATATGAATATCAGTACAAGTCTACAAAAGATTTTAGATAAAGCCCTTACAAGTCTCTCACATTTTCATCCAAGCTATGGAGACAGAAGGAACGCGATCCATGTGTGAAAAAGATAGCCATAATGCTATGGCCAAACGGCCTACATATTTGAATGTTCTGATGCTCGATTCTTGAGACTAGGCGCCAGTTTCACAGGAATCAGAATCATCCTTCTGATGTTTCATCCTCTTCCGGCCACCTTTGCCAAAGATGATGGAGGAAGACATGGCATCAGTTTTCCTGCTACACTCGATCCCAGGCCGCTACACTGGATTTGCTGTCATGATGGAAGGCAGTGCCACACCAAGCAGTGGCCTAAATGTTTAATGACGCAGGAAAGTCATTCTTCAGTTGCAGTGTGGACCCACAAGACACGCTGAAAAGATCACCTCCGTTTGCTTGAAACTGGAAATAGGTTGCTGAATATTTAATGCGTGCCGTGGTATTCAGCACTGTGAGGGGCCGAGCGAGGGTCAGGCTGTGCCTGCCTGCTGTTCCCGTGAAGGCAGTTTCCCCCAGTTTATTAAAGCTGGGAGGCATCAAGGTTGAACCAAGCCAGCCCTCAGCAGCACCCTTCGTACCACTGCATGGGTGCATGATTAAATGGGTGGCCATGTGCTGGTCTTGGCGACGCATTATTAAGAATTAGGAGCAATCTTTCAGGAAAAATGAGGCTAGCTCTAGCTTTTATTGCTGTTCACGAAAGGGTTAGGAAACAAAGCAATCAATAACCCTTACTGTGATTATGCTGGAAAAGAGACAACATCCAGCTGATTGCATTACTTATTTGTGGTGTTAAATAACCCCCATAAAATGAATAACCCTAGTCTATGAGAGGAATACTTTGTGAAAAATACCGCCATAAATCAAATTTAATCTTCACCTGATTTAGAACCTGTTGGAATAACACAGGTGAGAATTGATAGTGGCCAGATAAGGGTGGCAGAAATAGAATCCAGAAGCATTTGCTGATAAAAACCATAAATACCTCAAGAATGACGTTAAATTTTTTAGCCATGAATTATCCTTGATCTTGCACTTCACAGGCTAGCGCTTGTGCTGCTGAGCTAAATCCTCAGTTCATGCTATTCTTTTAGAGAGCGTTAAATCTGAGATAGACAACTAAACCTAGACCTTGTCCATTAGACAGTGAATATACTGTCATTCTGGCTGGAAATATTCGGGATACATCATTGCAGAAAAGGACTTTAATTAGGTAAAATCACCTGCGGAATGTAGATGGGAGGGTTCTGAAGGCTTAGCTCTGAGGCACTCCAACACTTACAAAGCAGCCCCAAGAGAGACCCAGAAGGAGCTCTGGTGTGTAGGAAGATCTAAGAGGGAAAGCTACAGTCACGGTCAAGTGAATAAACCATTTTAACACGAGAGTAGCCCTTCTGATGGGTGCTGCAGAATGAGAACCGGCTGCCGGGCTGGCGACACAGAAGTCCTCCATAACTTGGATAACTGTCCCTGAAGGGCAGTAGACACTGGGCCCAGAGGGAAGAGGAGGAAGTGGAGCTGGACTGCCAGATGGACTCAAAAGGGGTTTTGCTGCTTGTGCGTGTGGAATGGGAGAGATTGCCCTGTATTTGAATGCTGGTGGGAACACTCCAGAAGATGGGAAAAAATATAGCACTCAGAAAAGAGTGCACTATTCTGGAGGAAGCAGAGGAAGAAGATACAATCTGCACGCAGGTTATACAGGAGCACGGACAGTCCACCCACTGGGACAGGAGAGGCGCAGGGCGAAATACACAGGAGCAGGGCACTAGACTGCATGAGGGTGCGCGGAACTTGATTTTATAAGGTTATGTCTTTCAGAAAACAAACTATATGATGTAGAATTCTTTTGGCTGAAAAATGCAAAATATCCATCCAAAAGTGGCTTAGGTAATCAGTGTTATTATGAGAAGTTCTAAAGTAAAGAGTTCCAAACTCAGGAATGACTTCAAGGGTCCAGGCTTTCTCAGTTTCTTTGGTAATCTCTGAGGTATTGACTGGTTTTTGTTGTTGTTTGTTTTGTTTTGAGACAGGGTCTTGCTATATAGCCCAGGCTGGCCTTGACCTCATGGTGATCTTCCTGCCTCAGCTTCCCAAGTGCTAGGATTACAGGGGCCACTATTCCTGGCTGACTAATCTTTTCAACTTGCCCTTTCACGGTTGAAAAGCAGCTGGTGCAGATATGTGACACTTCAAGGACAGCATAAATGAGTGAGCATTCCTCAAAGAAAAAGAACCAATAGAATGGGAAACACATGCATATTGGTGTGACAGAAATTAGCTTACGCAATTGTGAAGGCTGAAAGCTCTGTGATCTGCCATCTACAAACCAGAGTCCCAGGAAAGCTGGTGGTATAATTCAATCTAGGTACAAAGACCAAAGAATAAGGAAAATGGATGTTGAATCCAGTCCAGAATATAAAAGCCTGAGAATTAGGAGCAGAAAAAGTAAAAGAAGATGTTTTAGCTCCAAAAATCCACCCCAAAGTGGTGTATTCTCTTGCCTTTTTATTCTCCCCAGACCCTCAGTGGTTTTGATGATGCCCATGCACATGATAAAGGGCCACAAACCCCACTGAGTGCACCCCACTGAGCGCACCGATTCAAAGGCTGCTCCTCAGACACCCTCCCAGACACACCAGGAACCATGTTTTGCTACCACTCAAGTTGACAGAAAGTTAACCCTCACAATGAAAAATAGCTGCTTTGCGCTTCACAAGTTTCTTCTCAAGAAGGAAAACTTTCCCATCCAGCAAACCTCCTCTTTAGTCCCATGAGCAAGGGTGGTAACACCCAGTCCTTACTTTCCTGAAGCTGCCCAATCAGTACCAGGTATGCAGTGATGGTGACCTTTGTGGCAAGGAAGAAAGATTGGCCTTTGGGCTGGCTGTCAATCACGCAGACCCAGAGGTGGAGATATTGATAATATTAGACAGCACAAACAGCCGTGAACTTTAAAGATAACTACTACAAATAAAAATGCAGTGAACACTTTTCATATTTTAAAGTAAAGGTAAGTTAAGGCTCAGGAGAAGTGACTTATCTATGCTTAAGCAATTATGCAGAGGAAAACTAAAACCCACAAGTATGGGTGCCAAATCAGGCACTTTCTCCCATTAAAAACAAGTAGTCTTTTATTTAGGTTTCTAGAGTTACACCATCACAGTTTCATTACTACCACAAACAGTCTATGCTGTAAACACATACATATTTCTTGATCCACCGACATAAGGCACTTATTACATTTTTCAGGATCATCAGTAAAGTCTAAATGTTTATCCTGCTGTATCCAAATTCCATTACTTTTTATGGTTGAATAATATCTCACCATATATGGACATTCCACATTTTGATTATTCATCTGTCGATCGATGGCATTTCCTTTTTTTCATCTATTATTTTCGCTGCCAAGACTGGGAAGGTTTGTCTTCCCTTCTTTATTTTTAACGTTCAGTCTTGTCTTTTCCCTGATACACTTCCATACAGACTTCTTTATTTATCTTACTATGTACAAGTACACCTTGACTTCTCATTCTCTTCCTTTGGAACATAACTTCTTTCTCACACAGGGTTCTGAACACCTCATCTTTCAACTCCGCGTATAACCTCCAGTGGCTCCTCAGCCCACACATCTAAGAACGATCAGTGACAAACTCCCCTTCTCCACTGTCCTAACTCAGCTGGATTCATTTCACGCTCTACTCTGGTTAAACCAAATAATCAATATTCATGTATGATTATCTTCACTTGTGAAATGGTCTTTCTACCTAGTTAAACCCCTTCCTTCCTTTCCAATCATCCTACCAAATGCTCTTAAAACATTTCTTTGACTGTTCAGAAGTCCTTTCCTCTACAGCCTATAACAAGTCCTAGTTGTGGTTCACTGCACGACGCTCTTAGGCATGGTAAGAGGATCTGCCTGTGTGGAAATCTGATCAGTTGTGCAATAAGCACTTGGATTAAAGGTGTAGTGATCATGTTTTTGTCTTATGTTTTAATATCTTTGAGTCTTGCTGGCTGGAAGAGAGACTCTCATATCTGATAATTCCTAGGGATAATAAACAGTTTATCTAAATAGTCCTTTCATATACCAATCAGTCCTACATCAATACCCCCATCCATACTCCCTATGAGATTGTCACACAACAAGCTGGTGTTTTCCTTGAGATCAAAGGCCAGGTACCAGACAATGAGAGACCATGCCCAGACTTCCCACATTGTTCTAACTAGCTAATCTTAAGCAATTCCCCATGCTCTACTTTTATCTTTTCTGTTATACTTTTCTTTTACTTTTTCTGCTTCTTGACCAGACTTGGTGGTGCTTCTTTACATGGCTATGTAGCGTAGGATGCTTCCTTTCTCTTGGGAACTTCAAATTACATTTCTTTCTTTCAGTGGCATTAGCCTACTTTGTTATTCAGTCACCTCCACAGATTACAAATCCTGCAGATACAGTTGAGACAAATGACCAGTGAAATCTCAGTGATGTTTATATATTCTTATAGGGAGTCAGAATAGTGCCAGGATTCCTCAATTCACATGTCTTAACCCTCATAGAATCCAAGACCACGCTGCACAAAATGAGTTTACATGATGTGATCTCTCAGAAGTCCTGCTTAAAAGGTGGGTCTTTGGCTGGTGTCAGAGAATTTAGATTTGGAGAAGATTTTTACCACTAATTGATTCACTTTATTGACAAGTGTCTCATACAGTCTAAACTATTTTTATGAGAACATGCCTTCATAATGGGAGTTAGAAATTTGGGCAGGTGACAGACAGAACTGCCTGTGTGATAGACCTCTACTAAAAAATTCTGGACACTGTAATTTTTGCAACATTACACGTGTTGTTACAATTCATTGCTGGAGGAGTTAAGAATATGTTGTATGACTCCACAAAGAGGCCTTGGAAGCTTGTGACTGGTCTTGAACTTTGTCCCAGGCATTTTTTCTCTTATAGATTGTCCTTGGTATCTTTTCACTACAATAAATCATAGCCAAGAGCACATCTCTGTCTGAGCCCTGTGAATCATGAATGTCATTCGCCCAATTCAGATGCTATAATTTCTCCTCACTTTCCTATTCAAAACAATTCTGGTCCACATCCATCATCACCAAGGCTGACGTACACTTGTCATTTTCAAGGTTCTTTTCCCTCAGAATTAGCAGCCCACAAGAAGCTTTCGGTTTCTGGATGCTACTATTACTGCTTCTGTTCCTCGAACACGCTCCAGTGGGGTCCCTCTAACTGTCCACAAGTATTGATGTACAGACACCCTACGCTACCCTATGTCACGCCATACGGATATATCTCAATAGCTCCAGGAAACTTTCCTGGGAATTCAATCCTAGCCTGTTTCCTTCTGGTCGTATATAACCTCCCTTCCCTTTCAGACAATCAGTGTACATCCCCATTCCTAAATATTAGACCTCCTCTTCAGTAACTGCTAATTGCTTTCAGGGACGAAAGCGTAGAGAGCTAATACGCAACGTACGGGTGAGGATATAAAGATTAAGAATGAATGTGTGTGTGTGTGTGTGTGTGTGTGTGTGTGTGTGTAGGACATAGAGATAAAAATGGTTGGGATTTAGTCCTTTATTTAAATATTCTGCAACCCTGTAAATAAAACAAAACAGTACTCAACAGGCTATTATTCTGTAAAAATAGTAAGCTTTTTAAAAGTTTAAATAACATTTTGACCAGAGCCATCTATTTCATACTCCCAGCAAGCAGCTTCTCTTCCTTATCTTTCCTTGGCCATTAACAGAGGACACACCATGACTCAGTCTCCTCCCAAACATAATCTCCGCAAGGCATCTCCAGTCTACTGTTTGTTTAGAACTCCACAGACACAACTTCCAACAATGATTTATGACTGAAAAAAAAGGAGACTTCTAACTGAAACAACTGTTGACAGTAGAGACATTAAGATTAATTTGGGAAGACTAACAACTGCAGGTTAAAAAAAAAAGAAAGAGAAACGACCATCTGACTCACAGGTATTTGAATCAGGCATCCTAGTTTCTGTTAATAATATGAGCAAAAAGATTTGCATTCCTCTGTGTCAGTTCTGAAAGGTGGTACCCTGTCACCTCACACACAGTATCAAACCCATGAATCCATGCCCTGAGGTCCTGTAGGACCATTAGATAATACTGTCATTTGATCCTCTAAGTTTGTGACAGGTGAACCTTGTACAGAGTGAGTACCACTGTAAGCCAAAACCCAGTTATTTATTGGACATTGCAATTAAATCTGAATATTGAGGTTTTAGGTTAAAAGATACAACTCTTGCATTAACATCTTTGGTCTAAAAACACAACCTAGGGGCCAGGGATTTAGCTCAATGGTGTAAGAGCCTGCCTGGCAAGTGCGAGGTTGTGAGTTGTGAGTTCAATCTCCAGTAGCAAAAATACAAAAATAAAAAATAAATAAAGCACAACCCGTGTGCCATAGGTGTGCCAGCACTGCTCTAGGCCCAAAGTAGATTCACTTGTGCCAAAGTTTCCTCTATAAGCAATACTGTTCAACTAAATTTTCTAGAATTGTATTAAGCATATGGCAGCATTCTCCAATCAGATGAACCAGAGCTTAATTACTAAATGGCAGATTATAGAGCAACAAAAGTACAGGTTGAGTCTGGTGTATCTCTCAGGGCCAGAAAGAAGGAAGAACTCAAAAACTAGGTAAAACTTTAAGAACGAGGCATCTCAGAGGCACACACAGAAGCCTGAAAGAGCCCCCAGTGAATAAATCTGCAACAGTTTGACAATAACATAATATTGGGTAATTACCAAGTGTAACATGAATATTATGGGTCTACATTGATGTCAATAAATGAAGAAATAAATTTAGGAGAAGAGACAAATCCTCCTAACAAGAGCTCCCAATAACCTGTGTGGAGCTCCCTCCTCGCTGGTGTGACTTACTAGTTTGTTTTCAAAGGACAGACTGTGGCAAGGGGAGGGGACTGTCAGCAACTGTACACTGGAGAAACCCAGCACATACTACCCCAGCCAGGTGGTCAAGGTTGACGCCACCAGCAATGCCTCTATATTATCTCCACCCCTGATTGTATGCATTATCTACACCAAAAGCTGAGGAGGAACCATCAAAATACCTAGTAGTCTTTCAGATTGTCAAGGTCGTGAAGAACAGGAAAGGCTAAGAAACTGCCAGAGTGCAGCGGAGAGTAAAGACGTATTACAGCCACGAGCAACGTGGTGCACAGCAGGACCTTGGAACGAAGCTCAGTATGGACAGTCCAGCGGAACTGAAATAAAGCCTGCAGTTAATAGAACCCCAGGGTTAACCTCTTAGTTTAGACAAATATATGACACTCTGTACGACACTAAATCTGGGAGAAGCTGATGAAGAGGATAGAGAAACACTCTATGCGATATGTGCAATTTTCTACACATCTAAAATGAACCCCAAATAGAAGCACTGCAGTTACAGCCACACAGTGTTCCCTAATCTGTGTCCTTCCCATTCATGGATTCTCTTTCTGTGGTCTTCAGCTGTTGGCAGTCAGGCGGGGTCTCAAAAGCTCTGGAGCATAACACACTTTTGTCATAAAGTCTCATAAATGGGTGTGTCAACCCCCTGTTTATTCCTTAGAATATTCCTATTGATGTCTAATTGTAAGAGTATTATATGAATGAGTGCTTAACAGAAAAAGATCCCCAAAATAAAGTACTGAATTTTTAACATTTATTATTTATTAAAAAGCATCAAAATTTTCAGTATTGAATGGCTTTTGCTATACAAAGTCTAAAACAGAACAACAGAAACAAATTCCTACATGAACTAAATGAACAGACCCATAGAACTCTACAAAACAGTATCGCAGTTATTGTAAGTAAGACAGTCTGCACACAGGCAACGGCGTGGTCCACACACACGCATCACATATACTGACAGCACGTATGTTTTGCTTTCCTGGCCTTTTTGTAGGACATACTTGACATCTCGCTGGTCTTGTTTTTTTTTGGGGGGGGGTATTATTATATCATGCAATGTGTACTTAACATGAATATAAAATAGCAATAAAGTATTACATTATTTTTTTATTCTTTTTTTTTTTTTTTTTGTCTTTTTCATTTTTATCGGTACCGGGATCGAACTCACGACTGCCTGCTTGCAAGGCAGGCACTTATGCCGCTGAGCTAAATCCCCAGCCCCTAAGGGTTACATTTTTTAATATGTATTGGGCATTTAGACTAGACATCAACATTTTCACATCAGCTGTGTACTTGCTTACAAAACCTAGGAGATAATATCAGAAATAAAAACCAATGTGAACTACGATGTAAACACAAACAAAAGTCTGCCAGAGAAACAATCTTCGCTTCAATGGTCACACGCAAGGCAGTCTTCACACATGACAGTCACACGTTTCATGCACATATTTCACTTTCTCCGACAGCACATGTTTTCCTATCGTTCTTTGTAGGGCACAGTTGACATATTTTGGTTTTCTTTTTTTTTTAATTTTTTAAAAATTTTTTTATTTAAGGAGAAAAAGAAAAAAACAGAAAAAGGGTACAAGTAATACAAAATTTAAAAAATAAACAGTAAGAAATCACTAGTTAATAGATTACATATTCTCATCTTAAAAATAGTTGTTCAAGTTACAAAATTGAAGCATATAAAGTGGGCCTTCAAACAGTGAAGAGTGCAAACAGTTCTGTTCAATGATCCAGAAAAACTCAGTAATATGGTCATCTATCTTACACACTCAAACATACATGCAGTTATAACCTTTACAGCACTTTCTTTTCTTTTCTTTTGTACAATGATAATTACACATTTTGGGTTTTATTACTCCCACAGTTCTTATTACTTTTTTTGAAGAGAGTAAAACCAAATGCAACATATCAGAACAGAATCAGTCAAATCAAAAGGATGGACATAGTAGATAATGTAAAAACAAAATACAAGGTGATCAATAATGGTTACCATACTGCCTCTTGCTATTTTAAGAATTGCCAGATATAATAAAATTGAACAAAACAGTAAAGAATAAAACCAAAGCATTGGAGACATTACAGGATTTTAAAAGAAGATAATAGTCAACCAGAATGGGCGTCATAATGAATCTTAGTGTGTTCACAGTTGTTGCTTATACTTTCGAACTTGGTACTATCAAGCAAAGAGAATAGGGGAAAATCAGTCAAAACAAGAGGAAATCAAAGTAGGTTACTGATAGATCTGATAGAACTTTCGCTCATGAGCTCATCTGAGACCTTTTGCTCTTCATAATCCATTTTGTCCTTGTTGGTCGGGGTTATTTCCTCACTTTCTAAAACTACACCTTCATCTTGCATATTTGGTCCTTGTCTGGTTACTTTCAACTTCCTTTTCGTCATTTTGTTCTTGGTGAATTCTTGATACTGGTAGGCTCTGTCATTGTCCATGTCCTGATCCCTGCAGCCCTCGGGTGGCTGGGTCATTGTCCGTTTGTTAGAGATGTCCTGTGGGACGTCCACTGCCATGCGCTTCACCTTTCTCCTCCTGCGAAGAGTTCTGGTCCCCAGATTGTCCACAGCGAGTCAGATTCCTGCCAGAGGGGTCTCTTGCCTCCGATGTTATTATTTAGGTTTGAGGTTGGCCTGTGCTTGGCCACTAACATTTGGTTGTCAGAGTCACTGTGATCTTTTTTACTATTATTGTGATTATCTCTATAGTCCTTGCTTGGTTCTCCTAAACTAGAATCAGAGCCTTCGCTTAGGCAATACCCAGTCTCCCATGGGTGGTGGACATTGTATGACCTCCGCTTTCTCCCTCTTCTTTTCCTGGCCTGGCGTTTCAGAGGGCAGGACAGATTTCGAGCATGGTCTCCCGTTTCAGCAAACCCACCTCGGGCTTGCTCTGAGCTCTCCTCCAGGGCTGAGACCAGGTCGTGAACCAGCTCTTCCATGGTCCTACTGAAATGCCAGCTGTTCCCGGCGGCTGGAGCTCCAATCCCTTGGTGCCCAGCAGCCCCGAACATTAACGACACCCAGAAGCCTAGCCTGAGGCTCAGGCCCGAGAACAAACCCCAAGTACTACAGCCCCGGCGACTTCCAAAGAGCAGTTCAGCATTTAGATGAGCTCATGAGCGAAAGTTCTATCAGATCTATCAGTTACTATAATGTATCCTGCTATTTTTTATTTATTTTTCCCTTAATTAAAAAGATAAAAAGAAAATAGTAAATAATTTTAAAAGGGGGGGGGATTGAGATAAAAAGGGCATAACAACAGAACAGCGCAGGTCAAAATATAGCCATTTAAGTAAAACAGTGTTTCACCACAAGATATCCTGACATAAAAATAGTTACCATAGTGTCTCTTTCCTTGAAATCTTTGAGTATAACTTCGTATACTGTAGCACCAAACATATCAAGACATTATAAAACCATTCAAGAGAATGACATTATTACAGGGTATTTAGAACCAATTAACATAAAATGAACAATGGCTTCTGTATAATCTCCTTGTCTATAAAAGTTTTTACTTATATTATCATATATAATAAAATCCAATAAGATACAACCTTTTAAGACTGATGGAGACAGGAGAATACAAGTTTGATGGGACTTCAAAACAAAATGATACTAAATCAGCACTAGCTATTATGATGTCTTGTTTTCTCCAAAATAGCTGTTCCTACCTTCCGATCTTCTCTGCCTCATTTCTGTTGAGCTCTTTTTCTGTCATTTGTTGTCAGTTTGTCTTCTTCATTTTGTTTTCTGCTCCATTCATTGTGGCCTCTCTGCCACTATTTCTGGAATCTTGGTATTTTCCTTTTTTAGAATATCCTGCAGCATTCTCTGTAAAGTTGAATTGGTGGTTGCAAATTCTCCTAGTTCCTCTTTATCCTGGAAGCACCTTGTCTTTCCATCAATTTCTAAGGACAGTTGTGCAGGATATATCAATCTTGGCTGGAGGTTATTATCTTTCAAAGCTTGAATTATTTCCCCCCACGCTCTTTGTGATTTGATGGTTTGGGCTGAGAAGTCCGCTGTAATTCTGATGGGTGTTCCCTTGTAAGTGATCTGTTTCTTGTCTCTGATGGCTTTTAATATTCTGTTCTTATATTGGATTTCTGGAATTTTGATTATTATATGCCTGGGTGTAGCTCTGTTTGGGTTGTAGGTGTCTGGGGCCCTGTATGCCTCATACATCTGAGTATCTTTACCTGTTGCTAAATTAGGGAAATTCTTTTGGATTATTTCTGTGAATAGCTTTTGTAGTCCATTTGTTTGTGTTCCTACTTCTTCTTTTATGTTTTTAATTCTTAAGTTATAGATACTCTTATCATCTTCTAGCCTTTGTATTATTGCAGTTTATTTTTTTGTTATATTTAAGAAGTTTTTCATTTTATGCTCCCATATTACAATCTGCCCTCCAGTTCAGATAATCTATCCTTAGTTTCTTTCAAGCTGTTATGCCCATTTTTGATAGAGTTTTTAGTTTCCTGGTAATCTCTTTGAACCTGCTTCACGTATTCTATGTTTTCTCTCTTTTCTCCATCAAACAATTCTCCCCTTTTTTTCTATTCTTCCATTCCACCATCTGTTTTTTCTTGGGCGGTGTTTAGCATTTCTCTAACTATTCTACTTATATCTTACTTCAGGTCATTAATAACTTCATTCCTGAACTCGTCTATGAGGCTCTGGAGATCGTTCTTTATGTCTATTGGTGCCGTGTCTGATATTGCATGTTTCTCAGGATTTGGGGCCGAGGACCCTTTCTTGTTGCTCCCTCTTCCCATATTTTTTGTTCCTTTTACACAAGTGAATATAGGAGGCCCAGTTTCCTTCTTTGTCGGTTACAGTTTGTTTGAATTGTGCCGGGTAGGTGTTCCCACCCACTGCAGTATACTAGGGAGACAGAGACCTGGGCAGCCTATGCTGGGCCCACTCCCCCAGGTCAACCTACCAAAGGCTTCACTGCTAGGGTGCACCTCCAGGTGCTGGGACCTGGTTTGGGCTAGCCTACTGGGTCTTAGTCAGCAGCGTCATGCAGGCCAGGCACTCCCCACCAATCCTGCTTGAGAGGGGAATATGTGACTGAAGTCACTGCAACAACCTGTTCCAGCTAGTCTGCCCGGTCCCAGTATGTCCTTTGCTGAAGCCCCCTACTCTATGGAAGGGTCCCCGATCCACTCACTCACCACAGGTTGATGCAGGGCTCCCGGCCAGTCCCGCTCTCAACTCCATTCACTGCTTCCCACTCTCAGAGCTTTCGCGCCTCTCTCCTTGCTGTGCTGATTGGGACACAGCAGCGGCTGCAGGAAATTCAAATCGCAGCTTCCAGTGGTGCGGGGTCCAGCTTCCATGCTGAGACCTTATCTGTTCCTGTTATATCACTGGGATTGCGTTTCCAGTTGGTTTCTCCTAGTTTAGTTCATTCCTGGGTCAGCAAAGTATATCTCCCCTTGCTTAGTATTTCTCGCCCGGCACCATTCCTGGATTTTAAGTGCGGTTTCTCAGAGAGCCTCTGAAGCTGCTGCTATCTATCCACCATGTTCTCCCAGAAGTCTTTTTTTGTTTTCTTATTGTTGTCGTCATAGGTCTTTGTAATGATGCGCCTTCTTGTCCACCTGTCAGTTCACCCATGTGGGCCACAATTTTTTTTTTTGCACAGTTCCCTGAGCAGAAACATCAGTGTTTCTTCTGCTGTAAATGATCTCTTACAAATTCTAGTCCCAATCTTCTAAGAAAACTTTTCTGTAGTATTTTGCACTTGTTATTTTCTTTGTAAACCATTGAACAATTTATGCCACTTATGTTTAGGATTAAAACACAACCACTGGCCAATGCTTTGTGTTTCAAGTGACCTCATAGTTGCTGGATAGCTCATCAACAACATCTACTACACTTTGGTTTGTAGAAAGTCTTCATCTCAGGCTTCTGTTTTGTTGCTGTTATTAAATATTTCCATTATGGTACAATGTTGACATCAGCCATACCAGTTTGTTTGTCTTTACAATATATGAGGCCAATGTAAATCTTTATCATGTCCAAAGACTGTGCTATATACAATTCTCTGTGGTTTGTTTTGTTTGCTTATTTTTTGTTCTGGGGATCGTAACTCATGACCTCACACTTTCCAGGCAGTCACTGTGCCACTAAACGCTATCCTCAGCTCGTGATTCTCTGTTTTGCAGCATTTCCGTTGGAATTTCTGCTTTGTTCCTGTGCACAGTTCCTATACTGGTCAATTTGTCCTCTGTTAGCAAATGTAACATCAATGGGAAACTGGTAAAGCAATTGTCAAATGTCACCTTCCAATTAGTTCAGGAGACGGGAACAAGAAGTCTGTTCACAGCATCATTTAGTTTATTACTGTATGAATAAAGACCTGGTGGCTGAGTTCCACGATCAATTTTTAAATTGAAAGCACAAAAAGTCTTATCATCTTTTAAGGGCATACATTTTTATGCCAATTTTGACCCATCAGTTTTCTGTGTCTTTGACTTTCCTGTGGGTTACCATGAGAAATACCTTCTCTCAGTACAGCAACCCTGTGAATGCTTTCAATTCAGCTAGTGAGATGTTGCAATAAATACAGTTTTGAATATGGCTATTGGTGCATGCAGAATGTTTTACTTATATTTCAGCCTTTGTATAAATCATAGCATCTTGTAACATTTCTTTTTTTAAAGAAAATTTTTGTTTTAAAGAGAACAAAACAAAGCAAATCAGAACAGAACAATGCAAGCAACACAACACTTCACAACAAGACAACCAGACATCAACAGTAGCTACCATAATGTCTCTTTTCTTCCAAATAGTTGAGCATAGCCTCACACACATTAATATCAAACATAACAATATAGTACAAAACCATGCAAAAGAATGAAAGCATTACACGACTTCAAAACTAAGTAACAAGAAATGAACAATGATTTTATAATATCTCATTTTCCTTAAAAAATTTGTCTATACTATCACACACAATAAAATCAAATCAAACAAGATGATAGTAAACCAGCAATGGCTGCCATAATGTCTTGTTTTCTTCAACATAGCTGTTCACACCATCACACATAATAAAATCAAACAAAACAGAATAAAACCAATCAAACCAATGAACGAAAGCATTGTAAGACTTCAAAGCAATATAATACGAAACCATGATTACCATAAAATATGCAAAATAGCTGCCCCTACCATCTGACAGCATAAAATCTAACAAAACAAGACAGAACAAAGCCAAACCTAACAAAGTTGTATAAACAATGCAAAAGTTCAACATAAGACAACAAGTTGACAGTAGTTTCCACCTTTCCCTCCCAGGTTTTTCCTCTTCTTTGCTCTTGCATTAACTATTTTGCTTTTGGATTCCATTAACTCCTGTTTCTTATGCTAGAGTTCGCGCATATGAGTTCGAATTGCTTTGGTCATGGAACTGATCTCCAGTTGTGTCCATTTACCCACTGGAGCCTTGAGATCATTCTACTTTATAGCTACGTAGCTTTCCGCTGCATGAAAATACCATGTCTTTGTTATTCATTCCACAGATGATGGGCAAGTTACTCTTGCTTTTTTTTTTTTTTTTGTCTCCTGTCCATGGAACAATTGTTTTCTCTCCTTTGATTTTTCAGTCTATGAGTTTCCTTTCCAGTTAGATGTGTTTCTTATATACAGTGTATCGATGGATCTTGTTCCTTGACCCACTCTCCTTGTGTTTCTTTTTATTGCTGACCTGAGGTCATCCACATTAATGGTTACAGCCAGCATACATTGGTTTGTCTCTGCCCTGCTATCCTCCTGTTGTTAGCCTTCCACTTTTCCCCTTCATTCAATTGGCTGTCTTGTTTGGTGATCTTCTGTGGGAGACATCTCCAGTGACTCCCTTTGAATCCAAAACAATTGCTGTGACTTTGATTACTTGAAGACTCATTTCCTTATACTGATATGTGAAAGGCTAGCTAGGGTATTTCCTTCTCTCTTGAATTGGCTCTAAGCATTGCAAATAAGGCTGGCCGAGGTGTTAGTGTGCAAAGTCTAGCCATCAGACAGTCCTGTTTCCTCTCATGGTGCCCTCCACATTACAGGATTGAGCTGGTGAGATATTAGATCAAATAGCTCCAGGAATGTCAACTGGGTGGAGCATCAAGATAAGAGGCTATGACTCCCCAGGGCACAAGAGTTTGCATGTCAGAAATCAAAGTGACAGCCCCCCAAAACAATTCCACTGCTACCATAACTGGGTTATGTAAATTGATCCTTCTGCATATTTTTATCTCTGCAGATTACAGAGATGCCATTCTTGCACCTGGTCGGCCAGCTCAAGTTACTCAGTAATCTACCCCCCCAACATCCTCACTATCACTCATCCCTGAGCCACCCCTCTTTCTTCACAAGAAAATAAATGCTGGGAGAGGCCCAAGATTGAGGACTTTGTCTGCATGTCCTCACGGGGATTGGATTTAGGACCCCTTGGCTGCCCTTAACTAGGAATATGTTTTGGTGTCTTTACTCTCACTATGGGTTGGATTGGTGATGGTAGATTGGAATTAACCTGCTGGGATTCCAATAATGTCTCGATGGAATTATACATATAATTTTTTGGATTGAGAGGAAAACTAGCGAGGATTACAGTAGTTGAATGACTGAACTTGATAAAGTGGGTTCACAATAATCTTCCTCTGCTGATGTTCCTAGAAACTTGGTCATCTTTATCTCTCTCTAGAATATTTTTAGCACTCTCTATAGGGTTGATTTGGTAGTCATGAATTCCTTCAGTTGTTATTTATCATGGAAGTATCTTGTTTTTCCATCAATTTTGAAAGATAGTTTTTCTGTGTAGATCAGTCTGCATTGGAAGATGTTTTCTTTTAGGGTTTGAAACATTTCATTCCAAACTCTACTCGACTTGATGGTTTGTGTTGGCAAGTCTGCTGTGATTCTGATTGGTTTTCCTTTATAGATGATCTGTCCCTTTTCTCTAACAGCTTGTAGTGGAATTTCTGGGATCTTGATTATTATATGCCTGTGTATAGATTTACTTTGGTTATGGTTAGTTGGAATTCTATGGGCCTCACTTATCTGCATGCCAGATCCATTTCCCATGTTTGGGAAGTTTTCTTCTATTACTTCTGTGAATATCCTTTTAATTTCATTTGTGTTGACCCCTGCTTTTTCATTGATACCTATCACTCATAAATTATGCTTCTTTGCATCATCTTGCAACAACATCATCTTGCATCTGAGTTGTTATTTCCTGATTCTGTGTTATTTTTAAGAGATCTTTCCTTTCACGATCACTAGCTGCAATCCTGTCTTCAAGGTCTGAAAGTCTATCTTCAGTCTATTCCAAGCAGTTTTGCCAGTTTTCAATTGAATTTTTAATTTCCTGCATCTCTCTTTGAATCTGTTTCTTGCTTTGTAATTCCTTTCTACATTCATTCAAGGTTTTCATCATTTTCCTATGCTTTTCTTTATTGTCTGTGTCTTCTTTAGACCTGCTGAACAATTCTTTCAGTATGTTTGTGATCTCTTCTTTTACCTGAGACATTATTTATGATTTGACTGTCTTTACAATCTCATGAACTTGTTTCCTCACTTCAGTTGCTGTCCTCTCAGAGATTTCAGGTGTGTGACTTCCGCTTTCTTCCATGACTGTATCTCCCAGACTTATTCTGTGAAGGCTGGAGGTTTGAGTTGCCTGTTGCTCCTTCATTTTGACATTCTCCTGGGTTCCTTCCAACAAGCTGGTTGTGGGGTCCAAGGGACTTCCCATTTTGGCTGCCCCTAGGCAGTGTAGGGAGATGGGATAGGTACCTGTGTTCCTCTAATTCCAGATTTACGTGGAGGTAGCAGGACATGAAGTGGGTTTCTCCAGAGCTATGCAGCTACTATAGGGCCTTGCTGATGATCAGGGGTGCATGTAGGTGGGGCTGCTTCTCTCAGCCTGTGTGTCTACACTGGGACTCCCACAATAGTGGCAGCCACACAGGGGTGTGTTTGTCTGATTCTGCTAGTAGATGATGGCTGTCTGAGGGGACCAAGGGCCTCAGATGGTGGCCTATGGATGCACAGGGTTTACCTGGCTGTGTGTCCCTGAGTACCTGCAGGAAGGAGCTTTCTGGGCAGCTTCCTGAAGGTGAAGCTGGATCTGCTGGTTCTCTCCCCATACTGGCCACCTGTAGGACATGACCTTTTGGTGGTGGCACACAGCAGGCAGAGGTAGATCTGTCTTTCTCCTGCAGCCCATGCTGAAAGGCTTTCCAGTGGCAGCACCCAGCAGGCAGAGACAGACCGCCTGGTTCTCTCTGCCTGAGCTGGGCACCAACATTTCATCTCTTACAATTTTTAACACTGAATGGCAGTGCTGGCATTCTATCCAATACATTTTACCTATCAAGACTTTCACTATATTTTCAGACCTAGTTCTAACATTGGATTATTTCGTTTGGTTGTGTACCATTTTTCAACATTTCAACTAGTTAGTTATGTATTCACATTGCTGTTTTCTTCATCATCTGAACCAAGGAGGTCCTTATTCCCTGTATCTGTATCAGTTGCTTCATGCTCCACTTTACTGTCACAGGAACTTTGGCTCATGTGGCCAGTGTCAAAGGCATCATCATCATCTTCTTCATCATCATTATACACTTACATCACTCTTTTGTTATGAAAGCATGTATTTTACCATGATGGGTAGTCTTTATCATCGATGCATGAATAATTTGATTATTCACTTATGACATCCTCCCAAACTTACAAATCTGGTTTTTCACATGCCATTTTACTGAATTGGGCTACTTCTACCAGAAAAATCAAATGAAAACTTTTCAAAAAAACAAGTCCTAAAGTGGTGTGGGTGTTCTACAACCACTGTGATGCTCAGGTAAACATACACCAAACCTGTGAGACAGACCATAATGTCAGTGATAATCCTGGTTTGACACTTTTGCACATCATACAAGTGCATAAACAGAAAGATTACTTCCTGTATCCCTCAGACAAAGGTACTATTATGCTAAAATAAATATTTACAGTAGAAAGTAAAGGATATGTTTGTGAAACCTAGTGTTATGTTCTTTGGGCTTAATAAATGGAAATTCTAGAAATAAACAATTCAATTGCCCAGTGCTCTGAAAGTTACTTGAACACAAAGACTGTGATATCATGATAGTAGCTCTGATGACCAAGAGAGCTGGTAAGTAATGAACGGGCAGGTAGCACATACAATGTGGATACCCTGGATGAAGGGATGATTCAAGTCCTGGGTGGGGTGGCAGAGCAGTTCATCATGCTGCTTAGAACTACTTCCCAAAATAGACAGAGAAGGTCAGTGCTACATCAAATACCTGTGTCAGTCTCTGGCCCTATGGCACACAGACATTATCACTTCACACCATCACAAGAAGGGTGAGTACATACAAGATATTTTGGGAGAGACCCCACATTCATATAACTTTTATTATATTGTGATAATTCTGTTTTATTAAATTTTGCTATTTGTCTAATTTATAAATTGAGCTGTGTTGTAGGTATATAAAGGAAAAGACACATTATATCTAAGGTTGACCACCAGCTGTGGTTTCAGGTGTTTCCTGAAGATCTTAGAACACACCCCTCACAGACACAGGAGGCTACTCTGTGTAAACTACAATGGGCACCGACTCAAGCAGAGGGAAGTGTTCTTCCGCAAATGAGTATCCTCTCTATGCAGCTATTTCTGTCTCATTTATTCTGAGTTTGCTTTGCCTGGAAGCCAAAATCTGATTCCTTAAAATCAACCAGGATCAGTGGGTCTGGATGAGAGCCCTCTTCTCACACACTAAAATGAGTCGTAAGAGCACTTTCAACCGCATGGACAGACCTAGTGCTGCTCTGGGGCAGCACCTGCCACAGAGGAGCAGAGCAGAGTCATACAGGTCACCACTGAGAATGCCTCCTCGCAGTTATTTCTAATTAAGTTTGCTTCAGTGCCACAGTTCAGCATAAAAGAAACCACAGAGGAACCAGAAGTCTGTGCCATTAAGAATTGCTTGAGATGTGCTGTTTGCAGCTATTAACACTTCTCAGTTGTGAACTTGGGTAATTCTATAGGCCTTCATTTTTCACTCCAGCTGGCTCGTAACACAGAGAATATTTGAATTTAGTTTTACATAGGAAACCAAATTTTAAAATATATATTGGTTAAAAACTGTTGGGAACCACAAATTCACAGTGGCTAATTTTACATACCTCCCTAAAGGATAAATGGAGGCTTGCGGTTATTAGTATCACCCTTTTGAGATTTCCCATTAACTCTTTAGAGATGAGCCACCCCTCCCACCCACTAAGACTAGACTAAAGTCACTAAGATTAAAAAGCGTTCCAGGACAAAACCCTTGTTGGCATAAGACCATCTGCACCCTGTTGAGTCACCCAAGATGATCCACTGCCAGGTGAGTCATGGAACTCTGAGTCTTCCACTGACCTCAGAACTTCTGCTAGCCCCTCCTATCACTGTATGCACCCAACAAATAGTGGCTGTCATGGAGGGTTTGTCCCTGCTCATCCTGGGGCACTGATGGCCCAGCCCCACTGCACGCACTAATAAACCTCTGTTTATTTAATCCTTTTGTCCACACATTTCATGCAGGCAGTTGGGAACCTTGGCCAGGTCCCCAGTAAAAAACCTGGGGAAGATTTTCTCAATATGTATTTGAACAAAATAAAATTCTACCTTTCATGTGAGAATAAAGTTGTTCAAGGTTTATAATGTCTGATATCATAGTGTACATTTGCAGTGCACTTTCGTATAATGTCATCCTTTAAGGCGAGGTTAGTCAGCACAGTAGGATCTCAGCAGTAGACAGGGAAACAGGAAACAATGTGTGAGAAAACAGAAAAAAGAATGCAAGGGGATGGAGCTAGAGCAGTGGGCTGTGATTGCAGGCAAATTCCACGGCGGGAAAACTCAGAGTGTGGAGAAGGGATAGTCTGGGCTGAAGACAGCTCCCCTGGGTGAGGCAAAGGGCAGAAAGATCATCTAAAAATGCTGCTGATGGGGAGAGAGTGGAGAGAGGGAAGGAATTCTGGTACGAGCTGTGGCAAGCTTCAGATCTTGGGTAGAACGTTTATCAAAACCCAGGGAGAATCCCTTGTTTCCTGTACTTCTTACTATGATTGAAATTGTCTCAGGAACCACGCAGAACTCAAACTTCCAAAGTCTTAGGAAACGCCTCACTATCCCTCCTTCGTGCTGGGGTATGAACCACGCAGCAGCCACGGAGTGCTTTCTGATTATTGTTTGTCCTCTAGCCTTTCGGCTAAAGTAGATTATATCGTTCCATTTTCAGCTAATTCTATTTTATTTGCTTGAATATTGAGAAGGTGATGAGGAAATGAAAATTGCCCTCTGTGAGTAGCCAGACGCTTTCCATCAGGTAAATAAAAATAGAAAGGCTGATATCATCACCCATGAACGCTAAGTTGTTCGTTCAATATCCTTAAGCTGTTTGACCAACTAATGTTGCCATTTGTCTGTGAAATAAACTGGGGCTTTATTGTAAATGTCTCACGATTGTGAGACCAGCCTCAGGCTGCTTTTGCGTCTTGCCAGCTGCCTGGAGTCCTTGATCACCCTATCTGTCATCGGACAGAAATCCCGCCCCACCGCTGATCTGTAGCTGTTCTGTTTTCACTGGGATATTAGAAACATGGGTTGGAGGAGGCATTAAACAAGCAGAAATTGCAGCCACATCACTGGTCATCCAGGTCCCTTCCAAAGTCAAGAAAGTAGAAACAGAGTCCACGCATAGTCTCACGTGGCAGGGACTGTGACCTGTCTGCCAACATCACTCAGTGAGCTTCGACAGTCACAGACTGGCAGCGCTGGGTGCACCTCTCAGCGCTCTTGCAGACAGATAGGTGTGGCCCTGGAGTTTTCACCCGGGGAACGCAAGCAGAAGTGATCTGGGCCCATGTCAGGTCGGCCTTGAAGGCATCGCCCTGTTTTTCTGGATTCTGCAGCGCAGGACCCGGCTCTGGCTGTCCAGCATTGGCAATGAGACCTGAGGTGCTGCTCCTCCGGGGTGGGCAGGAGTCCTGCCTCCCCGGTCCTGCCCTGCCCTGCTAACACAGACCTTGCATTTTAACGAGGCCCCGAGGGGCGTCCAGTACACTTGAAATCTTGAGGCACACTGGCCAGCGAGGCCGAGCTGGCACCTGGGTAGCTTTGGTTGTTGTGTGAGCACGGCTGGGTCACTGACCTGCTGCAACTTTTTAACAGTTTTTATTAGTACACCCTTGCAGTAAATAATGATTGCATTCATCGGGGGGAGTTAGTACATGTGCATAACATAATTCTTTTCACCCCCTTTCTCTCCCTCCTCCCCCCCTATCTCTTGGTTCACTTTTTTCCCCTCTGTGAAATATCCGTCTCCCTGTTTCCCATTACCAGTCTCTCCTTTTTTGCTTTTTATTTATATATTGAATTTTTCATATAAGATCTACCATGCAATGTTTAAGATCATGAGTCTAACTTAATTCAGTTAACATTATGGTCTGACAGTGCATCCATTTTCCCACATATGACTTATTTATCCTTCTTTATGGCAGAGTAACATTCCACTATGTACAAATAACTCCATTTTCTTGGTCACCCATCTTTTGATAGATAGGCCTCTTCCAAGATTTACCTACTCTGAGTTGTGCTACTATAAACATAGAAACATGCATATGTCACTGTAATAAGATGTCTTTAACTCTTTTGGGAAGAAATCAAGAGGGGAATAGCTCAGTTGAGTGGAATTTCTAACTTTATTTTTAAGGAATCTCCATACTGATACCCATGGTGATTGCTCTGGTTTACCCTCCTACCAACAGTGGAGAAGGGCTGCTTTATCCCACAGCCCCGCCCCAGCATTTGTGCTCATATGATGTCCTTGATGGTTACCATCCTTTCTGGAATCCCAGTGTCCTTTTAATTTGCATTTCTCTAATGGCCAGGGAAGTTGAGCATTTTTCATGTATTTATTGGCCTTTTGTACTCTTCTAAGATGTGTCTATTCACTTCAGATGCCCTTTTTTGGGTTGGGTCTTTTATTTGGGGGGGGGAGGGGGTCTATTTTTGGGTTCTTTATATTTTCCAGATATTAGTTCCCTGCAGTGTAGCTGGAAAGAATGCTTTCTCATTGTGCAGACTGTCTGTTCACTCTGTTGGCTGCTTCCTTTGGGGTGGAGACATTTTTAAAATTTGCAATAATCCCGCTTGTGGATTTTTGATGTTGTTTCTTTTATAATTGGGCTTATGTTCCGGAAGTCCTTGTCTATACTTATGTTTTTGAGAGTTTTACCTATCTTACATTTCAGCAGATTGTTTCTATATTAACACTTAGGTCATCGATCTATTTTGATTTGAGTTTAGTACACGGCAAACAATACAGGCAAATCAATCTTTTGCATGTGTATAGCTAATTTCTCCAACACCATTTGTTAAAGAGGCTGTCATCCCTCCAGCAAATATTTTTGGCCCCTTTTTCAAAGATCAGATGCCTGAATGTGCCTGGGTTTATTTCTGTACCCTCTCTTCTGTTCCATTGATCCACATGTCTGTTTTTGTGCAAATATCATGCTGTTTTTCTTTTTTTAAAATCACTGTAGCTATGTAATATAACTTGAAATCTGGGGTTGTGATGACTCCTGCTTTGCTTTTTTTTCTCCCTAGGATTATTTTTTTTAGCTCTGAGTCTCTTCTGGTTCCATAAGAATTTTTAAAAGTGTCATCTAGTTTTGTGAGGAATTCTGTTGGTGTTTTGATTGGTACTGCATATAAATATTATATATATATATATATATATATATATATATATATATAAATCTTAGTCTTGGAATATGGCTCTTTTGGCAATATTGGTTCTTCCTGTTCAGGAATAAGCAATATCTTTCCATTTTCTGATGTACTGTTTGATATTATTCAGAGCACTGAAGTTTTCATTGTAAAGATCTCTCACATCCTTGGTTGGGTTAACTCCTAAGTCATTTTTCTTGAAAACTGTTTTACTAATTTTTATCTCAGGGAGTTCGTTATTAGTGTACAGGACCGCTGTTATTTTCACGTGTTGATTTTGTGTCCTGCCACACTGTCTTTTGCTGGAATATTCTGGGTCTTCTTAGCTGGTACTGGAGGCTGGGTAATGCTAGTTTCTAGGAATGATTTTGGCAGTACCACTTCCCTTTTGATTTCATTAAAAAATTTGAGGAATATTTGTGTTGATCTCCCTGAAGCTCTCATAGAATTCATTAGGTGTGAGGCTTTTATTAATTGGTAACTGCTTCAATATCCTTGACTGTTACTGGGTTATTGAAGGCTTTTATATCTTCTTGGTTCAGTGCTGGTAACTCAATACATCTAGGAATCTGTTTGTTTCTTCTGAATTCTCCAATTGGAATATAGATTTTCAAAGTAGTTACTAATAATCTTCTGGATTTTGGCATTGTCTTTGTGATTCACCTTTTTTATTTTTAATTGCATTGATTTGGGTCTTTGCTGTTTCTAGTGGATCTTAGCTATGAGTAGTTAATGCTTTGTCTATTTTATTCTTTCAAGAACCAGCTCTTCAATTCATTGTTTGTATTTTTTAGTCTTAATTTCATTGACTTCTGCTCTGCCCTTTATAGTTTCCATCCTTGTACTAGCTTTGGACTTCAGATTGTTTTTCTGGCACCGTGAGGCACACCCTTAGGTTATACATTTCAGATTGTTCTGTTTTTCTGATGTGGGCATTCACAACTATAAACTTCCCTCTTAGTGTGTCTCATAAATTATGCATGTGTAGTGACATTATCATTTAATTCCAGGAACTAATTTTTTCCTTGATTTCTACTGTGACTGATTATTCAAGGTTATTGTTTAATTTTCATGTGTTTGCATAATTCCTGTGGTTTCTTTTGCTATTGATTTCTAATTCCATTGTCCTATGATCTGACAATATGCAAGGGAAAATTATGCTTCTTTTGTAGCTATTTAAGAACCCTTTATGGGTCATTATGTGGTCTATTGTGGAAAAAATTACATGTGCTGCTGAGAAGAATGTTTATTTTGTTGTTGGGTGGAACCTGTAGATATCGGTTAAGTGTATTTGTTCTAAGGTCTGAAAACATTGATTTTTTTTTTTTTGGTCTAGTTGATTTTTTGTGATAATGAGGTATTGAGGTTCTCTACTACAATTGGGTTATCCGATTTATGACCAGTACTATAGTACTATTTGTCTTATAAAGCTGGGTGTGCTAATGTTGTGTGCATATGTGTTCATAATTGTTATCACCTCCTCTTGAATTATTCTCTTAAACCAATATGTAGTGACCTTTTCTGCTTTTGATCAGTTTGGGCTTGAGTACTACTTTGTCTGAAATAGGGTAGAGACTGCGGTTTATTTTCAGGCTTTCTTTGCATGGAATGTTCTCATCTTTTGGTCATTAGTCGCAGTGTCTTTTTGTGATCAAATATGTTTTATGTACAGTATACAGTTGGATTTTTTTTAAATCCAATCTCCAGACTGTGAGTTTTGACTGGGGAGAGGAGACCACTCACACTGAGTTATTACTGAAAGGTACTGACTTATTCCCATCACTGCATTATTTTATTGTTATTGATTCCTTTTTCCCCTTCACTCAATTGCTTGCTCTTCCTGATGTATTCATCTCATTAGATTTTTTGGTGTTTCTAGCTTCATCGTCTCTTTCAAAGGTATTCTTGAAAATTTTGGAGTGCTGGTTTGGGGTCATGAATTTCCTACTCTTTGTCTTACTCTGTGTATTTCATTATGACTTAAAAATGAGTATTTCATCTTTGTCGTGTCTTATTTCATCAATTTTGAAAGACAGTTTTCCAGAATATATCAGTCTTGGTTGGAAATTATTTGTTTAGGGCTTATGACATCCACTCCAAGCTCTCCCAGCCTTTAAGATTTCTTCTGAGAAGGCTGCTGTAATTCTAATGTGTTTACCATTTTAGGTGATTTGTTACTTTTCTCTAACAGTTTTTTAGATTCTGTCCTTGTGTTAGACTTCTGGAATTTTGACTCGGATTTGTCATGGAGAATTTGTGCTAATTCCTTCCCCATATCTGGAAAGTTTGCTTTTTTTTCTTTTGCTATCAGCCTCCATCTGCCATTTTTAATCTCCTACTAATTTATTTAGTTATTCATTCATTCAGGTTCGTCAGCCCTTTATTCTCTTATTTGTATATTTTTAATTTTTCCATTTTTATTACATGTTTGTAATACATCACATATCTTAATTCCCATTCTTTCTACTTCTGCTCTACGTTCTCTCCATCTCTGGTCTCTTTCCCATTTGCAAAAGATCTAGCTGTCTCCCATTATACATATATTTTATTTTTCTCTTAAAATTATTTATGCTTTGGATTTCTCATATTAGAGAAACCATCTGCAACTACATGGAAGGAAAAAACTATTATTTATCATCATGTTTCAAGTGAGTTTGTTACTGATGCTTAGGTTTGTCTTCAAACAAATGGTACGACATGGTCTCATTTATCAGATCTTATTTTAAACTTGCCATGGAAGTCCTCGTCCCAAAGCTGGTCCGTCTTACAATGCTGCCAACAGGTCTGCAGCACGATGAGTTTGAAGACAGTTCCCAAAGGGAGCAAAGATCTTTAGCCTAGGAGACTCAGCCACTCGGAAGACTGCAGCCAAGTCAGAAACCAGGGAAGAGGAAGAGTGTTCCTAATGAGTGATCACTAATGACAATCAGGCTGAAAACCGGGAGAGACTCTGTGGTAGATGTAACTGTAATTTCCAGCTGCTCTTCCCAGGCTTCAGGCCGCCCTTCTGCCCTCTCGGGTGACCACTGCCTTAGACACAGCATGCGTTCTTTGCCTCACCCACCTAAGCCCAAAAGACGCTTTCAGGTCAATGTCTTATCTATGAAGGAAATGATAACCTTACAGTTCCCACGTATGCTTATTTATATGTACGACGCAAATGTGTGAAATCAACCCACAACCCACAACCCATACTCTCACTACTATGTAATTTGTAGACTTAATTTTCCTCACTTTCCTCCTCCCTCTGGGCCTGTCCCACGCACCTATCTGTTTTCACGGCACAAAATGTCACTCCAAAGAAATGCTCCCTTTCCTATCTCCTTGGGAAAAAGAAGGAATATCCATTTCCCCATACCAAATTTTAGTTTTTCTGTTGAGACCTTAGTTTATTCATTTTTTTTCAAAATTTTTCATTTGGCCAGACTTCTTGGTTCGGAATACCGTTCCCCATGGAAGCACTGGTTCCAAGTCTGGGGAAGGACGCGTACAGGAGCCTTGTCATACAGGAAAGGAGGGAGCACTCTGAGGTCTCTGCAGTCCTGTGAGGAGTCATGAAACAACTTGTAGTGGCTCCCACTGGCCAAAACAGTGAGCAAACCAGATCTTTATAAAAGTGTATTTCATTTATGTGAAGTATAAACTTCAACGGATGGGAATCAGTTAAACTTTTAAAAATCCATGAATTTGGAATGTTAGGCTCACCTCTCTCCAAAACAAAGCATCTTCACCAATCAACTTCAGAGGATCTATGCAACCAACTCCCTATGCTAAAAATGCTAAAAATGGTATAAAAGCAAAAAATAAGAATTTATCTTCCCTTCCTTACATGGATGATACCTTGGAGCATAGGAAGCAAGATTACACACTCTCTCTTTGCACAGCTCTACCTGTTCCCCTCTGGCCTCTTGTTTAATGGACATCCACTGCCATTCTGCCTGCTCTGCTGACAGGGCCAGCTGTGTCAGCAGCTGCTGAGGTCCGGCTGGGTTCTGAGAAGGTGCCGCTGCTGCATGGTCATCCTGCCTGCTGCTCATGCCCAACCTGGAGAACAAGTCAAGTCTCTGTCACTCCCTAGCGCTTCTGGGGTTCACGTAAAGTCCAGGGGATCCGGCCTCTGCACCTGCCACCTTGGGCAGCCTGCTAGCTCTTCCCAGAGGCTCGAGGAGAAAGCGCCTCTGCAGGTAAACTTTCACCAGTAAGAGAGAATATGTAGGAAATCTTCAGGTGAGTTCGTCTCCTCCTTCCCGGTGGATACTTCCAGAGTGTCCCACGTGACCAAATCTCAAGTGGTACATTTTTGTGAGGCTGTGTCAGCTCAGGAACACACAGCCTACCTTGGTTTTTCTTTTTTTTCTGCTCTTGGATTGCATCTCTGAAATTTTATATCACAATATGCAAACTTTCCTTCAGGGTTTAGGCTCCAGGGAACTGAGGGAATTCATAGGTGACTAAATGCCTGAAGCAGCAAAGGTTGGTGTGATTTCAGTTCACATATGAAACAATTACAGAACTAGAATATATCGTTTTACTGCCTTCTATAAAATAATGGGTGTATTAGTTTATATCAATGGCTAATGAAATCATGAGACATAAGTCTACATTCCCCCTAATAGAAGCAGACACAGAGAGACTTCTGCACACTGGCTTCTGTACTACAAGGAAAGGCTTCCTCCTTCTCATGCTTTGCTTTGTAGATGGCTTACTTCCCCATCGCCCTAAACACACCCACCGCCCTAGCTGGTGACCTCTGAGTAGATGTGCATGTATGTCCACAAATACACGCACTGTAACTTTGTGTTTCTCATTTAATCTTAATCAAAATCCACATTTCGTGGGCACAAAAACTCTCCTTTGTCGTTTCCTCCCCTAATTCTGCAGGTTAAGTACAACAGGCTTCTGTAGCCAGGGGTAGAAACTGAGCTAAATTAGGAACTGGCCATCACTCCAGGGAATGCTATCATCTGCTCGACTCCTCTAGAACTAGGATTTGGTTTTCATGAGTCCAAGTGAAACTGCCTTCCTGAGTTAGACAGTATTATTTTCACTAACCAATTTACAATCCCAAAACATAATTCTCTAGACTTCATGAGTCAAAAAAACAACCCATGGTAGATTTAAGAAATTTCATTTTATTACATGAAATAATTCTCTCATGCAGAAATTAAATTTTGCTATAAAAGCTGGAAAGGATCGCGATCCATTGTCATTTCATTTGGAATTGCTTTGTTTAGGTTATGTGGTGCTGGGGACTGGACACAGGGGCTCACGTGTGCTAGGCAGGGACTGACCCTGAGCCACATCTCAGCCCAATCTGAGCATTTCCCATGTTCTCTTCATTGGTTCTATTTTTAAATGTAATTTGAATTCCAGGCAATAATAAAAAGAGCTTATGTGCAATAAATTATTAATTGTAATAACTAAGAAAGTAATGTGGAAATTAGCATTGACCAATCTGCTCTACTCTGATAATGCACATTTTCCTACATATTTATATTAGAATAATGAAACTTGTCACATCTCTTCTTCTTAGCAGATGAGAATCAATCAGTGACAAATTTAGTTCCAAGGTTTCAGGAACATATGTTTACATGCAAAAAGTCTTATCAGGCAGAACCTAAAAAGAAGTTTACTAAGTAATATAATAATATAATAAAATGTGGCTAATAACTATTGCTATTGGGTGTGTTAATCTAGCAAACAATAAATTTGTTTTGGTACCGGGGATCAAACTCACGACTGCACGCTTGCAAGGCAGGTGCTTACGCCACTGAGCTAAATCTCCAGCCCCAAATAATAATATTTATAACAGGCAATGTGGTAATGATTGGATTTCATGAGGTTTGGAATTGTTTTAATGAATAAAGCAAGTAGATAATGAAAGTTTGGGGGAAGTGAGACTCAGTATCTTTCTTAAATTAACTTAAGGTATAATTTACATACAATAAATTGTGTTCATTTTAAGTATAAATTTTTATGAATTTGGCAACATATATGCCCATGTGATCAAAACAACAAGATATAAAAAATTCCATTATGCCCGAGAGTCTGCACGCCCTTTTGCATTTGGTATCCTTCCTAATGACAGCCCAAAATTGGATTTCTGCCACCACTTAAGGTTATTCTTCCCTTCCCTCGAATTTCATGTAATTGGTGTCATATATACTGCAGAATGTGACTATCTTCTTTCATTTAGCTTAAAGGTTTTGAGGTTGATTTATATCTTGTGTGAAAAAGTAATTAATTCCTATTTATTGCTAAGTGTTACCCATTGGGTATGTCACCTTTCAAGTCTGCTTTTTAAAACAGTTATTCTTTATGCACTATAAAACTTAGCATTTTGTACTTTACAAACATTAATTGTCAAATTTTCATCAGATGCATCCAAGTATCACCACTGTAAAAATGTCCAGATGATTGTATGGCCATCGTTTTAAGTAACTAATGTATGAAAAATGACATATAGAAAGTTTAAAGAATTAGGTGAAGGAAATCCGGGGATGATTACAAGGACCAGTATTACATTACCCTGTTACAGCTGGGACATTGCTTAAAAATGTTTTTTTTTTTTTTTTTTTTTGTAAAAGTCATTCTTCACTTCTCCTTCCAGATAAATGCTTAAATGTAAAAGGAAACTTGTCATACTTCATTGAATATATTAAATAAGAAATTATCTTAATGTCACCATATGGCCTTTTATTTCTGCAGTTTGCAAGTTGGCGTGGTACATTTCTGACCCTCTGGGACACAGGATTTCTTTGTAAAAATATTCAATGTTTTAACCATCGGCTAAAAATCATAAAAATATAAATATTTAAAGGTACAAGAGAAAAACAAGAAGGAAAAAAATATAAAATTGCTTCCCTGACTGCCACTGATATGTGACAAGTATGTTTGTCAATTTGTTTAACAGATCTGGGTAATTAAATTAAAAATCAAGACTCATCAATACAGACAAGAATTGGGTCTTGGTGGGCAAACATAAAAGATCTAATGAGTCAGAATTGCATGGTTGCATACTTTTAAATTTAGTTTTTGGTTTTACAAATAAGTTTGTACAATAAGCACAGTGTTTAAAACACACTTAGATTCAAAAAGAATTTAGCAAAAGGAAAGAGTATTAAAATACATGCTAGAAGAGTCTCAAGTTTGTTTTAATGAAAAGAAACCTAAAAAGTAGGTTGCACTGCTCCAAATCCAGTGTTACATTTTGCAGAATAGAAGCTAAAACCCATTTAATTGAGTGTGCAGGACTCAGAGAATGCGATGAAAACAGCACGCAGATGGCTGGCTCCCGCTGGGCTCGCGTGCTGGAGGAAAAGGAAGCAGCAGAAAATTAAAATAAAAACAAATATATGTGTTGCATGAGTTGGAAACAAGGGAATACAATGCAGGGTCAGGGCCATCTCAAGATAGCTTTGTCAGGAAAGGGCTCTGCGGAGACTGAGGAGGAGACACAAACCGTGCGAAGAGCTGGAGGAAACGCCAGGCAGCGGGCCAGACAAGAGGGAAGGTGCCTGACTCCCCAGAGTGGTCTACCGGACGCTTGGCAATTCTGATCCAGTCGGGTCGGGTTGAGCAGGCTCCAAAATCTGCTCCCTCCTGCTCTCTCCTGCCATCCCTGAGCCAACAAGGACCGTGAACTACCTGCCTCTCCAGCTTCTGTGAGTGTGAGAACTACTTGGAAACCTTGGAAAGTGGGTATTGTAGGGCGAGTCTGCCAGGCACTTAGCAATCCCTGCTTTTCATTTTAGTGATATGGCGTCAACTTCCTCTGAACTTCGACTTTTTCAGTAAAACACATTTTGCTGCTGGTGCTCCAAGCAGCAGAGAGGGTCTCTGGGAAGGGTCAAGGATCGCCTCAGTCTGGAATTAGCACATGACATTCACTTGGACAAATTCTTCCACTGAGTCAACCACAAAATTTGGACTTTTTTAAATTCTAAAAGCATCATAGACATCACCAGACATACAAAGTTGACATCTACCCTCTTCCCAGGTCCCAAGCTGGAACGCTAGAGGTGACAAGTTAGAAATGAGGCTACAGTCCGTAGTCCAGTCTCAGTGGTCCAATCAGCTCCGAACCTTGGCCTAGTACTGGTATCACCCTCAGAAGGAATGGCTTTCAAGAGAATGGCTTTCAAGAGAAATTACTGTATTTTATTTCTAATACAATGTCCAGCAACTTTTTTACATGAGGCACATGAAGATTTCCAGACAACATGAACCAGAGCCATCAGGAACAACAGACATACTAAGGCGACCCGTGGAACTCCAAACATTGGAATCAGGACGTAGAAAGTGTGAAGCAACTTTGCTTCTCATGGTCATGGTAATAAAAGACAACTTGGAAGCTTCAGAAAAGAAACTGGAAATTTAGAAAGTGCTCTTTCAGATCGGAAAACTAACCAAGAAGTATAGAACTAAAAATGCTCAGTAATGGAAATTAATGCTAGTAGCTGAAGAAAGCATCCATGAAATGGAAAGCAGAGCTTTTTTCTTTTAAAGTAGTCTAAGGCTGGATGTGACGGTGCGCACCCATAATCCCAGCACTCTGGGAGGATGAGGTAGGAGGATCCCAATTTTGAGCCCACTATTGGGCAATGTACCAAACCCTGTCTAAAAATTAAGAAGGGCCAGGAATGGAGCGTAAGGAGCAGGCTCTGGGTTCAAACCCCAGTATCCAGAAAAAAAAGAGTAGTCAGGAATGAAGACAGAAATACAAGAAGAGTATTGAAAAGTACAGGCAGGAGACAAAGAGGACACTGTGACTGGACATTTAGTAAGACTTGCAAAAGGGAAAGCAGGAGAAATAAGTCAAGAGTCTCCTGGAACGTCAAGAGATTAAACCACAGAATCAAGAAAACTGACAAGGTGTAAACATGATTTTTTTAATGCTACATGGAGACTCAAACTGATATTTCAGAAAACCAAAAGAGAAAAAGTCTTGAAAGAACTTTAAGTCCGATAGGAACTAGGCTTAAAGCCCTGTTCTCACATCAATAAGCTGTATGAGCGTGACCAAAGGACAGTACTTCCTGTGTCCTTAGCATCTGCGAATGCAGATATAATGGGTTGCTCACATGGTTATTGGGAAAATTCAACAAAATCAGTTCTGTAAGATGCTGACGGCGGTTTCTGGCATATTAGAAAATGGTCCCTTCTCTTCTCCAAATGTCCTGTAAGCCATGCCCACGAACAATCACCAAACAATCAACAATCTGCAGATCCTGCCTTGTGAAGAGTCTGTTTTAAGATGATAAATTAGTGCAGATTTTTCTTAAAATTATTTTGAGATATAATATGAAACACAGGAATCTAGTTGGATATTCGCTGAGTTAATGACATCAAACCTTCTTTTAACCTTTCAGACAAAAGAGATACTGAGAACGGTTAGTTGTAAGGAAGGAAGACTTCTCCCCAAAAGTAAGTCCTTTTCAAATCATTTTCCCCAACACAATGAAAGCAGTTCTGGGGGGAAATCTACAGTGGTGAATTCCCACATCAGAAACGTGGAGCAGGCTCTGATAAATAACCTAATGTGGCTCAGATTTCTAGAAAAAAAACAAGTTAAACCTGAAGGTTATACAAGGAAAGCAGTGATTAAATGCAGTTGAGACTAAAGAAATAACACAAAGAATCAACAAATCAAGGAATTGGTTCTTGAAAGATTAGACAAATCTTTAGCCAACCTTAACAAAAAATGTCAAGAAAAGACCCAAATCTATGGAATTAGGAATGGAAATGGAGAAATCACAACAGATCCTTTAGAAATTCAGAAGATCATCAATACCTATTTTGAAAATTTGCAGTGAAGATGGAAAATTCAGACGAAATGGATTCCCAAATACATAATAATTACCAAAGCTGAATCAAGAAGATATAAAAATTCTAAACAATTCAGTAGCAGCCAATGAAACTGAAGTAATTTAAAATTACCAACAAAGAAAAGCCCGGATCCTGATGACATCATTGCCAAATTATACAAGAAACTTACAGATCCTGTGCCGCTACTTCAGTTTAATGAAATCAAAGGAAGCTATACTCCCCAACTCATTCCTGGAAGCACGCATTATCTTGATACCAAAGCTAAAGAAGAATCCAGGTGAATAAAGAGAGTTGCAGCCCAATCTCCTTAATGATGTAGATGCAAAAATACTCAAGATACTGGCAAACAGAATGCAGCAAATCATCAGGTAGATTGTACACCATGACCAAGCAGGATTCACTCCAGGGATGCAGGAGTGGTTCAGTATACACAAGTCAATAAATGTAATCTACCATATTGATAGAGCCAAAGACAAAAATCAAATGGTCATCTCAATAGACACAGAAAAAGCATTTGACAAAATGCAACAGCCATTCATGATTTTTAAAAAACCCTACAGAAAATTGAGATAAAGGCTTTTTCTTGATTTGATTAAAGCTACATATAACAAATCAACAGCCAACATCATAAGTTAATTAAATTAAAAGTTTTCGCTCTAAAATCAGGAAAAAGACAAATATGACCACTATCAGTACACTTATTCAATATAGTTCTGAAAACATTAGCTAGAGAAATTAGGCAAGAAAAAAAGTAAGAAGGATAGGAAAGGAAATAGTTAAATTATCATTGTTTGCAGATGACATGGTGCTCTACATAAAAGGCCCAGAGAACTCCACCAAAAACCTATAGATTTAATAACCAGACTTGGTAGGAAATGAATACAAAGGTAGCACTCAAAAATCAATAGCTTTCTTGTACACAAATAACAAAGTCACTGAGAAAAAAATTAGGGAACCACACCTTCCACGATGGCATCCAAAAAATAAACAAATAAAAAGAAATGTTTAGGAATCAGTCTAACAAAGAAGTAAAAGACTTACATTGAAAATTACAGTACTCTGAAGAAAATCAAAGTGGATATCAGAAAATGGAAAAATTAAGGGTGGGGATATAGCTCAGCGGCACAGTGCCTGCCTGGTAAGTGCGAGGCTATAAGTTCTGTTCCCAGTACCAAATAAAAAAAGAAAGCACCCTGTTCTAAAGTAGAAAGAACCAACATAGTGAAAATGACTATACTTCCAAAATTGTTATACAGATTTACAAAGTATTCCTAATCAAAATACAAATAGCATACCTCACAGAATTAGAGAAAACTATCCTAAAATTCTTTTTGGAACCAGAAGAGACCTAGAATAGTGAAAGCAATTCTGGGAGCCAAAGGCAAGACAGGTAATATCACAACCCCTGACTTGAAATTATACCACAAAGCTACCATGGTTAAAAAAGCAAAGCAAAGAAAGAAACCAGCATGTTTCCTGACACAAAAACAGACCCATGGGTTCAATGGAGCAGAACAGAAGATGCAGAAACAACTCCAAACACACTCAGCCACCTTATCCTGGACAAAGGAGGCAAACAACTTCACTAGAAGAAAGACAAACTCTTTAATAAATGGGGTGAGGAAACTGGCTTTAAGATTAAGACTAGACCCATAACTCTCAGCATACACTAAACTAAAATTGAAATGAATCAAAGATCTTAATATTAAAACAGAAACATTAAATTTACTGTAAGACAGAATAGGTAAAATGCTTGAAAACATGGCTATAGGTAAAGCCTTTATGAAGAAAACTGTTCACACAGGAAATACTACAAAGAATCAATCACTGGGATCACGACAAATTTAAAAGGTTTTGCATGTCAAAAGAAATCACTAAAACAGTGAAGAAACAACTCAGAGTGGGGAAAAAAATTGCCAGCTGTTCCTCAAAGGACTAATACATAGAATATATACAGAACTCTAAAATATCAGACTTTCCAAATTTAAAGACCCAATCCAAAAATGGGCGTCTGAAATGAAGAGACACTTCTTAAACAAAGAAGTTAAAATGGCAAGTAAATATATGAAAAAATGTTCAATGCCACTGGTCACTCAAGAAAAGCTAATTAAAACAACACTGAGATTCCATTTCACTCTAGAAAGAATGGCTATTATCAAGAAATCAACCAATAACAAATGCTGGCAGGGCTGTGGAGGAAAAGGAACACTCCTCCACTGTTGGTGGGAGAGTAACTTTGTAAACCTACTGTGGAAATCAGTATGCAGATTCCTCAAAAACTAAAACCACAGGTTCCATTTGACCCAGCTGTTCCCCTGCTTGGTCTCTTCCCAAAAGAGTTACAAGCATCATAGAACAACACTATCTGCACATTCATTTTATGGAAGCACAATTTGTAATAGGCAAATCTTGGAAACAGTCAAAATGCCCATCAAGGATGAATAGATAAAGATGTGTTTTTTAAAAATATGGAGTACTACTCTGCATAAATAAGGATAAACGTGACATTTTTAGGTGAATGGATGCACCTTGAGAACATAGTTTTAAGTTAAATTACTCAGACACATGTTTAAATATTGCATTGTTTTTCTTGTAAGAGAAAATAAAGGGCTAAATACAGAGAAAAATGGAGGGTAGATATTGGGAAATAGGAAAATGTTCAAAGGAGAAAGGGAGTAAGGGAGGACGAAGGAAGTGAGGAAGGATGAAACAGAAAGTGGAAGCAAAACAATAGAAACAAAGTTTTGTAAGTGGAGGAGGAAGAACACAGAAGGGAAGGAGGAGGATGGAAAAGAAGAATTAAGATACATTGTGTACAGATGCAACTTCTCGATGATGAATGTGATCATTATACATTGAAAGTTACCAATAAAATTAATTATTAAAAGTTCACTTTCCCCAAACTTTTCTGAAAGCTGGTTTTAGTCTAAGTACAATAATACATGCTTCAAGTTCTCAAATTTTTAATTCGCCTTAATTTTTAAAAACCTATAGTGCCCCTCCAAAAGCCCACACATCTGAAAGTACTGTCCAATCGAATTCTCCTCCAACGTCCTCCATTTCTTATAGCTATTAATTTTCTTTGTATTTCTTTTACTTTATAGTAAAAGACTTTCTTCCCCCAAAAAGACTGTTCCCTGGATTTACACGTGCTGAAAGTTCCTTCTAAACATGATATGCGAACTGCCAAGAAATGATGTGTGTTGCTCAAGTGAGGTTGCACACAGTGGAACCCTGAAAGCTGGATCTTACTGGAAGAGGAAACGTTGTGTTTCTCTCATCCTAGAACGTTTATTTTTGTATTACAGGAATTTACCTTGCTGGTAAGTTAAATAAGGTCCTGTAATTTCTTCGTCCTTCTAAGTTGCATTACATTTATTTGCTCTAAATACTGGCCCCATTTTACAGATTGTAATACCCATGTACACAATTTAATTTTTACTTAAAAGTCATAAAATTAAGTCCTTGGTTCTATGCTAGTGAAAGTGCAACCAGGTAAACTAATGCTTTACTCTGAGTCTCAGGGGAAAGAATCAGCCTCTCCTAACTGCCAAAACTTCAAGTCATCTACTCTAAAAATGAAAAAGCCTTAGTCAACAGTGAGATTATAGTGCCAAGTAAGAACTGTAACTCCTATACAGCGTGAATGGATCCAAGAATTGTGACCTGTCAGCACTGGTTGTACTTCTTTTTCTCAGATGGGTTTTTAAGTTTGCCACCTGACTCCCAGGAAGGTCTCCCCAGAGAATCCCGATGCAAGATCCTTTCACCTCTTCCTGGGCCTCAGGAGGCTCCTCTGTGCTGACCCAGTCAAAGTTTGGAGAGGTTTTCAGACATCACTTATGAGAAAAGCACCAGCCCAGTTCCAAAGAAAAGGGACGTGGGGCAACAGCACAGGAAAAAAAAAAAAAAAATCCCTGCATCTGCCGTCCTGACTCCACAGCCGGATTCAGGGCTAAAGGAGAAAGAATTCCAGTGCACTATTAGTGTAGACGTGGATGCTGGAAATTCTCGCTCTGCAGGGAATTTTCACAATTATAATAGGCTTGCACACCATGTAAGTAACTTCAACATCTACGCAATAGCTTTGTTTTGGAATAGGAGCTCGTCATCCCCCTACAAACCCCACAGGAACTGCCGTCGGGAGCCATCTGGAGAAGTGAGCTGCTGGCCAAGTCTGCTCTCGGGGTCAGAAATCCACGCGTACTGTCATCTCTAGGACTCCACTGACGTTGTACTGGATTGGCTCGGGTTATCAGTATGCGGCAAATCTATCAGACTGGAGGGCACTGCCCTTGAGAACCAGAAGACGAGCATTTGAGAACCAAAGCACAGCCAGCTATGCATGGACGTGAGCCAGCATCAGGTCTGAAGCAGGGTGCTCGTGCAGTTTCTGTTGTACCGCGCAGAGCTGGGCTCAGTGTCTAGTACCATGAGGACACAAAGAGAACCTTGGGGTTTCTCCTGCTGCCCTACCCATGGGTGTAGCGAGGGGCTTTCAGCAGCCTGTTCTCTGGCTATTGCTGTGGCCCCCAGTGTGTGCTACAGCTGAAGGAGTTGGGGGAGAAAACCCCAGCTCTACCTGGCACTATGTCCCCAGGCACTATGACCAACAAGACTTGAGAAGAACTTTGGTACCGGTTGCAGTCCTGCCCAGGCATGCTTTGCCAACAGCAGACAGAACCTTCTAGTACCTTTTGCCATCTACCACTGTCCCACCCCCAGCCCTGTGTGACCATGCGCTGCTGTCAGGACTGGAACACCGACAAGAGGGTCCTCTCCTCACACACCACTAATTGGTCAGAGGACAAGTTCCTCAGGCCCGTCCCTGCTGCGGGGACTGCCAGTGCCAAAGTTTCTTGTTGCTATCAGAGCAAGCGTCTACAGTGATTGTGGAAGCTCACATTGTCAGCAGGGCCCGTCAGTCCCCTTGTGAGGATGTCCATGCAGTGAGCATCCCACGTCCACTGCTTTCTGCACCACTCTAAACTACTGCAGCGTCCCCTTGTGGGAGACATCTCCAGGGACTCCCTTTGAATCCAAAACAATTGCTGTGACTTTGATTACTTGGAGACTCATTTCCTGATGCTGATGTTTAAAAGGCTGGTTAGGATATTTCCTTCTCTCTTCAATTGGCTTTAAGCATTGCAAATAAGGCTAGCCGAGGTGCTAATGTGCAAAGTCTATAGCCACCAGACAGTCCTGTTTCCTCGCACTGTGCTCTCCACAGTACAGGATTGAGCTAGCAAGATGTTAGAGCAAATAGCTCCAGGAATGTCAACTGGGCAGGAGCCTCAAGATAAGAGGCTATGACTCCCCAGGACACAGGAGTTTGCATATCAGAAACCGAAGTCATAGCCCCCAAAACAACTCCACTGCTACCATAATTGGGTTATATAAATTGATCCTTCTGCATATCTTTATCTCTGCAGATTACAGAGATGCCATTCTTGCACCTGGCCAGCCAGCTCAAGTTATTCAGTAATCCCCAACATCCTGACCACCACTCTTCCCTGAGTCATCCCTCTTTCTTCACAAGAGAATAAATGCTGGGAGAGGCCTAGGATCGAGGCCTTTGTCTGCATGTTCTCACGGGGACTGGACTTAGGACCCCTTGGCTGCCCTTAACTTGGAACATGTCTTGGTGTCTTTACTCTTGCCGTGGGTTGGATTGGTGATGGTAGATTGGAATTAACCTGCTGGGATTCCAATAACGAACGTCTCAATGAAATTATAACTTTTTGGATTGAGAGAAAAACTAGAAAGAGGATTACAATACTTGATGACAGAACTCGATAGTTGAGTTTACACTATCCCCACTCTTGGGTGGCCCAGAGATTGTGTCTTTCTGACTACAATCCTCTCTGTCCAGATTCCTTGATAACAAAGAAGCTACAAGAAGTGTACATTATGCTGCCCAGCTAGAAACAAAGGCAACATTGCATAACAAACCAGGACTCTAACAGATACTTTCAAGAGAAAGTTCCTAAGACAGTCACCCCATAAAAGCCAGAGAGATACCTCATCCACCAGATGTCTGAATCTTAGTGTAGGAGAACCAGAAATAGTTTTAAGAACAAGGTAAGTTGATGCTTCCAAAAGAACATTATAATCATCTAGCAACTGGTCCCCCCAAAATCAACAGAGGTGAAATCCTTAAAAAATAACTTTAAACGATTATTTTAAAAATCTAAGAGATCCAAGAATATGTAGACAAATAGTTAAAATGAATTAGGAAGTTAATGAAGGATAGAAATGAGAAAGTCAGCAAAACGACAGTTTTAAAAAGAACCAAACAGAAAATTTGGTTCAGTAAGTCAAATTAAAAATGCAGTTGAAAACCTCAATAACAGATTAGACCAAACAAAATAAGGAGTGTGTGAACTTGAATACAGGTCTTTAAAAATATCCTACTTAGGCAAAAAAAGAAGAAAAAAAAAAAAAAAGGAGAGACCATTCAAGACCTTCTCCACACTTCTGGAAGACTTAAAGGCAAGGAGAAAAATTAAGGACAGAAAACTTATTCACTGCAATGAATAGAAAATTTCCCTAATTTGGGGAAACAGCTAAACATCCTTGTATAGGAGGTTTATAGGAATCCAAACAGAAATTAGTAGAAAAAATCTTCACTATAGTATAGTGTGGTCAAACTGGCAAAAGTATAAGACAGAAGGGAAAAAACCTCCAAAATATTTAAGACAAAAGTGGCAAGTCACAGTGAGGAGCATCCCTGTTAGACTAACGGCACATTCCCTAGCAGAAACCCCGCAGAGCTGGAAAGAAAGCAATGATACAAGTCATGAAACAGAATAATCACCAATCAAAAACACTACGGCAAACAAGATTATCCTTCAGAAATGAACAAATCCTGTCCAAGACAGGCAAAAACTGAAGGACTCATAAGCACCAGACCAGTCTTAGAAAAGATGCTTAAAGAAATCCTGTAGCCAAAAGTGAAAGAAAAATACCTACACTTATGGAGGCATGTGAAATAGTAAATGCCATTGGAAAAGTGGACACACAAAATAGAAAAACAAGAAAGAAAACTTTATCAATACAAAAAACATCAAGCTACACAAATGAATGGTAGGAAGAAAAGAATAGACTATCCAAAACAGCTAGAAGAAAACCAACAAAATACCAAGAATAACTTTGAATGTAAATGGACTAAATTCTTCAAGTAAAAGATGCAGACTGGCTGAATGGATGAAAATATAAAACCAAATAAATTCTGCCTAAAAGAAACTCTCTTCACTAGCAAACACACTAGCAGAGACTAAAAATGAGGATGAAAAATATTGGAAGAAAATGGAAACCTAAAGTGATAAGGAAGATCTATACATATATTTGATAAAAGAAGCTAAGGAAAAAAATTGTAAGAGACAAAGAACGCTAATAGTAATGATCAGTGGGTCAATTCAACAAGGTGATATGATGATTGTAAATCTATAGGCACCTAATGTTGGTGCACTCAGTTTTAGGGAACTATTAGACCTGAAGGGAGAGACAGACTGCATTTAACAACAGCGCAGACTCTTTAATACCCCACTTTCATTGATGGATAAATCGTCCAGATTTAAAAATCAAAGCAATATCAGAGTCAAATAGTTTCTACATATCAAATAAACTCAGACATTTACAGAATACTCCACTCAAAAAACTACAGAACACAGGACACAGTTAATATACAAGACTCTCTCTAGACTACAAAATGAGTCTTAAATTCTAAAAAAAATTGAGATCACATCCTGTAGCTTCTAAGCATATCCTGTACCTTTTCTGAACACAGGGGAGTAAACTAGACATTGACAAGACATTTTAGAGACAGTACAAATACATGGAGACTGAACACTTGAAGTTAATGAGCCATTAAAATAATAAGAAATTAAAAGTTTCTCAAAACAAATGGAAATACAAACATAGCAACACTTACAGGATGCAGCAAAAGTAGTATGAAAGGAAAATTTATGGCAATAATCAATCAAGTTGGTTCCATCCCAAGAACAAAAAGAAGGCTCAACAAACACCAACCAATAAACATAATACATCAACTTGATAAAGGATAAAATTCATATAAGCATCACAATAGAAGCTGAAGGAATATTTATAAAAGTCCTTAACAAATTAGATATAGAAGGATCATTTCTCACAACAATAAAGGCTATGTATGCTAAACTCACAGTTATAATAATAATGAATGGGAAAAGCTAAAAGCTATAACCTCTAAGGTTATTCTCATAGAGCTTATTCACTTACGCCATTCTCATAGATCAAGTTTTGACTAGAGCCTTAGACAAGAGAAAGATACAAGGCCTTCAGATAGAAAAGGAGGCAGTCAAATTATGGTGTTTGCAGATTATTTGATTCTATCTATAGAAAACCGAAATAACTGAAACTTGTTAAAATGGAAACAAATTCAATAAAATAACAGGATACAAAGAAATGTACATACAAAATCAGTAGCTCTTTTAGATACCAATAACAAATATTTAAGAAATCATAAAGCTATGCCATTTACAATAGCTACAGAATAGATAAAATACCTGGGAATAGATTTAGCCAAGAAAGTAAAAGACCTCAATGAAAATTTTAAAACACTGATAAAAGAAATTGAAGTTATAAAAGATGGAAAGACCTCACGTGTCTATGGACTGAAAGACCTAATATTGTTTGCTTTTTTTTTTTTTTTTTTTTTTTTGTCTTTTTCCTTTTTATCGGTACCGGGGATTGAACTCACGACTGCCTGCTTACAAGGCAGGTGCTTATGCCGCTGAGCTAAATTCCCAGCCCTGAGACCTAATATTGTTAAAATATCTTTACTCCATAGGACTCAAAGCAATCCACTGAGTTAAATCAACCTCCTTCAAAATACCAACAATTTTAGAATTAGAAAAAACAGTTCTAAAATTCATATGGAAACACAAAACGTCCTCCACAGCAAAAGCAATCTTGAACAAAAAGGAAGAAAGCCCAAGCATCATGGTACCTGATTTGAAGATACACTAGGAACCCATAGTAACTAAAACAACATAGTATTGTCATTAAAACAGCTACACAGACCAAGCGAACAGAAAGAGAAATCTCAGAAATAAACCCAGATATTTACAAGCAACGTATTGTTTGGAAAGACACCAAAAAGTTACAGGGAAGAAAGGATGCTTCTTTAATACATAGTGCCAACAAACTGGGTCTCCACATACAGAGTCTGCATTCTGAATAGAAATCAACTCAAGGTGGGTCAAGGCCCTAAACATAAGGTATGAAACTACCAGAATAAAACAGAGCAGGCATTGCAAGACATTCATGCAGGCCAGCACGGGCAACATTAGTGAAATCCATGTCAAAAACAAACAACACAAACTGGGCCTTGTGGTTTCCCCCTAATTGGTGAAGATTCCCTTTCTTCCTGTTCTGATCTTTGTAAATGAAAAAACACTGGGCTTTTATTTAATCATTCATGTTCTAAAATTTGATTTTTAATAGCCTGTGGTCCAATTTTCCTATGACTGTTTTTCATCCATCAAATTAAAGTGATGACGGTGGCAGTCTGACAGCACATCTCCAGCAGCAATGAAAAGGCAATCTTATTTGGGGGGACACAAACTTGCACGATGGTGGCACGGTTTAGAGAGAATGTGGACGTCTCCCAGATGTCCGGGTGCTGGATGCTTCTTCTCCAATGTGGCGTTATTGAGAGGTGATGCCACCTTTAAGAATGGGGCAGCGTGGGAGGTCACCAGACACCGTCCTTGAAAGGGATCAATGCTGATTTCACAGGGTGAGTTCTAGGATAATAGATTAAAAAAAAAAAAAAAAAAAAGCAACCTCGGTTTTATGTTTGGCTATCACACCGTGTCATGGCTCCCTTTGGATACACAGATGTAACTATCGATACCCTCCACCATAGTGTGATGGGGCCAGACAGATGCTGGTGTCACGCTTGTAAGCCTCCAGAGCTGTCAACTAAATAAACTTTTCTGTTAAAGCAACAGAAAATGGGCTAAAACGATGGGTGCTTCCCAACACATGCCAAATACCTCTAACAGTGATTGGCAAATTGGCCACCCCTTTCATGAAGAAAGTCAAAATAGACCTGCTTCTAGAGACTTCCAATAGGTACCTCATTAACTTAAAAAAAAAAAAAAAAAAAAACTACTCTACCTACTGGTAACCTGAATCTTCCAGACAATATTGTTATTTTGAGATAGGTTACCAAAAACTTCTGCAAAGCAGTGTCAGTTTTGGATACTATCAACTCATTTGTGAGACACACCGCTTTTTGCCTTTGATGGTGTCATAAAAGGTGAACGGAAAAACATCCATCAAGTGATAATAAAAAGTAGAAAATGTCACACAAGAACTGAACATTTGAAAAGGGTCTATTGTTTCTCTGCCTTGATGCAGCTTTACAAGTGGATTTATCTTCCATAAACAGAGGAGATAAACATGCAATTAATCAAGGACACAAATGAAAAGCCAGGCTGACCAGCTTTATTTCATTAGGAAACTATTTCCAGCATTCTTTATTTCAGTAATGCTAATACATGGCAAAATGAATTAGAACAAGAAAGTAAGATCTTTGGGGGTCACGCACCCCACCTTTATTCTGAGGAAGTAAATATAGTAACTAAATTGGTTCCCAAATATGAGTTTGAAGGGTAGATGTGTGTGCACTATAAATTACAGTTCCAATAATCTATGAATTAATATGAGCTAACACACCGGAAAAAGACAGAAAGCTACACATTACATCCACATTTTTTGCTGTTATAAATGTTTACAATAAAATGACCCGAGCAGGGAATTTAGCTCAGCAGCATAAGCGCCTGCTTGGCAATCTTGAGGTTGTGAGTTCGATTCCTGGTCGTCTCCCCCCTAAAAAAAGACCTGAAATATGTGCAAACATCAGAGGAAATAAAGACCTCCACTTGAAAACTGCCTCGTTTGCTATCCACATCTAAACACCTTCCTGTGTCTGAGGAATTCCCATCGTATGAAGTGTGTTCACACAGTAAAGCCCACCTTCCATCACCCAAGCTGAGGTTGCCGGAGCCTCAGCCTCACAGTGTGAGGTGTAATTAACAGCCTAGGCCTCATCTCATAGATGTACCCACTATTAACTGCAGAACTGGCAAAATAGCCCTGTGGAACTCATGGGGAATCTCATGACAGACCTGTTGCCGCAGCTGTGAGTGCCTGCAACTGTCCAGCCTCTTCAAATTGCCTTAGCTGGAGGCAGGTGTCTTGTTCAAGGTCATGCCTTGCTTCAGGGTAAAGCCCACACCCACTGACTGGTGGGTGGCACAGGGTTGTGGGTACCTGGTCCTTTGATCTCAGGATGGCCCTGAAGGGTTGCCTCCAGCTTCTAGACCAGTGATGGTAAACTTTTTAGAGCTTTTATTGTGGTTCAGGTAAGACCTGGACTGAGATTGCGTTGCAGCCAGAGCTTGTCAGTAAATGGGTCCTCCAGAGGACAGCAAACCCTGATTTATAGTGTTTGCAGAGTACCACGCAAGCTAAGATGCCTACTGTGTTTGTCAGCCTCGCTTCTCCAGCTCCTTCTATTTTCCCCTTCTCTGTGGAGGTAGCAATCCCCAGAGCACACCCCAGTAAAACTCTCATCCTCCAATCTCTGTCTCAGAGTTTGCTTTCAAGAGACTCCAACCTGCAACTCATGGCAGCTCAAGACAGCAGTAGTCCGGAGAGGAGGACAAGTTCCCAAGAGAGAGAAGACCTCATTCTTCTAATCGTGAAGAGCATCTGCCATCCTGCAAAATACGTTGGAATTTATCTTATAGATAGTGTGGAGACAACAGTGGGTTTTTAACAGGCAGTAATCAAATCAAGCATACATCTTAGGAAGGTTGTTCTAGAAGCAGAACATATAACAAACAAGAGTAGCAAAAATTCACTGTTACTAGTCCAGCCGGACAGCAACAACGGAACCGGATGGGAAAGATGGCAATCAATCTTAAGGACTCGATGCCTAATGAGAGAAAAAAGAGTCAAAGATGAATTACTACTGGCTTAGAAAACTGATTGTAGGGGCTGGGGATTTAGTTCAGCGGCATAAGCGCCTGCCTTGCAAGCAGGCGGTCGTGAATTTGATCCCTGGTACCGATAAAAACGAAAAAGACAAAAGAAAGAAAGAAAACTGATTGTATTAGTTCACAACAGAATTTAGAAGGACGATAAATTTCCAGTACGATGAGTTTAACATTTTCACATGGGCAATCAGGGAGGAGATATCAATCTGCTGTGTCACATTCTGTTACTCACAGTCATGGCCTGAATAGTTGTAAAGCAAGGCTATATAAAACACGCATCATAACAGGATAAAAATAAGCTGCTGAAAAATCCAAGTGTGAGAGATTAAGACAGGATTGTCTACACACAAGACAGATCTTAAACAGCTGCAGGCAGCCGCCGAATTTGTCCGGCACTTCCTAATGGCAGAGCAGAGGGACACAATTGTGACTTTTGTTGCTGTAGTTTCTTTCTAGTTTGTTTGTAAGGTTCTCTGTGGAGAGTGGTTATAAGGATCCAGGCACACACGTGTAATCCCAGCACTCTGGGAGGCCGAGGCAGAAGGATTCAAGTTCAAACCTAGCCTGGGCAATTTAGAAGCTTAGTAAAGACTTGTCCCAAAATTAAAAATAAAAAAGAACTAGGGTTTTATCTCAGTGCAAAAGCCCTGAGTTTAATCCTGAGTACTGGAAGGAAAAAAGTATATTCCTGAGTCAAGACAGCCAGTCAGGCTGGACAGACTCCACTGGGGAAATTTACTTGCAGCATGACTATTAGACAGACACAGTAAGAAGGTAAAACAGAATTGCAGGACACCGAAGAGGCGAGTTACTTACAGTCACAGCGAGGTCAGAGGTGCTTTCCAGGCAGCTGCGGGAGCTTGGCCAGCAGGTGAGGCGCTGGAGTGGGTGCTGGGCAGCGGTGGCTTGGCAAAGGCCTGTGGACCACGTGAGTTGGTTGATTTAATGAAAAGGGTTCAAGGGGGAGTTATTTACTGCCCTCTGATGTTGGCCATTCGGTTCTCCATGGTCAGCAGCAGTGTGGCAGGTGACGGGCTCAGGGTCTCAGGATGAGGAACGACAGGATGTGGGCTAAACACACACACAGGACCAGGGGCGTTAAGGAGACAGAAGGTGCCAGGACCCACTGAGTTTTCAAGACTTAGCGTCAGCCCTAAAATACATGGGAAGTCTGCAACTGCAGGAGACAGATGACAGACACAGTCAAGCTCGCGATTCATGAGTCGCAGGACAAAAGCAGATCAGTGGCTTCAGAGAGGAACCTGTTCTCAGTAGTGAGATCTGAGGGCTCCTGAGGTCCAGAGCCCATCGGCAGTGCAGGCGGAGAGAAAGTCCCAGAGCAAGGCGACGGGGAGGCCCAGGGCCATGGTGGCTGTGATGACCACAAGAAAGCAGAGAGCATAAGGAGAAAAGGACCCAGGCTGGGACCCGGGGAGAACCTGACCTTCACGGGGAAGCTGGAAAAGAAGCGGGAGGGGAGGGAGACAATAGTTCAGGAGCACTTTAAATGTGTTCTACGATGACTATAGAAACTATCGACATAAACCAGTGATAGCTTTCAAATGCTTGTCCAGGGAAAATGAACAGTCTTTTTTCTGTCTTTTCAAAAACACAGATAACCATACTCATAAGTGAAATAAGCCAAACTCACCTGTGTAAATATTGTATTGCCTCCCTAGTGTAAGAAATGGTAAGAAAACATAAGATACAAAAATCCTCAACAAATACAGTGAAAGGGTAAGAATCTGCTCAAAGGCGGAAAAATAATAACATCTCAGGGGTAAGGAGGAAAAAGAAAAAATATCTAAATGTGTATAAACACTCTTAGGGTAGCTAAGATGATTATGCTACAAATTCTGTAAGTTCATGGAACAAACATTCAATTTTGCATGTCTGGTGATCTGAGGAACTCTTGAAGATCACTATGTAAAATAACAACTTTAGATATGTTCCTACCACCTTGTTTTGAAGGCCTATATCGTCATTGTTTTGGGCTCTTTGCTATTTTTATTTATTTATCTTTCTCGTTTCTTGTTTTTCTAGTAATCTTATACATGCATAGAATTTCCCCTAAGCAGTTTACGAGAATCGATTATACTGTGCTTGATGAAATGAACAGCTACTTTGCAGAAAAAGCAACATTATGGTATCCATTGCTGATTCCATAGTGTCATGCTGTGAAATCCAGTAATGCTTTTATTCCTTGTTCAGAGTGGTTTTACTCTGTTTTGTATTGTTTAATTTCAATATACCTGAAGATATGGACACCTATTTTGAAGAGAACAAGAGACATTATAGCAGCCATTGTTGATTTTCCTATTGTCTGGTTTTGGGCCTGTAGTACCTTCATTACTCTGTTTTGATCAGTTTAATACCACTTTGTTTTGTATGAATTCATTGTGTGTGAAGATATGGACAACTATTTAGAAGAAAACAAGAGACAATATGATAGACAGTGATGATCTCCTGTTGTCTTGCTTTGACCTCTGTGTCACATTGTTTTCTTCTGCTTTGTTCTGTTTAGTTTTATCCTCTTTAAAATTAAATAAAAAACACAGATAAAGGCTACTGTCATTAAAAGCAGTCAAAATGCAAAGGAACATTAAGTCATATCAGTGATGCCATGGTATGACTCCAGTAATGTAATTGCACTCTATTGGCAGATTGTCTGTACCAGATATTAAGAATAGCTTTTGTGGGGCTGGGGATTTAGCTCAGCGGCATAAGCGCCTGCCTTGCAAGCAGGCAGTCGTGAGTTTGATCCCTGGTACTGATAAAAACGAAAAAGACAAAACAAAAACAACAACAAAAAAAAAGGAATAGCTTTTATTTTAACTGTAATTTTAAAGTAAGAATTACATTTTATGTTCACTTTAGGAGTGATTGAGTCATCTGTGATTGCACCAGTCTAGGAGGCTGAGGCCAGAAGACTGTATGTTTGAAACCTAGGAAACAGTGAAAATTCCCTCTCAAAGTAAAAAAAAAAAAATTTAAGAGAAAGCTTCTCCCACATCCTGTTGTAAGATTTTGTTCACTGGCTTGAATTTGCATTGCAAATAAATCTCTCTCTATATCCTACTATTGAAAAGCATCACTGGGTTTATCTGTGACATGACTGATACATGACATCAGGTGTAACCTGTGTGCTACTTTTGGGGAAGGCATTGTCAGAAGGTCACTGTGGGTGCTGCTTCCCTTAGTGGAGAGGAATGAAATCCCTGGAACACAAGGAAATCAGAGAAATAGAAACGACGACATCTCCCTAATCCAAATAGTTTCTGGTAAGTCTTTAATGAATGGAAATGTTCTACGTGCAAATATGCTATTTTACACCAGATTTTAAAAGAAAATAGACACAGAAGTAGGTCGTGCATGTTGTGGGAGAAAGGCATGAACAGATGTAAAATGGGCGACCATACGAAAAGCCCATTCAGGAGAAGCAGATGATTAATGTACCACAAAGAGGCTGGGCCAGCATGATTTATTTCCATCTCAGCATGGAAACCCACGGTGCAGAAAATGAGGTTAAAATGAAAAATGTAGGGATCCTGGCAAACAGCAGAATCATGGATAATCTGTGTTTAAAGGAAGAGCACAAAATAAAGAACCAAAATCGTTTTCATAAAGAATTCAAGAATCTTCTGACAAATCTGTGTAAGTAAACAGAGTTGGGAAACTTCCTTAGAGCTTGGGTTATTTTTTTCTCTCTCTCTGTAGCACATGAAAAGCCATGACTCTAGAATGAATAACCCACTACATTTCTTGTAAGATGATAATGCTTTACTAGGAATAAAGAAAACATAAAGGAAGACAACAAGGTCAAGAGATGGAAGCTACCTAATTTTTTATTTGTGATAAGACACCCCCCCCAAAAATTGATGAAGTCAGATGAGCTATCATTGCAGAAATTAAGCAAAAACAAAACTTTCTGTTTGACAATATCCCAATAACAGGGGCTGGGGATTTAGCTCCGCGGCATAAGCGCCTGCCTTGTAAGCAGACAGTCGTGAGTTCGATCTCCGGTACCGATAAAAAGGAAAAAGACAAAAAAAAAAAATCCCAATAACACTATTAACAATCAAAATTAAAGTTACCAGGTACTAACCAGAAGATACTGCACTTGTAATGGCTTAAAGGTAGGCATGACAATAAACTCTGAAGATGGCGGTCAGGGCAACTTCTGACCATGATCACAAGGATGAGCCACAGAGACTGATAAGCTGTGACAATCTACAGGTAAACTGCATTAAATGTATTTGCAATTTATAACAGGTTTCTACAGGCTGTAACCCCATCATAGGTCAAGGAGCATCTATTTTCCCTTTCTGTGGATGAAGAAACAGGCATGGATCAGAATTCTGACAGCCTCCCGGAGGAGAACACTCTCTTCCTAATCCCTTAGGAAGACTTAGGAGAAAGCAGGGACTGTTGCTCTCACTGTGTCCTTTTGGTGAACACAGGGAGGGAGAGGTTGCTTTGCAATCCTTCAGATTTATTCACAGTCATTTGCATTTTCGTTTAGGGACTCTGAGCGGAACTTAAAAGATATCACTCTGGCTTTTCAGTGCGTGCTTCTCCTGTGTAGTGTCTCTGTATCTTAGTCACTGTGTCTTGTATGTGTTCCAAGTTCCTAGCTGATAGCATAGAGGTTCATTTTATTGGTCTCTTCATTTTTGTGCATGTTTCATAACAATTTTTTGGTTACCAGAGATGAGAAATATGACATACACATACTTTAGAAATATCTTTTTCATCTGTGCAATTGTTAATGTTAAAAAATTCAAAAGTGATCGCCAATATAAGCTTGGCACAATTTAAAATTATTTTGATGCTTTTTATACTTGTGTTTCAGGGAAAATACATAATAGTGTTTTTTTTTTCAAATCCATTTTATTTCAAGGTATAAAAAGAGAAGAAGAAGGAGAGGGGGGAGAAGAAGAAAAACTACAACACAATTTCAAAGCACATCAATCGGGCTAGGGATTTAGCTCAGCGGCATAAGCGCCTGCCTTGCAAGCAGGCAGTCCTGAGTTCGATCCCCAGTACCAATAAGAAGGAAAAAGACAAAAAAAAAAAGCACATCAATCAGGGGGCAACAATGGTACATACACTGTGCACCGTCATCTCCAAATCATTCAACCAGAGCACAATCTGCCTTCAATTGTCCGAACAGTACCGGCACAAATCTTTCTCTTCAGTGAACTCAGAGAAATCAGTGGTGTAGCTATTTTGATACGCATGTGCATCAACTTATATGTATGATTTTTTTCAGCTTCCCACACTAATGAAACAATATGATTTTACACATGTATGTCTTATTTATCTCAGTAATGAATATGTTCTCAGGTTGCATCCACTGACCTACAGAACTCTCCAGTTTATACTTCCTTATGGCTGAGTAGTACTCCATTATATAAAAACACCACATCTTTTTTATCTATTCCTCAGTCAAAGGGCATTTAGGATGTTTCCAAGATCTGGCTTTTACAAACTGTGCTGCTACAAACATGGGTGCACATGTATCATGTGGCATGATGTTTTTAATTCCTTTGGGAAGATACCCCAAAGGGGAATAGCTGGGTTGAATGAGACCTCTAGTCCTACTTTTTTGAGTAATTACACAGTGGTTGCATCAGTCTGCATTCCCAACAACAGTGGAGAAGGGCTCCTTTTTCCTCATACTCCTCCAGCATTTGTCATTGCTTGACTTCTTGACAGCAACCATTCTTTAGGGGTGAGGTGGGATCTCAGTGTTGTTTTTTTTTTGTTGTTGTTTGTTTTTTAAATTTTATTTAAGGAGAAAAAGAAAAAAAGCAGAAAAAGGGTACAAGTTATACAGAATTTCAGAAAAAAAATAAACAGTAGGAAATCACTAGTTAATGGATTACATATTGTCATCTTAGAAATATTTGTTCAAGTTACAAAATTAAAGCTTATATAGTGGACATTCAAACAGTGAGACCAAACAGTTCTGTTCAATGATCCAACAAAACTCAGTAATATCATTGTCTATCTTATACACTTAAATATACATGCAGTTATATCCTTTTAACACTTTCTTTTCCTCTCTTTTGTACAATAACTATTACACATTTTGGGTTTTATTGCTCCCACAGTTCTTATTACTTTTTTTGGAAGAGAGTAAAACCAAATGTGACATAACAGAACAGAGTCGGTCAAATCAAAAGGGTGGACATAATAGATAATGTAAAAACATAATACAAGGTGATCAACAATGGTTACCATAATGCCTCCCGCTATCTCTAATAGAATTGCCTATATCATCAGTTATAATAAAATTGAACAAAACAGTAAAGAATGAAACCAACAAAACCAAAACTTTGGAGGCATTATAGGTCTTCAAAAGTAGATAATAGTCAACCAGAATGGGCATCATAATGAATCCCACTATCTTCACAGCTGTTGCCTATACTTTTGAACCTGGTACTATCAAGCAAAACAGAATAGAGGAACATCAGTCAAAACAAGATGGTGAGAACAATACAGGGCTTCAAATCAAGTTAATAGTAAATCAAAGTGGGTTACTATCATATATCCTGCTATTTTTTTATTTATTTTTCCCATAATTAAAAGGATAAAAATAAAAAAGTAAATAATAAAATGGAGATTGAGATAAAAGAGGGCATAACAACAAAACAGTGCAGAAAAAAACATAACCATTTAAGCAAAATAGTGTTTTACCACAAGATAATCCCGACATAAAAGTAGTTACCATATTGTCTCTTTCCTTGAAATCTTTGAGTATAACTTCATATACTGTAGCATCAAATATATCAAAACAATGTAAAACCATTCAAGAGAATGACAGTATTACAGGGTATTTAGAATCAACTAACAGAAAATGAACAATGGTTTCTGTATAATCTCCTTGTCTATAAAAGTTTTTGTTTATACTATCACATATAATAAAATCCAATAAGATACAACATGCTAAGACCAATGGAGACAGAAGAGCAAAAGCTTGATGAGACTTCAAAACAAGATGATACTAAATCAGCATTACCTATTATGGTGTCATTTTCTTCAAAATAGCTGTTCCTATCATCCAATCTTCTCTGCCTCATTTCTGTTGAGCTCTTTTTCTGTCATTAATTGTCAGTTTATCTTCTTCATTTTGTTTTCTGCTCCATTCATTGTGGCCTCTCTGCCACTATTTCTGGATTCTTCGTATTTTTCTTTTTTAGAATATCCTGCAATATTCTCTGTAGAGTTTAATTGGTGGTTGCATATTCCCCCAGTTCCTCTTTATCCTGGAAGCACCTTGTTTTTCCATCAATTTCCAGGGATAGTTGTGCAGGATATATCAATCTTGACTGGAGGTTATTATCTTTCAAAGCTTGAATTATTTCCCCCCACGCTCTTTGTGATTTGATGGTTTGTGCCGAGAAGTCTGCTGTAATTCTGATGGGTATTCCCTTGTAAGTGATCTGTTTCTTGTCTCTGACAGCTTTTAATATTCTGTTCTTATATTGGATTTCTGGTATTTTGATTATTATATGCCTGGGTGTAGCTCTGTTTGGGTTGTAGGTGGCTGGGGTCCTGAATGCTTCATACATCTGAGTATCTTTACCTTTTGCTAAATTAGGAAAATTCTCCTGGATTATTTCTGCAAGTAGCTTTTGTAGTTCATTTGTTTGTGTCCCTACTTCTTCTTTTATGTTCTTAATTCTTAAGTTATAGATCCTCTTATCATCTTCTAGTCTTTGTATTATTGCTGTTTGTTTCTTTGTTATTTTTAAGAAGTTTTTAATTTCATGCTCCCATATTACAAATCTGGCCTCCAGTTCAGATAATCTATCCTTAAGTTTCTTTCAAGCTCTTATGCCAGTTTTTTGATAGAGTTTTTAGTTTCCTGGTAGTCTCTTTGAACCTGCTTCACGTATTCTATGCTTTCTCTATTTTCTCCATCAAACAATTCTCCCCTCTTTTTTCTGTTCTTCCATTCCACCATCTGTTTTTTCTTGGGTGGTGCTTAGCATTTCTCTAACTAATTCTGCTTATGTATAGCTTCAGGTCATTAATAACTTCATTCCTGAACTCGTCTATGAGGCTCTGGAGATGGCGCTTTATGTCTATTGGTGCGGTGTCTGCTATTGCCTGTTTCTCAGGATTGGGGGCTGAGGGGCCTTTCTTGTTGCTGCCTCTTCCCATATTCTTTGTTCCTTATATATGCAAGCGTATATAGGAGGCCCAGCTTCCTTCCCTGTTGGCCACAGTCTGATTGAATTGCGCCGGCTAGGTGTTCCTGCCCACCGCAGCGCACCAGGGAGTTACGGGCCTGGCAGCCTATGCAGGGCCTGCCTCTCCAGGTCTCCTTCAGGCACTGGGACCTGGGCTGTGCTAGCCTACTGGGTCTCAGCCAGCAGTGTCACGTAGGCTAGGCACTGCTCACCAATCCTGCTTGAGAGGGGGATACGTGACTGAAGTCACTGCAGCACCCTGTTCCGGCAAGTCTGCCCGGTCCCAGAATGTCCTCTGTTGGAGTCTCCTAAACCGTGGGAGAGTCCCAGTTTCCCTCACTCACCAGAGGTCGATGCATGGCTCCCTGCCCGCCCAGCTCTTAACTCCATTCACGGATTCCTGTTCTCAGCGCTTTCGCGCATCTCTCTCCCTGCTGAGCCGATGTAGATGCAGCCGCAGCGGCGGGAAACCCAAATCATGGCTTCCAATGGCGCGGGCTCCAGCTTCCACACTGGGGCTTTTCTGTTCCTGTTATAGCACCAGGATTGCATTCTCAGTTGGTTTCTCTCAGCCCAGTTCGTTCTTGGGTCAGCAGGGCATATCTCCTCTTGCTTATGATTCCTTACTCAGCACCATTCCTGAATTCTAAGCTGGGTGTTTCAGAGAGCCTCCATAGCTGCTGCTATCTGTCCGCCATGTTCTCCTGGAAGTCTCTCAGTGTTGTTTTAATTTGCATCTTTTGAATGATCAGTGATAATGAACATTTTTTCACATATTTATTTGCTGTTTGTATTTCTTTATCTGAGAAGTGTGTATTCATCTCAGGTGACCATTTATGGATGGGATCTTTAAATCTGGGAGGACTGTTTTTTTCCAGTTCTTTATATGTTCTCAATAGTAATCCTTTCTGAGGAACAGATGGCAAATATTTTCTGTCATATTGTGGGTTGTCTCTTCAGTCTTTTGGTGGATTCTCTTGCTGCACAAAAGCTTTTCAGTAGGGTGAGATCCCAGTTGTTGATTCTTTGTGCAATCTAGGTTTTGTTCATAAGGTCTTTGCCTACACCAGTGTCTTCAAGAGGTCTATCTTCTAGCAGATTTAATGTTTCTGTTTTAATATTAAGATCTTTGATCCAATCTGATTTTAGCTTAGTGTACAGTGAAAGATATGGGTCCAGTTTTAATATTCAGCATGGGTACAGTCAGTTTTTCCAGTACTGTTTATGAAAGAGGCTATCTTTCTTCCAGTAAAATGTGCTTGACACCTTTGTCAAAGATTAGGTGGCTTATTGTATCTGGAGTTGTTTCTCATCTTCTGATCTGTTCCATTGATCTTCCGGTCTTTTCCTTTGTCAGTACCACACTGGTTTTTGTTGTTGTTGTTTTGTTTCTTGTTTTTTGTCTTTTTTGAGACAAGTGCAGTTCAGGCTGGCGTTGGGCTCACATTGTAGCAGAGGCTGGTCTCAAATAATGATCCTCTTGTTGCAGCCTCCTGAGTGCTAGGATTACAGGAATGCGCCACCACGCCCAGCTCACACTGTTTTTGTCACAGTAGGTTTATAGTAAAATTTCAAGTCAGGGATTATGATTCCCCCCCACACACACACCTTATTTTTATTGTCCAGGATTGCCTTTGCTATTCTAGGTCTCTTCTAGTTCCAGTTGAATGTTAGAATTGTTTTCTCTAATTCTGTGAGATATGGTATTGAAATTTTGATTGGGATTGCACTGAATCTGTATAACATTTTTGGAAGTAACATGATAATGATATTGGAGAATGAAACTCCCAACCTATTATGTGTCTGGTATGAGTTCATCTCCTCTAAAATTGAAGAGTGAATTTTAGGAACAATGAAAATTAAGAGCAGAATACATTTATTGAGAGAAAGAAAGCTTCTGTCTGAGAGAGACAGGAGTCCAGAGCGGGTTGCCAAAGACTTGCCTTTTCTAAGGACTCGATAGAGTAAAATCATGGGGTGAGATTGGTTCAAGGTGGGGACAAATGGGAACTCACGTGGCAGACAGGCAGGGACTCTTCTTGTAGGGGTTGGGATGGTGACTCCTGGCTTCCTCAGGGTGATACAGACCTATTTAGACCGTCAATCTTTGGGATGTGGGTATATTTGCTTGATCCTTTGTCTTGAGATCTGGCCCACAACAGGAGGTGCCTGTCTCTTCCAAGGCCACAAGACATCTAGTCTTCTGGGTCAGCTCCCTTGAGGGCCTAGCCTTGACTGCCTCTAATATTTATAACTCAGCTGCCTGATAAAAGAGTTTTGCCCTTGAATAAATTACATTATGACGGTAGTTCAACACAGTGGAAGGCCAAACTGGGGATGCTCACCCTGATGGCCACTTCCTCCTTCTTCCCCGATTACAACTTCCTCCTTCCTTTCCCAGTGCACATGAAGAAAATTCCAATCAGCTCCCTGTGCATCATCAGTGCCCACCCCAAGCACCACATCCGGTCAAAGGTCACATGCACCCCACAGCCCCATATCCAGGCAGAGGACAAAGCCAAGCCCTTGCTGGTTGTGGGCTCCTTTACACATCCTTTAAATAAAAAGGCCACTTTTACTTTGTCATATATTCTGCTCCTTTATTGTGCCAGAAAACTCTAACCCTGTAAAAATAGTTGTATGTTTGAAGAAACTACTTTTTATAATAAAATGGGTATGAAAAAATGTATGCTAATTGCCAAAACACATAACAAAGAATTGTCATAATCTCCCATCTTCTTGCAAAGATTAAATTCTTAGGTTCATTTGTTCAAATTTAGCCTCTTCCCAAAATAAATCTCAGCATGAACAACAATTTCTTGTACTTGTAATTTCCTGTCTCAGTCTCCTTACTGTCTACCCACTAGAATAGGAACCTCAGGGTATTTATCTTTGTGTTCATGATCCTAGCTGAGCAGCTGGCCTGTTGTTCTTTCTCAATAAATAGAAGGGTTGGTTACATACTGCAGTACCAGGCTCCTGCTGTAGGGGACCCCGAGACAGCTCCCCTGGATAGACAACAGTTGGTCTCCCCTTTGGCTCCCCCTGGCCTTGCTTCCAGGTAGCAGTATGTACACAGCCGCCTAGGAAAATACTCTGCCCCCTCAACTGACCTTAAGCAATGCAAATGAGTCTGAGGCCTGATGTGCAGCCTTTGAAGCAACGCGCCAGGTCAGGGATGCCCCACCAATAGGTCCCCACGACTAAGCATGAGCTAGGTCAAGAGACACAGAGCTGTTAGGACTGAGGTGCGAGAGCAAGAGGCCATGAGGCCCCAGGGCAATAAAGTCTAGGCACCAGAGCCAAAGCAGCCAACCCAAAACACAATGTACTTCCTCAAACAGTGTCACGCAAGTCCCTCCAAACGTAGAACCTGCCGGTTAGCAGAATTCGGTACTTTACACACACATGTCTCTGCATCATGCAGAAGTGCCACTGTGCCTCCACCTAGCCCAGCTCGCAGTACTTACTACGTCCAACCTTTCTCACAGTCCTGCAACCCTGAGCTTCGGCCCTTTCCACAAATTCATAAAACCTGGGTTCGGCCCTGGAGCACGCCTCTGTTCTGGGTAGCTGTTGTTCCCCCACAACTGCAGATATGTCTTTGTCTCTATGCTCGCTGTGGGTTGCCTGGAAGTGGTAGACTGGAATTTACTTACTAGAATTCCAGGAACTTTTCCCTGAGATTACACTATAAACTCCTCCAGACCGCAATAAGGTCCTGATCGCCTGCCTCTCCCGAGCTCTGCTGAGGCTCTAAGGAGATGAAAGCCAAAGCCTTGTGAACTGAATGGTTAGTTGTGCTTGATCCCCTTCCTTGGGTAGAGAGCGGGCTGCCCACATCTTTTGAAAGAAGCCTGAGTGGCAGAGGAGGTTGTATCCCTTGCTCAGTCCATTACCACCAGCAAATGGAGACATTTGCCATATTTCTTCACTCTAAGTGCGGTCTGTCTACAAGAATGTTGTGAAGGGACTGTGGTCAAATGGGTACACTAAAGCCGGAGCTGGCTGCCGCTCTGGCAGTCTCTGCAGGGACCTGTTACTCGGAGGCTGTCATGTCCCAAACTCAGTCATGTTAGCTCATTCCGAGACATCATAGCCAAATGGCCCAAAAGAATGTGGATTATTCTCTCTGGCCTTGGTGGTGTAAAGCATTTTCGTAAGTAGTTTAAACACTAAATGGAAACGCTACAAATCCAACCTGCCTCCTCTTTTTGTTCTTGACAAGGAAAGAGGCATTTCAGAGATCACTGAATATTTCTGCCTGTTTGCCCTCCCATAGTCAAGACAGAAGAAAATAAATACATGTATTAAGTAACTAAACATGTTATAAATTAACAAAATATAATTAAGTATATTCAATAGGAGAGTGGAATTATTTCAGTTAAATTTGAGATCGTAGTCCACGTGTCAGCTTGTCATTTAAACTGATTCCTCTGTGCAAGCCAAGAAACAAAAGAGTTTTTGGAATTGCCTGCAGGGGAACTCAGTAACAGCCCTAACAGGCAGGTGTTTTTAAAGCCTCAACTGAAATGTGGTCTAAATAGATCTAGATGTTTATGTTTTCTCCTTTGTCTAGTACATACTTGTTTTTTGGCGGGATACGAGGCGAATTAATTTAAGAGTTTCATATCCTGGACCAGCGGAGGGACAGTTTTACATCTGAATATACTTCAGTCCCATATCCCCTTCCTTTCATCCTGTAACTATGGCATTCCACCTCTCACGTGCTCCTGCTGTGGTTCTAGGCAAGCTCTGCTCCTCCCAATTTAGTCAACCCTGGTTCACGGAGCCAATAACACATCCTTGTAGGTCAGAAGTGTTACGGCTTCCAGAGAGGACCTCCCGCTTCCTTTGGTCCTAAACATCAATTTTCTCATTTTGTTTTGTTTTGCTTTGTGTTTGTGTGCTTTTGAGACAAAGTCTTGCTGTGTAGCCCAGACTGGCTTCTGACTTGTGATCCTCCTGCCTCAGCCTCTCCAGGGAGGGGATTACAGGCATGCGCCACCATACCCAGTGTGACACAATGTTACTCCTCAGGTCAATATCTTGGTTCAAGAGAATCATATACCAGATATGCTTGTGTAATTGTTTTAGATGTCAAAGTTATTTATAAAAGATGTATACTATAAAAGATGTATACTTTTATAAAGAATGTACTACGTGTAGGCTGACAAGCTGTTTTCTTTGCTTAATAAAGAACGAGTGTCTCTTGAAATCCTGGAGCTAGAGCTCACCTGTCTTAGCGCATGGCTCCATCTTCTCTGCTTAGTAGGTCTCCTTTGCCAGCTGAAGGCTGGCACGGCATTCCTGCTGCCACACACACTCATGCACCCCAATCCGTACACAGTCGTGTGTGTCCCTCAGAGACAGAGTGGAGGTGGCACCTCTGACATTAACGTCAGCTGCTTTGGTTCCCATTCCCGTTGTGGGTTTGTTCCTTTGTGCTGTCTGTGTCACCCACTTAGGTTACAAGGCAACAATGTGTGTGAACATACATGGACTGAAGGGTGGGGAGGGGTGTGTGTTGCTTAGGTAATTCAGAGAAAGCATCCTGCACTTAAAAGACAAAGTGGTGAGTCCTGGAGCTGCTATTCCTTAACTCTGTTTCCCATGGCGTTAAATACCTATTACAATTCCATACTTGTCAGGGGCCAAATGAATTCAAAACACGCGCAGCTCAGGCTTCATCAGCCCTTCCCTGGATCCTGGGAACAGCTTGTGGCAGCTCTGTTTCATCCAAGGAAGCCTGGCTCTGGCGCAAGCAGGTTTGCTCGTCCTGCTGATGAGTTAGTTGTACTCACGTGCCAGAAACGAAACAACGATCTGGGGATGATTTCTGTGAAACTTGGTTTCATCCAAATGTGCTTAACACAGCCAAGAAATTTTGCCCTCGCTACTGTGAAATCGTTCAGAACCCAGGGCTGAGTTAACTGGGGCTAAGCTTTGTGCACGTTTGCAAAGCTGTGCACTTGGTTGCCTCACCCCACCCCCCACCCCGTCCCCGATTTTAATAGCTTTTGAGTCATAAATCTGCCTGGTTTTTCTAGTTTGGAGACTTTTTAGTGAGATTCTGAATACGGAACCTGCCAGACTAGAGGTTCATCTGGGGATGCAGCGTACTCTTGAGAATCAACAACTGTGCACGTTTCACCATGAAATACTTCCTAGCAGATGCTGAGGTTTAAAGCTGTGAGGTGGCAGGTTAGATAGAAGCAATAAACACAGTCCTGTCTTTATACTTTGGGAGTCAACAGAGGAACGTAGTTAAGTATGCACATGCAAGAATTGAATGAGTCAGTTTTAACACTGTCCCCCTAATTTTAGTAATGGGAACTAAAGTTTTTAGCTGAGGACCACTCTGTGCCTGTTTCCCATCAAACAACCTCAGTAAGAAACTGAATGAACTTAAGCCAAACTCCTAGCATACAGTAAATGTTCAACAAATAGCTATTCCTACTTACAGTTCAACTATTAAATGAATATTATGCTACTTTATGTAAGGACAATGATGATCACCAAATTAGAATAAATAGTGAGAATTCATCTTATTCAAATTAGTGTGACCTCACATAATTTTCTCCATAATTTCAAAGTTCTTTTTCAATGTACACTTAGTGTACTAAATGTCTTAAAACCCCACAAGTCCCTCTACAAAGAAGCTTTTTGAATGCATGACAATTTGATGACAGCCATCTGTGTCAGAAAATGACACACAGTATAGTGTTTGGGTACAGAACATGATTCCTATTTTAAACATCCTCATCCTTTAGACCTCAAGGCTTGAAATAGAGGGACGAGGGAAGGTAAGCAATGGCCCCTTCCTGATTCCGCACCAAGTAGGGCCTCCAGGATTAAAAGATGAGTCATTTAGTTACCAAAATGTGTGCATCTCATGCGAGTGTTAGACTGCTTCTGTGCTAGGGATGAAGTCAAGGCTACGTACACTGGGGCAAACCATGGTGTAGCCTCAAAAGGTACACCTGAGCTGGGATTCAGCTCCACCACATTTGCAAGAAAAAGAAAGACAGGAGAAAATTTCTCCTGCCATACGGAGCTTCTACGGTAGAGAATTAGAGTGAAAACAGCACCTGCTTATCAGGAAGTAGAAATAAATTTCTTAATGTGTGTAACGTGCTTGAGGAGTGCCTGGCCTATGATAAGCAGCTGTTATCTGTGACGAGCATATGATAAACAGACTAAATTTATTTGCTGTCAGAGCTAAGCAACTTGGCTTTATTTGCAATACTTCATTTTGTTCTAAAAATCTGGAGACTTACCTTTTATCTCTTAACTGGGTCTCCTTTAAACACAGCTCATACATGCATTTTTATTTTTGTATTTTCTATTTCATAGGAATTTCTGGGGATTGAAGGAACCATTTCTAAGTCAAGTTTTCCTTTGTGAGAACTATCAGTGTTAAATTATTTATCTTCGGGGCGGTTAGTCTAAAATCACTAACACTTTTTAAAATGGGTTATAGTCACTGTTTTATAAACTACTAACAACCATAACGTTGTAAGGAGCAGAGCTGTGGCTTGTGTCTGGATGTCCCTCTCAGAGTCCCATGCCATCATGGGAGACAAGCTTTGAGGAGGTGCCTGAATCTAGAATTCGCCATTGGCTCATTGTCTAGTGCTGGGATTGGCAGTGTAAGTGCTGCCCTGGGGCAGGGAGCTGCACACAACATAAGGGAGGGCTTTTGGTGCCTTCTGCAGCCATGAACTGTTGCCTCTCTGCCATAAGCCGACTTGCCTTGAGCCAGCTGATTATGGACTGAAACCTCCACAAACCGTGAGACAAATAAACCTTCCTGCCTTAATTTGGGTGTCAGATAGTTTGTCTCACCAATGAGAGAAAAGTAACTAAAACAGACAGTCTTCCCAAGGAGGCTGGTTTTAAAGTGGAGCTAAGCTCTAAACTCAGCACTTAAAAAAAAAGTAAAGCACTCAAATTTACTTGTTGAAGTGCCCTAAAATATAGGATAGTACGCTTTTCCAGCAGGTCTTCTGTTTTTCTCCGGCTTTGGAACAATGCATGTCTTCCATAGGGCATCTGATGAAAGAATTGGTTTGTATTCAATTAAAGGCCTTTTATATGACAAAATGTGTAGAGCTTAAACAGAGGAGTTTATACAAACCATCTCCTGTATGCCTCATAGTGATGTTAGACATGTTCTTATCTATTTTATTTGCAAAGGATCAACACAAGACAGAGTAAATCGCCTGCCAGTGGCTCCCATCAGAGGAATGGTGGAGGAGAATTCTGATCTCAGGCTCTTGAAGACAGAAGCTTCTATTTCCCTTCTACAATAGGTTTCTGCTGCTCGGACTTATGATTATATGGTGTTAAGGGACACAAATTGTCTTTCATCCTGCGGAAGACTGTTCAGTGTCTGTTAGAGAAAAAGCTGAGTTTCAAGTTCCTCAGCTGCAATTAAATATGTAGATGTGGAGATAGTCCAGACAGGACTCAGGAACTGATTTAAAAGAAGTCCCAAGAGTTCTTTCGTTTGAGCAGGCAGAGATTTAGAGAGGGATAAAAAGGACATTACGACTCTGCTGGGTTTGAGAGCCATAAATAACTTATGCAGAGAAGCCGGGAAGCCTCAGTGCTGGCCGACTTGGTGGCAGTGCATCTGAACCCAGGGCTGGCTGGGAGGCCCCTGGGACGCGTCTTTCCATCTTTTGGTTCTGGAGCTGCATCTCTAAACATCACTCATAAATATGCTGAAGGGAGAGAAACTGGGCAGGGTTCAGCTGGTTCCTGGAACGCCCCTAAAAAAGGAGACCAGGTAAGGCGCCTTCCTCTCTCATGGTGAGGAGTGACAAGCCCAGGAAAACTGACTGTCCAGTGGCCACTTTCACTTCCCCAGCGTGCACTTTACCTGTCTGTCTCCCATGCAGGACTCCAAGAGTGACCGAGAGACGGATGCCACCAACTATGCACAAAACACCCGGGCCTGCCTACCAGCTGGCCCGGAGGAAGAAGAGGGGAGGCTCGTGGCCCCCAGTGGTGGATCAATGCGGTTAGAGGAAAGATGGCCAGTTCACTGATGGCCAGACCCCCTACCGATGACCACCTGAGCAGCACATCTCCCCTCTTTAACTGTCACGTGAATGAGGCCACAAGGGAGGGACCTCGTCCTTCATAAAGATCCTTTCCTTTTGTGCTTGCTCTCGCTAATAATTTCTTTGCATTTTAACTGCTTTTTTCTAACTATACATACAATAAAGTCCAACATAAAAAAAGAAAAAGGTGTAAAAATAAGAAAACCATCACTTCTAATATCAAAGATCACGTATTTACTATACCTACTTTACCTTACAAAACTGAGAAATATGTGGATAACAGTAACAACAATAGTGATGAAATAGCTTATTGCCAGTCTCAAATTGCATCAGTTCACTGAATCAAGGCAAGCCCGGACACAAGGCAAGCAGTTTGACACTTTCTGCAGGTCCAATCCAGTAGGGTACCTTGAAGGAGTCACATTTCTTTTTAAAGGAGGAAATGTTACTTAACAGCTACATCATCTCACCATCTGTGAACAACCAGTGAAAACCAACATAAGGAATCAGTTCTGTGTTCTGCTCATCTGAAACATCAACAAAGGCCCACTTCAAAGGCCGTTAGAATCAGCAGTGGCAGAATTAGCAGTCTAATCTCTGCTCTGTCAAGACTTTGTATTTTGCCCACTCTTTTGATGGTCTTCCATGAAGTTCTACTGTTCTTTTGAGTTTTACTGTCTTTAGTCATGAAACTATTAAAAATAATGCTGATATACTCTACTAATATTTTTGAAAACATAATTTTTAAAAAGCTAGCACATCTTTTAAAAACTTTGCTCAACTACAATTTCCTAACAGAACTGTTTGGAATATAGTTTAATATTGAACAACAATTAATAGAAATCTTAGCAGAGGGAGTCATATTTCCCCACCCTGGCTCTCTCTTCCCTTTGGACTTCGGTTGATATGCATTTTCTCCCTTTCTCTACTAATTCTGAATATTAATTTTCTCCTCTAGAACTCAAAGGCAATTTATGATTTAAAAATCCTTTAAGGTTACTGAATCTTAAAGTGTGCTTTCTTAATTAAAAGCTTAGCGTTAAGCCCTTACAGAAGATTTATTATTGTGAGACACTTTTGCAAAACATTTTTTCCCCTTTGGATTATATCTCAAATCCAACCATGACCTGTAAGGTAGACACTGGTGGTACGTTCCATTCATTGTTCCCTTATCTTACAGCCACTATATCATTTCACTCAGGTGTCAAGTTGGAAAATACGAGAGCAGAATATTTTAGGCACTAATTTTCTATTTTTCTTGAGTGTATTTTCCTGGAATTTGCATTTAACAATGAGAGGCCAAATTGGAATCATTGCCACACTGTGGCCGTGAACCACAGAGCAGCAGGGAGGGCTCAGGAAGACCATCTAGTCACGCCCAGAGTAGCATGTGGCCCGAGGTGGCCACATTCATTCTATACGAATTTGCATCATACGCTGCGATTGGACGAGCATGGAGAGAAGTGGGCACCTCTGGCTTCCACTGTGCAGAAAACTCCAAGTCTTCCTACGTGCCATAAACGTCACGGTGGTGGCCCTGGCACTTGGTTCTCAGCTCACATCTCAGAGGGCCTCAAAGATTGGTTACAGCTGTTTTTTTGCTTTTTTGTATTTTTGTATTTTGCCATGGTGTAGGATGAAGTCTCTTCACAAATCTCATTAGAGTCTCATATGAGGACTTCCAAAATTGAATCTCTTGGATATAAGCTAGAAAAAAAAAAGGTATTAGACACAGTTGTTGCCCATCTAATTTTCTAAGAACAATTGCTTACATGACATAGACATCAAATTTGTGTTCACATTATACCTACATATGTAGGATACACATAATACTTTCTTTGCATGGCTACAATATTATGTGAAAAGAGTTTCATTTTTCAGTTCCATAATATTTATGCATTTTAATTGCATCATCTGGTAAGTGAACATCAAAAAAATTTTTTTACTTTATTTATTTATTAATTTATTTTTTTGGTACCAGGGATCAAACTCACAACCTTCCGTTTGCCAGGCAGGTGCTTATGCCACTGAGCTAAATCCCTGACCCTATAAATTTCTTTATGCTTTTTTATTCTTCATGTTGTCTACTTCATACACTGACAATTACAATTTCCCTCTTTTTTATTTATCTTACAATTAATTCAGTATTTGAGTGAGTAGAATAGGTATTTTTTCATAATTAGTTCTTGTTTATCTTTTTATAAATAACTGTATACCTTTCATTAATGAGCTCAATCTAATTTTTATATGAATCACTTTTATTCACCATTTTGAGAAGTAACTATTACTCAACTAATATTGCATTTCTTCAAGAGGTCTTTTTCAGAACAAAATTTACAAAAAATAGTGATGACATTTTAAAAATGGTATAAAAAGGGACATATTATGTTTTTTAAAAGCAGAATTTTATCCTAACAAATCTTTTACTGCTTGCATTAAATAAGGATATACTATGGGGTAAGAATGAAACTTTGACAATTGCCAGGCCCTCATTGGAACATTCCAGAATTCATGGTTCATCTTTCAGGAAATGTTTTATTTATTTTTATTTTTATTGTTTGTCGGTACCGGGGATTGAAGGAAATGTTTAATAAGATGCATGCTCAGTAGAATGAAATTTGAAACCAACTGGAGATCCTAAAATCCTAAGATCAGCATTCACTTAACTCAAAAGAACCTTTAATGCCTCAGAGATCTCCTAATCCCCTCCCAGTAAATATTCCTGCTGTTACGTATAAAAACTGTCCAGAAACTAAGGGTTCCTGGGCAGACAGAGGTGCAGGTGTCTTCTACAATGTATGACTAAAACCTGGGAGCGCTCACACCTCTCCATGAACTGATTTTAGAAGCAGATTCAAATGAAAACAGACTCAAAGGGCTTTGAGGAAGCAAAGGAAAAGGAAAAATGAAAGAACAACGTAGAAACACAATACAATGTCTGCTTCAGACAGCAACAGAAATGTCCACAGTTTTTCCCAAGCGCCGTAGAGACTGCCGGTCAGCCTACGCACTGACCTGCACCTAGGGGACTTCCTGACTCAGCCTCAGGCAGGCTCTGCTGTCCTAAGCTCCGGGGGTTCATATTACCTGAAACAAATGCTACTTTCAGTTTGGAAGCAGCATTGATAGTTTTGACTCTAACCTGTGCACAGAGAAGAAAAGCTCAAAGACTTCCTATGAGCAAGATTTCAGGAAGAGGAAGGACGTGGGGTCTTGGTAACTTTTGAGTTCTTCGATCTAAGGTTTTATAATAAATTTGGCATTTAAAGAGGGATAATGCTCTGGTTCTTAGACCAAAATTTCTTTTTGAGAAAGAGAGCGGGGAGGATAGCTGGAGAATAAGAACAAAAGAAAAGAATAAGAAATAAATTTATCCAAGAAGTACAAGACTGATACACTGAAAAGTATAAAAATTGCAGAAATTACACACCTAGCCCAGGTGTGGTGGTACACACCTGCAATCTCAGCACTCAGGAGGCTGAGGCAGGAGGGCTACGTGAGTTCAAGACCAGCCTGGGCCACATAGTGAGTTCAGGACGAGCCTGGAAAAAAAGAAAAGAAAAAGAAATTACACACCCAAAGAAAAAGAAAGACATCTCAGGTTGATGCTTTAGAAGATTTAGATTATTAACATGGCACACTACTGACAGAGATTTATGGGTTCATTATATTCCCTACCAAAATCCCAATGGATTAGCCAGGTGTGGTGACACCCAGTTGTAATCCCAGCACTCAGGAGGCTGAGGCAGGAGGATCAATACATAAATAAATAAATCCCAATGGCTTTTTTTTTATTGTTTGCAAAAAACCAATCATAAAATTCATATTGGATTCTAGGGAAATCCAAATAGCCAAAAAAATTATGAAAAAAGAGTAACAAAATGATAAAATTCACAATTCCTAAGTTCAAAACTTTCAATATAGAAAAAAAAACCCACTGGTAATCAAAATAGCTACTAGTGTAAGGATCTACATATTGAGCAATACGTCTAGTAGAATAGAGAGACCAGAAAAAAACTTATTACATATGTGATTGATCGACTGATTTCAATAAGGGTACCAAATCCACCCAAAGGGAAAGAATGGACTCTTCAGCATGTAATTCTGGGGCAATTGGATATTTACATACAAAAGAACAAAACTGAGTCCCTATTTCACAATATATATATCAAAAATTGCTCAAAATAGACCAACGACCTCCATACAAGAGTTAAAACCAAAACTTCTAAGACTCTTAGAAAAAATATTGCAATAATTTTCATGACATTTCTAGCAATAAATTGTTAGATGTGACCCCAAAACACAACTAAAAAAGAGAAAAAATAGATAAATTTAAAATTGCTTAAAAACTGTAGTCAATCAAAGAAGACTATCAGGAAAATGAAAAGACAATGCACAGGATGGGAAAAAACTGTTTGAAAATCATCTACTGGTCATCTGGTATCAAAAGATCTATAAAGAAGTCTCCTAACACAGAGACAAGCAGCTCAACTGAAAAGTCATCAAAGGACTCAAAAAGACTTTTCTTCAAAGAAAATATACAAATATTGATAAATATATGAAAACAAAAAATAGTCCTTGAAGAGATGTAAATCACCATAACACCAAGATACTGCTTCATACGTAATTCAGACTTATTAAGATAGCTGCAATTTATTAGATAGACAATAACAAGTGTTGTTCAGGATGTGGAGGAACTAGAACCGTCATTACTGATGGTAGGAATGTAAAATAGTACAGCAGCTAAGGAAAACATTTTGTCAATTTCTCAAAAAACTAAACACAAAACTACAATACATTATACCAATACCATTCATAGTACCAGTCAAAGGTAGAAATACCCAAGAATTATTCAGGTGAGTGGATTAACCAGTTGTGGAATGTCCATGAAATGGAACATTTGTCAGCTATAAAAAAGAATGAAATTAGGTCTGGCTTTAGCCCAGCGATTCCTTAGGGTTAGGGTCAGGATTAGGGTTAGGGTTAGGGTTAGGGTTAGGGTTAGGGTTAGCTTCCCAACCGCCCGGGCAGATTAGTCCGGTGGTTTGAGACCTGCGGGCGCTCTCCAGTCCTTTTAAAAAAAAAATGAATGAAATTTCTTGGATTCACCTCAAAAACATCGTGCTAAGTGAAAGGGACTGGATAAACAATGCCCGACTCCAGTTACATAAAGTGTTTAGAAGAGTTTGTCCACGAAGATGGAAGAGTTAGTGGTTGCCAGTGACTGGAAGAGGAGGATATTGGAGAATAAAGCTTTAAGTTTCCATTTTGAGGAGCTAAACCATTTTGGAAGTGGATATAGATGTTGGTTGCACAACGTCATGAGTGTGCTAAATGCCACTGAATTGCACACTTTAACACGGTTAATTTTATAAGCATTGTAACTCAATAAAACATAGTTGAGCAGGACAAGGACGACAAAGAACATATTGTGGCCACTGGCAGTTATTTTGTGACTGTACATTTGTTGATACATGGATATTTTTATCATCTTCATTATGAAATAAATTAGGTTGAAAATCAAATAAATGTTCAAAATTTATGATTAGTAAGTTAAGACAAAATAGAGGAAAATGAGAAAACAAAAGAGAAAGAGGACAGAGTGTATAAGAAAGGGAGCATGCGTGGGGAAGACAACAGAACGCAAGAGGAGAGACAGGGAAGAAAAGATCAAAACAACAGGGCAACGAAAGAAATGTTAGAAAAAGCCAGAGCTAAATATCTTAAGTCGAGTAATACCGAGTGTTAGTAGGGTTTGTGCAGAGGACAGGGCAGGAGAGCTCTCCTACAGGACGACAGGCATCCGAACAACCTCAGCCACGTGCAAGAGTTTGTCAATTAGTAATAAAATAAAAATGGACCTAATTCTGGGCTTACCTCTTGATGTAGATCTTTGAGAAATTGTACATGTGCCTCAAAAGTCATGCACACACACACACACAAATAAAATAAATCAAATTTTTAGAAAGTCATGCACATAGCATTATGCATCAAAATACTAAGAATACACATCTAGCTAATAGGATGGATACATTGATGTACTAATACTACAATCATATGCAAGCATTTAAAAGGATGATTTACAGAAACGTGTGTGAAGGAAACAGAGTTGCAAGCTATGTTGTTTGAAGATGGTTCACAAATATACTATATGGCATTGTATAGATTTACTACTTGTATAGTAAAAATAATAAGAAAAAGAAAGAGAAAAAATTAGGGAGAATTATTGAGGGATTAAAAATAAAGGACTCGGGGCTGGGGATTTAGCTCAGCGGCATAAGCGCCTGCCTTGCAAGCAGGCAGTCGTGAGTTCGATCCCCGGTACCGATAAAAAGGAAAAAGACCAAATAAATAAATAAATAAATAAAGGACTCATGGAAGGAGGAAAGAGATGGGAGAGGGGAGAAGGGGAGCGGAGGGGAGGGTACAAGTGTCACTGCAGCTGCAGACAGGGGCAATTAGCAAGCAAGTACACGCGTAGACCCGGAGGCTGAGGTGGATGGAGAGCAGGCTGCCCTAGAGGGGGAAGCAGAGACTGGTGGCTCACACGAAAGCTTGAGGATAGGTTGGTGAAGAGACATGACTCAGCACTGTGCTTGTGCCTAGGTCTTCACCAGAAATACTGCTGTGCAGCTGGAGGCCCAGCTGTGTCTCCGGCTAACCACAGCGGAGAACTGGGAGGACCTGCGGAGAGCGAGCCCTTGGGTCTCAGAATGCAGTGTCCGGAGCAGACGTGCAGCTGGTTGTTCCAAGCAGTCCCGCACGTCGTGGGACACTGTTCCTGCACGGTTTTTGTCTCAGGGAGACTCTGCTATGGTACACGGAGGGAAAAGCACATGAAGCTTTGAGGAAACAGAAAAATTAGCACACAACAGGATAGTAATATTTAACACAACATTCACCAAAGACTGGACTGCCTCTGCTCACTTGCACGATCCGGGGGTGAATGAGGAGCCAGGCACGGACGGACTGTCCTCTGCTTAGACCTTCAAACAGCTGCAGCTGACCTGCTGTCTAATCTGGTCTCACGAGTGCTTGACGGGAGAGACTCCACTGCTGAGGTCGTTGGGTGAGAGAATTCAGTCTTCTATGTCTGGAGAATGGAGGGCCCTGATAACCGCTGGCCACCTCTGGGAGGACACCCACACTTCCTGCCTCCAGGGACTTCCCCACAGGCGGCTTCCTTCATCAAGCCTAATGGGAGTCTCCAGAGGCAGTTTGCTAGCAAGAGGATGCTTCATGATGTGTCGTAGTCATAGAGTGACAGTTTCCACCGTCCCTACATTGGTGTGTCACCGAGCCCCTAACCCACAGTGGAGGCCGTCCCACCACGCAGATCAGGTGCTGCAAATCATTGGCACTACCCCGGGAATCTGCCACGTAGCATCTCCGTTGTTTCTGAGTTTTTGATTGGTAACAATCCTGAATATAATCCTTACATTTGTAAAACGTTGAACACTAAATAAGAAGCCAAATCTAAACCCAGATTACATCTGACCCCAAGGTGCATAACTTTCCTACTTGTGTGGCCATATTTTAAATTTGTATGCCCACACTGTGGACTGTATAAATTCAGTTTAAACTGGGTTTCCAACATCTGAGCAAATTTTCAGAATGAAGAGTAAAAGCAAAGGTCTGGGAGTGGGTGGTTTCTAGCCATTTACGGTGGACAGGAATTCCAATGTTTTTTGACTATTAGTTGTAGCATCAATAACGAGGAGGTGATTGGCATCTGTCTTCACTGTGTGCAGTTACGGTGGGTCTCACACCGACTCTTGGTTCGTTCCCGCCATCGCTGTTACCAATATTGTTACATAAAACGAAGTGACCAAAAGGCACAATCCAGGAAATCCTTGCACAGCTTTTCACCGGTCACCTAAATAAAACAAAACTTTGGTAACTGCACGAGAACACAAATTGCACTCGATTATTGGTTTAAACTACACACGTTCGCTTATTGCAACCTTTGTGTCACTTGAATTTTTAATTTTTTATTCGTTTATGGAAGTTTAGGCCCTCGCCCCATTTTTTTCCTACCCACCACCCAGGCTCATTGACTTGGGCAGCGCCAGTGAACCCCTGTTCCCTACGCCCCAATATTCCCACCCGGCTGGTCATTCTGTCCTGGGCTTGCTCCCTGTGCTGGGCAGCGGGGTGCCTGTTCCATTGGCTGCCGGCGACGACCGCGGATTCTGGGCTCATCTTACAGTGGGAGGGCGCGGCGGCTCCGCGCCGAGGACGGTTCTGGAAACTTTGCTCCGCGGCGGCCACCAGGACCGGGCAGCGAGGGGCCGGAGCCCGGGGAGTGCACCCCACCCCGCCCCCCCACCGCACCCCACCGCACCCCAACTCCACCCTCACCCCCACCACATCCCACCGCACCCCAACTCCACCCCCACCCCACCGCACCCCACTGCACTCCACCCTAACCCCACTGCACTCCGCCCCCCCCACCCTACTACACCCCACCGTACCCCATTGCACCCCGCTCCCACCGCACCCCACCCCGCCCCCACCCTCACCCCACTGCACCCCGCCCCCCCACCCCACTACACCCCACCGCACCCCATTGCACCCCGCCCCCACCGCACCCCACCTCCGCCCCGCCCCGCCCCCACCCCACCCCCGCGGGCCCTGCGCCCCCCGGAGCCCGGGCGCAATCGCAGCGCGCTGCGGCGGCGCGGAGAGGTAAGGGGGACCCGGGCCGCACCCGCACCCGCACCCGCACCCAGGGCGCCCCAGAACTTCGCGGGCGCGGCCTCCGCGCAGCCCCGCCCCCGGGTGGGGGCTCGAGCCGGGGACCCGGGGTGTGGGGGTGCGGGGGGGTGCGGGAGGGGCCCCCAAAACCAGCAGGAGTCGCAGGGGAGGATAGTGAGCGGGGGACCCGGCGGTCCCGGGGTTCACCTTGAGAAAGTCCAGGCGTCGCCGAGCGCCCCCACCGCTGAGCCGGCGGATCAGGGTCCCCTCTCCCCGGGGAGCTCGGGTTTGGGGTTCGCTCGGTTGGGGGCCCCTGCGGGACGAACGAGATTTGCCAGCCGCCGACTTCCCTTGGTGCGAGTCGGTTCCAGGGGGACGAGTTTTGGTGTCTGTATTTTGGAAAAAGATTAAAGGTACAGAATCAAAATACTGTCAGGGGACAGGGCAGTTTATGTTTTTGTTTTGGTTTGTTTTGCCACGAGATACTTGTAAACAATTTTAAAATAGTGCTTTTCAATAATTTTTAAACATACACAACGCATTCACGGAAAAGTAGAATTGGACATAATTTGAATAACTAAATTTACTGAATTTTTGAGTAAATTTTCATTTCTAATTCCTATATTGTTACTTTTGAATTTGCAGATCCGTGAACTGCAATTGAATTTGATAGCATCCTTTAAAACACTTTTGGTGCCTGCTCACATTAAGTTTGTGGGCGTTTTTTCCTCTTGTTTTTAACTCGAGGAACCGTTGGATGGAAACATCGCTTGTGCCTAGTACAGTAACTTGGCATTGTTCTCGTGGCAGACAAACCAAATGAGAGCTACATAAAAATTGGCTCTCGTTTTGCACATTTGCAAAATAAGGGGATTTAGCCTTTCTCAGATCCCAGACAATCTCTAAGGTTCTTCCTTGTCCGAAGAATTCTGTATACATCTTCAGGAGTCGGAGATACAAATATTAACTTAAATCTAGATTAAGATAGTATCTGCCCACAAACTTTTATACATTTAAATGGAAGGCACTTGATGGTTGAGTTTCTTTGGTCATAACAGTCTCTCAGAATAGCCGAACCACTGTGCATCCTGTGATCTTATATGGTTATATTGTATGCTACTAAATAAAAATGTGTCGTGTATCCCAAGTCCCATACCTCCTTGCTACAACAATAATAGGGTTGACACATTAGCACATTCATGCTGGTTTGTTTTGAAATAGTCTGCAGGAAACATCAAAAATGTTACAAAGCATTTACTACAATATACAAAGATACGTTAGCAACGTTGCAGACAAGAACTTTCAAAAGGAAATTCCAAAAATATGTGAAAAATATTTATGATAGGTTCACAAGCCTAAACACTGCAGTTGAGGTAGTTATTGTAATGATGGTATTGGTCAGGTGGTTTTATAGCCCATCAAAGAATGAATTTGCCTCTAATTAATAGGTAAGTATATTGAATCAATTAGGATTTTCTCTAAGGAAAAGACAAAATGTTTCTTCCTTCTGTCAAACGTCTAAAGTCAAAGCTACAACAGGTATTCTCTACATTAAGTAAATAAGTAACAAAAAATTGCTGATTTAAATCACCTAGAGGATAACAGAGATGCAACCCCGGAGACACAGGGGTTAATTCGTGCATTCCTGAAACAGCCTGGGGTGGAGTCAGCGTGAAAGGGGACACTTAGCCTGCAGTAATTAATGTTCAGATTGCAGAGCTGCTGGGACTCCTAGTGCATTGCTGTTTTGAGATCCAGTGCCTGCTCGTAGTATGAGGTAGCACAGCTAATCTGGGTTCTCCCTGCCTTCCTTGGAGGTTGTCTACTGACTAAAACATACTGTAGGCTGAATAGAGGAATACAGTGTTGATTTCAGTTTTCACAAATTTTGAGGTTTTTTTTTTTTTTTTTTTTTTTTGAAACAAAAGTGCAGGCTGGCCTTGAACTCACTATGTAATCCAGACTGGCCTTGAATTTGTGACAATCCTCCTGCCTCAGCCTCCTGAGTGCTAGAACGACAGGCATGTGCCACTACGCCAAGCAATTTTCAGATATTTGATGTGACAAAGTCTTGGTGTCTGTTGAGTCTGGGTATATGGGTAGTGGTTTATTTTATACTATTTTTTCTATTTTGTTTATGTTTAAAATTATTCATTGGAAAAAATTAAGTACAAATGTATAAAAGCACATGAGACATTTGTAATTCCACATTTCATTTTTTGCTTATATGTATTTTGACTAGTATGTATGTATTTCACATGTTTAAAAATGGACACACTATATAGGGAATAGGTGAGCAGAGAATGGTCTGGGAAAAAATCCATGGTGGTCTTCAATATTTTGTGGATTTTTTTCTTCATTATGAAAAAAAATCTAAAAAAAAATACGACATTGTTAATGTTTGTTCTGAATGTTGGGGTCACACATTTTTATTATACTCTGTGACATTTTTGCTTTTAAAATTTTGAGCTAAATGCAGTACACTGTACACACTCATTATCCCAGCACTCAGGAGGCCGAGGCAGGAGGATTGGCATGAATTTGAGGCCAGCTTGGGCTACACAGTGAGGTACATAGCAAGACCCTGTCTCAAAAAAAGTAAAAGAAAAAAAGAAAGAAAGAACTGGGTGTACAGTTCAGAGTTCAGTCCCCAGTGCCAGAAATGAGGGAAAGAAATAGAAAAAGGCAAGAAAAATTTAACATACAATCACCTTATTGTTTTCTAAAATCATTATAAAGAATCCAGATAATGCAGATAATATACATATACAAAGAAAAAAGTTAGAATCCTACTGTTCAGGAATTCTAACCTGTAATATTAAGTGAAAATATTCTTTATGTCTTTCTGTGCACTTGTACAAACAATATATTGCTGTAGGACAAAAATGGTTATATAAAAGATATTTTGTTAAATAAGCAGAAGACATTAGCTTGAGCCTCTCCCTACTTTGAGTTCCTTTATAAGAAACTGTAACTTAATTTTGTATGTGAAAAAAATCAAAACCTAATTTAAAATTTTTTTTTGTAACAAATAGCAAGGTTTCACCCAGTCACAAAAAGCTGAGTTTTAGCCAATCACAGGCAACCACGTTGCCACGTCATCCCCAGTCAAGGCAAGTACACAGCTGTAGCCAATCAAGAGCTTTCTCTGCTGGCTTCTGTCTCAGGTTTATGAAAATCTGCTGCTTGTGCTGCTGGGTCGGTGCTGAACCTCTTCTGGTACTGAGTTCTGCCTGACTCATGAGCTGTTTTTTTGCTCAAAGAAACACTACAATTTAAAGATTTTTCTTTTCATAGGGAATTAATAGAGATGTTTTTAAAAATTAAAATTTAATAACATTTTTACTAAAAGAAGAAATGATAGTCAAGGTGAAGGAATCACTGAATTTAACGTCAGTGTTTCTACATCTTGAGAGATAATAGGTCCTGAGCAAATCTGCCAAATTAAAAGATCTCTGGGTACATTCCAAGGTCAGAGTGTTTAAATGTGCATGTATTAATTTAGGCAGGCAGTGGCTGCCTGTTAGAAGTGAAAAGGCATTGGCGCATTTATTGTATACCTCCTATAGAGTCAGCTTTTTATTTTTGATGTGAGATATCAAACACTGGCGTTGTTTTATAAATTTCATCTTGTATATTACAGTAGTCTTTCTTTCATAACCAAATAGAATCATTGTTAATCTCAAATAGCAACTTTAAAATTTTGATTCATTCTTTGACATTTTGTCATGATGAGGTGTGTGTGTGTGTATTTCCAAGAAGGGGTTGGTCTGTGTGTCTTTTCATGGCCTTTTCGTGTTTAGCATTTCCATCTTTTATTCCCATGTTGGATTACCACTTGGCCTGTTGTGACATTTTTGAGCCATGGTTTGTTACCTCAGAATCAAGTAGCTCTTCCTGCGTAACTCTGTGGCATCTATTGTGACTGCAGAATCTGACATCAGCTTCCAAAGTTTTCCACATGTACCTGGCTGACTTTTTCTGCCTGGACTGCTAAAGTATTTTTTTTTTTCTATTTTTGAGGTTCAGGAACTCAGCTAGGCTATTTCATAGCTGGGTTCTGTATCAGTCTTTTCATGGGAGTTGTACACGCTTTGTATTGGAGTAATCTGTCCCTAATTTTAGGATGATTTTTTTCCCCATGATGAAAGCTTCCATCCATATTGCAATCTGTCCTTCAAAGACATCAACAATTCTTATGATGTTTTTTGCCCTGCATGTCAATTATGTTCTGTCTTAATTTCTTACTGCTCTTTCTGTATTCACATTTTAAATGATTAAAAATGTAACTCATTTACAAATGAAAACCTGGCATGGTATAAACAATTACAGATCAGGAATGAGCATATCAGGGTTCTAAATTGGCCACATGTTTCACCAAGAGGTTTCCTGGCTTGAAAAATAGGAAACTAACCACCTCTCTTTCCTGCCCCCAGTACTGTTAGGGCTGTGAAATAGTATAGAGTCCATCATACGGGTTTTGGCTTAGTTCCTACTCAGCAGATGTTTGTTGTTACTCCTTACTGAGTTTCCCTTTCCATTCAGGATGGGGAGGAAAGGTGTTACAAATCACGGTGGGAACACATGTTACATTAGAAGCCTTCTGGAAGCCACAGCGCATGAATGATAGATAATGTGGTGTTTCCTCTGGTATAAAAAGAAATTTCATCTGGCAGCAGACAAGAGATAAATGCAAACGTGTTTAAACCGTCTGTTTGGCATTGTAGCTTGTGTTTTGTTTTCTGTTCTTTGTGTTCAAGCTTAAATGAAATCTTGGTAACTTTTGGAAACTCTTCATCTGGTGGAGCGTCTTTGCCCAGTACTTGTTAAGATAGGAAAGGAGGTTTCCCTAAGAATTCTGACTTCGCTGTGGGGGAGGCTAATCCTGACAATAACCATAAAAAGGCGTAAATGGAGTTGATTTAGTCTAGATTCATTTCTCCTACTAGGGATTTAGGAGCTCTGAGTTCTCAAGCCTGCCGATCAGCAGCTGGTAGCCAGATCTGGCCTTGAAGTCTTGCCTGTATAATCCTGGCCCTTAAGTGTTTGTAAACATGTTATTTACCTACAGTTCAAAATCAGGAGAGTCTCATAAAACCTAGATTTCTGCCTTATCTTGAACAACCAGGTGATCTGAAAACCCTGGGCTTCCTCACTAGCTGGAGCTTAGGAGGGCTGCGCCTCGGTGGGCACGCTGGGCACGCGTAGTGAGGTGGTTTCCTCTGGCCCTCTTTCACTCATTTCTGTTGGCTGACTGGTTTCTGCAGGAGCCATTAGTGTGTCCCCTGGCAAGGAACACACAGACGACTCCTTATGTTTCAAGGAAATAAACTGAGGCCCAGGGAAGTTGAATGCCAGCTCCAGGAATACAGTCCAGGTTCTTTTCTGTCTATTTCAGTACTGTTACTGAGTCATGCTGTCCTGCTCTTTGATCGTAGCCTGAGACTCACATTTAAATATAAAGTTCTAATTTCCACATCCATAGGTATTATTATCATCCAATACCCAGGACTGATTTTTGTGTAACTAAAGAAATCTAATGATAAACAAGATTGACCAAAGTATTAATATTTGTCAAAATTTTTATGGAACTATGATTTTAAAACAAACTTTTAAAACTATTGCTGTATAGTAGCAGGTATTTTTGACAGATATATTAAATTTCACCATTAATATGTGCAATGACATCAACACAGCAAGAAATGAAAAGGTCAATGTGCTGATAAAATATTTTCATAAATTTATGGGCCAGGGATTTAGCTCAGTGGCAGAAGCACCTGCCTGGCCAGCACAAGGTCATGAGTTCAATCCCCAGTAAAAAAAATAAAATAATAATTAAAGGATGAATCTTACTATCTAGTGAAACAGTGAATTTGTTTCAGTTTTGGCTAACTTTCCTCTTTATATTTAAATTTATAAGAAAATGAGTGTTTTTTGGTGGTAAGCACAGGAATTTTAGTATATCCTTTAGGAATGATTAGTTTTGTTGCTCAGGAGTTAGAAAGAAAAATACTACATATAGATTAGTTTATCCCCAGATAGACTTATTAATCTTTGCTGTGCAAAAACCAGTATTTAACATACTTCTCAATTGGCACATATGATGGTTGAGAATTTGGGTAGTTTTGTTGATCTTTGATAGAAACTCTTAAAAAAAGCAACTTCATTTGCTTTTTGATTTTTAAGATTTTTAGACTGTCTTTTGAAATGCAGCATTTGTTTAAAATTTAGTGTGTAACAACTGACTGAATGATTTTTGAGCAGTTTACTTTTATTTTAAGTATACTTTCACTAATAAAATAGATCTCATAATTTGGAAACTGGGCATACATAGTGTTGACATTCTGAGTTTCCCTCAACGGCAAGCTCCCAGAGGACGGGGATTTGGACTGCTGCGTTGTTTCATGGCTCTCTGAGCACGATGTGGTCAGTCATGCTGTGGTGGATGCTTTGAAATGAAGTGTGTTCCAGCACAAGTGAGATAGTAGGGAACAGTTCAGGCAGAATGCAGCTGTCATTTGCTTCCCCCTGAAAAGACAGGGCAGCACAGTACAGTGTGAGCAGCTGAGCCGAGCCAGGTAGGAACAGACAAAATGCCAGTCACACGCGTCTCAGACATCTACCACTGAGGCATGGTTCACCGTGTCTTATCTTCCAAGTTCATATTTTGCTGTCTTCCACACTTGTGACCTTTTCTGTATAAAAACACTCTCATTAAACATCCCCAGCATATCTAAACGCTGATTTTTTTTAGAAAGTGCAGGCAAAAGGAAAGCATTAACATTGAAAAGAAGCCGCAAATATTGAAAGTTGAAAGAATCAGGGGAGATGGTGGTATCTCCCGAGCAGCAGAAATAAGGGACTAATCCACATTGCAGAGCATGAGAGGCAGGACTGCAAAAATAAAGTTAGCCTGTGGTCAGGAGAAAGCAGGAGCTAACAACGCGTTTTAAAGAAATAGAAGACATGGAGATATTCCTGGGTGTGTGGGCTAAGACTAAATCATGAACAGTGTTTCCCACCGTGAAAAAGAACCCTGCAAAGGTTCTATCCAAACCCTGCCAAAGGAAATTGTCCCACACCATACGAGTGCTCCTTTCAGCCCCATCCATGGCTGGTTGGATGGTTTTGAACATCACTAGTTGCAAATTCTGGTGAACTCAAACCAAAGAATTTCCAGCGTGGGACGGAGAAGTCAGTCGAAGAAGACACACAATTCCAGTTTTGATGAGACAGATGTGTATTAGAAATGCGTATCTCCAGGCACCTATCTTTCAAGGCTAGAAAATAAATGCTCCCAGGTTTAAGACTGTGAAAGACAGCATGTTTTGGGGCTGGGGATTTAGCTCAGTGGCATAAGCACCTGCCCTGCAAGCAGGTGGTCGTGAGTTTGATCCTCGGTACCATTAAAATATTAAAAAAAAAAAGACAGCGAACTCACGACCGCCTGCTTGCAAGGCAGGCGCGTATGCTGCTGAGCTAAATCTCCAGCCCCCAGAGAGTCTTTTTAAAGGTTCAGTACTGCATTTGTGGGTTTACAGCCGTTTAACGTATTTAACGCGGTGCAGTTGGTTTTTACTTCTTTTAAAAGAGGTGCTACAGGCGAAGATTTTAAATGTTGTATCTCTAGCCCAGTGTTTCTCGTAAACCCAATAGTTTTATTGCACAGTTTGTGCAGTGACTTTTTTAGGGACACACAGGATCTGTGTCACAGAAGAACACACTGTAGTTAATTAAAAGTAACATAGAAGTGCTAAGTGTCATGTTATTGGGACAATACGCACAATACCTATCATTTCCTGAACTAAATGAGTCTAATTGTGACTGTAGGCCACCGGTGACTCTCCGGACCCGGGTATGCGGTCCACCTGACTCTTTAGCCAGAAGAAAGGAGAAGAGTGTAGCCAATTAGCGCATGGGGTCTCATTAGAGCTGTTTGCCAGAGAAATGCCTGAGAACCTGACTAAAACATAGAAAAGGTGAGTGCATTTGCTGCACATAGGTCACTCAGAGTAATGGGAAATGCAGTCGTCTGCTGTTGAGTGTGCTGAAAAATAGACTTTCACATGACTGCTTATCTTCTGTCCTTCATTGGGAAGTCAGGAATTGCAGCTGCTAAAAAGATAGCGGCTTTCTGCTTGCACTTGTAACCATTTTCAGGATGTGGAGAAGCCAGGAAAACTCGGAGAGAGCCTGGCAATTACTTACGTTCAGTGGTGGGCTTGAGGAGGGGAGGTTTACTGCTGCTGATTCCAATCGAATGGTTTTTGGAACAACTTGGGTGATTCAGCTGTTGGGCCCATCCTCCCTTCCCCTGTGTCTCAAAACACTGTAAATTCAGCCTGGGGTGGCAGCACATGCCAGTAATCCAGCTGCTTGGGAGCTGCAGGAGGAGAATTACAAGTTCAAGGTCAGCCTGGTCATCCTAGGTTGCCCTGCTAAAAATTAAAAAAGATGGGCTGGAGATTTAGCTCAGTGGCATAAGTGCCTGTCGTGCAAGCGTATGGTCATGAGTTCCATCCCTGGTACCACAAAAAAAAAAAGAAAGAAAGAGAAGAAAATTTAAAAAGAAATGAAAGGCCTAGGGATATAGCTCAGTGCTCCCTGTATTCAGTCCCCAGTACTACAGAGGAGAAAAAGCAAACTCCTAGGATTTTAAGAGTCTGCTTTTTAAGAACACATTAGAAGACATTTCAGTTACTTGAATCTAAAACTGAAGGGAGACAACAAGAATGTTGTTGAATTGTTCCAGGATTCTGTGTATTTAGACACAGTTGTGTGTGAAGCCGCATGTCATGCTGGCTGAGAGACTAAATCTGCTTTTCATCTGTGTAATCTTTTTAACCTCTCGGTTTTTCCATCTGTAAATTGGGAACAATAAAACTACCTACTTCAAAAAATAATGAGGGTTAGAGGACATACGATTTTACGATCTTCAGTGATGTTCCCAGTACAGGTTAAGTACTCAGTAAGTGCTCGGGCTGTGATGGCAAACCTTTTAGAGACCAAGTGCCAAACGCAACCTCAAACCCACTTACTTATCAAAGAATGCCAGCACTGCAAATGAACCTAAATGCTGAGGTTTTAGTTCAGAAAAACAACTCTACAATCACATCTTTTGTCTTAAAAGAGAACCACAGTAGTCCACATGCTATCGGCTTGCCACTACTGTGCTAGAGGCTGGCAGAGCATATGAATGAGAAGGTGGCCGCCAGATAGCATGCTAATTTCTCATCAGTCACCTCATTTTACCTTGAGGAAGTCACACAATTCGGAGAATTGCACAGCTGTTTGTTTTAAGCCTGTTTCATGGGCTGTATTTTGAGGGTCAGTCTCAGCATGTGTCTGAAATGTCGAGTGTTTGCCCATCTGTATGGCTGAATTTTACAGAGAACTGACAAGAAAGTCAACCAAGAAACACAGAGTTCCAGGAGTTCTGGGGACTGGCACGTGGATGTTGTAACTAGGAATGGGAAGTCGTGCTTGAATTCAAGGGCTTAACAGTGTTGGGGCTGCCTTGCTCCATGAGGGGGAAAATTTACCTCTGAAGTGCTTTCGGGGAGCCACAGTCATTTAAACAACCCCAAGACCTCTTCCGGTGTCTGACTTTCGAGATGTTCCTTACAGACCATTCTCAAGTGATTTTCTTGATTTAAATCTATGCTAGAGTCTGCTGTCGCATAGACCTATATTCTAAGCCTATCTCAAACATAGACCATTAGCACAGTAAAAAACCTCAAGTATAGTCAGTCGTCATAATTCTGTGTGTATGATTAGCTCTGTTGTTGTGTAAAAAGTTACCACAAACTTACTGGCTTAAAACAATACAAATTTATTACCTTAGTTTCTGTGGGTCAGGAACAAAGAGTGTTGAACAGGATCCGCTGCTGGAGGCCTCACCAGCCTGCAGACTGGGTGCAGACCTGCAGTTCTCCTTTGGAGTGTGGGGTCCTCTTCTGAGCCCTCGGGTGTTGTCTGTGGCAATCCCTGAGCGGTTCACGCCCTGGGTGGCCAGTTGCCTTCCTTGGCCTGTGGTACCAATGCCTGACTCCTAAGCCCTCTCCATCCTGTGTTGGGGTCCTATGCAACTTAACAGTCACGGGGAGCACTGTTCCCCAGTTTGCAGGATCTCGCTACCCAATTAAGGGAGCATCCTAATCCACACAGGAGTTGTGCTCACCCTAAAGGAGAGGGAATTTTACCTGGTGGTGTGTTAGGGGGTTGAGGGCATTGGTTACAAATAAATAAACATGACTTCAGCCAAGACTGGAAAATCAGAAAAGGTCAGCAGAGCCTGCAGGCTTGCTTTCCAAACATCTCAAGGAGACTTCAAACTCTCCCGGATAAGGAGTCAAAGGCAAGCTCCAGCTTACAGGTACACGAAGACACTCTGTGCAACATCTGAAAGCATATGAAATCAAATTCCGGGCCCTCTGAAGCCCAGAAGAATACAGTATAGTTTCCTACATAAAAATTATGAAATTGCCTGGGATTTCCAGTGTACCCTATGAGATATCGTCACATGAGATGAGAAAATTAGATCAATTAATATAATTGCTCAGGAAACTAGAAATCTTCTAAGGCAAAAAGAAAAACTATGCTTTCCTTGGTGGGGTACAGGTGCCAGGCACTGTAAGGAGCTGGCCACCCCTGTAGCAGAAGCCAGATGGTGACATCCATGCCTTTATGATTATGGCACATGAATATTGTAGCCAACGTCATTACATCAACTCTGTTTATAATCTTGGATAATTCTTCCATATTTATTCATTTATGTATGATACATATTTTGTATGCATTATACACATTTGTACTTCATGCCAAGTCTTTTCATTTCCGCTCTTACTGGAGGTTCTAAACCAGCAGTGTCCAACAGAAATAAAATGCCAACCACATGCATAATTTAAATTTTCCAGGAGCAACCTTTTTTTTTTTAAGTAAGAGCCAGTGAAAATAGCTTTAATACGGGTTTTATTTAAGTCACTATCGCCAAATGTAGCCAACATAAAAATGGTTGATGACATGTCCTTTACTTCCGTACTGTCTTTGAAATTCATGGTGGGCCGCTCATCTCTGTTCAGACAGCTACCTGGCGGGCAGCAGCACGTGGCTGACAGCTACGCGATGGGCTGCACAGCTCGGAAGTTCAGTGTGCAGCCGCTCCTTCACAACTCAAGTTTTAGTCAGCAGTGGTGTGCGTGCGTGTGCGTGTGCGTGTGTGTGTGTGTGTGTGTGTGTGTGTGTAATTGTTAAATCCCTCTCCATCTTCCCCCTTCTTCTGTGAGTCCTGGTAGACCAAGAACATCTAATTAAGCATGGCTGAATTCCCTGTTTCTCTGATTTCTTTCCTCACTTCTAGATCTTGTATAATTTCCAAAATGCCTTCAGCCCTTCTCTCTTCCTCTGTCTCAGTAGACTCTTTACTTTCTCCCCAAGCAACATGTTCTTTTTTACTAATCTAACACCTAAAGATTGATTCATGTATTGATCATACTACACTTGGGCTTCCTGATACATTAACCTGTTGGTACCAAAACTGTGTTCCAACCACTGGGTTTTAAAATCCAAGACTCATTATCTTTATCAGTTAGTGAATATTGATTAGAGACCCACTCTAGTTCCATTTTAGAAGAGAAGCATTTCAAATACGTAGTATGTAGGTATGTACATATGTATGTTTTTTGTTGTTGAATAAATTGAGCGGGATGTTGGACACCTGTAATCCTAGCACTCTGGAAGCAGAGGCAGGAGGATCACAAATTTGAACTTATCTTGGGCAACTTAGCAACTCTGTGAGACACTCAAAATGTGAAAAATTAAAAAGCTGGAGGGGTGGGCATGTAGTTTAGTGTGAAGGCCCTGGATTCAACTGTTAGTACAAAAACAAAAACAGAAACACCAAAAAATGTGTATCTCAACTCAAAAAAAATTGTGATGCCACATAACAAAGACCATTAAGACTCACAGTCTAGAAAGTGTCTGTCAATCTATCTTCTACAAAATAGTTACAAAACTTGAGCCCTTTGGAGAGTTGCGTGTGAGGAAGAGGAAGGGAAATGGGAGCCTATGTGTTTGCCCAAGATAAAGCATCTTGGGAAGGGGAAGGGTGGATTTTTGCTCTCATTTGGAGACGTCAGTTCACAGTTGCGTTGCCCTGACCCCTTGGCAAGGCATTGCGTCCTGGAAACGAGCACGCTGACAATCAGAGCCGCTCCATGTGACAGTGGGAGAGAAAGGAGGAAGGGGCCAGGGTCCCCAGGGTCAATGGTCACCCACCTGGGACCAAGCCTTTAACTCGTGCGCATTTGGGGGACATTGAAGTTCCAAGTTACCACAGTGCACAAGGGGAAAACATGCCTTTCCAAATCCTTAAAAAGAAGGATTAATGTCCAGATCCTTTACTCTTCAGTGTTTTTGTAGTTCATTGTTCATTCGTTCTTTCTTCCTCTCTTTCTCTTTTCTTTTTAAAGAGGTTTTTGCTTCGTTTTTGTGGTGCCGGGAATCAAATACATGCAGGGCAGGTGTTCTGGCGCTGGCTGCTTCCTGAGCCTCATTCATGATTCTTAAGCCTTCTTGCACATCAGAATCCCTGGGAAGTGTTTGTGGGGAAAAAAAGGCCAGCACTCGGGCCACGTAATAGGCAAATTAGGTAACAGTGTTTGAATCGCACTTCAGGCATAAACCTGCTGTCAAGACCCGAGGTCAGCTTTGCTACTTGGCTCTGTATTTTGACCCATTTTTGGAATAAGCTACCCCCTGTAATAAAGACTCACTATTTTAGAGGTTAATATCTTCTTTCATTTACCAGTTCTAGGAAAGTTACAGTCAACCAGCTATTGAGGGGCACAGCTAAGACTAGGCCCCTTTCCGAAGGCAGGAATGCAAGTTATCTAGCCCAGAAGACAGAGCAGTGAGCTAGCACCACTTTCCTCCAACCAACAACGGGAACCAGGAGCCCCACACAGAAAATCAGCATACATTAGAGCCGACTAGGAGCGGACAGAGCTGAGGTCCTACGGATAAGCGAGGGTGAATCAGAAATCGTTCAGTACCAACACATAATAAGGGCTCTCAAGTTCAGGGGGCATGAGAATCGGCTGGGGGCTTAGAGAAGGTCCTTCTGGGTCCTGTCCCAGAGAGTCGGGCTGGCTATTCCAAGGGAGGTCTGAGAAGGTCCAAGTTAATTTGGATGTAAAATGATTTGAGGACATCGGATGACCATTGTATTCACTCATTTAGGACACAGAAGCACTGTGGGCTTCCAGAGGCTGGCTCTCTGACCTCTGGAAAGTGAAGGTAGGGGGTTGGTTATTGGTCTATGTCTACCAGCAACGGTAGGTCCGAACATGGGATGGACAGGGGAGAGTAATGTAAGAGGTCACTCTGGCAAGACTGAATTTAGAATTCACAATTTAAACATTGATAGCAGCCAGAATGGGTCCTATTCACGTCTGGCTTCCGGTGTAATTATCTGGGGTAAAGAAGGATTTTTATACACTCTCCCGATGGTCCAGCTCTGGAACATTCATGCAACAAGCACAGCAGTACTATTCGTGTATTTTACTGGTTTGAGTAAACTATCCATGTTCATCTAGGTAACACCAAAGACACCAAGGTCTATGCAGTCACTGAATCCATGTTGTACTGTGTAGTGGGAGCAGGATAATATGGTATAGATTGTGATCTTTGGGGAATAGATACATGGCTGATTTCGCAGTCCTATTCTAAGCAAAACAAATTCTTTACTTTCTCTGAATTTCAGTTTTCTCATTCATAAAATGTAGGTGATAGTACCTTTGTCTCGGAGCTGTTACATGAGATAATTTTTAAAATACGCCTGGCATGTACTGGATGAGTAAACGGACCACCTTGATGATAAGTAGAGAACAGCACTTTAGAAGATGGGGACTTAGCATATGGAACACGTACTGAAGTTGGGATCTGATTCTAATTAATGACTAGAATATTGATGGAATTTTGAGCTGGTGGGTTGCCTAGCAACCAAAACTAACTGGATACCAGTGGCTATCGAAGTTGTTGTTTTTCATCAAAGCAGTAATTAAACTGCTCTTAAGAAGCTCAAGGTTGTAAGCAGACAAAAAGATTCCTCTGTACATTTGGGGTTATGCCAAACATTTTGAAAAAAAATGATTCCCCAAGTTCTCAGTGTGTATGTGCTGAAATATCTCAGAGGTAGGGATTCACCTCACTTCTGTGCCCCGAGGGACAAAAGATGTTAGTGCCTCCCACATGGGCGGTAGGGGGCTGGGGAAGGCAGAGTGCTTATTACAGTTCAATCCCCATGTTCACTCAGCCAGCATTCACTGAGTGCCAGGGTCGGACACACAGGGTCATCTGTCTTCACGCCCTTACTGCTCTTTAGAATTTCAGCATCCAAGAGAGGAATCCATCCATGTTAAACAGTAATATAGCAAATTATCTCCAGAGTGGCTGCCTCCTGCTGTATTCTAAGTCTTATGCATGGAGCAGTACAAGGAGGTAGAGCAGCTTTTAAATACCTGCTGCTGAGATTTGTATTTTCCTGGTACACCAGTCCTGAAGGAAGAGCCTACGTGGCTTTCCCAGGAGACTCCGACAGCTTGGTTACAGCATTGAGGGCAGCCTTGCCCAGCGCTGGCGAGGGCTGAGGCTGGGCAGAGGGACCAGAGCTTCCAATCAGCTGGATGCGACTTGTATCAATTCACCTCAGTCCAGGGACTTCACTACCTGCATCCGGCTTTTCTCATTTGCAAGCTGAGCGTGATGACTTAGATTCTGCTTCCTGTGGGTGATGCGTAGGGACAGTGAGGCGATGACCATAAAGGTTCTGAGCACATAAGTGTAGTTTCTGAGCTAGCCATCAATTAATTATATTGCTTTTCACTGAACATGTTTGTGTCTTCTTTTACATTTTCTGTTACTTTCTAACTCACAGTCTTACAATTTAAAAAGAGAAAAAAGCCAGCGTGGTCTGGAAGCCGATGTTTCAGTTTGCACTGAATTTTGTCTCCACCATTTGGAGCTCATTCTGCTAACTTCTTTTGCAGGAAGATCAGCTTTATTGCTGTGGGAAGAGAGGCGTTGTGCCCCTGTGGCATTTCAGCACATATTTACACACAAACGTGACTTAAGGCCTGAAGGGCCTTCAGGCGGGCAGTTGGTGGATGAATCATCTTCACCATCCCTACAGCGCCGCTGGCACTTGCCGGAGGACTGCGCGTGCCCCTCACCTGCCCCTGTCAGTTCTCCCTCTTCTAATAAAGTACGTTTGTTTTGGTGATGGAATAAAAATACACCAAGTGCAGAAGGGCCGGGTGTGGAGTAATATGATCAGGGCAAGTCAGCACGCTGGAGCTGTACAGTGTTAAGGACAGAAAGACCGTTTGGTGGCAGCTTAAAGAGTCACAAGCAGACTGGGAAGGGCCCAGCCGCAAGCCAGCTTCTCCTACATCTTCAGGAACGCAGGGCCCCGTGTGTCCCGCTGATCAAGAGTCCTAAGAGGCCAAGATGCCCTAAGTTCCCTTCCGAATTCCCACAAATGTTTTGCCTATTAACTGCATTTTAACATTTTACTGAGGATTATAAATTTTTAAATAAGTTCAAACCAAAGTTCAGAGCTCTACTAGCAATTCTTTTGAATATTGCCTCTGTACAGGATCGCAAGAACTGACTGATTTTAAATTATGCTGCTTTTAAAAGTAAACAGCAGGGTGACTGACATTTGCAGATTGGCATTTCATCATCCTTACTACTCGTGGCATTTTAAATTTTTTTCTTTGTTGTGACAATCTGATAGTGTAGGACTTTGTATTTGTTTAGGAGAGCAAAAATGGAGCATGCGCAGGATATCAGTCTGCGCTGAATCTCAATATTTCTCAGGCGGGGGGGCAAGAGGATAATCAGAGATCTGCGTAATACTTGAAATGTATTTGGAAACGTACAAACACCAGTGTGACTGTAAGTGGTGGGGCTAAGTAATTTTTTTCTCCTCTCTTTCCGTCTTCCTTTTCATTCTGATCATCTCGTCGGTGTTCTTATGGTCATTTCTTGATGGAAAAAAAGAATCACCACCCAAGAAGAAAAGCCAGAAGCTTCCATGGCCGCAGCTTCATTTCTAGTTCGATGAGTGATTTCATTGTGCCTCTTTTAATTCAGCCAGCTCATTTTCACCTCTGTGTGGGTACTGTTTTTATTTCAATGAGACAGGATCTATGATATCCAATACTTTATTAACAGGTGTTCGGGGAATAAGCTGTGTCCAAATAAAATACTAAATATAGCATGCGAATTCAAGGTTTTTGAAGGTTACTGTGGTTTTAAAAAGTAAACTTAATGAGCCTTTTCAGTGTAACCTTTCACTGTTAGGAAGGGCGGTGGTAAATGCTACGTGTGTCCTGCAGCTCTGTGGTCAGGGCTTTTTCTCTCCTGACTCAGATCGCGTGTGAGCCTTTTTACCGTGTGGCTGAAAGGGCAGAGAGCCATGTGCAGAGGAGGCGTCAGTAACCTTTTTGACCCTGGATTAAATACCTTTCTGAGTAGCTGATTAGCATTTAGTTATAAGGATGTAACCTTTAGCCTGGAATAATTACTAATGCTGCAAAATTATGTTCTATTTATTTTTCAAGTCTTTTAACTCTATTAGACACCCCCTAGTATATCATGTGTCTTTGAAGTCTGACTCTGACTTATGTGATGCTTACATTTGTTGACTTATTAGAGCTTCGACTACTGAGTTTAAAACATCTTTCACGTTGAGATGCAGCTCAGAAGCGCCAAGTACAAAACGTCACTCTGTGACTGGCCACTGTGTGCCTCATGTAAGTGACTCGGTCTCGCTGAGCCTCAAGGCTTTGTGTGTACAGCGTGAAAACATGGCTTCAGCTAGTTGCTCTCAGTTAGGCCATGGAAGCTTATAGACTCATCCCTCAGGGATCAGGAGGAACTCGTTGGAAATTCAGATGCTTGGATCTGCACTGGGCGTGAAGCTGCCGTTTCAGTGACTTTCCAAGTGGGTCTGGGACACGGAACACTGTCATAGAGGCCAGCTGGTTACGGAGTGCTGAGCTACCCTGAAAAATAGGTAGTTAGCTAATCCTAATAAAATGCGTTTCTAGGATAGAAATTTAATTAACACTCAGCAGCACTGGTACTTAAAATATTCTCACTCCATAGAAAATAGGAGGTCATTTTGCATAAGCGAGCTGTTGATTCATGAAATAGTCGTTCTTACTATTTTGGTTTGATTGGATCATTTATCCTTTTTGTCTCTTGCACAGGAAATAGCAGAATATTTGTGGACTAGGTCTAAATTGGGAGCCTGGATGAATGAACTTGAAACTAGCGTGGAATTCTTAGTTTTTCAAGACTCCTACCCACTGAATCTTTGGGGCGAAACTGGCAATGGAAAGCAAAAGCCTTAATTACTTGCTTCTAAAGTAACATCTGAAGTCATTGGAAGACGAACACACGGTAGCACAGCCATGGAAAGGAATTCAAGCTTATGGAGGAACCTACTCGATGAGCACCCGGTGTGCACAGCCTGGAAGCCAGCGGCAGAAGGAGCCATTTACCATCTTGCTAGTATTTTATTCGTAGTGGGTCTCATGGGTGGCAGTGGATTCTTCGGGCTCCTGTATGTCTTCAGTTTGCTGGGACTGGGTTTCCTGTGCTCTGCAGTGTGGGCATGGGTGGATATCTGTGCCGCTGACATATTTTCCTGGAATTTTGTACTGTTTGTCATCTGCTTCATGCAGTTTGTTCATATTGCATATCAAGTTCACAGCATAACCTTTGCCCGAGAATTCCAGGTGCTGTACAGCGCCCTTTTCCAGCCCCTGGGGATCTCTTTGCCAGTCTTCAGAACGATTGCTCTGAGCTCTGAAGTGGTCACCCTGGAAAGGGAGCACTGTTACGCCATGCAGGGCAAAACCTCCATTGATAAGCTCTCCCTGCTCATCTCAGGAAGGTCCGTACCCCTGGCGCTTACGGTGTCTTGCCTCCACTTAATTCTCTGTGTTTCTTTACTAGGCCCCCGTCTAAGTAGAGCACGTTCCTGGGTGGCATTTGTACCCTTGGGAAAGTCTCTGAGACAGATATCATGAATTTAGAGTATAAAATTATTTACTTGAAGTAGAAAGTAATTTCAAGCCTTACTTTTTTTGTCTTAGAAATTAAATGATGTGGAACTTGAAAGTATGAATTTATCTGGATATGACAGCTAATCACTGAAAGTCAAGAAAAGTATGATGCTAGCTTCAATTAAAAAGATACTTAGGCTGATATGCAGAGTATTTTATTTAGTTATTTAATGTCTTTTTGAGACAGGGTCTTGCTGTGCAGTTCAGCCTGGCCTTGGGCTCATTTTGTAGCCCAGGCTGGTCTCAGACTTGCAGTGATCCTCCTGCCTCAGCTTTCCTCCTGCTGGGATTATGAGAGTGTGCAACCATGTTCGGCTATGCAGACTATTTTAAATAGACGGCTTGTATAGGGCATCCTTGTATCAGAACTTTCAATGTTATAATTATCAAGGTATTTAGTATGTTTTAGCATTTGTCCATTTATTGGAAGTAGGAAGGAGACCCTCCAGAATGAATATTTGTATATATGAGGAAACAATATATTCATGTTTTTTAGAAATTAAATCTCTAGTTTACATAGCAGATCTCCTGTATGGTCTTAAATGTTCTCTTACTTAATTTAAAAGTCTTGACTGAATGCATTAAAACTTTTATAGAAGTATAATATAAGTGGACACATGTCATAAATGCACGACTTGAATTTTCTGGTGAGTTTCACTGAATAGTGCGGATTCCTCTGTGAGGGCTGTGAATCTCATGGGGTGTTGTGCCACTTACTGTCAGGTATGAATGTAATATTTCGCCTTTCAAAATTCTAAAGGGCAGAAAGGCCATGAGAGACCTGCAGGACGCTTCCCTTCCCATGACCCCACCCCATCGTGTGCTCTCTCTCCTTCATGAATGCTGTTCTTGTATTTTGATAGGATCAGAGTGACGGTCGATGGTGAATTTCTGCACTACATTTTCCCCTTCCAGTTTTTGGATTCTCCTGAGTGGGATTCACTGAGACCCACGGAAGAAGGCATTTTTCAGGTGAGAAATAACTGGATCCCCCAGTTGATGCCGCCTCCTGCTAACCCATAAACAGACAAGTAGATCTGCAGATAACAGCAGAGTAATTTACATTTAACTTTGGGGTGTACTTAGAAACGTACATGACTGGCAAATTGTGTTTGACTCCTTTAGAATAATGCCATTTTTTAGAGTCTACAGTAAGGAAAACAAATATTGTGCCATGACCAAAATATACAGTGAACGTTTAAATTTTTCAGATGTATTACATTAAAAGACTCATTGCCACTCAGGCCCCTGAAAATACTCTCCTACCTGTGGCTCTTCCCCAAAGTCAAAATGAATGTCCATGAGCGATAAACTCATGAATCGAATGGATTCAAGTATCAGGGAAACCAGGACAGCACAACTGAAGACTATAATAAATTTTTTTTGTAGCAAAGTTATTAATTATTTAGATTAAATTGAAAGTAATTGACTAGCTTTTCTCCTTCAGTTTTACATTCAGTAGACTGAATCTACATGCCTATCTCTCACGATCTGTTAAACAAAAATTAAAATATTTTGAAATTTAAATGTCACCTTATTTTTGATCATACCTCTTATGCATTAAGAAAGAACCTGTGGTAAATATCATTTAGCTCTTTTTTGTGTAATGATATATTGAATTAAAATATTATCACTGATATTTGGCTATAAATTAAACACTGCTAATATGGAGGTTTAGAAAATACCAGAACAAAAAACTACACTTACTACAAAATGTATGATTTTTATATTTAATATAATGATGTATTTCAGTTCTCTCCTTTACTCTTATTTTATTTTTCTTTTTTTCCTTTTTTTTTTTTCCTTTTTTTTTTGAGACAGGGTCTTGCTAGATAGTTCAGGCTGGCCTTGAACTCACTGTGCAGTCAGAGCAGCCTTGAACTGGAGGAGATCCTCTTGCCTCAGCTTTCTGAGTGCTGGGATTACAGGTGTGCACCACCACTCCTAGCTCTGTTATTCTCTAGCAATAGAATGCTACACTGATGTTACTACTGTGCTGTCATATCTAATTTTGAAAGATAATTGTTTCAGTAGGTTCTGTTTGGCATGCTAAACTGTTTTCCTATGAATTAATGCACATATATACATTCACAGATACAAATTCATAGATAGATGCAAAATAGACATATAAATTCTATTTTATAATAAAGAAACTGAATTAGGATTAAATGTCTAAAATCTCAGAACTGACTTGTATATATTTTTCTAATATTAGCCAACTTACGTTTTTAATATCAAGTACCCAAACATAAAAACAAGTAAGCTGGAAAGAGGCACAATATTATGATGTGATAATCATTTCTTTTTTGGTGTGCAAATAGCTTGTTGGACCCCGGGAAGCACTGGTCGGGAAGCGGGGTGTGAAACAGAAGGAGGGGAGGGGAATGGAGGGAGGATCTGTCGTCCAGTAAACTGCCTGTGCGGCCAGTGGGAGGGGAGTCCCGGCAGGGACCTCGGTGTCATGATTATTACAAATTATATGGGGAGTCATAAAGCTATGTCATTTTTAATATGTATTATAAGTTACATATGTAGTAATAAACTGTCATTTCTTTTCTGTTGCTGTGTTACACTCTATTCTGGTTCAGTGGGATTTTAATCTAAAAAAGACAGCAAATGAAACTCATTTCCACCTTGGGGCAGAAAAAACGTGGCTGGCTTTCTTGCTTACTAATCTCCGTTTCCATGTGGCCTTCTGCTTCTCAGGTCACCCTCACAGCAGAGACTGATTGCCGGTATGTGTCCTGGAGGAGAAAGAAATTATATTTGCTCTTCGCTCAGCACCGTTACATCTCCCGTCTGTTTTCCGTTTTAATTGGCAGCGACATAGCGGATAAACTGTATGCCTTGAATGATAGGATATATTTTGGGAAAAAGTATCACTACGACATTCGATTGCCCAATTACTATCACATGTCAAGTCCAGAAATGCCCAGATCACCCCTGACAGAACCATTTTGGAATTCCAGGCAATATTGTAATAAATGACATCAAAATCAGGAGTTTTATTACTATTATGAAAAGACTCTTAATCATTCCCTGAAAGATATAGCAAAATACAGAAGCCTGTGATGGCTAGTATTTTTATAAATCAGATTGAGCGGCAAGATGCCAAAGCCAGATGCTTTATTCATCCCAACCTCTGCTTTGCGAATAAATTTTACACATTGTCCCTCTATTCTTGGTGTTATAACTGGGGGGAGGGTGAGTCGCTGGGCAGTTTGCTGTTTGCTGCCACAGAACTGGGAGGATGAAGTCGCCCATTCCCAGATATTTGCTGAGATTTTCTCAGATGTATACCTGCTCGGTGGACTTGGCATTTGTTCTCAGCGTGAGAGGGGAATGTTAGGGTTTTTGTAAGCATTTCCAGAGCTCAGTTTTTTTGCTACAACCTCTGAGGAAGACACAATGCATAACTGTGGTAGCTTGCAATTTATTTTTACATGTGAAGTTACTTGATATGACTAAAATGTAGAATAAATGCGAGAGATAATACGCTAATCTTGAAGACTATTTTCTTGGTTGTAAGTTCTAATAATTTTTATAACAGTAATTTTTATAATGGCATTTAAAAAGTGACATTACATGGAACTATATAATTAAAAAGAATGCCCATGAACAAGCAGTAAAAGTTCTGCATTATATATCCATTTGGTAGGAGCTGTTAAAAGAGCAAAGGTTGAGGTTTGAGCAGACAAGGAAGAGCTCACGATGAGTACTCAGTCACCACGCACCCACACCCACACTGTGTTTATCCATTCCAATAGCCTAAAGAAAAGCTGAACAAAGAGACATCATTAGTTGTAAATGTGACCCCTGTCTTTGGTTTTCTGAAGAGTTCCACGGGTAGTCTGTGCTCTTTAGTAGAAAGATACACATTCAGCAAATGGTTATTGAGCTCCTTCTGTGACTGCAGGTGATGGCCTGGGAGCTGGAGATATGAAGATATATCAAGCCACAGAAGGGACCCCACCCTGCACAGAGCTCATATTCAGGGAACAAGGGAAACAGGTGATAAATCAAAAAAAATTATGGTTGGAAATAATAGTGCCACAGAGAAAGACCAATGAAAGGGGGCGGATAGCAAAGGGCATTGCAGTTTTAACTGATCAGGAGAGCAAGAAGGTGACATTTGAACAAAAACATAAAGAGGCCAACATTCCATGCAGGTAGCTGGGGGAAGAGCCATCTGGGCAGAGGGCTCAGCACATGAAATGGAGAAATCAGCAAGGGACATACAGAACAGGGGGAGGCGGGAAGAGCTCCAGGACAGCAGGTGTCCCATCCAAAGAGTATTTCAAGAAGAAAGGACTAATGATCTCAGATGTGGGCGGAAGTCAAATGATAGGATGTCTGGGAACAAACCACTGGGCTGAACAACAGGAAAGTCACTGGTGAGCCCAACACCAGCAACCTCGGTGAACACTTGACCAAAGCAAGTTAATAAAGGGTAGGAGATACGGTGTTGAATAGCAAGGAAAAGTTTCTCAAGTGGTTTTGACGGGAAAGGGAATGGTGTTGTGAAGGAAAAGCAGGGCTGAGCGAGGTGGTTGCTGACATTCTTTAAGGCATGAGAAGTAGCAGTACATTTGCAGGCGATGGGAGTCTTCCTGGTGGGGGAATCAATCCCTGGAGCCGTGAGCGATGGTGGCGTCAGTGCCCTTGACCAGGACAGTGAGTCTGAGGACAGGAGCAGGGTGGTCGTCACAGGGGTGCACCTGCCGGCTGCAGGGAGATGCACAAGCTTGTGAGAGCTCGCCTGTGATAATTTCTGTTTTCTGTGACGTGGGAGCCAAGTCAGCAAGAGAGAGGAGGGAGTAGGTACTGGAGTGATGTGTATCACGCTTTCTGTGTGTCAGCATCTGCACTGAGTGGGACAACATGACACGGTCTGAATATGCGCATGGACGTCTCCGAGCTTGTCAAGTTCAGTGTGACTGAAGGAAACGGCTGGGGTGTTTTGTTCTGTCTTTGGCCACACAGATAGTTTCAGGGGTGCACTCAGATCCTTCAGGAAGAAATTTAGAGTTAGAAACTTTTGTGTCTTTTACACTTAGTGTAACTCCAGCCCTCGGGAGGCTGAGGCAGGAAAATCACGGTGAGTTCAAGGCCAGTCTAAAGTACTTAGCAAAGCCTGTCTCAAAAAAGAAAAAAGATTTTGTGGTATTAAATACTAAAGTAAAGACGGTAAGGAAAGGGTACAAGGGCAGAAGGATAAAAGGGTGGAGAGCAAAATGCTTCCAAAACCTCAGAATCTTCACTTCATGTAGAGCTGGCCCTGCTGCTTCACACCGACAGGCTGTGATTTAACACCCAGATCTCCTCCCAGGTCTTCTCATTAAAAACAAAACCCTACAGTGACTTCTTTGTAGCTACATAATACATCTGGTTTGAAAGGTCTAGAAAACCACATTTTATTATCTCAAAATACTCTAGCCCAGATGAAAAGCAGAAATGACGAATATTCTAGAAAAGTATCCCAGAACTGTAAGACCATGGTGTATAGTTTGATTTCTATTAAAGATTGGGCTCATTTTAGCATCAGCCTAATTATTTCCTTTTTTTTTGAGACAGGGTCTCGATATGCAGTTCAGGCTGGCCTTGAGCTTGCTTTGTAGCCCAGGCTGGTCTTGAACTCGTAAGGATCCTCCTGCCTCAGCCTCCTGAGTGCTGGGATAACAGGCGTGAGCCACCACGCCCGACCAGCCTAATTATTTCCATCCCTCAATTTCTTTGGTTCTCTTACCATCGGTAAGAGCACAGTAAGAACGGTTGTGTTAAAAATGTTTCATGGATTTGTAGACAAGATCTTCAAACTCATAGATAAATGGAGCTCCTGCTTAGAAAGTATCACGAATTTAAAGATGAGGACAGCAGAGCACTACACCAAATTCAGGGCTCTTCTGTAACTGAGGCCTCCAGTGATTGTCCAGGAAGCTTGGCCTGGCCAGGAGCCGTCTCTGTGATTTTAAGTCACTGGGGCGATCGCCTTGTGGGCAGGAGGGACTCCTGAGAAGTAATAGGGGTAAGGGAAGTGATCTTGGTACAAAATGAGTCCATAAACACTGGAACCCCAGCAGCAAGGCAGGTTTCTCTGGAGACTTTGACTTCCTCTGAATGTTAGACTTCCCCTCCAGGTTATTTCCCTGAACCTGCCTCAACCCGTGCAGGTATGAGAAAAGGATCAGTGTGATTCGTCCTGGAACCACATCCCTAGGATCTCATGGCCCTACGGTAAATCTACTGTGAAGAATTTTCTAATGCTTTCTGAGCCCTTAGGAAGAATTTTTCTCTCCTCTTCAACAGAGAAGCAAAAATAAACTAATTTTTTTCTCTACTTACCTGGATAACCTTTGGATGTCACATTATTACATCCCTACAGACTTAGAAGGACAGAATTGACTTAAAAGAGCGTTTATGAATTGAAATCTCCTCACTACACAGACAGAAATAATAAGAAAAACAAACTAGGCAGACAGTACGTATTATTGTAAGGCAATACACCATACAATATAATATACATACGGTGCTTGATATGACCAAGGGCATAAATTTATGTGTGGCATTAAATGGTATTTTGGGTTCCCCCACATAGTACATTGTTCAAGAAATTAATCTTTAGAAATGGGGTCCCAAATTAATATGCTTACAAAAGTTTTTATACATAAAACCACCAGTGGGTCCAATGAATTTCACTATTTTTCATTTTGTAAAGTTTAATTTATACATATAAAAACACAATAGATAATATCATATGGACTTATAATAAGATGTTTGATGAAAATTCATAAAGTAATGAAAAGATGTGGTAGCAAGATTGAAATAGTTACTTTGGTTCTTAGTAATCTTGTTATGAGTATTATCATTTCAATGATGAATCATGCATATGCATGCAGCATTAGCACAATTGAACATAATTCGAAGTTTTATTTTGCTAAATTTGAGTGATTTTAAAGTCTGATAGCTACTGAACATTGACAAGGAACTTTAAAACATTTTTTTCTCCTTACACACTGATTTGTGCCTTGATTATAAGTTCTTTACCTTTTATTTCGGTGATCTTCATAAGTATACTTTTATTTTATTTATAGGATTCCAAAATATTTGTTTTGACATAATTTTACAGTAAGATTTTAGCTCCACCAGATATAATATCAGATATTTTGGGTCATCGAAATTGAGATTACTCATTAAATGTAAGATTGTCTCCCACATCATGTAATTAGAAAATAATGTTTTGCATCTGTTTAGCATTTTGTAGTTTACAAAGGACATGACACGTGCTCTCATGTCCTCCTTCGATCACCCTCGTTTTATGATGAAGGTTGGAGAGGCTGAGTAAGTTTGTAAATGATGACACAGCTTGACTTCAGTCTTCTAACTCAGTATTCTTGCGTTTTTTTTATACTACACTGTTTTCCTGACTATGTTCCTGACTTGGAGAGTATGATAATGTCCTAGTCTAAATTGAAGGGAATGCAATGCCAAAATGCTAATTAGGCCTTTTGAATTTATTAGTGATAGCAGGAGGAACTGTAGCCAAGCACGAACCCTTCTTCTGAAGCATCAGCAGCTAGCTTGAGCTCAAATGGGGTCTACAATTAAAATGTATAATTACATGTGATGCTACTAAAATGGTTGTATGTTTATATGATGAAAGAGCTCCACCAAGTTTCTTAGATGTAGTGTAAGTAAGTTCTTTAAACTCTATCTGTCCACAACTCATGTGAGATTCTCTAGATGTTTTACTGGGAAGCCTCTTCAGCTCAGACCATCATGTTATGTCCTACCCACCTGCCTTCTTACGTTACAGGAAAATTAATTCACTGCCCCCGCGGTACTATTTAGTCGCTTGTGTCAGGTAGAATAAAACCTCATGTTCGAAGAAATTTTGTATAGTGAAGCATCTTCAACTAGTAGCCAATAAAGGCTCTGAGATATGAGAAATATATTTTGTGTGATGTAAGCGATTTCTAAAGGACAGGGTTTTACTTGGGATGTAAATTGGTTTCTTTGAGAAAAGAGTTTAGCTAGTGCAAAAGCACAGTATGTGTTTTTCTAAGAAAAGAGATTCTTTCAATCTCTTCCACTAGTCCACATCTTACTCATCTCTTGAATTTCTTGCACATAACAACTTTGTAAATATTTGTTGCATAGAAGAAAAATAATTTTTCCTGTTCTTGAATCTGTATGTGGATTGCAACACTGACTCACTCTCTGGATTTTATTTCAATTATGGAGTGCCACTGGTAGTTTTATTATGGAATAACATGCAAGATCTGTAAGAATGGCATTGTTTTCTTGCTTGTGCCATTGAATTCTGAACACTTTTCAGAATGCATAATTACTAGATTTTGGGCACCAGCATCACTCATTGGATTGAAATTTTGCAAACTGATTTTTACCTAAAGACTCCTCAGGCTGAAAATGTTGGAAGATAAATGTAGGAACGTTAAAAATTGAACAGTTTATTTGAGCATGCAATGGCGAGCATACGACCACAGCTGGTTCAGCACTTTTCTAGGTTTAAGTGAAAGAGAATATTAACGTGTGTTTGGGGAAGGGAGAAAAGAAAATACATTAAACTGGGTAAAGTAGAAAGTCCTGAGTTAGTGGCGGCTAACGTTCATGGCTTCTCTGATTGGTGAAGTCCCTATTAGAGGTTAGTTGGTAGCTTGTGATTGGTTAAATCTCCAGTTAGTGATTGGTGGTTTCTGAGTGGTTAAATCACTAGCTCGAGGTAAGTTAGTGGTTTTTGATTGCACATGCTTCATTGGGTGTGCTCGGCCTTGTTTTATCTACTTAACTCAAGGTCCCAGAGCCTTCAGCCTAATCCCTTTAGTTTTTTAAAAAAATAATGATTATATATTTGGTAATTTCATTTTAAATGAGAAATAAAGTGGCATTTTAATATTTCACTTCCCTAAAAAAATGAACAGCTTGGGAGACCCTCTGATCTCACATAACAATAGTCTCTGATACTTCTATTACACTTACATTTTTCCGTGCAATGTTACCCCTGATCTAGTGCCCAGTATGTAGAAAGTGCTCATTAAACTCTTTGGAAAAAAAAAAAATGAATACAGCAAAAATGAGTACAGCAAGTATAGACTGAGAAGACCCTGATTCAAATGTATAAAAACAACTTTAAGTTGTTATCACACACTCACAACCACTTAACAGAAATGGCAGGAGACACTTGCTCTCACCATTTGAAAGGTATTTCTTATATGATGCATAAACCAAAATTATCTCCTGTCAGAGTCTTTTTATGTGAAGTGTTCGTTATTTTCATATATTAAAAAGAGACTTGAAGGCTCTGGGCATGTAGCTCAGCGGCAAGCACCTGCCCAGCAAGTGTGAGGTTCTGAGTTCTAGTTCCCATACCCACCCTCCCCCAAAAAACAAGAAAAAGAGACTTGAAGACTGAAATCCTTTTCAAAGTATGACCATTATTTTTTCTAAATGAAGAAAAAGTTCTTGTAGTTTTCAAACCAAACGTCATCATAATCACTTTGTGTAGCCCTAAATTGTGCTGAATATGTTTGATTTTAGGTTCAAGAAATGTTTTATCATGTTTATCATTTTTACACAAAATGATAAAACTGCTGGATTGTGACTCATAAATATTTTATTAGGTTTTATGATCATAAAGCTAGAGAGGTGTCTAATGTCATGAATTTATTACCACATTTTAAGTAGTAGTAACAATGAAAGTTTGTATTTAAATGATTCTTTTCTCCTGGGAACTCTGAGTGCTCTTTTGCACATCAGTGCTGGGCAGCAGTACCATCATTCCCGACTTATTTTATTACGGTCTCTCTAATGTGTTGTTTTGCGTGTTTCTAGCTCAGTTTCAGTTACTTTGGTAGTATTATCAGTCCTCACATCTGCTTACAAAGCCATCCATTTTGTGGATTAATCTGTGTAACAAAAAAGTCACTTTTCTGACTTCAAACTTAAACTTTTAAAAAAATCTGTTATCCTTGGTTACTTGTAATAAATTCCTTCTTTTGAAATAATTTCTGAAGGCTTAGGAAATTCTATTAAATGTTTCACCGGTAGTCTTTGTTACATTAACATCTAAAATAATTCACAAATTTAACTTTTCCACTTTAGATATGTGAGAAAGGCTAGAGGGAATATCAGCCTCCTAATTTGTGATATTCTAATCATGTTTCTGTCGAGTCCAAATGTGAATTACTGTAACGTAGCTCTGCCAATTGCCCGGTTTCTAGAATCTATACTGTTGCATATTTCATGAATTTGTTCCTGAAGTCAACATCTCATTTCTGGCTACTCCAGGGAAATCCCAAACCACTGGAAATTTTAGCATACACCAAAGTCTTAAAACTTATAAGCACATTTTCATTTGAAGTATCTTGTGTATGTCAAGTATTTTTTAAAACATAGCTCTACTGGTCAAAATACCTTCATTAACTGAAGTGTTAGTTCTCCAGTTTTACAGACTTGTAAGCTGAGGCTCAGAAAATTTAAATAAATTACATGAATTTATTCAATCTAATTCTAATTCCAAGGCCCTTACTATTACCTTCAGAATTCACTCTCCCAAGATTGTTACTTTTTATTTGTGTGTCATTTCCTCTCAGAATTCTGTTAGCAAAAGTGTATTTTGTAAAAATATATGAAGTTAATATAATTCAACTTTTTTAAAAGGAGCTTGGCTCTGATTTCAATATTAGAAATACTTGGATATTGATTTAATGATTTTTCAGACTCTGGGGCTTTGGATACAATAATATGAAAAATCATGTCCTCTGTTCTGAGATGTTATTTTCTCTTTTCTTTTTAAAATTTTCTGTTTTCTAACAGGAACAACACAACATACCTGTTCAATGTTGTGTGTAGCTGGGTTACTTTGAAAAAAGGCAACCTCTTGAGTCATCTAACAAGCTGAAGATACACCGACTAGAACGGCCTCAGTCCAAAAACCTGAAAATATCAAGAAAGCAAAGCCACAGGACACTTGCTCATTGCTAACGGGATCACAAAATGGTTCAGACACTTTGAAAACTATCAGTTTCTTACAAAGTCAAACACAGTCTTATTCTTTTATTATCTAAAGAGAAAGAAACAAAAAACATGGAGAAAAAAGGTTAGAAATAATACAGAATTATAGAAAAATAAACTAAGAAACCACTAGTTGGTAAGTTACATATTGTCATCTTAGAAATAGTTGTTCAGGGTACAAAATTAAAGCATACAAAGTGACATTCAAATAGTGACACTGCCAACAGTTCTGCTCAATGATCCAACAAAAACTTAGTAATATGGTTATCAGTCCTACACACTTGTTTTTTTATCTTAAAGAGGGTAAGATTAAACATATCAAAACAGAACAAAACAGTTCACAATTTAAAGAAACAAAGCAAGTCCATTGGAGATCTTCACTGTTTAATTGTCTCTAGTTTTCTTCCAAACAGTTGTCCCCATCTTCACACACAAGTGAATACATACTGCACATTATAGAACTAATCAAATCATTACAGGATGATAAAGGCTTTTTAGGTTTTCAAGAATGTGATTTTGGGGAAGTCAATAATGACTACCATATTGTCTCTCATTCTCTTCATAGTAGCTGTCCTTATCTTTACGTATGCTGAAATTGAACTTAAGAGACGACTAATACCACTCTGAAAAGTGAATAGTAGTATTGCTAGATTTTATATCACAATGCTACAGAATTAGCATTGGGTTTCTTAGTGTCTCTTCTTCAGAGTATCTGTTCATTACATCTTGCATTATATAATCTGTTCCTGTAAATAGTTTAAAATTTCTTCCCATGTGTGAATTTCTACATGTGTATCTATCCTCTCTGTATTATAGGGAAAAACAGATAACAAGACAGCAAAACAAATTCGTAGAAAAATATGCAATGAAAAAGACACGTAAGACCACAATATTAGGTGATCTATCGTAGTTACTATGCTTTCTCTTATTTTCAATAGACTTGCCCACATCATCAGGCTTAATATAGTTAAGCATAGTATTACATAGCTATTTTTATAAAAACACAACATTTAAAACATTGTAGGACTTGAGAGTGGTTAATAATCATAACCATAATGGATATCTTTTACATCTTGTCATCTTCAGAGTAGTTGCCTCTACTCTTAAGACTTGATACTATCAAGCAAACCAAATTTGAATAGAAACAGTCAAGGCAAAACAGCGGTCTAACCAACCAGCTTCAAATAACATCAGTCATAGTAAGACAATGTAAGTAATACAGGGCTTCAGTTTAAGTTAATAGGAAATTAAGGATAGTTACCATGGTATAGCCTGCTATTTTTGGGTTAGCTGTCTGTGCCCTCAAATCTGATATGAGTGGACAGACCAGAACAAAACAAAATCAAACTAAACAGAGCAGTAAGACTCCTGTGGCTTTTAAATCCATGATACACTATTAACAATGTCCTCTGCCTTCCTTTTTTAGGCTATTTTTCACCTTTCCCCTTCTCAGGATGCTTTGTATGTTTTGGGTCTCACTAGCCCCTTTAGTTTTTAGATTAGGGGGCCAGCCCGTTGTCATCTGAGTGTTGCTGAACCTTTCTACCCCTGACCTTGATCTTGAGCTGTACTCCTTTACTTACTAAAGTCACAGGGTTTTCCTTCCTTCCAGCTGTGTAGTTCTACACTGCCCAAAAGTGTCACAGCTTTCCAATCTATCTGTGGCTGCTGGATGAGTTGTCCCTGTTTCTCTCTGGTTTCCTGTCTTATTCAAGGTACTTACCAAATGAGTTGAAAATATGTTCATACAAAAACTTACACATGACTGTTTATCTACCTTTAACTGGAAGAAATCAAGATGCCCTTCAAATGATGAATGTATAAACTGTGGATTCCATATTATATGTATGTTATACATCTTGTTCATTGCAAAGTATTCCTAGTACAGCACTTCTGTCAGACATGCAAGCAACACAAGTGTCTGTAACTGGATGGAGAAGGCACATGTGGTGTACATATATATGAAATATTACATATACAGAATATACATGAAATAGTCCATATATATTCCATATATATCTTACAATATTCCAAATATAGTATATAATATGGAAAATATATATACACACTGAAGTGATAATTTATGTGAATGGATAAATATTTCATGCAAGGAAATATTCTATGATAAAAGGAAATGGGCAATCAAGACACAGAAAATACATCTTGTTTACAAATGTTATCACAGAAATACAAAGGATCATAAAAAACTGTAAAAATTACAATAAATTTGATAACCTAGAAAAACAAATCAATTCCTAGAAATATATTGTCTAACAAAACTTAGTCATAAAGAGATAGAAGATCTATTTTTTTCCCTTTTGCTTTTTGTACTAGGGATTGAACTCACAACCTTGCACTTGCCAGGCAGGTGTTAATGCCACTGAGCTAAATCCCCCGCCCAGAGACAGAAGATCTATAATAATATAAGAGACTGAATCACTAACCAAAAATCTCCCATTAACAAAAGTCCCAGAACTACATGATTTCACTGGTGAATTCTACCAAACATTTAAATAACTGGTACTAGTCATTCTTAAACTCTTCCAAAAACTGAAGAGGGAACACTTCTGTCACTAATTAGCTCGCTGGTTAGGAAGAGTCCTTTGCTCAGTTTAGACAGAAATCACAGTGCAGCTCTACCGATGACAGCAGCTTTGTGTGCCGGTGGCTTTCAGCCTCAGCATTACAGCTCCCATGTTAGGGCTCTTGATGTCACAGCCCTCAGCCTCACAGCCATTGGTGGCTCCCAGCCAGGCACTCAGCTCCTCTACGCCAAGTCCTGGGATCTCCGGGCAGCTTCCTGGAACTCTTCAGCAGCCTCTGCTGCCTCTGTGGGGCTCTCCACAGGTCACTGCAGGCCTTTGCTGCTGGTTACCATAGGTCTCTGGTGGTCACTGCAAGTCTCTTTTGGTTGCTGAAGATGTTGGCTAGTCATCACTCATCTCCAACAGTCTTTGGAAGTCACTGTGGAGTACACTAAGGAAATTCCTCAAAATATTAAGAATATAAATCTAAAGAAAAATTTCTATCTTGAAGAGACATTTTCACTCCCATGTTTATTGCAACAGAATTTCCAATAGTTAAGATATGGAAAGGATCTAACTGTCAATGGATAAATGGAGAAGGAAACTGTGTATTTATGTATATACATATATGTATGTATATGTGATATATATATATATAATTGCACATATTGAATACATTTGTAACATTCCTTATTATATTTGAAATATACATGATAGGGAATATATGGTTATATGATATCTAACATCCCATGTATAGTATGTAACATTCTATACACACACATGGAATATTAGTCACAGAACAGTAAATTGTGCCATTTGTTATGAGGATGAACGTGAGGGATGTTATGCTACGTGAAATAATACAGAAAGACGAACACTGTATGATCACACCTACAAATGAAATCCAAAAGGTCCAACTCATAACAAGAAGTAGAACGGTGGTTTCCCAGAAACTGAGGGATAGGGGACATGAGTAGCAGCTGGTCAGATTGTACAAACTTTCAGTTGCAAGACATATAAATTCTTGGGATCTAATGTACAACATGGTGAATTTAAGTAACAACACTGTATTGTGTACTTCACATTTGATTTAAAAAATACCTTAGATATATCATTCCACATACACAAACACGCAAAGGTAATTAATACAGGTGATGGATGTGTTGACTAATTTGAGTTTGGTAATCATTTCACAACATGTACTGTGTCAAAAATAGAAAAAGAAAAGGCATGGGGAAAACTTCAAAACATACTGCTTAGTGAAAGAAGGCAGTCTAAAAGGACACATCATGCCAGCTAGATGATCTTTTGGAAAAGACAAACTTCGGAGCCACCATGTAAAGATCAGTGGCTGCCAGAGGTTACGTCAGTAATTGGGATCCCTGTGATGGGGGACAGAAGGGTATGGACATTTCCTTTACCAGCTGCTCCATGTAATTAGGGTGACAGCTGAAATAAGGCCAAGACTGATATAATGTATGGGCACATAACAGGTAAAGAATGTAACGCTGTTTAACATTACACGGTACCACTAACACAGTGACTCCCTCGGATCTTATCTGGTTTTCACAAAGTTTGTTCTGTCTGAACTCTGAGTCTCATCAGAATTTTGTTCAAGTGGTAAAGGCCGAGTCGAACGGCCAATGGAAAATAAGGGCAGAATAATTGCTAATGTCAATCAAAGTGGTACACACAAGTCAGGGTTTTTACCGAAGAGACAGGCTGATTTTTTGTTACATACATCTCTCCTTTTTTATTCTACCCACTGGTCTGTGACAACTCTTTGCTTCACATTAATTCTCACATAGTACTGGGGGTCTTTCAACCTGACCTTCCACGGGCAGCCGCAGCGGCCAGAAGAGAGCAGGGAGCCAAAAATACCCCCAAGCCCAAGACTAAAAGTTCAGGTCTGTAACTTTTATGTTGAATTTTATAGAATTGGAATTCATGTACGTTGATAAGAAATTAGAATAGAGTAAAATGCTCTTTATAAATTATGGTTTGCATTCAAAAATAGTGTGCTAGTGAGCTGTTACTTTAAAAATTATGAGAGGTAAGTCAACTTAATAAAAGGTTGATTTGGGGTCAGAGGTTAGAGGTTTCAACCGTGGTCGGTCTAGTAGGTTTTGGGCCCAGGGTGAGTCAGCACATCATGGCAGGAATTCCAGGTAAAAGCAGCTGCTCCTCTCCCAGCTGCTGGGAAGGAAGACAGGAGAGCGCCAGGGCCTTAATGTCCCCTTCATAGGTTCTCACCAATGACCTAAATTCCTCCAACGGGTGCCATCTTTTGAAGGTCCACCACCTCCCAACAGCGCAGGAGCTGAGGACCGAGCCTTTAACACACGGACCTTTGGGAAACATCGCAATCCAAACTAGCAGGCATGGGTTGCAGTGAGAGAGTGAAGGTTTGGGGGTTTTGTTTTTTGTTTTTTGTTTTTTTCGTTTTTATCGGTACCAGGGATCGAACTCACGACCCATCTCGTCTGATCTCCGAAGCTAAGCAGGGTCGGGCCTGGTTAGTACTTGGAAGGGGGGGGGGTTCAACTTCCTCTTTGTATAAATCACAGACTCACAAAACGAGACTCTGAAGAAGCCTAGAACTCATCTAGGCCAGTGATCTAACCCAGTGATCTTTTCATAAATGTGTGTGATGTCTACATGACCTAGACGCCTTACAGCTATCCTATCCTGACGAGTGGGAGTGACTGTGGCCTGTAAAGGTGACTCCGTAACCGGACCTCTGGAGCCTGGCTCCAGTGGGCCTGCAAAAGATGTTATGTGAGCACCACTCTAATAGACACTACAAAGGTAATGTGCCAACATTGTGGAAATGTAGAAGTAGAAGGAGTTGGAAGAGGAGGAAAAGAGGAAAGAAGAGGAGAAAAGGGAGAGGGAGGAGAAAAGAAAATAAGCGCAACTTTAGCACTCTGGGCTATGCCCACATCCGCAGTGTCCTTTGCCACTTTCTAGTTACTGTCTTTGCAGTGGCACCAAAGTACAAGGCGGCAGAAACAGGCTGGTGTACTACAGCAGTTTGGGAACCAAGCTGCCGGGTTGCACCTCCCGCCTCAGCCCCTCACTAGCTGGACAGATTATTCGGTCTGTCATCTCCACTTCTCATCTACAAAGATTATGACTTCTTTGTAGCCCCCCACGTAAGTATTAAACGGTTTCATATCTTTACAGTATTTAATTTGTGTGTGTGTGTGTGTGTGTGTGTGTGTGTGTGTGTGTGCTGTAGGGAAGCAAACCCAGGGCTTTGCACATGGTAGCCAAGTGCTCTACCACCGAGTTACACCGGCAGCCCCTGCTTCCTTTACCTACCGCACACATCTTTACAGCCGGATCCCAGATATTAGGCCGTCTGGTTTTTCCATTGCATCTTTCAACGCTGCCTTTGCAATACAAAAGAACCACATAAAATGAGCATAGCTGGGCTCCAATAAAACGTTAGACACTGACTTTGCATTGCATATAATTTTCAATATCAGTAAACATCTGAGTTCTGTAACCATTAAAGAATATAAGAGCCTTCTGATCTCATGAGTTGTCCAAGAACAGGCTGTGGGCTGGGCCTCTGGGCTACCCTTTGCTGACTGTTACTTTATATAGCTAGTAGATATTATTATGCTTATAATATATCTTCCTATAATATTTTAATGGCTACTTAGAATATGATCGTTTGGTTGTTCTATAATTTATGGAATCCCCAATGGCTGGAATTTAGGTTATTTCCAGTGTTCATGACTGTAAGCCAGTAACTGTCCACACCGTGAAAGCTCCAGGCAGAGCTTTTACCACACCACACCTTAGATATATTTAGTGACAACCACCAAAATGGGCAACAGCGTGGCTAGAAAGAAACAGGCTCTGAAGTAGGCTTGAACGTTAATCTTGTATAATCACCATATATTTCAGACAAGTTAGAGATTTATAAACATAATATACACCATATACATAGAACTTACATCCCAACAACGGTTTAAGCCACACACACACCACCACCACCACCACCACCATTTACTCCACATCCTCATTATCCATGTTACAAAGAGGAAACCGAGAGGCACGGATGGGCCACATAACTTCCCTAAGGCTGCATAGTGTGCTAGCTTTCCATCGTTGTAATAAAATACCGAGGATAATCAATTTAAAGGATGAAAAGGTTCATCTGGTGCAGAGTTTCAGTCCAGCACCATGCATCCTGCTGGGGGCTTGAGGAGGAAGCTGCTCACCTCCTTGCAGCCCTGAAGCCAAACAACACATCCCCTTCAAAGGCACATCTCCAGTGACCTAAGTTCCTTGTACCACGTCTCACGTCTGAGGCTTTTGTGGGACTTTCTAGATCCAAACTATGGCACACAGTAGTCTGGCAGCCGAGACGGGGATTTCAAATCGGGTTTTTTCTGTGTGGAGCCCCAGGCCAAATTGTGGAACACTAGGAGGGGCTGCTGCGCCTCTGCACTGGAGACTCGGCCAGTGCGCACTTCCAGGACTAACTTTACAAAGCACCCTTCACACGGCCTCTTCTTAATCTGGTCATGTTCGGGGCGCTCGAATGCCGCCCTAGTCCAGTAATAGGTGCACATTCTTTTACCCAATGGACACTTCAGATGGACTCAGGATTCCCACTTAGCCCCCTCTTGGTGCCACACCCACGCCATCAACACTACTTTTTCATGGCTGTCACTTTCCCTCCATTTCTCACCCCAAGTTGTTGCCCAGAAAAGTAAACAATAGGCGTTTGGAATCTTCCTTCCCCATCACGGATCCCAAACTCACCGAATCCTCGCCCCACATAAAGGCCTTGCGGCCCCGGGGGAGCAACCTTTGACTAAGCACCTTTCTCCGAACACAAACCGGCGCGGGCACGAAAGTCCGCCTCGCGCGGCTCTCGCGGCAGCAGGGCAGGCGCTCGCGGTCCCCGACGGCGGCGGCGCGCGCCCGGCCTCCCGCGCAGCCTGCGCCCCAGGCGGGGCCGAGCCGGCGGGCGAGCGCGGAGCTGCAGGGGCGCCCCGGCGGAGCGGGCGCTGGCTTGCGCGGGCCGGCAGCTCCGGGCCTGCGGTCAGAGCTCGGCTTTTCCTCCTGTCTCTGTTCCTCCCGTGGGGACGGGCGACCCCGCCGCGGGCCCGCGAGGCCGTCCGGGCCCCGCGCCCAGGCGAGGCGGGGTTCAGAAGCCCGAAGGAGGCGAGGAGAGCGGGCGGGGGCTTCCCGCGGCGGCCGCTGCGTGCCGGCTGCGGGGCGCGGGGCGCGGGCCGACTCGGGGCTCCGCCCGCCGGGGGCGCCCGGCGCTGGCGCGTGCGCGCTGCGGCCCAGCCCGGCGGCCGCCGCGATGCCTATTTTAGTCAAAGCTCCGCGGACGCCGGGACCTGCCCGGCCTCACCGCCCCGGGCCCGCCGACCTGCCGAGGCTGCGCGCCGGGCGCCCGTCGGGCCGCTGCATCGCGTCCCCTGCGCCCCGAACTCCGTCCGGCGCCGGCCAGATCGGCGCCCGGACGGGCCAGGTAAGCACAGGGGGCGCCCTGCCCGTCGCCGCCAGCCCCGCGCCCCCTAGCCGCGACCGCGAAGCGAAAGTTGTGTCCCGCCTCTGCGAGCCCGAGCAACTTTAGGCGCCCCGCGCGCGCCCCGCGCCCTTGGCGGCCGCCCTTCACCGCCCCGGGCGCCGCGACCCCGGCCGCGCAGGTGGCGGCTGCCGCTGCTCCGATCCAGGGCGCCGCGGCCTCGGCGAGCTCGGCCGGGGTCTCGTCCGACGCGGTCCCCGGCTTCTCTTGGCGCACGCGGCCTCGCGCCCCCCGCGACCGGAGCGCGCTGGGCTTCGGGGACGCCGGACGGCGACTTAGGTAAGACGCGGGGGAGCGCGCCCCCGTTCCCGAGAGGTTGGAAACGGGTTGTCGGCCAGACCAGTCCCGGAAACTGCCTGCCTCGAGGCAGCAGTAAGTGCACAAAGCCTGCTCCCGAAATAGTGCCGCTTGCCACTCCGAAGATGTGCAGAATCACAAAATGAATTAGGGCTACTAACCGGGCTTGGGTTCTTTGCTGTTTATCGTCATTTTTGTAGCTTGGTAAAGATAACATGTTAGCTTCATTGTTTAGAGTAGTCTTGCAAACACCTATTTGAAAACTGGTGGATATTTTGGGATTTTACTAGAACAAGCAGTTTATGGAATTAGACTTTGAGGATCGGAGAGAAAAATAATTTCTCTTGATTTAGCAAGATTGATCTGAAAGTTTACCAGCTTACCGGTCCAGTCTGTACCTTGTTAAACTCATTCGTTCTCTGGATCAAGGCTGTTCAGTATAAGCCATTTAAATCCATTAAGCCGTAATTGAAGTAAGATGAAGCCAGAACGATCTGATCAATGTTTCATGACGACAGGTAAGTGGCAGCTATATATCTATAACTATATCTGTGTATCTTTAATAAGGTATAGTGCATCAAAATATGTTTCAGGATGAGCCTGTCTTTTAAAAATTGCTATTACTGTTTTGTGATTCTTGGATCAGTGGATTATAGTTTTCCTTACCCATTTTCTTAGACCAGAAAGTAATACTTTTAGTGAACTAAAGTTCATAAATTGGTACTCTAAGAACTTCCAAAAGCCTGAAATTGAACTACAGTAGAGGAGGAGGCAATCCAGGAGTTTTCAAGTGTTTATGAAGTAATTAGTTTGCTATATAAATCCGTGTGAGAGCCATAGACCATTTACACTTGGAGTTTTAAAGACCAAGTAGTCCAGCTGCCTCTATTCCAAGGCAGAAATAGAGTGAGGAACAACCGTGGCTTTCCCTGGCTTATGTGGCTCCCTGGTGGCTTAGACGCTGACTCTCAACCTCAGAAAGCCTAGGCGCTCTTCTGTCTTAACACCGAACGGTGCTTTCTAAACGTGTTCCTCTTGTTTATGTCCCTTTCCGATGGCTTCCCCCTGCATCAGTGGCTGTCTCGATAGAAGCCTTAGAAGTAATGCAGTGTGTAAATAAACACTGCCTGTGCCTTATAAGAACATAGGATAGTTAGAACAAAAAGGACCATAGGAATGCAGTGCTGTCGAAACCGTAGTTACTGACTTACATAACGTGAGAGGAGTTGACCTTAACCTAGGAGTGATTGAGGACGTTTAACAGCGCTTTCTTCCTGCCGAAATTATGATTTATTATTATGATACCTGATTTCTCCCCAGCAAACTTGGTATAATTATTGCATTGAGTTACTAAAGTAATGGTTCCCCCTGTCCAAATAGGCGTGTATTTTTATTGATTCAGACATTTGGAAAGTAGTTGAATTTTTAATCTTTTCTTTTTGTGTCAAGTGCATATTCAAGTCAGCTGTGAGCTGTTTTCCAGCTAGTTGCCTTTATCATTTCCTCCACACTATGTATACGGGTTATTTTTTGTCAATTTAGGAGATGTGGGATTCTTTCACATTTGTCTGTTAACGTCCTTTTAAAATGAATTCCCTAGCCGATTATTCTACCACATACAGTCTTTTTTGGGGGAGGTACCAGGAATCAAACTCAGGACCTCACACTTGCCAGGCAGGTGCCACTGAGCTACATTTAATATGTTGAAAACACAGATAGAGTAGTAAGGTTAATTGGGACCTTATTTTGAAAGAAGTATATATTTCTTAATTAAATTTAAAGGTATTTTGGGTCTGTATCTGGAACTCATAGTACAACAGGAAAATTCACATATTGAATAAACGTACATAGTTTTTGTCAAGGACTATAAAAAATTGGTAATAGAATTAAGGACTGACACCATGGACAGATGATGTAGTCAGAGTAGAGTACTGCTTTAAATTTTATATAACACGTGTAAAATGTACATTAGTTGCAATGTGTTTTCTGTGGATCTTAACATTAAGTAAACTAGGCTGGGCATGGTGGCACATGCCTGTAATCCCAGCACTTGGTAGACTGAGGCAGGAGAACATGTGAGTTCCAGGCCAGTGTGCGGTACAAAGTGAGGTCAAGGTCAGCCTGAACTGTACAGCAAAACTCTGCCTCAAAAAGATAAAGAAAATTATATTTATGAACCTTCCTATATATAAACAAACTGGGAGTTTACTACTTTTTTAATTTGTAAAATACTATCAACTAGAATTATTATGGGGGAAAAGTAAAGATTCAAGTTGGACAAAAAACTTTAAATGTTATATTTTTATGTATATGAATGTCTAATTAATACTTTTAGTGAACTAAAGTTCATAAATTGGTACTCTAAGAACTTCCAAAAGCCTGAAATTGAACTAATTTGTGTGGTTTTAATACACCTACATATTGTAGATATACATGTGTTATGTATATCTACAATATATGCGTAATACAATGATTTAAATTGTGGTTTAATAGAAAAGCCATCACATAGAAGGCTATTAATGTTTTGAAAGAATTAAAAAACAGTTTATTTTCCCTATTCTTGAATATAGGTTCACTAATGAGAATATAATGGAAGATCACACTAAAAAAACTTTGTAATTGTTGTTGTTTATGAACATTGATGGTTGTCTTTTAGGTTAATTCTTCTCTGCCCATCTGATGAAATATGATTATGTACCATATATGTATGTGTATCTATATGTATATATGTATGTATACTTGTATGCCAGGGAATAGTTATGTACTCTGTGAAATATTTTATAGATTTCATTTCATTTCATCATAGGGCAGATAAGGTATTATGTTTTAATAGATAAGAAAATGTCACATGTATTTCCTAATTCATGAGCACCGGAGAAGTCTGTTTTCCAGCATTCCATTCAAAAGTCATTTTCTTATAACACCAGTAATAGGGGTGATAAAATACCTGTTTATGATTTTATTTGTTTTACAGAAACTTTCAGCATGAACTATACGGAGACCAGCTCATGGGCAGAATCAACGATAGGTTTTACACCCGAGTCAGGAAGTGTTGTACCTGTGCCTTCCAATGGGACCTCTTGTGAAAACTGGCGAGAGATACATCATCTAGTTTTTCATGTAGCAAATATTTGTTTTGCAGTTGGTTTGGTTATTCCAACTACTCTTCACCTTCATATGATACTTCTTAGAGCGATGTTGACTCTAGGTAAGATACCCGAGAGTGGGTAGAACTTTGTCAGAAACAGATGGCCGTGGTGTTGGGGACTTCAGAGTGATCTTTGCTAGGTCTGTAGTGATCTGTGTCAGGTCTTTGTTATTGAACTGGCAGCATGTCAAGTATTTTAAAACAACACCTTTGCATAATATATCAATCCTTTACTTAGTTTTGAGAAAAACTATGCCTGCTTTCATGTATTGCTTAGCTTTCCAGATATTGGAAAAGTGTAACTGAAGCCTTCATGTATTCATTGTGTGACTTTAAAGCCAGATTGTAGGATGTGAGAGCTGGTTCTGCCATGTCCGAACTCTGTAGTTTGGACCGGTACTTTAATCTTGTTACCACCTCAGTTTTCTCATGTGTCCTTTGGAGTAAGAATAAAGCCACCTCATAGGGTTGTGAGGCTCAAATGACTATATGCTATCTCATAGTGGGTACTATATAGTCTCAAACTATTATTATTTGAAGATACTCAATTGCTATGACCAATAAGCCTACATTAACACAAAATAATTTCCCATACACAATCAAAGAAAATAATTTTTTGTTTTTTGTAATTTTGAAGTAAGTTAAATTGATTCACGTCAAAATATTAAAACAATTGAGTAGGTTATGTTAGCCAATGATTTTTTTTTTTTTAAATTATCAGTACCGGGGATTGAACTCACAACCACCCGTTTGCAAGGCAGGTGCTTATGCCGCTGAGCTAAATCCCTAGCCTCTAGCCAGTGATTCTTGACAGCTCACTCTTTCTATTTATTTCCCCGGTAATCCACTTATTGAGCTGCACTTTTGAGCACCTGTAGTGTATCAAACACAGAAGAAGTTGTCTGCATACCTGGAGACAGATGGGCGGTCACACTGTGCAGAGTTGGATGTTGTGACACAGGTGTGCATCCAAACTGGGGGCAGGAGAAGGTGACAGGCTCAGCAGGAAAATAATGGAGGCCCACCGAGGACAAACCCCACGGCCAGCTTTGGAACTGAGCGGGATTGCTTTGGCGAAGGGCGGAGAAAAGGGAAACTTAGCAGTACATTGAGGTGAAGGAAGGGTAGCTCATATGTGAGGAATGCGGGAGACTGGAATGCTCCTGAAGGGCAATTTGTGAGACTTCTGTGGCCGTGTTACCCCAGAGTTAGGTGGGCATTGCGGCAGGAAAGTAGCACATTATACAGAAAGAGAAACAGGCCACCTCTTAGACGGAAGTCCAGGCGGGGTACCTGGAGGTGATTTGCATCAAGCCAGCAGCTGCAGTAACCGCAGTTCCATCTTTAGCTCTGTGATGTTTACCTTGGCCAAAAATGCACTGTTTCCTTCCAGTTAGAAGCATTCAACAAATGGCGGCAAGGCAGAGCCACTGGAAACAGGCACCCAAGTTCCACGCCACATCTGGCGGTGCTGCATTAGTTGGTGGAGCCACAGTCAGGATCGCAGCACAGGCGTCCTGTAAATAGCAACACAGATTGAGGCACCCCAAAGGAAGGGAGAGGTCAGTCACCGTGCCACTGATGTAATGCTACCGAATTATCTCAAAGCCCAGTCATAATTGATGCCAACTAAAAGCCCCAACTCCATTAAAGTATGGTATGTTGAAGAAGTGAAGTACAATGGAAGCCTTTAAAAAGTCCAAATCTGAATTTTAAGACCGTTTTGGAGATAAAATGGACCAAAGAGATTATGTAGTCCAGTATTTTAGTCTATAAATGAGAAAATGAAGCCAGGTAAAGTGAGGAGCCTTATTTAGAAACACCCACATTGGGGCTGGGGATTTAGCTCAGCGGCATAAGCGCCTGCCTTGCAAGCCTGTGGTTGTGAGTTCCATCCCTGGTACCAGTAAAAATGCAAAAAAAAAACCCACCCAAATCCTTCTGAGGAGGTGAGAAGTTGCTGATGAGTAACTTTTTAATGGCGGGTTAGCTTTTGTGTTCATGTCAATTGATTTATGTGTATCTTAGTTGATAATTTCATCTTAAAAATACACTAACTGGCCTACCATAAAATTGATCAAAAGAAACTGATATTATCTATAAAGTCAGAGAAGAAACAGGACAATTCCTATAATGGATATCACTAACTGAAAATTCAGGTGGTTAAAAAATTTTGGTATAACATTTGAACTCATCATAATACTAATGAAAATACAAAATAAATATAACTTTAATATCAAATGAAAAGCTTTCAAGTTTTATTGTGACAGCCAGATACTGGCATTCCAAAATAGTAGGTTTATAAATTCCTACAAATAATTCTTTGTATCATGCAAAGCTATAGAGTTTACCTGCAGGCAAGCTAGACTATGCAAACAGTCACAAATACAGATGCTTTTATGTGTAAGCTTGTTTTTCTCACTCACCAAAAATTTATGCCCCAAAATATCATCTGTGTCCAATAGGGAGAGAGAGAAATATTATGATTTAATTAGTTATAGTCACTTAAAACTAACAAAGAATTTTAGTGAAATAAAAAAACTTTTGAAATGATATATACAATAGTTTTCTATTTGGTAAAACTACATAACTATAACATAGCATTATGGGGTTTTCTTTAAATTGTAGAATTGTAGATTTTTTTCCTCCCCGAAAACATACTTTCTTTTGGCTACGAGTACAGATCAGTGGGAGACTGCTTGCCTATAGCACGTGGTAGGCCCTGGGTTCACTCTCCAGCACTGCATTAAAAACAAGACAAAAATATTCTATATTATACAAATTTTCTGCAGCAAGGAATGTGTTTTTTTTCTAAAGTTAAAAGAATGAAACTGTGATATCTGGCTTACATATTTGTAAAATATATATGACTTATATACAGAGGATGAGAAATGTATTAAGCTATCTGCTGAAGTTCTGTATATCTGACATGTTAACTCTGTTATCCAACAGGGTGTACCCTCTATATTGTATGGGCCACTCTCTACCGATGTGCCTTGGATATAATGATTTGGAATTCTGTGTTCCTGGGTGTCAACGTTTTGCATCTTTCGTATCTTTTGTACAAGAAGAGACCGGTAATGACTAAAATTATTTAATAAGGAAATGACTTTAAGATAAAAGCTTTAAAAGCATTTTGTTCAGACTTTCAATATCTTTTCTCTGAAGATTGGACTTTCCATTTATAAATGCCTGGAAATATAATATTTGAGAACGGTGAGATTTTGTCTACAAATGAGTTTTTAGACCTTTTTAAATCATTAGGCTTGAAAGAACATGAATAATACTTTTAAAAGTCATTCATTATTTCCTTTGTCTGCTGATATTCAATTATAAAATTTACAATAGGCAACTTCCATGAACTTCCTAATGATTTTCAAATAGTTCATTCTTTTTTTTGGGGGGGGGGGTCCTGGGGATTGAACTCACAGGCAGGTGCTTATGCTGTTGAGCTAACTCTCCAGCTTCATGCTCTTTTTTAGTGTAATTACTATATATTTTTTCTTACGCCCAAAATATTCACTTAACAAATCACCATTTTTGATCGGTAGTTAACAAACACCAGTGCTTAACTTTTTTACTTTCAACTCTTGATTTATCTTGTTGGGTTTTATTCATGATACCAAAAACAAACGGAGACTGGGGAAAACAGCCTGCCTTCTAGAAATCACACCTGCGTATTTACCGAGTGCCCTAAGCACACACAGACACTGACTAAAGTAAAAGATGCAGTGTTTTCCTAATCTGATGTTCAAGGCTAGATCTGCAGGCAGAAGATTATTAGAAAACAGACAGTGAGCAGGGTCCCGCTGTGAATGATATGGATCATTTATGCAGTAGGCATTCCACTAGACTGTGGTCTCCTCAGACACAGCCAGTCAGTCTGTGTTGTTTCATTGTATTGGTCAGTTTTCTCTAGGCTATGGTGGATGACAACCTGATCATCTCAGTGACCCATAGCAGCAGTGGACCTTTTCCTCACCCACCTTCTATGTTGGCTCTGGTGACCGTATGTCAGCTGTAATTATACTCCATTATCACATCTGTTTCAGGGTCTCTGCTGAAGGGGCAGGCTCTGCTGGGACTGTGCATTTTCACAGCCGAGGAGAAAGCACAAGAGAACAAAAGAGAAACACCCAGTGTACCCTGCAGTGTCACTCAGCACATAAGGCACTTTTGCTCATATTTCATTGGCCAAGGCAAGTGCCTCGGCCAAGCTGCTAATGGGGAGAGTGAGGTTTCGTAATGGGATGCGTAAGCCTCGTACAGAGCCTGAGAGAGGAGCACACGAGAACAATATGTAATTAGCACACTTATGGGACAGTCCCTGTTCTCAGCCGTAACTGGCACACAGTAGGTGGTCATAAAAACTTTTGATGGGCAGGTACTGTCAGACAGAAAAACCAAGAGGACTCTGAGGAGAAATTAGGTCTCAAGCTGAGCCAGGGAGGGTAGAATATGAACACACATCCCTCGAGTATTAGCCGCTTCACACGTGCCACCGGGGACGGGGTGCCTGCCGGAAGGGGCCGTATCTGTGAATAAACTGTTTGCTAAGCTCATTACTAGAGGCGTGCAGTGGGAGAGATGGCTGAGTGTCATAATGACAATGACAGTTCCCAAATAGCAGAACTTTCTGGGACCCTCAAAGACAGGGTTCATAAATTGCTGATGTGGTTAAAGCACCAAATAGAACTCAGTCTCTGTACCTTTGTTTATTCTCAGGCCATCAAACCGTTGTTTGAAAAATACAGTGCTGGTTGCTCATCAGCATGAAGAGCAGGATAAGCAGGGCCACTGCAGATGCCGGGGTGACGTCACGGTGCAGCGGCTCTGCGACCTGGGCCTGTGGGCTTTGTCGCGTGTCTGCCAGAGCTTTCACTGGGCAGAGTTCACCCGGGTGCAGCGCTGTTCTCTGTCACCCAATTAGTGGTCCTTTCGGAGACAGTCCTTGATTCCACCTGGGCCTGACCGTGGCCTGAGAATCTCACCCCAGAGGTGGTAAAGCCATTTCCTTCCTCCTCCTCCTCCTCCTCCTCCTCCAGTCGCCAACCTTACTCACCCGGCGGATTCTCTATTCTGCGGGGCTTATTTTAGCTTAGGATGAAAGTGTGTCTTTTCCTTTGTGTGGCATGCAGAAATACAAAGCAGTGACTGCGGCTGTGGGGTTTGTTTTCTTCCATAGTACATAATTACACAGAGATAAAACATTGAATGTAAATACCATATTGGTTTGGTAAATTCATTTTCACATTTCTATTTTGTGTGTTTTTTTCTTACTATAACGTATAAAAGTTAATGTAATTGTGATGGATAGGGCCAGTCTTCTCTTATGCTGTTAGAGTTGATTTTAACTGCAAAAAAAAAGTGCCTTCTTAGCAAATGAAGTAGAAACTTACATCACTGCTTACTCTCTGAGTAAGACTCCATTGTGATGGTATATTCAGTAGAAGGGTGACTTGGTCCAGGGATAGATGGGCGGCACAGGGCCAATCTGGCAAGTGAGTTCCACTCCCACTATCGAAAAAAAAAAGGTGATTTGTCTATTCTCAAAACCGTACTGGGACCACAGAAGTGTGCTGTGGGGCTGCTGCTGAGGGGGGCTTGTCGCCCTTGCTGCATTTCAGGTGAAGATCGAGAGGGAGCTCAGTGGCATGTACCGGCGGTTGTTTGAGCCACTCCGCGTGCCTCCAGATTTGTTCAGAAGATTAACGGGACAGTTTTGCATGATCCAGACCTTGAAGAAGGGCCAGACGTATGCTGCAGAGGATAAAACCTCAGTCGATGACCGTCTGAGTATTCTCCTGAAGGGAAGGTATGGAATAGGAGTTCCTAGCTCACCTTCTGTCTTTTCGTGACCACTGGAAAGAAATAAGAAGGAGATGTTGTCAGCTAATGAATCAAGTAGTTGAGTGTGGTGGTGATGAAATTTCACTCTACGGTTAAACTGTAATGCTGCGGGGCGGTGTGTCAAGCTAGCAAGACTTGACTGCTTTGAATTTTGTTGCTTGTGGGAGACAATTCTAGTGACAACCTTTGGATGTAAAACAATTGTTGCAACTTTATATGGAGACTTACTTCCTTATACTGATATGTAGAGAGCTGGCTATGGTATTTCTTCTTGCTTTAACTGGCTCTAAGCATTACAGATAAGGCCAGCCACGTACTGGTATGTAATCTCTAAAGCCTCCTGTTTCCTAGCTTAGTGCTGTCTGTAAAAGACAGGAGCACAGCAGGATGTTAGAGCCAACAGCTCCGGGAATGTCAATTGGGTATGAGCCTCAAGGTAAAGAGGCTTTGACTCTCCAGGGCACAAAAGTTTACATACCAGAAACCAAAGCAGCAGCCTCCTAAAACAAGTCAGTTGCTACCTTAATTAAATTATGCAAATTTGTCCTTCTGCATATCCTTATCTCTGCATTGTGCAGAGATGCTTTTCTCCCCACCTGGCCAGCCAGCTCAAGTTCCTCACACAGTTCCCGCCATCCTCACTGTCACTCATCCCTGAGCCACCCTCCCCACCCCCTTCTTCACAAGATAACAGATGCTGGGAGAGGCCTGGGATCGAGGCCTTGGTCCGCATGTCCATGTCCTCCCGGGGATTGGGCTCAGGACCCTTCAGCTGCCCATCAGCTGGAATGTGTCTTGGTGTCTTTACTCTCACTATGGAGGTGATAGATTAAAATTAACTTGCTGGGATTCCAGTAACGTCTCAATGGGATTACAAATTCAACTTTTTGGATTGTGAGGAAAACTAGACAAAGAATTTCAATACTTGGATGACTGTACACAATATTTGGGCTTAAATAGTTGCTGTCAAAATCTTCAGTTTGTTGGGCTGGGATTTAGCTTAGCAGGATAAGCACCTGCCTGCTAGGAGTGAGGTCATGAGTTTGATCCCTAGTACCAAAAAAAAAAAAAAAAAATTCAATTGTGACTATTTTTAATCATTTTTAGCTTTTTAAAGTTAAGTCAAAATTTGCTGGCATTTCAAATTCAATAAGGTTATGTGTATATTAGAGGTGATTTGCGTATTTTTTGAATATCATAAAAATACAACTCCTGGGAATACCGTCCTTCTAGGAGAGAGCCAGTGGGTACCATTGTGTGGGCATAACTATTAATAACCTCCCTTTCCTTCTCAAAACTCCTAGTAACAAATTACGTAGTCACTCTGAGTATTAGAGCAATGATAATCATTAGAAGACACATTACTGGTTTAATAGCTGGTTTTGTTTTCCTTTTGTTGTTTTTTGAAAATATAGTATTTCAGGAAGTGTTTTTAACGGTCATCTGTGGAATCTTAAAATTGAATTACAAAATATAACCCCATAAGATTATGGTGGTTTTAAAGATTGTCGTGTTATTTGTGAACTACATGTTTCTTAACATTGTTTTCTGTTATCAGAATGAAGGTCTCCTATAGAGGACATTTTCTGCATAATATTTACCCCTGTGCCTTTATAGATTCTCCTGAATTTAGATCAACTGAGATGCACAAAGGTGAAAAATTCCAGGTACGTTATGGTATGATTTTAAAGAAGATAGAAACTAGTTCATACCTTACTCGAAATCCAGTGGTTATCAATAGAATGTAGCTGTGATTAACTGAAAAACGAGATTACCGTACGGCATATATAGTGCTATCTCATTTTAAAAACTTAAAATCTACATTAGTCACCTTCCCATGACTGTGGCAAAGCACCAACCCTCACACCTTAAAGGAGGACAGGTTTATCTGGGTTCGTAGTTCAGTCCGCGGTCAGCTGACTCCAAGGCAGGAATGGCGTGGTGGAAGGGAATACCGTTCACCCTACGATCGCCAGGGAACAGGGAGAGAAGGAAGGAGCTGAGGATAAGCATGCACTTTCCTTGGTCCTGTCCTCAGGGCCGGGCCTCCACCCAGACCCTCCCCTAGGAGCACAGCCAGCTGTTGAATTCGTAAGTGGATGAATCCACCAGTAAGTATACTACACTACCCCCTTCCACACACATGAGAATTTGGGGGGACATTTTAAATCCAAACCATAACATTCACCCCTCATTCCCAGAAGATTCATGCACAACTCATTATGTGAAAATGCTTTTACTCAATCATTAAGAGTCACTAAAGTTGTAAGAGTCCTCATATTGATGAAAAATCCAAATCCAAAGTCTCCTCTGAGACCCAATCCAAATTCTTAGCTGTGAGCCCCTATTAAAAATCCAAGAGAAAGGGGCTGGGGATTTAGCTCAGCGGCATAAGCACCTGCCTTGCAAGCAGGCGGTCGTGAGTTCAATCCCTGGTACCGATAAAAAGGAAAAAGACAAAAAAAAAAAAAAAAAAAATCCAAGAGAAAGTTAAATACTTCCAACATGTGCTGCAGGGTAAACAGTTACATTCCAAAAGATGGAAATAGGGGGATAGAAAGGAATGGGATCAGAGAAAGACCAGAATTCAGCAGGAAAAATATTAAATTACACAGTTCCATGTCCAGTATCCAGGGCAAGACGTGGTGAGATGTGAACTCCAGAGGGCTCGGGCAGACCACCACCAGCCAGTGTTCGCTCCAGCACATGTAGTCTCTTTCTGGTGTGGCTCTGCTCACTGCCGGTTATTTTCCTAGGAGATGATCCACATTCCTAGCATTTCAAAGTCTCCACCACACTTCTGGCTTCATTCTCACAGCTCAAAGTACTGCTCTCTCATGGTCACACTGCCTGGCCTCCCAGGCCTTCCTCTGAAATACGGTGTAAGCTTCCATGATCTCTTCTGACCTCTCGTATTGATGATGCCTATAAAACCAGTATCGTGCGGATAATGCCAAAGTCTGCTGCCGGTGAGAGCAGAAGCCAGGCCCCCTTAGATCATGACTGCAGTGGCCTCTGAGTACCAAGCACTGTGAAATTAATCTGGGTGAACCAGTTTCCTAGTTGACTCTCTTTAACAGGAAGCCCAAGAGGTCTCTTCTCAAATGAAAGCATTATAGTTTTTTATCACTGTGCTTGCAGTGGGTGGGGTTTTGCTGATTCCAGAGGTGGCTTCAAACCATCTTTCGTGTGGCCCTGGTGCAAAGAATTTGGCCTTTTTTTTTTCCTTGACAGGATTTCACTGTGCAGTTCAGTCTGCCTTGAACTCATTCTGAGGCCCAGGCTGGGCTCAGACTCTCTGTAATGTGCAATCCTCCTACCTCAGCCTCTGGAATTCAGGCATGTGCCACACGTCAGCCAGGCTACCTTTCTTTATATGTTGATCTTTTCCGCAGTCAGGCTTTCCTTTGCTCCCACTTTGCATGTGCTTTCTTTCTGGGGACAGTAGTGAGTATTCAGATCATTCAGCTCTGCCATTTGCTTCTGATTCTCCATGGGGATCTGGCTGAAAGCAGTCAGCAGTACCCATGCCAGCCTGAACACCAAGCTACTTTTAAATTTCCCCACCAGATTAGTGACCTCCAGTCTTTTAGTTTCTCATCAAGTCTCAGGATGCAGGCAGAATGCAGATGGATTTCCTGCCAGAGTGCAATATGTATGACCTCTACAACTGTCAGTGGGCTCCTTGTTCCCAGCTGACACCTCCTGAGCCTGGCCTTCACTGTCCGAATTTCTTTCAGCATTCTGGTGTTCTGAGCACAGCCAAACTCTCCCATCAAGCTCCATTTATAGGAGTGTAGAGTTCTCTAGCCAGCATCTCCTTATTTTTCCAGACTCCTCCTGTGAACCAGCTTTAAGGCTTCTAGATCACACGGTTAGGTTCAGTTATTACAGTGACCTTAATTCTGCAAGACCAAAACCTGTATGAACCATCTTCTGCACACATAAGAATTTGGGGGGACTTTTTAGACTTAAAGATACATTTTATTATAGCCAAGATTGTTAACATTATTTTGGGTATGACTTTACGTGGCTTTTAAGTTTTCTTTCTTTTTGCTTATTTGAATTACTATGTTTTTTAATAGAAAATATCTAATAATTTTATTATGAGAGAAAAAGAAAATATCTTTGTAGTTAATCAGTGTACCTAACCATGTCATTACTTTTCTTAGGGAAAAGCGGAATACTGGCTTTGTCGTAGAGAATTTCTTTAGTAATCATTATGAAAAAATTGAATCACTTTACCCTTTTATGCTTAGTGAGTACTTTTAATGGCCAAGCATGAAATTCTTCCCAGTAGAAGCAGTTTGAGTGTAGGCTACTTGGTGTTATTTTTATATTTTTTTTATTTTCTCCATTAGGTACTCCATTCGAATTCTTTCTGTGAGCACCCAGATCTCCTATTTATCATTGATAGAAAAATAACCAAAAACATGGATGAGCATTTTCTTCAGTTTAAACCTCTAGATAAACAGTAATTAAGAAAATATCCTGAGCAATAAGGTCTATCTGTTTAGGGACAAATGAATTGAAGGGGATGATACCACCCCGGGGAGGAAGAAATGTCATTGTTTCTGGATGGCACATGCTTGTTTTGACACTCTTAGAGTCTCATTTTGGGTGCCAGATAATTTGAGATGCCAGCGAAAGATGATTCACATGATCTCAGCCTCACCTGTCTGAGTAGCTGGCCTAAATAATTACACAGTTTGTTAAAGTTAAATGCATTTTCTGGAAGGTCTCCTAGACTTTTACTGATATGTGTGACACTGTTCCATGCTGGCTCTGCTTAAGATACAGAAAGACAAAGTTAATGCTGTGTCCTGGCTCCTCCAGTTTACGGCATTCTTGTCCCTGAGCCAGCAGTGCCGTGAGATTTATGTTCTCACTGTATCTTTGGTCTCTACCATCCACAAAGGAGGACAGGGACACTTCTGCTTCTCTTCTTCTTTCCTATCAACTCCTGACAGTTGCTTTTTCCAAAGCCCACCATTTACCCATTGTGTCTGTTTTTCTGTGTATAGTAGCATGAGATTTTACATGATGACTGTCTCATGCTATCCTAAGGAACTGAGATTTGTGATGTAATACGAGCCAAACTGTGTCTCTAGAAGCAAGAGGTTCCTGAGAGGCCAGGAACACAAAGATGTGCTGCCTTTTCCACAGCACTTCAAATGGCATTACATTTATAATTAAGTTAACAAAAAATTCCAGCCATCAACACAGATCTTTTTCTCCTTTGAAACTGGGGATTAGAGTTTGGTAGTTGAGAATTGTTGCTAGTAATTAATGTGAAGATTCCAAAAATCTGACCAAGATTGAGGTGGCATCCATGAATGAAGGGTCTGGATCATCTTTTGTCATTATCAGTCAGCTTGTCTCTACTGTGCATAGACCTGGAGCGGCCTTTTGTGACTGACCAGTGTATCCTCGTGGAGCCTATTCCTGTACAGCACTAACTTCATCCAAGTGAACCTTGAGAGAGGTTTTGCTTTGATTATTACAATATGTACCTGTTGGCAGATACTCAAGAGTAAAATATAACTGTTGTACATCTGTGTAGCAGTCCATACCTATAGCCTCTGACACGGTTTGTGTCTGGATATTCCCCCCAAAGCTTCATGTGGTCCCTGGGGCCGAGCTTTGTCAGAGGCAGCTGAGTCCAGAGTTTCTGATTGGTTCATTGTCTAGTGCTGGGATGGGCGGGAAGCCTGCGTACAGTGTACGGGTGGAACGGAGGCTTACTCTCCCCCTTTACCATTTTTGCTCTTGTTGCTTTTGTGTCTTTGGCCACCATGAAGGGCTGCCCCTCTGTCACATGCCACACTGCCTCGGAGTCAGCAGTTTATGGGCTGAAACCTCCACAAACTGTGAGCTAAATAAACCTTGCCTCCCTCAATTTTGGGTGTCGGGTAGTTTGTCTCGGCACAACAACAACAAAAATGTAACCAAGACAGCCTCTTACTGAAGCAAGTTCTCAGGCAAAAAAATGTCCTGTCCGTCCAGGGTGACTGTCCTAACTCCCTGTGCCTAATCACTGAGGACTTCTCTGCCCATCTGCCTCGTCCATCCTAAGCTCATCTTCCCTTAGGGAAGACAAGCAGCTATGTCTTTTGAATTTTTACTTTAAATTCTTTCTGGGGTCAGAGTACTGATGTATTATACAATATATCAGAAAGAAAAGGTAAGTGCACTCAGTCGTTTGATATGTCGTAGGAGCTTAGAATGCTGCTCAGTCAGGTAAAGATGTAGTAATTATGTTAGTAATAGGCATAGAAATAGAGTGAAAAACAAGCTGTAATTTACAGTTCTCCCTAGGTGCTTGCAGTTTTCTGGTACTCACAGACCACAGCTGCCACTTCTGACTGTTGGGATCTTGAGTGTCATTGTTACAAAAGATCATAGTGTTTTGTATTTTTCTTTTTCCTGTGAAGTTTATTGACTTAAAGAGGAATGTCTAGGAGACATATATCCTTGCTCTGATGAAATACACAAACACTGTATTCTACCTGATACTTAAAGAAACATTACCTTAGTATGAAGTACGTATTTCAGTGAAGGTTTAAAGCACTTTAACTGTCTACACTGTGCTGTATGTAGTGCCCGTGAGAAGTAGGTAAGCGCCAGATAGATAGACTTTTTGGACTGTTTTGTGTTACTGGCATGTAAAGTGCTGTGTGATATGTGGAAAAATAATAAATTTCCCCCCAGGACAGTCCGCTATTCCTGTGTCACACTGCTGTTTCTGATTCTAGCTCATCAGCAGTCTCCCCACGGCACCGTCAGAGTGACCTAATGATTGAAGAAGTATGTTTATTTTATAGAAGCTTTAAACTCTCTCATCAAATTTCCCCTTCATACTAGACCAGAGACCCATCCTCAAATTTTTCATTAAAAATACATTTCACTTGATTGTTGCGACAGGAAATCATTAAATAAAACTATCTGCTTGGCAGAAATGAAGCATTAGCTACTAAAAGAAATTAGCTATCAACACACTTAACTCCTGGCTTCCAATTAACTGCCTGCTGTGGTTGACCTGAGTTAACTCATCCATTCGGTAGGTGTCACTTGTTACGTGAGTGCTAATATTAAATTTATATTCAGTATAATTTAAATATGTATAAAGTACATTTTCAGCTACAAGAAAGATGAATTTCAGTGTCATGGTAAAAGGATCACCCCAGACGAAATGAGATAATTCACGTTCGAAGAGAAGTTAAATGTCACATGTATCACCTGAGTGGGCATTTCAGTCTGCTAGAGATTTCCAGTTCTAACCCCACTAAGCGAATTACGTGTTCTAGAGTTACAGATGACATCTGTCCAGTGAAAAGACCTCGGTTTCACTTAACTCTAGCACGTGGTTGTGTGCTGGCTGCTGTAGTTTTACTTTTGTTATTTGGCCTGTAGCACAGTTTTGGGCTGTGCTCCATTTTACCTTCCCACATCGTACTGTTGTTTTAACTAAGTCTGCGGCCGAGTTGACCACATACTTCTCATTCGATAAATCGTTTCTGGCCGTATTTCTTTATTACCCGCTTGCTTCGCACTGTGGTACTTCAGCCGTCCCCGTGAAGGCTGTCGCGATCGGGTGGTCAGCCTGCGTGACCCTGGTGACACTGGGTGCGCTGAGGGGGTTTTACCTGATGGGAAGTGTCTGGACTGGCAGTCAGAGGCACTCACTGGGCCACTGATTAACGTGTGTTCTTCAGCAAGTTTTTGATGCATGTGACAAGGTGGAATGTTTCTATTTTATTTATTGTACAGGCAGTTTTAAGGATCCACTCACATGTTGCAAAAGATCGTAGTCCCTTAAATGTTTAAATAAAAGCTCCTTAAATGTTTTAAAGATATATATATGTATGTACAACTGTCATCCCTTAATGATTCCTTCTATATCTGTCAAAACACTTCTGTCACCTGAGGTTGTTATATTTATTTATTTATTTATTATCAGGCCCCGATGGGAGTGTGAGCTTTAGGGGATAAGAAGCTTGTCTTTACTGATTACCACCTTAGCCTCAGGTCTTTGATGTCTGGCACAGAGTATGTGCCTGATGACAGACTGGAAGACTGAATGAAGTTAGGTATTTTATGGAGTCTCAAGGAGGTCAATATAGTTCTTAAATCCCAATGTGTTTGGTTTTGGGGATTCCTGCTATGAATGCACACTTGCTTTTTTGTGGGAATATTGATCTACTTTTTAGAGTGACCGAGCCTAATTTGCTGATGATCAGATTTCACCCTGTTGATATAAGAAGCTGATTTTTGTTGTTTTCTTTCTTGGTTGACTTACATACTCCTTTGGCATCTGAAATGTGTTTAATTTTGTGGAAAACCAAGTGGGGGAAAGAGCTCTTTTAGAAATATCTGCTCTGAGTCTCAGATGAGACTTCGTGTCAGTTTAACCAAACTCTATAAATGTTCTACAGGATAAGCGTTGGGTTTAAGGCTGAGGATGTGAAAGTGGCTTTTGCCTTCAGCAGTGTTTGTGTTCCCTTGTTAGCTCCTTAGTACAATAATCATCTCAGTGAGCAGCCGTGTGGTTGTGGCATTCAGACTTGGAGACACGTGACTCCTGCCGTCACAGTGCTTAGGACGCACAGATGTGTCAGCGGCTGAGTCAGTCCCATGCGTGCCACAGGGAAGTAAGGGGGAATAATAAGGACCAAATGAGGACCTGGGTGGAGAAGGGGTTTTTGCGGGGCGCCTCACTCTGGAAGAGGAGAACTCAAGCTCTAGGTAGTGCGGTCACAGTGTCCGCCCACTTTCCTACGTAACAGTGCTTCAGAAGACTACAGATTCCCAGTTGTGAGTCAGAGATCTCTGCAGATCCCTAGCAGGCTACTACGTAACCCACTCTGGAAGGTCACACTTGAGAAACGCGACAGAAGGACCCGCACACAGACAGGCTGTGCTCATCGAGAGCGGCCTGCTCAATCTCAAGTGTGCATTGGTGCAGTCGGCGACAAGGTCTTTTGCCTGCAGTTCGCCTAACAAATCTCCCTTGAGTTTACTTTCTAGGAGTTTGGTCCTTAAACCTCATTGTCATCAACAGGGTGCGAAGAAATGCTTAGCCGTAACTCGTGTACAACTGCAACATCAGTCTGGTCTCTGCGGCAGTGGTATCAACACTGTGGCTATTCTTCTGTCTCTAGACCCACAAAACAATAAAACTCAGTCTGTTTTGTGTTCAGTCCACAGGTTGTCTTTAAACATAACTTTACATATAGTTACAGAAGCTTGCGTGCATTGACATTTTATGGGGGGTTCTGGGGATTGAGCTCACAACCTCGCACGTGCCAGGCAGCACTGCACTGCTGAGCTATATCCCTGGTCTGCTTGCATTGAATTTTGACCAATTTGACAAGTCATTTGCTATGATAATGTCTGTTACATTATTCTGCTCTTTCCTTCTCCCTAATTAATGTAGTTCACTTACTTGTTTCTTTTCTTTGCATGTTTGTGTCTGTGGCAGGTCACCATTATTGCAGATGATAACTGCAGATTTTTATGCTGGTCAAGAGAAAGATTAACTTACTTTCTGGAATCAGAGCCTTTCCTGTATGAAATATTTAAGTATCTCATAGGAAAAGACATTACAAATAAGCTGTATTCATTGAACGATCCCACCTTAAATGATAAAGTAAGTGCTTTTCTGACATTTTTTTGGTTAACTAAATATGTACAGTGAGGTATACTTTGCCTTACTCACACTGATTTCCATCAAGCAGGCGTCCACTAGGTGCAGAGGGACAGTCGTAAAGGAGAGGTCTTGGAGAGTAAGTAATTTACAATGACTGCCTTTGCCGTGAACAGTGAAGAGTCTGGGTGAGCGGCCAGCACTCACGAGACGAAGAGTGGTACCATCTCGTACCAACTCTTCCGCAGAGTTTCTTTTTTAATTTTTATTTTAAAAAGCAAAACAGAAAAAAAAAGGATAGAACTCATACAGAATTTTTTTTAAAAAGTAGAGAATCAACACCAGTTAATATATTACATATTGTTATCTCAGAACTAGTTGTTCGGGTTACAAAATCCAAGTACAAAAGTGATCAGTCAAACAATGACAGCCAGACTGTCTTTTTGATGCACTAACAGATTGGTAGCATAGTTACCTGTCTAGTGCACATACACATACATACATTTATATACATTTACTAACATATGCATAACCTTTTCCTTCTCCATTTACCTACAAAAACCTCAAGGTCATCCTTTTTATAGCTGAGTAATATTCCATTGTAAAATACCACATCTTTTTTATCCATTCTGTGGTTGATGGGCATTTTGGTTGTTTCCAAGATTTATCTGTTAACAAATTGTACTGCTGTAAACATAGGTGCACATATATCACTGTGGCATGACATTTTCAGTTTTTCTGGGAAAATACCCAGAAGGGGAATAGCTGGATGGAATGGGACTTCAAATCATAGTTTTTTTGTTTGTTTTTGGTTTTGGTTTTAGTACCAGGGATCGAACTCACAACCCTGTGCTTGCCAAGCAGGCACTTATGCCACTGAGCTAAATCCCTGACCCTGAATCATAGCTTTTTGAGGAATCACCACAGTGATACCCACAGTGGCTGCACAGTCTGCACTCCCACCAACGGTGGAGAAGGTTCCTTTTTCCTCACAGCCTCTCCAGCATTTGGTGTCTGTTGGTTTCTTGATGGCAGCCATTCTTTGTGGAGTGAGATGGACTCTCAGTGCTGTTTTAATTTGTATTTCTCGAATGACCAGTGATGGTGAACACTTCTTCATGTATTACTTGCCATTTGTATTTCTTCATTTGAGAAGTGTATGTTCATCTCAGATGCCCGTGTTTGGATTGGGTCTTTGAATTTGGGGGGGCTGATGTTTTTCAGTTCTTTGTACTGGATAAAGTCCTTTGTCTGAGGGCTAAAATCCTTTCCCATTCTGTGGGTCTTCTCTTCACTCTTCCACAGAGTTTTTTAAGCAACCAGGGAAGATGGAAAGGGAGTCCGGAGGGTGCACTGGGGATGGCTGGGCCAAGCGAGGCCACAGGACGGGAGGCTGTAACCGGGAGCCTAGGCCTCTTCTGGTCCTGCACATCCTCCTGGGTACAGCTGCTCTGGGTTACAGGAAAGGACGGGCTTTCAGAGATGCCCAGTTACTCAATAATTTTCAGTTTGTCCTAAGCTTCCCGCATTTGTTTATGTGGAAAAAGTTAAACAAATGTACTTGTAAAACATGGTTTTTGTGATGCGTGCGTCTCCGAAACCCTGAGTACATGTGGGCACTCTCAGGTCATTTTGTCTTGGCTGGCTGTCATGTTAAGTTTGTACTTATTATTTCAGATCAATAAGTAGATTACAGAATAGGTTAAATTTTTTATAATGTTTATAGGAATAGCTGATAAAATCACAGCTTACATTTATTGGGTACTTAAGGTGTGTCAGGCACTCAGGTACAAGCTACTTACAGGGATGATGTGAATCATGTCTCATATCTCAGAAATCTTACAACTTTGCTTATAGAAAGCCAAAAAGTTGGAGCACCAGCTCAGTCTCTGCGCACAGATCTCCATGCTCGAGATGAGGAACAGCATCGCCAGCTCCAGCGACGGCGAGGACGGCTTGCACCAGTTCCTGCGGGGCTCCTCCAGCACGTCCTCCCTCTGTAAGTCACCTCGCACTGGCTGACAAGGCTGCAGTGTTCCTGGAGACGGCACTCTCAAAGGCACTGGGGCAGCGTCACTGAAAAATAGCTTTGCAGACTAAAGGCAGCAGTGGCCAGCTGTTTTCTAGATTTTGTCCCCTGTATTTCACATCACCCGATCCAAGCTTAAAACGCGTTTCTGTTTTAGAAGTTGCTCCCTTGTTTTGCTGTATACTTGGCTTAGATACTGATTCACTAGGAGGATGGAGGATATCGTATTTTCATGGCTTTAGTTAGAGTGAAATCCTAGACCAGCAATGTTTTAAGAAGCATTGGGAAACAGCGGCTGGGTGTTGTACTGTTAGATTATCTCGGTTCGAGCATCAAGACTTAAAAATTGGTTGGATAACGGGATAGTCCTGAAAAGGAAGATCATGCAGAACCCGAGTTACTGCATTTTCATACCTACTGAGAGGTGAGTTTTCCAGACTCGTGCAAGTTTAGGTTGCTTTAAATCATTTTAAGTAGCATTGTTGACACAGGTTTTCAAACTTAATATATACTAGGAGAAGTCAAATTATTGTAAGTAATATTCTGAATCTAAGAACTGAAGAAACTGATGTGAAATTGCAGAATGACAGAGGAATCCTTCCATAGTACAAGCTAAAGACTTCACATTCCCGATTATCTTCTAAACTGAGCAGCTTGTTTGAAAATGCCAGTCCTCATGGTGCTGCTATAGGTGCCCTTGGAACTTGCGTGCTTTAGATAAATGGGGTTACTCGGGAGAGGACGGTTTTTACAAGGTCGTATAACTGGTGTGCAGGAGGCACACCTCACCTCTTCCCTTCTATGGTTTCCCTTTTTATTGATTTATTTTTGGCTTGGCTTGAAAATTAAGTTGACATAGAACAGTTTAACTGGAGAAGTTCTTACATAACACAAGTTTTACATGGCACGGGAGCCTGCAGACAAATGAAGACCCACAGAAGTCGAGTCAGTCTGCTTATGGATACTGAATTGGGCAAAAATGGGGGATTGTGAAGAGTTAATAATGTTGGAACACTTTGTAAAGAACTCCGTGTCAGTTTCCTGTCCTTGATGAGAATGCCGCTTCCCTGCCTTCTTTATAGCTATTTTCTTGCTCTGTGTTTGCAGTATGTAATACTTTACATTCTGGGGAACTGGGATGTTTACGTCTTAATTCCTGTTTGCGTTCCCTTTCCGGCCCTTCCCCTCTCTCTCAGTCTCTTTCCTGTTGGAGCAGGATCCATCTCCCTGTTTCCAGTTACCTGTTTTTTATTTTGCCTTTTATTTATAACTTAGGTTTCTCATACAAAAGAAACCACGCAGTATTTTAAGTTTGTACGTCTGATTCATTTCACTGATGGGCTCGAGGTGCATCCATTTTCCTGCAAATGACTCAGGTTTATCTTTCTGGGTGGCAGAGCACTACTGCTGTGTCTTGCACGTGGGAATTTTGTCTCCTGTCTGTCAGAAACACGGTCAGAAGTGACGGTCAGTGACAGTCTTGCACCCCCGTTTTTTAAAGTGCTTTAGCTCAAAATAGCATAGTTTTAATTTCTTCAGATGTAACATTCTTTTTCTTTCTTTCTTTTTATTTGTTGTCTTTTTCAGACAGGTCTCACTATGCAGTTGAGGCTGGCCTTGAGCTCACTTTGTAGCCCAGGCTGGTCTTCAGCTTGCACTGATCCTCCTGCCTCAGCCTTCCGAGCAGATGTAACATTCTAAAACAAAGTCTAAGCATTGACATGCTTCGGACATAAAGAGAATTCGGGGCAACACATGAAACAAGTTGTAATGGTTTGTTGATTGCCTGGTTTCGAATGTGCACCTGCGAAAGCATCAACTGTTGTCCGTGTGCAGGTGGGGTGTTGCTGTGGGCCCTGTGCTCCCCCTTCTGGGATTTGGAAGGTAGCAGCATCTCAGAGTCTCTGGTCCTTAGGCAGAGGCAGGGCAGAGGTGGCAGATTCACTGTTGGCCCCTAAAGCTCCCGCTCGCGAGTGGGGTGTGCGCTCCGTGATGTGGCCGAAGCCGCCCTCAGCGGAGTCACTGAATCCTTGTTGTGCGGAGGGAGGAGAGAGGACTGCAGGCGGTTTAGAGCAACTGCGTCGGGCTCAGTGGCTGCCGCTTTACCTCCCAGACGAGGCATTTGGAGGTACCGTGTGTTCGTTCCCCATTTTCATTGCCCAGGGCTGGGTACAAACCTAGGGGTGCTGTAGAGTTGCAAAGCTCGTGCTTGTAGACCAGAGTGGTACCCAGCAAGGACACCCAGCGCATTGAGGGGACTGCTGGCCAGCTGACGGGACGAGCTCAGGCCTCTCTCCCGGTGGCCTGTGGTGAGGAATTTAAGGCCCTGGGCTAAGAGGCGGTGGCGAGCTGATTGGTGGCGGTAACCAGGAGTCCTGCTGGAATGTTCTGCAGCCTTTAGGCTGGACCGTGTGAGGCTTGCGGAAAATTCAGAACTCTTGATAGCAGCCCTCACTTCTAACCTTGGGCCACAGGGCCCATTCTTACCCTTCCGGTCCTGTTCCTCAGAGCTTTTGATGTTGCCTGGGTCATTTTATGTCACGTCCTAGGCTTGTACATCTACCTTCTGAAAAGCGTCTTGAACGGTTTTTAGGAACAGCAATGCTGGTGTTTTGTAGGTCAGTTTCAAAATGACCTCTGTGCATATGGCAGCCACTGCTGATTTCCTGTCATCTTGCTTTGAAGTCCTGCCATGCTTTTGTTCTGTTTTGATTGGTTCTATCCTGTTGTGTTTTATTTGATTCTATTATGTGTGATGGTGTGGACAACTTTTTTGAGGAAAGTGAGGTATTACAGTAGCCATTTTCATTTCCTGTTATTTGGTTTTGAAGTTCTTTAATGCTTTCATTCTCTTGAATGGTTTTATACTATTATGTTTGATACTATTGTGTGTGAAGCTATGCTCATCTATTTCAAAGAAAAGAGACATTATGGTAGCTGCTGTTGATGTCCTGTTGTCTTGTTGTGAAGTGCTGTGTTGCTTGCATTGTTCTGTTCTGATTTGCTCTGTTCTGTTCTCTTTCTGTTTTCTTCTCTTTAAAATAAAAAAAAAAATTGCCTCTGTGTTTTAAAAAGAAAAGATGTGAAAATGACATTTGGCTGGCGCTTGACGCTACTGTTCAGCCGCAGGTGCACATTGTGTCTGGTGGGTCCGTCCCGAGTCTAATTCACGTTCTCCATTTTTGTCTCTTTCTGTCTCTCTGTGGATTTCGGCACTGTTTTGATTTTTTTGTTTGCCCTGTAGAACATTCTTAAACATGCATCACAGGGATCTTACTAAGGCTCCTCATGGGCAAGTGTGGAGGGGCGGTGGTTTAACAGGACCCCGGGTGATGCCCGGGTGGCTGGTCTGTGAGCTGCACTCTGAGCAGAGGCTGTGGATGTTGCCTGAGTCCTGAATTCTGCTGATTGCGTCCTGTGGGGGTGTTATGGATTGAGAACTGGTGGTCAACTTAACGCCAGCTGGATTACATCAGCATGGCACTGAGCGAAGACGCTCCACCTGAGGAAAGTTGCCAGGATAAATAGGTGGAGAAGAAGGGAGGTGTGGAGGGTTGAGGCGTTAAGGCGGCATTGTGGGTTCTCCTGCCAGTTGCTGTCTGAGCTGTTGGTTCTCCTGGAGAAGCTCTGGTCCTCACATCGAGCATTGCTTCCTGGCTCCAGAGGGGAAGATATATGTCGCTTGGTCTCCAGGATGAACTCGTCACGCTGCTTCCTGGCATGTACCCAACTGTGCTTGTCATCAGAGGAGCTCGGGGCCTCTGTGTCACTGAGGATGGCTGTGGTGCCTTTCAGGACAGCCCTGGTCTTTGTTGTGAGTGTGACTTCTCGGCTCCAGCACAGAACCTTCAACCTGCCACCACAGCTCCTTCACCCTGCTGGCATGGACTTTCTGGCTTCCACCGCTGACCCTTGGGTCTTCCTAGCACGAATCCATAAAAGAAACTGGCGTGAGTCTTGTGGGCCCTGGACTTCCAGTTGGACTCGTGGAGGCATTGTGGTGAGCTCTGGGTTTTTATCTGGACTCATGTGGGACATTGCCGTGGGGTTTAGGCTCTTGACTAAATAATCTATGTCTTTGGTGTTGCGGATAGATTTCCTGCATTTTTCTGTGTTAACTTCTGGTGACCATTATAAAAATATTATAAACTCCATGTCCTGATCTGAATTGTTCTCTGTGTACAACCCCTGACTACAACAGGGGGTGATTTTGACATTCTTGTACATGGCATGATCAAAACGGTGCAGTTTAAATAAAACAAGTTGTTAAAGACAGATTGACATTACCCCCCCCCCAAAAAAACCCACTCCACTTCACGTAGAACACACTTATCCTGTGATCTCAGCACTCCTGCAGCAGTTTACAGAAATTTCTGTCAAACAGAAGCACTGCGGTGTGTTTATTCCCTGGACCTGGCACCGTGAGTGTGTGGCTCTGCCTCGGAGCTGAGGTGACCATGAAAGGTCAACTTTTGGAATCAGTTCAGGACATCCAGGCAGCCACAACGGTGCAGCTAAAGAAACTCATGAAGGAAGACTTCAGAACCGCTTCAGAAAATGGCAAGAACAGTGTGCTCGAAGAACAGGGAAACGTTTCCAGGGGGATTAATGGCAGTGCCTTTCATGATAATAATTTTTTAAAATTATTCTCTGTGTTTTTAGATCACACTTTGTATTTCTCATCTATTGGTAGTTCAGGATAGAGGCTTGTGTGGACTTTCAAAGATCCCCACAAGTCTGGGATTTAACACAGAAATATACTTCTTGGGGTTGGGGATTTAGCTCAGCGGCATAAGCGCCTGCCTTGCAAGTGTGTGGTGGTGAGTTCGATCCCTGGTACCGATACAAACGAAAAAGACCAAAAAAAGAAATATACTTCTCAGTACACAGCAGGTGTGCTGTTAAACACAATGCAGTCCGTCACAGGCAAAGGGAGCCTTCCAGGGAACGGGCTCAGTGCAGACTGCCACTCCGGTTCCTTTTCTGTGTTGTGCTCTGTGTGTACACCTCTTATGCTGCTGAACCCACAGCAGATCTCTCCTCTCTTGGAAAGATTGTGTTCCACATCCAGCTGTCATCTGACGGGGAGAGGCAGTGAGACAGCTGAGGAAGATTTGTTCCTGGATGCAGCAGCTTATAACCTAATGAGCTCCCCCCACCCCCATGGCTTGTTGACTGGAGTCCTTTTGCATATATGGATGGGGAGAGGCCAGGTGAGATGCCCAACCTGAGTGAGAAGCTGTCCACCACTGCTGGACCGCGGCACTGTTCATCGGGGAACCTCGTCATCTGCGCTTCTTGCAAGGTTCTGGTGTCTTCCTTCTGCCCTCACAGATGGGGTGTGCAGTGTTCTTGTCAGTTTCTACATAAATAAGCAGTGCCAGGGCGTAGGTGTTGTCATGGTAACAGGAGGGCGTGTTCCATCTCCTTGAAGGTTCATTGAGTTTAAATAACCTGTTGTCTGGGCTTTTAAAATTTTTTTTAATTTGTTTTTTTTGGTGCCGGGGATTGAACTCATGACCTTGCGTTTGTATCTGGGCTTGTTTTGTTTTGTTTTTGAATCATGAGACAATATAGGTAGTCTCAGCAGGAACTCATCTTTGAAAGAATGTCATTTTACATCATTGTTTCATGATGTTATCAAAGATGCTGTGAAATACTTAGCTAATTCTTGTGAGAAATATTTTTTTTTTTTTGAGACAGTTTCTCACCATGTAGTTCAAGCTGGTCCTGAACTCACTGTATAGCCTAGGCTGGTGTTGAACTTGGAGTGATCCTCCTGCCTCAGCCTCCTGAGTGCTGAGTTTATAAGTGTCCCCCAACACTCCTGGCCAAGAAACAAATCTTTTAAAATATGTTTTGTTGTTGGAGTTCATGTGGTGTTCCTGACAATCTGCTGACCGAACATCACCAGCTGTACACGTATACCTCAGTTAGCGTGCATCTGGTTAGATTCTCATTTGTAAGGACTAGCAACATGATGGGACGGGTTTCTGTCAGATCTTATGTAATGATTTACCTGGAGTGATACAGAAAAGCAAAATAGCATTCCTAGTTTCCAGGCTCATTTCAGGAAATAATCTGTTTAGCTCGGGTTGCATTTTGTTCCTTACAAACAATCGGTTTTGCATGAACTCAGCGGCGGCACGGGAGAAGACGTGATCCGCACAGGAGGAGCCCCTGAGCAGTTCTGGGACTCACCGGATGGGCCGGAGAGAGGCAGCGCCCTGTTTTGCAGATGAGTGAACTGCAGCTCCGGGAGGCTGGCTAACTGCTCAGGGTCCCTCGCCAGCCTTGAAACCCGGAAGCGGTGAACCTGCCGCATTCCCGCTTTGCTCTGCTACCCTGCAGTTACCAGCATCAGCTCGAGCGCGCTCAGCCACTGCTGTGGCGGCTGACGCGTGCCCACCGGGCATTTGCATGCCTTGTGGGTAGCTGCTCATTGCCCCACGGGGGCTGAGGACTATGACATTATCGCGCCGGGTGCTTGTCCTGCAGGCCGCAGGGACTGAACTCTGACCCGGGGCCGTTGCGTCCCCTGTCCAGCCATGACCAGCTTCCTCACCTGAAGGCATCAGTGAATGGACTGCATTCAGGTGGACATTTTAAATCTTAATTTAAAAATTATCAAGCTAATATACATAGACATCAGATAGTCAAAAAAGAAATGTTAACAATAAGAACCTAACCTCTTGAAACTTAATTTTAGCCAGGCTCCCCTACAAAATTACTTCGGGACAGGTTTTCTTCAGAAAGCTGCGTAACGTGCTGTTTATGGGTTTAGCCACTTAGCCGTTACCGTCTGGCTTCCCTTCCCCTTTCTCTAGATGGTGATGCGCCTGGGTCTTCCTCTTTTCTGGTTTACCTTTGTAACATTAAGTACTCTTCCTAGACCTCCCTTCCTTTTTTCTCTGTGTGATTTTTAAAGGTGAAGCTGTAGGGAGCCCTGGTCACCCACCCAAGTGGTCGGAAAGGATCCTCAAGTGACCCAGTGGGGCAGAGAAACCTGTTCCTGGAAGCCGGGAAGCTAGGCCCACCTCCTCATCAGCATGCTTTTACTTTTTTTTTTTTTTTTTTTGGTGCTGATTTAAGGGAAAATTAGATATAAAGGCCACAGCTATCCTCAGGCTGTGTTCAGAAAGCTTCAATTAAAACTCAGTTCTCCCAAAAATCTTACAGGGCTGGGAAAGTTCGGTGGTAGACAGCTTATCTAGCATGATGAAGCTCTTGGTTTGATCCTCAGCAGTGAGAAAAAGAGGAAAAAGAAAAAAAAATGGTTTAAATAGGCAAAGGCAGGAAAAGGAGTAAGTTTTTCCAGCAGAGAAACCACTAAATCCTTGCCTACCCCCATTGAGCAAACACTGTATAATCTAATTAAAATTCAGAACCCTTGTAAGTTTTTTAATTCCTTGCTAAAGCAGTTGGCCAGATGGTTAAACATCATAAAAATAATACCACTTTGAACAGAATGAAGAAAATGTCCTTAGAGTTAGTAGGAGAGTGGATAAAGAAGGGCTTCGAACATCCTACCCGTTAGGTTACGGAAGTTTGGTGCTTTGTTAAGCAGTGTTTGGTCAGCCAAGAAGAGTCATTCAGCAAACTTCACACCAGGCCACGCACTCATGGCCCAGACTTGAGGTAACTTACTCATCCTCAGGGGCCGGCGTGACCTCTGCTCTGGTTTCAAAACAACAAATATGTCTGTTTAGTTTTACTTCCAGCAGAGACCCTTAGGCCTTCGTGTAATTAGAAGCACACTGAAATCTCAGTGAGCTTAGTAGGGATCAAATTCTGACTCAGGGGACTTAAGACAGGCAGGAGCCTCAGGGAAGGCAGTGAGGCCTTCCCAGAAAACGCTGTCCTCTTCCAGGAGAGGCACTGGCCGCTCCCTGGACAGGTGTGCTGCGGAGAGATTCTGCTGGCCACAGTCAGAGCCCCTGTGGTGCCCTCAGTGTCGTCACCCGCTGCGATCAGTCATGAGCAGAGGTGTCCGCTGTTAGGTTCAGGGCTCTCTCTGCTAAGTCTCAGCCTCAACATTGGCTGACAGCCTGGATTTTGAGCTTGACATCTTGTCTCTATTCTGGATCCTAGCCTTGGGATATACAGACTGTCACTCCGGGTTTGATAAGTGGGTTTTAAAATGTTCACACCAACAGTTTCACGTCCTCAGTCAAAATAAAGTGGGTGTGTTGCCGTTGTGTGTATTACAGATGTGGCTAAATACTGTGATTTTGTTTAGCCCTCCTGACAACCTATGACATGGTTCGCGTGACTGTCCCGTTTCTGCAGACATGGAATCTGATGCTTACGTGTAGTGCCCGGTGCGGGTGATCCAGCTTGGAAGCAGCAGGGCAGGGATCTGAGCCATGGACGTAACCCTGACCACTGTGGCTGTGGCCTCCCAGTGTGTCAGCCACTCTGAGACCAGGGAATGACCGCTTTTTCAGAGTGATTTGCCTTCGTCCTGGTCTGCCTTCTTCCGAGGGGCCAGCCTGCAGGGTGCTGGTGCCCTGCTCCTCCCTACTGACTGAAGCATGCTCGGCGCTGGCCGGCCCTGCCTCTGCTCCTGATGCTTGCCCCAAATGACAGCTGTCTTGACAGATTTCTGTGGCCATGGTGTAGCCAGTCTGCTCAGATCCCTCTACTATCCTTGGGTATTATCAGGTATTTCAGGAGTCGGGCTTCATCCACGGTCCCACCACCAAGCTCTCGCCCAGCCAGAGTGCAGCAGCGGCTGCTCTTCGAGTGGGCGTCGTGGATACACACCCAGTGCTGCTGGAGTGGGTGGGGAAGATGGATCCTGACCGGCGTTAGGCAACTGTGTGGAAGCGATTTTGTGTTTATGCTGTCACACAAACTGTCCATTTGGCCCCTTGGAGAGCTCTGTTTGTCATCATTTCTGCTCTTTTGGCTGGTATTTCCTTCTTCAAGCGTGATGTCCATTTTCTGGTAGATGTGTGATAAGCCTTCGATGAATGCAGGAACCAGTAAGTGACTGAATGAAATGTTCCTTGGCTCCTCTTGATTAAATGGCATCCTGAAAAGCCCTAGGGACGCTCTTTCCCACCATGCCACACACAGTGTTTCCTCTTGCTGGCCACACTGGACTTTCCTGCTATCCATTCTGTTTTTGTTTGTTTGTTTGTTTTTGGTATCGAGGATCGAACTCACGACCTTGTGCTTGCCAGGCAGGCACGTAAGCCACTGAGCTAAATCCCCAGCCTAAGAATCTCATTCTTGACTCTGCCCTTTCATTGAAATGCTGGATTGAAAATGTGGCAGCAGAGGCGCTGAGCTGCTGTTTCTCTCTGTGGCTGCTCAGTTGTGTTTTCAGCGGGGTTTGTAGTCGCTGCCTCATGCCGGCAAGCGGGCTGGCTATGCGTTCAGCATTTTCCTTTCTGTTTTCTCCTAGATGTGTCTTCCCCACACCAGCGAGCTTCTGCCAAGATGAAGCCTATCCAGGAAGGCGTGGAAGACGACGATGAGGTCTTTGAACCTGCGTCTCCAAATACATTTAAAGTGCATCAGTTTCCTTGATCAGCATTCAAGTTACCAAGAGGGAAATTGTCCTGAAGAAACTCTGAACATACCAGCACTGTTTCATGGCTTTTAGGCTCTGCTGCTTTCGTCCATCCAGCCTGGCGGAGTCCGAGGGTCAGAGGTGGGACGGTTACTTCACCTGTCCTTTCGTTGGCCAGCTTTTTATGTTTTACTGAGCCTTCTGGCTAAATGTTTCTTTTTAAAGACATTTTTACAGCATTTTCTAGATACAGTAGATTATTGTTTTAACTTTGAAAACAGAGTTCTGTCCATGCGAATGGCTTTTTATTTATTTTTCCAAGTGATAGCTCATTTTTCTCCACTGTGGCCATTTAGAATTGGGGTCTGTGTGACACTTTCTATAAAAATGTTAGTTAAAATGGAGGCTGAGACAACGTTTAAAAAGCAGGAAATCTTACACGTTGCTCGGTTGACTTCTTGGGCAATTTTAGAGAAAGATGTGATTTAACTGGTTTTCTTTTGCCCCTGGTCAGGAGCATTCCTCCGCCAGATCGCTTTACTTAGTGGCACCATGTAGATAGTTTGATAGTGACCGAACTCATCCGAGTTTACTCGCCTTACCCCTTTATTATGTCGTTCCTCAGCTGGTCTGAAACCCGAAGCTGCCCCGATAACAAATGGAAACACTTCTGAGCTCAGAGTCACCTTTCAGCTACGCTCCGCTCCTGTGTGATGTGGGGCCACGTCGGTCGCCCACACTCTTAGATGCTTTCTCTTGCGATAAGTGCCGTGGGGTCAGCTTCACCCCCGGTCTGATTCTGTGGGCTCAGATTTTCCCTTCCAAGGCAGAGGTGTCTGTTAAAGTGCACAAGGTACTCAGTGCCAGAGCTGTGGATGTGAAGCCCGGGTCTCGCCGTGGGTGCCCAATCTCAGTATTGCAGGGAGGACCTTGATTCCAGAATTTTCTTTTCTATGACCACAGAAGGGAGTTTTAGGAAACAGTGGTATTTGCCTGGTGAGAAATAAGAATGTAATTGCTTAAATCATGAGTCCATCTCGTCAGTGTGGCAGTGGCCTGGGCTAGGCCACTTCATTGAGTGCGGCCCGTCACTCAGCTGTTAGGCCTTGTCCTAGTTTGTTTATAGTTTCATTAAATAGCTAAGAAAAGTTGCAGGTGGGATTATCTTCAGGTGAGCTGAGCCAAAGGAAACCTCCTTGGCATGGGGTAACTTCTGTTAGAGAAGAAAATAAGCCAGTCTAGGGTGACCTCCTCATCCTCTGTCACCTTTTTAAAACCCTAAGTTACATTTCTGTGCTAGGAAACTCATGCAGACTGGTCATCCAGCGTTGATACCTTTACCAAACACTGATTCATTCACATCTGAGTAAAAAGGCTGATTCACTTTACTGCTGTAACTGCTCCTCAGTTTGCTGAGTGAGGGATTGGTTTAGAGAGATGAACACGGTGAGTGAGGTGCCCTTCGCTTTCCCATTGGAAACCCCCCTGGCTGAGTTTCTGGACTGAAAGTGTAAGAGTGTTAGTTTGTTTTTCTTGAACCATTAAACTCAGGCAGCCCACTGAGTTCACACAGGCAGAAAGCCAATTTACAAAATCACGCTATCATGTCATTAGACAGCACTTGTCTCCCTGAGGAGAAGGTAATTTTACATTCTGCGTAGCCACAGTTTTAATGTTCCTCGAGTCCGTGGGACCTTGGCGTTTGCTTACCCTGTCCCTTTCCCTGGCTCATCAGACTTGGTCAGTGTTACACAGCTCAGGTCACTGCAGATGATCAGCCTGGTTGCATTTGGAGGTTGGTTTCTTGCGTGCTTGGAACAAACCTGTTTTAAAATCACTTTGCGAAAAGTAAGTTACCTAAAATCATTTACTGTTTCACTGAAATGTGTGTGTATCAGTGTCATGGATAATGAAGATTACAATCTCAAGGTTAGGAATCTTAAAAGAGCCACTTAGCCTGAATGGGAAACATGAAACCATTTTTAAATACACACCTCCAAGGAAGACAGTGCCACTGAGAGAAAAGAAACCACAGCCCACTGAGACGCCCGCCCACCTACACTTGCTTATGAGGCAGCGATGAGAAGTATTTCAAGTGAGAGCTCTCCATGGGGGACTTTAAACTCATTTGTACAGCTGTATCTTTGTAGAACACATGAATACACAGATAAAAACACGTCTCCTGCCAAAGTCTCCAGTGAGACGCTGCCTGCGTTTTTTGGCATTCACTTAGCTATGTGATGAGTGTACACGAAAGGTCTGCAAAAACTATTCTATATATAATCCCACATCTAGCTAACATCAAGTTGGTTGTATGACGTTAGGGTGCAGTATTTATATTAGAGTGTGTGTTTAAAATGCTTTGAAAGCCCTCATAAATTTTTGTATTTACAAAAAGCATAGATACTGTATACATCCTCAATGGTATTTATCAACACGGTAGTAATGGGTGCTATGTAATTACTTTTCAGTGACCCTCCTTGGCTTTCTGGGACCTTTCCTGTGTGTCACACTAATTTGGTCTCCTGTGCTTTGCTGCTTAGTGTGTGCACTTGAGACGCCACCACAGTACCTGCTTCTCCTGAGTGTCTGAAGCTTTACTTTCTTATGACTTGGAGCTGCCAGTTTATGCTCCCGAGGTCTTACTGTGCCCCACACACAGTCACTTGAGTACTTGGAAAGTATTTGGGAGACACTGGTGTAAGCTACACACTGCCTGTTGCCAGTGCACCCCAGTAAAGATTTCATGCTCAGGTGTGGGGGCTCCCAGCCAGATGTGTGGCGTGTGAGTCCACCCTACCTTCAGAGGTGAGAGCCCTCCAGGCCCAGGTGCAGCTCCAAAGACTCACTTTAAAAACCAAATCCCTTTCCTTGGTCATCTCTAAAGCTGCTTCGCAGGAAACTTGAGCCTGACCTGTCTTGGCTGTTTCTCCCTTCTCTTTCTTCCTGGCTCCCCAAACTCCTTTTCTAATTATTACTGAATGGATAATTAAGTGCCACCTACTTAATTCAGAATGCCAAGGATTTGTGGGACCTTGGGCGGGAATGCAAGGCTCAGCACACTGCTCGCTGCCTCGGTCCTCCTCTTGGGACGATGCTCTCACTGATGGTAGCTGTATTTTATCACAAAACTCAAGCACCTGTGTGTGTGAGATAGTGTAAGTGTCATATGTTTAAGAAACTTGCTTGTAAGTACCACTTATAAGTTTTCTGTTATGTCAGCCTAGCTTTAAAGTACATGAGAATTTTATGAGTGTTTCATATAGATACATTACAGGAAACTTTCTAGGCATCATTTATTTTGGTAACATTTACTTTATAGTAAAGATCCATTATACCTGAATAAAGCCTTACAGTTTAAAATATCTTCATATGTTGCCATTTGATCAAATAAATTTCTTACTCAGAAACTGTGTTTTCTTTTTTTCTTGTGACTGTGCGAAGGCTGGGGTTGGTTAGTTTCTGCTGGAGATACAGGAATTGCCCGGGTTAGGCAGTCCGAGTCTGCGGACCGCACTTGTGGCTTACAGTCACTCTATTGCAGAGGCCCAGCCTGTCAGCGTGGCTGCCTGTGGCCGTGAAAGGAGAAGCCGCAAGCGGCGTCATCAGTGTTGAGTGCGGCCACCGAGAAGCCACCGTGAAGGAGTCACTGTGGGGACACAAATCTCAGCCTTTAACCCACCACATCTGAAAATTCTCCTCCAGTTTCATAAGGCTAAGCAAGGCAGGGAGTCCCGGGAAACCTCGATCTGTTCTAGGGTGGGTGGGGGGAATGGCCTCTCCGCTTGGAGAAACCGTGTTCTTCTACCCAAGGAATTAGAGTGGAAGCTTGACGGACCACCTCTTGCCCTTGGTTCCAAGTCCTTGGCATCTGACTCGCCCCAACCAAAGGGACATCTTATGCCACCCTAAGCATTGTGGCCAGTAGACCACAGCACCCAGGTCTCAGGGTTCTGAGCCCTGAACCTGCTCCCATTTCTGCCAGCTCACCTACCATTTCTGACAAACCCCATTTCTGCCAGCTTGGGGGTTTAGATAGATACCGCAATGCCTGCCATCCAGTAGTGGTGACTGACGGCCCTGGCTGCAGGTTTGTGGGCAGGAGGTGGGGGTGAGGGAGAGGGCAAATCACAAGTTTCCGTTAGAATCACTCCTGGCTGTTCTTTGGCTCGAGACATAGCAAAAGACCAGCTAAGAGGAACGTCTGAGGCTTCATCACGCTGAGTCTGAGGAGCCTTTGGGAGGGTGGCGATGTCACGTGGCACCTGATGTGAGCAGCTTTGCTTCATCCCCTTAACCCACGACTATATTGCACCACGTGAAAGGCAAAGCAGCTGTGGAGCTCCACGTTTGTCTCCCATAAAATGGGGCTTTCTAGAGTTTGTAGAAGTATAAAACTGCATTCTTTTTTTTTTCAGTTTTGTAAAAGTTATTTTTCAAGACAAGTGCTGTTTGTGTGGGTCTGTAATGAGTTTGTTTTTTAAATGGAATAGCACCAGGTAAGCACTGCTGGCCCTCACAGCTGTCCTCAGGTTCCTGCAGTGGGACCCCAGCTGGCCTCTTCCCCGGCCCTCACATTATCCAGCCATCCGTGCTGCTACCAGAGTAATTGCAAGATCTGCGGACATGAAGACTCTCTTGCCCTCCCCCGTTCTCGTGGGCAGCGGCCCGTGCTCCTCCCTCACCCCGCTGCTTCCTCTCGGTACCCCAGCCAGGGGAGTGACCGCTCTGTTCTCTGAGCTTGGTGTCCGCCAGCCAGCGCAGCCCCAGACGCTGCCCCCTGCCCCCGGGAGCCTCGGAAACGCCCACATCTGTCACAGATTTGCGATGGGGTCACAGTCAGCCTTGCAGGTCCAGATTCTGCATCCACAAGTTCAATCAACTCTAACTGAAAATATCTAGAGAATAAACTTGTTTCTCTGTTAAATGTGTACAGATTTTCTTATTATTTTGTAGGCAATAGAAACAATACGGCACTTACACTGTGTTTGGTGTTAATCCAGGGACGACCTAACACATGTCGGTGCGCCCAGTTTAGACACACATGCCACACCGTTTTATAGCAGGGTCTTGGACGTGTGCTGGGGATCTGGGATCAGTAATGGATGACTGTACAACCCCAGCGGGGACACTTGTTTAGTTTCTCAAAGTCACTTCTGCTCATTGTTGAGTTTAACAAACCTCTTTCACTTCCCCTCTATGTGAAAACCCAATAGTCTCATAAAAGAGGCAGGACAGCCATCAATGTCCCCCTTTTAGAGGGAATGCAGAGAGGAAACGTGCCTGGTCCAAGGTCGGGTCGCTGGCAGGTGCCATAACCAGAACTCAAGCACCTGGCCGGTGGGAGCACTCTCCAGTTCTGCCCAGCAGCTCTGACAGTCCTGTTCACTCCCTGCTGGGTCTTGCTCTCCGGCTCTGCCTGAGTTAGACCTTATTTTAACACTGTGGATCAGTTCTACAGTTCCCCCAGTGTTGGCACTGCTGGACCCTGGATGGTGACTATTGCATTCTTACCTTGTTGTGATACTGGGGACAAATATCCCCTTGACCTCCAGTGTCTCCCAGCTTCCTAATCCATTGTCACCCAAGAATTCACCTTGTCCTTCTTCTGTGAGTTTCTAATTTCCCACGTCCACCTGTCAAGCCTACACTGGTGCAGAACTAACATTGCTGGCTCGGGCCAGGGCTAGCTCCTCACAGCGGGAAACACTGACTCAGGATTTTACATTTTGACTCTCTAAGTGGCAGGCCAAGAAAACCTAATGTCGTTTGAACAAAGCTCAACAAAGCATCTCACCCCGATTAAATGGAAGTCTCACAACTTCAAAACACCTGAGCCTTATGGATTACAGTCATGGGACACTTTGATATTTCTCTAACAATGATAAAAATCTGCAATGCCCGGCGTCCACCTATTGGTAGCTACATATACTTAGACAATTAGAGCAGAGACTGGCTGAGGTGATGTCTCAGAAGGAGGACAGATACAGAACAAACTGAAGGCTCACACTCTCAACAGGCCAGCTATACTCTGCCCAGAACCACAATGGGGCCAAGCAAATAGATTGACTTTTCCAGGACATGCAAGTTAGTCAGAGCTGCGCGACACCAAAGCTTTCCTGCCACAGGGTCTGCTCAGAGGCTCTTCTGTGCTTCAGTCCCTCAGCTGCTAAGTCTGAAGCCACCACACATTTAGTTCTCAGATTCTTCCCTTAGCTGACCGAGTTTCTATGCCGAGATGTGTATATATGTATAAAAGGAAGCATTTCTTAAAAAAGAAAAAAATCTGATTCTGTGTTAGCCTTTAAAATGGCCTGCCAGGGGCTGGGGATTTAGCTCAGCAGCACAAGGGCCTGTTTTGCAAGCGTGTGTTCATGAGTTCGATCCCCAGTACTGATTAAAAAATAATAAAATAAAATAAAATGGCCTATCAGTTCACTTGAAAATGTGGGATTTTGGTTACCTTTTATCTAATGGATTTCTTATCTGTGTGGCTCCCCTCAACCTCACAGCTGGGCAGTACACACCTAAACAGGGAGGTAGAGTCCTCCTTGGACATGGCTTTGAGGTCAGACGGATGGGGCTTTAAACAAAGTTCTCACCGCGTGACCACAGGCAAGGGGAACCATTCCTAACACAACAGGAGCGCAGCCAGCTTAGGCTTCATCCTCTGCCCTTTTTCTGTCGGTTGTCAAGGCAAATCCTTAAGCCTCTGGAATTTTAGCAACCGTGTCCTACAAAGAGCCCGAGTTACGGCAGGGACTGCAGACAGGAGGGGCAGGCAACTATTTCCAGGCCCCTTTTGCTTGGAGTTCAAGTGGGTGAAGGTGTGGATAGCCCAGCACTTCCTACAACCCCTCCGGATACGAGGGGGGCAGAGAGAAGGGCTCATCCTCCCGCCCTGCAGAAAAGGAGGCTGCCGACACTCTGGGTGGGCAGCGGATGGAACACACCAGCGGTGGCTGAATGATGCTCTCCACAAGTGGCGAGAGGGAAGACCGTGTTCAGCTGTGACTAGTATTTAGCGGATTAATCCGGTTGTGTATCTCTGTGTGCACAACACACAGTTTAGAAGCGGCTGGGATGGATCTTGTTCTGACAACCAGGATGGACAGCAGTTTACCTCGACCCCAAACAACACAAGAAAAGGAGATGTTTTCAGACACGTGAGAGACCTGCACTTGGCTGCTAAGCAATGCAGCCAGTAAGTCACGTCTCTTAATCCGAGCCTCAGTTTCTCCTGGAAAATGAGGTTAGGTCAAGCATGCGCTCTTCCAGCTTTCACGGTCCCAGTGCCCACCTTGGAAGGGTTGCCATGGTGTCACTTGGTGTCCCATCAGGACCTGCGTCTCTTGGTGTCCAGCCGGAGTCAGGACTTACTTTTTGCTGAGGATTTGGATAATCAGGCAGTCTCCCCAGCTGCCAACCCCCGTTAGCTGTCCTTTCTATCTAAAGAAGTCACATTCTTCCTTGTCCTCTGCTAATACTGTGTTGGTTTAAAGACATAATATTACCATTAACAACACTAGAACTGAGTTAGGCCTTTTCATCCCAATATTCAAGCAAGCACAAAGTCCTGAGTTCGATTTCTAGTTCCAAAGAAAAGTCTCTCAAAAGTGATTCTCCAAGAACAATGCTGGCTAAAAAACCTCTTCTAGAATAGTGTAGAGGTTTTCCTTCAAAGACAGAAATGGTCAGTTTCAGAGCAGAAAGACTATGCAAATTTCAGGTAGTCCAAAAGGTCTCAAACTGGAGCACACAGAAATCACGCAGAATCTCCCAGCTCACCGGGCCCTCTCTAAGACGTTCTGAGCTGATGCCAATGTTGCTGTAGAAGCACATTTTGAGTCCCTTTTCCTGGTTAGTCTGCCCCTTGACAGATGAGGAAATTATGTTTGGGAGAACTGAACCTAAGTGTCTTTTTTTTCTGTTGCTATTACAAAATACCTGAGGTTGAGTATGTATATTTTAAAGAGATTTACTCAGCGCCTGGTTCTGGCGATCTGAAGGCCGAGAGTCCCTGTTCAGTGACAGTCTTCCTGCTGCTGAGGACTCTGCAGTTCCAGGGCAGCACAAGAGATGCCGCAAGCTCGCTAGTTTGAGTTTTTCTTCTCTAAAGCCACTAAGGGACCCAGGGAGGTGCGACCCTCAAGACCTCATTTTATGGAGGCCACCTCCGAATACATTAACATACGCACTGCGGACCCACCCAAACCATCACACCAACTAAAACCAGATCACCGTACTGCCAGTGTCTTGTAGCCAGTGACTTTCAATTGAAACTGACTTACATGTAAGTAGCATCAAGTTTTCCATGGAAGAGTCACTCAGGGAACCTCCAGGAGCTCACTCTCAGATACTACCCAGCACACTGGAACGGTGTCCTCAGAGCCCTGGCTGTGCCTCGGAACAGAGATTCTAACATAACTCATCTGGGCGTCAGGAGGCACGGAAGTTTCCCAGGTGGTTCAGATGCCTGGTCCGGTCAGATGGAGGCCCAGGAGGGAGCTCTCCTCTGTGCGTGCAGGCACACCTGGCAGTTTGGCTGGAACCCCGAGCTGCAGGCTGGTGTCATCACATACAGGCTTGCTTTCTGCTAGAGGAAGCACAGGAGGGGAGGAGTGTTGGGGGTGCAGAATGACCAGTAGCACGTGAGGCAAAGCAAGTGTATGTGAGTCGTTTCATCGGCACTGATTTGTTTGTTTGAGAATTGCTTCTCTGAGCCTCGTGGATGGTAGGCAAATGCTGTACAGCTGAGCTTCCACCCCCGCCCTCATTCTCTTAACTCTCTCGATCAGTTTTTGGATCCCTGCATCTTCTTACAGGGAAAGATGCTTACTGTGGCTCTGGTATCTGAGAGAGGAGAATATCCAGTTCACACCCTGAAGCGTCCTCTCTAGGACCACACAGCCCGCATTCCTTTGAACACAGGAATATTAATGTTTATCATATTTACCTTAGGAGAATTATGTGAGAAGCAAATATTGAGGCACCAGGTAAACTGGAAAGCTCTATAAAGCGAAAGCTACTAGCATGTTAGTGGTGATACATGAAAACTTAGGTGAGAGAAACATCTCTTCCCTAAATTATATCTGGAAATGCTTTTTGTGCCTTGCACCTAACTCGTCCTTGCTTCTAGGGACACAAATTTGAATCCAGAACTCAGAACTCCTGGATGTGATAGTGCTGGCACTTTAACAAGATACTGTTTCCCTTACGATTATGGGAACAGACAGATCTGTAGCATACTTAAGTGGGAAGAACATGGAACAAAGTCCCAAAGAAATTTAGAGCCTTGTACGAATTTAGGAGAGTAATGCAAGCATGTGATGCAATGTAGGTGTTCAGTGTTGGAGCTTCTTATTACGAGAAGGTCTAAAAATACTGACAAGTTAACAATGTTGACATCAGCATCAGGAACTCCACATCAACAGCCTGCCGGCTACATAAAAGTGCATAAAATCCTAGTAATTAAATATTTTTTCAGTCAGAAAATTTTTTATCGAAGTTTCTCAGTTATATGAAATATTTCGATGTTCAAATAGTAGCTATGAGGGAAAGAACGTTTTAGAGCGCAAATAAGGGGTGGCCCCTGGTGGTCTGCAGCAGCAACTACAACACGGGGCCTTTCCAACCTTAAATCCCGGGCTGTGAAACTGATTCTTCCACAGTTCACCTTAGACTCTCATTTTAGCCCTGGGCCTTTCCTTAAAACTATTCTTAATGCATAAAATAAAGGCTGTCTACATCAAGCAATGTTAAAGTCAGGTTAAACATTATCTCCTCAAATCACTTATGAGGAAAACAATTTTTCTAGTTCTTTGAAATAGTTTTATTATAGTTATGCTGCTTAGTCTAACTGTAATTTAGCACCCAGCGACTGACCTTTCCTCACCCCTCAGCCCATCCAGCCTCACCACAGGATTTTTGCACTACATTAGGACAGCGAGACCTGTCACTTTGTATATGAGCCCTGAAGAACAATTTAGTTGGGATACTGTTCTATTATGAAATAATTTTTTGGCTAAAAACACTGTAGGTTGTCACTATGGTACTTGTAAGTGGGATTTTTTTTTGGTAACCTCCACATATGCATTGTGGAGCAACTCATTACACACTTCGTGAGTTACTACCCTTTAACATTCAGAGGTGTAAAACCTTTATTTCACAACTTGATGTATTGACCGGGTGACCTAAGTCCAACTGAGATTTGGGGAAAATAAAAAGCAACTATAGATTTAATGTATCTGCTCAATAAGTTTCAATTAATAAAGACTACCACGTGGGTATTGTCTATTTGTACAATAATGAAATGCCATGCATCTGTGTATGTAAGATTACTTGTGCTTATTTAGATTCTTTTAAATGACAATTATGTACATAAATATTAAATGCTGTACTTTAATAAGGCAGAATTTATATACAATAAACTTTAGTTACCATTAAGTATTTCTGAGATTTTACATGCTTGTATATAATTTGGTAATTTAAATATAGTAATGAAAATGGTGAATTAAAGAGATTTATTCTTCTATGTATGAACCCTTTACCATATGCTATCATCAAATACTAATTTTAAATAGCGAGTGTTAATACAGAGATGGGACTGCAACCTGAAATTCACTCAAACTTTACTACCTATTTATTTTGTTTTATGGCAGGACCGCAGAGGGCCTGGAAACATTTGAGGACTGATGAGGTTCTAAAATAGAGTTTTTATTTAAATTACATTTTTACCAGGCACACATGCAAGAGAATCCCTTCAGAACTCTCTAGCTCTTCTGTTACGGTTTAACACAAGCAACTCCATTCTGATTCTGACAACTTCCACATCATACGGGAGACACACACAGGGGCAGATAAGGGAAATGCAATCCGCTTTGTACTCACAGGAGGAAAGAGAATGGTCCTGGGTCTCCCCGTGACCCCACAACACAACCAACCAGCAAAAATTCACTAGTTGCAGAAGCACGGTGGATTGCCTATAATTCATTTATCAAATTCTTTAAGGTAATTTATCTGTCAGATTGTTTATACACTAAGATTTTTCTCAGGTCTTCCCTGGAGAAGACAAATGTAATGAACTATGTTTTCCTAAATAGTCTAATAAGTTACGCATTTCTGATCCCTCAGGTCTCTATTTTTTAGCATCTAGAGTATTTCATTAAAATGCTCAAAATTAGATATTTCTTTCTCAGAATCAACAGACGCACAAACTTTCTGACGGGACCTTCTTTCCCCCAGATGGTCACTTAAGAGAGCAATTGAAAGGAGTGGAGCTTTGTTCTTGCACAAAACTGGTTCTGCACCTTTTCTAGAACGTTCAGACCCTCCTCCCTCCGCCTCCATCCCCTTCAGTCCTCACACGCACTCTGGGGCCAGACAAGGAAGGAAGGGGAAAGATAGTTACACTAGTCGTTTCTCTCTGTTCCCTGAAGTTTGTGCTAATTATTGTTTAGAGAATTTTCTAGGCCCGTGTCTTGTAACTACTTTAAGGCTGACAATATGCCTTGTATTAACTATTGTTATTCCGGGGTTTTTTTGGTACTGGGAATCGAACTCAGGACCTTATGGCTTACCAAGCAGGTGCTGTGCCACTGAGCTATATACACCCAGGCCCTCTCCTTTTATGAAATTTTAGGTTTTCCTATAAAATAATAAAAAACATACTCAGGCATTATGAAGGATGAGGTCTGAGCAGGCACTCCTGAAAAATGGCAGGAAAGGGTTGTTCCTCCCCGATATTAGGATTTATCTTCCTTGTTTGTCAGATTCGATAGTGTCGGGTTCATAATGAGGTTGTTGGAAAGATACACATTCAGGTATAAAAGCAAACAGCAGAACCCAACAGGACTTCTAGGTACTATTTTAGCAAGAAAACTGGGAAGACTGTAGTTTACTTTTTAAGAAAACTATATAATAGTTTGTTTCATTTCCAGTCGGTTTCCCATGATCAACACAGTAAACAAAGTCAAATCCTTTCACCCCGAACCATGTTTAACACTTACCTTTCTTAGCTGCTGCAAGGTATTTATTTGTTCCCCTTTCTCATTCTCATTTCAAACACGTAGGACAGGCAATAGTCACTTTTATCAAGCCTTTACAATCGGCTCCGCGTACTTTGCACTAAATCTTGTTTGTTCGTCTGACTCTTTGAGCTAGCCTTCAGTCTGCTGATCTTCTGTTGAATGAAGCCTGCTACCGTCCCATCTGTTGAATTCTCATTCAGGGTTTGTACATGTTGGTTCCTCGTTTTGTTCCACTTCTGTATCTTCTTATTCATTTATGCTAGTCCAAGGCCTTGTGTAATGACTGCAGCATCCGGATTCACCCTGTATATCTTGTGTTGTCTGTGTTTGTTTCTAGCCAACTGGCTGTTGGTGAGCTTGCTTCCTATGTGCTGACTAAGTGCCAACACTGTAGATGCGAACTACTCCCCGAGCTCTGCCCGCTGCCACCTTCTCCTGAGGGCTAAAACCCCTTCAGGTGGGCAGTGCGCCAGCCTGTCACCGAGCTCTCACTACAGGCTGCTCTCAGGGCTAGCCAGTTTTAAGGCTGCGCCTTTCCCCAGTGTGTGCCTGCCCTTTGGTTCTAGCGTGAAGATCCTTATTCCTAGCAGGCAGCCCTGTCTAGGCTCTGTGTACCTTCTTGTGTATAGCATGGAAAGCACAGGTGTTTGCCGAGACGCCTGCAGCTCACTTGTGTGGTGGGTCAGCCACAGACAAAACTAGGGTGAGAAAAAGCAGGTTCCTACAGCAAGGTGCCAGCCTGGGCACGAGCCCCTCTCTCGGTTTGCTCCTAGGCTTTGTTCTGGCAGCCCTGAACTCCTGTCTCCTCTGCTCAGTAAGATGCTGCTTTGCCCCGTGCTGGAAGGTGCTCCCAGGAGGTGCAGATGGCGCTGGCCGCACATTGCTGGGTGCACCAGCTGCCTTCCAGTGCACAACAGCTGGCCGTTAGGCGCTTGCACCGAGGCGAGGGCCACCTTTACTGAATGCGTGTGGATGGACTGCTCGGCCCTCGCTCGGGTGAGCGCTCCATCCTGGCGTCCCGCCCTTCGTGTTCAACGTCTTACTTCTTCAAACCCAATGTGCATTTATCAGATGTGCTGTTTCTTAATAATTTTTGATGTGATAGGTAAGAAAAAAAGCATAAAGCTCCAAACCATTTGTAATGTAACCCAGTTTTAAAAATAATCCCCATGTTTGTGTTTGTTTGTATGTATACATTACTTCTATTTACCTGACCAAAAGGAAATTATTTCTAGATGATAGAACAATTTTTCACTTTATTTTTAAACAGCTTTCCGTGTTTTAAAATGAATAAAAAGTGTCACTGGTTGGTTATGTTCAGGTAACGGAATTACGGGTTTTTAAAAAGGTTGTCCTCCTCCTCCACATAAGTCAGGGCAATACTGCTTTTTTACAAATTTTAACGTTTTCATAACAAAAAGCTCTTCACATCTAAGGGTTGCACAAAATTGTAAATGTACTTACCACTACTGAAGTGTATACTTAAATGACTAAAGAAGCGAATTTTCTGTTGTTTTTATCACAATTAAAAATAAAGGAAAAAAGTAGGAATTACAGTAGACCACTAAAAGAATTAAACGAATCATCCAGGTAGAGAGAAGCAAATGAGTTTTAATTATGGGTTTGGCCAACCTGTAGAAATCAAGTTTTGCCAAACTGTTTTTACAACATGTTCAAATTTTACCAAATTGTTTTTACAGCACATGATGACTGCCGTGCAGGTTTAAGGAATGTAAATTCACATTTTAGATATTTGGTACCCGTGTACCCTGATTATGATTGTCTTTTTCAAATTCTTTATAATTATTAGGAAAAAAATGTGTAAGAAAAGTCTAAAATGATCTTCCGAAAGGCTTGGAAACTTTACTTCAGGCCACTCTTTTTGTGGGGCAGGGAGATACCAAGAACCGAACTCAGGACCTCATGCTTGCAAGGTAGGCGCTGAGCTGAGCTAGATCCCTGGCTCCAGGCCACTCTTGTTGACCACAAAAGGTATGTTTTGATTCACAAGTTTGCATAATTCCTTCTAAATAGTACAGGGCACTTCCCTAAGATAAAGACCCACATTTCCTTTTTATTTGTACTGTCCTAAGTAAGTTCAATGCTAATAATTACCGCTCTCTGCAACGATAGCTTATGCTTCCATTGCTGCAATCTCTGCCTAAGTGACTGTTTATCCATTTATTCAAGTTAGCAATCACATAAATCATGACAATCTCCAAAATCCATAATAAAAGTCAATGTTATATGTTTATTTTTTAATCAAGTACTTTGTAAGCCTCAAAATATCCATAATTAACAGAGTAAGACAATAGCATGAAATGAGAATATAAACCCACATTGCAGAAAGACAAACAGCACTTTAGTCCATCGAGGTGACTGAACACGAGTGAAGTGCCATTCTCACCATCAACCCCTTTTTGTTCTTTAAAAACAGTTCGACTGGTTTTTAAAATTTTCACTTGTAAACAACATGAATCAAAATGGACAATGAGGTTAAATCTAAATACTATACAGTATAATTTTAAAACACTAGATAAAACACTGTATTAAAGACAGGAATTAGGGTTCACTTTGGTCTCTAGTATGGTAAAGGTGTTAATTATATTAAAGCCAGCTTGGTGGTAGGTGCCAGTGGTTGAGAGATGGGGTTAAAGAGGTAGTCAACACCATCATTATCAAGCTGGGAACAGCCACAGATGTATTAAATATCATAATACTTTCTCACAGTACAGTACTTTGCCATAACTTTGCAGCTTCGTTCCAAACATAAAATTTAACAATGAAGCCTAGGTCAACCTGTCACTCTTAACAGAAAAACTAGGACACAGATCACACAACCAAATCTTAAACAGGCTGCTGACAGTTAAGTTAGACAAAATTTGATGCTCTCAACAAGTCATTCCTTTCTAAAACAAACCTCATTAAGACATCTAGAAAATTAAAGTCAGTGCGGCTGCATATTTTCCCAAATTTTATAACCAAAGGGAAAATGCACATATATATTTTATGATAAACATTTCTTAGGGAAAACAGATAAATTAATTTAAATTAACGTTAAGACTTAATGAGATTTCCCATGTTCTGAATAATCCATCTTAAAGTGAATGTTACAAACTTTATTAACACTTATGGGCTTCTATTCACAAACTAAATACAACCAGCAGTAACTTGGGGCTGCACTGGTGCAAAATAAAACTGAGCCAGAATACAGAACAATACTGGCAATCAAATTGGGCTGATGCTAATAACATGATGTTTCTTGATCTTTTTCTTTACATTGCACGCGGAATTTCCAAGTTGTAAGCAGGTAAAAACCATTCTAAGTCTTTCAACTGTAAAAATACATCCAAAGGCTACAAATGCTAGTATAAAAATGCTTTCACTATAATCTGCCTTTAAACAAAACAACAGCTCACGGGGCTCAGAGATTGGCAGTGCATCTTCAAGAATTAGATTTGTGCTGACACGAGGCTGAGTTCAAGAGGCAGCTTAACTCACAGACCTAGCGCTCACCGGGAGTAACTCCTACAAGCCAGTGCTTCCCACAGACCCTTTTCCTCAGTAGCTACGAATGGCATTGCACTTGAAGTTCACTCCTTGGCAAGCCAGTGCTAACTACCTGCCTGGGGCAACGGAGATGTGTAAATGAAGGAGTTTGGCATATTTCATATACAACTTGCTTGGTGTGATTACCGTATACTCATACACCAACCTCTCCGCCTGCTAACCTTTCTGAACCCGCCCCCCTCCCAAGCTTTGGGCAAAGCAGCTATTTCTAAGATTGCTTGTGTTCTGGTTTGCTTAAGCCAAAGAGTGCCCATAGTTTTTAAAACTAAATACATGGTTAACTTTAAGGAAATGCTTGGAGACTTTGCTAATTAAAGTGAGATTCTTCATTATTCAAACACATTTGTCCAAAACATGCAGTTATGAATTGCTATCTATAATACAGATAAAAAAGATTCTGTACCAGAGAATTCCCAGTCATCTGTAAGGCTAGAGCAGCATCGAGGTGTGCTTTGTATCAACAATGAGGTAGCCCTGTGCTGTAAACAGAATATTCACCATGTGCATGAACAGTAGCAGTGATATTCACATCTGCAAGAGTAAAGGAATTCTGCTTTGGAGGACTTTTCACAGGAAATAAACACAGAACTGATACCTGACATTCAGGATTCTGATCTATGGCCTAACTCAGAGGTAGTTACTAACATCAAGTACATGTACTTACATAAAGGTCTAAGTTATCTGGCTTGTTTTGAGTAAGCAGGACTGTAGACTAGTCTGTAGGAAATAGCAACATTATATGGAATGTTCCCTGAGCAAAGTTCTTTTGTCCTGAGTACGTTATGTAATAGTGACAGTGTTCTCATATAAAAAAATAAACTCCAACTTTTACCATTGATAGGTTTGGTGTATGCTCTTAGTGGGTCGGTGCAGTCAGATGCTGAGACAGATTTAAAATGGTACCTACAAGGGCCACAGTTCTCCATTCATACCATCATCTCAGCTCTGAACTTCTTATATATATATATACAGGGAATGCCCAATTTTCAAGTCCATAATTTCCTATTTCTACAGAGTCAAGGAACTTTGGTTTGAATTGTCAAAGTGACTTGTCATATTTCACATTTTTACTGTTAACCTGCTTGTTATACCTGCTAAAAATTAAGCAATGCCACTTTGATTTGTCTATATAATTTAAATAAGCTTGTAATCCTCACGTAGGGAAATACTTCTCTACAGCTACATCACATTCAATATCGTCAAAGGCAGGCCTCGCGGCACACTGACACTTCAGTACACACCATGGAGATCCCGTAAACAGTGCTGTGAACTCCGCGCTGAGAGATGAGGACTGGCCGCCCAGCCCAGGCACGCTGTTCTGGTGGCCTGCTGGAACAGCGGCACCTTTATCAGCACCCACGCAGGACAGCACAAAAGGGAGCAGAACGGTCCAGCAGAGTTATCTTACGGAGTCAAGTGGTCTTCTTGCTGATTATCTGAGCTTACATTAACAGGCGCATACAAAACTATACTTATTGCCAGTAGTAAGCATTCTAACTAATTGGTACCTTTTTGGAGATTTTCAGAAATTTGCCTATAATGTCTAAAAACAGGATGATTCCAGGTTAATTTTTTTTTTCATGACTGAAACCTAAAGCGACTGACACTGTGACTGGTCCCTATCCAGTTTGTCATGGTAATGAAAATCAGCTTGAGAAGTAGCATCTGATGTTCACCCCGAACCCCCCTTTTCGGGTTCCTTCTCTGAAAGTACTGAGGGGAACAGTCATCAGATCAATGCTACTGGGTAAGACACTTCCAGCTACGTGGTGGGAGAGGCTTCAGTACTCTGTCCAGACCTGTCACTGTAGTTGCCTGCCACCAAACACTAGGGTTTAGTATCTTTCACAGGTCAAATCTACTGGACAGTTCTGAGTATCCACTTAATTTTTACTCTCAACCCCAGTATTTTATTTTTCACTTTCATGCTGCTTTTTGGAGAACTCTTCAAAGGGAGTAAAAATAGCCACCAAAAAATACAGACCATATGATTGGAGTTTTCCGGAAAGGTCTTCAGTAGTAAATAAGGAGGACTCCCTGCACTTGGCAATGGATCAAGACTGACTGAATTAAGGGGAGCTGCTGTTGCCACAACCCCTAAAACTCTCAGAACATGTTAGAGATTATAACGAGCTCGGATCAAAATACCACTGAAAATCACCAACTTACTACATTTATACATTACCCTCCCCTTTGTTTCTCTTATTAGGCATGTAATTTACAATCAAAATATAGAATTAAAAACACTGAAATGTCGGCACAGAAACTACACATTCATTGTCTCTTCTGGAGCTATATATTCCAGAATCAAAACAGTTATGGCAGTCAGAGGCATGTGGAGTTAAGGTACTACCTTCAAATGGGAGAAAAAAATCACTCCATACATAGCAAGAAAAAGGCAATCCCAAACTTGGTAGAAACTGGATGTCTTACAAACCCTTAGTACCCTAGACTGGCAGCTTTGAGATCTGAAGTTTCCTTTGGTTCACACAAAAGGTAACAGTCATGTTTTCATGTTGTGTAATATAAAAAAGTGATAGTTTAAGAAAAACTCAAGGGATTATTTTCTAAACCATCTTAAGTACTTCACGTGGCTTTTCAGTGTCTTAGAGATGTCCGATTCTGTGAGGGCGGGTGTGCTTATGCATACACACACACACACACACACACACACACAGAAACCCTCTCTGTATATGTCTGCAATCCTAGGAGGTTCCTTAAACACCTGCGCACAGATTTAGGCTCCGCCCCCTCACGTGTGCATATATTGATATATATAGCATCTTAGTCTCTGAATTACACACAAAACATGACAACTTGTTCAAATGCAATTTGCTTAGAGTGATTTGTCTGTTAAAAATCCACAATTTCTCACAGCAGTTAAACATCCCAGGCTGCTCTCTCTGAATGCTGCTTCCCTGCACTTGCACGAGGTAGACCTCCCAGCCGGGAGGAGAACGCAGCAGGAAGCAGGGCTATGTCTTTTTTCTTTTCTGAACCGAAGGCCCCTTCTTGCTCGGCTCTTCTGAGGCTGCAGACGCCTTGGCGGAGGAAGCCTCTGGCGGGGACCTGCCCGGCCGTTCCGGGCCCCCCGCCCTGGCCTCCGGAGGACGAGGCGGGGAGGTGCGGCCAGGCCCGCCTCCCCCGGCTCTCGGAGAGGCCGAGGTGCAGGGCTGGGGTTCCGCTTCCGGTCTTCCCTGAGAACTGGCAGGCAGCTGGGCGACAGTCTTAAGGGGGCAGTTCGCCACCATGTGCATCACGCTCTGACAGTAATGGCACTTCTTTGGCTGAGGAGGTAGACTGCATTCTTTCGCATGGTGATCAAGGCCACCGCAGTTGTAGCATCTGTAAATAAGAATGAAGAACATCTTAGAAACAGGGGTAGCATGCGCCTGAAAAATGTAAGTCATTAATGAATGGTAACACACACATAATTTAAAAACTTACCAAAATACACAACTGCCAATGAGACCAGTTTAATGTGACTTAAGAGTGTATAATGCTATTTACACTGGTTGCTTCAAGAATCACAGTCACCAGAATGTTCCAGCAACTTTGGTCGTGATAAACACAATAGCCAGTGTCATATCGTTAGTAAAACATGAAAAGCTATTCAATTATTTCTAGGTAGGAATAACCTGCTCATTTAAATTTGACAGGTTATTTTCAGAGATTAGTCCACTAGAGGGCAGTCCACACTCAACAAAGTCAACCAGTTGGCTTTAAAATGAATAAAAGTACAGACAACCTTTGCCATGATATGTAATACCATTTCCCTTAGCTACTGAAAAAAATTATAGAGCGAATTAAATGTTATGAATTTAAAACATTTTTAGTGTTAATTATTTTGACTGTGAAAGGACGCTTCGTGTTTTACTGCTTTGGGTCAATCATAAAAGGTGCGCATTCTGAATTGGCAAAAATGAGGCAAACAATTGTCTGTTTTTTCATTTTTCAGTGTTATTTGACAATAGAGTCAAAAGACGGGCTTTTCTTTTTTGCAGTGGTGAACAGGTATATATCTTAACAAACTGGATATTTCTAAAATTTAAAGGGAAAATATTACACTGCAAATTCAATACTGTTTCAAACATTGTTCTAAGAGATAGTACAAAACTACCGAGTAAAAACTGCGGATTAATGCCGACATACTTTAAAATGTCATCTCTGAAAAATGTTCCTTATAATAATGATTTCCCACTCAGTTCTCTTCTACAGTGGGTTAAGTGAATTCTTAAATCAAATTTACCCATCTGTAAAATATCTTCTTCTGAATTAAAGTCACTTCCCGAGAATAACATCCCTAAGAGGTCGTTTTTGAAGGAGAGAAAATAGGTTAAAGGCTTCGGGGTAATAGAGCTGGCTCTCCTGCGGACACGTCAATTTCAGCGGTCAGTATGTGTTATCCAATTCAGGAACCCTTCTGCCCGCTCACTGACCAACAGACTGATGTCAAAATTCCACTTTCACAAATAAGTCACACTCTGTGCCGTACCACTGCATGTGAGTTATAACGTTTATTGTTAAGGACACCATTAACTTTGCTTGCCTTGCATTCTGATCTGCATAGTTAATTCACCTGCTTGGCTTTTCAGGTGCATGCTATCCTTAGGCCAGACCTTGTTCTGTCTACACTGAAAAGACCTGCACTCGCTGTATCAAAGGAAGGAGTGGGACTTAGCTTTCCTCCTCTATTTAATCACTCAGTGTCAATCGTTCTGCACACGGACAACACCCAATTATGAAACCCTTCCTTTCCCAGGGACTGATGCCAAAATGGAAATATCTAGCTACCTTTCAACTCAAATGACATGACAGCCACACACGCCTATATGGAAGCTACGCATGGTTCTAGGCCCTTTTGTTCACTTTCCACAATCCTCCAAAGCAGTCTTTATTATTTTGAATAAATTTTACAATTATGTGAACATAAAAATGGCCAGTGTCCCCACATATAGCAACATGCTTAATAACTGTAAAGACATAGTATCACAAGCAAAAGACCACAGATAGAAAATTATAATCATACTTTGTTATATATCCCAAGCTACACATAAAAAAATAAAATCTGCTGGGTTAGCATAGGCAAGGCCCCAGGACAAAGCCCCAGGTTGCCCCCAAATTTTTTTAATAAATAAAATTTCCATGTTCAGTGTTTTATAAAATGCTGAGCTAATGATACAAAGTGCTTTTCACATATTAAACATAAATACTTTTAGAATATTAAGTTCTTCATAAAATTAATACATAATCTAATGAGCTAGAATATTCTATATGTATTACTTTTTATTTTTGAAGCCTTTAAAACATATTTTGATAAACCAAATTGATAAAGCAAATCAGGCTGAACATGTTTTAAAAGATTATCAAAGTAAAATTAAAAATTTTAAATGAAAGGGTGCCATCAGTAGATGGAATAGAGGCACCTAAAATAGCCGAATAAAATTTTTTAAAAAGTATTTTAGGCCTTTAGAATAGAATATATATGTGAGATATATATACACATATATGTATTACAGAATATAATATATATTTTCTGAAGACCAAGCACTTCTCTTAATTAGTTAGAACATATCCAAATTTCTAATAATTTTTTAAAAACAAAAACTGAATTAGAAACCAGAATTAGATATGCTTATGTGAAACATAAATAATTTCAATGATACAAGCTATAATAGAACTGAGCTCAAATGTGGATGACTAAAATATATGTAGACATTAATTTTTAAGTGATATTCTAGTGTTTTAAGTGAAACACTTCACCAACTATAAAATCTCCTTTGATCACAAATGTGATAAAAAAATTTTTTTTTTAGGGTGAGAGGTGAGCCAGACGGAGCCAATTAGTTGGAGCAACAGTACATACAATGTGATTTTAAAAAATACAATGAATGCTACTGCTGTGTGGCATCTAAAGGCAAGGCAGAGACCTTCGATAGGAGAAGAGGTACATGGAACCTCAGTGCGGGACAAGTTTCAGCTTGTCTGGTGCAGTCGGCTGGGAGCTACACTGGAGAGATGATGTTTTATAAAGTACTCTGTACATCACAGATCAGAGATACCACATTAACAGGACATTTTTTTCAACTTTGTTACAGCTATGTCATTATATGCCTTTAGATTTCAAGCTTTTTAAGAAATGTCATCAGAGGACATAAAATTTGGGTCTCTGGTTATGATCTTGAAACCAAGCTTCAGAGTTCTCAATAGAGATCACCCAGCACTCCCTGTGCAAAAACAAAACAAAAACAAAAACTATGTCAACTGAGATCTAACATCAAAGTGACATTACCTGTGTTTTCTGACTTCGATGGAATTGTGCCAGCTGAGTTTGTACCATGGAACAGTATGATGAGGCCCTGAGCCATTTTAAAAGCTTATTAGAGCATTTAAGAAATGATACGTGCAGAAAATGGCCTGAGAAATGCTCAGATGGTCTCACCCCCCATCACAACAGTGCTGTGTCACAATCCGTTTCTGGTATAATCATTTCTGTCAAATAAGTATACCTTTATGCATCTTAATCTCTAGATCTAGCACTGTGCAACTTGTGGCTCTCCCCAAAAGTCAAAATGATCATGAAAGATAAATATTTTAAATCTTCAAGACATTGAGGCAGCCACCACAGTGGAACTAGACACTCAGGAAAGCGAACTGCAAAACTGCTTCAGAATCGACAAGAAAAACTGCATGCGTACTTGAAGGGAAGTATGCATTTTAACCATACTTCATACTGGAAAAACTTGGAATGCTTCTTGCTATTTGAAAATGTTAAGAATCTATACGGAAATTCAAATGTCTGTTCTGAGTAGCAGTCCAAAGCACTAAGAATAAAGACACAGGACCCGTCTGCTTCTCAAGACGAAGGAAACGCTGAAAAACTGTGAGTAAAGAAGAAGTAAGGAGACAATGTAGAGTGGAAAAGAAGGCAGTCTTGGAGCTGGAAGAAAACGTAATTACAGCAAGGGAACAGAAAAAATTCCTGGGGCGCAGCGGCGGTGGTTTAGCTCAGGGGTGCAGCGCCTCTCCGGCAGGCCTGAGGTTCCGAGTTTGATTCCTGGTAGGAAAAAAATTCAAGGTGGGGGTGGGGATGGAGAAACCAGGACCAGTGGTTTGAAATGGGAGGTCAGCCAGGGCTTACGATGAGCCACAGGTTGGAAAGAATTTCACTAACTAAACTGAAGAAAAGGTAGCAGACTCTTTAAGGAGGGGAGGTCACCATTTTTAACCTTCACACTGTCCAGCAGAAATAAGGGGGTGACGGTGTAATCTACAGTATATGACACCTGGAAGTTGAAACCTTGGTTCACTCTCTGGTACCCTCCCAAATCAAGTAATGCTGCTAAAAAAGGTTTTCCGTTTTAATCTATCTAACCGCTTGATCCCTAATTCACTTGTGTGTCAATCAACACAGCACATGAATTCTAGACCCAAGTCTGGTGGTGGTGGGAGGCAGTAAGCAGAAGTAATGCCATCAGAGAAGCCGGAGTCCGACAGAAAAGCGCCCCGAGAGTCACCTTTGCCAGGAACGGCCCGCACTCTGTGTCCTGAGGCTGAGCACACTCTAAGAGCCTCCCTTCGGAGGCCCCGCTCTGCTCTTCCAGCCTCGGAAGCATCTCCGTGGACTGGGGCGTGCTTGGTGCTCTCCGTGGCACCAGCCCCTTTCGAAACACTGAGGAGGGCAAGGAGCTTCCAGGCCTCGCCGGGCGGGACCTCGCTCAAAGTCAGCCACACTTTGAGGAAGTTGCTTTTGATTTCATTTTTCTTATATCTATGCTCCTTAAGACTACAAGCTAGTTAAACAATAAAGTTTTTAATTAAGTTTATTTTTATATATTCTTAAATAGTAGGAAATACTAAATTTTTAATAATACTACTTAGTAGTGACACAGGTTGTTTTTAAGGGTTTCCTGGAAAGCAAATACACATATAATCTCAGAAAAGTTTTAATTATCATTTAAAATGTAAAACCCAATAACATCCTTCTCTATTGCTTTAATTCATGCAAAAAATAAAATATTCTATACATAGTACGGTATACTGTTAAGAGAACTTAGTAATAAAAATAATGGCTTCAATTTACTGAGTACTTATTGTTCTCAAAACTGTAAGGGTTTTAATATGTTGTACAATTTAGTGTTCTCCTAAACTGTTCTCATAAACTGCTGTTCATGAAGACACTAAGACTCAGAGTTTATCTCAAAGGAAATTTTTGTTGAAAATAACATATTTCATTTCATTTTTATTATATACAATGTCACACCCAACAATATTGATCTGACTTTATTATATGTAAGTCTATAAAAATACAGGAGCCTGGAATTTAAAACACCAAACACACTCATGCATGGACATACCCACAGACAAACACACAGACACACATACACACATTTAATGCAGATGCTTTTGATTTGGGTTACCGCTTTTCCACTGGATGCTACAGTCTGGGGAGTCAGCGTCCATCTTTGAGGGAATGGAAGGCCGGAACTAGTCTAGTCAGCTTTGTCACTACCAAGACCAGGTTTTATTTCTACCCTTCCTATATGTCATGTTGAAAAATTTTGTCTAAAAAGTCTTGCAAATATTTTTCCATTTTCTCTAATCAGAACTTGTAGAAGTTCTCTATAATCATAATTTTGGGTAGAAATTCTATAATCAGTGTTATCAAACTGAGTCAACAGAAATTATAGTCAAAAGAGAGAAACCTGGCCTTTTAGCCCTGGAAGCCATCCTGTGATGTGAATGGACTGCAGTCATTCTCTACTTGTTGAAGTCAGTGTAAACTGAGACTACCTTCTGGAAAATAATTTGACTGCATATTTCAAGGAATTAATATACAGACCCTCTTTACTGGCAATTCAAGGAATGCGCCCTCCTGGAATAGTCACTAATAAGCACACAGATGTGAGTTTTAAATATGAACCACAGCATTGTCTGCATAAAAATGTAAATGACTATGACAGTAGATACTTAAAATGAAACACAGGTGATCTGGTTACAGAGTCTACAGCCTTTACTACTATGCTTTAAAAATGTACAATCGAAAAGTAAAGCCTACATATGCCAAGAAACACTTTGCAGATACTAGGGAATGAAATAAAATAATTTTGAAAAACTGAAGTAGATCTCTACGTACTAACATGGAAAAATCTCCATGACAAGTAAAAAAGGAAAATACAGAATATATACTAATCTTTTCTAATACCTGGTTACATGATAAGAAATTATCTATATATCTTATCCTTTAGTGGATGCAACCTCTATACTCAATTATTTTCATAAAATCAAATAAAAAAATCAATCACTTTTGAACACACACTATAGTCAGTTGAACAGTAAAACGGATATATTTGCATCATTGACATTTTCTCCTTACTGTTTTGGGGTGTCTTAGGTTGATTCACTTTTCTCTGATGAATGACATGGTTTATCTTGTAACACCAGCTAAAATGCTCCAAAGTAAGTTGAAAAACAGCTACACTAACAGCAATAACTCTTTTCACAAACCTTTCATCATTTTATGAAAACAACAAGATAAGATGGAAAACGTGGGGGACAGGTACATGTGATGGATGGCAGTGCAGGTCACTGTCAAGTAGGGATGGGACACATAGCCGACTTTAAAAAGAGGCCTCAGAAGGGGAGACAAGCATCAGAGGCACGGGGCTGAAGGGAGTCTTCTTCACGTCAGGGCACTTCAATCAGCGGCAGTTATAAACCAGACACTTTTGTGTTTCATACCATTATGTTTAAAAACACTTGGTAGATTCTGCAGCAATTCCATGGAACAATGATCATTTGCTGACTCTTCTACTTTGTAGCCTAACTTGAAAAGAAGCATAATAATGAATTCTAGGTCATAAATTAAAATCTTTATTTGCAATAGAAGTGTTATCTCTCTTTTAGATGACTAACAGCATCCTAGACAGGTAATCTGTTCTGGCTAATGGAAACAAAGAAAAAAGAAGGAGAAAGATATATTCAAACACAGATAACTTAATGCTTTCCAATTTCTTGGGAGTAAAAGCAGTTTGTTATGAAACAGGACCCAACCCCACACACAGTGGGCACTCCGCCAGGGCAGCTTTCAGAACTGAAGACAATGAAGGGGAGTGTCTCGGTCAGCAGCAGTACACACGCACGCGTGCGTGCACACACACTCCTGCACACACAGGCACTCCCACCCAAAGGCATTTTTGCAGTAATGACAGTCTAACTATCCAGGCTTCAAAGTTCCATGCTCACTAGAAGTTTGCAGTTTATCTACCACATTTGGTCACACTGATCTTTAGGGTTAGAGTATTTGAAAAAGTTATTGCTGCCAAGCATAGGGACGGACACACGCCTATAATCACAGCACCAAGGAGGCTAAGCCAGGAGGCTTGCACAAAGTTCGAGGGCAGCCTGAACTACATAGAGATATTCTGTCAATCAATCAATCAATCAATGGTACTGTCAATATATAAAGAAAGAAAATGTATTTAATATTTAACTTGAAATCAGTGATTGACTACGTACAAGATTCAGATTATAAAATGTAGTCTGAAAATGTTTGTTTATTTACCTATTACAGCAGCCTGGGTAAAATGTTAAGAGCCCATAGTGCCTGCTTTTCCCCACAGCATTCCAAATTCACCACGTCAGATGTGACTCTGTGATACATAAACATTAACTCGGCCTAAAGAAATTCCACTAGTGCTTTGTATTAACTTTTGTAAATGATTCTCTCTTGCTCATCATGCAATTTCTTTAAGGATTCCGATCTGTAAACCAGCATTATTTTTATCTATGACATTATTTTACAGGTTAGACTAAAGTCATATGTGTATGTAAAAAATTTTCTACTATGTGTGCACTGAAAAAAGTTTAATGTTAAACATTAAACCAGAACACAAGAACTTTTAAAAGAGGATTTCATCATGGGATAATATTTTTACCCAGAAAAGTAGATATAAACTTCCAAACAATATATGAAAGAATTTAAATACTGCAATAAAAATACCATAATGACAGCAGGAGAAATTTTAAAATACGCACAGAAGTCAAGAATCACTTTTGCCAGGTAGAGTACCTGTAATCCCGCACTCATGAGGTGGGAGGATCACTGGCAGTTTGAGGCCAGCCTGGGCTGCTTAGTGAAACCCTGCCTCTCAACAAGACAGGAAAATAAAAAAAAGAATCAATTTTGGTGGAGTGACTGGTTAACCGTGCAGAAGTTCAGGTAGCAGTTCCAGTTTATAGTGGTTGTTTGCAAGCCAAAAGTAAAAAGGAGTGCAAATTAAAAGCTGTTACCCTAGGCTAAGGCAAGAGGTAACCTGCTGGGTTACCTAAGAGCTTTCGTGTTAGCATGGCCTCTGACATCACTAATAATGGTAGGCTCTGAGTTTTTATGAAAACAGTGGTAAAGCACTACTCTACTGCTGTGTCACTGAGTTACTAGCAGGGGCTTGGAACTGTATTACTGAGTTAGTAAAAAGTATTGATAAATGTTCCATTTTGACAATCTGTATATAAACAGTACTTAAAATATTTATAAAGGACTAGCTGTCTTTAGAGCATGTGGCTGTGATTTATTCAAAATGTACCCTCAGGACTAAGGCACCAAAAGACGGTGCCAAGTTACCTCTTGTCTTGAAAGCTACACAGGAATCAGATGGAATTAAACCTACGCTGCCGAACTCACCAAGCAAACGTTTCTAGTGATTATGTGTGATCTCCTATCCCCACACCAGCTACCGCTGAAAAAACATTTGATGACATACAGATGAAAAGTAAGTAACCTCTGTCCATTTCTCCCTCTTGGTCTCTTGTAACTGATTCTGCTGTATACTGCTTTTTGCAAAGAGTCAGTAGTTACTAAGTTTTTCTCTATGAAACTGGGTGGATGAAAACTGCACACAGAAAATCGCCACCATGTTCACACAACCTCCATAAGCCATGACATTTTCTGATCTTGAAAATCAGAATCGAAAATGAAGTCACATAAGGTACTCTCAGCCTCACTGTTAAAACTGCCTTCACATCATAAAGTTGATTGGCTATGGCTTTTGTTTATGAGACATTTACTTTTATTCTGAGGATGATTTTAGGGGCTCCAGTTCAGTGGACCAAGAACTACTATTATACTGCCAACTTTGGAAAAGTTGTAGGCTTTCAATTCCCCAGAGAAAATGTATTTTTCAGCCAGAAGTCAAAGAATTCCTACAGATAAAAGTTTAACAAATGTGACTTTCCAGTAAAGAAAAAATCATAAAAGATGAAAATAGGGTACCATGAACCACATACAGTTAGTAAAATCAGACTTGGTTCAAACATTGGATTGATGGGATTTAAGAACATCTACCCTAACCTAGAAAATAAAAAATAAAGCTGGCATAATTAGAATCTACATTTAATACCACTGTATATCAAAAAAGAACTCAATACCTTGTAAAGAAGATAAAATAACCAAGAATCCCTACATCTACCAGCCCAACATTCTGCCTACAAGAAAAATATTACTAGATATGTACTAAACAAAAAAACAAAAAAAACCCACCAATGACAACTAATCAAGGGCTGGGGACATGGCTCAGCAGCACAGTACCTGCCTCTCAGGCACAAGGTCCTGAGTTTAATTCTCAGTACCAAAAAAAAAAAAAAAAAAAAGAAAGAAAGAAAAAGTAATCAACACCCTGAAAATGCCCAAACGTTGAAAATACACAAACTCAAAATAGCTGTTGTAATTATGCTCAACCACATAAAAGATGAACAGGAAGGCTGGAGATTTAGCTTAGTGGCACATGCGCTTGCCTGGTAAGCACGAGGTTGTGAGTTCAATCCCTGGCACAAAAAAAAAAAAAAAAAAAAAAAAAACAGGATGAAGGGAAAAGGAGGAATAGTGATAGGAAAAAATTCCAGACCTGAAAGTTACAAGGTTTAAAAAAATTATAATGTTTAAAATGAACAAATATAGCCATTGCATAAGTTATCTCAAACTCAAGAAGTGCCAGTGAATTTACAGAACAATTATAAAGGGAAAAAACTGAATTACCAAGAAAGCACAGGGTTACAGAACACAGATAAATGCCTCTGTGACGTGTGGTATGACAGGAGATCACCTGACACGGGTAATTCGGGTTTCAGAAGGATCAAGAGGAAGGGATCCGAAAAGCATCCTGGAAGAAACAATTGCCAAAAATTTCCTAAATTTCACGATAATCATCTTAGATCAACTAATCTAAAAAAGATCAGATAGCCTTGAACATGACAAATACAAAGAAAACGATACCTAGGGAAGGCAAAATTGAACTAGTTTAAATAAAGGAGCAAAATGAAGAAAAAAAGATTTCATATTAGGGAGCAAACGACATGTGCCACCTGCTCAGAAACAATGGAGGACCACTGACAGTGGGGGACGGTACTTCAAAAGGAGGAACAGAAAGCAGCTTGTAACTGAGAATTCTACATGTCCTTAAAATATCCTCTAAAGTGAGGGTGAAATAGAAATAGTACCTGAGAACTTTTTCCAAGTAGAGAAAATTCTTCAAGAATAAGAGAAATGTTACCACATAAAGACTTACACCTACAGAAAGGAAGGGCGGGAACTAGAAATGAGAAACATGCTGAGAAAGTGATACTTCAAGTAATAGAACTGGAGGATTTATACATTACATCTCAATAAAATAAATTATGCAAGAGCACACAGGAAGACACGCAGGGATGAGTGCAATCACACTTCTGTGAGGCTCTTACATTTCTGATCATAGAACAATATTAGGGGCTGGGAGTTTAGCTCAGCGGCATAAGCGCCTGCCTTGCAAGCAGGCAGTCGTGAGTTCGATCCCCGGTACCGATAAAAACGAAAAGACAAAAAAAACAAAAAAACAAAACAAAACAAAACAAAAACAACAATATTAACCAAAGGCAAAGAGAAAATGAAAATAAAACAAAAAATTAATAGCACAATGGTGGACTCAAATATGACCATATTAGTAACTACATTAACTACAAATGCTCTCATTATTCTAACTGAAAGATATGGATGGTCAGGTTTGGGGAGAAAAATATCTAATTATATTTTGATTATTACAAAATTTGGTGTGGCTGCATTAGTATTAAACAAAGGGTACTTACAAAGAAAATGAGACGGCTGGGAATGTAGCTCAGCAGTGTAAGCACCTGCCTGGCAAATGCAAGGTCAGGAGTTCAATTCCCAGTACCAAAAAACAAAATACACACACACACACACACACACACACACACACACACACACACACAAGAAACATTCTGTAAACATAAAAGGTCAGTTCATCAGGAAGGCACAATGTTCTCTTCTAAAATACCTGAAGAGGCAGAGGCAGCCGCCAAGGGGGCGGACGGAAGAGCTAGGAAGCCAAACCACTCCTCGTTATTTTTGTCTCAGCATAAGTTAGGATTCCAGCTCTAACTCTTTACTCTCACCAGGATCGCCACCTTGCCCCACGTGTTCCGTTTTCAGGTCTGTGGGTCCCTAAGTGTCTGCCAATTCCTTAAAAATCAATTAAATTTATTTTTCTCTCTTTCTCTACTTATTCTGTGCCCCATTTAATGCTGCTGATCGACTTTCTGTCTAGTAAAAAATCTGAATTTATTACAATAATCTGTAAAAATTAACAAAGAAAGTTTTAGGACTAGTTTTACTGGTGAATTCTGCCAAATACTTAAAGAATTCAAAAGTTATTAGAGACACTTCTTGCCAAACTATTCTACAGATCAAACTCTATACCAATTAATTCTCCACAGGACAAGTACATTTTCTAACATACATAAATGTAAAACATCCAAAGCAATTTTGAAAACATACAAGCTTGGAGGACTGATACAATCTAGTTTCAAGAATTAATATAAAGCTACACGCAGTAGGATTTTTCAACCTTGGTGTCTGAGCCATTATGATCACTCTTCTGTGTGTGGCTGTCCTGTGCATTAGAGGACGTTTACCAATACCTCTAGCCTCCATCACTTGCTGCCAATAGCAGCCCTTCTCCCAAGTTAAGAGTCAAAGCCAAATCTTGAAACACTGCCAAATGTCCCCTGCAGGACAAAATCACCCTCAACTAATCAACATGGAGGCCCAATAAAACAAATCACTTGTCCATCATAATGCCAACACCACAGTTAATAGGGAAGCATAAAATACAGTTGCATTATACCTATATGAGGCCAATGATTTTCAACAAAAGTACAACTGCAAAGCAACAAGTATAACAGAAAATACTGGAAAAATTTGTAATTGCCAAATCTTGGAAACAATCTAAATGCCCATCAACCATGGAATGGATAAAAAAATATGTGGTATTTTTATCAAGTGGAGTATTACTCAGCTATAAAGAAGGATACACTTGAGGCTTTCACAGTTAAATGGTACAACTTGAGACCAGACTCGTAAGTCAAATAAATCAGACTTACATGTGTAAATATTATACTGTTCCCTAGTAAAACAAACAAACAAACCTGAAAAAGTAAGTAAGACCCAAAATGTATAACAGACATTGTGAAAACAAAAGGGAAAGAAAGTGCTCAAAAGGAAAGAACACCTGGGATAGGGGAAAGGAGGAAAGGTGGCATGTTCACACGTACACATACACGATAGATAACTGCACCACTAACCTGCTAGTCACCAGAAAGAAGCTTGTTTTCATTATTTGATCTTCTTTTTTTTTTTTGGTCTTTTTCCTTTTTATCGGTACCGGGGATCGAACTCACAACGGCCTGCTTGCAAGGCAGGCGCTTATGCCGCTGAGCTAAATCCCCAGCCCCCTATTTGATCATTTTTGGCCATTTTTCATGCCTAAATCTTATAAGCCCTCCCCAATCCCCAGACTCCGCAGCCATCCCGGCCTCCACCCCCGTGCCCAGGAAATCTTTCTGTCTCCTGTTTTACACAGGCAGACGCCCTTCACATTGGCTGTTGCCCTCCTCCAGACTCCTCCACCAGCACAGCTGATAAAAGGAGCTCCACTTCTCTGTTCTCACGGAGAGCTGCACTCCCTGGTGCCACGTTAAAGGCCTCTACAATCTTTGTCTTCTCTCCTGTTCTCTGTGCTGCCTCAGACTGAGTGTCAAAAAACACTCAATATTAACCAGTGTTAATTTCCTATTACTTTGTTTTGAATGTCTGTATTGTTTTACCCTTTGTGTTATTTTTAAATTTAAAATTAAAAAAAAAACAAGCATCGGGGCAAGCAGATAAACTCGTGTGCAAAAAATCGAATCTCATTCTCTATTTAATACTAGGTATCAGAATAAATTCTTTTATAACTTATAGGCCCAAACATAAAAGGTATTGGGCTGGGGATTTAGCTCAGCGGCATAAGTGCCTTCCTTGCAAGCAGGCAGTCATGAGTTTGATCCCCGGTACCGATAAAAAGGGAAAACACCAAAAAAAAAGGTATTAACTGCAGGACTTCTAACAGAAAGTACAGGAAACTATCTTCATAACTTTGGGATAGGCAAACATTTTAAAAATATAGCAAGTTCCAATTACTTTACAAATATGATAGTCATCACTAAAATTAAAAAAAAATGTGCCCCAAAAGTTAAGATATGACAATGAAGACAACCCTCAGAGTTGGTGAAAATATTGTCAAGACATTTGGCATCCTAGGAATGGGTACCCATTTGGCATCCTAGGAATGAAAACTAAAATCAACATGAGATACCTCTGTTTGTCAAAAGGTTAAAATAAAAGCTGCTAGAACTTCAAATACTGAGAAGGATATGGCCCAAGCGGAATACTGCTTGCTGCTTTAGAAAACCGGCAGCTGCTTATGAGGGTTATAAAACTACTGTGTGATCTAGTTATTTCACATTTATCTTATTTCTCAGAAGAAACAAACCTATATGCCCATGAAAGACTTATGAGAATGCTTATGGCAGCTTTTTATTCATACACCAATACATTATTAATAAATATATACAAATTGCAGAATATTCATTTAAAAACTACACAATATTAAAAGAAAAATGACCTAATGACACAGAAAATAATATTAACTAAATTTATTAACAGTATTTAAATAACATACATTAGAAATGCTTTAAAATTCCTTGTTTACCCTTGTTAAGCTTCGGCTAAACTCTAAACTAATCCGTGGGGATAGATACCAAGAGCAGTTACACATAGAATGTAAACACTGGCTGGGGAAAGATGCATGAAGTATTCAAGAGATAGTGAAAATATTCAAATACCTCATACTTTGGGGCATTTGAAACACGGGTGGGTGTTCCAGCCAGGCACAGTGGTGCAGGCCCATAATTCCGCACTCAGGCACGTTCAAACAGTAGAATCACAAGTTCAAGCCCAGCCTGAGCAACTTAATGTGACCTTGCTCCAAAACATAAAAAAAAGGGCTGGGATATAGTTTAGTACAAAGTCCCTAGGTTTAATCTCCAGTACTACAAACAAAAACAAAGGTGTCTATGCGATCAAAACTCATCAAATGGGCTAGGAATGTAGCTCAGTGACACAGGGCTTGCCTAGCATGCTCAAGACCCTAAATTCAATCTTCAGTACCAAACCGAACCCAAGTGTGCAAATTATACACTTGAGATCTGTGGATTCCAATTCTTACCTCAATTAAAAAGTAAAAATATGTAAGGAAATGGCAAATACAAAAATTAAAATAACCATATCCATGTTTTCATTTGAAAATAATTAAATTCAAATCTATTAAAGTAGTTTGAAATTTCCTGTGCTTGGTATATTCACAGGTAACAACTATAAAAGATCCCGTCCTGTTGATATGCTGTGTTTTAACTTACACAGCTCTCAGTGACAAGATTTTCTGAAAGGCAAGGAACTCTGAGAATGCTCACAACAAGAGAAAGTATAATCTTCCCTTAATTTGCAACGTAATTCCATTTCGAGAAAATTTGATCTATGCATCAAAAATTACTTGTATTTACGTAAGAAACACAGTGTAATTGGTGCTCAGATATTTAGAACCATGTTTTTCACGACGATGAGTGCTGGCTTAGATGTCCCTCGTGACCATGCAGGTGGCTCCCTGAGCTGTGTGGCATGCTGTCTCATACAGGGAAACTGTCTAGCAGTACTGAGAGTAACCTTCCCCACGGCACAATGACAAAATCTTTACACAAATTTCAAAACACTTTCTATGGGAAGGTACTGCCATTTCAGTGAAGAACAACTACCGATTTAAAGAAATAACAAAGGACTGCCCAAGGTTTGGCTCAGTGGCACAAGCACCTGCCTGGCAAGTGTGAAGTTGTGAATTTGATCCCCAATACCAAAAAAAAAAAAAAAAAAAAGGAAAAGAAAAAACAAAGGACTGAAAATATGATCAGAAGCAAAAGACTAAAACATCATCAAAAAGTTCTGGGAAGGGCCAGGGATTTAGCTCAGCAGCACAAGCATCTGTTTGTCAAGTGCGAGGTCGTGAGTTCGATTCCTGGTACCAAAAAAAAAAAAGAAAGAAAACAAAAGAATTTCTAGGGGAAAAAAAGGATCTAAAATGAAAATCCCAAAAAAATGGCTTAACAGACCGGAAAAGGTCAGGAATAGCCACAGCTCACTGACAGGCCTGTCTTACTCACATCATGTTTTTTTTTTTTTAAAAAAAACAGATTTTACACTACATTTCAATATATGGAACAAAAACCCCCACAAGGGATAGAGAAAACAGCAAAAAGGATGTTTTGTGATATTAAAACAGTGGAAAACTGCAGGTTTTTGAAAGAGACCTTGAAAGTGGGCAACTGAAATATTTTCCAAATCTAAACATGCATTTAGAAAATTCTACATTTGCAGACAATCCTACAAGCCACCATAAAATATTCAACAAATTTTCTAGCATTGTAGCAGCTGCAAAAGAGAACTTTAACAACAGTTTTACAGTTCAGTAAGGTGGAGACAATCTGGTGTTTTTTTACTTCTCCAGATAAAACCAAATTTGAAGAACTTGGTCCTTCCTGCTTATGACAGCTAAATTTTAAAAATCGGGCAATGGAGCTGTTGGAATTTCCAGAAAGTGCCGTCTGAAAAGTAAACCGTACGAGCTGTACACAGCAGCTGCGAAGAGCAAGTGTAAAGGGCGGAGAAGTACACAGCGGCCGGCGCTGCCCATGAATTTAAAGTGTGCAATTCTCTGCCAAATCATTTTAAGAGTCAATGAAAGCACCTGGGATTGCGTTTTTCTGTTTGTCTTCTTTCTCTCTTTTAACTTTGTTGGGTTACCTTATGCATGTGAGCATTTGTGTCCTGCTTGGCTTTGTGTGACCCAGGGTCTCACCATGGAGTTTGGGCTGGCCTTGCACTCAAGGACTGACACGTTATCAGCGCGTATTCAACAGCAAAGATCACAGGAAGGATTCAAAAGCACACCAAATGAAAATTTTTACCTTTCAATTAAAAAATCTGTGTCTATTACTGAAAGCTCTGTTACTGCTTTCTTTTAAGACAAAAGATGTTAGTGGATGAGTTGTTTTTCTAAACTAAAATCTCAGTGTGTAACTGCTTAGCATTGTGTGATAAATAAATGTTTTAGGACACTAAAAGATTCAAAATCACTGGGTTAGGAAATGCTGAGAACAAAGTGAAAATGTTTAAATTACATCACATGTACTTGCAAATGTATGTGAGCACATGCATATGTATAAGAGAATACAGCAAATGAAAGACAGTCTGCAAATTTTCCAAGGTGGATTAAGGACTTGAACAGAAAGCCAAAGAACATTACACATAGAAAGTAGAATAAATATGAATGCGTAATCACACAATATGTGAAACCTGCAGAAAACTGAAATAAACAGATCTTACAAGCAGTTAGATAGTAAACACCACCTGCAAAGAAACATCAACTAGGCTGATAGCAGATAGCATAACTAATAAAACCAAGAGCCAGCACAATGTCTTTAAAAACTCCTGTTGAGGAGCTGGGGATTTAGTTCAGCAGTATAAGCATCTGCCTTGCAAGGATGTGGTCGTGAGTTTGATCCCTGGTACCGATAAATAAATAAAAACAAAACAAAAAAATCTCCTGGTGAACAGAGCAGGCCTCCACTGTGAAATTTGTTTGTTTGTTTGTTTTTAAAACCAAGGTCTCACTATGGGGTCTAGCCTCGCCTAGTACTTCTGGACTAAGTGATCCTCCTGCCTCAGCTTCCCATGTAGCTTGGATTATACATGTAGGCCACCATGACTGGCTGAAACTAGTCTTTAAGAACAGGAGTAGAGTCTGGGCATCTTATCCACAGTTCTGGAAACTACAAGCACAAGATTAAGGTGTGGGCAGGTTTGGTTCTTCTGAGGTCTCTCTCCTTGGCTTTCAGAAAGCCCCAGTCTCCCTGACCCTTCTGATGGTGCATCATCCCAGCATTCAAGAGCTTGAGGCATGAAGTTCAGTGTGAGTTTGAGGCCAGTTTGTCTTGTTGCAAAAGACAAAATATATCTATATACTCAGACTTGTATTTGGAGAAAAGAAAGAAAATGGAAAAGAAAAATACAAGATGAATAGACAGGAAAAATCTTGTGATCAAAATATATTTATTTATAACAGCTATCCAGACAAAATGTCTCAGTTTACAGGCTGTAGGGTAAGATTTTTAAAATAGAAAATCAGGTATATGCTGTTTATATGAAGCATATAGGACAAGGGGACATAAAAAGACTAAATGATGAGAAATGGTGTCACGCCAGGCGTGGTGGTGCACATCTGTAATCCCAGCACCTGGGAGGCAGAGGCAGAGGCAGAGGCAGGAGGACTGTTTCCAGTTTGATACCAGCCTGGGCTGCAAACTAAGCTCAAGGCCAGCCTGAACTGCACAGTTAGACCCTGTCTCAAAGAAAGAAAAGAAAAGAAAGAAAGAAAGAGACAGACAGAGACAGAGAGAGAAAAGAAAAGGTATCAAGTGTTACAGGCTAAGCTGTGCTTCCTACCCCAAATTTACACCCTGGGGCCCTAGTCACCAATACATTTGGAGACAGGTGCTAACGAGGTGATTATGTTAAATAAGGTCCTAAGAGTGAGCCTCTAATTCAAAAACCACCAATGTCTTCAGAAGAAGAAGAAGGGACACCAGGCATGTGGGCACACTGGGAGGACGCATGTGGGACAAGGGAGACCAGGGCCTTCTGCAAGCCGGGAGAGAGACCTCAGAGAACCAAACCCGCCCCGCCTTAACCTTGCGCTTGTAGCTTCCAGAATTGTGGATGAATAAGTTTCTGTTGTGACATAGTCTGATTTTTTCTTTTTTAGCGTAACGTCTACTTTTAAGTTGCATACAATTGTTCACATATTACCTCGGTAATAACAAGACATCATTTTTAAAATAAACTGAAAAGAGGGGTTAAACAGTATGTAATAGTATATTCTTCTTTATAAAACTACTCATTTGCAATCTCTATTTATCTATCTATATATAATAAATAAAAAGAAACTAAGAATAATTGCAAACCATTGGTGGATGAAAACTAGAACATGGATGGCAGAAGTCTGTAGGTTCTTACACATTTGGATGATATTCCTGTGAAGTAGTATTTATCCAGACTTTTAAGACCTATAAATGAAAAGTTATAAAGAACAAAGTTGAGCTGAGCATGGCAGTTTCTAGGGACTTCGGAGGCTGAGGCAGGAGGACTGCGTGAGCACTAGGAAGCTACGGGTAGCCTGGCCTACACAGTGACACTGTCTCAAACATGGGAGGGAAATTTTTAAGTATATTTCTCTCTTGCTCTATTTTTCATAAGTGGCTTTATACTACTTTTGAATTACATAGTTACTATGAGTTAGATCTAAAATAGTTGTTTCTTAATGAAATGCTATGCATTGTTACACAAATGATTTGAAAAATGAACACCAAACATCTGAGAGATGGTGGGGAGAATCTTGGGATCTTTTAAATCTTCCATATTCTAATTTCTTTATCCCCCATCCAAATTTAGGACACAAAGACTACACAGTATGTACGTAAAAACGAACACAAAGTGACTTTTCCTTTGATACAAAGGAGTTGTCATTTACTCAAACTCTCACTAACAAGCAGTAGGAACACTGGCCTTGCTGAAGTGCCGGAGACCTCCATCCTGCCACACCAAAGTCTGGGCCTCTTCCGACCTTCTCAGCAGTGGCAGATCGCTTTCTCCTTGAGACAGCTCTTCACCGACTTCAGGAATGACTCCCCTGGCTTTCCGCCTCTCAGGGTACTCTGCAGCTACAGCTTCTCATCCTGACCTCTAAAGGTTTTCAGACCTCAATCCTCATAAAGTACTCATTCATCCTCAGGAGGCTTTAAGTATCGTCGGTTCATTGTTGGCTCCAAATTCCTATCTCCACTGCCTGCTCCCACCTTGAATTCAGAACGAGTCACACAAATGCCTACTTGACATCATTGCTCTAACGGTAGCTCTTATCACATCCAGCTCTTTCTCCAACTATCGCAGTAAACTGCACCGCCCTTTACCCTCTACCATTACGAGTCATGCTAACACCTCTCTTCCAGTCACACTCAATAACCAATCAATTAGCAATCCTTGTTAGCTGGCTCTTGTAAAACATGTCCAGGCTCAATGACTTCCACACCCAGGATCCAAGTCATTATTGTTTTTCTCTAGCCCCCACATTATTCTCAAATACACACACTTTTTGTTGGTGCCCATCTGTGGTGCATAATGTTTGCACTCCTTGTGTGGAGCTGGGCCATCTGAATTCCTGTTTTCACCCCTCCCCTCCTCACGTTTCTGCACACGTTTGCAGCACACAGGTTTACACTCCTTGTGTGGAATGCGTCTCTGTACACAGCACATCTTAATTCCTTTCTCACTGCCTGTCCTCTCCTCCCTCTATTTCCTGATCCCCCTCCCCTTTGAGAAAGATCTATCCCCTAGTTCCTACAGCTTTTATTTTGCTCTTCATTAATGCCTTTTATTCATACCTGGCCAACAGAGTTATTTTCCACACAGCAGCCAGACTGAGCACTGCAAAACAAAACATGTCACTGCCTTCCCCAAAAGCCTTCAATGACTATTGTGCTTATTACATAGCTGTGGATACTAATTGTCAGAGGAAAAACTTCACAAATATAAATAGGACACTATTATTATGAAGACAATTTCTATTAACTATACAAATTCAATGTTTGAGCATAAGAATTAGATAAAACTATATAGTTATCTGCTAAAAGCAGACTTATGTCCTCATCATGGAAATTAAAATTTCTATTCACAATATACCTCAGATTTAAAAACTATAAAACAGAATCCCAAACCACAGATATTTAGTGGAATTCCTATCATACTAATGAGATTATATGAGTAATAAGAATACTTGACAAATGGATTTTTTAAAAAAAATTATCAAAAAATGAAAATAGCTAAAAGCACGCTTTAAAACACTGACAAAGGCAGGATTGCTTTCTGAGTATGAAACACCAAAATTAAAACAATTGGTAGAAAGCAGAACAGACAATAAAAATGTAAACAGTCCTGAACATACACTAGACATAAAATATAGAAACTCCTCACTTCAAAGGGGAGCTGTACGAGTCAACAGCCGAGGCTGGGAAAGGGGCCTGCAGAATACAGCTGCCTTTCACATAAAGTAACCAATTTTGATGGATTTCAGACTTAACAGAAGAACTGAGAAAAAATTTAAATCAACAGAAGCAGAAACAAAACGGAAGAAAAGTAAATGATAAAACTGGATGTAGCGATGGGCAAGGTGGCACACACCTCAGGAGGCTGAGGCTGGTCACAAGAGCTCAGGGCCAGCCAGGCGACAGGGTGAGACTGTCCCAACCCACCTCCCCCACAAATGCGCCAAGAAATACAACACAGGAGGGCGAATTATTATTGCTGGTAGTTTTTTAAAACAAAAACCTTGAAAATCATAAATGTATTGAAAAATTAAAAATTAAGAAATTAGTAAAATAATTACAATTACGGCATAAAAACTAATCCTATTTTTAAAATGTACTAAAGAATAGAACAAGAGAAAACATCCCGTTTCCTAGAGGATACACACACACATAGAGATAACGTACCCTAGGACAGGCTTTATGTATGTGTTTAGATTCACTGAAGTTTTCCTCAAAGTTACCTCAGTACTGTATATTTTTAGTTTTCTTCAATTAGGTCCTGAATATCTTCCTTATGAAACTTTATTGCTAAGTATTTTCTTAGGAAAATTTAGACATCAGTTTAGCAGTGACAACACTGGGTAAGCGTATTTCTACAAGGAGGAGATGCAGACGTAAAGCACAAACATAAGCACGTGCTATTTCTGCACATGCGAAGACGTGACTGTTTAGGCCGATGATAAAGTCCACAGCAGAGCCTTCCAATGGCGGAGACGGGGCGCGCTCTTACCCTAGGGCACAAGCTCCCTGTCGGGTAATCGTTTAAACAGCAAATTTAAAGGTTTATCAGCTGTTTTCATCTACCCTGCTCAATACCTTCTGTCTCATACTGGTACTCTGATTTTCTTTTGGAGAATCTGCTCTGCTCCACATTTAACCCTTGTAGTCTAGATGGGGCTTACCTAGCAAATGAAATGGGCAAATGGCTCACATCTGATCAATCAGAGAGCCACCACACTCTATCAATGCTGGGCTCACAGCTAATAGGTTCTAGGTTTTCTTTGGCACTTTGTGCCCACTTTGTCTTCAGGACTATTCACCCTGCTGGCCAGCAGCAGCCGCCACCAACCATTCTCTGCAAATCCACAGAGGCTGTGACCAGAGGCACCGTTGTCCAGGGCTTCCTCGTGATTTCTCTTCATTCGCCAGATGTGCCCCATGGTTCCTTTTCCAAGGTCTGTAACATGCCGAGGTGTCTATGGGTCACACTCTGTCCTCCTTTTCACAAGCCCATTTGCCTTTCAGTAAGTAACTGACTTACTACATATACATACAGAGTTTATCCTACTGGAACTGCAATAGAATTACATTGACTTATAGACTAACTTACGGAGAACTACCTTCTGTAGGATCTGACTCTCAGGCTGGGAGTACTGCTCAGGGGTAACAGCCCTCGATGAGAGTGCACAGGCTCTCACTCCCCTTCAGAAAAGAAAAAAAAGCCATAAAACAAAAAACTGAGTCGCATTTGTTAACAAAATACTCTTCTATATTTGTTTAGAACTCATTCTTTATCTACATTTTCCTCATAAAAATCCTTCATACTTCTATCAGATGTATTTCTCGGTGCAGTACACTGCAGTTTATGCTCCTGCCAGTCCTCTTTTGGTGCTACAGACTGAACCCAGGACCTCACACAGCTTAAGTATATGCTCCACCACTGACCTATGTGCCTCTCCACCCTCCAACAAAGTCTTCTGAAATAACGTTTCTAATTACAAATTCCTGGGGTAGGACCGTTCCTACAACCTTGATTCTAAATTATTCTTAGCTCTGTTTGTGTATTTGTGTTATAACCAGCAATCTTGTTAAATTCTTTTGTTTATTCCAATTATTCTAATAATTTATTTGCAGATAGCGTCAGATTATCTTTTTTCCTCTTTTTTGCATTAGTTCATGTTGCGGAGCGTGTTTACTGCCCCGTGTGGAGTTAGTACGTGTACACCACACATGTTAATCCCTTTTTCTCCCCTCTCCACTCAGCTCCTTCCCATCTGAGAAAGGCATATCTCTCTGCTTTTAATTATCTATTGTTTATTTTGCTCTTTTATTTATAATTTGAGTTTCTCACCGCTGAATAACAAAGCACATGGTCTCTCCTTTGCACCTCTTGGCCTTTCACCTTTTCCTGGTATCCTGCCTCGGTAGCTCCACCAGTACAGTGCTAGGAAACCCAAGAGGGAACTCTTAAGTGGGCTAATGAAACTGGGGACTAAGATCAAATGCCAAAATCCAAGAACAGAGTTTGGAATCAGTCAAGTAGAAAAAGTAGAAACTGGGTTAACGCTAGTTCCATAGGATGGCCCTGCTTTTTTAAAAACTTACTATACATAGAGCTTTTTGTTTGTGCAGCGCACAACAGCCAGTGAGAAAGGGAGCAAGTGTATGGCGTTCCTGGTTCACATGTGGCTCCCAGGTAAAGGCGTCTTTGAAAGATAAACATGTGCTGCTTCACACATTTGTAAGGAGATTGTGAAAGGCAGCGTCCTCAGCTGAAGCTTCCTGGAAAGCAAAGCTCTCAGTTTGTGTTCAGGCTTCCAACTGAAAAGGAGGAGGAGCGAGTAGCACGGTGCAGACGAGTTGATCTCATGTTATGTTATAAAAACCATGTATTTTAATGAATTGGTATGAGGTACATTTTTCCCCATTTTTTGAGATTCTGTGTATTTTCTATAGCCCAGCCAACAAATGAAATAACTCTGCTTCCCCAAAGTGGGGTAAAGTTTGATTTCATTTCTTATGAACCATAGTTTCATTGATGAACAAGTAAGATTAAAAGCATTTTAGAAAGCAAAATTCTTGCATTCTTCCTTAACTTATTCTAGACTATCTTTAATATCACGAGAATATTTTTCCTTTTAAGATTTTTAAAATCTAATACTTGTTCTCTGCTTACATTCAATGTCATATTTTTTAAAAGCCCTACACTGAGTGAAATGTATATATTAAAAATATTACTTTACAATTTTTCACTGTAAGTCTGAGTAACCTGCCTTAATTATTGCTTCTTAGAGATATTACAACCAGATAATTTATATATTTCATAATTAATACATAAAAATAGAACAATTCTACTATTATACCAACGTAAATTAAAAACCCTTAGAGAACTGTTTGAATCCTTGCTCTTAATCTGTTTATCTTAACCAAACTTCAAAACTTAAAATTCCGGTGTAAATGTGGAAAAGCCTTTCACAGTTCCTTTAGCTTTATCAGAACAGAATTTGCTTTGTCCCTCCTCCTTTGTGGAGACTAAAGGCTGCTAACCATTTTGTGAGAAACATGAGAATTTCTGTCTCAGGACAAAAAAATTTATAATGAACATCATAATGTTCACTTAAAGAAATACACACTTAATATTAGACACTAAAATGATTTCCCTTTTGAAATGACCCCACAGTTTTGAAATATTACCCAATTCTCACAATACCCTTGTACTGAAACCATACAATAGATGTTTGATCTCATTTTCACTGAGTCTATTGTCTAAATGTGGTAATGTGGCTTCTTTGAATGTCACTTCTTAAATCCTTAATTTCTGCTTGCATGTTGTCAGAGTTACGTTTACAGCCCCCGCCCCAGGTGTTATTTTATTGTTCACTAGAATAAAACAGCAACTGGAAAAACCCACCTAAAGTTGTGAATATTTGCCACTTGGTCCTGACAGTTCCCAGCGGGCATCTTAGGAGACCTATGCAGTGCCTAGAGGAAGCTCTGCAGTGCACAGTGTCTGCGCAGGGTGATGAGAGCAGCACATTGTCTGCCTGGTCTGAGCAGAGGTCACAGCAGGGAGAGCATCTGCTAGGATAATGTGATTGAAGGAAACAACCATAATTGCCTCATTAAGAGATCTCTGGCCAAATAATCACAAAAAGAAAGAATTTGGAAAACCACCCTAAAATTAGGTCTATAAGAAGAAAAAAACGGGAATACAATAAAAAAGGGAGAATTAAGAGAATTGGGCATTCTATTGATTTTACTAATTTCCTTAGTCACTACAAGAGGAATGAAAACCTGGATGCAACAGTTCAGTTATTCAGTTCTAGCCCTTGCCTCTCATTAGCAGGAAGCAAAAGATGCAAATTCACAGCTGTTCAGGACACAAACACAGAAAAATAAAGGCTTGTAGAGAATTTCCTAGCAGGACCCAAAACAAACCAACTGAGCAGGCAGGCATAGCTACTGATGCATATTTTGGGTTTATATGGAAAAGCTACAATTAAGACATAAAGGAACATTTTAAGAAGATGAAAAATGTAAAAGAACAAAGTCTCTAGAGAAAACAGGACAAACTGTCTAGCTCAGATGAATTTAGCTTCTTCTGTTTCCTAGATCTACTTTTGAAAATATTTTTTCTTAAACATCAACAGTATGCAAATACTGCTAAATCCTTAGTCACTATAAATTGCATCAAGACTGATACGTATATTTCATTCTACATTACTGATGAATTTAAATATTTAATAGTAAAAGAAAGGTCTTCCTTCCCAATTTAAATTTAAATCAATTACCCTACCTAGGCCCAAGAGTGAAGTGTATTGATACTGTGACAAAGTAATTCTGCATTGCCTGTTATTTTGAGGATAAACTGTATAAACTTAATTTGTATTATAGTTATCGTTACATAAACAATCTCAATATGAATTATGATTATTAATTTTTTCTGATTCCCACAAACAGTAAAATTAGCTTGTTATACCAATAAGCCAGGTTTAAAATAAGCAAACTATTTGATGACTTTGATGTTTTGCACCCAAAATGTGCTGGCTAATTTCTCCATTCCATTCACCACTCTGGTCTTTACACTGCCTTAATCTCCTGCCCTCAGATGTTGACCTTGGAAGAATAGGGGTCAGAGGTCAGAGCAGGCAGACCTCAAAGGATCTGGACTATCAATTCATGCCTGAAAGATTTCTCCGCCACAATAGGAACCCACTAAACAGCAAATTCCTAAATCTAATCATACAAGTATCAGGGTGAAACAGTTATATATTGGAATTTGTTGATTTACATTTTTCAAACATCTTTAGTTTAGTTTAGTTCTTTAGTAAAAAATAATTTTTTTCTTCTGGAAACAAGTTCCAAGATAAAATAAACGTAAAAGAACTTATAAAACAACACATTCTAGGATATATAATAATAAACGTGACAGAACTTTTAAAGCAGAACAGATAGATATTCCTTAATTGAACAGCATAAAAAGCTAAGGACAGGCTTATTATTTTTAGGACACTATGGACATTGGTAGGCGTAAGTCACTGGCACCCTTCCTGCTGCATCACGGAGATAATGAGCCGAGCAGGTCAGGCTGCTGACGAGGTAGAGCTGGACGACAGGGTTCCCACATTAACGCTGAGCTCACTGGCTCTACCGGTGAGCGAAAACAGTAAGTAAATATTTTATGTTTTCATAAGCAAAATATATAGCCCTTCAATAAAAGTCTAGATTTTCTTAAACCCCAAACATAAAAATTCATGGATTCTAAAACCTTGCAAATTTAAAGAACTTAAACCCACAAAATTGTAACCTTGCAAAAATAACTTTGTTACCTATCTGTATTTTCTTTTTTAAAAGGAAAGAATTGTTCACAGCTGAGATTAAATCGGACATTATATCATTACTTTTTGTCTATGTTCATTTTATCTTGGTCGTAAGCATGTCATAATGTACCTTTTAACAGTGGACTACCAAAGGTGTCAGATTTCATAATCAATTTTTAATAAAAAGCATCTTTAAAATGATAAATCAGTGAACCCAACATGATCAAATAAAAGGAACTTCCTATGCTTCCACACCAACAGTAATATCAAAATGTCTCACCACTTTGCTTTACTTTTATGTTAATGAAGTCACGCAAATTAAATATTTCAACAAACGAAGAGAAAGTAGTAGAACACTGGTATTCTTTTTCTAAGTTAGTTTTAAAAATTTTAGGTTAGCAATGTTGAAAAAAAGCGTATGAGCACTTCTTGCAGTGTGTGGCTGGCAGAAGATGTGGGAGGTTCAGGAAAACAAAGAGGATACTCATTATTCTAGGGAAAAATGTAATTAGAAAGAAGGTAGAAAGATAAACCATGAACAAAACAAAACAAAAAACCCCTAAGCTATGTGTGTACACCCACATATACGTGCATTTCAGATGTTCTTAAAAGTTGTATATCTTTTATTCACAAATTATTAAAGATCAAAGTCATCTAATCAATGTGGATTCCCGGGAGTTATTTTACTTCAACTCTTCTTACTCATTTAAAATATTCGCTATTACAGACTAACATTTTATTACATGAAATATTTGATTCCACGTTGTAGGCTAACATAGTTATTTTATATAAATACTAAAAATGAACAGTGGAAAATTAAACCCTCTGGCCTCCAATTTAACTGTTGGAGTTGGGGCTGGGGATTTAGCTCAGCGGCATAAGTGCCTGCCTTGAAAGCAGGCAGTCGTGAGTTCGATCCCTGGTACCAATAAAAAGGAAAAAAAAGACAAAAAAAAAAAAAAACTGTTGGAGTTACTGCCTTTTTCATCATAGTAAATTGTATTTTTAAAAAAGAAAATATACTAAAGGCTATTTTTTTTAGAAGAAAACATTAAGACTTTGTAATCCTTAGCAATTGTCATATTATTATAAAGACAGCTCAATATAGCCATTAAATTTTCCTTTTTTGAAAATAAAAATAAGAAAAACTAAATAATGAATCTGAAATTATTACATTAAAAATCTTAAGAAAAATTTTCAAATGTGAAAGATTTAAAATAAAATAGGTTTACTAAGTTTAACCGCTAACTAGTAAATGGACATCAAATTCAATTGCATTTTAGGACAGTTAAAAAGTGATCTCTCTTTTAAAAAGTAACTATGATTAGGGTAGGATCTTCAAAATCATTTTATATTTTTCCATAAACACATAATTCTTCCCAAATATACCTTTACCTAATATATAAATATTAGAACTGGTCAAATACATTCAAGTGATGACTCCACGTAATAAAACCTTTCGTTTCCATTTTTCAATCTGACATGACAGAAATCATGCCAAATTTCTAATTGAAAAACACTGTAAAACAAAGAATATTGTTTTCGACAAATGATACTGGAACAATTCATATTAATTCAAATGTAAAAGTGACTTTGCCCTAAACCTCACACCTTGTAAAAAAAAAAAAAATTAACTCTAAATGTATCGCTGATATAAATATAAAACTATAAAACTACTCAAGAAAACATGGAAGAAAATCTTTGTAACCTGGGGTTAAGCAAAGAATTCTTAAGTATGTCATCAAATAAAACAAATCATCTTCATCAAAATTAGCCACCTCTGCTCTGTAAGCCGTATTTGACAGATCAGAAAGTCAAGCACAAACTGGAAGAACATTATCTACAAGAACATACATTCTGCAAAAGTGTCATAACCACAATATATATGAAGAACTCTCAAGTGCAAAAATGCAAAAAAAGTAAAAAATGACAAAAAATACAAACTGACATTTAACCAAGGATTACATAACCATGATATAAACATACGTAAGAAGATACTCGTTACCAGCTGCCATTAGGGAAATGAAAATTAACACCATGAGAGAGCACTATACATCCATTAGAATGTTTAAAAATTTAAAACACTGACCATACCAAATGCTGTTTCACAAAGATGCACAGCAATTCTTATATTGCTGGTGGGCATATAAAATAATACAATCATTATGAAACATAATTGGACAATTTCTTACAGAGTTAAATACACATTCATGACCATAATATCAAGCAATTATACTTCAAATATAAAAACAAATGTCTATGCAAAAACAAACCTATGTACAAATTTTTGTAGCTGTTCTGCTCATAACTGCCACTAATGGAAAATACCCAAATGGAATACTACTCAGCAATAAAAAGAATGAGCTACTGAAATACTCAAAAGTATGGATGAATTTTAAATGCATTATGCCAAATGAAAAGCCAGATTAAAAAGGTTATACACTATATGATAGCATTTATATGCCATTCACAAAAAGACAAAATGACATAGAACTAGTAGGTACCAAAAGTTACAGATCGGGGAAACAGAAGTAACAAAAGCAAGAGGGACTTTTTGTTTTATTTTGGTTGGTTTGCTTTGGTTTTCTGAATGACAGACTTGTTCTAAAAATAGTTTATGGTAAGTGACCACGATGATGTATAAATGTGCCAAAATTCATAAAACTACATCAAAAGAAAAAACTCAGTTTCATCAGAACAATTTTTAAAATAAAAACCTTTCATGCAAACAAAATACACAGAAATAGAAACTAACAAGAACTCTAGCTTAGTAGTACTCAGCAAACCAGATCAACTATTTGGTTATTGTCAGAGTGCTACTTGAGAACTCACTGTACCTGGTCCCAGGAGGTGTGGTATCACCAGCACACGACTACACCAAACAGACTGTTTTACTTGGAAAACGGAGAACCGCAAGGCAGTAAACACTGATGAGTTCTAGCTTCCGCTTTGCATAGCAAACAAATGACAAAATCTTCTGGTAAAAGTGCAAGTACCAATTCACAGGTTTCTAAGAAGGTTAGTCGCAAAGTATGTCTGCACTATTACATTTTGTAGGATGTATGGAAGCGTCTTATCCTAGTAATATTTGAAGGATTGTAAGAACCTGTCAAAAAGACATAGAGCTAACTAGAGAGTCAGCAGGCACAAGCAAGCACTTCCTAAACAATCCCGACAGCACAAGAAATAATACTGAGAATCAACAAGTGAGATCACATAAAATTAAAAAACTTCTGCACAACGAAGGAAACAATCAACAAAGTGAGGAGACAACTACAGGATGGGAAAAAGTTCTTACCAACTATCCCACAGCTGGAGGGTTAATATGAAGAATGAAAGGACTAGACTCTTCTCACAAGGAGCACAAAAGGTCAATAAATACATGGAAAGTGTTTATCATCACTGATCATAATAGAAACGCAAATTAAAACTACACTAAGATAGCATCTTACACCAGAACGGTCATCATCCAAAAATCTAATAATGCATGCTGATAAGGATGTGGGCAAAATGCAGTTCTCCTGCATCACTGGTGGGAACATAAACTAGTACAATCACTCTGGAAATCAGTGAGGAGATTCGTCAGAAAATGAAAGATAGAAATTTCCTTTTGACCCAGTTATCCCCCTGCTACTCACCTCCCCAAGAGAGTTAAAAGCAACATTGGCACAGGTACACAGCCATGCTCATGTTTACCGCAGCATAACTTATAACAGCAAAGTCTTGGGAATAGCATGTGTATCCATCAACGGATGACAGGATAAGGAAAATGTGGTATCTATATACAATGCAATGTGTCAGCAAACAAATAAACAAGGCATTCAAAGATAAAGGATATAATCTGAGCACACAATGTTACACACATCATGCACACAAGCTCAAATGCTGCATCCTTCCTCTTCTATGAGGACTCCCTCCCACACACACAGAGCAAGAGAAGAGAGCTACAGAGAAATGGGAAGTTAAACACTCCTCTAAATTATGTATTTTGTGGTTTTTAAATGTATCCTAATTGGTTTAATTTATACTAATAGTTTATTCCACTTCGTTAAAAAGAAACCTTGTGTTTTTGTTTCTTTTTCTGTAACAATATTTTTGATTTATGTTTTGTACTAAGTAACTAATTTGAAAAAGATACATAGTATAACTATTGTTTTTCTATTATTTATGAAAACATTTTTTCATAAAATAAAAAATGAAAAAGAAATTAAAAATGTGATGAGTAGGATATTTATACAGCATTAAAGCATTTTCTTGCAAAACTCTTACAAGTTAGAAAACAAAAAGAAAGCTAACTTTGCAGTTAAGAGGACTGGCTGATACCATCTCAACCACGTGGTCAAAATAATCATCAGTAATGAAAGAATCAAAACTGTATGCCATATGATAAGATACAATGAGAACATGGTATCATTTCCAAGATATTCCTCACAATGATGAATAGCCTTAATCTAATTATATAGAAATATCAGACAAACTCCTATCATGATCTGGACTCTTTCTGGTTTTTTTTTTTTTTTTTTAACTTATTCTTTTAACCCTTATATTCACTATAAATTTAAAGATATTAAGGAATTTATTAAATTCAAGTTCAAAAATTTTTAACACAATATCTTTCAATTTACAGGCAACGTATAAGAGAAACAAATTTAGCGATCCCAAAATGAAACTAGTTGACGGTGTATTCTTCAAGATTGGCCTCATCTCTTCTGTAACGCTATGTATTTCCCAAAAAAGGATAAATTTTGAAGGGAGGTACTCTTTCAGATTACATGAGACTTAAGAGATAAAAATAACTGAAAGATATCTTCTTTAACAGGAATGTGGCTTGAAAAAAGCGGTCAAAAGATAAGCTTTTGATAACAGGCAAATTTTTAATTTGATCTGAATATTAGATACTGTTGGGAAAGTGATTACACTTACATTTATAAGGATTAGAGGTCGCAAAGTTACTCTATCTATAACATACTTTAAAACTATTACACAAAAATGTTTGCAATTGCTGGACACCATGGTTCACATAATTCTAGCATTCTAGAGCTAAGGCAAGAGAATCACAACTTTGAGTCCTACCTACCTGGGCAACTTAGCAAAACTCTGCCCTGTCAGTACATAAATGTGGTGTAATTCCTTAGCTATGGTTCATTTTTCACTCCCACTTGGAGTGAAACTGCCTCCACTTGTAACCAATTTCTCTCCTTTCATTCTGTTGAATACAACCCATGCAAAGCTTTCACCACCCCACTCTTCCAAACCTGTTTTAGTCAATTTCACTGATGACTTCTATGTTGCAAAACGGTTCATCAGGGATCGTCTTCATCATTTCACCGTCAGGACCACCAAGCACCCCTATACTCTCTCCCTGAAATTCTTTTTTACTTTGCCTTCCCAAACAAACTCCTCTCCTGATTTCCCTGTGACCGCCCTCCTCTTAGGGCCTTGGCTATTTCTCCTCCATGACACCAGATTGCACCAACACTCAGCCATCTTTTCTGTACCATGTACATTTGGATCTGATTCAGTATTGTAGCTATCAATAGCATCTTTGCTCTGATAAGTGCAGAATTTTTATATTCAGCTCTAGCACTCCATAACACACATCTCTCTGTCTAGGCAGTATCTCTGCTTGGATGCTCATTACGTATCCCTAAGCACACAGGTTCAAAACTGTTCCTTTTATGTACTATCCCTTCTAGAGTCCTCCCCATCTCAGCGAGCCGTCCCTCCATCTTTCCTGTTGCCCAGGGCAAACAAACCTTGGAGTCATCCTGGACTCTTCTTCTCCCACAGTCCACTTCTGATCCATCAGTAAATCCTGCCGTCTCCACCTTCAAAACATATTGGAATTTTCGCTCACCACTTCTACGGCTACACCCCAGTCCACACCACCACCAGATCTTCCCAAAGCACTGAAAATGCCTCCTTAGGGACTTATCAGCTTCCAAAGTTGCCTCTTAAAATTATGTTATAATCACAGCTGTTAAGATGATACCTTAAAGGGGTAAATGAGATGTTTAACCTAAAAGATTCCAAAATGTCCCATTTTCTCCAGTTTCTCATGATGATTAACAAACATCTTATTGAAGGGAATGTCTTGTATCTGACACTTCAGCCTCCACTATTCTACCTCCTACTGACTCCACACTACATTCAGACGTGGTGCTAAACACTAAACCTAAAAATGCAGGGAAGTAAGGGATTGCTTTATTTTGTACTGCTTTACTTGTATGTGTGTATGTATATATTATTACTATTACATCTGTCTCTGGGAGTAGAAAACCTTTAACAGGCAAGTACCTCATTAAACTTTTACAGATGTTCATGGACTTTCTTTTGTGCAAAATGAGCTGCTAAAAATACAGATGGACACAGAATTTATTTTCTTCCTGGATGGCTTTTCAAATCAGTGGGAAAAATAAAGACAAGGCAATAAATGCTGCAGTAATAGCAAGCTAATATTTTGAAAAGAAAAGCTAGATCTTTATAATGTTCTTTTAAAAATTCCATTACACCGGGAAGGAACAATTAAAAAAGATAAATTAACAAATGCTTTGTTTTGGTCTACATGGTAGGAATGAAGCCCAGGTCTCACACATGCTACTTATGACCAGGACCTGCACTACCACTGAGCTGCACCCGTGGCTTCTTGTAGTGCATTTTTAACTTCATAATTTGAAAAGCCAGATAGCGAAGTTGGATACTGTAATGCAGAGAATGACAGATTTGTTTCTATAAAAATCCAAAACCTTTTAAAAGCCACTATTATTAAAACTAAAGTAGTTCACAAGCTAGAAAAACTTCCCATCCTAAATATACAAATCAACAACAAATAAATGAAAATGGAACATATAAAAATATATTCAACCTCTAACGTAATCAAAGGATACAAAGGAAAATAGTGAGCTTTATCTCTTAAGTTACATAATTAGAAAAATTAAGCAATAGATAACATGCAATGAGCTATCTCACTTTTGAAGAGGTTGTGTTTTTGCCCTGTTTTAGACAAGAATTTAGAAACAGGCATTGGAGATTTACAGTGCCTATTTTTTAATCCAATATATTCACTAGCAAATATTTATCCTTAGAATTCACACAAAAATGTTACTACTAAATTCAAAATAATGAAAATAGTCTGCTGATTAAAACAGCTTTATTCATTTGTTGAATTTTGGTATATTCATACAGTGGGAGTTTATATAAAGACATTTTCAGAAATCTCTTCTAAATACAATGAACCTGTAAACTACCCAGCTGCAGGAGTGTGCACACCTGTAACCCTAGCTGCTCTGCAGACTGAGGACGGAGGAGGAATGAGGCTCGAGGCCAGCCGGGGTGAGTTTGTGAGATACGAGCTCAAAATAAAAGGGGTCGGGCAGTTAGCTCAGCGGCAAAGCACGCTCAGGTTCAACCTCCAGGACAGATGCCGACTGACAGAGAGACAGATGGACAGACAGACAGACAGACAGATGACCAAGGAAAATGGTTACCTATCGCCCTTTGGTTTTCTTTTCTGTAGTGTCTTCCCTTTGGGCCTTCTCTCACTTCCCAGGCAGGGAGTCCCGCCAGGTCCTGTTACCCGTAGTGATTCAAGGCCTTTGGAAGATTTTTTAAAGGTGAATTCCACTGGTTCTCCTTCCTTCAGGCTTCTAAATCCTTCCATGAATAGTTTGCTCTGTGAACAGTAGGGAAGCAATAAAGAGAGAAAGGGATCATTATTACCAATGCATTATAAATTATCTCTTTAGAGATAATATCAGGATTAACTTAAGATATTTTGTTATCCACTAAAAAGTATAGTCTTTTTTAAATTCCAGCCTGTATCACTTTACTCTTTCAGTTATAATGAGGCAGAGGGAGAGTACACTGATAATATTTTTCAAAGACAACTCGGCAATACTTAAAAAAACTTTTTAAATTTAAATATGTATATTCTCTGATTCAACAATTCTACTTCAACAGTTCTATTATAGATAAATTAACACAAAGGTTCAAAAAAAGATATCATAGCATTGTTTGGTAAAGTAATGTCCATTTAATCTCCCTGATTATATAAATTAGAGCCATTAACATTACTAAGTCATTTAGGTTCTTTTAGATCTATATGCACTCATATGAGAAGATGAACATATAATACTGCTACACAAAAGAAATTAAAATTAAAAAACAAGGAGTCTATCACATTGCCATCTATTGAAGTTTTAAAAACATTCATGTCTGTTTCCAAAGACAGTGTCTGGAATGAGATATTATATCACAGTAATTTTCTCAAGTCCTTCTGAAAAGGCATGGAACTTTTTTTTTTTCCTTCCTTCCTTCCTTCCTCTTTTTTTGTGCCAGGAATGGAACTCAGGACTTTGCACTTACAAGGCAGGTGCTTATGTCGCCAAGCTATATCCCTGGCCACAAATTTTTCTATGTATTGCACTTATTGAGTTTTTTATGAGAGGAAATAAAACTGATTTCTATAATTTGAAAGATAGTTTATTATTTGAAAAAAATCGCCAATTACAAAATTGTAACTTCAATTTCAAATGTTTATTGGCTCTTTCAATCCTAATACAAGCAATAATTAAATCACTGACGTACTTCCTCCAATCCCTTTGTGCACACTTTACACATCTGATTTAGAATAGCCTGGAGTTTATACAGGTTTTTCTGAATTTTGGGAGTGAAAAGGAAGGAATCACAACACAGCAGAAGATCTTAGTTCAAGCCCAGCTTAGATGTAGCTCTGAACGAACCACTTAATTTCTCTTCTGTTTATCTTCTTAACTATCTCTTCCCACTGTAATGGAGCTTTTTAAAGAGGATTATAAATGTTTTCTTTTTAAGCAATATGAATTCTGAGTAACAATAGATCTGAAAAAGACCACAAAAACACCATTTTGTGATCAAGTAAGTTTGTGAAATGCTATGTTTTTTTCTCTGTGGATTACTCAAATTAGCATATTAGTTTCAAAAATGTCCTCCCCTACCACACTGCCATCAGAGTAAAACTCTTATCTGTGTCTAACCCAGCAATTTCCTAACTTAATTGATCCCAGAGCCCTTCCTTTAAAAGTACAAATGACCAGAGCACTGAAGCAAACACTTCCAAAAAAGTCTTCATTCCTCCCTAGTCCAAGATTCCAAAGGCATCTGCTCTGGGTTAGGTAGGGTTCGTCCCCAGGGGTCTCTGTTTCGGAAGCTCAGCCCAAGGAGGCAGCACTGGGAAACAGGCGGGGCTGTGAAGAGGGAAGGCCCAGCGGTAGCTCTTTAGAGCCATCAGTCGCGTGGGACACAGTCTCTATCAGCTTGCTGTCCTATGATGTGCCTAGCTTTTTTTATATGCGTTCCTCTGTCCCTGGACCTTCACCAGTGGTTGGTCCAAGAGCTTAACTCACCATCTCACCCACAGACTTTGAACCTCTGAACCAAAAACTAAATAAACCTCTTTTCTGTATAAATTAGCCTAACATAGATATTTTTAAAAAACTAACCTAAGAGCAGCTAAGAACACTCGTACTCCTTATCCAGTTTTGCATTCCAGAGTTTGAATTAGCCGAGGCCAATGGCAGTCAAAAAATATTAAATAGGGAAATCTAGAAATTAACAATGTATAAGGTTTGAATGACAACATTCTGGAGTGGGTGAAATCCCCAGCCGTCCTAGCCTGCCAGTGACATGACTGGGCCTTCATTTACGTATCCATTCTGAGTAACACCACCTTCCCACTTAGAGGCCACCTTGATTGTCAGATCGACTTGGAATATGACAGTGTTTGTGTTCATGGAAACCTGATTTTACTCCATAATAGCCCCCAAAGACACAAAGAGTCATGATGGCAGTCAGATATGCCAAAGAGAAGCTGTAAAGTAATTAAATAAAAAGGTGAAAATTCCAGATTTACCAAGAAAGAAAAAAATTACAAACTGAGGTTTGTAAGATCTATACTAAGAACAAATTTTCTATGCATGAAATTCTGCAGAAGGTAAAAGAATCCATTTTAGTTTTGCTACTGTGCCCCCATGTGTAGAAGTTAAAGCCACAGTGCATAGCGAGGGTGGAGAAGGCATTGTATTTGTGAATACTTTAAAGAAAAAGCACAGCATACACATGATTTTGTACACAACGTTTTCCCTACGAGGTCCTTGGTTTAAGGCATCCACTGGGGATCTTGGAACATATACTTCAAGATAAAGGGGGAGTACTACACTGTAAAGAACCTAAATTATTACATGGAATGAATAAAAACACTTCAAAATTTAATGCCAAACAAAACTTCATTATAAAAGTAATACGACACATGAACACAGTTATTATCTGTTTCAGCGCAGGTCACCTGACATAGTGAAATTCATACAGAACTCCAATTTGACCACACTATTTCTGCTATTTGATGAGATGCAGAAGAAATGTACAACTACCTACACTCTTTAAAATAATATAGCAAATAAATCCTCATTTTAATGCTGTCCTAATAATTACAAAGCATCTTATTTCACTAATTGTAAGTAATTTTTTTCTTTAATTTTCTTTCTTCCTTCCCACTCAGTAAAATGCAACTTATTTCTTTTAATTCAGATGAAGCACAGTATAGCTCAGACTGAAATTATGAGAACAAAGAAAATGCCGTATTAATTACAGCTTTTGTATTGCTCATGTGTTTTTTTCCAAAACAAAAATTGTACGATATTTCCTCAGTAGTTCCAAATATACAGATACATTTTTACCAACTTCGATTTTATTTTCCTTTAGTAAGACTATTACAGATTATTGGTAAGTGAACTGCTTTTCCAAATCTAAAGAAAAAAATCTGGCTCTTCTAGACCGCTGAGTTCTGGACACTGATCATGATATTCTGAAAGGAATTTTTTTTATCCCCTCCATACAAATTACTACAAAGATTCATAATAATAAATATACTTGTTAAATATAGTGGTTTTTTTAATAAAAAGAACTTATAAAGTACTCTTCCTTTGTAATTATACCAAAATAACTGCAATCCATGTGGTGAAAATTTCCTGAAAGGTGAGAAATTTGCTGATTATATCTGGTTACAGAAATCAACTTTTTCTCTTGGTCTGCCCATTTTTATTAATTAAAAGTCCTCCATTTTCCTAGTCACTCTGATTTCAAGTCTTAGTTTTACTTACATCACCTGTTAAATCGTGTGTGTTTTCTGCCCCCTGCATCTCATACTCAGCCCAGCAGGCACCTTCTGTCAGTTTCAGCACTGACGTGTCAGCAGCAAGACCCTCCTAAACTGCAGGGCCTTCCATATCCGCAGATTCTCCTTACATATTCACCTATTAGGCTCAACGCAAAAATCCACCAGAGGATTGTTAAGATTATGGATGCCATTCGTTACCATCTTGCCCTGACTTACACTTTCCATTTCTTTCCCCGTTGCTCTAAAACATAATCTCTTTTTTACTAAAACTGGCCGACTTGCATTTTCCAGGTTATCGTAGCTCTGTACTCCACCTTATCCTGATCAGACACAGTCTCTTACTTGTGGCTGTCAGAGTTTTATTCAAGCACTGGCCAAATGATCTCATGCTTTCCTCTTTTACTTGATTTTTCCATATAGCTTTTATAGTGCCCTGCTGTGTAAACACTGCAAGTATTTGTATCTGTTTTACATCTCACTTCTTCTTTTGAACTTATCTTGTTTTAAAGACTAGGGAAAAGTGATAGGTATCTTAGTTTACCCAAAGTGCTCAAGTAATGATTGCAAATACTATCACTCAGGAAGTACTTAAAGGAACTCTAGATTTAGTGTCAGGAGTAAAGTGAGGAATATTAGTCTAACTCTCATGAGAGAAACATTGAACTGAGTCGTAAAAATCAAATTTTCTGGCTTCTATTTATAAAGTAAATTTTTAGTTTTAATTTTAGGTGTACTACATACGGTTTATCTGGAAGAAAATGTGAGCACATTACAATAGCTCAAGGCAGAAATACTATCCTCTGCTCTTAGAAAGAGCTTATGTTCCTTGCTCTTCCTGCTGCCCAGTTTTCCTAAGACAACATCACGCATATCTGGCACACTTCACAATCCGTAATATTCCAACCACCTGATGAAAGAACACATAGTGATGACTTTTTTTTTAACTTACAGATGAAATCTATAAGGCAGACTTTTGATATTTTAGGCTTACATTTTTCTCTAAACCGCTTATTTGGACAAAACAGAAAATACTCTGTAGGAAGCACAACTATTAGATGTATAAGTGAACAAAAGAATGATTGACATTTACAAGAAACTTTTCACGTATCTACCAAGGTAGCATGTTTTCACTGTGGGACAGGTCACTCCCAAAGGTGCACAGCAGCTGGCTCGTCTAACACCTCTGGTTTGTACTCCTCTTCTAACCAAGTAAGGTTCTCTTTTCTCCTGCTTCTCTTTATTTCAGTTTTTAAAATGTCATTCTGGCTCAAATATATAACCAAGACATAAAAATTCAGGCTTTCCGTTTTCCTGCTAAATTCCTGTTCCTCTGCTCGACTGTTTAGAAGAATACAAGGGACACGGAGTCAGTGAGAACAGTCCAGATCTACACATCTAGCAGGCCTTCAGACCGTCAAGGCATTACCAATTCTAGGCCTGCCTTCAGCTGTCCCACTAGACCACGCCACTGAATGCTGCTACGACTGAACATCTGATGCTGCTTGGAAAATGAGAATACACTGTTTTTCCCTCTAGGAAGGACAAGCTGACTTGGTTCAGGTCAGACAGATACTCCTGAAAACTTAGCAAATGTGCTTCGTTCTTTAAAAGCCATCAAAATGAAAGTAAAATAATAAAATCACATGGATTCACAATCAGAAAGATAACTAAAAAGGTGTTATCAACAGAAAACAGAATTCAGCCATCCCCAGGAATCCAGAATGCTGACAGAGAACTGAGCTGTGAAGCTCACTCACTCAAGAAAACTCACGGAAGGAGCTACAGCAGACGAAGAACGCACTATGCCCACCAGAAACCCGGACACTGGCTCAGACGCGATCTGGGTGATTAACGGCAAACAGGGCGGTTCCTGGCAGGTTTGTAAAAGGCCCAGATGCTGGCTTCTCCCTTCACTCCTGCACCTACCTACTCTATTGAAATAAGCCAAATCCTATCTCAAAGCAAACAACGTGAGGCCCTTCTCCTAAAAAACACTCTGTCTGGTCAATTGGTGAAACGCTGGATGGGTACACAAAGGCCTATTCATTCTGACAATTAGGGGACCACTCTTCTAACAGCCGGCTCCTCACCTGCTCCCCTTCAAATCACTTCCACCCCCCATTCTCACCCATCACACGTTATTTGAATGGTGGACCAAGAATCACAAAACATGCAGTATATCAAAACAAAAGCTAAGGCCAATGATTACATCTATAACCTACATAGATACTATATATATATATATCTTATATAATCTAGATTCTGCAGATATTAAAATATAACATCAGTAAAAAAATTTAAAAAGCACATTTGAAAAATTTGATCACTGAAGTTAAATGGATTAGAAGTAAACATTAAGAAAATTTCTCAGAATATAGAAAAGATTTTAAAAAGCCAGTAATGTTAGTACATGCCTGTAATCCCAGCACCTGGGAAGCTGAGGCAGGAGGACTGCTCTGAGTTCAAGGCCAACCTGGACTACAGAGTAACTTCAAGGCCAGCCTAAATTACAGAGTAAGACCCTATCTCAAAAAAACAAAAGATTGAGCTAGAGGTTTAGCTCGGTGGCACACGTGCCTGCCTAGCAAGCATGAGGTCCCAAGTTCAATCCCTGGTACAAAAAAAAAAAAAAGGAAGAAAGAAGAAGCAAAGAGGGATATAACATACACTGTATAACCTTGGACAAGATATTTACAGTTACACAGGTCTACATCTTTCTTTTGATTAGAGAATACATATACCTAGTGTTTGTTAAAAGCATTTCCTAAATTTTATAACTTATCTCTATATGAACTTACATGAAAACCAATGTGTATTTGTTAGTCAATACCAAAGTTGCCTTTTTTGTATTCTTAGAATGTCCCAATTCACTAAAAAGGAGCAAGATTTTGGTTCTTTCCTCATTCAAAACCCTTAACAGAAGTTAAAAAAAAAAAAAAGTGGCGGAATCAATGGATTTTACCTAAATAGATAAAGATCAACTTACTAGTCAAATTATTAAGTGTTATATGATAGAATCTTAAAAATGACATTTCATTACTGGCCTTGAATATTAAAAGAAACCTTAAAAAATACCTGCATCTGGCTTACACACGAAGAAGTAATATGGCCACAGCTATGTTATATCACTAGAAGTAAGACTTTAAGACAAAAAGACACTGCCAACATTAAGAAGTTATAATAAAATTAAAAAGCCAACATAACAATCACAAATGTGTATGTGTCAAGTATTGAGTTCTGAGATACATAAATCAAGAATTACAAAGAATTAGACAAATCTCCATTATAGCTAAAATAGCTGGAAATTTTGTGTCACCTTATTAATACAAAATTTTTAGAGAAAAATAGACAACACAAAACATCCAAGTGACAGGAATTAAAGTAGATTTATCACAATGAAGCCTAAGTTCATTAAAAGGATAATAAAGGAATATTAATAAATGATTGCCAATAAAATTGACAACTTAGCAAGAAATGGACAATTCTCTGAAAAGTAAGGTTTACTATGATATATGTTTTAGGGTTCTTTGCTCATTATTCCCCTGGCACTTGTGACTTCCTAAGTGACTGGAATTATGTTAGGCATCCTAAGCACCAGAAACAGGCCTCAGAACCCAAAAGTTCTATTCCTCTGACTTTCTCCTGTCTTCCTCTCGTCTGCCCTTTTATGTTCCCCAAAGAGGCCCATAGTAACTAGAACTTCTCCTCCCCAAAGCAGGTCCATAGAAGCTAAAAATACCATCTTTCCTTGCATTGGAGGTACAGAGCATCAAGGTACTTTCTGACCTACCAGTTTGATAGTAGATCACCCCCCTCTCCCCATTTCAGGAGTCCTGAGCACATCCTCAAGGAAGAAATGCTGTATACAGCAGCCAAAAAGAATCTGGACAGGCTTTCCTGGGTTTCTCCCACTTAGTTTATTAGCTTTGAATTATACCCTTTTAGTCCAATTTACACAGCTATCCATATTTCAACCATGTCTATGCAATAAAAACGCCACTAAAAATGCAAATGGACAAGATATGGTGAGCTTCCAGATAGCTGAACATGCATAGGGAGGCTCTCAGGAAGGTGAACAAGGACTCAACCACACACCGGAGGGAGGCACACCTAAACTCCACAGGAATGGAAACTTCTGTACACAGGACCCTTATAGACCTTATCTTTCTATGTATTTGGCTGTTTCTTTGAACACTCTGAAATACCTTTTATGTAAGTATAGTATTTCCCTGAGTTCTGAGAGCCACTCTAGCAAATTAATTAATCCTCAAAGGAAGGAGCTGTGAGAACTCAAATTCGCAGCCAGTTGGTACAAAATTCCAGAAATCTGGGCTTGTAACTGGGTCTACAGTGGGGGCAGTCTTATGGGAATGGACCCTCGACTTGTGGGAGCTGACACTATCTCCAGGTAAAGTGTGGGAAGTAAACTGAATTGGAAGATATGCAGTTGGTGGCTACAACACAGCAGGAGAAATCCCCAAACATATTGAGGTCACGGAACTGATCTATGTTGTGTGCACAGTAGAGAAACTCAATATGGATTATTTTTCCTCCTCACCAAAACAGACATAACATGAAACAAAAATGGAGTAACAAAAATAAAGTGCAATTCAACAAAACTTCCCAGCAAACTATGAACAGAAGCAAACATTTTCAATCTACTAAACAGCATCCATGAAAAACCCTAGGCTAAAGCAAACTTCAGATTACGGAACAGTGAATGTCCTTCTCCGTGGAGTGGAGATGAAGCATGATGTTCACGGTCATCACGTCTGGGTAACCAACAGCACAGCCTTCACTGTACATAACAAGACAGCAACATCACTGCAAAAGAAGACCCAAATCTGTCTCTGTTTATAGATACAGTGACTACTCATGCAGAGCACTCTAACTTCAGGGCAACCACTTGAACCAATCAATGAATTCAAAAAACGTGGTAATATAAAATTGCATTGTATGTCTATGCAGTAAAAGAGAAGCACAAAATAAGAATTTATGAACATGCCACTTTTTAAAAGCAAAAAATATAGTTATAAATGAAAGACGTCAACATAGTTCTGGAAACTTTAGCCAGAGCAATTAGATGAGAAAGAAAGGGAATAAAGATAGGGAAGGAAGAAGTTAAATTATCATTATTTGCAAATAACATGATACTTTGGGTAGAATACACCAAAGTCATCACCAAGATGTCTAGATTTAATAAGAAAATTTAGTAATGCAGCTGGTAATAAGGTTAGCACTCAAAAATCAATAGGTTTCATGTATACAAGTAACAAACTCATTGAGAGAGAAGTCTGGGAAACTATACCTTTTACAATAGAATAAAAAAAATGAAATACGTAGGAATCAGTCTAACGAAAGATGTAAAAGACCTCTACGTTGAGAACTACAGTACTCTGAAAAAGGAGATTGATGAGGATATTAGAAAATGGAGAGCTATCCCGTGCTCTTGGGTAGGAAGAAACAAAATAGTGAAAATGGCCATATTTCCAAAAACGGTTAAACAAATTCAACGCAATTTGAATCAAAATTCCAATAGCCTATTTCACATAATCAGAGAAAACAATCCTAAAACTCTGATCTAGAATCAGAAGAGATCTAGAATAGGAAAGGTGATCCTGGACAACAAAGACGAGACAGGAGCCATCACAATTCCCAACTTTAAATTATACTATAAAGATACTGTGACGAAAAGATGGCAGATAAATAACAGCAGGCTACAGAGGCTCCCTGAGGTAGTCAAATTAGAATTCAACATAATACAGCGTGGGGAGTGCCGAACAGAGGGAGACGAATTCCCTTGTCCCAAGAAGAAATTAAGGGGTGCCGAACAGAGGGAGACGAATTCCCTTGTCCCAAGAAGAAATTAAGGTGAGGAGAACCAATCAAATATATAGTCCTGGTGCTATTATTGGAACAGCTAAAGGTTCAGTGCTCCCACTGCAGTGCCTGAACCAGAGCTCAGCCACTTACCGAGCTGTCCAAAGTCCCGGGGCTTCAACACACTGGAAACACAGTCACACTGAAGTCAGAGGTCAGCAAGCCAAAAAGAGAGCTGAGCAAGTAGGGAACCTGCATCGACCTGTGGTGACTGACGGGAATAAAACGATTCCACAGAGAAGGGGGCTCCAACAGACGACATTCTGGGACCGGGCAGGACTGGCAGGAACAAGGGGCAGCAGTGACTTCAGTCAGTTGTTCCCTTCCCAGATGGGATGGGTGGAGTGAGCTAGGCCTGGGTCACGCGACCTGGCTGAGACCCAATAGGTTATCCAAAATCAATTCCCTATGGCAGCAGTACACACTGATGCAGTGAAGGCCTCAGCAGGTTGACTGACCCGGAGGGGAGAGGCCAGCATATGCTGCCCTGTTTGCAACTCACTAGCACACCGCAGTGGGAAGGGTCATCTAGCCAGCGTGCTTCAGAAGAATTGTGACCAACAAAGAAAGAAACTGGGGCCTCCAGGAAGAAGCAAAAAAGACGGGAAGAAGAAGCAACAACAAATAGTCCCCAGGCCCCAGCCCTGAGAACACGGACCCAGGACAGGTAAATACAAAGGATAATGTGAACAGCAAACATGCAGTATCAGACACGGCGCTAGTGGACATAAAGAGATATATTCGGGACCTTATAGACAAGTTCAAAAGTGAAATATTTAGCCAAGTAAAGCAAGATATAGGAAGATTAATAAAAGAGATACTAAACACACCTCAAGAAGACACAGACTGAAGGGAGGAACACAAACAAAGAGGAGAACCATTTGATGAAGAAAATGAAGAAAACAGAATACATGAAGCAGGTTCAAAGAGATCACCAGGAAATTAAAAGCTCTACGGAAAGATGCCAAAACTGCTTGAAAGAAACTAAGGATAGATTATCCAAACTAGAGGAAAATTTTGCAATGTGGGAGTATGAAAGGGAAAACTTTTTTAAAATAACAAGGAAACAAGCAGTAACAATACAAAGGCTAGAAGACGACAAGAGGATCTATGTATAACTTAAGAATAAAGAATGTGAATGAAGAAGCAGGGATACAAACAAAGGAACTACAAAGGCTATCACAGAAATAATTAAGGAAAACTTCCCAAACATAGGAAAAGGAAATGATATGCAGATATACGAGGCATACAGTACTCCAGCCACCTACAACCAAAACAGAGCCACACGCAGGCATATAATAAGATCCCAGAAATTCAATATAAGAACAGAATATTAAAAGCTGCTAGAGACAAGAAACATATCACCTATAGAGGAAGGCCCATCAGAATAACGGCAGACTTCCTGACACAAACCATCAAGTCAGGAAGAGCCTGGAATCAAATATTCCAAGCCCTGAAAGAAAATAACCTCCAACCCAGATTGATATGCCCTGAAAATCTGTCTCTAGAAATTAATGGGGAAACAAGATGCTTCCAAGACAAAGAGGAACTTAGGAAATTCACAACCATCAACCCAACTCTACAGAGAATACTGCAGGGCATTCTAGAGAGAGAGGAAAGGACTAGGATTCCAGGAATAGTGGCAGAGAGGCCTCAATGAATGGAGCAAAAAACAGAATGAAGAAGACAAGCAGACAACTGATGGTAAATAAAAGAGCATAACAGAAATGAGGCAGAAAAGGTTGGTTATAATCTCTAATATAGATGGCCTTGATATAATAAATTAAAAAAAAAAAAAAAGAAGAACCACACATGGCATAGATCAAGAGGTAGGGTCCACAGAGATGCTATTTTTAGGAAATATAATTAACATGAAAAAGAGTACATGGACTGAAAATCAAATGTGAGAAAACAATGCTCTATGTGACAGAGAACCAGAGAGTAATAGGGGCAACTAGACCAGTATTTGTGGATAGGTTGGAAAGACAGGCTTTATAGGTAAAGGAATACAATTAGAGATCAAGTCCAGGAGAGAGAAGGTTCCGAAACACTTAGGTAAATAGCAGATTCCCCCCCCCCCCCAGTTTAAAACCAAGGGTCTTGGTGAGACCCAAAAATGCACAGTGTACCCTGGGGAAGTGAAAGGGGAGGGAGAGTCTTAAAAAAGATGGCAGAAGATATTGTTAATAGTGTATCAGAATTTAAAATCCACACTACTTGCACCAAACTGCTTAGACAGATTTTATTCTGTCCTAGGTTGTCTATTTGCATTAGATTTGAGGACACAGAAAGCTATCCCAAAAACATCAGGATATAGCACAATAATCGTCTTTAATTTCCAATTAACTTAATCTGGAGCCCTGTATGACTTATACTGTTCTATCATGACTGATCTTGGTTAAATCTGGTTTGTTGACTGCTGTTTGGTATCAACAGATTTTATTCAAAACTGTTATGATTGATAATATCAAGTTTGAGTATAGGTAACTACACTGAAGATGACAAGACTCACTACGATACACATTCTAGTTTGATTACTGCCTGTTTTTGAAGTTTTACATGATATACAAAGTAGTGTTTTGATTAATACTGTTATGTAGTGATACATTCAATTATACTACATCTGATGATAGAGCCAATTATATTGAAGATAACAAGAGACAACACAGGAACCATGGTAGAACCCCTTGTACAAAGGTGTTATATGTCTTTTTCATTTCATGTGTTCATAGGAATGTTTTGTTTTGTCTTGCTTTGTTTTGTTTCTCCCTCTAATATAGAAAGGATCGAAATACATGTTAAGACTTATGCATGTGTAGAATCTATAAACAGTTTTATGAAAACGGATCTTATGACACATGATGAAATGAACAGATACTCTGAAGAAAAAGAGACACTAAAGTACCCAGTGCTGATCCTGGAGGGTCATAATGTGACACCCAGCAATAGTATTATTCTTTGTTCAGAGTGATATTAGCCTGCTTGGGATTGTTCAATCTCAACATAATTAAAGATATGGATAACTATATGTATGTTTAAGTGTATAGGATTGATAACTATATTTCTAAGTTTTTGTTGGATAGTTGAACAGAACTGCTATAGTCTCACTGTTTCAATCTCCACTTAATATGCTTCACTTTAGTATCTTGAATAACTATTTGTAAGAGGACAATCTGTAATCATCAACTAGTGATTTCTTACTGTTTATTTTTTTCTTTGAAAGTATGTATTACTTCTATCTGTTTTCTGTTTTGTTTAGTCTTTCTTTAAATAAAACTAAAATAAGACACCACAGTACCCAGTGCTGATCCTGTAGTGTCATGATGTGAAATCCAGCAATACTTTGTTCAGAATGATTTTAGCCTGCTTTAGTTTGTTTAATCTGAACATAATTGAAGATATGGATAACTGCATGTATCTTTAAGTGTATAGGATTGATAACCATATTACTAAGTTTTTGTTGAATAGTTGAACAGAACTGTTTGCAGTCTCGCTGAATTTCCAGTCTTTCTTTAAATAAAATTGGAAAAAAAGTTACTGTGATAAAAACAGTGTGGAACTGGCAAAAAAAACACTGCTATGAAGATCAATGGATTAGATTAGAAGATACAGAAATTGCTGCTGACACACTAAGCTACCTCTTTGACAAAGGTGTCAAACACATTCATTGGAAGAAAGATAAGTCTTTTTAATAAATGGTATTGAAAACACTGGCTTTCCATATGCCAAAAATTAAAAATGGATCCATATCTTTCACCTTGTACTACGCTAAAATCAGAACAGATCCAAGGTCTTAACATTAAAACAGGAACACTAAGTCTGTTGGAAGTAGGTAAACCTCTTAAAGACATTAGCATAGGCAAAGACTTTACAAATAAAACCCAGAGAGCACAGGACTTATTGCAAAGAATCAACAACTGGCATCTCCTACTGAAAAGCTTCTGCACAGCAAGAGAAACCATCAACAGAGTGAAGAGACAACCCACTATGTGGGAGAAAATGTTTGCCAGCTGTTCCTCAGATAAAGAATTATTATCGAGAACACGTAAAAAACTTAAAAAAAAAAAAAAAAAATCAGTCCTCCCACATTTAAAGACCCAATCCTAAAGTGGGCATCTGAGATGAATACACACTTCTCAAATGAAGAAATAAACAGCAAATAAATATGTGAAAAATGTTGACCTTTATGGTCATTCGAGAGATGCAAATTAAAACAACACTGAGATTCTATCTCACCCCTGAACAAATGGCTACTATCAAGAAGTCAAGCAATAACAAATGCTAGAGGGGCTGTGGGAAAAAAGGAGCCCTTCTCCAGTGTTGATGGGAATGCAGACTGGTGCAACCACTGTGGAAATCAGTGTGGAGATTCCTCAAAAAACTACGATTGGAGATCCCAAATGACCCAGCTATTCCCCTTCTGGGTATCTTTCCAAGGAATTAAAAACATCATACCTCAGTGATATATGTGCACCCATCCTGATAGTAGAACAGTTTATAATAGCTAGATCTTGGAAACAACCTAAATGCTCATCGGCTAGGAATGGATTAAAAAAAAAGATGTGGTTATTTCTATGTAATGGAATACTATTTGGCCATAAATAGTGATAAATTGGACACTTTTATAGGTAAGTGGATGCACCTTGAAAACATACTTATTAGTGAAATAATAAATAATAAAAATGTCATGCATGTATAATCATTACATTGTTTCATTAGTATGATAAGGCAAAAACATGAATTCTGTGGCAGAGAGAATGACTTCAGCCAAGCAATGACTTAGGCCACACCTGCCTTCGTTTTACCTAACCCACTGTGAGCCAATCTGAGTTCACTTTTGGGTATCTTAAGAAATTTTTGATGTGCTGTAAGGTGTGGGTTTTTTGCACATGGATATCCAGTTGTGCCAGTATATTTATTGAGGGTGCAATCCTTTCTCCACTTAATGTGCATTTTTGCCAGAAATCAAATGTGGGTTTTGTGAGTTTCTATTTTAGGGCTTATTTTGATACATTGGTGGTTTGTTCATCTTGATACCAATGCTACCAATCATTTGTCCAGCTTGATACCAATCATAATTGGTATAACTTTGTGATTAGTCGTGGGATTGGGGGGTTGGAGCTCTAATTTTGTTCCTTTATCAAAATTGTTTAGACTTCTGAGTTTTTTATTTTTACAGAAATGTAAGAATCAAAATGTTAATCTATATGAAAAATGTTGACAGTTTAATAAGGGATTGTGTTTTCTGATCTTTAATTTCTTCTAGAAAATTAAGAGCTTTTCAGTGAGAATTACAAGAGTATTAAGTAAATGAGGAAATAACAGTGAGAGGGATGGGAGAATACAATGTTGTTAAACTGTTTATTCTCTACATTTTGACCTATATATATGCACTCAACACAGTCCCACACATAAACGCATCAGATCTTTGTGATACAAAAGGATATATGTTCTGAATTCTAGATTGTCATTTTAGAGGACCATGAATTCTAGGACCGTTCGTATACAAAGGGTGAAATATACAAAAGGAGGGTACGCTACCTGACTACAAAACCCCACACAGAGCCACAATGATAAAGGTCATGTTCAGTCAATGGCCTGATGACTATATTTATAAAGCAACAGACGAACCCCTAAAGTAGATCCATTCCTGCAGGTAAGCTAACGTTTGACATGTGTACCAATGCAAGCCAATAAAAGAAAAAGGGTTTTGCAATAAATAGTTTCAGGGAAACTGGATACCAATATGCAAAACCATGAAACCTCTCACTAAAATCAACTCACTATGGATTAAAAACTCACACATATGACATGAGACCCTGAAACTACTAGAAGAATACAGGACAGGACAATGACACCCAAAAATCACAAGCCAAAAACAAAAACAGAGGCAGAGCTGAGAAGATGGTGGATAGGTAACAGCAGCTACAGAGGCTCTCTGAGATAGCCAGCTTGGATTCCAGGAATGGTGCGGTATGGGGAGTCCTAAGCAGAGGCAGTTATACCTGCCGACCGAGGAATGACCTAAGCTGAGAGAAACCAATTGGAAATCATTGCAACAGCTAAAGTCTTGGTGCCAGCGCTGAAACCCGCAGCTTGAGTACCCTGCTGATGCTGTGCCTGAATCAGCACAGCCGGGATAGAGACACAAACGCTCTGAGAGCAGGAATTGGCGAACCGAATTGAGAGCAGAGCTGGCAGAGAACCCTGCACCGACCTGCGGTGAGTGAGAGGAACAGGGACCCTTCCACAGACAAAGAGGCTCCAACAGAGGACATTCTGGGATCAGGGAGACTGGCCGGAACAGGGCACTCCAGTGACTTCAGTCACATATTCCCTTCTCAAGTGGGATTGGTGGGGAGCACTTGACCTGGGTGATGCCATGGACTGAGGCCCAATACACCAGCCCAAACCAGGTCCCTGCGCCTAGCAGTGCATCCTAACGCACGGAAGCCTTCAGTAGGTTGGCCTGGAGGGCCAGGCGCATCATAGGCTACCCGGATCTGTACCTCCTAGTATACTGCACTGGGCAGGACCACCTAGTCAGCACACTTCAGACAAACTGCAATGACAAAGAAAGAAACTGGGCCTCCTATATATGCCTGTATGGAAGGAACAAAACATATGAGAAGAGGAGGCAACAACAAAGGGTCCTCAGTCCCCAGTCCTGAGAACACTGATACAGGACAGGTAAACAGAAAGGAGAATGAGGACAGAAAACATGCAATATCAGGCATGGCAGCAATAGACATAAAGCAGTATCTTCAGGACCTCATAGACGAGTTCAAAAGTGAAGTATTTAACCAAGTAAAGCAAGATATAAATAGAATAGTTAGAGAAATGCTAAGCACCTCCCAAGAAAAAACAGATGATAGAATGGAAGAACAAAAAAAAAGGGGAGAACTGTTTGATGGAGAAAATTGAAAAAACATGGAATACATGAAGCAGATTCAAAGAGACCAGGAAACTAAAAACTCTATTGAAAGCAGGCAAAACTGCTTGAAAGTAACTAAGGATAGATTATCTGAACTGGAGGGCAGATTTGTAAATGGGAACATTAAAGGAAAAAGTTTCTTAAAAATAACAAGGAAACAAGCAGTAATGCTACAAATGCTAGAAGATAACAAGAGGATCTGTAACTTAAGAATAAAGAATGTGGGGCTGGGGATTTAGCTCTAAAGCACCTGCCTTGCAAGCAGGCAGCCGTGAGTTCGATCCCTGGTACCGATAAAAAGGAAAAAGAATAAAGAATGTGAAAAAAGAAGAAGGGGGTACAAACAAAGGAATTGCAAAGGCTATTCACAGAAATAATTAAGGAAAACTTCCCAAACATAGGAAAAAGAAAAGAGGCTCAGATGTATGAGGCATACAGAACTCCAGCCACATACAATCAAAACAGAGCTACACCCAGGCATATAATAATCAAGATATCAGAAATCCAATATAAGAACAGAATATTAAAAGCTGTCAGGGACAAGAAACAGATCACTTACAAGGGAACACCCATCAGAATTACAGCAGACTTCTCAGCACAAACCATCAAATCTCAAAGATTGTGGGGGATAATTTAAGCCTTGAAAGATAATAACCTCCAGCCAAGACTGATATATCCTGCACAACTGTCCCTAGAAATTAATGGAGAAACAAGGTGCTTCCAGGATAAAGAGGAACTAGGGGGAATTCACAACCACTAATCCAACTCTACAGAGAATACTGTAGGACATTCTAAAGAGAGAGAAAAGTACCAGGATTCCAAAAACAATCGCAGAGAGGCCACAATGAATGGAGCAGAAAGCGAAATGAAAAAGACAGACAACTAATGACAGAAAAAGAGCACAACAGAAATGAGGCAAAGAAGGTTGGATATAATTTCTAATATAGATGGCCTAGAAACACTAACTTAAGGGGAAAAAAAGAGAATTGCAGGCAGAGTGGATCAAGAGGTAGAGTCCACTGAGAGGCTCTTTATAGTAAATATAATTAGCCTGAAGAAGGTTATGTAGACCAAAATCAAATACGAGAAAACGGAACTCAATATGAGAGGAAACCAGAGAGTAATAATAGGGATAACTGGGCCAGTATCTATGGATAGGTTGAACAGACAGGCTTTAAGAAATGAAATATAACTAGAAATCCAGCCCAAGAGAGAGAAAGTTCAGAAACACTTAAGTAAATAGCAGGTTGCCCCCCTCCAATATAAAACCGTGAGTGATAAGGAGACCCAAAAATACACAGTTCATTCTGGGGGAGTAAAGGGGAGGAATAATCTTAAAAAAAAAAAAAAAAAAAAAAAACAGCAGAAGATATAGCTAATAGTGTATCAGGAATTAAAACCCTTATTACTCGCACCACTCTGCTTGGTTGAAACTTGTTCCGTCCTAGTTTGTATACAAGCACTGGATCTGAGGGCACGGACAGCTGACCCGAAGATATCAGGACATAGCACAGTGGTCATCTTTAATTTCCTATTAACTCAATCAGGATCCCTGCATGACTTATACTGTTGTATCATGACTGATCTTAGTTAAATCTGACTTGTTTGAATACTACTTATTATTGACAGATTTTATTCAAAACTGTTAGGTTGCTGGTATCAAGTTGAGGAGTACAGACAACTATACTGAAAATGACAGTGATTCACTACGATAGCCATTCTGATTTGATTACTACCTGTTTTTGCAGCTCTACAGTATCTACAAAGTTATATTTCTGTTAATTCTTTTATGTACTATATGTTCAATTATACTTTATCTGATGGTATAGCCAATTTGGTTGATGATAACAAGAAACAGCACCGTGACCATGGCAGAACTCCTTATACAGCAGATTTAGATGTCTTTTTAGTTTTATGTGTTTATCTGTCCTGCTTATTTCTTTTCTTTGAAAGTATGTACTATTTGTGCCCGTTTTCTATTTTATCTTGCTTTAAATTAAAAAGACAAAAACAAACAGAATCAGAAAAAAATTTACATCAAACTAAATGGCCTCTGAATAGCAAAAAAAAAAAAAATCATCTTTTGAGTCAAGAAATGAGCTACAAAATAAGAGAAAATATCTGACACAGGGTCAATAAATGGACTATAGAAGGAACTCTAAAAGCTCAATAGCAAAAAGAAAAAAAAATTTCTAACAGGTATACAAAAAGATGCTTAATATCATTTTGCATCACAGAAAAGAAAATCAAAACTTCAGTTTACCTATGGAGGAGACAGAGGGGGAGAAAGGAGGGAAGCAGGGCATGGATGTGAAGAAAAGGAAACCCTTGGCCACTACTGGCTAAAATTTAATTAGGGCAGTAAGAAAAAACAGCATGGAGGCTGCTTGAAAATTAAAATTAGAGCTGAGCATGGTGGCACATGCTTTAATCGCAGCCTCTGGGAGGCTGAGGCAGGAGAATCACCTTATGTTCCAGGCCAGCCTGGTTTACACAGGCAAATTCAAGGCCAGCCTGCACTATACACAAAACCTTGCCTTTAAAACAAAATTAAAAGTATTATCTGCTCTAGCAACCCTGCTACTTAGATATGTATCAAAGGGAAATGAAATCAGTATGCTGAAATGGAACCTGTACCCATTTTCATAGAAGCAATATTCACAATAGCCAAGAAATGAAAACAACCTAAGAGCCTATCAACTGATGAATACACACTGTGACATATATAAATGATGGATTATTAATCAGCAATTAAAAACCAGAATTATTTGCAGTTACACACCCGGAGCTAGACACTGTAATATTAAGAGAAATAAGTCAGGCACAGAAAGAAAAGTTCCACATGACCTTATTCATACACAGAATTGACCAAAAACGAACCCTGGTCTAGTACCAGGAACTGGGAGGGTTAGGAGGAAACAATGAATGGGGAAGGGTTGATTCATTACAGTTAGGTAAGAGCAAAAAGCCCCAGGATGCAACTGAACAGCAGGGAACTAGGGAAAACAGCTACTCACTGTGTACTGTACAAAACTAGAAAAAAGCATTTAGAGTCAGGCATGGTAGCATAAACCTGTAATCCTAGCACAGAGAGGCTGAAGCAGGAGGATCACAAATTCAAGACCAGCAGGGGCCATTTAGCAAGACCCTGTCTCAAAAAAGAAGGGAGGGGAAAGTAGCTCAGTGTACAGACCCGGATTTAATCCTCACTACCACAAAAGGACACCCAGAATTACCAAACACTTAAACATGAAAGAAGGGAGCCAAGGAAGGAAGGAAGGAAGGAAAAACATTTTTCAAGGATGAATCCTTGCGATAGGCTTAAACTGATTTAAACATTATACAATGTATCAAAAATCACAAACTATGCCACTGATTTGTGTAACTTTTATGTTGCGTGTCTACTAAAAAAATAAATGCAATTTAAAAAAAAATCTTGTAAGATTGCAATCTGATCTAATAAGATGCAAGATATACATACTTCCAAAAGACAACTATTACATGGCTCTCTTTATATGAGAACGACTGCACTTCATGAACCCCTAACAAACGTCTATTTTGTCTATGTTGGACTGAAAACTATTAGCACTCTCAGTGTCTAAGAGAGGAAACTTCTACCAGTGATTACAACAATACTTCTACTGAATTTCAAGTTATAATACTATTCTGTCACTTTGGGCTCTTAGGGAAAGATTTTATTTTTGAAGCTACAAATTTTGATCATATCAAGAGAAAAGGAGCTACTGTTAAACACAGTGAGCCAGAAAGCATATGTGTGGTAACTGTTGCAGTAAGGGGTTGTGAGGAGAACAATTAGAATGAGGACACAGAATTTATATTGTTTTATGATGGTCACCCAGAGTTAAACTAAGATAGACAACACTAAGATACAGAATACTCAGCCAAGGGCCTCGATCCCACAGCAATGCCCTACATGAGCCCCGAGGAAGACCCAGAGCCGATGACAGTGCCTCCCGCGAGTCCAGCTGGAGGCCTAGGGCTCACGATACGGACCCACGCCAGTTTCTTGTGCTGGGAAGGCCTAAAGGTCAGCGGTGGAAGCTACAAAGTCCATGCCAGTGAAGTGAGGGAGCTGTGAGTAGGGTGAGGGTTCTACGCTGGAGCCAAGAAGTCCTGCTCAAAACAAAGACCAGGGCTGTCCTGAAAAGCCCCAGAGCCATCCTCAGCGACACAGAGGACCCGAGCTCCTTGACAATAAGAACAGTAGAGTACATGCCAGAAAGCCAGCGTGACGAGTTTCTCCTGGAGATTACACGGTACACTTCTTCCCCTTCGGAGCCAGGAAGCGATATCAAATATAAGGACCAGAATTCCCCAAAAGTGAACCAGAGCCACTCTCACCAACAAGGTCCTGAGCTCCTCTGATGACAACGGTCGAACTCACACCGGGGAAGCTAGTCACGATGAGCTCCTCCAGGAGAACCGACACCTCAAATAGCAGCACTTACAGAAACCCACAACGCCTCACTTCTTCTCCACGTCTCTACTTATGCTGGCAACTTTCCTCAGGTGGAACATCTACGCTCAGCACCACGCTGACTTAATTCAACTGGTATTAACTTGACCACCACTTTCTAATCCCCAACAATAACCAAAAGACTCTCTAGAGCAGTGATGGTGAATCTTTTAGAAAAAAGTCCCCAGACTGCAACCCAAAACTCACTTATTTATTACAAAGTTCCAACTTTATAAATTAAATCTGAGTACTGAGGTTTCAGTTCAGAAAGCACAACTCACACATTAACATCTTTTTTTCTTAAGAAAAACAACATGTGTGCCATACATTTGTCATCACTGCTAGAGTACTTTGTATTACCTCTATGTCCAGCAAACCCTTCCATTAAGGTCAGAGGATCTCAGGCCCAACAGGGATAACAACTTAGTAACACCTTCAGATGAATCTTATCTTTTTTTTTTTTTTTTTTTGTCTTTTTCCTTTTTATCAGTACCGGGGATCGAACTCACAACTGCCTGCTTGCAAGGCAGGCGCTTATGCCGCTGAGCTAGATCCCTAGCCCCTGATGAATCTTATCTGAAAACCAAGCTAGAAATGCACAGTAGAAAGAGAAAATTATAAATGCAAACAATAACCAAGCAAAGATTTGAAGAACTAAGAATAATGCAGTTAACTAATTTTCTCCCTTTATATATACATAACATCTTGTATTTTAATTTTCCTCTCTCTGAATTAAAATCTGTATTATTAGTAGTTGGCTAATATGGTCTGTGCTTTCCACACAGGGTTGCATGTGAACTACAGTAAGAATGAAACAACCAGAGATCAAAGTGGAGACTTAATAAGACCTTTCCTTAGGGGGAGAGCTTATCTTACATCATGCATATAAAATTGTAATATGTGAAGCTCAAGAATCATGCTGTTGCTACTTTATTGACCAGAGATTAGGTCAAAACGCTGTGTATATAAATATTGAGGAGCAGAAGGTGTGGAGGGTAAACTACATTGCAAATCAATTTGCTCAATCCTATTTTAACCCAGGTAAGATAAAAATCACATTTCTTAGATTCCTTTTGTTGTAGTCAGGGGTTGTACACAGAGAACAATTAGGATCAAGACATGGAGTTTATAATATTATTTTTATAATGGTCACGGGGAGTTAACACAGGAAAATGCAGGAACATTTTCCGCAACACCAAAGACATAGATTATTTAGTCAAGAGCCTAAACCCCACGGCAATGTCCCACATGAGTCCATGATAAAAAGCCAGAGCTCAGGACAGTGCCTCCCACGAGTCCAACTGGAGGTCCAGAGCCCACAAGAAGAACTCATGCCAGTCTCTTTTACGGATCTGTGCTGGGAAGACCCAAGGGTCAGCGGTGGAAGCCAGAAAGTCCATGCCAGCAGGATGCAGGAGCTGTGCTAGTGGGATGAGGGTTCTACTCTGAAGCCGAGAAGTCACACTCACAACAAAGACCAGGGCTATCCTGAAAGGCACCACAGCCATCCTCAGCGACATGGAGGCCCCGAGCTCCTTCGACAAGCACAGTCGGGTACATGCCAGGAAGCAGCGTGACGAGTTCATCCTGGAGACCAGGCAGCACATGTCTTCCCTCCAGAGCCAGGAAGCAATGCTCGATGTGAGGACCAGAGCTTCTCCAGAACCAACAGCTCAGACAGCAACTGGCAGGAGAACCCACAATGCCTCCTTAACGCCTCAACCCTCCACACCTCCCTTCTTCTCCACCTATTTATCCTGGCAACCCTCCTCAGGTGGAGCATCTTTGCTCAAAGCCATGCTGATGTAATCCAGCTGGTATTAAGCTGACCACCAGTTCTTAATCTATAACAGCTTTGTAGATCAGAATTTCTTACTCCAAAAAGATGTTTCAGAAAAACATGCCTTTTTAAAAGGGGCGATCATGTTAATAAATGGAATAGTCTTAATGCAATCTCAATCAAAATAGCAACAGCATTCGTCACAGAACTACAGAAACAATCTTAAAACAGATACAGAACAGTAAGACGGCAACAAGAACAAAGCAGGAAGCATCACAGTCCCATACTAGGAGTTACATTAGAGAGCTACAGCGATTAAAACTACATAGGATTAGCACAAAAACAGACACGTGGATTAAGGGAACGAAAAGGGGGAACACCTAACCAGAGCAATTCGATCAGGCTGTGGCTGACAGGGAGAGAAGCTGGGTCTCCTATGTAAGCTTGCATATATAAGGAACAGAGAATATGGGAAGAGGCAGCAACAAGAAGGGCTCCTCGGCCCCCAATTCTGAGAAACAGGCAATAGCGGACACCGCACCAATAGACATAAAGCGCCATATAGAGAGCCTCATAGACCAATTCAGGAATGAAGTTATCAATGACCTGAAGCTAGAAGTATGCAGAATAGTTAGAGAAATGCTAAGCACCACCCAGGAAAAAACAGATGGTGGAATGGAAGAACAGAAAAAGACGGGAGAATTGTTTGATGGAGAAAACAGAGAAAGCATAGAGTACGTGAAGCAGGTTCAAAGGGACTATCAAGAAACTAAGAAGTCTATCCAAGACTGGCATAACAGCTTGAAAGAAACTAAGGACAGACTATCTGAACTGGAGGGCAGACTTGTAATATGGGAGAATGAAATGAAAAACTTCTTAAAAATAACAAAGAAACAAACAGCAATAATACAAAGACAAGAAGATGATAAGAGGAGCCATAACTTAAGGATTAAGAACATAAAAGAAGAAGTAGGGACACAAACAAGTGAACTACAAAAGCTACTCACAGAAATAATCCAGGAGAATTTTCCTAATTTAGCAAAAGGTAAAGATACTCAGAAGTATGAGGCATACAGGACCCCAGCTACCTACAACCCAAACAGAGCAACACCCAGGCATATAATAATAAAAATTCCAGAAATTCAATACAAGAACAGAATATTAAAAGCTGTCAGAGACAAGAAACAGACCACTTACAAGAGAACACCCATCAGAATTACAGCAGATTTCTCTGCACAAACCATCAAATCACGAAGAGCGTGGGGGGAAATAATTCAAGCTTTGAAAGATAATAATCTCCAGCCAAGATTGAGATATCCTGCACAACTGTCCCTGGAAATTGATGGAAAAACAAGGTGCTTCCAGGATAAAAAAGAACTGGGGGAATTTGCAAGCACCAATTCAACTCTACAGAAAGTATTGTAGGATATTCAAAAAAAAGAAAAATACAAAGAACCCAGAAATAGTGGCAGGGAGGCCACAACGAATGGAGCAGAGAACAAAATGAAGAAGACAAACTGACAGCTACTGACAGAAAAAGAGCTCAACAAAAATGAGACAGAGAAGATTGGATGATAGGAACAGCTATTTTGGAGAAAATGACATCTTAATAGGTAATACTGATTTAGTATCATCTTGTTTTGAAGTCTCATCTAGCTTTTGTCCTTCTGTCTCCAATGGTCTAAATAGGCTGTATCTTATTGGATTTTATTATGTACGATAGTATAAGCAAAAACCTTTTAAAGACAAGGAGATTATACAGAAACCATTGTTCATTTTCTGTTAGTCGATTCTAAATACTCTGTAATGCTGTCATTCTCTTAAATGGTTTTACATTGTTTTGATATACTTAATGCTATAGTATACGAAGTTATACTCAAGGATTTCAAGGAAAGAGTCAATATGGTAACTACTTTTGGGTCGGGATTATCTGGTGGTGAAACACTATTCTGCTTAAATGGTTATGTTTTGATCTGTGCCGTTTCGCTGTTATGCCCTCTTTTATCTCAATCTCCACTCCATTATTTACTTTTTTATTTTTATCCGTTTAATTAAAGGGAAAAAATAGCAGGATATATTATAGTAACCCACTTTGACTTTCTATTATCTCGCTTTGAAGCCCTGTATTACTCTCACCAATCTTGTTTTTGACTGATGTTGCCCTATTCTGTTTTGCTGGATAGTATCAGGTTCGAAAGTTTAGACATCAGCTGTGAAGATAATGAGATTCATAATGACGCCCATTCTTGTTGACTTCTATCTACTTTTGAAGGCCTACAATGTCTCCAATGTTTTGGTTTTGTCGGTTTGTTCTTTACCGTTTTGTTCAATTGTATTATAACTAATGATATAGGCAATTCTATTAGAGATAGCGGGAGGCATTATGGTAACCATTGTTGATCACCTTGTATTATGTTTTTACATTATCTATTATGTCCACCCTTTTGACTTGACCGATTCTGTTCTGTTATGTCACATTTGGTTTTACTCTCTTCCAAAAAAGCAATAAGAACCGTGGGAGCAATGAAACCCAAAATGTGTAATAGTCATTGTACAAAAAAGAGAAAAGAAAGTGCTCTAAACTATATAACTGCATGTATATTTAAGTGTATAAGATAGAAAATGATATCACTGAGGTTTGTTGGATCACTGAACAGAACTGTTTGCAGTATCATTGTTGGAATGTCTACTCTACAAGCTTTAATTTTGTGACTTGAACAATTATTTCTAAGATGGCAATATGTAATCCATTAACTAGTGATTTCCTACTGTTCATTTTTTTTTCTGTAAATCTGTATAACTTGTACCCTTTCACTGTTCTTTTTTTGTCTTTTCTCCTTAAATAAAATTAAAAAAAAAAAAAAGGAACGAAAAGAAGATGCAGCAACAATCCAAGGTACACTCAGTAATCTGATCTTTGACAAAAATACGTTGGAGTACAGATAGCCTTTTAATGTACGGTGCTGGGAAAATTTGGCTGCACAAATGCAGAAGATTGGATCTAGACTTGCATGTTGCATCATGTACTAAAGTAAAATAGAGCAAAGATATAAACATTTGAAAAATCTAAAGGAAAACAGGTAAAACTTTTGAAGACACTGGCACAGGCAAGGAGTTTTGGGCCAGAACCACAACTCAGTAAGAAAAAAACATCAAGATTTAATGAATGCAACTGTACTAAGTTAAAAAGCTTCCGCACAGCAAAAGAAATGAGTGACAAGAAAACTGAAAAAATAAGGAAACATTGCTACCAGCTACTCCTCAGAGAACTCAGAGCATCAGACCATCCAAAGAGAGACTGAGATAAAAAACTGGGTAAGTGGAGTGAAGCGATCCTTCATAGAAGTACAAATGGCTAACAAATACATGAAAAATGTCCAACATTTCTGGTTTTTAGAGAAAGTCAGATTAAAACAACACTGAGATTCCATCTTACTCCAGAAAGAATGGCTATCATCAAAAAGTCAGGTAGATTGCTGAGGAAAAGAAGCCCTTCTCCAGCGTTGGTAGGAACATCAACCACTATAACCACTATGGAAATCAGTAGAGAACACTCATACAGCTAAAAAAACAATGCCATTCAACCTAGCTTTCCCCTTATAAGATCTTGCCAAAAGAGTTAAAGACCTCTTATAAAAAGTTACAGGTAGTGACACATGCATAATAGCTAACTCTGAAATGATCTATACATGTCCAAGAATAGACAAATGGATAAAGAAAATAGGACTACTTTACCATAAAGGACAAACCTGACTCATCTGTAAGAAAACAGGTTAACTAGAGATAATAATGTTAAGTAAAATAAATCAAACATGGGAACTTAAAATTAAACATGTTAAGGATTTTCTTACATGAGAAATCAAAAGTATAAATAATTTAAGCAAAATAAAGGCAGGTAATAGGAAACAGCAGGATGGGTCTCTTGCAAATGGGAAGGGGAGCAAGCGATGGAGATGGGGAAAGGAGAAGAAATAAAGGGAATTGAGATGCACTGTGTACCAACCCCACCGCGAATGGAACCTCTGTACTGCAAGCATGTAACAATAAAAAATTTTAATTTAAAAAAACATAGAGAAGACACAATAGGTAGAAAATATTTACAAACACATCTGGTACAGGACTGGTACACAAACACATGAAGACTTTTTTTTTTTTTTCAATCGGTACCGGGGATCGAACTCATGACGGCACACTTGCAAGGCAGGTCCGTATGCCGCTGAGCTAAATCCCCAGCCCCTCACATGAAGACTTTTAAAATGAAAACACAACGGGTGCAATAAAATAAACAACACCCACAAATATGTAAAATCATTGAAATCCCAATAAACTCTGTATATCTGCTATAAACAGGATGTGTGTCTCTAAAATTCATGTGTTGAAGTCCTACTATTTGATGGGCTGGTGTCTGGGGTGAGGCACCTGGGAGGCAATTACATCCTGAGGGCAGAGCCCCACTGCATGGGTGGAGGATCTGTAAAAGAAGAAATGGCGGGGCTGGGGATTTAGCTCAGCGGCATACGGACCTGCCTTGCAAGTGTGCCGTCGTGAGTTCGATCCCTGGTACCGATAAAAAGGAAAAAGACAAAAAAAAAAAAAAAGAAATGGCAGCCGGCTGTGGTGGCTCACGCCTGTCATCCCAGCACCGCGAGGCTGAAGCAAGGGAATTGTTACAGGTCTGAGACTTGTGTGGGCTACAAAGACCAGCCTGACCTGCACAGCCTGTGTACCCTGTCTCAAAATGACCAAAACAAACAACAACAACAAAAAAAAAAAAGAGGAGAAGAGGAAGAAGAAGAAGAAAGGGAGGAGGAGGAGAAGGAAAAATGGCAGAGAAGGGACCTCAATCCCTGCTCTCAGCCCTTGCGGGTCCGGCAGGATGGGCAGCTGTCCACAGAGGAGGAGGTCGGCCTTAGTCAGACACAGAAGCCGCTGGCTGGCACACTGCTCCCCGACACCCCAGTCTGTCGGACTATTAGAAAAAATGTTTGTTGTTTAGGCCACCAATAGACTGGTATCCGATACGGCAGACCAGTGTGACTGAGACAGGTACATCTCAGCATGATCGCCATGGCTTCATTCACACATTTAGATTTACTCAGGTCCTAGGAATTTAACCCAGAGGCATGCTAAGGAGGGGCTGGACTAAGTAAAATAGAGAAAGATGCAGCAGCAAAATGGAATATTCTGAGCATTTCTAAGAGAAACTTTACCAGAGTCTCGAGGTATCTCCTGCCTATTTAAAAATGTCGAGGTTTTAATGCTCTACTATAGTTATAAAAGATGTTAACCTTTCACTGGAGGAGGAAAAGCAGAGCGTGCAGAGGGCTTCCTGCAAATGTGTATTTTGCAATGTCCTGTGAAACTGTACTTCAAAATAAAAACACAAGCAGGGGAAAGGCAGTGGGCTATGCTTGGCCAGTTTTCCAACTTCTGGTCTAAAGAATCTTACGACAAAGAATCAAAAGTGTGGGACTGGGTCTGTAGCTCAGCGCCATAAGCGTCTGCCTTGCAAGCAGGCAGTCGTGAGTTCGATCCCCGGTACCGATAAAAAGGAAAAAGACAAAAAAAAAAATCAAAACTGGAACAGTGTTATTAATAATGTTTGTGAAGGAAACTTTTAAAAGAGACAAGGAATTTCTTCACAGAAAATATATTCATTAAAACATCACATTAATGCCAGTTGTGGTGACATCCTCTGCAAGCCCAGCACTAGGGAGGCTGAGCCAGAAGGGTCTCAAGTTCAAGCTCAATTTGGTCAACTTAGTGAGATTCTGTCTCATGATAAACAATAAGAAGGGGTGAGAATACAGCTCTATGGTACAGTGCCCTTGAATTCACTTTAGTACTAAAAAAACTTAGTAACTGGGCCCGGTGTACACGCCTGGAGTTCTAGCTCCTTGGAAGGCTGAGCAGAACCTGAGCACCCTAGTGACAGATAACCTGTCTCTTGAGAAAAGCAAGTGACCACCTTTCTCTCCTCAGTAATCCTGTTAGGAAACTCCTGGATATCCCCATGGAAAAAATAAACCTTGTTTCCTACTTCACATCGAAACAAATAATATGACATGAAAATCTCTCAGTTTCTCTTACAAGTGTTGGTGATACTAATTTTCCTGTATCAGTCCCTATTTTAACTTAAATTTTATGGTAAGAATAAACCCAGTTCAACCTCGAAAGAGACCTCTCCCTAAACATCTTCCCAAGGCTGCTGCCTCTCGACTGCTCTAGCTGTGAAGGCCAGCGAGCTTGGCTTCTGTGCCAGCACCCCTCCCACAGCCCTGTGGTCACCGCATCCTCAGCCACGTGAGCAACAACAGGAATCACAGGGCTTTTATGTCAATTTAGGGGCCAAACATCTCTTAAACTAAATAGCTGTAGTTATGTAAATTCTTTTTATTAAAACTAATGAAATGTAACTTAATTTTTAAAAGTGGGCAGAAGAGCAGATATCTATGAAAAGGATATATAAATAAAAAATAGATGAATAAACAAACATCAGTAGTGTTCCAAAAAATGCAAATTAACACTAGAGTGCAGTGGAGTGTGCTGGTGTATGCCTACAATCCCAGTTACTAGGAAGGCTGAGGCTATCCTGGAAAACAGTGAGATAATGTCTCAAAAAAATAAAAATAACAGGTTAGAGAGGTAGCTTGGCACTGGCATCTTGCCTGCCATGTGTGAAGTCATGGGTTCAATCCCCAGTCACACACACACAGGCTACAAGGCATACACATTAGAATGGATTAACACTTTGAGGATGGGGATAAAATGGCAGGCCTCAATTGGATAGTGGTGACACTTGACATCTCAGCACTCCAGGGAGGCTAAGGTGAGAGGATCACCAGTTTAAGCTCCCCCGAACTGCTTAGTAAGACCTTATCTCAAAATAAAAATCTTTAAAAAGGGCTGGGGACATAGCTCATGTAAAGGCTCTAGGTTCAATCTACCACGAAAAATTTTAAAAATGCACATCTACTGTGGAAACAGTTATATGATCTCTTCGGGAATTAAACCTATATACCTGTTCTAAAACCCCAGATTCCAATGAGGTATAAAAACACATACCCACACAAAAACTGGTGTCCAAATGTGTGTAATAGGTTTACACGAAATAACCCCCAACTAGGAAGTGTACATCTCCTCTGATAAACAAATTTGGCTCAATACATAGAGCAGTAAAAAAGGAAAAACTTGGTGTTCAGTAACAGTTCAAGAATTGTGAAACTCTTTGATTTCATCTCCAGTACAAGCTAACTAATTAATCTGTCACAGTTTTACAGAAGCTGATAGAAGGCACAATGCTACAGCATCAGCAGAGGACAGTTTACTGCTCTGAGCAACAGCAGCAGTCTAAGCATCAGCATTTTTGCGATGCTTCTACGAGGGCCAGGGGTTTAGCTCAGCAGCCTAAGTGCCTGCCTGACAGGCACAAAGTTGTGAGTGCGACCTCTGGTACCAAAACAAACAAACAAACAAAAACAAGTGCCAGTTCCCACAGGGTGATGTGAAGGTCAGATGCCACACTGACATTGAGAGCGCTGTATTAAAGAAAAGAACACTGACCTTAGGGAACTTCAATTTTTTATAATGAGCAGTAAGTGTGCTTTCCCTTTATTCTGGAAGAAATGCAATATATTCTCAGGATAGCTGCTGCAAAGGGACTCAGTGTCTCACACACAAATTATACAGCAACAGGACTGAGAGACCCCAGAGAAGTTAACTCCCAATAATACTAAGCGAAGGGAGCTTTATAAAAAAATAAGTAGACGCCTCAAGCATGGTGGGTCAAGTTGGTAATCCTGCACTCAGGGAGGCTGAGGCAGGACTATAAATTCAAGCCTGGCCTAAGAAACTTAGCAAGACCCTGTCTCAAAGTACTCTTTTTGCCTGAATTGCCATCTTCCAGTAATCTGCCCAAATAATGAACACAAAGGGAAGGAGGAAACCAACAGTCAGTATGTATTCTCTTGGTCTCTTAGAAAATACAGGGTTGTTCCTTTGGTCACACATACATGAATGTACAAGTATAGAGGTATCAACACCACCAAGGACGTGGGTCCTGTTCACACAGGAAAACCACACAAACGTTACCAGGGCAGAACTGGAAGACTCTAAAGTGTTCCCAACATGCTGTTAGCATTCCCGTAAATAAGCACATTAGGAGCACGATTCTCGCTAAGAGAGTACTGTGTCTACTGCGCACAGCAGCACGGTAAGAGCCGAGGCAACCCCGGTAACCCTGAAGGAGAGAACAGAAAAAGGAGGCGGAGGGGAAAGGCCCAGAAACACACTCGCTTTGGAGGAGGACAGTGTGAAGGGGCCGGGCTGCTGTCACCCACTTCTAGGATCCACAGAGGGACACCGGGAGGTGCCCGGCTGCTCAGCACCCAGACAGGGGCTGCTTAAAACTGAGCCAGGTCCTTTGTATTTCAAGAATGATTTTCTTAACTGAACAGGTATGTGGTACCTCACTCCACAGAAACAAACATTCTCCTTCTACCCAGGGAGTCGGGGGCCATGTCTTTATACTTCATGTTCATTGTTTCTCTGGCTGAAAGACGTGAAGTGTTAGGTTTTGTTTCAAGACCGTCTTAAAAAAAAAAAAAATTCATAGAAACTAAACAGATACAGAATTATATGGAAAAAGCAAGTACAAATAAAGTTAATTACATAATCTAGATTTTACTTTTAATGATGCTCAGTTAAAACTCACCATTTTGTATGTTTCAAAGTTTTCATTTAAAAATATTGGAAAAATATATCTTTGACACAAAAATACAGACACAAGGTATCCTGGTATGCTTAGATTTAAGTTAAAAAAGAAAAATTTAACTTGATATGGAAGCTGTTATCATTGTATTTAGTAAGACTGGCATGCACACTGTACTGCTGTAGATACTACCAAAGAGTAATGGGTCTAATTAAACATTCTAATGGCTTGTAACATTTTCTCTTACTGGAATGGTAGAAAAGGGAGTGTGTAGATAGAGAGAGGCGGGGCTGGGGGTGTAACTCAGCAGCAGAGTGTGTGCTGAGCACATGCAAGGCAGAGGTTAACTCCTCAGTGCTCCAGACGGAGGGAGGAACAGGCCTGAAACCGAGAATAAATGACCAAGAATTGGAGCAAATTCACAGAATAATTTGCACTGTACATTTCTGGCTGTTGGGCCAATACGTGAATTTGAAAGGCAGCACAAGTGATTTAGAGATGAAAAGGGCATAGATCATGAACAATCAGTAACACAGAGGATTTGTTCTGTTCAACTGTTTTTCTGTTATTGCTATTGTTGTTTTGTTTTTGACCATGTTAGGGATCAAATCCAGGACCTTCTGCATGCTAAGCAAATGCTCTACTACTAAACCATATCCCCAACCCCATAGCACATTTTCAAAGAGACATTTGATCCTTTCCTCCAAGTCTACGTGGAGCTGATTGGAGAACACTGAGCTATTCACTCTATTAAAATGATGACAGATGGTAGACATAGTAGAGAAAATGAATCAATAAAAAGTGTGTTCATTTCCCTTTAGAACTGAGAACAGTATTAGGAAACTGCTCAAGCTGGTAATAGGTAATAAAAAAATCTGAACTCATGATTTTGGATTTATCAAACAATAAAACGTGGCTTTCCACACTCCCTCAATCACTGTTCACCCTCATATGAAGTCCTTTTCAAAGAGTGACTTCTAAAGAGTTCTATTTTTAAAACTGTGAAGGTCACAGAAATGCTAGGATTCCAAGATTCTAAAATAACTTGTTTTGAATTTCTATTTTTAAAGTACCTTAAAGTATGTGACATATAGCATATACTACTACACATTCAAAATTAAGTCAGTGAACTCCGTAACACATTACTTGTCACCACAAGCTTTCTGCATTTTGTGTATGTGGAGATCTGAGAATAGTTTCTAATGGTATCTTTCACTGCACATACTAAAACATGTGCTCTTCAGGCTGACTAGGGGAGAGCTAGACGCTAGCCCTCTCCTGTGAGTCAGCGCCATTCGCAGACTGTGGGGGAGGAGAACAAGAAGCTAAGACCTCCTGTAAGTAGGCACCCCGCCGGCTGACTGAGGAAGAGCTAGATGCTAGCCCCCTCCAGCACACAGGCAGGGAGCCAAGAGCCTATGTTCCTTCCACCCCGCCCTGTCCCGCATCCGCCCCCGCATGGGACCGGCTGATCTGGAGAAACACAGGCTGTGATGGTAGCTAATGAGGTAAACTAAAATTAATGCTTGCAGTATTTATTATTTCACTGACTTTGCTGGCCTAAAGCTGGTAGGCTGATCATCTATTTTCAGAGGATAACAATGTGCAATGTAGCATCTATGGGGGATCTTTTTCTGAATGTGGTGGTCATGGCTAATTTCCTATTACCTTGTTTTGAAATCCTGTATCATTCTCGTTGTTTGGTTGGATTTTATTCTGCTTTATCTTGTTCGATTTTGTTGTATCTGATGACATGGGCAGCTGTTTCGAAGACAACAAGATATACTGTGGAAGCTATTTTGGATTTACTATTATCTTGTTTTGAAGACCTGTATTACATTCATTGTTTTGGTTTTATTGGTTTTATTCTGTTTGTTTTAATTTTAGTATGTTTGATGGTATGGGCAGCTATTTTGAAGACGAGGCATTATGCTAACCTTTGTTGATTTCCTTTTGTTTGGAAATCATATGTCACTTATATTGTCTTGTTTTGACTGGCTTTATTCTGTTTTATTTTGCATAGTTTTATTCTAAAGTAAAAATTTTTTAAAAATTTTTAAATGTGTGCTTTTGATTTAGAACACTACAGCCCTGTATTACTCTTTCATTAAAACTCCAGGCTTCTGAACACAAAAATTCCTTAGTCCATGTAACATTCACAAAGGCCCAGACACAGAAAGTAATAGTTATTTATCCAAAAGTCAGTACGTGACATGTTGTGTTATATCTTCAGAGTTTTTCTTGGGTGAATTATCAGCTGTCTTAATCACTTTCTGGTCTCTGAGACTGCACTGGACATCCACAATATATAGAAGTAAAGGTTTATTTTGGTTCATAGTGCATGGAGGTTTCAGACCCTAGGGGTAGGCTTCAAGGCAGAAAGAAAGTCACAGTAAAGGGGCCTGGGGGAGAAGCAGCTGCTGATTTCATGGTGAGGGGAAGCAGAGACAGTGAAGGAAGGAGCCGGGGAGGAAGGCGGACCCTTCGGGACGCCTCCCTGTGACCTGTCTCCCTCGGATCAGCCTGCCTCCCAACAGCACACCAGCTACACCACATCCCCACAACCCAATCACCCATTAGAACTCCACCTAGGAACCATGAGGTTTTGGGGGGACATCTAGCCATAAACATCATTGTACGTGGTAAGTGAAAATAAAGACCAGGGGCTGGGGATTTAGCTCAGCGGCATAAGCACCAGCCTTGCAAGCAGGCAGTTGTGAGTTCGATCCCCGATACCGATAAAAAGGAAAAAGACAAAAAAAAAAAAAAAAAAAAAGAGCGAGAGAAAATAAAGACCCTTACGGTTTTCTCTGCTTGATTAAATTGAAGGCATTTTAAAACTAATGCACCAAGTCATAAACTAGCAAGAATAAATGCTTTAACTATGCCCACTATGTAGATGATACACAATATGAAAACAGTGTGACCAAAACTTTCATACAAAAGCATTATTCAAGAACAAGCAAATATTTTAAATTATTTGCTGTTGGGGTCCTCTACTAAGAAAATAAGATTTTCCAAACACACTGGGTTTCAAATAATGGAAGTGTTTGTTTGAACACTAAGTGTCTGTATGAACACTAACTGTTAAGATACAACATTCTCAAAATTAGAATTTAGTGTAAACTATTCTGCTTAAATGGTTATGTTTTGATCTGCGCTGTTTTGCTGTTATGCCCTCTTTTATCTCAATCTCCACTCCATTATTTATTTTTATTTTTATCCTTTTAATTAAGGGAAAAATAAATAAAAATAGCAGGATATAGTAACCCACTTTGACTTTCTATTATCTCAATTTAAAGCCCTGTATTACTCTCACCATCTTGTTTTTGACTGATGTTCCTCTATTCTGTTTTGCTGGATAGTATCAGGTTCAAAAGTTTAGGCAACAACTGTGAAGATAATGAGATTCATTATGACGCCCATTCTCGTTGACTTTTATCTACTTTTGAAGACCTACAATGTCTCCAATGTTTTGGTTTTGTCGGTTTTGTTCTTTACTGTTTTGTTCAATTGTATTATAACTAATGATATAGGCAATTCTACTAGAGATAGCGGGAGGCATTATGGTAACCATTGTTGATCACCTTGTATTATGTTTTTACATTATCTATTATGTCCACCCTTTTGATTTGACCGACTCTGTTCTGTTATGTCACATTTGGTTTTACTCTCTTCCAAAAAAGCAATAAGAACCGTGGGAGCAATGAAACCCAAAATGTGTAATAGTCATTGTACAAAAGAGAGGAAAAGAAAGTGCTCTAAACTATATAACTGCATGTATATTTAAGTGTATAAGATAGAAAATGATATCACTGAGGTTTGTTGGATCATTGAACAGAACTGTTTGCAGTATCATTGTTGGAACGTCCACTTTACAAGCTTTAATTTTGTGACTTGAACAGTTATTTCTAAGATGACAATATGTGATCCATTAACTAGTGATTTCCTACTGTTTTTTTTTCCTCTGTAAATCTGTATAACTTGTACCCTTTCTCTGCTTTTTTCTCCTTAAATAAAATTTTTAAAAAAAGAATTTAGTGTAAAATGAACAATTTATTGGTTCTGAAAATAAAACTACAACTTACTGCACTGAATATGAAGGGAAAGTAGGGATGGACTGAGAAAAAGTTGCTAATTTAGCAATGTGGATATGGTAATGTTACTATATAGTATGGTAATGTTACTAGGCTTGCAAATTCATGTAAGGTGAGCAAAAAATTAAAATAAATTTTTCAACGTAGAGCACAAATAAAGTAACTGTGACTAGTGGAAATTTTATCTGACACCGGCCACTGACATAATTGAGGTATTTTTAATTACATAGAGTAACTTGTCATTTTTAAATGATGTATTTTTAAATATACATACTTATTTTCAGCCAGGAAAGAAAATGTAAGAGAAGAATGTGGTCATTTAAAATCTCTAATATGTGGGGATTAGAAACAAAATGAAAAGTAGTTGACACACACACTGTACACTCAACTGGCCCAAGTGAACGTAATTCTCATGTATCCCAGACATACACCAATTTAAAAAAATTTAAAACAAAATAAAAAATAAAATTTCTAATACACATTTTTGTCAAAACACTTTTAAAAATTTATCCCTAGCACCTAAAAAGTTTTTAATAAAATCTCCAAATTAGACATTCATAATTCAACAATGCAAGTAGTTGTTAAACATTGCCAGTGATTCAACATAAAAAAGTCCCACATATCTCAAGAGTTCCTGAATATCTTTCAGTGAGTATTTCTACATCACTTTTAACCACTGTTTAGAAAGATAGCATCCATGTTTTACAGATTTGTAGTATTTTTACTAACACATTTACTCAATAGTAGTTTTCAGTGAGTTTTTTGGAGTGGCAATTCTTAAGTCTTATGAATTTGACAGGGATCTCAGGTATCATACACCTGGAAGATATATTGCTAAATCCATTAAAACAGCACAAGCGTAAATAAATTATAGTACAAGTATAAGTGGAATGACATTGTGGCCCAATTAAAGTTGTTACAAATATTCTGGGCCCTCTTCTTCAAGCTAAAAAGACAGGCTTGTATTTACCTATTTTTAAAATTACAAATGGCTGTGTCACTTACTCCAACTAATGAAATGTAAACAGACACTCTCAGAGCAAGTGTGTAATCTGTGTTATCCCTCAAAAATTATAGATGCACATTTCCAGGTTAAGCCTTATCAGTCTGAGTCCCGCTATGAGGAACAGGAGCAGAAAGCCCTGTAGACCGCCACGCAGGTACAGTGTAAGGGGTAAAACTTTTCTTGCATTATGTTACAAAAAGTTAATATTGTATGTTAACTGAACGTAAGTTAGACTTTTCTGAGTGGGACAGAAGTTGGAGCATATAGCATATCATTTGTGGCCACAGCAAACACCTAAAACAGTTGGTATTATTTTAGGGGCTGCCAAGGGCATCAAGGAAAAAGCCACAGACTATGTGGTGTGAAAGCATTTACTAAACTTGTCAAATGTCAAACAAAATGCCTAGGATCACCCTTACAGAGAGACATCCAGGGCTTAGCGCTCCGTGACCAAGTACACACTTAAGCAGGAGGCCCTTAACTGTATCCCCAGCGCCAACCAACAATAAAAGGACGTTCCAGATCTGAGTGTAGTGGCACACAGCTATATTCTGAGCACCCTGAGACTAAAGCGGAGGATCACAAGTTCAAGTCCAGCCTGGACAACTTAACAACTCTCCCTTTAATAAAAAAAAATAAAAAGGATTAAGGATGTAGCTCAGTGTGAATCTCCAGTACCAGAAAAGGACAGACCAAAGCCACCAGACATTTAAATATTAGTGAGGCCAAAACAAGCAAACAGAAATAGTCTAGACAAAACAGAAACATTAGAAGAAATCTATAGAACCGTAATTAGTATTCTCAGATGAAAGATTATGGTACTGTATACACGCAAAGTAAGTTAGGAGTATCCTGAGAAGAGGAAGGAGCTCTTGGAAATTGAATTATCAGTAGAGAAATTTAAAAGCTCAATAGAAATCATAAAAAAATTAATGTAACAGTTCCAAAAGATAACAAAGACAAAAAATGAACAAAGTAAAAAAATTAAAATCCAGCAAGAGTTATAAAAACAGAGATCTAACATAGAAGAGATCTTTATTAGGCATAGTTCCAAGAAGAGAAAACTTGAGTTTTTACAACAAAAGGACAAATCATGACAAAAATTAATTTAGAAACTCTGGAAACAAGTGGGATACCACAGAATAACTCAGGGTAGAAGGAGAGAAAAAAAACTGAAATCTTCTGAGAAGAACGAAAAAAAGTTACGTTTCATAGAAAGGTTCAGGTGGGCAACAGATACTACAAGATAACAAAAAGTTAGTTTTGAAATTATAAGACTCATCTATTTGTGTATGAATTCCAGACAACACCATCAGGCAAATGGAGTCTTGAAAACTTTTCTCCCCTCTTGCCCTTTTTAAAAAGGAGTTTTAGGATGTCTTCTATCAAAACATGGAAGAAAATTAAGAAAATGACGACCTGAGACCAGACACAGTAAATTCCCAGGATGGGAGTCCAGGAGCACTGAGGACACGGCTTCCCGTCAGGCACGTGTGGAACACACTTAGGTTATAACGGGATTGCGCGAAGCTGTGTAATGCTTTTGAGGGGAAAAACAAACTGCCAGCTGATATGTTTTCAGCAACTAGGAGTCATTTCCAGTTCTGTGGAAGATTTTGGAGTTACATATTAATGATACTATAAAACAGTTCCCAATTTAAGATGGCTTGACTTAACGATCCTTTGGCTTTAAAATGGTACATCCTGTAGAAACGAGGCTTAAGACTCTGAAATTGGATGTTTTCCTGGGCCAGCAATGTGATACACAATACTTCCTTAATACTCTCTAAATGCTCGGTGGCAGTAATGAGCCACGGCCCCATTACCAGGAGGGTAAACCACAGACACTGTGTAGCACAGACTGTTCCTGCGGTACAGTATTTTTAGTTACATGGGCTCACTAGGACCTAACCCATCACAAGTTGAGACATCTGTACATTAAGTAAAAGAAAACAGCAATACTGACTCTTAACAGGTTTGATTTTTCTGTTTTATTTTGGGGTTTTGGGCAGGTAATGGTGGTGCACGGGATCACGCCCAGAGCCTCACACATCCTGGGTAAATGCTCTACCACAGAGCTACACCCTCCACCTTAAAAGGTGACTATAAAAACAGTAAAAACATTAACAGTATACAGCGATTCTGCTATGAACCACAGTTTGTAGCTATAACAAAGTGAATACCAACGAATTTTATAACCAAGACTGCAAAACGTTTGGGTTTCTGGGGAAGGGTGTTAGAAGAGTGATGTAAGTGAACTAAAGCCTCACACTCCACAATGTCACTCTAGAGACAATATTGGGAGCATAAAGAAAAAGCAGTAAGAAATACGGCATTGCACCCCGAGGGAAACAGCGCACAGCTTACATTTGGCCGCCTGTGTAATTAAGGAAATAGGGGTGAGAGGAAAGACGCAGATTATGTTTCCTGTTCCCTTCTAAGCCTTGTAAGACTATTTGATGTTTTAAATTATTACTCTGTAAAATTAAACTTTAAAACACAGTGCCAGTGGGAGGGGCATCTGAACCTCCTCTGTCCGCTGCCTGTACCTGTTTAATCCTCGGCCCTTTGTAAAGTGGCCTCTGCCCTAAACTCTCCACCCAAACAAAACGTTCTCACCAAGGGCAGCAGGACTCTGATGCACACTAAGGAACCCTTCATCAGCACTAGGCCTTACCATTCATCCCCTCACTGCCCTCTGTCTGGAGAACTGAGAGCTATTTTCTTCCTTCGTGGTGGTCACTCCCCTTCAGCTACAGAAAGACTTGGCTTTCTTGAGTTACATTATCCCTGTTCGCTCCGGCTTCATGCTGGCCTTCTGTTCACAATAGCCATGTTCTCTAGGACGTTTACGGTATTCCCTTAGCTTCAAATACAACTTTTTTGCTAACTTAATTATATCTCCCGCCTAGATTTCTCTACTTACACTTCACACTGATTCTCTCTCATGTCTACCATTTAATTAACTAATATCCTCCACTAATAGTACTAGCAAGCATATCTAGTGCTTGTTATGCCAGACACTATTCTATGTTTTATTAAGCCAAGGGAGGCAACTGAAATAAAAAGACACTGCACAGCATCACCTAGAGCTGACAGACTGACTCTCCACACCCCACGCCAGTGAAGGACTAACCCAGGGCCTCAGGAAGGCTAAGCAATGCTCTACCAAACCACAGGAGCCGGGCGTCAGGGTTTTCCACCAGGAAGCCCAGCTCCAAGGCACTGTAGAGCACTTATCAGACAGACTATATTACTGCACTAGTCAACTGTATTTATCCAAAAGAAAAGTCACCATCATCCACCACTCTACTCCCTCAGTCCTAGAACAGTAACAGGTTAATACTGATTTTAACTTCCTTAAAAACTGCAGAATCTCCCCACCTTTTTTCATTTCCCCAGTAGAAGTCACCATTTCTCAAACTATGCACAGCTTTCTGCTGGTCTCTTGGTTTTGAATCCATTCTCCAGGTAGCTGCTAGAGATCACTCTACATCACGACTTGCTCCCTCTCTCCTGATACCTCCATGGATCCTTTCACCCATATATAGCAACTGAAATGTCATACTCCGATTTGGTTTCTACAGGTATCTACTCTACCTTAAAAATCACTTTAAATAGGGGCAGGACTCTCTTTACGGGTTCCCAGTGTTCAGGGTAAGCTTTAAACTCCGCAGGCCTGTTTTCTAGCCTCTCCACTTACTGTCCTCAGGGGTACCCTTCCCTGCTCTCCTGCTTCGCTGTGCTGTCTGTACAGGATACACTCCAGGACGCACGGCTCTGCACACACTACTCGCGCCACTGGAATACCTTTCTAATACTCTCACCATCTCTACATCAGCCAGGGCTCAGAAAGACAACCTTCCTTTCTATTTTCTTAATACCTATTACTGTAATCATGTCTTTTTCTCTGACTTGATGACAACCTCCAAGAAATCGCATTACTTCACTTCATGTGTCCAGCAGAAAACCGAAACAGACCGGTTATGTAACTTGCTCATGGTCATACAACTAGGTGGCAGAAGAAATACTACATAAATCCTAAACTGACCGAGTCCACAGTCAGTGAAGGTTTTTACCAGAAGTGAACATGATGTGAGCAACGGTTTACACAGAGACGCTACAACTCAAAACCAAAGTCAGCATATCCCTAGAACGTGGTTTATGGCTTAGAGTTACCGGCTCTGTTTTAAATGATTCTCAATAAGGGCAAGATTCTCACAGCAACTTTAGCAGTATCTTTTCTCTTTCTATCATCCTGCCCAATCAAAATCATACATCTTTCATTAAAGTTGCACCCAAAGAAGCAAAATTCCCAGGATAAATGTTAACACAACCAAGATCTGTAAAATTTTATTAAGCTTGTAATTTAAAGAAAAATTTATAAATTAACCTGCCGAAAGTCTTATAACTAACTGGGGGCAAAACTAGAAGGCCACATTTCTTCTCTTCTAAATTAATTTTTTCACTGCTTACACAATACTGTGACCAACAAGCCTAACGTTACAGTATTTTACAGTTTAATACAGTGAATAATACTGATTAACTTGTTTGATCGTGTTCTCTACATTTAGTTAGGGGCCTTACAAACCTACTGTCACTCGGATGTACTGTTAAAGTTACAAGAATAACACTGACCCAACCGAATAAATGCAAGTTTCTTTTCAATGCACTTACACTTTTTGATTTCCTTTTTCCTTTTTTTTTATGCCGAGGATCAATCCCAGGGCTTTACATATATTAAGTACATGATCTACCACTGAACTGTACCTTAGCCCCAAATTTACACTCTGAAAGCCAGAGTGCCAGAGTAGCGCATGCTTATAATCCCAGCACTCAGGAGACCGAGGCAAGATGATCACTGTGTGTCCCACGTTAGCCTTGGCCACACAGGAAGTCAAGATCAGTCTAAACCATGTAATAAGACTGTCTCCAAAACTAAAACAAAGGAAAGTCATGGCGGATGCAAAATCAAAAGTTACCTGCTGTAGAAGTAGTAACTAATAGAATTTTATATAACAATACATGGGTTCCATATTTGGTCTGTCAAAATGTTAGCTACTCACTAGCCATGTAGCTAGTGAGCACGTGAACACTGTTACTGTAATGAAGGAACTAAATGTTTTATTTTTTATTAATTTCAAATTAACCATCCTAGTGCCTACCACCTTCTCCTGTGCCATCCTAGAGGTATGTCATAATGAGGTATTTTGCAAAAGAAATCTGAAAATGGTCTGCATCTTTACATTACTCAGTCCTATTAATGCAATAGAATTAACAGAGAGATTGTGAGATGGCATGTTATTTTGAAATGTTATTTACCTGGACACCTTTTCCTTCCAATGTATGTATTAAGAGCGCAGACGATCACATGCCTTGGGAGGCTATTTTTATGGCTGGCATTAGGTTGGGTTAAGGATAAACAAATCATCCCCCTTTTAAAAACTTATTCGAGGGTCTCTTGAAGTGCCTAGCATGCTCCAGTGATCACAGAAGAGTCACAAAGCCTCAGGGGATCTTTCCAGGCATGAAACAGATTCTGCATCTCCGCTCCAATTCTTCTATGCCATAAGTTACTGGATACTCATAAGGCAATGTCCCAACTTCATCACATTACAAGTTTTTAATAGTATTACAAATAGTTCCAAATAACCACATGGAAAAGGAAAAGATACAATTTTAAGTAAGGGTTTAAGGATTTATGATTGATAGAAATTTGCCCCTTCCCTACCTCTTAATATTTAAATACTTGACTAAAAAAATTATCTCTCAGCTAGGGATATGGATTTTTTAATATCAAGAAAAACTTGCAGACAGGCTTATTATGAAGACATCAGACATTCTTTATTAGTTCATCACTTTTCAGTAAAGCCGTTTTTATTTCTCAGTGTTTTCATTAGCACATTTCTCCTACACTTATTTTTCCTTTTCTTCTCTATCCATTTGACTGACGTCCTTCATTGACTTTAATAATTTTTTCCTTTTGGGATTTAGCTCAGTGGCTTAAGCACCTGCCTGGCAAGCGCAAGGTCATGAGTTCAATCCCTGGTACAAAAATAATAATAATAATAATTTTTCCTCTTGCTTCCAACATATCCCTTTTCCCTTAGTATTTCTTCTGACAAGCACTAAGCCAAAATGGTATTATAGAGGCATACTATCCGCCAAAAAACAAAAACCATGCACAGAGACTGTAAGTATCTGCCTACACTGAGACTTTGCCCAACTAGCATTATAAAAGAATACAAGGTCAGAGATAGGAGAATATAGGGATGATTCAGCGTAAGATGTCACAGATATTACAGACAGTGGGAAGTCTCGATTAGGTTATACTATCTCAAGAAATGCAACTTTCAAGTACATATATCTTGATTTATTTATGTTCCAAGGACAAAAGATCTATAGATGTTCCACAGCCACAGGATGCAGATACTGTAAATATTCAAATAGTTGTGGTATGCAGCTTGATTTAAAAAATACAGAATCACTCAGAGCAAAGTTATCAAAACAGGCTTCTGAAGCATTTTAGTAAGAATGGCATTGGAGCAACCTAGATAATCCTCCTGTTTACCATGTGTTGTGGTTTGTCTCTGAAAGTCCCAGAGGGACACTGAGAGTCGGTGGGACCTTCAAGTGCTAGAGCAGGAGCCTCGTCCTTGGAAAAACTGAAGCAGTTCTAAGGGAACTCGAGTTAATTCTTTGAGAGTCGACTGTCACAGAAGCAAGCGGGGCCTCTCCTCACTCCGAGGTTCCCGTCTGGAGATGGCTTCTCTCAGTCCAGCGAGCGGTACCGGCATTGTGGGTTCATCTTCTGTGAGACCTTCCCCAGTCAAGCAAGCGTCAGTGCCTGCATCTGAACCTCCAGAACCGTCAGTAAAATAAGCCTCGCTTCAGGTTAATTCAGAAGAGTTCACAAGAACCTGACTAGTGCCCGCCCTCTCTGCCTGTGACGGTGGTAACAAGTAAAGCAACAGCAACTGCAAGTCGAAGGGTTCTCAAAGAACACGATTTAAAAATGTGTAGCCAAAGCTGCTGTGGCTGAAACAGAGTATATATATATATGTGTGTGTGTGTGTGTGTGTGTGTGTGTGTGTGTGTGTGTGCGCGCAGAGTCCCCACCTGCCACGGTAATCAGGGGAACTGATGCAATACAGTTTAAAAAAACCACTACAGTAAGTATATCTGTGCACATCCACCCTCATTTACATACTCTGGAAAAAGATTACGAAGGAACACTTTATGGTAGTATGATGAACCTACAGCATGTGTGTTACTGTGTTTGTAAGACAAAAAAATGTTAACGTGAAGTTGTTTCTTCTAAACTAAAACTTCAGGATTCATGTTTAATTGTAGTATTGGCACTCTGTGATAAACAAGTGTGTTGGGGGTTGCAGTTTGGCATTCAGGCTGTAAAGGTTCGCTATCACTGTTTCCTGACCTTCTGTTAGTACAAGTATCTCAATATGAGACCATTCATGTCTCTGCAATCATGCCAACAGCTATTATCATTAAAACATTAACGACAACTGTCAATTTTTCAGCTATCAAATGGTGTTTTTATACTAACAGTATATCAACCCTCTATTATAATTTTCTTATACTAGAATTTACCTTTCAATTTCCTAACAAGTTTCTACCAATTACTTTTTTTTTTCTTGTCCCAGTGCTTAAACTATGGGCCTTGTGTTAGCACTCTAACACTGAGCTACACTGCTAACCCTCTTAAAGGTAGTTGATAACAAAACAGAAATAGTTAAAATGACAAAGATCTACAATCATAAACAACAGTCAAACTTTATCTGACCTTGTTCTTCAGATACATTCGTATTTGCATTATATATATATATATATATATATATATATATAATTTACTTGCTTAAATGTTTAAGAGTAACTGTGTAATCAGACCATCTTTATAAAGCTAAAATATTTATAATAAAATATTTTACTAACTAAAAGGCAGCCATCATTAATTTTTTAAAATTATGATGCTAGGGACCAAACCCTGGGCCTTATGCACACTAGGTGAGCAATTTAGCAATGGAACCACCCCATCATTATTTCTACAGATAGTAGGTCATCTAAACATAAAATTGACTTTAAGTGTCAATATCAGTGCATGACTAATGATACTAGATTCTAAGAGAAAATGAAAGGGCAAAAACAAATTAAATGTTTTTATACATGCAGTTGTAACATGACATAGCCAACAAGTTTGGAGAGAAAAAAACAGTGAACTATACCAGGAGAAGGTCAATAAATTTTAAAAATATAAATTGTAATGCAAGTATTGTCATATTTTAACAATAAACTAAACCTATAGTACTAGTTTAACACTGAAAATCTAAATAAAATCAAATATTAAATTTTATATTTTTGAATTGAAATGTATGCTTTAAGAATGTAACTCAGCACTTCAAACATACAATACCACACATTAAACTCTACTGCATTGAACTTCCATTACTCTAGATTTTTTTTCATGGTACAGTTTAATAACATAAAACATTTCTTAAAAACAGGGGTCATCAGTTAAATGTGTATTTTCATATTCTATTACAGCAGTTTGATCTATACTATATATCCTACCAGAATATATTTATGATTAAAACAAATTAGACATAAAAAAGTAGTTAAACTTTATAATACATTAAGATGATTTTTCAATAATTAGGCTTTTCCGTAAGGGGAAAACTCCAAGAGGAAAAGATAACTATCTTAAATATATACGCACCAAACTCCAGAGCGCCCAGTTATATAAAACAATTATTAACAGAAATGAAAACTCAAATTATCAGTAACACAATTGTAACAGGAGACCTTAATACGCCATTGACACCAAGGGACAGATCGACCAGACAGAAAATGAGTAAAGAAATAACAGAACTGAATCATACCTGTGAACAAATGGGTTTGATAGACATATACAGAATGTTCCACCCAACAACATCAGAATACACATTCTTCTCAGCAGTACATGGATCATTTTCGAAAATAGACCATATATTAGCTCATAGAACATATTTAATCAAGTGCAAAAGAGCTGAAATCATCCCTTGCATGTTATCGGATCACAGCGCTCTGAAATTAGAAATTAACGATAAAAGATACTGCAAAAATCCCACAAACACATGGAAACTGAATAACACACTCTTGAGTAATCAGTGGGTCACAGAAGAAATTAAAGAAGAAATCAAACAATACCTAAAAGAAAATGAAAATGCAGATACAACTTATCGGAATCTGTGGGATGCAATGAAAGCCGTCCTGAGAGGAAAATTTATTGCACTGAGTTCCCACATCAGGAAAAGAGAACGAATACAAATAAATAACTTGATGCTACACCTCAAACAGCTAGAAAAAGAAGAGCAAGTCAAGCCCAAAGCCAAAAGAAGAGAGGAAATTATAAAAATCAGAGCAGAAATCAATGCAATAGAGACTAAGAAAACAATCCAAAGGATCAACAAATCAAAGAGTTGGTTCTTTGAAAGAATAAATAAAATCGATAAGCCCCTAGCCAACCTTATTAAGAAAAGGGAAGAAAAAGCTCAAATTCATGCAATAAGAAATGAAAAAGGAGAAGTCACTACAGACCCAATAGAAATACAGAAGATCATCAACACCTATTTCGAAAACCTCTACTCTCAAAAGTTTGATAACACAGAAGAAATAGACAGATTCTTAGAAGCATATGAAGTGCCAAAGCTAGATCAAGAGGATGTAAAATTGTTGAATAACCCAATCTCGGTTACTGAAATTGAAAATGTAATTAAGTCCTTACCCACCAAGAAGAGCCCAGGCCCAGATGGATTCACTGCAGAATTCTACAAGAAATACAAAGAAGACCTAATGCCGACACTCCTCAAACTATTCAATGAAATTGAAAGGGAAGCAATCCTTCCTAAGTCATTCCTGGAAGCAAATATCACTCTACTACCAAAACCTGAGAAAGACCCAACTAAAAAAGAGAACTATAGACCGATCTCCCTAATGAACACAGATGCAAAAATCCTCAATAAAATATTGGCAAATAGGATCCAGCAAATCATCAAGAAGATTATACACCATGACCAAGTGGGATTCATCCCAGGAATGCAAGGATGGTTCAACATACGCAAATCAATAAATGTAATCCACCATATCAATAAAGCCAAAAATAAGAATCACATGATCATTTCTATAGATGCAGAAAAAGCCTTCGATAAGGTCCAACATTTATTCATGATAAAAACTCTACAGAAAATTGGAATAGATGGTCTTTACCTCAATATAATAAAGGCCATTTATGACAAACCAACAGCCAGCATCATACTAAATGGCCAAAAATTGAAAGCCTTTACTTTAAAATCAGGCACAAGACAAGGATGTCCTTTATCACCACTCCTATTTAATATAGTACTGGAAGTACTAGCCAGAGCAATTAGGCAAGAAAGAGAAATAAAAGGGGTAAAGATAGGAAAAGAAGAAGTTAAATTATCATTGTTTGCAGATGACATGATACTTTACATAGAAGACCCCCTAAGCTCCATTGAAAGACTCTTAGATACAATAAATAAATTCAGTAATGTGGCTGGATACAAAATCAATACTCAGAAATCAATAGCATTCCTATACACAAACAACAAAATCACAGAGAGGGAAATAAGGGAAACTGGACTATTCACATTAGCAAGCAAAAAAATGAAATATTTAGGAATTACTCTTACGAAAGAAGTGAAAGACTTATACAGTGAAAACTATAATACACTGAAAAAGGAAATTGAAGATGATCTCAGAAAATGGAAAGACATCCCTTGCTCATGGATAGGAAGAACAAACATTGTGAAGATGGCCATTCTCCCAAAACTCTTATACAGATTCAATGCAATCCCAATAGAAATACCATCAACATACCTTATAGATCTAGAGAAATCACTCCTAAATTTCATCTGGAACCAGAAGAGACCTAGAATCGCAAAGGCAATTCTAAGCAGCAAAGACAAAGCAGGAGGCATCACAATCCCTGACTTGAAATTATACTACAAAGCAACAGTAGTAAAATCAACATGGTATTGGAATCAAAACAGAGCTGAAGATCAATGGAATAGATTAGAAGATACAACCACAACTACAAACACACTCAACCACCTTATCTTTGATAAAGGAGCCAAGCAGGTTCACTGGAAGAACGACAGTCTCTTTAATAAATGGTGCTGGAAAAACTGGCTCTCCATTTGCCGAAAACTAAAGCTAGACCCATGTCTATCACCATGTACTAAATTAAAATCTAAATGGGTCAAAGATCTGAATATTAAAACAGAAACGCTAAATCTATTGGAAGACAAATTGGGTAGAAACCTTGGAGACATAGGAGTAGGTAGAGAATTCATGAACAGGACTCAAACCGCACGGGAAATACTTCCCAGAATCAATAACTGGGACCACTTCTTATTAAAAAGTTTCTGCATGTCAAAAGAAATCTCCAGCATAGTGAAAAGAAAACCCACAAACTGGGAAAAGATTTTAGTGAACTCTCTCTCAGACAAGGGACTCTTGTCTAAAACATATAAAGAATTAAAAAAACTCAGACCTCCAAAATTCAAAGATCCAATCCAAAAATGGGCATCTGAGATGAATACGCAATTATCAGATGAAGAAATGCAAATGGCAAATAAATACATGAAAAAATGCTCATCATCTTTGGTCATTAGAGAAATGCAAATTAAAACCACACTGAGATACCATCTCACTCCTGAAAGAATGGCCAGGATCAAGAAAACCAACAACAACAAATGCTGGAGAGGCTGTGGGGAAAAAGGAACTCTCCTGCACTGTTGGTGGGAGTGTAGACTGGTACAGCCTTTGTGGAGGTCTGTCTGGAGGTTTCTCAAAAAGTTGGGACTGGAAATCCCATTTATTCCAGCTATTCCACTTCTAGGCATATTCCCAGAAGAACTGAAAGCATCATACCACAGGGATATATGTGCACCTATGTTTATAGCAACACAATTTGTAATCGCCAGATCTTGGAAACAACCCAAGTGTCCATCAACTGAGGAATGGATAAAAAAGTTGTGGTATTTCTATACAATGGAGTATTATTCAGCTATAAAGAAGGATCGCATTGAGATATTTATCAATAAATGGGCGCAGCTTGAGACCATACTCATAAGTGAAATAAATCAATCTCACATGTATGAATACCGAATAGTTTCCCTAATGTAAGTAATGATTCAAATATACAAAAATATGTGACAATCATGATTCCCCATTATGTGGCCTTGAAGCCTTATAAAATTTTCACTTATTAATTAGAAAGGCTTTATTCTGGGCTTCTTGATATGGAAATATTTGAAGCTATAGTATATGAAGTTTTATCCAAATATTTTAAGGAAAAAGACAGACACTATGGTAACTACTATTCTTTAAAAAAATTATTTAGCTATTTCTTATGTTTATTTTAATAAAGGGAAAAATTAAAAAAATTAGGATATATAATAGTAACTCTTTTCGATCTCCTATTAACTTGTTTTGAAGTCCTGTAATACTCCCACGATCTTGTTTTGACTGATTAGACTCTGTTCTACTCTGTGCGATAGTAGCAAGTCTGAGGGTATAGGCAACTAATTTGAAGGCAATAAGATTCACAAAGATGCCCATTCTGGTTTGACTATTGTCTCCTTTGGAAGTCCTGTAATGTTCACAATGCCTAAGTTTTATTGGTCTTGTTCTCCACTGTTTTGTCCAACTTTATAATATCTAATGAGATAGACAATTCCTTTTAAGGAAACAAGAGACAATGTTGATAACCATGTGCTATGTCTATCCTTGGTTTTGACTTACAGCTTTGTTTTGCCATATTTGACTTTACTCTCTCCCCCCCCAAAAAAGTAATAAGAACTAAGGAGTAATAAAATCCAAAATGTGTAAACTTTGTTGTAAAAAAGAGAGGGAGGAAAAAAAAAAAAAAAGAGCTCTAACGGATATAACAGCAAGTGTGTTTAGGGGTGTTAAATAGCTGACTATATTAATGTTTTTGGATCATTGAACACAGCTGTTTGCAGTCTCTCTGTTTGAATGTCTACTTTGTATTCTTTGATACTGTGATTTGAGCAAATATTTCCAAGATGATAATATGTAATCTATTAGGTGATTTCTTACTGTTATGTTTTTGTTTTTGTAGTTCTGTATTATGTGTAACCTTACACTGTTTTGTTTTGTTTTGTGTTTTTCTCTTTTTCCTCTTAAATTAAAAAAAAATGGTAAAAAAAAAAAAAAATAATTAGGCTTTTCCAATAATGGAATCTTTCTTTCCTCAATCTATCATGGGTATAATAAGACAGTTCTTTAGAAGCATCTGAAGGAAGACAACCTCACCAAAAGGCATCAAGGGAATAAATTAAGGTTGAAATGCTACTGTTCCTCCAGTGAGCACCACCAGTACTAATGGGGATTCTGAGCAATTAAATCCAGAAATCAGTCTTCACTAATGCACTCAGATTAATGTTTATAGACTACGAATCCAGGCACGAGTAGACTATAAACTCTAATTTCAGTATGAGCAGGAGTTTCCTACCAATAGAAGTTCTACCTTTCTCCTAATTTTCTATGACCACCAACCAAGGTCAAAAGTTCAACTTGAAAGTACTTTACTATTAGAATAGTCAAGTCAGTATTGTGACTTTCAAGAAATCTCTTAGAAATAACGTTGGTGAATGTTACTTTGTTGATGGTACATTATAATTTAACACCCAAGTGAGAAACTACTATGTATAATCTTCGATTTCTGTCACTTCTCAGTACATATAAAACAAAATATAAAATTAGAAAATGTAGGAATGTAAATGAGCCAGGCTGGGGTAGCTCAGCAGCGTAAGTGCCTGCCTGGTAAGCACCAAGGTCATGGGTTCGATCCCCCACACCAAAAAGAAATAAAAACCAGAAAAGAAAAAAAAGAAGACCGTAGATGGACAAACCGAAAAATATTTACAGAAAAGTTATTTAAAATAAAATTATACAGGTAAGACCATATTTACCAAAATCTTTTAGATATTTAATAACCTTAGAAGGCAGCTTTATCTCCAAGCAATAACTATATTACCCAACATCTATCTGATCTACATTCCTAGTTAATCAATTAAGATCATGTGCCTACTATCTGTCTTCCCACACTGGACCACCAAAAACATCCATTAACTACCTATAATAATTAGTTATCACAGGTCATGAAGACACTCACTAGAGAAGACTTTTGGGACTGCTTCACAAAGGGGCACGAATAATGGGATTCGTGTATGGGGAACTATTCTGAGGATCAATGGGATAGTGTCTTATTGCAATAATTTTGTAAAATTTAAACATTCACTACGTAAGTCCCTAACCTTCCTTATTTCCAGTTCTTCCCAAAGTTCCATGCCTCGGTCCTTACTGTTTCCTGCTTCTGTGACACTGTCTACTTTGGTTTCACAACTACCTAGATCTGATTAGGCCTCAAGATGAAATCCGAATCACCTGGAAGACACACATAGATACACTCACCTGGACGACCACAGGGGCTTCATACTCACATTTTTTAAACAGAAATGAGTGTCTGGCTCCCACAAGTCTGCTGCTGCTGCTTCTTCACCTGTAACGCTCACGCTGTGTCTCTTCCATCCACCCAATCACGCCAGGTGGAACCCTAACAGTCACCCACACACTTCCCTTCCTCCTCCGCCTCCACAACCAACACTCACACCAAGCCTGACATTTCTCATCCTCCCGACTTTCTCCAGCATTATTTCCTAGGTCTCTGGTACCCTTTTTCTAGAATCACAGTTCTCTAAGACTCCTTAACTCTGCCCCAATATGCTAGGATAGGAACCTATTCAAATCTACTCCTATTAGTTCTTTGCTTAAAAACCCTCCAGCAGCTCCCAGAGTTGACACAAATAATGTCACTTGTTAACAGCAAGATGAAGGCTAATCTCCCACCCTTCCCACCTTTTAAACTGGCTCCCACACTGTCAACTATGTGAATGTCCTAAAATGTCTACCTCTGGCTATAGCGCTCTCTCTAGCAAGAATCACCCACTGCGGGGAGAAAAACACAGAATCACCCCCTAGACGTCACCTAATCAAGACTCTCTTCTTACCAGTGTCAATTTTCTAATCACCTATGCCAGGCAGGGTAAAACACTCACATAATCCCAGCATTCTGGGAGGCTGAGGCAAAAGGACTGCGAATTCAAGCACAGTCTGAGCAATTGAGGAAAACTCTGTCTTAAAATAAAAAACTGGCTAGAAGTATACCTCAATGTGAAGGTCTTGTTTCCACAAGAAACAAAACAAAACCCTCTTATGAAAAGGTTTTTGCTTTCTGTGGGTTTTTAAAAATTATTATTGTTGTTTTTGTTTTTTTCAGACAGGTTCTCACTATGTGGTTCAGGCTGGCCTGAACTCACTAGGCAGCCAGCCCATGCCGGCCACAGACTCATAGTACTTCTCACGCTCAGTCCCTGTATGCTAGGATTACATATGTGAGCAACCACACCCAATTTAACTATTTTTAATGCCTTGACAAATCAAGCAGATTTTCCTTTCAGGTTCCAGTGGACATGTTTTCCCAAAGGGAAAGACCTTTGTTTAGTTTTGTCTCATATTCTGAATTATGTAGTCTTTGAAGACAGAGGCCATGAAATTAATTCACTTTTGTATCCTAAACATTTTTTTAAGCAGTGCTGGGCGACAAACCCAGGACCTCTTGGATGCTAGACAAATGTTCAGTTGCTCAGCTAGATCCCCAACCCTGTATCCTAAGCATCTAACCCAATCCTAGCAAAACAAAACCAAAGCAAACAAAAAGCCCAAAACAACAACAACAAAAAACCAGCGCTAAATAAGTAACCAGGTGATTTGCTAATTCTTAGTAATTTGGGTAGAAAATGGCCTTAAATTTTCTTTCACTTGACAGGATAAAATATTTTAAATGTTTGTATCATATATTAGTATAGTTTAAGAATATCTTTAGAGACAAATAACTTCTTTGCACAATGTTATAGAAAAAAGTAACCATAGAACCCCTACCAGTGAGCCAGCAGCAGAGTTGGGCCAGGCCAACCCCTTCCTGTGAGCCAGGAACTCCCTAACCAACTCCCTACTCCCAACCTACCCCAACTGGCTGACTTAGAAAAACACAGGCTGAGAAGATAACCACTGAAGTGAAAAAACAACTTTAAGGCCTGAATTGTGTGACTGACTTTGCAGGCCCAAAGCTGGTAGTCTGAGCATCTATTTAGAGGATAACAATATGCAACACAGCAACTATGGGGGTCTCCTTCTAAAGGTGGTAGCTTCTGAACGGAATTGTTAATTTCCTACGATCTTGTTTTAGAATCCTGTATCGTTTCCATTGTTTTGTTTGGTTTGGCTTTATTCTGGTATTTTTGCTGTTTTATTTTGTTTTCTGATTTTGTTGTCAGATGGCATGGGCAGCTATTTTGAAGATAACAAGATACATTATAGTAGCCATTATTGATTTTCTGTTATCTTATCTTGAAGCCCTGTGTTGCTTTCATTGTTTTGTTTTGCTTTGATTGAATGTATTGTTTTATTTTGTTTGGTTTTATTCTCTTTAAAATAAAAAAAAAGAAAAAAAGTAACTATAAAATGATCAGTTTATCATTTTTAGAATTGAACTGTTGAGCTCAAGCTTTCAGGAAATAAGATTTAGGTTCTCATATTTTAAATCCTAAAAAGAACAAATTAAACAATGGCTATTAAACTGAAAATGGTTCTAGTAATGCTAACATAAATATGGACTTTTGCTGGGGATACAGCTCCTCAGCAGCACAGCACTTGCCTCACAAGTCTGAGGTGTGAGTTCAATCCCCAGTCCCAAAAATAAATACATACATACATATATACATACGTAATTTCAAAGACATTTAAATGTAAAAGAAAATATTTTAAGAAAGAAAACAGGATCAGGGATATAGTTCAGTGGCGTAAGCACCTGCCAGGCAAGCACAGGTCCTGAGTTCAATTCCAAGTACAAAAAAAAATAAAAAAGGAAAGCAGCTTTATAATCTCAGAAGAGGGAAATAATTCTAAGACAAAACACAAAAGGCATAAACCGTAAGTACAAAGACTGATAAATTCAATTATATTTAAAAAAATTTCTTAATACCACAAAACTCTTTAAAAGTGTAAATGTATCTTTCAAAATAAACTCAAGATACATGCTGTAACCTCCAATATGAACACTAAAAGAATAATTTGGGGAAAAAAGTAAAAATAAAAAATGAATAGAGGTGAAAGATAGTTTTTAAAAAATGTTTGGTCTATCCAAAAGAAAGCAAGAAAACAAAAGGTGAGGAGGAACAGAAAACACAACTAGAAACTAAATATCAAGATGGCAGACCTAAACAAAGTAATATTAATAATTTCATGAAATATAAATAACTTAAAGATTCCAGTTAAGAGATTAAAATTTTTTAAAAACTGCTTACAGGGGACTGGGGATTTAGCTCAGTGGCATAAGCGCCTGCCTTGCAAGCAAGCAGTCATGAGTTCGATCCCCGGTACCGATAAAAAGGAAAAAGGCAAAAAAGAAAAAAAAAAAAAAACTGCTTACAACAGATACATCAAATGTGTAAGATCACAGAAGGGCAAAATCCAAAAGAATTCAGATACCATGTAAAACATCAATCAATAGAATACCAATATTATAGTATCAATATCAGATGAAACACATTTTAAAGCAAGAACCATTAAGAAATCTAGAAATTTCACAATGTTATAGGAAAAGTCCTAATGTATATGTACCTAGTAACACAGCTTAACACAGAAGCAGCAGTTTACTGAATTTAAAAGGAAATAAAACCATCTTCAATCATGAGTGGAAATTTCAGTGTCTTTGGTAACAGAAAAAGCAAACAAAAAAGAAAAGAATGATATAAAACTGAACTACATGGCTAAGCAGCTTGCCTAGTGAATACATAAAACACTGTCTCTCCACACTACAGGAGAGCTGTGTTTTTCAAATACACATAAAACAGACCACTTCCTAAGTCACAGCCAGATCTCAAGAACTCTGGAAGGGTAACCATTGTTAATTACCACTTCATTAACATTCTTCAAGATCTAATACCACTTCATTAACATTCTTCAATGGGTGATAATCTTTGACGCTTGTCTGTCAATTGATAGCCATAGTGGACAGGACACTCTGCTAAATGTGTTAAGCACACGTGTAAGGAGGGTCGTCACTGCCATTTTACTGTGAGCCTACAGAGTGTCAGCGTGGCTGAAAGAAGCCACTTACATAGTAGAGCTGGAGGGAACCCAGAGTGCTCCTTTACCCATGTGTCAGATTTGCGGAACACACCCTCTGATTAAATTCGCTGTGTAGGATCTTAGCATGCACTGTGCGATATATAAGGCACCAAGGTGGTGGAAGGGGAGTATAATAGGATAGCAGTGCATCATCCACTTCCCAAGGACTTGGGCCTTTGCCTCCTCCCAAGGTCCCTAGTGCCCCCCCATCCATGTCTGGCTTAGCTTCCCAAAGAGGAAGAAGCCAGGCAGTCCCAGGGCAGAAAGATGAGTTGACAGGGCTGTTCTTGTGCAGACATCCCCATCAGACCTGTGTTCTCTGGGTCTTGCTAGTAGTCATTCCAAGCCCCACTTCAGATGAGCCATCAGAATATGCAGACACCTGCTGCTGTGTCCCCTCTGCCCCCGTCTCTGCCATGTAGAAGGCTCCTGTGCAAGGGAATGCCTTGTGCACAGCCACCTGTGTCCCTGGCCCCAGCCCAGCCAGCACATGCTCACCCTTCTGGTGTGTAAGGGAGGTGGAAGAGAAAGTCTGCAGGCGATGGCGATTGCGATGGGGGAGAAAAGCCATGTCAGATGCATTTTGACCTGTGGCTATGTAATCGCCAGATCTTGGAAACAACCCAAGTGCCCATCAACTGAGGAATGGATAAAAAAGTTGTGGTATTTCTATACAATGGAGTATTATTCAGCTATAAAGAAGGATCACATTGAGATATTTATCAATAAATGGGCGCAGCTTGAGATCATACTCATTAGTGAAATAAATCAATCTCGCATGTGTGAATACCGAATAGTTTCCCTAATGTAAATAATGATTCAAATATATAAAAATATGTGGTAATCATGATTCCCCATTATGTGGCCTTGAAGCCTTATAAAGTTTTCACTCATTAATTAGAAAGGCTTTATTCTGGGCTTCTTGATATGAAAATATTTGAAGCTAGAGTATATGAAGTTTTATCCAAATATTTCAAGGAAAAAGACACTATGGTAACTACTATTAAGTCAGGTTATAAGGTGGTGAAGTACTAGGTTGTTGAAACAGTCATGCTGTGACCTCTATTGTTATATTGTTATGTCCTGTTTTATCTCAATCTCCCCCTTATTGTTTCAAAAAAAATTATTTAGTCATTTCTTGTTTGTCTTAATTAAAGAAAAAATTCAAAAAAATTAGGATATATAAATAGTAACTCTTTTTGATTTCCTATTAACTTGTTTTGAAGTCCTATGGTACTCCCACGATCTTGTTTTGACTGATTAGACTCTGTTCCATTCTATATGATAGTATCAAGTTTGAAGACATAGGCAACTACTTTGAAGACAATAAGATTCACTAAGATACCCATTCTGGTTTGACTATTGTCTTCTTTGGAAGTCCTGTAATGTTTACAATGCCTAAGTTTTATTGGTCTTGTTCTCTACTGTTTTGTCCAACTTTATAATATCTAATGAGATAGACAATTCTTTTTAAGGAAACAAGGGACAACGTTGATAACCATTGTTGATAAACTTGTACTCTGTTCTACACCATGTGCTATGTCTATCCTTGGTATTGACTGACAGCTTTGTTTTGCCATATTTGACTATATTCTTCCCCCCCCCCAAAGAAAGTAATAAGCACTAAGGAGTAATAAAATCCAAGATGTGTAAATTTTGTTGTAAAAAAGAGAGGGAAAAAAAAAAGAAAAAGAGCTCTAACGGATATAACAGCAAGTGTGTTTGGGGGTGTTAAATAGCTGACTTTATCAATGTTTTTGGAACATTGAACACAGCTGTTTTGCAGTCTCCCTGTTTGAATGTCCACCTTGTGTTCTTTGATACTGTGATTTGAGGAACTATTTTCAAGAAGATAGTGTGTAATCTACTAGCAGGTGATTTCTTACTGTTATGTTTTTTTGTTTTGTTTTGTTTTGTTTTGTTTTGTTTTGTAGTTCTGTATTGCGTGTACCCTTATGCCGCTTTGGTTTGTTTTGTGTTTTTCTCTTTTTCCTCTTAAATTAAAAAAAAAAAAAAAAAAAAGAACTCTGGAAGGACTAGAATAAGCCTTGGTGGCTACACTGGTAGTTCTGGCTCTAAGGGAGGCTGGACCAAGAGGGTCACAGCCTGGGCAACTTGTGACTTAGTGAGACGTTTTCTACAAACTAAAACAGGGGCTGGGGACAGTTCAGTGTGAATACCCTGGATTCAGTCTCCACTACCCAATACACCATACATACATACATGCATACATACATACATACATACATAAAATTGGACACAGAATATTCTCTGATCACTGTGAAATTAAATGGAAGCCAATTATAGGAAAACAGCTATAAAACTCACCAAGTATTTAGAAATTTAGTAACATGTTTCTGAATAACTCAAGGATCAAAGAAGAAATCCTACAAAAAAGTAAAGTATATTTTTAACAACAGTAATAAAAACAAAGTAAAACAAAATATGTGAAATGAAGTCGAAGTTGCCTAAGAGGGAAAGATATACCTGTAAATGCATTTATATAAAAAAGAAGAAAGGTTTAAAACTCAATACTCTTCTGGGTGTGGTGGCACACACCTGTAATCCCAGCACTCAGGAAGCTGACACAGGAGAATTGCTGTGTGTTCACGGCCAGTCTGGGCCACAAAGTGAATTCAAGGACAGCCAGCACTGCATAGTGAAACCCTACCTCAAAAAACAAACAACAGGGGCTGGGGATTTAGCTCAGCGGCATAAGCACCAGCCTTACACACACACAAAATCACAAAAACCTCAATAATCTAATGTTTGGAGACACTAAGAACAAAGCAGAAAAGTTGAAAGGAAATAAACAGTAAAATAATGAAACAGGAAGAAGTATAATAGAAAAAAAATGAACAAAGTAAATGATAAAATGGATAAACTTCCCACAGGAGTAATCAAAATAGAGGGGTGCACTGCTCAGAAGTAGCAGTGCTCATCTAGAGGCAGGAGGGAGGCCTGGGGTTTAGTCCCCTGCACGCCACCCCACCGCGACCAAAGACAGTGAAAATGCAAAGTTCCAGTGTAAGGAATGTAAGCAGGACTATGTTTTACTTTTCTTGTTGCTGAGACAACACAGCCACCATCTAAAGTTACAGGAGGAAAGGTTTACTTGCTGACAGTTTGTAGAGGTTTCTGTCCCTAATGGGCTGGCCCTAAAGCAGAGTGGTGTGGCACAACAGTTCATGGTGGGCAGAAGGCACCAAAGGGACCACAGCTCTTTCTATCCCTTGTATCTTATCCAGGCTGCCTAGGGCAGGAAGCACTCACACCTTAATCCTAGTGCCCTTGATCCTGGTATTGCACCCCGAATCCGTTCCAGCACACACATTCTAGATCCAGCCACTTCTGAAAAAACCCTACCTGTGCATGTATGAAGCTTTAGGGGACACCTAACACACGCCATGACACACAACTGCTACAGATCACACCAAAGTTAAGAGTAAGAGGAGGCTATTCCAGACTATGTGGGCAATGCATTGGAAAAGTCACACAAAATACATAAATTCTTTGAAAATACAATTTGATTAGAAAAAATCGGTCATGGTGCAAGTACTGACAAGCGTGGAAGCTGACCTAGGCTACAAATCAGAACCTGATGTATTTTTTGTTGATTATCCAGACACTTAGAAAAAGTAAGGACTATTACACTTAACAAACTATCACATCTGTGTCATTACACTGTAAATAGCACAGAACTTCAAGGAATAATCCTTCAAAGTTCAAGAACTTGTTCTCCACTTCAACACACAAACTGTTCACAATATTCTCAAACAACATTCTGGCACACCTTTACATTTGCCCGTTTGCTTTTATGAACTCGTGAGTATTAAGCATACAATTTAACATTCATGCCACTAACTGTACTTGTTCATCAAATACAGTTTAGCTAAAGATACCAGAACACAGAAAAAAAAAAAAAAACTAACAAAATCAGCTCACCACAATTTCATAAAAAAGCATTATTTCCATAATTTCTTATAAATCGTGTGCTATTTCGTTTGTATCAATAAAATCTATAACATACATTTGATTACAAATCCAATTATTAAACTTTTTTTCCCTAAGTTTTTCATTTTTCGCAGATAGCATCTCACTATGTAGAGTCCACGCTGAGCTTAAATTCACCATGTAAGCTGGCCCTAAACTCACAGCAATCCTCCTGCCTCAGCCTCTAGAGTGCTGGAAGTATGGGCACGTGCTACCACACCCAGCAAAGTAAGAAGTGTAGGCGGTTGCTGGTGCTCTTACAGCTGTGGGTGTTGGACAGAGGTGACACTTTAGGACAGCACTAGTGGGGACTGAGACTCCAGTCAGGAAGCTCTCCACACCGGACCATAAGGAGTACAGCACATATACTCGGAATAAGCATTTGCACAAAGTATTTGATCCACAACAAATCCAAAGACTTTTAAAAGTTGTTAGTGAAATAAAGAGTATCATTTATCACTGTCTTTTTTTCTTAATAGGAAAGTGTATCACTTACAGTTTTTCTTCTTTTAATTTACTCTGGCCAAATTTCAGTTTCCCTTAATACCATTTTACCAATCTTGGGCTCTTCTACTCTTTTTAAGATTTCCAAATATATTGTTTGTTTTGTTTTATTGGATTTTCTATTTTATTTTTGTGCTGTTGGGTGCTGAACCCAGGGCCGAGTGCATGCTAGGCAAGTGTTATACCACTGAGTTACATTCCCAACCCCAAGTGTATGGTTGATTTTTTTTTTTTTAAATACTTGATTTCAGTTTACCTGTTGTGCTATTTTTATATGATGAATCACCTCATAAATTAAATGTGATTAATGTCACTGGTTTGATAAAGTAAAAATATGCCATTAAAATGTTTAAAGGATATTTATAAGAACTTTCAAGTTTTCTTAAGGTTATGGTTAGTTATAAACCAACCAACAAAGTTGTTAATATTGATTAAGAAATAGATTACTGACATCAGTGAAGAATTTCTCAGTGCTTGCCTTGCATAGAATTATGTCACAGGGAGGGGCTGGGGGTTTAGCTCAGTGATACAAGTGCCTGCCACACAAATACGAGGTTATGAGTTCAATTCCTAGTACCAAAAACAACAACAAGAAAGGAATGATGTCACAGAAGATAATTCTTACAGCAGGCAGGAGGAGTAGTAAGGAACAAATGTTCCACTAAGGATGAAAATTACTCTATGTCCCCACCCTGAAGACTCAAAGTGAAGTCTGATGTAAGACACTGACATACTGAAGGGACAGGAAAATGCGGTGTAACCAAGCATTTCTGAAGCTTATTAACCAGGAATAACCTTTTTCTCTCAGAGGACTCTCGGTAACACATCACAGAGCTACGTGCAGTTAGCCTTGGTACTTGATTGTTTTGAAACTCATCGATTTTGACACTGACGGCATTTCGATGTGGGAATTTTGTCGCGGTCCTTACTGTACTTGAAGAGCAACTTATTAGGACTTGGCACTGTCAATGCCTCATGACTTCATAACCTTTCCACCAAAACAATTTATTTGGTTCTCATCATTTTTGCACTATTTGGTCGTGGAATCAATCAATAGAGCATACTGAAGTACTGTGTTTATAAAATATGCTCTGGTGCATTGTCCGTATAATCTCACCACTGAGCTAAAGGACATTCAAATTTACTTTCTTCCAATAGTAATCCTATCTATTGTGTATCTTGTATCACTATTATAAACACCTTTATGTAATACCCTAATGAATATTCCAAGTACATCTTGACTGTTTGTAAATATTCTCATCAGTTCTTACATTTTTACCCTTTCAGTAACTTGGCTACTCAAATTCATCTATGATGTGAAGATAAATTATTTTAATTAATACATAAGTATGATAGTGCTTGACACACTTTTTAAAAATCCCTGTAAAATGGGTAACAGATAACTCTCCTGTTCCGGGCGTCCTTGTCCTCTATGACAGTGTGATTCCCTTTCTAGTGCTCCACACCGGAGAGCTTTCCTGGCTTTTTCCTGCAAAGTCAACATGAGTTAGAAAAGAACTGTGGCCCATTTTGACTTGTAGTTGTCTTTTAATAGAGGAAACTGCTTTATAAATTGAATTAATAAGTTTATTAAAATTAGCTGGAATCAATAAAAATACATGAATTTCAATGAATTATATCTTTACTTCCCAATATAAATGAAATAACTCAAAGCCAAAAATCAAAAATTTAAAACAAAAGGATAAAATGATAGAATCAGAAGAGCAGATATAAGATAAACAGCAGTCAGCAAGTGTCAGAAATTTCAGGTTACTTTTCTTTTGTTAAAAGCAGCCTCCAGTAAAGAAAAATTGATTAACTAGGAACTGACAAGGATCACAGGAACCTGGTCAATTTCTCTTAGCAGCCAGTTCTACTTGTTAAATGACTTTGAGGCAGAAAGACACAGATTATCAATTTCCTACAGAAGCTCTTTACACCAGAAAGGGGGAGGGAGTGGGCAAAGTGGCATGAACAGCAAAAATGAGAGGAAAGAGTTTACAGAGCAGGGTTAGAGAAGACGGAAAACAACAGCACAGAGGAAACAGAGGCGACAGCAATTACAGCATGCAAGGCCATTTCCTGGACCTTCTGTGACGTCATAGTTAGTACCTAAAATAAAACGCTCCAGGCTGCTGTACTCAACCGCAACTCTACATGACATTGTCTTAGGAATGGACCAAATACCCAGAGGAAAACAGAGAAATATAAAGCACGAACACATAACAAACCAGTACCATCACTTGGCATACATTTTAATGTGTGGTAGGGATAAAATTATTAATCATAGATTAAGACTGACCTCTTTCTAATGGCTGTTTTAAGAAAATGACAATTTACGTGGACATGGTATGAAATCAGTTAAGTGTGCAGCGGGAGGAATCTCAGTGGACAGAAAAAATGTCTGAGTGACAACCAAGGAATGTGTGTATACACACATAATGAATCAAATAAAGACAGCCAGCATAAAGGCTATTTCCTTTAATACTAAATAAAAACTGGTCATATAACCAGTAAATTTCTACAATGCAACAGATGACCTTCTAGTCATTAAAAAAAAAAAAAAAAAAGGAGGGGGCTGGGGATTCAGCTCAGCGGCAAAAGCGCCTGCCTTGCAAGTGTGCGGTTGTGAGTTCGATCCTGGTACCAATAAAAACAAAAAAGACAAAAAATAAAATAAAATTATAAAAAAAAAAAAAAAAGAAAAAGAGTCCGTTCACTTATGTACTTCTGAAACCAATTTGGGAACGTAAATTTGAGAGAGGCTCCTGGAAATTCTGTATGTCACACAAAATTTTCACAATCAAAGGGCAATTTCGAACTTTCCAGACCTGGGTCAGTTTCCCGGTCCACAGGTTCTTCCTCAGCGCTCTGCAGCAGGCCGAAACATCTTCCTTTCTCACAGGCACAAATATTGACAAGGTACATAATATGCTGTAGTTATACGTACAGGTTCATCAGTTCTTACATAAACCGATCAGCTGTGATAATATGTTATTAACAACAACTGCATTACAGAATTTTAAGCAGTTAAAAGTGAAAGTACTCTTTAGCAAAATTCAATTTCATATCAGTCAAAAGAAAAAATATTAAACTACCTGCTAGAATGAAAAATTAACTAATGGCCTGAATTTTTATACAAACTAAATCCACTGATCATTTCTATCATCTTTTTGTGAAAATGAAGACAGACAGCCGCAGAAGGCAGCACAGCACGTGGTGGAGCACGTTCTCAGAACGTTCTCAGATCCGAGTCCCGAGTTCACCGCAGGGAGGAAGCACCGAGGGGGAGGAAGGCGAGGGAGCACCAAGAACAGAGGAGACACACACGGTGACACCTACTGCCTTCGTCTCTAGCCAGACAGCAAGTTTTACAAGAACTTAAAATGTTAAAATGGCTCACATATTCAGAATAGCGAAATATGAGTGGATTAAAGTAAGCAATAGTTCTGTTAGGTCTGCTCTTACTTCAAGAAATGGACACTTTGGGGCTGGGGATTTAGCTCAGCGGCATAAACGCCTGCCTTGCAAGCAGGCAGTCGTGGGTTCGATCCCTGGTACCGATAAAAACGAAAAAGACAAAAAAAAAAGAAATGGACACTTCAAAAAAAAAAAAAATAAATAAAATAAATAAAAAGAAATGGACACTTCATCAATACATCTGATTTGGAATTTCATAGTATGTTTCCCTATTTTTTTTTTCAACTTCGAAATGAATGACCTCTTTTATTGATTTCATTAGTTTTAAATGCCTCTAATAACTAGCAACAATCCAACAAAGGAAATTGAAAGTTATTTTCTGTATTTATGTAAAAAATGTTAAGCAGGTAACATAAAGCAACTAATTCAGAAATACGTTTGTAAGTTTTAATGAAGAGAAAAATAAGAAAATACACTAAAGGCATGCAGCAGAATCTGAGTGATAGAATGAGTAATGTTTTAAATCAGTTTTATACTCTTTGTCTCTATTCCTTATAGTCAGTATGTGCTCATTAATAATTAGAATACTAAAATTTTTCATTCAGCATTCAGTCCATATTGTTACTCATACTTTAAACAATTTAGTAGTAACTTCTTATTTTCAATGTTTAGACACTCTAAAAATATTTTTGACTATATTTGTATTTAAACAAAAGATGTAGGCATTAACTACAAAGCATAATAATTTGTTTAAAATAATGACTAAAGTCTATTAAGTCAGAGATTCACATGGAGGTTGCCTTGTCCTCTAGAAGACACCTCTGGTGGTCACTGGAGGAGCTTTGCTACTGACATCTGAAGGCAGAGGGTCAGGATGTCAGCTCAGAAGGCCCCAGTGGCCCAGTGTGACCAGAAACGCCCAGATTCGGAAGCTGCGCTGCAGGTGAAGCTTGACTTCTCTGTACTTTGCACCTCAAAAGTATCATTTCTGGGACACCAGAACTCAGGCTTTCAGTCAGTCATATTCTCATACATGTTATTTTCATTTTCTTCCCTCTCTGCAATGTTAAAATACCTTGCTTTTCTATTCTTTTCAGATTCTAATTCTCCTGAGATTGATTTCCAGTGTTCAAACATTAATGCAATTTTTTTTAAAGTAAAGATGTTTCATCTTTTTAACATCGAAGGTAAAGTTAAAAAATAAACTGAGGAGAAACTGTGTGGTGGTACACACCTGTAAGCCCAGGACTCAGGAGGCTGAAGGAAGAGGATCACCACCAGGTGAAGGCCAGCAAGGGCTACACAGTGAGACCCAGTCTCAAAACAACCAAAAAGTAAACAAACAAATACATAAATAAAAATAAAGATGTGCTGGTACATGAGGGCACATACCTGTTTTGTTCATTATTACATCTGACACATACCAGAAATCATTATTTGTCTAATAAATTGATGGAGTTAAGTCTTGATGGAGGTTGTACACCCCGGGTTCTCTCTGAAAACTGATCTACCTGCTCAGCAATAAAAGACTCTCACACAAATCATATCATGCACTTGACCTTTAATTCACATTTCTTTATCTGATTTGCCTGAATTTTGGGTTCTTATATGTCAGGACCCCTAAGGCAACCAATCAAGACAGCTCTGATTATTAAGATGTCAAGTACAGATGATATCAAATTGTGTTGCATTTTTGAAATTTAAAAGAAATAGAGCTTCCTGACTGGACAGGAGTCCTAAGTCAGAAAAGATACTAAATTTTCACATCCAAGTAACCAAAAATGTTAGAAAGGTTTAAGAAGCACGTCCCCTGGTACCGATAAAAACGAAAAAGACAAAAACAAAAAGCAGCACATCCTTCAGGCTGGGAACCGGTACACATAAAAGGAACTGTGACTGGTAGAACTTTCATCCAAGAGGTAATGAAGATAAGACTCACGCTAAGTCAGTGGTTCTGCTAATAGTGTAATGAAATTGACTGCTCCCTTCAGGCTAAGCAGGAGAACTTAAGTCTCACTGCAGCTCCTAGACCACAACAGTTGCCTAAACTACCTCTTATCTAGGGGTTGGCTCACCTTTCCCGGGGGTATATATATGGAGCACAGGTGGCTACACGAGTAGGAAGAATTCTGATTGGAAGGAAAGAAATTAATGGTAGCTATGTAATCAACGGTGCCCGCTACAGAAATCTTAGAACTTCTTCAAACAAGTCATTATCTAGACAGTCGCTCCATGCTATACCTACCTAAGCAACTAACTTACACTATATACTCTTTACTTTTGTTACTAACAAAGATGCCCATTTCTTCAGTTCTGTTTTAGTTTTGCAGTGCTAGGATCAAATCCAGGGCCTGACACACAGGAGACAAGTATACTACTCCTGAGCTGTATTCCCAGCCTAAGATGTTGATTTCTGTATTTTTCTCCATTAAATTTCATCCTATGTGGTCAAACTGCATTTATTTGCTAAACCGGTTAAATCTTAGCTCTATTATCCCTTATATTAGATATGCTTTTCTGCATTCTATTAATTGTATCATATGTACATTTTTTAAAAATTTAAATGACAAGATACCCTTTATTCCTCTTTTTAGACAGTTAAAATATACTAACTCTGATCTTCATATGCCTATAAAATTCATAGTTACCTAATTTCTATAGATAGAAAATCTAAAATAAGGTAATTTAGCAAAATTAAGTATCTATTAAACACTACAACTTGGGATTCAAACCTAGGTATCTCCTATCCCAAGGTCTCCATGGTTATCATTTACCCCGTTACATATCATCTCCCCAGCCATTTAAAAGTATGTTTTTGCTTTCAGATTCGCCATCTTTGGTAGGACCACCAAGATGCAGATTTTCACAAAAACCCTTATAAGGGGAAGACCATCATGCTCACCTTGGACGCCATAGAAAATGTAAAGGCCAAGATCCAGGATAAGGAAGCAATTCTTCCTGATCAGCAAAAGCTGATCTTTACAGGTAAGCAACTGGAAGATGGACATATTTTGTCTGATTACAACATTCAAAAGGAGTCGACTCTTCATCTTGTGCTAAGACTCCGTGGTGCTGTTGGAGAAGACCTCTTGCACCACTCCCAAAAAGAAAAGCCTACGAGAACGAAGGTTAAGTGGGCAGTTCTAAAATACTGTAAGGTGGACGAGAATAGCAAAATGAGACGTCTTCGTCAAGGGTGCCTTTCAGGTTAATGTGGCACTGCAGGTTTTATGGCTAGCCACTTGGTAGGACTTAGTATCAGCAAGAAGCTAAAACAGTAAGTAAAAACACAATGTTAATCTGGAAAAGATTTTGAGCCAAAAAAGAAAAACATAGTATTACAATCTAAATGTAGTTTTTAAATTATTCTGTTAAGTTTTACTGTGCTTAAAGTTTTTATCTTAAATCTACCTATATTTTTGGTTTTTGTCCTTTAATAAAGTAACATTTAAAGTTTCAAAATAAATATATCTTTATCTTTTATATATACATTATGATGTACAAAATCCCAGTGAAGCTAATTCCATACGGTTCCTTAACCATAATGCTTAAGTTTTTTCAACCCAAGATTAACAAGAACAACAGATTTAACTAAATGCATGTGGATTTAAATAATTACCCATGAAATGCCAGCAGAAATATTTATAGCATAATGGAAGAAACTAGGCCCTTCATTACTTGCACTATGGTTTATAATGTTTATGCCTTACTTCACTTAATCTGCATATTCTTAGTAACTCTGGAAAACAAATCAGTATTATAAATAGTCTCTCTACAGAAGCAAAACAAGACTATCAAAATGTGTTTATTTTCATTATGAGCCCACTTCATGAGTCATTGTGTAGTTTCAAAATACTTCCTGGTAAAAATGTGCTGGACACACAAACACTGTCTTTAGAAGACAAGTGATACAGAGTGAAACAGCCATAAGCACTTTCTTTGGCAAGTTAGGTAATAACAGTAAGTTTGCAAACCTGCAAATTATCTAACCATTCCAATATACTTGTGAAGCAGTAACTGTCCTGTTTAATGTTAGGGAAATCATTGGCAACGGACTTAGAAAATGTATGAAAAATTCAACCAAACCTAAGAAGAAAGTAGTGAAAAGTTTACTTTGACTTTGCCAATGTCTAAGCACACAAAGCAAACTCTTTTTTCTTAAAGGTAACATTACTCAGATATAGCAAAAATAAATTCTAAAATAATTTTCGATAAATTCTAAAACTTTATTATCTGTCATTAACCATTTCTCAACTACACTCTGAAAGAAATAACAAATTCTGCTAAAACAGATATTTTTGTTGAGTGATTGCTCTTTCCTGGTTATCTCTAGAGTTAGGGCTCAGGCTTCCTTCCGGAAAGGGAATGAAGGGGAAAAGGAGATTAAAGACAGAGACCTCTTAGGGTTACAATAATTCCTGGTGGACTGGGAGTGATTTGGGAACAACAAAGTACTTTGAGTAATTTCTTTTTTCAATTTATGCTGAAAGAAATATAAATCAAAATAATGAATTATTTTCCATCAAAATCTCACTCTGAAAACATTATTTTGTGTCTTAGATTTTTTGACCTATATTAATCATTGAGTCTCATTAAAAATTGTGAGCAATCCTTAAGAATATTAGTGGTTTGACAGTGACCTTTTGAAACTAAAGGCAGAGAAAGTAGAAAAGTGGTTATCGTCACCTAACACGATAATCTCCCAAACATCATTCAAGAATTTTTAATATTAGCGTATCTTTGAAAATAAAGACCTAACCCTGAAAAGTATGTGCTGAAACACCCTAACTGACTTGGCCCTTCATGTAGTTTAAATATTTGAAAAATTATTTTCTATTTGTTGTTAAGTTTATTTTAGGACAAAGAAATCGGGGCTGGGGATTTAGCTCAGCGGCATAAGCGCCTGCCTTGCAAGCAGGCAGTCGTGAGTTCGATCCCCGGTACCGATAAAAAAGAAAAGGACACACACACACACACACACACAAAAAAAAAAAAAAAAAAAAAAAGAGAGAGAGAGAGAGAGAAAGAAATCAAGACTGCCGGGCATTGGGGGGGGGGGGTGCACTCCTATAATCCCAGCACTCAAGAGTCTGAGGCAGGAGAATGTTGCAAGTTTGAGACCAGCATGTGCTACAAAGTGAGTCCAAGGTTAGCCTGAACCACATAGCAAGTCTCTGTCTCAAAAAGACAAAAAAGAAAACAAAGAAAAAGAAAAAAAAGGAAATCAAGAAACCAAATCATTGGGGGCTGGGGATTTAGCTCAGCAGCATAAGCACCTGCCTTGCAAGCAGGCAGTCGTGAGTTCGATCCCTGGTACCAATAAAAAGGAAAAAGACCAAAAAAAAAAGGAAACCAAATCATTAATTAACCTTTTATTTTCCACATAAAAACAAGTAGCAATACACCAAATGGTGTTACCTCCTCCCCCAGCCCAAATAAATTCAAAAGTCAAATATATTCATTTTAGAAACTCCTCTCTCCATGATGGTTAAAGAAAAATTCCACAAGAAAAAAAAGTTACAAAAAGGGAGTCTCACTAGATGTGGTGGCCATCTCAGCATTCTGGGATCAAAAGCTTGCGCCTGGCCTAGGCAACTTAGTGTGGGGAGACTGTCTCAGAAACTGGGGGGGGAAAGCGGGGGAGGCAAAGAGATGCACATACAGCTCAGTGCAAAGGTCCTAGGCTCAACACTAGCATCACGAAAAAGAGAAAAGGAGTCTCAACTTTTTCGTAATTTTTTTTTTTTTTTAATGTACTACTGGAGATTAAATCCAGGGCTTTCACACTGAACTACCTAGATCCCTAGTCATTTTTTTATTTTTTTAAATAGGTCTCACTACACTTAAAATGCCTAGGCTGGGCTTAAACTTGAATTTGTAATCCTCCTGTCTCAGCCTCCCAGAATACTAGAATTATAGGTATTTGCTACTATGCCAGGCTAACTTTTCATCTTTTGACATGATGTTAAATTAAAAAGAAACTATATATTATGTAAATACCTTTAAAACTCAGTGTCAGAATACAAATATATTGTTTCAACAGCGAATGTCAGTACTAGGTGCAACGTTTAATTATATTTCATAAATACCTTACTATCCAAATGGTAAATGAAGGGAAATCATGGACTTTAAAACAGAACTTTGGTGACATACATTAATTAAAATATTAATACAAATTTTAAACTCAAGTGAATGGCACTGATACGTTCAATTGTAAAGGACATAAAAATAAATCACTTACTATAAAAATGAATGTCAATAAAAATGGATCAATATAGTTTCACATCAAATCCTAGTTCTTGAAAAGCTGATAATCCATTGTCATTAATGGAAGCTTAAGCAGCCTTTCTTATAGCACAACAAACTTCTTGTCTAAGTTTCGAAGATTTTTTTAAAAACCATTAGAAAAGCTAAATGATTTCTTCGTGCTTATCCTAAAACAGCACCAAAAGATCATACTTATAAATCTAGTTAACCCAGTTAGCTCATACTAGTGGCAAAATATGACCGAATAGTATTGCTTTTCAAGATTTACAAGTTTGCCAGGGGTGGTGTAATACCAGCACTTGGGAGGGTGAAGAAGAGGGTTCCTGTGAGTCAAGGGCAGCCTGAACTACGATGCAGTGAAACCTTGTATCAAAGCAAAGAAAAAAATCTATAAACCTATGAAAATGCAAGCAACAATCTTTATATAGCAATCTGAAACATTTCATTGAAATCTTTTAAATAACAACAATGCATATTAGATGTTAAAGTAATACTCTTCTTGTAAGTCTTCGAAAGCAGCTATTTACCTAGAAATATCATGCACCAATGAACAGTATATTTTAAACATCACTGACAGGGAGAATACTTAGGAAACTATTACTGCTTCCTATATTTTACTTACTATTTGGAGACAGCTAATTTACTAAAATAAAATTCAAACATTTAAAATATAACAAGAACAAAATGACTTCAAAGATTAAACATTAAGGGGGCTGGGGATTTAGCTCAGCGGCATAAGCGCCTGCCTTGCAAGCAGGCAGTCGTGAGTTCGATCCCTGGTACCGATAAAAAGGAAAAAGACAAAAAAAAAAAAAAAAAAAAAAAAAAAAAGATTAAACATTAAATGGCTCCTAGTAATTGTAATATCATGATTAAATCACCATATTGAACAAAGCAGCCAACAGTCATCTGCATTTAACCTTAATTTGAAGTAACAGTCTGGTAATACCAAGTAGTATGAACTGGTCAGTTCTTTCTCCTAAAGAGCTAGCTATACCATGCTTATTATTAATAAGAAGTGACAGAGGAAATATATGTATATGTTTATATATAGAAATATATGTTTACATACATAAATATATCTAATTAATTTTTAATTTTTATATGCCATTCTAAATTGTTTTTCTCAACCAGCAATCTTCTCTAGCGAACGTCATCCTAACTACTCCCTTGACTTTCTTTACATTTTAAATTCTGAGAAACAAGCTACAGTTTAGAAACCTCAAAAGATGCTAAAAGATAACTGACAGAAGAATAAGTACACTGAAAAACTACCATAGTATAGATACAAAGGTCAGCGTTGTTTTAAAAATCTATTTAGCAACAGTTTTTTCTAGTCTCTTCATTATTAGCACAGTTGCAAAATAAGGGAGTATTCAGAACAATGACTTTAATGTATAATGCATGTATTAAATAAGATCACATTTCAATAAAATGTCTTGTAAATGTAAAACTTTGACATCTTCATTGGGATTCACTTCAGCCCTATCTGTGACCAACTGAAAAGGAAGTGACTTAAGCTACAAAAGAGAAAAGTTTCCTTTCCTTTCTATAGGAAGAAACAAAAGCTTGCCAGTCTTGCTTAGGCAAAGCTAATGAGTGGAGTGGGCCTGTTAATCAAAAAACTGTAGTGAATTGAGGTTAATCTTAACACAAGTTCACTTTAACCTTCTGAAACCATCAAAAATGTGAACATAACCAGAGTTTACATAAAATAGCACTTCATATAAATTGTTTTACAGCTACAAAAACTTACAGGGATCTAATTTATTTTATGAACACTGTTGCTGCTTTCATTGGCATAAAAACACCTTAACTATGAGTCCCTACATGGCTGGTTCCACAGCCCATCCCCCACTAGCACACAGCTACTTCACGAGGCTCTTGAATAAATAGGAGTATCCAATATCCAGGGTAATGGGTGGTCCCGAGGTCCTGAACTAGAGCTGTATACTTTTAAGGGATGCTGAGATAAGAACAAAGTGTTTTGTGTTTGTTTAAACCCAGGTCTAGATGTAAAGTCTTTACACTATTATTGGTACAGCTCATAAACCTGTGCTACTATTGATTCAGACAAGTGCCAGCATAAATGCTAGAAATTAAGTACATCAAAATACTTCTGGGGCTTTTTATAAATCTGATTCAAATGAACTAATTCAATTTTCTTAAAATACTAACTCTCAAAGATGTAACTTCTCAACTTGACAAAGAAGAGCATATTGATGTGTTTTTACTACAAATAGGACACTTTGCTAATATACAAAATAATACATATTTAGACAAAATCACACACATCAAAAAATAAAGCCATCAAAAACTGCTCAAGATAATGACATTAACCTCTGTGCAGTCACTAGTATCAACTACTATGATCACATTTATACTGCAGGTTTTTTATAAGTCCAATATAAAGAAGGCTTTCTATTTATTTGTCTTGTTTTCTATAACAGACAGCAGGATTTATAAGTAGCCCAAGGAAAAGATAAGCAAAGAATAGTCCTGACCCTGGCTTCTCCGGCTTGATCAAGTGGGGCTGCAACCTGAGCCAAAGGACGCAAATTCCTCACCATTCAAAATTCTTCAATGGCCTGAGAGCAAACAGTGAAGGGGGCAAACATGCAAATCCACCTATCCTGAGGTTCGGTATTCAACTAAAACTTAATTAGAAAGTTAAAAAGATAAAGCCAATGCTGTGATTAAATTTCTGATGCATTCTGAACCAATCCTAAAAAGGGAATCTTTTTTCCCTTGTTGAAATTGAAAGACACATTCACCTTTTGAAATTTATGGCTTTGACCAAATTGGTAGGTATGTCTGTAATATTTAACCTATATAAAGAAGCTGCTGAAAATAATTAATTTGCAAGTACTAGTATTTTTGTACTGTAAACAAAACCATACATTATACAGCTTATTAAAATCATACTTAGAAAAAATGTATATAATTCATTTCAAACTTTATATCACTTGACCTACTAAATATTTAAAGTGATACAAAAATAATCTATGTTGTCAGACTTTTGTTAGAGACTCAATCAAAAATAAAGACGATCCATCTGAATAAAGAAAAGATTAAAGAATGTAGACACTATAGGATCTGAGAACGTTCTACTTACTATTGCTAATGGCCTACAGAATGACTTGCAAAATTAAGAAATGGTAAAAATGTTCTAATCAAAGTAAAGGTAATTTAGAATTTATATCACAACTTATTGTAAAAATAAAAATCTCAGGCCAATTAGGAAATTAAATTTATAATATTTTAAAATAGTAAAGACTGTTAAAAGATTTAAAGCAACTGGTAAAAAATATATACTTTTTTTTGACACAGAGTCTCTATTCATTCCAGGTTGACCCTGAACTCACTATACCCCAAGTGGTCTCCCATTTGAGGCAATTCTCCTGCCTCTGCCTCCTCAGCACTGGGATTACATCTGTGCACCTACACACCCAGCTAATTATATTCTTAATAGCACCATAAATTATTATGACTTTAAACACTGGCAAGGATAATTTCTCCATATGAAATCAAAAACTGTATTTTAATACTATACTATAATACTAAATTATAGTGTTTGATTCAAAAATTTTAAAAATTTAACATTCATCACAAAACCGTTTAAAGTGCAGGGCATGGTGGTGCACACCAAAAGCTCAGGAAGAATCTCAAGCTCAAGGGTACCTCAGAAAACCCTGTTAAAATAAACGGGGGTAAGGAGTGGCTCAGTGGTACAGTGGTCACAGCACCTCCTGCACAAATTAGCAGAGCCTGGATAATTTCATTTTGTAAAAACAGCAACTAAGTGGTACATAAGAAACCTCCTATTCTTTACTTTTATGCCTTTTATGAAAAGAATCTACTCAGTGTGCTGAAGTGCTGGAGATTTAGCTCTATAACGTCAGCACCTGCCTGCCAAGTATGAGATCCTAAGTTTGATCCCCAGTATCAAAAAAAAACAGAAGTGTGCGAAACTCAAAAATCCACAAGAAGTCAGGGAACAGAACACTTGCTTGCTTGCTTGCTTTTATTCTGGTTTTGGTTTTTTGATTTGAGATAGTGTCTCACTATGTAGCCTTGGTTGGCCTTAAACTCAAAATCCTACCGCCGCACTTTCCTAACGTGCTAGGATTATAGGCGTGTGCCACCACCCCAGTGTAATCCTTAATGTATCATCCAACAGGTCTTTATACTTAGCAAGTAATTGTAAAAAATAATTGGGTAGAAACATTACTGATCTACAGATTTTCTAGAATAACCATTTTCTTTTTGGTTTTTCGAGATAAGAGTCTAGCTATGTGGTCCACTCACCTTGATCCTCCTGCCTCATTCAAACAAGTGCTGAGATTACAGGTGTGCATCACAATGCCCAGCAAACATTAGAATTTCGGTACAGAGTGAGGTTGTGGCCCAGCAGTACAACATGCTGAACAATACAGTGATCTGGGCTCAATGTCCAGCATCACCATCAAAAAAAAAAAACCGTATGAGTATTAGTAGGCTTAAATTGTCCGTTAGGCAAGCAATGAATTTATACTACATGAATAAGGATAAATGAAAATAGGATTTAAAATTAGTAAAATGCATATAAATTAACATCATTCACAAACACAGGAACTGCTGGTGTAAGGGCAATTCCCTGGCAGAAGTAACTGAAGAAAAACAAACTATGGAAAAATATGTCAATAAATGTGGACCTTATTTCATAAGGGGTAGGTGGTATATCTGAGACCAAGTTAAAGTTAACCAGCTAATAAGACATCTTAAACGTCATATAGGTCGACACTGACTACATGAGCACGAAAGAACTTTCTGAAGTAATGAAAACCTTCTGTATTGTGATATTGGTGATGGTAACAAAATTTGCCAAAACTCATCTAAATATACACTTACTTGGTGAATTTCACTGTATAGAAATTATACCATAATAAAACTGATGCCGCAAAAAATAAAACTAAGGACATAAGCTTTAAAAAAACCTAGCAACTGCTGAAGCTGGCGCAGGAGGAGAACCACAAGTTTGAGAGCAGCACGGGCCTCAGTAAGTTCAAGGCCAGCCTGAACTACATAGTGAGCTCTGTCTCAAAAAAAAAGAGAAAAAGAACTAGTAACTGCTTATATGGTAAAGTAACTGCTTATATGGTAAAGTATTAATAACAACAGTGTTCAAGTAAAGATTAAACTAAAATCTGGGGTTATTATAGCCCTTAAGTTATTTTCACACATCTTATTTTAATAGCTCTTTATATTACCCTCTAAAAGAGGGATGAAAGTTAACTGCTGACCACTAATACGAACACTGACGGTCCCAGGAAATAGTTTCTAGCCCAAAGCGGGACACCCCCCAACCCTGCACACCTCCCGGGGCACACAAGCCCACATCTTCGCCTCTGGCATTTCTCAGCATCTGCCTCTAAAACAGTAATTCACTCCCCCCTGTATCTCATACGCCAGATTGTCACTGGCTTTTCTGACCAGTCCACATACTACTATACATTATAATCGCATGACGATTAAATAATTATTAACACAGTAATAGATATTAAATCATCACAGCAGGCCTTTTTATTTATTTATTTACTTGTCATTTTGAAACAGGGTCTTACTATGCAGTTCAAGTGGACCTTAGGCTCACTTTGTAGCCCAGGCTGGTCTTGAACTTGCAAGGATCCTCCTGCCTCAGCTTCCAAGAGCTAGGATTACAGGAATGCACCACCTTGCCTGGCAGCAGGCCTATTTAAAACATTATTTTTCTTCCCTTAGCTTCTACCAAACAACACGTAAGCTCGAGACCTACACATAAAAAAAAAAAACAGGAAAAAAATTTTCATGGTACTATTAAAAATATCTACATAATAAAATTATGTCCAAAAATAATGAATTCCAAGCCTCAATTTATAACCTGATATACATCCCAGAAGCTAGACGTGGTGGCACATGCCTAATTCCAGCACTCGGGGAGACTAAAACTGGGTGATCACCACACGTTCAAAGCCAGGCTGAGCTACACAGTTAAGTTCAAGGTCAACCTGTACTGTATAATGCAACCCTGTCTTGAAAAACCAACAACAAATGTTCTATATATCAAAAATGGTAATAAAAAGTCTTGGCGTTCACAGTAATAAACTATCAGCAGTATGGAACCCATCTTGCATGACACATACGCACTGGGCAATCTGTAGAAAATTACTACTCTTCACAGCAATCTGAGAAGTTAGGTACCACTGCTTCACAGTTTACACTTGATCACAGAAGTAAATATAAGACTATGCACCCCAATGGATTTTCTCAGTGTATTACTGTTAGCAGCTTTTATGACATGGTGAAATTATTTTATAGAAGATTACAAATCACATTTCTTATAAACTCTATATGGCACAAGGCCATAGCCCAGAGTAACTATGTATAAAACAGGCTCAAAGTCTTGTTCCTTAAAATTCAAGAGAAACTATCTCAAGGTTTGCAAACTTCATAATAACTAGTATTTACTTCATACCTAGTCTCAAATCAAATCTACAGAATAGTTCTAGTTTAGTTTGATTAAAAATAGTCTCACTTTGTTTAGTTAAATAGTATGAGGTTTAGAAATAAAAGCACAGTACATTATATTTTTACTTATCACAATACCAAAAAATTCCTCAGTTAAGATACACAAGCTGGGCGTGATGGTACACATTTGTAATCTCAACGCTCTGGAAGGCTGAGACAGAAGGATCAAAATTCAAGCTCAGGTTGGACAACTTAGCAATTTATCAAGACCTTGTCTTAAAATAAAAGAACTCAGGAAGGGCTAGGAACGTAGCTAAAGTGCTAAGGCCTTAGCTTCATTCAGTTCCTAGTACTACCACCACCACTGCCAAAGGGGAAGAAGATATACTAAACTATCTGCAGTATTTCTGTAGTTCCTGTAGAGAAATACAGTACTTACGTCATTTACATAAAGGAATTAGGCCAAATATAAGCAATGACTCGCTGTGACATGAAAACAACAAAAGTTGCAGCGAAGGATTTGCTTTTTTACTATGCTCAGCACAGGTAACAACTAAGTTTGTAACTTTACATACACCCCAAAAAGTGAAATAGCTAAATACACGTTAAAGATTAGTAAATTCTTGTAATGCTCCGTAACATGTCATTACTTCTAAAAATTTCCTTTACTGTCTTTTCTTTGTTGAGAATGAACTTTTAAACAAGGAGATCAAGAGTAAGAGTGTACAACCCTAAAAAAATAACCCTAATGTTTAATCGTGGACTTTGGGTGACCACGACGAGTCAATGTGCAATTGTCAATTTAGACAAAAAAGCACTGCGCTCCCCCGGGGGAGGATGGTGTGACGCGAGGTCACGCGTGTGTAGACACAGGGTTACATGGAAACAAATCTCTGTACCTTCATCCTAATTTTACTGCGAGCCTGAAAGTGCTCTTGGGAAAAGTCCTTAAAAACTGAGAAGATTAAGAGGTAACTCAGGATAGGGCACGCACTTGGCATGTGCAAAGGTCTGGGTGCAATCCAAACCCAATGCATGTGCGTGCACATGCGCACATACACACACACACACACACACACACACACACACACACGGGACTGAAAAAGAAATATGTAAAAATACAGTAATAACTACATGTCTTCAACATGTACCCAAAAAACATGTGGAGTATAAGAATGAAAGGACCTTTTAAAATTTAAATACAGTACACAACAAGAGTATGTGAAATGTGCCATCACTTGAAAATCAAGGAAGTGTTCAGTGCCTTTAGAGAGACATTAAAGTGTTATAAAATGTTGATTTAATGCCTTTCCATGTAATTTTATGACTGAATAATTCTAAAGATTTAGTCTGTGATTTTTTCATATTATCAATCGACTGGATTTGCAGAATATTAAAATACATAACATATAAATGAGTTGTAAATGTTTATGATCACATTAAATTTTCAAGATTTCTTTCTATTTGATGTTTTTTTAATTGAGAGCTCTGTACAAGTGTTTGCATGCCTGACATCCTGGGCTCAGTCCCCAGAACAAAAAACATAATATAATATTGTCATTTTTAAATAGCCCTGAGAATAACAATAACCATATACATTCTGCACGTGAAAAATGTTATCACACTAAACTATGATGAAAGTGAATGTGGCTAATTGATTATCAATGAAATATTATGAAAAGCTCTTAAACATGAACATACTGGAATAAATGTCATCACAAATTATACAATTAACACTGAAAATACAGACATGAACTCTATGCTAGATAAACTGTTTAAACTGTATAATCTTAAAATTGCCTTCTGAGCCACATAGTGAAAGAAACTAAGACATAAATTTTTTGTAATATGGATATTTAAGATAAAAATATAATAAAATATAAATTAGATTATAAAATGAAAATATAAATAAGAAACAGTATATAATAAATCAATATATGTAAAGTGATGATTTGGAAATCAAATTCACAAGTATCTAAGTCTATCATGTTATGGTAGTTTCCCTGCAGTCATTTTCAAATTACTGTTTGGAAAAAAAATTTTACACAAATTAGGGAATATATTTATATTATAAATATCTATATCATATTTGATGGCACCAAATTCCAAACATATATAAACCCAATATGTGAAACGAAGTATTACATAACTAAGCTGAAAAGACAGGAATTGTATACTTCTCCAGAAGAAAATAAAATTCTAACCGTCATACTTCTTAGATGAGATAGACTTTGGAAATAACTTCCAGACTTATGTTAAAAACAAACAAACAAAAACTCTTATAACAAACATCAACAAGCAGCAGTGTAATTTTGCTCTTTAAAAAAAAAAAAAAAACCCAGTATTTAACTACCATGCAATGCTTCTACAGGGCCATCAAGTATGTAAGTCCCCCTAAAAACTTTTTTTCAAAAAAAACTGCTAGGAACATTTCTAGTCAATTTAAAGTTCTCCTATATTTTAACTATGGATCCAACTTTTTAAAAATTATTAATGTAAGGAAATTGATGTAAGTATTTAGAAAATAATTATACCCTGATGAAATCACTTTAGTAAGAATCTTAACATATATTAACCACATATATACTCTTTATTTCAATTGAAACAGTGTTAGTACTTTACACTGATTCTGAAGAAATTCCTTTAAAAATTATTCCATTTTATAAACTGAATCAAAGTCAAAAATTTCAAGTTTCAGTTAACTATGCTAAGGAACATTTCAAAAAATAGTATTGTGATAATACACTTTTGTCAACTTTTTAAAACCAAAGTGTTCATTATTGAAGTCTACCAGTGTTTCACTGTTAACACACTAGGAAAATGCATATTCATTTCCCAACTATAAAAATCATTTGAATCATAAGTTAACATTATAAATGTTCAAACACTGTCATTTAAAGCACCTATGGCCACACACCGTCCTCCAACAGCTGCCTCTCAATACCTTTATCAAGGTTCTGAGATAGGAGGGGCACAACACACAGATACATTTTTCAGCTTTAGGGTTTAGAGATACTAGAACGAGAGGTAAGTTTGACAGTATTAGTGTCAACAAATTTTTAAGTAGCGTTACACAACAATAAATCTACAATTTATTTAAAAACACATTCTCTTTATTATATAACAGTTGAATTGCTTTGTTTTGAGATTTGCAATTCTTAGCAGTTGATATCTTTAAAAGAGAAAACTTCTGGGTGCCCTAGCATTAATTGTTAAATATTATTTTATAGGAACTAAGATAACATTTATATTTCCTGAAATCATACTAAAAAAGTGTCCAAAATACTTAAAAAAGAGATTTAATGGTACATGTATTTCTCACCACACACAAAAAACTATCACATATTTGAAATATTTTGCATAAATATAAGTCCAGCCAAACATTTAAAATTTCTGGTTACTTATGATGCATACTGTTATATAACAAAAGAGTATGTAGACATGATGGGGAAAATCTAGCTTATATATACCTAAAACCTGGTATGTTTTCAAAAATGCTCATTCATTTTTGTTAAAAAGATAGCTAAAATAAATTTTATACAATGGTCCTGAAATGCAATCTCCTTCTATTACAGATGTACAGATGATACCTATACAGACCATTTACAATGCTGTAATTATTACTTGTAGTTGCCAGGCTAAAATCAATAGAATTGCTACCTTAGAACAATTATTCATACAATTTGATGTAATTAATGTAAATCTCAAAACACAGAAACTCCTTCAGTGACATATTTAATTTTGTCCTTTTCTTAAATACAAGTATTAAAGAAGACTAATGTTAGTCAAACATTTTTTAAAAAATCAATGCTTAAAATCTAGAAACTGTTAGCTATATGCATACATGTATAAATTTTACTGGCAATATAGTACTGTACTTAATTCAGTGGATACAGGAATGTTTATCAACATATAACCATTTAATTAAATTTGGATGTCTCATGGGCCTCCACTTGTTCATAAAATGTCTAATATATGATTTTTTTCTGAAAAACCAAGTTATACCAAGGTAGACTCAGACAAAAGAAAAGTGCTGTTTTTTTCATTCAACTATAAAACAAATTTATGAGATTGTAAAGAACAATTTAACAACCTAGAGAAGGTTCAAAAAGGGAAGTAAGAGCCTCAAAGAAAATAGATTTATCAATGATTTTGGGGTCTTCAGTCTAAGGAGGGAAAGAGAAAGCAAGTTCACTTTGTAATTTAAATAGGCATAAAATTCAGTAGCTTCTATGGAGAGTCCTATTCGTGCACTAAACCCTGTCTCACACAATGCTGACCCTTCCACATGTACACAGCCAGTAACGTGTAGGCCTTCAGGAAAGGAAGACACACCACACAACAAGGTCAGGAGGCCGCAAGTGGGAGAGGACCACGGATACAAACAGAATGGTTTCATGTGTTCCTGCTGTTTATGCAGGTATCTGAAGAAGATGATACTCTTGGGGAAAGAGGGGTTGCTGTGAATATTACTAGGAACATGCAACACAGTATCAAATATCATTTCAAGCAGCCATTCTAAGTATTACAAGCATGCATTTAAGTCAGGCAACCTGTAGTAAAACTATTATTCATTCCATTCTTTTGAACTTAAATGTCAAGCCAAAATAAACCCCTTTAGTCCCAAGCTTCTCTTTCAAACCGAATTCACTACAGTTTATGTTTCTTTAACCTCTTTTGAAGAAATAGGTTTCTAAGCACTCAATATCTTTTTACTATAAAAATATTAATAGAAAGCAATGAAAGAAAAAGACACATTATTTCCTAGGCAAAAAAAATTAATGCGAAGGAACGACCTTGGTATGCAAGCACCTTAAACATTACAGCACAATACAAGCAACGGTGGGAACTGACTCCAAGCAGCAGACTGGCACATTTTAAACACACAATCCTGAGCCGCCTTTGGCCACATGTTTTTTTAGTTCAGTCTCTTAAAGAGACAGTATCCTTTGGTCCAATGCCTCTATATGAAACATATTTCTTAAAACATTTGATTTCTAAAAATCTTCTCTGGAATTTCTTCAAATGCCCTGTAATCCAAGAGTGTTCCATTTTGATTGTGTTTCATTTGAATCTACAAATGACTACGGGGCAGGCAGCGACAAAATCATCTAAGAGCTGCTGTGACTGGCAGCGTCCACAGGACAGGAAACCTGTGCATTTCTTAGATCAGCAAAATGCTTCGCTTTTTTGTAACTTCAAACGATCGCTGTTTCTTCATTCGTCTACCTGTTTACTAGCCACAGCGGACGGATTGTGCAGTAATCCACAATATCAGAAGCTACCAGAGCACAATTTCGCTGTTGAATGAAAAGGAGGAACCGCTAGTAGCATCAGCCCGGGTGCAAAGTTAAATACCGAAGATTTCATTTTCTGTTTAAGAAAATATATCCCAGAAAGAGCACAGACACATGCCCTAAAACCAGACTACCATGTGATTTTAAGTATGACCAATCTCTCGGATTTATTCAATAACATTATTGTACGCTTATTTACATGACTGCAGAGCAGCTCCTGAAAGAGAGGAAAGGGGAAAGGCGAACAGAAAGTCCGGCTTACTTGGTGTACGAACACATCCACCGGAATGTCCAGGGGGCTCCCCTCTCGGTTTATCATGGAGATGAAGCCAAATCCCATACGCACATTGAACCACTTACAGTGGCCAGTCCCGTGCAAAACTTGGGATTCCTCCCCTGCCTGCTCCGGCAGCTTCCCGGGCTCTTCTCCGCCACCTCTGCCTGCCCCGCCTGAGATGCAACGGGACAAAAAAGTCAGTTAGTATGTATTTCCTATGGCGTTCATCGAAAGAGTAAAAAAAAAAATTACTTGGGGTGGGGTGGAAGAGATAATGAAAAGTCGTTAGTCAACAGTTTGATTCCTTCTTTTCTTCTGTAGAAAATATTTAAAATGAAGCAGGGTATGGCGAAGCCACATTCTTCTATCAATCACACCAACTTGCACGTTTCTGTACATACGCCTACTTTTCACTAACTCCGGTTTTCAACCCTGCATCACGGTACAGCCCGCGGTCCTTCCACACTGCTGATCTAACACTGACCCCCTTTACAAAGGGGGATTTTCAGCAAACTTTTCTCTGGCAGGCAAGAGGAGAAAAGAAATGGTGAAGCCAGAACTAACTGTTACGGCACACGCGGCAGCACCGAAGCCAGGCTTATTAGCAATGTGCATTCCCCTCCCCCCATAACTTTCAATTAAAGTTGGGGTGGGGTGGGGGAGGGGGCAGGTGTATTAAAGTCTTCTCGGCCTCGCTAACTGAAACTGCGCTTAATCACGCTCACACAATTCAAACAATAGCCCCCTGAAAGCTTTACAAGTTGTGAATCAGTGTGGGCGGTACAAAACATTTTTGGAAATCTATAACAATAGGTTTGCATAAAGCCCCATTGCGCAACAGGAGGTAGGGAGGTAAGGCTCAGTATTGGGGTGAGGGGGTGGGGAGTCAGGCAAGGAGAGACGAGAAAGGAGCGGTGGGGGGAGAAAAGGAAGAAAATCCCAGTAAAACAATAGAAAAGAAAATTAACCTTCGGCCATGTTGCCCCACGGGCCCTCTGCTCCCGACTCGAGAGATGAAAACTTTCCCTTTGGAACGGCGCGCTCTTCGGCATCAATCTAACATCTTGATTTTGTGCGATCACAAATTTAGCTCGCATGGTCTAACGTGCTTTCCTTCTTTTGATTTTTTTCTCTTCTCTCTCGAGTTTCTGGCCCCCTGAGCACACGTGACTTTGTCAATTACATGCTTTCTTGCTACTAATTTCACCTCGGACCCTTAAGGGGCCGGCAAGAGGAAGAGATAACCAATCGCCATTTCATCTGTGCTGACATCAAAATAATTTATGAATGAGCACCAAAAACTCAAACATCTTAAAGACCATTTGAGGTGCTTCTTTACAGATAAATCTGAAATGCTGGTTTCATCCTTCTATTTAGGCACAATGGAGGAGGGTTCCTTGTGAATCGTCCATTTAGAAAAACTGCAGTCGTGTATGTGCACACGGTGCCCCACACACAAGCCCGTCTAAACAATCTCATAGCACAGGCATTTAAATAAAGCAACACACGTTAAGGTTTTTTGCCCTTAAGAATTCGGCCACTCCATATCATTAAACCTGCTCGGGACACTACGTTTCATACTTAATTTAATTAGAAGAAAATATGTAATGTATAAAACAAATTAATCTTAATTACATACCCTGTATTAAAACTTTAGATAATGGTAACTTACACTACAAAGAAGGGGATTCCCTAATTGTAAACTCAACTGATTTTCAAATTTAAAATAAAATTTCATCAGAAAAATTATCACCACTTTAAACTGTTTAGGTTTATCTTTCCAGAACATTTTAGAGAGGGCTGGTAAGAAATAGTACTTCACAGGTTTCTCCGCCATCTCTTTCCGGGGGAGGAGATGTGATTAATGACTTCCTAAATAACAGCCCAGTTTTGCAGCCTAACAGAGTGAACCTCAATCAGCCGCGATTGTTCCCCAAGAGCCGGGGACTGGGCAGCGGGGGAGGGGAGCGCCAGGGCGGGGGTGGGGGGTCCGCGCCACAAAGGGGTGAACCGTGTGCCGACTGCAGCCGGGTGTCCTGAAAGCCCACTACCAAGGCATACAAGAGACGCAGGAACGAAATCTAACCCCGGATCAGGGGATCAGGCTCTTCCGGCCCGTTCCGCTGGTCCTGGCTTGAAAACGCTTACTGTTCACCTTTCACATCAGCTCCAGATTGACTGAGATGCCGATTACATTACTCTCTCTTATTGAATACTATACTATTATAGATTAACTAGAAATGATGTACTTCCTGTAAAATACAAACTGTCACCCCCCCCCCGTGAGCATTAAAAATTAAAAGGCACCCGCCAACCTTTACCCCACCCCCACCCCATCCCCATTTTCTTAAAGACTTGGAGTTTACGGAAAACTAGATCGCACTTCCCTTCCGCGCCGGCCTGCACCCTCCCCACCTCCAAACCAGCCCGCGTTCCAGGGGCTTCACTAACCAAAATGTTGGCATTCTGAATGAAAAACCAATTGAAAAAACATGTATATGCCTATTAACAACGCTTTCTCATATCTAACAACCAAAAAACTCGTTCAGATTTAAGTGAAATGGTCGTATATATAAAAAAAAATGAAGTTAATTTTCAGCTGTTTGTGATAGGTATCAATCAAAACCAATCAATTTGGAAACACTTTTTTCACCTGTTTCTTTTGTTGTTTCTCAAGAAAGCGAGCAAGCTTTCTGGTTTTATTTGGAGTGCAGCAAATAGGATATTACCTGATAAGAAAATAAAAAGTGTAAAATACTAAATGATTTTGCAAGTGTAACAAATGCCCTACAACTTGAAAACATTATTTGCTAGTAAAATATTTACTGGCTATATTTTCGTAATAGAAATGTGACCACTACTATTACACTTAATGTACATTGACTTACAAGTAACTTTAAAAATGGCATTACATATATAATATGAAATATTTTTGTATCTTAGGGAGTTACCTTTAAAAAATCGGTATGATTTTCAAAGAAAAATCTGAACAAAAGCTGTGAGAGAAAAATTCAGATCAGTATTATTTTGGTTTGTTAAACATTCACAGTAAAATCATTTTTAACCTACAAGTTCGTTTTGAATCAGAGACTAATTTACTCATAAAATTAGGAAGGTAATTTGTAAGTGCAATCTAAATCTTCTTAAATCTGACAAAACTCAGAGTCGTCTGTGTGTAGAGGACATGTGAAACACCTCAGCTGAAGCAGATGGAAGGTCTGATGAGAGTCACAGTGGAGCTGGGTGCTGCTGGGCTCCCGGTATTAGAGGAATTACGGTAAGGCCCGCTGGCCTGGTCACTGGGGTCAGAGGTTATCGGCTCATTCATTTCCTGAGAAGGACATCGGCCTTTCAAGTAGTGTACAAGGTTTTTTCCAACTGGGAACTCGGAGAAATCTCTAAAATTCATTCACAAAGAAATGAAGGCAAATACATTTAAATACGTTGAATACGTTGGGTGGGGCGAACAAAAGGAGGGCAGAAGCGAGAAGGTGCGCGGGAGGCAGCTGGAAAAGCAGCGGAGGCCGCAGCTCGGCGTCACCAGCTCCAGGACAGGGCGCTCGCGTCTCCTACAACAGATCTGCCCTTCCTGCCCCTCCCCAAAGCTGCTGAGCCTAAGATCCTTTTATAAACTGACCATAAGCTCTTAAAGCGCACAGAGTGGTTCCTTCACATAAAATGGTCCTATGAGTCTCCTACAATGCGGTCCAATTTGTCACCTTCCTGAGGTCTTCTGGTTTTAATTTTTTTCTCATTTCCTACTTGATTTTGGCCCCAGAAAGACCTGTGTTTGACTCAAAACGCATGTTTTATACCTGTGAAAGCCAAATATGCTATAGCTTGATTTATCATAGTTCTTTCAAAATGTCTTTAAAATGACTTCAAGTAGCCTCAAAGACTCATCAAAGAGGGGAGATCAAAGAAATACTCTATCATGTCTGTTGGTTATCACAATCTTAGATTTCCCCATTTTAAAAAATGCAGGTAAGCAATTTTTCAGCCTCCCCCTCTCAAGCCAAGGGGCTCAGAGCCGGCCAGAGCCACAAGCAACGCATGACTTCTACCGAAGAGCACACAACGCTGGGCTTCTGGGTTCTTCTTAAAACTAGGAGGGGGGCCTGCCTGGCGCACTGTGGGTGCAACTCCTCCCGCTTCCTCTCACGCTGCAAACAAACCGGGTCCAAGCCCAGCACCATCTCTGCAGCCCGCGCCCTGTGGCTCAGCTGGAACCTCCCGGTCGCCTGGCCCCAGGGGCCAGCAAACCTGCCCTTTCCTCCCACCCCCGGCCCGCAGTGTCCTCTCACCTTCCCCTCTGCAGTTTTCAGGCGCCCTCCCCTTTATCCATCACATCAACACCTCCTCTCCAGAGGCCGGACCACTCCGAAGGCTGGTGAGGTCTCACTAATTAGACGACTTTTACATGTGTCATGTGTTCCCCAAGAACAAAAAGCAACCCCACGCCTTTGCCACCAAGCAAAAAGCACTGGACACAATTTAGTATTTTACTGAATTTCCAAACACACATCCCTTGTAACCCGACCAGAACCTTCTAAATGTAAGATAAGTGAGGTCAAGGGGGTGGGGAGAGCCAGGAGGGCCCAGGAGAACGGCCGCCCCACCCCGCCAGGCCAGCCTAAAATGGGGCCGTCTTCAAACAAACCCGGCGCCGTCCTATCGTTCTATCGCCGAGCCACTAAAACACGGACGGCCAGGGCCTCCGGGCAGGGGCAGGGGCAGGCAGGGCAGGGGCAGGCAGGGCAGGGGCGCCGGCGGCGGGGGTGGGGGCCGGTGCGGGCAGGAGCCTCCCGCGCGCCGAGGTCTCCGCCGGGAAGCCGCCGGGCGGGCGCACGTCGGGGAAGCGCCCCGCTCCCGCGCCCGCCGCGCTGCGGAGACCCCCGGGCGGCCTAGCCGGGTCCCCGGGAAGTAACCGGGGTCCCCGGGGCAGCAGCCCCGCCCGGCCGCGCCGGCCTCAGCAGTGGTCACTGCGGAGCACCGAGGCGCTCTGCTTTTGTTCCAAAACAAGAATTCCGTTCCCATCCCGTTTTTTTCTTATCTGGAGAACAAAAAATGCTCTGGCTTAACAAGGTTCTTCTCTTTAAAGTATTTCATAGTTGTAAAAACTAAAACTTTCTTAAATATCTCCTGAACGCGTTTCTCCGGGAATAATCAAGTAAAATTGGGGAAATTTTGTGGAACAGATTAGCACAAATTTGCAATTTTCCATCCAAATTGCTTTTACATTTCAAAAACAAGCATTTGCAAATTTTTAGTCTGCTATAATTCAGCAAAATTTAGAGAAAATTCACAAAATAAGCATTATTTTTAAGACCACCTATTTGTAGGAAATAACTTCAAAAAAAAAAAACTGAACTAGCAAGAACTACTAATGTATTAACATATTCTCCCAACAAAAAAATAAAAACTATGATGTCGCCCCCAACTATTTTCTGAACTCTGCTCAGAAATACTTTTAAGCGATCTCAACAGGTTAGAAAAATCATGTTGTAAGAGGCTTTACATTATTTTGCAGAAAATAACACAAAAGAAAAAGGTTCATAATCTATTTGAGAAGGGCAGCGTTTCTCACCCCTACTGCTCACACATGTACATCTCCTAACTGTAAATACTGGAGGGGCACTAACATAAACATACACTGCATCTTCCGCTCCCCTAAAGCTGTGAATAAAAGCTGCTGCTTTAAAACCTAATTTCATCAGTGCCTGCCTGGGCAGCACGTATACTAAAACCTCCTTTTTGCCAGAGGAAATAATCCACTGAAAGAACAGCATGGACTGTCCCCAGTATTATTTTAATATTTAACTTTAAACTTTATTTGAGAAGAGGTGTATCAGATATAAGAAGGAAAAGAACAGGGAGAATAAAAAATAAGAAGTCATCAGGCATCATAGATGCCCAGGTGGGAAGCAAATTATAGAGAAGGAACATTCAGCTACAAACTGGAGGTCAGAGTTCTTGGCCAGCCATTAAACTCAGGGCCTCATGGCCCTTTGCTAACTCCAGGGCTTCCCTGGGCCTCAGTTTCCGCATCAGTAAAGCTACGAGACTACCCCAGTTTCAAAGTCTTTCAGCTTTGAAAAAACAAAAGTCATCTCTAGAAATAACTTTTCCCTTCTTTTGGTGAAAGAGGCGCCTCTCCTTTCCAGCCCCTATTTAATCACAAGGAAACAGAGACATGAAACTTGACTGCAGTCACTTAACACGTTGGTGCGAACATGATTTCCCATCAGAAGAGAGCACTGTCTCTGGACTGCCCCTGAAGAGAACCACAACCAGTCAAAAGGGAAAGCAGTTGGTGTATTAAAACCATCACAGCAGCTTTGAGGCTCTTTTTCATCACCATCCCCTCCACGCTAACAGATTCTAGAAAAAAGTATGTGTCAAAGGCAACGCAGTACCTGTCACATTCCTTCCATTAACCCTTTTCACCCTTACTGCTTTGCTCTGGCTACTCGGTCCTTGTTTGATAAACTTCATAGAATAACATCATTTTATGTGTAGTTATGAGGGCTAATAAACTTTTCCATATCACAACTCTTCTGTGTTTTTTCAAGTTAGTATTACTTAAGAGATAAGTCAAGGTATTAAACTCAGAGCAGAAGTCAGAGTAATCACTATTATCAAATAAAATGGTTACTAAAAAATAATTATATAAGTTGATTTTTTTAATATATGAGAAAATGCACGTCAGAAGCCTGTTTTAAATGTTAAAAGTTGAAATGATTCAGTTTTACAGTAATAAAATAAGAAGCAAACTTTGATACATGTACATAGAAAGCAATATAAATGGACCTTCCCAGATTAGGCATATTACCTCAAAAGAATCTAACATGGTGGTGCTATTGATGCATTTTCCTGTTGAAAACAGTAAAACTAAATGCCTCTATCTCTAACTCAACAGATATTAGTAACTATAGGGAATTACAAAGATGAATAAGCCATGAATATTTTTCATTCATCTCTACAAGCATTTGAATACTACCCATTATCTATCTAGTTTGAGTTACTGAAAAGGGAATTACAAAATCCAATATTGCTAAAATCAAGCAAAGGAGCCAATCGGAAGACACTACCCACAATATTCTGGTGGGTTTACAGATGGTGTGGTGCGGATGGAGCACGTGAGACAGGGTGACCATCTCGCCCAAGGGGAAAGTCAAAACGGAATGCCTGAGCAGCTTTCAGTTCTGCCAGATGTTCCTGGTGACGTCTTAACGTTAGTTAAGTAAAATATTTAATTTTAAAAAGCAGACTAACCTGGGGCTGATGAAACCTGGTTGAATGACCTCATCGTCTTCTGCGGAACCTAGAATCAGAGAGCTCAAGTCAGTACTACGTTAATTGCCTGTTTAATTGCCTCTTCTTCAGCTTAATGGCTCATTAGAAAGCAATAAAATACCCAGGTTTTGACTCTGTGAAGTGACCTGTAAACTTTTTTTTTTTTTTTTTTTTTTTGGTTTGAGAGTCACCTAGCAAAAATTAGATAACCAACTGACATAAACTTGCCTTTTATTTATATTAAAGGACATTTTGCTTAAAAAAAAACTTAAACAAGAATATTAAAGATCACAGTTTCATGAACAATGTAGTTTTAATTTCTGATATTTAATTTTACTGTAATTCAAGAATCCCAAATTTTTTTTTTTGTCTTTTTGTTTTTATCAGTACCAGGGATCAAACTCACCACTGCCTGCTTGCAAGGCAGGTGCTTATGCCGCTGAGCTAAATCCCCAGTCCCGAATCCCAAGATTTTTTAAACTACAATAAAATCTACCTAAGCTACAATATCATGTTCCTGGATGTGTATTAGATGATAAATTGAGAAATTATGGAACTGTACCACTGACACTGGGTCTGCCACATTCAACTGCTTTTTGAGAGAAAATTACTCAAACAGTAATCCAATTAATCACTAATGAGTATTTAAAGGTATCTACTATGCATTAAGCCAAATTTTACAAAGCTGTATTAGTTTCCATTCTAAGCACCACGTAAGTAGTGATATTCCTAGACGCCACAACACAATGGCACTTAGAAGCTGCCACCCAGTAATAGCACTTGGGAGGGAAACTCCTTGGGCCCGAATTATTCTTACCTTTCGATTTGGAAAATAGATTGGTCTAAACTGCATCCACTCACCTGCTACCACAGAGGGTTTTCTTTCTTAACTAACTTTTAGACCCTGTCTCTAACATATAATTTTTCAATGAAAGTATTGTTTAAATTCATTAAAGTGCATTGTAATTTCTTCTCAAAAGGAAATGGAGGCTTTTCAAAGCACAGAGGTCTACTGAATGCTGATCCAAAAATCTTCTGACAAAGGATGACAATCGCACTGAGTAAGATTTGATAACGGAAGAATATGAACAAAAGGCACATGAACCTCTAGTGCATCAACGACTTCGGTCATCCTGTGTTTACAACCGAAAGACACAATTCAAAGACCCTAATTTTAACAAATTTCATTATTAAAACTTACTGAAATAGAGCTTTCCTTTATATTGAGGCTACATCAAGTTGTATTTTGCCCATCTGATTTCTATATGAATGTATTTTTTTTTTAATCAGTTCCAAGGATCGAACTCAGGACCACCTGCTTGCAAGGCAGGCGCTTATGCCACTGAGCGAAATCCCCAGCCCCGTATATGAATGTATTTAAATACTATGCATAAATATTTTAGCAAAACCTTAGTTTACACTTTTTATCCAAACAGCACACAGCTTATGCGTAATCCTATCTATTCATATTTAGAGAAAAGTTCAAATCAATGTTTTAAAAGGTATGTGAACATAATAGATAAAAGTTGATTAAAAAAACTTTTCAGGGGCTGGGGATTTAGCTCAGCGGCATAAGCACCTGCCTTGCAAGCAGGCGGTCATGAGTTTGATCCCTGGTACCCATAAAAAGTTAAAAAAAAAAAACTTTTCAAGTAATTTGAATTGAGAAATTAAAAAAACTCAGCCAAGGTAATAGAAGCAGCTAATGTTATTTAAATCAAGAACTCAAAACATTTGGTGTTTAAAAATAGATATACAACTTGAATGATAAAGATACTCAGTTTTTTCACTATCCAAGTGTATGTTTTTGATATAACAGTTTCAATATTAGCACCCTTTAAAGCCAGGCATGGTGTCTGATGGCTGTAATTGTAACACTCGGGAGGCTGAGGCAGGAGGATCCCTGTGATTTCAAGGCCAGCCTCATCTAGACAGACAGACTCTGTCTCAAATAAAGAAAAATGGAATTATTTCACAGACATTCATGTATTTCACTGCTTAAGGTTTTGTTTTAGTGACACAAGGGATGAAACGCAAGGCTTTTGCACATGGCACTCTACCACTGAGCTACATTCCCAGTACCATATATCATTAATTGTTGAAAACTTTCAAAAACCAGAGTTGGTAAACAGAATTAGGTTTAAATATACGTATTACAAGCCATCCATCAAATATTACCAAACCATAACAGGGATAAAGACAGTCAAGCCCTGGAATAGACTTCTCTGTCCATTCAGTACACTAGCTCCTGCTCCCCATTCCGAGCTTCACGTTGAGCTCTTCCCTTCTACTTCACGCTAGGGATGACCCTCTGTCGTGTAGCACTGTGCACGACTTCAGCAGGCCACGAACATACTCCTTCTCCCAACTCGACTCTGTTCTGTGTGGCTGAGACTGTTAAGTTTAGCTCGTTTTTGTAACCCTAGCAGTCTTTAGTGTTCACTAGATTTTGTTGGTGTTGTTGTTCCACACGATGGAAATTGAATCCAGGACCATCATACTAAGCTATCTGTTACAACCCCAGCCCCCTTTGCTAACTGTCCAAGCTGGGCAGCAACTTGCAATCCTCCTGCTTCAGCCTCCCAGAGCGCTGAGAGTAAGGCATTCCCCAGTATCCCTAGCTACAAATGTATTTTTTTAAGGAATCAATGACTTAATTTCTGTAGCTGGTTCAACAATCTCTATGACAACTTTTATGGAGGAAAGAAAAGGAAAGGACTTGTATACAAAACTTGTATTGAAATAATGTTTTCATATAAAAAGTATACTAGACAACCAATCATTTGAGTGTTGAAAATATAAAATAAAGTAATTCTAATTTTATTATAGATATACAGGGGCTAGGATGTAGCTTAGTGGAAAGCAAAGCAGTCAGCAATGCAATTTTTCTTCCTTAGAAAAATAGCTAGGGAAAGAGTTTTTAAATGGCACTACTACACTTGAAACCACATAGCAAACATGCCATACAAACAGCAGAGTAAAAAATAAAGCAAAATGCTTATCTACATCAACTGTAACTTAAAATATATGTGTATCAAATGTAAGACGTAAAATTCAACATTGAAGTGAACATGGGTGCTTTTTAAAATTTTCTACAATGCCCTCTAAAAGAATGCTTAATGTGAATTAAAACCTTAATGTAATTACTCTTTACAAATCAGTCAACAGACTAAATTCAAATGCTGCCTAAACAAGATCTGGATAAATTATTTTGCAATTTACAGAACTTCCTACTAAAATTATAAGTGTAACTGAATGTGTTGCTTATATTGTTTCAATTATAAACAGGTACCAAACATGCTATGAAAAAGGAAATTAACACAATATTTACATGTGACTCATAAAGCTAAAAACTTAGGTTATGGGTGTTGACCACAGGAAGAGTCATATTTGGTGAAACAGTTTGGAAAGTAGGTTGAGAACTGAGAATTACATACTCCTTTAGCAAAAAACATTTCAAAGTTGCATCTTTCTTTTACAAAGTATATGATTTAACTTACATAAAACTATCTGAGGGTAATATCTGTAATAATGCTGAATCACAGAAATGAATTTAACTTTCTCAATCATTTATCATTGTGTTCAAATAAAAATTTATTCTAGAAAACAAAAACTTCAGAGAATAACCTCAGTCAACTAATGTTACCATTAAGATTGTGTAAAGGAAAGATCATGGAACAAATGTGGATAAACACATTTCTTTAACTTAAATATAAACAGCAGAGCTGAGTCACAGCTAATTCAAATGTTTATATTGTATACAACAGTTTTATTTATATAACAAAGCTCACAGATGAATCAGCACTTGCATCATGTTAAAAAGAAAAATATAAAAAGCAATAGTGGTTTAAATTTTTTAAAAGTATCAATAGTAAGAAAATTTCCCTGTAAGAAGCCAACTGCACATGCTTTAACTCTAACATAAAAACTTTAAAATAGCTTCTGATTATAGTAAAAGTGGCTCCAAGTAAAACTACAATACTAAAAAAAAATTTAGTGGATGCACATTTTAAGAACATAACGTTAATAATTAAAAACTTTTATTGCTAGAGATATAACAGAACTTCTAGTGCATTCTAAATATATTTAGTAAACATTTTTAAAAATATCAATATAGAGATGTTCATTACATCACTGATAGTGAACTGAAGGTGTAATGTGCTACTATATAAAAATAACAGCATTTTCATAGCAGAGGAGATTAAACCAACAGTAATGTTTTTTTAAAAAGCTACAACTTGGGAGCTGGGGATTTAGCTCAGCAGCACAAGCACCAGCCTTGCAAGCAGGCAGTCGGGAGTTCCATTCCCAGTACCGATTAAAAAAAAACTGAAAAAAAAGCTACAACTTACAAATTTTTTTCTGAAAGTTTAAATCTACAAAAAACACTGAGGTTTATTCATAACTTATTGAGTCTAGAATTTTACTTAAAATGTTGTTGAAGAGTAAACAATGCATAAAAGTATCAGAAAAATATAAAACTAACATTTCAGCTCTTATATTTCCAAATATATACATAAAAAAATTTTGAAAATATCTAGAAATTTTAAAATGTGTTTTCCACCATTAGAACTGATCACTCAACACTAAGTTCTTTTTTCTATATAAGTAAGCTTTTGTTCAGTCTTAAGGAAAAAAAAATTAGAAACTGATTGCTTGAAAATTAGCTGTATGCCCTTTGTCCTGGTTTGTCACCTTTGACCCTTGATTTGATGATCCTGCATATCAACCTATTCTATTTTTAGTAAAATAATGTCAAAGGTCTATGCTTAAAATAGTACCTTTTACTGAAATATTAGAAGTACTACAACATTTCTTTTCAGGTTGTTTCAAACTAATGTTCATCTCACACAATGCAGAGTACAATATATTACTGTGAGTAATGAAAGTTTATTGTTAGTTTGGCTGTGAATAGAAAATTTCCCAAAAGCACTAGGTCAAGACCCTTAAAAATTCAAAACTTACATTCTTTACTTAGAAAACTGCTTATATTGCTTCTAAGTAAAATTTATTTCATGTGTGATTTCTAACTTGGTTATGTTTGACAATCACGTATCTTTTTTTTGTTTTGTTTTGTTTTTTTTTTTGTCTTTTTCATTTTTATCGGTACCTGGGATCGAACTCACAACTGCCTGCTTCCAAGGCAGGTGCTTATGCCGCTGAGCTAAATCCCCAGCCCCTACAATCATACATCTTGATGTTGGTTTTGAACCTAAACCAATGCCGAAATACGAACCTAAATCAGAAACTGAAAATATAAACATAACTCAATCTTACAGTAGTATCAACTAAAACTGTACAGTTTCTGAGTAACTCTGAGTAGTTGCTTAAACCTGTTTCCTAATCTTTGTCATCATCTGCAAATGGCAGCTTTCAAAGAAAAACATCTAGCATTGATCATATTGATTGTTAATATTATTCAAAATCAATGTTGCACAATTATTTCCAAAATAAAATTTCTCTAGCATAACTTATAGATTGTAATTCAAAGTGCTAAAAAGTTTAAAATAAAAAATATGTATGAAATACATAATTTACACCATCATGATGCTGCTTGAACTTCAATACAATTTCAGCACACAGTTCTCAATTAGATTTAACAGTGACCTACATGGCTGCCTTGATTCAGCACTCTGGTCAGCGACTGCACAGCTTGTCCCTGCCAGAGAGTCAGTGGAATGAATGTACACATACACGTAATGGACAAATGTCTCAGGAAACCTTTCCAGGTACATTTGTATAAATCAATCAAGTATCTGAATGTAAAGAATTTGCATTGTTCTGCTTCACAATCTACAAATTTTACTTTGTAGTTCACTGAAAACAGTAGTCATAAAGAAAATACAGTTCCTTTTAAAAGGCAAGAAAATTAGGTACTAGGCACAAGTTTTAAAGCATTTAAACATCAAATTTTGAGCATTTGAAAACTTAAAAAGAAACTTAAATTGTACTAAATACCATCCAAAAACCCTTTCAGCTGACAAAAAGTTTAATGTCCTTTTTATAATTGATAGCTTTAATTACTTCTGTCTCTCCATTTTCTTCATATTAACTTGCTATGATTTAAATATTTATGTCATTTCTTGACCTGAATTTGTTCATACAGTCCACATGGCTGTGCACAGCACTTCAATTATTTTAAAGAGACATCAGTCCTTTACTAAGCCTGAAGCCTGTTATACATGTAGGTTTCATTTAATAACTTATCTTCTTCTTAATCATGATTTTTGTAAATTATGATAGCAGTGGGTTATAAACTCCTAAAGTGACAAGATCAGATAACAAGTATTACTCATGTTTCAGGTAGGTAAGGTCTGCCCAACCTTTGCCTTCTTCAGAATGAACAGGGAAACAATCCTGTTCACTAAAATTCTAGTGGCTTTTTGTAACTTACATGTGCAACACTTTGAACACAACCATTTTAAATCTCAATCTGCTTCATTTACAAGGTAGAAGACTGACCATGTTTTCCCCCTTTTAACCAGCTGACTCTGCATTGAAATCCTGATTAATGACAGAACAGTCTCCATCCTACGTGAAATAAGATTAGCTATGAAACATACACACTAAGACACTCTGCAATCTGAAAGGAATTCATGGATGTATAATCACTGCATCATATGATTCCAGATCTGTAGAGAAGTACCTATACATAGTTCCAATAACTGCTGTGCATTACGAATTCATATAATTTGTTAAATTCATGATAGTTTACCAGCAACCAACGATTAGCTGTTGCTATTTGTAAAACAGAAAAGTGTAGTAAAACTTATTTACTGATACACTGTTTCTCTACCTTTAAATGTTGGAAAGAGGTCTAATGTCAGTTTAATTTCTAAAGCTCTTTAGGAAATTAGGTACACTGGACTGCAATGTTTCATACATGGGAAGACAAATAATTTCAGCAACAAAAACTGCCACGAAAAATGGACACGGGTCTAACATTAACCTAAGTGAAGCATTATTACCTTTTTTTTTTATTACCTGTTCTTTTGCTAATTTCTATATCAAATCTATGCAAATCCACAGCAGGAAAAAAGGCAATTTCACAACATACCAAAATTATACAAATTGGCATACATTTCCAGGAGCTCAGTTTTAAACTTTCTTTAAAACTGTCCAAACTTAAGCAAAATTGTTGTGATTTATTGCTGACCTTAAAATTTTTTTACAAAGCGTTTGTGCATTATCATGTGGCTAAAAATGGTCATCTGCGCCCCAAAATGAAACATGAGGATTCGCTTGACCAGAGTTAAAAAAAAAAGCACTTTAAAGTCTACCTCCCCAACAATGTTGTTTCCAATTCATTCTAATATCAGTTTGTCCTATGTAGTTTGCACTACCATATCTGCCATCAGGAAATCTTTTAAAAATCAGAATGTATTTTCCCGTGTACTGATAACTGTACGTATGACCTGAGCATGACGTACTTTCTCTGGCATTAACATCTGCAGGGACAGAAACTCTCCCCGCCGACCCGGCCCGGGCGCAGGCAGGAAACCGTTCAAGATGGCGGACTCACATGCGAGACGTTTCCGCACCGAGCGCGCCCCAGACATGCCGGAAGCCGTTGCTCGAACACACTCAGTATCACCAGCGCGGAATTAAAGCACAAAGTTTTCCGGAGCACAAATCCTCGCCAAACGCCACACGCGGCGTCCCGGCAGGCAGCAACGCGCTCCGGCCAAAGCCGGCCCATCCAAGCGCATCTCCCTCGCCGTCCCGCAACCCTCAGTCTCCATCGCCAGGGCCACCGCAGACAGCGCGGCAGGAGCGAGCCCCGACGCCCGACGCCCGGCACACGGCGGCCGCGGCGGCCGGGCGCACAGGGCGGGCACGGCCGCCCCCTAGCGGCGCGCCCCGGGCCCGCGCCCCGCCGCCGCCTCCCGCCCGCCCGCCCGCCCGCCGTCCGCGCGGGCCGCGCCCGCCACCCCGGCCCGGGCGCCGACCTCGCGGCGCCGCTCGGCAGCGAAGGTGTGAACCCGGAAGTACATCGGCGCCCGGCGGCGCCTCGCTGGCGACCTGTCACCCCCGCGCGCCGCGCTCGCCCTCCTCTCCCTCCGCGCCGGGCCCCCCTCGACGCTGCTCACGTGCCGCCCGGACGGCGAGGCGAGCCGGGCCGGGCCGCACGCGCGGGGCCCGCCGCTTACCTCCGGGGCCTCATGCTCGCGTCCCTGCGGGGCCGCGGGAGAGCGCGTGCGGACCGGCGGGCAGGGGCCTGCGCCTGGCGCTTCCCGCGGGAGCGCGGCAGCCGGGCCGCGCGCGGGGAGCCGGCCGAGGGCGCAGGTCGGCGTGGCCGCGGCGGGGACGGGGGTCTGCGCCGGGCCGGGGCCGGGCGCGGCGGCGGCGGGCGGGCGGGCGGGCGACTCGGCCGGAGCGCTGCGTCAGGCGGCGGCACGCGCACACCTGCCCGCCGCCGCTCCCGGCCGCGCCATTGGCTGCCGGCGCCGCGCGCGAGATTGAACCTTCCTTCGCGCTCGGGCGGGCCCGCACCGCCCCGCACCGCCGGCCGGCCCCGAGGGCGCCGGGCTCCCGGGCCACGCGGCACCGCAAGGGCCCCAGGCGCGCGCGGCCGCCGCTGCCGGACGGCCGGGCGCCACTCGGGTGCGGGTGCGGGTGCGGCCGCGCGAGGCGTCGGGGCCGGGTGCGTCTCGGGCGCAGTCCGTGGAGCGCGCCTGGAGGGAGCTGGCCGTGCTGCTCCTCCACGCGGGCCTCGGGCGCAGTGTAACTAAGGCGTGCTAAAATCGCATCTAAACCCGGGTCTTGTATGACTGCACTACAGACGCACTGGAAATACCCTAGATAACTGATACCTAAAGGTGCAGTTCAGAATAACCAGTAATGTGTCTCACACCTAGGCCGGCCTGGAGAGACAGCGTCAGAAGTCTGCGGAACGTCAGCTGTTGCTGCAAGGTGCATATTGTATCTCAAATCAGATAGATCGATCGAGCTCACTAATTATCACACAAAGATCGGAAAGAGTGGTCAGAAATACTGATACCTGTAGACCTAGGCTTGGAATAGCTGCCCATCCAAAAAATGTCATGGCTCCTGTCTCAGGTTTTTCTCGTTGCACTCTCAGAACTCAAACAGTCCTATTCTGCTACAAAAATTAAATATATCCTGGCCTTCTGAACCGTTTGTTGGAACTGCTTAAAGGGATTAAATAGGTTAGCAGACTAAAAACAGATGTGTACAAAAACAAAAATCAGGGGTAAAAATTCATATAGGTCACTATTCCTGTAAACGCAGTGGTTCAAGGCCAGCCTGCCTAATTTAGTGAGGCCCTGTCTCAAAACCAGTGTGAGTCGGTGCTCCTGAGTGGCACGCATGAGTCCCTGGGTCCATTCCCCAACAGGGGAATAGAGTTGGACTGGAACTGAAAATGGAAATAAAGGATAGTACTCTAATTAAAAGGCTCTGAACCACTGCTGTGTAATGATGAGTATAACTGCCGTTCGTATTTATGGATTAAAATTGAAACGGATCATCATCAGGGATTAAAAAGAATTTCTGGCCTGGGAGTGACAAATTTGTGATTCTCACCCCGCCAGGGAGTTTTCCAGACTAGCTACCTCCAGCAGATTCCCTAGATTACTGCCCAACTTGTTATTGAGCTAGTCTGTGATACACTTTAAAAATAACTTAAAAAAAAAAAAGACTTTCCATTGGCTTCTCCATGAAGTATTTGTTTACTTAGTATTCAAAGGATTCTTTTACATACCATTCTGAGTTGTAATCCTGCGTCAATCGATTGCAGATGATTTGTTATATACTACATATTTTGCAGTATAATTCAAGTTAAAATTTAGAGGAAGATGTAGCTATTGCTTGCTAGAAATTTTAAACTAATTATATATCACCACCTGATATACAAAAGCATTACAGCATTTTTTCATTTATTAGTGAAGCTTACAAATGCATCTATCAAATGAACTTTGTTTTTTAATAATTACGTTTTAGATGCTTTACAAGACTTTTGGTATAACTTTAAGAGTGATGTATATTTATGTGATAGGTTTAGTGTTGAAACTTGTAGACAGAAAACATGAAAATGTAATCCAGAGTTATTCCAAAACAATCAATAGATTATCTTTCTTTTTGATCTCAAACTAATTAACATGGCATCATGTAACTGTCAGAAAGATTAAAAATGATGCATGCAAAGAGAGACAAGGAACTTTGCTAGTGAGAACACCCAAGAAGGGAATACCTTAACATGATAAGATGTGGACAAAAACCACAAGACATAGCTCTGACAATTTTTCTCTTTTCTTTTTCTCTCTTTTGTTGCCCTGAGAATTGAACCCGAGGCCTTCACTTTAAGCTACATTCTCAGCCTTTCTTTATGTTTATTTTGAGACAGTCTTGCTAAGTCATTAAACTGCCCACCTTGGGCTGGAATTTATGATCCTCCTGCCTCAGCTTCACAGATTGCTGGGATTGCAGACTTGTACCAAGATGTCTTTTTTTCTTAATGTTTGTGTGTTTGGTCGGTTGTTTTTTGGTGCCAGGGATCAAACTCATGGATCAAACTCACAACCTGGCATTTGCCAAGCAGGCACTTACACCGCTGAGCTAAAACCCCAGCCCGTGATGTCTTCCTAAAAATGTTTCTTTTTACGTTAGGCTTGGTGATGATTTTGTTTTGTTTGTTTTTGAAACAGGGTCTTGCTGTGTAGTTTGGGGTGGCGTTGCACACTTTGTGTCGCCCAGTCTAGCCTCACGTTTGCAGTGATCCTCCTGCCTCAGCCTTCTGAGTGCTGGAATTACAGACATGCACCATCACCTGGCCATGATTCGATTCTTAAAATTATATTTAATAATTATTCCCCCAAACAGCAAGCTCTGTTTTAGTCTGCATATCTTCCATACCTTTGTAAATCTGTGGCACATAGCAATATGGAAGAAATGCTTTTAAATTAGTGCATAAGAATTCATCGTGATTACATTTTCAAGAAAAAAGTTAACAAAATGTTTAGAAAACAAAATATCGTATGTTTTATCTTGCCTTTGATTTTTATAACTAGATTATATAAAAACAAATCCCAAAGACATCGTATTATTTGACTTATGAAGAATAAATATTGTTACAATGTTGAAAAACTAGACTCTACATATTTATTTTTCTACACTAACACAGTAAAAGCAGTTCAGTAGTATTGTAAACTGGATATAGTGGCTCATGCCTATAACCCTAGCACTAGGGAGGCTGAGGCAGAAGGATCCCTGGAGCCCAGGAGTTTGAGTCCAGCCAAGGCAATGTAACAAGCCCAGTCTCAAAGAAACAAGGTGCTTTTTAATTCCATATTTTGCATTCCTGATGGGACTGTCTTCTGTGCTCACCCCATCTACCTGGGAGTAATAGCTCTCAGCAGCCTGCTGTGGGCACAGATGCAGGCCGAATGCCTTGGACAGCAAGACACCCAACCCCGCTGTGCTGTTTCACAAGGGCATCGTGGAAACTAAAGGAGGACAGATTACCAGGAGATGTTTCCCCATTTCTGGAAAACTAAGACCCAAGACTTGATGTAAGTACGTCAGTAACATCACTTACATGCATTACAATATAATACTCTACCTCCATAAGGACAAGTGTGTTTCTCTGAAGTAGTTATAAACAAATGGTTGCACACTAGATGGAATAAGAATTTTTGCACTGTTTTCATCTAATTCTATCAAATCTTTGAGGCAGAAAAGGAGTTAGAGCCTTTTTCTTACTGTATAGATGTGAAAACTGACGTTACTTAAAAAAAAAAAACTAGTGTTCAGCTGTGTGTTGATGGCACACCTTTGTAATCCCAGTGCTTGGGAGGCTGAGGCAGGAGGATTTCCATGAGTGTGTGGCCAGCCTGGGCTGCATAGTGAGTTTATGGCCAGGATGAACTATACAGGGAGACACTGTCTCAGAAAACAAAAAGCAAAAAAATCAAAATCCAAAAAAACCTAGTGTTTCAACTCAGATATGTGACACTTACTGCAGCATTCTCTATGCTCTAGAGCGGTGATGGAGAAGCTTTGGCGTTTTCAGTGCTATGAGCAGCTGCCCTCACCACATGCTCCATGGCCTGACCACCGTCGCTCTAGGGCTTCCTTTTCTTTTTTGGACTTTTGAATCTGGGTCTCACTATGCAGTTTCGGCTGGCCTTGAGCTCACTTTGTAAATCAGACTGGTTTTGAACTTGCAGCAGTCCTCCTGCCTCAGTCTCCCAAGTGCCGGGATTTCAGGCATGTGTCACCACAAATTCACATGTCAGAGAATATTTCAGCAAACATTTTTCATTTACATATGCAAAAAAGTACATAATCTCCCTCCATTCCATGGACTTCTTAAATCCTCAGATTTTAATCTCACTGTTGCTTATAACACTTCTCCCTGTGTTGAGCTAGAATTTTACAGTCAAAAACTTTTACCTTGTTATATAATGTTTTCATTCAAATTTAATTAAGTGAGCATACTTAAATAATTCTATTTTTTTTTAAGGTTTATTTTACATTGTGCTTTTTGGTGCTTTTCTGTTAACAATCCTTCCCCCATTCCTTTTCTTTGGTACCAAGGATCAAACTTGTCACACTCGCCAGCAGGCACTTGTGCCACTGAGCTATGTCCCCAGCTCCTTCCACCATCCTTTTAAAATGTTTCATCCCATTTTGATTCTTTTTTTTTTTTTTTGACTGATTAGACTCTGTTCCGTTCTGTTTGATAGTATCAAGTTTGAGGGTATAGACAACTACTTTGAAGGCAATAAGATTCACTAGGATGCCCAAGTCATAGGCTTGACTATTATCTTCTTTTGAAGTTCAGTAATGTCTCCAATGTTTAGGTTTTATTGGTTTTGTTCTGTACTGTTTTGTTCAATTTTATAATACCTAATGAGACAGACAATTCTTCTTCTTCTTTTTTTTTTTCCAAACAATTCTTCTTAAGGAAGCAAGAGGCATTATGGTAACCTTTGTTGATAACCTTGTACTCTGTTTTTACATCATGTGCTATGGCTATCCTTGGTTTTGACTGACAGCTTTGTTTTGTCATATTTGATTTTATTCTCTTCCAAAAAAAAAAGTAATAAGAACTAAGGAGTAATAAAACCTGAAATGTGTAAATTTCATTGTAATAAAGAGAGGGAAAAAAAAGTGCTCTAAAGAATACAACAGCAAGTGTGTTTAGGGGTGTTAAATAGATGACCATATTAATGTTTTTGATTGGATCATCGAACACAACTGTTTGCAGTCTCACTGTTCGAATGTCCACTTTGTATGCTTTGATCCTGTGACTTGAACCACTATCTCTAAGATGATAATGTGTAATCTATTAACTGGTGATTTCTTACCTTTTTTTTTTTTTTTTTTTTTTGTAATTCTGTATTACTTGTACCCTTATACTGTTTTTTTTTTCTTTAAATAAAAAAAAGTAGAAATACTTAATGTGAGAACAAAAGCTTCTGTCAGAGAGACAGAAGGGGTTCCTAGTGGGTTGCCACAGATTCTGTATTTTCTCAGAATTTTTATAGAGTAAAATCATGAGGTAAGGCGGGTCTAATGTTGGGGAAAAAGGAACTCGAAAGGCAGATGGGCATGATGTGGGACAGAGCTATGGTCAACCAATAAGTTTAATTGTTTAAGTAACATTGACCAATCAGGGCAAACGGGGAAGCAAGTCATGTCAGGAACTCTTCCTATAGAGGGTTGGGACGGTGACTCCTGGCTTTTCAAGGTGCCCGGTTTGATTCTTGATATGAGGTAAGGAACGGGTTAAATTAGGTGTATTAATGCAAATACTCTGTGCCACAAAGAATAATTCAATGGGAATTTACTTAAAACAGTATCACCAATAATAATATCTAATATTTATCAAATGCTTATTTTTTTAAAACCTTAGACCAGATCTCTCCAATTTTTTTTTTTTTCTTTTGGAAATGGGGTCTTCCTATGCAGTTCAGGCTGGCCTTGAGCTCACTTTGTAGCCCAGGCTGGTCTTGAGTCGAAATGATCCTCCTGCCTCAGCCTCCTGAGTGATGGGATGACAGGCATGCGCCACCATGCCCAGCTATATTCTAAAGATGCTTTTTAGGGACTCTTCCCCCTATGGTACTGCTTATTCTGGAAATTGACTCAAGACTATGTTTGGCCAAGTTAATGTGAATGTTTTTGTGCTCCACATAGGATAAGAAGTCGGGAAGCTGACATCTATCTTGGTATTTGAAAATCAGCAAGGCTCTCTACTTTCTCAAATTGTCACCTCATCAGCATAACAGACCTTTTAAATTCTGACTGGGACATGCTCACAATAGTGCACTTACCTAATCCTTAAACACACTGAGTTGGTATGTTCACTCTTCACCACATTATTGCCTCACTATGGCCAAAAGACTTAGAGGTTTTGAAAGATTGAGGATGTTTACATCTTTTTAGCTGCCTGGTTCCAGAGACAAAAGTCTTAGGTTTGAGAATTAGCTTCGTGACTTAATCAGTTCAGTGACCTTTTGCACACCATTATGTAAAATGGGCTGATACTTGGCAAATAGCAAGCACCCCATAAATGTTATTTTGAAAAGCACAGTGCACGTTGTGCTTACACAGATCCTGAATCCAAAAGTCAAACACAAATTCTGCACACTGACCTTCTGACTGTGGCTGGACTCTGTGCTAGGCCAGTGTTCCTGTCACTGGCCATCTTAACCAAGTCTGTGTTTGAATAAAAGTGGGTGTAATGGTACATGCACATAATCCCAGAACTTGGGAGGCTGAGGCAAGAAAATCACTTGAATTTAGGATTTTGAGACCTCATTAGGAGGAAGGAAGGAGAGAGGGGAGAAGGGCTGGCATAAAATAGCAAGATTGCTTTTCACTACTCAATTTGAATTCATCCATCAACATGAATGTGATCAGCTTTTTAATACATTTGGCCTAGCACTTCTGTTTTGACCATTTTTGATGCCCCTTTTGGAAGCGCTTTCAAGGATTTCTTCGCGTCCTAAGAAGCCCATTCTATTGCTTTGTGATCATAGTATGTTCCCTCTTAGCTGGCCCTTCCTTTCTCCGTCCTGCCTCAGTTTCTTTCTCTTGTGTCCCTGCTCTCCTCATCTACCACCATCAGTACTCTGGGGTCTGCCGGAGAAGTCAGGACAGGGCTGTGATACCTGATTGGGGTATATGTCTGTGTGTCTGTCTGCCTGCCTGCCTGTCTGTCTGTAATAAAAGTAGGGGAAAACCAAAGGATTTAGAGAAGAGAAGTAAGAGAGCAAGAAGAGGGGGAAAATTCCTGTATCACCATAAGCACACCACTGAGAGAGAGAGAGAGAGAGAGAGAGAGAGAGAGAGAGAGAAAGAGAGAGAGAGAGAGAGAATCATTAAAATACACTATGAATGTTGTTAACAGTCCCTGTGGCCAGGCCAGTACTCATCTTGTTAGCATACAGCGGGAAGACCTGTGTTTTGGGATAATCACAATGCCACAGGAACTATAACCTGTTCTAAGATTGAGTGAAAACCCTTCTAGATGTAGTTAATCTTTTTTTCTTTTTTTTTTTTTTTTTTTTTTTGGTCTTTTTCCTTTTTATCGGTACCAGGGATCGAACTCACGACTGCCCGCTTGCAAGGCAGGCGCTTATGCCGCTGAGCTAAATCCCCAGCCCCTCCTGCTGGACTTTGAAACCCAGCTACTCAGGAGTCTGAGGCAGGATGACTGCATGTTCAAAGCCAGGCAGAGCAACTTGGTGAGACCTTGTTTCAAGAGGGGAAAAAAGCTGGAAATGTATATCAGTAGCCCAGAGTTTGCCTAACCTGAGTCCTGACTTTAATCCCCAGTGGAGAAAGAAAAGGAGAAAGCTCCACTTAAAGAGCAAACTCAGGACTGAATCAAGGAATATTTCTCACATCTTGTAAGAGGGCCTGGAAACACCTACCTAGCAGGATTCCAGAATGCCCTAGCCCAGCGACTAGGGCGTGTTTCCCATTCCTCCCCTTCCCCTCATGAGTGCTAATTGCCCTTGTACAGTGTGAGTGCTGAGCGTGGATTGCAATCCCGGTTCTGACATTATCGATATACATTACGTGTTGGGTGTGGCTTAAGGAATGGGACGCAAATACTGTGTGGCGTACGATCAAGGGGATGCTCATTGGGATCTGATAAGCCCACTGTGGATCAAAGATCCAGAATTTTGAACTCCATGCCACAACTGGATGGAATTTTAGGGTTGTCTGCCTTGGAGAGGAGGTTATCGGAGAGGAGAGAGATAGTCTTGGGATAACAAAAACAATAGACCACAGAAGATACTTCTGATGCTCTCTCAATTCTATCTCTTCCCTAGTGGCACAGAAATCTCTTTTGTAGCAGGGCAGGGCTGTATTCTACTTCTAGACAGAGGCTTCTGAATGGAAATGGTATATGCCTCTTTAGGGCCAGAATATTTTATTGTCAGTGTAAGAAACTTCAATGCCATCCTACGGGAATAACTAGCAGTTTTCCAGATGTAGAGCCTCCATAAATTTGAGTCCTAAAGAGAAGAAGCAAGCAGCCCCAGTCAACAAAAAACTGACATGTGCTTAGAGTAAAATTGTCACTATTGCTATTTTGCAATGCCAGGGATTGACTCCAGGGTTTTGCCCAAGGTAAGCAAGTATTGTACCACTGAGCTATATTCTCAGCTCCAAAAATAACATTTAAAACTTGTCTGTGCTTCTGATATATTGGGGTCAGGGAGGAAAGGTTATTCTTTGCCACACATAGCCTAGTTTGTTGTGACTTATACATCTGGTATTTGACAGTGTGCATGTATTCATTAATTATTTTTACCTGAAATATTTGCAGTTCATTGTAATAACTTATTTTAGTTTTTTGAGATAGGGTCCCACTATGTACTTCAAGCTGACCTCGAACTCACTATGCAGCACAGTCTGGTCTTGAGCTCCCCAAAATCCTCTTGCTTCAGCCTCCCAAGTGCTAGGATGACGGCATGCACAACAGTGTGTGGTACCTCTTATGTCTAACAGAAATATCAGAAGTTGAAATATTTAATTTCAAAGGACCAGTTTTTCACTGGTCTAAGAATTTTAGTAGAATTTGAAGGTCGAAAGAATAGAACACAAAAACTGACAAACTAGATTTCTAAAGTTAACCCAGTTCAAATCAAGATCAGAATCATAGTCATAATCAAGATCAAAGTGTGATGGTAACTTATCTGCCAACTCAGTGGTAGGTTCTATGAGAAGCTGGTTATGGTAATTCTTCTCTTTGTTTCCGTGCTCTTGAACAGAGTTTGTTTATGACTTGTCCTGGACAATGGGACATTAGCAAATGAGGCATAGTACCTACTTGAGAAGCAGTTGAGCACTGAGTCTTGCTCTCTTGTTGCTCTTTGGGATCTGGAGATCATCATGTGAAGAACTTCACACTGTTGAGTTGGAGAAAGAGAGAACCCACAGAGCGACGATGAACCATTCCCTCTGAGACTGCTCAGAGTCCCAGCTACCGCGCTGATGAGGGGGCTCTTCAAGGCTGCCCAGCCAGAAGCCCAACCCGGCCTGATCAACAGAATCACTCATTCAACCCAAAGTCACATGCAAAATATAAATAATGGGGTTTTAAACCACTACATTTTAGATGATTTGTTATTGCATGGCAGAGATTAATGTAAATTCTGATCCACAGACCATCTGCCAACTTCTACCACGATGTGTCCAGCTTGTGAGAACACACTTACTTCCTCCAAGAAGCCTGTCGCAGCATTTCACGGCTTCCATTCTCTTCATTTAGACTCACTTCCCCTCTGATAGAACTAACCCGGTTAATTAAAAACCCTTGTGGATGTGTCATTGTTATCTTTCATGTGGCTTCTCATACAATTTTCCTATATTTGCTTTCTAAGGAGGATTCTTGAGGAAGAATTTCCAAGATACACAGATTTTTTCTGAGCGAATGGCAGAGTAGAAAGAGCAGAGTTGTATTCAGGAGATTCTCTGTCGTTTTACCTAAAATTACTGTTGACTCATTGACCACCGCAGATAAAGGTTAAAGAACACACACAGTCAGCTGTGGTGGTACACAGCTGCAGCCCAGCACAGTGAGCGGGCAAGGCAAGAGGATTCAAGGTTCAAACTCAGGCTGGCAGTGTGGTCACTTAGAGAGACCCTGTGCCGAAATAAGGAAGAACTGGGTATGCATCTCAGTGTGAACACCTTGGCTCGATATCCAGTAAAACATGTACACACCCACGTGCATGTGCCTAAGAATAATATAGTCAGAGCTTCCTTCTATGGTGTATCTTCTATGGTGTTACTCAGAATTTTTCTAAATACAAATTATAAAAGGTACAGAAGCGCCAGGGACATAGCTCACCGCACAAGCGCCTGCCTGGCAAGCTCAAGGTCATGAGTTTGATTCCCAGTACCAAAAGGAAACAAAAACAAAACAAAAGAGGTACAAAGGAAACATAGTTCAAGGTTCTGTGGCATAATCATAATTAGCATAGAAAAAAAGAGTAGAGTCATCTGTTCTTAGCTTTTGTGTGAAGACAGCACATGGAAACAATACATCACAAATAATTTTTAAAGTGGTTTTCTCTCTTTCAAACAAGCAGAACCTCCCTCAAGTTTATGAGTGGTGGTGGGCATGAAGATGCTTCAGCTTCATGGCAGGGCCATTTTAAGTTGTAGATACTCGGTTTTTCATTAAAAAAAAAATAGCCACGGAGGATTCAAGGGCTGTCCACAAGGCTACATCTATTGAAAAATGTACTGGGTTTATTTCATTGTACTTACTTATAAATGTAAGAGGAGAAAAGAAAATGCCTCAGAACACTGCCAAGCTCATGTAATTCTTGGTTTTTTAGCTTTAACATAAATTGCATGAACTCCTAATTTTCTAAATCATTACAGAGTCTATCCATGAAAAATTTAAGCTTTGTTCAGTGTTCTTTCCTCTGTTAGTCCTGTCTCACTGTCTGTCCTGACATTTCTACGCTTTCAGACTGACAGATAACCCAGGGAGGATAATACTAAAGTACAATTTTTTTTATTGTACTTAAGATACTCGGTGTGTAAGATATATTGACATATTAGCTCAACCTAAGGGAGAGAATTAAAATCTTGTGAAAGTTAGTTTGACTTCCTATTATCAGTACACTGTATAATGAACATTAGTCAGGAGCAGGTGGCAAACTAGTTTTAAGCAGTCAGCAAAGCTCTTCAGCTCGACATCAGGGCGTGTTTATTATAATCTGATTGAGAAGGATGCGATAAAACTTACCTTCTTTGTTCTGAACCCAGATTTCTCTGGATTATAAATTCTGAGCTACTTGTTAGAAAAGCAGTGAACTAAATTATGTAAAAATCTATGACAGTTTTCTCTTTTGGGGACTGACTCTTAAGTTACTAATTAATTCTCTTCTGTCCATGACAGATTTCCTCAAAGCTAAGGAGCCATATCTGTAATCGCACTCGTACTGGGTCAATTGTTAATTGTTTTAATCTATAAACGTAGGTAGCATAATAAAGAGCAAACATATCAGCATTCTAGACGATAGCATATAACCAGTGTCTTCTTCAGTAAGCTGTCAGGAATGGTACCAAAAACAATTGTTAACTTTTTTTGGCTCTTGGTTTTCCCGCACTCCTGAGGGTTGAGCCCTTGCGGATGGTATACACCCCACCATTGAGCTCTGTGCCCTCTCTTCCTATTTTATCTTGAGACAGAGTCTCACTGAGTTGTCCAGGTGGACAGCAAGCTTACCATTCTTCTGCTCGGCTTCCCGAGTAGCTGCAATTACTGGCATGTACCAACATGCTGGGCTTTTTAGTGTTATTTTCATTATAGCTATTTTTTAAAAATATCCTTTTAAACGTATTTTGCTTCTTTATTTCTTATTCTATGCCATGTTTCCTCCTTCACCAACTAGGTTTGTTGTAAGTGTCTGATGAGGTGTTAAATGTTTCCTCTTCCTCTTCCTGGTTCTAAACCAGTTAAGATATGTACAGAGAATTGAGATGTGTGGAGCTTAAAGCAAAAAGCTAGCCGGAAAATTATTTAGTTTCTTGTTTTATTAATATGTGTTTACAAGGCATAATAATCACATTCATCTTGAAGTGGTACATATACATATCACATCTTAATCATTTACTTTCCTTCCCTTCTCCATCCTGTCCTCAGATCCCTTTCCTATCTCTACAGATTCCCTATTATCGATCTTTTATTTTGCTATTTAAATTATTTATGTTTTGGGTTTCTCATATAAGAGAAATATGAAATATTTAGCTCTCTGCGTCTGATTTATTTTACTTGGTCTTATGGTGATTCCATTTTCCTACAAATGGTTCAGTTTTATCCTTTATCCTTTCTGGCTGAATAAGGCTCACATCAACAACTAATCAAGTTCCTAATACTTCTTACAAGTCTAGACCTTGGGATGATCCACTTCTTCCAATCTGTCGAACCCTGAGAGTTGTGATGGGGTTAAGCAGCCTCTGGCCATGAACATGCTTCTAGAAGATAGCTTTAAATTGGGTGTGGATATTAGTATGCACGTATTACTATATACTAGACATATATGTACAGCATGTGATTTAAAATATAGTGACTTTTTATATTTTAAACATTTATTACAGAATGAGGCAGGACGATTGCTGTGAGTTCGAGGCCAACCTGGGCTGCAAAATGAGCTCGACTCCCCGCTCACTTTGGATGCACTTTTCCCATCACTGCTGCCACTTTCCAAAGCTGTCCTGGAAGTTCTGTCTCCTGCTTTTAGTTGCACAGTGTGCCTGCCTTAAATGTTTCAAGGTCATTTTGATTTCTGAAAAGATCTACAAGTCACACAGTGCCAGATTTGGTGAATAAGATAGGTGAGGACACACTGTAGCTTTTATGGAACTGTCTTTCTGTTGGGGGGCACTTGGCAGCAGTAGGCACTATGTTTTTGATCACCTTGATAAGACACTTACAAAGGAAGTCTCCCATAAGTGCTTCAAAAGGTGTTGAGAGGGCTGGCGATACAGCTGAGTGCCACCGTGCCTGCCTGGCACTCACACGGTTCTGAGTTCAATTCCCAGCACCAAAAACACAACATAAAAGAAGGACAGTATAAGCATGTTCAGTACAAAGAGAAGAGGCCAGGGATTTATTTCAGTGCACAAGCACTTTCCTGGCAAGTGCGAAGCCCTAAGTTCAATCCCTGGTACCAAAAAACCAAAACCAAACCAAAAAACCCCAAGGGGGAGTATCTTGAGGATTCGTGCTAACATGTCTTTTACTATAATTAATTTGGGGGGCGGGTACCGGGGCTCAAACTCTCAACCTTGCACTTGCCAGGCAGACGCTTATACCACTGAGCTAAATGCCCAGCCCATTGTAATGGATTTTTTTTCTTATCGGTACCAGGGATCGAACTCACGACTGCCTGCTTGCAAGGTAGGTGCTTATGCCACTGAGCTAAATCCCCAGCCCCAACAGAATAAATGTTAAAGAAGCATTTACCTCTGGTCATTGTTGTAGGTCCCTGCCTTCTTTCATGATAATAACATACAAGATAAAACAATGCCATGTGACAGTCCCTACCTGTTTCATCCTGCTTGAAAATTCACTATGATTGAAGAGATTCAATAAATCATGGAGAACCATGATTAATTATAGGAATTAGTTGTTAAACCATTCAGTGGAAATTAATGCATAGTTTAAGAAGTTACACATTAGCTGTTAGAATCGCAGCTCATTAGCCCCAGTGGCAATCCTTTGTGAGTTCTTGAGCTGGTGTCTTGAACAAAACAACCAGGGACACCTCTGCCACCACCTGTCACACCTGTTAACATCCTATTAAAGCAACTGTGGCTATGGTGACTGTCTTTTGGGCTTTTGTTTTGTTTGGGTTCACTCAGAGACCATGTAGCAGTCCTGGTTAGAGGCACACAACAACAGCGTCTCCACCAACGCAGTGATAGTGGTGTTAATAACAACCATGAAAGTGGGGGAGGTCAGCTTTGAGTAAAGCTTCCTAAGAACTGAAGAAGACTGTCCTATCCTTAGAGTTTATACTTCAGTAAATAAAAAAGGAACAACTTATTTCAATAATAGAAATAAGAGTGACACCAGCCAGCATTTATTGAGTGCTTATTATAGTCTAAGTCCATGGTTACACAGCTGATCCTTATCATGGAACTCGTGTGTTAATGTAATTCTTCATTTGTAGATGTGAAAATTGAGACTCGGGTCGGGGAGAATGCATATTAAGGAGTTTATCCATAGACAGGCGGAAAGTAGGTTTTTAAGCTAGAATTTAAACTTAGGAAAATATATGAGATGTTATGAGTACAAAACTCAGTAAATCAGGGGAAAAGAGATCCTTGATTGGGAGGAGTATGTGTGTGGTGTTAATTCTCCTTTCTCAAAAGACTAGCATCTTGCCTACAACACTGTAAGGCCCTGATTGTGTGTGTGTGTGTGTGTGTGTGTGTGTGTGTGTGTGTGTATGTGTGAGAGAGAGAGACAGACAGACAGACAGACAGACACAGAGTCACAGAGACTCAGAGACTCAGAGACAGACAGAGAGAAACTGAGAAGCAGACACAGAGCAACACAGAGACAGAGAGACAGACAGAAGAGACAGAGCAGAGCGTCAGAATGAGCTTATGAGTTGGGAAAAGAAGCAGCAAGACTCACATTTTGTGTTGGAGCCTGCGTGCTCCTCTCTTACCGCCCTGATCTAGACAGAGAATCAGGAGGGAGAGATTTAGCAGCCAGAGTTCAGAACGGAGGGAAGCCAACGCTACCAAGTGAGAGAAGTGCCAAGGATTTCGGGCCAGGACAGTGTGGGGGATTCAGGCATGGATAACTAGAGCATTAAAATAGACAGTCAACCAGCCCGAGCTGGTAGTTAACAGTGCACCCCTGAGCTCTGAACGTCTGAAGTTACAGAGCAGGTGAAAGAGCTAACGGAAGGATTTAAAGGTCAAAACTGTTCCTAAAGGGGAAGGTACAAACCGAAGTCACAAACGTAGTGAACAGATCCAAAAGGAGGTTTCTATTTTTCTTAAAAATGGCAAAGAAAACTGAAGATTAAAGTCATTGATAAATGCCCAGATTTGCTCCAACTTTAAAAGATGTTTCTCATCATTTGTATATACTTTTTTCACTTTGTATAATGAATGACTACTCCATTTACAGTATTATTTAATGAAGGTCACATATTTAGATTTAATCTTTTGTTTCGCAAACTTAGAGCTAACTTTTGGAGCTCAGAGGATTTTCAGAAATTGATTCTAGCTGAAAGAGTGCATTTCTGAGTCCTGTTGGGGCAACACTAGCTGACATGCGGGACTACAAGAAACATCGGACATGGTACCCGGGATGGAACCCAGGACCTCACACTTGCCAGACAGATGCTTATGCCACTAAGCTAAATCCTCAGCCCTGATCTTAGCTATTAATATACTCAATGAAAAGTTTTAAGCAAGTTATGAAGCTTCGTTTCTGCAAAGTCCCTTAGAAAGAGCTTTGTACTAAGAGCTAGATGCCTGTAAGAAAAGGGAGACAAAGCCCACCAAACCTGTGGAGGATGAGGTGGGTGGCCAAAGGGTTAGGAAGGGAATTCACTGTATAGCAAAAGAAAGCTTCTTGGTCCATGGGTAAAGCATATATATATATATATATATATATATATTTTTTTTTTTTTTTTTTTTCCTTTTCCAGTACTGGAACCCAGGTACACTTTACCATTGAGCTGTACCCCTAATTTTCTTTTCTTTTCTTTCTTTCTTTCTTCTTCTTTCTTTCTTTCTTTTCCCTAACCTTCTTTACTTACCTTATTTTTTATTTTGAGAAGTCTCGCTAAGTGGTCCAGGCTGGCTTGGGCTTTCCATTCTCTTGCCTGAGCCTCCTGGGTAGCTGGATTAAAGGGGCATGTCACCACTCCAGGCCTTTTCAGCCTTTTCCCCCTAAACTGTTCAGGTGGTGTTTGGTTACTTTTTTCTAATTGCTAAGACAAAGCACTCGACACCAGAAGTAAGGAAGGAAAGGTTTATTTATCTCCCAGTTTGTGGAGGTTTCAGTACATAATCAGCTGGCTCCGAGACACAGTGGCATGGCCCTGGGGCAGCAGTTCATGGTGGCAGAAGGCAGCAAAAGCAACCAGAGAGTACAGGGTGGGGGTTTCTTTCTGTCCCTTATATTGTATGTAAACTACCCAGCCTAGGGGAGGTGTGGCACTCACACCCATGATCCCAGCCTTGGGCCGTGACTCAGTCACAGGCTCTAAAGCTTGTTCCCATGACTGCATGAGGCTTTCAGGGAGCATCTAGACACAAGCCATAACAGGTGGGGTGAATTATACTTATCTGTCCTCAAATTCACTGCTTCCATTCTCTCATCTCTACTTTGTGATTGAGCCTAGGTTTTGGTTTTTTTTTAAAATTTTGGTTATATATTTTTCAGATATTTTCCATTTCTTTTGATTTCTATTTCTTTGCTGAAAAATTTTATATGTTCACTGTTTCAAATGAATTCATAATTACTGATCGAAGCGTATTCTCAGATTTTAATGGCAAAAAGTGACTCCCTGAGTCTACTTGCTATCCAAGGAACGTTTTCCTCGTCAGACCACCTAGTCTGTCTGGTAGAGCTGGAACAGTCCTCGCTAATCCAAAGGAGAACAAGCCTACCTAGGCCATCTCACACCGTGACACGGCTCAGGGACTGGAGTACCCTTTTCTGGTGGAGTCATAAGCAACTGAAACACAAGGAAGACAATTTCTGATGGCTTAAAGGAGTCACAATTGGGGCTGGGGATTTAGCTCAGCGGCATAAAAGCCTGCCTTACAAGCAGGCAGTCGTGAGTTCGATCCCCGGTACCGATAAAAGGGAAAAAGACAAAAATAAATAAATAAATAAATAAATAAATAAATAAAGGAGTCACAATCAAGAACCTGTGCGACAAAAACAAATTCTTGCCTCTTTCCAATTTTCTGAGTGGGGCCTCCAAAACAATCCATGGAGAAAAAGATTAACTCCCAATCTGCTAGATGTCAGATATTTCGAGTTCATATTCTCCAAAGTTGAAAAATGAATTCTAAAAACAATAGAGGCTAAGAGCAGGGAAATTCATCGATGAATAGGAACAAGGAATAGGGTTAGCTCCTAAGAGACAGGAAGGGTCCCAAATGGATTGTCTGGCAGATTGTGTCTCTTAAGGAACTGGTTAAGTTCGTTTAAATTTATGAGTATGAAGTTGTTTATGGTATTCTTTTAATGGTCTTTGTAATATGCACATGCTAGGAAAAAAAGATCTATAATCAGTCACTTAAGTTTCCACCTTAGGACACTAGAAAGAGAAGAGCAAATTAAACTCAGAAGAAATTAAATATTAATTAACATGGAAATAAAAAATCAATAGAAGAAATCAAGAAAATCAAAAGCCAAAAAGATCAATAAAGTTGGCAACTTTGTAGCCAGGCTAAAACAACCAAAGAGGAGAAGGAGGGAGGAAAGGAGAGAGAGAGAGAGAGAGAGAGAGAGAGAGAGAGAGAGAGAGAGAGAATGAGCAAATTACTAATATCAGAAGTAAAAGAGTCAGATGCTACCACGGACATTGTCGTTGCTTATGCCTTATTTATGCTTGTCATTTTATGCCTTGCTTTTCATCAAATGATAAATTTAAACAGAATATGGGGAGATTATCACATTTCTCTGATGGGACATTTTATTTTTCCAGGCAGTGTCCTGTAGTCCTGTTTTGTGTTCGGACTTACTAGCTGCTCAATTTATTGTTCTTTGCTTGGCCAGATTGGCTTATCTGGCTCTTCCTGTTGTCTCACCTCAGACCAGGGTTACTAAGGAAAAGTAATGCCAGAGCATCCCCTAGTGGACATTCATACTAACCAAATGTGAATTTGTAAAATGCTGTAAAATGGGTTGTTTGACGAAACCTAGTTTATGAAATATAAATGCATCTTATGAATCTGGGACTCCCTCAGCCGGTTAACTGTGACAGTGGCTGCCGATCTCAGATGTGGGAGGACAGGATTCACTGAGACAGTCTGGCCTGATCCCTTCTCCATGCTCATGGAGGGACTGTTGAGCCTGTTCTGCCTTTGGTCTGGTTTTCTGCTGGTGAAGAGGCAATCTTGGCTCTTGAGATTACCAACCTCGTTTTTCCAGGTTAAACAAGACAACTCAGGGGAAAATTGTCTCAGTAACTCACTGTGATCCTAAGAAGGGAGGACTTTCTTCTCTGATCTCACTTCTGATCTTTTTCTGTCACTTTGTACTTTCCCTTTTTGGGGCAGAAGCATGTTTCTTTTAAAGATCAGACAGAAAGAGAGACTCTAAAGATTTTAGTCCTAATCTGTCTCAAACTTTTCCTCCCATCCACAAGTAAGCAGTTACAAGTTGAGCTCACAGAAAGTGAATATTTGTTAACGCCAAAGACAGAGAAGTCATTTTAGATGAGGAGCCCATACGCTGTTTCTGGGTCAAAAGAGACACTGAAATTTTGCCATCCAGAACATACACGAAGGCGACGTCCTCACCTAGGGTTCTGGCACAATTTCCTGTCCAGTAGATACAGGAAATTGAAACTTGAGACCCCACTGGAAAGAACTGACCTCTGAGCGGCACCAGAAGGAGCTGTTTCCTAAGAATTAGACTTAGGAGACCAAAACACAGTCAGTTAGGAGGAAACTTCTAAACTACTCTTCTGTCTTATTTCCTTGTGCTCTCAAAAAGGCTCCAAGCTCATGACTCTCTCTCCCCTCCTAAGCCTAGTTTTCATTATGTGTCTGTGGATGGAGGGAAGTAATTTTGCTAATGTGGAATCTGTGGTTGTTGGACAATGAGTCCAGATTTTAACTGGCAGTTTTCCTAAGTGTGTTACATGGATAGAGACATAGCACTCCACAGAGTGAATTTTGAGTAAAATCTAGCCTTGTCTTGGTCCTAAAGGAGATTGCCTAGGTGATCATTTAGGGAACTCAAATGTCTCAGCCATGTCTTTGCCATAGGGCCCAGGGCAAGATTTCTCTGAGTCATTGTTTGCCTGTATCTATCTCTAGAGGTGACCTCTTTTATAGGCTGGGATGTGCTCCAATCACTTTCAATCTGCTCCCCATCTTAGCTTCCCCTTCTCATCCTCTTTCACAGCATTGGGAAGCAGTTATTCAGGTATCCTAATCATCATTTTAACTTTGCTGGCAATGATTTCTTTCTTAAACATGGCCATTATATTGGGAATCAGTTGTAACTTGTAGTTTTGGGAACACACTTTGGAGTTAGGAATTTGAGTTTCTAGAGAAGGTAGGGTTTGTGTCATAACAATAAATAGTTTGGCCCAATCTATCTTCTGATCACTCTCCAGATAACAGCCACTTGCTCTGGAGCATGTCACCCTGGGGATGCCTTGAGGTCACATGAAATTCCAGGAGGGATTAAAAAGGATGCCTTCTTTCCCCTTGTTTCTTTGCAAAATGGGGAAAACTGTCAAATCTGTCATAGGTACAGCTCTGCAGTGGGGTAGATTGGAGTCTCGGCAGATCTTACCCCTTGCTTATTGGAACAGTGACACCCAGTCCCTTTCTACATGAAGACCTGGTGTGTGCACCCCTCTGGAAATAGTTGAAATTACCCTTCCCAGTCTGTCCCTTTAAAGAAAATAGTTACATGTGGCCATCAGAGCAGCAGTTTTGTCTGTCAGCTGTGACTATCAAAAACAGCTGTGGTTGTCAAACCAGCAAGATGAAGTCTGTAGAGCTGGGTACTCCAATCAGATAAACTGTCAGTGTAGGGTCCATCTTAAAAACTGCTTTCACAGGTATAAAAGGGTTTTATTCCTTCTGATTCCCATTACAAGAGATCTCTGTTAACTGAGTATAAAAAGTTATCACAATTCTATGTATAGTTACACACCTAAAAGCTGTAAAACAGTTATTACAATTCAACTTGGCCAAATACATCTGAATGTACTCTGATCTATTAACAATTGTCTTATGTGTGTCTGTCTGTCTGCTCAATTTGTGGCCAGCTTAAATATCTATAACTGTTTTGTTTGAACTTGAAATTTTTTTGTTTCTTTTTAAAATATTTAGATCTACAATTTTAAGTTGACTTATAGATAAGTGTCATTAGAATTAAAGACATGCTTTCACTGAGGTTGTCAACAGATCAAAATGATGTCAAGACTGGCTTTACAAATGTGCTGCATATTATTGTCTATGTACAGTGCATTGGGACTATTTCATTGGTCAAAAATAATGTGTTCATTTTTATGATCTAGTTCTCATAGTCATCTAAAAATTTGTTAAGATAATTAAATGAGAAACTCTCAGGCTTGGGAGACTATTGGATAAGACTGCCCTTGGTAAGTAAAGGATTAGCTGCCTGGAAACATTTATTCCAGTCTTTATTCACTAATGGGACCTCAGTAATACCCATACTCTTGCGGGAGACACACCCCAATAAATACTGTTAAACATATTATTGTAATATGTCTATATTGTTTATCATCAAAAGATTAATATTTTTGTGGCTAAAACAATAGAGTTTTCTTATTAAAAGATGCACTTGATGCAAAAGTAAATTAGACAAAGTTTTCATCTAGCTGTGAGTCATTATTGCTGGTTTCATGGTGTACTAAATGTATTCATGCCTTCTGATGTATAAGTCTTCTAAGATATAAAACTAGGACTGTTAACAGATTAAGTGAGAGCTTCTTTATGTATTAGACAAGATGGAAATGATTGATTAAAAAGGCCATTCTATGCTAAGATAGACATTTAAATGTGTTTCAATGATAATATCATGATTGTCATGCTGAAATACTATGTGTGGCTCATCATCTCAAATTTTTTCTATAAAAGCTTATAACTGTTGTCTGTTAACATTCTGCTGCAGTGGTTCAACTTCTAAAACAACTATGATTGGTAACAAATAGTCCTCTGGCTATACTTTGTATTTCAAAGTGCTTGATATTCAGATGAGATTGTAATAGTTCAACTCACTGTTGCTCCTGCAGTACTGAGGTAACTGATCTTCTCTTCTGGGTGTTCAACAACTGAAATTTGGAGACCAGAACTAGAAAAGTAACTGGCCAAAGACAATAGCTAATATGTTTGTCCTGGCCTTCGATGACCAGCGAGGACCCAGAACACGAGAGAACATTTTCTACAGGATCCTACAATTTGGGCAAATTACTCAACGTCCTGAGCAGGGACATTGCTGGACTCCAGAGGACAGTAATCAACAAGTGTACAGTGTGCTGAAAAACAGGGTCACCAAAGAGCGAGAAGTCTAGAACAGCTATGGTGGGAACTATGAAAGCTAAGCAACAGACTTTCAATTCCTTAGGTAAAATTGTCCTTCAGAACCACAAAACTCTCCATCTTCTCATAGCTAAAACTAAAAGAACTTATGACAAGAAACATCAGCCGTATAATTAACCTCCATTAGTACAGGGGTCTAAGACCCCACTGTTTACAATAGCTATTTAAGTCCCTTAAAAGCAGGGTCTGGATGTGGGTCTTTCCCCAGTCTGCCTTTCCCTTCTAGTGCTTATGATTTTTTTAACATATGCATCAGTTTCTTGGAAATTTTGTTTATTCTTGCCTAGAGGCTGCCAAACTCCAAGTGATCATGCAGATGAAACTAACAATAATTGTGTCAGACCCCTTTTATCGGAACCCACTAGACTGACCTTGTGAAGGGAGTGCCTGACTGCTAAATGCCAGCGTGACTTCTATGCAAGGCCCATTAGACTAGCTCTCTGGAGAAGGCCCCTGATTGCGGTGTCCCCTACACCAACCCTTCTTAGTTCGAAGCACCGAGGTGGAAACTATGGCTCCTCTCCCCTAATTGCAGTTAGGGGTACCTCTTCAGAGGAGAAAATACTGTAGACAGCTAAGGTAGGTAGAAATATTACAGGCAGTCAGACAGGGCTGGGCCCTTAAATGAGTCAGTACAGAAGATGAGAACACAGCAAAACTGAATAGAGGCACATCTAAAGATTGAAGTCACAGTGGACAAATTTCCACACTTCGCTAAGGGATAAATGCAAGCTTGAGATTATTGGTACCAACCTTTTGAGATTTGCCACATAAATAAGCCATTATCTCATTAACGGTGGGCCATCCTCTCTCACTCTCTATTTTAGTTTAGACTAAAAACTACTAAGACTAAAAGACAAGACTAGGACTACAGATTATTGACCAAGGTTAGTGGTGTCATCCATATGCCCAAACCACTGCTGGATCAGTTTTAGCCAAGCAGCTATACTTGTAATTTTATTGATTGATTATAGTTTAGATCCATGTTGTACCCACCTCATGATTTTGTTCTTTAAAACTTTCTCAGAGAAAACACATGGAGGAAAATTAAATGTATTTTACTAAGTGAAGGAAGTAAATAGGAGAAGGCTACACACTGTACGATATTAACTATAGAACATTCTGGAAAAGGTACACTCAAGGCAGTATAAAGATTAGAGATTGCCAGGGTTTGTTGACAGGGAAAGCTGAAGAGATGGAGCACAAAAAAATTTTAGGGCAGTGAAAATACTCGTGATATTACAATGTGGCTATTTTATACATATGTCCGAATCTACTGCATGTACAATGCCAAGAGTGGACCTCAAGGCAAACGGATAACGATGTGTCAGCACGGACTCAGTTTATCAAGCATGCCACTCAGGGGCAGGGTGCAATCAAAGGGAAGGCTATGCGTGTGTATGGGCAGGGGGTTTGTGGACCATCTCTATATCTTCAGCTTAATTCTGCTGTGAACTTCAACTCCTCTAAAAATTCTCTTTTAAAACCAAGACAGCAAGCAAGAGATTTAAATATTCATAGTTTTGGGCCGTGAATCTGTGCTTTTATCTAACAATTCACTTGATTATGGTGATGGTCTCTTCTCAGTTAGCCCTGAAATATAGTGATGTTCAAATTTTCTAGAATCAGATTCTTCCCCAGGAGCTTGAAATACACCTATTCTTGTCTGAACAGGTGACTTAGAAGAAATTTGGGCAATAATTAGTGAATTATGAAGAAATTGTTTGGGTTGAGTCATACATTTGCATGGGTGAGCGTCTACAGTGTAATCATGGTGTCTCAGACATGCTTGGGAGGTTGCTTGAAGCACTTACGTCCATGACTGTGATCTACTGCCTCGGATGGTTTGCAGTGATAATGAGAAAGTTAGCTGGAGACTTCTATAAGCTCTACCCCTGTTTCCTTAATTATCCTCTCATTTAATGTTTATATTTAATACAATCTTCATTGCATTTCAATAAAATTAGTGCCTGTACTTGTGTTAGTGTATTTAGCTTCATATGGAAATATTTTCATTCCAGATACATATTCAGTCATAATTCTACCCATTTTTCCTTGCAAAGTGTTTTCTTATTTACATATTGCCAATCCGCATTTAAATGTCAAATGTGCTAAATTTTTATCTGCTGAGTGTTTAAACAGATGCACAGCTTAATCCTAAGGTAATTGAAGTAAAATGAACATATTGAAAACATTAAAACATGATAATACACGTAAGCATACATAAAATTAAGAGTGTTGTATATGCTTTTCTAAGGCATCAACAAAGCATTTCCCTTCTTGAGGTCATTTTTTAGTATTGCAGGAAATAAGTAAAGTAAAAGGTGTCCACTAGGATCCTTCATTCTGAAGCTGGACATGTGGATGCAGTAAGGAAAGCAAAGGCCAAGCCACCTGGGGCCCATTCCCCCGAACGCAGATGGTCAGTTGGAATTTTTTTTTTTTTTTTTTTTTTTTTTTGTCTTTTCCATTTTTTATCGGTACCGGGGATCGAACTCACGACCACCTGCTTGCAAGGCAGGTGCTTATGCCGCTGAGCTAAACCCCCAGCCCCGGTCAGTTGGAATTATAACTTGTACCCAGTGACCACCATATTTTTAAAAAGTGGTCTAATCTGGCTCAGTCACAGTGAGAGAGTTTTGGAAGGTAAAAAAGAGGTGATTTTGTATGAGAACTCAAATTTGCAGCAAAGGAACAAAAATGATTTGATGAAGAAATACAAAGTTGACTAGTTAGGTCCAATTAATGTAAACATTTTGTGCTCTAACATGAGCTAAGGCAAAGGATATCAACAAGAACAAAAACGGGGACAGAGGAACTGGAGGAAAGCGGGAAGGGAAGGGAAAAGGAGCTTTTATTTCTAGGTATTGGGAATGGAACGCACGACCCTGTGCTTGCCAGGCAGGCACTGTGCTGCTGAGCTATATCCCTGGCCCTGGAGATTTTTTTTTTAAAGAAAGAAACAAGCTGTAATATGTACATGTAACTATTCCCCAAGACAGCTGTAAACTGCACAAACTGCAAACATGACAAATTAAGTAAAAAACTGGAAACAAAAGAAAAAGTTGGTTCACTCACAAAAAATAAAGAAAAGAAAAAAGAAAGGAGAACTAAAGAAAAGAAGGTGAAGGAAAAACCTCTGGATGTGACATTTCTGACTTTTCATCAAACTGTGCAACTCACCAGAAGCTAATGAATAAACAAATACTTATGAACACCCTGCTGAGCAGGACAGACACAATATTTTTCAGTGTGACATGCCTGCACCGTGGTAGACAGCTCTTACATAAAGACCCAATGCTTTGACTATCTGCAATCCCAGGTTTTTTCCCCTCCCTGGGGATTGAACTAGCGTCTTCATGCTGGGCTATATTCTCAGCCCTGTTTTGTTTTTTATTTTGAGACAGGGTCTCACCAAGTCACTAAGGTGCCCAGCCTAGGCTTGAACTTGTGAGCCTCTCGTCTCAGCTTCCCAGAGTGCCAGGATGACAGGCTTCACACCTCACCATCAATCCAGGTTCTAACCCACTTTTCTTAGGTGATGTGAGGACTTCCTGACAAGTACAAGGGCGCGAGTTCAATTCCCAATACATTTTAAGGTAAGGACTCCAATAATCCCCAAATAAGACATCAAGATGATTCTACTGATGTTATTTTTTATAAATAGCAAGAAAAACCCACATGAGACATGTGCAGAAATGCTGGAACAAAACCACAATGGGATAGAATATGTGAATTATAGTTGAAAAATGACTGGTAGTTTTTGTTGCTGTTTGTTTATTTGTTTTTTGGTCTTTTTGAGGCAGGGTTCCATTGTGCAGTTCGGGCTGGTCTAGAACTCATTTTTTAGCCCAGACTGGCCTCCTGCCTCAGCCTCCTGAGTGGTAGAATTTGACTGGTAACTTTGGTCAAGGAGCAGAACCAGGTCTGGTAACTGTTGAGGGAGAATCTGAGTGTATGATATAATGATTCGACCAGCATAGTCTAGGACAAAACCCTTAACACATGAAACAAACACTGGACGTCAGAAAGCCGGGGGAAACGAAAAACAGCATCGGGGGCTTATTCTCAGCCACAGAGCACACGCAGTAGAGATGTTAACTGAACGATACGAGGTTACTGTGGTTTTCATTTTAGGTGAAGAATGAAAACCACTTTAATTTACTAAAATTAGGTATGGGTAGTACAAGAAACAGGGCTCCATAGCCTCAGCCTGCTGCAGAACCTCGGAAATGGATGAGATTTTGGAGGTCACTTATTGAAGTATCCAAGGGCTTAACAGATTCAATTATTTCATTTTAGACTCAGTCAGCTGAGCCAAGGGCCAGCACCGCTCCCCACGGTGGACAGCTGCCGCATGGCTCATTAGACAGCTAATTAGACTTGCATTGCTCCCGGCACAGGCTCCCAGATCCCGCCTGAAGACCTGCCCTGGGCACCCTGTGGCTGCTGATGCATCTCATCTTATGTTCAGAGCTCGTTCTAGGGGACTTCTGTTGTTGTTCTTGTTCTAGAAAAAGGGTATATATTTTAGGCACTCACTTTTGTTTCATTGAGTATGCTTTAAAGGAGGAGTACTACAAAATTCGGTCATTCTCTGGCTCTAGTCTAAGTGGCGCAGGGTGGTGCACCCCTCGGGTCCCAGCTCTTTAGGAGGCTGAGGTAGGAAGATTGCTTGAGCTCAGGAATTCCAGGCCAGGGTGTGCCACATGGTAAACCCCACCAAAACCAAATCAAACCCAAACTAAACTAAACTAAACCAAACTAAACTGGTTGTGGTGGCCCACATTTGTAATCCCAGCACTCAGGAGGCTGAGGCAGGAAGATTGGCACCAGTTTGAGGCCAACTTGGGCTGCTCCGTGAGTTCCAGACCAGCCTGCACTATATAGTGAGACCCTGTCACAAAAAAAAAAAAAAAAAAAAAAAAAAGCTGGATGAGGGAACTCCAACACGGTTGCCGGTAAGTGAAAAGAAGCCCCGGAGACCGCGCGTATCACATGAATCATTAACGTGATTCTTTTGTGAAGAGGAATCTTTTATGCTCATGGCCTGGAGAAATCACAAACACAGAGATTCAAAGCCTGGTTATTTGGCTCTTGAGATAACAGAGTACTGCCAATGGAAAATTCCTATATGTAGAATTTTACCCTGATTCTGTTTTGGCAAAATACTTGTGACTCTATAGAGCTTGCAAATGGCCACTTACATGAAAATTTTACTCTTCGTGTAAGAGTTGCTACTATAATTGGGTATATTCTATTATTTTCTTTCTTTTTTTTGTCTTTTTCATTTTTATCGGTACCGGGGATCGAACTCACGAGCGCCTGCAAGGCAGGTGCTTATGCCGCTGAGCTAAATCCCCAGCCCCTTATTCTATTATTTTCTAAACACTTTATTTTATATATTTGAAGCAAACATGTTTGTTTTATAGCATTTTTGGACCATAAATCATAATTTTGAAAATAAGAAAAAAAAAAAAAAAAATGAAGCCAACATCAGCAGACTGGCTGAATCGCAGCTCATAAGTGCTGACATCTAGTGGCTCTTTGGTACAGTGCTATTGAATTAATCTGTGAGCTGCAACATTTTATAAATTACTTCATTATCTAGCGCTCCCATGCTTTCTGCGTGTAATAAATTTTGTGCACTCTTTTCCTTCTAAAAATGAGAAGTGTCTATTTTACAATTTAGCTAATATTATTTTCCCATATAAGCTCCTATGCCTTTGAAATCCTTCTGCTTAGAAAAGTTGTTCTGAAACCTTGGAATTAAAGTGCTGCGTTTCTTTTCTTTTTCTGTAGTGCTGTGGGTCAAACACGGGCCTCACACGTGTTAGGTATGAACACTACCTCTGAGGCGCCCCCCAGCCTACAAGGCGAAGTTTTCAAGTTTATTTTCCCTGCAAGCCTGCCGTTCACAAGTGCAGTGCTTTCCAATTAAAACATCCTGCCGCGTATTTTATCAGCAGCATGGAAGACAAATGAGAAGCCCCAGCAAACAGGTAAACATTGTCCCTAAGCCCCTGATGCGTACCACTGCGTTTTATATATGTGTATATAGAATAATATGTATACAGATGTATTTGTATATGTTTATATTTATATATGCACACATAAATATGAAATCTTCAGATGAGATTCATTTCAAGATACAGAAAGAAGTAGATGGCTGTTTCCTAGCACACGCATTTTAGGAAGAAATGGGAAGTGACTCTTGAGGGGTGGAGGGTCTCTGGGGCGTTACTGACCCACAGTGAAACAGGAGGAGACAGACCGATGAATACAGACCATGAGTCTACAGTCAAAACTGCACAGTGTGAACAGCAAAAGCAGCAACAAAGTCCAGGATAAAATAGGTGTCTTGGTAAATTTTGTCCAGTATTGAATGAAGAATAAATACCAAGCAGAATTTAAGTTTTCCAGAAAATGGAAGAGAAACAATCACTTCCAAACTCACTTTAAATGATGACACCACCCTGATAACACAGACAGACAGAGACGCGTTGAAATCAAGACGAAAACACCACACAGGCCGATATTCCTAGTGAACACAGACAGAAAAGTGCTTAGCAAAACGCTAGTAAGCTAAATTCACCAGCACATTCAAAGGCTCCAATTCCTCGATCAATATTGTGATTGACATCGGCTGTGCAAGAATGGTTCAACACACGCAGACCATAAATGTGAAAAACTACACACCCAGAATAAAGTACAAAAGTCATAATAGCTCAATACATTTGGAAAAAGCATTTGAAAAATTCCACTGTTTCATGATAAAAAGAAGAAACTATTCGCACAATATGTACAGGATAAACAGACCTCAGCACAGTAAAGGTCCTGCATGACAAGCCCTCACCTGACCTGCTGAGTAAGGCCGGGTTGTCCACCTGTCATCTTCTGCTTAATGCAGTACAATCAGCTATTGACTTTAGCCAGGAGAAAGAAATCAAAGACAGTAACTAAGTCAGACAGGAAGTAGTAAAAGTTATCTCTATTTCCAGAGGACACATACTGGTATTCAGAAAACTCAAGACTCAAGTAAAAATCTGTTAGAAATAACAAATATATATATTTGCCTACCTTGCAAGGCAGGCACTTATGCCGCTGAGCTAAATCCCCAGCCCCAGAAATAACAAATTTAATGCAATTTCAGGATACAAATTCTGCATGGAAAAATGATTCCATTTCTATATTTTTAAACTATACCCCAGTACAAAGAAAACAGCTGAATGTAGAATAGTATCAATAAGAATGAACACGCAAGAAAACTTTAACCAAATTCACCTGTTGACTGAAAATTGTGTCGCACTGATAAAAGGCTCGAAGGCATAAGGAGAAGGAAGGAGACCCCAGGATTGTGGACTGGGAGAAGTGATGCTGCGCTAATGTCCACGCTATGCAGAGGGTCCAGCAGAATTGATGCCATTCCTATCAAAACATCCATGACATTTTCCTTGAAATACAAAAAGGGACCTGACTATTCACATAGAACTGCAGAGCGCTGCAAAGTGCATTCCTGTGTCTGCACAAGCTCAAAGGCAGGTGCACCACAATGCCTGATTTCAAACTGTGTTATAAAGCGACAGCAAGCAAGACACTCTTACACCGCCACACCAGACCTAAGTCGCTTACCCAGACACCAGTGTAAACCAAAGCCTGTTTTCAGTGAGGGCTTCTCTTTTGTTTAGCTAGTTATTTATTTTTTATTTCTTCAGAGACAGGCTCTTCTTTTGCAGTTCTGCAGTTGAACTCAGTGTATAACCTGGCCTAGTCTCGGACTTCTGGTGAACCTGCTGAGTGCAGGGATTACAGGCCTTTGTCACCATTCCTTGCTTAAAAGGACTTTTAACAAAGCTAGGAAGAGATCAGGTGTGGTGGTATTGCCTGTAATCGCGGCCCTCTGAGAGGTTGGGGCAGGAAGATTACAAGTTCAAGGATAGCTCAAGTAACCTGGCCACTTATCAAGAACTTGTCTCAAAAACAGAAAGGAAAAAAAAGAAAAATTAAAAATGGAGAGGATGCAGCTAAATTAAAAGAAATCTTAAGGTGCTGGGGATTTAGCTCAGGGGCTTAAGCGCCTGCCTGACAAGCATGAGGTCATGAGTTCGGTCCCTGGTACCGCAAAAAAAAAAAAGTTAAAAAATAAAAGAATCTCAATTAAGTCCCTAGAAATTTAAAAACTTCCCAAGAGAGGGCAAATCACATGGAGCTCTTATCTGTGTCTTGGCCTCTCCAGAAAGGAGAACAAAATGTCCCCAGTAGCTTGAACCCTCACAACTTTGCTACACACAGTACAGGAAATTGTAGGCACCAGGTATAGTAATTAGATGAATCTTTCTACAATGGTGTCATAGATCAAAGTAGCACGTTTTACCCTACAAAAACACACAATTATTGCCACTCACCACATAAGGAGATCATACACCATAATCCCAGAACTCTGGGAAGCTGTAGGAGGATCATAAATTTAAACCCAGAATGACCCAATTAGTGAATTAGTTAGATCTTGCATCAATATAAGAAAGAAAACAAAATTTAAAACGGTGTGGAAATATATCTCAATGAGGAGTCTGATTCAAGTTCTAGTACTAAAAAAGTTAGGAAAAAATTATCAAATTATTTTCTTTTTTATTTTAAAGAGGGTAAAACTAAACAGAACAAAGCAGATCAGAAGAAAACAATGTGAGTGACACAGATTTCACAGCAAGACAACAGGAGATCCACAGTGGCTACCACAATGTCTCTTGTTTTCTTCTAACTAGTTGTCCATGTCTTCACACACAATGAATTGATGCAAAACAGAATAGTATTAAACTGATCAGAACAGAGTGATGAAGACATTATAGGCCTTCAGAAGCAGACAATGGGGAAGTCAACAATGGCTGCCATAATGTCTCTCGTTCTCTTCATTAGTGGCTGCCATACTTTCCCGTATGTTGAACTTAAACAAAGCAAAACAGACTAAAATCACTCTGAACAAGGAGTAATGGTATCACAGGATTTCACAGCATGATGCTACGGAATCAGCACTGGACACCATAGTGTCTCTTTTTCTTCAAAGTAGCTGTTCATTGCATCACACATAATAATCAATTCTCATAAACTGTTTAGGAGAAGTTCTAGCAATGTGTAAGCCTCTACTGTACCGATCCTTTCTGTATTAGAGGGAAAAACAAAACAGAACAACAAATTACTAGAAAAGTAAGAAACTAAAAAAAACAAGTAACAATAGCAAAGAGCCCAAAACAATGACAATAGAGGCCTTCAAAACAAGGTAGTATGACCACAGATGGGGTTGTTATCCTACATAACGATCTTCAAGAATTCCTCAGATCATCAGACATGAACATGCAAAATTGTTCCAGTCCAATGAATGTTAACTGTTTTGTTCCAAGAACTTACAGAATTTGTATTATAAATTCTATAGCTATCCTAAGGGTGTTCATACAATTTTAGATGTTTTTTCTTTTCCCTTCCTTTTTCCTCCTTTTCCCTGAGATATTATTGTTTCACCTTTGAACAGATTCTTACCCTTTCACTGTATTTATTGAGGATTTTGTATCTTATGTTCTCTTACCATTTCTTACACTAGGGAGACTATATGACATTTACACATGTGAGTTTGATTAATTTTACTTGTATTTCACTTGAATTGTATCCATTTGCTTATAAGATGGCTGAGTGTGTTTGTGTTTGTAGTTGCATCTTCTAATCTATTCCATTGATCTTCAGATCTTTTTTTATTTCAGTACCATGCTGATTTTATTACAGTAGCTTTGTAGTATAACTTCAAGCCAGGGATTGTGATGCCTCCTGCCTTGCCTTTGCTGCTCAGAATTGCCTTTGCTTCTGGTTCCAGATGAATTTTGGGAATGATTTCTCTAGGTCTGTGAGGTATGCTAGTGGTATTTTGATTAGAATTGCATTAAATCTGTATAACAATTTTGGGAGAATGGCCATTTTCACAATATTTGTTCTTCCTATCCATGAACAAAAGATGTCTTTCCATTTCCTGAAATCCTCTTTGATTTCTTTTTTCCAGGCATTATAGCTTTCCCTGAATAGATCTTTTACTTCCTTATGTTAGATTGATTCCTAAGTATTTCATTTTTTGGTTGCTATTGTGAAGAGTGTGGCTTCTGCTATTTCTCTCTTAGTGATTTTGTTGTTTGTGTATAGGAATGCTATGGATTTTTGAGTGTTGACTTTGTATTCAGTTATATTACTGAATTTATTTATTATACCAAAGAGTCTTTCAATGGAGTTTTGGGGGTCTTCTATGTAGAGTATCATGTCATCTGCAAATAATCATAATTTAACTCTTCTTTGCCTATCCTTACTCCTTTTATTTATCTCTCTTTTCTAATTCCTATGGTTAGTATTTCTAGCACTATACTGAATAGGAGAGGTGATAATGGGCATCCTTGTCTTGTGCCTAATTTTAAGGTAAAGGCTTTCAGTTTTTGGCCATTTAATATGATGCTGGCTGTTGGTTTGTCATAGATGGCTTTTATGAAGTAAAGACCATCATTTCCAATTTTCTATAAAATTCTTATCATGAATAAGTGTTGGACCTTATCAAAAGCTTTTTCTGAATCTATAGAAATGATTATGTGATTCTTATTTTTGGCTCTATTGGTATTGGGGATTACATTTATTGATTTACTTATGTTGAACCATCCCTGCACACCTGGGATGAATCCCACTTGGTGGTGGTGTATAATCTTCTTGATGATTTGCTGCATTCTGTTTGCCAAAATTTTACTGAGAATTTTTACATCTGTGTTCATTAGGGAGATTGGCCTGTAGTTCTCTTTTTTGGTTGGGTCTTTCTCTGGTTTGGTATTAGAGTAATACTTCCAGGAATGAGTTAGGGAGAATTGCTTCCCTTTCAATTTCATTGAAGAGTTTGAGGAATGTCAGCATTAAGTCTTCTTTGAAATTCTTATAGAATTGCACAGTGAATACATCTGGACCTGGGCTTTTCTTTGTTGGTAAGGATTTAAATACATTTTCAATTTCATCAATTGAAATTGGGTTATTCAGTAGTTTTACATCTTGACTTAACTTTGGTAATTCATATGTTTCTGGGAATCTGTCCATTTCTTCTGTGTTATCAAGCCTATAAGAGTAGAGGTTTTCAAAATAGGTATCAATGATCTTCTGTATTTCCACAGGGTCTGTATTTCACCCTTTTCATTCCTTATTGCACGGATTGAATTTTTTCTTTTCTTTTTTTAAAATAAGATTGGCTAGAGGTTTCTCAATTTTATTTATTCTTTCAAAGAACCAACTCTTTGATTCATTGATTCTTTGAATTGTTTTCTTAGTCTCGATTGCAATGAATTCCTCTCTGATCTTCATAATATCCTCCCTTCTTTTGGCTTTGGGTTTGAGTTGCTGTTCTTTTTCTAGATGTTTGAGGTGTAGCATCAGGTTGTTTCTTTGCGTTTGTTCTGTTTTACGGATGTGGGAATTCACCACAGTAAATTTTCCTCTGAGGATTGCTTTCATTGCATCCCACAGTTTCCAGTAAGTTGTATTTGTATTTTCATTTGCTTTTAGATATTGTTTAGTTTCTTCTTTAATTTCCTCTGTGAGCCACTGATTGCTCAAGAGTGTATTATTCAATCTCCATGTGTTTGTGGAGGTTTTGCAGTTTCTTTTGTCATTAAGTTCTAGTTTCATGGTGTTATGATCTGATAACATGGGGAATTCTTTTGCATTTACTTAAGCATGAGCTAGTATATGGTCTATTTTAGAGAACGCCTTAGAGAATGCCCCATATGCTGCTGAGAAGAATGTATATTCTGATGTTGTTGGGTGGAACACTGTGTACGGCCACCAAGTCCATTTGTTCACAAGTGTGATTCAGTTCCTTTATTTCTTTGCTGATTTTCTGTCTAGTTGATCTGCCCCTTTGTGTCAGTGGTGTATTAAGGTCTCCTATTATAATTGTGTTATTGCTTATTTGATTTTTCATTTCTGTTAATACTTGTTTTGTATAGCTGGGTGCTCCCAAATTTGGTGCATGTATATTTAAGATTGTTATCTCTTCCTCTTGAAGTTTTCCCCTAACCAGTAGGTAAGTGACCTTCTTTATCTCTTGTGATCATTCTGGGCTTGAAGTTCACATTGTCTGCAAACAGATTCACTACCCCTACCTTTTTGGGGAGTTCCTGTTGCACGAAGTATTATTTTTTGTCCTCTAACTTTCAGTCTTTTGGGTTAGATGGGTTTCTGGTAGACATCATATGGTTTGGATGTTGTTTCTTGATCCATTCTGCCAGTCTGTTTCTTTTAATTGGTAAGTTGAGGCCATTTTCTTTAATGGTTATAAGTAATATATATTGGTTTATTTTTGACATGTTATCTTTCTGCTGTTGAATCTTTACCTTCCCACTCTGTTTAATTGTTTGCCTTGCTTAGTAGTATTTTCTTATGTCTATCTAGAATGTCTTTCAGTACTCTTTGCAAGGTTGGTGGTGGTCATGAAGTTCTTCAGCTGTTCTTTGTCACGGAAGTATCTTATTTCTCCATCAGTTTTGAAGGACAGTTTTGCCGGGTACATCAATCTGGATTGGAAGTCATTTTCCTTTAGGAACTGAAATACTTTATGCTCTTCTTGACTTCATTGTTTATTTTGAGAAGTCTGCTTTGATTCTGATAGGCTTTCCTTTGTAGGTGCTCTGTCTTTTCTCTCTATCAGCTTTTAATAGTCTCTTTTTATGTTGGATTTCTGGGATATTGATTATTATATGTCTGGGTGTAGTTTTTTTTTTTGATTATGGCTATTTGGAGTTCTATATGATTCACTTATCTGTATTTCAATTTCCATTCTCATATTTCAAAAATTTTCAGCTATTGCTTCTGTAAATAGCCTCTTGATATCGTTTGTGTTGTCACCTTTTTTGTTTATACTTATCAATCTTGTGTTGTTTTTCTTTGTATCATCTTTTCAGTTGTTGATTGTAATTTCCTGATTCCATGTTATTTTTACAAGATCTTTTATTTCCTGATCACTAGCTACAATCTTGTCTTCAAGGTCTAAAAATATCTTCAGTTTTGTTGAGGCAATTTTGCCAACTTTCAATGGAATTTTTGATTTCCTGTATATCTCTTTGAATCTGCTTCATGCATTCTGTTTGTTTATTATATCGTTCATTCAAGGTTTCCATCTTTTTCAATGTTCCTCTAATTTTTTAACTATGCCTTCAGCATTTCTTTCATTACATTTATCATTTCTTCTTTTACCTGAGAGATTATTTCTGATCTGAGTTCTCTTATAGCTTCCCAGAGTTGTTACTTTACTTCATTTGCTATCATTTCAGGAGTTTCAGGTGTATGGCTTACATTTTCTTCTATGTCCATGTCTCCTAGGCTTACTTGCAAAGGGCCAGAGGTTTGAGATTCCATTTTGCTCTCTTTCTTTGTCATTTTTCTATATTTCCTGGCTCAGAGTGATGCATCAAAGCTTCTTCGTGGTCCGGAAATCACCTCCACGCTTTTGGCCTGTGAGGTGGAATGCAGACAGCTGCTGGCCACCCAAGGGTCACTGGATGTGGCCCAGATAGGCCCGCAGGGACCTCTGGTGCATCCTCTGGTGATTTGGGACACTGGATGGGGACTTACCGGCTTGGAGCAATGTTCCAAAGCTTCCCTGTGCATTAGAAATCACCTCGCACACTTTCGGCTTGCAAGGTGGAATGCAGGCGATCAAATTATTTTCATATTAAGATATCCAGACCTGGAGAAGATATACTTGCTAGCATATTTGTAACTGTCTCACTTAAAAAGATAAAAATATTTTTAAAAATTTATTTTTTATTTTTGAGGTAGGGTTTCCCTATGCAGTCCAAGTTGGGCTTAATTCACTATGTAGCACAGGTTGGTCTGAACTCACAGCAATCCTCTTGCCTCAGCTTCCTAAATGCTGAGACTACAGGAGGGCACCACTATACCCAGCCTCAAAAAATTAAAATTTGTAACAGTGAAAGTATCTTAACAGTAGACCAGTCTCTACATGATGGTAAATCTTTTGCAAGATGTTTTGACTGAGGTGCTTATGCAGAGAAACTGCAAAAGCTTTGTGTTGGTGAAATTTTAGTTGATTTTTCTCTCCACAACAAAACTACTAAATTTATGTAATATGAATAGCTGTTCTCTAGCTGATTATAAAAAATCAAGTCAGCAAACTCTGAAAATTCAAGGCCATGGTTTTGAAACCCTCACCAAAAACAAGCAAAGAAAATTAAGCAGAACAACAACAAAAAACCCTCAAGCTCTGCTTAAAACGACTGCTTCAAAACACACTAAAATCTTTTAGACTGTGAGTGATGGTGACTCCTGTAATTCCAGCACTCAGGAGGCTGAGGCAGGAGGTTAGTTATGGGTTCAAGGGCAGCCTAATTACACAGCAAGACTGTCTCAAAATAAAAAAAAAAAAAAAAAGAAGGAATTTTTAAATTAAATGGACACCAGGAGTTGATCAAGCAATTTCACATCCAAGAATTTTCCCCAAGAAATGAAACTCCATTCCATACAAACGCAGGTACAAGAATGGTCATGGCTGTTTCATTTTTTTTCAGCACTGGAATGCTGAAATGGCCATCAATAGATGGATGGGGAACAATTCATGTTCCACCCACACAGTCTGCCCCAAACTGATGAGAGCAACACACAAGAACCCCAGCGTGGCTTCACTGCTTGAAGAAGACCTACTAAAATCATTTACACTGAGTGGTGACAGCCCCGTCCCCTCTTGAAAAGGCAAACTGTCCACCAGGGACACAGCACACAGTCTTCTTAGGATCGGAGAACAGGAGGGGATGGCAGTGGCCGAAAGCAAAGTCCCCAGGCGATGTGTGAACATGCTCTGCTCTCTACTGGGGCGATGATCTTCATGCCCTCCTGAAGACTGAGCTTTTTGGTCACTACCTCTGTCCCCTCGCCCTGTGTCTCAGCATTGAACACTGCAGTTAGGGACTGAGTTCAGTATCTAAGCATCCATAGTCATCCACATGCACCTGAACGTTAAAACCTGCTATGAATCCTCCACTCCTGGGCATCCAGGGGTAACACTTGGAAGCTTCTGTATTGTTTAAGGCAAAGTATTCTGGGCATTTTGGGTACATCTTTATAGATCCTGTTGGAATTGAAATGAAACTGAAATCAACCCAGGAAAAAAAAATCATTCCAAATTCAACAGATCACAAGGTGATGATACAGAGCACTGTGTCTTGAGAGACAATGGACACTTTGGATGGAAAAACACCCTTCCCCTTGTGCCTGCCGTATCCTGAGCACCTGCATAAAACTTCAAATTCAATCAAGTATAAAATCACGTGCAGCCATTCTGGTTTCTCATTGCTGATTTTAAGGACCATGCAGATGCATTCCAATGTGGACAGAAAGGGCCACAGGGTCATCTTATCAAAGGGGGAGTTCAGCCTCTGGACCCCAGCTGGTGACCTCACTTCCTTGGTGACAGGTCCAAACAGAACTTGGAACCCTGAGTCACGGGGCAGCACAGGGCTGCCTCCCCTCCCCCGTCACTTGGCTGGACTTAGTCAGCAGCGAACATGCTGTGCTGCTTCCCCAGCACAGCATGGCAAGGCCACAGCAGGGAAAGCACTTGTGAGCCAGTGTGAGGATGTGTCGCTCCGACCAGAGGCTTCCGGCCACTGGACAGGAACCACCCAACTGTCACGGGCAGCACAGGGCTGGTGTCCCCAGACCCAGCCACCACAGGACCCGAGACAAGAGGGAGCCCAGAGCAGGTTTCGTTAGATCTGACCACCAGACACTTAGAGCCACTAAGTCCAGGACAGGTCCATTTAGGCCTGGCCACCACTGTGAGTCCCCATACAACTCTCACCCTTCTTTCTCACTGTGTATGGGAGGTCAGGATGCTGAGCGGCATTCCTCCTGGGCAGGGGCAGGTGCTGAGAGGCTGTGGGTCTGGGGTCCTGTCACATCCCACCCAAGACAGGCCTGGCAGGAGGGGAAAGGCAGTGCCCAGTGATCATCCACCACCTCCAGAACCATCTTCTCTCCTGGGGAAGAAGCCTGTGACAGGGCTGTCTGTGTGCCAACCGCACCAGGTTATCTGGGGCAAAGTAGCACAAACTGTGATGAGGCGGAGACTCATGTTGGTGACAGCTGCTGGGCGCTGTCCCCACAGAGCTGCACTCAGGAGGTCACAGGGCCCGGGTGTCACACATCGGGGCCCCGTAGTAACAACCATGCCAGCTTGGGAGGGGCTCTACTGAGGCCACAGGAGGTCAGAGAGGACTCTTGGGGACAGATAACACCTTCACCACCCCTCTGCAGGGCTTGGTAAAGGAATCTGGGCTCCTATGCTCAACTTTCTCTCAACTGTCACATCCACTCTGCTCAGCCTCTACCTTGGGAGGGACAGGGTCACTGTCCACATGTTGCAGGAAACATCAGAAAAGGGACATGGGCACTGTATCACTTGAATCCTGCGGTGATTTCATTCTGCCATTCACCTGAGTGTCACTCTCGGTCCAGGTGTTCATGTGGCACCTGTCAGATGATAGGGACCTGCCGAGCTAAATGACAGTGAACACAGCCATTCAGCCTGACATGGATAAAGAGGGTGGATGTGACTCTTTGCTGGGCCATTTCAGCAGAAACCTGGGGAACATTCAGTGTGGCCTCATCCATGGACCTGGGGTGCAGGGGAGCTCTGTTTTCTGATCTCTCACGTGAGAGGAGGACTCAGGACTGCTCTTTATGCACGAAATTCCATGCAACCTCTGCAGCTAGCAAGCTGGCTTGAAAATGCTAGAACTTCTAGGGGTGCCTTGTAATATTCAACTTTAAAGCTGAGAATCACTTTTCTGCTGGGTCTCTTTTGTGCCTCTTCTGGTATGAGCCACGGTGGACAATGCGGGAGGCCTCAGCCTCAAACCCTCCTGAGGAGTCACAGGTGAGGACATCAACTCCACATCTCCCCACTGTCCACTCATGGAGTGGAAACAAGGTGGCCAAGAGCCTGGCAGGGGTCGGCATGGTAAAGATGGGACAGGCGGGCACACAGAGCACCCTAATGGAGCCCTGGAACTGGCCTTCCTGGATGGCTGCCAGGATAAGGGGGACTGGGTTCAGTCTCATTGGATGTGTAGGGAGGGGATGGGTCTTTGGACACAGACAGAGCGTCCAGATCTGGATGACCAGGAACCCGGAGACCCTCAGCAGTCATTGAGGGGGCTCTAGTCTGGGAGGACTTCCTGAGGTGACTTTGTGCACAGAGCTGTCCCTGAAAGGCGGTGGGGAAGGTTTTGCCCCAGAAAGGAACATGGACTGTTGCTGATCTTTTCTCCTCCCACAGCCGCAGGGCCAGCTCCAGCCCAAGCTGAAGTCCCACCCGCAGAGCCCACACCAGCTTCACCTGCAGTTCCTCCCCAGCTGTGACACCACAGAAGGAGCCAGCACTAAGAGGCCCCTCTGCACCAGCTGCAGGGCAGGGGCTCCTGGTGGCTCCACAGCAGGGCTCAGCTCCTGAGCTCCCCCTGGGCCCAGCTCCTGCCCCCTCCCCCTGCCCGCCCTTCCCCTGCATGACTGTAGCACATGTTTTGGTATATGCTTTTGCTCTTGTTTTCTGGATTTATGTAAACAATAGAATTATTTTTAAATAAAAGTTGTTAGTTTTGTTCTAAACAATCAACTTTGGTGGCATGAAGAACACTGTGAATGTCGTGCATCCTTGGCTACTGTCCAAAGCCAGAGCCTTCTCTTCAGTCCTGTGTCCAACAGTGGTTCCTCCCTGTTATGGATTAAGAACTGGTGGTCCACCTGAGGAGAGATGCTCCACCTGAGGAAAGTTGCCAGCATAAATAGGTAGAGAAGGAGAAGGAAGGCGTTAATGCATTGAGGCACTGAGGCATTGTGGGTTCTCCTATGAGTTGCTGTCTGAGCTGTTGGTTCTCCTGGAGAAGAGCATTTGTTCCTCACATCGAGCATTGCTTTTTGGCTCCAGAGGGGAAGATGTGTGCTGCTTGGTCTCCAGGAAGAACTCATCACGCTGCTTCCTGGCATGTACCCGACTGTGCTTGTCATTGGAGGAGTTCAGGGCCTCCGTGTCGCTGAGGATGGCTGTGGTGCCTTTCAGGACAGCCCTGGTCTTTGTGAGTGTGACTTCTTGGCTCCAGCATAGAACCCTCATCCCACCAGCACAGCTCCTTCATCCTGCTGGCATAGACTTTCTGGCTTCCACCACTGACCTTTTGGCCTTCCCAGCTCGGATCCATAAGAGAGACTGTCAAGAGTCCTTCTTGTGGGCTCTGAGCCTCCAGTTGGACTCGTGGGAGGCATTGTCCTGAGCTCTGGGTTTTCATCTGAACTCACGTGGGACATTGCTATGGGATTTAGGCCCTTGACTATTCTATGTCTTTGGTGTTGTGGATAGATTTCCTGCATTTTCTTGTGTTAACTCTGGGTGACCATCATAAAATAATATTATAAACTCCATGTCCTTGATCCTAATTGTTCTCTGTGTGCAACCCCTGACTACAACACTCCCTGCCCTCCCCCTGCTGCTGGTCTCTGACCATTTTATGTCCCCATAATTTACATATTCTACATTTTTCATATCAGTTCAATTATATCCCTCTTTGGCTTCATGATGGATTGCTTTTCATATGGTGGAAAATGCCTATCCATTTTTCATTTATCTGTTCAGTAAATTATCTAGCTTTTTATCCTGTCAGTCAAGAATATGTCTACTTTTTTGTCTTTTTGAGCCAGGGTCTCACTATACAGACTGGCCTTGAACTCACTTTGTAGCCCAGGCTGGCCTTGAACTCCTGGCCGTCTCCCTGCATCAGCCTCTAGAATGCTGGAATTATAGGAGTGGGCCACCACGCACATCTTCCTGATCTTCAGACAAGGAATTTTTATTACAGTAAAATAAGAAATGAAACATGAATGAAGAATCAAAGAAAGGTCATAGTGGCAGTCATCCCGCCAGGAGCTGGGCCCCTCCCCTCAGTGTGACTCCTTCGTCCCGGAGTTCCGGCCTGTGTGTTTTTGCTGCTGCGGTGGGGAACACATCTGAGGGGCAGAAGCCGGGGACAGCTCCATGCCTGAGCCTGTGCCCATGACAGCTGCCAGGAGCCGTCTTACCAGTTCCTGCCCACGGCCCACAGCTTATGACCCGCAGTAGGCTGTCATGGGCTCCGCCAGGACCACACACAGACACCACCACATCCTTGCCAAAGGCTGCTAGGCTCTCATGCTGTGCACTGCTACCCACTGCATTTGACACAAAGAAAGGCTCATCAGGAGGGAGCCAGGCCTCATGCTGGCAATGCCTGGGGACAGGGTCTGTGTGTCTATAGAGGTGACTTTGAGAACAGTCTGTAGTTGATGCATTGTATCGCAATGGGCTAGCAAAGGCCCAGTTTTCATTCCACACATTAAATGTGTCAACTTCACCATGAATGTAATCATTATGTACTGAAAACATGCTGTAATAAAAATATAATAATAAAATCAAGAAAGGAAATTCCAACCCATGAAGTAAAATGCAGCAGCCAAGTAAAGAAAAACCTGCACAGACCTGAGACTCCACACCCAGCGTCTTTCACGCAGATGCAGCCCGAGACACAAAGCAGCAGCTGTCCTGAAGCCAACACACGCTAACGGGATTACTGAGGCTGATCTTGGTACAACGGAAAGTGCTTTTTCAAAGTAGAGCTTTGCTCTACACACCTCCCATAGCAGATGCACGGAAAGCTTGCTATGTGCTGATTACACAGATACCTAGAAACAGCTCATCTTTGGGGGAGACTAGTGAACACACACTCCCAATACCTGGTGATGACTTAGTCACGCAACAGAAAGTGAAAACTTCCAGGCACATCTTCCCAAGGAGCCCTCCGCCTCCCCTGCCCTGCCTCTGTACCTCTCCTTACGTCCCTGATGCCTCCATCCTAGCAGTGTGGCCAAAATCATTGTCTCCTCTCTGGTCCCAGGATGCAGGCTCAGAGGTGGGCCCAGAAGTGATGGTTAGAGATGCCTGTCGCCCTCTATAACCACTCTCTTCAGGAAAGGCCTGGTCTTTCTCCACTTGAATACCTTTCCCAAGGAGCTTTTCACAGCGTGCTCATGTGAAGAGCTATGGTTGGAGATGGTTAGCAAGGGCATCTGCCAAATATACAAAACTTCCTAAAACAAAAGCTTGGGTTATAAGAAGTGGCTTCATGAGGCATTTGCATCCAATGTTAAGAAACATCTTTCTGACAACCAACTGCCTGAAAGGGGCCTTCTACTGATGGATAGTGTCTCAACACCCTCCACCTTGGCAGATGATATGGATGCTGAGTGTGACTGCATAAAGGTCAAGTTCCTCTTCTCCAACAGACAGGTTGGGGATGGATGCAGCTCAGTGGTAGGGTGCTTGCCTAGCAGGCACGAGGTCCTGAGTTCAATCCCCAGTACAAACAAAACAAAATAAAACAAAAACCTCCTTCTCAACATGACACCTCTTCTGTAGCTCACAGACCAGAAGTGATTTGCAGCTTCAAGGAGCTGCAAACAGAGGTGCTCTACGTCAAACAGGTACTTCAACGTCACTGAAGAGACATCTTTGACTCTGAAAGAGTCTGGAAGAGACATTTCAAGGTCCTCTATGGCATCAGCTTCAATGCCAAAGTCTGGAAGGTGTCACGTACAAGACCTTAAACTCAGCGTGGAGGAACCCGTGGTCAGAATGTGTCATTGAGTGTGACTTTGAAGGGTTTGATGCAAAGTAGTGGAGGAGTGTTAGGGGCCATGAGCCGCTCCCCAAAGATGGCGCCCGCTTCCTGCTTCCTGGTTCTTGTTGGCCCGTGTTGCCGCGTAATTAACCCGCCAAGAGTGATCATCTGCCTAGCAACAGTCGGTTGTGACCAATTGCTATCCGAGTTCCTGCTATGCTGTGATTGGCTGCTTCTCGCCATATAAACTCATGTATCTCCTCCCAGAGGGAGAGGAAGAAGGCTTGAGGGCGGCGGACCTTGTTAGGTCCGGCTGAGCTGTACACAATAAAACTTTGAGAACCGACCCCATTATCGTCTCGCCTCTATCACTCACGGCTCCGGTCAACTGGTGGCCCGTACGGGGACTAATTTATTTGACCGCTGCGCTCTCTCCGGCCAAGGGACGCGGCGGGCGTGACCTCCATCGCGATCTGCGAGTAACGGAAGATCTGGTCTAATAACAGCGGAGGACTGGGAGCACCTCTTCTCAACACCCTGGTCAGCTACGCATGATACAGCGGATAAATACCTAGGTCAGGTGAGTACTGGGTCACCTGGGTCGGGTGGACGCGCCCGATAAGCTCTGAGGCGTCTCACACATAGACGCCGCTGTTATATTCTCTAGCTCGCTTGCCTTCCTTACTTTCGCTTTCGACGCCATGGGCAACGCTGCCCGTAAACCCCTCGCTGGTTCATTGAGAATTCTGTTAAAATCCCGAGGCATCCAGATTAGCCGGGATACCGTGTCTCGCTTCCTGGATCACCTCAATGACTTGGCACCTTGGTTCTGGCCTACGGGTTCCCTGACTCTTCCTTCCTGGAAAAAATTGGGCAAGGATTTGTTACGTGCGAAGGAAGGGGGTAATTTGGACCCAATGGTCATGCCCCTATGGGAGCTAGTTAGGACCTGCTTGGCGGATGAGGACGCCCCCAGGCTACACTCAGCCAGACAGACTTTCGCCAGGGCCCGTTCCGAATGTTCTGAGGAGCTAGATCCACCACTTAAACCTGCCCCAGAGCTCTCTGATAGCTCTGAGGACTCGGGGTCGGATTCGGATGACCCAGATGATGTCGCGGCCCTTGACACTAAGGACATTGTTAAAGATACTAAACAAGGGCCGAGAAAATCGATGCCTTCCTGTCCTGGGTACACTGACTTACGACAGGAGTTGAGATTCCTTCAGCCCTATGAGGCCTTACAGCCTGCGATTGCCCCCTTGGGGGCACCGTGGCCCACTGCACCGCAGTGGCAGGGGGAGGAGTTACTTCCCGGACTGCCACCCCCACCTGTGACCGGTGGGGGGTGCTCTTTTCATCAGAGAGTCTGGTCACGCCTACCACCCAGAGGGAGGTTATCCCTTGCACTATTTACCATAAATTTTTTGAACCTCAATAATGATAATCATTCTCCTGCCGCGGAGCATTGCAATCCATCTCCTTCTGATAAAGGCCTAGTGAGATGGAAGGATGTCCTCACAGGACAATGGATGGGCCCGGATCCAGTAGTCAGCTGGACCCGAGGTGCCGTATGTGTCTTCCCACAGGAACCAGGCCGCGAACCCCTGTGGATCCCCGAGTGGTTGGTACGAACGGTGAACCCTCAGCCAGCATACCGGGAAATCCAAGATGACTCATCAAAAGATGGAGGAAAAGCATCGCTGGGAGGACACCCAGGGATCCGGATAAGTAATCTTGTCCTCTGTCTGTTGTATGTGCTCCATTCTGCCGTGGCGCACCCAGAGCCGACCACATATCTGTGGGGACTCTGGAGGCATCCCCCTACTCTAGCCCCTTTTTCTGCGCTGTCTCCTAGTGCTCCCACGGTATTTGTGCCTAATGACTCTTCTATATCGCTCCCCTATAAGCGAACTTCCCCAAGCCTTTTCCCCTTTAATGCTTCCTTTCCGCTGAAAGAAGATACCCTTGTTTTCTCCTATGCCAACTTCACCTGCAATGAGTCCTATGCATTATATAATGATTCTCGCCCGCTCATTAACTTCCTCAATTGGACACGCAGAGAATGTCTTGATTCTGTAAGCCAGCAAGGTAATGTAACACGCTGCCTCAAGATGGAGGTAAGATGGCCCTCTATAGATCTTAAAGATTGCAATCGGTCCCCTCATCCGTTGGAACATCCATGGATGGACCCTTGTGTTCCCTCTCATCATCCTGCCTTATCGAGAGGTGATATTATGCAAAATCTTTTCTGGTGCCATTGCTTGCCCACAGCCACACCATAATTCCTTCATGAATTATACTGGACATTGTGATATAGAGCATTTCAAGGGCCACAGGTATTTACAGGACATCAGATATGTGACCCGTTAAAGGCTTGTCTCGACCTGAGGCCATTTCTCACCCTTAATGGAATGCTCCATAGTACATCCACGAGCAATAGTGAAAGCAATAGCACTACCCCCCTTCATAATTATGTTTGTGTGGACCCACCTTTCCTATTTCTCCTTGCCGCCACACATAACTTCCAACTTTGCAATGAAACCGACTCTCTCTGCAGTTTATCTAACTGCTGGAATGGACACTCGTCCTTCGCTGTCTTGGTATATCGCCCAAGCTTTCTTTGGGTACCAGTAGAGACAAATTCTTGGGTGGGTCCGGTAGTCCAACAGATTTCAGCTTCTCAGTTACCCTCCAGACAGACTAGAAGTGTTAAAGATTGGCTTATTAATGCTCTCGGAGTTGCTGCTTCTGTTTTTGTCCCAGCCATAGGCCAAACGGTGTTGCAAGCGTGGACCATGAATCAGATAGCCTTGACCATGGGAGCAGTCAACAATCTTGCCAATGAGACCGCCTACGCCTTGAGGAAACAAGAGCTCCTCATTGAACTTAACAGCCAGACCATCTTAGAGATCCAAAAGGAGATTGACGAAATCGGACAAGAGATTGACAACCTTTGGAATGTAGCCACGCAGCTATGCGATCAAAGATGGCTGTTTGCCTGCCTCTGCGTGACCCCCGCTCGCACTAATTTAACTGGCACTACCAAAAAGGTGACGCACTGGCTCCAAAACACCTACCTTCCTACTTTTAAAAACATCTCCGCAGAGGTGTTCAGTGCCATTGATCGCATGGACAATATCCGCCTAAAGCCAGTAACCTATGACCTTGATAGTCTGGGGACAGTCCTGAAATCCTTGTGGGATCGTGTAACGTCATGGTTCTCGTGGCCTAGCCTCACCACTTGGGTCCTCATAGCTGTAGCCATATTAGTAGGCTTAGTGGTCATTAAGTGTTTGTTTGATTGATTAATGCAGACTCAACAACAAGTTAGGCTTACAGCACTGGCTGCTATGCAGATGACTGAGCCAGGTCTAACAGGAGGACAGGTGGCGGCCTATCTGCTGCGTGTTGCAGAACACCAGATATAGTTTGGCCGGATATTTCCAAGGGTCCTCAATATCCTTTATGCCCTGGGAGATCAGGAAAGGGATGATGTGGCGATGGGATGCGAGACCAAGGGTACTGCAGTGTCATCCGCCTAGGCAAGGCCATCGGGGATGACAGGAATGTATGTCTATATGCATCCAGGTTCCGTTCCGATGTATGCCTGGCCCTGCGAAAAAGGAACAACTCATTTCAGCATGGTCCTGGCGCAAGGATATGCATATAACGAAATGATGCACAGCAGGGTATAGTCCTCTACATTCTCCCTTGCCTTACTGCCCTGTTTGGCCGGCACCCCAGCAATGGGCCCGCCTGACTCCCCTCCCGATGCTCGGTCAGGAGTAGAAGAGGACCCTCGTGATTTATCTTTCAAATTAATAAAAAAGGGGGAGATGTTAGGGGCCACGAGCCGCTCCCCAAAGATGGCGCCCGCTTCCTGCTTCCTGGTTCTTGTTGGCCCGTGTTGCCGCGTAATTAACCCGCTAAGAGTGATCATCTGCCTAGCAACAGTCGGTTGTGACCAATTGCTATCCGAGTTCCTGCTATGCTGTGATTGGCTGCTTCTCGCCATATAAACTCATATATCTCCTCCCAGAGGGAGAGGAAGAAGGCTTGAGGGCGGCGGACCTTGTTAGGTCCAGCTGAGCTGTACACAATAAAACTTTGAGAACCGACCCCATTATCGTCTCGCCTCTATCACTCACGGCTCCGGTCAGAGGAGGTTGTGTCCATGGGGAAGAGGATGAAGCTGAACATCGATGGTGTACCATATAGGAGCTTGCTGAAGGTCATAGGGAGGAGCTGACCACAGAAGACCTGCTGGACTCCAGCAGAAGGTGCATGTCAAGGATCATGCTACTGAGGAAGAGGCCCACAGGGAGGAGGGTAGCAGCTGTATGATAAAATCCACTCCAGAAAAATGGAGTGAGTGCCAGGATTTCTTTGAGAAGCAGCATCCCAGCACAACTGTAATGGGCAGTGTTGGACCTGATGAAAGATAATGTGGTCTCTCGTATCCGGAGGGTTATGCAGCTCAGGGAAAAATAAGATTTTTCATCAAAATTGACCTTGCACTCAGAGACAAAGAAGAGGTGAAATCCCTGAAGGGGACCTCCCCAGTGTCCTTTCTCCAAAGCATGACCTCTTCTCCACCCACTTTCCTGTCCTGCCTGCCAGAAGTCACCTCAAGCAAAGTTAGTGTTCTCTCTGTCTCTTCCTACTCTGCTGTACTGTACTTTGTTTAATATTTGGGGATGAAAAAATTCATCCAGTTCAGAATGGATTAACCTTATTTCTATTCAACCTCATGAGGAAATTTGATTTGGTTCATGACCCATTTGGTTAGTGACCAGAATCCTGGAAAGAGTTAAGTTTGGAAATTAAGTTTCTTCCAGGGTTGGGGGAAGATAATGCTTCTGCCAGCTAGCGCTTCTTGAGTTGTTCACATTTCAGATGAGGTCCTCCGGAGAAGAACACAGGAATTTGTTTAAACCAACCTAAACTGCACAGCGTCTCTTCTGGGTGATCTAGACTAAACTTCACTTCAAACTACATTGTAATCCAGGCATGGTTGTGCACACCTGCAATTCCAGCACTGTAGAAGGCTGAGGCAGGAAGATCAAAAGCTCAAGCCCAGCCTGGGCAAGTGAGTGACTTAGTGAGACCCTTTCTCAAAACAAACAATAAAATGAAGAAATAGGACTGAGGATATAGCACAATGAGAAGGCCTTGGATCTAATGCACCATACCGGAAAATGCTGAAGCTAAATTCACCACTGCGCAGATGTGTTCTCATCCACCACACTGACCATACCCGGTACAAAGTGCTGTGATCTGCGTGCGGTGTGATCTCCCGTGACAGTAGCATGCCCGCCTCCTCAGGAGAGGAAAAGTGGTCCCATTTTGAGTGTGTTAAGTCTCCCGTGAACTCTAGCCGCCTGCCCTCTGTCTCAGGGCGACTCCGGTGGGCAGCTTTCCCAGGAGCGTTCTTTCCTGATGCTGACGGCTGACCTTTCGTCCTCTTCTGTCCCCTGGTGGTGTACATTGGCTTTGAACTCACCAAGGGGAGACCCACCTCTGTTCCTTTACAAACCTTCATAACAAAGTCAGGAAAACGAAGTGTTCAGAGATGCGGTGGGCTGCTGGCAGTTCGGAAGGATTGGCGGGACTGATCCCGGAGCAAGCCTGCCCCTCTCCTGCCTCTCTGGCAGCGGGAGGGCACCTGGAGCCGAGTGGACAGCTGGTGGCCTGGGTTTCTGAGACCCAGCCAGAGGTGACTGCTCACAGTCATTTCCTGTCAGCCCTGAGTTTGCTTGGCCATCAACCCATGAAATCGGTGCCCTCCGGTAAAGCATAGATCAGGGGCCCACCTGCTCCCGTGCCTGTGCCCTGAGCTGTCTGGATGAGAGGCAGCTCCTCAGGACACCTGCTGCAGTACGCTGCCTACGCACAGGGAGCCCTGCAGGAAGTGAGAGGGCCAGAACACCCGCCCTGGGCAGCAGTTCCCCCTTCTGCCCCAGCCTTAACCACTAACTTGGATTTGAAGCCCCTTGATTTCAGGACCCCCCACCTCCTGCCTGAGACTGAGTGCAAACTCCAAGCTTAGGTCGTAGATTAACAATAGAGAGGAGAAGCAGTGGTACCACAGGGTGTAAGTTCATTACCGGGGACCTAGGGGCAGCACATGGGGACCTCAGCTGACACACAAGTAACCTTAGCGTCTTCTTGCTTTGGCCATGAACTGGAGCCCACAGATGACGACACAAGCTAGGAATGTTTCCCCTACTCAGGACCTGGAACCCATCATGGAGACAGAGCAAGCTTAGGGTCCTCTGCCCAGCAGAGCCTTGGCTGGAACCACAGAGGACAGGTTCATCCCCATCCTGCCTGGCTTTAGCCCTGGCCCTGGACCAGGTGGAATCCCTGCAGCTGCAGGCACCTCGTAAATGTGCTTAGGTTCTGGACCTGACTGAAGCAAACAATAAAGCCTACCCTATCCCCAAGGGATGCTGCTCCCACCCAGCATAGTTTGCACTGATGCTTTGGCCCCTGGGGCATGGCCCTCCCCTTGACTGTGGGAGTCTTTCCGACCTGCTGCTCTACTCAAGGTGTGCTATGCGGTTGTTCTGGGTGCTCGGAGGTGGCTCCAGCAAAGTCTTCCTGGCCCCAGCCATTATCATGGGCATACAAAGTACCTGATCTAAGAGGTCATCGGGTTTAGATGTAAACATGACCAAAGTGGCAAACACAATTATCCCCCCAAACAAAGAACTGCTGTCCCCCAAGACTGTGTTCTGTCCTTACAGGAAGAGGGTTGCTCCTTTCCTGGGCCCACGGGAAGAAGAAAAAGCCAGTGCTCTGCTCCTGAATTCAGACCCGAGCTGTGATGCCCTCTGCTGCCATCTTTAGCTTCCGGGAAGCATGAAGCCCATTGTGTGGGCTTCCTATTGGTGGTCAACCCCAGCATGAGATGAGCCAGACTTTGGCACCAGTTTTCTCTCTAGGGCTGAATATACCAGAGTATGGGCTTATAAGAAGGGAGGTGGCCTCCATTTACACAGTTCCCACTCTGGTCCTCAGGGACCAGGCAGGTGGTCTCCATGGGGACCGGGATATCAGGACCACTCACTGAAGAGTCTACTCCTCGGCTGAATGCTGCAATCTGAGCAGGAATTCCTGATGAAATGTGTGTTCAAACTCACGGGGAATGAAGTACAGTCCAGCCTTTTGACCTGGATGTGGAAGTTGAGGACAAATTGCTCCATTTATTAAGTTAATTTTCATGAACACATACATGTATAGAATATTCATCATCTGCTTCCTGATTACTACATTTTATTGTTATCTATGTTCCGTTTATTTGCGTGTAATGTATCTGTGGGAATACTTTATAAGGTGTGCCATGCCACATCTTCATGGTGCCACATCACTGGCATCAAATTAGTAGCTTAAAATAGGTCTTAGTATGAATGCTTACTTCACAGGTATTGACGCACACTACAAGTCACGGTCTTTACCCATGTGGCAACAAATTACAACACGGCACACACTCAAACACACACACACACATTTGTTCTGAGACAAGGATGAATCCAGATGATTTATTATTTACTTGTGTTGCAGTCCTGGGGGTTGAATTCAGGGCCTTCATGTCAAGCTACATTTCCTTCTTCACCTTTTAAAAGTTTTAAAACAGAATTACCCTAAGTTGCTAAGTTGCCCAGGCTGAATTTGAGCTTATGACTCTCCTAGCTCAGCCTCCCAGAGCGCTGATATTACACATAGGCATCATTACATTCTTAACGTCCAATGATGGTTTCGCCAACCCCACGGCCCATTTCACTAGCTTAACTGGAAACTGCTGAGAAACACACTGGGGTGGAGAAGACTGGACCAGAGACCAAAGAGGCCATTTTCTCCTGCCTCCCAGCCAGAGGAAAGGGCCCTGTCCAGACTGTGAGGCATGGGCATTTCCCCTCTCATTTTTTTCAGTGTCTCTTCTTCACCACTTTAATAACATTTCCATCTCCTCATCTGCATGGGCAGGGCTTACTGAAAGAGCATTGCTTAACAAAAGGAATGCGTCGTTTGGTAGAATTTCAGCAACAAAACAATTTTTCTTTTATATAATTTCCTTTCCAACGCTTGTCTGAATACCATATGAATATGGCAACTATATTTACATTTACAAATCAGAACATATAGTATGAAAATAAAATTCTGTATTTTCATGGTTTATGAATACAATGAGTAAAATATTCAACATCTGATTTTAGTAGGAAATTCAAATTATTGAATTCGTCTGACTTCATTTGTCTCGGTTTATGTCAGTGACCCCCAAGCCTCATGCAATTATGGCCTTGACCAAATCTAGCATTTGTGATTGGTTTGTCTAGCGCTCAGATTGGTGGTGTGAGAGCTACACCCACCTAGGGGTGGAGCCAGCATACAATGCAGTGGCGGGAAGAAGGCATGTGTTTCTCTCTCTCTTACCAGTTGGCACTGGATATTTACAGCCAACCATGAACGGCGGCCCCACCATGCCACCTTGCCTTGGAACCAGCTGAGTATGGACTGAAACCTCCAAGAAATAAACCTTTCTTTCCACTATTTTGGGTGTCAGGTGTTTTGTCCCAGCAATGAATAAAGAGTAAGACAATTTGTATGTGCAGAAACAATTGATTAATCAAATACAGAGGTTCATGAACTGAATTTGTTCCACAATTCTGGAAAAGATGGCCACATTTACATTCGTATGGGAAAGATGGCTGTGTTTGTGTTAGTCTGTCACAGAGTTTGCAAACAAAAAGAAAATTTTGCCAAGTTACTTGCAAATAAAAGGGTGTGTGAACTGAGGGCCACTCTTTCAACATTCCTGCCCCTACCTACTGTTACAGGACATTCAGTTTCTCGGTGATTTTCAAGGATGTGTCTCAGTTCAGATAAGAAGCCCTTTCATGCTCTGGAATTCTGGTTAACTTGTTAATTTGTTGCCCAGGAAGAGAAGTGCCTCAGGGTGGCTCCTGCCTTTGCTGCCGTCTCTTAGATGGCACTGAGTCTACCAAAGGAATCATCTTTCGCCTCCCGCTGTCAAGCAGAGGAGTGCTGAGGTCGCCTTATATTTTCCAAAGCTGTTCTTGGTGATGCCCATTAATATGGTGTTGTGGAAAAAAAAAATAAAACACGGGGAGAATGCCTTTCTTTCTCACTTACATCAAACTGTGTCCCTTCTGCTCCTTGAATACCATATTGAGTTCCTGGAATTTTGTTCAGTAACTGAAAGTTTTTGCCCTAGTATAAATTACTGTACAATTATGGCAGTGGTCTAACATGGTGGAAGGCCAAAGCAGGAGCACTTACCACTTCCTGCTTCTTCTTCAGCTCTAATTGCAACTTTCTTCCTGTTGCACACACAGAGAATCCCTATGAGTACCTCCCAAGTCACCAATATCCGCCCCATGGGCCACTTCCGGTCAGAGGTCCTAGAACCCGCTGCCTCTCTGTATCTGGTTGAAGGAGAGCCCAGCCACCATCCGTCGTGTGCTCCTTTCCACATCCTCAGCTCAATAAACCTGTTCGTTTTGTACTTTTTACTTCTCTATTGTGCCAGAATACTCTAACAGTAACCTCTCTTTTTCTTCCTCTAGTGGATTCCAGAACAAATTAATGGAGATGAGCCAGAAGACAAGTATCCAAAACACACAACATACTATTTTCTCCATCACTGGCCTTAGGCGCAAAGTTGGGGTCAACATGCAGGCGTGGGAGGTGGCTGAGAGAAAAGAAAAGAAAAGCAAAAGAAGAAAAGCAAATTAACACTAGGCCCAGACTTGTCTGAATACTGGTTTTGCCTCAAGAGCTACACTACACTCAAGCCTGTGGGGCGCCTCCTTTTTTTCTGTGGTGGTGAAATGCGTCTTGGTTAAACTTTCTCTGACCTAATTCTCACCCCAAAGGTGTTTGGGTAGTAGAAATAGAGATGCCACTCAGTCACCTAAGGAAGTTAAAATTAATGTGCAAGCAGCCATTTCCAGGTGGGATGGAGCGGGGTGGAGCTTTACATGTCCAAAGTTTATCATGACTCCTAGATTTCCCATCTCACCCGTGACTGCCCGTCTGTGAGGAAGCCGTAGGCTGTCGTAGGAAACACAAATACAGGGTTAGATGTGAAGAGAATAAACCGTCAGGAATGGAGGAAAGAGGGAGCTCAGAGCCTGACTGAGAAACAATGGCTTTATTTCAAAAGCAAGACTGTTCCTCCTCCTCCATTCACTCCTAGAGGGAGACTCCTCCTAGAGGGCTGTGGCCCACTTCCCCTGTTTCCTCAGTCCTCCTTGTCCTGGGGTGCTGCCAGCGCTCCATGTCAGGGGCCTCCCACGATGCCAGCAATCCACTCTCCTCCTGGAAGGGCACTGGGACTTGCTTCTGGGATGAGGGTGTACCTGGGGGTCGTGTCTCAGTGATACCCGAACCTTGTTATGTCTTAGATCTAAAATGGCCTCCCATCAGTCTCGTATATTCCAAAGTAGGGCATTTGGAAGGCAGTTGGTTTTGAGGACCCTTTAGTCTTCAGCATATTAACCCATTGATAAATTTATAGCTAAATGTAATGTAAGGAGGTAATTATACATTACTAGGTTTGAATGGCACAGGGAGGGTGGAGGCAGAATCCAAAATAGGATGAGCTGCTAGTTAAGGAAGACTTAAATGTATAATAAGTTTATGATCACTTGATAAGTCACATAATCATTTGTTAGGTCAAAGAGAACAATGACTTTCTAAGATCAAACATTGAGCCCCTTCCTTCTGATACCTGGCTACCTGGGTAACTCTAGAACAAGGCACACTGCATTCCCGGCTGCCGTAGCTTAGAGCCCAGTGATATCAGAAAACAAAATGCTCTTTAATGCTCTTTCTGTTGAGCTGCTATCTGGCATATTAAGAACTCACCATTCCTAAGGCCCCATCTCACCACCCAGTTTCTTACATGATTCCCCCTGTGGAATTCCTGCCCATCTGAAAAGATCAGGAAGATAGTTTGCCATTTCAAAGTAATTTGTAAACAAAATATTAATAGCCTTGAACTCCAGGAGTCACTTCTGTTGCATAAAAAGTTATCCAGAATTGCAGCCGCTGGTATAGATGACTTCACAGAACTGCTCAGCTCCTTACTGGAAGCCACAGCCCTACACCTACTTTATAATAAATTCTATTTATGCTTCTTCGTGGACTATGTATCTTGATGTAATTCTTTCACCAAGGGCACAATTAATAAGGATCAAGGAAATGAGAGGACAGCGCCTTGCTGCACCAGGACCCAGCTTCCCGGTGACATTAGGGTCTGGGCGGAAGCGGTGTGTCCCTGAGGAGGTGCCTTTGGAATGTGTGTCTTCCTTCCCGCCTTCTCTCTTCTCTGCTTCTTTGTTGCCATGAGACGAGCAGTTTTCTCCCACCGTGTCCTTGTGCCATGATGTTACTGCTGTGGAGCGGTTGACCATGGGCTGAATCCCCTGAAGCATGAGCCCAAATAAACCTGTCCTCAGGTAAACACTGTGGGTGCCGGACGCTGTCTCCAGTGACAGGAAAGCTCCTACAGAAGATTGGTACAGAGAAGCAGGTGGTTGCTGTGATAGTACCTGACCGTGTGCTTCAGAAGCCTTTGGAACTAGTTTGTGGGAGGGACTTGGAAAAGTTTGGAGACATAGGGTAGAGAAAGCCTAGCACGTGGCGGGTACTGCTTGCTGGACATACTGGTCAGAACTCAGAAGACCAGCATGCTGATAGGAAAGCAGGTTCACAAGGTTTCAGTTAGGGACAAGAATTTCACTAGAAACTAAACTAGAGTCCGTGTATGTTTTGTTCTGGCAAAGAATGACCTTTGTGTGAAGCAGAATTCAAAAGTGGTGAACTAATTCATATGGCAGAGGAAATTTCAAAGCAACCCGACATTCAGGCGAGCATGTGGACTGCTGGGTGCTTTTACTGCAGAGCACAGTGAGAGCCAGGAGAAAAAAGCAAATGGTAGGAAAGTCTTGCAGCTTGGGCAGAAAGGAAGTTTGTGTAAGGTTGGGTAATGGCCAGGCCCCACACATAGGAGGGTAGAGAATATAAGAGGGTAAATTCCTTTGAAAGATGTTGCTTTGAGAGGAGAGCTCCAGGGTGCTCCCGGCATTCAGGGGCACCTACAGAAGTGCTTCTGAGTTCAACCATCCAGGCATTCAGAGACGCCTGCAATCGTGGTCTGAGGTGGCCAGGCCACTGCTTACACTGCAGACATGCCAAATGCAGAAGTTACAGAATCTTCGAGGCTTCCCCTGATTTCAAAGGCGGAGTTGGGATGCCAAATCTTGTGTCCCTAAAAGGGTCATGTATCAAATTGTGAGAATGAAACTGAAGGAATGGTGGAGACCCCAGAAATCTGAAAATGCCAAAAACATGGATTATCTTCTGTGAAGAGTTACAGGTAATAAACAGAACCAGCCAAAGAGAAGGTAAAGTGGGCTTCAACTAGGAAACACAAGCACTGCCCAAGCCCTTTGGAGGACAGGTCTGTCCACGACCTGCTCTAGGGGCTAGATAGACTCTACAAGATTTAATGTTTGCCCTGCTAATTTTTGGTTTTGCTTTGACCCAGTTCTGTTCTATTCCTTATGATATAAAGGAATGAAACCCCAACCTACTACATGTCTGGTATGAGTTTGTATTCTCTAAAAACAAAGAATGAATTTTAGGAATAATGGAGGTTAAGGGCAGACTATATTTATTGACAGAAAGAATGCTTCTGTCTGAGAGAGAGACAGAAGGGGTCCCAAATGGGTTACCATAGACTCTGTCTTTTTTAGGGCTTTTATAGAGTGAAACCATGAGATAAGATGGGTCCAAAGATGGGGAAAACTGGGATCTCCCAAGGCAGACGGGCATGAGGTGGGGCGGAGCTATGATCAATCAATAAGATCAATTGTTCAGGTAAAATTGACCAAATCAGGGACAAATGGGGATGTGAGTCACATAGTAAGTGGGCGTTCTTATGGAGCAGTGACTCTTCCTATAGGGAGTTGGGATCATGATTGGAGGTGATCCATACCTATTTAGAATATCAGTCCTGATGTTTATACGTAGGGTGTGGTTGCATTTGCTTTGCTTTCTGTCTTGGGATGTGGCTCCCAGCAGAAAATGTCTGTCTCCTTCAAGGTCACAAGACATCTGGTCCTCTGTGCTGGCTCCTTTGAGGGCCCAGCCCTGCCTGACTGCCTATGATATTTCTAACTCAGCTGCCTCTAACACCTATTCGTCTCTCTTGAAATGGAAATCTTGCCCTGTGCCTTTGTGTGTTGTAAGTACTTAACTTTTTTATTTTACAAAACCATATTTTTTGATAGATTGGTCATTGATGAGTTCATAGCTAAATGTGCTGTTAGGCTGTGAGACCTGCTTGAAGGAAGTGTATCACTGAGGACGTGTCTTTGGAGGGTGTATCTCCCGCCGTGGTTTCTGTTGTAGCTTGGCATAACTGATGCCATCGTAAGCCCTGCATTTAACTAGTGCCCTGTATTCAGGAAAATGGAAAATTACTCAGGATATAAGTCCCTTGAGAAAAGCAGAGTGAGCTGTACCTACAGGAGAAAAATTAACCTGTTCAACACAAGAAGCAGATTCAGGTGTCAACCGAAAATTAATGATAAATTTGAGCATACCATAAATTGTTTCCAACAAAATGTCTTTTGTGATTCTCTCTTTTAAAAACTCTGTAGCTTTCCAGTTCAGGGGCCACCTGTTTGGATCCTGAGCAGTGGAGGCGGGGGTCTGTATATAGGAGTGGTCCTGAGCTCAGCTAATTAAATTCCAAATTTATCAGTTTGGCTGCTTGGATTCCTGTGTTGTTGTTCACGAACCCACCACGGTTTCTGCATTCTCTCTCTGCTTCCTGGCTGCCATGAGGTAAGTGAGCGGCCTTTCTCTGCCAGGCCTTTTCACTGATGTTTCACGGATGTTTCTTGGAGCCAGCCAACCATGTACTGAATCTTCTGAACTATAATGCAAATTATGCATCTCCTCATTTGAATTGCGTATGTTGGGTATTGTGTGCAGTCAGGGATAAAAAAATCTGTTGGATGCCACACCTAATAAGAAGACCTCCTGCCCACCCCATGATGGTACCCACGCAGAAATGACTCAACTAGACAGACAAGGAGAGAAGGAGGCATTATTTTTAATCAGTGTGGGGATCTGGACATGAGATGAGCATCTCCGTCAAAGATTCATGCCGTGGGGGCTCAGATTCCAGTGTGACGGCATTAGGGGGTGAAGAGCACAGTGGACAGTAACTAGGTCACTAGGGATGCGAGCCCTCGGTAAGGATTGCTGCAGCCCCGTGGGATCCAAGTGAGTTCTCTGGGGAGTGAATTGTCATGGAAAGTGCAAAGCCAGCCCGTAAATCTGTGGCTTCCTGTCTTACACTGCGGCTGCTGTATCCCTGTCCCATGTACCCCTGCCATGACGCCCTCTACCATGCTGTGATTTAGCCAAGGGGAATCTCACTGGAGGCTGAATTGAGGAAACTGTCTGATTTTGAACTTTGAGCGTCCAAAAATACGCACTAAGTAAATCTCTTTCTTTATACATGATCCAGCTCAGTTAGTTATTGTAACAACAGAAAACAGACTAACAATAATCATTTTTATATTACTTATTCTACCTTTCTAGAGGATCGTGGACTTAGGTATTTTCAAAAATTTGACAGAGAAGATAAAGGCAGAATAGTTTTGGAGGAATTAGATTTATCGGTACCAGGGATCGAACTCACGACTGCACACTTGCAAGGCAGGCGCTTATGCTGCTGAGCTAAATCCCCAGCCCCCAGCTTTGGAGGAATCAGTGAGACCAAAGACTGCAGCTCTTTTTTTGTGCGAAATGTGAAAAAAAAAAAAGTCAGCTCTGTTAGATTAAAATAATTTAATCCTTACTGTCTAATAACTTACTTTTCTGTTTTCCTTGACCAGTGATAAAATATAAAAGTAAATTGCTGAAAATTTTAAATGTCATTAAAGTACTTTTCAGTAACATGCAAGGTGTTTAGTTCATATTTTTGTTCTGTCACTGAATTTGTTTTTTGTTTTTTTTTTAATTTTTGTGGGTTTCAGATGAAAATTGAGATGGAGCAATTTCAAAAGCAAGAAGAATACAACATGAAGAACTCTCTTCTAGCTAGACGTTGTGGTGTGAACCTGTAATTCCTGCACTTAGATAAGTTGAGGCCGAAGATGGCAAGTTTGAGCCCAACCTGTGCAATTTAGCAACTTAACCACGTCCTCTCCACAAATGAAACAAAACAAAATGAAACCAAACCAAACTAAGCCCTTCCTAATTTCCTTTGTTTGTTCTTTTGTTACTGGCCATTTAACCCAGAGCCTTCATGCTGAGCTACATCTCCAGGCCTTTTTAATATTTTTTAAATTTTGAGACAGGACTTTGCTAAATTCCTAAGTTGCCCAGGCTAAGGTCAAACTTGCAATCTTTCTGACTCAGCCTCCCAGAGACTAGGATTGCGGGTGTAAGCAAGCACACTTACCTTCCTTTCCTTCTGACAGATAACTAGAAATCACTGAGGTGGGGTGCTATCGTTTGAAATCTGTTTGATAAAAGGAGAAAAATGAGGTGCTGAGGTGTTCAATGTCTTCACGTATCTCAAGGCAGAAGCGAGCTAAAAGTCTGTGTTCCTTGACTCCTGGACCAGCAAACTCTCAGTCCCAATTGCTTAGTTTGTGATTTCATACATCTGCTTCAGTCAGAAAGTCTAATCTCTTGACAAATGTCACAGAAGAGCATCTTTAGGTTACATTTTGGCATTTTCTTATGAATGCAGTCTATACAGTTGCTGAGGGTTTTCATGTCCTTACAGGACAGTGAAGTCTTTTTTTATCCAGGATTGAGATGCAACCCAGGGTACTTTACAACACAGCTACATCTCCAGTCTTTTGTATTTTTATTTTTAGACAAGGTCTCACTAATTTTCCAGAAATTGGCCCCAAATTGCAATCCTCCTGACTCAGCCTCCCAAGTCACCGGGATTACAGGTGTGTACCACGGTACCTGGTTTGTAGAGAGTCTTTTGACAAATCATGTACCCCTAGGAAAGCAGTTTTGTGAGAGAGTGTGATTTACCATCTCTTATCTTTCTTGAGATGCAGAAAACTGGCAGATCCTTCAAAATTTAAAACTCTAAAGGTTTAAAACATACTTGAAATTCCTGAAAACTGCAGAAGCAATTGAGTGACTCAGTTCAGGCGGGATCTTCTAGGGCTCAATTCTAATATTAGATAAGTCAGCCCACTTATCTCTCAGTGACCTATTTGTTCATCCACCTGTGTCGTTGCGATAATCTCTGTAGCTTGTGTGTTCTGTAAGATAATTAGTACTTATGGGATCCATTTATATCAGGCAACGTTGCCTGCTGGATAACACATTCAGTTAATCGAAATATACGTATTCAAGAAAAGCATCCCTTAGAAGGAGAGGCCTCTCATTAGATGGGAATGAGTTTTATATTCAGCATTCAGTACCTTGCTAGTGCAGGAAGATGTCAGCTTGGTTCACTTCAAACATGATGGTGCTCTACAGACCAACACTGGAGGCCTCTCTGATACGTCATGAATTGCGCGTGGTCCTTATGGGGGTGTGCCCGCTCCTCCTCAAACTGCACCAGCGGTGGTGACCCTTGTAGAGCCTCCAGCAATACACACGGCCTGCCGTGGCACCAGGCCATCGGTCTGCCATCACTGAACTGTACAATGTCGGCACCCCCATTATGTATATTTTAAATCTAGAAACTTTTTGCTTTTGTTGTTGGAGGCATGGTCTTGCTATGTAGTTCAGCTTGGCCTTGCTCTCACTGTGAGGCCTGGGCCAGCTCCAAACTCATGGCAGTCTTTCCAGATCAGCCTCCCAAGTGCTGGCTTTACAGGTGTGTGCCGGCACACCTGTGTGTTGAAATTAGAACTATTCTATGACAGCATAAACTGAGAACTGGAAGAAATAGACAAATATATATGTTTGTATATTTATTCTAAATGTACATTTAAATATATTCTTTAAAAAATAAATATATTCTTTATTATATGAAATTCATTTATTTTCCATACCTAAAGACTTACATAAATATACACTTAAATATTTTGCCCACATAATAGAGAAAGAATATTCTCCTATCTTGGATTGTTAAACAGTCCTGACATAGAAGACAGTCAAGGGAACAAAGACTGCTTACTCCATCTGAGTCTGTCACAGTATTTCTTACCAATTTATTCTTACAACGTAACTGTGTAAGTGGAATACAAAACTCACACACTTCCTCAAGAGACAAAAATAACTATCTGTCAAAGGAAACCCAAAATGTAGATAATATGGCTGTACCATTCATTCAAGGGCAGGCATAGCATGTTTGTTTTAGAAAGGTATTTATATTTCTCTAGTTCTGGTGATGTGCCCTAATTAGACCAGCCAATTTGTGTTTTCTAAGTGTTTTTCAGAGTCAGGTTTGTTAAACTACAGCTTGTGGACCAAATCTAGCCCATCCTCTATTTTCAGAGAGACCATAAACTTAAAATGCTTTTTTTTTTTACACTTTTAAATTGCAAAAGTAAAAGAAAGAGACCAGTGGTGTGGCTCAGTTGTAGAGCATTTGTCTGGCATGCACAAAACTTAGGATTTCATACACACACACACAGTAACAAAATAATCACAACAAAAAGGAGAGCATGTGACAGACAAAGTTATGTGGCTCACAAAGCCTAAAATCTTTGCTGTCTCTCCCCTTATAGAAAAGAAAAAAAAAAAAACAAAAAACTTCTCAAATTTTATTTTAGTTGACTTTAAGCCCTTAACCACAGCATTTGCAGACGAAAAACCAATATTGCCCAGGCTCGGTCCCTGCCATTCTTACACGATGGGCCAAATCTGAATGTGGCTTTAGGAGGAATCATTTTCTGTGTACCTTTTACTAGAGGTAGAGAAGGAGTCTCTTATCTAGAAAAGCATCTGACAACAAAGCACCAATTTAGAAAAGTGGTAAAGAAGTTTGGGGAGACCCGTGTCGTCAGTGATACCATCCAACCCTACCCCAGGGCTCAGTGCAGACTGTGCCTGGGCCCATGCCATCTGCACTCATGACAAGTATGTAACACAAAATAGGAATGTGATCTTCACCACTTTTGCTTGCTTATTTGTTAAGCTTGTACTTCTGTCTAAAGTTTCTCCCCACTAGGTTGGCAGAATTGCCAATCTCGGAGAAAAGAGCCTCTGGTGTGAAGAGTTTCACCCACTGTACCTGCTTCATTTCTTGGAAAGAGCTGGTGCTTCCGTACATTTAAGTAAACTAAATCAGCCACACGTGTAATACCGCGTTGTTATCCGATGTGAGAAACAGAAAGTGTAAATAAGCAGCAAAATGGTTTTGTGACACATGAAGAAAATGTCCACATGAGGAGAGTACTGGGGCAGGGGTGGGGGAAGGAAAGAAGCGAAAAACAAAAGACGTGACACAAGGAGGAAACAAAGCTTTTGTAAGCAGGACGGGGTGTTGAAGGAGGGTAAGAATGGGAGAAAGAAAAGAAACAAGTTACATCGCATACAACTATGAATTCTCCATGATGAACGTGATCAACATATGTGCTTAAAATGTACAGATAAAACCTGATTGTAAAAATAAAGAAGAGATGGTCCTTTATTTAAAACATTTAATAGGTGAGTGTGGGGATTACCTTCTTGCCTTACCTTTGTGAGAGATGATTTTCTCCTTGAATAGAAGTTTTTTTCCCTATAAACTGTGCTCCATTTCACCCAGCTGTGTTGGTAAAGCCAAGACAAAAGTTTTTAACCTACATGCACACACACACACACACACACACACACACATTTGCTTGTGATTTTATCCCCCAGCAGGTCCATATAATTTTTTAGCCTTGAGAAATTAAACAATTTAAAGTGAAATAACTTTAAGATGAGATCAGAAATCATTATGTTAGAACTCATCAATTTTCCTTTCCTTAACTACCATACTTGTTTTGGTATTTCAATAATTTTATTGAAAGGTATATCTGCTAGTATCAAATGTAATGGTAGTTGGTTAGATTACCTCTGCTAACTCAAAATCAGTAATATTGATGTTTTCAAAATATTGAAATATATCAGCCTTTTGGTAAAACTGAAGTTGTATTTTCTTTATCTGCTCTCGGTTACTGCAAAAGAATTGATAGTGAATGAAGATGCTTGCCTCCAAATATCAACACCTGGACCATTCTGGAGGGCCTGGGCTGTTGTCTGACCGTGTTTGTGCCCGTGAGCACTGCAGATCTTGCAGCTCTCTCTCATCTGTTCACATGAGGCTTATGATTTGAACCACGTCCCCGCCGGTACTGGCATGCACTGAGTGGTTGCAGATTTGATCAGTTCTCATTGAATTCCATTCTAAGGACGGAAACACTACACGAGTTGCACTGTGTAGGGACCTGCTTGCCTGATACTGCACTTGAAAGTGCTGCTTCTGATCCACAGTCTGATGCCTTGATTTACCTTTTCCTTTCCCTGGGTGTGAACTCTGAACATTTGTCTTTGAATTTTATGGCTTTTATCGTGCCTCTACTTAAGCTCTGTGGATGCCCGCTGCCAGCTTGGCTCTGCAGTTGGTCTCTGCATCTTGCCTGTGCCTTCCTTCTGGCCACTCGGATACACTCTGATGTCTCCCATTCACTCTGATATCTTTCTCTGTGCACATACTATCTATCTACAGGCAGGATGGTAAGCGTGAGGGTGCACGGACCGCTGTCCGTGGTTCTGAAACACCATTCTGCTGAAGGTTTGGTAGCGTTTGCTTGTTTGCTTGACAGCACTGAAGATTGAACCCAGGATTTTCACACTGCTCTATATGACACAGGGCCTCACTGAGTAGATCTAATTACACTTCTTTCATCCTGTTCCCTGGCTTAGTTCATGCTCCTGGCCTCAAAATTCTATTCTGTTGCACACTAGACCAGAACACTATCTTAGGTTATAAAGTGCCTCTAGGAAAATACTACACTGCCCAGGATGGCCTCAGACTCCTGAGCTCAGAAGATTTGGGATTATAAGCATGTCCTGCTGCATTCAACTTAGGAGGGTTTTTAAAGGATAAAGTTGTTGAGAGTGATAAATGGATCAGAATCTAGATATTCATACTGTTCTCTTTATTGTCACAAATAGATATCACAAAGAGAAAGAAGCTAAAGAAGTTATTGAGTGGAATAATGGAGTCCATTAGTCCTCCTCTATTTTTGAGGTAATCTCACACAATGCTGGCCATGCCAATCCTAAATTCAGAGTGCATCTGCTCAAGCAATTGTCCTGCCTTGGCCTCCCAGTATCTGAGACTATAGCTTGGTTTAGGATTTTCATTTTAGGCAAAGAAAGTTAGCCATAAGTTGATAGTCACTGAAGCTGGATTATCAATACTTTGAGGTTCCTTATTTATATTTTTCTTACATTTTTGGATGTTTGGAAAATTCTATAAGAAAATGTTTTAAAAATTGTTTTAAACCAGGCATGGTGGTGCATGCCTGTAATCTCAGCCTCTAGGAGTCTGAAACAGGTTAACAGCAATTTCAAGGCCTGCTTGATCTACGTCAAGAGTTTGAGGCCAGCCTGAGCAATACAGCCACACTCTGTCTCAGAAAATAAATAATAAATATAAACAATAACAAAAGTGATTTTAAATAGTTGAGAATAAAAGCCCCATGGATTAAATTACACCACATCTATGCATTAAAAGACCAGATACATCCTGGGGATGTGGCTCGGGGTTAGGGTACATGCTCTGGTACATAAGAGACTCTTGGAAAGCCCCAGAACCATGTGTGCTTGTGGGAATGTGCACCCTCCCACACTACATCCATACCCAAATAATTTCTAGACTTTTGCATGAAAAATGGGTGCAATCTATTAATGTGTGATAATAACACCATTACTATGGAAAGGCCAGGAAAATTGCATCTCATGGAGTCAAATCCCATTCTATCACTTTAAAAGATTCTTTGATTGACATGATTAATAATTTATGCGATTCAGAATTTTTTAATAAAAACTTTAAAAAGTACAGAGATTAATAAATCATGTGACAACTGCACTGACCTTAACTTTTCTTCACCCAATATTATGTTTCTCCAAAGAGGTGATATTTCTATCAGTTTTATTGTATTGAGGATCAGAACACGATACTCCAAAAAATATGGAATATTGAGTATTTTAAGGTGAAGAAAAATGAGAAGACTGCAGCAGAGGGTCGCTCTCTGGCTTTCTCTACTTTTCTGCCCTGAAGTAGACCACAGAAAAACTGTCTGATCTGCCTTCCCCGAGAGAAGTCTCAAGACTGTCCTCAAGAGTTCTGTCCTGTGTTCCAGCCCCCCAAACTGTTTTTGAAAAAATTGGTTTTCTTAGGTTCCTTCCAGTTGTTACCATCAGATCATACCCTTGTCCTCCAGTCGAACCACTTCATGACTGTCCATAAAAGCACACACTCTTCTTTGGCTCTTTGGCTCTTCATTTCTGCAGGATCCCGTGTAAAACTTTGGTAAATATATTTAGTATGCTTTTCTCTGTTAAATCTGTCTTTTGTTATGGATATGTGAACAGTGAATCTTATAATGGGTGAAGAGACTTCTTTTCCTCTCCTACAGTGCACATTATCATTATAGACTTTCTAAAGTGTAAGATTGATGTGTGAGCTGGGTGTGGTGCACCCGCCTGCAGTCCTAGCACTCTGGAGTATCACTGTGAGTTTGAGACCAACCTGAGTTTGAGACCAACCTGTTGTTCAAGGCCAGCCTGAACAACATAGTGAAACTCTGTCTCAGAAAGACTCTCCCCAAAAATGTGCAAGTGTAGAAACATACTGTCATTTTATACTACATAAATTATCATACTGTATAATGCTTCTCTGCAAATTAACTTTTAGAGGTATTGGGAAATAATTATAGTCATTAAATAGGAATTTACTTCTATTAAAGTATCTATTTGGGGCTGGGGTGTAGCTTAGTAATACAGCACTCAGCTAGCATGTGTGAGAGCCTAGATTTGATCCCCAGTGCTGGAAAAAAAACCCTCTTTCTTTTTAAGAATAAGCTCATTGTTTCATTATTCTAATGACAAGCTTCTGAGTCTTTGTGGTGTAGAAAACAAAAGAAACAATATAAATTTTGAGCTAAAAGAAAATATTTACTGTCTATTGTTACCACAGAGTATATAGGTGCGATAATTTTTAAATCCGAGCTTATAAAATACCGGGCAGTAGTGGTTTGGAAATACTTCCCCAGTATTTTCCAGAGATGTGGTTCTGAGCTTGTGGTCCTATGATCATAGCCTCACACACAGAATCTAGTAACCTTATTTTAGGCTGTGCATTCTCTTTCATGCCTATCAGTTGACTATCTTACTTTTACTGAGTGGATGGTGAGTATAATCATAGCATCTTTGCACTGCCAGGAGCCTAAACAATCAAACTGAGTTATTTTTAATGTTGGGATCTAACCCAAGGCTTTTTGGATGCTGGGCAAGTGCTCTAACACTGAGCAAATCCACTGCCCCTCTATTGAGATTTGATTAACCATATGGGTGCACAAAGCCACACCACATTAGTTATATGTCAGTATCTTAAAACAGTTTTTGCTTCCTTAAAACCCAGGTTTTTGGCCTCCTGTAACTACCATCATGTAAATGACACTGAAGCAGATCAGCTATCAGAAGACTCTGACTTTTAAACACTTTATGACAGGAAAAAATTTTGTGACTTTGAATGTAGCTTTACTCGAGGTGCTGAATCTCTACCAATAAGAGCTGTTATTGAGACAATATCTTGGAATATTTGTATTTAAAAGTGTATGTAAGGAAGGTTTGAATGACCTTTCTCACGGTAGAAAGCACATTTTTATAACCAAATCTGTGATGAGATTTTCATTAGTGGTATAATAAGGCTGTAGAAAAGCAGTTATATTAAAGGAGAGAATAGCATCAGGGATTAATTCCGATTTTAGAGTCAGGTGTGGTGGCACATGCCTGTAATTCTAGCACTCAGGCGGCTGAGGCACGAGGATCACTAGTTCCAGAGCAGCCTGAAGTACCTGACTTCAACTTCATCCAGAACAAATAGACTAATAAATAAATAAGTAAAGGCTGGGCTCTTTGGCACGTGTCTGTGATCCCAGCTATTTGAGAGGCTGAGGCAAGAGGATTTTGAGTTCCAGGCCAGACTGAGCAACTTAGTGAGACATTATCTCAAAATAAAAAGGGTCAGGGGATGTAGCTCAGTGGTAGAGTGCCCCAGGTGTGACCCCAAGAATCTTCCCTCTAAATCTAGTTTTAGATCTGCCATAGTTGGGTGTATAGCTATGTACAGTTCATCTAATCTGTCTAGATCTCTGTTTCATCCGTCCAATAGGGTTCTTTCAAATTATCTGCCTCTAATGATGTTCGTTCCATCATCAATATTCCCAAGTGTTCAAGGCAAGGAGGACATAGACATCGTAAGAGTATACCTCAAAGACATCACCTAGTGAGGAATACAGACAGTAACATAACCGACATACGGTAATTCAATTGCACTTAATTTGTGGACCTAGCTAAGAAATCACAGAGGATAGGCCTTAACTCACCCAGGGATGGAGAGTCTGGAGAAACATTAGAGTTAAAGTAAGACGGGAAGGCTGTTCCAGAGAGAGGCCATGCACATGCAGAGGTGTGATAGGGGATAGAGCAGTGTGCACTTGGAGAAAAAGTGTTTTTCACAACTGGAGTAAGAGCACAGGTAGCAGAATGTTGGGAGGCAGGGAAGCTGAAAATGGGATGGACCAAACAGCTTATATCATTCCAGCAGTCTGAACTTGATCCTGAATCTGATGAAAATCACCATCAGTGGACTTTAAATTGGGGAACAATATGGCCCAGTGTTAGGAAGGCTTCTGTGTGATCTGCTATGGAAGACTGATTGATTGCAGGCATGAAGCCTGACCCAGGGGATCCTGGGGCAATTATCCAAGGAGGAAATTTTTATTTTTTCCTTTATTAGAAGTCATAGATAAGCTAAAGGTAATGATGCTAGCCATATACCCTTGTTATATGTCCTGGTTCCCAACATGAGCTAAGCAACTATACTTCTAATACTACTGGTCGATGGTAGCTTGACCCACATTGCACCTATACTGTACTTTTGCTGTGCAAAACATCCCTGGAGAAATAGCCTCTGTGGTGCCTCCTATATCTCAGGATTTTTGTTCAATAAATCTTTCCTACGCTTAACATCCATGATCCGCTCAGTTCATTCTGCAATATTTAGGAGACACGAACTTAGCACATCTGATATCTAAAGGTTGAGATTTTGTCACAAAATGACAAGAGCACAGTTGTGCCTCTGATAATGAGGACAGAGATAAAAGGAGAAGTAGTCAAAATATTTAAGCAGTGTAGGGAAACCACAGGACCAGAGAGCTGTAGGATATAGCAGTGAGCAGCTCAAAGATGATGCTATAATTCTGAGCTTATGCTGTAGGATGTGTGTAGATAAAGACTGCGGTAAACATGGACTAGCAAAATTATAGAATTTGCTATTTTGTTGGCTGTGTCCCACCTGAACTTTTTTTGTTTTTTTCTTTGGTACCAGGGATCAAACTCACGACTGAAAAGATTTTGCCTCAGATGGGACATGGTAGCCGGTGGGAGGCTGAGAGGCGGAACCAAGGGGCTCTATCTTGAGGTCACATTTCCTGCCCCTAGGCAATTTACCTGGGGTGCCAAATGAATACCACTGAGCTACCTGTGCATCAGTAATGCCCCTCAGGCACCACCCCAAACCTAAGCTGCACGTATGCCCCCACACCACGTGTCTAGTGGAGGGAATGCTAGACCCAGAGATCATGGAGTCTCTTTCCACATTCTTAAAATAAAGGCCATTTTAATTTCATATTTCTTATCTTTTTAGCCACGCCAAAAATTCTATCAGATGGTTCCCTTCTGTGCCGAAAATTCTATCAACGACCTTGTGCTTACCAGGCAGCACCCCTGAGCTAAATCCCCAGCCCTTAAACTTTTTTTCCTATAGCTCTTCATTGTCTCAGTTTTGGCTAGAGGAGAAGCCCACTTCCCACCATAGAAACTATAAAAGGACAGACTCACCTTCCTAGCTTCCATCGCAGCTAGTGTACACACATACGCTCTAAGCTTGAAGCTTGATATATGGAAATGAAACTCCCGACCTACTATGTCCGCGAGTTTGTGATCTCTAAAGTTAAAGAATGAATTTTAGGAACAACGGAGCTTAAGAGTAGAGTGTATTTATTGAGAGAAAGAAAGCTTCTGTCTGAAGAGAGACAGAAGGGGTGCCCAGGGGTCCTGAGCCGGTTGCCAAGGACTCTGTCTTTTCCAGGACTTTTATAGAGCAAAACCATGAGGTGAGACGGGTCCGGGCTTCCCCCACCTGGAACCCCTGGTTTTACTCTATAAAAGTCCCTGGAAAAGACAGAGTCCTGGGCAACCTACTCGGGTCCCCTTCTGTCTCTGTCTCTGTCAGACAGAAGCTTCCTTTCTCCCAATAAATATATTCTACTCTTCACCTCTGTTCCTGAAATTCATTCTTCAATTTTAGAGAATACGAGCTCGTACCAGACTTAGTAGGTCGGGAGTTTCATTCCCCTCTGTCACTAGGAAGGTAAAAATTAGTGGGGTGCTATGGAGAAAATATGCCTGTGTTTTTGGCCAACCAGGAATTCCTGAAGAAATATTATTGAAGTTTAGTTCTGTTTGGAGTTGGGGATTTAGCTCAGCGGCATAAGCACCCGCCTCGCAAGCGGGCGGTCATGAGTTCGATCCCCGGTACCGATAAAAAAAAAAAAAAGATAAGTGCAGTTGAGTTTTGATAGATATTGCCAAACTGTTCTCTGAATGGGTTATTCTGATTAACACTCTTTAGTAATGTAGGAAACAGGTTCCATTTCCCATTAAACCAGAGTCAGTCAGGTGTTAGGCATATCACTCCATAGAAGCTGATTTTCAAGGACATGAGTGGCCTTTATATGGCCAAATTCAATAGTCAATCATCAATCTTCTCATTCTAATGGGAGCAAATAAACAGTCTAGATGTTTTCTTCCCTTGACTTCTGTTTCAATGACTCTGAAAGTGTTCTGGAGGAGATATCTCAATGTCCTCCACAGCATCAGCTTCACTGCCAAAGCCTGGGAAGGTGTCACATGCGAGACCTTAAACTCAGCCTAGAGGAGCCCATGGCCACAGTGTGTCACTCACTGTGACTTTGAAGGGTCTGATGCACAGAAGTGGAGGAGACTGTGTCCATGGGGAAGAGGATGGAGCTGGACATCAATGGTGTACACGTAGAGGAGCTTGCTGAGGGTCATAGGGAGGAGCTGACCATGGGAGAACTTGCTGGACTCCAGCAGAAGGCACTTGTCAAGCACTCCACTGAGGAAGAGGCCCACAGGGAGGAAGGTAGCAGCTATGTGATAAAATCCACCGCGGAACAATGAAATGAGTGCCAGGATTTCTTTGAGAAGCAGCATCCCAGCACAAGTGTAATGGGCCGTGTTGGACCGGATGAAGGATAATGTGGTCTCTCATATCTGGAGGGTTTTGCAGCACAGGGAGAAACAGGACATTAGACAGCTTCCTGGAAAGGACAAAGACTTTATAGCAATAGTTAACTGTGTGTCCCGAGGCTACAGATTTTCTTAGAAGTACGGTTTTAAAATTATGTTTTTTCTTGTCTTCTTTCTACTTATATTTATGTCCTCTCTCGTACCTCAGTAGTATCCATCCTAAACCCCTTTGACCGCATGTCACCAGGCTCACTCTACCCTAGTTAACCGGGCTTTGCATTACTCTGTAAACTTTCTTTCCCACTTCAAGATTTTTATCCTTGTGTTTCCTTTTGCCTTTTCTCTACAGACACTGTATCATTCTATATTCTGTATTTTCTCTACTAAAATGTAAAACCATGAAGGCAGGGACATTATCTCCCTTATTTAATATTATACCTCCAGGATCTAGAATAGCCCTTGCAACAGGGCAGACACACAGTAAATATGTGCTCAGTGAATAAAATGTATGTGTGTTAACTGACTGTTGCCACATCTCTCACCTGTCTCCCGGCTCTCCCGTCTGCTCTTACCTGTCATTTTCTTGAGACAATGCTTTATTTCTATCAGTGTCTCTTTCAGTACAAAATACAAGGATATGCATCTATTGCAACCATTAAACACATGATGAAATAGGGATTTGGAATAAAAAAAGGGTGGGGGGGATCAGGAGGCTGAGTGCCCATTTCTTTTAGTCTGATAATATAAAATATGTTTAGAAGTATAATGACCTGGGTCAGGAGATTAGGGCAGAGCCAGGTAGCTAAGCGAGTCCAAGATGCACATGTGAATTCAGTTTCCAAGCCCCGCACCAGGGACCAGTCACCAAGGCTCTCATCAGTTTTTCTGGCATGAAGTCAAGCAGGTTTTTGAGAGGCCAACCTAGATCTGATGTCAGTCTGAAGAACGAGACATACGCAAGACCTCTGCCATCGACCTGTGGCCACTGGGAGCGCTCTCGGGGCGCACCCCCCGCAGTGTTCCTTTCCTGATTTTAGTGCTCCACCGTCATGCTGCAGAGCCTACTTCCTTTTCATCCTTTAGTAAATGCAAAGCCTGCTTACTTTTCCCACAGCTCTTGGCTAACTCTTTCATCAGGAACCAAAGGACCTGGACAGAGTCTACAGAACCCCAGAACCCAGTGACAAAACCTGGGAGGCGGAGGCATGTATACTGGAAGGCTGTGTGCTTAGTATGTGCAAGACCTGGGGTTTAAGCCCTAGTACCAAAAATAAATAAGTACATGAATAAAGTTGTGTCCTATGCCCAAGAAGCAGCCTTGTGACACAAATCAGTGCATCAGTTTAAGTAATGCATGACCATATAGGCTCTCCAGGGAGACTCAAGTCCTTTCCTACCTTCAATGGTCCTGGGCACACTTCCTTCCAGAAACAGGATGGTCAGTGTCATACAACCATTTACCAGGACACTCCTGTAAACAGCACTGTGTCTGATCACAACAGTACAGCTGATTTGTGTACCTCCTGTGTCACAGGGACTCATCTAGACCACTCACGTTCCCCTTCATCTGCCTATCTGTTCTCCCCCTCTCCTCCCACTGAACCTCATTCCACAAAGACTTGGGGAGTATAACTGGGTCTATTGTGCCAAACGGATCTGCTGTACTATAATGGGGAAAGAACTTAAAGATCTCCTCAGGTTATTTAGAAAGATGAATAGAAAACACTTCTCTCCAATTGAGTTAATGCTCAGCCAAGAAAGTATCATTAATATCAAAGATTTGCTAAAGTTGACCTCTACGTCTGTCCAATTGCATCCCCAGCTACACACATTACATGTGAATGTAGAGAGGAGTGTCATCCATCTATATGATCTTTCAGCCCAGATGTATATATGAAGTCCACCCCTGCCTTTGTCAATGTCATAGGCATAGTAAGTCATGGATGAAGTTTTGAAGAACTAGACCCCAAAATGACTAGTGCTTGTAATGTCAGGGTTAAACCAGAAGTGTGAGATCAGATATAAGATGAAAGTTGGAGCACAGAAATCAATGGTTAAGTAAGATAGAACTGAAGCTTGTGTGGTGCTACAGGTCTATAATCTCAGCATCTGGGAAGTTGAGACAGGAGGACCATAAAAGTTAGAGCTGAGTTCATGCAGTTTAGCACCTTAAAGTGATTCTGCCTCAAACTAAAAAATAAAAAGTTCTGGGGATATAGCTCAATTTGAAGGCCTTGAGTTTAATAGCTTAAGACTAAATAAATATTTTTGAGCTGTCACATGTATCCAGGTGAAATAAAGTTGGAAAAAATTGCTCCTTCCTTGATACCATGAATGCCATGAGCTGCTAAGTCTCAGGGTGGGAGGGCTGACCCAGGAGTCTTGACCCCGCCCCAAATAACCTGGGTCAGGATGATTATGGGACATACAGCATTCCCAGATGGCTACTGTGGCAGGCAAAGGGGACACTTTTGTTAGATCTGTTTAAGTTTTCCTAAAAGCAACAAGCACTAAGGCACCATTAACTGAGAATCACTGGGGTTCTAGTAGTGTTAAATATTAAGAAGGATTTAGGATGTAAGGGCAAAGACAGATAAACAAAAGAAGTACAACAATAACAAATTAGTAGACTATTTCCATAGAATAGACTGTAAAGATGTGTTACATAAGGATGCTATTTCTTAGACACAGACTTCTGAATAAATAAATAAGCCTATGGTCTTCTGCACTGGCTAATGTTGTGCTGGGCAGCCTAGGAGGCATGGGGGAGGAACAGATTACATGGAAATAAGACATGGTCCAAATATCAAGAAGCCTGGAGGGAGTATCCTGACAAGAATACCCATTGTGAAAAGATGGCAGATAGATACCAGCTGGCTACAGAGGCTCCCTGAGCTAGTCAACTTAGAATTCAACATAATACAGCCTGGGGAGTGCCGAACAGAGGGAGACGAATTCTCTCGTCCCAAGAAGAAACTAATGTGAGAAGAAACAATCAAACATACAGTCCCGGTGCTACTATTGGAATAGCTAAAGGTTCAGTGCTCCTGCCGTAGCAGGAGACTTGCCAAGCTGTCCGAGGTCCCACTGCTTTGACTCATTGGAGGTGCAGTCACACTGAGGTCGGCCAGCCAAACGGAGAGTTGAGCTGGTGGGGAGCCGGCATCAACCTGTGGTGAGTGATGGTAGTGGAGACATTCCACAGAAAAGGGGGCTCTGGTGAATGACATTCTGGGACCGGGCAGGACTGGCAAGTACAAGGGGCAGCAGTGACTTCAGTCAGTTGTTCCCTTCCCAGATGGGATGGGTGGAGTGAGCTAGGCCTGGGTCACGCGACCTGGCTGAGACCCAATAGGTTATCCAAAATCAATTCCCTATGGCAGCAGTACACACTGATGCAGTGAAGGCCTCAGCAGGCTGAGTGACCCAGAGGGGAGGGGACAACATATGCTGCCCTGTTTGCAACTCACTAGCACACTGCAGTGGGAAGGGTCACCAGCCAGCATATTTCAGAATTATAACCAAGAAAGAAAGAAACTGGGGCCTCCTGGAAGAAACAAAAAAGGAAGAGGGAGCAACAAGAAAAAGTCCCCAGGTCCCAACCCTGAGAACATTGACCCAGGACAGGTAAAATACAAAGGAGAATGAGAACAGCAAACATGCAATATCAGACACGGTGCCAGTGGACATAAAGAGATATATTCGGGACCTCATAGACAAGTTCAAAAGTGAAATGTTTAGCCACGTAAATAAAGATATAAGAAGATTAATAAAAGAGATGCTAAGCACCAATCAAGTAGACACAGACAGAAGAAGGGAGGAACTCAAACAAAGAAAAGAAACATTTGATGAAGAATATAAAGAAAGTATAAGGGGCTGGGGATTTAGTTCAGCGGCATAAACACCCTGACTGCCTTACAAGCAGGCAGTCGTGAGCTCGATCCCCAGTACCGATAAAAAAGAAAAAGACAAAAAAAAAAAAAAAAAAAAAAAGAATATAAAGAAAATATAGAATACATGAAGCAGATTCAAAGAGATTACCAGGAAATTAAAAACTCTATGGAAAGATGGCAAATCTGCTTGAAAGAAACTAAGGATAGATTATCCAAACTGGATGACAGGTTTGCAATGTGGGATTATTGAAGGGAAAATTTTAAAAAAATAACAAGGAAACAAGCAGTAACAATACAAGCGCTAGAAGACGACAAGAGGATTTATAACTTGAGAATAAAGAATGTGAATGACAATCAGGGGCACAAACAAAGGAGGTACAAAGGTTATTCACAGAAATAATTAAGGAAAACTTACCAAACATAGGAAAAGGAAATGATATGCTGATATATGAGGCATACAGTACTACAGCCACCCACAACCAAAACAGAGTTATACCCAGGCATATAATAATCAAGATCCCAGAAATTCAATATAAGAACAGAATATTAAAAGCTATTAGAGACAAGAAAGAGATCACCTATAAAGGAAGGCCCATCAGAATCATGGCAGACTTCTCGACACAAACCATCAAGTTAAGAAGAGCCTGGAATGAAATATTCCAAGCCCTGAAAGAAAATAACCTCCAACCCAGATTGATATACCTGCTAAACTGTCTCTAGAAATTAATGGAGAAACAAGATGCTTCCAAGACAAAGAGGAACTTGGGAAATTCACAACCACCAATCCAACTCTACAGAGAATACTACAGGGCATTCTAGAGAGAGAGAAAAGTACTAGGATTCCAGGAACAGCGTCAGAGAGGCCTAAATGAATGGAGCAGATAACAGAATGATGAAAACAAGGAGACAACTGATGGCAAAAAAAGAGCATAACAGAAATGAGGCAGAGAAGGTTGGTTATAATCTCTAATATAGATGGTCTTGATACAATAAATAAAAGAAAAAAGAACCACACGTGGAGTAGATCAGGAGGCAGGGTCCACTGAGATGCTATTTATAGGAAGTATAATTAACATGAAAAAGGGCACATGTACTGAAAATCAAATATGAGAAAACAATGCTCTACATGACAGAGAACCAGAGAGTAATAGGGGCAACTAGACCAGTATTTGTGGATAGGTTGGAAAGACAGGCTTTATAGGTAAAGGAATACAATTAGAGATCAAGTCCAGGAGAGAGAAGGTTTGGAACCACTTAGGTAAATAGCAGGTTGCCACCCCCCCGCCAATTTAAAACCAAGGGTCTTGGTGAGACCCAAAAATGTACAGTGTACCCTGGGGAAGTGACAGGGGAGAGAGACTCTTAAAAAAGATGGCAGAAGATATTGTTAATAGTGTATCAGGATTTAAAACCCACATTACTCACACCACTCTGCTTAAATAGATTTTATTCTCTTTTTTTATAGGTTTTATTCTGTCCCAGTTTGTCTGCTTGCATTAGATTTGAGGGCACAGACAGCTATCCCAAAACATCAGGATATAGCACAGTAATCATCTTTAATTTCATATTATCTTAATCTAGAACCCTGTATAACTTATACTGTTTATCATGATTGATCTTAGTTAAATCTAGTTTGTTTGGTTGCTGTTTGGTATTGACAGATTTTATTCAAAACTGATATGAATGATAGTATCAAGTCTGAGAGTATAGGCAACTACACTGAAGATGACAAGACTCTAGGATACACATTCTGGTTTGATTACTGCCTGTTTTTGAAGTTTTGTACTATATACAAAGTTGTGTTTTTATTAATACTGTTATGTACTGATGTATTCAATTATACTATGTCTGTTGATATAGCCAGTTCTATTGAAGATAACAAGAGACAACACAGGAACTCTTTGTACAAAGGTGTTATATGTCTTTTTCGTTTCATGTGTTTATAGGAATATGTTTTGTTTTGTCTTGCTTTGTTTTGTTTCTCCCTCTAATATAGAAAGGATAGAAATACATGTTAAGACTCATGCATGTGTAGAATCTATAAACAGTTTATGAAAACTGATCTTACGACACATGATGAAATGAACAGATACTTTAAAGAAAAAGAGACACTAAAGTACCCAGTGCTGATCCTGGTGGGTCATAATGTGACACCCAGCAATAGTATTATTCTTTGTTCAGAGTGATATTAGCCTGCTTGGGTTTGTTCAATCGCAACATAATTGAAGATATGGATAACTGCATGTATGTTTAAGTGTATAGGATTGATAACCATATTTCTAAGTTTTTGTTGGATAGTTGAACAGAACTGGTTGCAGTCTCACTGTTTGAATCCCCACTTTATAAGCTCCATTTTAGTATCTTGAATAACTATTTGTAAGAGGACAATCTGTAATCATCAACTAGTGATTTCTTACTGTTTATTTTTTCTTTGAAAGTATGTATTATTTCTACCCATTTTCTGTTTTGTTTAGTCTTTCTTTAAATTAAATTAAAAAAAAATAGACTACAGTACCCAGTGCTGATCATGGAGAGTCATGATGTGAAATCCAGCAATACTATTATTCTTTGTTCAGAATGATTTTAGCCTCCTTTAGTTTGTTTAATCTAAACATAAATGAAGATATGGATAACTGCATGTATGTTTAAGTGTATAGGATTGACAATCTTATTACCAAGTTTTTGGTGGATATTTGAACAGAACTGTTTGCAGTGTCACTGTTTGGATTCCCACTTTATATGTTCCACTTTTCTATCTTGAACAACTATTTGTAAGAGGACAGTATGTAAACATCAACTAGTGATTTCTTACTGCTTATTTTTTCTCTGAACGTATGTATTATTTCTACCCATTTTCTGTTTTGTTTAGTCTTTCTTTAAATAAAATTTTAAAAAATATCCATTGTGAGGGAGTCTCAAGGGAGAAGCTCTGATCCAAAACCCTTTGGCTTTTATTTAGAATATCAGTGCCAGAAAAAAAAAAAAAAGAAAGAAAATAGTGTGGGTAAGGAGTTGTATCAGGGCTAAGTGGTTTATGGGGAAAGGGAAAGACAGGGGCTGGTCACGGTATGCTTCACTAGTCTACAAGCTGTTTTCAGGACTTTATGTTGCTTGCGACCTATGTGCTTTTGCCCTGAGGCCCTTGTTTAATCTTTAACCATACATTCCAGGGCTTACATGCTTTCACCCTGCAGGGCCCTGCATGACTTGAATCATTCATTCCTCTGGCCAAGTACCTGGCAGGTCAGATGATTTCATGTCTTAGCTCTTACACTTTGGGCAACACGCATGTGATTCTGGAGAGAGAGGGCTGCTTAAACAGTTTGACTCTGTACCCCAGTCCATGAACTCGCCCTCCAGGATAGCTGGACTACTGTGAAATACAGAATGAAACAGCAGACTGTTATTAAGCCCACTACGTGAATAATAAAAATGGAAGCTTCCAAGGTGAAGGAAGTGCTTGCAGGATACAAGGTTAGTAGGAGGAAAGGAAGGACTTTAATCCAGGCCGTTTTCCTGCAAAACCAATTTCAGCATGCAATAAGGGCTCAACAAATGCAGGCAATTGTTAAAGTAAGACTGAAAAAGTTAAGAACAGATTATATTAGAATTTAAATAAGACGCTTAGGAGTTTGACGTTTCCTTGTGGGCGATGAGGAGAGCTGCAGAAATTCTGAGACAGGAAATGAAATGTTTTAAGTTGTCCAGTAAGAAAATACCTCTGGCAGAGACCACAGACAGACCAGTTCTTTCTGACTGTGCCCCTGGCCTTAGTGTCACAAGTCACCTTACTGTACTAATAAGTTCCTTATTAAATAGGAGGTAGCTAAAACTCAATTTCTGTCCCTTGAAACTGAACAGTTTTTTTTTTTTTTTTTTTTTTTTTTTTTTTGGTCTTTTTCCTTTTTATCGGTACCAGGGATTGAACTCACGACTGCCTGCTTGCAAGGCAGGTGCTTATGCCGCTGAGCTAAATCCCCAGCCCTGAAACTGAACAGTTTTGATTCATAAATCTCAGTTTATAGATGATAAAACTTAAAACCAGAGACTTTGATGAATCACAGTTTTTTGGTGTCAAAATCAGCACCACAATGTCCATTCTCTACTCCATGGCCCCAAACCAACTCCGCTTGGGAAATTAGGTCTCATACTCTTTCTCTGCTCTTTTGTTTTGAAGAAAAGGTGAACAAATCAATTTATCATAGGCAATTTCAGAGATCCAGCTTGACCCGACTGGAGCCATCTTAGTCAGAGAAGCCATGGTGACCCTGGCTTGAGTTGCAGAATCTACAGAATAAAGTGTTGTTTAGACAACACACAGTGTTTTGTCTTTGCCACTGACACCCTGACTCAAATCAGCCTCCTCCTCCCTCTCTCTATCCTCCTTCCCTCTCTGCCACTCTCCACCTCTCTCTGTCCTCCTTTCCTTCCAACAATTGCTGTGATATTTTTCATGTCTATCTGTATATTTATCTCGTGTTGCATTGCTGGTGATGAAGCCCAGAGCCTCATATCGTAGGCAAGTGCACTACCACTGTGCACTACATTCTCAATCTTCTGTTTCTTAACCGATGTTTTGACATATGAACATTTTTTTAAGTTAGAATAGAGCTTTTACTCTTTTTATTTTTTGTTAGTGCTGTACACTAGCAAACAGAGATTCATTTTATGTTTGTGTTATGCCTAAGTTATATGACCAAAGTACCTGTAACACCGCCATACTGTTCTGCATGTGTCTTTTTTTCTGGGTGACCTAACTGATATGTTAATCAATGCTCCCATGTGTAAAGAATTGTAAATCCCTGGGAGCGGGGACCTAATTGATATGTTAGCCATTGCTGCCCTCTACAAATAACAGATGTTGGCTAACAAAGGGAGACACAGGTCTGCCTCATTCCTTAGCAGATTTCCTGATCCATGCCCATAATCCCTTACTGTGTAAACTGTGCTTTCTACAAAAAGTCTGCAAAGTTTTAAGGGAGACACACAGCTTTTGCAAACTCCAACTGCACTGTGTCGCTGGGCCCGGGATAAAATAAATCAGCGCTGCTTTTTAAAAAAACATGTCTTGCCCCATTTTTGGAGCCAAGGTTGGGGGCTCTGGGGAGCTCGTTTGTGGATTACAAGAGTTAGTACATATTTGCTGTACATCATGCTTACATTCATCTTAGAAAATAGCTACATGCACTTAAAGTATCTTGATTCTTTTTATTTTCCTTCCCCTCCTCACCCTGTTCACTCCATCTTCAAATTCCTTTCTCCCATTTGTTATAATTATTATTTTAATTCACAGTGTGACATACAGTGATTGCTTTCATGGTGGGTAGCTGGCACATGTGCACGACACATTATGTATGTTTTAACGTCTCCTTTCTCTTTCCCCAGTCTCCAGCCTTACTTTCTTGTTCCTCTCTCCATTTCCATAAGATCTGTCTTCCTGTTTTCTTTCATCAGTGTTTTATTTCGCTCATTATTTGTACTTTGAGTTACTTAAATGAAAAAAGACATTCAGTATTTAAGCTTGTGTGTCTGATTTAACTCACTTTATATTGTTTTCAGAGTGCATCCATTTCCCCACAAAGATCTTCAATTTTCCTTCTCTATAATCAAGTAATACTTCATCATGTATATAAATCTTATTTTATTTAGCCATTTATCTTGATGGACCCATAGGTTATTTCTAAGATTTAACCTTTATGAACTGTGCTGCTATAAGCATTAGTGTTCATATATCGCTGTAATATAGTGTCCTTAACACTATGTAGAAGATACCTAGAAGGGAAATATCTGTGTTGAATGGAATTTCTATTTTTAGTTTTTTAAGAAATCTTCATACAGGGACTGGAGATTTGGCTCAGCGGCATAAGCGCCTGCCTTGCAAGCAGGCAGTCCTGAGTTCGATCCCTGGTACCGATAAAAACGAAAAAGACAAAAAAAAAAAAAGAAATCTTCATACGGATATCCATAATGGTTGTGCTAGTTTACATTGTCGCCAACAATGTGGAAAGAGTTGCAGCCATGCCAGCATGTTATTTGATTTTGTGATGATTACTGTTCTTTGTAGAGTAAGATGAAATCTTGGTGTAGTTTTAATTTACATTTCTCTCATGACCAGAGATGTTGAGCACTTTTTTTTCATGGATTTATTTGCCATTTGAGTTTCTTCTTCTGAGAAGGATCTATTCATTTCTATTGCCCATTTTTCTGATTCGGTCTTCATTTGGGGAGTCTAATTTTTTTGAGCTCTTCAGTTATTATTATTCTGCCTGAAGTATAGCTAGCAACTTTTTTCCATTCTCTAGATTCACTCTTTACTCTGTGGCTGCTTTCTTTGCTGTGCAGATGTTTTTAAATTTGATTCTAGCTGTCATGTTTTATGCATTGGAATTTTGTTCAAAATGTCCCTGTCTATGTCAAGAGTTTTATCTATTTTTTTCTTCCAGGAGGTTAAGTGATTGTTTTAATATTTAGACACATTTTATATTTATAATATTTAGATCCAATTTAATATTTAGAACTATTTTAATTGATGAGACAGGGGTCTAGCCTCAGTGTTCTGCATGTGGAGAGCTAGTTTTCCCATCACAGTTTGCTAAAGTGGTTATCTTTCCTACAAGGTATATATATATATATATATATATATATATATATATATATTTTTTTTTTTTTTTTTGTCTTTTTCCTTTTTATCGGTAGCGAGGATCGAACTCACGACTGCCTGCTTGCAAGGCAGGCGCTTATGCTGCTGAGCTAAACCTCCAGCCCCCGAGTCTGGTTTTTAATAGTTACTGCTTTCTGAATTTTCCAATGTGACATTGTGATTTTACATTTTACATTTTCAATTGCATTGATATGAGTCTATTTTGTATATCCTTTCAAAGAACTAGGTTTTTGATTTGTTGATTCTTCATTGTTGCTTTTTTTAGTATCAATTTCATTAATTTGTGGTTTGATCTTTATGATTTCCCTCTTTAAACTGCATTTTGGTTTGGATTGCTGTTGTTTTCAAGTATCTTGAGGTTCCTCATGAGGTTATTTATTTGAGCTCAATTTGTTTTTCTTGTTTTTTCTTTTGGTACTGGAAATTGAACTCAGGACCTTGCAGCTGCAGGGTAGGCACTGTGTTGCTGAGTTATAACCCTGGCCCTTACTTTATTTTTCTAATGTTAGCAGTGATTGCAATAAACTTCCCTCTTAGCACTGTTTTCATTCTGTCTTGTAGGTACTGGCATTGTCATTTGATTCAAGAAATTATTTATTTTCTTTCTTTCTTCTGTTACTCATCGAGTGTTCATATGTGTATTACTAAGATTGCAGATATTTGTAAATTTTCTGAGGTTACTTTTGCGATTAATTTTGTTCTAACAGTAAGCATGAGGTTATTTTTATTCTTGCTTTTATTTAAGCAGGCTTTGTGGACTGCTGTGTGGTCTGCTTTGGTAAAAGCGCCAGTGTTACTAAGAAGAAAGTGTACTCTGTTGCAGTACAGTGAAACACGCAGATATCTATAAAGTCTGCTTGTTTAAAGTGTGATTCAACTCTGATATTTCTTTGTTGATTTTTTTAGTTGATATGCTTATGTGGGGCACTGAGTTCACTTGCTGTGATTGTGTTGGTGTTTATTTAATCTTTTATGTCGTTTTGTTTTCTGAGGACATGTGCTCCTCTGTTTGTTGCACGTGTATTTACAAGTGCTATCTTTTCACATTGGGTTATTTCCCTAACTAATATGAAATGGTCCTTTTCGCCTCTTTTGATGACCTTTAGCTTGAAGTTTATGTTGGCTCAGAGTGTAATTGTTACCCCTGCTTGCTTTCCAGGTCCTGTTACACAAAACATTGTTTTCTGGCCTTTGATTTTTACTCTAGGAGTATCTTTTTGGATTAGAAGGGCATCTTGAAGGCAACAGACTGTTGGATCCTGTTTTTGATCCCATCTGCCAGTCTGTGCCTTTTGAATGGACAGTTGAAGTCTTTCACATTGAGAGATATCATGAAAGACACTGATTTATTCCTGTCATTGAATTGTTTTCTGTTTATGACTCCTGTAGTTTTGTTGTCGTTGTTAATCTCTTTGACTTAATGTATTCATTTGATCTGAATTTTTATCTTTTTGTGTTTGTTTAAGGCATTCTTGTGGGCTTATTTTTTTTTTTTTTTGGTACTGGTTTGGTTTATGTGTATTTCTTAAGTCTTTTATAATGGAATGGCTGTATTTATTTTGAAAGAAAGCTTTGCAAGACATAATAATCTGGGATAGAAGTTGTTTGCTTTCAGAGTTTGAAATATATCACTGCAGGCTTTCTGTCCTTTAAAGTTTATGTTAAAAAGTCTCGGGGCTGGGGATTTAGCTCAGTGGCATAATGGCCTGCCTTGCAAGCAGGCAGTTGTGAGTTCAATTCCTGGTACCGATAAAAATGAAAAAGACAAAAAAAAAAGTCTCCTATAATGCTAATCAGTTTATTTTTATACATAATTTTTTTTCTTTTCTCTGACAGATTTTAAGATTTTTTTTTTTAGTTGAACATCTGACATTTTCGCTGAGATGTATCTTGGTGGGGGCTTCTTTAATCATCATAGTTAGTTGGTGTCTGTAAGCCTTGCTTACCTGTCTGTCAAACTTGTTTCTGATATTTGGAAATTTTTTATCATGATTTCTGCAAACAGGTTTCTTTTCATTCCATGCATGTGGTCTTGTAGTTTCTCTTTAACTCCAACTAGTGGTAGGCTTATCTTTTTAAATTTTATTTTATTTTTATTTTTTGGTACCAGGGATCGAACTCATGACCTTGCACTTGCCAGGCAGGTGCTTATGCTGCTAAGCTAAATCCCCAGCCGGGCTTCTCTTCTTAGTGTTATCTAATAGCTATTGGATGACTTTTTCTTGTTCTCTTATCATTTTAAAAGTTTTCCTGAGTAATTTGTCATACTTTACCATTTAGCCTTCCATTTCATAAACCTTGTCTTTGTGTTGGTCATTTCTGCAATTTATGAATTCTACATATTTTTAAGAAAATTTCTGATATTTTTGTCTAATACTCCATGGAATCTATATCTCTGATAAATTTGTCATTCATGTTTTGAACTGTGTTGCTCAACTCTTTTGAGTTTTAGTTTGTTCTCCCTGTATCTGTGTTGCTCAGTTTGTATGATAGTCTCATGAAGTTTGGGTAATGTCCTCTTTAAACTTGTCAAATTTCGTTACCTTTTCTTTATTCAATTTGTAAAGCTTTGCTCCCTAATGTTTGGTTTCTATGGAAGACATGGGGGCTTTTTTGCATCATTTTTCCATATTCTTGTGCTTACTTGGTGCTGGTGCTGGGTGTTGAGGTTGAGTGAGGAGAGATTGGAGCGATGTGAAGATCTTTTTAGTTATGTTCTGCCTTCTGATGACACACTCATGGATTTTTGCCCAAAGAGAGTGTTCTCCCCTTCTGATATCTAATTCAAGTGTTCTGGAGACCCCTCTGTGTCTGTGAGGTTACAACATTGACAGATCCAATCATACGTCATTAATGTGTGTTCAGCCTTGCATTTACACTTTCACTCTGTATCTGTACCCTTCACAACCCATTTTATGCTGTAATTAGTGGTTAGTCTGTGGTGTGGAAGGTGAAGGGAAGAGATGGGGGGATGGGAAAAAAGGGTAGCATAGGTAGATAGAAAAAATAATAACAAATAAAAAATTAGATGGGATCAGAGTCTGCTGAAGGCCTTTTACAGTGGGAGTGAAATTTTAGTGTTGAAGATTTGAAAAAAAATATTTGCAAGGACGGGGAGAATGCAGAACAAGGGAAGTGCCATTTGGGGATTGAGGAAATCTGTGAGGTTGTCAACACCTGTTGATGTATTTGTATCCATGCAATGGAGAAGAGGGAGGAGAAGAGAATACAGAGGACTGAAAGTTAACGTGAGGAGACAGAACAGAGAGAGAGAAAGAAGAGAAAGAAACTTGAGAAGAATATAAAAACGGGGGCAACAAATATAAAAGAAAATAATATTGTTACAGAAACTGGAATTGAAGAAAAGGGAGAGAGAGAGAGAGACAATAAACAATTAGATCAAAGCAAAATCAAGTAAGAAAAATGACCACCATCACCACAACAAAAATCTAGTGGAAACCCAGACTCCACAGTCCCACAAGAGGCCATGTGTACCGTTCCCACGAGTCCACTATGCCACCAAGTCTAAGAGTCCACACAGAGCCCTGCTTTAGTGTGGTCTGTTTGTACGCAGCCACACCAGCTTTCCCTGGTGATGAAGACTGCCCTTCAGGATTTCAGTTAACTCAGACTTTTCTGGTCTTTGTGGGAACAATCCAGAAGTGCTCACTCTGGATCAACTGATCCGCCAGTTCCCGCCCTCTGTCTCCAGGGATGTGATCCATGCCAGGACTCTTCCGGTGGACTCTTTGGGTCTGCTTTTTATACTTAGCCTCCCTGCCTGGAGAGGGGAGGGCTTCCCTTGCCTGCACTGAGCACTAGAGAGGATGGCGCAGCGTTGCAGTGTTCTCCAATGTTTGGGGTGCAGTGATGGGGCCACAGGGCTAAAACACGCACGTGCCTCAGAAGTCTGATTTCTGCAGCTACTTTGCTCCCTCAGGCTACTTGGGGTGCCCCCAGGATGGCCGCTCACCAGAGGGGCAGGCGCGTGGGTGACGCAGGCCAGTGGTGGTTGCACTGCTTTCCCTTTTCAACAATCCAGATACCAGGTGTGATCTACACGTATCATCTTTCAGACTAAGTTTCTGGTTCAAGAAGTACTTCTCTAAGTACTCCGCTAACCTCAGAGAACCTGTATTTTCAGTGAATCTTCTCTGAGTATCTGTGATGTGGCTTCTTCTCCGGTCAGTTGTGTCAAATCTCATGTTAACAGTTTTTGAGGAAGCCTGGGTGTGTTATGACTGGCCCACTTCTGTCTGCTTTAGTATTTACACTGAGTAAGTATCCCATTTTGCAAATGATGAAAATAGAAGCTTGCAGGGTTAAAAAATGCTTTTCACCTCATGGTATGGAGAGTCTCTTCTTTTATGCTTATGCTTCTACCGTTAAGCCTCCAATAAATTGCATCTGTGTAATCCCGAATTTATCCATCTTTACACTCTAAGCTCCCACTGACGCTGGTGACCTGTTCTTATACATCGGATCTCTCTGAGACAGCAGCTAAGAGGAAGCTTCTGCATGGATGGTGTGCTTATTAAATAAAATGCACATTAAATCCTTCACTTCCAGCTTCGTACAGTCTTGTTCTCCTGACCTCTGTGTCTACACTGCGGCAGACTTTTAACCCACCCAGCCATTGCCACTGTTTCCCACTCCTGTCTAATAACCTCCCTACTGCTCACACAGCAGGCTCCAAGATCCTAAGTATGTCATTCGAGGCTAACAGAAATCTGGCTAACTTGTTAGCCTTAATTCCCTAATTACAGTATCCAAAGCCTTGGCTGAATAAGCTTTTAATGCTCAACAAGTATCAGCTGCTATTATTTTTGTTAAGAAGATCGTCCTGCTTGTTCTATTCCTCCTGTGTAAACATGACCTCCTTTGGGCATGAAATTCCTGATTCTACCCTTTCCCCACTGAAGTAATTGATTCTCTTCCTCATATCTGCAAGTTTTTCAACTTGAAAGATTCTCCCTGGTTTGCTGCACGTTACTGTCACATTTGAACATTCCTTATCTTTCCAGAAGCTAAACTCCTGGAGTGTAAGAAAAATGTCTTATTCTTTACTGTACTTACACGTGAGTACTGTGTAAGGGTTGAATACGGGACTAGCTTACCAATGATGAGGTCATGTTCCCCTCTAACATGATCACTTTGGTCACTGAACTCATCAAAAAGTCCTGAAAATTCTGCTAATGATTAAACTCAGGCACTTGTGCATGCTAGGCAGACACTACATCCCTGAGCTATGTCTCTGTTTTGATAGGATTAATGGCTGATTTCATTTTATTTAATGATACATTGCAATACTGAGAAATGAACCCAGAGCTTCATGCATGAGAGGCAAATTGCAATCTCATTCCTTATTATTATTTTTTTGTTTTTGAGACAGGGTCTCACTATATATTTCAAGCTGGCCTTGAATTCAGGACGATCCTCCTGGCTCAGCTTCCTGAGGGTTAGAACTGTAGACATGCACCACTACTGACTAGTGATCATTTTTATTTTGAGGCAGGATTTATTAAATTTCCTGGGCTTGAATTGAACTCAGTTATCCTCCCTTAGCCGGCAGAATATCTGGGATTATAGGCATGCACCACTGCTCCCGGGTTCATTTCAGTTAATATATAATTATTCCAGCACCGTTTTCACTGACTAGGACCTCTGGTACAATATTGGATACATTATGATTTTTTTTTTGTACCAGGGATTGAACTCACAACCTTGCACTTGCCAGGCAGGCACTTATGCCACTGAGTTAAATCCTCAGCCAACAATATTGAATAGAAAAGATAGAAACAAACATTCTTGCTTTATTTATGATCTTAAAAGAAAATCAACCAACATTCTACCAGAAAGATACACTATCTATCAATTGATTGATCTATTGATCTATCTATCTATAGTATTAGAGGTAAAAAGAAAGTCGACTAAGGAGGAGAGAGAAACAGAGAATGCATAAGTCCTTAAAACTTCCTCAGAAGGACAAGGAAGCTTCCTTCCTAACAGTTCTTACCAACTTCTCATTTCTCCGTGGTCTGAGTTCTGAACCACTGCCATCAATAGTGGGCTGGGCTCGCTAACACTTGAACCACAGGCCCCACATTCAAGGTAAAGCCAGCATGTGGATTGCTAGACATGCAGACACCAAGATGAAGTTAGGACTTATAATTAGTGCTAAGGAGGGAAAAAGGAGAACAATCCTCTGTAATAAAAGAAGCTTTATGAGACAGATGTGGCCCCACATGCCACTAATCTTAGCACTCGGGAAGCAAGAGGATCAATACAAGTTCAAGCCTACGTAGTGAGTTCAAGGCCAGTCTGAGCTTCACAGTAAGGCCCTATTCCCTGCCAAAAGAAAGAAGCTTTATCTACACATCGACAAAATGAAATATGTAAGCATTATTTGGATTCTGACTCAAATGTCTGAATTGTTTAAAATGTCTAAGACACTTGCCTGGTTTCAGGACTGCTTGAGCCCAAGAATTGGAGGCCAGCCTGGGCAATATAGTAAGATCCCATCTCAAAAATAAAAAAAAAGTCCGAGAAAAAAGTCCACTTGAAAAAATTGGAACATTCTCTGCACATTTGATCTAATTAATTTTGTAAATTTTTTTGTGCAGTAACAGTATGATAACTATTTTAGTCTTTGTCTTTTGGACACATACAGGAATGAAATGCTATGATGTTTGAGATTTGTATTAAAGTAACTGAGCGTGAAAGTGGGAAGATAAATGGAGATACTGATGAAGCAGAACAGATGATGATTATGTCGGGTTTTATTGTGCAATTTTTCTTACTTCTAAGTAGAAAATTTTCTTAATAAAAATTTAAAAGTCATTACCTGAAAAAAAAAGTATTTACTATCACAAAAATTAGACCAAATGTTTTGGAGGTGACTACCATGCCTACTGTATTAATACTTCTCATATATACTGTATAATTGATTTTTGGTTAAAATATTTTCTCTATTTTCACAAGCTTGACTACGTTATGAACTTATAGAGGTAGAAATCAAAAAGACCTTAATGGGTACACAAAGATAATCTTTCTCTCATTTTATTATTGTTAAAATTTTATGCAATTTTAATTTGTTTACAAAGCTTCCTGTGTTTCAGATTTTTTTTAGTCATCAAGTATTCTTTCTTGGAAATAGTCACTTAGTTTCAACCAGAGCATTTCAAACCCAATTATCTGATAATTTGATAAAAATAAATTAAAAGCCAAACATATTTCCTCAGTGCTACATTCCCCTCCATTTACCTATTATTCTTTCTCTTTTTTTCCTACAGAACCTGATCTGGAACATCAATATTTTTTAGCAAATAGCTACCTGTACTACTGCACTGACTCCCTCTGTAGGGAGCAACAGTGAACAATGTCTTGGACAAATGAACACTTCTTCATTTCCCCTTCTTACTCGCTCTTACTAGGCTTCAAATACCATCCGTCTAGTTATAACTCCTACTATGTGTCTGTAGCTCAGAACAGTCACACATGTCCAAGCGCCTACCTGATAGCTCTACCTCAATACTTGACGACACCTCAAACTTTCCATGACATGATTTCCTCCTCCAAACTCAGCTCTGTTCTAGTATTTTCTGTTTCAGAGAATAGTGCCATGATATATGTAACTGGATATGCCTTCTTTTTCTTTCTCATTTTCCATTTCCAATCCATCATTAAATGTTACTGATTTTATCACAAAAATATTTCAGAGTCCATTCAGTTTTCTCTACTTTTAGTACAATCATGCTGTCTGAAAAATAGCATTTCCCCCTGTTTTGATGGGGTCTTACTATGTTGTTTAGGTTGGTCTCTAATCCTGGACTCAAGAGATTTCCCAGCTTTGGTCTCCCAAGTGACTAGGGCTATAGACAAATGCCACCATGCATATAACTCACTTGCTCTTTCTTTCTTTCTTTCTTTCTTTCTTTCTTTCTTTCTTTCTTTCTTTCCTTCTTTCTTTCTTTCATGGTACTGGGAATTGAACCCAGGAAACTCTGCCTTTGAGCTATACCCACCTAGGGAGCTAAGGATTGGCTTACATCAATACTTCTAGGCTAGTCAGCCTTGGAAGAGTACAAAACTCACACAATGAGCCCTGTAGGAGAAATTCAGCTGGCTGACATTGTAGGACCCGGCAGTTGGACAAATGTCAGCCACACAGTAGGACCCTAAGATACACACGATGGACAGTTGACACTAGAAGGATTAAAAAGACCAAAACATTAACTCAAGAGGTGAAAATGACAAAATGAAAAAGCAAAATGCAATTTCAAAAGCCATCCATCAGAAACAAGTACAGGAGACATTGAAATAGAGGACCCTGGAAGTCATGCACCTCAAATTTCTAAAAAGATACCAAGTGAAATAAAGAAACAAACCCATGAGGCTATAGAGGAACTGAGATTAGAAATAATCTCTCAGGAAAAGAAAGAAATGACAACCTTAATAAAGGAGCTACTCGGTATAGCTAGAGAAGACATAGATAAAAAAGCACAGGTGTATGGGAAATGATGAAACCTTGAATGAACAATAGAAGAAAGAAAAAATACATAAAACAAATTCAAAGAGATATTCAGGAAATTAAAATTCCATTGAAAGCTTGTAAAACTGCTTGAATGAAACTGAGGGTAGACTTTCAGACCTTGAAGACAAGATCACAGCTAGTGATCATGAAAGGAAACAACTTTTAAAAATAACAAGGGGTCATGAAATGGCAATTCAATAGCTTCAAAATGATGCAAAGAAAAACAACATAACATGATAGGCATCAAAGAAAATGTAAAAGTCAATGCAAATGACATAAAAAACTATTCACAGAAGTAATAGCAGAAAATTTCCCAAACATGGGAAAATAATCTGATATCCAGATAAGTGAGGTTTATAGGACATCAAATAGTAATACCAAAATAAATCTATACCCAGACATACAATAATCAAGATCACAGAAATTTAGCATTGAAACCGATTTTTTTTACAAAAGCTGTTAGAGAAAAGAGACAATTCATCTATCATGGAAAGCCATTTAAAATCATGTCAGACCTCTCTATAAAAACCTTCAAATCAAATGAGCTTGGAGTGAAGTATTTCAAGCCCTGAACTCAAATAACTTTCAAACCAGATTAACATAACCTTCAAAACTTCCTTTGAAAATTAATGGAGAAATGAGATACTTTCACAACAAAGAACAAATGAAAAAATTCATGCCCTCTACACCAAGCCTAGAAAGAGTACTGAAAGACATATTAGAGAGAGAGAGAAATGACTACATTCCCAGAACAACAGCAGAAAGAAAGTACCAGGCAGGGCAAACAATTAAACAAGGGGGGAAAGCAGGGAACCAACAACAGGAAAACAACATGACAAGTTAAACCAGTACATACCAGTTATATGCATCAGTGTAAATGGTCTCCAATCACCAATTTAAAGAAGTAGGTTGACAAAATGGATCAAAAAGCAGGACCCAGCAATGTGCTGTATACAAAAGACACATCCAACTTGAGAAGAAACTCATGAACTGAAAGTCAAAGGATGAAAAACTGTATTCCATGCGACAGGGATCCAGAAAATGCAACGGTAACTTTTTCTGTTTGCAGACAATGTGAACTTCCAACCAAAAATAACTTATAAGGGGAAAATTTCAAGAGGAAGAGATAACAATCATAAATATATATGCATCAAATACAGGAGCATCCAACTACATAAGACAAATACTAATAGACATGAAAAAATAACTATGCAGTAACACAGTTATATAGGGACCTTAACACCCCACTGTCACAAAGAGACAGATCAACTAGGTAAAAGTCAGCAAATAAAAAGCAGAACTAAATCAAACCTGTGAATAAATGGACTTAAAAGATGTTTACAGAGTGTTGTACCCAACCACATTGGAATACACATTCTTTTGAGCTTCACATGAGACATTCTCTAAAATAGCCCACACAATAGCCCCTAGAACATTCTTAAGCAAATGCAAAGGGATTGAATTGTCCCATGCATATTATTTGACCATAGTGCACTGAAACTGGAAACTAATGGCCAAAACAACAACAACAACAACAAAAAAAAAAAAAAAAAAAAAAAAAAAACCCACAAAACTGCAAAACCTACATAAACACATGGAAATTAAATAACACCCTCCTGAAGAACCAATGAAACCAGGTGAAATTAAAGAAAAAAATTAAATAATATCTACAATTCAATGAAAATGCAGACACAGCATACTGACCCCTGTAGGATGCAATGAAAGCAGTCCTAAGAGGGAAATTTATAGGAATGAATTGTCACACCAGGAAGACAGAATGAGCACAAATAAACAACCTAATGCTTCATCTCAAGCTTCTACCAAAAAAAAAAAAAAAAAAAAAAAAAAAAAAAAAAAAAGAGCAAATGAGTCCCAAAACTCATAGAAAAGAGGAGATTATAAAGATTAGAGAGGAAATTAATGCAATTGAGACTAAGAAAGCAAAGAAAAAATTAGTGAATCGAGGAGTTTGTTCTTTGAAAGAATAACAAAATTTATAAACTTCTAGCCAACCTTATCTAGAAAAGGAAAGAAAAATTCAAATTCATGCAGTAAGAATGAAAAGGGTGAAATTACTACAGATCTTATGGAAATTCAGAAGACCATGAATATCTACTTTGAAAATCTTTACTCACATCAGCTGGAAACACAGAGGAAATGGACAAATGCCTACAAGTATGAATTACCAAAGCTGAATCACAAAGGTATAAAAATTTTGAACTACCCAATATCAGTTACAGAAATTGAAAATGTAATTAAAGACTTATCAACAAAGAAAAGCTTAGGTCCTGATGGATTTGCAGCTGAATTCTACAAGACATTAGAGAAGATTTAGTTCCAATACTCCTCAAACTCTTCAATGAGATTGAAATGGAAGCAATCCTCCCTAGCTCATTCCTGGAGGCAAGTATTGCTCTGATACCAAAACCAGAGAACGACCCAACCAAAAAGAACTATAGACCAATCTCACTAATGAACATTGAATGTAAAAATAAAATATTAGCAAATAGAATGCCATAAATCATCAAGATTTTACAACATGACCTAGTGGGATTTATTCCAGGAATACAGAGATGGTTTAACATATGCAAATCAATAAATGTAATACACCGCATCAACAGCCAAAGACAAAAATCACACGATCATCTCAATAGATGCAGAAAAAACTTTTGATAAAGTCCAACACTTGTTTGTGATAAAAAAAACCCTACAAAAAATCAGAATACATGGTATCTACCTCAATCTGATAAAAGCCATCTATGACAGTACAATAGCCAACATCATACTAAATGGACAAAAACTGAAAGCTTTCACTCTAAAGTCAGGAACAGGACAAGGATGTCCACTATTACCATTCCTATTCAATATAGCTCTGGAGACATTAACCAGAGCAATTACACAACAGAGAAATAGAAGGAATATAGATAGGAAAGGAAGATATTAAACTATAACTATTTGCAGATGACAGGATACTCTACATAGAAGTCCCCAAAAACTCCATCAAAAGACTTATAGAGTTAATAAGCAAATTTAGCAGTATAGCTGGATATAATGTCAACATTAAAAAATCAATTGCATTCCAGTACATAAACAACAAGCTCACTGATAGAGAAATTATGGAAATAACATCTTTCACAGTATCATCCAAAAAAAAAAAATGAAATAGGAATCAACCTAACAAAGGATGTAAAAGACCTATACATTGAAAACTATAGTACTCTATAAAAGGACATTGAAGAAGGTGTCAGAAAATGGAAGGATATGACTTCCTGTTGGTTAGGAAGAACCAACATAGTAAAAATGGCCATAATCCCAAAACTGTTACTCAGATTTAATGCAATCCTGATCAAAATACCATTAACATACATTATGGATCTAGATAAAATATACCTAAAATTCATTTGGAAACAAGAGATCTAGATAGCAAAAGCAATTCTGGCAAAAAAGACAAAGCAAGAGGCATCACCATCCTTGACTTGAAATTATAAAGTTACTGTGATAAAATCAGCATGGTACTGGCAAAAAACAAACCTGAGGAACAAGTGAACACATTAGAAGATTCAGAAACAACTACAAAGACACTTAGCCACCTTAGCTTTGAAAAAGGAGCTAAATATGCTTACTGGAAGAAAGATAGCTTCTTTCATAAATGGTGCTCAAAAAATTGTCTTTCTACATGCTGAAGAGCAAAACTAAATCTACGTGTATCACTGTACTAAACTGATGTCAAAATGGATCAAAAATCTAAATATTAAAATAGAAACACTAAATCTACTGGAAAACAAGGTAGGGAGAAGTCTTGAAGACAGAGGTGGACAAAGAGTTCATGAACAAAATGCCAATCTCACAGGAAGTACTTCAAAGGATCAACTGGGATCTCATCTTATTAAAAAGTTTTTGCACTTCAAAATAAATCACCAACAGAGTAAAAAGAAAACCCACAGAATGGGAAAGAATTTTAGTCAACTGTCCCTCAGACAAAGGACTTATATCTAGAACATATAAAGGACTGAAAATACCAGGCCCCTCAAATTCAAAGACTCAATCCAAAAATGGGTGTCTGAGATGCATATACACTTCTCAGATAAAGAAATACAAATGGCAAATAAATACATAAAGAAATGTTCAACATCACTGGTCATTCAAAGAATGCAAATTAAAACAACATTGAGATTTCATCTCATTCCAGAAAGAATGACTGCCATCAAGTAATCAACTGAAAACAAATGTTGGTGGGCTGTTGGGAAAAACTGTTGGTGGGAATGTAGATACACTACTGTGAAAATTAGTGTGAAAATTGCTCAAAAAACTATGATTCAAAGTCACACTCAATCCAGCTATTCCCCTTCTGGGTATTTTCCCAGAAGAATTGAAAATGTCATCCCATAGTGATATATGTGCACCCACATTTATAGCAGCTAAACCTTGGAAACAACCCAAATGCCCATCAACTGTGGAATGGATAAAAAAGATACAGTATTTTTAACAATAGAATATTACCCAGTTATAAAGAAGGATAATCTTGAGGTTTTTATAGGTAAATGGAGGCAGCGTGAGACCCTACTGATAAGTGAAATAAAACAAACTCATTTTTGTAAATATCATATTGTCTCCTTAGTGCAAAAATTAAAAAACTGAAATGTACAATAGAAATTATGATAATTAAAAGGAAAGAAAGTGCTCAAAAGGAAAGAACAACAGGAATAGGGGATAGGAAAAGGAAGAAGAGAAAAGGTTATCTATATACATATATACATATAGTTGTATGCATGCATGTGTATATATATGCGTGCATATATATATATATATACACACACATAAGATGGATAACTATACTACTAATCTGTTAGTTCATCAAAAAGAACAGTTTGTGCTTTCTTTGGTTGATTGTTTGATCATTTTTTTATTCCTAAATCTTATAATCTGAGCAACTACTTCTTTTTTTTTTTTAATTTTTTATTTAAGAGGAAAAAGAGAAAAACACAAAACAAACCAAAGTGGCGTAAGGGTACACGCAATACAGAACTACAAAAACAAAACAAAACAAAACAAAACAAAACAAAACAAAACAAAAAGACATAACAGTAAGAAATCACCTGCTAGTAGATTACACACTACCTTCTTGAAAATAGTTCCTCAAATCACAGTATCAAAGAACACAAGGTGGACATTCAAACAGGGAGACTGCAAACAGCTGTGTTCAATGTTCCAAAAACATTGATAAAGTCAGCTATTTAACACCCCCAAACACACTTGCTGTTATATCCGTTAGAGCTCTTTTTCTTTTTTTTTTTTCCCTCTCTTTTTTACAACAAAATTTACACATCTTGGATTTTATTACTCCTTAGTGCTTATTACTTTCTTTGCGGGGGGGGGGGGGGAAGAATACAGTCAAATATGGCAAAACAAAGCTGTCAGTCAATACCAAGGATAACAATATGAAATACATTAGTGTTAAGTTCCTACTATTGTTCTGAAACATCTGTATCATTTCTATCCTTTTTTCTATTTTGCTTTTTAAAATTTTTTTTAAAAGTCCCCTACAGTTTTTGTAGATGAATGTCACCTAGGCCTTTAGATGAGACCTGTCAGTGAAATTTGGAGGCTTCTATATCCACATCTATGGATTGTTTTTGTTTTTTTTTGTTTTTTTTTTTTTTTTTGCTATCTTTATCAGTTTTAGAGCAAAGGATGTTAAAAATGCACCGCCATGGTAGTGAAATTTATTTTTATAATTTTTCCAAGTATAATTTTATTTTTAGCTTATGTTTCCTGGCAATTTTCTTTGACTCAAAGAATATATTTTTGTTTCATAGTTATTTTGCTCAAAAACCTTTGAACAGGGCTGCAATAGCACACAAAGTAGTAGGAAAAATTGACAAATGAGGTGATATCAGACTAAAAACTCTGCAGAGAAAACAATAAAACAAGATCTTGTACCTGCCTGTGCCCTCAATTCCGAAAACTGGGTGGCCTGAGGTGAGTGTCCCTGCACCATCCCGAGCCCCAGGAGTTTAAGATCATTGCTCCCACCAGCCAAGGAACTTCACAGCTTCCTGCCACACTCAGCAGGTCTTGGACCTGCCTACCCTACACCCAGTGACCCTCTCTCAATCCAGTGAACTGGGCGGTCAGAGTTCCAGGAGCCAACAGCATAGAAGAGGATTTCCAACAGGCCCTAGGGAAGCCTTGGAATAACATTTGAAACATGGAAATACAGGAAAATATCAAAATGAAAAACCAAAATACAATCTCCAACCTGTAACCCATCCCAAGAAACCTTAGGAGTTATCTACATAGAAGAAAATATATGCTATATACCTGAAACATCTGAAATAATAACAACTGAAATAAAGAAGCAACTCTGGGAAGCTTAAAAGGAATTCAAAGTAGAAATAATCTCCCAGGTAAAAGAAGAAATGATAAAAGAAATGATAAAAGAGATGCTGAACATATCTAAAGAAGACATAGTCAGAAAATTAGAGGAACAAAACAAAAAGATAGAATCCCTGGATGAACAATATAAGAAACAAATAGAATACATGAAGCAGATTTAAAGAGATATACAAGACATCAACAATTCCACTGAAAGTTGTCAAAACCGCCCCAATGAAAGTGAAGACAGAATTTCAGACCTTGAAGACAAGACTGCAGCTAGTGAACAGGGAAGGAAAAATCTTTTAAAAATAACAAGGAATCAGGAAATTACAATTCAACAACTGCAAGATGATGCAAAGAAAAACAACATAAGATTGACAGGGATTAATGAAAAAGAAAGGGACAACATAAAGGATGTCAAGAGGGTATTTAGAGAAGTAATAGCTGAAAAATTCCCAAACATGAGATCAGAAACTGACATCAGGATCAGTGAAGCAGATAGAACTCCAAATAGCCATAACCAAAATAAAACTACACCCAGACATATAATAATCACTATTGCAGAAATTCAACATAAGAATAGAATACTAAAAGCTGTCAAAGAGAAAAGACAGATGACCTATAAAGGAAAACCTATCAGAATCACAGCAGACTTCTCAGCACAAACAATAAAGTCAAGAAAAGCCTGGAGTGAAGTATTTCAGATCCTAAAGCAAAATGATTTCCAACCTAGACTGATGTACCCTGAAAAACTATCTTTCAAAATTGATGGAGAAATAAGATACTTCCACAACAAAGCACAGCTGAAGAACTTCATAATCACTTAGCCAGCCTAGCAAAGAATACTGAGAGACAGTTTAGATACACCTAGGGAAAAACCACTAAGCAAAGCAGACAATTAAACAGAATGGAAAGATAAAGATGCAACAGCAGAAAGATAACATGTCGACAATAAACCAACATAGAACAGTTGTAACCATTAATATAAGTGGTCTCAATGCACCAATTAAAAGAAATAGACAGACAGAATGGATCAAGAAACAAAATCCAACCATATGCTGTCTACAAGAAACCCATCTAACCCAAAAGGATACTCACAGACTGAAATTCAAAGGATGGAAAACAATACTTCATGCAACAGGAACCACCCCCCCCCAAAAAAAAAAGCTGGGGTGATATTCTGTTTGCAGACAATGTGAACTTCAAACCAATAATGATCAGAAGAGATAAAGAAGGTCATTACATACTGGTTAGGGGAAAACTTCAAGAGGAAGAGATAACAATCTTAAATATATATGCACCAAATTCCAGAGCGCCCATTTATATAAAGCATTTATTAATAGAAATGAAAAACCAAATTAGCAATAACACAATTATAACAGGAAACCTTTTTTAAAACTTTATTTAAGGAGAAAAAGAAAAAAAAACAGAAAAAGGGTGCAAGTAATACAAAATTTAAAAAATAAGCAGTAAGAAATCACTAGTTAATAGATTACATATTCTCATGTTAGAAATAGTTGTTCAAGTTACAAAATTAAAGCATATAAAGTGGACTTTCAAACAGGGAGGCTGCAAACAGTTTTGTTCAGTGATCCAACAAAATTCAGTAATATAATTATCTATCTTATACACTTCAACTGATATGCAGTTATAACCTTTAGAGCACTTTCTTTTCTTTTCTTTTGTACAATGACAATTACACATTTTGGGTTTTATTACTCCCACAGTTCTTATTACTTTTTTTGAAGAGAGTAAAACCAAATGCAATATATCAGAACAGAGTCAGTCAAATCAAAAGGATGGACATAATAGATAATGTAAAAACAAAATACAAGGTGATCAACAATGGTTACCATACTGCCTCTTGCTCTCTTAAGAAGAATTGCCTATATCATCAGTTATAATAAAATTGAACAAAACAGTAAAGAATAAAACCAAAACATTGGAGACATTACAGGACTTTAAAAGAAGATAATAGTCAACCAGAATGGGCGTCAAAATGAATCTTCTTGTCTTCACAGTTGTTGCCTATACCTTTGAACTTGGTACTATCAAGCTAAGCAGAATAGGGGAAAATCAGTCAAAGCAAGATGGTGAGGGCTATATAGGGTTTCAAATCAAGTTAACAGAAAATCAAAGTAGGTTACTATAACGTGTCCTGCTATTTTTTATTTATTTTTCCCTTAACTAAAAAGATAAAAATAAAAAAGTAAATAATTAAAAAAAGGAGATTGAGATAAAAGAGGGCATAACAACAGAACAGTGCAGGTCAAAACATAACCATTTAAGCAAAATAGTGTTTCACCACGAGATATCCTGACATAAAAATAGTTACTATAGTGTCTCTTTCCTTGAAATCTTTGAGTATAACTTCATATACTGTAGCGCCAAACATATCCAGACAATGTAAAACCATTCAAGAGAATGACATTATTACAGGGTATTTAGAGCCAACTAACAGAAAATGAACAGTAGTTTCTGTATAATCTCCTTGTCTATAAAAGTTTTTGCTTATGTTATCACATATAATAAAATCCAATAAGATACAACCTGTTAAGACCGATGGAGACAGAAGAATAAAAGCTTGATGGGACTTCAAAACAAGATGATACTAAATCGGCACTAGCTATTATGATGTCTTGTTTTCTCCAAAATAGCTGCTCCTACCATCCAATCTTCTCTGTCTCATGTCTGTTGAACTCTTTTTCTGTTGTTTGTTGTCAGTTTGTCTTCTTCACGTCACTTTCTGCTCCATTCATTGTGGCCTCTCTGCCACTGTTTCTGGAATCTTGGTATTTTCCTTTTTTAGAATATCCTGCAGTATTCTCTGTAGAGTTGAATTGGTGGTTGCAAATTCCCCTAGTTCCTCTTTATCCTGGAAGCACTTTGTTTTCCCATCAATTTCCAGGGACAGTTCTGCAGGATATATCAATCTTGGCTGGAGGTTATTATCTTTCAAAGCTTGAATTATTTTCCCCCACGCTCTTTGTGATTTGATGGTTTGTGGCGAGAAGTCTGCTGTAATTCTGATGGGTGTTGCCTTGTAAGTGATCTGTTTCTTGTCTCTGATGGCTTTTAATATTGTGTTCTTATATTGGAATTTTGTTATTTTGATTATTATATGCCTGGGTGTATCTCTGTTTGGGTTGTAGGTGGCTGGGTCCTGTATGCTTCATACATCTGAGTATCTTTACCTTTTGCTAAATTAGGGAAATTCTCTTGGATTATTTCTGTGAATAGCTTTTGTAGTCCATTTGTTTGTGTCCCTACTTCTTCTTTTATGTTCTTAATTCTTAAGTTATAGGTCCTCTTATCATCTTCTAGCCTTTGTATTATTGCTGTTTGTTTTCTTGTTATTTTTAAGAAGTTTTTCATTTCATGCTCCCATATTACAAATCTGCCCTCCAGTACAGATAATCTGTCCTTAGTTTCTTTCAAGCTGTTATGCCCATTTTTGATAGAGTTTTTAGTTTCCTGGTAATCTCTTTGAACCTGCTTCATGTATTCTATGTTTTCTCTATTTTCTCCATCAAACAATTCTCCCCTTTTTTCTGTTCTTCTATTCCACCATCTGTTTTTTCTTGGGCGATGCTTAGCATTTCTCTAACTATTCTACTTATATTTTGCTTTAGGTCATTAATAACTTCATTTTTGAACTGGTCTATGAGGCTCTGGAGATATCACTTTATGTCTATTTGTGCCATGTCTGATATTGCATGTTTCTGAGGATTGGGGACTGAGGACCCTTTCTTGTTGCTCCCTCTTCCCATACTTTTTGTTCCTTCCATACAAGCAAATATAGGAGGCCCAGGTTTTTTTTCTCTCTGTCACAGTTTGTTTGAATTGTGCCAGCTAGTTGTTCCTGCCCACTGCAGTGTACTAGGGAGACACAGACCTAGGCAGCCTCTGCTGGGCCCGCCCCTCCAGGTCAATCTACCCAAGGCTTCACTGCTAGGGTACACCTCCAGGTGCTGGGACCTGGTTTGGGCTAGCCTACTGGGTCTTAATTCAGCGGCGTCACCCAGACCAGGCACTCCCCACCAATCCTGCTTGAGAGGGGAGTATGTGACTAAGGACACTGCAACAACCTGTTCCGGCTAGTCTGCCCAGTCCCAGTATGTCCTTTGCTGAAGCCTCCTACTTTATGGAAGGGTCCCTGATCCGCTCACTCACCGCAGGTTGATGCAGGGCTCCGGGCCAGTCCCGCTCTCAACTCCGTTCACCACTTCCCACTCTCAGAGTTTTCGCGCCTCTCTCCTTGCTGTGCTGATTGGGACGCAGCAGAAGCTGCAGGAAATTGAAATCACAGCTTCCAGTGGTGCAGGGTCCAGCTTCCGCACCGAGACCTTATCTGTTATAGCACCAGGATTGCATTTCCAGTTGGTTTCTCTTAGTTTAGTTTGTTCCTGGGTAGGCAGGGTATATCTCCCCTTGCTTAGGACTTCTTGCCCTGCACCATTCCTGGGTTTTAAGTGGGGTATCTCAGAGAGCCTCCATAGCTGCTGCTATCTATCTGCCATGTTCTCCTGGAAGTGCTATAACAGGAGACCTTAACACACCATTCACACCAAGGGACAGATCAACCAGACAGAAAATCAGCAAAGAAATAACAGAACTGAATCACACCTGTGAACAAATGGACCTGATAGACATATACAGTGTGTTCCATCCAACAACATCAGAATGCACATTCTTCTCAGCAGTACATGGGAATTCTCTAAAATAGACTATATACTAGCCCACAGAACATATTTAAATAAAAGCAAAAGAGCTGAAATTATCCCATGCATGTTATTGGATCATAGTGCCATGAAACTAGAAATTAATGATAAAAGAAACTGCAAAAATCCCACAAACAAATGGAAACTGAATAACACACTCTTGAGCAATCAGTAGGTCACAGGGAAATTAAAGAAGAAATTAAACAATACCTACAAGCAAATGAAAATACAAATACAACTTACTGGAACCTGTGGGATGCAATAAAAGCTGTCCTCAGAGGAAAATTTATTGCACTATGTTCCCACATCAGGAAAACAGAACGAATACAAATAAATAACCTGATGTTACACCTCAAACATCTAGAAAAAGAAGAGCAAGTCAAGCCCAAGCCAAAAGAAGGGAGGAAATTAAAAAAATCAGAGCAGAAATTAATGCAATGGAGACTAAGAAAACAATTCAAAGAATCAGTGGCTCAAAGAGTTGTTTCTTTGACAGAATTAATAAAATTGATAAGCCCCTATCCCTTTAAAAAAGGGAAGAAAAAGCTCAAATCCATGCAGTAAGTAATGAAATAGGTGAAATTACTATAGACTCTGTAGAAATACAGAAGATCATCAACACCTATGTCAAAAACCTCTACTCTCAAAGGTTTGATAACACAGAGGAAATAGACAGATTCCTAGAACCATACGAAGTACCAAAACTAGGTCAAGAAGATGTAACACTGCTGAATAACCCAATTTCTATTAATGAAACTGAAAATGTAATTAAGTCCCTACCTACAAAGAAGAGCCCTGGCCCTTATGATTCACTGTAGAATTCTACAAGAAATACAAAGAAGTCTTAATGCTGAGATTCCTCAAACTCTTCAGTGAAACTGAAAGGGAAGCAATCCTTCCTAAGTCATTCCTGCAAGCAAATATTACCCTAGTAACAAAACCTGAGAAAGACCCAACTAAAAAAGAGAACTACAGGCCAATCTCCCTAATGAACACAGATGTTAAAATTCTCAATAAAATATTGGCAAATAGGATGCAGCAAATCTTTAAGAAATTTATACACCATGACCAAGTGGGATTCATCCCAGGCATGCAGGGATGGTTCAACACACATAAATCAATAAATGTAATCCACCATATCAATAAAACCAAAAGTAAGAATCACATGATGATTTCTATAGATGCAGAAAAAGCTTTTGATAAGGTCCAACATTCATTTATGATAAGAACTTTACAGAAAATTGGAATAAATGGCCTTTGCCTGAATATAATAAAGACCATCTACGTGTCTATCAACTGAGGAATGGATAAAAAAGATGTGGTCTTTTTATACAATGGAGTACTACTCAGCTATAAAGAATGATTACATTGAGATATTTACAAATAAATGGACACAGCTTGAGACATACTCATAAATGAAATAAATCAAACTCATATGTATAACTACTGAATAGTTTCCCTAGTGTAAGAAATGTAAGTATACATGAAAGTATATGGTAATCATGATTACCCATTATATTGCTTTGAAGCCTTATAATGTTTTCATTCACTAGTTGGAATGGTTTTATTCTGGGTTGTTTGATTTTATTGTCTGTGATGGTATGAACAGCTAATTTGAAGAAAACAAGACATTAAAATAGCTAGTACAGATTTAATATCATCTTGTTTTGAAGTCCCTAAGCTTTTGTTTTTCTGTCTCCATCAGTCTTATCATGTTGTATCTTATTGGATTTTATTAGATGTGATCATATAAACAAAATTTTTATCTGGACAAGGAGATAACACAGTAACCATTATTCATCTTCTGTTTGTTGGTTCTGAATACTGTGTAATACTTTCATTCTCTTGAATGATTTTACACTGTCTTGTTATGTTTGATAATGTAGTGTATGAAGGTATACTCAAATATTTCAAGGAAAGAGATACTATGGTAGCTACTGTTATGTCAGGTTGTCTTGTGGTGAAACACTATGGTGCTTAAATTGTTCTGTTCTGACCTGTTTTGTTATTTCCTCTTATTTTAATTTTTTTAAAAAAATAAACAAACAAAACAAGTAATACACTAAAAAACAGTTTACAGAATGTTAGAAAAATTTTCACTTTCTACTCTTTCAGCCGGTCAATAAAAAATATCGAGAATGCAAAATATGTAACAACATCGACAAGAAAAAAGCTTCACAAAAAATAGCTGATCTATGAATGGGCAAATGAAATGAACACAGTATTCTCAAAACACAAAGCAGAAATGGTCATCGAGTGTCTTGGTTACTTTTCTTTTTGCTGCAATGAAATACCTGACAGCCTGAGTTACAGGAGGAAAGGCTGATTTCAGCTCACTGTTCGTAGAGGTTTTGGGATACTGTTGGTGGCTTCAAGGCGGAGTGGCACGGCACAGGGACACTGCAGAGGAGAACCAGCCCCTGGCAGGCAGGCAGGGGGCCGATGAACAGCGGCAAACAGTAGCCGCAGCCGCACAGCAAGTCTCCTTTTTCCTTTGTCCTATCCAGGCCACGAGTCTTTGGGTGATGACATCTATAACTAGTGTGGACCTTTCCTTGATCTGCTCTCAAAACTATAAATCAATCAGTGGGATAATCCAGTGCCACACCACTTTAATCCCAGAGTCCCGCTCCCTAGATCTAGCCACCTCCCAAAACCACCTACGAGTGCATGAGGCTTTGCAGGCTGCAGCTAGACACAAGCCATGACATAAAGAATGTGGAAAAAAATTCAACGTCTTTAGTCATCAAAAGTAAATGAAAATCACATCGAGATTCCATCTCACCCCAGTCAGAATGGCCATATCAAGAATCCAAAACAATAAATGTTGAAGAAGTGGGTAATTACTTTTAAACAGTTTGTTGGAATGCAAATGTAAATTACTAGTGCCGTGATGGAAACCAGCATGTAGGTTCTTCAAATATCTCAAAATAGAGCTACTGTCGGATCCAGTTACATCACTCCATAGTCTATTCCTGAAATAACTGAAATTAGCACACATTATAAATAAAATAATATATACACAATAATATACAAATAAAATAATATATACACATACATAATATATAAAAATGTGTATATATGCATACTATGTATGTTATATAACCTTAAGGAATGAAATCATTTGCAGGAAACTGGATGGTACTGGAGAGCATCATATTAGATGTAATAAGCCAGATTTAAAAAGACAAATACCTGTTTTCTTTCATATGTGGAAAAAAAGGAGAGGGAGAGGAACAGAGAGAGAGAGAGAGAACAGAGGTCAACTAGGTCAACTAGACAAAAAACAGCAGCAAAATAGCAGAACTGAGCCACAGCTTTCGACAAATGCCTTAGTAAACGCCTACCGAGTGTCCTATTCCACAACATCAGAATACTCTTGCTTTTCAGCTGTGCATGGGACATTTTCCAAAGCATACTGCACAGTAGCCCATAGAACATGCTTAAGTCAATGAATTGGAGCTGAAATTATTCTACGTACATTATCAGACCACACGTGGTGCAATGAAATTGGAAACAAGTTGCAAAAGAAGCCACAAAACTGAAGCGAAATTTTATCATATGAAAAGTACAGGTTGCAATCCAATGCAATGCAGGCTTTGTCGGTTAGTGAAACACTCACCCTCTACGCAATTGAAGGCACACTTTATAGTACATTACAGGAGGAAGTACTTTCATCTTTTTGTGATTCAGTGGTATGCTTAATTTTTAAAAATGGGAAGTGGCTATTTAAACAGATTTGTGTATAATTGTTTGGTTGAATTTCATTTAATTATGCTGCCAAGAACATAAAGCTAACGTTCTGTGTTGTGGTAATAGTTGGATTTGGGGGAAGTCAAGATGACTTAAATTTTGGTTGTATGTTTATAGACAGTTGACCTTGGGTAATCCTGCTGTAGCTTCCAGTTTTATTTTTCTTTTATACATCCAATTTAAGACGTGTGTGTGTGTGTGTGTGTGTGTGTGTGTGTGTATGTGTGTGTTTGTACCAGGGATCGAACTCACAACCTCACACTCGTCAGGCAAGTGCTTACATCTCGGAGCCAAATCCCCGGCCCCAGGATGTTTGCGTTTATTCAGTGTATTATGATATGGCTATAATTAGATTTATAGCATTGTCTTTTGTGTTTTGGCTTTACAATTGTTTATCTTTGCTTTTTGCTTTCTTTCTGCCTTTGTTAATTGATTTCTGGTTGCTTCTTTTAAATGGAAAAATTTAAGCTTTGGTACTGCCACTAAACCAGTTTCTGGGCCAGAAATAGTCACAGAATCTGGACTTTAGAAAGACAAAAAAAAAAAAGATATATATATATATTTACTTATTAAACTGTTCATAAGATTTGTTTAATAAGCCAGACAGTTTGATCTAAAAGTCTGATGCCTGCCTGCTACATTGGGTCAAATTGGTCCTCAATAAATGATGAAAAATCATATCAATCATTCATTGGTTTCCATGGTGCATGATTACTCAGCAGCATCTTGAACTTGGATTTTTATAAGTGAAAAGATGATGCTTTTAATAATGGAATTATGATAATGGAAAAAGTGTCTTTTTAATGCTTTCATGATATTCTTTGTATTGATATCCAAGTGAGAAAAACCTTTCACGTTTTAGCTAATAGATTGAGGAGCTATTTGGATTTTTTTGGTGTCCTCTTGCGTAGTTCCCTTCTTGGTGTGATAAGCTGCTTTGTCAAATGTAGTAGCCCCTGGGCATATATGGTTATTTAATTAAAATTAAGCAATTCAATTAATTACATTTAAATATAAATTTAAAATACGGTTGCCCTAGCCATACTTTAAATACCTACTGTAGAGCCCCACTTGCTTGGAAGCTACAGTTTTCTATTGTTGTAGAGATTTCTGCAGGACTAGAGGTGATAAGCCTATGTAGTAGTTGCAGCTTCTTCTTGGAGTAAATTTACCTGAGAGACAATATCATACTGCAGAATTTGGAAATGACAATCTCAGCAGCGTCCTGTAATTTTTTCCAGAACAATCTATCCTGCAGTGGACAGTGACCAGCTCGGGAAGCAATGCCCACTATGGAGGGCAAAGCTGAAGCCCGGTTCTGAAAGGATGTTGGATACAATTTATATGAAGTAACACAGTTAAGGAGGGTTTGTTTATATGACGATAACATGGGCCGAAGGGCTAAGTTTTATTATATAGCAACAGGAATCCTTTCGTTCACTTTTTGAAAAATTTAAGATAGGGTCTCACTAAATTGCACAGTCTGGTTTTCAATTCCTGAGTTGCAGTGATTTTCCTGCGTCAGCCTCCTGGGTGGATGAGACAACAGATACATTTTACTTCACTCTGTATTGAAGTATTTTATTTTTCTATAGTGGTGAGGTTGAGTCCAGGGCTTTGCTCATGCTAGGAAAGTGCTCTACCACTTTGTTCCTAGCCTGGAATCCTGACTTCTAAAAATGATTTATGGAGGCTAAATATTATGGTTTGGATAGAAAATGTCTTCCCAGAGTGTCATACCTTCAGGGGTGAGATTTTGAAGGGAAATTAGATCATGGGGGTAGAGTGCTTAACCCACTGAGTTCACAGCTGAATGTGCAGTTAATACGTGGAGGCTGGTCACACTGGAAGAGTGTATTCTTATTTTTCCTTTTTTCTCTCTCTGCTCTCTGGCTCCCGTGGGTTGAGCAGCTTTTTTTTTTTGTCTTTTTCATTTTTATCAGTACCAGGGATCGAACTCACGACCTCCTGCTTACAAGGCAGGTGCTTATGCCGCTGAGCTAGATCTCCAGCCCCGAGCAGCTTTTTTCTATGAGGCCTTCATGGCCTGTTGTTTCTACCTTGGAGCCAATCAATCATGAACTGAATTCTCTAAAAATTAAACCAAAATAAACTCCTTTAGGTTGCTGGTGTCAGATTATTTTGCCCCAGCATCTGGAAAGTTAACTGATACCCCCATCAAGGCTGAAACCAGGTTGCAAAGGTGGGGCGTGGCTTAGATCAGCTAACAGCACTTGGTATTTCACCAAAGCTTTATGTCCCCCACCATGTTGCCAGACTGGTTTAGTTCTCATCTGAAGGGAGGGGAAGGCGAAGATGATGGACTTTTGCTCAGATCCTGTGAGACCACTGGCTTCCAGGTGTGTGTTGGAAGCAGTTCGGGACAGCGTTGGCAGGGAACATCCCTTCATATCCACATGGGCAGGGGAGCCTTTCTTGTACCCTCTCTTATCCCCACTGCACGAACAGCTCTGCCCCTTGGAGGGAAAAGTAGACAAAGTCAAGCCCTTTCCTTCTGTTTTATTCTCGCATCGTTTCAGCACTGGTGGTAAATCTAACAAAAAAGAATTTCTATCGTTCATTGTCAATAATGTCAGCCAAACACATTTGCATTCTGACTGGATTATTTTCAAGTTTCAACTGCTCAGGTCTCTGTTTTAACCTGGCCTGGTCTTTAACTTCTGGGCAGAAGTGACAACTGTGATTTCCCCCCACTGATTTTTTCTACTCATTTCTTCTACATTTTGTTGCTAAGTTTTTGCAGTTCAGTCTTTCCCTTTCCCCTGGGTCTTGTTGTCACGTCAAGGCTGCATTATACCAAATCAGAATTTTCTTTGAAGCTGCCGTCTTGCATGTCCTCCTTAAACTTTCAGCTTGGCGCCAGATGCTGTGATGAATACAGACAGAGCAAAACACAAAATCGAGTGGCGTCATCCCCAGGAAGTCAGTCACTGAGCAGGTAAACAAATACTTAAGCCATTGTTAAGTTACAGTAAAGCAACAAACATGTTTTGCCTTCGTATTTGTTTGATTTTTATTACTTTTGAAATTTGACCTTTATAGATATTTAAACAGTTCTTTTATGTATTACACAAATCGATCAATACTAGGAAGGCAGTGATCGATTTAGGAACATTTGCGCTACCAGCTTCACGCCGTACAGGAAGCGGAGAGACAGAATTGAAGGACTGCGCCTGCGCAGCCGCGGAGGGTGGGAGGGAGGGCGTTCCCGTGTGGGCGTGGCTTCCTGGCAGGCCCTCGGCGCACCCAGTATGGCTCCGCCCCAGCGCCTGGCCCCGCCTCCGGCGCGCGGCTCCGCGAGGCTGGAACTACAGTTCCCAGAAGGCTGTGCGAGCCCAGGAGGGAAGCAGTAGCCGCGGCAGGAAAGGCGCGAGTGGAGGCGTCGGCCGTGGGTGCCCGTGTCTCGGAGCCGTGTCCCGCAGCCGCCGAGCGCTCTGCTGAGAGGACGCGGCCTGCAGTAGCTGTCGCAGCCTTGGGTGCCCACCGGGACGAACCCCCTCCCACGCCCGGTGCCGGGCCTGAGGCGGGATGTAGGGCGCTGGGCGCGGAGGCCGCGGTGCGCGGGGCATCGCGGGGGGCGCGCCGAGGATGGAGAGAGCGATGGAGCAGCTGAACCGCCTCACGCGCTCGCTCCGCCGCGCGCGCACTGTGGAGTTGCCCGAGGGTGAGCGGCACCAGGGCCGGGCCGGGTCAGGGTCCAGAGGCAAAACTAACCCAAACTGAGCTAACGCCCACTTTTACTTTTCGGCCGGGCCGGAGCCCCGGGCGTCCCCCGCTGGCCGCTCGGAATCTGGCAGGTGGGCGCCTGCGGGGGGCGCTGGGTGGGTTCTGGACCCGCGCTTGGGCGCAGCGGGACTGAGGTCTTCTTGCACCATCGCAGAAGTCCCAGCCAGACGGCGGAGACCGGGATTCAGAAAGCTTCACTCGAGGGCTGACTTAAAGTCGCTGGGATACATTCTTCAAAGATGGTATTTAACCTGCGGAATGCAGGCTTGGACTTCAGTAATTGCTTTTCGTATAGGGTACCGCTGTATTTTGACAGCAGGGTTATCCACATCAAGCACTCTGTGTGCACACACATTTCTTTAATAGGAATGCATGTTTTAATTTGTTCGTCAGAGGTACACGAACTGGGCTAGGTGGGAACTGGGGTGCATCTGCAGAGAGGTGTATAGTAAGGCACGGTCCCAGCAGTGCGGTCTTCCATGGGTCAGGGTTCCTTCAGAAGGTAAAACTCCTGTAGCAGAGGAGATGAGAGTTTGCAGCCCAGAACTTCAGGCATTTTAGCGGCAGTGGGAGCCGGCAGTGTTGTGGCTTTTGACTTTCAGCGTCCACGTGAAACAAGAGTTAGGAAGGTTTTGGCTGGTGATGTTTTTCTACATTTTGAGCATGCTGTGCTGTTTCTTTTTTCAAAACTTTCTTTGAATCAGTGTTGGTGACATTACACAGGTTACAGAAGGAGGCCTCTGGAGGGAGTCGTGGAAGAAATGTGAGTGGGAAATTGGGGAATACCTTTCTTGAAAAATTTTTCCTTAGGATTCAAATAAGTAATGTGCCAACTTTCTAAAAAATAATTTTGCATTTGAAACTTTTCAAGTGTGAAGTAATTGATTTGTTATAATCCTAATTTTAGTAACGATTTATAGTCTTATCTTTTTCTAACTCCTTTGAATCTGCTCCTTTTGCTATCATTTTTCGAAGTGAAATTACTGATATCAGTCTTGAAGCAGTGTGTTTCATTGACAGAGCAATTTGTACTGGCTAGCTTTTCTAATATAGTTTACATAAGTGTAATTTACAAGGCTTTGATAATATTTTCTGCTTTTAAAAGAAATATTTTCATTCTGGAAAAGTTGGACAATCAAAGTAGAATAACAAACCTGTCACTTTCACAAAATAAGCAACTTTAGCACTTTCTTCTTTCTATTATGTCTTTCTGGCTTTATAAAAATAGGATCAGAGTTTTTTTTATTTTGGACTTAGGAAACTCGAATGTTTTCATATCGTTAAATGTGCTTGATGACTTTGCAACATTTCATAGGATGCATGTAACAAATGTTGAATCTAATTTCAGCTTTTTAAAACTGATTTTTTGAAGAGCAGCTTTGTTATTAAGACTGTCTCTTTGTTTCTTCAGGGTTAATTCGAATAATAGTGTATAATTATATCAACATTTTAAGGCTCTAGGTGTCAGTTTCTCAACTTCTTGGGGTGTTCCACCAGTTTGGAAACTAAATTATTACAATTAAAAATAAAACTTTTCTCGAATTGATAGACTCACATGGTATCTTGTGTACATTTTTCCTGTGATTGTAATGAATTTGTTTATTTTGAATTTGTCACTAAGTTCTGATGAATCTTTTAAAATTCTTGTGTGTGTGTGTGTGTGTGTGTGTGTGTGTGTGTTTGGGTACAGAGTTTTGCTCTGTAGTCCGGCTGGCCTTGAATTCACTGTGTAGCCCAGGCTGCCTTGACCTCATGTGATCTTCCTTCCTCTGGCTTGGGCCAGCACGCTTGGCTTCCTTTTCGAAGTCTTTGAATTTGGTTCTTTCAAGCAAATCATATACAGTACATGTTAAAAATCCACATTGTTATGCTTCATATTTTGAGACAATAGAAATTCTAAGCTCTAAATTTAAGAAATAATCAGGTATTTTTGTTTGTTATAATTCAGCCCTCTATTATCAAATTACAATTAGAAAAAAATTACGCAAGTTTTAATCTCCCTTTATTCTCAAGTTATTTGTTGCACTGCATGAATCTGAAGATTCTGATTTACTGACATGGACCCTGGGGAATATGTTTATGTTTCCTTAGAGTAAAACCTTTCAAGTTTCCATTGTGATGCAGTAAAGCCTGTTGGGTGGTCCTAGGCAGGGCTGACAGAGGAATAATCTTGTGAGACAGAAAAAGGTGACAGGCAGAGAAATTAGATGAGCAACATGGATGCACAGTGGAGTTTAAAAGGTTTATGTGTATTGTACACATATATGGAGAAAAGAGTTTACTACATTTACAGCGAATATGGTTTTTCTTTTAAAATAGAATTTGTCTGCATGTTAGCATACACAGTAATCACCAGCTTTTAAAAAACTGCTCCCATTTAATGTTTGAGGAGAAATTACAATGAATCGGAGCTCTTCCAGGTTTTCCTTTTAGTAGTAAAATTTCAAAACTATTAATAAAAATGGCCATATCTGATGAAGCAGGAGATTAAACTTATCACTCTGAAAATTTTAATTATAAATCTACTTTTCAGGATATCTTCATGAGAAGGAAGTATTTGACAACGGATTTTATCCTATCCTTTCTTAGTACAGTTTTTCTTAGTTTTCTTTTAGAACTATAGATGTGGTTCTGTTTTATTTCTTTATCCTTACTTTGAGTACATATGATCTGTATTTCTGTAAGGTTAGATGTCATTTTAAAAAGAAGGTCAACATCTAAATTTTACGGAGTGCCTTCTCAAGCTCGCAGATCCTCTTGCCTCAGCCTCTTCAGTGCTGGGATTACAGGTGTGTGCCACCAGACCTGGCTGTAAAAGTTTTTTTAAATGAAGCCAATGTGAACCTTATACTCGCTAAAAATTATCTACTATCTTGCTTTATAAGTGTAAATTCACAAATAAGTGTATTGCCTTATGATTTTGCTTGTTACAGAGAGATTTAATTGAAATTATTGTGGATTGGAGATTCAGTTTTTAATCCCCAGCTTTTAATTTTTTATGTTGAGTCAGGGACCAGCTGAGTCACTAAACTGCTTCATCTAGGCTGGACTTCGTAATCCTTTTGTCTCAGCTTCCCAGAGTGCTGAAGAGTTTAGGCGTGTGCTGTCACAGGGGTGGGAGTCTAAATAGTTTTAAATTGGCAAGTGTATTATGTGAGAGAAGGAATGTTGTGATACCAGTAGAGGCTTGGTATGGTGCTTTCAGCCTCACATGGTGACTCATTGGTGGTTACTGAGAACACTTTACCGGGTTGCAGTTAACATTTTAAAAAAAGAAATGAGAGGATAAAACAAATTAGAGTGTATTGTGTACATTAGGAATAGCTCGGGTAATGACCTTCTGGTTTTGTTTGCAGTGAGTTACACTGGGTGTAAGATGTGTTATGTCAGCCACCTAAAGCCACCATTACACAGCATATCAGTGTTTCATCAGTAAAATGAGGATAATGGCAGAAACTTCATAAGTAATTATGAGAATCAAAACAGAATATATAGAGAGTTTAAAACAGTACCTTTCTGTCATTAGCACTTCAGAAATAAGATCTTTAAGATAATTGTTTTTAAAACATTTTAGTAAATAATAGCATTTATTTTATTGTGAAAAGATTGTTGCATCTGCATATTAGTATGATGATTAAATTACTTTCACTTGCATGTAAAGCACAAGTAAAATAGTGAAAATGTGAATACTCGTAACCATTTCCCATTTTTCCTATACATAACTCAGTTTATATTTTTAAATACATGAATGTTTTTTTCAGACATAATCATAGTATAATTATTAGCATCAGTAAACTGAACAGTTTTTTATTGTGCTTAGCCACCCAGGCCATGCTTAGTTTTCCTCTTTTTTTTTTTTTTTTTTGGTACGGGAGATTAAACTCATGACCTTGCGCTTGCAAAGCAGGTGCTTATGCTGCTGAGCTAAATCTCAGGCCCCCCATTCTTAAAAATTGTTTCAAAAAGTATCCTCTAAAGTCGGTTTGTTTGAACTGGCATTTGAGGTCAACACATTATATTTAGTAGATTGATCTCCTTGATACTGGGGCCTGGGATTTAGCTCAGTGGTATAAGCACCTGCCTGGCAAGTGTGAGGTTGTGAGTTTGATCCCCGGTACCAAAAAAGAAAAAAAAAAGTACAAAAAAATACTTATAATCTGGACCAGTATCTTAAAATTTTTGCATTAATTTTAAACTTAGAAAAATAAGAAATAGTGCAGAGATTTCATTGAGCATCTTGTACCATAGTACAGTTATCAAAACTAAGAAATAGTCGTAGAATACATCAATTACCATACCTCAGATTTTATTACAATTTCATGAGTTTCCCACGTGCCCTTTTTCTGCTTTAGGACCCAATTGAGGCTGTTGTGTTGCATTTAGTTGTTATGTTTTTTTAGTGCCTCCAAACTGATTATTCTTTGGTATTTCCTTTTGTCTAATAACCTTGAGACTTTTAAGAGGACCGATTATGTATTTTATGGAATTTTGTTTAGAGTGGATTTTTAAGATGTGTTCTCATTTTTTGGTTGAAGTTAAGAGATTTTTGGCAAGAACACTACAGAAGTGGTGTGCCCTTTTTAATGGTTCATTGATCAGAAGTTACATGATATTACTGTGTATTATTTCTAGAGATATTGTTCCTTATCAGTTGACTAAAGTGGTATCTCCTGGGTTCTTTACTGTAATTTTAGTATTTTTCCATTGTAATTATCAATTTTTTAGAAACTGTTTTGGTACTAGGAAATATCTTGTTTCATCTCAGACTTCAACCTGTTAATCTTAGCAAGTGTTTAAAGGTGTTTATTATGAGTGTCAAGGTAACTTCTTTGTAAGAACTTATTAAAAAACAAACTTCAGAAATGACTTGACAAATGACTGTTAGTGGTATTTAAAAATAAGTTGACACTAAGTGAAATGTGTGTAACATAGCATCACATTGATTTTTAACCTTTTGGATCATGTATTTGTGATTTTTTCTATTAAAATTTGAATGCAAGTCTTCTAATAGTGTAGTGAGTGAAATTGGTTCTTAATGTTTTATAAAAACTGTTAAAATAATTTCTTGTATTGGCAAGAAACAAATACTATATATTTTCAAGGCTTTAAAATTACTTTAGCATATTTATGTTTAATATCCATATACTTCAAATACCCCAAACTACATGTAAACATGTGATAAAACATAATGTCTAAAATTTTCTTTTTGGAAATCAAGAAGTATCATTGCTAAAACTGTAGAAAACACTAAATCTTCAATTTTATTTGTATTCAGAAAGGAAAACTTGTGATGGAGTAAAAGGAATAAACAGAAGCTTGCCCTGCCTTTGGTATTCTGCATTGTTCTTACCTTTTCCCTCTTGTTTTAAACTCATGTTTTATGTAGAGTTGAGAAAACTAATCTTATATATCACCTGTTGGAAAAAGTGGAAATAAATGAATTCTTCTGTTTTTTTTTAAACTCAGATAATGAAACTGCTGTTTATACATTAATGCCAATGGTTATGGCTGATCAACACAGGTGAGTGTGTTTTTAATATTTATGCATTTTGAAAAGTATTCTAAGTGTGACACACACACACACACACACACACACACACACATGGTTCCATAGTGGTTTGGCCATAGATGATGTCCTGGAACAAGTTATTTAATTTTTCTATTCAGAATTTTTTGGTGGTTGTGAAATAAAGGACAAGATCCATCACTAAGATGTAAAATTTTTGTTGTAAGACATTTTCTTTTTAAGACATTTTGTAAGTGAATAATCATATATTAAAATCAAGTGTTTGGTCGCTCATAACATAAAAAGCACTGGTGGTTTCTTTTAGAGGTCACTGCTGATCCCTGAGGAAAAGGGTGGAGCTAAAGGGTGATTTAGTTCACTTACATGTGCTTTTCCTTAGATTGTTTTTAAATTTATACAGGCTTGACTTTTTTTTTTTTTTGTAGCAGGATTTGAACCCAGGGCTTTCACACTGAGTTATAGCCAAGCCTTTTTTATCTTTTATTTTGAGACAGAATCTTGCTTAGTTGTTAAGTTGCCCGGGTTGGGCTTGAAGTCACAATCCTCCTGCCTCAGCCTCCCAGAGTGCTAGGATTATAGGCATGTGCCACCATGTAGGGCAACATGGATACCTCTTTGTACAGGCATTTATGAAATACATTTAAGTGTCTTTATTAAGAGGTCTTTACCCTGGTAACTATTATCACTGGGTAGTTCGGTATAATAAGAAGGTAAAGGGAAAATAGTTTGAAACAAATTAAAATAGAAATTATTTTTTGCTTTGAATCTCCTTAAAAATGTCTGGCTTTTTTATGTGGCTAAAATTAATATAGCTAGGCTCAAATTTTGACAGCAGAAGCAGCTAGGTCAACTTCCTTTGTTTCTCAAGAAGCCAGTGAGAATGGAGACTGACCTGCTCTGTTAGGTGACCTTGGAAAAGATAAGGTAGCACTGTCTCTGCCTGAGTTGAAACCTTTAGCACCAGTTTGTTGGTCAAGGCCTTTGGTTTTTGGATATTACCTTGCTACCATGTTGCACTTAGAGAATATGCCTTGCTCTGTGATTGATAAGGGAGCTGTTAACTTGATTTATGATTTAAAAATTTTTTTTTACATATTGACTCTTATTTAAATCTTTTTGGGGGGCACAGGTCTGTTTCTGAACTACTTTCAAATTCAAAATTCGATGTCAATTATGCATTTGGACGCGTGAAAAGAAGCTTGCTTCACATTGCAGCAAAGTAAGATTAAAGATACTTTGGTGTTTAGAGTAAGCACTGTAAGCCTTGAGTCAGTGTTGTCTCACAGTACTTACTTGGAGATGGGCGAACAAGCAGCCATGTGTTTCTTTTCTCTTTGTTCCTTTTTTTGAGATTCTGGGGATTGAACCCTTTTTTTTTAAAAATTTTGAGACAGGGTCTTGTTACGTCACTGAGTTGCCTTGGCTAGACTCCAATTTACATTCCTCCTCCCTCAGCCTCCCAGAATGCTACAATTACAGGCATGGCTCAGCCAAGTATGTCTTTATGCTGGTTAGCGCATAGCATGTTATGTAATTTCTGTCTAGATGATTGTTAACTCTGGGGTTGAGCTCATGCCCCATATTCTTGGTATCCTAGCTTACGCTGTATTAGGCTTGGCGATTGTTTTTCCTAGATGTAACTAGGGTGCATGCACCAAACCTTCCTCTATCCCACCAATATAAGGGATAAATGGGATGTACACTAACTGCATGTAGTGCCAGTTTCTTTATGTTCTTTATCTTCCTCGATGGGTGTGTGATTTTTATTCACTGTTTCATTTTCTACTGTGGTTTTGGTCAGTTAACTCACTGATATTTTTGTCTTTTTTTGGATTTGGGTAGGTGTATTGAAATTAATTGTTCATGATTAATGTGCCAAAAAGTTGAGAATATATTATTTCTTTCATAAATGAATCCCTTTTTTGCTTTATTTGAACTTTTCAAATATCTTACCACTTTTAATAGATCGTGCATCTTGAAAATAGAGGGTATTTAGTCTTTGTGACAGAAGTTAAGTAAAATTGCAGATAAATCAGCATGTTAAAAATAATGAGTTTAACAGTGTGTTGTTTTTAAGCTGTTCCAGGTGTTGCTCTTCAATGTATCTGATCTGTCTTTTAATATTGTTTTAGTTGTGGATCAGTGGAATGCTTGGTTCTGCTGCTAAAGAAAGGAGCGAATCCTAACTATCAAGATATTTCAGGCTGTACACCCCTTCATTTGGCAGCTAGAAATGGGTAAATATTCAGTTTCTTAAATAGCCGAAGTTGTATAATCATTTATGAGAAAACCTTATTTTAAGTACCCTATCTTGGTTTGATGACTTTTTTTTCCTCCAATATTTGCTTGGGAAAAATTATAAAAGTGATGTATTTTATTTCTTATAATTTTTTTTTCCTCTTAAGGCCTGTTTTGTCCTCTTTAAAGAGAATCTTGGATTATTAAAGTTATAGAATAACTATTTTCTTTTTAAATATTTGATTTTTTAATTTTAGTTTTTTTATTAATACATATTTGCAGGACATTGGGTTCCGTGTCTGCCTGTAGGCTGCCTACTGCTGTCTCCTGTGGCACTCTCAGCAGTCACTGTGGGTAGGGTAACACTGGAAATCTGGACGTGAAGTTGTTCTGTGGCTCAGCGTTACATAGTTAACTTGTTCCCAGAATGGGAACTGAAAAGACCATTGATTGCATTTCTGAGATGAAGAAATAAGAGATTATATGATTTGCTTAGAAAGGAAGCAGAAAGAAAAAGCACGAGCTGATGAGCCATTCTTGAATTTGGATACCCTTTTACTTTTATACAGATTACCCTCAATTTTCAGTATGTGAATATTTTGGTTTGTATTGTATAGTGACTGAGTGCCTTGTATGTAGAGGAACTCAGTCAGTGTTTGCTAAATGACTCAAATCCTTGTTGCTTTATATAGCTCCTGATATTTTCAGAAGTAGCTTTTTACTATTAATTTCATTATGAGTTCAAAATTTTCCCTCTTGAAGTAGAATTGATAGGAGAAGTGTATCTTTCTGTAGTCCTTGTTTTTCCTGTTTCCCAGAGGTCTATAGATGGATAGTATGTTTCTTTTGGTCTGCTGTAGCATTGTCACCATTAGTACTCTTTGCCGTGGTTTAACTTCTTTTTACATGTGTGTGTTTCTCTCCTATATTGCTTGTACCTTTTGCTATTCATGTGCGGAAGAGGGAGCTTTCCTGGTTGCTGATTTCGTTAACAACGGTACCCTAAACCCTAAACTGTTTCTCGGGTCTGTTTTCCTGGCCCTCAGCTAGCTCTGTACTGTGGAAGTAGGTCAGTGGTCCAGCTCCAGTAGGTACAGCCACAGGCTTGTCTGTCTACAGGCACAAACACATATTTTAAACAATGTTCCATTTTAATAGGGTCAGTTTGGATTGTTGGCTCATGATTAGTGAGAATTTGTGTTTTGAGGTTTTGCTAACATTGTGTTAGATTAAGAAACTTTGTAAATGAACTACACAGTTTCTTCAAATTTTTACTTTCTTCCATTTTAAAATTATTATACCGATTTTAAGTGATGTGTAACTTCAGTTCAGATAAAAAAATCAAAGCCAGAGGTTATTTTTTCTCTTAAAAGATTTATTTAATCAGTAGGAATTTTAGTTATTGACATATGAATGAATGCAGACGTTCCTCATTAATGACCAGGTTCTGGTCCTGTGACTAGATTGTTGAATGAATTGGTCACTGAATGAGGAATTGTGTATCGTATGTACATAAGGAACATATTAGGAGCAAAGCAATGGTCAGGGAAACTCCAGTGTCATGAGGGCTTTTATTTGTGTAACTCTTACATGCGGTACTGTAATGTATAGCAGAACATCGAACTGTTGTACTGAAGAGTATAGTCAGCAAAAATGGCAGTGTTGTATAAACACGCTGTACTGTACAAAAAGACACTGAGGCTCTAAACAGGATGCACAGTATTGTACAGAAAGAAAAGAGGGTCTTAAGTCTGCACGGTGCACTTCCATTGTAAGACTGAATGATCATTAAACAAGTTGGTTATTGAATGAGGAATAAAGGTTTACTAAGAGCTATTGCATATCTGACTGCTTAGTATTGAGGTGAATAAAGGAATGTGGTATAATCTATGGCATGAAGGAGTTTATGAACTTGCTGAGTAAATAGTAACATATATGCATATACTGTGTTCTCTCTCTATGGCACACTGTATTATATTGCTGGTATATCAAGTATGTATATTATATACCGTATATTGTTATACCGTATATTGTCAGTTGTGTCATAAACAGTTTCATTCAGTGCTTTATGTAGTTTCTAGTTCAGTACAGGGCATAGTTGAATAATACCAATAAAGACAATCTTTGCAATATGAACTTCCATGTAGTTCTTAGCAATTTACTCAGGATTCATTAATGAAGGGGAATTTAAAATGAATATTGAAGAGTAATAACTAGGAATGAATCAGGCTAAGAGAAACCTCTTAACAAAATTAAGTGGGTTGATGTTATGACTTGTGTCTTGATGTCTCCCAAAGCCTCAGGTAGTCATAGGTGGGGATTTTAAAAGGTGGCTGGATCTAGAGTGTGTGATGCTGGGATTGACTCATGGTGCAGTGTTACTATAGGCTGCATGGATTAAGGGAGCTGGGATTGAATTAGTCCACTACTTAGTCTGGGACCTGCCCTCAGCCAACTGGGCTAAATCATAAAGGAGCGGAAGGCAGCTGGCATTCTTTCTGTTGTCGGTGCCCTCTGCTTTTACCTCTGCCCGCTGTGAACTGTTTCTCTTCTGCATGCCCCTCTGCTATGCTGTCCTGCCTGGGAGCCAGCTGATTATGGACCAAAACATCTACAAACTACGAGCTAAATAAACCTTTCCTCCCTTAACTTTGGGTGTTGAATATTTTGTGTCAGCAATGAGAAAAGTAACTAAGACAGTAGGCAGCTAAAAATGGGCAAAAGTTCTTCAGAGATACACAAATGACCAGTTCACTCAGGGAAAGATGCTCAGCATCTCTAAATTAGGGAAGGACAGTCAAAGCTGCAGTGACATATTAATGCATACCGATTAGAGTGACTGCTGAAAACAGTTACAACAGCAGCAGAACAAATACTGATCAAGATGTGGAGAAATTGCAGCCTTGTGCACTCAGAATGTAAAATAGTGAAGATGCTGTGGAGGACAATACGACAGTTCCTCAAAAATTAAAAATGGAATTGTTCTGTGATCCACCAAGTCCATTTCTGGATATATACCCAAAAGAACTGAAGAAATACTTAAATACTTGTGTCCACACAGCATTGTTCGCAGTAGCTAAAAAAGGGTAAGTAAAATGTAGCACCCACGTATAACATTACTGTTCATCTTTAAAAGGAAAGGAAATTTTGACATGTGCAGTAACATGAATGAACCTTAAAAATGTTTAAGTTGGAAAGTTTTATGTGTATTATACCACAATAAAAATAATTTAAAAAATGGAGTGGACTAGTGGGATTCATAGATATGCATTTTACTGATTATGTGATTTTTTTTTTGTTGTTGTTGTTGTTGTTACCAGGAATTGAACTCATGACTTTGTGCTTGCCAGGCAGGTGCTTGTGCCACTGAGCTAAATCCTCAGCCCTGTGATTATGTTTTTATAACTCTTCTAAGTATCATAAGTGTCTTACCATCAAGGAAGTAGGATGGATTCCCTATCTATTACATCTGTATTTTCTTATATTTATCATTATTTTTCCCTTCACTTTGTCAACACTAAAAATTTCTCTGCAGTTTGATTGATGCATTTGTCCTGATGACATGATACCCCGATTGTGCCATTTCTTTACTGTTACTTTTGTGTCAATGGAAATAACTTTGTATTTTAAGAGCATACAGTTAAATTTGCAAGTACAGTCTGAAATTGCAGAGAGAGATTTTTGTTATTGTTTATTTCTGATTTTTGAGACAGGATCTCACTGTGTAGCCCAGTCTGTCCTGGAATTTGCTGTGTAACCCAGGCTGGCCTCAGACTTGCAGTGACTGTCCTGCCGGGCCTCCTGAGTTACAGGTGTGGGCCCCGTGACCGGCCCACAGATGGGACATTGTATCAGCAGCTGATGTTTATTGTAGTAAATGACTGTCATTTTTATGTTCTTTAGTACTAGTTCTCTTTTTCATTTCAGACAGAAGAAATGCATGAGTAAATTACTAGAGTACGGTGCTGATGTCAACATTTGTAATAATGAAGGCCTTACAGCAGTAAGTGCTCCTGATTTTTATCAGATTTTAAACACATGTTTTAAAAAGAAACCTTAAGTGTGATGATAATGTACAGTGTAGTACAAGTTGTCTGCGAGTTACTTTGTAATTAAGAAGGTGCAGAATGACAGAAAAGTTGGTTCACCGTATTTCTCTCTTCTCTTTGATTTACCTGGAAGTTTTATTCCCCTATCTTCTGTCACTTTGAGTGGGCCTCTTAGGAGCAGCTCTGCTGAAGTGTGTATCAGTGCATTACGGGAGCTGCTTTGGGTTGTGACCTGTTTATTTCTGACATGTTCCTATAGCTAGGCAGAAAGGACAAGCAGTAACGCAAGGACTTAACATTCTCTGACTCGCTGCACTCAGGGACAGTCACTGTTAACAATTTGACTATATTCTTTGAGACTTGCTGTGTGTCAAGTTAGTACTTTTATTTATTTTCCCTGTCAGTTTTTTTTTTTTTTTTTTTTAAACGAAACTTAAGTTAATATGTTTTGGATCAACATAAGTGTCTTGGGAGGTGGTAGGGAATGGTGCTGATGGGATTGTTGAAGTCTGAAAGTGTTTAGTAAATCATTATTTATTGAACATTATTCACTAGAAATAAATAGAATTAGGTGAGTATGGAGCAGTTATCATCATCACTTTTTTTGTAGTAATAGGGGTTGAATCCCGGGCCTGTGCCCCTGGTAGGAAAGCACTTGAGCTGTATTCCCACCCTAAAGTCCTCCGTCTGACCTCAGGCTGGCAGTTTGCCTGGGGGACAGTACAGGGGTGTCCCTCGGTGCTTGGCCGGAGCAGTTATTTGGAAGTTAAATTTAACCTTCTTTTGGGAGTACTTATAGATTCTCAATCTTAATTTATGAGTAAAGGGGAACATTGATTATTTACTTGCCAGGCTTGGTCTCAGAGCCTTTTTAATTAAAGATTTTGGGGAACGAGCATAAGGAAAACTTGTTTAAGATGTGAACTTTTCAGAGTGGCTTGTTATAGAATAAGCTTAATCATAATTATTTCTTGAAATCTACAGTTCACATGAAAATTAATACTTTGTTATATAATAGCAATATAATACAAATAATCTGTAAGGAAACATTGTATTTTGAATTTACAGAATGCCTAGTGATGTGGTAGATGACACGGGATTATATAAAACCCCTGGCAGTGATATAAAAATCTTCCCTTAGGACATTACCCAGTTTAGGCAAGATATTTACTGTTAACCTGTTGAGTTGCAGAAGTTTTCGTCTGCTCTTACTTCACCCTTCATTCCTGAGCTTAAGGGTGATGGAGATCTTTTAAAATAATGCCTGTGTTTAAAGTGTCGCAGCATTCTGTAAGACTCGCTGTAGGAAATAGTCTCTCAGTGTTCCTCCTCAGACTTTCCCCTCGAAGTCTGTCTGTCTCTAGGCAGTTCCTCTCAGCTGTTTTAATGGATGTAAGCTATTTTTTAATTCAAGCGTGCAAACACCACCTTTTAACTTTGGGTATTTAACAGTTGAAAGGCTCTCTGCAGCTCCTCCCCCATTCATCGAGTATAAGCAAGTGCCTGGGCCGCGCGGTCTTCATAAGTGTAGCTAGGTAAACTGCAGTGTTCTTACTGTTTTAACTGAAGGAAAGCTATTCATGGTTATGCTAAGTACTCTCCTACAGTTACTTTTTAAAAAATTTTGCCTACCATTTTATCTGTGGTAAATAATTGTCATCTTTGAAAAAAAATTGAGAGAACTGTCTCAATAGAGTCTTAAGAAATAATCCCCAGAAATCCCGTGTGCCTTTTGTCTGTTTTCCCTATTGGTAATATTTGTGAAACTAGAACATAATATCACAGCCAGGATATTGATCAATTCACCTTGCTGAAATTTTCTCAGGATCGTTATATGTGTGTATATGAACTTCTGAACAGTTTTATTCCCTGCATATGTTCATATGTTTACCACTACAGTGTTCTGAACTTCCCAATATCACAAAGATCTTTTGATTGTCCCTTTATTATACCTTTCTCCTTCACACTCCATACCTAACCCTGTTTTCTGTTTCTAAAATTGTGTCATTCAGGTCTGTTGTATAAATGGAGTTATGCTCTATGAGATTTTTTGGTGTTGGTTTATTTAGCTCATCATGCTCCCTGGAGATATATCTAGTTTGTTATGTGTCAGTTTGTTCCTTTATACTGCTGAGTGACAGTCTATGGAGTGGGTGTACTGTTGTTTCTTTTCACTAGTAACTGATGAAGGACAGTGAGTCATTTTGAGTTTCGGGCTACTAAGAATAAAGCTGCTGTAAACATCAACATCACTGTGCAAGATTTTGTGTGAATGTAAGGTAACATTCCTTTGGGATTCAGTGTTTAAGGATGTGGTTGTGGGTTGTATGATAAACAGTTCATGTTTAGTTTTAAAATATGCTTGGCCAGAGTGGTTGTGCCATTAAACAGTGTATTTCCACCTGTAGTACACGAGTGATCCATCTTCCTTGCCAACTGTTGGTGGTGTAGCTTTTATTTTAACCATTATAATGGTTATGTGACATGTCATTTTGCTTTAATTACCATTTGCCTAATTGCCAGTACTGTTGAACAGTTTTTCATAGGCTTATGTCATTCATGAAGTGAAGTATCAGCTCATGTTATTTGTCCCTTTTCTGAGCTAGGATTAAAACAGCAACAACAATAACAACAAAAACAAAAACAAACTGGGAGAATTCTTTACATTTTGATAGAATAGTGCCCATTAAATACATAATTTTGACATATTTTCTTCTAGATTTACTCTCATGTTTTTTCCTAACCCTATTACATTTTTTACATCTGATTTCTTTTGAGTTGATATTTTTATAATATCTGAGGCTTAGGTTGGGTTTTTGTTTTCCTAACTGTTCAGTTACATTAGCACTGTCTTTTGAAAGACAGTCTTTCTGCATTACATTGATCTTACATTTTTCTCAGAAATCAGTTGGGCGTTATCTGTGTCACCGTCTTCTGGGCTTTGTGTTCATTCCATTGATCTGTGTTTACAAAAACCACACTGTCTTGATTATTGTAGCTGTATGCATACTGAGGCTTAGTATTAGGACAATAATGTCTCCTGCTATATTTTTTTGTATGAGGATTGGGTTAGCTACTTATTCAGGTTCCTTTGTCTATGTGCATTTTATAATAAACTTGTCTATTCTAGAAAAACTTTTCTGAGAGTCTGACTGGAATTGTATTAAACCAGTAGATCAATTTGGGGATAATTGACATCTCTACTGTGTTTGGTCTTTCAATCCATAAACACACTTCTCTCTGTTTTTGTTTAGGTCTTTGATTTCTTTAGTTAGCATTTAGTACTAGGGATTTTGTGTCTGTTTTGTAAATGTATTGTGCTTTTAGTTTGGGTTTCTGCATGTTCATTGTTAATGTATAGAAATGCATTTGTTTTTTGTGTGTCATATTCCACCATCTTTCTGAATTCAGTGTGTGTGTGTGTGTGTGTATGTGTGTGTGTGTGTGTTTGTGTTTGTGTCTGTGTATGTATGTATATTCCTTGGGATATTCAACATAGATAATCATGTACTCTGTAAATAGAGATATTTCTTAGTTTGCAATCTTAAGTGTCTTTTCCATGTTTCTTGGCTTATTAAACCTTTGAATTTTTCTTTTTATAGTGCTGGGAATGGAACCCAGGGCCTTGTGCATGCTGGGCAAGTGCTCTACCACTGAGCTACATCTTCAGTGTTTATTTTTTTATTTTTTAAATTTTCTAAGTATTTATTACTGTTCATAACTGTTATCCTAAAATGTTGTTAGTGCCTGTTAAGTTCTTGGTTATGTCTCAAAGGAACATATAGTGGGATTTCTGTCCTCTCCAGGCTGAACTGATAGGTTTTTAAGTCTGCTGCACAGTTGCTCAGAATGTTTCATCATCGTTATCTTGGAGGATCTTTTTGTCTTTATCTTGCTTTGAGCGCTCTGTTATGTGAGTCCCATATCTGGTTTTCCTGATAACAGTTCTATAACTTTGCTGGGAAACATCTTTGACAGTTTTTTTGAGAAAGGGTGTATGGCAGGTAAATTTGTTGCCGTGTTACATGTCTCAAAAATGATCTGAGTCTTTGAGTTTATCAATTTATATAATTGATAATTTAGCTGATGATAAAATTCTAGATTGGGTATCACCTTCCCTTTTAGTGTCTTGAAAGCATTGCTTTGTTGTCTTCTAGCTTTCAGTCTTGAAGCTCAGTACCCCTTTTAGGGTTTTTTTTTCTTTCCCTGGGACTGGGGATTGGACCCAACGAGTGTTGATTACATCTCCAGCCCTTTTTATTTTGAGAAAAGGCTTAGGAGTTACCCAGGCTGGCCTGCCTCAGCCTTCCAACTGCCTGGATTTACAGATATCCACCACCTAACCTTGATTCTTTACACGAATCCTCTGTTTCCTGGCTAGAAACTTAAAGAATCTACTTTGTGTTTAGCATTCTATAATTTCCTGAGTTTTAGTTGAACTTATTATATCTATTTGGCTGGATAATACAGAGACCCTATTATGAGTCCAGAAACTCATAAAATGGACACTCAGGAGAAATTTTCACAAAGTATGATTCAAGCTTTTCACTCTTCTGTTTTCCCATTTTGTACTCTTATTGTTTGAATATTGGAATAACCCAACAGTTTTCTTACTTTTTCTCTTTTCCCATTTTTTATTTGTGTTTGCTTCGATATTGTCTAAATCATCTACATTCATGTCACCATCACAATACTACTTTCCAAAGGTTCCTTTTCTTTTTATCGTTAAACAAAACAAAACAGTATTCTGTGATGTGATTAGTGTATTCTATGAAACTGTTAAATAGTTTTTTCATGATTTCTTTTTTCCCATTATTAATATTTTGCTTGTCTTTTAAATCAGATAAATCTAACAAGTGTTTGGGGGAACAAGGGAAAGCTCTTGGAAAGGACTGGCAGTGTGAATGAAATGTGTTCTCTGGAGTCTTCAGTGTAGGGAGATCTGCAGAGACATTCTGCACTCCACCCCTTCCTAGTGTCACTTACTTGAGGCCGTTACTCCTGATCAGGCCAGTTAGATTCCTTAGAGAGCTTTTCCATCTGCACCACCAGGAAACTGTGAGCTCTGTGGTCGCTGGAGAGGTAAGAATGGTTTGGTGTGAGCTAGCATTTAATCTTCCTCCTTCTAATGGAGTTGGTGCTTTTACTTCAATGTCCTTGGTGTATCTCATCTATAGTCATGTTCTCAGATTAGCGAGGACCTTTACTGTCCTTGCAGAATTGGAAAGGGGTAGGGACCTGAGGGTCTCAGTCTTACTAAACTTTCAAATGACTTGTTTTTAGTTACATTTTGCCTTTACTCCAAGTGGTATAGCGGGCTTATTATTGATGGCAGAGTCTTTGCAGTGCTTTTGTGGTCTGGAGCACGTACCTGCTTAGCTTTCTTTGCTTGTCACTGCCGATTCTTTTTGTTCTGACAAATCAGCAAGTATTATCTGACAAGATAAAAAGTATTATTTGTTTTTCAGCTTCCAAAACTCATTATTCTCTCTTTTTTTTTAAAGAAAATATTCTTTTATTGTGATTTCAGTGGAGTTTTCTGAAGTTGAGGCTAACAGTTGTGTTTAACCAGCTACTTTAAAACAGGAAGGTCTTAATAAGATTTTAATGAAAATAAAAAGTGAAAAAATACATGCATTCGAACTTTGGAATGAATAGTCCAATATTTTTCTTCTGTGTTTTATTTTTCTTGTTGGCATTAAGAATTGAACCCAGGGCTTTGTATATGCTAAACATATGCTTTACCACTGAGCTATACCTATAGCCTCTTCGTCTAAAGTTCTAACGTTGGTAGATTTACAGGCATAATATTTTTCCTGTACATCTTATTATTTATGCAAGACACATTTGTTGTTTGTAAATGTAGGAAGTAAAGGATAGGTAAAGAATATGGCACTATTGTGTTATTACTTTTAACTTCTTTTTGTTTCTGGGAAAGGAAAAATAAACATCACCTTCTCTAGAGATAAGCTAAGCTTAGAGTCCAGGGTCATCTAAGAAGTGGAGCATGTGGTAATCCTGAGCCTAGGATGCTTACTGTGTTGAGCTGTTGAGTTCTTGATTTTGTAATAAATACGTGGCAATATAATCTGTATTGTGATGCATATATTTTTCCTCATTGGGAAAAACCATGTGTGCTTAAAGTATATTTGTTTGCATGTCATGGTTAGTTGAGAAATAATAGTGTTCGCTGCTTTTTTATGAAACATCCTGGCACAAACATTAAATAACCAAATGACTTCACAGATTCACTGGCTAGCTGTGAATGGGCGGACAGAGCTGCTCCACGACCTCGTGCAGCACGTCAGTGACGTTGATGTGGAGGACGCGATGGGACAGACGGCACTGCACGTGGCCTGCCAGAACGGCCACCGGACGGTAAATTGAGCCATGAAGACCTGTGCATTTGTGCTTAAAAGCTTTGAATTCTTGCACAGTGTGTTTCTGTGTATATTTGGGGACAGAAAGAGCACAATGTTACTTGGTATAGCATATGAACTTGTGATTCTTCGTAGATGGAGAGAACTGAAAATGGTGCTTTTAATTATCAAGATGTTTATAACTTTGATTTTGATTTTATTTGTAATTCACAACTTTTAATAGATGAATATACTAAAAATTTAAATATATAATCATGTATATTTTAAAGTTACATTTATTCTAGTCTTAATTTTAACAAGTAAATTTTCTATATTTTACTTTTTATTATTAAGCTTCTTTATTGGAATTAGTGAAGAAAGTGAGCACTGACACTGTTTGCACAGTTCAAGGCTGATTAACATGTCTTTTGGTTTTTTTGTAGATGGTCCAAGTACTTGTCTTCCATGTGTCTATGGTTTGGCAGTGCTTTAACGTTATTCCTGTGTATAGGCAGCTTTTCATTAGAACACATTACCAGCTTATACAGAGATTGAGAATTTAAGATTTTAGGTTGAATTTCTGCTGTAGTATAGTTACCTCTTCTGTTTACATTAAGGTTTTTCCTACCACATTTAACATTATTGATAGTAGAGTACCATTTACTTGTTAACCATAAAAATAACAAAGTCACCCTAAAACAAGTCACTTCCAACAACTGCACAGGGACAGTTTATTTATATGCATCCATACATTTATAAAGTCTAAGTCTCATATCTTCTCGAGACCAGTAGAATCTAGATTTCCATCTCTTTATACAATTCTTTCTTAACCGTAGTTTGGGAAATAGGATCCCAGATGTTTACATACCTACATATGACTACAGTTCACAGGATATTGGACTTTTTTAAGACAAGGAGGCAGACTGACCTATCAAAGGGTTAGAGAAAAGGAGAAATAAAGGAACTTTTTTGTCTTTCCTGAAACTTTATAGCACTAATATTCATTTATATGCTTTATCTTTCATTATCTGAAAATTAACCCAGTGTTTTTTTTTAAAGAGGGTAAAATTAAACAGAACAAAACAGATCATAAGATAACAATGTCAGAGACACAGATTTCAAAGCAAGGCAACAAAAGATCTTCACTGTCTATGACATTGTCTCTTGTTTCCTTCCAAATAGTTGTCCATATCTTCATATACAATGAATTCATACAAAACAAAATAGTATAGAACTGATCAGAACAGGATGATGAAGGCGTTTTAGGTCTTCAGACCAGACAATAAGGGAGTCAACAGTGGCTGCCATAGTGTCTCTCATTCTTTTCAAATAGCTGTCCATAGCTTCATGTATGTTGAAATTAAACAAAACAAAACAAACTAAAATTACTCTCAACGAAGAATAATAGTATTGCTGGATTTCACATCATGACCCTACGGAATCAGCACTAACCCGGTGTTTTCAAGGAGTATCTCATATCATTAATTCTTTCATAGAGTCTTACTAAATTCACAAAAGTATTATAGGAGGAAAAATGATCTATAGAGTCATAATCTTTCATAACTGTTGTAGTCAGGGGTTGTGCGGAGAACAATTTGAATCAGGACATGGAATTTGTAATATTATTTTATGATGGTCACCAGGAGTTAACACAAGAAAGTGCAGGAAATCTGTCCACAGTACTAAAGACATGGAATATTTAGCCAAGGACCTGAATCTGACAGCAATGTCTCACATGAGTCCAGATGAAGACTGAGAGCTCATGACAATGTCTCCCACCAGTCCAGCTGGAGGTCCAGAGCCCACAAGAAGGACTTACACCCGTCTCTCTTATGGATCCGTGCTGCAAAGGCCCAAAGGTCAGAGGTAGAAGCTAGAACCTGTGCCAACAGGGTGAAGGAACTGTGCTGGTGGGATGAGGGTCTATGCTGGAGCCGAGAAGTCACACAACAAAGAGCAGGGCTGTCCTGAAAAGCACCTCAGCCATCCTCAGCGACACAGAGGCCCCGAGCTCCTCTGACGACAAGCACACTCGGGTACACGCTGCCAGGAAGCAGCGTGACGAGTTCATCCTGGAGACCAAGCGACATATGTCTTCCTCTCCAGAGCCAGGAAGCCATGCTCGATGTGAGGACCAGAGCTTCTCCAGGAGAACCAGCGGCTCACACAGCAACACGTAGGAGACCCCACAATGCCGCAGCGCCTCAACGCATCTCCCTTCTCCTTCCCCACGCCTCTATGCTGGCAGCCTCCCTCAGGTGGAGCATCTGCGCTCAGCACTGTGCTGATTAATCCGCCGGTGTTAAGTTGACCGCCAGTTTTTAATCCTTAACAGTAACCTTCCTGGGTCTTGGCTCCCCTCCTCCTCCTCCTCCCTTCTCTTTCCCTTCATCTAAATAGGAGCTTTCCACATGGTGTGCGTGGCCTCTATCAAACAACGGTGTCCCCAGCCTCCGTGACCTAGTAGTCTTTTTTTTTTTTTTTTTTTTTGAGATACTCCGGCTATTAGTTCAGGCTGGCTTTGAACTCACTGTAGCCTAGGCTGGTTTTGACCTTTGAGACGATCCTTCTGCCTCAGCCTTCTGAGTGCTAGGATTACACATGTGCACCACCATGTCTGGTGACTGAGTAGCTTTTAAGCAACTACTGTGTATTAGAAAGTGAGTCCTGGCCACCGGGATGGCTGAAGGCGTTAAGAAAAGGAGTCCTGCTCATAGCTGTTCAGGAGAGAGAGCGCTTACTTTAATATAAACCCTCTGCTGTACAAAATGCAGACTCTCATTCACTGAGATCTGCAAATCTTATACTTCTATGGGAAAAAAATGGATTTGGTTTACAAATAATCTACAAAACCTAATTTTAGCAGTTTTTTTCTAATATAGAAATAAGAATTATTAAGAAAACCTTAGTTTAACACACGTGCATGCAGACAACATTAAAAATTTAGAATTGCCTTCTGAAGTTACTGAAGATTAGCTGGTGTGAGTATAATATACTCCGTATGGTTTACAGCCTAAAGCAGGTGTGGCTGAGTAATGGAGAATTCCTCATAATCAAATGCCTTTGAACAACTGCATGCTCAGAAGATTTATAGGACAACTGACTTTACTGAAATGCTGTTTCACAGGGTGAGATTTCACAGATACAGTAGGAAACGAATGATGCAAAAAGCCAGGTTGATTTTGATTCTTAGTTGATTGTACTGGCTGGGGAAATTGTTTCTATCGGAGTTGGTCAGTTATTACTGTCTACAAAGGTCGTATACAGATAAAGGAAATGCTTAGTAATGTCTTTTAAGCATTATATGCTTCTTATAATTTTTTTAAAATTAGGATAAGAAGGAAACTTGAAAATTTAGTCTGTCTCCTTATTTCTAGACGTAATTATACTTCTAAAAGTCTGTTGATGGTTGTGCTATATTGCCCATGTTTCTAGGACATTTTCAAATCTCAGTGGGACAGTGTATTTTTATCTTGAGTTGGGTATGACTTATTGGTCTATTGAATAAAATTTGTAGGGTAGGAATTACTGATTTTTAAAATGTCTGTGTATCTTTGTGTAACATTGAGTCTAAAATGCTGTAAGTGTCTTAGTGATTTAATGGCAAGTCAGAGTGACCTTTTCTTGTCTTAATGTAGCCATTTCTTGTACTAATTCATTAAAAAGTCTTGAATTTATGTTCATGTCAACATATACTAGCGCATGTAGGTCTCACCATTTAAAAAAAGTTTTTAAGCATGAAAACCTGCATATTTATTATATATACCTTCTGAAATACATTATAAAACTTTAAAGTGAGAGGAGAAACTCCATTAAAATATTTCAAAAACATGTTCCTTCTTTTCATATTAAACAAGCCAAGATAATAAAGAAGTCCTCTGAAATTTGCCTTCTGACCTCATTTCAGAGTGCATGAGAAGGTTTTGAGTAGCTTGCTCAGGGCCCTGAGCTTTGTGAAATTTTGATTGAATAGTGTATTCTTGCGTGATGACAACAATTGCTTTTTCGATTTCACATGGCATTTTTTTTAAAGGTGGAAGATTTGGCAGAAAGTTTTGTTTTGTCATACTTAGTAAATTGAATGATCTTAGCCTTGGTTTCACATAGATGCATTTCTTTGTCAGAGGTAACATCGTCTTGTTAGACAAAGGACTTCGGGCAGCTGGAGAGTATTTTCTGTGTTTTGTCCTTGCAGCATTACAACAGGATGATGTTTAATTCTGTTTCAGTTTAAAAGTGATCAGTTTAAAACTGATCAGGTAAACAGAATATCATAACTCCCTAAGTTATTTCTATGTAATTTCCCTTAGACTAGCTATACTACATTAATTAGGTTATATCATACCAAAATTGTGATTGGTCTTTGGATGAATTGAAAAATTCATTTCAGGGTTTCTCATTCAGCTGGGTTATTGCATAGTCTTTGGCAGTGTTTTCTTCTGCTCTAATCTGTCTCATAAGGTGGTGGGCCTTCTGTGTTCTGATACAGTTGAGGAAAGCATTGTGAATTCGTGGAGGATGCTTAAGAGCAGTAACATGTATTCCTAATACTACTGCCATTGTTAGTATGCATGGTCTGATTCTGTAAAAGTACAGTCAGTCGTATTTGGACTCTTACTAATGTACTGTTTTATAGGAGCTCAGGGTATTTTAAATTTCACTTTTAGAAAGTGTACTACAATAATTATTCTACATAGATATAAGTCAGATTTTTTTTTGTCATGCATTGCATTTAATATTAGAGGAAATTTTTACTTTGTTTTAGTACTTTAAAGTTGTTTTTTCTTTTTATTTGTACTCGGCATTGAACCGAGGGCCTCTTTATATGTGAAGCCAGCAGTGTGCCACCTGCCACTAAGATTTTTTTAAAAGTTTGGGATGGGATCTAATTAAGTTGTCCAGGCTGGCCTCAAACTTGTGATCTTCCTGCCTCACACCTTCCAAATAGCTGGGATTGTAGGCATGTGCCACCACACTGATTTAACGTTTATAAATGTGATGAATTGCCACAAATAATTGATAACTGACTTTCTGGACTAACTTGCATTTAGAAATTGCAGGAGAACTGGCATATAGTTTAGTCTCAGTTTGTTTGCTGTCTTACCCAGATTAATTTCTGCTCCAACAAGGGAAAAGCAGTTTGACCTCATAGACTGAGAGTGTAGATGTGCCGTGAACAGTGCCCACTAGTAGTCAGCTAGCTCTCTTGGAGTGCTTAGCCAGCTTCCAGGTTTTTCATCCAGAGAATTACCAGCTGTGCAAGTTTAGCTGGATGTGTTTACAAAACATTGAGCAGATTTAGCCTTGAAGACAAAGGTAGGTAGACTAATATTTCAGAGTGTATTTTTATATTCAGGATAATTTATGTATTCTAGTGCTAGAACTCTGGTGCTAGAATTTCCTTATAATCGCTTTTGGGAAGTGTGAGCAAATAATGGAAAGACCTCATGGCTGTTATTTTTCCAACACAATAGTGGTTTTTGCCATGTGTTATATAATGACTCAAAGTCTCAGTAGATACCGGTGGACAGGCTTTTAAAGAAGCTCTGTGTAACAGTGTTGTTTTAGTGTATAAGTTACTTGTGCATTGCTGTAAGGCATATCGGCATTACCATATTTACAAAGTGAAAGTGAGGATGCTTTTTTTATGGTTTCATCGTGTTTAGGCAGATGATCATGCCCATCACTTAGACTTTTGCTTATAGCTTTATTATTGAGTATCTGTTCCTTTTACTTTGATCAGTGTTATTTTCCAGAGCTGTTATTGGTAAAGTAGATATCTTGCTTTGTAATTGATCAGAGTATTGGGCACAGGTGGTCTTAGTCAGCACCTTCAATTAAATGACTTAAGATTGACCCAAGCATTAGCTTTGTACTGTTTTCTACCCACCATGCTGTTTATTACTTTAAAGGTTATGCAGTCTGTTGAAAGTGTATGAAACCCCTGTTCTGTGCTTTTCTATCTAGATTTCTCCCAGCAGTGCCTTATTCCACAGTAGGCGGGACCACTGTCTGACATGATCAGGGGCTGGGAGAACAGTTTTTTGTTTTTTGGTGGTAGTAGTTGGGGCTAGGCAGGGAATTGGAAATTCTAAATTTTTCTCAAGAGGTTATTTTGCTGATGTAAATTATAGGAATATACAGTGATTTCAGTTTAGTGTAGTTCTTAAGATTATATATATTAACTTGAAAAATACATTAGTAATAAGCCATCAGCCACAGATATTTTTGGTAGTATAACTTTTATGTGTTTACGTTCCATCATAAGCTACTTCATTTAAGTTTACAAGCAAATAAGCCATAAACTGAAAATTAGAAATTGTGATCATCATTGTAAATAATGTGTCCTTTACAGATACCCAAATCGTATGTCAGCAAGAAAATGGTTGGTGTGCTGATTAGACCTTCGGTTTACCCTTAATTACTGTCATTCTGGATTGTGTGGGACTGAGAATCAATTTTTGTAAGCCAGCCTGTGTTGAATTAAGATTCAGTGAGGGACTCAGGAGGGCGCGCCTCTCCTGCAGGGCTCAGTAGGAGCCTCCCGGATAGTTCAGGGAGGGGTGAGGTGAGGAGGTGTTCGGCCTGGCACTGTCTCCCCTGGCTTGTGTTCCTGCCTGTTGCCCCGTGCAGTATCCAGGTTTGGAGGTGATTATCTCAGGGCCCTTCTGTGCTTGAAATAGCTTTTCTTACTGCCACTCGGAGAAATGTTTGGAGATAAAACAAACTGTTATCTGTTATTTTCATGCTACTTCTGTTTTGCAGTTGAATCAATAGTTTATTTAATTCTCAGTAATTTTTGCCTCTTTGGGTGTTGGCTATTTTGTCTCAGCAATAAGAAAAGTAACTAAGAGTGGTAGAGTGTTTTTTTAAGCATGTTTGAGGCCCTAGTATTGAGGGCCTGTTGTACTGCAAAAAGAAAATAAAAAGCACTTAAAAAAATAGGATTTAACCAGGTGGCGGCACACACTTAAAAATCTCACCACTTGGGAGGCTGAGGCAGGAGGACCTCTATGTGTTTGAGGCCAGCCTGGGCTACATAATGAATGAGACCCTGTCTCAAAAGAAAAAGCTGAAAAGTAAAAGACTTAAAAAATGACTTTGTTTTAAAAACTAGTTAGAGCAGGTGTCAAGGCCTGTCTGCCAAATAGTTATTTGGTAGGGAATTAGTAGATCAGCTATCATAAATGTAATGTAGTTTACAATGATATGTCAGGTTAGCTGTAATGCTATTTATTAACATGAATTCAGAAAAATTAGAATTCCTACTTTTGTTAGGTAGGGTGTTGAATATGAACATAGCCTTAGTTTTAGTTTCTGTTTCACTGTTTGTGTGTTAGGATACAAATTGCCTGACCTCTTTGAAATTCAGTTGTGTGCTCTTAGAAGTGGAGAGAATATCACCTTCCTCATGGGATACATTAAATTAGGTGACAAAAGCTTATTAACACAGTGTCCAGATACATGTGGAAGTTAGATTATTACATCGTTATGTACACTTAACTATGATTTTTATGAATGCATCATACATTTTGTTAATTACAGTTTCTCGTCTAGATGTTTAGGTTTTAAATGGATAATAATATGTGTTTTCAGTGTATTTGCTTTCACCTTTCCTGAGCATTTTGAGGGACTGAAGGTGTATTGTCTCTATTTCTGTGCAGGAGTGGCTTTGAGATCACACAGACACAACACAAATCAGAAAGGTGAAAGCCATTATAAAAGGACCAAGTAGGCTTTCTCTTACAAAATAGCGAAGTAAATGCTTATTGATCTTATACTTTGCTGCTTGTCTGAGTCTAACAGGAATTGTGTAGGTGACCATATAGCTTTATATAACTGCCTTTTTTTTTGCTTCTGGTGCTGGGACTTGAACTGTGGGTCTTGTGCTTATGTAGGCTGTATATACACTTTGCCGCTGAGCTACACCCCAAGCCCCATAACAATGTTTTTATCACCTAGATTTTAGAATTCATTTTAGAAGTAAATTCAAGTAGCAGCATGTGAATATCTTAAGCCTTTTTATTTTAATCAAAAATTTTAAATTAAAATGATAGTTCCTCAAGCTGCTCTTTTTCATCAACCATAAAAGATTTTCAACTTTGCTTGATGAAAGTGTAACCATAAAAGATTTTCAAGTTACATATTTCCAAATAATAAGCTTGTATGACTTACATTTTTTATGTTTACATATTAATCATTTGTAGTTATGGTGACTTAGGATTTACAAATTCCGGTTAGGTAGTATTAGTTGTATATATGGTTAGATAAATACTTTACTGCTAAAGTAAACAATGTTTTGTTTCTTTTTTTCTTTTTTGAAGTCAATAATTTTGCAAGTAGTATTGTTTCCTACAAAGATGCAGTTGTTAATCTATCGATTTTGCCTTTTTATTTTCTTTAAACCTGGAAATTTCTTAGCATTTTGCTTGTATTTGATTTCTGATATACTGGTTTCTACATCTTCTCTTCTGGTTTATTTCCTTGTTTAGAGGAAGGCTGTCATTCTGCTGCCAGGTGTGATTTTCTGGAGAAAATGTGCGTTTTTAGATACTTTTTTGGGGGAAATGTTGCACAGTCATGTGTCTTAGTTACTTTCTTTGTGGCCTAGCATGTGCAAATTGAGGGTGAAAAGATTTATTTGGACTCACAGTTTGTAGAGGTTTCAGTCTATAGTCAGCTGGGTCCGAGGCAGGGCAGTCTGGCTAAAGGGCCTGCCAGAAGGGAAGTGGCTCATGGCCTGGCAGCGGGAAAGTAGAGAGATGCCGGGGTGTGAGAGGCGGGTGCACCCTTCCAGGCCACGTCTCCAGTGGCACGCCTCCTGGGACCAGGTTCAACCTGCCAGTGTTAATTTAACTATAAACTTGCCGGTGGACTAATCCACTGATGATGATCAGATCCCCTGGTTCAGTCAGCCTCTAAAGTCCCCCCTGTGAGCCTGTGAGACTTCGGAGGGACGTCCAGATACAAGCCATAACGTGTTTTCTGTTTATAAACGTATATTTGAATAATAGCATGGCCAACTAGATAATTCTACATTCAGAATCACTTATCATACGGTTTTACTGGTTTTTTACCTTTCAGATTCTAGTTTTTCTGTTGAGAGGTTTAATGTCAGTCTGTTTCTGTTTATTTCTGGAACTTTCTGTGCTTGCTACCATGAAATTTCACTTTGACATTGCTTTGTTGAAGTTCTTTTGGTAGACTCAGGACTTGGTGAAGCCTTTACATTTGGTAATTGATGTCTTTCAGCTTTTAGTGTTTTCTTGATTTCTGGATGGTCTCCACCCTCCTCAGTTTCTTTATGCCCAGTTTCTCAATGCATGTCCTTGAGTTGGTCCACTGATTTTTCTCATCTTTTATTTTTTCCACTACTTGTCTTTTCATTTTATTTTCTTTTTTATGGAGTTCCTAAGTATTGTCTTTCTTAACTTCTGTTGAATTATTTTATTCTGTCGTATTTTTAACTACTCATTGTCTGAACATTTTCTCTTAGGATTAGAGTCAACTTATGTCAATGTAGAATCAAGTTATATCATGTTCTGTATGATGATGTGATCATTAAGTATATTTAAAATATACCAATAAAATCTGATTAAAAGATTCATATTCTTGTTCTGTGGATGTAATACCTTTTTTCTGCTTGCTTGAATCAGTCCCTTTCAAAATTTTTATTTTCTTTCATTCGATTTAAAGTTTTAGTTTTCTGGGTTTCTTTCTGTCTAAGATTTTGTTCTTCAGGTTACAGATCTGTGTTGTAAATAATGTATGTTGACGCATGTGTAAAATTGAGGTGCTCAGATACTGACTGGAAGCACTCTATCTGTGGGCTGAGTTTACTGACTGCTTGGCTTCAGGGTACACTGAGATTTCTGTGTTGGCCTTACTGTTGCATTCGACCTGGTAGTTCTTGGTTGAGAGGATCGCCTGTGTATTGTAGGGTGTATGACCGCCGCTCTGGCCTGTCAATAGGCCCGCTCTCTTCCCCCGCTGTCCAATTCTTAGGTGTCCTCTGGCACTGCCGAATATCCCCTGCAGGGAAAACCTGTCCTGCTTTGAGATGACTGCTGCACACTCGTTGTCTTGAAGTGGACTGTTTCCTGGAGGACTCTTTAGAACTCTTTCTCTCATGCCCAGGTTCAGACCGGATTAATTTCCTCCACTTGAGATTTGAGGCCTGCCTGCTGGGTTTCTGGGAGCCAGATGATAGCTTTCACTTGGTCGGTGCTTTCATCGTGCTCCTCAGTCTTGCTTTCACCTGTACTTTTTGCCTGTCAGTGCAGAAGCTCCCTGCTCACTCTGTCCAAGAATAAACATCCCGTCTTTGAAACAGTGTGGGGGGATAGTGACTACTGGTGTGGGATGGGAGGAAAGAAACAAGAGTGGAGGGCCAGTGTCTTTACGGCTTTTCATCTACTCCTCCTCTTATCTCTAGATAACCATCCTGCCTTCAAAGGTGCCTGTTATTTTCAGTTCCTGTGTGTGTGTGTGTGTGTATGCGCGGCATTGAGAATCTGATTGCTTATTGGGTCCTCAAATGAGGACAAGTTTTCTCCCATTTGCAGTCTTTTAGAGCAGCTTTCTCTGAGTCAATTACGATTTGCTTGCTGTCTTTAGAAAACTTACCGACTGACTTACTGTGTTGCTGTATTTGTTTTTGTTCTTTGTACAGATGTGACTGACATAGTTCTAAGTTTTGGAATAGCAGCAAGACAAACACATTTTCAACTCAGAAGTAAAATTGAACAGTAATTCCAAAAACTATCTCATATTTTTAATTTTCTTTTACAGGAGAAACTCACATGAGGATTCAGAAAATAATTTTAGAAAGGTTTCTAGATGGGACTTGCCCTACTCATCAAATGTATATTTTTAAGATTTTACGTTAGCGGGGCTGGGGGTGTAGCTCAGTGGCGTAAGCGCCTGCCTTGGAAGCAGGCAGTTGTGAGTTTGATCCCTGGTACCAATGAAAAGGAAAAAGACAAAAAAAAAAAAAAAAAAAGATTTTACGTTAGCATACTTCTGTTTTGTATGAGTCAAATGATTGCAGAGGTAGATCTCAAGGGACCAAGCACATATGAATGACTGTCAAAGAAACTGAGCCAATATTGGGAACTATTTTATAGGAAAAAGGCTTCTTAGCTTTTTAGTATTTTGTTTGGGTTTCATCATGCATTCATAGGTGGGCTTTTTCAGAGATGACGGAATCTAGAAATGTTTGATGCTGGGGTTAAGAGTATGTGATTACTGTGTCATTCCACTGATTGTGAGACCTATTTGGCATCCTACCCTGCCTTGGAGCCAGCTGAGTATGGACTGAAACCTCTGCAAACTGTGAGCCAAATAAACCTTTGCTGCTTTAATTTGGGGCGTCAGGTATTTTATCTCCACACTAAAAAAAGTAACTGAGACACTGTGCAGCCACTGTGGAAATCCATGTGGAGAGTCCTCAAAAACTAAGATTGGAGGTTCCATTTGATCCAGCTATTCGTCTTCTAGGTATCTTCCCAGAAGAATTAAAAGCATCTTAACCACAGTGATATATGTGTACCCATTTTTGTGGCAGCACAATTTTTAACAGCTGAATCTTGGAAACAACCCAGATGCCCATCAGCTGTGGAATGGGTCAAAAAGATGCGATCTTTTTATACAGTGGCACACTAGTCAGCTGTAAAGAAGGATAAACGTGAGACTTCTCTAGGTAAACAGATGCAACTCAAGACCATACTCATAAGTGAAATAAACCAGGTGCGCATGCGTAAACTTCGTATTATCTCACTAATGTGAGAAGCTGAGAAAGTAAATAAGACCCAAAATGTACAATAGATACTGTGAAATGGGAAGAAACTGTGCAAAAGGAAAGAGAAACTGGGATGACGGAATGGAGAAAAGAAGGAAGGCAAAAATAAAACAAAAAATACATGTATTTATATATACACTGTATATATGAAAGATAGCTAACAAGATATCAGCATTTAACTTAGTTCATTGAAAAGAAAGGTTTGTGCTAATATTGTTTGGACAGTTAAATGCTGATATCTTATACTCTGAGTAACTAAAGATAATAACATGTATTAACCATTGTTACCCTCTTCTTACCTCGTTTTGAAGTTTCTTTAATCTTTAAACGAAGAAAAAAACAAGAAAAGAACTATGGTAGTAATTTTATACTTATCCTTTATGTGTTTTTAACTTTTGAGAAAGTTATAGCGTGATGCCTACTTTTTTGCTTTTAGAGGTAGAACGTTTGTTTATAAATTCAGATTTCTAAAGCAGGTCCAGTTCATTGTTGGAATTAAAATTAAAATTAATTATAATTAAACATTCAGCTTCTCAGTTGTACTGGCTGTGTTTCAAGTGCTCAGTGGCCACATGTGACAGCTGACCACCTGCGATACGGCGCTGCTCAGCAACTTTCCTAGGCTAAAAAATACGTATCCCATTTGCCTGGGCTTGTGTCTAAATGTCCCCGTAAAGCCTCGTGCTGTCACAGGTGGGCCTTTTCAGAGATGGCTGCACCTGGAGTGTGTGGCGCTGGCATTGGTTCGGTGCAGTGGTGCAGTGGTAGGCGCAGGGCTCTAGGGCCGGTCGAGGGTGTGAGAGCTCCTGAGCTTGAGTGGCCTGCATAAGGTGAAAGGGGCGGAAGGAGCTTGCTTGCTTTTTCTGTCCTCTGCTTGTTGCTTTGTGCCTTCTGCCCGCCATGAGGCGTTCTCCTCTGAGATGCCATCTTGCATTGGAGCCAGCTGATTATGGACTGAAACTTCTGCACACTGTGAGCTAACGGCCAGCTTCCTCCTATACTTGTGGGTATTAAGTGTTTTGTTTCAACACTGAGAAAAGTAAGGAAGACCACGCTGAGGGTTCCACATACGTGACTCAGGTTCAGGGAACTTACCTCTGTTGAGTCTGCTCAGCCATCATGATTCACGTGTTTCACATTCATTTTTTCTTTAAAGCTTCAGCTTCTGGGGAGGATTTTCTTTTTGTGGATTAAAGTTCTGAGAGTTGTGTGTTTTGTTTGACTTCTCTGATGTTACCTTGTTTTTTCTCCTCAGACTGTGCAGTGCTTGCTAGACAGCGGTGCCGATATCAACAGGCCAAATGTATCAGGAGCCACCCCACTGTACTTTGCTTGCAGGTAGGGTATTTTATATTTTAGACAGAGCCACTAAAGGGTGTTATCATTCCCCTCTACATGTACATTCCCCAACATACATTTCTGTGTATTTTTTGAAGCTGTTGTTTTCCCATGAATACTGTGCTTTCTTTAAAGATGGAGAATAACAGACTGGTTCTGTTACTTAATTACGTGAGGAAAAATCACATTGTATTTAATTGCTGGAGTTTTGATGTTATAGGATAAGCTTTTGATTTATATTATAATTTTCCTATAGTTCATTTTATTCAATAGCTGAGTTCCTTTGGGAGAAGCTGTTGAAGTATATCATGGATCAGAGCTGTGTCTTTGCTTTATCTGTATTTAGGATTCCTAAAAATATTATTAAATCAGTGTTGTTAGATATTAAGTTATATGTTAAGATACTTTTATATTGCAGTTGGGTCTTTTTCTTAAATTGTGTATTTTGTTTGCTTTTTCATTCATGTAATCAAATATCTAGGTAGTGCTTAGTGTGTTCCGCCACTGTTACAAGCTTCAGTTGTGTGATAATAAGTAGGGGCGGGGTACAGCTCAGTGATAGGCTGCTTGCCTGGGAAGTGCAAAGCTATGGATTCAGTCTCTAGCACTTTCAAAATTACAACACACACACACACACACACACACACACACACGTACGTGCGCACACATACATACATGTGCACACACACACAGAAGCATGCACACATGAGCTCACAAAAACTAACCCTGTCCTTAAGGAGCAGCTAGTAATTATGTGCACACTTCAGGTTCGCATGTACACTCTTATGCCCATCCACTCCACATATATGTGGTGTATGTAATTTGTGGTTAGGAGCAGTGCACAAAACACTACAGTGATTTTGCTTTCTGACTTATGATGCACTTTTTTTTTTCTGAGCTAGGGATTAAACCTAAGACCTCATTCATGCTGGGGAAGCTCTCTACTGAGTTATATCCTCAGACTTTGTTTTTTATTTAAATTGTATTATAGTACTCTCTCAGGTATACCTGGGTATTGTTTCAAATTCTGTGCTTTTTTTTTCTTTGTCCATTGGAGATAAGGTCTTGCCATGCCATTCAGGCTGGCTTTGAGCTCACTTTGTAGCCCAGGCTGGTCTTGAACTCACAATGTTCCTCCTGTCTCAGCCTCCCGAGTGCTAGAAATACAGGTGTGCACCACCATGCCTGGCTCAAATTCTATTCTTTTAACTGTAGATTTCAAACAATCTCATTCACTTTTGAGCTGTGGTATTCTCAGCTAGAAAAACTGGAAAAACTTCAAATTAAAAAAGAAAAAGTTAAAAACTTCAGATAAATTAAGTTTAGCAATTCATTTGCACGAAGAACAATATGTGAACTGGATAGTACTGAAACCCAAAGAGGTTCAGAGAGCTCCAGCCTAGTGGTGAGCTTTGTAGGCTGAATGTAGAAGTAAATAGAACACCTAATTGGCTGTAGCTGTGCATTTGGTCATGAATGGGCAGCTTTTGATTGGTTGGAAATTGATCTGTGGATACAGAGGAAAATCAAATTTAAACTTAGTGTCTTTTTCTATATACTTACCACACAGATCACTTCTGTGATCCCAAACGTGGGGATTTCTCCCCATTAACAAGCAAGCAATTTATTCTGCAGTGGCCATCAGGGAGTTTCCTAGGGTTGGATCCCAGATTGAGGGCTGTATCAGTCAGGGTTTACTGGAGAAAAAGACATAACAGATATACAAATGTATAAGAAATTACAAGGTGGGCTTGTGATGGTCACCCGTAGAGTTGGACGAGGAAGAGTGCAGTGGGTGTCTCACACTGGTTACTGAAGGTTTCAGTGCAATGTGTGGTGCTTACTGCAGTGTCTGCGCAGGTCTGTGAGGGAAGGCTGAAGGATCCGTGGCAGAAACCAGAGAGTCTGGGCTAGAGGGCTTAGGAGTCTGGGACAGAAGTGAAGAGCCTGTCCGAGAAGCAGGAGAGGAAAGCCAGGTTGAAGGGAAGACTGTAGCTCCTCTGAAGAGCAGAGGCAGATCTGCCTTTCCTCATTCCCCTTTGTACCTTCCAGGCTGTCCCGAGGGTGCAGGTGCTGAGCTGATTTAATCTTCTAAACTCAAGTTGACACAGTCAGTCAAGCATTATAAGGGCCCAGTTTGCCATGACAGTCACAGCTCTGGGCTTCTCGAATTTCTGACTTGAATTTCTACTAATTCAAGTTCCTGTGGAAACTCCTCCCCGCTTTGGATTTGATTAATTTTCTAGCCAAGCTCATAGACCTTAGGGAAACACTATGTTAATATTTAGAAGTCTGTTATAAAGAATATTTTAAAAGATACAAATGAGCAACCAGATAAATGTACTGGTGGGGTGGGGTCAGGAAGGGGACGGAGCACAGGAGCCTCTGGTGGACCTGGGATGTGCCATAGTCCCAGCACACGCCTGAGCTCTTACTCACATCCTTCCAGGCTGCCTCTGTTCAGCTGTCCGAAAGCTCCCTGTCTCTGTCCTTCTGGTTTTGTTGAAGACTTTGTTGTGCAGGCTAAACACGGACAGTGGTGTAGAAACATGATCGGATCAGGAGGTCTAACCCTAACACTAGTAGATGGAGCGGGGACACCGGTAGGCCTGTCTGTCCCGGTGATTCTCGGCCCTTCTATGCGTGTGTCGTTCCTCTGGAAGAGGCAGGACCCCACTGACATGGAGGTTCTTGAGCTGTTAGACAAGGTAGTTCAGAGAATTGTGTTACGATACGTGCCATCACATCCAGCTTCTACTTGTCATTTTTCTATGGTGCAAGTCTTTAATGCTGTTTCAAAAGAGTAGCATGTGAAGCTGAGGCTTGTAATACAGTTTATTGAGTATATTAAGTACATTACAAGCTAGCTGCCCATTACAAGCCTGTCATGCTGTGAAACACATCTGCTGTCAAGAAGTTCACATTTTAATGGGAAGATTAGACAAGTGGATATTAGATAGTTGTAAAACAGAGATTCCATTAAAGTAGAACTGAGTAGCTTTATAAAAGTACAGATCTTTGACTTGTAAAAGTATCACTGTCTTTCTAAATAAAGCATAGGTTATTCCCTTTTAACTTAGTCTTCATGTTTAAGTGCAAAAAGGATTACAAAGTAATCGCTATTAGCTGTACTGTACTGTAGATTATCTCGACCAGTACTGCCAGGTTAATGACACATGTTGCTAAATGAGTATTTATGGTACAGAAGTAAAATTAATCACTTTTCAGATTGTTTCACTGATTCTTGGTTCTTTGCTTTTTTTTAACTGGTGTAAATTAGATACTGTTCTTAGATCAATTCCAAAATATTGTTATTTGTATTAAAAAGGTAATCATTACAAAGTATAAAAAGAATGATACAGTAGGTGTGATAAAAAAGTATGATGAATGTTAAATTCTTTAAAAGGTTATAAAAACCAAGTGTGGTGGCACACGCCTGTAATACCAGCACTCAGGAGGCTGAGGCAGGTGGATTGCTGCAAGTTTGAGGTCAGCAAGGGCTACAAAGTGAGTTCAAGACCAGCCTGCATTGTGAAACTGCCTCAAAAAGACAACGAAACAAAAGTTATTACAGAAAAAGACATATTGCTGTAATCCCCTCAGAGTGATCCCTCCTGCTTTTAACACAGTTATCCCATGATTCTTGCCACAGTATTTTTTAGTTTGAAGAGAATAAAACCAAGTGAAATACAACAGAATAGAGTCAGTGAAAGCAAAATAACGAACATGATGCAGGACTTCAGAACAAGGTAAAAGGAAATCAATAATGGCTACCATAATGCCTCTTGTTGTCTTCAAAATAACTGTCCACACCAGCAGACATAATAAAATTGAATAAAACAGAACAGAATAAAACCAATCAAAACAAAACAGTGAAAGCAATACCGGACTTCAAAGTGAGATAATAGGAACAGAGCAATGGCTACCATAATGCCTTTTGTTTGTATCTCCAGATTAGCTGCCTATACCATCAGACATAAAATCAAACAAAACCAAATAGAATGAAATCAATCAAAACAAAACGACAAAAGCAACACAGGGCTTTCAAACAAGAGAATAGGAAATCACTAATGGCTACCATAATATATTTTGTTATCTTTGAAATAGCTGCCCATGCCACCAAATATAATCAAATCAAATCAGATATAACAGAATGAAACCAAACTAATCAGAGCAATGAAAACAAGAGGGTTTCCAAACACGATAATAGATTAATAATGCCCACGGCATTCCCTTGAGACCTTTCCTCCCCTTTCACTTTCACAGTGTCTATTGTGCATTTTGGATCCCACTAATTCCTTTAGTTTTTTGTACTAGGGAGAGAGCACGGTGTTCACTCATGTGACTCTGAACCGTTTCACCCATGAGCATGATCTCACGTTGTATCCGTTTACCTGCAAGAGCCTCAAGGTTACCTGTCTTTATAGCTGAGAGTTTTCCATTGTATAAAAGTGCCACGACTTTCTTATCCAGTCTGCAGCTGACGGAGAAGCTACCCCCACTTCTTTCTGGGTCCTGGTCACATGGAGCATTGTTCTCTCCTTCAGCTTTCAGACTATAACCCCCCTCTCAGGTTAAATGTGTTTCTTGTATAAAGCATATTGATGGATCCTGTTTCCAGATCCACTCTGCATGTGTTTCTTTTGGTTGGTGAATTGAGGTCATCGACATTAATGGTTATGGTCGACATGCACTGGCCATCTCTGCCATGCTATTTTCCTGCTGTTGGCTGCCTACTTTTCTCCTCCATTCAGTTGACTGCATCACTTGTTGAACCCTCTCTGCTGCTATTCCTGGATCCATTTTTTTTTGTACCAGGGATCAAACTTACAACTTTTGCGCTTGCCAGGCAGGCGCTTAGGTTGCTGAGCTAAGTCCCTGGCAACCGTGGTTACTTTTATCTCTCTAAATGTCCTTCAGTATTCTTTATAGGGTTGGTTTGGTGGTCATGAATTCCTTCAGTTGTTCTTTGTCATGGAAGTATCTTGTTTTGCAGGGTACATCATTCTGGGTTGGAAGTTGTTTTCTTTCAGGACTTGAAATACTTCAGGGCAACCTCTTCTCAGCTCCATGGTTTGTGTTGAGAAGTCTGTCATGATTCTGGTGGGTTTTCCCTTATAGATGATCTGTTTCTTTTCTTTAACAGCTTTTATTATTTTGTTCTTGTGTTGAATTTCTGGGATCTTGAGTATTACGTGTCTGAGTGTAGATCTGTTTTGGTTGTGGCTAGCCGGGGTTCTATTTGCCTCACCTACCTGTATGTCAGGTCCTTTTCCCATGCTTGGGAAGTTTTCTGGTATTACTTCTGTGAATAGACTCTTCATGTCATTTGTGTTGAGTCCTGCTTTCTCGCTGACAGCTATTATTCTTAAATTATTTTGCTACGCATTGTCTTGCAGCCATTGAATTGCTGTTTCCTTGTTCCTTGTTGGTTTTAAGAGATCTGTCTTTTTGCAGTCGCTAGCTGAAAACCTGTCTTCAAGGTCTGAAAGTCTTATCTTTATTTTCTTTCAAGTAGTTTTGCCAGCTTTTTCAGTGGAGTTTAATTTCCTGGACAGCTCTTGGACCTGTTTCACACATTCTAAATCCTTCTTACACTGTTCTTTCAAGGTTTCCTTCATTTTCCTGTGCTCCTCTGTTTTCTTATCTATGCCTTCTTTAGAGGTGCTTAGCAGTTCTTTTATTATGTTTTTTGTTTCTTCTTTTACCTGAGATAGTATTCATGTTCTAATTTTTTCCATAGCCTCATGGATAGCTCAGTTGCCATCACTTGAGAAACGTCAGCTGTGTGACTCCCCGTCTCTTCTGTGTCTCCATCTCCTGGACTTGCTCTGCATTGGTTGGAGTCCAGACACTGCCTTTTGCTTCTTTGTCTTGACATTTCTTCTAGACAAGCGGGTAGTGGACTCCCAGGCACTTCCCGCGCTGGCCTCGATTCCTGCGAAGCGTGACTGTTAGTTCTCCTGGCCATGCTGGCTACATGTATCTGGTGGTGGCCGCTGGGTGCACTGGTGTGGGGCTGGCTGCTGCTTTTCCCAGCTTCCCTGGCTCCCAGTGGCAGGAAGCGTCCCAGATGGCGGCTGGTGTGCTCGTGGGGCAGGGCTGGCATCTGCCTCCCAGACCTGAGCTGGTGACTGGTGGGAAGCATCCCCAGTGGCAGCTAATGTGTGCGTGGTGGCAGCGCTCTGTATTGTTTTTGGAATCAGTTTGAATTTTTCCCAGGAATTTGCCCATTTGATTGATCTAATTCTTTAGCATATAGTTGTTTATGGTATTCCCTTAAAGTTCTTTTTATTTATATAAAATCCGTAGTAACGTTTTCTTTTTTCTTACTGATTGTCTAATTGTAGCCTTTCTTTTTTCCTTGGACATGCCACATGATATTTTACGTACAGGGCTTCTGTATGTTGAGCTTACTTAAATCCAGGGAATTAACATTCCTCAAGATCTTTTCCTTCTCTCCAAGGTGTCACCTCCCTCTTGTCTTTCTATTGCTTTTATAAAGATTCTTTCTTCCTTTTTTATTCCCTTAGTTCTGCACATCCTCTTCTTTGTACATGAGATAAACTTTCTGTCCCACATTCCTAAATCTAATGAAGGGTCCACTGAAGCACTCTTCAGATTCTATTTGTGTTTCGTTGGTGTTTATTCTAGGTTAGGTTGAATAACTGCCCCAGAAGCCTAACCGAATGAGTTAATTAGATGGTTGAAAACTAGATTATATTTTTCCCTAGTAATGTCTCTCCTTTCAGTTCCTAATTTGATCCATCATCCTTCCATTCTCTTTATTTTTTTAAAATATCATATTAAAGTGTCATGCTTTATATTGAGTGTTGAGGCTCATTTAGAATAAGAATTCTTGAGATTTGGATATGTGTATTAGAAGAAAGATCAGGCTAGAACTGAGAAAGGAATTCAGAAGTGAATGGAAGGAAGAAAATTAACCAGAAGTTTGAGAAGTAGTTGCTTATCTCAAAATATGACTTATTACAAGTAATGCAACTCAAGTTCAGTTCTGAGATTTAATAGATCACTTTCGTAGCAATAGAGTAAAAATATGACTTGACAGCTTGAAACTTTTTTTTTTTTTGGTTCCTGAAGATGTAGTTCATGTCTTCCTGTCTTAATTTATTAAATTATTAATCCTCCATTGGTATTAGCCACATTCACAGGAGAAATTTTGAATTAAAATACTATATTTTTTCACTTTGTTGTCTTTCTGTACAGTCATGGTCAGAGAGATACAGCACAGATTCTTCTCTTACGAGGAGCCAAATATTTGCCAGATAAAAATGGAGTAACTCCTTTGGATTTATGTGTGCAGGTATGTTTCAGTGTATCTTCTGAGGTCCTTTATAATAGAAGCAGAATGGTAAAATTATTTATTTTTTATGAGTAAGATGTGAGTAGAAAGACTTTTGTCCTGTGAAAAATATGAGGTTTAAAAGGAAATTTGTTTTAAACCTGAATAATTTTAAGCCTTGTTTTTAGGGTGGATATGGAGAGACTTGTGAAGTATTAATTCAGTATCACCCTAGGCTTTTCCAGACTATTATTCAAATGACACAGAATGAAGACCTCCGAGAAAACATGGTAATGTAATTGCGCTAATTATCAGTTAAATGAATAAGCTTTACTTATGCTTAGCATATAATAACACTTTATAAATACGCTTAGTAATTTTATTTTTACAAATATTTTAATAACCTACGTTTGCTTACCTCAGTTGCTGGATAAGTATGCATTATACTTAATACTTTTTTCCATGAGTTCTGTGTCTGTGGATTTAACCAGTCGTATCTCAAAAATATTTATTAAAAAATGGCATCTATACTCACTTTCTTGTCATTATTCCCTAAACAATATAGTAGGATAACTTTACATAGCATGTACACTGCATTAGGATAAGTAATCGATAGATGACCTAAAGTATATGGGAGAATGTGTGTAGATTATAGTATTCCAGTTGTTATCCATTTTATGTAAGGGATTAGAGTGTCTGCTCATATTGGTATCCATAAAGATTCTGGAATCCGTTCACAGGGACAATGAGGGACAACTGTATGTAAAGATTGATAAAGTTTGTGCTTATATTTTCCTCTCTGAATTTTCTTTGTGTCTCTGATTCTTTGTTCTCTTATTAATGTAGTTATTCCCCATGGATAGAGGAAAAGAATCTGAGAGTGTCATGTTAAGATTAGTAATCATTAGTTTTGGGGCTCTGTGTTTTTTCTCCTTTCTTTTACTTTTGCGGTTTCTGAGGCTCAAACCCAGTGCTCTTGAGTAGGCAAGGCAGTACTTTGTCACAGAGCGGTAGCTTAGCCCTGGGCCCTATATTGATAACTTATCTACTCTTAGAAATTATAGTCTAAAACTCTTGAAAACTTTAGAAATGTGCAATTATATTTTCTAAGGGGGAGCGCCAGGGATCAAACTCACAACCTCACGCTTGCCAGGCAGGCACTTTTGCCCCTGAGCTAAACCCTCAGCCCTGTGAAATTGTATTTTCATGCATATAAATATACTTGGTGATTTCAACTTTATATTTTAAAATTGTTTTTCACTAGGAAATTTTGAACATAGTTTTATATCGTCTGTTAACTCTTAAATTTATGCAAGGCGAAATGATTGTAAAGTTCTTGATTTCAGCTAATTGTCTTTAAGATAGTATAGTAATAGGTACTTAATTTTGTAATAAAATTGAATGGATTACTATGTAATCAGTTTTTAATTTATAAAAACTACAGTTACGGCAAGTTCTGGAGCATTTGTCTCAGCAGAGTGAAAGCCAGTATCTAAAGATTCTGACCAGTCTTGCTGAAGTCGCCACAACTAATGGCCATAAACTGCTGAGGTAAGTGTTCTGGAAATCAGTAGGCAGTGGAGTCTGTCTGCTTCATTTCCTGACTATTCTCCTGCATGTTTTTTGTCAGTGATAAGATACTATGAAAATTTGCCGACTACCATTGTTTGTTTCATTTAAAAGGACCAATTATACTCAATATATTTTGATAAATTTCCTACTGTTCTTTTTGTAACTACTTTTCACCTTATCTGTAGGACTCATCGAATCCCAGGTTTCCACAGTGCACTGCGTTCTAGTCATTACCAGTCATCCTTGTGTTTGATGAAGACTTTTTAAGATTTAGATGTTGTCTTAGTTACTTTTCTCATTGTTGAGACAAAATACCCAACAGCAAAGTTAAAGGGGAAAGCTTTATCTAGTTCATAGTTTGTGGAGGTTTCTGTCCTTAGTGAGCTGGCTCTGGGGCAGTGTGGCTGGTCAGGGGGCATCGCAGAGTAGGACCAGTTCATAGCAAGTGGAAGACAGAAGCAGCAAGCAAGCAGGAACCTGACCAGTGCCCTTTGTTCTTCTTTTTTATTTTACCCAGGCTCCTTAGGGCGGGAGGGGCCACACTCCTAATCCTAGTGCCCTGGAGCCAGCACTGTGCCGTGAATCAGTTCCAGTGTCACACACTCTAGATCCAGCCACCTCTGAAAAAGCCCCGCCTATGACTCCATGAGGCCTTGGGGTACATCGAGTCACAAACCATAACAGACATAGGAACCACAAGCATGGGCTTTGGAATCGGGCAGATGCATATTTAAATGCAGATACACTATTTACATATGACCTGAGCAACTACCCTTTTACAGTTTTTCTTTATTGTTCACCACTATAGTCAACATACATTTTTGAGTGCTTGCTGTTCACCAGGTCATCTGTTAAATGATTGAGAATAAAGCAGACAAGAGCTCTCCCTATGTGGGAGTTGCAGCGTGGCCAGGTTGTTACTGGATTTTATTCCATTTTGTTGGGAACTGGTAATGAATACCTTAAATGAGTTTTGAGAGTGAAATAAGATGAAGTGCCAAGCATTGTGTTTGAACAGAGTAGAGCTGATAAGGATGATTATTTAAATGGAATATGGTGGAGATTATATTGATGATTATTTTAAATAGCTCATAATGTAATTTGAATGTTTTCCTCCTGCATTTCAGAACTTGTATTGCTTCAGTCTTTGTCCCATTTGCTGCTTTTTTATAGCAATCAGTATATATGGTTTTATTTTAAGTTTATTTTATCTTTTATTAGGTACTAAGCTAAGGAAATTTGAAAAATGTTATTTCATTTAAACACCATAGTAACTATGATTTAGATATTATCTCCATTTTACATATCAAAATTTGGGTTAAATGATTTGGTAAGCTAATAAATAGGAAAACCACAATGAATGAATTCCCTTTAACAAAGAGCAGATTATGTGTTCCAATCTAGCTTATAAAAATGTCTTGGGGAGTAGTAGATTGGGAAGAAATAGGCTGGGAAAAAAGATCCATAGCCAGAACAAGTCCTGGAGCTCCTCAGCTAAACTGTACTTTGTCAACTCTTACATCCACAACTCCCACTTTGTAAAATTTTTTGAGACAGTCTTATTAAATTGTGTGATCCGGCCCGCAAATCAATCCGTGGGGTGTACCTGGAGGGGGAACGGGGATGAATAGAACAGTGGGGAGACAAAGGGAGATTGAAGCAAGTCAAGAGAATCTGATCAAGCCTCGTTTATTCAGGAAGTGATCACATCCTTTATGGGCCAAGGGCGGGCTGGTGGGACAGGAAGAGGCTACGGGGTGGTTTCTGATGGGTCATCGTCACGTCCGGGTATGTGACGTAAGCAGGAAAGGATTATGGGTAACGTAGACGGGTACATCATATGCCCATAGGAGAGGGAGGCAGGGAGGCAGCAATGGGGCGTTCGTGCCACTCCCTACATCTCCTCCCTTTCTATATTATTTAATCAGGAGTATGGCAGGCCCTGTGAGGACAGCTCTTGTTTTAGGTCAAGGAACCTCATTACATGAACCCAACCAGGCCTTACCGGTCATGGGCTTGCAGGACAACAGTTGGTCCTGTGCCTGTCTTAGGCGCCCGTGGAGTAACATGCATGTCCTAGTTGCCCGTCTCTGGCTGCCTGTCCATTGCCCCAGGGCAGTTAGGCCACATCATCATATGGGCCACTCGTGGGAATTCCTTCCTGGTCGGTTTATTGATCTGCCATCTCCAGCTGGTGATAGTGTACCTGAATGGGCTTTGCCATAAACGCGTCTATCCGGTTATTAATGAGCGTCATAATCCTTGAAAAATAGAAGGACCCACAGAGAGGAGAAGCAACAGGGCAGCTAGGGGACCCAAAAGGGGCACTAGGTAGGGGAAAAGTCCCCCCTCCCCGCCCCACATCAAGGAGAAGGGGTTAGCGGCCATTTGTTGTCGTCGCTGTTGAAGTCGTTCTTCTATTTCTTGGAGCTTGCCTCGCACAACACCAGACTGATTGACATAGAAGCAACATTTTTCCTGTAAGGCAAGACAGATTCCCCCCTGCTCTGCCGTGAGCAGGTCTAGCCCTCATCTGTTTTGTAAGACAACCTCTGCCAGTGAGTCTAAATTGGTTTTGGAGAGTTTTTATCGTAAAGGATAAGGCTTGAACATCTTTAGACAACTGGTTGGTCAGGTCATCATATTTATCTAAGGCAACGGCGAGGCCAGCAGTACCCGTGGCTACAGCACCAGTGATGTCCATTCCCACCAAAAGCGGGATCAGTGTTATTGCTCGTTTTTGGTGGCCAGCAGTGTAATCAAGTGTTGGCACCGGGATAGGTTGGTCACCTGAGACAATATCTGTGTTGGGCAGGAGGGAAGCAGTTATGTATGTACCTGTCCAATTGGCTGGAATATAGGTATAGGCCCTATTATTACCGCAGACAAAAATGTGTCCTGTTGAGGGACACGGGGGGCCTGTATGATTGACAAATTGAACACAGGCGGTGGATAGGAGATGGCCTATATCTATAGGGGTAGAATCATTTTGGACAGAGCCCTGTAGGCAGGTCATGGATATGTTGGGTGTTATTAATGGCTGGACTAGAAATGATTGGGAAGGTCTACAGGTAAAATTATATGGATCATGAGAGGGGTCAATTGTTGAGTTGGAGGGGATGGCTAAGGGCATAGGAGTGCCTAAGGCCATGCACAACCAACAGTCTTGCACTAAAGCAGGTTTAGTGAGGTCAAGTACATGGTGAGTGGCTCAAAGGATATCATAAGTTTGTGGGTCTAAATCTACGCCCCGTGATTTGGGGAGAGCTAACGGATGGTAATTGATCTTTGGGAATAGACTGTCTTCTATTTCTTTTAGTTTTTTCTCAACATAAAGTTCTCTCATTTTTTTTTTTTTCTCAGCAGCTATCCCCATCCTTATATATGTTGAAATTAAACTTAAGAGACTAGACCAGTATCACTCCGATCAGTTAAATGAGTCAAAGTAATTGACATTGGAATCTCTGGAGTCTTTTTGTAAAATGACCAGTCTCTCTGCAGGTAAAACAGTTTTGTTTATGTTTTTGAGATAAGAACTGTTTAACTGTAAACCCTTGCAAGGCAGCAGCCATAACAAGGCCTTGCTGACAAGCAGTTTCAATGTCAGTGGTACCAGGGATTGAACTCACAGCCTTTTATTTGTTGGGCAGGCAACTGTGCCACTGAGTTAAATCTCCAGCCCTGGGGACTGAACTCACAACTTTGTGCTTCACTTATGTCACTCAGCTAAATCTCCAGCCCCTGCTTAATGCTCTTGAGGAACTCATATTGCCCTTAAATTGCTTTTGGGCCTCTCTGTTGGCATAGGTATCTTTCACTATTAACATATTAAGGTCCCACCCATTGCCGGCTTGTGTATTGCACCTAGCGGTCTCTTTGCAATTTTTTGTATATTCTGATTTTTACAAAAGATTATCCCCACCCGATAAAGTCACTCGGGCCAATCTTTGTCAGTCTGTAGGTATGAGCCAGCCGTCAGCCAGAGAATTTAAAACAGCAAGAGTGAAAGCAGCTGTAGGGCCATATTGGGCAACTGCTGTCTTTAATTCTTTTAAAGCTGCCACTGTGAGTGGCGTATAGGTCCTAATGACTTGTGGAGCTAGTGGAGTGGCGTGGCGCTCACGCTGTCTTGCGGCTGTATGGCGCCATCTTGGGGAGGTACATTTGTTTCCATCCCCGGAAACGCCATTTTGGGGAGGGGCCCACCCTGTTGTGGGGGAAGTGAGGCAAGCGCCATTTTAGATAGAGAGTTGTGGTGGGCCTCGGGTGGTAGGGGCTCGGATGGCGGTGGGCTGCCATCTTGGGGCTTTTTTAACAATCATTTGACTCACCGGAGAGGCAGGAAGGTTTAGATTTGTCTCCTGAAGGGAGTGATGTTGGCGAAGTGGAAGTGTGTAAGGCTACTTCACCTTGGGTGATTGTTTTATCAATTTGAGGCTCTCGGCAGCGCTGTGTAAGTAGCTCCGAGATTAAATTCCAGTATGCAAAGGCTGTAACTGGGACCTTTTTAGGGCCAAAGACCCTGTAATAATCTTTTAGAGCATCTCTTACTCTTTTCTACCTCTAGGTATCTATAGAGCCCTCTAGGGGGAACCAAGGGCAAACCTTACTGATAAACTGAAAATACTGCAACAATTCTTTTGTTCTAACCCTTACCCCTCTTGTCTTTAATGTCTTGCTGAGGCCTCCCATGAACAATTCATGTTCGCTCAATGCTTGACCCATGTCCGGGAAAGGGGATGGGGTTGCCATTCACACACCATGACTTGGGCAGCACGTTGGGCAGTCGTCCGCGCATTTCTAGCCTTGGTCCTTGATTCAGTTTGCTTTTATTCTAGCTGGCGTTCTGGAACGGCTCCCTTGTTAACTCCCCCATGCCAGGAGCCCCCATGCTGGGCGCCACTTGACCCGGCTCGCGGATCAATCCGTGGGGTGTACCTGGAGGGGGAACGGGGATGAATAGAACAGGGGGAGACCAAGGGAGATTGAAGCAAGTCGAGAGAATCCGATCAAGCCTCATTTATTCAGGAAGTGATCGCATCCTTTATAGGCCAAGGGTGGGCTGGTGGGACAGGAAGGGGCTACGGGGTGGTTTCTGATAGGTCATCATCATCCGGGTATGTGACGTAAGCAGGAGAGGATTATGGTTAATGTAGGCAGGTGTATCATATGCCCATAGGAGAGAGGCGGGGAGGCAGCAATGGGGCGGTCGTGTAGGCAATTGTGTAGGCAGGGACTGAACTTGTGATTCTCCTGTCTCAGCCTCTTCAGCTGTTGAGTTACTGGTACCTGGCATTTTGTTCAGGGACAGTGCCACCTCTTACAAGTGCTTTATAGAAACTCTTACTTTGGGCTTTGTTGGGATTGGTGGTATTTGTTATTAGTATTGTTAGAATTTACTCTACTACTCTCACAGGTAGATTCTCAGAATTCTTTCAAATATAAATTATTATGATATGTTTAATGGCATTTTTAAAAAAATTTTTTTTTTTTGTCTTTTTCCTTTTTATCGGTACCAGGGATCAAACTCACGACTGCCTGCTTGCAAGGCAGGCGCTTATGCCGCTGAGCTAAATCCCCAGCCCCTTTAATGGCATTTTTGTAGATAAGGTTTTTCTTGTTTATGTGTGGATCATTTTATGTTTTTCAACCCATGTTTGGCCAGTTATTTTAATATTTTCATTAAGAAAATGAGAAATTGTAGGGGCTGGGGATTTAGCTCAGCGGCATAAGCACCTGCCTTGCAAGCAGGCGGTCGTGAGTTCGATCCTTGGTACCGATAAAAAACGAAAGAGACAAAAAAAAAAAAAAAAAAAAAAAAAAAGAAACGAAATTGAAATATATATTCACTAGTGGTAATTGAGATACTGTCTGGCACAGTTTTAAAAAAACTGGGTAGTCATGTCTTAAGCAGTTCAAGAATATTTGATAAAGATAATATTGCAGTAAACTTTTTGTGGCTGTGGCAAAATAGCTGATGCAGAGAGTCTGGAAACGTTTATTTTGGCACAGCTCAGAGGTGTTAGTCTGCGGTGAACTGACCTTATTACTTTTGGACCTGCAAGGAGAAGAGAGGGGAGGGAGACAGAGAGACAGAGATAGACAGACAGAAGAAGAGGAACAGAAACAGAGTTAGAGAGAGAGAGAAATACAGATAGAAAGGGGGAGTACTGAGCCCACAAGAGGGTGGGAGAGACCCCGCAGCCGTTTGGGTCACCCCCAGCTAGGCTGCGCCTCCTCCCGTTAGCACCACAGGCCAGAGACCAGGCCTCTGGCAGATAAGCCTCTGGAGGATATTCAACATCCAAACCGCGACAAATAGCAAATAGTTACTTATGCTCCAGTATATACATTTGTTTGGATTGAAATGAGAGTGTTATTTTCCTTTGCATATATTTGTGATAGAGAGTAAAGATTTATTAATGTACATGAACAAAAATTATGGCTTACATATTAAAGGAAGAAAGACACTACATGATAGTATATTCTTGCATTTTTTTTTTTTTTTTGTACTGGGAATCGCACTCACAACCAAGCCAAAGGTAAGTATAAGTTTGAGTTATAAAGCTAATTTTATTTTGTACAAGAGAGAGATTTTTTTAGGCAGAATTTAAAGTGTATGCTCAAAGAAAATAAGACTGTGGGTCCTCAGAACAGAGGTGTATTAGAGTTTGGAGTTTGGGATATTTATGTGTTTTGGGAGAGTGGAAATCTGTGGAATTTGTGAATCTTCACGCTCAAAAGGATGGCCTACCCACTGAAAGATAATGGGCTGGTTTTATAGGTGAGACACCGGAGCCTAGACTAAATTTTTTTATTTATTTGTTTTTTGAGACTAGGTCTTGCTATGTAGCCCAAGACGGTTTTGAACTCAGTGTGGAGCGAGGCTGGCCTTGAGTTTGGGGTGATGCTCCTGCTCAGCCTCCTTAGTGCTGGGATTGTAGGTGTGTGTCACAATGCCCTGCCTTAATTTTTTTTTAAAATGGGTGATCTAAGTTAAGAGGTTTTGCCTAAAAATAATCTTTGGGGTCAATCTGTTGCTTTATCTTAAAATCAATTCCTGCCCTTTACTTTATCAGCTAAATTAATCTTTGGGATTAAAGTATCTTTAAGGAATTTTGGGTCTGATGCACCTAGAAGAAAAGGAAGAGAAACTAGTTCAAGGAGTAGAGATATAAAATTTAATTGCAATTTGCCTAAAAGTATGTGACAGTTTTCCTCGTCTTCCTTCTAGGAGTCTTTGTACTTTACTTTATCTCCTATTCTTCTTTTTTTTTTTAATCGGTACCGGGGATTGAACTCACGACCGCAGGTGCTTATGCCGTTGAGCTAAATCCCCAGCCCCATTATCTCCTGTTCTTAAGGCATGCGGAAGAGTGGAAGGTCTGTGGCTTGTGACTGTTTTGGCTGGTGAATGCTGAACCAGCCTAGCCTGGGATCAAGTCTCACTCTACTAGAGGAGACAAAGAAAAATGGGTTTGTTAGGTGAACTGTCATCCTTATTCTGGAAAAGAGGATAAAAATATTAGCAATTCATTGACTTTGAAACTTTATTTCATAACCATGTTAAAAAAACAGGGCTCAAAAACTAGAAGTTGAATATTGATGATTAGTGACTCCAAAAAAGTGATAGAAATCAGATGAAATTAGGCTGCATGTGGGATTAGCTTTTTAATACTGACCTCTGTTTTTGAGATGTGTACCTAGGTTCAACAAATGGAGTTTAAGAGCAGTAGACTCCTATTTTGTCAGTAAGGAATTCAATGCAGTCTATTTTAATTATAACAGTGGTCAAAGGATACCCTGAAGACACTGTTTCTGTGACAATGGCCCATTCTCAAACCTTGAATTTTCTGTACCTGAAGACCTTTTGTAGTAACTGGCTCCAGACAAAATTGACATATAAAGTCTGAAGTAGACAAACAATATAGTTAGTTCACACTACAAAGGTGACAAAGCATAGTAGCTAAAATGTTTATATTGGAATTTTTATTCTGTATTGGTATAACTATACAAGAAGCCATGTCTCTGCTTGAGAGATATTTGAAAGTGTTTTAAAATAGCCTAATAAGAATATACTATCAGAGGCTGAAGGCCGCGTGTTTGGGGAGCTGATGGAACCGGGAGTCATGGCCTTTTATGGCTGTGGACTAGGACGTTACAGGTTTAGCTGGAGGCTGTCAATAGGGATTGGTGCTGTGTTTGGAGCTCCTTTTTATATATATCCTGGACTTCTTATTTTGTTTTGTTTTTATATTATTATTAGCTTCTACTGGGTGTTTAAGACCAAGTCAAAGTAAGTCCTGTGTTAACTGAAATTTGTCAAGATCAGTTAAGGCTCCTCATACGTTACTTTTGGGGCTGTGTGGAGAGCCTTTCCGCTTAGAATGTTAGCTGCTATAGTTGTGTCATTCTCCAGGAGAGGTCATAGTCCGGATGAACCGCATGGCTTCTGTGAAATTATAGGGACATTCCCTTCTTTAGTGAACCTCTCTTTTGAAATCTGTACATTGATTTACTGCTGTCCTCTTGTGTCTAATGAACTTTCTGGTTGGGAGACTCACTAGAATTGTCTTTTAGTTAGAACACTAATTTTAAAGTTTTTTTTACATTGAGGTATGGTAGCTTTGGAAGAAGTGGTTATGATCAATCAGAGAAGTGTTTAATGAAACTTAGATTTATTTATTTTTTAATTTTTATTTTAAAGAGAATAAAACCTGACAAAACAATAAAGTCAATCAAAACAAAACAGTGAAAGTGATCTAGGACTTCAAAACAGTCCAGTAGGAAATCTACAATGCCTACCATAACATCTCTTGTTAGCTTCACAGTAGTTTTCCGTACCATCAGACATAGTAAAATCAAATAAAACAAAACAACATTAAATAAAAAAATCGCAACAAAACTAAACAATAATTTTGGATATCAAAAACAAGACAGAAGGAATCCCCCATGTTTGTCGTGCTGCGTGCTGTCATCCTCCTAATGGATGCTTAGACCACCTGCCGTAGGCCTGCAAAGGCAGTCGAACACTACAGGCCGTTAGTTGTTTGTGTCCCTCAGTTGCTGTCAACTCAGGCCGGCCTGCGAGCCAGCTAGATTACTGGGGAGGAGGGAAGGCTTCCTGATTTTCAGCCTGGGCAGTGGTCGGCTCCTGGAGGCTTAGAGCGCTTTTCTCTTCTTGAACCCTGCAAGGGCTGCGCCGCTTACCAGTGCTCCTCCCTCCCCAGCGAGGCTCCTGCCCACTCACCGCGGGGTGGCTGGCTTCTCTCTTTCTGGGCCCTGCACGAAACCTAGATTTTATAATCTTTCTTTTTTTAATATGAAGAAGTATTGCGCTGGTTGAAATGGCAATAAAGGATATTTTTAAGACATTGATTCAGCTTGCAAGTTTTGTCTGTATAAATATAAAATTATTAGGTTAAGTTAGTAATTGATGGTGGTGCTTACATTCCATTGTTTAAGAAAATTCTTCTTACCTGAAAAGATAACTGATGAAATATTCCTTAGGTCAGATATGTGAAATAAATATTTGCATAAACTGATTTTGCAGATGAAAATCAAATTCACATCTTTTCGTGGAATTTTTAGTCTTTGTAGTTAACTTTTCCACAGTAGAAACAGTAAAATAGTTAAACTAAACTACATTTCTATTTTTTCAGACTCTTATGATATAAAAATTAGAAATAGTTTGTAAAGACAAATATGCAAAAATCAATTCTGAAAGGAAAACCTTTGCTAATGTGCTCTAGCGTCCCGGTGACACAGGAGTGGTGGAACAGCAGTGCTTATGTTACCAACAGTGGTGCCATTAAGTCAGTAAAGTTAGCATCAGCTAGTTTTTATTGACTTACATGAAACAATTTAGTAATTCTTAAAGTAAGATAACATTGGTTCCTGGTTGTATTTCTCAAACTGGAAGACGTGGATATAGATGTTTGCTAGCCACACATTATAAATCTTAACTTTTAAAAACTGTTTTCAGTATATCTAAAAATTTCACAATGCGGCAGTTAACGTATATGAGAGAGTAAGGTTTTGGTAATTAGATTTTTATACCCGGTCATGCTGTTCCACCCGAAGGTGTATGCAGCTCTTCTTGGCTTTGTGCAGCAATTGTGATGTTAACGATTTCAAAATAAAATCACTTCTTGAATAATTAAGAAAATTGATTATAAAAATTGTTTATAGATATATCATTACATTCGATACATATTTAGCTGAACTATTGGGGTTTCTCTGTGGAAGATTAATGATAGCCACCCATAGTAGTGGCCAGTTCCAAGGCATGGCCAAAGGCATGAAGGCTTTCTGATCCATCAGAGAAACTTTGTAGTATAGTCAGTATGACAGCGTTAGTTGAATTTGTCATCTTTTTAATGATAGGGTAGATTTTTTATGTTTATAGAGTCAGAAGAGAACCCATTTTCATAGAAGACTAACTCTGATATACATAGTAACTTTTAAGATTATTTAATTTGTGAATGTTCTATATATGAAAAATTAGTTACTCCTCTGAGGTGAAAAATGAATACAGGATAATGGTAGACTGTTTTGTCCTCATAGTTGAAATTCTTGAGTTATTGATTGGCCTAGAATCATAGTATTTATGCCATTGTTTCTCTTTGAAGTGTCTTCAGAGTTGTAAATAGTTTAATTTGTAAATATTGTTTTGGAAGTGAAAGTTGGAGATTGTTTTGGAAGTGAAATATAACACCTGATCTAAGGGGGAATTTTTATTTTATGCTTTGATCCCTGGTTATAATCTAGGCACTTAATATTAATCCATCTGTATACAATTCAAGTTATGTATACTTTGTATCTTTCTGTTAATCAGTTCTATCTCATATCATGATAGGAAAGGGATTTTATTCCAGTTATAGTGAAACAGTGGAATTAAAATATTTAAAAATGAGTATTTGATGATATAATTTGTTTTATTCTATTTAATCTATTTATATTTTAATTTGCATTTTCAGCCTGTCCAGCAATTACGATGCACAGATGAAGAGCCTTTTAAGGATTATAAGGATATTTTGTCACGTGTTTCGCATTGGTCCTTCCTCCCCCAGTAATGGCATTGATATGGGCTACAATGGAAATAAAACTCCAAGAAGCCAGGTGTTCAAGGTCAGAAAAGTATATGATATTGTTAGGAAGATAGACGTAAAAGAGATGAATTTGACAAAGCATGCATTCATTAATCAGAAACCTCAGGAACAGGAGGTAAATTTGGTTCGTATCTGTATCATATTTTAAGTTAGGTCCATTTTTCTTCTTTCAACTCTGTCTAAAAATCTGGAAGGTTTAATTGGTGAGCTCTCTACATTTTTCTTACACAGCAAGTTTTTATTCTTTGGTATTTTAAGAGTAGAGCTATTTATTGTATAATTTTATTGAATTATGTATTTTTAATATGATAGCTACCATTTAAAAATTTCTGGGAGGGAAAGAAGGTACTAAGTTTTTAGTAAATTTTTTTTGCATGTGTGTTTGTGTAAGTAAGATTATTTCATTCACTTGGCGTGGTAATAGTTAATTCTTGGGATCACTTAAGGAAGAGTCATTGAGATATTTCTTAAGATATTTTAGATTATTTCTGTGACCTCTTTTATGGAAGCTCATATGGATGGAATCCTTAAAGAAGGACTCAGATAAAATCCAGGGCAGTGTTGCTATGCATGGTATAGTTTTATGAAGTGAAAAAGTGAATAAATAAATTTTTCATGGCCTTTTAGTTTTTAAAAACTCAGATTTTATTAAAATGTGTAATTTAGTAATTTTCTTATGTACTTTTTGGTTTTGTTTTGATTTTTATCTTTTTACTCTTTGGTGCTGGGGATCAAACCCAGGGAGGGGTCTTTCACCTGCTAGTCAGGTATCTACATCGAGTTATATCCCAATCTCTTTCACGTTAGTTTTTTAAGTTAATTTTGCTTGAGAAGTTTGAGTATAAATACAAGATTATCCATCCAGAAAATAGTGTCAGTGTTTTCATATGCTGTTTACTTAAAATCTGATTAGGATTGCGAGTGTTACTATCTGTAAATTTTGTTGCTACTTTAATAATCTGTTTTAAGCCATTCTTTTCTTAGCTATTGTTTGTTTGTTTGTGGTGCTGGGGAGCAAGCCCAGGGCCTGAGCACGATACTTAGACAATTTTGACAAATACTTTTAAGTGGTTTGTAATCATTTTGACTGGTAGTTTGATTATTAAGTAACGATTGTCTTTTAGAGAGGTATGCAAAAGTGTTTGTGTATCTGTTTGTTTGTTTTCTATGAAAAACTCGGAGTAGGAAAGCAAGTTTTTAGTTAAATACTAGGTCTGTGTGTGTATGTTTTTCCTCTCTCGTGCCACCTTCTGGAAGAAGGAAATCATGCGTCTTCTTTTGATTTAAACTGACTTTTCACGCACCACTTCCTCCAATACTAGTTGGAATTTGCAGTTTTCTGGCCTTGTCATGTTTCAGTCTGAATTGTTAATGTGCTCCTAGGAGTCGCACTGCTCACTTAGGACTCACAGAATTGTTTTTAGTGCTCACTCTTGCTAGGATGAGCCTCCTTGTGATTTTACTTTTCACCCTCCTTTTTACTCATCTGTGATGATAAACAGAAAATAAGGTCAGGGCTGGGCATAGTCACAGTTACCCAGCTTGGACTTAGATTATATTTAACATTGTCTTTTTCGTTGTTACTAGAATTTAAATCTTACACCTACTTGATAATGTTATGAGAAATGCTGTCCTAATTAGTCTTTTAAAGAGCATTTAATGCTTGATTTAAATGTTAGTTTTCTAGTCAGGCAGTCAGAATAGACATAACAGGGTAGAAAAGGCTATTGTTACATTTCTTTTTAAAAATGAAATCCAAAATTTGTACATATATGGTATATATGAAATTCTTCCCATTTCTGTTATCAGAGTCTTCATTTTTGAGGTGTTTTCAGCATCATTGACAAGTGCTCTTGCCACTCACTGCTGTTCTTTTTAATTATGAACTTACTTTTTAAAAATTTATTTATTTATTAATTGGTGCCAGAGATAGAGCTCGGACCTTGCGCTTGCCAGGCAGGCTTAGGCCTCTGAGGTAAATCCCTGGCCCCTGAACTTCTTTTTGTAAAATGTTTGTAATCCAAAATGCAGCTAATTTTCAAAAACATTAATTCCTGTAACCTAGCCAAGAATGTAAAAGACCTATATGCTGAAAATCATGCTACGCTAAAAAAGGAGATTGAAAAGGATATTAGCAAATGGAAGGATATTGCTTGTTCTTGGTTAGAAAGAACCAGCATTGTGAAAATGGCCATACTGCCAAAACTGTTATACAGATTTAGTGCAATCCCAGTTAAAACATTATTAACAGACTTTGCGGGTCTAGAGAAAACACTCCTAAAATTCATTTGGAAACAGAAGAAACCTAGAATAGCAAAGGCAGTTCTGGGCAACAAAGGCAAGGTAGGAGGCATCTCAATTCCTTAGCTGAAATTATACTACAAAGCTACTTGGTACTGGCAAAGAAATAGACCTGAGGATCAGTGGAACAGATTAGAAGATGCAAAGACAAATACAAAGACACTCAGCTATTTTATATTTGACAAAGGGGCTGAACATGTTCACTGGAAGAAGGATAGCCTCTTCAATAAATAGTGTTGGAAAAACTGGCTTTCCACATGCCAAAGACTGAAAGTAGACCCATGTCTATCCCATGCAGTAAAGTCAAAATGGATCAAAGATCTAAATATTAAAACAGAAGCATGAAATCTGTTGGAAGACAAGGTAGATAGAGATCTTGCAGACTTAGGGGTAGGCAAAGAATTCATGAACAAAACACAAAACACAGGAAGTACTTCAGAGAATCAACAACTGGGATCTCATCTTATTAAAAAGTTTTTGCACTTCAAAAGAAATCACCAACAAAGTGAAATGAAAACCCACAGAATGGGAAAGAATTATAGCCAGCAACCCCTCAGAAAAAGGACTTACATCCAGAACATACAAAGAACTGAAGAACATCAAGCCCCCCAAATCCAAAGACTCTCTCCAAAGGTGGTGTCTGAGATGAACATACAGTTCTCAGATGAAGATATACAAATGGCAAATAAATTCATGAAGAAGTGTTCACCATCACTAATCATTCGAGAAATGCAAATTAAAACAGCACTGAGAGTCATCTCATTCTGGAAAGAATGGCTGCCATCAAGAAATCAATCGATAACAAATGCTGGCGAGGCTGTGGGGAGAAAGGAACACTGCTCCAGTGTCGGTGAGAGCGCAGACTGGTGCGGCCACTGTGGACATCAGTGTGGAGATTCCTCGGAAAATTAAGATGGGAAGTTCCTTTCAATCCAGCTATTCCTCTCCTGGGTGTTTTCCCAGAAAAACTGAAGAGATGATGTCACGGTGATGTATGTGCACCCATGTGTATAGCAGCACAATTTGTAATAGCTAAATCTTGGAAACAACCAAGATGCCCATCAGCCGCAGAGAGGATGAAGAAGGTGTGGTGTTTTTATACAGTGAATGTTATTCAGCTATAGAAAGGATGATCTTGAGGATAAAAGTAGGGACTGCACTGCCGTCAGTGCGTGTACGACTTCCGGTTCGTTTTGGGTAATTGAGATTACAAAAGTCTTTCCTGTTCGCCGCGTTGCTGCAGCGTGAGGCTGGAAACACCATTTAACTTTCACCAGACTTTTCCCTAAGGAAGCTGCTGTTCCTACTTTTCACTTCGGTCACTTCGTGAACAGTGTTAACTGTTCATTTTACTGTGAGGATTAACCAGTGGGCTTTTCATTAAGAATGAGTGAGTTTAAGGCTGTACTTATTCAGTGAGTAAAGTTGTTCAGCATCGTACTTTACTGATTTTAGAAGCCCTTTAAGTTCATCGTAACACAGTCGTTCTTCCGGTGTTAAAAGGGATTTTGAGTTTTCACAAACTTCGGAATGTTTGAAGGGTTCATTATCTCAGCAGAGTGAGCACGGGCAGACAATGTATGATGCGCTTTCTTTCTGTGCAAAGCAAGTTGGCAACTATTAATGATTTCATGGGATTGGAATTTGGAAGCCAAGGAAGACGGAGAAATTTAGCTTGTGATGCTGTCACTTGCATTGTGATATTTGACACTGTCAAGTTGCGAAGAGCCTGAGAGGGCTTCAGTGCACTAGACAGACGGTTAGTCAGTGTAGGTCCTGCCTGCCTGTCAGAGTCCACCTCACTTCGGCACATCTTGGCGTGTTAAACATTGTCCAGTAACTTTGGGATGATATATTGTAGCTTTGAAATATAATTTAAAATGTTTATAAGTCCTGTATGATTGTCATGTCCTTGTTGCATTGTACAGAAATAATAATTCTTGTGAAGATCACTGAGTACTATGAGGTGAAGTAATATTTTATTGTGCCAAGGAGACTGTTACCATGGTGATGGGCTTATTTTTTTCAGTAATAATTGATAGGTGTGGTGTCAGATGTCCTGTTTTATTATTTATAAATATTGAAGGCATCATAGATATGGTAAATGGTAAAAGAGAGGAACACAGAGACAGACGTCTAGACAGTCACAGACATTGAAAGAGAAAGTAAAACCCAAAATAGTTTACTTTTCTCTCCCTTCATTTTCTTCTAATTCTTTGCAATATTCCTATATTAAAAACTCTAGCTTTTTAGTGTTTCTGTCACTGTCATTATCATATAGTTTCATTTTTTCTTTGATATTATTTTTGGATTATTCAGGATTCACCTTTAAGTTTTGCCTCGTCAGTGTTTGAAAATAGGATTGTACCAGGTTTAAGCTCATTGCTCATCTGCGTGATCCCTGCAGCCTGCCTTGGCCTAGACTTCATTTCTATATGATGTGTTGATTTTCTGGGTTTTACCATTTGTCATTTAGAGGCCAGTTATTCCTCTTTCTTTCTGTTTCAAATAGTTTAATGTTATTACCTGTTCTTTCCATTTTGGAAGTTTATCTTCTGATGTAAAGCTAAGTAGTTTGCTGACATACAGAGTTTTTCCTTATCTGTGGCACGTTCAGTTAATGTTTCTCAATAGAAGCAGTAGATTGGCCTGTGTTGCTGCAGTTGTGATGGCGTGATTTGCTCATTAACATTAACTAAATCACAGGAGAAATTTCTTTTTTTCTTTTTTTCTTTTTTCTGGTACTGGGGATCGAACTCATGACCGCCTGCTTGCAAGGCAGGTGCTTATGCCGCTGAGCTAAATCCCCAGCCCCTGAGAAATTTCATTATTCTCAGTAAGAGTGTTTAAAATAGGAGTAAGAAGCAATACTTTTTTTTTTTAGTTGTTAATCTTTACTCAGAATTAAGAATTTGCTGGAGGCTGGGGGTGTAGTTGAGTGGTAGAGTGTGTGCTTAGCTCGTGTAAGTGACCCTGGGTTCAGTCTCCACCACAAAAAATCTGCTAGTCAGTATTTATAGAAGTTTGGTAATTATATGCATTGCTTTAAATATTATTGTTAATTTTGGATTGTGGCACGTGTGTGTGGCCCTATGTTACGCGTGTATACATATGCTATATTTTATTTTTCTCATAAATCATCAAAATTCTAGGAGTACATATTATAATTCCCAACATTTACTTCATTATGTCAAAAAATTTTAACTAGATAAAACATCTCTTTTCAATTTAAAAAATGATTTTTAAAAGTAGGTATTTGAAAATTGAAATAAGACTGCTTAAGTTTTGTTAGATTTTAGCTTTCCTTTTTATGCTAAGGAATACATAAACGTTCACCGTATTTTTCCGGTATACCTTGTACATACAAATTAAATGTTAGGGGGGCTGGGGATTTAGGTCAGCGGCATAAGCACCTGCCTTGCAAGCAAGCGGTCGTGAGTTCGATCCCCAGTACCGATAAAAAAGGAAAAAGACAAAAACAAAACAAAAAAACCAACTTAAATATTAGCTATGATGAAATTTTCCACGTATGTGACATTTGTCTGTGTTTCTACTTACCTTCAATCTTTATTGTCATTAACTTGGGAAGATAGAAGTGTCTGGAGCACATTTTTTCTTGTATACTATTTAGGTATATGGAGTTGATTTTTGTGTGTTTTTATCTCGTAGTTTAATAGTGATTAAAAAGCGTATTTTTTTCTTCTTAGCCTCTGGAGTTGCTTTGGCACTCATTAGATGAATGGCTCGTTTTAATAGCTACAGAATTGATGAAAAACAAGGAGGACTCCACGGATATCACTTCTATTTTACTGAAACAACAAGGCCAAGATCAGGACGCCACTTCCATCCCAGCCTTTGAGCCTCCAGGAGCTGGGAGCTGTGAGCGTCTCTCGACGGGCACAGGGGAATCTGGACCGGACGCTCTCGCGGGGAAGCAGGAGGCTGGCGCAGACTGTCAGGATGTTATCTCCATGACGGCCAACCGGCTCAGCGCTGTCATCCAGGCCTTTTACATGTGCTGCTCCTGTCAGATGCCTCCAGGGTAGGAAGGCTGCGGCTCGCTTCTTTTCCTGATAGATGAAGAAAAGCCGTATTTTTGTAATTTCAGTAGCAACAAATACTGTTTATTGATTTTAGGCTCTGTTCCAATCTTATTTTACCGTACTCATTGTCTGACTCTAGATCTGGTACAAAATGTTTACATTTTTAACAGGTGCGATGTAATTTGTTTCTGTGTAAATGGTGAATGCCACCTTGTATAGCATCTCGTGTCACGTGTTTACATAATCTATTAAGGAGAAGTTGTATATTTTATTTTGTTTCACAAATTGACAAGATGCGCCCCAGTTTTCTAAATTATAAAGAAGATCTAAACCCAAGTTCTTTCAAAAGGTCTAGAAGGCCTGAAGTTCAGTACATGTGATCACACTTGCTGAATCGTGTCCCCACTTTGTGTCTGTGTGTTCTGACAGTGTTTACTCTTTACAGAATGACCTCACCTCGTTTCATTGAATTTGTCTGCAAACACGATGAAGTTTTAAAATGCTTTGTTAACAGGTAAGGTTTTCTGGGAGTCAGAGACTGCCGTAGCTACCTTTCCTGCTTTACATACAGTGTCATCTGTTACAATTAAAAACTGCTCAGTAACCATTGGAAGGGAAGTAGAGAGGATTAACGCGTTTTGTCTTTACATCTGTGTCTCTGTATCTGCATCTGCGTTTTGCTCACTGGTACTCATCTGTCCTGCCCACTTACACAAAGTCTGTTTTTCTTTTAGAAATCCCAAAATCATATTTGACCACTTTCACTTTCTCCTTGAATGTCCTGAGTTGATGTCAAGATTTATGCATATCATAAAAGCACAGGTAGAGACTTTCTTCCTCTTGATTTTAGTGTGTTTAATGAAATTAATTTTTAAAAGTGGAACGTTTACTGATTATTATACTTGAAACTTTTGTAAGTAAGAGGGATAGAATGACATGTTACTCTAAGCAGTAAAGTTTCCCTTCAAGAAATGTGTGTTGAGTGCCTACTGTGTGCGGAGACCTGTGCGGAAAAGACAGCAATGCATTGCTCTGTTGTCTGAAAGGAGTTGATGACATGCCAGGTAAATGGTCTTTGAGAAAATGATTTTATTCCAAAATATATTTGGGAAATTTGTAAAGCATAAGACCAGTATATAACGGGATTTGGGGAACCTTTTGGTGGAAATAGTGATTTAAAATAGGGATTTTCTGAAGTTGCTTGACTCTGCCAGGTTGTACCTATTCATTGCATGGAGCTCAAGTCCAGTGAAGTGTGCTGGGGAAAGGCTTGTGTTGCTGCTTATTAGCTACGTGATTTTGGGCACATTTTAAAAAGATCCTTGAGCCTTGAGTCCTTGTGTATAAAATAGGAATGATCACAGCAGCTTCATAGGATTGTTGTGACAGTGAAGTGTTTAGAGAGTAACTGACACATACGCTCAATAAATGTCGTTTTTTGGAGATAGAAATATTTTCCTTTAAGCTAGAAAGCAAATAATTACTTGTTTCTTTAGGAATTCAAGTAATAAAGAGCTTGAAGTAAAGGGAAATTTCAAAAATGAAATAGATTTTTAGGTGGCTTTCAAAAGCTTGGAAAACGTGGAACGTTGCAGAAGAAGTAAAGGGAAGGACGAGCGTCCTGCCAGAAGTGCAGGCTGGCAGACGGGAGTGTCTGCCTTGGTTTGCCAGGCTGTCGGAGGCAGTGACAACTGCTTCAGGACAGTTACGCCATCCTGCCAGTGTTTTAGAAGATAATACAGATTGGAAGCTGTGGTTTGATTAAGCAGTCATAAAATGATAAATAACATAAGTAGTTTTTAATGTCTCTAGTTACACAGACTTTTAAAAGTTAAAAAATCTTTTATAATATGCACATGTAAATGGAGATCTTTTGATATCTTTAATAAAGTAGTGTAAAGGAGAAGATGATAGCTTATATTGTTTGAATGCTAATTTTAGACTTAGTACCATATATTTGCTTTAAATGAATGATTTTTAGAACAGTCAGCTTCTTTTATTGAAGCTGAAGGGGTTATGTAACTAACTCATTTAGTCATTAAGTAGGAGAACCAGGAATTAATATTCTGTTTGGTTCATAAGTTTTTCTTTTTTGGTGCTGGGAACCAGACTCACGATCTTGTACATGTTGGTCAGGTGCTCTTCTGTTGAGCCACACCCCAGGCCTTCCTTATTTATTTGCTGTGTCTGAGCCATACCTTTAACCGTTTTAAGTTCACTTTCTTCTTTTCTGTTTGTTCTCCTAGTGCTGGGATTGAATTTAGGGCCTTATGCATAATAGCCAAGCATTCTGCTTCTGAGCTACATTTTAGCTTCCTGGGTTCATTTTGTTAACCTATACTGTAGTACCTGCTTCTTTTCTAGGGCAAATGAAAAAATAGGTGAAAACAGCTTTTAGTTTTTCAAACAGAGGTAGTTTATTTACTCTTTTTCCATAACCTGTTCTTTTCACTTTTTATTTCCCAAACAATTTAGTCGGAAAATATTTGTATTATACATCTCCCCGTATTCACCCAGAAAGGGAGTTTTGTTGATGCACCAGGGTGAAGAGACTCCCCACATGGATAGTCGGGCTGTTGTGGGGTTTGGAGCTCGGAGATGGTGAGGAGGTGTCTGGGTAGAAGCAGGCTTAACATGGGCCGTGTAAGTTGGAAGCGGCCCATGCGGAGGGGAGTGGTCGCTGTTGGAGTTACCTGCAGTGGAGAGGCTTCCCTGCAAAGGAGATGGCTGTGCTCAGGAGAGAGGAGCGAGGCTGGAGACTGATGAGAAGAGTAACTGATTCCTTATTTTTGGAGCAAGTAGTTATAAAAGGGCAGAACTAGCACAGAGTCTGTGCTGCTGAGTTTGAATTGGAGATACGTGTGTGAACTTAGAGCTTGCACTCTTTAATGACAGGTTAAACAAACCTGGCATCAGTTCTTGGTCTTCATGTGTCATTGTGGATGAATGAGGGCTTATTAGAGAAAAATGGCAAATTGCAGAGCTGGGTTATGAAAAGGCCCAAGATGAGCCTGAAACATTTGGTCGTTCAGGAAAGTAAAGAACCATTCAAAATATGGTGGAATTATGTCACTGTGACTCAGAAGTCAGCTCAAGTGCATTTCCACTGGTCAGATTGAGAACAGTGTAACATCAAAGTAATGATAGCAACATAATAGATAAATAAGAGCGCCCAGTGTGGGGGCCACTCCTGTCATCCCAGGCTGTGGCAGGCTGTGGCAGGAGGGTCTCTGGGGGTGTGAGGTCAGCCTGGACTGTATAGTGAGTTCAAGACAGCCTGAACTACACAGCGAGGGAGCCTGTCTCAGAAAACAAGCAAATGAACAGAAAACCCGTACGTCTTTTCTGAAAAATTAGTGAATAAATACGGAAAGTTTTGTGAGGTGTGGGATTTTTATAGTCTCAAAATATGTCCTCACAGAATACTTTCCAACTACACAGAGAAGGAGGTGCTGCGCTGTGGAGAAGTGTGGCACAGTAGACACACTCGTGTGCCAGCTGGAAGAGACGAGCCTGGCCTTCCTTCTGTGATGTTTTCTAGAGCTCACGCTCCGAGGTGAGCGTGAGGAAGCAAAGCCAACTCCACTGAGAGTGTGCAGACAGTTAGCTGGCCTGTGTGCTCAGGAGCATTAAGATTGTGCAGATGAAGAGAAGGGTGAAGAGCTGCACTGGAGTTCAGGAAGCAGAGACGGGGCAGTTAAAGGCAGTTCATGAAGCATTGTACTGTGAAAGATCACTGGAAAACAATTACAAGTTGAAATTCGGTCTAAGCATTGGATGCATCAGTGTCCTAATGTTAATAGTTGTTATCTGGTTACGCAGTAGAAGTGCTTTGTAGGGAACGTTCATCGAAGTGTACGGAGGACGTGGCAGGGTATTGGCAACCTGCTCTCACATCAAGGAAAGTAAAGGTGCTTTTACTCTACTGTACTTGGAATTTTTTTGTAACTTAGTGACTGTTCCATCCAAAAAAAGTTAAAGAGCAACTTCCACTACCAAAGGATTGACTTCTTCTTCTGTTGGTGGTTTTCAGGTGGCCAGTAGTTAAAGGGAGAGACATTTTGTATTGCTGTACAAATGCTATTAAAGAGGAGCCACTATAATCAGTCCTGTTTTGTGAATTATATATGGAAACTCAGGTACTCAGAAAGTTTATATACAAAAATGCACCCTTTGGCTGTGCAGGTGTTTTTATGTGTGCATGTGCTTGTGTGTATGTGTGTGTGCGTGAATCCATTTATTGATATTTACAGATATCTTACTAGCTTTTGAAGGTAGCAGGTTGTACCTTTTAGTGTTCCACGTGAATTAGTTCAAAAATTGCCATTCATTTTTCTCAGTTCACATTTTATGGAATAAAGACAGGTTGAGATCTACAGTGGCAAGGATCTACTGTCATTTTAAATAGTGATTGACAGTAACTTTAATATTGTTATGAATGGTATTAGAATAGAATTAAATGAGTGTTACTGAATGTTGTTGACGTTGAGTATTCTCTCAAGTTACTTGACTCCTTGGAGCTACATATTTCTCTTCTGTCAGATTGGGATTACAGTCCTGTTACTTGCTTCTCTTGTGAAACTTGGATGTGTAGTGCATGTAAAGGGCTTAAAGTAGAACCTGGCCGATAGGTGCTGCCTGAGTGTGAGCTAATTTATGATTATAATTATGAGTATTATGTTATACTTGCATTATTTCATTTAATTCTCACAATCCTTGAAGTAGATATTTTCTGTTTTACAGGTGAAAAATCTAGGAAGTTTTGAAAAGATTAGTAATTTTCTTAAGATCCCAGACCTAGTGGTAAAATTAGGATTTTGTGTAATGTTTATCTTACTCAGAGCTCACGACTAAGTGCAGTGCTTCAGTGCAATGTTTTACTTACTGTGCTACCAAAATGTTAGCAATAACAGCATTAAAATTTTGAGTTCATTATATTCCAACCTGTTTACTAAAAATAAATGTTTATATGCAGACTAATGCATATAATAACATCAGTGGCAGTGTTTTGTTAAAATGTGGAAGACTTGCACGTGCAGATAAAGTTACACATTCAACTTTAAAAAAAGGATTATCTAAGTCCTTTTCTTACTGAAAAATCAGATATTTTAAAAGTAATGTGTCATTAGTTATCTAAATTAGTATTTTTATTAAGATTTAAAAAGTAAGCCTTTTTAAAAAACACTAATAGTTAATTTCACTAAAATGAACAAATTTATTGCTGTCTTAGAAATTGCCTGAAAGGAGAATTCTTAGTGGTGTTGGATGGTGTGATGTTTATCTCTTCAAGAGTGTGAAGAGGAAATATAAATAGCACCTCACTTATGGTAGTTGTTTTGAAATAGAAATCATTTCTTTTTATAAGCTAATAATCAGTAATTACAGTATGTCTCTGGGAGTTTAAGGGATGAAGAGCTTGCAGTAAATGGGTATTTTAAAAAGGAGGTAGATTTTAAGTGACTTAAAATCTTGGAAAGCATGGAATATTGTGAAGGGAGTGAAGGGGGGATCAACATTGTAGCAGAAGTGGGGGCTAGCAGATGGGAAGGTGTCTAAGACTACAGTGACTGTCGCAGGCCTTTCGTTTAAGTGAGGAGTAGGATAGGTTGGGGTCGTACCACATTGAGCCTGGGTTGTGAGCTTCAAGGATCTTTGCTTGGTAGGCTGTTAACAGGCACCGATAGCTGCTACATCTTCGAGGAGTTGGCTTATCCTTCTGGGCCTTTCTGTGTGTCTCCCTTAACCTGCTCTGCCTTTTTTCTCCCTGCGTGCAAGGCCTACAGAACTGTTTAGTCCTAGTTCAAACCAAGAAACCTTTGTGCTGCTGAATCTGCAGTTTCTAAATTCATGGTGTATCTGTAGTTTGTATTTCACTGTTAAGAACTTGATTTTATACAAATTGAGAATTATACTCTTCTGTTATTAATAGTATTGGCACATACAAGGTACTCAGTTACACTTTCGGAGTAATTACAGGAATTGCAGATAACTTGCAGCTTGCTTTACCTCACAAATGAAAAAAAGCTTAAACTTTCTTTGCTCTTCAAGAGATCTCAGTCCTTAGCTTTTAGGGTAGAAGAATGGAAGACTGAAGGATAACATTTTTTTTTTCTATTGCTGCCTTATATTATAAAAAATAAAAAGATTAAAGCTAGTTGTAAAGGATTACTTTCATGAAAAGTTAAATGAAACATGGGCCATCGTTTTTCTAGGTGTGACAATTCATTCTTGTAAGCTTTTTTGGATTTAAAATAAATTGAAAGTAAATATGTTCAGTTACATTCGTATTAACTTCTTAGATGTGACATCAATTCTTATTGTTAAAAATGTAGGAATTAAAAAATGCACTATTTAGGTAAAGTATTTCAGGTATGCTCTGAGTAGTTTTGTGAGCAGTTGTTGAAATGTTACAGCATTATTAAATACTTACTGTAAATGAAGTCTAAGAATGATTATTTGTAGAAATTTACTAGTACTAAGCATGCTAATAAATCTCGGTAATTAGGGAACTGAGACACTGCTAACGTATTTTACTGTTGTTTTTTGGGGATAGCCATTCAAAGATCGTTGCGAATGGTTCTATGAACATCTGCATTCCGGACAGCCAGATTCAGACATGGTGCACAGGCCAGTGAGTGAAAGTGACATTCTGCTGGTTCACAGAGGTGCGTTCACAAAGAAGCTATACGTGTGTAAGGTGTGAAAATTACTGTAAAGTTTAATATGTAAAATTAACCAATACTACATATTTAGATTCTATTTTTAGGAGTAGCTGTGAAGTTGTGTCAAAAGCAAATTGTGCAAAGCTAAAGCAAGGGATTGCTGTACGGTTTCACGGAGAAGAAGGCATGGTGGGTCCAAAATAAGTGACGTAGAAATCACGGTGTATAAACAGAAACATTTGATGTTTAATATTTGATTAGAGAAGAAATTTAGTATGATTTTAATTTTATTACTGTTTAGAAAAACTCTCCAGTACATTTGTGTTGATGATAAATTTTATTTTCTTGAATTTAGGGTCAAGGTGTTGTGCGTGAGTGGTTTGATATTCTGTCAAATGAGATAATTAATCCTGATTATGCACTGTTTACCCAGTCAGCTGATGGTAAGTTGAGTGATTAGAACTCCTCTGTGGCTTGTCATGGTTTTCAGACTACTTCAGTACACGTTATCTTTGGTTCCCACAGTAGCTGTGTGAGCCAGGTGGGATATTCCCATGTCACAGAAGTGGAAACTGACATTCAGAGGGTTTGTCTACGTTGACACACCTGACGGAGGTGGTAGAATTATTACTAGAATTTAACTCAGTGTAACATTCTTTCCTGTAAGCAGCTGGTTTTCAAATGCTTGTCTTCTGGTCTGATACCGGCCATGACGGAGTTCTCATCAGTCCTTTTAAATTTATTCACTTTAAGCATTGTCCTTTAGTCTTCTTTTGTTGTTGTTGTTATTGTTGTTGAATAAATATTTTCTTTTTATAAAAGAGTGTGGCTAGTAAATAGACGTAAAAAAATTTGGCAACCCCATTTGAGTTTCTTAAAATTTACTAATTTTGAAAATTAACATTTTGGGGGCTGGGGATTTAGCTCAGGGCATAAGCGTGTGCCTTGCAAGCATATGGTTGTGAGTTTGATCCCCAGTACCAATGAAAAAAAAAAAAGAAAGAAAATTAACATTTAGAAATTATGATAGTAAATCTTAACTCATAATTTATTCATTCATACTAACTTTATTTTTAATCCTTTTAAGAGCTCATCACCTGGCAACTAAAAAGCTACTAAACACATAATATAGCTGGACAGTTCTTTTTGTGGACAATGGTACTTGTGACTTACAGTGTTGGTATAGTAGATGATATGCAGATAGTAGCTGCCTCATCTTTGTGAGGTTTATTTGAGAAATTTCTAAACTAATACTTATATTTGAAATGATGGTGATATTTGTTTGCAGATGTTTGCACAGTTGCCTGCTTTTCCCGAAAGTGTTTTCTTTCCTTAGAGATGCTTCCTCAGTAGCTTTTTTAAAAAAATGATACTGGGACTTGAGCCTGTGGCTCATGCTTGCCTAGCAAGTACTGGACCACTGAGGTAGCTTCCCAGCCCCTTTTCCTCAATGTTTTGCTTTTACATTCTTTTATAAGAAGTGAATACCGTATCTTTTCATTTTCCCTTGAAACTATTTCATTAGATTTATCAGTTATTTTTTCCTGTAGCGTCAGTATATAGCATAAGCACATTATATATTTTTTTAATAAATGAGTAAATTTGTAATCAGAGTTGCTGATCATCACAGAAAAGATAGGAAGAAGTTGAATCTGAGGTGTTAGCGTTGTTTTTCTATTACACTAGATTTTGGTAAAGTATTGTAACTTTGGAAGTGTTTAATTTGGTGGCATTAAGTGCAGTACGTGGAATATACTGTGCAGCCATCACCACTAATTTGAGAACTTTCTCATCGGCTCAAGAAGAAACTGTTAAGTAGTGACTAGCTCTCGTTCAGCCTTCCTCGACCCTCACATTACTGATCATATAAAAATACTGCCTATTCTGGATACTTCTTAGAAGTAGAGTTATACTTCATGGCTTTAGATTTTAACAGTAATCATTAACTGTCAGTAACCTTTGCCATTTTTACTTTAAGCTCTGTCGTAATTTTTACCATCTAATTATTTGCCATGTGGAAGAATTGGTTGATTTGTGGACCTAGGTGGGGTGGTTTTCTTATCACTGTTAGTAGGTATCAGGTTCAGTGATGAGGTCCATTACCTAAAACCAGTTGTACATTTGAAATTGTTAGTTCTTCTTAGAGTGTTCTATTCCTTAGGAAACAAAAGCTAATGAACACCTACTGCAGTGGGTGTGTATAGATGAATGAGACAGTGTCTGCCTCACGTTATAGCCTGGTAGTCAGTTGACATGCTTAGGAAAGTAGGTGTGTGTGTTTGTAAATGATATTTATCACATATTTTTCCAGGGTTTCTCTGGTGTTCTTCCAACTATTTTTAGTCAAAAGTGTCGTAAAATTTTCTGTCTAAACACTGAACTTGCTCTAATGAGGATGCGTGAGTTGTTGGTTATCTTCTGTCTTTCCCAGTTCTGCTGCCTCGCTGTGTATTCCATAAAGAATGTTACTGTGGAAGCTTGTATTTAATAGGCCCTTAGCTTTGCTAAAATTGCATGAGAATCTATTTTATGTACACTGAAATTATCCATCTTTTTAATGTAGATTCTTGAGAATAAACTTTTTTGTACTTATTTAATAGGAACAACTTTCCAGCCTAATAGCAACTCCTATGTAAATCCTGATCACTTGAACTATTTCCGGTTTGCTGGACAAATCTTGGGATTAGCTTTGAACCATAGGCAGCTGGTCAATATTTATTTCACACGATCATTCTACAAGCACATTCTCGGTATGGTTCTTTTATTTCCAGTGACATCTATTTTCATTGGCTTCCTTACAGCTTTTAAGGGAAAACTAAACAGATAAGTGGTGGCATTTTGTATGAAATAATTTTTAATGGAGACTGTGTGTGTAAGTTAGTTGGGAAACAAAAAGGAAGAAAATAACTGTAAATCTTTTGTCTGAAAGTTCTGTTTTCCATTTAGTGTGTATGTTTAAACAAATAATACATCTTAATATGAATATATTTAAGATAATTGGAATTTTTGAAGTTTATAGTAGCTTCCTTAACAGCTGTTTCAAAGGAAGATTACATTGTAAAGTTGTGGAAGAAACAGGCTCAATTTAACGAACTTCCAAATTTAGTGTCCATTTAAAACGTGCTGTGGAGTGGAATATATTTTGCAGTTTTCCAGAATTTCTGTAGAGGGCAGTATTTTACCATTAAACAGATAAGGAAAAGCAGGCACATTTAGACTGTAACTGCTGTATTTTTGCATTTTTTTTAGGTATTCCTGTAAATTATCAGGATGTTGCATCCATTGATCCAGAGTATGCCAAAAATTTGCAGTGGATTTTAGATAATGATATTAGTGATCTGGGTCTGGAGCTGACCTTTTCTGTCGAGACTGATGTGTTTGGAGCCATGGAAGAGGTTCCTTTGAAACCTGGAGGCGGAAGTATTCTTGTGACACAAAGTAACAAAGTGAGTACCCGAGCCATTGTTTTTAGTTTGGCTCCCTGATAGTTGGCAAATTATTTTGTCACTTGTTAGATAAACTTTTACTGTGGTAGTTTCACAACAGATTAAAATATTTAATTAGGGAAATTGACAAATGTCAAATTTTAAATTAGAAAAGGCCATTTCAATATCGTACTGGCTCTGTTGAGATGGTTTCTAAAACTGTCTTGATATTTAACTGATTTATAAGTCAGTCATCTGCATTTGAAAATTTTGATTCAAAATAAAGCTTAATATTTATGTCAGATAATATTTGCGTCATTTTTGAAGTGCCATAATAGTGTGCTAATAGAGAAAAGAGGAAATGCCAGTGTTTAAACTTGGTGCTCATGCCTTTGGATTCTATTGTATTAGTCAGATTTTTTGTTTTTTTACTTTATCTCCTCTATGTATGTTACTATAAAATCTTGGTACTTATATATATTTTAAATTTTCTTACTGTGTCTTTATACAGTTTATTTTGGTATATTCTGAAGGACCTTTAGATTCACAACATTGGTTGGTTTGGAATTCAATTATCATTATTTTTCCTTTCTTTAGTCATCTGTGATTTCAAGGCAGCTTCAGAATCAACTAATTAGGAAATAGTGTTATAAAATATCTTGTAGACTTAGGTTTAGTAAAGTAGGGATTATTTTAAAGGACTGAAAGACTTGGTCACACGTGTACATGTGTGTAAAGTGTGTGTGTGTGTGTGTGTGTGTGTGTGTGCTTTCAGTGCTGGGAATTAAGCCCAGGGCCTTATGTCTGCTGGCGAAGTACTCTACCACTGAGCTACACCACTATCCAAAGCTTGGTAACCTCTTAACAGATCACCGAGCCTCAATTTTGTATTCTGTAAAATTGGGATTAAAAAACATGTTAGTAACAATTTATAAAAAGGAAAATTGTAAAAGTTATTTTTAGATTGCATTCTGTAAAAATAGGTTGTTTTATAGGTTTCACATATAATGGGAATTGGAAACCTATTAAAATATTTTTACCTTTTAAAACATACATTACTATATATATATACAAAAAATGAAGTTATTAGAAATAAAATCAAGAGCTTTCCTAGAAATTGTTTCAGCCTGCTCTTGTACATAAGGACACAGATGTCTGAAGTGTTAAAGGCAAAGATGTCGCTGAAGTCAGGTGCTCTAAATAAAACGTCTCACGTTCTTCATGCGGAATGTGAGACTAATCACAAGCAATTAACTGATTTTTAATGTAAGCTGTGGAAGATGCAAATAGTAAAAGGCTTAAATTAACTTTACAGTATTTTTGGGGGTGGCAGTGAGTAAATTGAAAGTCTTTGTTAGATCGTTAGTCTTGCACTATGTTATTATTTTCTTTTGTAAGAGATCATACCCTGAGTTATGACTAATGAAGTCATAGAATAGTAAGCAAGCAACTGCTTTTCAAGAGAACCATAAACATGATCTTTATGTGAAAATACTCTATATTGTGAGGCGAACTGTCACTCCTTTTAGGTATTTTAATATGACAAGGCGGAGCGATCCTGTAACAAGTCTGAGATATATGGTTTTATATGTTTATATTGTATATCCTAGCAACACCTACCCCATATAACATGATTTTTTGTTTAGATTTTCAAAAATACTTTATTAGTCCTTTTGCATTTGTGTTTTCTATTGAAATCTTCTGGAGAGAATGAAGTTAATAAATAATTAGAAACAGGAATATCCTTAGTCGGCCCAGGTAGGTAGCTGGGCAGCACAGTGCCTGCCTGGTAAGTGCAAGGCCTGAGTTCAATCCCCAGTGCAAAAAAACAAAACAAACAAACAAACAAACAAAAGAGCGAAAGAGAGAAAAGAATAAGCTCCCGTTGAAGTTACGCCTTTCATTGCGAGCCTGTCGTAGGCTAGAATATCATGGTCATATTGAAGAGTCAATGTGGAATATATTTTTATATAATTCATTGATTGATTTTCAGCCAACTTTAATGTTTAGGATTATTGTAGGGATCAGTCATTAATGTATTAATTCTTCTCAACTTTCATATTTGATGAAAACATTTCTCCCAGTTGGTTGAGCTCTGTAATTCTAACTTTACAGTCAGAGCCGAGTGTCACTGTCTTCACATTGTTGCTTTCATATTTAATGATCATTTGTGCGCACTTCGGCAGCACATGTACTAAAATATTTAGTGTTCATTTAATAAGAAAGTTAACTCATTTAAAACTTTTAAAAAACTTTAGAAATACATCGCATCTCTAAGAAGTCTCTTTGCTTAAAATTGTATTCAGTTTACAAAAGTTTATAATTTAAAAATTTTAAACTTTTTTTTAGAAATTTCATTATTATTTTTTCTCCTTACACACTTTGCCATGAATTTTACGTGGTTTTAGGACTAGCACATCACTTACTTTTTTAGACATAAAGCTGTAGGGTCTAGAGCTCAACCTTTTGGTTTTAAGCGCATTGAACTTAGTTGAGTTGACAGACTTGTTAGGGAGAGAGGACTTGAGGCAGCTGATTTCCATCCACATGGGAGTCATTTATCCCTAGTCACCTTTGTTAGTTACTGAGCGGGATAAATGAAATAGTACAGCCTCTCATTTTAAAAGCAGTGAATTAGTAAGTGCAAATAATACAGGCAGAGAAAATCATATTTGAAATATAATGTTCTTTTAAATTTAATTTTTAAAAAATTTTGTATTTGTTAATGACTTGCTTTAAAAATGAGAGGATTCCTCATGATGTCATTTTTGAAAATGACTAAATTTTTAGAAGCGAAGAAATTTAGTATTTAAAGTTTTAAGATGTCTTCTGATTTCACTGTTCCTGCCTGAAGGCCAAATTCCTAGAGCCACAGATTGCTGGGTCACACAGTGCCGTGTGTCCGTCTCGGACCTTCATTCTAGTTCTTAGGGTTGAATGTAGGCTGCACGGGTTTTGTGTGCAAGCATCACTATTGTAGCATGAATCGTAAGATTCCCCCAGATAGCGAGGCAAGTGGGAGTGCGGCTGCATTTCAGGGAACAAGGAAGCCTCAGGGCGACGGAGCTGGAGCTGGGAGCAGGGCGCAGGCTGCAGAGGGAGTGAGTGCGTGAGGACAGCCAGTGGGGCGCACACAAGGGCCGCGTCCTGGGACTCATCCCCAGCCAGGGGGTGAAGGTCTGGGGATAATCGCGTACGTGCAAGAGGAGAGCAACACGGTCAGGTTTATCTTAGTTTCCTTTTTAAAAAGCCGTGCTTGAGACACGCTGAGTAGGTAGGAACAAGGCAGTATCCGTGATGATGGTGTCCGGGAAGTGCGTGTGATGAGCCGGTAAGGCAGTGGCCTGAAGACAGAGACCCAGGACAGCTTTGGAGCTGTGAGGACGCAGATCGTTTCCTCCAGTCAGATCGTATTGGTACATTTTAGGGATCCATAATGATCCCATTCATCACGGAGATTTCACGCCTGTACATTGTGTAATTTGAATCTTCCTTTTTTCCCTTCCCGCTCTGTTTTCCAAAGCCGTTTCCATTTTTTTCTTTTGTCACTTTCATTTTTACTCTCCCCCCACCCCCTTGTTCATTTCCCATTTGAAGATTTTCTCCCTGTTTCACAATACCTGTTACACATTTTGTCCTTTTAGTTTCTCACACCAGAGAAAAAATGCAGTGTTTTTACACACGTGTCTGATGGATTTCATATTTAAGAGTATGGTCTCAGGGTGCATCCATTTACCACAAACCTCTCAAGCTCAGAGGGAGGGTATGGAAGCCACACAGCTGGTGATTGTCTGGGACTATGGAGAGGAAGGGCTATGTTGACCTCAGATGGCTGGTAATTCAGTCGCCTTCCTCTCCATTTGTCTTACTACGTATCAATTTCTATTGATTATAACAGTAGCTTTTGTATGTTTCATGTATATAATCTGTTCTTTATGATTTTTCTCATGTACAGCCTCTGATACGCTTTTTTCTCTTTATTCAGTGTGGAAATAGTTTTTTTTATTAACATCTGACATTTATGCATGAAGATACTGTTTAATACAATTTATTCTATTGCATCTTACATGTTAAGCCTCAAAATATTGATAGCTAAACTCACGTAGAAACAGTTGTGACTTTTCTAGAAAGTTTTGTCTGTTGGGAATAAAAGGTCCCTTTCCTCAACTTTATCAGTTCTTTTTAGATTTTAATATTTTAACCTTAAATATAGCAAGTCTTTTTTTAATATAATGTATTTTACAGAACGATACTGTAACTTACTACATTGCAAGTCAAGCTAGTTCTGTAGCTGTGAAGCTGATTCTGTATCATTTTTTGTAGTGAGAACTTACTGATTCTAATACTTCAGAGCAGAGCAAGATTTTAAATTTGATTTATGTTTAATATTTTATTGTTCAGCTCCTTCATGCTGATGTTTTGTGGACTGATTATCACCAGTATGTCTGCATTGTTTTCTTAAAGCATATATGATACTTAATATAATTATGTAAGGCTATAAAGTCACTTGGATGTCTTCATAAGTAATGGAAAGGTAGCCAATATATTTCTGTACAACATGAGTAATTATTGAATAGGGATTTATAATAGTAATAATTGTATTGTCAAAAATGTTACTTTGTGTTATTTATTTGAAGGTGTACTTTTGAAGAGATGGAGATATTTTAGAAACATTTTTAGATTCTCTATTAAACACAATTATCTTCAAACTATCTGGAAAATTCTTGCTTTACTGAACAACTCAGAAGAGTTTGTGATGGCTCATATTATTATTTTACTGAAAAATAATTTATCCAGGATTCACTAACACTCAAATAACAATATGAACATTGACTGTGAATGAGCTGATTTTCACAGGTTGATACCCCAAAACTACAGTGTGTCTGTATTACTTAAATATGAAATTAATGTCATAAAGAAAAAGTGTGAGGAAAATTAACATTTATAATTTCAACAAATGTAATGTATGAGAAAACAGTAGGCATTGATAAAAGATGTGCTTTTCCAATATAGATTGCAATTAAAATAGGTGATGTTGAACAATTCATAAATCTTACTTTTTCATTATTCAGAATTTTTAATGTCTCAAACAATGATTAGGAAAAAGTCACTCTTGTTCAGGGAAGATAAGGTCTTATATTTCACTTTAAACATACGTGTGTAGTTCATGAATGAGTGAGACAGAATACTTTCATGTGTCCAGTATGGTTTTAGTTACAATAAACATAAATTAAAAAATATTACAGTGTTGAAATCACTGCTGTGTGAGGGGCTGGGGATTTAGCTCAGCGGCATAAGCACCTACCTTGCAAGTGTGTGGTCATGAGTTCCATCCCCGGTACCGATAAAAAAGAAAAAGACAAAAAAAAAAAAAAAAATCACTGCTGTGTGTTACTTTGTGGGGGTTGGACTCTGGAAAGTTAGCATGTGCTGCTGTTTGAATGGTGAGTACACATTTCTGTCTCCTCTGAATATGAATGTCACTGGAAATAAATGATTAATTCCTGTGTAGTGGAGAAAAACCTTTGAGTGATGCAAGCTGGGGTTTGGGTTTGGGGATAGACTGAAAGGCAGAGGCGGCAGCTTTTCTTGTGCCATGTTGTATAAGGGCCCGCCGTAGGATTTGGGATGGCTATGAGGAATCTACTCTGGCTCCTCTGCAGCTCTGAGAAGTATAGAGCATTCATAGCCAGCTGTTGTATTTGACTTGCTGGCTCTGTGCCTTTAAAAAAAATTCATTTAATTAGAGCATCAGATTAGTACCAAAAAATACAAGACACAGACTGAAAGGTACCTCTCCTATCTGTGAGGATTCATCCTGGCTGGGGAAAACTGTATACATTATGTATACAGTATAGTATATTGTTTTTAGCTCACAAAGTTTTACTTAGAAGTAATTTTTAAAAAATATATAAATTGGCTGGGGCCTTATTAGCTTAGCCTTGTTAGCTTAGCGGCCTAAGTGCCTCCCTGGCAAGTGTGAGGTCCTGAGTTCGATCCTGAGTAACAAAACAAAACAAAACAAAAACAAACAAACGAACAAAAAAATATATATAATTATATCTGATAGAATTTATACATACATATATGTATGTATATACAATAATTGTTCCAGCGTACATTTTTTATTACATTAGCTTTTAAATGATATTGTTTTGTGTGATAATGTATTTTGAAATAAAATGTCTGAAAATAATTTTCCTTAACTCAGTTGAATTGGCTGTGCTGCAGTGAGCCATTTTATTAACTTCAGAGCATATTAAGTGATTTTGATGAATGTCTATGCTCATTTTACCCTATATTTGCTGAACACTTGCAAAACTAGCACCTACTCTTTAGGCACTGAGGTTACTTACTGGTAAAGAAGCAAATCTGCTGCTTGCACAGAGGTTGTATTCTAATGAGACGTTTCAGACTGCCTGACCAGAAGCGTAAAGACACCGACCGAGCAGAGCTTGTGAGGTAGTCGGAGGCCAAGGAAGTCAGAAGTGAGTTCTCAGCTAGGAAAGAGGAGTCGGGAAGTAGGACCAGCAAGTGAGCAGAGGCTGTGTTACTTAGAAAGTTAAAGACTAGAAAAAGCGTCTGGATGGAATGTCAGTGTTACGGAGAGTTACTGTAGGGTTTTCGGCTGAACCGGGTGCTCTGAGTTATGTATTTGTAATGTTAAAATCCGCTCCGATAGAGGTGTGAAGCACCAGGGGAAGCGGGCCAGGCACCGGGTGTTTCCCTGGTGTAGCTGAGAAGTGATGTAGCTTACCCCAGAGCGCTGAGACGGAATCTGACCGAGCGTTTTTACAGCAGATGCGTGATAGCCACCCACGCGGGGCCTGTGAAGCATTCCCAGTGGAACGCTTGGGCTCGAGTGACTCAGGGAGTGCTGGGTTACTGTAGGTGCCAAAATACTTAATTCTGAGCCGTTACCTCTTAACTGAGAAACGCTTGTTGTTGCCACCATCTTAATACGTGAAATTAAAAAAGAAATTATCACAAAGACTTCTTTTTTGTAGGCGGAATATGTCCAGCTTGTTACTGAACTTCGAATGACCAGAGCCATCCAGCCGCAGATCAACGCTTTCTTACAAGGCTTTCACATGTTCATCCCTCCTTCGCTCATACAGCTTTTTGATGAATACGAGTTGGTAAGGAGAAACGTGATTTTTGTTGTTACTCAAAGACACGAAAATAATTTTAGAGTGTGGTAGTGAGTTGGGTAAGGTATAATGAAGCAGTGTGGCTTAGCGTGTACCAGTCCAATTATTTACATACAGAATGGCCAAAAGTTGCAGTTTTTTCTTTAATTTTATAAGATAATGTAACAGGAGATACAAAAATGACGGTTTTCCCAAATTAATTCAGTACGATGATCAGCTGGTGCTCTGGCTAGTATGTCAACAGATGGGCTGCCTGGGTGATGCCTGGGGAAACTGTTCAGGGTTAGGGTTCAGGGTCAGGGGTTTTAAAAACTAAGATGTGCGGTTGCCCTTGTGGTGGTTGTTGTTTTGAGACAGGATCTGCGGTTGGTTCCGGCAGGCCTTAGGTGACAGGTGTGCGCTGCCAGGCCCGGCTACCTCCCAGGCTCAGTCACCAGAGTAACAGTTACTTACGTGAGACGGGGTTGGGCTGTGGTGGACAAGTACGGGATGTGTTTTTGAAGATGTTGAAGACAGTGTTTTGCATTATTTCTGAATTTTTTTTATCTGACCACGTAAAGAATGCTGATATTAACTGCTTACACTTCCAGAAAGAAGACTTTTTCTAGTGTTTGTCTAATCTTTTCTGGCTTATTGTTTTACTGTATGTATAATTTTGTAATTTTCTACTTTAGACTTTATACAGAGTCCACCCTTTCCATTTGACCATGTGAATAGGGGCTGACATATGCCTTCCAAGTTTACGCGTATTCCAATTCCAGTGTTTCAGTTTATCTTGGTGTATGTTTGTATAAAAAATAAATGTTGGTAATTTTGAAATCTGTCATGACTAAGTTTTACTAAATTTTAGGTTTGAGTGTTTTGATTTTAGTTTAATATTAATGGCTTTATTTGCCCTAGATTGATTTATTCTTCAGTAACTATAAGATTTATTATTTTTAGCACTTAAAGATGAAGTAGTTGTGAGCTATTACTTTAAAATTTAACTTTTCCAGTACTATGCTTGGGTGAAACTTGCATTGTGAACTTTAAGACAGAATTCTGTAATTTTCTGGACCCATATGTAAGGTATAACCCAGATAGCTATAACAAAGATAATACCAATAAATTAATAAAGCTTTTTATTGGTACATAAGAAAAAGATGAACATAGTAAGTGTGTAGCCAGTGAGTTTCAACAAACTGAATGTACCTGTGAAACAGCCGCCAGATAAACAGACCCAAGGGGTCCTCCTAGTGTCCCTTTCAGTCACTGCCCCCTCGAGTGTAATCATTCTCCTGCCTCCTAAGTCATAGGTCAGGCTTTACCTGTTTTTGAAATGTGTTTACAGTGGAAAAAGCCTACCTTGTGTGTGGGGGACCCATTCATGTCAGTGGATGCAGTTGTCCTTGTTCATCCTCGCTGCTGTGTAGTGCCGCACTGTGTCGGTTTCCGGTGTGTCCTGGACATGCGGTGGGCTCTCAGCTCCAGGCTGCTCCGGGCAGTGCTGCTGCAGCCATGGTGGTGTGTGTGCACGCTGTTTCACATATACTTATCCAGCCTACCTGTACCCGGAGCAGAGTTGCTTAGTACGTAAGGCGCTGTGAGTAGCATTGTAAAGTTCTGTGTCCCTTTCCGCTCCCACCACCACGTGTGAGGGACCTACGCTTTCTACACCCTTAGCATTTAATGCTTACCCCGTTTTCATTTTCACTATTCTGAGTACCACTTTCTGGTTTTTCTTATGATACTCAATTGTCTTTCCCTGATGGCTAATGAAATCAAACACCTTTTATGTGTATTGGCTGCTTGTGTGCTCTGTTTTTGAAACTTGTGTTTTAAGTAATTTGCTTATCTTTCTGTTTTCTGGTTTTGTTGTTACTGATTTATAGTGTTTTTAGATATTCTTACTGTGAATATATATTTTACTCTGCTGTCTCAGTGAATAAAAAACTTTTCAACAGGATATATAAGTTTGTTTGTTTGTTTTTAATGATGGAGCTCTCTGTGTCCTGTTTAAAAAAGTTTCTTACTCCAAGGTAATGAAGGTAATTTCCTGGGTTTTTTTCTAAAAGCTTTTATTCTTTAGCCTTTACATTCAGTTCTGTCTCTTGATAACTATTTAATTGTGCATTTTGTATTAGAAGTTAGGTTTCTTAGTTTGTCTTGGACTCTGGTTTTAAATTGATCTGATTTGATGGTAATATTTGGGACAAGTCACGGCCGTGATGTATGCACTGATAACAATGCTGACAGTTTCTAAGCGCTCGATGTTTGCTAGGCATTGTATAAATACTATTTCAACATTAAACCCTTCACCACGAGCCTCAGGTGAGAAGTTTTGGAACTGTTGTGACAGAGCGTGGACCCGTGGTGTCTGACCCCAGGGCCAGGCTCTGCATTAGTATTGCCAGACTGATTGTTGGTGACAGGAGTAAGAAGTGGCTACAGAGTCTTTGTGTCTTTTCATAGGAAAAAGTTGTGCTACACTGAGAGAATACTTTCTACAAGTTTTTGCAAACATTTCCATTAAGGGATTCAGGTGTAATTTTAGAGTTTTAGTGGGGAGAATATACCTATTAGTTCAGGGTCCTGAGCTAGAGGTGTTCCTCCATTGTGGATGAAAGGCAGTCCCAAGTCAAGAGGTAATTGTCAGTTTAGCAAAGTCATGGCAGTATTGTCTTCAATACATTGTAATACCATTACTGTTGAGGAATTTAGCAAACATGTATGGGCCTGTCTCCTAATGTACGGCTCAGGAATGTATCCATATGGCACCAGAACATAACAATGCCGAGTCCTGTGAAGGTTAAGTGAGATGGTGACCATGAGCATTGTATGACTCACATGCTGGTAGTGTAGGTTACACATTATACCCGACTAACAGTTATCTTGTTATATCTTAAAAGTTCAGTAGTTTTGTTAAATATTTTCAAAATAAGTAAATTACTGATTGGGATTAAAGTATTTTAATTACATGTACTTTTGTGAAATTCTCATTCTACTTTTGTGTTCTTTGTCAATTTAATAATATTGCCCAGTTGTTAAATAAGATAATAAAGATTTTTCTTTCTCTTCCCAGAAAAGCATAATAAATAAATATGGTATTAACTAGGTTTTTCAGATTTTTTGAGAATATAATCTGTCATTGTTATTCATAATTACTTATAATAAAGGCATAATTAATATTATTAAACACTTATCTTCAGCCTAAAATCTGATGAATTGCAAGAAACATATAACATTCATCCCTACACCTTTTGGTAGATCTGTATCAGGGTCCTACCAGGGCGTGGTATTTCCTCAAGTTGTTAAATTACGGAACTTTAATAAAGGGCCAATCATGGAGGGAGTTGTAAAGAATAAAGAAATTCTGGTAGGATGTCCAGAGCCTGCAGCAATGGAAAGCCTTTCTCGTGACTAGGACTGAAGATACAGTTGGAAGAATTATTAATTCTCCCGAGAGCTTGAGCTGCCAGGGAGGGTCCCTGGTGGTCGCCGTGGTATAGCGGTGAGACCACTGCAGAGATGTGGTGTTGAGCAAGTCAGGGCGCAGAGACGCTCCCCTCTGACTCTGCCTGGATCCCAGCTCAGCTGGAAGGGAGCCGCAAGGGGGCCGTCAGTCCTGTGGAGAGGCAGGGGAGGTATTTGAGGGAGATTGACAAGAATATCTCCATCCGGTGCATACAGGTACTTTCTAGGGCTGCTGCGAGGAGAACTAAAACCCATCTGTGCTAACACTTCTAAAGCTTACCGCCTGACGACCTCTCCCAACACGACAGAGGGGTTTTTGTTTCTGTAGATTATATTTATGGATTTTTACTTTATTTGAAGTTAGAACAAAAAAACTGTTCATTGTATATTAACATGTATAACATTTTGAAAATAAACGCTGCTATTTTCAAGAGCAAAATCAAATAGAAGAGTGGTATTGTTTGGCAGTTTTGCAAATTTAAAATGTTACTGTCTTATTACAAGACAGCTGGGTTCTAATATCTGCTTCTGCATAGAATCAGTTGTGCTGTGTTGTTTGGTTAAGTGTACAAAGAAAATTCATTTTCACATAGATAACTTGGAAAAGAGAGAACCTTCCAGATCTAATTAATAAATCTCAAAGCTCCAAGAAATCCCACCATGACCTTGTGTTAATTTTGTTCAGAGCACACTGTGTACCAGTCGTGAGCATGGTGACAGTAGCTGCTGGGGGAGGTGTGAGTTTGAGCCTCGTTACCTTTCGGTCCCTTTTGCAACCGAGCGTGCTGTTCTAGCTTGCTGTGGAAGTTCAGTGCACACAGGCATTGATTGCCTCGTTTTACCAATCCCAACTAGGAACATGGGCTGATTCAGAGACGGGAACCAAATATTTTCATGTTCTTTTCCCTTAGAACACCCAATCATAAATACTTTGTCACTCTTCATTTGCCTTTTTGTTTATATGGTTGACGTTTTGTGAGTTTTGTGATGTGTTTGATGATTCTCTGGAAAGAGCCTGTTGAGAATCATTTAGAGGACCTGTGCACGAGGCCTTGGGGTTCATTGTCAGCAGCCCTCAAAGGGAGAACAAAACAACAACAACAAAAAACAATTGTACTATCACTTTAGGGAAAACTGACTTTCAAGGTCTGAATTAACTCCTAGAAGGCTACTATTCTTGAGACAGAGTCTCGGTATATAGTTCAGCCTGGCCTAGAACTCACTATGTAGTCCAGGCTGGCCTCCAACTCATGGCAGTCCTCCTGCCTCAGCTTCCCAAGTGCTGGGATTATAGGCATGTGCCATAAATGGTGTTTTAAAAAACAATAATTTTATGTTACTTCCTTTTTCCTAAAGATAAGAATGTTTGATGCACATTATTTTAGCATTTACTGAAGTCTTTGCTGTCACTTTAATATTGAGAATATAGTCCTCTGGTAGAATTTAATGTTTGCAAAGAAACATAAAAATAAGTAAACTAAAGATGATGTTCATACAGTTGTTGCATATGTAGACTGTTGTGTATAACTATACAAACTGCAGTCTCATGTTTTAATTGAATTGAATCACTATGGAAACATCAGTACCTCACAATGTTTGAAGTAATCAGTGTCAAGGATTCTTTCCTAGGTAGTTCTTACTATGGACGGCTGTGAAGACTGTCACAAAAAGAAATCAGGTTTATATGGGGTTACTTTATAATTAAGCCAAACTTCCTATGTAATAATTTTTTTCCCCAAAGAAGATTAATGAGATACTTTTCTTTTCTCACAAAGGAGCTGCTGCTTTCTGGCATGCCAGAAATTGATGTGAGCGATTGGATAAAAAACACAGAATACACAAGTGGCTATGAAAGAGAAGATCCTGTTATTCAGGTAAAATCTCTCTAGAGCTTAGAACAAGGTTAGGTTTGCCATTTAATTTTGTAAGTTTCTAAGCACTATTAGATGAAAACTTACATTAATTAACAAAGTAAAGCTTTCCTCTAAATATGTCTTGGGGAAATATTGCATATGAAAGCTTTGTGTGAAATCATTTTTGATAACTGAGTTTCATAGAATAAAATATGCTTTATGAATATTGCTTAGTTCTTTGGTATTACAAAGTTTATGTTTGCTCTGAAATATGAGCTAAGCTTTTGTTGTTATGCTTAGTGGTTCTGGGAAGTTGTGGAAGACATCACTCAGGAAGAGAGAGTTCTTCTCCTGCAATTTGTTACTGGCAGGTAAGAAGTGTTTTTATGGTAAGCACAGAAAGAATGTAACATATATTATTTTCAATGGCTTAGAAAGTCTAATCGAAACTAACTAGAATAAAGGCATTACTGAACTGTTGCTATTTTACTACTGTTTTTACTATTTTAGGTATTAAAGATTTATTTAAATATTGAAGTTAAACATTTATAGCATTACTCAATAAATGTTTACCATGTTAAACCAGGTCCAGGCAGTACACTGTATAATTTGGTAACTTGCGTTCTGTAGGAGATAAATGCGTCAGATTTTAGTGTTGATACATTACTGGCTTGGTGTGACAGTACAGGGATTCAGTTTGCCCTTCTGTGTCTCCCCACCTCTTCTCTCGTGTGTAGCCCAGACATTCTCTATGCATACAGAGTGTGTTGTTCTCCAGTTTTTACCAAGTTTAAAGTATTAAATTTGTTGCTTAAAAAATACTTGTGATACATTTCTTTGAAAAGTCTACTCTTAAGGCCAATTAAATATAATAGGCAATAGAAAACTAGGCGATTTAAGCCTCTTTTATATTTCTAAAGATTAAAAACCTGATTTTCATTTGTCTGAAACTTGGAATTTCATCTCTTCCCTTTATGACATGTGGTTCGTGGTGGTGCATACCTCTAAACCTGTCACTGTGAGGCTGAGACAGGAGGATCACGAGTTTAAGTACAACCTGGGTAGTTTATTGTCTTGGTGAGACCCTGTCTCAGAATAAGGAGTGGGTGGGGTGTGGCTCAGTGTGAAGGCCGTGAGTTCTGTCCTTAATTCCCTCCATGCCACACACGAAAGAACGATCCAGTCTTTCCATTCCAAATGTACATGGCAGATTATATATTCCTTTGCCAGAACAGCTACAATAATTTAATGTATTTTATTGTTTTTTCTGTGTATTTAAAGAAACTGTGTATCTATGTAAAATACATATATAATCTTTTAAAGACCCTGATTTTCTCATTTTAGAAGTAGAATATAAGCATTAAAAATGAAAACCCCAGTAATTTGTGAGCACTGATCAGGCAGCATCACCTTCCTTGGGCAGATGAGCAGAACGCTTGGTTACTATGTGAGTGGGCCGCGAGGGCCTGCCTGGCCTCGTGCACTGTGTGCGGACCGGCATCCTATCATGCGTGCTCCTCTGGTGCCACGCGCTTTTGCCGTAGTGCTGTGCCTTAGAACCGGCTGCCGTGGGCTGACTTCCCAGAACTGTAACCCACAGTGAACCTCTCCTTCGTGCTGAGTGTTGGGTATTGTGTCCCAGCCACGGAAGAGCAGGCTCATGTGAAATCTGGATATCTTGGTTTATTTTCTTAGTCTTGTGGCCAGCTAAGCAGAAAAATTGTTGAAATCACACTGTATTTAATTTAATAAGTAAAACATGACTGTCCACAAGTTACAGACACGAGATTAAACTGTCTGTTCCTTCCTCCTGGGTACCAAAAACTACTCACAAACTTGGGTAATTTAATAAAAAGAGTGGAACAATATTTTCTATATGGGAAGATGAATCAATTCAGTTTAGAAAAATTACTGCCTCTAATCTCAATCCCTACAGATAATCAAATATTAATATTTTGGTTATTCTTCTAGAACTATTTCCATATATGTAATCTTTTGCTTTTTTTAAACCGTTGTTTGTATTTTATAGCTTCTTATTTTTTTGTGGTACTAAGGATTGAACTCAGGGCTCCACACATGTACACAAGCGCTGAGTTACACCTCCAGCACCCCTCCACATTACAGTTTTATTCTGAGACAGGTTCTCATTAGGTTGCCAACACTGTGAACTTTGAGTCCTCCTTCCTCGGCCTCTTGAATAGTTAGGATTATAGGATCATGCCCACCTTAACTTTCTAAATTTAGGAATATATCATTAGAAATTGTTACATACTCGAGAGGCTGAAGCAGGAGGATCATTGCAAGTTTGAGGCCAGCCTGAACTGCATAGTGAGAACCTGTCTCAAAAAGACCAACAAAAAAGAAAAAAGTTCCATATATAGACTGATAAAATTTTTTAAATGGCCACATATACTTCCATTTATGGTCTTATTTTTATTGATAAAACTTCTGTTCATGAATGATGCTGTACAAGTAAGAGATTCTGATGCTTTTATCCTTGAGATACAGTCTCACTACTTATATAAGATAAATTCTTGGTGCGCTTGTTTTGTGGACATAAGGATATACAGTATTGGGTTGGGGATCTAGTTTCAGGGCAGAGTACTTGGTAGAATACACAAGGGCCTGGGGTCAGTCTTCGGCATCACACATACACACAAAAGTATGGTAATTTCCATGACTTTTATACATATGGTCCGGAAGGCACTAATATTGAGATTAACAGGGAACGGAAGGACTTACTACCCTATTTGAAGTCAATATGAGGTATGTTCATTTTTATTTTTTTAAAAATTCAGTTTAAATATTTTTATGTATTAGTGACATGAAGTGTAGATATGTAATATCTTATCATTTAATTTCTTAAACATACAGATTTCAGTGTACTTTTTTTTTTTTTTTGTCTTTTTCCTTTTTATCGGTACCAGGGATCGAACTCACGACTGCCTGCTTGCAAGGCAGGAGCTTATGCCCCGGTGTACTTTTAATGAGTACCATAGTTGAATTACATGACCAAGTTGGTTTTTGTCTCAGTTACATTTCTCATTGTTGAGACAAAATACCTGGGACCCAGAGCTCAAAGGGTTTATTTAGCACACAGTCTGTAAAGGTTTCTGTTTATCATGGGCTGGCTACAGGACACAGGCGTCACGGAGGAGAAGCAGTTCATGGGAGGCAAAGGCAGCAAGCAGCAAGTGACAACTGCAGCCCTCCTTCTGTCCCTTGCATTTTATCTAGGGTACCTGCCCTTGGTGGGTAGCACTCACGCAAAGGCGGGTACCCGTCATCCTACCCAGAACTGTGCCAGAGCAGTCAGTGGGCTAATTTAGTAGTCACGCACCCTTGATCCCAGCATCACACATTCTAGATCCAGGGAGCTCTGAAAAGCCCCCTTGGGACCACAGGAGCCTTTACGGGGCATCTCTAAACAACCCATAACAGTTACCCTTTAGTAGTTTTTAAAAACTTAAGGTTACACATGCACGTATTCATCTACATTTTTTCTTTGACATTTTGTAGTTACTGTTTTTGCATTCCAATTCTTAAGCCATCTGGATTTTGAGATAGGGCTTGTTTGTTACTTTTCTAAAAGGTTTATGACTCAGAACTATTAAGTGAATTGTTGTATTTTCCCTGTGATTTGGTTGATATACGTCATACAGATACAGAAAATAATTACTCAGGTTCTTTAGCACTAAAATATCTTAAATTGCTACTTTGATAGAGCAAACCGTCTTTGATAGCAGACTATACAGTGCTCTTTGTGTCTAAGTAGCAATGCTGAGAAGAGCTTCACTCTTTTATTATTTAACTGGGTATGAAGTAAGGCACATCCGTTAGCATAAAGTGGGAAACGTGGCTAAATAGTAGAAGCCAAGTAAGCCACAAGGAAACACCACCAGAGCTAAGCTTCAGCCCCAGTCAGAGAGATCTGCTTACGAGTCCTGTACTTGAGCTCAAACTTCAGTTCATCAAATCCTTACTTCCTTTTCCTTATTACCCCAGTTGTTAGCATTGGTAAAGAATTTTCTGTATTTAGTACAGACTTAACTGAAAAGTCAAATGTATTCCAATTGTGAAACGAGTTAATACTAAAAATAATCTTTAAGTATTTTTGAGGGTAACATTTTGTTTAGGTCTTCAGTGTCTTACCATTTTGTTTTACTGCTCCTAAGGATAGTGGAAATCAAATTTTATGATTTATCTGTGTATAAATTAGTATAGTTGTTCCTTAGTAATCCTGAGTTTTGCAGTCATGGATTCAAACCAGCACAGATCAAAAATACTTTGGAAAAATACTTGTCCGTACCGAACAGATACGGAATTTTTTCCTTGACATTTTCCCCTAAACAGTACCCAGCTTTGCTTGCATGAGCTCATGGATTCAATTCCTAGTACTAAAGAAAAAAAAATCAGAACAGCTTACTTCTGTTCTTTTTCATTTTTGGTAACCTTATGAATTTTTAAGACAAAGATTAATTTTACAGAGACTAACAGTGAATTTTATTTTGGTTTAAAAACATCCATATCTAGGTTCTCTTCAGGTATTCTCTTGGCCCAAGTAGGAAATACTCATGCATCCATGCTGTGTTAGAAAGATTCAAGAATTGGTGTGTGTATGCTTGTTTGTTTTTGTTTTGTTTTCTTTGGGTACCAGGAATTGAACTCTCGACCTCCTGCTTGCCAGGCAGGTGCTTATGCAGCTGAGCTAAATCCCCAGCTGTGTGTGTGTGTGTGTGTGTGTGTGTGTGTGTGTGTGTGTGTGTGTCTGTCTTTTTTGAGACAGGATTTTACTATGTAGTTTAGCTTGCCCTCCAGCTCCTCACTATGTAGCCGTAGCTGGCCAACCCTGCCTCAGCTTCTCAAGTGCTAGGATCACAGGCGTGTGCTACCACACCTGGCAAGGATTCTTTTAATGTTTACTGAGATTATCCAGGTAACCTAGGAAATGTTTATCAGTAAAGCATTTACTAGCAATCAGTACTTCCCATCTTCAAACAAACAGAAAACAAAGAAACTACTGTTTTTAGGGATTCTTTTAAATTAGATTGGCAGACTTTTTCCTCTTGTGAATATATGTATCAGTAATTTCAAATAGAAAATCCTGTTTCATGTTTTGGAGTTTTTATATGAGTGTAGTAAAAAAATGCATAGCATAAAAGTTACTTTTTGGGGGGGGGGTTCTGGGGATCAAACTCGTGACTTTGGGCTTGCCAGGCAGGTGCTTGTGCCCTGGGCTAATTACTTTTGAAAAAGCCATTTTTAAGTGTGTATTTTTGTGGCAGTAAGCATAGTTACATTGTTTACAACTATTACTGTATCTGTCTCCCAAGTTTTTTCATGTTTCTAACCAAAACTTTGTAACTATTAGGCACTAACCCCCTGGTTTCCCTCCCCAGGCTCTGTTGTTCACCATTTTTTAATGTCTCTATGAATTTGATCTCTCTAGGAATCTAATCTCATCTAAGTGGAGTCATACAGTATTTGCCCTTTGATTATTTCATTTAGTGTGTTATCTTCAAGACCATTCATGTTGTAGCGTGTGTCAGAGTTCTTCCTCTTTAAGGCTGAGCAGTATTCCTTTATGTACCACATGTTTCCTAACCATTCATCTGCCCGTGATCCCTGGGCTGCTGCTGCCATTTGGCTGGTGTGAATAATGCTCTTGGAAACATGAGCAACTGTTCACATGTCTGCCTTCTGTTCTTTTCAGTGTAGACCCTAAAGAATCGTGGTAATTCTGTTTTACTTGATGAGAGCCACCACACTATTTTCCACAGAGGCTGCACCCTTTCCCTTCCCCACTACCAAGTTTCTACATTGGGCCAGTGCTACTTGTTTTCTGGAGGTTTTTGTTTAATTCTAATAATCACCTTAATGATGTGAAGTGGCATTTTATTGTGATTTGACTTGTTTATTTGTTGTCAGATGAGTGATGCTGAGCATCTTTTCATGTGCCCATTGGCCATTGTATGTCTTTTGAGAAAGGTCTCTTTTAGTCCTGTACCCATTTTCAGTTAGGCTGCTTTATTGTTCTTGGAGGTCTTTGTACATGTCGGATATCAACCCCTTATCAGCTGAATGCCTTGCAAATATTTTCTTCTATTCCATGGATTGTTTTTTCATTCTATTCATCAGGTCCTGTGATGGACAAGTTGTTCATTTTGATAAAGAGCAGCTTCTCTAGATTTCTCTGTTGCTGTACTTCAGGTGTTACGTCCAAGAAATCATTGCCAATCCAGTGTCCTAAGCTGTGCTGTATTTTTTGTAAGATTTTTATCATTTTCATTCTTTTGTTTAGGTATTTGATCTAATTCAAGCTAATTTGTGTATGTAGCAGAAAGCAGGGGCCCAGCCACCGGCCCCTCCATCTCCGGCCCTCCATCTCCGGCCCTCCATCTCCAGTGTCCCAGCTACTTTGTTGAATAGGTTGCTCTTGCCTCATGAAGCGTTCTTGGCATTCTTCTTGACTGTAATTTAACTGTGTTGCAGAAGATCATTTCTGGTCTGTCTTTTGTTCCTTTGTGGACATGTCTTTATTCCAGTACCGTACTCTTTTGATTACTACATTTCTGCAGCAAGTTTCAAAACAGGGGCATGGAACTTTTGCAGAAAGGAAGGGGGGACAAAGAGGGAGGGAGAAGCAGGGTAGAAAGGGACAAAAAGGGAAATAAGACGCATTGTGCACGTGGAGCAGCTCTCCATGATGAGGGCAACCATGTGTACCACAGCGTGTACTAATTAAAAAAGAATCAAATACGATACTTAATGAACTGTGTGAATTAAAAAAATAAAATCAGAATGTGTGTGTTTTCTCTATTATTCTTTTAGAAGATAATGTTTTGGCTATTTGAGGTTTAACAGATTTTTAAAAAGTGGATTGAATTATGCATTGTACTATGTATCATATGCTAGAAAACATTTAACTTCTAGTTACACTTTTTTATGCATTTAATACCTGGATGCTAAGTGTTCCTGTGTTGTCATTCCTGTGTATCCAGAAGCATCACAGAATCTCATCTTACTCCTTGTTGGTCTTTGCAGTCCTAGGACTGAGCTCAGGGCCTTGCACTTGCTACATCCATACTACTGAGTTACTCCCTGAGTTACATCCATAGCCCACAGCCCCATTTTAAAAGCACCAGCTTTTTCCAGGATCTGTTTGCTTCATCTTGATACTTAGCAGACCACTTTGAAATACTAATTTACTTTCAAATATATAGAGCTTATAAAGTCATAATTACATCATCTACAGCCCTATATCCCAGGTGAAAATTTCTAGTGTTGCGTTAGGTGTTTTAGTCTTGTGATCTGTTATACTACGTGACATTTAGAAAGTGTGTTTGGTATTCTGAGTATCTGGAAAGAGAAATCTAAAGAATTCTTAGTTTCCCCACTGTGAAGGATAAACCAAAACAGACAAAGAGAGAAATCATTTGGAACATAATATCTAAGAGCATTTGTTGCTTGAATTAATCATTCATTTGTTCAACAAATAATGTCTGTAGATACCTGGCATTTTGTAACCCTTAAGGATAGAGATAAGCATGACATATTTGGGCCATCAAATGAGTTCCAGTTTAGTAGGCAGGCTTACTAGTTTAGTTTGGTAGTAGGGAATAATTGTAAATGCATCGTGCTACTATAAGTAGAGGGTGCTGAGCCAGTTGAAAGCGTCACAGCAGTGTGTGTGTGTGTGTGTGTGTGTGTGTGTGTGCGTGTGTGTGTGTGTGTGTGTGTGTGAGGGCGTGCTTCCAAGGAGGCTTGCTAACCGGTCAGGAAATGTGTGAAGAGTTTTGCAGAATCCAAAACATTGTCTTGTCATTGTTCAAGTTGCATATATTCCAATCCTAATTTAGAGCTTACAATTTATCTGTCAATGGTTTACCTTTCATGATTGTAAATTAAGAAACAGACTCTTAGTTCCAGGGTCCCACATGGTGGTTTTGCTAATATCATGGGTGGCAGTGGATTGCAAAACTTCACGATTGCTGCTGTGCCATACACCCCAAATCTGCTGCCAACTTCAAGCACGTGGTAAGTTTATTTAAATGTATCTTGAATTGTTTGGGCTAATTTTAAATGTTTAAAGGTTAGACTACTTCGTTGCTATATTGAAAGGAAAATCTCAACTGTATTCTGTATTCAAAGTTCTGGAATGTAGATTGATGGGTAGTTATGTAATTTTTGTTCCCCCTTTTTTGATAGGGAAAATTCTTGGGGAAAACCTCAACTACCTAAAATTCAGTTGAATATGGTTTAAGAATCACTAAAGTTATATTGTCATAAATATCGCTGAGTTACACAATCACTTCAGACTAAACTGCCCTGTTACTTACTTTATGCTGAAAGCAACTTATTTTCTTCCACTACATTTGCATGCTGAGAGAAACTGCAGTGCAGGCTTTTTTTCCTTTTTAAATACTACTTCAGGGTTTTCCAATTTGAATGCAAATTTGAGAGAACAGTTTTATGTTAACTATGAGTATTGTTTTCACTACTAGTTATTGCTAGATAAAACAATCAGAAACGCCGTAGATTTTCTGTTTAATGGTGGTATGTATATATTTTTTGAAGCATCAACATGCTCAAGTTGCCTGAGTACCCAAGTAAAGAAATACTAAAGGACAGGCTCCTTGTGGCACTACATTGTGGCAGCTACGGTTACACGATGGCGTGATGCAGTGGAAGACTCCTCCGACTGCGGACTCACAGTTCAGAGGGGCAGAAGCAATTTAGGAGACGGCGACCGAAAAGTAGCCTCCGTGCAACCCACAGGCAGAGCTGACGTTTACATGCATAAAGGACCAGCTTTCCTGTGTTTCTCTCTTTCCCTTTTATGCTCTGTGATACGACTAGAAAATAGAAAACGACTGCAGACGTTTTTAAAAACTGCAAGGTGAAAATAGTATGAAGTGTCCTTTTCATGTTCCATCCAAGGTTGTGTTAGGGCCAAAGTCTTACTCTACGTTCCACCTCTGAGGTAGCTGCCTTGTTAAAATGTATTTTCCTCTTTATTTTGCTGTGTATGTGGACATCCCCAGCTGGTATGTTCTGCTGCATGTGAAGTGCGGTTTATATTTGGAAAACAATTGTAAAGAATGAATTAATTTAGATTGTGTATAAAGCCACAGATATGTATTTTCCCATATTGTATGTATATTGCAATGATTTTCTAGGTTTTTAGTACTTTAATGTATAATGTAAAATTTAGACCGATGTGACTAAGAAACTGCTGATACAATGACATGTAATTTATATATTAAACCTTACATGGATTGGCATCTGTCAGTGGTCAGTTTCTATATGTATGTATTACGGTTTTTCTTACGCTTTATTTCAATTTAAAGGTATACTTTACCATATTTTTATTACAGTCATCTGTGTGTCCTGGTAACATTTGAGGAAGCAATCTGATTTACAGATTACAATTTATGTAATGTTTTACTTCTTAAAATTGCTTTTTGTGATTAAATGTTATGTACAAGTGATAATGCCTAATACAGAGCATTGGGTTTTTAAATCTTTGGATGGTCTAATAAATTTTTTTGTTTGCTTTTGTTTTGGAAAGATACCCTAGGCAATTACAACACGAGAATTAGAGCATGAATGTACCAGAGATAGTCACACACACATGGAGACATGCTAACAGGAGCATTTGAGATGTTTAGGACCTGGCCTGTGGAAACTGTAGAATCCAGTGCCATTATTATCTACTGAATGATTTGTGCATATTTTCTCATGTGAGCAACCAGTGTGTTTACCCAGTGACAGGGATATTTAGTCGAGAGATGTACTTTGAAAATAATAGGACCCAAAATGATACAAGATTTTTTTTCTTGATTATTTTGGGTCCTATTCTGTTGCTTTTTTTTTTAAAGATTAAAAACATGTCAACAGATTATAGAATTCCTTAAATTATGGTTCTAAAATTAAGATTCAGATTTCTTTATTTGTAGTAACTGAAGTTAATGTTTTAAATTTGGGGTTTTTTAATTGTAGAAGATATCATTATCTTGTGAAAAACAAAAGTACAACAAATGTCATTTTGCAGATATTAATTGCGTTTTATTTATAGTTCTCAAATTAGCCAGTGCTCAGAGCCACGACAGGACTAGAAAACTCAACTGTGAAGTGTGGTTGAGATCATTTATGGGCAGAACATGGAGATGAGGTACAGAAATAACTGTTGAGTAGCCCTTGGCATTTCCTTGGTACATGATTTAAACATTTGACAGTTTGTGGGTCAGTAAAATTTACCTGTTGTATTGCCTGAGACCTAACTGGTGGTTGTGGGAGTGTATTCCTAAGTTAGATTGCAGGGTTTTTTGTTTGTTTTAACCATAGTGTCTCTTTCCTTGAAATATTTGAGTATACCTTCATATACGATAGCATCAAACATAACAAGACAGTGTAAAATCATCCAAGAGAATGAAACTGTTACGGGGTATTCAGAACGAACTAACAGAAAACGAACAATGGTTACTATATTATCTCCTTGTCTATAAAAATTTTTGTTTATACTATCACGTCTAATAAAATCCAGTAAGATACAACATGATAAAACCGATGGAGACAGAAGAACGAAAGCTTGGTGGGACTTCAAAATGTGATGATATTAAATCATCACTAGCTATTATAGTGTCTTGTTTTCTTCAAAATAGCTGTTTATATCATTACAGACAATTAAAATTAAACAACCCAGAATAACACCATTCCAACTAATGAATGAAAACATTATAAGGCTTCAAAGCAATGTAATGGGGAATCATATTACCACATACTTTTATGTATTCTTATCATTTCTCACACTGGGGAAACTATTTGGTATTTATACATGTGAGTTTGATTTATTTTGCTTATAAGTATGGTCTCAAGCTGTGTCCATTTATTTATAAATATCTCAATGTGATCCTTCTTTATAGCTGAGTAGTACTCCATTGTATAAAAATACCACATCTTTTGTATCCATCCCTCAGTTGATGGATATTTAGGTTGTTTCCAAGATCTGGCTAATTACAAATTGTGCTGCTATAAACATAAGTGCACATATATCACTGTGGTATGATGTTTTCAGTTCTTCTGGGAATATGCCTAGAAGTGGAATAGCTGGAATAAATGGGATTTCCAATCCCAACTTTTTGAGAAATCTCCAGACAGACCTCCACAAAGGCTGTACCAGTTTACACTCCCACCAACAGTGCCGGAGAGTTTCTTTTCCCCCACAGCATCTCTAGCATTTGTTGTTGGTGGTTTTCTTGATCCTGGTCATTGTTTCTGGAGTGAGATGGAATCTTAGTGTGGTTTTAATTTACATTTCTCTAATGACTAATGATGATGAACATTTTTTCATGTATTTATTTGTCATTTGTATTTCTTCATCTGAGAATTGTGTATTCATCGCAGATGCCCATTTTTTGAATTGGATCTTTGAATTTTGGGAGTCTGACTTTTTAAAATTTTTTATGTTTTAGACAGAAGTTCTTTGTCTGAGAGACAGTTCACTAAGATTTTTTTCCCAGTTTGTGGGTTTTCTTTTCACTATGCTGGAGATTTCTTTTGACATGCAGAAACTTTTTAATAAGAGGTGATCCCAGTTATTGATTCTGGGAAGTATTTCCCATGCGGTTTGATTCCTGTTCATGAATTCTCTACCTACCCCTATGTCTTCAAGGTTTCTACCCAATTTGTCTTCCAGTAGATTTAGTGTTTCTGTTTTAATATTCATATCTTTGATCCATTTAGATTTTAATTTAGTACCTGGTGATAGGCATGGGTCTAGTTTTAGTTTTCGGCATATGGAGAGCCTGTTTTTCCAGCACCATTTATTAAAGAGACTGTCGCTCTTCCAGTAAACCGGTTTGACCGCTTTATCAAAGATAAGGTGGTTGAGTATGTTTGTAGTTGTGGTTGTATCTTCTAATCTATTCCATTGATCTTTGACTCTGTTTAGGTTCCAGTACCATGTTAATTTTGCTACAGTTGCTTTGTAGTATAACTTCAGGTCAGGGATTGTGATGCCTCCTGCCTTGCCTTTGCTGCTTAGAACTGTCTTTGCTATTCTAGGTCTCTTCTCTCTCTTCAGATGAATTTTAGGAGTGATTTCTCGAGATCCATGAGGTATGTTGATGGTATTTTTATTGGGATTGCTTCGAATTTGTACAACAGTTTTGGGAGAATGGCCATTTTCACAATATTTGTTCTTCCTATCCATGAACAAGGGATATCTTTTCATTTTCTGAGATCCTCTTCAATTTCTTTTTTCAGTGTATTATAATTTTCCCTATGTAGATCTTTTACTTCTTTCGTGAGTATAATTCCTAAATATTTCATTTTTTTAGTTGTTAGTGTGAGCGGTGTGGCTTTTCTTATTTCTCTGTCTGTGATTTTGTTATTAGTGTTTAAGAATACTATTGATTTTTGAGCATTGATTTTTGTATCTAGCTACACTGCTGAATTTATTTATTATATCTAAGAATCTTTCAATGGAATTTAGGGGGTCTTCTATGTAGAGTATCATGTCATCTGTAAACAGTGATAATTTAACTTGTTCTTTTCCTATCTTTACCCTTTTTATTTCTCTCTCTTGTCTAATTGCTCTGGGTAGTATTTCTAGTATTATATTAAATAGGAGCAGTGATAAGAGACATCCTTGTCTTGTGCCTGATTTTAAAGTAAAGGCCTTCAGTTTTTGGCCTTTTAGTGTGAATCCCACTTGGTCATGGTGTATAATATTCTTGAAGATTTGCTGCATCCTATTTGCCAATGGTTTTTTGAGGATTTTTGCATCTGTGTTCATTAGGGAGATTGGCCTGTAGTTCTCTTTTTTAGTTGGGTCTTTCTCAGGTTTTGGTACTAGAGTGATACTTGCTTCCAGGAATGACTTAAGAACACTTGCTTCCCTTTCAATTTCATTGAAGAGTTTGAGGAGTGTCAGCATTAAGTCTTCTTTGTATTTCTTGTAGAATTCTGCAGTGAATCCATCTGGGCCTGGGCTCTTTTTTGTAGGTAGGGACTTAATTACATTTTCAGTTTCATCAATAGAAATTGAGTTATTCAGCAGTTTTGCCTCTTCTTGACCTAGCTTTGATACTTCATGTATTTCTAGGAATCTGTCTATTTCTTCTGTGTTATCAACCTTTGAGAGTAGAGGTTTTGGAAATAGGTGTTGATGATCTTCTGTATTTCTACAGAGTCTGTAGTGATTTCACCTATTTCATTTCTTACTGCATGAACTTGAGCTTTTCCCTTTTTAAAATAAGGTTGGCTAGGGGCTTGTCAATTTTATTTATTCTTTCAAAGAACTAAATTTTTGATTCTTTAATTCTTTGGATTGTTTTCTTAGTCTCTATTGCATTAATTTCTGCTCTGACTTATAATTTCCTCCCTTTTGGCTTTGGGCTTGACTTGCTCTTCTTTTACTAGATGTTTGAGGTGTAGCATCAGGTTATTTATTTGTGTTTGTTCTGTTTTCCTGATGTGGGAACTCAGTACAATAAATTTTCCTCTGAGGACAGCCTTCATTGCATCCCACAGATTCCGGTAAGTTGTATTTGTATTTTTGTTTGCTTGTAGGTATTCTTTAATTTCCTCTGTGACCCACTGATTACTCACGAGTGTGCTATTCAGTTTCTATGTTTTTGTGGAATTTTTTGCTGTATATCTTATCATTAATTTCTAATTTCATGGTGCTATGATCTGATAGCATGCATGGGATAATTTCAACTCTGCTGAGATAAATATGTATTCTGATGTTGTTGGATGGAACACTCTGTATATGTCTATCAAGTCCATTTGTTCACAGGTGTGTTTCAGTTCTGTTATTTCTTTGCTGATTTTCTGTCTGGTTGATCTGTCCCTTGATGTCAGTGGTGTGTTAAGGTCTCCTGTTATAATTGTGTTACTGCTAATTTGGTTTTTCATTTCTGTTAATACTTGTTTTATATAACTGGGTGCTCTGGAATTTGGTGCATATATATTTAAGATTATCATCTCTTCCTCTTGAAGTTTTCCCCTAACCAGTATGTAATGACCTTCTTTATCTCTTCTGATCATTCTTGGTTTGAAGTTCACATTGTCTGCAAACAGAATAGCTACCCCTGTTTTTTTTGGGTTCCTGTTGCATGAAGTATTGTTTTCCATCCTTTGACGTTTAGTCTGTGAGTATCCTTTTGGGTTAGATGGGTTTCTTGTAGACAGCATATGGTTGGATGTTATTTCTTGATCCATTCTGCCAGTCTGTTTCTTTTAATTGGTGCATTGAGACCATTTACATTAATGGTTATAACTGTTATATATTGGTTTATTGTTGACATGTTATCTTTCTGCTGTTGCATCTTTATCTTTCTGTTCTGTTTGTCTGCTTTGCTTAGTGATTTTTTCCTAAGTATGTCTAAACTGTGTTTCAGTATTCTTTACAGGGTTGGCTTGGTGATCATGAAGTTCATTAGCTGTTCTTTGTCATGGCAGTATCTTATTTCTCCATTGATTTTGAAGGACAGTTTTTCAGGGTATATCAGTCTAGGTTGGAAATCATTTTCCTTTAGGATCTGAAATACTTCACTCCATGCTCTTCTTGACTTTATTGTTTGTGCTGAGAAGTCTGCTGTGATTCTGATAGGTTTTCCTTTATAAGTGATCTATCTTTTTCTCTCTGACAGCTTTTAATATTCTATTTCCTATGTTGGATTTCTGGGATGGTGATTATTATATGTCTGGGTGTAGTTTTATTTTGATTATGGCTATTTGGAGTTCTATGTGATCCTGATATCAGGATTATTTCTAGTTTGAATTCCTTTAAAATTTCCTATAGTTGCTTCTTTATTTCAGTTGCTATTATTTGTGGTATTTCAGGTGTATAGTATATATTTTCTTCTATGTACATAGCTCCTAAGGTTTCTTGGGATGGGCTGGAGTTTTAAGATTGTATTTTGGTCTTTCGTTTTTGTCATTTTCCTATATTTCTGTGTTTCAAGTGTTATTCCAAAGTTTCTTCAGGGCCTGTTGAAAATCCTCTTTTATGCCCTCAGCTCCTGGGACTCTGGCCGCCCAGTTCCCCGGATTGAGAGAAGGTCACTGGGGGTGGGGCAGGCAGGCCCAAGCGCTGCAGGGCAGGTTGAGTGTGGCAGGCACCTGTGAAGTTTCTTGGCTGGTGGGAGCAATGATCTCATACTCCTGGGTTTGGGATAGTGCAGAGACACTCACCTCAGGCCGCCCAGTTTCTAGAATTGAGGGCACAGGCAGGCCCAAATCCCAGAGTCCACCGAATGGGCAGGAAGCCGGGAAGTTGGTGCAGGCAGCCTCAAGACCTACGGGGGTGCAGTTTTTTTTTTTTTTTTTTTTTTAACCGAAGAGTCTGGCTACAGACGCCTACTAAGGCCAAATTTAGTTTGATTCAACACTTTTTCCCTTTTGGTCAGCCTCTCAATTTGAGAGATTGTAAAAGCTTGGGTATTTACACCATTCTTTGTCATCATTGTAAATGGACTTACTTGGTCTTAGTATGAAATTCACAAGTTACAATATCACATCACTTGTTTAATTCTTTAGGTTCCTGTTAATATAGTTGAAGTGAAACTTTAAAGCTCAATGAATGACTACATGCAAACATTGAAGACTTGAGAAGATACTATTGTGGTAACTGTCAGCAGAATGATCCCAAAAGCTTGAAGTGAGAGCTCCTATAAACTGCACAGATCAAAATCACACAAATTAAATTTAAGGCAGGTGAGAGAGTTTAACACGATTGAAGTCCAGTTGGTCATAGACTAGCTTCAGATTGTGGTGGTGGTCTAGTACATAGTTTACTGTAGAACTGTTTGATCTGAAGGTATCCAGTTGTGTCATTAGCCTGTCAGCACAGTTTATAATAACCTTCAAACTTACTAGAAAAATGTGACAGTTGGAAATCCTTGGTAAAACCAGGCTTGCTGTGATTCACTGCTTGTGAGCTGCCAGTAAAGCAGTTGTTAGCTGCCTCTGTAAGCACATCATGTGCTCTGTTCTCTTGAGAAATGTCTTTAGTTTGTCAATGTTTGTTTCAGGAAATTACATCGGTCACTTATTTATTTACTTATTTTTTGAGTCAGGGTCTTGATTGTAGCTCAGCCTGGCCTTGAGCTCACTCTGCAGCCCAGGCTAACATCATCCTCCTGCCTCAGCCTTCTGAGTGCTGGGATTACAGTTGTGTGCCACCACATCTGGCATTAGGTACTTTTTGAATTCAGCTTTCTGTAATAGCAAAATCAAAGGGAAGTTAAGTACAACATTTAGAACCATAAAATATCATACATAAGCTTCCAACTTAAGGAAAAATTAAATCTCAGTGTGGTTCGCTGATGTTAGTAGCTTTGTTCCAGGACAACACAAGGCAGGTTATGCAGTACAACAGGTTATTGAAGCCAACTTCCTACTGGGGCCTCTGCTTAAAAACCGGTGCTCACAGCTCTACTTGGGCATTGATACGGGGAAAAGAAAAAAAGGTATATATCTACACAAACTCCAAATACGCCTTTCTGGTGCTATATACCCAGGCAGCAATCTCGTAAGAAAGCTTTCTAATAAGCAATCATCTATAAAACACAAGCAGGACACTCTACAACTCTTAGAGGTAGTAAGTCTGTCTTCCCACAGAGACATGTCTAAAGTCTCTTTGGGAAATCAAAAGACTGATAGGGAGGAAAAAGAAGGGGCAGCCTCAGAGTCCCTCCAGACCCTAGACTTCATTCCTCCTAGGGAAGAGCCGTTCCCGCTGGATGTAGTGAGCTATAAAAAGCCTACATGGAAAGTGGTCACTTAGAATTTTCACAAGACTAATTATAAAGCCATTTCTGAAAACCACGCAAGACCTGAGGCTCATTTTCAAAAGCAAGACTGCAGGATTGCTCTGAATACGCAAAAGCGCAATCATTAATAACTACTGCACAGCTTAATGGGCGCGACATTGAGGCTCCTGTTTTAACTAGACACACGATGTGGCTGACCTTGCTCAGCGCGTGGCTCTCATTCTCTCAATAATCTACCTAATCTCCTTTCCTGCACTTTGTCCTCCACAAGTGTGGACGTCTGACCTGTTCCTCATACTGGGTTATAGATAGTAAAGTAAGTTTCTTTCTCCCATTAAACAGAAAGCTCAATAACACTGATCTTCTTGTGGTCAAGACCTAATCAGACAAGTTAATCATTCTTGTTGCCTTCTGACAGGTTTTCTGCAACCCAGCCAATGAGCCGCGTTACCCAAAGGCAGTTAGAGAATACATACTTCCCAGGAGGCCGAGTCTGCAGCCCCTCCAAACAGAAGAAGCCACAGAAGGCAGAACCCCCGTCCCTCAGGGGACCCCATAAAGGGTTACAGAATTGTTCCTCAGAGTGAATGACACACACCAGGGTGGGGCAAACCTAAGATAGTACGCGTGACATGATAATTACAAAGTCCTGGGACACATGCAGTGAATGGGTCCTCATGAACAGGTTTTCAGTAACATCAGCCTACAGGGTGGGGATGCCAAAGGGCAGTGCACATTGAGCTTTTGTCAGTGTGTCCCTCTTGCATAGAGACTCAACTTCACACTGTAGGGTATGCTTCTTTTCCTGCTCTTACTTTGGCATTGGACAGCCTGTTTTTTACCTTCAATAAAATGCTACCATTTGTATTTGTCTTGGCCAATTCTTTGCTCAAAGCAGAAAGAACCTAGAATCTCATCTCTAGGGTACTCCAGCACCAGCATAACCCAGTAACGTTCGCTGAAAACATGATTTGCATTTTTTTTTTCTGAAGCAGTGAGGTATAATACTTACAAGTGACTTTTGCCAAAAAACTGGTCTTTGCTTGAACCTAGAGATCCCAACAGATAACTGGAAAGCTTGACCTGCATTTTGTATCAGTCTCCATCACCTTAAGGCAGGATCAAAAAGCTGGCATAAGAAATCAATGAGTACTAAGTTTATATTACCAGTCTTACTCCTCTTTCAAGACTGAACACCGGTGTAAAGGATTTAGAGAGAATCCACTTGTCATGGTTTATGTCTGTGTCCCCCAGGCCTCATGAGTTCGCATTGTGCATTTGTGATGGTTCATTGTCTAGTGCTTGGATTGGTGGTGTCAGTGCTCCACCCACAAAGGGGTGGAGCCAGGATGTGATGTAATGGCAGGAAGAAGGTGTGTCTTGCTCTTTGCTGGTTCCTGTTTGCTGTTTGCGGCCACCATGAACGGCGGTCCAGCCATGCCTGCCTGCCTTGGAGCCAACTGAGTCTGGACTGGAACCTCCCAAAACTGTAAGAAATAAACCTTTCCCAACTTGGGCATCAGGTATTTCATCTCAGCAACGAGTAAAAAGTAAGACACCACTATTAGTGAAAGCCTAAACCTGTGATAATCTTGGATTCTAGTGGCGCCTCCCCAATACTGAAATTGCCCGCGAGCAGAAATAATCACCTCAGGAAAACCAAATTGCCCAGAACGATCCTGCCAAACCCTGACTGAGATAACCAACTGCACGCTGGCTGATCGCAGTCCATAAGGGCTATTTCACCCTTTGGAAAGTGGATCAGCGGGACCTGTCATCAGAGTTCTGCCCTTTCAGCTCCTCACACTGAAACCTCTCCCTTATTTCCCCCAACTTTCTACCTCTGCCTCCTAAATCTGGGTACACTCTCAGTTGTGTGGCCTGAAATTACTTCTCTGTGAGGGTGAGTCAAGAACCCACTCTGTGGGGCAAATGCAGGTCCTTATTTCCTCTGTGGGAGCAAATCCTGCAAATCCCAATGGCTGTTAAATCGAATTATATTTACCAAATAGGTCACTTCCAAATAAAATAAAATATAACAACATTAACTGCTGAACCTCAGTTGATTTTTGCTTTTGGCTTTCCTGTTAATTGAAAAACAAAAATGCAGAGTCCACCAAAAAAAGTACGTACACTTCAGGAAAAAAAAAACTTTTATAAATACTTCAATAGTAAACTTACTGAGAAGTCATGAGATTACCTCAGTTTACTTTTGGCCTCTACAATTACAAGACGTGCCCAAAATGGTGGCCATTGCCTTCCAGGTGATTATTTGTGTGGGGAACTGCTGCTGGGTAATCTCGGTCACTGAGATGACTGTATATGTTTTCAGTTTCTTCCCTAAGGGCTGGCAGTGTAGTAGACTTTCTGCAATATATTACATCCTGTGAGGTCTACCATTCAAGGGTAACCCCAACTGTTGAAAAAATATAATATTATTTCTCTTTTGCTGAAGGGTGTATACATTTTTTTTGGGCTGATTCAGTATATTTGTTAATGAAGGTATTCTGTTCACAAAAAAACTAGGACTTAGTGAAAAAGGTACAGGGTTAGCATATTTGAACTTCTGGGGGATCAAAGGAGTTTAACATCTGTCACCAAAAAGGCCGGGATAAAAAGAGAGTTTCTACATGGAGAAAACCTCCGCATTTCTGGAAATTATGAAGTCCTATTAATAAAACTGGTGTTGGGCAAGTTAAAAGTCACTCCTGAGGTTTTTCATTACAAGTTATGATTTCCAGGAGTAGAATTCTAATTAACATGGGAGTAAAAACAATCCCACATGTGATAAAGTATGACCCCTTTTTGGTAAGTGTAGCTGAAATGAAAGATGTGCTTTTGTTATGAGGGGAAGAGTAACTTTTGACTTAATGTAGAGTGACTGACGGTTCCAAAATGACAAAGAGGAAAAAGTATAAAACAAGAAACTGAAAGGAGTTTTAAAAGGTCGTAAAACATTGGTGAAACATGAATTTGTGCAACAGACTGTATGTGTGACCACACTGGCTAAAGTTAGTGAAGTTTTTCTAAAAATTGCGCATTATTTATCAACAGCACAGGGCTAAAATTGAACTTTAGTCCTGTATTAAAAACAAAGTTTTCTTGGAATACTGATCTGCTCTTTACAGAAAATAGGGAAAGATTTTCTGTATCTTCTAGAAAACTGGCCTGGGAAACATCAATACTTGTTTCATCAGGATGATTCCCTGAACTCTGTGTGTCTTGGATAAGCCTTTACGTAATACAGTCTTGTCAGTTAAAAAGCTAAGTCTTTTGTTTTAATGTAATGTCTGTGTTTACCTTTGAAGACTTTATCATTTGAATTACTATTGCTCACAATGATTTGTGATTATGTTTTGGTCAAACATTTAAAACCTTTAATATTCTTTACAAACTTCCCCAAAGCAAATTCTAAATAAGACCCCCTTCCCCCCCTTAGATTAATACTGGGATTTTCTAGTTTGGATCCTGGAAAGCCACAAAGGATGTGTGTCTCACTCTGTAAAATAGAAATAATAAACTATGCTTCTCTGATATGACAAATTATCTGGGAAGCATTGTCCAACAATGAGCACAGCTACATTTATGTTATTAATAATCCTCAAAAATTGTACAGAATTCATAGCAATCTATTTTTAACAGCTCTCTTGACTGTCCTTTCCTGATTGTACCCACAATGCATGACCAAAAATGTGAAAGAGAGGAAAAGGGAGCTAAACCTCAGGGGCCTGTAGGCGTCCTAGGTCTAGAGGAGACCCCAGGCCTTGTGTTGTGTCACACCCTCACGGTGTGGGAAACGTTCCTGGTGCCTGGGGCCTTAAGGTAAGTACCGTCCGTCCCCCGGCCTAGGGAGGAGAGAGAAAACAGAAGAAGCTGTGTGGCATGTTAAAGAAAAGCCAAACGTGCCCCAAGAACCTTACCTGCTCTTCTGTTACTGCGTTTGGGGGTGTTCAAGTCTTTTCTGGAGGCAGTTTCTAGGTTCTTTCTGTCCTGAACAAGGAATTGGCCAAGATTACAGCGGTTTTATAGAAGGTAAGAAGAGAATAGGCTCTGTAGAGAGAGTTCGGGCCACAGAAAAGTAGGAAAGAAGTACAGCCCATAGCATGAAGCTGAGCCTCGATGCAATGGCTGAGTCACATTACAGCGGTAGTTGCACAGTAAAGTTTATGCAGCTCAATTCATAGCTAGATCCTGGAAGTGGCCTGTACACTCATCAACATGATTAGATAAACAAAATCTGTCTATATAATGGCATACTGCTCAGCCATAAAGAATGACAAATTGGAGGCGTTTATAGGCAAATGGGTACACTTGGGAAATATGATGTTGAATGAAATAAATCAGGCATAACAGCTTCAGTGCTGTATGGTCTGTCATTTGAATGAGGAAAAGTGCAAACAAAGCAAAAGAAATGGGTGGATAGAAGCAAGAGGACGGATCCTGTCCAACAGGGCAGTGTCCAAGGGAACAAGGAGAGGGGTGTGGCCAAGCAGAAATGAGAGGCATAAAGGTGTGCCAGGCACAGGACCCTAATAACTGCAATCAGTATAAACATTACATGCTATAAATGTGCTAAGGAAAATAATAACAAGCATGTAAAAGGTGATGGGGAACCAGAGGAGGAAGGGGAATTGACAGGGAAGAGGACAAAAAAAATCTGTAATATGTATATGAAACTCCTCCGCTATAGATTGTAAACTGTAGAGTTACAACTGTGCTACATTAGTTTTTAAAAAGTATAGTGCTGTACTCGGGGTTTTCAAGGAAAACAATTCCATATGGAACACATGATTTGTATGTAGTGTTGTTTACGATAGTCACTCCAAGAGTCAAATACAAAGAAAGTGCAGGAATTCTGCTGAGGGCCTGGATTTCCTGCTTGAGTCCAGCTGAAGACCTCAAGCCCATGACAGGGCTGCCATGAGTCCACTGGAGGTACAGAGCCCACAGCAGTGACTCATGCAAGTCTGTTGCATGGATCTGCATGGGAAGGCCCAAAGGTGAGCAGAATCTGTGCCAGTAGGTTGAAGGTTCTGCGCTGGAGCCAAGAAGCAACACTCAAAATAAAGACCATGGCTCCCCTAAGAAGTACCACAGCCATCCTCAGTGACAAGGCCCGGAGCCCCTCCAACCATAAGAACAGCCGAGTTCATATCAGGAAGCCAGTGTGACAAGCTTCTGGAGATTGAGCAGCACACATCTTCCTCTCGGGAGCCAGGAAGAAATGTTCAGAGTGAGGGCCAGAGCTCCTCCAAAGTGAACCACAGCCATTCTCAGAGACAAGGCCCCAAGCTCCTCCAATGATAACTGCCGAATTCTTATCAGGGAAGGTTCCTCCAGGAGAACCTACACCCCCAAAAGAACCACCAGCTCCAAATAGCAACACTACTTTTCCTGTCCAGTTCTCTTTTTTTTATCTTGGCAAGTCTTCAGGTGGACCATCGGTACCCATCACCCACTAATTCAGTTCGGCTGGCATTAAAAGTTGACTATGTTATCAACCCACCACAAGTGTCATTTTTTGTTATTACTCACTTCCTCGGCTGACCCAAGGTCTAGGCCATTCTGTTATAAATTTGCTTGAGGTTCTTGTGAGAAGTCCAATGCAGGGTTTGGGGAACAATTCTGTGCATGTGTCCGGGATTTTGTAATCAACTCACACCTACTGCCCCAGACAGTTTTTGCTCTGCCCTAATCTCCTGTCTCAAGTAATAGATTAAGAAGCCAAGGGTTTCTTTGTCTTCTGTCTGTATGGTGGTCTCTTACTGTGACACAGTTCATCACAAGCAATAACTCTATTACTAAGTATATCTTTTTTTTTTCTTTCTCATAACTTAGAAGACATGGCTATTTCCATTAAGCCAACAATATTAAGCTAATCTTACCAAAGCTTCACTGAAGTCACACAAACCTAAAAAGTACTTGGATTTCCATTTTTTGGAGAGAATACAGTAATCCTCCTTATGGATGGTTTTGTTTTCTACAGTTTGAGTTATCCTCTGGTCAACCCTGGTACAAAAATGTTAAATGGAAAATTCTAGAAATATACAATTAATGAGTTTTAAATTATGTACTGTTTGGAGTACTATGATAAAATTTTGTGCCATTCTGCTGTCTTTCCTGGAAGTAATCATCCTTTGTCCAGTGTATCCATATGGTGTATGTAACCATCCTGTAGTCATTTGGCGTTTCTAGTATCAGATGCAGTGTTGCAATATTGCGGTGCTTGTATTCAGAAATATATAGGGATTTAGGCATCTACTGAGGGTCTTGGACTGTATCTCCCACATGAGAGGGAGAGACTACCATACTTAACATAAACACTGGTTTTTTAAAAGCCAGTTTAATAGAGCTCTGTAAAATTTGACAGTATCCAAGAGAAAAGTGTCACATATATATTTGATATACAATGGTACCTTGATTCCTGAACTGAATTCACTTGAAAAATTGAACACAATTGTGTTTGAAAAAAGATGGCCATGGTTATGTTCTAATGCAGAGTTTCCAAACAAAAGCAAAATTTTGCCAAATGCTTCTGTTTGTGAATCAAATTGTTGGCCAAAAAAAAAACAAAAAAAAACAAAAAAAAAAAAAACAAAAAAAAACTTCGTGAACCAAGATAATAGTGTTATATATATTAGAAGGAGATCTTACAGCTTGTATTAAGGGTTTTCATTTATCAGTTTCCAAATAGTTTGTCACCACTTTTAGACCATCTTTTAACGTCTTGTTCCATTACCCTAGGCAATGAAGAGTCTGTGAATGAAAAAGCAAAATTTTGCCTAATGCTTCTGTTTATGAACTGAATTGTTCACGGTCAGAAGTGTTTGTGAACTGAGGTACCTCTGTACCTTGGTTTCTTTTTTATGCTGCTGAGGCAGAATGCTCAACACCTAGTTTAAGACAGAAAAGTTTATTTTGGCTTACAGTTAGTTAAGGTTTCAGTCCATAGTTGGGGCTTCAAGGCAGGGTGGCGTGGCAGGGGGCCCTGCAGAAGGGAAGCGGTTTATGATGGGTAGAAGGCAGCAGAATCGCAAGAGGTAGAAACAGCAGTGGTGCTTTGTGTTCCTTTAGATCTCTTCAGGCTCCCTGCCCTGTGGGCAGCACTACCCAGACCCAGAGTGGCCCTTCCCCTTATCAAACCGAGAACTACGCCAAAACAATTGCTGGATGAACTTAGTGTCAATCACACAACCCCAGCATCACACACCCTGGATCCAGCCACCTCTGGAAAGCCCCACCTGTGAGCACATGAGGCTTTGGGAGGACATCTAGACACAGCCACAACACATTGTGTCTTAAAGGTAAGTAAGGCTTGTTACGTAAGTTTAAGCCGATAGCTTTTCCCTTGTAAGAGTTTCTAATGACTTAATCCACCCTGTCTTCCTGATACGAAGAGGAAGACACTTTCCCAAAGAGTGAGATTTCCTTTTAGATGTTCTTTACAAAGTAATTCAAAATAGTTGACCAGCCATTGCATTTTGGAATGTGAATACTTCCATAGCTGGTTTCTGCAACTCAGCTTCTGGTTTCTAGCTAGATTACTGAGTTCAGGGCAGAGTTCATTAAATAGGGCAATGAAAGCATTTTCTTTCTTTCCCTCTTATAAAAAGAGGCAAATCTAGTTGACCAGAGGACCAAAAGCATCTTGTCTTTCTTTTGTCTTAATAACTAATAAGTTAATCAGATTTAATTTTTATAACCTATTAATCGTTCCAGTTGCCCTTTATAAAGTCTTGTAAAAGGGGGAATAAAGGTATAACATTTTTAAGTTTCTGGATATCAGTAGGTGTCCCTGGGTAGGATTGTCACAGGCTGAGCATGAGAGTGCCCTCGGCTAAAATAAGAAATTTCAGTTTCTTTCTTTTGAGAGGGCTTTGTTGGACAATTCAAGCTGGCCTTGAACTCATTATGCAGCTCAGACTGACCTTGAACTCACAATGGTCCTCCTGCCTCAGCCTTCAGAGTGCTGATATTATTGTAAACAGCTAAATTAGTTATAAATATTACAGGTAGTTAGGGCTGGACCCTCAGCACAGAAGACAATTGTGGCCAGACGCACATTCACTTTAGAGCAGGCTTCAAGAAAAAAAAAAAGACCAACTACAACCACATACTTACCCTGGGAATGAACAGCAATGATTAATACTCTATATAGTTATCAATCACCTTGGGTGGAGGGCCAAAACCTCCTTACCTTCCCAGAAAATCCCACACCCATCTTGTGATTTTTCCATTGGCTCAGTATTAACTACCTGACTAGTGATCTTATTGGTTGGTTAGTTTTGTCCCACCTTAAACCTGCCTCACCTTGTGGCTTTCCTCAGTAAGACACTTGAAAAGCGGGGCTGGCGGGCAAACCACTTTCCAGACAGCCTTCTGACCCTCTTAGACAGAAGCTTTCTTTCTCTCAATAAATTCTTCCTGCTCTTAGCCTCCATTTTTCCTAGAATCCATTCCTTGATTTTTGAAAACACAAACTGGTATGGTTGATACCTTGTGTCAGTTTGAGAAGTTTAGGATCTTAACTAAGCAGTTTTGTATTTGAGTGCAGCCATTTACTCTCTAGGATGTTGGAATGGTTGATTCATTGTGTCTGTCAGTGTAAGAAGTCTAAGTTTGAACTAAAAGACTCAGCATGGGGCGGCATCATCACTTCGTAAACCTCCTTAACCTATGCAAAAGGAGGGCAGAGCGATGCTGTGAGCACTATACCAGCCCTGGGTGAAGGGGGCCGGTAGCCTGCACACACTATAAAGTGGACTAAGAGGCCTGCTTGCTCCCATCTTTTTGCTCCTGCTTCTTTTGCTGTCATCTTGCTTTGGAGTCAGCTGATTATGCACTGAAACTTCCACAAACTGTGAGCTAAAAAGCCTTTCCTTCCTTGATTTTGGGTGTTGAATAGTTTGTCCCAGCAGTGAGAGAAAAATAAGACATGAGCTCAGCATTTTGGACATATAGTGGGGTTGGGGGTTTCTTTCCTTTGTATCAGGATAAATTTGGAATCCCTTTCTCTTAGTCCATTTTCCATTGCTATAATAAAATACCTGAGACTGGATAATTTATCAAGAAGAAAATTAGGTTTGTTTGCTTCTGCAGGCTGTGATATCCAAGAGCATGGCTCTAGGATGTGTTAGGCATCTGGTGAGGACTCCTTGCCTCACAACCTTGTGGAGAGTACGTGCAGCAAAACAGAATTATGCTTGGTTTCTGTAATTCTCATAAAGCCATGAGTGCCCTCATGGGGCCACATACTTATGACCTCATCTAATTGTAATATCGAAATGGTTCCACCTCTAGATAGTATTGGCATATGAATTTAGAGATTAAGTTTCTAACACATGAATTTCTGGGAGGAGACACCTTCAAACCATGGCCTGCTCATTAAAAAAATTAAGAGAGAGAGTGTGTGTGTGTGTGTGTGTGTGTGTTATTGGGGATAGAACCCAGCGCATAAGTCAGGGTTTTGCTAAGTGGTTGCCCATAGTGAGTTCAAACTTTTGATTCTCCTCCCTTAGCCTCTCCAAGTGCTGGGTTTACAGTATTTGTCCACCACTTTGGAATCCCCGAAGTCCACATGCTTTTCCACCACACAGACTAACCCTTGATGCAGACCTCAAGGTCATTCATTCTCTCCAAGCACAAACTAAAGTTGGATTCAAAAGCCAGGCAATTCAGGGGTCTCAGTGAGAAAAGAGCAGAAGCCAGCCCAAGTTCATAACCGTTTGGTTATGAACTTTCTCATAACCCTGGAGTTCTGAGAAAATTGAGATCTCAAAAGGGGTCACTGGCTCCTTTCCTGAGTCTGCAAAGAGCCTTGGAAGTTACCAGCATGCTGGTGGGGACCTGTTAATGGCCAGAACTGTTAAAATTCAAGACTGCAACAGATTAACTTTATAGATCTTTGTAGGCTTTTATTTGTAATTCCACAGTTGGGTACCCTCAGCACCAGCACAGTTAGAGAGGTCCAGTCTGCCACACAGTTAGGAAACATTTGTGGATGGAAACCAGAAATGCGACACTGAGACAACCTGACTGGTTACAGCTAAGCACCAGCCTTTGTTGAAATGCTTAAACATATGATTACCTGCAGATGACAGACGCTCATCTGCCATGTTTGCTGAGGCTTCGCGTTTGTCACAGAGTACACTCCTAAGGGGGCTGTAGTTTGTTACTTAGGATTCCAGTACAGAGGCTTCTTTGGGACAAATTTAAATCAACAGATTCAGCGTTTTCAAATAGGTAGCCAGTTTTTTTTAATGTTCTCTTACTCATAGTTGTAATGATTACAGGCATCTGTTGATAATCCTATAATACTTTACCTCTGTTAGAATGATCCTTTTACAAGCATTTTAATGGAAGCCATAATAAAATATTCAATATCCCATAATATGTTAACTACAGACTTGAATACTTTAAAATATAGATTGAGAACTTTAGAATTTAGTCTTTCATATTTTTTAAACCAGTAAGAGTTAGTTAATATGAAAAGATTTTTACATATATTAAAAAGTACTAGCTGGGCAGTGGCACAGGCCTGTAATCCCAGCACTTGGGAGGCTGAGGCAGGAGGATTGTTGCAAGTTCAAGACCAGTCTGGGCTACAAAGTGAGCTCAAGGTCAGCCTGAACTGCATAGTGAGACCCTGTCTCAAAAAGACAAAAACAAAACAAAAAATTGTTTAAACTGGAGCTAGCAAGTTTTTTCAAATTTATTACATTCTCATGGTTTTTTCTACAAGTAGATGGATATGTTGAATGCACAGAAAAATGGATAGAAATATTTTCTGCCTCTTTGAGTAATAGGTAATAGGAAGGTGATTCAACTCTTAAAACAGTAGTTGCGTACAAGGAAGAAAACACAGGACACTAAAGGGATTAAAATACAAGATAAGGGAGCATATTATAGGAATCTAATTAAAATATCTGGGCAAGAGTTAATTATCAAGATGTACGAGGAAATAATGACCAGGTACTTTATAAAATCGATCCAGCATTGAGATAAGCTAATCCAAGCCAAAATGTAGAAGGAAACTGCAACTGTGCGACAGCTGGCTGATCACAGCCCTGCTTACGACTGTTAGCGGGGGGAAAAGAAAACAGAATTTAAAGCATAAGTCACAGAATGAAGACCCAAGAGACACACCTGTGTGTGTGCTGTCATGCTAAGTCTAAAATTTCGAAGGAGTTATTAGCATTAAAGAATCTAGAGGAGACACTGAACTCAAGTAGGAAGAGGAAAGCCTGGTCTGACCCAGGGCCATGACCCGGAGGATCCAGAGCAGCTGAGGAAGCTGTTCACTGGTGGGCTGAGCTTTGAAACTACAGGTGATAGTTTAAGAGAACATTCTGAGAGGGGGGGCGCACTCACAGATTGTGTGGTAACGAGAGATCCCCAAACAAAACGCTCCAGGGGCTCTGAAGAGGTGCAGGATTGTGTGCTCGACCACACAGAGTTGAGGGGCTGGACTGGGACCAACGGGAGCTGTCCCCAGAGAGGATTCAGTAAAGCCTGGGTCCATCTAACACTGAAGAAAATTTTTGTTGTTGCTATTAAATAAGATACAGAATAATATAATTTGGGAAACTACTCTGAACAGAATGGCAAGATTGAAACCATAGAAGTTATAGAAGACAGGTGTTGTAGTCAGGGGTTGTACACAGAGAATAATTCAGATCAGGACATGGAGTTTATAATATTTTTATAATGGTCACTGTGAGTCAACACAGGAAAATGCAGGAAATCTATCCGCAACACCAAAAACATAGATTATTTAGTCAAGAGCCTAAACCCCACGGCAATGTCCCACATGAGTCCAGATAAAAACCCAGAGCTCAGGACAATGCCTCCACGAGTTCAACTGAAGGTCCAGAACCCCTAAGAAGGACTCACGCCAGTCTCTTTTGCGGATCCATGCTGGGAAGGCCTAAGGGTCAGCGGTGGAAGCCAGAAAGTCCATGCCAGCAGGATGAAGGAGCTGTGCTGGTGGGATGAGGGTTTATTTAATCTCAACATAAATGAAGCTGAGCTTCTCTGGAGCCGAGAAGTCACACTCACAACAAAGACCAGGGCTATCCTGAAAGGCACCACAGCCATCCTCAGCGACATGGAGGCACCGAGCTCCTCCAATGACAAGCAGTCAGGACAAGCAGACAACCTGCCAGGAAGCAGCATGACAAGTTCATCCTGGAGACCAGGCAGCACATGTCTTCCCCTCCGGAGCCAGGAAGCAATGCTTGATGTGAGGACCAGAGCTTCTCCAGGAGAACCAACAGCTCAGACAGCAACTCATAGGAGAACCCACAATGCCTCCATAACGTCTCAATCCCTCTCAACACCTCCCTTCTTCTCCATCTATTTATCCTGGCAACTTTCCTCAGGTGGAGCATCTTCACTCAATTCATGCTGATATAATCCAGCTGGCGTTAAGTTGCCCACCAGTTCTCAAACCATAACAACAGGCAGAGTGGGAAATAGAGGAGTTTCTTTTGTGACTTTCAATGATCACGATACAGTTGATAAAATTGTTCAGAAATACCACACCACTAATGGACATGATTGTGAAGGGGAAAAGGCCCTTTCTGAACCAGAGATGCAGTCTGCTGGATCACAGAGAGGTCGTAGAGGTGGGTCTGGCAACTTTATGGGTGGTGGAGGAAACTTTGGAAGTGGTGACAGGAATTTTGGTGGGAAACTTTGGTGGAAGAGGAAGCTGGGCTGGTGGCGGTCGCAGTAGAGGTGGTTATGGAGGAGGTGATGGTGGAAATAATGGATTTGGAGATCATGGTGGAAATTATAGTGGTGGACCTGGTTACAGTAGTGGAGGAGGACATGGTGGTGGTGGACCAGGATATGGAGACCAAGGTGGTAGATGTGGTGGTGGTGGGGGGCGGGATATGGTTACAACAAAGGAGGGAATTTTGGTGGTGGTAACTCTGGTGATAGTGGGAACTGTAATGATTTTGGAAATTACAGTGGACAACGGCAGTCAAATTATGTACCCATGAAGGGGGCAGTTTCGGTGGCAGAGGTCTGGCAGTCCCTATGGTGGTGGTTATGGATCTAGTGGTGGAAGTGGTGGATATGGTAGCTGACGGGCTGCAGTTGTCAGGATAGCTACAGGTTACCTGGAAACAGTCGTCCCAAATGCATTCGAGGAACTGCAAAAATCGGCCACAGAAGGAATCCACACTCAGAAAAATACTGCAGCTTAAACAGGAAGCCCTTCTGGCTCAGGACGGTCACAGCCACAGTTTGCAGAAGTGCAGCTGTGCATTAGCGCAGTGTGTCAGTTAGATGCACGTCCCTGAGGTCTGTCATCTGCCGTAGCTTTGCCTCTTTCTTTCTTTTCGTTACATCAGGTATATGACCCTGTAGATTGTGGTAGTGGTACCTGGAATAAAAACTAAGGAATTTTTACCTTTTCAAAAACAAAATATAGAGAATTCATACAGATACCCAGGATTTTGGCATCTTTTGATGGATAAGTCATCTGACAACATTGAACGGATGTCCCTATAAAGCAGTAAGTATTGGTGCCCTGGAACTGTCTGGAATCTGCTGCTTCAAATGATTGTTCTCTCGAGTTTGAGTTTGCCATTTTTTTGCCCTAGCCAGCTTCACTGATTGATACTACCCTCCTAGCCATTGAAAGCTTAGTTTGCTTTGCAGAACCTATGCTGATCAGAAATTTCCCCCTGCAGTCTACATTGGTACAAGTTCTTTGGGAGGAAATTAGACAGTGTCACATTTGCAGAATGACCACTGTGCTAGGGGAAAAAGCAGGGATGATCTCAGTGGCTGTCTACAGGAGGCTAATAATGCGTCAGAATAAACCTCTTCTCCTTTGAGTTGTGGGTGTTGGGTATTTTGTTCCAGTGACAGCCATCTGTCTTATAGAAAATACACACCACCATCTAGTGTCTTTAATCCAGAAAAGAGCTGTCAGTAGATGGTTTTATGGAATCTCTAAAATATCATAATAGTAGAGATAAGTAGTACTTTCATGGTCATATAACATAACTGCAAAAGTTTACTTAATTAAATTAATGTGGCTGATTTAAAATAAGTTTCCTAATTAAAATCTTTTGTAAGCATTAATAAAAGAAGTGCCTCTTTGCCCATAAAGCTCCATTGCCTGATAATTAGCACTGTTTTTAGTCATCTAAAATTATATCAATTAAATATTTATTTATTTTTTAAATTAATTTTTTTGAGGCAGGGTTTCATTCTGCAGCTCAAGCCTTGAACTCACTCTGTAGCCCAGGATAGCCTTGAACTTGTAGTGATTTTCCTGCCTCCGAGGTATACACCACCACACCCAGCTTGAATATTTATTTTAATGAGCACTTTCCCTTTTTCTTTTCTTTTTCTTTTTCAGTATTGGGTACTGCAAAATTGTAGTTCTGTTACTGGGCTACACTCCAGAACCTTTCATGTATTTTTTGCATCACTGAGTTCATAAAGAACAAAGGATTTTATTATCTTTATTTTCTTAGTATTTTATTTTAAATATCTCTCATGCTAGCAAAACTTACTTATAATAATTTTTGTAGCATAATGTCATGGAAGGCAGCATAGCACTCTGTTTTATGGATACATCATTAATTGACTTGACCGTGTCTCTAAAATTAACATTCAGATTTCTGATATTTTTGCTTTTGTAAAAACACATAGTCTCTTTAAAATCTGCTTAGAGTCTAGGAGTGGTGTGCTATCTGAATTCTTTGTTAAAAATGCTCAGTTGCTCCTTGGTCATGGACTGTAGAGGCTTATAAAGGGTTTCTGGGGTGTAGAGCCTTTCGGTACACAGGACAGAGCAGGATTGCCACAGCAGTGCAGGTAGGGCTGGAGCATTACTAGGATGTACTTGGGCCAGAAAGAGAGTGAAGAAAGTAAGCTGTTATAATAAGCTCCAGTCTTCTTCCCAAGTGAGGAATCTCATCTATATGACATAAGCCTTACTCACAGAGCGCAGAACGTGAGCTTCGCTCTTGTATAGTTCACTGATCAAGGATCACTTAGGCTTTTGTGGGTTACATTAGGAACTTACCTGCCATTTACTTTCCAAAAATTGAACCTACAAGCTTTTGGAGTGAAGCCTTTTGTCAGTTGTGGAGTATATGTATGCAGTAGACTTTATCAATGGGATTTCAGCCAATATTAATTTCGGTTATTTTGAGCACAATTGGAAGCATATTAATTTGTTGAATAGTCAAGTTATTCTTTATGTGAAACGTGCTTCTGTATGTCTGTATTTTCACAGCTGTTAGGCAATAAAAAATCCCTTTTTTTTTGTTTTTTTCATTTTTTATCGATACCGGGGATCGAACTCAGGACCGCCTGCTAGCAAGGCACGTGCTTATGCCACTGAGCTAAATCCCCAGCCCCAAAAATTCCCTTCTAAGATTAATAACAATGACATAAATCTCAATATTATGCTTTGGTTTAAGCTATTTTCATATAGGGAGGCAGATTTCTGTTAGCATCTTTTGTAACTTGCTTAGGTTCTAAATCATGTCTACCTTCCTACTGGTCTAGTGCAAACTAGCAAAACTTTAATTTTTAGTTAGCCCCTTTGATTTATAGCTGAGAAAATTGGGGACCATAGTGGGTAGTGACTTGTTCAGACTGTAGGGCTACTTGTCAACCAAACTGGAATTCGAAACCTAAAATTGCTAATGCTCAGTCCATCGCGTTTCTATGTCTCCTTGCTGTCTCTTTGTAACATAACTGCGTGATAAAAGGATTTTTACAAAAACAGCTGCAGCCGATTAACGGTGATGTATGACAAACATGTTGAGAAACTCTAACTTAAAAAGCTGATAGTTAAGGGTGATTAATAGGACTATATATTTTTTTCTCACTGTGCCATGACCTAGAGTAGGCATTTTGTCATCTCAAATGGGAAAGAACAGATGCATTGTCAGATGATAGATCATGAATAGTCATTAACTTTTATTATCTTTATAAAAATGTTCAATTTCAAGCATACTTGGTGCTTCCGAATATGTTGTACATCACATGTAACAAAATCACATAACTATCAATGGAGAACCCAGTGGCAGCTCATATATATATACTTGTGTGAGAGGTTCTGACCCAGTTGACTGAAATGGGAAAGTGTTCCCAGGTAGACACAGTAAATGGCTACTTTTTAAATCAGTTTAGCAAATTCCATTTGATACCTCCTATGTACTTGATATACTAAGATGCTGAAAAATTAAAATAATTGATTAAAAGATAATTAACAAAAATAGTTATTTAAAAAGATAGTTATTAGCAATATTGTCATTCTGTACTGAGCTCGTTACCCTAATAACCAAGCACCAACCACATAGTTATAAATTAACTGACCGCGTTGTTCTGCTGTTGTGTAATGCATCACCCCCCACACCTTAGTGACCTGTGTGCTATGTCAACTTTTGTTCCCCTTGTAAGAGACAAATGATGCTGTATCAACCATTGTTCCCTTTATGAGAGACAAATGTTCCTGGAATTGGCAGACCAAGGGCTATGAATTGGCTAACCACCCACTGTGAAATGCCTCTTGCCTCGAACAAAGGCCCACCTTATTTCTGTTTCTCGTCACTATGTACTTAATGATCAATGAGCTAATCATAAATGAACTATAAAAATCAGTCAAAACTCTAACTCTGTTGCACAGCTTTGCAAATTCCATCTGCACTGTGTCGCTGGGCCAGCTAAAATAAAAGCGCTTCTTTTAAAAAGATGTCTTGCCCTGTTTGTCATCTTGGGGTCTTGCCCCGTTTTTCATCATGGGACCTTGTTTTCTGAGTGGAGTACAACACTACTCAACACTATTTTAGGGATTGTGACTCAATCTATGCTCCAAGGAAACACAGTGTCTCAGTTACTTTTTACTCATCACTGAGACAAAATACTTGATGCCCAAAGTTAGGGAAGGAAAGGTTTATTTCTTACAGTTCTTGGAGGTTTCAGTCCACACTCAATTGGCTCCAAGGCAGGGTGTCATGGCGGAGCTGCAGTTCATGGCAGCTGCAAACAGCAAGGTGCAAGCTAGCAAGAGAGAGAGACACCTTCTTCCCACCATTACATCATATCCTGGCTGCGTTCCTAGGTGGGTGTAGCACTCAGGACACCAATCTGGGCACTAGACAATGAACCAATCACAAACACATAATTGCATGAGGCTTGGAGGCCACTGACATAAACCATGACGTACAGTATTATAGATGAAAAGCATCTTTGAAACAGGGTTTAAAAGTATGCAGGATGGCATATGATTAAAGTGTAAAAACCAGCTACTGAAATGGACTGGTGCTGGAGAAGAAGGCTTTAATGTAAACTCATCGTCTAGGGCAACGCTGAATTTCAGTCCAGCTGAATTTTCAAGTTGATCTCCAGACTTGCAGATAAATAAATTGATCAGCTTGATTATACAAATAACTGGAAGAATAAAAATGATAAACTTATGGCAAAATAAGCCTACTGTATGTCAGCTACTAAGTTTTCCAACTTTTTAAATGAGTAATTTATTAGCTTCCTTAGTTCTGAGTTCTGGTTGTTCCTTGAGAATTCTGATTCTTACAACTTGGAGACTGTTATGTTCCATGATAGCAACCATAATGAGGATGACTCTCCATTTTTCTCAGAATAATAGAAATATCTGATTTCTTTTTGAAAGAAGCTTATTAGGAGTCACTGCTTAAATAATATCTGTAGAGTATTCTGTAGTGATCAATTGTGTTAAATCTCTTCTCTCCAGTAAAACTCTTTATGTAGGATTTTTTTCCTAGTATCTAGTAATGGTAAAAAGATAGATAGGTGTCCTCAATGAAATTCCTAAATTCCGTGTACAATGGCCTACTTGACACCTTCACTTGGCATTTATTGTATTAGGAGTCTCAAATCTTAAATGTGTCCAAAATCGAACTCTGTTTCCCCAGCATCATTTGTCATCTATCACCCTTCTAATCATCCCTGAAAGTCACGGCGAAGGGGCACCATCTAGTTGCTGTACCCCCAAATTGAGAAGACATTGCTTTCTCTTACTTTTTTCTCATCTAATACATTCATGTCATCACAGGCTCTCACTGATTTTATTCATCCAACGTGTGTTTAAATTGGTCAACTTCTTTGGTGTCTAAACTGTCACTGTCAGTGGGACTACAATAATCTAACACAAAAGAGGGCAGTAGACTATCATGTCTCTGAATACAGCTGCAGGCGCTAGCCTGTACGGATTTCAACTCCAGCGTTTACATACCGGAAGCTCAGAGCTCCCTGGTGTTGGAATATCTGATTAAAACAAGAAGCCACAACCAGAACAAGGAAAAAAGAAAGAAAAAGAGTGAATACAAGAAAGAAAATGGGAACAAAGCTTTCGTAAATATGGAGTTGGAGGAGAAAAGGTGAATGGAAAAAAAGAAGAATCAAGATACATCATGTAGAGCACAAACTCCTTATGACAAATGCTATCATTATATCTAGAGTGGCATATCCAAAATGTACCAATAAAAAAAAGAAAAGAAACCTACCAAAATTTTTTTATTTAAAGAGAAAAAACAAAGGAAATAAAAAAACAAAGCAGTAAAAGGGTACAAGTAATACAGAATTTCAAGAAAAAAATATACAGTAAGAAATCACTAGCTAATAGGTTACATATTGTCATCTTAGAAACAGTTGTCCAAATTACAAAATTAAAGCATATAAAGTGGACCTTCATACAGTGAGATTGCAGACAGTTCCGTTCAATGATCCAACTAAAGCTCCGTAATATGGTTTTCCATCCCACACACTCAAACATACCTGCGGTTATATCCCTTAGACCACCTTCCTTTCCTCTTTTTTTTACAATAACAATTACACTTTTTGGGTTTTATTACTCCCACAGTTCTTATTACTTTTTTTTGAAGAGAATAAAACCAAACGTGACTAAACAAAACAGAATCAGAACAGAAGGATGGACATAGTACATGATGCAAAAATAGAATACCAGGTTATCAAAAGTGGTTACCATTGTGCCTCTTGCTATTTTTAAAAAGAATTGCCTATATCATCAGGTATAATAGAATTGATCAAAACAGTACAGAACAAGACCAATAAAACCTACACTGGAGACCTTGCAAGACTTCAAAAGAAGATAATAGTCGAACCATAATGGGGAAACCTACCAAAATTTAAAATTTACTCATTTTAGACAAAACAACAGCAATAAAAAAGAAGCGGCCACGAGTAAAAGGTAAGGCTTTAGTCACTCACTGCAGTGACACAGCGAGAGGCTAAGGCTGGAGAAGGCACCGACTTTCCCTAGTCCGCTTTTCCCTTGGGATGTGCAGATTGAGGTCAGGGAGATCAGCAGGCTTGGCAGTGGTCTCTTTATCGAGGGATCCTGGACCTGCTAGGATTGGATCAGTACTGGGAATGCAAAGTGCATGAAAGTGCACTCAAACTTTCTTTTTTTTATCATCCATAAAATGGCTTTAGCAGAGGCATCTGAAGGAAACCTCTGCTCAAGGCCTCAGCTAAAGACACCTAAGACTGAAGGCACCCACTGTTGGAATGCAACTGCAAAGCTTGCCTAAGACCAAACTGGCCAGGGAGTTTACAACCCAGATGTGACCGGCTCCGGAGGTCATACATAAGAAATGCATGTCCCTGGGCTAACGCCAGGGTGTCAACAGAGCATTTTCCTTCCTGGAAGGGGAATCTGTTCTTTGCCTTTTCTAGCTTCTGGAGGCTTGGCTCCTGGCCCCCTTACATCGCTAAAGCCAAAAACGACAATCTGAGTCTCACATCACACTACCCTGATTCTGAGTCTCCTGTGATCTTGTGATTATGTTTGGTTTGCCCAGATAATTCAGGATAATTTCCTCATCTCAAATTCACTGTTAGCCACCTTAATCTAGCTCCACTTAAAATTCCTCTTTGTAATGTAACATATTCACAGATGCCCAGCATTAGAGTGTGTGTGTTTACGTGTGCACACACATAATTCAACACACCGTGACCTGGAAATACATTTAGGATTGAAGTTTTTCTGTTTGTTTAATTTTAATTTACAGTTTGCTTTATTATGAAAAGTAGCATTTTAAAAGTATCTTAAAAGAACATTGTAAGCCTCTTCATCCTTCTTAAATGTATTTTTTATTAAAATTAACTTGTAAACTTATTTTTATTAGTACATTTTTGCAGCATATGATTGCATTCACTATGGGAAATGGGTACATGTATATTTAAAAAATTTTGCCAGCATCAGATTTGTTTATTGACTTGTTTTATAAATCCTTATCAAGTTAATTATGACAAATACAGATTTACAGCCGGACTAACAGGCCCACAAACATAAAAAAATGTAAGACAATTATACCAAATCAAAGTATACTTGTAAGTACATTGTGCATACTGGATTATAATTTTTCTCACTTTTTCCTATTGTCTGTCTTTTATTTTATGTTTTATTTATATATTGGGCTTTTCATAAAAGAGGAACAATGTGGTTTTGCTTTGCTTCACATTATGTACTCAAGATGCACCTATTTTCCCGTAAGTAAGCTGAGTCTATCCTTCTTAGCAGAGTACTCCTCCACTGTGTGTAAGTACCATATTTTCTTTATCCATTCATCTGTTGATGGACACATATGGTGCTTCCAAGACGTAGCTGTTATGAATCGTACTTCTGGAAACGTGAGCATGCACACATCATTGTGATGTCTTTAACTCTTTTGGAAAGATACTCAGAAGGGGAGTGGCTGATTCTAATGAAACCTCTGGTTTTGATTTTTTGAGGAATATCCATACTGATTTATTTATTTATTTATTTTTTATTTAAGAGGAAAAAGAGAAAAACACAAAAAACAAAGCGGTGTAAGGGTACACGTAATACAGAACTACAAAAAAAAACATAACAGTAAGAAATCACTTGTTAGTAGATTACATATTATCATCTTGAAAATAGTTGCTCAAATCACAGTATCAAAGAATACAAGGTGGACATTCAAACAGGGAGACTGCAAACAGCTGTGTTCAATGATCCAAAAACATTGATATCATACTGATTTATTGATCTTAGTACCTATTATATAGATGAGACATTGAGGCCCAGAGAGGTTAAATCAATTAAAGTCACACATTAAGGGCAGAGCTGGACTTTGAATGCAAAGAGCTTGCTTTAGAGTCCTCAATAAATTGCTATACTAGTGTCTTAGTTACTTTATGATTGTCGCTGAGACAAAATACCTGATGCCCAAGTTGGGAAAGGAAAGGTTTATTTCTTACAATTTTTTGGAGGTTTCAGTCCACACTCAGTTGGCTCTAAGACAGGCGGGCATGGCTGGACCGCCATTCATGGCAGCTGCAAACAGCAAGCTCAAACCAGCAAAGAGCAAGACACACCTTCTTCCTGCCATTACATCACATCCTGGCTCCACCCCTATGTGGGTGGAACACTGACACCATCAATCCAAGCACTAGACAATGAACCATCACAAATGAACAATGCAAACTCATGAGGCCTGGGGGACATAGACATAAACCATGACAACTAGGTTGCCTTTTAAAATATCAGTAACCTGATTGTTGTATATAGTATATACAACAATCAGTTGTATATACTATATACAAGTATACTAGTATAGTATATACAACAATCAGTTGTATATAGTAAGAGATATAAATACTAATAAATAAATATTTTGTCTCTAGCATAATCTTCCTGAGTAATCTTTTTATTACATTAACATATTCCATGAACTGTTGAATGTAATGTGATATTTTGGAACTCGTAAATCTGAGGGTAAGTGTGCTTTAGACAGTGTTTTACAACCAAAGCAAAGGTGCAGTAGACACTTTGCATCCTTGAAAGCCAGGCAAGAAGGTAACTATTCCATTTCTTAAAACGAGCTACTATTTAATAATTAGGTGTTTATTTCTTGAGCTTCCAGCCTTTTTTTGTGAACTGAGAAGATTTTTCTATTTCTCTCTTTTGTTCTTGAAATACAGCTATATAAAAAGACTTTACCTTTTTATAGTTTGAGGTTTTTTTTTTTAACAAAAGTCCCCTGTCGTGTGACCCATCAAGATATAGAACATTTTCACTACACAACAAAATCTCCTTTTGCAGTTAAAAGAATCTTTTTACCCTAAAACTCTGACAATGACTGATTAGATTTCTGTTCCAATAATTCTTCCTGTTCTAGAAAGTCTTGTAGTATGTCATCTTTTGTGCTCTGCTTAGAAGATTCTTTATGCTGCCCATATCTTTTTATGGCTGGATTATATTCTATTATATGACTGTAACATTTCTTTGCCACTTACTTGTGATGGGCTTTTGGGTTGAATACAGGCCTTTGTGTGCACAGATGTTTTAATTTCTCTTCAGCAGGTTCCTGGAAGTAGACTTGCTAAAGCACAGAGTAAATGTCTGTTTCAAGTCTGTAATAAATTGCCGTGAGGTTTTCCAAAGTGACTCTGTCATTTTACATTTTCATCAGTTACACATGAGAGTTCCAGTAGCTCTGTATCGTCACTGATACTATAATTGAGTGTGTGGTAGAATCTGATTAGAGTTTTTATTTGCATTTATCTAACAGATAATGAAGTTTAGCATTTTTTTCACATGCTTCCTGGCCAGGGGTCCTCAGCTTGACGGCCACAGACTGGCAGTAGTCTATGACTTGTTAGGAATGAGGCCATAGAGTAGTAAATGATTGTTATGGTTTGAAAATTGGTGGTCAACTTAACCCCAGCTGGATTACATCAGAATGGCATTGAGAGAAGATCCTCCACCTGAGGAGGGTTGCCAGGATAAATAGGTGGAGAAGAAATGAGGTGTGGAGAGGGATTGAGGCGTTATGGAGGCATTGTTAGTTCTCCTACAAGTTGCTGTCTGAGCTGTTGGTTTTCTCCTGGAGAAGCTTTGGTCTTCACATTGAGCATGGCTTCCTGGCTCCAGAGGGGAAGACATGTGCTGCCTGGTCTCCAGGATGAACTCGTCATGCTGCTTCCTGGCATGTACCCGACTGTGCTTGTCATCGGAGGAGCTTGGGGCCTCCGTGTTGCTGAGGACAGCTGTGGTTCCTTTCAGGAAAGCCCCGCTCTTTGTTGTGAGTGTGACTTCTCAGCTCCAGTGTAGAACCCTCTTCCCACTAGCACAGCTCCTTCATCCTGCTGGCATGGACTTTCTGGCTTTCACGCTGACCCTTGAGTCTTCCCGGCACAAATCTGTAAAAGAGACTGGCGTGAGTCCTTGTGGGCTCTGGACCTCCAGTTGGACTCATGGAGGCGTTGTCCTGAGCTCTGGGTTTTTATCTGGACTCATGTGGGACATTGCCGTGGGGTTTAGACTCTTGACTAAATAATCTATGTCATTGGTGTTGTGGATAGATTTCCTACATTCTCCTGTGTTAACTCCCGGTGACCATTATAAAAATTCCATGTCCTGATCTGAATTGTTCTCTGTGTACAACCCCTGACTACAACAATGATCATCAGGAAAGCAGGCAGCGCTTCATTTGTGTTTACACCCACTCTGAGTGACTGCGCTGTTGTCTGAGCTCCATCTACCTCTTGTCAGATCACTGGTGGCATTAAATTCTCAGAGAAGCACAAATCCTACGGGGAACGGTGCATGCCAAGGATCTAGGTTTTGCCTGCCTTATTTATGAGAATCTAATGCCTGACCTGATATGTAGCTAAGGTGCTGATTCACGTTCTGGTGAGCAGCTGCAAATACCGACTGACATTAGCAGAGAGGTTTGACTTCGCAGAGACCAAACTAAATCACTTGTTCAGACTCACATAAAGACCCTGGAAATGAGTTACAAGTGACAAGCTGCATGTCGCATTGGGTTCCAGAGTGACAAGTGAGTTGATGCATTTCAGTTGTACAGCTGCGTCTGGTGGCAGGCTGTGAGTCAAATTCTGGCGCTTATTTTGGTTTACGCATGGCACATTCATTCCTTTATTTATCATTTCTGTGCATTTCTCTTTCTTGCACTGTGCACTTGTCTTAGTTATAGTTTTAGTAAAACTGCAAGCTGACCTGAGCCAAAAAGAGAAAAAATAAACTCACCAAAGAGCTCCTTTGGAAAGGGAAAGACTCTATGCTGTCACCGTGCAGCAGAAGATGTTCAGACTGCCCACAAAAAGTAAGTTTCATATAAACAAACGCTGAATCCTACTTACATTGCATGCTCATTGAAGGAGGACATGCGTACTCTCCAAGCCTGCGTTGCATATGTGGTGACTTGCCATGCAATGAACCCATGCAACCTTCAAAACTGATTGCTCACATGGAGACCAAGCATTGTCCATTAAAAGACAAGCCTTTGGAGTTTTTCAGAGGAAAAGAAAATGTGAACATGAAAACAGAAGCAATTAGTGACGACCACCACTTCATTAACTATGTGTTCCCTGAGAACTTCATTCTTTCTTTAAATTTTTTTTTTATTTTAAGGAGAAAAAAACCAACAATACAAAACAGAATAAAGCCAATCAAAACAAAGCAGTGAAAGTGGTACAGAACCTCAAAACAGGACAACAGGTCACTAACAATGGCCACATAATATATCTTGCTATCCTCACAATAGTTGTCCATTTCCTCAGACATAATAAAACTGAATAAAACAAAACAGAAAAAAACCAATCAAAATGGAGCATTACATAAAACAAAACAGTAAATTGGAGCAAAACAAAACAGAACAATATTAGATTTCAAAGATAGAAGGAAATCCCCATATTTGCTATGCTGCATACTGTCGTCCTCCTAATAGATGCTCAGACTACCCGCCTTAGTCCTGCAAAGTCAGTCAAACAACATAAGTAGTTAGTTGTTCTTGTACCTCAGTTGCTATCAGCTTGGCCTCTCCTGTGAACCTGGTTGCTTGGGGGGGTGGCGGGGGAGAGATTTGATGCCCAGCAGTTGGCTCATGGGAAAGCCAATCTGGCTTCTGCTGACTCAGAGGACCAGCAGACTGGCTTCTCTTTTCCTGGGCTCCACATGGACTGTGTGGCTCGTGGGAAAGGCAATCAAGTGGCTAACAGCATTGCTAAAGCTAAGGAGCCCTGTGCTCTTGGGAAGAGTGTCCTTACCTGCTGCTAAGGACGTTGGTCACGGACTTTGAGGAGAGGGTGCAGTTCACAAGGAGGTATATTTTCTTCTTTTGACTAGCACCATAACTGGAAAAGCTGATGGAATAGCACAGAATTTTGAGGCACAGTTGTTAGAAAGCACTAATCAGTTCTCATGGTATGCAATCCAGGTTAACAAGTTTACTTTTGCTTTAACCAACACCACAGCTGCAGAGTTACTTGTCTCTCAGTGACTGCACATCAGGGAAGCTGTGCTGGTCACTTTGTGTCAGTATAGACACAGCTGCAGCGCCTGCCATGACCGAACAGCTTTCTAGCTTTACTATTTGGGTGGAAGAGATCACTACAGAATGTCAGTCTAGGCATAAGGCTAGCTGAATAAATGTTCCTGGCCTTAACATTGTGAAGAACGTGATTAAAATTATCAACTACATTAAATGTATGCCCTTAACACACATTTGTTCCCAGTTTTGTACGGAATTAACTGCAGAACACATGCATCTTTTCTTTATACAGATGTGAGAAGACTTTCTAAAGGTAGACCATTGGCCAGAATTTTTGAGTAAGGAAAACTGCTTCAGAGATTTCTTTTAGAAAAGCAGTCACCACTGGTAGCACCTGTCAGTGATGCAGAATCGGTCACAGATCTTCCTTACTCATGTGACATTCAATTGCCCACTGAAGTCCATCTGTCGCTTTAGGGCAGTGGTGGCAGACCAATGATACCTATGTTATTTGTTTTTCTTTTAAGACAAAAGATGGGGCTTGGGATTTAGCTCAGTGGTGTAAGCACCTGCTTGGCAAGTGCAAGGTCATGAGTTTGATCTCTGGTATCAAAACAAACAAACAAACAAACAAAAACCAAAAAAAACAAAACAAAAGATGTTAATGTGTGAATTGGTTTTCTAAACTAAAACTTCAGTATTTAAGTTTAGTTGCAGTATTGGAACTTTGTGATAAATAACTGGGTTTTGGGTTTCAGTTCGGGGACTCATCTCTAAAAAGCTCACCATCACCGCTTTAGGAGGACAGTGACAGCTATGTTCAAGTCATCAGATAAACTGGCTGCATTCAAAGCCAAACTGGAACTATAGGGGGTGATAGGTGAGCCCTGAGATTTTTATATGTTTCAAAAAGCAGCTATCTTGAAAGAGACTGAGCCAAGGTCTTCTTTCTCTAAACCGGTGCATGATCATCTCAACCTTCAAAATAATTAGAATATTTCCAATCACAATTGAACCCTGACTGGGAAGGAATGAGCTGTGACACATTTGTGAATTAGTCAGGTGCACTGACTTTGTTCATGCTAGAAAAAGATCAACTGCTCAAGATCATAAATGTTGGTGACTTTATAGTACACTGGAGACACCGCAAATCACTGTATGTTCTGTATTAAAGCCAAGGCAAAGTATCCGGGACTGCATTAAAAAAAGTGCAGAAAATCCTGCCTCCGTTTCCAGCATTCTACCTTTGTGAAGCAGGGTGTTTTGCAGTGACAGTGACCAAAAGTAGCCTACGGAATAGACAGGACACAAGCAACACACATTCAGGGCCACCATCTCCTGTGACTCCCAGATGGTATCATATAGTCGCAGGGAACAAGTTCAGGCCTCCCATCAGTTTTGCTCTATGCTGAGCTGTATCATTATTTACTTTAGAAATTGCAGTGCAATAGAAATAAAGTGCGCAATAATCTTAGTGCACGTAAATCATCTTGAAACTATCCCCAACGCAGTTTATGGAAAAATTATCTTTCATCAAGCTGGTTTCTGTTGTAGATCACTATTACTGGCAATATATATGTGTGTATGCATGTATTTATGTGTATATTTGTATGTGTACATGTATGTATGTAAATATATGTGTGTATATATATTTTTATGAAGTATCTATTCAACTATTTAGCCCTTTTAAAAACAAAGTTGCCTCTTTTATTGAATTGTAAGAGTTTATATATTAGAAAACATTTTTACTCAGTGTGTGTTTGGCAAATATTTTCTCCAAGTCTTTGATTTGTATTTATTTTATGGTTTCTTTGAAACAAGTTTTTAATTTTCATGGTTTATTTTTTATGTTTTATGCTTTTTGTTTGCCAAGAAATCTTTGCTTAACTGACAAAGGTTTTTTTTTACATTTTATTCTAGAAGTTTTATAATGTTTGCTCTTGTGTGTATTCTATGATCATTTTGAACAAACATATGATGAGATGTAAGGTTCAAGGTTTGTCTTTTTTGAACTATAGATAGATATTCTAGCATCATTTCTTTCTTTTTTGTTTTCTTTTGTTATTTGAAATCCTAGTGGTTTGACTTTTTAAAGATTTTATTACATACTGAAAAATTATAATTGCAGTGCAAAGTTTATATTTATAGCACAGTATTGTGAACTCTAGTCACCATGCTGTGCAGTAAATCTCACAAAATTTATTTCTTCAGATGGAATTTTTTTTGTCTTTTTCCTTTTTATTGGTACCAGGGATCGAATTCACGACTGCCTGCTTGCAAGGCAGGCGCTTATGCCGCTGAGCTAAATCCCCAGCCTCCAGATGGAATTTTTGTACCTTTCAACCAACACCTTCCCAATCTCCCTGCTCCAGCCTCTCCATTTCTGTGCATAGAATATGCTGAACGTAATGCAGGAACTGTCATCCTGTGGCTGGTTTGTTTCAGTCAACACAATATCCTCCAAGTCCATCTGCTTTGTTGTGGATGACAAGATTTAATTCTTTTGTGACTAAATAATATTACCTTGTAAATATAAATCATTTTCCTTACTAGTTCATTTATGTGCACTTAGATTGCATTCAGAACTTGGCCAGTTCCATTTCTTGTAGACCTTTTTCCTACCAAATTACCTTTGATGCAAATCAGTTGATCATATGTGTGTGGTTTCCAATTCTTAAAGAGATAGTTTTACTTAAGAATTGAAGAAATACTATTTTATGCACAGAAATTCTGTCAGGTAGATGCTTTACAAGCTACATGTATTATGCTGTGTAACGGATCTGTGGAATTTATTTATCTTGCATAGCTTTATCTTCGTACCCTTTCGTCACCATGTCCCCATTTTCCTCCTCCCCTATTGTGGGTCCCTTTTGTGTTCTGTGTCAGAAATCAGATAGTCATAGAGATGTTCTCCAATACTGTCTTCTAGAGCTGTTATTTTAGACTTCCCACAAGATGGCGGAGTGGTGGGTAGCAGAGAGTTAGTCTCCTTGAGATTTGGAGCTCAGACCCTGGATTAGAGTCACATGAGGAAGAGAAGACAGAGGGAGGCAGGTCCCTGGGAACTCGGGAGGATCTGCAGAGCATTGAAGCCCACAGGGAGAGGGAAGAGAGAGAGACTTCAGCAAAGAAGGAGGCAGCAGGTGGCACTTTCTCTCTGAACCCAGACCCACGCATGAGATACTGATGCATGGTGACTATTGGTCACCTCAAAGGCCTCCGTGGAGAAACTCACCAGTGCAGTGGATCAGTGGATGCAGCAGACTGCAATAGCTGTTGAGTTATTTGGGTTCAGATGTCCCCCAGGAGAGGGCGATGGGCTGGGAACTATCTAGGAGAGGGGCCACCTGAGCTCAATAACTCAGAGCAGCTGCAGGCCAGGTGCCTCGAGCAACTTCAGTGTCAGTGTCCAAGTTCAGGTTGGCAGGAGGTCACAGAGCTGAGTTCCAGCTGGCGGGAAGCACAGGGAGTGATACAGGTTGGTCGGTTGCATTGGGTTCCAGCCTCACAGCCAGAAACCAGCCTGAGCTTCAGTGGCGCTGGAGGTACAGGCTTCCTGGAATCACTCACCACCCCGCTGCAAGCCACAGCTGGCTGTCACTCACACCTGGACTCTGTCTTCCCATGGTGTCTCTCAGTGACAGTCACAGCAGAGACAAGCCTTGAAGTGGGCGTTTCTTATTTTTTTCTCTTTTATCAAAGTTTTCTTCTTTTTTTCCTTGACTGTCTGTTCTTATTTTTATGTGAGTGTGAACATAGTTTCTAGTCTCTGGTGGTGGTGTTTATTCTGTTCCTGTTTTTATTTCTTCCTCTTCTCTTTCCCCCTTTCTTCCTCCCCAGTTTCCCAAAGCTTGGATTATCTTCCTTGGTCCTTCAGCCTTGCCACTAATCTCTTTCTGTTCTTCTATTTTTAAATTTTCCCTCTTAACCTCTTTTAATTTTAAAAATGAAAAAGACTAAAATAATGATGCCGGATTTTAAAACAAAATGATAGGAGATTAACACTGGTTAATATATTGCATATTGTTATCTTCAAAGTAGTTGTTCAGATTACAAAACATAGGTGTGAAAGAAATAATCAAACGATGAAAGCATAAACTGTTCTTTTTGATGAGCTGAGATGAATAGTATAGTTATCTATCTTGTGTATAGATAGATATGTGTGTGTATATATATATATATATATATATATGAATCTATGTATATATAATTCATTAATATATACATAGACTTATAACCTTTCCCCCACTTTCTTTTCTTCACCCCCATCCAAGCTGTTCTTTCCTCTAACTTTCACAATATGTATTGTACATTTTGGACCTTATTTACTGTTTTGGCTTTTTACACTAGGACACAATATGATATTTACATGTGTGAGTCTGATTTATTTCACTTGTGAGTAACCCCTTTTAAATTTTGTCCACTGAGGGTAAAATTGCCATACTGAAGGTTTATGTATCGTGTATTATTTTCTGGTTCATTTTACATTTTGTTCTATATCCATGCCTAGTTCATATACTTAAAAGTAGAAAATTAATAGTGATCACAGTCTGTCATTTTCTAGAACATGTTTGATGCTGTTGTTATTGTGGAGTGTACTACTTTAGCCAAGATGGCATAATTATTCTGATCAGTTTTTCTTCCTGGTATGCCAAGTCTGAGCGTGCCTAATGGTCATAAAAAGTACTATAAGCCAGTGCCAAAAAACCAGGGGCTGGGCCAAAAGGGCAGCACGTTTTCCCAATAAATAAATAGGTAGAATCTTGCAACAGTCTCAAAACATGAAAGCCAGCTACACCTGGAAGACATTGCTGAGAAACAGTCATTTACTAAGGTTCCTAATTCTCGAAATAAAGTTACGTGCCATAAGAAATTTATAAGAACCAATTCAGGAATTAAACAAAAAAAAAAAAAAAAGAAAGAAAGAAAAAAGAAAAAAGAAAGAAAGAAAGAAAAGAAAATAATGCGAAGATATGGAAGCAAAATGTCAACCCAGACTTCCAGCTCACTAAAGGCCAGCTCACGGGGCAATGAAGTGAAACAGTTCAAAAGCCCCCCACCTGAACTCTCTGAAATGCTAACAGTGGAAGTAACAAAGCAGATGGAAAAAATCAAATCGGAAATGATTTCTCAGTTAATGGCAGAAATGGTGTCCATATTGAAAGACATGCTTAGTGGAGGACTTGGAAAAATGATGGAAATTCTGAACACTCAACCATGAGACAGATTACAAAAGATATCCAGGAAGCTAAAAAGTCCATTGAAAGTATTTGCAACAGAAAGAACCAATATGAAGACAGAATATCAGATGTAGAAGACAGGATTACAGTTAGCAATCATGAAAAGAAAGATTTCTTAAAAACAGCAAAGGATCATGAGGAATTAATCTAGCAACTCCTAGATAATTAGAAGAAGAAGAATATAAGATTGGTGAGTGTTAATAAAAAGACAGGAGAAAGCACAAATGACATAGAAAATCTCTTCACAGAAGTCATGGCAGAACGCTTCCCAGGCAGGCAAAAAGAAATTGACATACTGGTAAGTGAGGAATATAGAACTTCAGTTAGCCATGATCAAAAAAATATACAGATATTCAGGATTTCAGAAATTCAACATAAGAACAGAATATTAGAAAATGTCAGAGAAAAGAAACAAATTGTCTATAAAGGACAGCCCACCTGAATCACAGAAGACTTTTCAATACAAAGTCTTAAGTCATGGAAAGCTTGAAGTGGAGTATTTCAAATCCTAAAAGAAAACAAGCTCCAACCCAGACAGAGGTCACCTGTAAACTACCATCAAAGTTGATGGAGATATAAGATACTTCCATAACAAGGAACACCTGAAGAAGTTCATGACACCCAAACGAGCACTCCAAAATGTTCTGAGGAACATTCTAGGAAGAGATACTGAGCACTTCGACACTATGAATTCCAACAGAAGGAAAACAACAGACAAGGAAAACAGCAAAGCGGAGGTGGAAAAAAGGGAACCAACAACAGGAAAGTAACAGAGATAAGTCACAACATATCAGCTATAACTATCAGTGTTAATGGTCTCAGTTCACCAATCCAAGGAAACAGATTGGTGGAATGAGACAAGATCCAACTGTATACTGCAAACAGGAAACACATTTCATTCGAAAAGAAATCCATAAACTGAAAGTCAAAGGACGGAAAACAGTACTCCATGTGACAGGAACCCAGAAAAAAGCAGGATTCGTCATTTTTTTTTCAGACAAAGTGTATTTCAAGCCAGGACTGATCAAAAGAAATACAAGTCACTACATGCTTGTTAAGGGGAAACTCCAAGAAAAAGGCATAACTGTCATAAATAAGTATGCACCCAACTATATAATCCAAATATTAGTACACATGAAAAATCAAATAAGCACTAATACAATTGTAATGGGGAACTTTTATACCTCACTGTCATGAATAGATGAACTAGATAAAAACAATAAAATATAAATGAAACGTATTTTGAACAAATGGACTTTGTAGATATCTACATAGTGCTCTACCTTGCAACATCAAAAAAGACATTTTTCTCAGTCACACATGGATATTCTCAAAAATAGTCCACATACTCACTCATAGAACATGCTTAAGTTGCATGAAAGGAATTAAAATTATCTCGTGTATTATCAGGCGATAGTGGAATGAAATTGAGAATCAATAGCAAAAGAAATCACTAAAATTTCATAAATGCATATAATACCCTCCAGGACAACCAATGGGTCACAGCTGAAATTAAAGAAAAAATTATGCAGTTTCTATAATTAAAAGATAATTCCAATATAACATACTGGAACTTATGGGGCCCAATGAAAGCAGTTCTATGAGGGAAATTTATAGCAGTGAATTCCCATACCAGAAAAACAGAGCCAGCTCAAATAAACAACCTAATGTTAAACTTCAAGTTTCTAGAAAAAAAAAAGAGCAAGTCAAGCCCAAAGCTCATACAAGGGAGGAAATGATAATGATCAGAGCAGAAATTAATACTAAAACTAAAATCCTAATACAAAAGGTTGGTTCTTTGAAAGATTGAAAGCCAAACTTACCAACAAAAGTAAAGAAAAACTCAAATACATGTAATTAGGGAAGGATAAAATCACAACATACCATGAAATGCAGAAGATCATCTATACCTAATGCAGAAGATCATCTATACCTAATTCAAGAACCTGTATTCTAATAAGATGGAAAACACAAAAGAAATAGGCAGGTTCCTAGATATTAATTATCAAATCTGTATGAAGAAGCCACAAAAATTTTAAGTAATTTGGTATCAACCAATGAAGCTGAAAACATAATTAAAAACCTCCCTATAAAGAAAAGCCCAGGTCCTGAAGGATTTACTGCAGAATTCTACAAGAAATTTAGAGAAGACCTAACGATGCTACTTTTCAAACTCTTTAATGAAATGAAAAGGAAGAAATAGTCTTAAATTCATTCCTGGAAGCAAGCATTACTCTGATGCCAAAGCCAGAGAAGGATCTAACCAAAAAAGAGAACTGCGAGCTAAACTCCCTAGTGAACATAGGTGCAAAAATCTTCTATATGATATTGGCAAAGAGAATGCAGCAAATCATCAAGAAGACTGTACGCCTTGGCCAAATATGATTGATCTTAGGGATTCAAAGATAGTTCAACATATGCAAATCAATAAATGTAATACACCATATCAACAGGACAAAAACCATATAATCATCTCAATGATGCAACAAAGCATTTGACAAAGTCCAACACCCACTCATGATAAAAATCCTACAGAATATTGGAATAGATGGTCTTTATCTCAATTTGATAAAAACCATCTCTGACAAACCAACAGCCAACATCATACCACTCAGTCAAAAACTGAAGACTTTCACTCTAAAATCAGGAATAGGACAAGGATGGCCATCCTCACATCTACTGCTCAATATGGTTCTGGAAACATTAGCCAGCGTAATTAGACAAGAGAAAGAAATAAAAGAATGAGAACAGGCAAGGAAGGAGTTAAATTATCATTAAATTGTGGATAAAATAATACTCTCCACAGAAACACTACCAAAAGACTTTTAGATTTAAAGACCAAACGGACTAGCAGAGCTGGATATAAAGTGAGCATTCTAAAATCAATAGCTTTCCTATACAGAAATAATAAACTCACTGAGAGAGAAATTAGAAAACAACATCTTGCACAATAACACCCAAAAAAGTGAAAGGAATCAATCTAATGAAGGAAGTAAAGGTCTCCACATTGAAAACTACAGTACTCTGAAATAGAGACTGAAGAGGATATCAGAAAACAGGGTGTAAGTGCGGCAGGCAAGGGCGGCCCAGGACGGGAGCCTCCGGCCTTTCCTGGGACCTGCACCAAGCTGGGACCTGGAGCGCCCAGAAACCAAACAACCCCCCTCTCCCTGGTGAGGGCTGTGAGCCTGCCAGTCCCTGGGCTGACAATCAAACATCACATCTCCCACCCCCTGTTAGCAAGGGGGAGCCAGTGACCTGGACCTCCTTTAGAGGCTGACCATAGGCAATGTAGCAATGGGGGGGGTTTCCCTCTACCATGTCTGTGAAGGCAAATACTTCCATGGCAGTTTTGCTTTGTTCTAATTAATGGTGCTATTTTAGCCTGTTTTGTTTTGTTGAATTTCAGTATTCATGAAAGTATGATTTTGAAGAGAACGAGAGACTCTAAGACAGCCATTAGTGACTTCCCTATCATCTGGTTTTGAAGACTTAAAAGGCCTTCCTCATTTTGTTCATCTTATGTCCTATTTTGGTCTGTTTTGTTGTGTTTAATTTTCTCCCCTTTAAAATAAAAAAAAAAAAAAGAAAATGGAAAGATAGCCCTTGTTCTTGGGTAGTAAGTACCAACACAGTGAAAATTACCATACTTCCAAAATTATTATACAGAGATAATGCAATCTCAATAAAAATTCCAATAGCATATCTTACAGAATTAGAGAAAACAATTCTAAAATTCATTTGGAACCAGAAGAGACCTGGAACAGCAAAAGCAGTTTTGGGCAACAAAGTGAGATAGGGGTATACTTTCAATCTCTGACTTGAAACTATGCTACAAAGCTGCAGTGATAAAAACAGAATGGTACTGGCAAAAAACCAGACCTAAGTATTGGTGGAACAGATTAGAAGATACAGAAACAACTCCAAACACACATAGCCGTCTTATCTTAGACAAAGGAGCCAAACATCTTCACTTGAGAAGATAGCCTCTTTAATAAGAGATTCTGGTAAAACTTTCTTTTCATATGCCAAAGATTAAACTAGACCCATGTCTTTCACCATGCACTAAACTAAAATCAAGATGGATCAAAGATCGAAATATTAAGACAGAAACACTAACTCTGCTGGAAGATAAAATAGGTACAACTCTTGAAGTCATTGCTGAAGGCAAAAACTTTGTGAACAAAACCCAACTGCACAGTACTTCACAAAGAATCAACAACTGGGTTCTCATTAAAAACCTTGTTCACACTACGAGAGACCACCGACTGAGGGAAGACACAGCTCACAGTGGGGAAAACAACTTTTTTTCAGTGATTTCTCAGACAAGGGACTGCTCTCCAGGATATTCAGAGCCAAAAAACAAACAAACAAACAAAAAAATCAGACACACCAAATTTAAAGCCCCAGTCCAAAAATGGGCATCTGAAATGAAAAGACATTTCTCAAATGAAGATGTAAAAATGGCAAATAAATATATGAAAAAATATTCAGCATTACTGGTCATTCAAGAGATGCAGTTTTTTTTTTTTTTGTCTTTTTCATTTTTATCGGTACCAGAGATCAAACTCATGACTGCCTTCTTGCAAGGCAGGCGCTTATGCCGCTGAGCTAAATCCCCAGATTAAAAGAATGCTGAGACTCCATCTCACTCCAGAGAGAATGCCTATTATCAAGAAATCAACCAATAACAAATGCTGGTTGGGGCCATGGGGAGAAAAGCCCCCTTCTCTGCTGTTGGTACGAGTGTAGACTGATACAACCACTGTGGAAATCACTATGAAGATCCCTCAAAAACTATAGCTGGAGGTTCCATTTTACCAGGTGATATGTTAGGTTTGAGAAATACTAGTTGGTTCAGTAGTTGAACCATCACAATAATCTATTGCATAACTGGAATAAAAAGAAAATTATATCATTGCACCAATACATGTAGAAATAAGCACTTGATAAAAGTTCTAATCCTCTTGATAGTTAAAACTTGTAATGATATTAAAGATTTAAAGAACTTTTTTTTTTGTCTTTTTCTTTTTATCGGTACCAGGGATCGAACTCATGACTGCCTGCTTGAAAGGCAGCTTATGCCGCTGAGCTAAATCCCCAGCCCCAGAACTTCTTGATTTTACAAAGACAATATACCAAAAATCATACAGGAAATCTCATGTTATGAGAAAATTTTTCTCACATTATCTGCATTGAGAACTCACTAGGACTGTTACTGCTTGACATAACCCTGCAGGTTTGATCAATGATACAGTGTAAGAAAGGAATTCATTTGTCAGGAACGGAAAAGAAGAGACAAAGTTGCAATTATTTGTATATATTGTGATTTCTATTATATAGAAATAGCGAAATAGACTTTTAGAACTGATGGTAGAGAAGAATGATAGCACTCATCTTTATCAGCAATATCCAACTATACAATGTAATTGAAATTAGCTACTACCTACAGTGGTAACTTAGTAATGAATGATGAAATTACTTTTTTTTAAAGAGCAGAATGTATTTATTGAGAGAAAGAAAACTTCTGTCCTAGAGAGACAGAAGGGTCCTGAGTCAGTTGAAATTACTTTTTAAAGAATGCAGAAAGCTTTACAGATAAAATCTTAACCTACTTAAAAAGAAAAACCAAAGACCTTAAAAATGTAAACTTTAAGTGAAAGTTGATTACTACAAAATTAAGGATTTTTCATTAGAACAGCATAGAAAAAATTAATATACTACAGCCTGGGAAATGATATCTTTAATGTCTTAGTGCAATCACAAATTGACACATAAAATATACAAACAAATCTTTCATATCAACAAGAAAAAGAAAATCCAGTAGCCAATTAGCCAGAGGATTTGAATATGTAACATCAACCATATGGTTGTTTAATATTTATAATTGTATATTTCATTATTTTATATCAAACTATTTGTTATCTTTATGTCAAGCTTTCTTTGAAAATACTTTATGGATGGAAATCTTTATGTAAATGTTTACTTTCCATTTACATTTTATGCATATATATTCTTCCATCTTAATTTGTAAACTTTTTTTGTTTTCTACTTTTGTAGTTTAAGACTTCATGAGTTGTAAGATTTGAGTCATTTCATCTGGGAAATCTAGTAATTATTTCTTTGAATACTGTTTCCTTAAAGTTTCTCTATGTCTTTCGAGGTTCCAACTTGACTTCTATAGCTAGTTCTGCTCCACCATCCTTTTCATACTTCTGATATGCTTGTGTCATATTTCTATATGCAATATGCAAAATAATCTTACTCATCTTTTGATTTCTTCTTTCTTTACTGTTCTTTTGTTTAACCACCTTTCAAATTGTAAATTAAAATTGTTTTATTTTTCATTTTTAGAAGTTCCACGTGTTTTTCTCTCCCAAATCATCCTGTTCACATTTTATAGTCTTTTGTTCCCTGTTCTCATTTTAAATTCTCAGGCAAGTGGCTTACTTTGGGACATGATCTCAAGGAATAGGAATGGGGGACCAAGGACAGTGAAGCAAGGCAGGAGAGTCAGTGCTCAGTGCCTGATAGACTGAACCGCACTGTGGGCATCTAGCACTCTGTTCTATCAGGATTTTCTAAAGAGCTGAATTGTAGAATTGTCCCTCAAAGGGTGAAAGGCGGGATCACTTATTCATTAGCTTTAATGTTTTATCAGTGAAGAGTTGCCCTGAAGATGGTGGTTTTCCTGTACTTACTTATATGTATGAGTGCTTATTTGATTTTTGATTCTGAAAGTATCCTAAGTGACCTCAGAGAAGCCAAGACAGAGAACAAGGAATAAGTGAAAAGTACTAGTATATACTTGCACTATCTGATTCCTTTGGGGATATGTATTGGGCTTCCCATTGCTGGGAGAAAACATCACACACACACACACACACACACACACACACACACACACACAAATTTAAAGGAGGAGATGGTTAATTTGGCTGATGATCTCAGAGGTTTCAGTCCATAGTTAGCTGGCTCCAAGGTAGAAACATTATGGTCAAATTGCATGGTGAAGCAAAGCTCATTTTATTTATTTATTTATTTTTTTAAAATTTTATTTAAGGAGAAAAGAAAAAAAAGCAGAGAAAGGGTACAAGTTATACAGATTTGCAGAAAAAAAATGAACAGTAGGAAATCACTAGTTAGTGGATTACATATTGCCATCTTAGAAATAATTGTTCAAGTCACAAAATTAAAGCTTGTAAAGTGGACATTCCATCAATGATACTGCAAACAGTTCTGTTCAATGATCCAATAAAACTCTGTGATATCATTTTCTATCTTATACACTTAAATATACATGCAGTTATATAGTTTAGAGCACTTTCTTTTCCTCTCTTTTGTACAATGACTATTACACATTTTGGGTTTCATTGCTCCCACGGTTCTTATTACTTTTTTGGAAGAGAGTAAAACCAAATGTGACATAACAGAATAGAATCGGTCAAGTCAAAAGGGTGGACATAATAGATAATATGAAAACATAATACAAGGTGATCAACAATGGTTACCATAATGCCTCCCGCTATCTCTAATAGAATTGCCTATATCATTAGCTATAATACAATTGAACAAAACAGTAAAGAATAAAACCGACAAAACCAAAACATTGGAGACATTGTAGGTCTTCAAAAGTCGATAAAAGTCACCGAGAATGGGCGTTATAATGAATCTCATTATCTTCACAGCTGATGCCTAAATTTTCGAACCTGATACTATCCAGCAAAACAGAATAGGGGAACATCAGTTAAAAACCAGATGGTGAGAGTAATACAGGGCTTTAAATCGAGGTAATGGAAAGTCAAAGTGGGTTACTATAATATATCCTGCTATTTTTTTTCCTTTAATTAAAAGGATAAAAATAAAAAAGTAAATAATGGAGTGGAGATTGAGATAAAAGAGGACATAACAACGAAACAGCACAGATCAAAACATAACCATTTAAGCAGAATAGTGTTTCACCACCAGATAATCCTGACCTAAAAGTAGTTACCATATTGTCTCTTTCCTTGAAATCCTTGAGTACAACTTTGTATACTGTAGCATTATATATCAAAACAATGTAAAACCATTTAAGAGAATGACAGCATTACAGAGTATTTAGAATCGACTAACAGAAAATGAACAATGGTTTCTGTATAATCTCCTTGTCTTTAAAAGGTTTTTGCTTATACTATCGTACATAATAAAATCCAGTAAGATACAACCTATTTAGACCATTGGAGACAGAAGGACAAAAGCTAGATGAGACTTCAAAACAAGATGATACTAAATCAGTATTACCTATTAAGATGTCATTTTCTCCAAAATAGCTGTTCCTATCGTCCAATCTTCTCTGCCTCATTTCTGTTGAGCTCTTATTCTGTCAGTAGCTGTCAGTTTGTCTTCTTCATTTTTTCCTCTGCTTCATTCATTGTGGCCTCCACTATTTCTGGATTCTTTGTATTTTTCTTTTTTTAGAATATCCTGCAATACTCTCTGTAGAGTTGAATTGGTGGTTGCAAATTCCCCCAGTTCCTCTTTATCCTGGAAGCACCTTGTTTTTCCATCAATTTCCAGGGACAGTTGTGCAGGATATCTCAATCTTGGCTGGAGATTATTATCTTTCAAAGCTTGAATTATTTCCCCCCACGCTCTTTGTGATTTGATGGTTTGTGCAGAGAAATCTGCTGTAATTCTGATGGGTGCTCCCTTGTAAGTGGTCTGTTTCTTGTCTCTGACAGCTTTTAATATTCTGTTCTTGTATTGAATTTCTGGAATTTTTATTATTATATGCCTGGGTGTTGCTCTGTTTGGGTTGTAGGTAGCTGGGGTCCTGTATGCCTCATACATCTGAGTATCTTTACCTTTTGCTAAATTCTCTTGGATTATTTCTGTGAGTAGCTTTTGTAGTTCATTTGTTTGTGTCCCTACTTCTTCTTTTATGTTCTTAATCCTTAAGTTATGGATCCTCTTATCATCTTCTTGTCTTTGTATTATTGCTGTTTGTTTCTTTGTTATTTTTAAGAAGTTTTTCATTTCATTCTCCCATATTACAATTCTGTCCTCCAGTTCAGATAGTCTGTCCTTAGTTTCTTTCAAGCTGTTATGCCAGTCTTCGATAGACTTCTTAGTTTCTTGGTAGTCCCTTTGAACCTGCTTCACGTACTCTATGCTTTCCCTGTTTTCTCCATCAAACAATTCTCCCCTCTTTTTCTGTTCTTCCATTCCACCATCTGTTTTTTCTTGGGTGGTGCTTAGCATTTCTCTAACTATTTTGCATACTTCTAGCTTCAGGTCGTTGATAACTTCATTCCTGAATTGGTCTATGAGGCTCTCTATATGGCGCTTTATGTCTATTGGTGCGGTGTCCACTATTGCCTGTTTCTCAGAATTGGGGGCCGAGGAGCCTTTCTTGTTGCTGCCTCTTCCCATATTCTCTGTTCCTTATATATGCAAGCTTATATGAGAGGCCCAGCTTCTCTCCCTGTCAGCCACAGCCTGATTGAATTGCACTGGTTAGGTGTTCCCACTCACCGCTGTGCACCAGGCAGCCTACACGGGGCCCGCCCCTCCCGGCCTCCGGCAGGCTCTGGGATCTGGGTTGGGCCAGCCTACGGGGTCCGCCGGCAGCGTTACGCAGGCCAGGCACTTTTCACCAATCCCGCCCGAGAGGGGGATGTGTGGCTGGAGTCGCCACCGCGCCCTGCTCTTACAGGACTGCCCGAGCCCAGAAAGTCCTCCGCTGGAGTCAAACTGTGGTAGAGTGTCAGTTTCTCTCATTCACCTCGCCACAAGTCAGTACATGCCTCCCTGCCCGTCCTGTTTTCGACTCTGTTCACAGACTCCCGTTCTCAGAGTTTCTGCGCGTCTCTCTCCTTGCCGAGCCGCTGTGGAGGCAGCCAGCCACCGCGAGGCGGGTAACCCAAATCGCGGCTTCCAATGGCGCAGGGTCCAGCCTCAGCAGCGAGGCTTTTCTGTTCCTGTTTTATCACCAGGACTGCATTCCAAGTTGGTTTCTCTCAGTCGAGTTCGTTCCTGAGTCAGCAGAGCATAACTCCACCTGCTTATGTCTCTTTAGTCCGCACCATACCTGGCTTCTGAGCCTAGTTTTTCAGAGAGCCTCCGGTAGTTGCTGTTATCTGTCCGCCATGTTCTCCCGGAGACATTTTAGAGAGGCCAGGAAGCTGAGCACAGAGGAAGAGTATCAGCGGGCTCTGAGGCAGAAGTGGCATGGCAGAGAAAAGCTGGCCAAGGAGCAGGGAGAGGGACAGGAGCTGGGGATGGGGATGCATTCTTTCTTTCTGGTCACATCGCTAGTGACCTCTCTCTTTTGACCAGGGTTCCACCTTCAAACAGCACAGTGTTGAATGCATGCATCACTGGATAAATTATTGAATGAATATATCACTGGATGAATGCATCCCTCGATAAATCACTGGATGAACGCACTACTGAGTGAATCACTGGATGAACGTATCCCTGGAAAAATCACTGGAGGAATGCGTCCCTGGATAAATCACTGAACGAATGCACCCCTGGATAAATCACTGGATGAATGCATTACTGTGTATATCACTGGAGGAACATACCACTGGATAAATCATTGGATGAATGCACCACTGGATAAAACACTGGATGAATGCATCCCTGCATAAATCATAGGATGAATGCTTCCCTGGATAAATCACCGGATGAATTCTGTATATGAACCCAAAACCATTTTAAACAAAAAGCCATTTTAAATAATGCTCTTGATCTGACTCTTTTTTGGAATTTAGACTAGACTCTAATGAATATCTGTTTTGTGAATTCATAGGAGAGATTCTTTTCTTCTCTACTAGCCCGGAGTATTGAGAAATCAATTTTTCTTATCTCCAGTATGAAAATGTGATGCTTATGGGTGCTGCTTTATACTGAAGTCTCCAGGTTCCTCAGGCAGGGCTGGTCCTGGACTTTGACTGGAATCCTCATACCACTGACCTTATGAAAATCAAATATCAAAGTCTTCAGTGTAAGTGAATGTCAGTAGGTTGAAAACTGACTTCAGGATTCAGCGTCTCTCTGGGTATCCTTTTCCTGTAATTTTAGGCACCTCAGTGTTCTTTACCTTCTTGCCAGATTATTGTCACATGTTAAAAAGTTTTATCCTTTTAATTTGATGCATCAATCTTTGGTGTTCTCAGTGGGAGGATCAGTCAGATTACCTAGGCTCTAATATTATCTGAAATAAAAATGTTCATTATTGTTTTTAAATCAGAAAAGTAATGAAATGTTTCTTAACTCAGGAAGTCCTCTCCAATTCTCACTGCCACCCCAGCATAACAGAGCACTCTGGAGAATCAGTTCGCCTAGATTGGACTCTTTTTTTAAATTGTGGTTTGGACTCTTAATATTTACTAGCTGTGTAGTCAAACGTAAGTTAATCAACATTGTGTCTCCTGTCTGTTCTCATCAGAACAGCAGCATTTACTTTGTAGGGCTCTCATGAGAATTTCATATACTAATACATATAAAGCAGGCTACTGAAAAATATTAGATGTCCGACATGCATTAACTTACTGTTATCTGTCCTTTGATTGAACCAAATGGATGTCCTTATCTATTTTAAAACTCTCCTCCAACTGTTAGCAGGAGGTTGTTCTTGAGAGCACCTGGCCCATCACTTAGAATTTCCAGTCCTGTCTTCTACAGATTCTACTTATAACAATTCCTTGCTCATCTTATGCTATCTTTTTGCTATCTAAAGTTAATCAGAGTTCTCTGAGGAAGCTGAGGGAGACCAAGAGCCCCACTCCACTAGAATAAGACTTGCAACACGGCCAGTTCAGTCTCACCCTATCCTCACTAATGCTGATGTCTTAAGTGTGTTTTGTACTGTTTAACAGAATGCCTGAGATGCCTGAGACTGGGTAGTTTCTAAAAACCATAAATTTATCCTTATAATTCTGGAATAATGATCTTTATCTTATTTAATGACTTAGCAACTAGGGTTCATGTTGCATAAACCATGATCCACACAAGCACTAATTAGCAGTAAGGTAAGCCCAAGGCTGCGTGTTTTTGAGGGATTCCTTGCAGCTTCTGAAATAATTGCCTTGAATGCTGCATTCTAACGCTGTTGTTCACTTGATGGAAGAAAGGGAAGCGAGCACACACACCCCCAGAAACCCTTTTATTGAGGCATTGAATCCATCCATGAGAACAGAACTGTCATAATTGATACACCTCCCATGAGGCCACACCTCCCAAGCAGTTGCAGTGCTATGAAAGTTCCAATGTGTGACTTTTAAGGGACAGATGGAGGCCAGTGACCAGTAATGATGATATCAGAACTAAAGCTCCAACAACACAGTGTAAAGCATCAATCAGACCACAAAATATAAAGCTATCAGATCTAGGTTGGATTCTCTAACAATGTAAATAACATTAGTACTCACCATCTCTGAATATTGTGATAATAAAAATAAAATCCTTGAAGTTCTTGATAACTGTGAAGCTCTCAGTTGGTACAAATACTTGTTGGGAGCCGCCGACACCGGTCGCCTTACTTGGCGGACGTAGGGCCTGTGGGTGGGAGCGGAGCCTGAGCTAGATTGCCCCTCCCATCGAGTGAGTCAAGTTGGCGCCTGCTTCCTGCCCCCTGATTGCGCTGGCGACTTAAACAACCCGCTCTGTAAGATAGTCTGCCTAGCAACAACTGATGTTAGCCAATCAGCCCGCATCGCGCGCTTTGAACTGATTGGCCACTGTCACCCTATAAAAGTAAATGCCTCTCCCGCCATGAGAGGGAAGCACAGAGGAAGCACAGAGAGAGATAGAGAAAGTCCACCGGCGAGAAAGGGCTGGTGACAGAGCGGAGGCCTCGCGGGGCCCACACGGAGATAAATAAAGGCAAGATTGCACACCGCCAGACTTTGTCGTGTGTCTTTCCTGCCGGCCGGGAGTGACATCGACATTTGGTGACCCGCACGGGGACTGATCAACCCCGAGACACGGCGGTGGTGTGCAACGCTCCAGCGTGGTGCTGCCGGACAGGTGAGTTGGGGATAAGCCTGGGCTCTGGGTGGCGCGCACCTACAGGGCTTTTAGACTCCCCTCAGGCTCACGCGTAGGTGACGGGTTCTTTAAGTCACACGCGGTGAGTTACAGCCCTTAGAGGTTGAGAATGGGTAATTTACCGAGCGCAGAGGCGCGGCCCTTGGTAAAGGCCCTTAGGAAGCTTTTAAAAGCTAGAGACCTCAGGGTAGGTCAAAAAACACTAGAACTATTCATAGCAGAGGTAGATAGGGTGGCTCCCTGGTTTTTACCCACAGGGCATTCAAACCTGCCGTCATGGGAGAAGTTAGGCGGGGACCTCGCCTCGGCGGAATTGGGAGGCGATATTTCGCCGGCTATTCGCCCCCTGTGGGAAATGATACATGCGTGCCTTGACTCCTATGCCGAGTTGCGCCGCGAATTGTGTGCGTGCGCCGCTCGAAAAAAGCAGAGAGAGGAGAAAGGGCCCCCGAGCGCTCTCTGGCGGGGAGGAGATAGAGAGCCATCCGCTCCGCCCTGGAGCTCTTCTCCAGAAGCGGCTCCCCGCCGAGAGGCCGCTACAGGGAACCCTCCCTTCTCTCAGCCGGCACAGGAAGTGACGCCCCGTTCCACTCTGTCGCGACCTCCGTCCTATGACGTTGCGCCGCGGGGCGGACGGTATTTTCATGGGCGGCTACTCTGCCGAGCAGGCTGAGAAAAACGCCGGTCGAGGAAACGGGGGCTGGGGATTTAGCTCAGCGGCATAAGCGCCTGCCTTGTAAGCAGGCAATCGCGAGTTCGATCCCTGGTACCGATAAAAAAAAAAAAAAAAAAAAAAAAAAAAAAAACAACGAAAAAGACCAAAAATAAAAAAAAAATAAAAAATAAAAAATAAAAAACAAAAAGGGGGAGTAAGCCAAGGCCTGCCTCCAAAGGCGCGGTTATCTATGGCATGACAATGGATGGGCCCGGATCCGGTGGTTAGCTGGAACCGAGGCGCGGTTTGTGTTTTTCTGCAGGAATCGGGACGAAAACCACTGTGGGTCCCAGAGAGGTTGACGCGACAAGTCCCTCGACTGAAGATCAGGCCTGTTCCACCAGAGGCCAACCGCAGACCCAACAACAAGATGAGCCCTAAAAGAACTGCAGGACAATCCCTTTTTGGGGAGCCTGGAATGGCTTGCTCCCCTATGTTTTACCATTGTTAGGTCCCCTGTGCTCCTTGCTTCTGCTCTTACATCATTTATTAATGGGCGCCTTGCGGCGGCCCGGCGTCAAGTACGCCTGGTTGCCCATGCGGCCCTGGCAGCAGCCCGTGATGGGCACAATGACCCCCAGGCTTACGCATGGCTCGCTCGACTGGCCTACGACTGGGTCTAGGTGTGGCGGGTCTTCCGCATTCCTTCCCTAATGACACCACACAGCAGGGTAGGTGAGTCAATGACGGGTAAGAGCGTGCCTCCCCAGCATGACTCGACCTAAGCCAGGCCCTACCCCATGGCGCACGAAAGCCGCTGGATTACTAGAATCTGCCCAGATCTAGATGTCTCTCCGAGGGGATCACACGGAGGGGCATGAGTGCATGCCTATGTGCATCCAGGTTCCGTCCAGTTCACTCCTGGCCCTGGAAAAAGGACGAGGGTCTCAAGGCCTTGGCGGACCCGGGGGCGGCCGACCAGGGTCCAAGCCAAGGGCCTACGGTGGGCCTCAACACAGGGCATAAGCCTCTGCACTCGATCCAGGGCGGGCTGTGATGCATACATTCATTCAAAGTAAATAAAATAGGGGGAGATGTTGGGAGCCGCCGACACCGGTCGCCTTACTTGGCGGACGTAGGGCCTGTGGGTGGGAGCGGAGCCTGAGCTAGATTGCCCCTCCCATCGAGTGAGTCAAGTTGGCGCCTGCTTCCTGCCCCCTGATTGCGCTGGCGACTTAAACAACCCGCTCTGTAAGATAGTCTGCCTAGCAACAACTGATGTTAGCCAATCAGCCCGCATCGCGCGCTTTGAACTGATTGGCCACTGTCACCCTATAAAAGTAAATGCCTCTCCCGCCATGAGAGGGAAGCACAGAGGAAGCACAGAGAGAGATAGAGAAAGTCCACCGGCGAGAAAGGGCTGGTGACAGAGCGGAGGCCTCGCGGGGCCCACGCGGAGATAAATAAAGGCAAGATTGCACACCGCCAGACTTTGTCGTGTGTCTTTCCTGCCGGCCGGGAGCGACATCGACAAATACTATTAAAAGGTTACAGATCTTTGTTTAAAAGATAGGAAAACATTTTAAAAGACAAATATTTTATGCGTATTTAGAGGAAACAAACATTCTGTTTATTAGTGCTTGTCAGGGTCATGGGTGATACCACGTGAAACTATAACATTATTAAACATGAACTGACATCACCACACACCGCAGTGTGCTCCTTCATCAGACTAAATGCATTGATTATTAACTTATGCACAGGAGGCTAGAGTGTGCATGTCAACACAGAGTTCAGCTGTGTGTCCCTCTTCCGCTAAGTACTTGTGACATGTTATGTCAAGAGTTCAGTGGCAGAGTTTCACATGGGGCAGTGTGATTCATCGTGATTATTAGGATCCTCCTGGAATAACTTCCTTGAGTTGATTGCCTTTGACAGATCAGTTTGCTTAGATTAAAAAGCAATTGCTGCTGTCTAGTCAAATTTAAACACTTTGGATAGAAGAAGTTGAACTCTAACTCTGTCCAGTCTATAAAAACACCTTGATGTGAAAATTACACGTGATGTGATGTGAAGAGGAAACTGAGTTAGCAAGACTCCAGGGGATGGTTTTGCAATACTGTGAGCGAGCACAAATAGCAAACAAAAGCGATCCCAGGAACATGTGAGGGACACAAGAGTACACTGCTTTTAATAGCAACTTTATTTGTGTTCCATGTTCTGCTAAGTCATTAACAATGTCTGATGTATCACTCTGCATTACATCAACGAAACACTGACCATCAGTAGAATTAGAGTAGAAAAGGTTTGACTTCTGTGCCAAACAATGATAGGTATTTTGGGGTATACAAATTTACCTCATTCCCTTTCCTGAATGGAACTAGGATTTTCATAGAAGAAACATAGTATTACACACCAGAATGCTTAAAGTGGAGGGGACGGGGATCCTGTCTTGATGGACTCCTCTGTTCTCCGTTAGCCATATAAAATCCTCTGTGAACATAAACCTTTCATTGACTGAGGCTACAGAAAGCATTGCTTAGACAGATTCAGTTGCAGTAAATTTGGTGTGCACTGTCCCCTCAACAAAGAGAATGGATACCATGTCCACGGGGCAGTTGTGTGACTGTCATGGTGATCTAAGTTTAAAATATTTTCTGCACTCAAAAGAAACCCAGGTATCCTATCAGCAATCACTTTTCCAATCCCAGGCCATGCTAATCTAGTCTCTTTCTCTTTAGATTTGTTTATTCTGTACGTGTTGGATGAGTGGGCGCAATCAGTTGGTGATCTTTTGAGATTGGCTTCTTTTGCTTAACAGAATGGCTTAAAGATTCAACTATGTTTTGTGTGTCTCTGTCTCTCTTTCCTTTTTAAAGCTGAATAACTGTATATCTGTTGCAATTAAATAGCATGTTTTATTTATCTCTTCATCAGCTGCTGAAAATTTGTATTATTTCCACTTGTGGGCTACTATAAATAATGATAATATATAAGTTCTACATGGAGAAATGTTTTCATTTCTCTTGAATATATATCTGAGAATATAATTGGTGGTCATATGCTATCTCTATATTTAGCTTTTTGAGCAGCTGCGAAACTGTTTTCCAAAGAGTTGCACCATTGTACCTTCCTAACAGAAATCTATGAGGATGTCAACACTTATTGTAATCTGTCTTTGTTTATTATAGCCATCTCAGTGGACATGAAATATTACATATTGTGGTTCTGAGGGTGATGATTTTGGCTGAGCACTTTTTCATGTACCTAGTGGCCATGCACGTGTCTTTCTTTGAAGAAATTCTGTTTAACCCATGGTTCACTTTTAAATTGGGTTGTCTTATTATTTTGTTGAAAACATTCACTATGTATCTTTAGTAACTGTACCTGTATTAGATACATGATTTTAAAGTGTTTTCTGTCACTTTGGTTACCTTTCCTGTCTTGTTGATATTCATTTTGGTCAAAAGTTTTAATATTTTACAGAGCTCCATTTACCTATGTTTTCTTTGTGGCTTACACTTTGATGTCATGTGTAACAAAGCAATATCCATCCCAAAGTTAGAGATTTAAATCTATCTGTTCTTTGAATTCTGTAGATTAGCTCTTATATTTAAGGCTATGATACATTTTAAGATTGTGTGTGTGTGTGTGTGTGTGTGTGTGTGTGTGTGTGTGTGTGGTACAAGGGTCGAGCCAACGTCCTGTTTTCATGTAGATATTTGGTTGTTTGAGCATCATTTGGTAAAAAACAATCCTCTTTACAAGAGGATCATTTTGATACTCTCGAGGAAGAACAATTTGCCGTGTGTGGGTTTTTTCTGGATTCCCACTTGTATTCTGTTTGTGTCTGTATCCTACGCCAGTATCACACTGTCTTTGATCATTGTTGCTTTGTAGAAACTTTTGAAATCAAGAAGCATGATTTTACCAAATTAGGTTTTGTTTGTGAAGTTTATTTTGGTTTCTACATGTCATTTCTGTATGAATTTTAGGATCATTTTGTCAGAAAGCCAGTTAGGATTTTGATGGGGATTTACTGAATTTATAAAGTTGAGAATATCGCCATCTTAACAAGTTTTACACATCTTCTCGAGACAATGAACATGGCTTATCTTCCCATTTATTTAGATATTTAATTTTTTCCAATAGTGCTTTGTGGTTTTCAGTGTATAAGTTGTAAATTTCTGTTGTTAAATTTGTTTTTAAGTACTTTAAGAATGAAAATTTCTTTCTGCTTTCTAGAAATATTTCAGAACATTTCAGAAAATTTCCCTTTATTTTTAGAAATATTTCAGAAATTTTCTCTTTATTTTCAAAAATATTTTCTATATCCTTAAAGTATATAAAAACACAAATGACCTTTCTATATTGTTTTTGAATATTACAAACCTGTTGACTGTTTTTGATAACCATTTGTGAAATTCCTTAGTAGTTTCTATATACAAGGTCATATTGCCTGTAAATAGAGTTTTATTTCCTTCTTTCCAATATGAACGTTTTATTTATTTTTCTTTCCCAATTGCCCTGGCTAGAACCTCTATTTGTTGAGTCCTTGGGGAGAAGGCATTTAGTCTGTCACCATTAGAGATGCTACTAGCTGGAGACTTTCATAGATTACTTATTTCAGGCTGAGGAAGTTGCATTCTATTCTTAGTTTTTAAAATGCTTCTCTTATAAAGGGATATAAGATTATGTTAAATGTTTTGTTATGTCTATTGAAATGATCGTCAGATTTTTATCTTTTTATTTATCACTATAGTATACTGCATTGATTTTTATATGTAAAGCTAATTTTACATTCTGGAATAACTCAACTGGCCATTGTATAGAGTCCTTGTAATTGTTTTTGCATTTAGTTTGATAGTATTTTGTTAAAGATTTTTTTTGGGCGGGGGGCTTTTTCCTTTTTATTGGTACCGGGGATCGAACTCATGACTACCTGTTTGCAAGGCAGGCGCTTATGCTGCTGAGCTAAATCCCCAGCCCCTTGTTAAAGATTTTTGTATCTATATTTATGAAAGATATTGGTTTACAGTTTTCTTTGGATGCTTTTGTCTGGATTTGGTATCAGGGTAATATTGGCCTCACAGAATGCTTTGGGAAGTGTTCCTTCTTGTTCTATATTCTTTGGAAGAGTATAAAGATCTGTTATAAATAAAGTTTGGATATAATGTTTTCCTTTCAAAATTTTATTTTTATTAGTGTGTTTTTTTCTGAGACAGGCTGGCCTTGAGCTCACTATGTAGTGGGGGCTGGCCTGAGCTCACTATGTAGTGGGGGCTGGCCTGGAGCTTGCAGAGGTCCCCCTGGCTGACTCACTCAAGTGCTAGGGTCACAGGAGTGTGCCATGACACCTGGCTATTTTTATTAGTACACATTGGTGTATAGTGATTATATTCATTTGGAAGAGTTATATATGTAAGTTATGTATGTTATTTTTTTGACCCCCTCCTCCCATCTCTTGGTCAATATTGGATAGAGTTTTCCCAAAGAAGCAGTCTTATCCTAAGTTTTTCTTCATGTGAAGTTTTAAGTTGTAATTTAATCTCTAACCTATTATAGATCTATTCAGATTTTCTATTGCTTTAAAAAAATTTTTTTTTGGAAGAGAATAAAACCAAGTGCAGTAAAACAGAATAGCATCAATTGGGCCAGGCATTTAACTCAGTGGCATAAGCACTTGCCTGGGAAGCACAAGGTCGTGAGTTTGATCCCTAGAACAACAACAACAACAAAAAAATTGCAGAACAGAGTCAATCAAAACGAAACAGTGAATGTGATACAGGACTTCAAAACAAGGTAATAGGAAAACAGCAGTGGCTACCATAATGCCTCTTGTTATCTTCAAAGTAGTTGCCTATTGCATCAGACATCAAACAAAACAAAACGAGATAGAATAAAATCAATCAAAACAAAACAATGAAGGCAATACAGGGCTTTGAAACAAGAGAATAGGAAATCTATAATGGCTTCCATAATATATGTTGTTATCTTTGAAATAGCTACCCATGCCATCAAATTTAACCAAATCAAATCAAACAAAACAGAATAAAACCAAACTAAATAGAACAATGAAAACAATAGAGTGTTTCCAAACATGATAATAGATTACAATGGCCACTGCCTTCCCTTTCATATTATCTACTGTGCATTTTAGATCCCACTAATTCCTTTAGTTTTTTGTACTAGGGAGACAACACGATGGTCACTCATGTGACTCTGAACCGTTTCACCCATGAGCATGATCTCACGTTGTATCCATTTACCCACAAGAGCCTCAAGGTTATCTTTCTTTATAGCTGAGTAGCTTTCCATTGTATAAAAATGCTGTATCTTTCTTATCCAGTCTGCAACTGTCAGGCAAGCTATCTGGCTTCTTTCTGGTTCCCTGTCACGTAGAGCATTGTTCTCTCTCCTTTGACTTTCATTCCATGAAATTTTCTCCCGGGGAAATGTGTTTCTTGTATAAAGTATATTGATGGATCTTGTCTCCAGATGCTCTCTGCCTGTGTTTCTTTTTATTGTTGAATTTAGGTCACCTGCATTAATCGTTATGGACAACACACACTGGCTCATCCCTGCCATGCATTTTCCTGCTGTTGGCTGCCTACTCTTCCCCTTCATTCAGCTGACGGCACCATTTGGTGACTGTTCGTGAACTGTGGTCTTTTCTTTTTCTGTCTCTGTCTAGAATGTCCTTCACTATTCTTTGTAGGGTTGGTTTGGTGGTCATAAATTCCTTCAGTTCTTTGTCATGGAAGTATCTTGTTTCTCCATTAATTTTGAAAGACAGTTTTGTAGGGTACATCAGTCTGAGTTGGAGGTTGTTTCTTTCAGGACTTGAAATACTTCACTACAAGCTCTTCTCTACTTGATGGTTTGTGTTGAGAAGTCTGTCATGATTCTGGTGGGTTTTCCCTTATAGATGATCTGTTTCTTTTCTCTAACAGCTTTTAGTATTTTGTTCTTGTGTTGAATTTCTGGGATCTTGAGTATTACGTGTCTGAGTGTAGATCTGTTTTGGTTGTGGCTAGCCGGGGTTCTATTTGCCTCACCTACCTGTATGTCAGGTCCTTTTCCCATGCTTGGGAAGTTTTCTGGTATTACTTCTGTGAATAGACTCTTCATGTCATTTGTGTTGAGTCCTGCTTTCTCGCTGACAGCTATTATTCTTAAATTATTTTTCTACGCATTGTCTTGCAGCCATTGAATTGCTGTTTCCTTGTTCCTTGTTGGTTTTAAGAGATCGGTCTTTTTGCAGTCGCTAGCTGAAAACCTGTCTTCAAGGTCTGAAAGTCTTATCTTTGCTTTCTTCCAAGTAGTTTTGCCAGCTTTTTCAGTGGAGTTTAATTTCCTGGATAGCTCTTGAACCTGCTTCACACATTCTAAATCCTTCTTACACTGTTCTTCCAAGGCTTCCTTCATTTTCCTGTGCTCCTCTGTTTTCTTATCTATGCCTTCTTTAGAGGTGCTTAGCAGTTCTTTTATTATGTTTTTTGTTTCTTCTTTTACCTGAGATAGTATTCATGTTCTAATTTTTTCCATAGCCTCATGGATAGCTCAGTTGCCATCACTTGAGAAACGTCAGCTGTGTGACTCCCCGTCTCTTCTGTGTCTCCATCTCCTGGACTTGCTCTGCATTGGTTGGAGTCCAGACACTGCCTTTTGCTTCTTTGTCTTGACATTTCTTCTAGACAAGCGGGTAGTGGACTCCCAGGCACTTCCCGCGCTGGCCTCGATTCCTGCGAAGCGTGACTGTTGGTTCTCCTGGCCATGCTGGCTACGTGTATCTGGTGGTGGCCGCTGGGTGCACTGGTGTGGGGCTGGCTGCTGCTTTTCCCAGCTTCTCTGGCTCCCAGTGGCAGGAAGCGTCCCAGATGGCGGCTGGTGTGCTCATGGGGCAGGGCTGGCATCTGCCTCCCAGACCTGAGCTGGTGACTGGTGGGAAGCATCCCCAATGGCAGCTAGTGTGTGCGTGGTGGCAGCACTCTGTGTTGCTTTTGGAGTCAGTTTGAATTTTTCCCAGGAATTTGCCCATTTGATTGATCTAATTCTTTAGCATATAGTTGTTTATGGTATTCCCTTAAAGTTCTTTTTATTTATATAAAATCCGTAGTAACGTTTTCTTTTTTCTTACTGATTGTCTAATTGTAGCCTTTCTTTTTTCCTTGGACATGCCACATGATATTTTACGTACAGGGCTTCTGTATGTTGAGCTTACTTAAATCCAGGGAATTAACATTCCTCAAGATCTTTTCCTTCTCTCCAAGGTGTCACCTCCCTCTTGTCTTTCTATTGCTTTTATAAAGATTCTTTCTTCCTTTTTTATTCCCTTAGTTCTGCACATCCTCTTCTTTGTACATGAGATAAACTTTCTGTCCCACATTCCTAAATCTAATGAAGGGTCCACTGAAGCACTCTTCAGATTCTATCTGTGTTTCTCTGCTGTTTTTGCTATCTTGTGTAGCTCAGGTGACTTCAGTATTGTCATTCTAAATAACTACAATTCCAGCACTAATTTATTTCAAAAAGGCACTCTGTATGTCATACTAATGAATTCTGTTTTATAGATGCCATTTGAATTCAAAGTTTTACAAGGGACTTGCAATAATCATATTCAGATACTTAGAATTTGTTTCTGGAAGAATTTTGGAAATCATGTCCCAAAGATTCAGCATAAGCATTTTGTGTCAATCAGTTGCTGCCATGCAAGAAGAAATATGCAGTTCATGGGTCTTCCAGTGGAAAACAAACAAACAGATAAACTAAAAAAACTAAAATGCAAATAAAACCCTGGATATTTGCAAATTTGAAATGATAGCAATGAATTAAAAACTCTATTAAGGTTTAGGTCTGTGTTCCCTGAGTTTATCTGTTTGCTGGTTTATCTTCAGTGTGCTGTAGATTGGTGATAGATGCTGCTAAAGAGTTTAATTGAAGGATTCTTGGACACTGAGGCTCTTGCTAGATCTGAAGGCTGATAGAGAAAAGGGAAAGTTATTAGCTCCAGCATTTTAATATAAATAGTGGCTGTTTGGAATAAGATTGGTGTCATGATGCTGTGGCAGTGAACTTTTTTCTGTTTTTATGCTTGATGAGCCAATCATTTATAAAGTTGATTCTTTGATGACTTTATATTAATCCTGGGAATTGTTCCTTCTCCTGAGCTAGAAATCAAGGAGATACTTTAAAATCAAGCACTCCTATTCAGCTCAAGTTTTGAGAATTGGTTTCTTCTGGGTGTAAAAACATCCTGGCAATTTGACCTTGAAAGAGGGACGGATGTCCAACACCATTATTCAAAGCAGAGATCTCTACTTACTTTAAACCATACTTGGAAGTGACTAAAGATACTCACTTTTTAAGAAATGAAAATAGATGTCTTGTTTTTGAGATAGAGATATCTCCTTTTCTCCTTCACCTTGCCTGATCTCAGGATTTGATTTTGTTTTTTTGTTAAAAAGATAAAGAAAAAAAAGGAACTTGGTAGAACATTTTGCTCTCTGAAGTATTTTGAGCTTTTACAGATGATGGGCATAGTTCTTCGGTTCCTGGTATCTTTTTAAAGATTTCCTTCCTGAGGAAATTGACTCACAGAGGAAAGATGAAGCTTCCGACCACATCCTGATCTCCTGGAGTGTGGTCAAGCAGCCTTTTTTAGGTCTCAGGAAAAGCCAAGGAGAGGCTGGTTCCTAACACTTTTTTCTTTTTAACCTGCAGACTTATACAGCAAGAAGTTTTGGAACCAAGACAAATATGTGTGTAAATACGTTTCTTCAAGTAAGGAGATCATTTCGAGAGGACCAATTAATGGTGGAAATGACAATTTTAAGTATCAGGTCTAGGAGATGACTGATAACTTTTGTACTGTAAATGTACTGCGGTAATCTCTCTACTAAAAGACTGAAGTCCTTGTACAGCCTTGTTATGATTTTTGTTTTATACTCCCATGTGAGTGATGTCGATTTTTCTTTCCTCTTAGTAAATAACATTTTAGACATCAGTGGGTAACTAGGAAGTGCTTTTGAAAATTAGCCCCTAACAAGTACATAGCGTGTATGCAGACATATCATTTCAGCAGATGGACTCAGTGTAATCCTGGGACTTGTCTGAGCGACTGCAATTTCAGAATGACAAATTAATTCCACGTGGAGCTCTCCCAGACCGTTAGGCATTGAACAGACCACGGTAGAAATGCTTGATGTGTACATCATGCTTGATGAGATGGCTGGCCTTTCTAATAAAAAGTGAGTCCAGAGGCTAGACAGCTGGTGGTGTTTTTTCAGAAAATACATTGTCATCGTGCCTCATATAGAAAAATGATGATTCTCATCCGTTTTTGCTGCCATTTCTGTCACGAGTATGTTACTGTCTGCTCTCTCTTTTGTTAAAATTATGTTAAACGATAATAATAAAAAATAAGCCTTACAATTTTGCAAACATCATTCTCATTTGGTCTCTTTTCAGTAACACGACTTCTGACCTCTACTTTGGGAAGCTGTGGTGTCTTTTTTTCTTGCTCCTGTAGGTAACCTCTGTTCAAAGGGAAGAGGAAGATGTGTTTTCCAAATGCCGATTTCCCTTTACTGTTTTATTTATATCAAAGAACAGGTATATATTCTTCTGAAACTAACTTATCATTTCAGTTTTCCAGTTTGTTTTAGTTGGTTAGGTCTCTTTGTAATTACCCATCAGAGTCTTTGTTTTACATATATACTTACGTCTACATCTACGTCTACGTCTACATCTACACCTACACCTACACCTACACCTACACCTACATCTATATCTATATCTATATCTATATCTATACATATGTGTGTATATATACCAAACACTCTTTGGTACCGGGAATCAAACTCAGGACCTCGTGCTTGCCAAGCAGGTGCTTGTACAGCTAAGCTAAAGCCCTGGCCCCAACTTTTATAAATTTTAAGATCTGTGAATTCAAATAATTCTTACTCTCTTACCTATTTTCAATATGCTTTAGGCGTTTAATCTCCTGCAGCTTTAAAATGCTTACATTGATGAAGGGGTATAGGTAAAGTCGTCTTAAATCTACCACCACAAGTCCAAGCTTGAGGTGTTTGCTATGTGAAGCTAAAGTGCGCGTGATTTGATCTTAGCTTTTCAGGCTGAGGGCGGGAAGTCAGAGACGCAAAGGGCTGCTGATCAGCGTTTATCTCTCCAGTCTAGCAAACTTCTATCCCTAATTCTTTTGTACATTTGTCAAATCCTCCCTTCCTTCAAGCATCTTGGGGCATTGATGGCATTAATTATGTGTTGGCTAAGCTTTTTACATTGATGCACAATGGTTCTTTAAATACAAGAAGTTTTAAGTGGTATTTGGGACCACACTTTCAATAACAGGTTGAAGAGACTTCTCCCAAGTTACTATTATCAAAGGGAACCCCCGGCACCTGTATTAAAGGAGGAGAGTTTGAAGTGATTTATATCAATGCAGACAATTTAAACTACTGAATCACTGTATTTCCACCAACCAGAGGAGACTGTTGTTTTGAAGGCATCTTCCAGAAGTTGAACCGCCATTTGGCTGAATTGTCTTGCCTCACTGTGAGTGGATCGCTGCCTATAAAATGAAATCTCTTTGTTGCTTGTAGTTATAAATTTTTGTTCTTTCATGATAAATCTAGCCCAAAGACATTTCTTTACAGTAAATTTGTCTGAAGTGCTCGTAAACAGGATCTGCTTCCATTACCTGTGGTGGAACCAAGCTGGAGCATTTTGTGGAGTAAGCATATGCACCAAGAATCAATATGTATTTTATTAGCAGCAAGAGACTCATTGGATTGATTTTTTTTTCTTTTTACCTTTATGGGCAATTGCTATAAAAAGGTAAATTAAAAAGTTAACCATCTGCTACTTCACTTTTCATTTACAGTCTTTTATTTGATTACTCTTTCCAGGTAATCAATGCTTTCTACTTGCCATTATGCTGGCTGGTGGATGAAGGTGGTTTTAATTTATAGCTTTTATTTATCTAACAGTATTTCAGAGTCACAATCTTTATGCAGCCTATTAGTAGTCTGGAAAATATTTCTTACTGCATTGAAACAGAACAAAATTCAATTTAGAAATATAATTTCCTGCCATGGAGACGCTTGATAATAGGGAGGAGATGAATGGAGCCTAGTGACAGAAGCTTGATTTAAAGCAGGAGATTAATACTACTTTATCAGCTTACACTGCAAGTGAATTGGCTCAAAAAAAAAAAAAACCTGTTTGAAGTTGCTGAGTTGTCTGCTTGTCAGTTGGAAAAGGTCTCTGGACATTTATTTTGTTATTGCTGAGTATTTGCTGCATGCTTGTCTATTTGACAACATAGGAACAAGCCTGCCCACAACACCAGGCTTGATTTTTTACAGTAGTAACATGTTTCTTATTATTTCTTTTGATCCCACAGGAAGTTTGAATGCTGTGCAGGTCAGCTTCTGACTTAAGGGGATTATGCGCAGTAAATCATGTCAAAATTAACAAGTAGACTTGTGCTGACTCTCCAGTTTGGTTGGATTTCAGTAAAATGTTTAAATGGTGTTTTTAATTGCAAAGCTCTTGCTTCTCAGTCCCATTATAAATATATTTTCTATCCTCCTCAGAAGTCATTAATTTCCTTTTCCATCTGTAAAAGTGTGAATCTTCCAAAAGAATTTAAAGCAAATCTGAAGATTACCTCAGTAGGTTGAAATATCCACTATATATGTTCTGAAACAAAATATAGAAACTTGATTTCCTCAAGTAAGTCTTAGAACTCTTAGAAATGAATGTTACAGGAAGTGGGTCCAAATTTGGATTTTGATTCTTAGGAAATTAAAGCATTTTGATTGCTGGATTAAACTTTTCAAACTTGCTCTTGAGCTATGTGAATTTTTAAACTTTGCATTTGACTGAGAAATTCTCCTAGAAAATAAAGAAGAAATAAAGCTTCTCACATGCTGGCTTTATGGCTGAGTGTTTTTCAAAGGTTTGAATTATAAAAGTAATAATCTGTAGACAAATTATTCACTTGTCATATTGCTAAGGGAGATGTTTAAAATCTTTGTTTTCACTGACTTTGACGTTATAAAAATACACTGAAAAAACATTTTGTATTAGTTTCGTAGTTCTGTAATGGAATCTATTTTCAGAAATGAGAATATCTTGGTTGTTCAGGGTCATTTAACAATTTTCTGTCTCCTTAGGTTCATTTTAAACCACGTTGTGTTTCTAAATCAGCTGAATAGTAATAATAAAATTTGCTTTACTATAATCAATTTTACCTCAGATAATATTTGTATATACAGAATATTTGCATTTAGGATTTTCTTGGGGAGGATAAAGAATATTGCAAACCTTTACTTGAATTTTGCCTTGATGTAAGTGAGACTATCAGTATTTCTTGGGACTGATGCACTGAGATTTTTTACATTTTATTTGTTTATCTTGTTTTATTTTATTTTTGTACTGGGGATCGAACTCACGATCTTGTGCTTGCCAGGGAGACGCTGTGCCGCCGAGCTATATTCCCGGTGATCATTAACTTTTTACGTGGAGAAGAATGGCCTGTAATTAGTTACTCTTTGGAACTAAACGTATGAAATAAGTGACATGACAGCAATTTAGGGCCACTTTGATTTGTTACTGCAGTCTGAGGTACATTAGCAAAAGAAGTGGTCATGATGTCAAGCTCGTCACCTCATGGGCATTGGTTCAGGTGTGCTGGGTGACGTCCTCCTGTGTCCATGTCGCCTCATTAAGCTTCATTAGCTGGTTGATTCTGTTTGTTCGGTGCTTTAAGACTGCAGGGAATATTCAGTTCTGTTAAAACTCCATTAAAACCCCTGTCTTGAAGGTGCACACCAAATTCCCAGGCAAACCATCTTTAAGTGGCTAAATATTCACTCAGAGGGGAGGGGGCTTAACATTATTTTCAAGCCATAGAATTTAGCAGGAGGAAAACCTAAAAAGGTTTTTGATTTCAATGAACGTATGAATGCTTTTCTCTTTTTCACTGATCCAGAGAGACCTTGGGCGCAGAAGCCCCTTTGACCTTTGCTAGTCATGCAATTAGCCCCATCCGGTTTCTTCTGCCCACTTCCTTTCCCAAACGGCTTTTCCTTTGGTGATGCGGTTTAAATTGTGCAGGGCCTACTCCAGACACCGCCGCTCGGATTAACTTTAATCCCCTCCATTCCAACTTCGCTAAAATGTGGCCATCAACTGTGCGGCAGTCCTGGGAGCCGGGCTGGATTCTGCCTGATGTTCCCAGCATCTTAATCTGGTTATGAGCATCTCGTCTTTCTATCCTCGAGGATGCAGTACTGAAGCTTTTACTTCTTGTTTGTTTTCTTTTTTTCACTTCCCCTTCTTGGCACTGAGAGTGGGATTTGGGGCCAGCGTGGCAGATGTACAGATGATGCAGATGTCAGGCAGCTCAGCTGTGGTTTTCGGTTGAGTTGTCAAGCTACACTCCAGAGACACAAGGGCTTTACTCTGCAAAGCAAGGAGGCAGAGCATAGTCCTAGGGAGGCCCGGTGCTCTCTAGTAAGGGCTTTCTGTGCCCCTGCACCCACACACAGCCAAGCGTGGGAGCCAAGGTGTGGGGTCAGCTTGTCATGAAGGGGCCGTGTCCCTTTCCCCCACCACTATGGTACACGGTTTGCATTAACCCTGAGGCCTGCATGCCGGTTCCCAGGTCCCCCAACCCAGGTTTTTCTTTCACACAATAAGGAGGGAGAGGCGACTGGTCCCATTTATCTAACTCTATTGTTTCCAAGGAAACAGGGAAGGGGACACAAGGTCATTCTCCAGCAGGCCTGCCTCCCCAGGGCCTGGCCTTAACCCTTTACCCACAGACATTCCCGCTTCCTGCTGGGGAGATGGAAGCTTGATTGTGTTCAGTGCTGATATTCGGCTGTAAGGTGCTATCAGCACCATCTGTTTTCTAAGGCAGCAAAAACCCAGATAGGTATCTGTCTGTCTCTCCTTTTACCCGCCCACCTAACTGACACAAGAATGAACAAGACAGACGCCCCAAAATGAACAGAATATGTATTTTGGAATCTGGATGGCATCTCTTCACACAGGGCTTGTTACAATGCAAATCCCTGATTTTCTTTGTAGTGCTATGGGTACAGGGAGAAAAGGCCAATTCCTTTTTTGCCAGGATTTTGTACTTTATGAACTTTATTCAGCCTTTTTCTGAAGAGGCACGTTAATGTAGAATAGTAACTGGTACTTCCACGTAATTACTCTGAGCTGCTGGGCAAACTCTTAAAGTTGCTCTGAATCACTGAAACAAAAAAAGATTTCAGAGTCATGTGTATTTTATTATTTTCTAGACCATAAAAAATAAAGGTCACTTTGATGTCCTCCTAGCACGTTAACGCAGTGTTAGGTGTCTATGAAGTGAATGATAAAGGTTTTTGTTGAATTAAATTGCACTAGGGATATTTCCTAATATTTAAAACATGGGGGAAAAAAAGCAGGTTGTAACTCAAATCCAAACTTATGCAATTACATCTTCCAAGAGCTCATATGTGATGAAAAAAATTATTCAAAAACCAAATTAGATAAATCCATTAACTGTACTTCTCCAGGCCAAAGGAAAGTGTTGAAACATAATACATTTCTAAGTTTGAAATAGATTTCCAGAGACATAGCTGCTCTCACAGTATGATTCCTTTTTTTAAAGAAAAAAGATAAAATGAAATTTTTGTAATAAAATAATAGGAGAATAAGAATAGTTAATACAACACATGTTGTTACCTTTAAAGTAATTGCTCAGGGTACAAAATTGTTACGGGCATAACAATTTCTCCAATCGATATTAGCACAAACCTTCATTTTTGATGAACTAAGAGACACTAATGTTACAACTGACTTGCCTTTTTTTCCTTTTTCCTACTGTCCTGTTCCCTCTCACCCATCCTAGTTCCTTTTTCCTTTTGAACAATTTCTTCCCACTTTACAATATTTATTGTACATTTTAGACCTTATTTACTCTTTCAGTTTCTCATACCAGGGAGACAATATGATGTTTGCACTTACGAGTTTAATTTACTTCACTTATGAGTATGGTCTCAAGTTGCATTCATTTACCTTTAGAAGTCTCCAGTTTACCCTTCTTTATGACTGAGTAGTACTCCATTATATAAAAATACCAAAACCTTTTTTCTATTTTTCGGTTGATAGGCATTTGGGTTGTTTTCGAGACTTAACTATTATAAATTGTGCTGCTGCAAACATGAGTGCACACATATCACTGTGGTACAATATTTTTATTTCTTCTGGGAAGATGTCTAGAAGGGAAATAGCTAGGTCAAATTGGAGCTCTAACACTACTTTTTTGAGGAATCTCCAAACTGATTTCACAGTGGTTGTACAGTCTACACTCCCACCAACAGTGGAGAAGGTTCTTTTTTCCCCATGGGCCCTGCAGTAGTTGCTTTTGGTTGATTTCTTAGTGATAGCCTTTCTTTCTGGAGTGAGATGGAATTTCAGTATTGTTTTAATTTGCATCTCTCAGATGACCAGTGATGCTGAACGTATCTTTCATGTATTTATTTGATGCTTGTATTGCTTTATCTGAGAAGTGCTTCTTCTTCTCAGACGTCCATTTTGCAATTGGATCTTTGAATTTGGGGCATCTGGTTTTTCCAGTTCTTTGTATGATCTAGATAGAAGTTCTTTGTCTGAGGGACAATTGATTAAATCTTTTCCCACTCTGTGGGTTGTCTTTTCACTCTGTTGGTGATTTATTTTGCTGTGAAAAAGCTTCTTTAGTAAGATGAGATCCTAGACGATTCTTGAAGCACTTCCTGTGCAGTCTGGGTTTTGTTCATGAGCTCTCTGCCTACCCCGGTGACTTCAAGATTTCTCTTCCAGTAGGTTTAGTGTTTCTGTTTTAATATTTAGGTCTTTCATCCATTTGACATTAGTTTAGTGTATGGTAATGAACATGGGTCAAGTTTTAGTCTTTGGCATACAGAAAGCCAGTTTTTCCAGCACCATTTATTAAAGAGACTATATTTTTTCCAGTGATTATGTTTAGCCACTTTGTCACGATAAAGTGGCTGAGTGTGTTTGTAGTTGTGTCTGCATCTTCTAATCTGTTCTACTGGTCTTTAGGTCTATTTTTTTTGCCAGTACCGTGCTGATTTTATCATAGTAGCTTTGTAGTATAATTTCAAGTCAGGGATGGTGATGCCTCCTGCCTTACCTTTGTTTCTCAGAATTGCCTCTGCTATTGTAGATTTCTTCTGGTTCAAAATGAATTTTACAAATGTTTTTCTCTAGTTCTGTGAGGTGTGCTAAATAGTATTTTGATAAGGATTGCATTAAATCTGCTTAACAATTTTGGGAGTATGGCCATTTGTACTATGTTAGTTCTTCTTATCCTATTCCATTTATGTCTCTCTTTTCTCTAGTTGTCTGGCTAGTGTTTCCAGAACTATATTGAATAGGAATGGTGATAGTGGACATTTTTGTCATGTTCCTGATTTTAGGTTGAAAGCTTTTAGTTTTTGTCCATTTAGTATAATGTTGGCTGTTGATTTGTTATAGATGACTTTTATCAGATTGAGATAAAGACCATCTATTTCAATTTTCTGTAGGTTTTTTTATCATGAATGAGTGCTTGATTTTGTCAAAAGCTTTTTCTGTATCTATTGATATGATTGTGTGATTTTTGTCTTTAACTCTGTTGATGTGGTGTATTACATTTATTGATTTGCATATGTTGAAACATCCCTGCATCCTGGGATGACTGTCACTTGGTCAGGATGTATAATCTTATTGATAGTTTACTGCATTCTGTTTGCTAGTATCTTACTGAAGATTTTTGTGTCTATGTTCGTTAGGGAAATTGGCCCATAGTTCTCTTTTTTCGTTGAGTCTTTCTTGGTTTTGGTATCAGGGTAATTCTTGGCTCCAGGAATGAGTTAGGGAGTATTACTTCCATTTCAATTTCATTAAAAATTTTGAGGAGTATTGGCATTAAATCTCTCAACATTTCATTTAGAATTCAGCAGTGAATCCATCAGGACCTGGGCTTTTCTTTGTTGATAAGTACAACATGATTCTTGATGTCACCATCAGATACAGTTCTAAGCTGAGGAAGGTCAGACTTCATCACACTATTTTAATTAATTTGATTAATTAATTAATTTAATTAATTTTACTAATTCAGGTACTTTTTAAAAACATGATTTACATGCAGGTTTATCTTTTACTTCTTGTCTGAGTATATAATTCACTAGTTTTTTGCCAGTTTGGGGAGAATCTGATTTTATTATTGTCCTAGGACATGATTGTCAGAGGAAGATAAGTGAAATCAGCCAGAATATATAACAAACAAGAATTTTAAAAGTATCTCAGAATGGGAGGACCAGAAGTTCCATAATCCAAAAACTCATGGATTCATGGGAGTATAAATACCTCCAAACAATTTGGAAAACTTTTGCTTTGCCTAGGGCGTGGAAAGTATACATCGTATAACAAAACCGATTGCTCATTTCATCATTTAAAATATATCCACGTGTAACTTTGTCAAAAATAAACAGTTTGAAGAAAGATACCATTTTCTCTTTTCATAACAAAAACAGTTTACTGAAGACCTTCTCTCTGTTAAGCCTGACGACAAGCTGTTATCAGACATTATTTATCTCCTTAAGCAAGCTATCTTCATCTTTGTTCAGAGAAAAATCCACCCCTTAAGAAAAATTAAATGACTTTTCCAAGATTACCTTTGTCTGACCCTAAAGGCTCCCTCTGCCTCTAGTCTGTCCTTTATTTCCCTGAACCAGGTCCCTTGGACCTGTGATTTTTCTTTTTCCCCCACAGGATTCCTGGGAACTGGGGCTTACTCAGCTTTAGTGTGTGATGTACATTCATGATGGTGGCAGCAATAACAGCATGTTCTGAATTTGATCACAAGAAATGTCACTTTTGTTCTCTTCTAGGAATGAGAGGCATCGAGGAGGCTCTTCTGCTGGCCACAGAAGGATAAAGACCTCTCTCTGGCTGCCAGGGGCCTTTCCAGGAGCAGGACTGTGAAGGTAGATGGCAAATGTCGATGTGTGCATGAGCCGTGGCTTCTGCCTTTCTGTCCATGAGCTGCTTTTAGACCGCAGGATTTTGAATAGGCAACTTCCGAGTAAACTAGAACTGACAGATAATAAACGTTTAGGGCTGCGGTAACAGAAATCGATGCATTTCAAGTCCCACAGAAAAGCAAGCAGGCAGGGTATTTCAAGTCCTTTTAGAGTGATGAATGCAATTTACACAATAAGCAAGAAAACATGATTGGGAATGGAAATGAGATCCCATCCAGGAGACGGAAAAGAGGCGTCCGATGAGGTGAGGTTGCTCACCTGAGGACCTGCCAGCAAAATCAGTTCTGAAAGTTGTAATGAGAAGAAAAACAGAAGGCTAAACAATAAAATGAACTTGCGAATATCAGCCTAAGAAGCAGGAAAAGCTAGGCTTTGTGTTGGGTCACATCACTTTATTATGGTTTTGCCTTCCTGCTCTAAGTGCAGTGGAACCAAATGACAATCAGGTCTATAGATGCACTGAGACCCTTTTGTTCTGTTTTGTTTTTGTTTTTTGAGTAAAAGTCTGCACATTTTTAGGGAGTTTTCCTCCGGCATTATCAAATCTCTAGTTATAATTAATTGGAAAGGCACAGTGCCTTTGGGGAGCCCTTGGGAGCCACAAAACAGACTCACTGCAGTTTCTGATGACATCTGTTGCATGGGGCTCTCAACCCTTACAGCCTGTACATTTCAGTAATCTTATAACAAGTGATAGGCATTGAGGACGATGTCCTCCTCCCCTTCCAAAAGAGCCAAGCTCGTGTTGCCGGGGGCACAGCTGACCCTGCCTTCTTTGTCAGAGGGAGATTTTCAGAGGCCATGGGCTTCAGAGTATCCAGATGAGAGCCTCTGTGCTGGGCTCTGGACTCCCCGCTGAGCTCGGACACTCAGGGACGTTGGGCAAGTTACTGACCTCTCTGAGAGTGAGTATTATCTGTAAGATGTTCCTTCAGGGCACGGCTGTGAGCGTGCAGTGGGGTGACACACAGGCTGCATGCAGGAGGGTCAGAACGCAGCAGATGTGAATTCAATAAAGTAACTTCATCAGTCTAAGCGTCCCTTCTGACTCTGAAACTGGGCACAGCAAGCCCTCCCCTTGGGATTTTCTGCAAAGTTAGAGCTGGTGTCCTGGAGGGTCTGGCTTGCGGAGAGCCCCTGGGTGGTAGCTATTGTCCCTCAGCCTACAAACCCCTTCAGAGGTTAGAACTGAAAAGGATTCAGGGCTGGTTTCAGAAGACGGGCAGTGGCGGTGAGTTAGGCTGGGAACATGGAGTCTTTACTCTGTTTACCTTCTTTGACTCTGAGTTAATGCACCCCTAGCTCACCCGCCAGGCTCCAGGCTGAGGCTCAGGCCCAGAGACCCTGGTATTCTCCTCGCTTAGCTAACAGAGAAAACGTTTTGAACAAAGGGCTTCTACCATCTTTTCCTACACCCTGCTTCTCTGTTGCATAAAAAAAGGTGAGAATTCATGATTTGAGGAATAAAAACTGGTCTGATATAATCCATTGTTGCAAATAACTATATTTTTAATTAAAAAAAAGCCCCAAATTTAAAAGCTTAGAGCATTTATGATAATTTTATTTTCTCTCATTTCCTGGGATGGTTCAGCTGGGCAGTTTTGCCTCTGAGTGCTCACACGATGTACTCGGATGGGGCCCAGGCTGGCAACTATAGCGCCCCGAGCGGCACCCAGGACTGCTGAATCTCTAGTCTCTCTGGGTGGGATCATCTGGTTCCTCACAGCATGGCAGCTTCAGGGTAACTGAGCGGGTTCATGTCATGGCTCAGAAGCCAGCTTAGGTATTACAGAGAACCGGATGAAACTGCGTTACCCAGCATCAGAAGTAGGACCGACTTTGTAATTTATGCAAAGTGAAAATGTGGGTCCCTTGTTAAGAAATTATCAAGAACTTTAAGACTGCAATGTCAGAACATTAAACCAAGTACAGGGAACTTCGGAGCCACAGGTCCCTCGGGTTCCGTGGGATCCGAGTCACTGGAGTCACACAGGGCTGCTCTCGTCCTACAGGGTTAGGCAGTTATTCATGTCAGCTCAGATTTAGGGGACATAGAGGATGACTCTTGACGAAAAGATTTTAAAAGCATTTTCCAGATAATCTTTTAAAATCTCTACTTCCAGATTCTCCTCTCCTGATCTTTTTATTTTTGTGTTCGGCTGATCATTCTCTAAGTTTCACATAAATTCGTATTTCAGGTGGATTATCATTGCCTTATAGAGAGAGCCCTTAATCCTATTTGCAGGATTCCTTTCCAGTTTTCATTTGAGGTTAGTAATGTTTAGATTTTTTTCCTTCAGTGCTGAGGATTGAATCAGGGCCACTGCACTGAACTATATGCCCAGCCCTTTTCCATTTTTTTATTTTTTAAAAATTTTTATTTAAAGGAGAAAAAAACCAAAACAGTATAAGGATACAAGTAATACAGAATTTAAAAAAAAAAGCAGTAAGAAATCACTAGTTAATAGATTACATATTGTCATCTTAGAAATAGTTGTTCAAGTTACAGGATTAAAGCATACAAAGTGGACATTCAAACAGTGAGACTGCAAACAGTTGTGTTCAATGATCCAACAAAAACTCAGTAATATGCACATGTATCTTAACACACCTAGTTGTATCCTGTAGAGCACTTTTTTTCCTCTCTTTTTTACAACAACATTTACACATTTTGGGTTTTATTACTCCCATAGTTCTTGTTACTTTTTTTTTGGAAGAGAATAAAACCAAATATGACAAAACAAAGCAGTCAGTCAAAACAAAGGATGGACATAGTACTAGATGTAAAAACAGAGGACAAGGTGATCAACAATGGTTACCATAATGCCTCTTGCTTCCTTAAAAAGAGTTGCCTATATAATTAGGTATAATAAAATTGAACAAAACAGTACAGAACAAGACCAATAAAACCTAAACGTTGGAGACATTACAGGACTTCAGAAGAAGGTAATAGTCAAACCAGAATGGGCATAATAGTGAATCTTATTGCCTTTAAAATAGTTGCCTATACCCTCAAACTTGATACTATTAAACAGAACGGAACAGAGTAAACTCAGTCAAAACAAGATTGTGGAAGCAATACAAAGCTTCAAATCAAGTTAATAGGAAATCAAAAAAGTTACTAAAATATATCCTACTAATTTTTTTGATTCTTTCCCTTAATAAAAAATAATAATAAAAAATAAATAAATAATTTTTTTTAAAAAGGGGGAGATTGAGATAAAAGAGGACATAACAACATAACAATACAGGTCAAAGCATAAATATTTTAGCAACCTAGTGCTTCACCGCAAGATAACCCGACTTAATAGTAGTTACCATAGTGTCTCTTTCCTTGAAATATTTGAGTATAACTTTGTATATTATAGCATCAAACATATCAAGGCAGTGTGAAATCATTCAAGAGGATGAAAGTATTACAGGGTATTTAAAACCAGCTAACGGAAAATGAACAATGGTTTCTATATTATCTGTCTATAAAAATTTTTGTTTATACTATCACATATAATAAAATTCAGTAAGATACAACATGATAAAACCAATGGAGACAGAAGAACAACAGTTTGGTGGGACTTCAAAACAAGATGATATTAAATCAGCACTAGCTATTATGATATATTGTTTTCTTCAAAATAGCTGTTCATATCATCAAGGCAATAATATCAAATAGCCCAGAATAAAACCATTCCAATTGATGAGTGAAAACTTTATAAGGCTTCAAAGCCACATAATGGGGAATCATGATTACCACATACTTTTATATATTTGAATCATTTCTTACAATAGGGAAACTATTCAGTATTCATACGTGTGAGTTTGATTTATTTCACTTACAAATATGGTCTCAAGCTGTGTCCATTTATTTATAAATATCTCAATGTGATCCTTCTTTATAGCTGAGTAGTAGTCCATTGTATAAAAATACCACATCTTTTGTATCCATTCCTCAGTTGATGGACACTTAGGTTGTTTCCAAGATCTGGCAATTATAAATTGTGCTGCTATAAACGTAGATGCACATATATCACTGTGGTATGATGCTTTCAGTTCTTCTGGGAATATGCCTAGAAGTGGGATAGCTGGAACAAATGGGACTTCCAATCCCAGCTTTTTGAGAAATCTCCAGACTGACCTCCACAATAGTTACACGAGTCTACACTCCCACCAACGTGCAGGAGAGTTCCTTTTTTTCCACAGCGTCTCCAGCATTTGTTATTGATGGTTTTCTTGATCCTGGCCTTTCTTTCAGGAGTGAGACGGAATCTTCCAAATTTTAATTTGCATTTCTCTAATGACTAATGATGATGAAAATTTTTTCATGTATTTATTTGCCATTTGTATTTCTTCATCTGAGAGTTGTGTATTCATTTCGGATGCCCATTTTTGGGTTGGATCTTTGAAATTTGGGGGTCTGATTTTTTTTTAGCTCTTTATATGTTTTAGATAGAAATCCTTTGTCTGAAGGAGAGTTCACTAAGATTTTTTCTCAGTTTGTGGGTTTTCTTTTCACTATGCTGGAGATTTCTTTTGACATGCAGAAACTTTTTAGTAAGAGGTGATCCCAGTTACTGATTCTGGGAAGTATTTCCCGTGCGATTTGAGTCCTGTTCATGAATTCTCTACCTACCCCTATATCTTCAAGGTTTCTATCCAATTTGTCTTCCAATAGATTTAGGGTTTCTGTTTTAATATTCAGATCTTTGATCCATTAGATTTTAATTTAGTACATGGTAATAGGCATGGGTCTAGTTTTGGTTTTTGGCAAATGGAAAGCCAGTTTTTCCAACACCATTTATTAAAGAGACTGTCATTCTTCCAGTGAACATGTTTGGCCCCTTTATCAAAGATAAGGTGGTTGAGTGTGTTTGTAGTTGTGGTTGTATCTTCTAATCTATTCCATTGATCTTGGGCTCTGTTTTGAGTCCAGTACCATGTTGATTTTATTACACTTGCTTTGTAGTACAACTTCAAGTCAGGGATTGTGATGCCTCCTGCCTTGCCTTTGCTGCTTAGAAGTATCTTTGCTATTCTAGGTCTCTTCTGGTTCTAGATGAATTTTAGGAGTGATTTCTCGAGATCTATGAGGTATGTTGATGGTATTTTTATTGGGATTGCATTGAATCTGTATAAGAGTTTTGGGAGAATGTCCATTTTCACAATATTTATTCTTCATATCCATGAGCAAGGGATGTCTTTCCATTTTCTGAGATCATCTTCAATTTCTTTTTTCAGTGTACTGTAATTTTCCCTATATAGGTCTTTCACTTCTTTTGTGAGAGTAATTCCTAAATATTTCCTTTTTTTGTTGCTAGTGTGAAGGGTGTGGCTTCTCTTATTTCTCTCTCTGTGATTTTGTTGTTAGTGTATAGAAATGCTATTTCTCTCTCTTGTCTAATTGCTCTGGGTAGTATTTCCAGTACTATATTAAATAGGAAACATCCTTTCCTTGTGCCTGATTTTAAAGTAAAGGCTTTCAATTTTTGGCCATTCAGCATGATACCGGCTGTTGGTTTATCATAGATGGCCTTTATTATATTGTGGTAAAGATCATCTATTCCAATTTTCTATAAAGTTTGTATCATGAATGAATGTTGGACCTTATCAAAAGCTTTTTCTGCATCTATAGAAATGATCATGTGATTCTTACATTTGGCTTTATTGATATGGTGGATTACATTTATTGATTTACGTATGTTGAACCATCCCTGCATGCCTGGGATGAATCCCATTTGGTCATGGTATATAATTTTGATGATTTACTGCATCCTATTTGCCAATATTTTATTGAGGATTTTTGCATCTATGTTCATTGGGAAGATTGGTCTATAGTTCTCTTTTTTTTAGTTGGGTCTTTCTCAGGTTTTGGTACTAGAGTAATATTTGCTTACAGGAATGACTTAGGAAGGATTGCTTCCCTTTCAATTTCATTAAAGGGTTTGAGGAGTGTTGGCATTAGGTCTTCTTTGTATTTCTTGTAGAATTCTGCAGTGAATCCGTCTGGGCCTGGGTTCTTTTTTGTAGGTAAGGACTTAATTACATTCTCAGTTTCATTAATAGAAATTGGGTTATTCAGCAGTTTTACGTCCTCTTGATCTAGCTTTGGTACTTCATATGCTTCTAGGAATCTATTTCCTCTGTGTTATCAAACCTTTGAGAGTAGAGGTTTTCAAAATAAGTGTTGATGATCTGTATTTCTATAGAGTCTGTAGTAATTTCACCTTTTTCACTCTTTATTGCATGAATTTGAGCTTTTTCTTCCCTTCTTTTAAAAAATAAGTTTGGCTAGGGGCTTATCAATTTTATTTATTCTTTCAAAGAACCAACTCTTTGATTCATTGTTCTTTGGATTGTTTCCTTAGTCTCTATTGCATTAATTTCTGCTCTGATTTTTATACTTTCCTCTCTTCTTTTTGCCTTGGGCTTGACTTGCTCTTCTTTTACTAGATGTTTGAGGTGTAGCATCAGGTTATTTACTTGTATTCATTCTGTTTTCCTGATGTGGGAACTCAGTGCAATAAATTTTCCTCTGAGGATGGCTTTTATTGCATCCCACAGATTTTGGTAAGTTGTATTTATATTTTCATTTGCTTGTAGGTATTGTTTAATTTCTTCTTTAATTTCCTTTGTGACCTACTGATTATTCAAGAATGTGTTATTCAGTTTCCATGTGTTTGTGGGATTTTTGCAGTAAATTTTATCATTAATTTCTAATTTCAAGTGCTATGATCCAATAACATGCAAGGGATAATTTCAACTCGTTTGCACTTATTTAAATATGTTCTGTGAGCTAATATATGGTCTATTTTAGAGAATGTCCCACGTACTGCTGAGAAGAATGTGTATTCTGATGTTGTTGGATGGAACACTCTGTATATGTCTATCAAGTCCATTTGTTCACATGTGTGATTCAGTTCTGTTATTTCTTTGCTGATTTTCTGTCTCATTGATCTGTCCCTTGGTGTCAATGGTGTGTTAAGGTCTCCTGTTACAATTGTGTTAGTGCTAATTTGATTTTTCATTTCTGTTAATACTTGTTTTATATAACTGGGTGCTCTGGAATTTGGTGCATCTATATTTAAGATAGTTATCTCTTCCTTTTAAGTTTTCCCCTAACCAATATGTAGTGACCTTTCTTATCTCTTTTGATCATTATTGGTTTGAAGTTCACATTGTCTTCAAACAGAATGGCTACTCTTGATTTTGGGGGGGGGGGTTCCTGGTGTGTGAAATATTGTTTTCCATCCTTTGACTTTCAATCTGTGAGTATCGTTTTGGGTTTGATGGGTTTCTTGTAGACAGCATATGGTTGGATTTTGTTTTGATCCATTCTGTCTATTTCTTTTAATTGGTGCATTGAGACCATTTACATTATTGGTTATAACTTTTATATATTGGTTTATTGTTGACATGTTATCTTTCTGCTGTTGCATCTTTATCTTTCTGTTTGGTTTAATTGTCTGCTCTGCTTAGTGGTTTTTCCTAAGTGTATCTAAACTATCTTTCAATATTTTTTGCAGGGTTGGCTTGGTGATCATGAAGTTCTTCAGCTGTTCTTTGTCATGGAATTATGTTATTTCACCATCGATTTTGAAGGACAGTTTTTCAGGGTACATCAGTCTAGGTTGGAAATCTTTGTTTGGGATTTGGAATACTTCACTCCATGCTCTTCTTGACTTTATTGTTTGTGCTGAGATGTCTGCTGTGATTCTGATAGGTTTTCCTTTATAAGTGATCTGTCTTTTCTCTCTGACAGCTTTTAATAATCTATTCTTGTGTTGGATTTCTGGGATGGTGATTATTATATGTCTGGGTATAGTTTTATTTTGGTTATGACTATTTGGAGTTCTATATGCTTCACTGATTCTGATGTCGGTTTCTGGTCTCATGTTTGGAAAATTTTCAGCTATTACTTCTCTAAATATCCTCTTGACATCCTTTATGTTGTCCCCTTCTTTTTCATTTATCCCTATCAATCTTAATGTTTTTTTTCTTTGAGTCATCTTGCAGTTGTTGAATTGTTATTTCCTGATTCCTTGTTATTTTTAAAAGATCTTTTCTTTCCTGTTCACTAGCTGCAATCTTGTCTTCGAGGTCTGAAATTCTATCTTCACTTTTACTAAGGCAGTTTTTACAGCTTTCAGTGGAATTTTTGATTTCCTGTATATCTCTGTGCCTCTGCTTTATGACTGTTTGTTTCTTATATTGCTCATCTAGGGATTCTATCTTTTTGTTTAGTTCTTCCAAATTTTTAACTGTGTCTTCTTTAGATATATTCAGCATCTCCTTCATTTGTTTTATCATTTCTTCTTTTACCTGGGAGATTATTTCTACTTTGAATTCCTTTAAAGCTTCCTGGAGTTGCTGTTATGTCTGATATTTGAGGTGAATGGCATATATTTTCTTCTATGCACTTCCTTTCTAAGGTTTCTTTGGCTGGGCTGGAGGTTTGAGATTGTAATTTGGTCTTTTTTTTTGTCATTTTCCTATATTTCTGTGTTTCAAGTGTTTTGAGTGTTATTCTAGGGCTTCCTCAGGGTCTGTTGGGAATCCTATTCTATGCCCTCAGCTCCTGGGACTTTGACACCCATTCCCTGGATTGATAGAGGGTCACTGGAGGTGAAGCAGGCCAGCTCAAGCCCAGCCTCTGGTACCGATGGTACTTGCCTGCTTGCTTAGCACTCTACAGTCCACCAAGCACAGCCGGGAAAGGGAGGCTGATGCTGGAGCCCTGACCCGCCGAGCCGCGCTCCCTTTCATTTTTTATTTTGATACAAGGTTTCCTAAGTTACTAAATTGCCGAGGTCCTAATCCTGGGATTACAGGTGTGTGCTGTTTCTGCTTTTTTCTGAGCCCTGTGGTATATTGCTCTTGCCTAGGGGTTGTGACCCTTTTTGGATAGCATCTGCCACAGCAGAAGGCAGGGTTGGATTCATTAAATTCCTCCAGGAAGAAAAATAATTTCTTGTGTATCATAGATTGACTTTAACTAGTTGACCCTTTGGTTACCCCAGGGACTTTGTGCTCTACTAGGGCCAATGATTGTTAAGGAGGACGTCTTACAAATGTGTTTTGCTTAAGGAAACAAATTCAAAACATTAAGCTCAGTGGAAAGCTGCCAGGACAACACAAGATGCTTTGTTAAGATGTGTCTGAAGAAATGGTAAACACATAAGCCAGCTAGAGCCAGAGGTGGTCCCTGGGATAGTTAAACAGTTGAGTTCTTACTTATCCGCACTTTACCACTCCCGTTTCCTACCTCTACTTTCTGCAAAGAAAAGACTTTACTAAACAGCCAGAGCAAACTGTGGTGCAGGCTTCAGCCCTAGAGACTGTGGCCCCCCAATCCCATCACTTTACCTCTTGCTTTCTTTTCATCTGCCACACCTTGTTTTCAGAACTTGTCTCCTCGTGGAAACCAGCAGTTTCTTGAGTGGGGATCAAACTCAGTAGGAAAAAAAAAAACTCACGTGTCCCATCCCTGATGCTTCTTGGACACCTGTTGAAGAGTGCCCTCCATTTAGACATGTTGAACATTTGTCTGCTGCAGCTGAGGGTTCTTCTAATTAACCCTCATTATCATATGGCTTTCAGTAAGATCTTTCAAATTCTTTTCATCTAAGCAGGCCATTGAATTTCTAATTTATTACAAATTAGAATTCTTAGAAATCTGATATTTACTAACATGTTTATGTCCCTTTAAGTTACAATTACCCAACTATAACCTCCCCCCAAAACCTACTGTGTTTGTTCCTATTGAACACAGTGTTGAAAACACTAGAGTTCAAACATCTCAGTGCCTCTTGGAAGATCACAGGAAACTGTGAGACAGGGAACTGGAAAGTGAAACTGGGTCTGCTCACTGCAGATGCTCCTGGTGCATTTGCACTGCATCCTGCTGCTTCTGCCTGGATTTCTGATGCCCTGCATTTCAGAGCAAAATCCCTCATTACCCCGAGCAACAACACCACTTGGTGGTGCTGGCAACTGCGATCACAGACAAGCTGCTTGAATAGTTCCAGTTCTTGCTTGAGCATTTTTTTCTTTCTTAGCTTTTTGTAATAGATACTATAGAACATGATAAAAACTGAAAGAAGTACACACATTTCCCTTGCCCTTTTATCTTACAGTGTATGCATTCACATGTGACACACACACCTACATGGTACGTTACCAATGTGTTCTGTTCAGGACTTTGATTTGTTTCATAGAACCGTGTAACTTGGAGCCCATTCATCATACCTGGAGGTCCTCACTCTTCATGACTGCAGATTATTTCAGTGTGTCTACATGCTATCAGCCATGGGGTCCTTAACTTTCATTTACATCTGACTGTTTTATATTGCCAAATAAATATTTACTTAATTTCCCCTTATATACTTTTTGTATATGCATATGAGAGTGTTTTCATAAGCTATATTAAAATCAGAATGTTTTTACGGATATCTGATATTGATGTCAGTGGAATTTATGGATGAACCATGTATCTTTGATGGATAATACCAAATTTACCTGCAAAGATGTTCTAAGAAGTGGAATTCTAATTCCACCAGCATCTTATGTGAGTACTTGCTTCACTTGCCTGATACGACAGGCAATCGATTTTTAAAACCAAATCTGAGAGATAATAATTAGAATTTTATGTTGTTTCACTTCCAAGAAAGGTGACTACCTTCCAATATGTGGGAAAGCCAATTTTATTTCATGTTCTTTGAGTTATAATTTGTGCACAGTTTTTTCTTTAGAGTTGTTAATTGCTTATTGATTTGTGGGAATATTTACATATATTATAAACATTTTTTTCTGTTTGTTATTTGTAAGTCAGAGAAAGAACATACTCAGGCAGGAGAAAAACAATTAAAAATATTTGGAGCATGTAAGACAGCTAGAAGAAAGAAAAGGATATTTTTCACTGCTTTGTGATTTCTTTCCATGCAGAAACAAAAGACCGTGTACTGGGACCAGTGGCACAGGACTGTAATTCCAGCACTTAGAAGGCTGAGGCAGGAAGGTCACCTTGAGTTCCAGGACCTAAACTACACAGCAAAACCCTGTCTCAGCAACTCAAAAAAAGCACCTTCAAACCATACCTGTAAGTGAAATAAACTGGACACACATGTGTGAATACTGCATTGTTTCTCTGAGAAACCAAGAGGATAAATAAGAACCAAAATGTGTAATAAAGATTGTGAGATAGGAGGAGGATGTCACATGGGGAGAACTGGGCAGTGAAGTGGGTGGGAGGAGAAAGAAGGGAAAAGTAAAAGGAAAAATGAGAGGAATGAAAAAAGGAAATAAAACTTTTGTAACTGGAGAGGGGAGGAGGGGTCAATCCACAAGCCTCCCATCTGGCCTTTCTTCTGAAGTAGTAAGCAATCAAATGAGGCTCTGGAAAAAATCAAATCAGAAATAATTTCTCAAAGAACGGCAGAGATTGTGTTCACAATGAAGATGATGCTAAGTGACTCTAGAGCAGATACAGAGAAAACAATAGACAAGCTGAAGAAAATTGTGGAAGCTGTAAATGCTCAGCATAGGGAAAGCACGGAATCGGTAAGGCACATTCAAAATTTCACTGAAAATGTTTGCAACAGATTAAGCCAATGTGAAGACAGGATCTGAGCTACAGAAGACAGGCTTGCAGTCGGTGATCATGAAAAGAAAGATTTCTTACATGTAGCAAGGGACCATGAGAAATCAATCCAGCAGCTGCTAGAAGAGGCAAAGAAGCATAACTTTAGACTGACTGGAGTCAGTAAAAAGCAGAAGATAGCATATATGATATTTAAAAAGACTGTTCAGACATCATAGAGAAAAAGAATGTGACACACAGATAAATGAGACATATAACTCCAAGTAGCATGATAAAAAAAAATCTGTAGCTGGGCATATCATTGTCAAGATTCTAGAAATTCAATGCAAGATTAGAATCTTAAAAGCTGTTAGGGAAAAAAAGCAAATCTCCTATGTGGGAAAGCCCAGGCCAAGTGGTGCAAATGCTGCCTGGTGAGTGCAAGGTTCGATCCCCAGTACAAAAAAAAAAAAAAAAAAAAAAAAAAAAAAAAAAGAAAAGAAATCTGATCAGAATCACAGCTGACTTCTCAGTTCAAGGAGAGCTTGAAGTATTTCAAGTTCTAAAGGAAAACAACATTCAACCCAGATTGATGTACCCTGCAAAACTACCTTTCAAAACTAATGGAGAAATAAGATGCTTCCATGACAAAGAACATCTGAGGAAACGTATAACCACAAAATGAACACTCAAAAATGTTCTGAAGGACATTCTAGAAAGAGATAACTTGTACTAAAACTCCATGAACCCCAGCAGAAGGAATCTGCCACAAAAGGCAAACAAATAGAGGGAGGGGGAAAGGGAGGAGTCAGCTACAGAAAAATAACATGACAAGGATAAGTCAATACACATCAGTTATAACCATCGATGTTACTGGTTATAACTAATTCCTCAATTCCTAATAAAAAGACACATCCTGGCCGAATGGATCAAGAAGCAAGTCCAGCAATATGCTGTACACTGGAAACACATTAATTCAAAAAGAAATTCATAGACTGAAAGTCAAAGGATGGAAAACAGTATGCCACATGACAGGAACCCACAAAAAAGCATGGATAACTTTTATTTTCAGACAAAGTGAATTTCAAGCCAAGATTGATTAAAAGAGACAAGAAGTTCTTTTAAAGGGAACTTCAAGAGAAAAAGACAACAGTCATAAATATATATGCGACGAATACCAGTGCACCCAACTATATAAAACAAATATTAGTGGGCTTGAAAAATCAAATAAGCACTAATACAATTGTAATGGGGATCTCAATACCCCACTGTCACAAAAAGACAGATCAACTACACAAAAAAATCAACAATGAAATACTAGAGCTGAACCAAATGAACTTAGTAGATGTCTACAGAGTGTTTCACCCCACAACATCAGAATACACATTCTCAGGGCACTTGGGACATTCTCAAAAATAGACCACATAGTAGCTCATAGAATATACTTAAGTAAATGCAAAGGAATTGAAGTTATCCCATTCATATTATCAGACCATAGTGCTATGAAATTGGAAATTCATGGAAAAAGAAACCACAAGAACTTCATAAACACATGGAAATTAAATAGCACCCTACTGAACACCCAATGGGTTACAGATGAAATTAAAGAAGAAATTAGACAGTTTTTACAATTGAATGATAATTCCAATATAACATACTGAACTTATGGGACACAATGAAAGCAGTCTTAAGAGGGAAATTTAGGGCAGTAAATACCCCGATCCAGGAAATAGAGCAAGTACAAATAAACAATGTAGTGGTGAGTCTCTAACTTCTAGATAAACAAAAGCAGACTAAGCGAAAGGCTCATATGAGAGAAGAAATTATAAAGATCAAAACACAAATTAATACACTGGGACTAAAAAAACAGTACAAAGAGTCAATGAATTGGTGAGTTGGTCCTTTGAAAGATTAAATAAATAAAATCAACAAACCCTTGTCTGACCTTATTTTAAAAAGGCAAGAAAAGACTCAGATCCAAGCAATTAGGAATGAAAAGAGTGAAATCCAGACCCTGCAGAAATCCAGATCATCTAAATCTACTTTGAAAACTTGTATTCTAATAAGATGGAAATTGCAGAAGAAATGGACGGATTCCTAGATATATATGAATTCCCAAAGCTGAATCAAGAAATATAAAAATCCTAAATAAACCAATATCAATCAGTGAAATTGAAGATGTAGTTAAAAACTTACCACAAAGAAACGCCCAGGCCCTGATGAATTCACTGCTGTATTCTGCAAGAAATTAAGAGAAAACATAATACCACTACTTCTCAAACTCTTTATTAAAATTAAAAGGGAAGCAATATTGGCAAATTCATTCCTGGAAGCAAGTATTATCCTGATGCCAAAACTAGAGAAATTTCTAACCAAAAAAAGAGGGCTACAGGGCAGGGTAGGGGGTAGAGCTCAGTGGCACAGTGCCTGGTTGCTAGTGCGAAATCCTAAAGTCCATTCCCAGTACAAAAGAACAAATTAAGAAAGAACTACAGACCAGTCACCCTACTGAACATAGATGCAGAAATGCTTAATAAGATGCTGTCAAACAGAATGCAGCAAATCATCGAGAAGATTATACACCACGACCAAGTAGAATCATCCCAGGAATGCAGGGATGGTTCAATATACATAGATCAGTAACTGGAATGCACCATATTAACAGAGCCAAGGACAAAAATCATATGATCATCTCAATAGATGCAGCTTTTGACAAAGTCTAGCACCCATTCATGATAAAAAATTTACAGAAAATTGGAAGAGATGGTGTTTGCCTCAATCTGATAAAAGGATCTATGACAAACCAACAACCAACAGCTGATACGAAATCAGCAAAATCTAAAAGCTTTCTCTCTAAAATCAGGAATATGACAAAGTGTCCACCATCACATCTATCCAGTGTAGTTCTGGAAACATCAGCCAGAGCGATTCGACAAGACAGAGAATTAAAAGAATGAGAATAAAAAGAATGAGAATACTAAAGGAAGGAGTTTAATCATTATTTGCAGCTGACATGATATTTTACAGAGAAGACCCCGGAAATCCACTAGAAGACTGCTAGATTTAATAATCAAATTCAATAGCATAACCGTATACAAAGTCAACACTCAAAAACCAATAGCTTTCCTGTACATGAATAATAAGCTCACTGAGAAAGAAATTAGTAAAATAACACCTTCGCAATAGCATAAAAAAGAAATATCTAGGAATTAATCTAATGAAGGATGTAAAAGACCTCTACATTGAAAACTACAGTACTATGAAAAAAGAGATTGAAGAGAATATCAAAAAAATGGAAAGATATCCCTTGTTGTTGGGCAGGAAGAAATAGTATATTAAAAATAGCTGTATTTCCAAAACTGTTATACAGATTTAATGCAATTCTGATTGAAATTCCAATAATGTATCTCACAGAATTAGAGAAAACAATCCTAAAACTCCTCTTGAATCAGGAAAGACCTAGAATAGCAAAGGAAATTCTGGGAAAAGACAAGGTAGAGGGCATCACAATCCCTGACATGAAATTATACTATAAAGCTACTGTTATAAAAACAGCATGGTATTGGGAAAAAAACAGACCCAAAGATCAAGCGAACATATTAGAAGGTGTGGAAACAACTCCAGACAAACTAAGCCACCTTATCTTTTACAAAGGTGCCAAACACATTCACTGGAAGAACAATAACCTCTTTAATGAATAGTGCTGGAAATCTTCTTCACATGCTGAAGGTTAAAATTGGATCCATATCTTTCACCATGCACTAAACTAAATTAGAAATGGCTCCAAGATCTAAATATTAAAACAGAAACTTTAAAGCTGGTGGAAGGCAGAATGGGTAAAACTCTTGAAGACATTAGTGTCAGCAAAAACTTTATGAACAAAACCCTGATTGCACAGGAACTATCACAAAGAATCAACAACTAGGATCTCACCATATTAAAAACCTATTGCACAGCAAGAGAAACCACCAACAGAGTCAAGAAACAACCTACAACATAGGAGAAAACATTTACCAGGTGTTACTCTGACAAAGAATTACTATTGAAAACATATAAAGAACTCAAATCAGACCTCCCAAATTTAAAGACCCAATCCACAAATGGGCATCACTTCTCAGATGATGAAACACAAGCAGCAAATAAATATATGAAAAACTATTCAACATCGCTGGTCGTTTGAGAGATGCAAATTAAAACAACACTGAGATTCCACTTCACCCCAGAAAGAACAATATCATGAATTCAACCAATAACAAATGCTTTAAGAGCTTTGGGGAAAAAGCAACACTCTTCTAATGTTGGAGGTGATGTTGACTGGTGCAGCTACTGTGGAAATCAGTGTGAACATGCCTCAAAAAACTAGTATTAGATGATTGCACTCAGCTATTCCCTCCTGGGTGTCTTCCTAGAAGAATTAAAAACATCATATCACAGTGATATTTGTGCACCCAGGTTTATAGCAGCACAATTTGTAATAGCTAAATCTTGGAAATAACCCAAATTCCCATAAACCACAGGATGGATAAAAAATGGTGTGGTGTTTTTATACTACTCGGCCATAAAGAAAGATAAACTGGAGACTTTTATAGGTAAATAGATGCTACTCAAGACCATACTCATAAATGAAATAAACCAGATGCACATGTGTAAACACTGTATTGTGACCATAGTGTGAGAAGCTGAAAGATTAAATAAGATTCAGAGTGTAAAATAGATACTGTAAATTGGGAAGAAACTTCAAATGGAAAGAAAAACTAGGGTGGGGGAATGTAGAAAAGAAGGGAAAAGCAACAGCAAAAAGGATATATATATATATTTATATATATATGCGATAGTTAACATAGTTATACTAATAATTTGTCCTACTTCATTGAAAAATGTTTGTGCTAATAATGTTGGACAATTAAATGTTGGTATTGTACTCTGAGTAATTAATTTAAAGATAACAATACACAATGTATTAGCCATTGTTACCCTCTTAGTATCTTGTTTTGAAATTTTATTTTATTTTTCCTTTAAAAAAAAAAAAAGAAGGCTAGGGATATAGCTCCAGTGGCACGGTTTTTGTCTGGAAAGTGTGAGGTCATGAGTTTGATTCTTGGTATCAAAAATAAATAAATAAATAAAAAGAAAAAAAATCAGTGATCTTTAGAAAGCTTTGTTGTGTGCTGCGTATAGTAATTTACACCTCTGCTGCTGTTCATTGGCTGCTCTTTATGAAAATCTTCAGTAATGACCCGGAGTTCAGCTTCTGTTTGTTTTTCTTTATTTTTATTCCTTTTGTGCTGTGGGTGGAGTCCAGGGCCCCAGGAATGCTAAGCGTGTTCCCTACAACTGAGCTATACCTCCAACCTCCTTTGTTTTTTAAAAATATCTCTAGTGTCATTGCCTCTAAAGCAGGACAAAGCACAGTTTTATTTGGATCACGAATTTTCAAAACAAACTTTTATCATTTCTTACCAGAAACTTCTAAGCCAGGTCATTCTGACCTGTGAGCTTTGCCTATTCTAGGCTGGGACCTAACTAGTGTTCGTTCTGATTTTCAGCCTTCGGTGTGAAGACTTCTTGTTGGCTGTCTTCTTGGGAAGGTGGCTTTATGGCAGTTTGTGTTTTCTGTACGTCTGCTTCACGGGCGAGACCTCTTTAACCGTGCTTTCAGGCTTCTGTTTCTCACTTACTCTTCTTTCCTGAACCTATGATGGCTCAACATCTGTGCTCTTGGAATTCACTTCTCTGGCTGTCTTCATCTTGGCTTATCTCATAACTGTTTATGACAGAGGTTCCTTTTGCAGGGCAGTCACTGTACTGTTCTGATGAGCGCTGTGTGGCTGTTTGAGAGCAGTCAGTGAACTATGTCTATCCTTAGGCCACTTCATACGCCATCAGGCCAAGTCCAGCTCTGATCAGTAACAACCAGATTCCTAGCTTATGGCCCAAAAGAACTGCAGATTAGCCAATCAGTTTCCGTGCAAAGTTTGGGGACCGTCAGCCTAAAGCAGCGATTGGAGCTTCGGGCAGCTTCAGTGAGAGCCCTCTGTCCTAGCCCAGAGGGATTACAGGTAGTTTTCACTTTGAAATATCCTGTTATTGGGACCATGGGTGCTTCTTGAGATTATCTTAAAATGTGCTGTGAGATTTGAGTGTTTCTTTTGGTATTTTTTCACTAGTTGAAGTTTTGTTGAATGATTAACAGTTGGCCAGGGAGGTCATTCAGGGGGCACCGCTATCTGGAATCCAGGGCAGACCCTCATGTGCCAATGCCTCCCATCGACTGCAGTGAGTCCCCCATGGGAGAGAGGACTGCTGCCCAGGTGTTTGGGATCTGCACTGATAATGCTGTGGAGGACATAATGGGCTTTTCTTCAGGGTCTGCAATCTCCGTGTGGATTATGTTGTGTTGCCCAGGCTCTGTGAAACACAGCTCAGTGTAAAGAGCCCGTGTCTTCACCTGGCCACTGTAACCTGCAGGCAGGAGCGCATTGGTGGATGCATCTTTTTCTGGCTCTGAAGGAATAAGTAGGTCCTGAATGGTTCCAACATAGAGCTTTGGAAGTGCAAAATAAGCACAGGAGCTCTCAGGGCAAATGAAAAGCAATGATTTGTGTCAGCAAACCTTGACAAAGGTGAAAAAAATGGATAAACCTGAGTTACCTTTCTCTGCCCCTGCGGATTTGGTGTTAGGAGGAATCTATTACATACAAAATCATTTGCTTAATAAAGATAAGAATTCTTAGATAAATATCTGTTTTGCTTGGTGGCTGGCACGCTAGGATTATTCTGACAGAATGTAAATAGCGAGGTGTTATGTGAGACTCGAGAGAAAAAAATTTGGATCAACCTATGTGCTAGTCTGTAAAAAAAATCTAATCTGTTTTACTTCCATTGCCAGATGAAGCCATGTCGAGCAAAGCTAACAAATTACTCTACAGTCAAGAAGTAAACAATATCTAAACCTTCCAAATTGAATTTTTATTAAAAAATTCATCTTTGGTTACCCTGAGGTTTAGAAAACCTTTTAGAACTTATGGAGGAAGGCAGTGTATCTCTTTGTACAATGCCAGATTGATTGGGGTGAGGAATTTTAATTTTGGGGGTCAGGAATATATTTCACCTTTTAAAACAGGCTTAATGAGAAAAGAATAGACAAATCTTGCTTTAAGAACCATGCTAAGCCTTCTTGTGTTATCTTTTATCTGTATTAAGTACTACTCCTGTTGCTAGTTTCTGTACTTTACAAATCGGGATAAATGTCTTTTTTGCGTAAGAGTTTCAAGGCCACAATTTCATAAACTGAGCGAATAAATAAATCTCTATCCTTTGCTCTGGGTGCTAATACCTGTGTTTTCATTACCTTCTGCATTCGTAGGATGTGAATGCTACTAACAGTGCTACTGTTAATAACTGTATTTCCCATCCGAGGTTTTTAGTTTAACTAGAAAGTATAAACGGTAATGCTTAACACGACAGTTTTCACAATGAACAAGTAGATATGTTTGTTCTGCTCCTGCACTGTCCATTGTCAGAATCTCTTCCATAACAGGAGATGATAATAGCACCTGAGAATTTATTATGTGAAAAGTGTATGCCTGTGGATCCTCATTTAAGAAAGCTGTGTATTATTCTCACTCTCTGGTGAAGGAAAGGAGTTTGACAACCTCCCTGTTTAATCAAGGGTATCATCAGAGCCGTGTTTTGAACCTTGGTATATCTTGACTCAAAGTGTAGCTCTTTTCTACAATTTCTCACCACTGTTCAAGAACTGTACTCCTTGCATTTCCATCCTGTGATACATTTCTGACACTCAGTCATGGAGTGCTGTACTGAGTAAGTAAGACTTTTTGAGGTCAGCATAGGATGGGTTACGTTATGATGTGACATCTCAGCATCTTAAAACAGCGATGACTTACTGTCTATTGGTCTTCAGCCCCAGACACCGCTCTCAGAGGTGATTGGTTCATGACTGCCCCACTCAGAGGAGGCGGTTACAATACTAGATGCTGTGATAGGACAAGGGAACAGGGCCAATCAGACGTCAGTTCTTAAAGCTCTCTGACTAGAAGCACTTCATTCATTTATTCTCTCATTTCATTGGCCAATGCAGTTCACTTGCTCCCACCTACCTGCACAGGGCAGCTAAACGTGTCCCTACCAATGCACTGGAGGACAGGGGACAGTGTCAGGGAATGGCTCAATACCACGCAGTCAGAAAAAAGCATGAAGTGTGATTAAGACATATAGTGAATATTTAAATAAAAATTTATTACAGTGAAGAACACAACGGCCTTATTTTCCCTCAAAATATCCCCTTTCTCTTTCAATTCATGTATCCCATGAATCTTGCTACTTTTTGAAGCAATTTTGGAAGTTGTGTTTTGTGAGTGGCTTTGTGAGCGTTAGTAAAAATATGATGAATGCCACCCACCAGAAAGGCAGGCTCATAAAAGCATTATGGTGTGTCTTCATCCACTGGATTCACTGGATTTAGCATGGGGGAGGAAGATCTGGGTCTTCTCTAAAGTCAAAGTGACCATGAAAGGTGTCTTAGTTACGTTTTTCATTGCTGAGATAAAACACCCAATGTTCACAGTGAGTGCGGGGAGAGATTTATTTAGCTCACAGTTTGTGGAGGTTTCAGTCCGTAATCTGCTGGCTCCAAGGCAGGGTGGTGCATGGCAGAGGGGCAACAGTTCACAGTGGTGGTAGAAAGCAAAAGCAATGAGAGAGAGAGAGAGAGAGAGAGAGAGAGAGAGAGAGAGAGAGAGAGAGAGAGAGAAACATTTTCTGTCCTTTATACTGCATCGAGTCTGCTGCGATTAGGGCAGTAGGGCAGTGGTAATCCAATGAAGTGGACTGCAATCACCTGCCCTTAATCCCAGAGCCCATAAATCAAGTATTGCACTATGAATCAATTGCACACATTAGATTTAGCCACTTCCAAAAGAATCCTGTGGCAACATGAGGGTTTGGGGGAGACATCTAGACACAAGCCATAACCAAAGATAAATGTCTTGAATCAACTTAGGATACTGAGGCAGCACAGTGAGAAAAACTCGTGAAAGAACACTTTCAGAGCTGCTTCAGAAAGTGCCAAGCATGATGGATAAGTATTTTGAAGGGAGAGCTTTGGCACTGTGTCTTTTACTGTAATAAGTTTGATTATTAATTTAAGCATTCATTTTATGTTTCAATCACACCTCGTGTCCTGGTTTTAAATTACAGAAGCACACACTTAGAATCCCAGTACTCAGGAGGCCAGGAACGGAGGATCACAGATTCAAGGCCACTGGGACGCCTAGTGAGTTTAAGGCCAGCCTGAGCAAAATCCTGACTCAAAACAAAGACAAACCTATTGTTGTTAAAAATTCCAATATAGTTGTTACATTTTATAGAGTTCCCCAGACTTGTCCAGAAAAGATCTGATTATTCCAGAGACTGTTTTAATTTAGTTATACATTGAGAAGTTCCTTGAGGAAAAATTCAGTAGTGATATCTTTCTTTCTCTTACAAAGGCACTATTTGTAATTCTTAGCCAGATTTTAAAGAACAGATGAAGCAATTTAAAAATAACCAGCTCAGTCATGTTGAGAAAATAATTTAAGTGATAGAAAAATTGTCCTAGTTCACTTGAGCTTCCCCCTAAAGTGTTCCCATTTATATAATTCATAAACTGAAAATCAGAATTTAGACTTTGAATTCAAATGGGATAGATCACTGCGGTACCTCCTTCTGGTGTTGTTTTTATAAAATAGTGAGGTGCAAATTAACTTTCAGGTGTCAATTTGAACAAACCTGTGGGGGTAAATAGTAGGAAGTTTAGTTAGAGAACTTTCCCTTGCAGAAAGGCCTAATGTTGATTGGTGCTTGAAGGAAAGAGAATGTTAGCTGTCTAAAATGAAATTGTGTGCAGTGATAGCAATTAAAAGCCTGTCACATAAAAATAGAATGAAGTAATTGGGAGCTCTGCTCTGTAGTTTGGACAAGAATTTGAGGTTTTTAACTTTGGCATTTTAATTTTGTGCCTTTTCAACACAGGCTAAGCACAGCAATCCCACAAAGGCATCCTATAACTGGTCTTGTAGTCCCTGTGAAAGATACAATCATAGAAATGAAGTAATATTTCCCCCAAAGTTTCCTGGGTGGACAGGTTCTGCAGTTTTCCTATAATTGTTTTGGAAAGACAACCCTAGATTTGGATTTTTCTCTTAAATGTTCCCTGGGCTGTGGCTCCTGACTTGTATTTTCCCAGTCTGTCTTAAATATCTTGGGTTGGGTGCCATTAATTACCCGTGGGAATTGCCTCCTTTCTGGGTGGACTCCTACCCTAGAAATCCCCTCCAGCCTGCAGGCTGGAGTCCAGAGTCTCTTTCCACAAGACATGGCAATGTTAAAGAGTTCTTGGGGCACTGGATCTTGCAGCCTGAATTGCTGAGGTGGCTTTTGAGATTAATACACTTCTGTTGTTCACAAGTTTGGAAATAAGTACAGTTTGTTTAGATTTTTCGTTTTACATTTTGGCTCTCATAGCAAGTCTGTGAAGTGGGTAAGCCAGATGCAATTGCTGTGGGTATTTATTTTGTCCTTTCATTCTACTAGTGAGAAAATGGAGACTTGGAGTGGTTGGTCAAGTCGAACTGCTGGACAGTTCTGGAATCTGTCTTTTCAGATGAGAAATTCTGTGCTCGTTTCCTATGCAGTGCTTGGAGTGAGGTTTGCTAACATGGAAGGCCATAGTGATGTGCCCCAGTCAGTGTCCGCCTGGTTACGGAGGTTCACACACCTGGGTTCATAGGAAACTGCTGTCCTGCTGGAACCCTCTTGTAACGTGGTCTGCTGCCCTCTTCTGGTGAAGAAACAGTCCGCACTTTTGGCTGAGGGCAGTGGACTCCTCCTGGATCCTATTGCAACGGCTTTCAGCAGTGTGCCACTCCTGTAAGAAACTGCTCTGGATTGCACTTTGCTTGAAGAAAATGTCAGAGGTAATCAAAGAAAGCAGTGTGTATTTCTTCAGCAATATACACTTGTGGGTAAGATGCTTCCTATTTATTCTTTGTGGACTATACTGAGGGGAAGCTTTCACCTGCCCAGGTCCCAGGGTGGCCCTGGCTCATCTTACCTTTAGTATTCTTCAGTTTAAAGGACTTAAACATCCTTCTCCCAAAGATGCCGGGGAGGCAGCCAACAGAAGGAGGTTTATCCAACACCCTGCACGCTGAGGAGCTTGTGATGGAGTTGGGCCGGAACTCCTCAGGTCCCTATGGGGACAAAATTGAGAAGACCCACGAGCAGAGATCAGCCTCTGCAGCTGGCATGGGGGCCTCGGTGCTTGGTGGGAAGAGGAAAATCCTCATGATTTAAGTGTAACAGATTAGCTGAGACCACAAGGCGAGAAACTAGACGTGAAATAGAAATACTCAAGTCAGGGACAGAGAAGTGCCTTGACTGGCTGTGATTAGTAAATACAAATGGCCAGGATTCTCGTTGCTAACTTGACACCTTTGTTGCATGGTCTTCTTTAGAAATAGAAAATAATTGTGTACATCGACTGCCCTCTGTCAAAAGGAGCTGTCAGCTTACATTCTCTTACTATACCATCTAGGTATAATAGATCATAGTGATAAATCTTGGAAAAACTTACGTAATGTACAACCTCAGTCACAACGTTATCTGGAACAAACACCATCAAAGGCGGAAAATTATTTTATATTAGAGATTTTCAGTATGTTGTTCTCTGGACAAGCAGCACCGGTGTCTCCCAGGAATTTATTAGAGGTGTAGATTCTCCAGTGCCACCGCAGACTACTGAATCACACACTCTGGAGGTGGCACAGCAATCTGTGATTTTACAAGCCCTGCATGCAATTCTGGGGCACACAAACTTAAGCAGCAATGTCTTACAGTGTAAACGGCTAATGCTGGGTCCTTTCCACCAATGAAGTGCTAAGTGTCATGTTAGGGGATGAGAAAGACACAGAAATATAAAGAAAATATCTGAAAATGACATATTTCTGCTGTGTCCCAAATGGTTAGGATGATTTGAAGTTTGACCACTAGATAAATTGAGGTAATAACAGTGTCATACAGTTTAAAGGTGAATCTGCAGGATCATTAAAGGGCAAAGTGAGGGGTCCACAAGAAACAATGACAGCGAGGATTGATCAGGGCTACTCTATGATTGTGCCGGGGCATTGCCACGGGGCCGCCCTGTACTCCAGCACTGTGACCTTCTGTGATATAGATGATGTAAAATTGTGTCTTCCTGTAAAGGTCAAGACCAAATTATTTCATAGAAATTAATTTTCTTGGGGGAGAGAAATGGAATTGAGAGGTTATCTGAAAAATTTATTTAAAAATGTTTATTCAATTAAGGGAATAAAATATCATAAAGCATTAGAAAGCTTTCTCTTTAATCTTGTATTAAAACTGTGATTCATGTGGCTTCAATTAGATATGATACAAAAGGGTCGTGCATTTTAGATTTCATCATTTAGCTATGTCTTTTTGAAAACTAGCATTTCCTTCACATGGTGTTAGATAATAAAATGATTCTGGAGAATTTAGTCCTTAAGGCTGAAATTTCTTGTGACAAAATAAGTCACTTGGTTGTCATTTTATGCAAAGGAGATGAAGAAAAACCTGCTCTCAATTACTGGGCAGCTGGTATGTTTTAATTGTTTGTTTTTTATAAGCAGTTAAAAAAGGAATATTCCTTAACTATCCTTCTATGCTATTAATGCAGTGCTTCTCACATTCACTGAGCATCGGAGTCCCCGGGGAACTTGTTAAAAATGCAGATTGCTCACTGCTTGAGGTTCTGATTTAGTGGGGATGTGATTTTTAACAAGCACCCAAATGAGGGTGGTTCAGGTGGTCTGAGGACCACACTTTTCCAACCCTACTCGGGGGCCAACCCATAATTTATGTACTCATTATTTGAGCATATGTAAAAGTGACTGACAATTCATAAAAAGCTAGTTTAGTGCAGATAAAGACTTAACTGAGAGCGATGGGTGTCCATTTCAAAAGAACCTCTTTACTTGGCATTTGTTGAAAATGAGTAGCACATGTAAAATAAAGTTTAAAAATTAATGCTGTATTTTTAGAGTGGTTTTAGATTTATACAAAAATTAAGCAGACTGTAGAGAGTATTCCCTTATACTTCTCCTTATCCTCCCTGAGTAACATCTCACATCAATGCCTGTCTTGCGTTAGGGTGGTAAATTTGTTGAAACTGAACCAATATTGACAGATTATTGTTAACAAAAGTCCGTGTTTTTACGCAGATCCACACTTGTGCAGTTTTATAGGATTAGTTATACATATAATATTCGTTATCCACCAATCAAGTCTCCTCCAAGTTGCTTCACTGCCCTAAAATTCCTGTGCCCACCCAGGTATCCCTCCCCACCCTTTGCCCTAGTCCTTTGCCAATGATCAATCTCACTGTCCCTAGCTTTGACTTTTCCAGAGTGTCTTATAGTTAGAATCATACACTGTGTAGCTTTTCACCTTGATTCCTTTCACTGAACAATGTGCATTTAAGATGCTTTTTCTTTACTTTTTTAATGACTTCACAGTTCATTTATGTATTTTTAATTGTTGAATAATATTCTATTATATGGCTTATCCTTATCTGCTTATCTGTTCATATTTTGAAGAATAACCTTCAAAGCTCCTACGGTGGCCATTAATGAGCCTGGATAAGCAGTTGATGAACGTTCATTTAATTAATCATGATTGTCTCTACTGTTCACTTCTTCTTTTAGTTTTCTGCTTCCAATGTGTTGTATTCTAGAAAAATTAAAATTCTTAATTCAGAAATGTCCTTTTAAAAAAAGGCAATAAAGCTCTAAACTACACTAAGCCCTCTGGAAAATCTTTGAGAGGGTTACTGTGGCTTTTGAAGTAGGCCAGAGCTAGGGTGTGTTTTCACTGGTATAGAGAATACCATGTGTGTTTCACCTAAGTAAAATCATCGCTAGTCATTATGTTTTCTTTTTTCTGCCTTTAAATATATTTATGCATATACATGTATGTTGTCACATGTAAAATTAGTCATCGGCTGTAAAGCCTAAGTGCTTTAAGCATATATCAACTATAACTAAATACAGTGTTTTATTACACTTAAGAAACTAGTGGAGTGTGTGCGTGCCTGTTAATCCTGTTGTATCAACTTCTTTGGAGTAGGGAATCCTACAGATAAATAAAGCAGACTTCTGGGTGTGTCTGGGTGAGTTATGTGGCATGGCATGGTGTCATATCTGGTCCTGTCCTCTTTCCTTTCTGGTACCCTTTCTCTGTCCTGCTTCCCAGACACTATGACCTAAACAGCTTTGCTCTGCCACACATAGAAGTAGCCTTGGAGACTGCTGTTCACGGTCTGAATCTCCTGCAACTGTGACTAAATTGAGCCACTTCTCCATTAAGTGGTGGGTACTGGGTGTTGTGTTTGAGCACCTGGAAAGCTGACCAGTACAGATCAGGAGGTCCCCTCGCATTCCTGGCAATCTAGGGTAACCTCTAGTACAGTCTTGAACTCCAAGAATCTATTGCATCTGATTATAGTCTATTTTGGTTGTAAATTTTGTGATTTATTTTTAAGGAACCATAAAACTAGAAATATTATGGAGTAATTTAAAAAGAACTGATAAACTACCAAGCATATGAGCAATGTATTAAAATCATATTTGAAATACTGATCAAATTCGAGCTTATGTCCATGAAGATTTTAAGAATTTTTTTTATGTGGAATTCAGCTTTGTGAAAACAAGTATTTCTCTAGGGGATTGTTATGTTCAAATACTACAGAACCAAAAAGAGAACTGAAATCATAGACCACTTACTGAAACTTTCCAACATGATAATTCTTAACTACTATGACACCTCTCAGAAAGTAAAGCCTTTTAGGCAATTCAATTAATTTTCATGACAAAATAGTAATAATTTTTCAACATTAAGATGTTCTGAAAATTTCATTTTGTGATAATTTTAGAAACAGAAATTTCAAAAACAGATTTCAAACACAATTTCAAAAACAGAAATAGGAACCTGAACACAGGGTTCCATCCACCCAGATCCTTCACATGTTTGCATTTTGCATAAAGTACAATTATCAAAATTGCCTCAAAATTTTCTAAAGGAAAGGAGTTTCCTTTATTACTTAAGAAATATCTCCATTTAATTCTACAGATGACTGTTACCAATCTTGGACTTCAAAAATCTCTGTCTACTCTGTAGTCTGGTAAAACTGTTCTCTGTCACATCCTCAGACTTATCTCTGAAGTTAGTTCTAAAGTCAGTTTTAATCGCGTCTTCAATATTTTTTCTTAGAAAGGGCATGGAGGAGGGTGTGTTTGGAACAATTTGCCTTTGATTTAAGCTTAGAGTTTTGTTCCGGAGATCTCCTTTTAGAATAGAATATTGGAGTGAAAAAATATTAGCAAAGCCCTGGCCTGACACAATCAGGCATAAACTCAAGAAATAAATGCTAGCATCTTAAAACTTGTTTTCTGTTAGATTTTAAAGATTCTTGTTGCTCAGGGAACTTTATGAAACCATGGCCTTACTTTTTCTATAAGAACTAAAAAGTTGTGAGAATAATTTATATTTACACTGCTTATTTTTTGTCACGTTAGAGGGGAATGCATAATGTTTAAATATTTCTGGGTATTATACTTCCTGGCAGACACAACATAGTGTTTTATAGTTACACATAGGAATTTTGTTTTCATTTCAATACCTTCCAGACTAAATAAAACCTAGAATCCTTAAGCAAAATATTAAAAATCTAATTGTAATTAACCTTGACTTGTGTTATGATTGGTAATTAACAAGACTTTCAGTTATTCTGGGTGATTTTATGAATTCTGACGCTTGTCTTGATAAAGCACACGTAGACGTTTGGAAGAGTTACCTGATGAAGAGATGATTTAAAACTCAGGAACTTGGTAGAAGTTATATAAATGCAATATGTGGATTTATATTGTGTTTATGTATATACAGTTTAGTAACTTCAGAATTTAATGAAATATTTTTGTATGAAGTTCACCATTATGTTCATCTTCCTGAGAGGATTAGTGAGATTAAAAAAATAATGCTAAGTCAAAGCCAAACTGTGAATGCCAAATAGTCAGGCTTCAAGGAGCTGCCTTAATGAAAGTTTATGAAAAAAATTGAAATGAGAATTAGAAAGCTGTGAATAACTTTTTTCTTTTTACTTCTTTTTTTAAATAGGCAAAAACATATTTGGTCAGAATGGATATTTGGTTATCAAAAAACTGCTGTGGTCTTGTGTTGCTGTGTCCATGACTGATGAATATAATTAGTGCCCCACGGGCGTAGTAATGAGATATCTTTGATAAGATCACTTTTTAAAGGTGGATTGCCAAAATAAATCATGAAAGGAGAAATTTAAATATATCACTGATGAAAGCTAAGGGTCACCTATTGAAGAACCCTGAATAGCACTTAAATTATGTGATGCATACTTAAATGTTACTGGTTAGGCAAAGAAAGAGTTTACAAAGGGAACTAATCCATATGGACCAGTTTGGAAGTGTTCAGTCAGGTGGCAGAAGACCCTGACTCAAAGGATTTATTATCTCGTATGACAAGAAGTCCAGGTTAGGGGCAGCTCCAGACTGATTGATTCAGTTGTCTAAATAGCAGACCTGTAAGTCCTTTTAACATCTTTCTTTTTGTAAGCTGAATCCATCGATTTGGTTGTAAGATGAGGGGGGTACCACAACTCACGAGGGGCACAGTGATATCCAGCAGCGGGGGCAGATGTACCCCTAACCACCTCTTCTTTCTGTTAATAAGGATAGTTTCCCCCAGATTTCCTATACATCTGAGTAACCAGAATCAAATCTTATGTTCACATCCTAATGGATCTCTGGCAATAAGAACAGAAAAACTCGAGGGGTGAGGTGGGCCCTCCTGTCCTTAGAACCAGGTTATACGGAGCAAAGACTGCACCCAAACAGCACAGGTACTCTAGTGGGGAACAGAGGGCTGGATTTGGGGTTGCCAACAGTGACGCCTTTACAATGAGTAGCATTATTTTCCCCATTTCTAATAGAATTTAAATATTTAATGTGAGATAATTGGGAGAAGCTATCGTAGGTGGGTCCCTGAATTAATAAATCAATGTGCCAGATAAAGTCAATGTGCAGACACTGATGGAAAGAAATAAGAACTGATTTGAATCAATGATTAAAAGTTCATTTGTGCTCTGAGGCTAAGGCCATCAGTTCTGTGACCCACAAAAGAGCCATTGACCTTGTTCAACTCAAATCTTTCGTTTGCTAGCTCTGGGAGAAAATTTCTATTTTAAGTTGCAAAATATCTGACCATGGAGTTCATGAAAAAGATTCAGGAAAAATGATGTGTTTGATCTTATCTTAACAATGTGTACTATCCTGAGGCTTGTTTGAAGTTGATAAATAAGAAACATGTTCTTCCCAAAGAGATTTTGTGATATATAAATGTGTGAGGAATGTGGAAATTCTAAATACTTTTGCAGTATAAAAGGACAATTTATAACAGCAAAACATACTGGAGACAAGAAATGGAATCCATGCTTCTTATGTCTTACTTGAAATGATACTGGTCACAAGTACTTCATTTTCTACTTAATATAAACATAACATAAATAACCCATCTTGGGTCACCACCAGACACGTGCTGTAAATTAATAATAACAAAGTAATAGCAGCTAATTGTTTGTTTGTCCCCACTGGACTCTAAGCTCTTATGGTGGATTTTGAATTTTTATACAGCACAGGGCTTGATACAGCGGTCTCTTTAGGAAAGGCGTGTGATGAGGGTTTGATGATTTGTCTTCCCAGTACTGATGCAATCCTGAGAGATCAAAATCATGACTGTGAAGGTAGGCATAGGTGTGGTTAGTGGAAACAGGACCTGTGGCACTTGTCATCTCTTTCTTATGATGAGTTCCTTAAAGTGAGGGCTGTGTTTGTGCAGTTCACTGCCGTATCCCCGTGACCACACAGTGCAGTTCGGATGCAGTCTCTAAATGCTTGCTGAATGTTGGGAGTCCCAGAATCTCATGTTTGCTGTAGGTAGATGCTGGGCCACTTGTCAAATGAAATGAGGGGTGCCCACTTGCTTTGTTTTCCTAATCTATAAATGTCTGAAGACGAAGGACACTTTTATTCTTCAGCTGAATAGGTCAGATTGTACAAAGGAACCCAACCCTGCCCTACTCATCCTGGTTTTTGTGAAAAAGATACAAAAGAAATAAGTTTTTTGTTTTGTCTGAAGTACTTCTATCTTCTCCTTGCATTTCGTAAGATTCCTGGATGTTGGATATCAGAGTAAAAATTATTTGATACCTGAATTTGAAGCCTTTTTTTTGCTAGTTTCTACCATTTATGGCAGGTGATACATGTATGCCACATTGTCTTGGAAATTGTTTTCAGGCTAAGGATCCATTCCTGAATTCGAATAAAGATCTGTCAAAACTGATATAGTTGGTGCAGGTAATAGATTCTTCATGTTAGAAATTCACAATCACAGGGGAAGTACGGGCAGCAGAGCCTAAGGTTGTGAACTTGAACTTTGAAGTCAGGTATCTCTGTGTTAAGCCTTAGCACTTCTGCTTGTTATAGCCATATTATCTTGGGAAAGTATTAATCTCTAAGTGTTAGTGTCCTCATGCGTAAAATGTAAGAGGTAACAGTATCTATATCATCATAGTTATTAGCATTCAATGAGCATGCTGTCTTAGCTTTGTCACATAAAAAGCCCTCAGTACAATTTAGTTATTATTCATTATTACTGTTATAACTAATAGCACTGCTTATGTAAATATCTAGTTTATGAAGTAACCTATCTCTGCAAGAAACACATTTCTTTTTCAATTATAAAAAAGCCCAAGATGATTATAGTAAAACTTCAAACTTTGGAATGCCAACAAAATAATGAAAAACCTCTGTTGCCTTACAACCTTAACCTGACTTCCCAGAGGAAGCCACTAAAAATTCATTTTTATGTGGAGTATCTCCCAATGCTCATTAACATAATCTATCAGTTTTAAGCAGTTTCAGTTGACTCCATGTCATAAAAACTGGTGAAGGTGGTCTATTTATATACTTTCTTTCTACCCCCACTGGTACTCGCTGGGATTACTGTAGTTTAGTTTTTCGATTGATTACTTTTATAGTTTTTTATGCAGAAGTCCCATGTCTTAGTCTTTCAAGGATTAAACAAAATCTGTGTTCCTATTACAGAGTGAGAAAAATCAGACCTTCTCACCTCTCTACTTCTTCTATAACCATCCCCCCTGGGATATTTTGATACTTTTAGATTAAGACGTATCACATTTATGTCTGTTAGTAGTGGCATTTATAGCTTCTGGTTGCACAGGTTGACTCTGAAAATTGAAAATCAACAGCAATCATCATCAGGAGAACAAAAGTAGGTGACTGGACCTGTAGAGAAGGTATAATTGTAAATGTCATGAAACAGAAATTTATAAATCAGATGGATTTTCGTATTTCCCCTCTTCTATCGATTGTTCCAAATCCCACCCCTGTGCATTTGACCTACATACCGTACTCTTCTGCATTTATTAGTTTCCCTTGATAGTTCTAATTGCTTTTATTTTTCACGTAAGAAAGACAACACATCTTAAGGCTGTCTAGCTGTTTAATCTCTGCATTTCTTTAATATGGATTTAACTATGTGGGGGTACATAGCTAGGCACAGAGGAAGAAACTTTGTTTCTCTTTTGTAGTTGAGAGAGCTCTATCTTATCTCATTTGATACGTTTCCTTGCTATTACCTTTCAAATTTAAAGTTATTTACTCCAAATTTGAGGCCACTATTTTGTTATCTTCTTGGATTTTAGTGCAACAACTGATAATCTGATGCCATTCAGGTCCTCATTCCTACATAAGGACCCCGTTTTTTGTTGATTGGTTTGCTTTTGGAATCCTTCTTTACCCTTGGGGTTCTTAAATTGCACAAGAATTTGTTCTTGTCTTGTGCTTGGCTCTCAGTGGGGTTTCCAATGTGAAAACACATGTCTTTCTTTAGCTCTGGGAACATTTCTTCAATTATTTATTTGATTATTTCATCTCTGTTTTTACTTTTATTAGATGCATGTGGGTCTTTAAGGATTTGTTTTGTATAACTTTTTGTTTTGAATCTATGATGTGTGATCTTATGTTTATCAATTATATTTTTAGTTTCCCAGGATAATTTGCTTTCTGTTTCCTTGGTTTTTAAGAGTGTAATGTCATTTCAAGTATCTTTGGGAATATTAAATAGCTTTTGTTCATATTTAATAAGCTTTCTTTGCCCATGTGGTCCTGCTCTTTTGGATTATTGATGCTCTTCATGCATGACCAGATTTATGAATGGAATACAGAGTCGATTAATACAGGTATTGATGTAGGTTTTCTTTGTGGTGAGACACTGATTTTTAAAAACTGTTTTTAATTGAAAAGTTAATGTGCATTACAATTAAAACCTGAAAGCAAAGTAAAGAGTATGTGACACGAAGTACAGTATATCTTCTTACCCCAATTACTAATCTACCAGACACCTCAACAGTCAACTGCTGTTAACTCCTTTCTGTCTGGAGTATCTTCAAGTAGATACAGGGACACATACAGTTCTGTTTGGTTAGTGACCCATCCCACACATTTTTTACAAAAACCAGTCATATGCTATCCATGTGTTTTTACACTTTGCTTATTTTGTAAACACTTGACACTGTTTGACAGAATGTTTCTATGTGAATATGTTATTTTTTTTTTGTGGTTGCAAGTGTTTGTGCTGGAATGCATCGAATAGTCATGCTATTCACTAGAAGTCAGATTCCATGTAATCTTTTGCTTTAGAGATATTACCACAATGAATAACCCCATGTAGACTTCTTGATCATTAGCTGTAAATATATTTAAAAAGGAAATTTCTAAGTCACAAGGTATGTATATATTTGAAGCACAGATTTTAAAAACATCCAATTATACTAGTTAATTTTCTGAATATGTAATATGCATACATTGGACAAAACCCCCAAGATGCAGATGAAGATGGTAAAAATTAAACCTCTTTTACCTCCTCATCTGTTAACGCCCTGTTCTGTGCCTCTCAGTGTTAACAGCTTTTCTCATCTACGTGCATGTTCCAGGATGTGTGTGTGTTTCTTCTTTGTAGAACAAACTCATAGAAGTGTGACAGCTAAGCCAAAGGTCCAGGAGATAAGACTTTTTAAAAATGAGGCTTGGTGCAGCGCCATATGCCTGTAATCCCAGCACTTGGGACACTGAGACAGGAGAATTGTGAGTTCGAGGCCAGCCTGGGCTACATGGTTCACGGCCAGCCTAAAATGCATAGTAAAACTGTCTGAAAAAAAAAATAAAATCAAAGTTTGCTTTCTGTGAAATGTTCAAACTCAGCCAGTACTACACCGAGTCGTTTGAGCCTCCCAGCAGTGTGCCATGGGGCAGGTTCCAGAGTTCTTCCCGGTTCTCCCTGCATTCCAGCTCTTCCCACCCCGGAGTCCATTGGACGCCAAGAGTTTTTCCGGGGACACATTTTATCTTTAACAGCATCACCTCACAGTAGATTTTGGTGACTTCATAATCTCAGTCACTTCATTCTACCACTGAAATCCATCACAAGCGACAGGAGTAAGGAAATTAATCCTTTTCTTTTTTGATTTTCTCTCCAGCGCTGTAAATAATGCAATTAGATTTATGCATGAAAACACGAAGAGGCCAATCTGTGATGATGGACAGCTTCTGTGCAGAGCGGTGTAATCGTCAATATGCTGTTTGTCTTCCCCACTTTCTATTACTAGTATTTTTGTTTAATTCTCGGCATTTTACAAGCTTTCAATTCTCTATCTATGGATAGTTTTGGATAGACGAAGGGGTATATACTCTATAACTAAAAAATGATATCAAGATAGTATAGCTTTTCCAACATGCTCAAATATAGGTAGTTTATTAATTTTCTTTGTGAGTTTTAGTGAATAACACAGAGATTTACAATAATGAGGGAAGTAACATTGGATAGTAAAATATTATTAGGATTTAAAGTCATATCTGAGGTTTTGAATCACCTATATCCCTTTTAAGTTGTGCCACCTGGAAAATCAATATACTATTCCTGGGCATCAATTTGTTCAGTGCAAATGGTCACAGAATTATTGTGCGAATTGAACAGAAAATATAAACACAGTACTTTGTCAAGTATTGTCAAGTGCTATATAAAATTAGTCATGATATTAAGGCGAGAAATGGATGAGCATATTAATCTCAATAAGAATAATTGCTACTTCCAATGCTGCAAATAATTCTGGAGTTGTAGTTTAGGAAACATTGTGTTTTTATAATTCAATATGTAGAAAAATATGATTGGCCTTACCCTTTTTTGGGTGGGCACTATACAAGGCTGGGGATCGATAGGTTTCTGAGGTGGACACATGGGTCTCCAGAAGTTTCTATCCAGGGAACACCTGCTGCTGAATCTAAGCTGGAGGCTCACCTTTATGTTCTGGAGTGTGTGTGTGTGTGTGTGTGTGTGTGTGTGTGTGGTAGTTCATAACCTCCCAGCAGCCTGTGGTCACTTTTGGCTCATCAGATGAATGAAAAATGGTATAGAAGATCTCAGAACATCCCTGAGTCTTACTCAGGACAGTACTGATAGAGTGAAGTGCTTCAAGAGAACCACAATGTGGATTTCTAAGTATTCCTCCAGGGTGTGGGCAGATTTGTAAGAATGAGGAAACACATCATAGACCACAGTGAATTGGTTGGGGAAGAGGCTGGAAATTACTGAGAGCCTTTGCCACAGGCCAAGCGTGCAGCACTGCCTTAATTGGGAAAGTCAGAGTTGGACGGTGAGTACGTAGTAGGCGGGCATGAGAGAAACTACCAGGATGGACGGTCAGAGATTGTGTCAACACGGCACACTCCAGGAGGTGGAGAATGCAAGCATTAAAATGGAAAGCCAGAGATGATCTGAGCAACAGAAAGAAGGGACAATGTATAACAGGTAGCTGGAAACGCATCAGTAAAGTTTTTAAGGGTGTACACATCAGAGAAAGAGAAAACAGATTTGGAAGGCTGCTATTTGGAAGCCAAAACATATGTACTGAGAAAGGGTCTACACATTTCACAATGAAACACTTTCATTTTACAGAAAATTCGTTCAGCTTATACAACATACAGTCTGGGGGAAGAGGATCAGTACCCTACTCTTTTTAAAATTATTTTTGGTACTGGACATCAAACTCAGAACCTTGTGCTTGCCAGGCAGATGCTGTGATGTTGAACTATATCCCTGACCCATACCCTACCCTGGCTTGGCCATTCTCTGGGCCTTGGGTGCACAGCGCTCCTCATGGAACTCAGAAACACTGGACTGGTACTGGCCGGCAGACTCTGAGTGGAATAATTAACACAAGGTGGAACTCATCGGTCTTGGGTAGTCACACACTTACCTACGATGTGTACCAGTGGTGCTGAACTTGGCTGAGTATTAGAATATTCTGGGGAATTTAGGATTAAACTGGAGGATAAGAGAGGCCAGTTAAATGCCCCTGCCGCCACTGATTTTAGTGTGCACCAAAGGATCAGACACAGTACCAGTCTCCCTCTTTGCATCCAAAGTAGGGTTGATAGTTGCTTTGGACAGTTACCTTTCACGATCTACTCATGTGGAGTTAGTGGTCCAGGCATCCTCTCTAGGTGAACCTCCCACACATGTGAATGGCTGCTTCACTAAGGGGGTACAGGGGGTGTGGGGCTGGGGTCAAAGGGTAGAGAAGCTGAAAAAGGACTCCAGAAAGAAGAGAACCAGGGAAACACCGGGTCAGGAAAACCAAGGGAGAGGGTGTTATAGTTGATACATTGTGTCGACTTGAGAAGTTTAGCAATTTAAGTGAGAGATTCAGCAGGAGGCCAGGATGCTTACTGTGTAAATATCCTTCACCTGTGCAAGAGGAGGGCACAGAGGTGGTGTGAGTGCTACCTCCACCCTGAAGGTGGGAGTGGCCTATATTCATATAAAGGAGGAAAACAGGCTTTCTCTGCCCCTCTTTTGTTCTGGCTGTTTTTCCTACTGCTTGCTGCTTTGAAGTGTTTTCCCATGCCAGGCCACCCTGCCTTGGAGCCAGCTGATTATGAACTGAAACCTCCACAAACTGTAGCTAAATAAACCTTTCCTCCTTTCATTTGGGGTGCCGAGTATTTTGTCTTAGCAGTGACCGAAAAGTAACCAAGACAGGGGATTTCTGGAAGTGTGATTAAGCCATGAGTGTTAAAGAAATGCTGTGGTGATTTAGAGCATATCAGGAGGCCTGGGAGTGTTGCATTGAGTTCAGAATAGTAGTGTGATTGGAAGGCATCATAGTCGCAAAGCAAGTAAGGATGTGCAGACACATACAGTAAGCACTCTGGGCCTTCCGGATGAGCTGTGGCTAACACACATTTATTGTCTTACATACAGCTCAAAATTTTAAAGTAGTGATTTTCAGCACTTAGCTTATATAAAACAATTTTAAGATTTTTCTTCAAAATCTAGGAGATCTGACGATGCTGAGACTTTCCTCTCTCCGGACACTGCCGGGGTGCCTCCTTTGGGAAGGATACATGTGCTTAGTCCCAGGTCACTGTGCGGTACCCATCCCTGGTGGTCATCTGTTAGCTCGTTTCTGTCACTCACATGCCCTCCCTGACCTCTGCAGGGACGTGGACTGGGAACTTCGATTTGATCCTAGTGTCTGCTGAGAGGTTTCTCAAAGAAAGAGAAAGGAGAAGACCTGGTCATTACTGCAGGATGGAGCTACAGGCAGAGGGGAAAGTGGAAAATTTCTCAAAGTCAGTTTGGGATAGGAAAAAGAAAGAATAGATGCAGATATGGAGAGACTTTGGGCTGGGGAGAGGAACAAAGGCGAGAGCCTATTGATTTTGATAAAACGAGCTCATTCCTACAAGTCAGGTGGAAGACATGGCCCTAGAGTCTGAGAAACAGGAAGAAGGTTTAGAACAACTATAACAGGAACGAGAGAAAGAAAATTTAAACTCAGAGGCAGAAAACCGAGGGGAGGGTGCCCTGAGGAATTCCTAGGAAGGATTTCTAATGACTTATTTAAAACAACTTTTCATTTTACTTGGAGACCATACTTTCAAAGTAGAAAATCACATTTTAGAGCTTTTCAAGTTATTTTATATTATTTTAAAAGCAATCATTTTCAAATATTTAATTTCAAGGGCATTAATAAATAAGTTCCATAAAAGATATGAACACAATAAAGCTTAACTTTCATTTGATCATATGTTGCAAAATTTTCTGTTCCTTCATTTTTCCAATGATGGTACCATTTTTATGAAATCGTGTAATGGAATCGTTTAAAAGCATTTCTGCCAAAACATTCAAATGTATTTTAATGCCAATATTTGTGTTTGATTGAGCCCTTTCAGATAACATAAAAGCAATTTGTTTTTATTGAATGGAACAAATGTTTGTTTCTTTCTTGGGGAATTTTTTGGTTGTTATTCAGGTCTACTTATTTTTAGAGACAGAAGACATTATATAAATTGAAATTGTGCTGCATCTACATTATCTTCAATCAATTTGTTTTACACCGCTTGCTTTTAATTGATGCTGGCAGCTCCTGGGCTGCTCATGGGTGAATTTGTTTTGCTGATTTAAGTATTTGTAAATTGTTACATGGAGACTGGTAAGCATTACAATTCCTGAATCTGTGTTTGAGAAGATAAGAGGAAAAATAGGAGGATGAAAAAGTCATATTATTTTATGGAGGACTTCAGGAATTAAGACAATTGATGTTCTTACTAGGAGTTTATTATATCTGTTTTCCTCTGCTTCTCAGACTTGTGTTACATAATCACACCACTTAATTATCTTCTTAAGGAAGGAATGTTTTTTATGATTTACAAGGAAATATCATAAATGATAACTAAATTATATAATTTGAGAGATGTTGGATCTGGAGCTTTGAAAGGGCCAATTAGTCTACTCTGTCTCTCCTCTTGAGTTCTGAACCAACTGAGATATAGACACGAGAAACAGACACTGAACAGAACACAGAAAGCGATGTAGGAACTTTCATTATGGACAAATCAGAATGTGGCGGCAATGTGTGCCAAAATGGATTTTCTGTTCTCTTCCTTATGTTTAGCCGGTGGATTTTTGTGGGAGATGGGTTGGACCCCAGAATGGTATCCCCCCAGCCGGCTTCCAAAAGACTTGTCTCAGGTGTCTGGCCCAGAAAACCCATGTGAGAAGACTTATGCATACAACATCCACGATCCACTGAGTATCACAGCCTCCGTACAACACAGTGCAAACTTCAACACAGTACAACTTCTGTTTGAAGCCTTTGAATGGCTCCTGATATTTCAAGTGTCTAGATAATATTTCTGCTAGAGCGGAAGTTCTTATTTTATGAGCCAGGAAAAGATGTGAAGATGTGAACCAAAGACGCCACTTAGAGCCTGATAACTAAACTCCTCCATAAAACTTGTAAAATTAGGAATTAGTTGCTCTGGCCCCAGCATTTCTTCCCTTGTTTTCTGATTCATTTGAAAATTTGCTCCAAGCAGGAGGACAGTCGTGTAAGGACAGGCTCTGTTATTCTGTGTCATCAGGCGGCCTTTTCACGGGTTGGGAGAGGGTCACCCAGCACGGACGTGCCATCGCCGGGCCCTTTCTTGACTTTGTTCCTCCAGCTCCGCTCCCCTATTTCCGTTCTGGATGTCACTGCTGAGCCAGTTTGCTCATCTGCTGCCCCTTCACCAGGCCCAAAGCTCGTTTCTGTGCCCTTGTATTTGGGTCATGTTGCAGTTGCACTGAGACATTTTATTCTTCCTTTGATTGAATAGTGCCTGTGATTTTAAAAAAACAAGTTAAAAACAAGAGCATTTACAAATGCATCTGTTGAGTTAGCGGTTACAGAAGACACTCGCTAATGACGAGCAGCTGAACTCAGACATGCTGTTTCTAGGGAGTCTCCTGGCCTTGCAGCTACCCTGCTTCAAGCCCTCCTCTGCCGCCCACCAAAAAAGCCACCACATTATCTGGAAGGAGCAAGGAAAGGCAATCACAGTGTTCAGGACAGAACTTATCTTGGGGTGGCTGGCTGGAAATAGACATGGAGGAGATTGCAAAGGTCTTACGGGTTCACCAAAGAGACTGTTAGATATTTTTAAGCTGAATATATATTTCTTTGATTCGTATACTTCCTTTTATAAATGTGACTTATACCCCTAAAATATTTTACAGTTTGAAACTGCAAAATTAATGTAAGGACTCCAGGTGAGCTTTCTCGTTGTTTTTGACGCTCTGGATGTATGGATTCAAAAATCCCGTGGTCAGATCAGGTGCACTGAACATATAGAGCACTAGTCAATACTCAGATGCCACATGACAGGAATCCAGTTAAAACTGGCTGCCACCCTCACCTCTAAAGAAAAAAGAAGAAGAAAAGGATAATTTGTTGACCTGCGTAACAAGGACAGATGTGCATTCATAGCATAGACAGTAATGCCTGTGCTCGCTCTGTACTCGGTGTGGTTCTTTGGACACTGGCTTTGTCTAGTTTGTGTTGCTCTCTGGATGACTTTGTCCACTAGGCCAGGTGAGAGTCACCTGCACTCTGTTCCTACTGTCCTTCATAACTTAGGATCCGAGAAGAAAATAAATCACCTTTCCTGGCAGCAAAAAGTGGTACATCATTTATGGGATCCTTTGTTAAAAAAGCAGAAAAAAGTATTATTAAAGATACTAAAATAGGATTTTTTTCTCTTCCTTCTATGTTCTTTTTGAACTTGTCACATTGTTTTTATTATCTAAGTACAGAAAAATTAAAAATTCAAATTAGGAATATGAATCTTACATTCCATGGTGTGCAATTCAGCGTAAATATAAAAGCGTTTAACTCACACATGGAATCACCCAAATCCAAGAATTTGTATTTTATATGTGCATATCTGTGATCTTTAATCCTGGTACGTCAACCTCATTGGATTAAGGAATGTCTAGCAGATTACTGGAGCTAATCTGGTTGCAGCCGGCTCCTGGTTGCATCCAGGTGGGTCGTGGAGGCATGACCTTCAGTACTGCACACTGTCACTCATGACTGTTCCCCTCTAGGACTCTTTCCCTCTCTGCTCCCCAGCCACCATGAACTAAGCAGCTTTACTTCACTGTGACCTTCCCACATGACGCTTCTACCTTAGCGCAAGGGAACTGTGCACTGAATTCCTCAAACCATGAGATAAGCGAAATTTGTCCTCCTTTAGATTGTGAGTGTCAGGTATCATGTTTAGCAACACTGTTTAGTAAAGAAAAGAAAAGATGATATAGTTAGTCTTTTTCTTAAAACATCTATCCTTTCTGTGTTGGAAGCAAATGCTAGTTTGAATGCAAAGTGTGACCTCTTGGGGCTGTCCATATGCTCATCTATTTGGTTTTCAGTGTAACACATTGATTCCTACTTATTTTAAGTCTTCTCGATCTGTCATAAAAGGTGGCCTCTCTGGAACGCTGTGCTTGTGGAGCGTCCTGTGCTTTAATGCCTGTGGAGTGTGCCTTCCCTTCACTTGTGTGTGCTTTAAGATGAACTTGCTAAGAATTCCAGAATAATAGCAGCAGAGCAATAAGCCATGGGCACGACCCTCCTGAGCCCAGGGACCTTGCAAAGGACAGGTCACACGCATCACGTTAGGTCTGCTGGTCACCCTTATGAGGATTCTGATTGCCTCAAGTTGGGTCATTTGTCCTTGAATCTAGCCAGTGGCTTGGTACCTGGAGCTGTTTGATAGGTCAGGCAGGGCTCACGTGTCCTCGGCCGAGACTGAAAACAGGGTGTCAGCAGGGTGACGCTTCCTCCAAAGTGCTAGAAATGGGCAGGCCAATTAAGTTTCACCTCAGAGGCTTTCCGTCTGCCCTCTTCCAGCTCTGCCCTTTATTTTCTGCCAGGATTTTAATCCTCAAACACACTTCACATAATAGTTTCCGTGGCTTGTTTTCGGTTGTTCTGAGGAAGTCCATGCTCTTGTGGGACTGTGTACCTGCTTTTACGTCTTCTTAAAATACGTTTCTTTTTCCCCTTGAAAACTTGTACTAATTCTCTAACAGTCAATTCAGATTCATTTTTTTCAGGCAGAATAGTTGTTTAGATTTTAATTATTTACAGTTCTTTTGTTTTTGAGTCTCACCATTTGCTGCTTTTATTCTAAAATGTCTGTTTTCTTGTCTAATTCTTTTGCTGGCTGCTGGGTCCTCGAGAGGAGAGCCAACGCCTTCTCCATGATGGGCCTTGGATAAAGAAGTAAAAAGCTGCAGCCTTAAAATAGTGTTTTCAAGCTCCCTTGGCTAGTATTAATCCTGTGGCCTGAAAGGTAACTTTCATAACAGAACCCTGCGTTTAGAGTATCAATCAGCAGATTGTCCTTTCTCGGGCACTGTGCTGTCTGCTGCTGAGAAGTGGGGGGCATCTTTTGGCTGAAGGCAAAAGGAAATTCACCCCAATTAAGTGCAAAACTCAGAAAAGTAACATCTCAAATTTAGGCTCAGTTTCTGTGAATCTGTCTCCTAAGGTCTTCACCTACTCTCTGGGCATTGTTCCTTGGGCACTAGGGAGTCACAGAGTGTGCTGTCCAGGACAGAGCACTCGGTTCCTACCTTGCCCACTGGGCAGACCAGATGGCCTCTGGCGAACTCAAGAGCAGCGTGTGCACAAGTGTAAGAATGGCCATTCATCACCTTTGTAGTCAAGTTCCTCCTCACAGAACTGCATTTTATGGCTGTGCTGCCTAGAAGAATGGGAAGACAAACAATATGATCTTGTACTTACCTTGAGATCCTCTTTCCCCACACCGCTTATTTAGAAGTTTCTTTCTAGCACATAGAAGATTAAAGACCCACTGCTCAAAATTCCGTCTTTTCAAAATTTGCTCCAGGGAAGGAGCAGCCTTTGGAACCGTGTAGGCAATTTACGTGTATTATAAAGAGGGGGAACCAGAGTCTAGAAGCCCTGTTGAAACTGTGTGTGCGATTTCCGGGTCCCAGGGGTGAAAATAAAAAAGGAACTAAATTGTTCAAGAAGAAAGAGGCAAAAATCAAAATGACATAGATCAATAAAAAATCAAATGAATTATACATAAGCTAATAGTATGAACGTGTGAATTACTCTGGAGAGTAAACAGCAAAAAGAAATATGACAGCTCAGAATTGCCAAAGGAAACCTTTATCGTCCCAATACCTCTGCCTAGCAAAATCTCAATCCGTTTTTTTTCCTACTGCTCTTTTGGTTTAATTTTTAAATCTTAGTTGTTCTCCGAGGAAATGATACATGTGCAGATCATTTTACACAGTTCTTAAAATACTGTTTTCTCTGGATAAATCATACTAGAAGGTATTATTTTCAGTTGGATATCATATTGGAATGCAGAAATAAGTTCCTTTTTTTGAGCTTATTTCCCATTACTCCATAATGATCGAAACAAACCGATGAAACATAATTATCAAAATGTAATTAAATATAAGTCAAAATTGGAGTTTATAATTAAAATACTACCAGAAGTTTAAAAACATAAATATTGAGCAAGTAGTGAGCCTGTGTCTCACAAATTTCTAGCTTTGAATGCATTTTTGCGTTTATTCATTGTTAAAATGTTCACTACCCATCGTAACTATAAGAACAGTGCAAACCATGATTAATGCTCTGTGTGAGCATTATATTTGTTTGGTCAGGATGCTGTATCTTCACAGAAAAATTAATCACTTAAATCAATATTGAATTGAGATGTATGGTTCGGATATTTAAAAACTCTCTGTCTCATGTGGTGATTTTTCCAATCCTTGAAAGGAGATGAATGTCACATCAGTTAATGACATCTGATTCTGGGCATCTTGTAACTGACAGTCCTCAAGGAGAGGGAGGGACCTGAGGGAGCACCTCAGGGTGCTGTTATAAAGGGTAAAGGAGTGATATGAAAAAAATTAGAGATGTTAGGAAAACTAGGCTGTAAATTGATAATAATGAATATAATGTTTTCCTCTTGAATGGCATCAGTAATTTATCACTTCCCACAACCTCCTCAGATGAGGTAATTTAATTGTACTTAGAGATAATATATATTAAATGTAGTATCAGAGTAACAGGTGGTTAGAAATGTGTTAAACAGCATGCTAATTAAATTGATGCCCAGGCATTTTAAAACTTTAGGACTTATTAAATTATTGCATACATTTGAAAAAAATCAGTGACTTTATTTATAGATTGAGCATACCATAAATCCACAATAGAAAATTCTTATTGACTTAAATTGAGAAAATAAAAACTTGCTTTTAACCTTTTGATGCTTCATGACCAGAAAAAGAAACAATTCTTGGAAAACCATTGCGGTGGACAGTGGAATACTAGAAGGCATTTTGTATCTGTGTACATATGGAACACACATGATCAAGTAATTCCAACATTGTCCTGCTAGTAAATTTAGCGTGTACTTGAAAAGAAACAAAGGGTTTCTACTTTCAAGTTTGGCCAGCATTTAACTTGGTCTTTATGTTTTGGAATTCTGTAATTCAAGTATTTTCTTTATCCATATAATCAGATATACGTATTGCTGTGTCAAAACATATACTTAAGAGGAAAATGAGTTTCATAATTCTACATGGTTCTGAATATATAGAATGCTTGTTTTCTGGTATATTGATTGACACTAATAGGCAAAAGAGCTCTGTGCTACGCAGTTTATGAAAACATCTGGTAAAACAGGATTCTGTAACGTATTACTTCTTAAAGCCTATTCTGGGATTAAAGTGCATTGTGATTCTCCGAGAGGGAGATACCGTGCTTGACTTTTGCCCTGTTCGAACATGAAACCCTAGACGGTGGAATCACTGGCCAGGCTGGAGGAATGCATTGCCCCAAATCAGTTTTCTCCTTACTTGAGAAGGTAATTTGCCCTTCAAATGTGGGTTAGGTACCCAGCTGGGAGTGAAGAAAGGGACCCTGTCTCCTAACCAGGTTGGGAACCACCTGCTCAAGAGTCTTGCCCACGGGAGGGCTTTGGAAGGATGGTGTGACGGATTGGTATTCCTTGTACAAAGTCCGGGAACAAGCTGGGTGAGGCACGTGGAGGTCCTTTCCTCCTGTTACATTTTGAGTTGTCCTCTCATTTTCATAGGTTATTCTATAATATTTACATCCATTGTGTAATTGTTAGGTTAATCTATTGATTAACAATTAATTCATCATTTAATGGACTGTGAGAGCAAACCATGGTCTCCTCATGGAGAAACTGGAGAACCATTTCTTTGTCATGAGGACGTTGATTCCAGAATGTTCTTTCATTAAGTGGAATTTTCATATGTCATCAGTTTAGGACTCGCTCACCTAACCTTATCATCCAGATGTTATACTTTAATCTCCTTTAGTTTACTGCTACCATTTTTGTATTCCTAAGATCTTAAATATTATTCTGTGTTTCTCTAGTGTTATTTTTACTCTTGGTGACAATATTTGTGGCAGAGATTTGTGTCATTGTGCTATTTGGCTGCACCCTTTATTCTTGACCCTGCAAAGTGACCTACCAGGTTGGTAGTGGTAGCTGGTGGTCTCAGGTGCAATCAGCCAGGGCTTCATTGTTTGGAGAGGATTTTGAAACACTAATAAAAGCAGAGTAGTCCATTTTAAAAAAATCACCAGCATGCTCTTATAATTCTAAACAAAACCAGTAATAAAAATACATTTCTCCTACCTGTCAGAGCAAATGGGCCCCTCTCCTCTAAATAGTTGTCTATTAGAAACTTGTGCAGGGGAAACTAAGTATATTAATTTTTTTATTTCATGCTTTCTCCTCCTGTCCTATAAATTTAAAGAACTTGAAAAAATTAAATAATCTAAAATTAGAAATTTATCCATGAAAATTGAAGCTCAGCTTTTCAGTTTTTCTTTTTGATTACTGAAGGAAAAACATTCATATAGTAAAAAGCACCAGGCTTAAAGTATATTAAATCCTGAATTTTTCTTTGTCTTTAGAGGAGCGGCGTTGTACAGCAGAATTTATTTTGGCTGCAAAGCCCTCCATTATCATGGTTCTCTGAAAATAACAGGCAGGGCAGTAGCTTTCTAAGAGAGCCTCAGTTTCTTTCTTTACACTCAGACTGATGTCCTTGAAGGACATTAATAAGGGAACATGGTCTGTCCACCCGATTCTGCCTGTCTGAATTAGAGAAATAATTATTAATGATGTTGCCTTAACAGCGTTGCCTATTTTTAGAATAATAAAGACATGAGGTCTACTAGCTTTTAAATACTAAACTATGGCTACTTAAAAATGGTTTTGGGACTGGGGATTTAGCTCAGTGGCATAAGTGCCTGCCTTGCAAGTGTGTGGTCGTGAGTTCGATCCCTGGTACCAATAAAAAAAAAAAAAAAAAAGACAAAAAAAATCGTCTTAAAAAAGTCTCTCAGGTTCCTTCAAATCCAAAATGAGAAGAGAAGAAATTCCTTCATGATCAGAAGTGTTCCCGCCCAGGCAGCCCTGCCCCCGGCACAGTGTCAGCAGCTGAGGATGCTTTTGCATCAGAGTGAGATTAGGGAATGAGGATTTTGCTACTCTTTCTGCCTCTGTGCTTTGCCTGATTAAAAGTCTCCTCTCTGTTTAGAGCCGTTCAGAGTATGTGGAAGTATTTGGAGCCCATGGTTGACATAACTGCATCTTTCTACTTCCCCTGGGGAACTTTAGACTCCATTCTGCTTTTCTCCATGGATGGAAAAGACTAGATTTTATCCATTCCCTTTGCATTCATTAAAAGGCTGCTTGCTTAGTCTGTGTGCACACTATCGTTGGGGAGGGGACGCAGCAGGGAGCGAGCTCTGGGCCTTTGAAGAACTTGCCTTTTCCTTGTGGGATGAGTAGAGCAGAAAACAGATGGGGCCAAGATGTGCGCATGTAGTTTTCAAACTCATTCAGAGTTTTGGCACAATGCACTTTTCATTCTGAACACTGAACACAGCAAATGGAAGAGTAATGTATTTTTAGGGGTCAACAAGTTCATGTAGCATAAGAGCAATATACTTTTAGGGGTCAAAAGTTCCTATAAACATTTCCAGATGTCAGTTAGACCTGAAGTTTTGACTTAGCTTAGCAGCCTGTCTTCTGTTTGGGTCAGGCCAATCCCAACTCCCTGGGCCTGGCCCGTATCACTTTCTGTAAACCAGGTTCTTCAGGGACTTTTTCATCTGCATCAACGGTCCCCAAACCTGGCTGTGCCTCGGAATCCCAGAGGAAGCCACGTAGGAAATTTCATGTAGGAAATCACTTAAGGTACCAGGTAAAAATACATGTGGTAAATATGGTTTGTACGCATGTAAAATACACACACACACAAATATTCTCCTAGACATACAGAATTAAAATTTCTAGGAATGAAAGTCCTGGAATGGATAGTAGCCACGGTGCTCCATATGATTTTGGTTAAACCATCCAGCCCAAATGCAAAATTTTACAAACCACACTGTAGGAGTCATTCACTACCAGAATACCCTTTTTAATGCAAAGTTTTCTTCAGCCTTTTCCTCTGAATGCTCAAGATGTTACATGATAAAATAAAAAATGCTTCCTTCTCCTAATTGCTTTATTGTTGGCACTCTGCTTCAGCCAAGCCCACTTGGTCACTTTTCCTTGGCACCATCTGCAGTCCTCCCTCACCGTTTTCTTCATGACTTTCCTGACACACTCAAGGACCATTTCTCTTTCTTTTAGTGCTGCATGATTTTAAGGCTTGCTTAAATCTAACCCGTGATAGGAAAACCTCACCTCCCGGCCAACGTGAGTGTCAACTGTGTTTTTGGACTCCCTTAACCTTTGTCTTTTGGTTGCTAACTTGTCACTTGTATCATAGTAATTTGTGACCACGAGGTCTAGTTCAAGTCTTGGGAAGACTTTCAAGCGACTGGTACAAAGGACATATCCTTTACAGGGTCCCATGCATGATGAATGAGTAAAGAATGTTTACCAGGGCTCTTTAGAAGCTGTGAGGCTACTTTGTATTTCAGGAAACAGTTTAGGAATTCAGTGAAGAGGAACACCACACCTGTCCTACTCACTAGAGGCCTGCTCAGTGCCTGGATGTGTTGATTTGTTGCACAAAGTCAGAACAAAGCCTATATTGTATCATCATTCTTTGGTGCCTGCTAAAATGAGAGGTTTTCAAAATTTCTCTTCCACTCTGGGTTCTCATTATCTACTTTTTATCATAAGGTGGGATTTTAATCTGCTCCCTTGACTCCATTACTTGGTCCTATCTCAGAGTGACGGTGTCTGTCTCCCAGTTAGAAGGTAAGCAGACTAACTTGCCCTGTGTCCTAATGTGTAAACCTAGAGAGGACCCCATAGTGAGCGTTCTGTCAGCTCACAAAACTCACTGCACTCTGTAAAGCTGATCTGGCAGGCTACCTGGGCTTATTTCCTATTAGGAGACTTAGGGCTGCTTTGAAAGCCATACCCTGATTCACCACAGAAATTGCTATTCTATATTCTTTCCAAGCACACTAATTTCCATCCCTCTGATTCTAATGTAGCTCATGGCTTATCGTGCACTCTATCTTTATTGGATGCCATCTATCTGATGACTGCCAGAAATAGCTTCTGTCATACTTGAAAGTAAACGTTCATCAGTTCTCACAGTAAATTGTATAGGGGATAAAACCTGTTAGATAGCAGTATCCTACACACACGTGGATTTAGAAATGATCTTTTATGGTGTCAATGCTGAAGATTTCTTTGGTACCACATGCAAATCATGTGAATGACACCCTGACTTTTCTTACTTCAGTGTGGATGTTTCCTGGGAGTGGACGAGTAGCTCCCCGGCATATGCTGCATGTTTACTGACATATATAATGAATACATTTTGATTCTAAGTGGACATTGAGATTTGGAGCCAAAACGCAGACCCTATGTATTTACCTAGTCCTGAAATCATGGACCCATGGACCCATGTTTGTTTGATTTTTTGTTCTTTATTGTTATAATTGAGGTAAAAGTAAAAAAAATCTAGGTGCTATGAGAGGATAGAAATAGAAGCCCCAGTCTAATCTGAGATGGTGAGTTGTTGGCAGAGGCAGAGTAGGATATGTTCAGAAAGGGTTCCCGGAAAGAATGTTATTCACACTAAGGCCTGAAAAATAAGAGGGAAAAAGCAAGGCAGAGAGACAGCTTACCAGCTCCCCAAATACAAGAATAAAGAATCCTTATAAAAACTGTATCCTCTGATGGAGTCTCAGCGATGCTCGCCTAAGCTTATTGTACATTGTACAAAAGTAGGCGGGCTGTATGGTTTGTAAAACCTGGTTAAAACATCTAAATTATAAAGGATTAGAATGCTGTTAAGGAAACTTTGAAGATCAGGACAGGAGCAAAGGTTATTAATGTTTACAAAGAGAACAGTGCCTCGTATGGACCTCACATGAGAGTTCTGGCCCATTCTTATAATACTTTATAGAAGTAATGTTTTTCTTGATGTATTTCTTGACACTGTGACGTATTTCATTGCTATAGATCACATTGTACCTCATCTGTTTTCTAGCTGTGAGAAAATTCTTAGCATTTGGGATGTTTAATGAGGAAACCACTGCATTCTCCACATATCCCAAATACTGTATGTAAGAAAAAATGGGAGAAAGAAGGAAAGTCAGGCCTAAACAGGGGGAATCAGGGGGGCAGAAAGAAATTAAGCAAGGGAGTAAATTTAACAGGCAGTTTTAGGAAAAATGTGTTTAAAATCAAGTGACATCATTTTCTATTCTTATTCAGAAAGTAATATGTCCATTGAGGACTTGTATCACTTTATACTGACAAGAACAAGAAACATATACAGAAGGGAAAATTGTATATAATTTTCTCTATCCCTCAATTTGAAGCCATTGTTTCTTTGGATGAGTCCAAAACGCAATGTGAAATTCACTTGTGTTTTCTGCCAATTACAGATGCCGCATGGGCGTAAGGGCTGAATGGGGCCAGGACACCAGCGTCCCCTGAGCTGCTGTCCCCTGAGCAGCCACTTCACTCTCGTTATTGAATTTAATTCTAGCAGCAACTTGTCACATGTGGGAAACCTCAGGCTCCAAGAGATTAAGTCATTTACTGATGTATTTAAGCCAGGGTTCGAGTGTAGTCCGAAGCCCATTTTCTTTCTTCTAAATGAAAGGAAAAAAGCTCTTCCTCGATGGACTGCCTGATCTTTTTTTATGATTGCAGATTAGTAGCTGTCTATAAAATTCTGAAAGGTCTCATAAAGGTAAACTTACATCTGGTCTGTGGTTCAAAGACAATATTCTTAACTGGATGGTAAATGTTCGTTCAAAGAGCTGAGCATAGAAACAGAACATAATTTGCTAATGACTTTCTTACTCAGGTACACTTTAAAAACGTTTAAATTGTGACTAATTCATTACAAAGATTTTTATTGTAGGAAACAGGAAATGCACAAGAACGCACACAAATAATTCAACATGTTTCTATCCAAATTTTAATAAAATTTCTCCTGCCCAATTTTTCTTCTAACATATTTTCCCAGAAATGTATCCATATGACATATATAGACTTTTATCTCCTACTAAAAACTTTTCTTAAAGATCATTTTGGTAATGTGGCAAATGAGCACTTGAAATTGTTTTTAAAAAATCATTTTAATATATGTGTAATATTCTGTTGCATAATTAGAAAGACATGAAATATATGCTTACTACATCAATCATTGACTCATTTTAGCCTTGTTAAAGGCTAAAATAGAAATAGAAAGTACAATAAGACTAAATATTTTTTCAATGAAAGTTCTAAAATAATTAACTTGCTTCAGATTAATGCATTTGCTCAATGGAGTAAATTCATAGCAAACCTCCTAGGATAAATTGGATACTTTTCCAGAGTTTTGAAGAGATTTTGGTCAAATTTCTTTGATTTTAATGTGGTTTGTAGTGAGAAATCACTTTTTCTGCTTTTTAAGGCCATATTTGCTAGGGAAGCTTTTTATTTTGATCTGTTTTAAAACTTTTTGGTGCTGGTAATTGAACGTAGAGTCTCACGCATGCTGGGCAACATTGACTGCAGCCTAGACCCTCTCATTTTCTGTGTGAGCACGGTGGTGCTAAGCTGTCCACGCTGGCTTCAAACGCCTGATCCCGTTGCCTCGGTCTCCTGAGTAGCTGGGAGTAGCTCTCTAGTTTTAGTTTTCAGTTGTCTAAAGAAAGTATTTCAGTCATTATAGAAGATAATACCTGTATCCCTTTTCTTGACGTTTAAAAAATAAGTATTTAACCAAGGCAACCCAACACATTAATATATGTACACATATATAGAGGAGCGGGAGGGCGAGGGGAGAGGGGGAAATGGAGAGGGCAGAGGAGAGAAGGGAGAGAAATCAAATGTTATGTTAGCTCTTGTCATGGTTTGTATCTGTGGCCCCCAGGCCTCATGCGTTTGCTTTGTGCATTTGTGATTGGCTCATGGTCTAGCACTTGGATTGATGGTGTCAGTGCTGCACCTGCCTAGGGGTGAAGCCAGCATGCAATGTAATGTCTGGAAGAAGGCATGTTTGTCTCTCTCTCTTGTGGGTTTGGGTTTCACCCTGTTGTTTGCAGCTGCCATGAACTGCAGCTCCGCAGTGCCCCCTGCCTTGGAGCCAGCTGAGTATGGACTGAAACCTGCAAGAACTATAAGAAATAAACCTTTCCTTGCTTCATTTTGGGTGGCAGGTATTTTGTCTCAGCAACAAGTAAAAAGTAAGTAAGACAGCTCTCTTGCTTAGGCATTGAGTGAATTCAAATTATTCAGACTTAGACCTCATTCCCTCACTGGTGATAGGGCCTTGACTGGTAGAGCCACTGGATTGTACTTTTAGGTTTCAGAAAGGAACAGGAGGGAAGAGGGACATCGACCTGCTTAAACCAAAGTCCCCTAATTCCTATATTCTTAAGTGTGATGCGCTTCCTTTTCTCTTGGGAGTATGTCGGGAGGGCATCATAATTGCATTTCTACTAAACCCAAGTATTCCGGTCAGTGAAGAGGATGGTTTTGGGGCGGATAGCCCAAAGACTCTTCCACAATCTGCATGGCAGATGGCTGTTTTTTCTGTTTTTGTAGTGTTGACCCTGGACCCCAACGATTTTTGGGTGATATTTCTATTCTTTGATATCTCAGCAAATTGAGCTTTGAATGTTATAGTGACATGCTTATGCAAATTATTCTCTTTATTCCTTTAACTATACTAAGCGTTTAGGAGGAATTATTTGGAGGCTTTCTGTACTGCATGCACACGCAAATACAGGGGCAATCACGCTTCCAAGTCAATGAACCCCTGATAACTGTGCCTAGCAGTGTCTGCCTTAACCTAACAGGTTAATCATTTTATCAGCTAAGGAGTTTCTCAAGCATCTTTCCGAGCAGAAATGTGTATAAACAACATTTCTGGGTAATGAAGGGAAACATTTCCATTAATAAAAGTATGCAAGAACCGGGAGACAGTTGCGAAGAGGCTACAGGGTAAGAACAGAATGTGGCGGGGGGAGTAGTTAATCAGAAGGCTATCTAACTTTTATTGTGTTTCACAACAAATTTGGTGGAAATTTTATGTACTACTTCAGACAGAAAATGGGAGAAATTAATTATACCCAGCTCTGTATTTCAAGTGTTGGTACCCCCGTTTCAGCACTTGCATGTCATGTTGTGATTGACCACGGGCATCTGTCTGTCCCACTGCTGATCCTTGGTGGTGGTGGTGGTGGTGGGGTGGCTACTTATCTCCTGGCTCCCAGAACCTAGAGTACCCATGACATGTACTATATACTCAATAGATTTTTGATTCTTTTTTAAATGAAAATCTGTGTTTAAAAAAGTCAGAATAAAAACAATGATTATCAGCAGTCAGTAGCAGTTGAAAAGTAATAATCACAGAGAATCAGACTAAGAAATGGAGCATTCCATAGGAATGGGATCAGTGAAAACAAAGGCTGAAACTGACCCTGGATATATTCTCTATAACCAAGAAAGTTTCCTAAAAAGTGCCCACGAATTCTGTCTTGTAGCACTTTTGATGAAAAGTAGGTACGAATCACTCAGTACTGAGTACTATTTGAGTGATCACCTAGAGAGACTTAGAAGTGGAACTGGACGGTTCTACCTGTGGAGACTGATTTTCTTCGACAGGTAACCAAGAAGCAGCAGATGGACAGAAATCAGCTGTAGCTTTTTCCCATGTCCAGAATTCCTTGGATCTGCAGAGCTACCGGGTGACAGTGGAATTCTGTCCTGGACTGGACTTTGGTCTGGGAACCTCACATTACAAGTTGCTTAGACTCACTCCTATCATGGTTCACTTTCTGACACCCACTGTCCTTGGGTCACATCCTGCTCCACGGCTTGATTCATACTCTACCTGGCTCTGCCCCTGGTTTAGGTACAGAGACCTGTTCCAGGCACTAACATGTAAAGGAAAATAATTAAGTGAAATGATTCCGAATAAAATTCATTTGAATTTGCTCACTTCCACCTCTACAACCTTCATGTGAATGAGTACTCACTATGTGCTAGGTTCAGTGTCATGGTCTTTATGGGAACTGATGCATTTATTCTTGGCAAGAGCTCCATAAAGAAGTACCTTGATCCGTCCCGCGGATCAGTCCATGGGCCTTTCGCCTGGAGATGGGACAGGGATGAAGGGCAGGGCAAGAGAAAAGAGAGACGGAGACTTGGAGGGATTCCACTCAAATCTCCTTTATTTTTAAAATGGCTACAACTTATATAGGGTGGAGGCGGGCCAATGGGGCAGGAAGCGGGCACGGAGTGTTATCTGATAGGTCATCGTCACATCCGGATATATGATGTAAGCAGGAGAGGATTATGGGTAATGTAGGCAGACATGAGGATCATGGGAAATGTAGGCTGACACACAAAATGCCCTCAGGTGGGAGGGGCAGGGCAGCAGCTGCCATTCTGAGCCCCTCCCTACAGTACCTGAGTACCCTGAAGACTTGATAAAATTGGCCAGTATATCTCCAAGGAGCAAGTCTTTCCTCTAGGAATAGGAAGATAGAAATCTAGCCTAGTTTGCGATTTGTGTTGTTGTGTATTATTCAGTTTGAAAGCTCATTGGAGGTTATAGACAATGAGCCAGGGGGAGGATGGGGTCTTTAAACAAGGGAAAAAGGTTATGATTTGTGTGCTTTCCTCTTCTCATTTAAACTGCGTAGAGGCCGAACCTATGCTGAGACACCTTAGTCTGAAATGTCATTTTACTCGTCTTCTCAGTATTGTGCAGTGTGGTTGCAAGATATACTGAAATGTAAATTTAGTGCTCCTGTATTCTGAGATACATTTACTTGCTGTTTTTGTACTCTGTGCATGTACTTTCTGTTTTTTTTTTTTTACTCAATACATTCTATATTCATCGTTGATTCAATTGAGAACTGACATACTGACACTGAAAAGATGGAGCAAGATTGTATTATATTGCAGAGTAAAACGTGCAGGCTAGGAAATGGAAACATAGCAGTAAATACTGATACCTGTGTGCAAAAAAGCAATTTTCAGTTTGCTTTGCATGGTTTTTAAAGAGCCTCTCTCATTTGTGTCTATGTACATTATTTCTCATTGTGAAACCAGTCAATGCTTGCTTAATGGCTATGGGTTTTACTGACAACTTGATTCTTCCAGAAAAGTCAAGAAAAACAAGAAAACGATCAGACAAATGAATGTACAGCCGCCACTTGCACTGATTGTCAGTGGCTTTTCCCCCCCAAAGAAGGCTTGTAGTTGTTGCAGCCCAGGATCAATACACTGATGTGTTTCAGGCTGTCATTTGTGGAATTTGCTCCAAATTATGGGTTTAAGACATATGAAGATATGAATGGAAAATTCTCTTCTTGAGAAATACACATTCATGGTCCTTGTGAGATATGAAACACTCCTTCTGTCCCACGGATTTTTTTCTTCATCTATTAATTTCCATCTTTTGCTTCAGAATTACCTACAGAGAAACGGGATGGATACAGACTTTATGTAAAAATGTTGGGCCTTTCTGTTTTCTTTGTCTGAGATGAAAGATTTCTTTTCCTGACGGAAAGATTTGCTGGCGCCTATATCTCTAGGCTTTACATAGCTGATAAACAGCCCATGGATTATACAAACATAACTACATTGCTGTATCTACTCCTGACAAATTACAGCCTGCTGTAGAACTACTGTAGCAGAGAGCAGACTTTCAGTTTTAAACTGTCTCCCTTTTCTTAAGTCCTTAAAACAAGGCCATGATTCTTCATATTCAGTTGAAATGGGAAATGCTCAGGCTGAATGCACACAGGGAAATTGCACCCTGGTTCTGCGCCCTGCTCCGCTCCGCCATTCCTGGGGCGCCTTGCTGCACTGCGGTCTGGTCTGCACAGCTCTGGAGCAGGAGCCCTGGGCTGGGGGTGGAGCTGCCTGGCAACACAGGGCCTCTTTTATAGCTAAGCCACAGATTCTTGCTGGAGGTCGTTTTTTACACTGTATTTCGATTTTTATAGAGCTGCATTTGATAAAGAGACTATAGACACATTGCTGAGAGGTGCGCAATGTGACAGTTTAATGAGAAGGACGGGAAGATGCAGTTATTCAGTTACCTCTCAGTCTTAGCCAGCGCTGCAGTTTTGGAAGAGATGGTTGGAGAAAGATCATTTCTCATTTCGGTATACAGTGGTAGATAGAGAAGCTATTTGGCCTGTTTAATTTCCTTGGGAAAAAATGTAATAAAAGAGAGACCATTAGTTGTTTTACGTTCAGAATTTTACTTTTGTTATGGAAATAATACCCAATTTTGAAATGGTTTAACTTGCTCTCTCTGTCTCTGTCTCTGTCTCTCTCTGGTGACAAATTGTATTTGTCACACAGTCTTCTGCTTTGCTTGGGTTTCTAGCTCTGCAGCTGGGAAGCCAACTCTCATGCTTCCTAGGTTATTAAAGGAGAGGTCCTAGTCATGGAGGAGCTTCCTAGCTTGGTCTCCTTGCATCTGTTTCCCTGCCTGGGCAGCTGGCAAGTCTTGCCATCAGGCTAAGGTTGTACACTGCATTGATCCATCGTGGTGTTGAGGTATCCAGAGAAGGGTAATTGACCAAGAGGTGTGACCTGAAGTCCGTTTACTCTCTGAGCCTCAGTTTTTCAGTTTGAATAATCAGGATATTATAAGCACACCTTGGGCGGGGGATTTTGCTCAGCGGTATAAGCACCTGCCTTTGAGCAGGCGGTTATGAGTTTGATCCCCAGTACCGGTTCAAAAAAAAGCACACCTTTATTTTCCAAGGTTTATTGTGACAATTAAGTAGGATAATGCATTCAAGTAATTGTCTGTCTCAGACTGATTTCTCCAAATGAAGTGTTCGTTATTGTTATTTGAGGGAATGGATATTTCTCTCCTTACTGGCCCCAGATTCTCAAGTTCATCCTCCTAGCAGGTATCAGAAGGGTAAATCAAGCTTGGTTAGTTGTCTGTTTCCAGTGAGACGTTATCTCCAGGAGGGAAAGCATCGGGTCGCCCTGCTCCATCTTGTCTTCTGTAGCCCCTCCAAGCATCCACTAGCCATTCAGCAAGTGTCTGTTGACTGAATTCAGAAAGATCATGAATTTGATGCTGCTGTAATGATGCTGTGTTTTTTCTTCCTCAACTTTCTCCCTTCTCAAAGGGCTGCCTCCCTGGTTACTGGGAAGATGTGGAGATGTTTGGTTAAGTATCAGTTTTAGTGTGAAATACTCTAATGATCTTATGATTCACCAAAATATCCTCCAGTTCCATCTTGGTTTCATTTTCTTACCATTCACTTTACTTTTTAGGAAATCAGGACAAACGCCTTTATTAAAATATTTGATCTTAAAAAATGCTTCAAGGAATTTTAAAAAAATGCATGTCTTTATACTTGTTCATTGAAACCAATCCTTGAGCTACAAATGCTCATTTCGTGGCTGACGTCTCATTTGAAATCAGTCCAAGAGAAACTTTGATTGTGTTTAGGTTACCTGAAGACATAAATATGCAAAGAAAATGGGCAAATGTTCATTTGCACAATCAGAACTTCTGTGGACTTGTGTAGTTCCCTGAGGTCTATGAATATAATACATTTATGATTTGATGGATTAAACTGAGTAATTGTTTTCACTAACATTTAATTATTTATGTTGAAACATTAATAAAATATATACTTTTACAAAACTGTAAAAATTGGCCCTTAATTTTGTCTTGCACTCTCTCAAAGTGTGGGAAGCTTCGTGATTTTTACATCTGGATATCTAAAACTAAGATAATACACAACATTTTTAAAGGGCTAGAGAGGGTAGAGAAATGGTGCTGATTTACTAGTTTTAAATGTAAAACTATGAGCGATGAGTGATGTTTGTTTTGTAGTATCCCAGGTAAAGATTGCCAGAGTAGCATTCTGTATTACAGGGTGGTTGGTGGGTCAGCTAGACCGCTGGCCCCGTGGCCCTTCTGGGCACATAGGGAACACACAGTAGGGTGGCTGCAGGCAGGCTCATGAAGACCTAGAGCTCCTGTTATGGGTTGAACCCAAGTTCTTTACTCTAAGCTATCTCCTAAGCCCTATTTTATTTTACCGAATTTTACATTTCAAGACAGGCTCTTGTTAAGTTGCCAAGTTGCCAAGGCTGGGCTTGGATTTGTGATCCTCCTGCCTCAAGCCCTCCAGAGAGCTGGGATTACAGCATGCACCACGTGGGGGGCTTAACTCAAGTTTAAAACAATACAGGTATCAATGGAAAATGATTGAGCAAATACTGTGAAATGGGAATTACACGAACTTTATTACATTATTGTTTTAAGTACACTTATATTAAACAAGGATATTAAATGATATGCTAAGATACACAGCTATTAAACAGTTTCTAGACTGTCCTGACTGAGAAGTGATTCCTTGTGATTTTATACCTCTAATCACAATGGGAATTATTTCTGTTGTGTTTAGGTTCCAATTTCTTCTGTTTCATAGTTATTCAGGTTTTGTACACCTTCTTATTTCTGTGCCATTCTTTTAATTATACTATTAGCTTATGCTGGATTTAGAACTCTTTTCTCATCTGCATTTTTTTGTTTGTTTTCTATAAATTCTGGAGAATTTTCATTGTGTGTACAGTGTTAGCAGGTACTTGATGCTCAGCTTTGGCCTCTTGTGACTTCACTGTCTGTAATGCTTCTGTGTTTTATTTCTTGTAATATATTACAAAGCATTGGTATCTATTAATTAATTAATTAATTTAAGATGTGATCTCTCTACATAGTGCAGGCTGGCCTTGACTTCACTATGTAGCCTAGGTTATCCTTGAACTCGCTGCAGTCCTGCCTCAGCCACCTAAAATAGCTGGACTTACAAGTGTGCGCCACCACGCCAAGCTATTTCCACATGAATTTGGTGTCTGTTTTCCGAGTTGTGCATTTCTTTTCCATTTCAATCTGGATTTTTATCATTCACTTTGCTCTAATGTGGAGAGGAGGTCATGGGATCCTTGTTTTTTCAGAAAGAGTAATTTGCTCAGTGGGTTTGAGCTAACTGGATTTCTTCATTGAGCAGCCTTGGAGAGTTCATTGCATCTTGGTACATTGTTTATTAAGGCATTATGTAACAGGTCTTATAGCACAGAAGTGTCCAAAATTCTCATAAATCCAGATATATGTTGGTTCTGCTTGTAACATTTCCATGTAAATAGTGAATGTAGACAGGTAAGTTTGACACTGCTTTTTCCCATGGATGTGAATTTTTCATATGTGTCTTTTAAAATGCTTTCCTTATTCGGTTAATTTTATTCGAGAAATAATAGCTTCTCTTGCTTTTGCATGATTGAAAATGCATGCTGATTTACAGAGATTTTGGAAGGCGGAGGTCTAAGGAAGAATACAAATATGGTGTGCTCTTGCTGCAGTCCTAACAGTTTGCTTAGTGTGGTCTCAAGAGCCATAAAATAAGATTAATGTCAGAAGCCAATTGAGAACACCTGTTCTCTGTTAATTGCATAAAAAGACCCTAAATAAAATGTTAGAAGACTTTCTTTTCCAATTGTTCATCTTAAATTGACCTTCAAAGAATTTTTAAAAACCCTTTATTCTGAAGTAATTTCAGATTTGCAGAAAACTTACAAAAATCTTTCAAAAAGCAGTTTCTGTGCATGCTTTAACCAGCTATGGTTAAAGGTCACATCCTAAATAATCATGGTAAGATTACCAAACTAAGAAATTAACATGGGCATGATATTATTAATAAAGCTACAGATTTTAGTTGGATTTCACTTGAATTTAGCATGAATTTCATCCATGGAAGGCAAATTTTAAAATCTTTTTTGTTTACAGAGTACAGAATTATTTTTCAAAAACTTGCTACAATGATCCCTTTAAGAGATTAGACTCTCCAACACTGATAAAATTTGAAGAGCTTCTTGGAGAACATTAATGAAGTAAATGAAATAATTTTATAAAGTGAAATGTTCAAAATTCAGCATCTTAATTTTGGTGTATATATACTTGATTATTCTGACCAACTTCCATAATGAGTAAAGGATTATTTAAATTTTTATACAATGGAGTACTACTCAGCTATAAAGAATGATCACATTGAGATATTTATAAATAAATCGGCACAGCTTAAGACCATACTCATAAGTGAAATAAATCAACCTCACATGTATAAATACCGAATAGTTTCCCTAGTGTAAGAAATGGTAATAATCCATAAAAGTATGTGGTGAACATGATTCCCTATTATATTCCTTTGAAGCCTTATAATGTTTTCATTCATTTATTGGAATGGTCTTATTCTGGGTTGTTTGTTTTATTGTCTGTGATGGTATGAACAGCTATTTTGAAGAAAACAAGACAATATAATAGCTAGTGCTGATATAATATCATCTTGTCTTGAAGTCCCATGAAGCTTTTGTTCTTCTGTTTCCATCAATTTATCATACTGTATCTTATTAAATTTTTTATAGACAAGGAGATAATATAGAAACCATTGTTCGTTTTCTGTTAGTTGGTTCTAAATACCCTGTAATACTTTCATTCTCTTGAATGGTTTTACACTGTCATGTTGTGTTTGATGCTATAATATACGAAGTTATACTCAAATATTTCAAGGAAAGAGACACTATGGTAGCTACTGTTATGTCGGGGTATCTTTTGGTGAAACACTATGTTGCTTAAATTGTTCTGTCCTGACCTGTGTTGTTATGTTGTTATGTCCTCTTTTATCTTAATCTCCTTTCTTTAATTTTTTTTAATAAAAAAGGATTATTTATATGGAAATTTCTTTCAAGTGAATGCTGTTTTAAAAATCAAGAGCAAGAATATAAGAAAACTCTTATAATAATATCTTTTCATTCTGCAATTTTAAAATTGAGTGACTCATAAGCCGATTCCTATCAACATAATAAACTTTCTACATTGTGGAAAATATTGCCAATTTTGATGAAAGATTAAGGATTTTTTTATTTTTAAGGAATGCATAAATAGCAAAACCAACAATTTCATGAATAAAGAAGATAAATACAAAAATATGTGTGGGGAAAGAATATGTGATTCCCCCCTTCTTTGAATTTTATTTGATGGAAATATAATATTTTAAAACGATTGGTTTTGTGCCACTTTGCCCCCTTAGGCTTGTTTATGCTTGGTTCAGGAATGATATTTTGGGATTGCTGATACTTTGACTTTAAGATGATCTGTTTCCATAGATTCCTGAGCCTTAGGCTCGATAAGGCATAAAGCAAGCATGTACAGCATTAAGCAAAAGAAAAAAATGAATTTCTAATTTAAAAAGGTTTCCAATGACTTAATCCTCAAGAGAGGGAGGAGGATTAGTCTTTGGGGCTTCCAATAGGATTTGATGCTTTGTCCTCATCTTTTGTATCTATAGAACAAATACTATAATGTTATAACAATACTGATTTTACAGTGAAATGTAATATGCATGTATATTCTTACCAAGCTTTAACTTTAGGAAATACATTGATTTTTTTTCAGTGAGTTTCCAAATGTAAAAGCTTGAAAGGAGCTCAGGAAGCTGAGAGCCTGGGGTATCAGAGGGACATAGATTAAAAGGTGGGGGCCTGAATTGTCATTGACTGTGGCAAAGGACACTTTAAATTTGAGATTAGATTTCTTGAAATTAGATTAGATGAGCTTTATAAAAGAGAGGTTTATAGGAAAAACATCTTTTTTTTTCCATTGCTTCTCACACATTTTCATTTGCGAAGGTAAATTTTAGACAGTGACTAAGGGTGACCACCATCTAAAATTGTTTGGCGGAGTGTTGTCAGATCCGCATTCTAATTTAGGTCTCCTGCTCAGCACACAGTGGTGTCACTGCTTGAGAGTGTGGTCTGAATCCATGCTCTTCCCGGAATGGGAGGCTAGTACAGTGCTGTTGATTAGGAGATGCTGGTTGCTGTATTGATTTTTATGTAGGTCAGTGTTGTGGAAAGATTTGGACCAGGAGGTGGGAGCAGGGGAATTCTATTCATTTCCCCTCTAGGGGTTGTCTTCATTGGATTGGTTTCCCACACTGAAAAGCCTGGCAAGGGAGGAATGCTTTCCAAGTTTTCTTTGTCTCTTTATTTGGCAGTTCTCCATGGTGCAGAACTGCCCTTCTGAATTTGCAGTCTGATTTCGCTGTGGTTGGTGCAGTCAAGAAGACCTACTGTGTAGCGCCTTGCTGCTGATAAGCCGTCAGGTGCCACACCGGGGCTGTGTTTTGATTAGTGTTGCATTTATTTGGGATTATAAGAGTGACCTTACACAGATTCTGGAGGAATTCCCTAGCTTGTCAAAGATAAGCAAGGAAGGTGTCATATTCACTTACATACAATAACAGCACCTCTTTGGCTCACCTAAATAAACTTAAGTTTATCATAGAGAAATGATAGCATTTAATTCAAAAGTAATTCAATTTGAATGACAAACTCTTAATGGTATCAGTGGGTTTAATTTTCTTGGCTGGTGTTAGTTGGAATTTATCATATTTTATTTTCTCCAGTGAGTGGTGTTTTCAAAATTTGGGGCTGGAGGTATCACTGTAGTTTTCTGTTGGAAAGATTGGACATAACACTCCGGGTCAGTGGAACATCGGGGGATGTACTTCTTCAGTGGGGCAAGGTGTGGTATCCTTTGGTAACTTGAGCTTATTGATGGCCTAAACCAGTCTCACACAGGAAAATTACAAAGGTCTAAACGTATAATTTAGATTACAGATAACACTTTTCTGGGCTGGTTAATTTCTTATATGATGTTATAAGATTATATTAATAATGTTACAGAACTAAATGACCAAGTGTTACTATTATCCTTTATCTTATGGGCTTTGTATCCATCTCTACCTGGTCTCAACTTTTAGCATAGACTCTAGGAAGCATGGAAGAAACTATTCTGTCAGTAGAAGTCAGCGAAAGCGCCAAAAGTCAAGAGGAGCTACCCACAGTGTGAAACTGTTTCCTGGTGAATGTACTTGATTGTCCCATAACGCGTTACACCAACACTTAACTGCTTACTACAGCAATCATCTAGTTTTTCAGTGTCTGCGGCTCAGGAATCCAGACCTGAAAACCTGAATATCAGAACATCAGTTTCTATCAGGAGGCTGCAATCAAAGTGCTGGACGGAAATTTAGTCTTGTCTGAAGGTTCAATGACCCACTTTCAAAGCTAGCTAGGTGACTGTGGACAGGGGGTCACACTGCTCTCCCCTTCTTGCCCTTTGGGCCCCTCTGTAAGGCAGCATATAATGTGGCGTCTGACTTCTCTAAGTGTGAGCACTTGAGTACCAGAGGGCTTGCATGACGGAAGCCATAGTGTCTTTGTGACTTAATTTTAAAAGTGATATCTTATTACCCTTCCTGTATTCTGCTTGTAAGTTCTGCCTCCAGATTCGGTCGACATCTTAGATGGATGATTACAAAGGGATTACTAGGATGTGGGGGGTCTCTGGGTATCATTTTAGAGGTTGACCACCACAGTATATACCTACTTAAAAAAATTAAACTACTACTTGTTTATTTAAGTTATCTATGTAAAATCCACTAATCGGCAAAATGCTACCTCTGCACTAAGATTATTAGAGAAAATCTGGCCACACCTAATGGCACATGCACTTATGAATGTGTTTGAGATCTTTATATTCCTTTGAGTGAGCATTTCCCTTTGTTTTCTTCTTTATCAAGTTATAGGAATTGCTCATTAATGTGATCCTGTGCTGTAGACTCTTTGTATCCTTCCTTCATATTAAATATTACTTATTTTCTGTTTTTAAAAATATACTTGTACAAGATGATTTGCTAAAAATTGAACAGTCTTAGCAAATGATAATTTTTGAAAATGCCTTGACATATTGTTGTGGATTAAACACTGGTGGTTAACTTAATGCCAGCAGAATTGGATTATCATGGTGCTGAGCGTAGATGTTTCACCTGAGGAAAATTGCCAGCATAAATAGAGATGTGGAGAAGGAGAAGGGAGACATTGAGGCACTGTGAGTTCTCCTATGTGTTGCTGTTTGAGCTGTTGGTTCTCCTGGAGGAGCTCATCATGACTAGCTGCCCCACTGTGATTCTGACCATTATCATCGGAGAAGCTCGGGGCCTTGTCTCTGAGAGTGGCTGTGGTTCACTTTGGGGGAGTGCTGGTCCTTACATCCAGCTTCACTTCCTGGCTCTGGAGGGGAAGACATGTGCCTTTACCTCCAAGACAAACTCATCACGCTGTCTTCCTGGCATGCACTTGACTGTGCTTATTGTCAGAGGAGCTTGGGGCCTCCATGTCACTGAGGATGGCTGTGGTGCTTTTCAGGACAGCCCTAGTCTTTATTATGAGCGTGACTTCTTGGCTCCCGTGTAGAACCCTCAACCTCCTCATGGCTCCTTCACCCCACTAGCATAGACATCCTAGATTCCACTGCTGTCCTTTGGGCCTTCCCAGCACGGATCCATAAGAGAGACTGGTGTGAGTCCTTCTTGTGGGCTCTGGACCTCCAGTTGGACTCGTGGGAGGCATTGTCATGAGCTCTGGGTCTTCATCTGGACTCATGCAGGACATTGCTGTGGGATTCAGTCCCTTGGTTGAATATTCTACGTCCTTGGTGTTGTGGACACATTTTCTGCAGTTTCTTGTGTTAACTCTGGGTGACCTTCATAAAATAATATGATAAATTCCATGTCCTGATTCTCACTATCCACATGGTAGTGGCTATGCACATGCACATGTCCATGTTGCAGTAATTTGGGATGGAACTTCTTTCTGAGTGCCTCATTTTATTCATTGAAATGCTATCTTCTCTTTCTTGATCACCTCCTTAAATAGTTCTCCTGTTCTTTTCTGATTTCTTTACGCATCATACTTTTCATAACCGTCCTAGTGCTGCCTGTTCCTTGAGATTGCCTATGTCACTTCTGTTTTGTTTATTGACTCTGCTCACTAGAATTTAAACTATATGAAGGCAGCAATATTATCTATTTTGTTTCCATTACATCATCAACACTTAAAACAGCATCTAGAACATGGTAAGACTGAAGAGATACTCATTATGTGAATGAAACTTCAGGAACCAAAGCAGAAGTAGGGATGTGTTAGTTTTCTGTTGCTGTAATAAAATATCAGAGACAAACAACTTTAAAGGGCGAAACAGGTCCCTGGAATGTACCTGTAATCCTAACTCCTTGGGAGACTGCGATGGGAGGATTGCAAGTTCTAGGCCAGTCTTACCAACGAAAATGATTTTAAGATGTGATTGTATCTCAAAAGAAACTTTTTAATTTTACTTATATTTCAGATGATTCACACAGTGGTCCCTTGTCCCCATCTCTTTGAGCCTGTAGTAGGGCTGAAATCACGGCAGGAGTATGTGGGAGAACAAAGCTGCACACAGTGTAGTGTGTCTGTGTTATGACTCATACTGAGATGTCCCCCCAGAGCCTCATGAGCCCAGAGGTGGGGTCTTTTGGAGTTGGCTGGATGCAGGGTTTGTGCTGCTGGGATCAAAGATGTGATGCTGTGCTCGACTCCGAGTGAGACGCTCGGATAAGGATGTGAGTGCTGCCTGCCGTGCAGCTTGCTGTGTTCACTGCTGGTTGCTTGCCCTTGTTGCTAGTCGCTGGTTGCTGCCTGCCCTGCTTTGCCACAGACTGTTTCTCTTCTCTGGTGCCCCCTGCCGTGCCGCCCTGCTTTAGAGCCAGCCCAGTGTGGACCTAAACCTCTGTAAACTGTGAGTTAAATAAACCTTTTCTTCTTTGACTTGGGATGTTGAGTATTTTGTCTCAGCAATGAGAAAAGTAGCTACGTCAGGAGGGAGGACTCAGTATCTCCTTCAGGGCCGCTCCCTAGTAACCAAACTGCCTTCCATTAGATGTTGCCTTCCGGAAGGTTGCGAGGCCTCCCAATCATGCTGCAGGCTAGCAACCAAGCATCAGCACACGGGCATTGGGGAATATTAAGGCTTAACCCATAACGAGGGAGAAATGTTTTTGGCCAGGAAAGTATTCCGATCCTCTCCATTATACCTGTCTCCTTCAAGCTAGCCTTGGGTTGGCTTAACGTAGGTAGCGCTATAGTGGACTGTGGTTTGGTTGTACCCGAGTCTAAGAATTTCAGTTTTACATGGTGCTTATGTTAGCTGCTCTCTTTATAATTAGAGGGGTCATGAAGATGTACTAGAATGTCTTCAGCTTGAAGGTTATTAATGTATGATTGATTCTTTTATTTTTGTCAACATTACTGACCCACCCCTGCACCTCTCGTAAAGGGGACAAGAAAATAAATGGCCCGGAACAAAGAGTCATTAGTTTTGCCATACAAATATCTTCTATTGTTTTTCCTAGTGGTGGTTTCTGCTATCACATGTGATGGCGATTTTCTGGGGGTTTTTGAATAATTGTGGGGTAGAAAATGGAAAATGGCAGAGAACCTAAGAAAAATCGCAGTTCCAATAAATCTGTAGGAGACAGTCTTGAGGTTGAGATTTAAAAAAGAAAAAAACATAAATGAGAATGGTTTCCCCCCAAATGGAATGGCAGTCTTAATAAAAACAAACAAACAAACACAAACTAAAACTCAGCATGCCTCCGTTGGTTTGCTCTCGCTTTATTTGCACTGAGGATGGAGGGTGACTTGATCACGTGTATGCAGCTTAATTCAGCTCATCTTCTGGTTTCTTTTCCTTTGCAGCCAAGTGGGCTGAAAGCTTGAGGGATTTCTCCTGCAATAATTCCTCAGATCTCATTCCTGGTCGCACTGTGCAACTCATTTCCATTAAAGCAGATAGTCTTTTTTTTTTCCCTTTTGCTCCCAGACTCATAATTCTGTGCTTATCTGCAGGAACCTCATTTGCATTTATTAGCTGGGTAGGTACTTGAAATATCTAAAACCCTTTTATCTTCCTGCTTTGTTTCTCATTATTTGCTGTCTTTTCCAATTTAGCATTAACTGCAAACTTGAAATGTTTCTTCTGAAGCTGTTGTTCAAATTCTTTGCATGCCAATGTAGGCCCTGAGCCTGACGTCTGCTGGGTCCCAGTCCGTGGCCTGCCTCTGCCTTGCAAAGCTATCACCGCTCAGATTTTGCTTTGCTCGCTTGACTGAGTACGCACTGTTCGTGTGGATTCACTTAGTTCTCTGTTGAACGCCTTTCCATGGTGGTGGACGGTGTGCAGAGGAGCACAGGGAACAAGACAAAGGATGGCTTGTCTTCATGGAGTGTCCAGCCTCTTATGTCGCAAAGCAACATAAATTATCCCCATCATTGTGCCCGCTACTAAATAGCCCTGATTTTTCATTATTTTTTTTTTTTAATTTTGAAAGTAGTAAAGTGCAACAGAACAAGGTAGAATAAAGCCAGCTGAGACCGTGCAGTGAAATTGGTACAGAACTTCACAGCAGGTTACCGGGATAGCATTAATAGGTATCACAGTATATTTCATTATCTTTATAATAGTTGTTCTTTCAATCACATATAGCAAAATAAAATGAAATACAGAACATTATAGAACTTGTCAAAGCACAATATTGAATAGAGCAGTACCATTAATCAGAATGAAGCAAAACAGTAATAAAAATATTTGCCTTCTAAGAGATGGTAGAAGGAAGTCCCCTTATTTGCTATGGTCAGCCTCCCAAGAGATGCTCAGATTTCTGGTTCCCATTTGCTAATGGGGAAGACAGGAGAAGGGGGGTAGGGGAAGAGGGATGTTTGACTCTAGGCCGTGCACCAATAGGTTCACTATTAATAGCCCCAATTTTTTAAAATTATACTTTTTAAAATACTTTGGGCTTTCACTGAAGAATACTATAGAAAAATGACAGAAACTTGGAATTATTTAAAATACATTGTTTTCTGTATTTCACTATTTTTTCCTCCGCGAATATTCAGGAGGAATTTCAGATTTTCAGCAACAGAAATGTGTCTTCTGATCTACTGTTTTGTTTTGTTTTGTTTTTATTTTACTCTGGGATGCAAGACTAGATTATACCTATTCTCTGGGTTGGCTGTCAGGCAGTTTACGGGAAAATTTGCAATAAACTTGCAGAACATGCACCAGGTCTTATCACAAAGCCTTTATACCCTCTTCTTGGCGTTTTAGTCAGCCTCTTTTTGACTTTCCGACCCGTCCTCTTCCTCACAGCCTCCATCTCCCACCACTGTGAGCTTTCCTATTGGGTTTATGATCATGGAAGATGCATCTTTTAAGTATTTTCCAAAGTATTCAAGGCCTTTTCTTGAATAACTTAGGGCATAAGTAAAGAACTTGTTTGGTTTGGAGTGTGGTTGGAGTTTGAGGCCTAAATTCAGATCACTTCCCTTCTTAAGCTGAGTTTCTGAGTTGAGTTTGGCCTCCATTAACAGCTGGGCAAACGCGAATGGGTTATTTAGTTTTCTTAGCATTTGTGTTTGTGTAATAGATTTGTAACAGTGCCATCCACTGGCCTGCTCTTTGTCTTGGGACATAGTTGGCCTTCTAACAGCTTTGCCACGCTTGCTGAGGGCCTGATGCTGGTGGGTGAGAGACTGTGCTCAGGAACATCAGAGTGCAGTCAGCGAGACAGAACTGGACATGAGTCTCCTTAGTGACAAATACTAAGGTAGAGGCCATGACATGCTACCAGGGCCTCCTCCAACAATGGCCACTCCGACTTGTGGAGCTGGAGAAGACGGGGAAAAGGAGGCTGAGCATCATGTATAAGGGAAGGAAGGATTCACCCAAGAGGCTGCCTTTCTGGCTACCTTTGCTTAAATAAGAAGGCAGGAAAGGTTAGTTTCTCTGGATGGTAGGAGGAGTAATTTTGTCCCTGTGCAAGTTGTGCGGTCAAAGTCGGGGGACACAGGTGTCAGAAGGTGGAACGCACTCCGCAGAAACCTTTGGACCTCAGCTAAAGATCAAGGGCATCTGCTGAGGAATTTTACATGAGGTGAATAAATGTGAACTGATTTGAAATTTAGGAAGATCTCCTTTTTATGGAGTATGGGTGATACATTCTAGAGTAGTAAAAATTTGGGCAAATTTTCTTCTAACCCCTAGGAGAGTTCGCATACCAGGAGCAGCAGTGACCCAGATTTCCTCGGAGTGAAAGGGCACAGTGACAGTGACCTTCACCGTGAGAGGGAGTACAGACGGGAACAGACTCGCAGGAGGAAAGGAGGCCTCTGTCTTAGACGGACAGTTTTGCTGTGCAGTTCTTGAACTCACTTTGTAGCCCAGGCTGCCCTTAAACTTTGAGCAATCCTCTTGCCTCAGCCTCTTGAGTGCTGGGAATACAGGCATGTGCCACCATGCCCAGCCCTCAGGTAGTTTAAGTAATCATAATAATAATAATTATTATTAAATAATTATTAAGTAATAATAAATGATAACTTTTTGTTGAATATATATTTCCAGTTGCTTCATATGTGTTATTTAATTTAATCCTTGCATTAACTCTTATATATATTCATTAGAGTTTCCATATGTATATATGGAAACTGAAGCCTGTAAAGATTGAGTCCTTTGTCCAACGTAAAATGTAGAATCAGAATTCATGGTCTCTCTAAGTCCCCTACTCACTACATCCGTGCATTGGTTTGAGTTTGTGAGTGAGGTCTGAGATGGAAATGCACACTTGGCGTGCTGTGCTGGTTGGTGAGTTGGTGGTTGGGACACATCAGTGCACTGGGGCCTGAGAAGCAGGAGCCCGCGAAGGAGGCTAAAACAGAGGCAGAATAAGGGAGAAGGAGGAGGACGCAGGATGATGCAGTGTGTGCTCGGAGCACTGGTACTGCCGAGTACTAGCTGGCTTATTGGTGGAGATCTGTTTACTGTCTCTGAGCCTCCTTTCTTTTTCTTTGTAAAATGAAACATCCTCCTAAAAGCTTCTTTCCAGCGTGGTCAGTGTAGGATTTGTCAGGCTGCTCCGTGGCTAATACTAAGTCATCTGTCTAACGATGTCTGCTTTTATTTCTTCAAAGCAGAAAAGGGAAGGGAGAGTTTTAAGAAAAGAATCGCCACAACCTTCAAATGCTGCAGGGAATTAGACTGGCAAGGAGAGAGCATAGCGTGTGGGTTAGAAACACAAAGAGTAACTCTGAAAGCAGCAGAAAAAAAATGCCCCAGTCATGCCTCTGCTATTAATTTTGCGTTACGGAAAGCAAATATCCTTGGTATCCGTTTTCTTCCAAATCAATCACAGTGATTTTTATGAATTATGAGTGCCAATAGAGATGAAATGAAGTGTCAATCATTTATAATTACTTGAAAATAATATTGCATTGAAAAGTTTTGAGACAGTCACCACACAGAGTTCTGAAACCTGCTGGACGCCGATGTTCAGTGAGGACATTTAACAACGAGAAAGAAGGTGTAGAAAGGAAGGTGTAGTTCACGGTTTAAACTTCCCTTCATTATAGGTCTCTTCCCCACACTTCCATTTCAGGGTGTCCCTTTACAGAAGCAAGTTTGTTCAGATGTCCTCCAAATCAAAAGAAACCTCAGATTTGCGTGGCCATTTTCTTTTGATGGAAAATGTCCTGTATGCCCTTTATGACAGGTTTTCTCATCTGTGAGATCTGAAGGATACTGTTATGGGTCAGATCTGAAACATCCCCCCACCCTCATCCTCGTGTGTGTGCAAGGTGATTGAATCATGGGCACACTACACGCATCAGTAGACTGAGTCATAGCTGAATGTGCCGTCAGGTATTAGGGTCTGGTTCAGAAGAGCTGGGTCACTGGGCAGGCGACCTCAAAGCGTGTGTGTCTCTCCCTGGCTCCTCTCCTCTCTCTGCTTTTTGACCACATGAGTAGCTTTCTTCCCTTTTGCCTTGTCATTTCGGCATTTAAGCCTGCCAGCAATGGTCTGAAATTTCTCAAGCTGTAAGGCAAAATCTCCTTTTTCAAATGTGGATGTTGAATATTTTTGTCCCAGTGACAAGAAGGTGACTAAGTCAGATACATTTTGGGTTTGCATATAAAATATCCTTGTTTTAAATCCATGACAAATAATTAACAAAAAGATTCACTATGGACCCAAACAAATCATGCCTGAAGGCAGAATTTGCTTTTCAAACAGTTTTCAGCCTCTGGTTCACACAGATCTTCAACATGACTCTGTGATTTTAATTGAAAGGGATTGATACTATCAATGTGTGTTTAGCCAGGCAAATCAAAGCTCGGGACATTTTGGGCAAAGCTTTTGGCCTTACCGGGCTTAAAATCTTTTGTGAAAGATAGAATTTACCAATGAAAAAATAAGATTTCAGGGCTCCTAAACAGTAGAGTTAGAAGGAGATTGAGATGGTTCAAGTATCCTTTTTTATAAAAGGGATCTAAACCCCAGCAAGACCCAAATTCAGTGTAGCAAGACCCAAATTCATGAGTAGCATAAGTGATTCTTGAACTAGGGTTTCTGAGCCCAATTCAAGGCCTCTTCCTCTCTGTCCTGTTGCGTGTTATATGCTTTATCTTTTGTGGTTATGATATGTTGGAGCTCAGAGCAGGAAGAGAACAGCTCCCAGGGTGGGAGCTTTCCTCAAGGTTATAACTGCAGTTAAGCCTTGAAACTGTAGAAAAGGTCGGCTACTGTATACCTGTTCAGTTATGTTCTATGACCAAAGTCTTTCTCCATTAGGTAAACAGATCAATTAATGGATGTTGGTTTTAAGAGAATAGGTCTTTCTCAAGAGGTAATAGGAGAAACCAGTAATAAGTGCGGAAAGAAGGTTTTGTATAGTAGAAAACCATAGTCAGAATTCATAAGGTAAAATTTAATGTGAACTAACATTACCCACATGGTGATGTGTGTGGCCTCCTCCGTTACCTTCTTAGCTACCAAAGGCAGAAGTTATGCTACATCCGCCTTTGAATCTGCTGGGCTCAGAAGACTATCTGAAACATAATAAATCTTAAATAAATGTTAAGTAGCTCTGCTTACATACTTTGTAAAATATAAAATCTCTGTGAAAAAGTCATGTTGTGTATTTACCCAGGAAACAATTAGTCTCTATTTGGATAATCATTAGCAACGTACATAGATTGGATGTAATGTCATATATGTATTATTAAAATGTGTCAGGCTTGACAAGTCTCTTGTATTAGTCAGATATCGATGGTAAGCTTCCTGTGTACCAAACAATCCTCCAATGTCAGTTCTAGGGGAAGTAAAAAGAATTAGGATGAGTTATGTACCTGTACTGACTCCTTGTGGAATGCAATCATTACGTACTGCAAACGTACTAATAAAACTAAAATTAAAAAAAGATTTAGGAAAAAATAAGGGTTTTGGTTCCTCATTTTACATGGCAGTGGCTGTGGGTTACTGGCTTGGCACTTTGTTTCACTTCGGATCCAGATTGGTGGTCACAGTTTGGCCTGTTCCACATGCTGTCTTAATCCTAGGGTCTAAAGGAGAATCCCTACGTGTCATAAATTCATCCTCATGACAGTGAGGATGTCCCAACAAAGCTGAACCAGACCGTGAAGATCACGCTTGGAAAATACGTCTCAGAATTAGCATACCTCTCAGTTGTCAAAGCAAGCCATGTTGTCAGATGATACAGAAGTGAAATTTACTTCTCTGAGGAATCATAGATGGAGGTCTTAATCCAGTATGGCTGGATTAAGAAAGGCCTAGCGGATTAATAAAGCATATGTCTGGGCATGTCTGTGGGATGTTTCCAAGATGACTGGCAGGTGGGCCAGCAACCAAGGCACCACTCAATAGGCCAGCATCCCAGATGGAGAGAGCTGGCCTGTGCTGAGAAAGCGGCGCGCTGGATGAGCTGGTGTCCTTCACTGCTGCTGTCAGCGGTGAGCACTCGACTCTGTCTTTAGCATTTCAGAGGCTCTGTGAGAACTTTCCAGGCCTTCAGTTTTGCTGGTGCTGCCGTCTGGACCCCTCCTGTGCTGTGGCTTCTGGCTTCTCGGGTTGATTAGCTTCTGGGTCTCTGGCTCTATGGCATCCACGTGCAATCGTGGATTATTTTACCTTGGATCCTGTAAGCCTGTCTTTAGATCTCCTTGCACAATTGTGTGTGTGTGTGTGTGTTCTATTGATTATTGACTCTATTTCTCTAGAGAATGCTAGCTAAACAGGGTCTCTTCAGAAAATGACATAAAAAGGCCCTACCTCACTCACTGGCTCTTGGTACCTGACATATTATGTATAAGGCAGTCTTTTGTTTATATACGCATTAATATAACCTTTTGTTAAGTTAGCATTCTTTGGTATTTCCCCAATGCACTGTCCCAAGGCTGTGGTTCCTGTGTGAAGGCACACATTTCCTCCCCTTGTGGAGTTTCCGTTCTAGGAGGAGAATGAGATGACTAGAGACAAATGAATCATTTAGCTCCAGTTGTGGCAAGTGCTTCAAGAGCCAGGAGTGACACAGGAGCTCGGTGGGAGAGCCCGACAGGCCGAGGGAAGTGATGAGTGAGCCCAGAACTGTAGGAGTGGCCTGGCTGGGCTGGGCTGGGCTGGGCTGGGCTGGGCTGGGCACTGATTCATGCAGGGTGAGCCCCTGTGAAGCCTGGCAGAACCGAATGCCCTGATTCTGAGGCTCTATAGAAGGTAAATGCAGCTGACACCCAGAAAGTAGGCTGGAAGGAGAGGCTGGGCTTGCCGGGATGGCAGGAACTTGTTCAGCTCTGTTAGTCTGAAAGTAACTGTTGGGTGAGACCCAGGGCAAGCGAAAGCCTTTGCAGGATGCTAAGCCCGGCTGTGGAGTGTGCGTCGGGGAATGAATTGATGGGTGGTGGGGTTGAGTTTCAGATACGGCGACTCAGTTAAGACAGAGAGACTGCAACTTCTGATGACTACTTAGCTGTCGTAACTTCAGAAAATAATTTACTTCCTGATAAAGTGTGTGTATACGTAACAAGGAGGAGCTGTATTTTATATTTCTCTGTAAGAACATTTGGGTTCTTTTGGTTCATTTCCTATAAACAAGAGTCTTACGTGAACAAATACAGGAGTTAAGTTTATGATTTATAAAAACAAAGAATAATACCATCAGTCACAAATAAGAATCATGTATTAAAGAAATAAAAGTTTAAAATTTTAAGAAAGCATGGTAAATTGGAGAAGCCTACTTCCTAAAGAAATGACACAGATTTATTTTTTTGAAATTGTAACAATATATATAAGGATGTATCTCCCAAATTTTTGAGGTAAACTGACTAAAAATCATACTAACCGTGTGTGTCTAGAATCTCAGCACTCAGGGTCTGAGGCAGAGGATTGCTGTGAGTTCAAGGCCAGCATGAACTGCATAGAGAGTTCAGGTCCTAAACTACATAGAAAGAATGTCCCCCCAAAAAATCATACTGTGTTCTATTGATTCTGTTGTGTTCTATGATGTTTTGTTACGCAGTATGAATAGATTACCACATTCACACTTGTATCTTTCTTGTGTAAGGACTCTTACAAAATGTCCTTAGCATTGCCACTTTGATTATACGTATTGTAAACCAGCACAGTATATACTGTACTGTATAATAGCAGATTGAACCACATACATTTATAGCTAATCAAAAACCATTACAAATGTATTTACTCCTTAAACACTTTCATATTTCATTACAAATGGCCAATTAAACATTTCCACATCCATTACAGTATTATAGTTCCATTCAATTTACTATTATAAATTCTTGAACAGCTACAGTGTGATAGTAGCAATTGTGCATTATAAATATTTCATCGCCTTGCTATGGCAATCTATTTCTCATTTGCTTGCCAAAGTTATGAAGTGCTTATTAAACATTGATAAATAATATTATAGCTCAGGAGATGAAATATTGCCTTGCAAATCAGCTTATTGGTAAACCCTGAAGTTGGTGACACATTAATCTACATTATTTAGTCTTTATAAGTCACTATAAGCAATGAATATTACTATGTCACTGGATGGCGAAAAATGGATTGTTTCCAAGGAAGGTTTCTTGTTATACAGAGTTAATTAGGTATTTGCTTTTGAGGGGCATAAGTGGGAGGAACAGAGTTCTTTTTCATTTAGCAACTTAATGCAATAACAGGAGACTTTAGGCTTACTATGTCCAACTTTCATTAAACAGTTTCTTTATTTTTAGTCTGGTTTTCATTGAGGTGGAATCATCTTGTTCAGTATTTCCAAAGTTAGTGGCGTAGGTCACTTTGCTATGAGTTGAGTGAGGCATAACTATTTGTGGCAAGAAAAATCCTTGACAAGAAAAAATGCTCTTTTACATTGTAGTTTGTAGAATCACCAAATGTTAGAATTGAAGAGGAATTTTGAGTCTTTTAATCTGCTGATGCTGAATGTGGCTACAGTACCCACCCCCCCCCTGCCTGCTCCATGGCAGACATTACTAATTGAACACAGCACTCTTTCTTGATTATCCTGGATTTAATCCGAGATCTGAAACACCATCTTCCAGGTAGCTAGGCCTGGTTTACCATTGCTGGGACTTCAGATGAAGTCTGTTTGCTGTCCCTAATCAAAACTAGCATGTCATGTTACAGACAAAGAAGTGGAAACTCATAGAAACGAAACCACTTGGCCAAAGTTACTCTTTGATTAGGAATAGGGCTGGGGTCCAGACCCACTCTTCCTGATCTGTGAGTAGCGTTTGCCCTGTCGTGCTCACTAAATCTCTTCTTTTCCTGTATTCTTATCCCCCAAATGCCCTTCCAAGTGACAGTGTTTATTTCCTTATGCAATTTTCAATGATGGAAATTAGTCTTAGTTTCCTGAATTATTTCCGATTGTGTTGTCATTTTTGTGCTATTTCTTTCTTTGTCAGCTTGATGCTTTACAGAAGAGGCTGTAAATGAAATATGTATATTCAGTCATACATACAGTAGAATAGTTTTGGTGTGTTAAATGAGTGAAAAACTGATATGGAAATAATAGAATGTCAATTCTATATTTCTTTTCACACAGAGCCACTTAAATCCAAATTCAAATTTATTTGTAATGAGCACCTGAGCATTTTGTTTGCAATTGGTAGAAATTTTTTAGGAGTGTCACATATAATAATTTTATTATTTATTCACAAAATGGGTGGCAGGTCATTTATAATTCCCTGAGAAAAATCTGAGTTTGTTGGGAAAATAATGTCATCTTTGTCTTTAGAAAAGGATAATATAAGAAACACTCTGATTATATTAAAATAAATGCTCAGTATGGTACCAACTTTTTGAGTCCTCAGAATAATAATTAAAAAAATTACATTAACCCTTTATTGACTATAATGACTTCTGTGTAGTTGGTATTCTTTATTCCATATGGGACTTATTACCCTGAGGAAAGTTAATAAGCTCTCATCCAGACCTGTTCTCTTATGAAGCCTTGTTAAATTTCAAGACTAATAGGAAATGAATTGAGCTAATAAAAAAATACTTTAACAGTTAAAAAATCTTGTGGAAAAACTTTAAAGGTCAATTGATAATAAGCATTAAGGAACAACCTTAAGTATTAGCCACACAGCTCATAATGATCGAGTTTCTTAAATGTATAATTTGCTCTATAACTACCATGTCCTAATGATTCATGCATACTTTCACCTTATCTATATTAGCTCCATGATGAACTATTTGGGATGTATTCACAGGAGTTGAGAAGTTGCTTGTCAGGTATCGCCAAGTGCTACTCATTAACTTCCTGAGGCATCTCTACTGTTGGGTAAAAAAATAGACTCGATAAATTTATACCATGTCATATGGCATGGCAGAAGCTCATCCATCCTCTGATTTCAAACAAGGTATTAGAAACAGGTTGAGTTTCTTGACAAATATCATCCCAAATTGACATTTATATAAGACCGATTCACTTTATAACAGTGATGACTCACTTTGGAAAGGATGTATAAACTTAGCAGGTATTTTAAGCCGACTAGAAATGTGAATTTGGGTAATTTGACATTGTTTCCAGGGACTCTGGGGAGAGTAAAGTCTAACTCACGGAGACCTAGGACTTTCAGTTGCTATTTGTGGGTACCCAGACAGTTGGGGTGAGGGAGAAATGCCATTGCTACCATTCGTGATGGGTTGGGTGGAACAGCAGCATGACAGAATCTGAGGGCAATTTCTTATTGTTTAAGCAAAAAATGAAATAAATCTGATGCTGCATTATTTTATTTTTTTAAAAGAGGTTAACAGAAGTAACCATCACAAGATTTTATCCATATCTCTTCTTGGAGTGATCTATCCTTTAAACTCAAGTAACAAAGTCACAGTCCATCTTTAAGAAGTGATCTTTACTAGTTTACTCTCATGGATAACAAGACTGTCTCTTGAATAGAAATGGCAGAAGTTTTAAATAGCTAATGTTCAGCACTGAGGCATCTTTGGTATGTCACATAACTTCCTCCTTCTGCAGTTTTTCTCATCTTTATGGTGGAGTCCGTCATACCTGCCTTATTTATTCTGAAGGGCTAGCACATCACGTGTGTGAGATCTGAGAAGCTCCATGACCCACTGTACTCCAGGTGTGGTCTCATGCATTGCTTTTTGGTGCTCTAGTAGTTCTTCTTTTTCTTAATGTCATCTTATAAATCATGTTTTAGATGGATCCAGAAACCAAAGAATCAGAACTTCAGTATTTTTGGTTGAATACATTAATATAACATTTGTAGCAATTACAAAGTTGTGCAGGTCTATTCCGTACTAGGTCTATTCTAGTACTGAAGTCTCATAGTCTTGCAACTGTTACAAATAACAGCAGTCAGAAGAAAAGGTGAGTCTTATCTCCAAATCTCTAACACAGTCCTCTAACACGCAATTCTGTGACAGTAAATTATTGTGATAGCGGCCAATCTTTGTGCTCTTTCCCTTTCCTTATTGTTGAGCAGAAGTCGAGGACAGTGGTGGCAACAGGGGTAACATAGCCGGGCCACGTGGCCCCTGTCCAGGGTGCCCTTGGTGACGTACAGTGCTAGCCGCTTACATGCATTGCACATTGGCTCTTCCAACAACTCTGCCAGAGACTCCTAGTTTACAGCCCAGGGAGCAAGGCACAGAGGGTTTAAACTTACTAGACAACACAGAGCTGGCAGGCATCATTGGCAAGATAGGAGGCCAAAGGATTCCAAAATGCAAACAATTTAGAGCTTTACTCTGCATTGTCAGCCTCCAAACACTGTATTTATTTGTAGTCCAAGATACTAACTTCTGTGTAACTCACTGGAACCCAAGTTCTCTGGGTCGTCTCAGGTTTGTTTCTTTTTCTTTTTCTTGTCGGAATAACAAAAAAAGAAGGAAGGGGAAAAGGGAGACACAGGCGGAGGGAAGGAGGAAGAAAAACTCGCTTAGGATGAGCCAGTTTTTGAGGTGTATTTTTTATGGACAGGGTGATATACTTCTGTTTTGAAAAAAATTATCTTTTTTTCCTTCTGTCACAAATTTGTTAATCATGTTTTGGTGACTGGCTTTTGGGAACATTTCCCAGAAACTATAAGGCAACCCTTAATAAACACTAATAAGCCTGCATACAGAAACAGCTCCTTATTATTCATGGGCAGTATTACATAGAATTAAACTTTTGGAAACTGCACCAAACAGATTCAGCTAGACGTGAAAGTAAGCTGAATTTCCATTTGGTTTGCTTCTTGCTGAGCCTTCAAATTATAAAGTGAAGCAAAGCCAAAAGATTAATACAATGAAAACAAAGATTGGGAAATTAAATGACACGATGCAATTTTCTGCCTCATCGGGCTGGCACCAATAATATGCAAAGGAAGGTCTGCTTCGTGTTGGTTAGCTGCTGGATAAATGCAGGACAATCGGTCTCCTTCTCCAGGGAGACTATTTTCTTGAATCATATAGCCATTGACTCTCCCAATTACCAGAGCCCCCACGCGCGGTTCAGCTTTATCTATTTTTTTTTTAACTTGCTGCTCTGCTCTGCCAGGGTATTATTATTACCATTTACACAGGTACTTGCTTTTATGTTATCTGAAATATTTCTGTGATAGCTTTAGGGCATACATAAAAACCTGTAGATCCTACTGCCACACTCATAATTAAATAACAGTAATATTTTAGGAAATGTATCCTTATGGGTGTTGAAGGCCCATGAGGAATATCTTGAAATCACACCTCTCAGAGGAGCATTAGTGCATGGTTGATGTCTCACATTTGGGCTTCTATTGATTGACATGCCACCCATAATGCATCACTGCTGATCACTGTCAAGATCTTTCCTAAAATCATTTGGGTGGCAAGAAACAGCTCTTAAACACCCTAATGTTATTTGAAATTCCTTCTATCACGGTTGTGTTTAAAGCTGTTATGTCTACAGTACCTGAATTCTCCACAGGATTCAGAAATCCTCTGGAGAATTAACTTGCAGATTAACTTTCAAATATCCCTCCAACTCCGCAAGACAATACTAACTGTCAAGCCCTAATCAATCTCCTGTCCAAAGTGAAGCACCATCACTGGGCTAAGGAAGGTAACCCTGGAGAAAGATTGTTCTGTCTCGTATCAGTTCTGGTCAACACTCCTAGACATCAAATGGGAGCCAAGAGAGTCTCTGTTCACTGAACTAATTGACTGTTACTGCAATGCGTAGCTGAGGGAATCAGTCTAGAAAATTGATTTTAGCTAATAGTTTTTGGATTTTCAGGCCACGATCAGGTGGTCCCACTGTTCTTATCCCGTGCTATGGCTTATGTCTAGCATCCTTTCAAAGATTCGTGAGCTCACAGGTGGGGTTTTTGGAGATGGCTGGATGTTGGGTGTATGAAGATAGATTAAAGGTGAGATAGCTAAATTAGTCCACCGACTGGGTTAGCACAGCTCTGGGTGTGGAGAATGGGAAGGCCCACCCTGATGGGGGCGGCAAAGGTGAAGGCTATAGCCTGGATGGCAGGCTGCCTCCTGCCTGCCCTGCTGTGGACTGTTGCTTCTCTGCCCTGCCACCCTGCCTTGCAGCCAGCCAACCATGGACTGAAACCTGTATAAACTGTAAACTAAAACCAACCTTTTGTTCTTTAACTTGTGGGTGTCAAGTACAGGTTTTTTTGTACCAGGAATGAAACTTCTGACCTAGCACTTGCCAGGCACATGCTGTGCTGCTGAGCTATAGCCCTGATTCAGGTACAGGTATTTTGTCCCAGCAACAGAAAAAGTAACAAAGACAAACACCTAGTGGAGAGACGGGAGCAGCACCTCACACAGGTGTGGATGGTACCACTGCATGCACACCCTGGGGAAGGGAGAAGAAAGGGGTGGAGGCCAGTCCATCTCCTTTGAGCACATGCCTCCCGTGAAACTCTCCACAAGGCCCTCCTTCGTACTGAAGTTTCCATTACCTCCGAAATATCTACACAGACTGGGGGCCAGCCCTTTAACGCACAAGGTTTTTTTGGGGACACTCCGAATCCAAACTACAGGACTCATCTATAGGATCCATGGTCTTCAGCAGAATTTTTACTCTTTACTACCAAAGTTAAACCTTTTCAAAAGGAAAATGTGTGTGTGTGTGTGTGTGTGTGTGTGTGTGTGTGTGCGCGCGCACGTGTGGGTGAGTGTGTGTGTATTTACTTTCATGATGGAATAACAAAGGGAAAATGTACACAGGAAATATTACTACAGAAGATAATTGACTCTGCACCTTGGTGGACTCTATTTAGTTATTCTGCTCTGAATTGTCCTCCGGAAACTTGGTTTTCAAATTTGACTTCAGATCTTTTTCCCACTTCAGATTCAGATATTGATTTTTAATTTCCCATTTAAGTAATCAAAATGCTTCAAAGCTGTGGACAGTCCTTTAAACTAATGACACAATAAAATCAATGCTGGCTGGTAGTCAGGCATCCAAAAATGGGAAAAGTAACACTGGAATGGCTCATATGAAATAAAGCAAAATGAGCAAAAGGTCCTTGTGATTCTCAAGATTTTGTTTCCTTTTACTCCTGATGGTTTTTTAAAGTATGCATTTGAGAGTAATTAGCATAGCATGCACACAATTTTTACAAAATCATGCCTTGTTTTTCTCTTCTGGCTGCCTTCTAATTTGTGTCTGGCTTATTTTCCAAATATGGTGGGATGGAGCAGTCAGCGCCTACACTGGGGCCACCTGCATTTGAAACTCTGATGTGGTAATTTGGAAACGCCTTGAAAATAATGAAGGTGAATTGTTAACTTTTATCCCTGGCTCTTCCTAGCAGAAATAAACCATCCTTAACACTTCACAGTTTTACAAAATTTTGAGATGTAAGTAGGAGTGACATTATTTCTACTGAAAGCAGTACATGATGTTGTAACTTGGGGACCTTAACTGTGTGGAGGCTAAAGACTTTCTTTTTGGTTTATCATTAAAATGAAAGCTTCAGGTTTTCCTTACCACTTTCTTGCGCAGTGAGGTGTGGATAAGTGCATGGCTTCCCTTGTATAATGGTCTCAATTGGACCTGGCCTCCCCTACTGAGAGTGCTGGACTTGGTAAACGACTTCACCTCTGTGCCTTGGTTTCTGCAGCTGGAAGTGGGGGTATAATAGGACCTGTATCACGAAGTCATGGTGAATTCAAATTGAGTTAATACACATAAAGTGCTTAGAAGAGTGTTTTCATGGTCTAAATCTTGTTAAATAAAGAAAACAAAAATTAATAAAAAGACGATAACAAAACCCTGGTGATCAGTAAGTTTTCTGGGCGATGAAGGCTCCTTTTGATTTTCTTTTCCTCCTATTTCAGGAGCTCTTTATGCTTCCATTATTTTGGTAGAAGAGAAAGAAGCACTGAAATGCAGTAGCCCAGTGGGCAGAGTTTAGTAGAACGTCTTCCTGATGAAGGAGCTCCGGTCCTCAGCATAATCTATGGTGGCCGAACTTATTAGCCAGTTGTATTTTGGCTCTGTCTACTTTTTTGGTTTGAAGAGAAACATGATGTTTGTACAGCATCAGAGGTGAAAGCTGTATAAAATTCCAAAGGACCCAGTTTTTCTACCGTGTTGCATGATGTGCTGTCATAAAAGTTACTATATCCTGCAAAGAGAAATAAGGAAAGATTTTGGGGTGTTTCTTAACTTTCTAGAGCATATTTTTATTATTTGATGATTACTAGAAAGGTTTGTGTGGACTGGTGGTAGAAATTGCTATAATTTTCTGACTCCGTCTGAATTTGGCTAAATCATCTATCTCCAGTGGCCTATAACTTTTTTTTTTTTTTTTTTTTTTTATTTAAGAGGAAAAAGAGAAAAACACAAAACAAACCAAAGCGGCGTAAGGGTACACGCAATACAGAACTACAAAACAAAACAAAACAAAACAAAAAAAACATAACAGTAAGAAATTACCTGCTAGTAGATTACACACTATCTTCTTGAAAATAGTTCCTCAAATCATAGTATCAAAGAACACAAGGTGGACATTCAAACAGGGAGACTGCAAACAGCTGTGTTCAATGTTCCAAAAACATTGATAAAGTCAGCTATTTAACACCCCCAAACACACTTGCTGTTATATCCGTTAGAGCTCTTTTTCTTTTTTTTTTTTTACAACAAAATTTACACATCTTGGATTTTATTACTCCTTAGTGCTTATTACTTTCTTTGGGGGGGGGAAGAATACAGTCAAATATGGCAAAACAAAGCTGTCAGTCAATACCAAGGATAGACATAGCACATGGTGTAGAACAGAGTACAAGTTTATCAACAATGGTTATCAACGTTGTCCCTTGTTTCCTTAAAAAGAATTGTCTATCTTATTAGATATTATAAAGTTGGACAAAACAGTAGAGAACAAGACCAATAAAACTTAGGCATTGTAAACATTACAGGACTTCCAAAGAAGACAATAGTCAAACCAGAATGGGTATCTTAGTGAATCTTATTGTCTTCAAAGTAGTTGCCTATGTCTTCAAACTTGATACTATCATATAGAATGGAACAGAGTCTAATCAGTCAAAACAAGATCGTGGGAGTACTACAGGACTTCAAAACAAGTTAATAGGAAATCGAAAAGAGTTACTATTTATATATCCTAATTTTTTTGAATTTTTTCTTTAATTAAGACAAACATAAGAAATGACTAAATAATTTTTTTTGAAACATTAAGGGGGAGATTGAGATAAAACAGGACATAACAATATAACAATAGAGGTCACAGCATGACTGTTTCAACAACCTAGTACTTCACCACCTTATAACCTGACTTAATAGTAGTTACCATAGTGTCTTTTTCCTTGAAATATTTGGATAAAACTTCATATACTCTAGCTTCAAATATTTTCATATCAAGAAGCCCAGAATAAAGCCTTTCTAATTAATGAGTGAAAACTTTATAAGGCTTCAAGGCCACCTAATGGGGAATCATGATTACCACATATTTTTATATATTTGAATCATTATTTACATTAGGGAAACTATTCGGTATTCACACATGCAAGATTGATTTATTTCACTAATGAGTATGGTCTCAAGCTGCGACCATTTATTGATAAACATCTCAATGTGATCCTTCTTTATAGCTGAATAATACTCCATTGTATAGAAATGCCACAACTTTTTTATCCATTCCTCAGTTGATGGGCACTTGGGTTGTTTCCAAGATCCGGCGATTACAAATTGTGCTGCTATAAACATAGGTGCACATATATCACTGTGGTATGATGCTTTCAGTTCTTCTGGGAATATGCCTAGAAGTGGAATAGCTGGAATAAATGGGATTTCCAGTCCCAACTTTTTGAGAAATCTCCAGACAGATCTCCACAAAGGCTGTACCAGTCTACACTCCCACCAGCAGTGCAGGAGAGTTCCTTTTTCCCCACAGCCTCTCCAGCATTTGTTGTCGGTTTTCTTGATCCTGGCCATTCTTTCAGGAGTGAGATGGTATCTCAGTGTGGTTTTAATTTGCATTTCTCTAAGGACCAATGATGATGAGCATTTTTTCATGTATTTATTTCAGTGGCCTATAACTTGAAGGGATATCTCGATTTTCAACCCTGCATGATTCACTAGTATTGAAATGTATTTCTGTAATATGTTAATTTTTCCATGACTGGCAGTAATGGAGTTATTAGGGTTCATTGTCCTAGGAAATGTAAAACTACGGGCAGACCCTAAAAGCCTCTAGGAGTAATTTGTATCTAAATACAAATATATTTTGATAATAACCTTGTAAATGACACCAGGGAAATCAACACTTGCTTTTGCCCAGCGGAAACATACTGTAAAGCAAAGTTTCAGGATATGTGGGTGGTGGTTCAAACAAGAGAATGGTCTCCTTTTCACTTAATTTACACTCTGCTGAATTACAGGAGATAACCCTGCAAGAGTAGTAATTTTCAAGTAAGCAACTGAGGTCAGACTAACCCTTAGGTTATTTAGTGATACATTTACAAAGTCTAGACTTGGACTTCAATCAGGCCCTCAATTACTGAAGGGTTAAAGATGAACTTAGGGAGAGGAAAGGGGGTTTTAGAGGCCATTTCCTCAAGCTTTTAGCATTCCTGCCTGGCAGGTTGAGTCACACCAGTCTTTATTAAATGATGCATAATTCAGTGATAAATTGGCTTAGCTCTGCCTGTTACAAGTCAGGCCCGAGGTTTTACAGGGGTCAGTGCGGAGGCACCGGACTGTTTCATGTCATTAGCTTTCAGTCGGTTGCAATGTGTAACCACTCTAGCACGTGTCTTTCATTAGCGGCCACAATGCTCGCTTTGTGTGTGACATCCTTAGATGGTAAAAGCCAATTTGGAGCATTCTCACCTTCCTTTTATGCCGGTGGATTCCATCAGACCCACATGTGTGTGGAGCGCAGGGCTTTTGTGGTGGGGTCAGATTCATTTCCCATTTGCATTGCATCCTGCCCAGCTGATCCGGTTGCAAGCTCTGTCTGAAGTTAATGGGTGCTGAGTGCAGAATGAGACCATCGTGCAGACCAGCCGAACTTCCCCCTCTCTGGAGTTCAGAAAGTTCCCGTAATCCCACTTCCTTTATAAAGCTTTCTTTGCTAAGTAGAAGATAGTGAATTACTGTCTTCCATTAATTTAGATATAAAACCCAGGCTTTTGTGCTCTGTCAACACTTTACCTGTTACCTGCCCCCTACTGGTCCAAATCCTACCAACAAACTAATTAACTTTTGTTAAGGTCTTTGCGTGTTCAAGTAATTACCTGCAAGTTAATTAGTCCCTTATGGGCATATACCTCAGTCATACAATGACTGAGATTTTAAAACTAATTTTGTAGATCAGCTACAGTGATAGTAAACACATGCACGTTTTATGAAATGGGTGGTCATGATTTCTGTTTCATTCAGTCTTTACCACTGAGAACTGTCTTTTCAGTAAAGATTAGATTTGCTTGGAAAGAGGGTAGGGTAGCTAACCTCTGAGGAGAGATTCTATAGGAGCTTAGTTTAGACAAACAGATTCACATCTGGACTCCTCTACTCCTTATATATGTAATAGTCTTCTGTGATCACTCAGGTCTCTGTCTTACTTGAAAACTGGACATTGTAAACTTTCTCTGTTAAGGGTACTATAAGTGTTAAATAAGACGTTGTGTATCAATGTGCCCATTGGTGCCTGGCACACATTGGAACTCATTCACCCGTTTGTCAAATGTTTCGAAGACCTACTATGTAATATTCTTATGGAGGATGAAAGAGACAAAAGTCTTTATAATGAGAAGAGAGAGATACCAAATAAATACATTTACTATATGTTAAACAGTAATTGCTATGCAGAAAAACACGTGGCATGTATAACTGCAAAATAATTTTAGTGCCACAGGGTGATTGAGAAGACTCCCCTGCAAAATAGAGTTGAGCAGACCTAGAGGTGGGCAGGTAAACTGTGTAGTATTTGGGGGAGGAGCAAGACAATCTCTTAGAAACACATTCTGGAATATATTGTTGCAGGCAACAGATTTACTCTGGGACTGATCTGGGGAGAAGCACCTTTGAGGGAGTGAAGGCGAACCATGGGGCAGAGGGAGAAGCTGAAATGAATGCATTCATGCAGAGGCCTCTGGGATTCATGGGGAGGTCCAGAGCTGTGAGGGCGCTTCAGAGTTGTCCCAAACTGAGGCAGAGCACTGGAGCTTGGTAGGTCTGCACTGGCCAGGGGAAGGGCATGGATTTCAGGAGGCAGATCCCTTGGGTGGAGAGAAATTGCCCAAATGGGGTTTAAGTATAGAGCATTGGCATGCAATGTCACCAGCTTTGGGGGAGCACGTCCTGAAGCGAGGGAGCTGGGTGACACCCCAGAGCTGCTACTATTCTTAGTCTGTATCAAGGCTAGGGTGCTGTGCTGAGACTGTGTCACAGGGGGAGAGAATGAAAGCAAGCTGTCCAGTTAGTGTGCTATTGCAAGAATCCAGGAGCGATATAATGATGGCTTGGACCAGCGCGTGGAGATGAGAAGACATTCTGAACGGAATGGTGACAGGATTTGCTGATGGACTAAATATAGGGTGTGAATGTCAGAAAGGAGTCAAGAATAATTGCAAAATTTTTTTGGCCTAAAGAACTGTATGGAGAAAATTGCTTTTAAGGAGTGTGTGTGTGTGTGTGTGTGTGTGTGTGTGTGTGCGCGCGCGCGCGCGCGTGTGTGAGACCATGAGGAAAGTGGGTTTGGGAGAGGAGGAGTGTGGAGCTCACTTTTAGGCATGCTGAGTCAGATGCGCCTACGAGGCAGCTACGTAGGTGTGCTGGGTAGGCAGCTGGAATTCTGAGTTGGCTCTCGGGAGGTATTTTTGGAATTCTTGGCATATGTATGGTATTTAAAACCATGAAATTGGATGCAATCGCTGAAAGCATTGAGTAGACAGTGAAGCTGTAGGACTCTCCCTGAGTTCTCTCTTCCTTTGGCCGCTTCTATGATTAGCAGTAAGTTTCCTTCTAGAAGAAGAATATCCTAACCCCAGAGAGCTGGGGCAGCTATCAAAGCTGTGATAGGCCGAGCGATGTCCCTCAGATGTGTTTCGGGTACCAGAACCCTTGCCTGTGTCATCTTAAATGGCACAAGAGGCTCTGAAGACGTGATGAAGTTAAGCATCTTAGTTGAAGGTTACCCTGGGTTGTCAATAGAAGCACAAGGGTTAATAAAAGAGGAGGGCCCGAGGGTCAGAGAGGAGAAGAAGATGGGACCATGGACGCAGAGGTGGAAGGGATGAGCTGTGAAGATGCAGAAAGCCACAAAATAAGGAATTCAGGGAGCTCGTGCGCGTTGGAAAATGCCAGAGCCTCCGAGAGGAATGCAGCTTTGCCAAGACATTAATTTTAGACAATAAAACTCATTGCAGCCTTCTGATCTCCAAGAACTGTAAGGTACATTTGTGTTGCTTTGGTGTAGTGATTTGTTATAGCAGTGCAAGGACATTTCTGAGCTAAAGATAGTCTGCTTTGCCCAGTAGGGGCTCAATTTTATGGTGCAGAATTATGAATAGGTAACTTTAGGGATCTAAAATACTGACATTTACTTGCAAATGAAAAGTCTTTAAATTGCTGGCTCCCTTCCCCTCTCCGTGTGTTTCTTCTGTCCCCTTCCCCCCTCCTGCCCTCCTCCCTTCCTGCCTCTCTCTTCCCTCCCTTCTTTTTCCCTTCCTTCCTTACACCCTCTTTTGTCTCCCTCCCCTTTCTATATTCATCCTTCAATGCATCTGCCTAGCTTTCTATCTGGTAAATTGTAAGACAGTAATTGTTACAAATTGAACCTTTCACAAGTATAATTTTACCATTTTGTGAATATAAGACCTATCACATTGGGTAAACATCACTACCTTAAAAAGTCATTTGTAAATCACAGTTGAGGATACCAATGGGTAAATATGTACAGAGAAAAATTTTAATTATTTTTTCTGTTTCCATTAGATGAGCTTTGTGAATCCTTTATGATATTTATATTTGTGCGGGTATGCGCTAAGGGTATTCCAGTCAACAGTACATGCCAGCATTGATGCTCAAAGTCTAAAGTTCACAAAAATTACTTCAGTTGGCATTTTAATTTAAATCAGTGAGATCTGGTTCTATGACAGATTGTTTTTCCTACTGGATGATTTAAAAAATGGAATTAAGAGTACCCTGATTTTTAAAAAATAGATTTCCCCACAAAAGGCATCATTATTGACCATTAAAATTCTTTGCCTTCCAAGAGAATTGAAATTTTTATATTGTAAGATGCTTTGAGTATCAGGCTCAGAACAAAGTGATTAAGACCACAAGCTTTGGAATTCCACAAAATGATTTTAATTCACGGCTTTGGTCCATGTAAGTTATTTGGGCAAGTTACCTCTGTGCTGTAGTGGTCTGTTTCCTTGACAATAAAATGATACAGTAATATCTTCATAGGAATGTTCCTCAAATGTTAAACAGGGGAAATATAACTATATATAAGACTAGTGTTTGGAATATAATGATTATACAATAAATAGTGGCTTTTTGTCTCCCCATTAAAGTAGCTAAGACAGAAATAGAAGCTTCAACATCTATCAGGGCATCTTTCTTATTATCTTCTTTATTTTAATAATCTATTTATCAAGTCTTTGATATCTCCCTGCCAAAACAATTTATAAGCCAGTTAGCCCTGTTTCCCAGACACTCCATGAGCATAACATTGTCATACATGTCACAGACAGAGGAGGAAATCACATGATTCACCAGCTTCTCTGTCATACAATGTGCTACATCGGTGAAGCATCCTTTGGTTATATTTTTATTTTACAGCCTCCTGCATTGACCATTTTGCAAAATAATGATGCTCCTCTTATCAGCCCATCTTCTGCCAGTTGGTGAATTTATCTGCATGGAGTCTTTCAGCGCTGATGTACAGTGGTGGGGTAGATGAAGCATTGGTTGTAATAAGAGCAGCCTTGGTGCAACAGAGAGGATTTAAAGCACACCATCCTTATACCTGTGAAATAGGTGAGCGAAAGAGTTTGCTATTTCCTGGAAGAGGAAATATCTGGAACTATGTACAATTTGTTCCCAGAAGACAATACACCTTTGAGTTTGTGTTAAAATCTGCGTGTTGGTGTTCCATTGGAGGTCTGGCTGGCATGCATACTTAAATCTGTGCTGTGTTTCTGTTCTCAAGATGATACTTCATAGAAATGGAGACCATTATAACACAACTAGGTACTTTTAGGAACTTTGAAAGAGGAGGAACACTCTTGACTACACACATTTCTCTCTCCATCGTTTTTCATAGTGAAAGCAATTATTACAATCAAGGCTTGTTCAAGAAACATTGAATATTCATACTGCCCACCATTTCCTTTCCTTTAAAACTTTTCCTTTAAAAATTATTTGCAAAGTCCTTTAGGAAGGGGCTGAACTTTTAAATAATCATCATTACCCACTTGCCAGGACTAACTAAAAGCAAGAACTTTAAAAAGCTGTGGCTTTCACTGTTCTTGAGTTGGGAGGAAATTTGTAAGGAGCGAGGAGGAGCAGAAGAGGTTGTTGAGGGCAGGGAGGAGACTGTCATTTCTTCAAATTGCTGCCTGTGTTCCCTTTAAAGGGCACGTTGAAGACCTCTGTTGAAGACCATTGCATGGGGTCTTTCCACAAATGCTTCAAGTATCTAAACCCGTTTTACCAACTTTAGTGTTGGTGGGGGGCCAGGCTGTCCATTGTCACAGCTGGAGGTCATTTGATTTTTCAAATCTTTCTGTATAGGAACTTTTCAGTATCATTTTATGATAACATTTAAATCGTCTTTAAGCCAATCCCAATGGTTTTATCTTTCCAGTATTGGTGCTCTCGCCCTCTCAGGCTCTTCCCTTGTTCAAGTTTTCCAATCATGGATATTGACGAATAGCCATCCACCATGCTGCTTGGATTGTAGTTGATCAGATCTTCTATCTCATACTCCCTACAGCTACCCTTTGTTCATCTTTGGGTCTGTGATCATGTTTGATAAAATAATAGATTCATAAGTTAAAGTTGTGAGGCGTAAAGAACGGCCTCTCACCGTGAAGGCGAAGACAGTGATTTAAAGCAGTTGTCTCATTGGATGACATTTGCTGTATGAGTTGCACAACACGTGTGTGGTTGAGGGTTGCTGTGCAACTTAGTGAGTAATGAAGGTGGCTTTCCCAAGAGACAGGCACTCTGACTGTATTTATCAGCTGAATGGATTGGGGTCCCTGCGTCCCAAGGAGACTGTGACTTAATCCGAAGACCTATTCACATGATTCTCATGGTGAAAGGAAATTTCCCAGAAAGGTGAGTCTAGGGGAATAATAATAGTTTTTTTTGCTGCTGCAGAGATTCAAGTGAATGTTCAGCAGTATTTAAATTCATAACTTGTGAAAAAGTTTTATGGCAGCTTTTGTTGAGCTGTGCATATAATTATGCTTTTTACTAGCAATCAATAGAATGAATAATTTGTTTTGAACATTTTGTAATTAGTTAAGGCATAAATACTGGATCAAGGGTTTTGGTGAGAGTTTCCATTGGGTTTCATTCTTTTTTTTTCCATTTGATAAAATTAAAATACTCTTCAAAATACTGAAGCATGTGTGCATATAGAAACACAAATGCTCACATAAGTAAGAGTGTCATATGCTATGTCCAAGCTCTAAAAAGGCTAAAAATTTAATGAACAGGGCGACCCTGTCATGAATTTTAACTGTTTCCTGATGAGATAAACAATGGCTCTTAATTAGAAGCTAAAATTTTTAATTAAGATGATTCTGCAGTAATTATCCCTGTTGTCTGCTTCACTGGATTTTAATGAAAAAGATTGATTAAATATAAAACTAGTAGCATAATTAAACATTCAGGGTTGCACTGGCCACCGAGGTGAAAGTAATGTGATTAAACCCTGAAGTACATTCCTTGACAAAGAATTTTAGACCGTCCAATTTGGTGTGGTCCTTAAGCTTCATTTTGGTTTTATTTTGAGTAGCTTCAACATCTTAAGGTAAAAGCAGGTTAACTGCAGCCAGTTTATTTATAAATACTTATGGAGCACTCACTATGTGCTGGTGCAGTACAGTGCTAGAAAGCAAAATCTTTGGAATTCAGAGACATTTGCTCAAAGTCTAGTGAGTTTGTGTAATAAATGGGATATTGAGAAAGCTCGCTAACTTCTTGACACATTAGATGTACCATCTGTACACGGAAATATATATATAATGCTGTGTGTGATTGTTCAGTTTGTAAATGCATTAGCCAGGTTCTTACTCCAAGTGCATGATATTTAATAGATGATATCTATATAACTGGAACTATCATTGCTATTTCTTTTATTTAAAATATTCTACAGCTTTTTTTTTCAAATCAACAAATGTATTTTATCATCACTTTACAAGGAAACATGCAAAAAGAAAAAAATGTTGACAGGTGGTACTAGAGACAGTACATGATGATGTTAATTTTCTTCTCAAGAATAATAGATATTAGAAATTCAAGAACCAAATATTTGCCAAATCTAAAGGACCCTCCCTCCCCACATAGCCACTTCTAGGAAATTAGCTTTTTGAATTGCTTCATCTTATGGAGTGTTTTGAAAGCAAGGAGAGGAAACTAATCCAGACTGAAGACGTAGGATATGCTTTTTGGAGAGAGTGACATCTGATCTGAACTATGAAGGATGGATTTATGAGTTCAGGAGTCCAGACACCAAGGACAACCCTGGCAGGGAAAGCAGTAAGGACTTGGGGGTGTGCATGAAAATGCACAGCGGGTCGGGACTGCATCTGTGGGTACAGGTCATTGTCAGAGCTTCCTTAGGCAGGGAGAGCGGTGGCAGACAGGACAGCGATAGACAGGAACCTCTGGACACTATCCCGAAGGCTTTAGATAGCATAAAAGGATTTTAGCCAGATGCATGCTATGTTGAGATGGACATTTTAGGAAGATTATTCTGGGTAGCACTGTGGGGATTTGAAGGAGAGTCTGGTCCTAGGGACAAAAGCTGAGAGATGCATTTATTCTAACACTTTTTTCAATCATCCAAGATAAACCAAGCAGTTTATTCTTTTATTCTTGCAAAGAGTGTCATGGAGTACCCGAAGCCTGCCCTCAGGGGGCTTAGAAAATTTGGTGTCATAGATGCACAAGTAACAGATCACTCACAAGGCTGTGGGACACATGCAAGGCTGAGGCTGTTGTAGGTAACCTGGGTGAGAAGTGATGAACTCCCTTAGTGGAGGTGGAGGTGAGGATGGATAGGTCTGTGGGTAAAGAAGTTTCACTGGCACGAACGGCTCATGAGTGGACAAGAATTATAAGTCTAATGAGCTATATGAAACCAGCTGACGAGAAGATCTTCCTCTCGGGATCCTGGACCACTCAGTTCATGGTGGACACTGTAAACCCCACCAGGATTTTCTAATACTTCCACGAATCTAGAACCTGAGATTTTTTTTTTAACTTGCAAATATAGAGGAACTTTTGTGTCATTAAGGAAATACATAGAAATAAGGACTGTGTTATTTGGCAGTTTATTTAATCTTGCCAAGGAACAATAATGCTACCTACTTCTTTTTTTAAACAAATGAAAGGCGCCACAGTCTTAAATAAAAATTCTTAGCAGAAGTCGTGGGCAGATCATTAATATTCTTTCATGATTATAAGCTCATTTGGTGATAGTGTCTAGGGGAACATTTAGCCTACTGGTTACATAATGACAAAAAAGTACTTGTGGATGATTTTGCAGGAATTCTAGAGAAGAAAATAGGTATCTATATAGAGATTGTTTCTAAGGCTGCCAATCAACCTCTGAAGCAACCTGGCCAAAGTATCTTTGGATATAATTGCTACACTTGACATTATCTTATTGATCAGTTTGTAATTGTGCATATAGTAGATGGATTGTATTGCAGTGGTTTTTTTCTTTCTTAATCTTTACATACAAAATTTGCTTGGGCAGGCATTATGTTAGTGCACAAAAGAGATCAAGCCCTATCCAATGAGCTAGGAGAGTCCCTGAGTAGGTTTGGTGTAGAAGGGCTGCAGGCCAGCTGGCCATGAGCTTTGTTACTGTTATGCTAGAGACAGTCGGGATTCAGTGATGCCCCGCTCAGCCTTTCCCTGTGTGCCAGTGGGCACCTGGCAAAAAGTGGTGCTGCTCATTCCCTTCTGCCCTCCCATTGGTTGTCATGGGGCTCCTCTGAGGGAGCATCATGGTTTCAGTCATGGTTTATGTTGGTGGCCCCCGGGCCTCATGCATTTGCATTGTGCATTTGTGATTGGTTCATTGTCTAGTGCTTGGATTGGGGGTATGATTGCTACAGCGGCCTAGGGGTGCAGCCAGGATGTGATGTAATGGCAGGAAGAAGGTGTGTCTCGCTTTCTTGCTGGTTTCGGCCTTGCTGTTTGTAGCCACCATGAACTGTGGCCCAGCCTTGTCACCCCTACCTTGGAGCCAACTGAGTATGGACTAAAACCTCCAAAAACTGTAAGAAATAAACCTTTCCTTTCTCAACTTGGTGCATCAGGCATTTTGTCTCAGTGACAAGTAAAGAGTAACTAACACATCACCCTTTGTACATATGAGATTGTTAGCCAATGGTGCCTGCATAACAAAATGTAATAGTGATACTTTTATCTTACATGACGTTTTTTGAATCAGGTGTTGATCATGATTTAAATTTTTGAAAACAAAAAAATTTTGAACTGTAGAAGACATAACTTAGGAAACTTGCTTAAGATGGAAAAATAGGGCCTGGGAATTTAGCTTAGCATTGAAAGCACCTGCCTGGCAAGTGGATGGTTGTGAGTTCGATTCCCAATATCAATAAACACAAACAAACAAACTAAACATGGGAAAATAGCAAAGATTTTCAGTAATTCATTAGCTATAAAGCCAGTTTGTTCTATGTTAACATAGGAAAAATGTCAATTCATAAAATGGCCATTTTTATCACCAAAATGTTTGATTAACTTTCATGTCACTTAATTTGCAAATAGAATATTTGACTTTCTGGCTACACAGTTGATTCTTTCCTGTGTGCAACAGATGACAAGTGAGTGACGGTTTTACATTAGTGTCAGATTGCAATGGAGACTTTTATTTATTAATACGAAAGGCTCACTTATGTGTGTTTATAAATTACAGAGACACACAAATCTTTTATTCATATATAGAATTGAGGATTTATTCATAAAAATATATTTTTTATCACTACGATTCTCACACTATTAGTATTCTGCAACTGGATGGAATGTGTCTGTATTTTCCATTAGTCTATGAGTTTTCTGAAGAAACAATTGTGTGTTTTAGTAGAGACTCAGTGGTTTATGTAGAAATGAATTTTTAAATTTTGTTTTTAATTTCTATGTTGATATCCAAGGGGTGATCAAACTGTGTGGTGAATACTAAAATTTTAAAAGTGTATGACAGTGAAAGATACATGACCATTAATCCCTCCCAGATTATTCCCCCTTCTTTCAAACATAGCCCTTTATTCTTTCCACTTTCTGAAGCAGTTCTGCGGGCTTGTTTCATGAGTATCTTTACAGGGTCTGGTAAAAACAGAGTATATACCACTGCTAAGTGCCGCACAACTCAAAGGCAAATTTAGCTGTTGCTTACAAAAAAAAAAAAAAAAAAAAAGCTTTCTTCGTTTAAAAGGGTTACAAGCGAACTCTATAGAAATAATAAGCCATAAATCTATTGAAGGGTATAAGATTGTATAAAATGTGTAAGATTCACTGTCTTAACTAGGAATGAAAAACTAAAGATATAAGAATAATCTAGCAGGAAGAACAAGAAAAGGAAGACTCAAATAAATTCAGAGAGGAGAAGAAAGACAGTACAACTCTAACAAATCTGAGAATCTAGAAGAAATGAAAATCCCACTGCCAGAGGATTTCACTGTTCAGTTCTACCAAGCATTGAAGGAATAATCAGTATCAATTGACTTGAATTATTCAAACAAAGTGAAGAGGAGGGAATTCTTCAAAAAATATTTCACAAGGCACATTAACTTGAAACCAAAATCTAGCAAAGACAAAAACACAAAACAACAATAACAAACAACAAAAACAAAACACAAAACAAAATGAAACAAAGCCCTCAACCAATCAAATAAAAGAAGACAAAAAGAAACTATAGGGAAATAACCTTGACGAACATAGATGCAATAACTTAAACAAACAAAACTGGCAAGCCAAGGCCAGCAGCCCATTAAAAGCATTATTACCTGGCATCAGACGGGATCATCTCAGGCATGCATGGATTATTCAGCATGTACAAATCAGTAAACAGAATATAACACATAAACAAAATGAAAGCAAAACAATACAGTCATCTCAAAACATGAAGAAAAAGATTTAATAAAATTCAATATCATTCATGATAAAATAGAATAAAATAATACATAGAATGTACTTCAACTTAATCATGATAATATATTGTGTACTAGTCCTACAATTAACATTATTCTAAATGGGGAAGCTTTCTGAGATTTAAAGCAAAACAACTTTCACATCTTTTATTCAACAGAATATTGGAATTCTTTGCCAGAATAATTAGACAAGAGAAGGGAAGGCCATCCAAACTGGAACAGAGGAAGTCATATTGTCATTGTGTACAGATGACATCTATATATCCATGTATCTATATATCTTTATGCATTTAATCTATGTATATCTATACATATCTATCTATATCATATATATATTCAGTGTCACTAATCATCTGGGAAAGGCAAATCAGACTCCTAATGAGATATTCTATTACCTCACTACAGTAAGAAAGGCCATTATCCAAAAGACAAAACATAATAAATGCTGGTAAAGATGTAGAGAAAAGGGAAAAATTGTACATGGTTGGTGGGAATGTGAGTTAGTATAGCCATTATGAGAAACAGTATGTGGTTTCTCAAAAAATTAAAAATAGAACTATCACATGATCCAGCAACCCCACTCCCTGGTGTAGTCAAAGGAAATTAAGTCACTATATCGAAGAGAGTCATGCACTCCCGTGATTATTGTAACAATATGCACAATAGCAAAGAAATTAAGAATTTAAGTGCCTATCAATTGATGAGCAAATAAGGGGACTGGTGTACACTTACCCTCTGAAATACTTTTGAACCTTAAAAGAAAGAAATCTTGAAATTTACGAAAGCATACATGAAGCTGTAGATCACTTACAGAAAGGGCATGATACCGTATGATTTCATACGTAGACTCTACAACAGTTAATCCCATAGATCTGAGAGAAGACAGAAGTGGAGAAGTGGAGAAGAATCGGGAACACGGGAGGAAGTGGAAAAGTTGATTAATAACTACTAAGTTACAGTTAGACATAGTAAGTTCTGGTACGTGGTTGCTCAGAGGGAGACTGTAGATAACAGTTATGCTTTATATATTTAAGAATGTAAAAAATGCCGTGTGAAAGTTTTGATTATTAAAAATTCACAAATAAGGAAACAGATGCGTTGAACCTTTTTTAAGTGTTATATGATATATAGGTGTATATGTTTTGAACATCACATAGTAACCTTTTAGTATGTACCATTTTTATATTGTATGTATCAGTTAAAAATTAAAAAGTATCAAAATTATAGGAGGCCACTAAAGTAGCATTTGTAGTAAATTTATTAAAAAGAAGAAATCTGAAAATCAGTGATTTGTATTCCATCCAGGAAACTAGAAAAAAACACAAGTGAGCATAAAAACTATAAGAAGAAATAACAAAAATGGAGCAAAAATTGCTAAAGTTACAAATCCCCCAAATTACAGATCAGCATCATCCAAAACAAATAATTTGAAAGAATTATATAATGCACAAACTTTTAGCAATACTGATTCAGGAAATAGAAAAACAATTTGCAATTTTTTTGAAAGAGAAAATACAAGAAATATATTTGTTACATATAGATACATATAAAAGAAAGGTTTAAGTGTAAATAAAATTTAAAAATGATAAAAATCTTTGAAAAGTATAAATGAGCTATAGGAACAATTTTATGAGAATATATTTGAGTCATTAAAAGAAATGTATTATTTTTGAGAAAAAAATGTTACTAAGTTGACATAAGAATGAATAACTACTAAAAAATCGAGTTCATAATTCAGAGTCCTTTCTCTCAAAGATATAAAGTCCAGATGATTTTTTAGGCTAATTTTACTTAATCTTCAAACAACAGAAATTCTTATTTTATGTATACTCATTCAGTTACTAGGACAATAAAATTCTCCTAACTCAGCATATAAACTATACCTGTGATGCTAAAACCAAAGGACAATAAATTATAAATGCATAGATCCAAAACACAAAAATAAAAATCAGCAAATCAAAATTTGGCCATCTGTAAAAATTACATTGTAATGTAGAACTTATCCAAGGAATACAAAGTTTCTCAACTGTAGAAATTTATTGAGTTCATGGACTGTGTTAGAAAAAATTTTCGGGACCCAATTCTTATTTCTGCACATCTGGTAGGTGGAGGCATAGATTGCTGTTTGTTCAGACTTAGCTTTGGAAGCTGTAGTGAACGATCTTAGAATATAGTACGTTTCCCTCTGGAATGGAAGGCTGGGATGCTTACTGCTCACTGCAATAAAGATAGCATGTCCTTCCAGAACAGAGGGCAGGCTTAGTGTCCACTTAAGATTTGGGGTTCTGTAAACTCAGGGCTCCTCTCCTGCAGCGCCACCCCCCGCTTCTCAGGTGTCCATGAGGCCCAGGACGCCTTTTCTTTTCCCCTGTACTTAGGGCCATGGAGGACTGACACAAGTACGTTGAGGTACGGGCTTCTTCCTGTGCTGTGGGCAACAGTCAGAAGCTCACATCTTCTGCCAGCATCCATGAAAGTGTGACAAGTTAATATGATAACCCTCAAGTAGGATAAAATCTCACATCCTTCATAGTCCTTGACAAAACACAGGACTTTCATCCTTAGCTGCAGAAATTACAATTGGGAGAATTCAGAATTCATTCATGATACATTTTCTTAGCAAGTTAGGAATCGAAGCAAACTACCTTACCCTGCTAAAACATATACCAAGAACCTATAATAAACATACTTAATGTTCAGCTTTTTATGTTATTTATATTTAGATGAGATCCAGGCAAAGAATTCTGCTATTACTATTATTCAGGCATATAGCATGAGTCTTAGACAATGGAGTAAGACCGACGACACCATTAGAGCTATAGGGATTGAAAGAAAAGATACAAAGGAGATTAAGGAGGAAAAGTTCAAGGAAATCTATAGGCAGACTCATAAATACGAATATTCCACAAGTAAACCAGGCTGATGAGCAGTCTTTGAGGATAGTCAGCTATGGAAATCAGCTTCCCTCTGAGTATACTGCTTTCTCTGAGCTACTTTTCTGTACCCTGGAACATTTTGGCTGTTATAACTTGCCTTTTTAAACACATTCCAGTTTAGCAGGAAAAGTGAAGGCCTTCACAAAGGTCTCATCATATAGAAGTGCTTTATACTTCTGTGGCTTGTGTGACAGTTTAGAATTTTCTTCCAATGTCATGAAACCATTGTTCAAGGGCACTATGGTCCTAATGATCAGTTAGGAAGTATGAGAAAATAAAACTAAATTTTTCTCTACTACTTTTCAAAGAATAGTTTGTCTGCCCTAACACGAATATATTCAAATCTTGTAGAGACTTATGGAACAACTTCTATGCATTTAATTCGCCCGTATAAGCAGTTTTTCTTGAAAGAACAGAATTACATTATAAGGTAAATTTTCAAACAGTCCTTATAATCAGTTATTGTAAGAATTAAACTTTATTAAGAAATACAAGGTATTGGGGGAACTGTGGTTTTGTGTGACAGTCTGCTGAGCATTTTCCTGGTAGAAAATTCATTTGTAACACAACTTCAATGAGACGTTTCAGCGGTATATAGATATTTTGCCTGGTTAATGGTTATTTTTGGCTGGGTTTTATAGACATACAGAAAGATTTTCTTCCTGAACCACTGACAGTATTATGCAGACTGACTTCCTAAAATTTCTTCCTATCATGACCAGGCCTGGTAACATGTTTAAGGCAACCATGTGTAAAATTGCTTTATTCATCTTAAGGGCTGCCAATTCTTCCAGCTGGGGTCTTTTCAACTTTTAAGATAGTTAATAATAAGTCCTAGCACTGCACAGAGACCAAGTGAAAGACATGCCTCTTTATTTCTCTGTGTGATTAGTCCTTCCCGGAGGTGTGTGGTGGGGCAGAGACTGTGTCATGAATGTTATGCACTGATTATTGTTACTTTTTCTTTCCGTTCTTTTTTCCCTCTCTTTAATTTGAATTTTTATTTCAACCTTGGAAAGGGGCCTAAAGTCATATTGGATGGCACCTTCTGTTTAGCAGATAGTTGCTTATTTATATGAGATGAAAAAAAATTATAGCATTTTTGTTTCCTTCATCAAATTTTTGCTACTTTGTGATTAGTTGAAATTTTAAAATTCAGAACATTGTATCAGAACTGGAAAGATTATTTTCTTCCAGAAACTTTTTTGCTTCTTCTTAGGAAATAACAGATGACTGTAGCTTTTGTGATGTGGAACGTCTCCCATTTTGCCTCCCCACAAACAGCTGGTCTGTTTTGGGATTTTCCTCGTGGAATTTCACGCTTGGTGAGTTTCACGTACATATACCTTTCCCCACAGCTTCTTTTAATTCTCTCTCTGGATCTTCTAAACAATTGACTTAAAAAAATCTTAAAATATACCCTCACACCTATTTTTCCACATTGATTTCATGGTACGTGAGAACGTTAATTACAGTGTGATTTTTATGTAATCAGTTTTGTGGTAGTTGAAATGCTAATATAATTACTGAAGCTCTGCTGGTGTGTGCCACACTCCGGGGCAAGTGTGGAAGATACGCAGATGACCCAGGCAGAGTCCCAGCCGTGGGGATTCACTCCTCCATCTGGGAAGCACAGAACCAGGGAGCAGCGGGCTGGCATTGCGTGTAGCCTGGGAGCATGGGGCAGGTTTTCTGGAGGATTACAGGTCAGTTGTGTCTTAAAGGACAAGTGGCTGTTTAAGCAGAAGAGAGGACTTGGGTAGGAAGTGTTCCTGTGAGGATCGGCCTCCAGGGCAGTTTTTTAGATTCTCAGGTTGAAGCTGCAGAACCAGGCAAGAGCCAGCGGCTTAAGTTTTGTCTGTGTGAAATGATTCTTGAACTTGGGGCATATCTGTATTTTTATCATGGACACCGTATTCACAAGCACAGAGCCAGGAATATCACACTTTAACAGGATAGGATGTCCCTGATGGAGTAAATGTGCAGACTGCTCTTTCTTTAGGATTTACTTTTTTTTCTCTTGGAGGGAATAAAAGGAAAGGATTTTCAGATAATAACCAAAATTTAAATGTAGAAAAGAAAGACTTTCCATTTTTAGTACAGGTAGATTACCAGACATCATTCGCATGAAAACTAAATTATCTCTTGCTTTAAGAAGGTTTATCGGGAGTAATCTTGCAAAAAATTCTCACAAAGGCAAAGTGATCCTCCCACTATAATTTCAATAAAAACTTTTTGCTTACACATGGAAAGTTTGTCCTTTTATGATTTGTGGATTGTATTATTTATTTTTATGGTATTTATTATTCTTAGAACCTGGGCTCAGTTGCCAGGAGTTAGGGATACACTAAAATTTGGCTTCACTTTACTATTTGGCCAAGTCTGCTGTTCACTTTTTGCCTGGATGCCAAATTTCAGGAGTGAACAGTTGAATGCCCCTCTCAATGGCACTCTGGGCATTTTTGATTGGATGATCATGTGGCTGCCTTTGTAACATAGTATCAAAGTATTTAACAGTGTCTGTACTGTGTGAAGAGTATTCTGAGATTGGCGATGAATATTTTAATATTTAATTTCATATAAATGTTAACAGCTTAGATGTAACTTGTATCCTTGTGTACTTTACATGTTGAACTATCAGTAATTTGTGTGTAAATACAAATCATAAGTTGATAGTTCTTTGAAATGTTTGTAGCTGAGTAGAGAAAATTATAGATTATTACTATAAATTTTATTTTTTAAAATTTTATTTTAAAGGGAAAAAAGTAAAACAAAATTTCGAAATAAGATAATATAGCAACAATGGTTAATAGATTATGTATTGTTATCTTTAAATTACTTAGAGTGTAAGATATAAGCATTTAATTTTCCAAACAATATTAATGCAAACTTTTCTTTTTAATGAATTAAGAGAAATTAGTAGTATGATAATCCCAACTATATATATATATATATATATATATATATATATCTTTTTTGCCTCCTCCCATCCCAGTTCCTTTTGAACAGTTTCTTTCCAGTTCACAATATCTACTGTACATTTTGGATCTTACTTACTTGTTCAGTTTCTCATACTAGTAAGACAGTGTGATGCTTACACATGTGAGCCTGTTTTTTTTCACTTACAAGTATAGTCTCGAGTTGCATCAATTTACCTATAAACGTCTCCAGTTTATCCTTCTTTATTGCTGAGTAGTATTCCATTGCATGAAAACCGCACATCTTTTTTATCCATTCCTCCGTTGATGGGCTCTTGGGTGGTTCCCAAGGTACAGCAATTATAAATTGTGGTGCTGTAAGTGTAGGTGCATCTATATTGCTGTGGTATGATGTTTTAAATTCTTCTGGGATGAATACTATAGCTAACTAAGTTTTTAGGAAGAAAATTATATCTTTTTGATACAAGAGTCATTGACAAATAGTACAGGAAAAATATCAGGAATTATAATTTTAATCATTGAGGATACTTATATCTAAGTAATATTTTTAAATGGTGTAATATTTAATATTTAATATTTAGTTAATTACATGAAGGCTACAAGACTTTCAAAAGTCCTTACTGGCAGCCTTCTATATTTCATCAGGGTGATAAAATGAGATCTTGTCACTTTAAGCAGAATAATTCCAGTATGTGAATCAAAATGGCTGGAATACTTTGTCTTTACCTAGACTTAATACACCAAGTAGACCAGATGAATAAAAGAAGAACATACAAGAGGATAATGAGTACATCAAAAATATCAGGTCAACCTCACTGAGATGAACGTCTTTTAATCACAAATCGGCTACAGTGAATGACCCAAGGGGAGAATAGCAGCTCACGGAGCCAAGAAATTATTATTTTGATATTATTTCATATACTGTCACTTCTTGATAATTTGATTACTATTTTTTCCAAAATTATAGTAGCATGAGTTTTAAAGTATTAATTGAAATTCTAATATTCCAGAAATTCATTTTTTGGTGAGAATATTCAGTTTTGATCAATATTGATTTTAATATTCAGTCTTTTGATATTGGACCAAAATTTATGTATTTGAGCCTCCTTACTAGGCAATATAATTGATCCCATTTAATAGTACTGTACTTACTTGTTAGAGGCATGGCGTTTATGGTTCAAATTTCTTTTGGTATGTGTTGTAATAGTTTTTTGTTTTTTTGAGACGGGGTCTCACTATGTAGTTCAGACTGGCCTTATAGTCACTGTGGAGTCCAGGCTGGCCTTGAACTTGTGACAAGCCTCCTGTTTCAGCCTCTCAGTAATAAGTTTACAAGTAGAGGATGCAGCACTGGGTTTTGGAAGCTTAACTTTCAAATGCTACCTGTCATCAAACTAGTGCATAAATCATGAGTTTGTCTATGTCTGTGATATATTGGACACCTCCCCCCACTCAGGAATTTGACAGACAATGATGCTGGGTCTCAGAGAGACAGGTGCTTTACTCAAGGAATACCCTACATAAATGATAGAAATTAGATTCACAACCAAATCTCTTAAATTCCAAAATGTGTATTCTTTTTTATACTTCATCCATCCTCTATATGTGTATTGATGCTAATTTCACTTCATTATAAACATGGATATCTTGGTGAAATCAGAACAAGGACTGTACCTTGCTTATCTGAGTCTATTATGTACACAGTGTTTGGCACATAGTAGATGCTTATTCAATTGTTGAATAGGTGACCACTGCCTACAGAATATGTAAGTGGGAGTACATATTCATATACATTCACATTGTAGATGAGCATACTGACACTCAAAGAGACTGCTAGCTGGAACCTTACATTATTTTCTGCTATTAGCAGAGGGGAGTTGAGTATTTAGAATCTAAGTCCACATATTTCTAAGTCCACATGTGCTAAAAGGGTAATTTTAATAAATATTTCATATGATAATGGCTCTAATATGATTTTTAAAATTGGTAAATTTTTGTTAGCTTGTGATTGCAGTGTATAATGATGCAGTGTATAATGACGTAGTGTATAATGATGCAGATCTATCAGACATCTTAATTCTCCCCCCCCACCTTTCCCTCCATCTCTTGGTCCCCTTTCCATTTACAAAAGATCTATTTCTCTGTATCTCATTATCTATCTTTATTTTGCTCTTTACATTATTCATAATTTCAGTTTTTTTCGTATAAAAGAGACCATGTAGTATTTAAGCTTGTGTGTCTGATTTATGTCACTCAATATTACGATCTCAGGGTGCATCCATTTCCTACAAATGACTTGTTTATCATTCTTCATGGCAAAGTAGTACTCCACTGCATGTAAATACATTTTCTGTATTCATCTGTTGATGGACGTATAGACCACTTTACAGGTCTAGCCATGATGAGTTGTGGTTCTACAAACATGCGTATGGATGTGTCAGTATAATATGGTCTTCCTTTTGGGGAAGATTCCTGGAAGGGGAATAGTTGGGTCTAATTGAATTTCTGTTTTTAATTTTTTAAGGAATCTTCATGCTAACTTCTAGAATGATAATATTAATTTAAATTTCTACCAGCAATACAGGAGTGTTTATTTTTTCCCACATTCTCACCAGCTTTTGTTATTATTTGACTTCTTGATGATGCCTATTTTTTTCGGCGGTGAGATGGAGTCTCAGGGTTGTTTTAATTTGCAGTTTTCTAATGGGTACAGATGATGAATTTTTCTCAGGATTTATTGGCTATTTGTACTTCATTCTGTGCCTGTTCATTTCAGTTGGTTATATTTTGAGTGGGTCTTTTACTTTGAGAAGTGTCTAATTTTTTAGTTCTTTATATATTCTAGATATTAGTCCTCTGCACAGTAACTGGTGAAGTATTTTCAATTCTATACCTTGCTTTTGCACTCTATTGATATTGAGGTTTTTTTTTTCCTTTTGAGGTAGAGATTTGCTATATTGTAGTCCAGGATGGCCTTGAACTCAGTATCTTCCTGCCTAAGCCTCCCAAGTGCTGGAATTACAGGCATGTGCCATCATGCTTAGCTTCAGTTTTCAATTTTTTTTCCTTTTGGTACTGGGGATTGAACTCATGACCTTGCACTTACTAGGTAAGTGCTTGAGCCAGTGAGCTAAATCTCTGGCCCAGTTTTTGATTCTTGATGTTATTTATTATGCAACTGGGGTTCCATTCAGAAAGTCTTTGCCTCTGTGTATGTCTTCAAAAGTTTTTCTTATTTTATCTTCTAGCAAGTTGTGTTTCTGTTTTAATACTTAGATCTTTGCCCTACTTTAGTTTTAGTTTAGTATCTGGTGAGAGATACGTGTCTAACCTCAATCCTGCACAGGTGAATCCCAGTTTGCCCAGCACCATTTCCTCCAATGTATGTTTTTGTCCCGTTGGTCAAAGATCAGATGGCTGAATGTGCCTGGGGTTGTTTCTATAATCTGTATTCTGTTCCACTGACCCACATATCTGTACAAAACAAAATGGTTTCTTTAGGCACTAAACAGAAAGGAAGATATAAATAATATTAATTATACTAAGAATAAGAACTTTTGTACATAAAAGGACTACAAAGATCATGAACAGACAGATACAGCACAGGAAGACAGTTTTTCCATATAAATTAACAAACGACTTGAGTTTAGAGAGGTTTTAGTCTCCCTGTTGACTTTTCCTTAATTCGCTGGGTTCCCTGCCTTTTGTCCTTGCTAAATTGTCCTTTGGCGGGTGTCCTGAGTCCAGGTCCTGGAAGGGCTGTGGTTGCCCCTGCATTTTGTGTTGCTATCTTCATTGCTCCTCAGCATTTCACTGATCTGGTTTAATAAAATAAAATAAGAACTTTGGGAACTTTGGAGGCTTTTTTGCTTTCTTTTGTGCATCCTATTAGACCATCTGTCTTAATACACTGCAGTGTTTTTATCTATGGATGTACTTAATACTATCAGTGAGTTCTGGGATCAGCCTCATCTTGGTTTAACCACACCAAATAGTCAGCTTCATGGAATGTGACCTGGCTGGCATATTCACGCTCTCTCTTCATTTGTAGAATTTCCAGGAATACTTGTCCTACAGAATAGGTATAATTAGGATAAAACAACACTTTTGCAATACTTGCTATAGTCAGCTAAACCTCTGCATTCTGATTTTAGGTATTTCTGACAGTTATCATGGCAGCTAATGATAGAAAAAGTTACTGCTCTCAGATTCTTCACTGATCTGGACTTTGGTTAAGGTAGATTTCTCCAATGTCCCTTCTCCTTTTGGCAAGAGATCATGTCAGTCTGTGCTCAAACCTGTGCTTTCCAGATGTGTAGACACAAATCGTGTGGCTAGCAAGCCTTTGAAATATAGCAACTCTAAACTGATGAGCTGTGAGTGTAAGACACACATTGGTTTGTGAAAACTTAATGTAGAGGAGAAGAATGTAAAACATGGCATTAATATTCTCTTTTGATTAAATATTGAAATGGTGTATTAAATATAAAAGACAATTAAAATTTATCTTCAGTTATCTGAAGGCTAGTAGAAAATTTAAGTGGGGTTTGCAGTCCCCTTCCGGTTCTCCGAGGCCGCCTGGTGTGGGTGTCTTCCTCTCCTGGGTTCCAGCAGCCCCTTTGTGCCTTTGGCCCTTAGCACAGTGTTCTTCACAGTTTTCTGTATCTTGTTTCTCCTTAATTTTGTGATTCTTCTTTTTTAAAAAATTAAACAAATACAAACGTATCCCTTTCCTGTCCCTTCCTGGGGCTGGGCCTAGAAATTCCATTTCTCATTGAGACCCTGTGTCATGGTTTATGTCTGTGTCCTCCAGGCCTCATGAGTTTGCATTGTTCATTTGTGATGGTTCATTGTCTAGTGCTTGGATTGATGGTGTCAGTGCTCCTCCCACCTAGGGGTGGAACCAGGATGTGATGTAATGGCAGGAAGAAGGTGTGTCTTTCTCTCTTTGCTGGTTTGAGCTTGCTGTTTGCAGCCGCCATGAAGTTCAACCTGCCTGCCTTGGAGTCAACTGAGTGTGGACTGAAATCTCCCAAAACTGTAAGAAATAAACCTTTCCTTTCCCAACTTTGGGCTTCAGGTATTTTGTCTCAGCAACAAGTAAAAAATAACTAAGACACCCTGACTGGTCCAGTGATGATCTGACATGGCCTGGCAGAGGATCAAGTTAACCAAGACTCACCTTGGGCTGTAGGAATCACTGAAACATCATTTATCTCTATCTGATTTAAAATAACTATGGAAAGTCTTATCAGAGGGGAAGGTTCTTACTGGTGTTCACGGTGTTACTGTATTTGTCTCCCTCGGTTTTCATGTTGATTAGACCTGTACCTTCCACTGAAATAGGGAGAGGTGATACTGGTGCTCATTGACCAGAAAGCTAGTGACAGTTTTCTGTATTATAAAACCTCCTTTGGTCCTTGGCCACTAATGTTTAAGACTCAGTTAAAACCAAGACAGTGGTTTTGGAGGATAGTATAGTAATCACGATAGTACTAACAACACTAGTTATGAAAACATTTTGCCTCTATGACATATTTCTGCTCTTTCTAATTCAGGTCAAATTGTGAGTTGCAGGAAACACAAATATAATATGAAAAACCAGATGGAAGTTTGGGGTAAGATTAAATTATTTCTCTACTGTTCTCCTCGGAAATAATAAATTTTCTATTTTATTTTTTAAGGAAATAATGGCCATTTATGACTTAGCTCCAGGTAGGAGTCTGACAGTTGCCTTAATACATACTGCTTGTTTTTATCACAATATAATTGTCAGCAGATGCTGTTTTTGGTAGGCAAATACTTATTTTTCCCCATGGCATACAAAGCTCTAGATGTGAAAATATCTTGCATTTGTATGGGCCGGTCATCCCCTGGCCATGCTCGGGCAGTCCGATCCCAGAGTTTGGGGCCAGGCAGACCACGGCTGGGGAGCACGTGGAGCCCTCCACCCCTCGAGTTGCTCACATCTTTTAACAAGAGCAACTCCCGTTTGGCATACTTAAGATGTACATGTTTGGAGAAAAGGTTAACTTTACCTAAAAAATATTTTTTAAAGTTGCCTGCCACGAGGGCAGTTTGCTTTATCTCCCTCCCCTTCCTGTCTTTTATTCCTTTTACCCTAACTTATTTCAGCAGAAAATCCCGTGGAATTTTTTCTTTTTTTCGAGATAGGGATTTGCTCTGTAATTTAGATTGATCAGGAACTCACTGTGTAGCCCAGGCTGGCCTGGGACTCAGGGCGATCCTCCTGCCTCAGCCTCCCAAGTACTGGGATTAGAGGTGTGCACCACCATGCCTGGCTATCATCACCTCAAGTTTGGTAAGGTAAGAACCATTTTTTCATTTGTAAGTGAAGAAAGACACTTCGGTTGGACAGTTGAAGTGAGATAGTTTAAGGTCAAAGAAAAAGAAAAATGAAAAATCATTAGCTAGATGTCAATCCAGATTTTCTATTCCTGTTCAGTGCTCCTGACGGGTCACCAAAATGCATCCATCTCTCAAGCGATTGTGATCAGTGTGAAACTGAAAGCCTATTGAAGGCATCAGTCAAACTAGACTTCTCTTTTGACAAGACTGAGTCCTTCTTGGAACAGTATAGCTGGCTGGATTAGAGCCTGGATTAGAATCGTTAGGGGAACTCTAACCAGGTGGGATTTTTCTCTGCTGCTTCATGAATGACGATCAGCCTGTTGAGGGAATTTATACAGTGAACCACAACTTGTAGCAGGAAAAATCACAAACATGAAGTAGGAAGCATAACCATGAAGTAGAAAGGAGACACAATAAAGCTTTGGGCAGGAGGTTAGAGAAACTGAGCTGAAATTGCTGACTCATTTGTGGTGGCCCCTCGAGAACCCACAGTGCTCGCTTCTCCCTGTCTCTGTATTCAGTGGTCTCATGTTTGGTAGGTTGAGGCTGGTCATGGGCGGAATTTGTACCCAACCGAATTGGCTAGTTTGATACTGGCTGTGGTGAGAATTTTCATACAATGAGAATTGGGAAAAGCAATCAATCAGGGTACCCTCTCACAGACCTGGGGTTAAAGGCTGCTTAGCACACTGCTGAGCAGAACACCTGAGTGACTGTAAGGGCTGTCTTTATGGCTTGTAAATAGATGCCCTCCTGACCCCCCAACTCATCGGGAGGCTTTTTGGAACTGTGATTCTAGAGCGGGTGATACTGAGATTAAGGGGTGCGGTACTAAATTAGTCCACTGGTTAGTTTAGGATACTTTTCGCCCTGGACAGCCCTAAGGCCCTCCCCCAAGTGAGAGGCACTGCCAGAGCGGCTGGTCGCCCAGAGGGGATAAAGGGAAAGGGAGCCTGGTGGCTGCTGCTGGCTGCCTTCTGGTGACCGCATCATGCACTGTTTCTCCTCTGCTGGGCCTTGGAAGCAGCCAACCTGTGGACTGAAACCTCTGCAAACTGTGAGCTGAACTTCCTCTTTTAATTTAGTATGATGGGTATTTTGTCACAGCTGGGAGAAGTGACCCAGCGCTCCCTACGAGGGGTGTATGTGTGTATGGGGAGGAGGTGACGCTTGGCCACCCTGTTGAGTTGTCAAAGGTTACACCAAACCTGTAAAGGCATGCTAATCTCCATGAGCTGCGTGGAGACTGGTCTGCTGCTCTGTGTGAACACTATGTAAGCTTGTGTCTTCCACTGAAAGCAGCCTAAATATCTCTGTTTTTGAAGTACCAGGGAGCTTAACAATCTTTGTGATGCTGAGCTGAACTGAGGTAGCTGATATTCACCTCTGCACGGAGGCACAGTTTCGCCTGGGCTCCAGCCTTTGGTAAACTCAGTGTGGATATATTTGTATCTGGTCTGGTTAGGGAATTCACAGGATTTCCTTTGTCAAGTATAAAAGCCAGCAGGCATGTTTTTCGAATGATCAGTGTTAACACGGTTCTCCCCGTGTTTATTTGCAACTTGTGAAATCGCCTTCAGCATGTCAATGTAATTTCTGAGTTTGTTTCTGACAATCGTTATAACGGGGTAAAAATGGCTAGCGCTCACGGTGGTTTTGGGAATCTCACGCACATTGAGGAAACCACGATCATCATTTTCAGACAGTCTGAAGATCTCCTCTCTGTGATGGTTCTTCTCTATTGTTTACTGTTTCTTCTCTGTGTGCTCCACATGTTGAGTCAAGCATGATTCAAAAGCTCTTCGGCCCTTGGAAGGCTTCCCCAGCGTCACCCACTGTGTGCAACAGGCCCTATACAGGCTCTTCTCCATCGGCTTACCGCATTCCGCTCACCTTTCTCTGTATATTCATACTATTTTAAATGATCCTGTATCTAGAAATTGTTCTTGCTCCAGTTAAATGACACGTTCCTTGGCGATGAACAGACTGCTTTTCCTTTTCTTTTGCTATTTTTATGCATAATGCCCAATACAGGGTTATTAAATAAATAGAAGAAAATATTTACAATACCTTTTAATATTTAGGTTAGTGCCTCCTATATGCTCATATAAGACATATGTCCTATATTATTAGTTCTTAAATCCTTACAGCAATGTTTGGAGACATGTAATCACCACTATTGTATAGATGAGTGTGGTAAAATTCAGGGTAGTTTAGTAATTGCTTAAGATCATATAGTCAGTGCCATTGCGGGGGGCATCACCATGGTCCTAGCTTTGAGGGAAGATTGGTTTTGTTTCGTTCTCTTCAAGTACACACGATTAGCTTTTCACAAAACCATGTCCGATGTGAAAAGCATGTGACTAGGTTAGAAATCTGGGGAGTGCTGTGTCCAGGTAACCTTATTCCCCGGTCAGCCTTTGTCTCTTCCCTTCTTTCAGACAGGATGAAACTTTGCCAGAACTGCCCTTACACTGTACCGACAGGAGTGCCCCTGGATCCACGCCTCAGTTGGCTACACACTTTCTGTAACTTCTACTAATCTTCTAAGTCTACTTTTGGAAGCCAGGCCTGGCCGGGGCTGGCAGTGTCATCTTAGCAGTGAACCCTGGGGCTAAACTGGACCCTGAGTGATCTCTGAACCTTCTTCTTTTGGGGTACTCTTTTGTCTTTTTGTTGCATAGGGGTTCAATCAAGGAGCGTTATACCCTTGCCTATGAAGTTGTCCCAGGTATCCATAACTGGTCAAGTTCCCAGAAGGTATGATAGAATTATATACAAGATTTCAGGTAATTTCCAGGCAAATGCTAGAGCAGATTTGGGGTGACTTTCAAGTCTAACTGAAGATATCTATTGGACAGACATAAACAAATGCAAAAGTACCCCTTCTCTGTTCATTACTGCAAATCTTCATTGATAAGTCACTATACTGTGCATGGACTCAAAACTTTTGTACTATCTTTTTAAACCAAGTTTTTAATATTTGAAATATTTTAAAATATTTGACTGGAGCCCTGCATGCCCTAGGACAGCCTCGGTCTTTAGGGAAGAATAACTTGGCTGCCCTTAGTTTCCATAAAAACTGAATTTCTATTTACTGTGCTTCGTTTTGGCTTTATTGTTTGAGCTGCAAAATATTTGGCTTTGGAAAGTCAGACGCCTGAGCTTTTAAGAATATGGCTTCTGGATGAGAGAGTTAAGGAAGGGAATACTGAAAGAAAAAACCCCTTAAAAGTGAAATTCCTCACATGACAGTGTATTTCCTCATTTATGGTACTACAGTGCAGTGCTTCCTACGGTCTCTACAGTGCAATGTGAATGTAAAATACTTCTGCGCCACAAGATTCATACCAGCCTGGTGAGATTACGCTCTTAGTGCGTCATGTCATTGATGCAAACTTTATTCTAGATTGGTGCATTAACACATTGTTAGTAATCATATTTCAGTTAAATTGGCTGAAGGCATCGTATGAATAAAATAACTTGTGTGAAGCCTCACACCAGTTAGCTAAATTGTTCTCAGTGTTTCTGGCATTGATACAGACAGTTAGCAAGGGCAGGGCAGGGCAGGGCAGGGCAGGGAGCGTTACCTGGTACCTCGTGGATGGGCAGAGGACAGTCCAGGTTTACATCCTGTCGTCCTCCTGACTGGCAGGGTAACTCTGAGTAGGTCACAGACCCTCTACACTGCTCCTTCATCTGGAAAAGAGAGATAAGTAGAAAACAGTCAATTTCTCGGAGGGCTAATTCAGGGATTTATTAAGTCAAAGCAACTCAACCATGACTAGAAAATTAAATTACTTTGTCTTGTGTTCATAAAAGGCAGGTTCGATTCGCTGTGTCCTTGGCGGCCCGTGGGTGCTGGCCTCATCTTTGCACCTGACCCTCGGCACGGCAGTGTGTGTGGCGGGTGCTCACGGCAGCAGCACACATATGAATGGGTCCCCTGGGAAGGCTGAGCTGGGGGAGCCTCAACCACAGAGAGATGAAATTTCTTAGCAGTCAACACAGAGTGTACAATGTATGAGGAGCACATCAGGGTCCCCCTATTCAGCCACCAATTTGCAGGGCACAAGGGACAGAAGAAAAACATGAAACAACACTACAGGGATTCAGGCAGCGAAAGCTAACACTGAAAACTTCTGTGGCTGCTTAACAAATAAATATCAAAAAGGAAAAAAGTGCAACATGGATCACAGAGATACATGATACCTACCAACTCATCCCCAGGTGTGGGATTCACTGGGAATTTTATTTCATTTTAAATTTTATTTACTTCTGTTGGCCAGAATTACATACATTTTTTATGCAAAAGAAAGTGCTTCAAAATATGTATATATATTGTGAAAAGGCTCAGTAGGGGTAATTAACATATGCATTACTTCTAAACAAACATCAAAATTCATGAACCAATTGGGGAAATTTGAACGTAATTGCGTATTTGTGGATATTAGGCATGTACTATAAATTCCTAAGGTACAGTGGTATTGATTAGAGACCTTAGGAATGTATAGCACAATGTTTATACGTGGATTGATCGTGGATGTCCATGGCTGAGTGTGCTGTTAAGAGGTAGCGCCCAGTTGCAGGTGGGTCCCCGGAGGCATAGCTTTGGGAGGTACAGCTTTCCCCTGCAGCTTCCCCTGGTCACTGCTTCCTGAATGAGCACCTTTGTCTGTTACACACTTCCAGCATATTTCTGCCTGGGAGCCAGCTGACCGTGGATGGGCAGAAACCTTCGAAACCATGAACCTAAAATAACCTCTTTTTAAATTGTGAGAACCAGCTTGTTAGTCCGAGCAGTGGAAAGTGAATGTGCCCTGTTAGGTTTTCCTTATCACCTACCCAGAAAGCACTACCCCTCCTTACCTGCTCAGTCCCCATAACAGACTGTGCCTGGTGTCTGTGCCGGAAACCAGGGGCCAGCTGACAATCGCATAAACCCAGCTAGGGAAGCTGCTGGCCTCTGCTTCTTCTTCAGTGTGGGGCCACAAATCTTGGTCTGAGCTATGAACAGACTCTGGCTGACCCCTGGGGACTGTTAGCAGCAGATTCTTCATAGAATTCCCATTGGTTTCCTTTTGGTATTCTGATGTTATTTCCCAGCTCAGCAGCCCAAGATTTTCTCAGAGTCAAAGTGGACAGGGTGACTGAGGCCACCAAAATTGAGATTCCTGTCTTACCTGAAAGCCATGTGACTGATCTGTTTTCAAATTCCTGTCTGGAAACTGGATGTTACATTGTCTAGTAACGTGGCTGCTGTAGGATATAATGAAATAACTGATCTAAAAGCTAAAATGCAGTAGAGTAGCATTTCATACCAAAGAAGGCTACTACTGTAAGCCATTCACTGGGAAATGCCTTAGCGATTGGAGATAAATCTATGAGTATTTTTTTTTTTAGAGTTTTAGAGAAAATAAGGGTGTCCTAGATTAATTATCTTGCTGAGAGGAAATACATTACAGGTTCCCAAGGCCTAATCATTTTGTCCAGATTAGAAGGCTCAACCTCTGCTCCCTCCCAAAGTAAACTATACTTGTAATAATTATAAATCATAATTAAAATTGAATTCTTCAGAAGATCCTGGTAAAATGTTGTCCTTTTAGAAATGAATTTCTTCCTGAAATCTCAGAAAAAGTAATAGAATTGAAAAGATTGAGAAGCTCTAAATATTTAATTGAAAATATTTGCTATCTTTCTTTTTCATTAATGTTATGTAAACTTTATGAAAGTGGTTATTTTGGTGGAATTTAGTTTATTTTCATATTGGAAAGCAAACATTCTATTGTCAAGTTTTGATTGTTCAGTCACCATTTTTGTGATATATGGTGCCTTTTATCATTTTATATAGGAAACAATACAAAAGTATGTTAACTTGAAATGCCAAGATTTAAAAACCTTCCTGTGGCCAAAACCTCTTCTCATATAATCTCTTACATGAGATCTGTAAGGCTCAAGTTCACATTTACACTTTAAAAATGTAAATATATTTGTAGCATTGTCGATATTCCTCAAATAGTTTATGAATTTTTCCACAGAAATGTGATACTTTTAGAAAATAAGTGCAAACACTTGGGCGGTGCCTTCTTTTGGATAGGAATCAAAGACAAGGAACAAAGAGCTAATAGATCTTTCTTATCCTCCACTGATTCATTCTAAGAGCCCCAGTGATGGCTTGACACGGAAGATAGTACTGAATCCTGTATTTTTCCTGTATGTACATAGCTGTGATAAAATTTAATTTAGAAATTAGGTACTGTAGAGATTCATAATAACTAATAGAACAATTATAGCCCTTCTGTAGTAAGTTACGTGAATGTGGCTTGTTTCAAAATATCTTACTGTAGTGTAGATGATGCCAACCTCTGCATGATTTTTTTTCCTCATTGACAACTATCTCTTGCTTATGTAAAGGAAGCACTTTGTGGTTTCTCTTTGACATTTCTGAATTGCCAGAATTATCACTTGTATCCTTTGGGGCCATTATTATTCCACGCTGTCTGATCCTCCCCGGGCTGTCTTCAACTCTGCCATCTCCTATTTAGCTTATTATCCTATCATCAAATTCTGACAAGCACGTGACTGTTGTCAGTCACAAAGTAAATTCCGTTTCTCCCATGTTTCATGCCGGCCCCTACAAAATACTCTCTGAAAACTCTCATGTAGACAAGAGCAAAATTTTACCAAATGCTTTTGTTTGCAAATCAAATTGTTCACAAACAGAAGTGTTCATGAAAAGAGGCACCATTGATTGGAGGCATTGTTTTCAGGAGCACTTCATACTTTTTCCAAAATAGATTACACACTAGTTCTCAAAGCCTGCTTAAGAAAACATTAAGAAAGACATTACCCATGAAAAATATCAGACCACTATGCCATGAAAATAGAAATTAATGACAGTAAATTTTGGAAAAGGAAAAAGCTCCTGGAAATTAGCCATATATTCCTAAACAACCAATCGCCACACAAGAAATGAAAGAAAAATTTAAAAAAGAGTTCTGGAAGTTAATGACAATGATGGATCCTCTAGGGTACTATGAAAACAGTTCTAAGGAAAATTCATCACAATCAATGATCACATTAAGAAAATAGCTTAAATAAACAACTTTAGGAAAAATCTTAATATAGTTGAGGAAGAACAAGAAACTAGCTCCAAACTGAAATAAAGGAGAGAAATTAAATGAGAGAAGAAATCAATGAAATAAAGAATAAAAAAAGGAAAAAAAGCAAAAAGCAATGAATCACTCTTTGAAAGAATAAATAAAATAGCTAAGTCTTAGCCAGACTTACAGTGAGAGAGAAAAGACTCACATCAGTGCAATTAGGAATGAAAAAAATGAAATCAAAGTGAACACTGTCAAAATCCAAACATAGTAACTTCTTTGAAAAATTATATTCCAACGAAACAAATTTTGAAGAAATGGACAGATTCTTAGACACATAAAAATTACCAAAACTCAACCAAAGAGATAAATATGCTTAACAACCCAATAATAGGCAATAAATTGACACAGTAAAGAAGAATTGAAGGGATGGAGTGTTCCCAAACTCGTTTGTGAAAACCAGTATCAGCCTGACCCCAAAAGTAAAGACCCCGTTAAAAATAGAAAACTTCGTCAGTTTTTTCAATGAGGATACATGCAAGAATCCTCAATTCATGTTTGTCTTTCCTTCTTTTACCTGAGATGCTGTTCCTGGTCTGGTTTACAGCCTCATGAAGTCCTTTCTGTACTTTAATTGCTGTCTTCTCAGAAATTTCAGGTGTGTGGCTTCCACTTGCTTCTATGTCCATGTCTTCTGAACTTGCTCTGTTTGGGCTGGAGACCAGAGATTGCCTTTTGCTCCTTAGTCTTGACATTTTTCTGAGTTTCTCAGACAAGTGGGTTGTGGAGTCCCAGGCACTTCCCACACTGGCTATCCATCCACAGTGTAGGAGGATGGGCCAGGCACCTGGATTTCTCCTAACCAATTCCCCAGGAGGCAGTAAGGTGGGAGCAGGCTTCTCCAGACTCTTGTGGCTTCTCCAGGCATGGCTGGCTGGTTCTCTTGGTTTGTTCTGGGTGCCTGTGAGAGAGTCGTGACAACAGCCTGCATGCATGTGAGGGCTGTGCTGACTACTTTTTCCTGCCCATGCTGGTTACCTGTGGGAGAGTCCCTGTCCATTTTTTTTCTTTTTGGTGTTGGAAATCAAACTCAGGACCTTGCACTTTCCAGGAAGCCACTGAGCTATAACCCCAATCCCCCAGCCATTTTAAGGAAATACGAGTAACAGGGACTCTTACCAGAACTGTTGCCTGGGCAGTTAATAAACTGAGGTATACTGGCTGGGAATGGCATGTCCTGCTACAATCTCAGGCTGAAGTAGAATCTCTGGACATGAGAAAACTGCAGGCACACTTTTTGTCACACATCATCTGGATTCCAACAGCCAATGCAGTCCTTCTTCCCATCAGAAACCTATTAAACCTGGTCTTTATTGGATGATTTCTGGTCTCCTGAGCTCTGACAAGAATCTTCCATACAGAACAGCTTAAGGCAACCAAGTTTTACTTTTTCTGTAAGCATCTCTGAATCATTCCAAACTCTTCCCACAAGCTAGTCCCAAAGGCTACGGATGTACCTGATAAGGTACACTCGCAGCAATGACCCCACTTCTCTGGTATCAAATTCTGCCTTTGTTCCTTTTCACTCACTGCTTAGACAAAATGACCAACACTCCAAATTAAAAGGGAAAAGTGTATTCAGCGCACAGTTTGTGGAGGTTTCATTCCATAATCAGCTGTTCTGAAGCAAGGAGAAATAAGAAATAAGGTAGGATGATAGAAAAAGGAACAAGTGAGAAGGAGGGAGAGAGAGAGGAGATGAGAGAGAGAGACAGAGAAAGAGAGTCAGAGAGAGAGAGAGAGAGAGAGAGAGAGAGAGTTCAGGAACAAGCCCCCTTTTGTCCCTTATATTGGAAGCAGGCTGTTCACCCTAGGGCAGCTGTAGCACTTACACCCTTAATCCCAGCATTGAATCATGAATCAATCACAAACTCTAGATTCAGCCATTTCTGAAAAGCCTGCCCTCATGACTGGATGAGACTTTGAGGGGACATGCAGACACAAAGCATAACAACCATTGTGGAAATCAATATGGAGATTTCTCAGAGAAAACTAGGAAATTCTATATGACCCATCAGTTCCATTGCAAGGTTTTCTCCAAAGAGTTTAAGACATCATACTAATGCAACGCATAAATACCAATGTTTATAGCATTGCAACTCATAATAGTTAAATCTTTAAAACAACTTTTGTACCCATCAGCAGATGAGTGGATCAACAAAATATGGGATGTATATATAGTAAACTACTACTCTGCTATAAAGAATGACAAATTTGAGATATTTGTATAAAAATAGAGGCACCTGGACATATAATGTTGAGTGAACTTAATCAGACACACAGATTAAGTACCATATGGTAGCGCTTACTTGAGTGAGGCACAGCACGAAGAGAATAATAATGGATGAATAGAAGGGGGCACAGAGATCATCTCTTGCAAAAGCGAAGTGATCCAAAGGGAAAAGCATGCTGGGTAAAGAGGAGTGGGAGGAGAAATAAGTAGAATAAAGATGCGCTGCATATAGGGCCCTAATAACTGCTGGTAGTATAAACAGTATGTACCGTAACATGTGTTAGGGCTAATAATGTCAATAAAAATAAAAAAAAAATAGGTTTGGAATTGGAAGAGGGAGCAAAGGAGCTGGAAGGGGATTAAAAAAGAAACTGTGCTTGTAAAGTGTATGGACCACCGTTTCTTTTTAAAATCTCCTCCCCCTTCCATATGTACTAATTAAGTGAAAAATACATGATAAAAGAATGTCATCCCAGTGCAGGTGAGGCTAGCTTCTACCGCAACTTGAGGTCAGTGAGGTGACGAGGCTTCACCGTTGACTGTTAGATTGCAGGAAAACTGGAAATTAGATCTTGGATTAAGTCCAGGACCAAGGAAAATAATTAAAAGTAATGTTATGAAGTGACATTGATGTAGTGTAATGCTATATTCCTACCAAAGTTTATATTCCTACCAAAAATTTTATAATTGTGTATGATGGTGTAGTTAAGATCTTCTGCAAGATGACTAGATGTGCTGTCTGTGATCAGCAGCTTTGTTTTTACAGAAGATTTCAAGGGCCTTAGGAACAAGATCACGGGCAAAATCACTCTTATGCGTGTTTCATAGTTATGTAGAGAGTCATCATTACCTAAACACCTGCTGATATTATTGCTATGTATTTGTTTTTTTTTTTTCTTCACTGAAGTATTGCAAGAGAGCAGGAATTTTGGTAAACTGTAGAATTTCTGGTGTCCAAAACAGGGTCTATATTTAAATAGATATGTAGTAACTGATTGTTGCTAGGGGTCGTTACACATTTTAATGGAATACCAGAGAGAGGTAACCCCAAGTAGGCATTTCCTATAAAAGGTGTAAGCATGGGTATAGTTTGACCCAGCAGTACCACTCCTGGGCATATTGTAGACTCCATGTATATCGCATGCTCACATACCCTCGTATATCACAGCACAATTCACTAGAGCTAACAATGGAAACAGGACACGTGCCTGTAAAGAGGTAAATGGGTTTAAAATACGATAACCCAATCATAAATAAGAATGAAATCATATCATTTGAGGGAAATGGGTGGAATTAAAAACCACCATATTCGGTGAAGGTTGCTAGATTCCGAAATTTAAGTATTACAAGGTTTCTTTCACATTAAAAGTCTCAAAATACAAAAATTAATAAGTAAATAATTAAAATAGAGAGTAAAGGAGCCCAGAAAGTGTACTTCTGGAGACAGGGGAGAGGACAAGCAGGAGGTTTGAAGAAAGCAGAAAGGGGTGTAGCACTGAGATTGATTAGTATAGTTGAGTATATGTAACAGAGTCCCCAAATAAATGCATTGTTAGCACTAATTAATAAATAAAACCATCATCCACTCATGGCCGATATGAAATAAAAAATCTTGGTTAACTGCAAGACTATACCAAGAAAATCTGTAGAAGAGATTCTTATTCATTAAATATGTTTGCAATAGGTAAGTTTAGAGCTTGGGAGTTTTTGTAATAGGTGGAAGTCAAGAAGAACACTGATAGGACAGTGTTCTTGGAGCTGAGTGTGTTTGAGGGCACCAGGGAAGTGTGGCAGGGAGAGGACTGAGGGGCAGTGGAGGGAGAAGGGGCAGGCAGGGCGTGGGCCTGAATCTGGGCTGGGAAGCCATAGGAGGGAACCTCTAGAGGCCCATGACAGATGGCGTTGGCCAGCCAGGCAGAAACTAAATTTTGATTCTGAAGGCAATTCAAGTCCAAGGGCAGCTTTATCTACGTGAAATCATTACAGCAGGGATTACTCCGTAGGCAGTATTAGAAACAGATTTGAAAAGTATATGATTACTTTCATAGAAAATGCTTTTTATATGTGAGGACAACATTAACCTGCACTGCAAAGTTAAGTTAGTATTTCAGTTCTAGCGTATCACCAGAAGTTGGAAAAATTGCTTCTATAACAAATGGAAAATGGCCGTGTAGGGCAAACCAGAAGGATTAAATTCAGGAAACAGATTGGCTATCTTGCAATATTTGTAATGAAAAATATAACTATTTCTCCGCTTTTTTCCAATCTTAATAAATCTTCAACTTCTCTTTAAGTTTTTTCATAGCTACTTACCTCTGTACATCTTCAAGGCATGTGTAAGACTGAAAATATTTGAATTACATTTCTTTGGGGAATGATTAGAAAAAAAGTCACATAAAATTATTTTTTGGCAGAGTACTACTTAGGTCCTTTGGTAGTTTTGTATTATTCTTTTTCATATTGAATTTCTTTTAGCCCAGGAATTGAGTGTGAAATTTTAATGAAGAAAAAACACCAGCATGGTAGTGGATCTATTGTATATATAATTTATTATGATCTAAGACAATGGACTTTTGCTACTTAATGTTTTCCAATGCACAGCAGTGGACCATGAGCTACAATTTAACAGTTGCCTGTATTTGAGACTTACATATACATCGTCTTCAGTCTTCACAGCCATTTGAGGAAAGAATAATACACAACTCAGGCCTCAGTCTTTGGATTTTTCTCTCTTCTTCCTTCCCATCTCCTAGGACTTAGATAAATTGGAGGTCATAGCAACACCTTTTTAATTACTGTAATTTTGTAATGTAGAAACCTAGTAGACAATTTAGATGCTAAAAGATATTATTAATTGTTTATGAGTTAGTTAGTTTCAGGTACCATGCAGGATGCCAAGTGTTTAGCATAAAGTATCCAGTTCTTCCTACCAACCTGTGAGATGATCAGATTATTATCACAGTACAGATGATAGATGGTTCTTTCAAGTTCATCCAACTGGGTCCTGAAAGCTCTGCAAAATCACAGAGCCTATACTATCCTTCCTAGTATAGATTGCCTTCCATCATACTAGTTGTTCCAGTTGATTTGTTTTGTAAAGATTCTTTCTATCTACAGTATTATAAAGGAAGCCGAGCCATCATCAAATCTCAGCTTGTCATAGGATAGATGAGCAAATGGTGGTCCCTTGAGGGTAAATGACCAGTCAAATGTCTCTGGGAGACAGCTTCAGGAAGGAAACAGACCTTTCCGCACTCCTGCCCTGGTTTTTTCTGTCTCTGCTGTGTAATTCTATTGACTTTAAGTCACCTGGGAATGAAATAACTCTTAGAATTATCATTTTTTCATAAAATAATGAACCATTGTAAAACTTACAAGTTTCCAGTGTTATTAGAAGTCTATTTAATGGGGTCAAAATATCCCAATTGTGCACCATAGTCACAGAGGTATACACTGAATACAGAGCCTGAGGCCGGACATTCAACTTCTGCAGCAGCCATGGAAGGGCAGAACGTGGAGGGAGATCATCTGCATAAGAAAATGTGTACAATATGTTCGCTGACATTTGAAGACATGGCAAATTCTCCATTAAAGCACTTGCCTCTGAACTCGGCAACCGTGGAATATCACTTGCTGTCAAGAGCGACTGGCCCACTGAAGCAGGACCGTGGAAGGTGAATTAATGGCTGAGTAGATGCAGGGACAGTGCTGCACAGGGGTAGGCCTTCCCCGTCACCGCCTCAGGCCGCTTTTGAATCTGCATGCTTTCCATGTACAGAGATGCAAAAGTGAAACTAAGCTGAACTGTTGAACACGTTTCAAGAATTACTTTGTATAGTCTAATGTCTTTGTATTTGCATTGTGCTGTTTATAAAATAGTATTGCTAAAGATCGCTTTGAAATACCATTTGTGTTGGAAACTGCAAAAATGATAGAGAAGGATTGTCTTTATTAGTGACCCATAAAAAGTTACTTTTCTTATTGCTAGTTACTTTTCTCATTGCTGAGGCAAAATACCCAATACCCAAAGTTAAAGGATAAAAGGCTCACAGTTTGTGGAGGTTTCAGTCCAGAGTTGGCTGGCTGCAAGGGAGGGTGGCATTGCAAAGGGGCATCACAGAGGAGAATCAGTCCTGGCCTGGCAGATCAGGAGGAAGGAAGGAAAGCAGCACGGTAGCAAAGCAACAGAAGTCGCAGCCTCCTCTCTTCCAGGCCCAGAGCTACGCCAAGCTGGTCAGCGGGCTGAGTCAGTACGCACACACTCTCCATCCCAGACCACAGTAATCCCGGCATCACACACGCCAGACCCAGCCACCTCCGAGAAACCTCAGCCAATGAGTGCGTGAGGCTTTGGGGGGACATCCAGACACATCTCTGCGAGACTTACAGCCCTGCATTTATGTTCCAGAAAGGGCACGGTTTTGATTTTTCTTAAACTCTAAGAAAATATTCTTTTATTAGCTGAGATTAAAGAGAATTCAGAATGGTCAGAGGGTGTGGTACTATGGTTTCTCTGCCTGTTCCTGAGTACGAAGTGTAGTAGGAACAGAGATTCGAGTAGTTGAAAGAGGAGGAGCCGTGTTGGAGCTATTGAAAGAAAATCAGTTTAAAGCTCAGGTAACTGGAAGAAAAGGAAAGACATTGTTGTAGTCAGGGGTTGTGAGGAGAACAATTAGAATCAGGACATGGAGTTTATAATGTTGTTTTATGATGGTCACCGGGAGTTAACACAAAGTGCAGGAAGTCTGTCCACAACACCAAAGACATTGAATAGTTAGCCAAGGGCGTGAATCCCACAGCGATGTCCCACATGAGTCCGGATGAAAATCCAGAGCTCACGACAGTGCCTCGCACAAGTCCAGCTGGAGGTCCAGGGCCCACAAGAAGAACTCACGCCAGTCTCTTTTACGGGTCCCTGCTAGGAAATCCCAAAGACCAGCTGGGTGAAGCCAGAAAGTCTATGCCAGCAGGGTGAAGGAGCTGTGCTGGTAGGTTGAGGGTTCTATACTGGAGCTGAGAAGTCACACTCACAAGAAGACCAGGGTGTCCTGAAAAGCGCCACAGCCATCCTCAGCAACACGGAGGCCCCGAGCTCCTCTGACGACAAGCACAGTCAGGTACGTGCCAGGAAGCAGCGTGATGAGTTCATGCTGGAGACCAAGCAGCACAGGTCTTCCCCTCCGAGCCAGGAAGCAATGCTCGATGTGAGGACCAGAGCTTCTCCAGGAGAACCAATGGCTTAAACAGCAGAACATAGGAGAACCCACAATGCCTCAGTGCCTAAACGCACCAACACATAGTTTCTTCTTCTCCATGTCTCTATGTATGCACCGCCACCTGAGAGTTGAACAAGGATCACCATACTGGGAAATTTCCAAGAAACTGATGGACTGTAAAAGTGTGGATAACTCAAGCTACAGAGGTTAGATTTGGGATAGAAGGCCCCTTGCCGCTTCTGCCTTCCTCTCCCCAGAGGATGCTACAGTCTGGGAGCTAATTCTGTCAGTGCACACAGGGGCAAGTGATCAAACCACTCCCTCCCAACAGGCTAAACAGCTTCTTCTTTTTGTTATTTTTTGGGTCATTTGCTCTAGCAGTGAACTGAATCCCTAATGACAACAAGGTTAGGGATGTCAGTGGAGGGTGGTGTCCAGCCCTTCCTGCTCTGAGACCAGTGACTTGAGAGAGGGACACAGATGCAGGGGATTTCAGCAGCCCTGGGAAGTCAGCCCTCAACCTGCCGAGAGGAGACTGAAGGGAAATCATGCAGCCTTGGGCTGTCTCTGCAGCTGCAAAAGCACCCCTCCCCACCACTCTGCAACAGGCAGGATGCAGGATAGAGATGTGCCAGTGGTGTGGGACATAGAAAGTCATGCAAGCACCAGAAAGTGATACACAGGACTGAGATGAGCACCTGGCTGTCCCTGCCTGAGGGCTCCACAGCAGCTGGGAGAGTGACATAGACGCTCAGGGTAAGGAGGCACGGACAGGCCACCAAGGGGCATACAGAAAGCTTCTTACTGAAGACGGACCCAAGCCCCCATTCACTCATCACACTGCAGACTTGGTGGGGTTGCCCAGAAATTTTGGACTCTGATTTGAACACTGCCACAGAAACGGTGGACACCAGAGGAATTTAATCATTGTTTTTGTTTGTTTCATTTTTCTTTTTCTATCTAGTTGTTTGTTTTTCCTCTTTTTAGATTGTTTAGGGTTTTTCTTTTATCTTTATTCTGTTCTGTTCATCTGCTTTTATGAAATACGATATTTTCATGTGAGTGAACATTGTCGCTAGTCTTCCTGGTTTGCTTCAATAAACTTTTGACTTCTTCTTCATGCTTTTTCTCTGCCCTCTTCTCCAGTTTCTCCAGGCTGGGGTGATCCTCCTTTGTCCTCTTGCCTGCTTCTGCTGTGTTTCTCTTCATTTATCTCTCTGTTTTGTTTCCTGTCCTTTTTAAATCCACCTCCACAGGGTAGAGTCACTCTACGGAGGAGAAAATCTTCATATACAAATTCCTGATTTATGTTGGATTCTGTCCTATAACTGTAGGTCTTGCTCTGATGGTTAAAGGTACCAGGTTAACAAACCGGAAGTGTGTGAGCTTCTAGGCTATGCTTGATACTACTATCATTGTTAATTTCACTACTTTAGCCAATATGTCATAGCTGTTATTATCAGTTGTTCTCTGTTGTGTGACAACACTGATTATCTGGGGTCGTAACTATCATCATAGTCCAGGATCAAAGAACTGAGTCTGAGACATCTCATCCTTAATAAATTGGAAAGATAGAATGTTAGGGCAGACACAAAGACCAAGAGCCACCTATGCCTAAACAGCTCTGAGGAAAAGACATTTCTTACAGAAGTCACAATACTAATGATAAAGTTATCTACCAAAACAAATTTGCAAACACACACACACACACACACACACACACACACACACACACACAGAGAAGTAAAAAAATAGAAAAGGAAAGACAGAGGCAAGATGAAACCCCAGGCCTCTAACCCACCCAGGACAAGTCCAGGGGACGACCGAGTAGAGGAAATCAGAAGCTGCCCACCTACATTTTTGGAAATGATAACAACAGAAGTTAAAAAAAAAACCCAGATGAATAAGACAGTAGGGAAAACCACAGTACTCTGAAAAAGGAGATCAAAGGAGATATCAGAAAATGGAAAGATATTCCTTGTTATTGGGTAAGAAGAACCAACATAGTGAAAATGGCCATATTCCCAAAATTTTTATAGAGATTTAATGTAATCCCAATCAAAACACCATTAGTGGAGCTAACAGAACTAGAGAAAACATTCATAAAGTTGATATGTAAACAGAGCAGACTTAGAATAACAAAAATAATTCTGGACAATGAAGAAGGCAATAGACATCACAATCCCTGATTTGAAATTATACTACAGAGCTATTGTGATAAAACCAGCATGGTATTGAAAAGAAACATTCCTGAGGATGAATGGACAAGGGACCAGACAGGCACTGGAAGACACCCTCGACATGCTGAAGACTAAAACTAAGCCTATGTCTCTTAGCTTGCACTAAATGAAAATCAAAATGAACTAAAGATGTAAATATTAAAACAGAAATACTAAATCTGCTGAAAGATAGAATAGTTAGGACTCTTTAAAATACACGTGTAGGAAAAGACTTCATGACCTAAGCTCTGATTGTGTGGGAAATACTACAAAGAATCAACTGCAATGTCATCTTATTAAAAAGCTTTTGCACAGCAAAATAAATCACCAACAGAGTGAAAAGACAACCCACAGAGTGGGAAAAGATTTTAGCCAGTTGTTCCTCTTAAGGATTATTATAAAGAATGCCTAAAGAATTGAAAAAAAATCAGACCCCCAAAACTTAAAGACTCAATCCAAAAGTGGGCCTCTGTGATGCGTACGCAGTTCTAAGATGAAGTACAAATGACAAATAAATATATGAAAAAATTTTAACATTACTGGTTATTTGAGAGATATAAATTAAAAAATCACTGAGATTCCATCTCACTTCAGAACAAATGGCTGTTATCAACAAATGAATGAATAAGAGATGCAGGTGGGGATGTGGGGAAGAAGCAACCCTGTTCACACTTGGTTGGAGCATAGACTGGTGCAACCTTTGTGGAAATCAGTCTTGACATTCTTCAAAAAACTAGGACTAGAGATTCCGTTTTACCCAGATGTTCCCCTCTTGATAACTTCCTGAAAGCAAACATCATACCAAAGCATCAGAGCCCAGCAATATATGTGCACCTATGTTTATAGTGGCATAGTTTATAATAGCTAAATCTTGGAAACAGTTCAACTGCCCATCAGCTCATGAATGGAAAAAAAATGCATTTTGAAAAATACACTGGAGGTCTACTCAGCCATGAAGATAGCTTGAGACATTTATGGCTAAATGGATGTATTTTAGACCATACTCTTAAGTGAGACAAATTGGACAGGTGTAAATATCACAGTGTCGCTCTGGGGTGAGAAACGGATAGTGTCAATGAGGGCTGAAATGTACAATGGTTATTGTGAAATAGGAAGCGAGTTTTCAAAAGGAAAAGAGGAGCTGGGGGCGGGGGAGGGAAATGAATGAAGGAAAAAGGAAAAAATGCGAAAAGAAAGATCAAATGGGATCAAAGCTTTGTATTATAAGGAAGGGAAAAGGTGTTGGAGGCAGGAGAGCGGTGTGGAAAACAGGAATCGAGATAGATCACGTATAGGTACAAATTCCCTATGATGAATGTGATCATTCTGTATATCTTAATTGTACCGATAAATTTAATTAAAAAAAAAAACCGAAACCAAGTGGAATGGCAGCCTGGGTAACTTGTAACATGGAGAACAAATCACCCTGTGCCAGCAAGGGACAAGCACAGTGTCATGCCACACAGGGGAGGCTCAATAAAGACAAAGAAAAAGGAAATTAACACAAATTTGAACTGATTATTTTTTGCAACTATGCTTAAAGAATAATTTTCACCAGTTAGTCAACTAGGATGAGCAGAAAATTGATAATCAGAGACTCACTCTGAAGTTTTTAGATTCCTTTTTTTTTACATAAATATTGTTTACTTTTTAGGTAAATAATACATAAGTGAGTTTAATTTTTCTCCCTTATCCTATGCTCTATTCTTAAAAAGATTCCAGCAGTCCCTAGAAAAGTACTCAGTGGACGTCTGTCCTGGTCACTACTTGATACGTAAGGCCAAGCTATTAATGTCTAAGTAGTAACCATGACCCGTGTGCAAGTGATACTTCTCACAGTGTGCTACACGTTATAAACACAGACATTTTAGACAGAAATATCTTAAAATTCTTGGAATTCTCTTCATTACACCAGAGGGACATCATGTATCTCTGAATATTAAATCATGTCTCCCAGTCTTTCTTATTTTCATGTTAAAATCTATATGTGCTAATTATGGTTTGTGAGATCTTGATTCTAACTGGTCCTTAAACATTTCATGTATTTTAGAATATATTCATGTTGCCTGTTATGCATCTTTTCTGCTAAGCTTGACTGTAATCAGAGACAAGTCTGAACTACCATATTGTTTTAGTTACTTTTTACTCATCTCTGAGACAAACTACCTGATGCCCAAAATTGGGACAGGAAAGCTTTATTTCTTACAGTTTTTGGAGGTTTCAGTCCACACTCAGTTGGCTCCAAGGCAGGGTGGCATGGTAGGGCTGCAGTTCATGGCAGCTTCAAAGAGCAAGGCCGAAACTGGCAAAAGAGAGACACAAACCTTCTTCCTGCCATTACATCACATCCTGGCTCCACCACTATGTGGGTGTAGCACACACACCCCCAATCCAAGCCCTAGACAATGAACCAATCACAAATGCACAATGCAAGCACATGAGGCCTGGGGGCCACCAACATAAACCATAGCACACATATATATAAAATATGATATTTGGTTGGATAAAACCTCTTTCCTACCTTAATTTAGTTTTGAAACACAATAAAGCATTGTAGTAATAAAACCTTTGTCTACTGGGGTAGATGGCTGTCTCTTGGACCCTACACTCCAGCTCCTCCGGGGCTCACTGTAGCTTAGCTAGGGAGGTGCGAGTGCTCTCACTGAAATGGGGCTGACATGTGTGCACTTCTGTCCCACTTACTTAAAAAGAAATTGCTTGTGTTAGATTTCCTCTTTCCTCTTCAGGCAATTTAGAATCCAGACAGAGCTTTCGCTCACTTGAATTTGTAAATGAGGGCAGTAGAAAATATTTTAAACTTCTCCATGGATATTAATGTTTGACTTCAGGCTGAGAAATCATCTTGCATGTTATTTTTATGTGGGATGTTATTTTATTTATTTTGATTTTTTTGAGACAAGGTCTTGCTATGTAGCTCAGACTGGCCTTGAACTCACTTCGTAGCCCAGGCTGGCCTTGAACTCATCGCAATCCTCCTGCTTCAGCTTCCCAAGTGGTGGGATTTCATGTTATTTTATATGTTAAAATACCACATTATATGATTTTAAATGTAATAAATGATCATAATAGTAAACAATGAATCTTTCTATACGATATTCTAAATTCTTCAAAAATTATCTGCTCTCTCTATATATATGATAATAAAAAGTACCTGGCATATTATTTCTATGAGTAAATATAACGTGGTAAGATTATATACTTCAACAATGTACTATAAAAATTTGTACCTGAAGTGAACATTTGATAATAGGATTAAAAGACAGGAACATTGGCCCAATATAAACTTCAAATCAAACCATTAAGAAATGAAATTTATGGTCACAAATATTTAACATTTAGAAATAATTATTTCTGCAAAGATATTTTAAAACACACAAAGCTTTACTTGCCTTCTCTGGTGGTCTTGCTCTTTGTTTTGTGCCAAGAGATAAAGTTTCCTTCACACTGCATGGAATTTACTTGAATTGTTAACAGCTACATTTACAGCTTCATGTAAACTTATTTCCTTTTCATTTCAATGTTAAAAAAATTTCTCTCCTTTTCCCTTCTTTTAGTGTTGCTGTTGACCCTGACATTTTTAGATCAATTTCTGATTTTATTTTGGAGGATTCTACAACATCCACATCTTTCTCTCTCTACGTTTCTTTTCTGTTAAAATATTTACAAAGAACTTTAGCCTATAGGGAACATTCAAACACTGGAAAATGCCAGCCAATCTGATTGGAGTATTAGTCAAATAATGGAGCATTCAGCTCTCTCAGCAAGGTTAACAACCTTTCATTAAAACATATGTCAAAATTGCCAATTGAAAAGGTTATTGTGCTTTTAAAGCTTGTTATTTAGTATAATACTATCCAAATGATCTGTGTAAAGTATACTGTGTATACAAATAGATTGATGCTAATTATATTTGTGGCAATCATTCATTAGCAGCAGGTAGAGCCAGAACACACACTTAGAAAAGGACAGTCAGTGGTTATAAACAAGGCTGACCGATAAATGTTGCTTTTTCTTTGGAGACTTTCAAACCAATAAGCCTGTATCTTTATGATTTAATTCCTATAGAAAAACTATGATATTCTTTCCTCAATGTATTTTTCTCAGGAGTTAGAAAAATGTGCACAAGAACTGCTAGGAAGACCATCTTCTTGGAAAAAACGGTTTAGAGGCTGATAGAAGAATTAGTAAACCAAAGCCTCTTCATAATGGTCTCAGGACCAGAGCTTCCTTTCTGACCTCGAGTGGCTTGGCGGTTACATAAGAGGGCAAAGAACTCAAGTCTTATTTTAGACACTTTATTTCCTGGCCTCTTTGTTACAGAACCTAGCCTTTTCTGCTGTAACAAAGAGGCCCAGAGCTGGGGAGACTGGAGAGGAGAGCTGATTTATCAGTGTGCATTACGTGACTGTCAGAGAGCAGAGGAGAAGTGCAAGGCTGAGCTACCACAGAAGATGACTGTGTTAGTTCCTTTTTCATTGCTGGGACAAATGACCTGACAGCTACAAGTTTGGCTCAGAGTTTGCGGAGTTTTAGTCCATAACTGGCTGGCTTCCTGGAGCGGGGGACATGACAGAGGGGTGCTGCAGTCAGGCTTACAACACAGGACATGGACTTATAGAACTGTTTATAATGGTCACCTATGGATCAAATGCAAAGAAACTCCAGGAAATCTGTGCGCATCCTAAAGATCTAGAGAATCTAGGTCAGGGCCTGGATCTCATGGCAGTACCCTGCATGAGTTCAGCTGAAGACTGTGAGCCCATGGCAATGCCTCCCACAAGTCCAGCTGGAGGCCTAAAGCCCATGATTATGACTCATGCAAATCTGTTTCATGGATCTGCACTGGGAAAATCCAAGGTCAGCAGTGGAAGCCAAAGTCTGTGCCACTGGGATGCAGAATGCCAGCAGGCTAAGGGTTCTGCCTAGGAGCCGGGAAGCAATGCTCAAAGTAAGGGCCCTCGAGCTCCCCTGAAAAGTACCACAGCCATCCTCAGTGCCGATGAGGGATGAGGTCCTGAGCTCCTCCAGTGATGAGAACAGCTGAGTTCAGATCAGGGAGCCAGTGTGAAAGAGCTTCTCTAGGAGACTCAGACGCATACCATCTTCCCCTCTGGAGCCAGGAAATGGTAAGGACCAGAGCTTCCTCCAGGGTGCACCACGGCCAACAAGTCCCAAGCCCCTCTGATGACGGAAACAGCCAAATTCATAGCAGGAAAGAAGCCCGACAGGCTCTTCCAGGAGAACCAACGGCAGCAAAACCAACAACACCACAGAGAACCCACAATGCTTAACCGCTCTTTCGTTTCTCTTTTATTCCATTGAGGATGTGAGGCGATTGGTTGGTGCCTCCATATGCAGGGTGGGCCTTCCCATCATCCACGCCCTGAACTATGCTAATCCGTGGATTTACTTAGTTACCGAACACCCCTGATCCAGCTCTGATTTATCAGAGTTTGAGGCTTTGGAGGGACACCTAGATAAAAGACATAATAATGACAATTTACTATGTATTTCAAAAGTCTAGAAGAAAGAATTTTAATGTTTTTGCTCTAATGAAATGTAAGTGTTTGAGGAGAGATATTTTTACTCTAATTAAACATTATAAGCATTGAAATGTCACGTGGTCCATAAATATATGTAACTTTTGTGCTTTTATGTGTCACTTAAAATGTGGTTAATATGGAAAATAATTTGATCAGTTAATGCATAGGAACATGCAAAATAGTTTCAAGTGTAAAGGATGAAAGTGTAATTTTTAATAAACATCTGTACTGACCCAAAATATATGTAAAAGTGTTATTTGCTTTATTATAATATTATGTGTTTATTATTGAATCTTGGCTCAGTGTTTAGAGATGTGTAGACTGGAGTAAGGTGATCTAAATCATTTGTTAAACATTTTTGCTGTGTCATTTCATTTATTTAGTCATCACAAGATTGTGAAGTGTCATTAACTCCATTTTAAGGACGAGAATCGCAGTAGCTGAGAAGCTATCCTGAGGTTGTACAGTAAGTAAATGTCAAGACTGAGATTTTTGGATAAATAGATGAACTATGAAAATAGGAAGCTATGAGGAAAAATTACGGTTTTAACATTACTGAGTAGTTTTGCATGATACCTTTTTTATATCAGCTGGTATTCATGACTGATGACTCTGTATTCATCCAAAGGTACTAGCAACAGAAGAAAGGGAGCGGATGGATCTTGATATTTTGAATAATTTATCGGTTTTACCTTTGTACCCTGTGAATTTCTAAAGTACACAGTAAAGAAATGAAAAATTATTTTGTACAACCCAAGTACAAGGCAGTTTAGATGAAAATGAGAAACAGAACTGTGACAAACTACAGCAGAATTTTCAATGAATATGAGACTAGTATAACACATATTGATGTGTCGAATCCTAAGTTCCATATTAAGGTCATTGTAATAGCTTAGTGTTTTATGGGCTTGTGTGGTATTAGCAAAATCATCTCTTTAATCTTAAATTTGCCTCCAGCAAAAATAAATCTTGAAGTAAACTATATTGTAACATAACTGCTCTGTTCAATAGAGATCATTTTTCTTCTAAATGGCCCTGGTTTCTTACTATAGCTAAAAACAAAAGTAAAAGAAGGGAAAAAGATATGACTTTCTACTTTTACTGAAATGCTAAACACTTCTATGATTGTAGAATTATTTGTGGACAGAAATTATCCGTTTTTGCTTATGTAGTAAGTTAGGGTTAGTACATAATCACTTCAGCTCGATGAGAAACCGGTTCTGGGTGCTATATTCAGCTCACTTAATTGCAAGCTTTACAATTAATGTTTGGATGTTACATTTCTACATTTAAAAAAGGAACCAGGCAGAAGAGAGAGCCCTCCTCTATAAAAACTGGTTCAGCATTTTTGGAAGAAAGTTAAGCTTGGAGGAAAATGAGGCACAGCCTGAGGATAAGTCTACCTGGAGACCCTCCGGGATGGTTCTTCTAACGCTGAGCAAGAAACGGCTTCAGACAGTTAGGACCCAGAACCGTCTCAGAGAGGAAAAAATAAGTGGTGTTTCTCACTATATAACAATAAATGTTAAGCAAGCAAAATTTATTAAAGGAATGGTTCTTGATTTGTATATAGTTTTTAGTTTCATTTGGCTTTTGGTCTAGATTACAAGATTTATCATTAGAAATATATGGATTATTTTCTTAACAAGGAACCATATCTTTATGGAAAAGAAACTCAGCTCTATAAATTCTAAATTTTATTCTCAGCTCTCTCAGTACATGCCTATAGAAACACTAGTACCCAATAACTCTAAGCTTTCATGAACAGATGTAATTCACTGGTTGACGACTGTTGTTGAAATTTCTGACTAAAGTGAAATTTTCCTTCCATTTGGGCCTGGATCTTTTGGTTTTGTGAAAATATATAATTGTAAAGAAAACATCTTTCTAATTTCACCATCTTTCTCTCTTGTATTTAATTCTGGGCTTTAATTTCCATTAACAAAATATTTATTTTATTTTATTGGATTTTAATTAGAACCCAAGTTTTCCAGGTTTTAATTTCTTGTTTGTATTATATGGGGAAAACAAAATCATTTATCTTTTAAATTTTAAAAGTAGAAAAATAAGATTAATATTTTAATATTAAACTAGTAAAATCCACAAGAAAATGAAAGTAATTGTTTAAGAGAATAAACCAAGAAGCTTAAAAACTTGCCTGAAGAGTTCAGTAATGGATGAGATGTCAGAAAGGTAAGCACACGGAAAATACTTGTAATTCAGTATCAGAAAAATCACCTATCTATTGTGCACCTTTTCTAGAGGAAGACACTACGAGTGACCTGGGTAGAAGAGGGTGGTCAGCAAAGCTTACAGGACAGGGTGCAGCCCAACCCAGAAGCTGGCAGTGTCTGGCCAGTGCTATCAAGGCTGGCCAGGGTTGGAGAGCTAGCAGTAGGGTAGACACACATGCAAGAGGAGAGGGCTGCTGTGTTTGGCGGCCCTGATTTTTTCTAAGGTGTTATAGCAGCTACATAGCTTTTGAAACGACCGTATCTTTACGTTGGTCAGTGTCTTATTCACAGCCATGATGCGCTGGATCAAGGGAACGAGTCGCCAAGAAACAGAAGAAAATACTTGGAGATGGCTTGTGAAAGATAAAGGTTAGTAAGGCATTAGCAGGAAAGGATAAAGTTAACTGAGCCGTCCCAGCAGGCTGGGTAGGGCAGTAGCCAGAGGACCTTGGTACACGCAGTGGGACTTGGCTGTCTGGACTAGTTAATTTCCAGAAGGTCCAGGAGGCAGCGGGCTAGACAGGAAATCTCCAGTGTCAGCGACTTTTTCAACAGCCAGTTATTGAGGACGCCCGATCTCCTGCCTGGATGGTGCACTTGGCAGAAAAGAGCAAGAGACAAAATAGAGGGGTGCAACAGAGCTCTGGGATGATCCATGTCCTCTGGGGACAAAAGACCCAGCCCCTCTAGCGAGCTACCATTTTATTAGTTGGTGCATTGGGGTGGTGGTGGTACAGTGCTTTTCCTGGTGCGGCACAGAACTAGTGGTGGAATGGGCACGTTTAACACCACGGAGGGAACAAGCCAAGATCCTTCCTCACACCTGGGTGCTGATCTCACTGAGAGGAAGTGAGAGAATTCTCATTCCAAACTGGCCCCCAAGGCAGACCCATGCAAATCTTAGCACAGACCTCTTCTAAGATATAATGGGGACATGAGGATGGAACTTGCTTCCCGTTTTTCCATAAATAGTTTAATCTAGCCGAGTCTTAGAGTTTTTAGTACTCTTTGATCTAGGTGGTTAAAAAAGCAAGTCACAGATAATAAATGACATATCTTTGAACTATGGTTTCCTGCATCCATAAAACATGAAATCACTTCTTGGGTTTTTCCAGCTTTCCAAAAATTCAGAATATGAATTGACTTTTATTAGTATGCTCTCCCTGATAAATTGAATAAAGAGACCATTTCTTCATAAAATCCTTCTATAATGTTGTACTCTGCTTTAATGACATCATTGTATGTCAAAAAGTTGAGAAGATACTGGTGCACTGATATCACAGCATTATTTGAAAATATTGTTGTTGATATTGAATTAGATTCAAGTAGATTGCTTCTCTGGGGGCAGAATTATTTCTCCACTCTTTACGTGTTTTTGGGGGGGGGTGATGAAGAGGTTTTTGAAAGAGTTGGCCATTCTGACTCTGTAGCAAAACTAAAATAGATTTTGATCCTCATAAATGTTGTACAGAATACCTAGGAAAATATAGGAAGGAGTATATGTATTTGCTTAATGTTCATGGATCACTCACCATGTGAATGACACTGTTCTCGGGACACGGCTTGTAGAGATGGAGGATGCAGTTCATGCTGTCTTAGGTGTTCAGAGTCTATGAGGTGAAAGAAACGAAAAGGTATACAAAGCTCGTTGACTGTAGGTGTGAGGAGCAAAGGTGCTGTCTTTTCTAGGGGATGCCGGGAACATGACTATGGATTTTTTTTTTATAGTTCCACAGTTTCCTGAGGCTCTGCTCATTTTCATAGTCTATTTTATTTCTATGGTGGAAGTTGAGCGGTTTCTGTAGTTCCATTTTTAAGCTTACTAATTCTTGCTTTTATCATTTCCAATCTGCTGTTTGTTTATGCACTGAGTTTTTAATTTTGATTAATACATTTTTGAATTTAAAATTTCCATTTGGTCCTTTTTAAAATAAGGTTTTAGTTATATGTGTTTATAAAATATGATAGTTTTGAAATTTGTATACAACAGTGTCATTGACATAGACATTACTTCACATACCATTTATTTGTAAATGAGGACATTTCAGATCTACCCTTAGCAATTTTTAAATGTATAACACATAGTTATTACATAAGTTACCATGTTGTGTATTAGGTCTCTTGAACATGTTATTTCTGTGTCTCTGAAATTTTATATCTTTTGTCCAATATCTCTTTAAACATTCACACCTCTCAAACTCTGGTAACCATCATTCTGTTCTCTATTTTTATGAGTTTGACTTTTTAAGATTCCACACAAGAATGATATATGCAGTATTTACTTTTATTTATGTGACTTATTTTACTTATCATTATGTCCTTCAAATTAATTTATTTTGTTGCAAATGACAGACTCTCTTGTTTTTAAAGGCCGAGTAGTATTTTATTGTGTGGATATATCACATTTATCCATTCAGTGGTCGGTGAACACAGATGATTATATATCTTGACTATTGTGAATAGTATTGTAATAAACATGGGAATGCAAATGTCTCTTGGACATTCTAATTTAACTTACTTTAGACATTTAACCGTTAATGGATTTATGGGTGACACAGCAGTTGTATTTTTAATTGTTTGAGAACCTTCCACACTGTTTTCTGTGGTGACTATGCTTATGTTCTTACCAACGAGGTAGACGTGTTCCCCTTTTTCTATACTCTTGCCGATGTTTACCTTTTGTTTTTGATAGTAGTCATTGCTGTCGATGTAAGGCAAAATCACATTTTACTACAATTTGTATCTCTATGATGATTGGCAAAATTAAGTTTTTTTCCATAAAGCAGTATACCAATTACCTTTGCTATTAGTATGTCTTCTGTGAGAATGACCTATTTTAATTGACCAGTTTGTTTTCTTGCTATTGAGTTGTTTAAGTTCCTTATATATTCCGGATATGAGCAAAAATATATGATTTAAAAGTATTTTCTTACATTCTGCGTGTTTTCAGTTTATTGATTCTTTCCTTTGAGGTGGGTGAGGATTTTAGTGTGATACAATTTCATTTGTCTATTTTTGCTTTTGGAGTCATATAAAAATATTACGAGGTAGGTCAGTGTCAAGAAGCCTTTTTTTAATGTTTTCTTCTCACAGTCTTAGGTCATTTCAATATTTAATCTCTGTTTAGTTGATTTTTGTAAATGATTGGAGCTGATGATTTAATTTTATACTTGTGTGTGTTGATTTTCCCTTCTGCCAGCACCATTGATTGAAAAGACTGTCCTCCCCTCCACTGCATGTTTTTGGGATCTTTGTGGAAAGTCAGTTCCACAAAGATAAATGTGTGGATTTATTTCTGGATTTTTTTCTGTTTCATTGGTTTATGTATTTGTATGCCAGCATCATGCTGTTTGAATCACTATAACGTTGCAGATTTTTAAATCAGGACAGTGCGATCCCTTTAGTTTCATTTTATATTTTATTTCCTAGCTGGAAATTTTCATTTCTTTGTTTAGAATTTCTATTTCAAATATGCTTGTAATTGCTTGTTGAGACATTTTAAAGATAGAACATTAAACTTTTTGTCAAACAATTTTAACCTCTGTGCTCTCTCAGTGATGGCATGTCTTACATTTTCTCAATTATGTTGATGCTTTCCGGGTTTGTGGTTGGTTGACTAATTTTGATTTTGACCATTACATAGTGAAATTCTGGATTTTATTTAAATCTTGTATTTTGGAAGAAGTCTTCTGCTATTATATCAGTGGAGGAAGAATCACTGCCTCGTAACTGCTACATGGAGTGGAAGTACAGGTGGGTCCCCCACTTGGTTTTCCTAGGCATCCTGTGCAGTGATTATTAGGGTTTCTGCACTGAAGCCAAGGGCGTGCGGTAGTAAAGGCTCTCTGTGAACGGACGGAGCCTCATTAGCTGTGTCCACTTGGAATCCAGTGACACTGAAGAGTGGGACCTCACTACTGCTGGGTGGATCATGGGAGGGGGTAGAAGTTCAGGCTGCCCGTGTGGCATCCTATGACCTCTTACATTAGGGCAGGGACCTTGACAGTCCTGGCTCCCTATTGAGCTTCTAGATGCTTTAGGCCAGTTGTAGTGAACCTATGTCAGAAGTCTCTTTGTTGCATGTGAGAAGAAAAATGCCAAGCACCACCCTAGAAGCAGAGCATCAGATATTCAGGTTTATTTGCAATGTTGGCACTTTGCAATAAATAAGTGGGTTTGGGGTGGTGGTTTGGCATTTGGTCGCTCAAAGGTTTACCATCACTGCTTTAGATCTGGTATGTGGCCATATTATTTGTGGCATGGTACAGCCATCACCATTGAAATGCGGAAAAGGCTACGCTTGCACCTTAGCCATTGCTGACAGTTGTGGAGGGGGCTGCAGCTTTTACATGTTCTTGAGATTAAGCAGGGTTATTGTCTACAGTTTTCATGTCTTAATAGACTTCTATTTCCTACGATTTTGAGGGCAAGTTTTTCTGGGAAGTTATTTTTGTCTGTGCCTGTTTTAGTTACTTTCTCATTCCTTGGGCAAAATACTTGACACTCACAAGTTATTTGCAGTTTATAGATGTTTTAGTCAATATTTGGCGGGCTCTAAAGTAGGGTGGTGTGGCAGAGCGATGTGGCAGAGGACAAACAGTTCATGGCATGGCATGCAGGAGTCATCAGGGACTTCCTTCCTCCTTCCCTTTAGAGTCCACCTAGGCGACAAGCCCATTTTTTGGTACCACTCACACTCAAGATGGATCTTTCCAACTTAATTATGTCCATCAATCACACCCAGAAGTACGCTAAACCGATTGTTAAGCTAATCCAGTGTGTCACAGAACCTTAGTCCAGTGCCACACACTCATGACCCAGTCACCTCTCAAAAACTCCACCTATGAGAGAGAGAGAGGACTGGGGAGACATCTAGGTATACGCCATAACATTTTGCGCTGGCCCTCAAAAGACTCATGCACATCCTTTTATGCAAAATACAATTAGCCTGTCTCTAAGAGTTGTCAAGGTCCTAACAGTTTTAGCATTGCTAAAAAAATGCAACTCCAAATTCTCCTCTGAAATTTAAGGCAAACTCTGAGCTATGAACTCTTCTAAGGAGGAAAAGAAAGTTAAATACTTCAAACAAGTAGTGGCACAAAATAGACATCCCCATTCCAAAAAGTATACATAGGGAATTTAAAGACTTGCATTTAGATGTCCTCCCTCCCCAAAGGTGTGTTGTACCCATAGGTGGCACTTTTCAGAGGTAACTTAATCTTGGATTTATGAATGTGGATTAAGGGTATGGTAATTGGATTGGTCCCCTGTTTGGCTTAGCATTATTCTAGGTGTGGGAGGGAAGCTGTATCCTAGGTGTAGGTGACAAAAATCAGTAGGCTTTCTTGGCTTTAGGAGGTTAGGTGCTGAGGGATAAATATAAAGGGACTATTTTTCCTCTGTGATGCCCCTCTGCCATGTTGCCCGGCTTTGAAGCTCACCAAGTATGGACTGAAACCTCTACAAATCGTGAGCTAAAATAAACTTCTCTCCTTCCTTGACTCGTAGGTTTTAGGTATTTTGTCCCAGCAACAAGGGAATAACTAACACTAGGGGATTGGAAGGAATGGGACCAAAGCAAGCCTGAAACCCAGCAAGGTAAATATTAGATCTTGTATTTTCATGTTCAGTACCTGGGGTAATCTGTGGAAAAATGTGAATTCCAAAGGGCTTACATGGCTCCATTCCACTGCTAGATGTTTTAACCCTCCTAGACTCATTGGGCCATGTTTGCTTTCTCCTTGAGGCTTTCTTCAGATGATCTACATTCCTGGCTTTTCCAACCTCTTGGGGTCTCCGTTGCACTACTGGCTTCATACAGCTTCACTATGTGCCCTTTGAGGGGCACACTGCCTTCTTAGAGGCCCTCTCAAGGGTATATTGCCCTCACATGGGCTCTCTCAGGGCCTTCCCAGACCTTCTAAAATCTGGGTAGAAGCCCTCCTGACCACACAACTCTTGAATTCTGCATGCATTTAAAACTGGCATCATCTGGATGATGCTAAGGTTTGCTAGCATTTGAGGTAGTAGCCAGGCTACTTGCCTCTGAGGGTTGAGTGCCTGGACTGCTGAGCACTATGAACCCAGTCCTAAGTAACAAATTCTCTAGACCTCCACCATTCTGGAAGATGGCACCCTGGGACTCTTCTGCTGTCCTTTAGAATGAGTATATGCACCTGGCCTTTGGGTGCATATGGCCTCTTACCCCTGCCACTTTGGGATCCAATTAAACCCATGGCCCTTAAGTTTTTCAGTTGAATAACTGTGGTTCCCACTTTAAGGTCTGCCATATAGAGCAATGGCTGGACTATTCAGGAATGCTCCCCTTGTGAATCTGTTCCTCAAGGTGTTAGTGAATGGTACATTTTTAAGGTCATCTCAGTGTGGGGGATTAGGTTTAACAGATAAACCCACTCAACATTTGCATTTTCCTGAGACTTTGAATTGCCTCATGAACAGTAGCCCAAGAAATATCAGATATCTCTAACTCATTCACAGTGGGCCATCTTTTGATCGTTATGTCTACCAACCAGCCAAATAAACTATTAATATCTTGTTTCATTTCCATGTACTGCAATATGAAATTTAGAATCTCTACTTAATCAGTGAATGTTGACAAACTTGGCCTAATCCAAAGGTATGTTTTTGCCACCATTATCCCACATCCTTAAAATCCATTCCCACGCTTGTTCATCAGACCTCTTCATGTAAGAGTTAGAAACCTCAAGAAGTTCTTTAGCAGAATAGCAGGCTTCCTCATGAGTCACACTCTGTACCTCACCTTTAGGAACCTTCTGTGATGTGAAACTGGCCATTAGGCCAAGAGGCAAAAATGGGTGATGAGGATGGGTCTGACGAGTTTGAGTTATTGTGTTTGTTCAACTCAAGATTGATTTCCTCAGGTAAGTAAGAGAAGCCAACGGAGGGTGGGAGTGAAGATGCAGCCTGGGAAGAGTAAAAACTCAAAGCAACATGCCCAAAGAATTTGTGGTGTAGAAAGTACTTCTCGTAACTTGAAGTGAATGAAAGGTGGAAGAGTTCTACAGAAACGATACTTGGAAACCTCACGGAAATTTAGATTATGCAAAATTAATTGAAGGACTTCTTAATTCACAACAGCTGGTGAAAAAAGATGGTGCAAAAAAAAATTCCTTTTCTGACAGCAAATCTGATAGCAGATTCACTGCAATCAAAGGCAAAAACATGAGGCTTTTCCAGAGGTCTTGATCCTGAGCAGATAATTGATGTTGTAGATAGAACATCATTAGAGAATTAGCATTTCTCTGGTGGGATTGGCTGGTAAATATGAGAGACTAACTTGGCATTCCTTCTTGGAAGTCAAAAGTCAACCATTACTTGTGTATATATGCATATTGCAATACGTCATATGTATGTATATATCATGTACCACATACATGTTGCATACAAGTATGTGATATATACTATATATATGAAATATATGCAATCTCTTGAGTATTGGTTGTTAAATTTTGTAATGTAAAAACTGCATTGTAATAATCAAATTCGATATATTTATTTGGAAGTATTATTGAGGGAGTTTCTGAGGCTGGCATTATGCAATAACACTAGTTAATTTGAAGAAATAAATAAAATTTTCTGTGATAAAAGTAAGCAGAAAACAAAATAGGAATGGTGGGAAGCGCAAGGCTCTACCTTAGCAGGCTGGAGTTAAGAGTCCATGCCTGCATCTGCCACCAGTGAGGTGGGTGAGCTAAGTCATTTGCTTTCTTTGTGCCTCAGTTTCTATTGCTGTAAGTTGCAGAGGTTAACTCTAGTCAGTTTGTGAAGTCTGCACCAGTTTTTAAAATTCTTGTGCCAGAAGAAAGAGGAGCAAAACATTTTATTCTTGATTTCTCTGTGATTTAGTGCAATATACCACAAAATTAAAGTTGACATTATTTATCATGATTTACCTTCACCAGGAATGCAAGAAAAGGTTATTACTGTGCTAATGCAATGGACAGTGACATTTTCCCGTGGAGCAGCGGCATGATCACAGTAAAGAAAATCAGTAAACAGGAGGAATTCGGACGCTCTAAGGTCCTGAGTGTGCAGTGTTGGCATATAAGGTTAAGAGCTGTCAAACGCATTGTTCTGAGAGTCAAAGTTTAAAAAATTATGCCAGAGACAGTGTTCATTTAAATAATTTAATGCAGGGAGAAAAATGGTCCAGACACAATGCTAGATAAGTAGTTCATATACTGTAATTATTTACAGCAATAATGGCCTCAATAATAGGTGGCACTCTACTTTTTTGTATAATCTTTTGAATATTTTCTTTGGTATCAATGTACATCTTAATTTGTTTTTGTGGTCCTCATATTTAGAATATGCACTCAGTGATGGGAGGAAGTGCTGGTAAACAGGTATCAGGAGAACGTGTGTGCTTTTCCCCTCTTTTCTGGAGCTTCTCAGGGGAAAGTCAGATGTAGACAAGGAGGGAAGTCAAGCATTCTCATCTCCCGGCTCGGCCAGTGCAGAACGCTGAGCACAAGAGTTCAGCCCCATGTCAGGGAATTCATTTGAGAAGTTAGAAGAGAATGTGTTTCATTATGTTTTCCCCCCTTGTTCAAAGGACAACCGGAAACGAAGTTAGGAAAACTGTAGAGCTTCATGTGCACAAAATTGTGGGCTTACATTGAATTTATGGTGAGCTGGAATAGTTACCCTTGTTGTCAAAGTAATCTGCTCTTGTTTGTATTTTTTTCACAAGTAGGACTTAAGTCTTCAGTGAAGATGACACACAGTAGTAGTCTTTCTGTCCCACAATAAGCCTGGGCAATTATATCACCCCAGGCTGCCTGAAATTATCTCTCAGATTCTGCTCCTGGGGCCACCCAGCCTGGTTGGCATCAGGCTCATGTCAGTTCCAGAAATTTCCAAGCATTCACCTGTTCCTTCTCTGCCTTGTTAACAAGCTGTTGTCTGAGGATGAATGGCACAGATGCAATTTGTATTTTATTTATGTTTAAAAATTATAATAGAATTAGTCTGTTCATTCAAAAATGTTAAAAATAACGGAATTATTTTACATTTTGACTTTGAATAATAAGACTGGCTTTATAGCAATTACTGGGTTGAACAGATATGTAAATATGCTGGCTAATGCACCCACAATTAAAATTTTTTTCCTTGTAATTATGGATTTGAAGGAGACAGATCTTTTGTAAAAGGAAAGAGGAACGAGACATGGAGAGAGATGGGAGGGAAGGGGGGGAAATGATGCCAAAGAATTGAGACATGTTATTTACGTGTACCAGTTCCCCAAGATGAATACACCCATTGTGCATGATAAACATAGCTTATAAAAATAAAACAAAAAATTTCCATCTATCTATATCCTGATAAAGCATGGATTTGAGTGACAAGATTAGTAACCTCGCAGTTGCTAGTATGTTTTAGAAGAAGGAAACAACAGAATAAACTCTTGCAAGGTGTTCTAAAATATAGCGGGTGGTTTTAGTTTTATTAGAATGAGTAAGGCATTGGATTATTTATGTTTTATTATTTCTTACAGGAAATTAGAGAGTTTTGTTTAAATAGGAAGATATTTGGTTAAGAATTTTGATTGAGTGGTGTGTATAGACTTACACTGCCAGCACTAAGGGAGGTGACGAGACAGAATTACAGTGAGTTTGAGGTTGTCCCGGGTGACATAGTGAGTTCAAGGGCAGACTGGACTGCACTGTAAGACACTGTCTCAACAAACAAGCAGACAAACAAATTACAGATGAATCACGGCATCCATGTCTTATGCTGTGATGGGATCCTTCCTTCAGAAAACGTTGACTGAAGCTTGCTTCACAAAAGGCTGGTCATTGTCTTTTCAATGACATTAACACATCCATCGTGGCATGCGTGGCTTATTGCACCTCTGTCCAATGTCACTGAGATTGTTTTCTTTCTATGCACAGGAAGCTGAAGCAAGAAAGAAGCTGAAGATCTGGGATTAGGAGTTGGTTTTTAAAGTCACAGGTTCGTCTAAGCGGAGTGCATAGTGCGTATGTAAACTAATGTTCCAAGACCACAGCAGGAGTCATATGTTGTGTTTGACTTCAACACTACTTGAGAGGATCTGAACTTCCTTTTTTGTGGCGAAGCTGTTAGTGGAGGAGATTTCTAGGCTGGTACAGACATTTTTGACTTTTGTGTTTATCGTGGCCTGTTCATCATCCCTTGAAATACGGAGCAAATTATGAAAAGAATATATAATATGAACTGTATTGATGTTTTAAGGCAGAAAAGTGTGGAGAAATCCAAGTGGAGACAGGAAAAAAAAAACACTGGACAGGAAATAAAAAGTTCAAGGGAGATACACAAAGGTAACTGATTACTGAAAGTTAGAGTCCTGCTATAGTTTGGACATAAAGTGTACCCAAAGCCCCGTGTGCTACAGGCTTGGCTGCCATCCTGTGATGCTGGTGGGAGGTGGGAGAGCTTGAGGAGGCAGAGACTAGCAGAGGGAGGTTAGGTCATGAGGGTGAGCCCTTTAGTGGGCATTGAGACTTTCGTCCTTTCTTTTTGGTTCCCAGATTTCCTGAGGTGCGTACCAAGCTCTGTTTGTGTTCCCAATCATGATGCACTATTTACAATAGCACCGAAATCAATGGAGGCTACTCGCTGGGAACTAAAACCTCCATGAGCCAAACTAGACCTTTCTTCCATTTAAGTTGATTTTCTCTGGTATTTTGTCTCAGTTATGATATAGCTACTTTCTCATTGACCATATTCACGAAGGCATCATCAAGCCTTGGTTGAGTCACTTATTCGAAGATGGGGAAACTTAACCATCAAAGGTAAGGTGGACAGTAGTTTTCTAGAAGGCAAAAGTGAACTGATCTTGAAACACGAAGTCTTTGCATTAGAGGTTATGAATAAATGGTGTGATTGGAAAAGCCAAGGGATGATCTCAGAGTCTGTCTTTCTGCATTTGTTGAGATGATCATGTGATTTTTTTTTTTTTATCGGTACCGAGGATCTGAACTCATGACCAAGCGCTTGCAAGGCAGGCACTTATGCTGCTGGGCTAAATCCCCAGCCCCATCATGTGATTTTTATTTTCCTGTTTCTGTGATGTAGTACATGTGTTGATTTATATATTGAGCCATGTTTTCATCCCCGGGATGAATTCTACTCGATCATGATGTATGATCTTTTGGAAGGTTTGTTGCATTCTGTTTTCCAGAATCTTGTTGAGGATTTTCACATCTAAAAACTTTAAGAGACTGACCTGTGGTTGGTTTTTTTTCTTGGTTGAGTCCTTCACTGGTTTTGGAATCAAGATAATGCTGGCTTCTAGGAATACTTCTGGAGTGCTCATTTCCTTTCATTTTCATTAAAGAGCTTGAGGAGTATTAATGCTGGTTCTTTCCTGAAATTCTTTTAGAATTCAGCAGTGAATCCCTCTGCTCCTGTGCTTTGCTTAGTTGATAATTTGTTTGTAACTAGGAATGCATTTGTCATGAGTTTTCCAATTTATTGGTGTATAGGGTTGTGATTGCTAATAATCTAGATTTCAGCAGTGTCCATTGTTACTTCATTTCTGATTGCATTGATTTGGGTCTTTTATTTCCATTTTTTTGTAAATTAGCTAAAGGTTTGTCTATTTTGTTTAGTCGTTGGAAGATTTGGATCTATGATTCATTGATAATTTATATTGTCTTTTTACTTTCAAATTCATCAATTTCTGCTTCTATTTTTATAACTTCCTTCCTTGTGCCCACTTTGGGTTTGGATTGTTCTTGTTTTTTTAGTCCAGACCTCTGCTGCTCTGTACCAAGGAGAAGCAATTGTGTAGCCGGCTGGGGTTGGCTGGTGGTTGTGCTGTAGGCAGTGGTGGTGGCTTATAAATATGGAACTTCCAACACTACAATATTTGACAAGTTTTGCATATATATTTCTTCCTAGGATGATGATTGTGGGAAACTTTTATAAAGCGTTATATTGTAATAAGAGGAAAAGAAAAGGTAAAGTCAGAACATTAAAGAAAAGTTTAAGATATGGTTGTGACAAGAAGTCTTCTGGTATCTGGAGAACGATTTGATGCTTTTGCCACCACCAGCGTTGGCAGTGAATTTTACGCTGCCAGGAAGCAGGAGAGCCCAGTGCATACCTTTCTTTCTCATTTCCATGGCTCTTCTTTTGAGCCTTTTACAGACTTCTCTTTCCTGATGAGGTGAAAGGAAATTAATGAGAATAAACCAAAAACTGGCCAGTTTGACTAACGTAAGTTTTTTACAGCAACATGGAATTCAATGCATCCAAGTTTTCTGTTGTCTCAAGTATTAGATAAAGAAGTTTGAAGGTTCACAGTTTGGCGTGAGTTATGGGACTATTCCCAGTTAAATATGGAAATAAATTCATCAAATTACATGGGTGATCAAAAGATACAGTGAATGTTTAAGTTAAAAAAGTTGTTACAGTAAAAGACACACGTCAGGGATGATGGGATAAGGGTGGTCAAAGCGAGAGGGCGTATTTTGAAGGTGATTAATGGGGATGTGTCTTTTACTGTAACAAATTTTAAAACTTAAACACTCAGGGGCTGGGGATTTAGCTCAGCGGCATAAGTGCCTGCCTTGCAAGCAGGCGGTTGTGAGTTCAATCCCTGGTACCAATAAAAAAAACAAAAAACAAAAAACAAAAAAAACCACCTTAAACACTCCTCATTTTTTGAACTTCTAAAATTTGTATTGGTACGTGTTTGCAGTACACAGTAATTACACTCAACCTGGGGAATTTCTACGTGAGCATAATGCTGATTAACTGCTTCTGCCTGCCTGCCTCTCCTCTCCCTCTCTCTGGTAGATCTTTTGTTAATGGGAAGGGGACCACGCGTCATACATGTTTTGATCACCTCTTGTGTATCAGCATTTGTAGTGATTTCTGTCTAAAATATTATAGTGTGTCCTTCTCTACCTTGCTCACTGGTTCTGGCATGAAGTGACTTTGAGCTCTTTCTCAGAGTCAGAATGTTCATATGAGGTACGTGTTTTGAATGATTCAGGATATTAAGGCAGCTGTGACAGCACAATGAAAGACACTAACAAACAACATTTTCAGAGGAGACGACACTAAGGCAGCCACAGCAACACAACTATGGAGGCTCGTGAAAGATGACTTCCAGAACTACTGAATAAAGCGGCCAGCATGCCGAGTTAATTGTGCTTGATGATTATCAGCTGCATGAATTGCAAACATGTGCGAAGGAAAATAAAATGAAAATTTAAACGTTCCCATAGTTTTGACCATACCTTGTCTATGGGAAATGATTTTTGACAGTTTTTATTAAGTTCTACATATTCAGGAATTTAGGCCTGCCTATCCCCAACATTCACTAACTGTAAGAACAACTCGTGGTCGATAGTGTTAGTACTCAGAGGAAACCGACAGGGTCATAATGCTACTGCGTTTAAAAACTGAATGCATTCCTAGGCATGTATCTTCTTAAGCCAAAGTGTAAAGCAAAATCTATCACTTCGGTGAATAGTGAGTTAATATGTTATTCCTAAAATTTTATAGTAGTAGAAATGCACCTAATATTTTACTTCTGACTCCAATGATGTTAAGTAGCAGCTGATCCTTAGCTTAGCAAAAGGTGACCAATAGTTAAGGCCAGCCCTTCTGGAAAGAAGGTAGTGGCTGCTCAGTTCCACAACTGATGCCACACAGAAAGTGGGCTTGATGGTGCTGGATCTCCCACGTTTTCAAGAGGAGCCATAAGTTTGGAATTTGCAAAGTAAAATATTTCATATTTTGCACATTAGCGATGCTAAAATGGATTAAAAAGTCTTTTGAACATTGTAGGAGGCAACAATCAAGAAGTCAAATTGTGTCTTCAGATGTGACTCATGTCTGCCAATTTGCAACCTCTGATTTCTACATGGTGATCACTCCCAAAATTATTTCTTCTGTGCAGTGGTGAGACCTCAGGTGCAAACCTGCCTGGACATTTTTGTGTAACCTTGGAAAAAAACTCAACTACCCACAATGAATGGAAACATTATGAAATGCAAGCATGTATTACTAAAAAAAAAAAGCCCAAACAAATCTGTTCACAGTAGCAGCCATGAGCTGCCCTGCTCTGGGCCAAGCCCGCTGCACTCCCAGACTGTCCCAACCTCCAGCCCCGCCCCACGGTCTGCTCAAAGTCAGTGATATGACTGTGACCCATTGCGACACTGCTATCTTGCTCTCACTGCCTCCAATCAGTCACTAGAAACTTCTAAGTCTTCCTAAATATTTCTGGATCCTGCCCTCTGTTCAACCTTAATTTCTGCTTATTATCTGTTTCTGTGATTGCTGTAATAGCCTTTTAATGTTCCCCAGCTGCCAGAATGATCTACTGCAAAAGGCACATGTGACCTTTCCCCTCTCCTGCTTAGATGTGCTCTAATGACTGTTCTTTTGTGCATTTCTACTTTCTTTAAACATTTTTAAAATCTTTTATTAGTACGTGTTTGCAGTTTGTAGTTCATACAGTTCATTGTTTTGGGGAGGGGTTCCGTGTGCATGCTACAGCTTGTTTCTTTCTTTCTTTTTAAATCACTTTCCCTTCCTTTCTCCTCCTTCCTTCATCCTCCCATTCCTCTGTTCCACTTTTCACTCTTGTTGGTATTATTAACCTCAGCTAGTGCTATGGCGCGTAATGTTTACATTAATTGAGGTTATTAGGCTCCGTACGTGACATGTCTGTATTCTACCTACTTCCTGTTCTCCTCTTCAGCCCCTTCCGCTTTCCCTTGGACCACTCTCCTATCGCAATAGCTCCATCTCCTTGGCCATTCTCTCCATTCTCTTTCTCTGTGTACTTCCCTCCCTCAAACGAGAGGTGCCATCTGTTATTCAAGCTTGTGTGTCTGATTGATTTCACTCAACATTATATGTCCCAGGCGCATCCATTTTCCTGCAGAATTCTTTATGGCAGAGTAGTACTCCGTTAATAGCCATTAGATGTTCTTAATGGCCGTTCTTAAATCACAGGGTGAAGTTGAACCTAACCTCCGTAGGCTGACAAAGCCCCTACCCTGTCTACCTTTCCTGTCTCCTGTCCCCCTGTTTCCCACCTTTTATTCTGTTAAAAGGGCACATCTTGCTCTTCTGCACCACGGATGCCCTTTCTTGAACTTGGAGTTTGGATCAGGCTGTCTGCTGGAACTCCTTTCCCTTCATCTCCACGTAGCTTGTGCTCATCTGTTCTCAGAGCTCTGCCTGGGCAGCTTCCTCCTCGGCTCAGTGTGCCACGCATGCCTTCCTCATCCTGGGTATCACACTGTGTTAACACGAGATGGTCATTTGCTAGCCTTGAACGACCCTCACAGCAGGGTCCACACATTATTATTTTTGATTTTTGGGTTCCTAGTCAACGGAAGATTACATGGTTATTAAAATGAAATGAACTGAGTGCTCTCAGAATTCCCTGGTGGGAGGAACAGTAGAAAGGGTCGGCCTTGAGGGTGGGATTCTAGTTCACATTTGGCTGAGATTGCGTAGGTCCCATGCTAGACACACGCATACCCCCCCCTCCCACAACTAGCATCTGAAGACCAAGCATTTGGCTGGATGACTAAGAAACTATTATAAGCTTTGTTTTTCTTTTCAAAAAGTCTCAGCCTAGCAGATTGATGCTTTCCCCACCACCATCAGGGTGGGTTTGTATGGGATCCAATGCTACCTGGTGTTTGTTTACTTTGGAGCCACTGCCCATGTGAATTTCAGTGGCATCTACATGTAAGGTCCTTAACTTTTCAGACTTTCCTTGAAGCAGTCAGCTCAGGACACCTGAGACACCTGGGACTCTCTAAGGTGCCCAGTCATCTGTTCTCACTCACCCCCGAGAGCTGCCCCCAGAAGCCCTCAGGCAGGGGACAATACTCCACACGCCAGCCCTGATTGCGTGGCAATGGTGTCAGCAGATCCTGTCCACAGGGAGCCCCGGTCTGTCTGCAGACACAGTGTGAGCAGTAAGAGAAGTTCCAAGTGCCATGGCATGGTGGGGAAACAGACAGGCAGACTGGGCACAGTTCAGAGCACTGCACAAGGTGATCTCAGACCATAAGGAGCGTGCACCAAGTTCAAGTTCAGAAACGCTTCTTTCCCTCTAGAACGCCTTTGCTCCAGAGTGCCGTGGACTTCAATGTGTGAGAGCCTGGTTTATATTTAGGCACCAGGTCCCTCGCTGCGGGCACGTGGGCCGCGTGCAATTTGCTGCCAGGCTCTTCAACAACCTTGGTTTAGAAAACTCCAGAAGGTGAACAAGGGGACAAAAGTGATATTTGGTTAGGAGCACAGCTGCCACGGTTAACTTTATCTGTTAATCCGACTGGACAAAGGGATGCCCAGACACCTGATGAAACATGTCTGGGGAGAGTTTTCTTTTAACTGAGAGAAATCACCATTTGAATTAGTAGAAGAAATTAAGAAAACCAGGTCTCAGCAATGTGGGGGTGTCATCTGATCCACTGAGGGTCCAAACAGCACAATAATCTAACATTGGTCAAATTAGCTCCCTTGTTTGAGTCTTCTGTCTGAGATTGAATTATTAGCTCTTCAGTTTGCAGATGGAAGACAGAACTTCTTAGCATCCATAATCAAGTGAGTCAACTCCCAAAGTAAATCTCTTACCTATTAGTTCTGTTTCTCTGAAGAAGCCTAACAATATTTGCCATTAGATATACCTGGGGTTGTAACCCTGAGGAAGTTATTTAACCTCCAAGCCTCAGTCTTCTAGTCTGTAAATGGGGCAATAATGCTTATTTTGTAGGTTTGTTGTGTAGATTATCTAATTAAAAGTACATAAGCATAGAATCACTGCTGGCAAAGGACCCCTCTCCAATCTCTGAGCGTGTGTGTGTGTGTGTGTGTGTGTGTGTGTATGTTTCTCCACTAGTATTGTGCCCAGTGAGTTTGGGGTCAGCTCACAGAGCAGATGCTGCCTGCCTACGCTGGGTCTCAACACAGCCAGCTGAGGTGGACCCTGAAGGATGCAGTTGCCGGGTATGAATGCGTGCCCTTCTTGTAGACCCCCAGCCTGGGCCCATTTCCTGTGGAAAGGCGAAAATCGTTTCAAACTTAGAATTCCTCAGACACCCAGGCATGTCAGCCTCTTAATAAGATTTTCTGTAATTAATATTCATTCTAAGGTTTAGGGCTATGGAAAAAGCAGCTTAAGTCCTATAAAAAGATATTTATTTTAGTAACAGAAATTTTAGTTCCATTTGCATGTGCAATAATTTCCCTCACCATAATAAGTTTAGCTTATTTCTTAAACAATTTGTAATCCATAATTTAATAAAGTAAATATAAAATATTCCACCTACCCTTAATGTGTTTGACATGAAATATTAACAGGAACCAAAACAGGCTCAAGACTTCTTAGGTATCATTAAGTGTCCTTTGTATATATTAACTGGAGATTTATTTTTCATGTTTGCTTATGAAGAATGGGAAGAGGAAGAAAAGGGAAAAGCCATTTATTGAGAACCTACTCTGCTAGAAAATGTATATGTCATTTTACTTCATTTTCATGACCACTCTGCAGTTAAAAATAAATTTTTTAAAAAAGATACTCAAAAACAAGAAGTGTATATAACAAGAGGAACCAAAAGAGTTTGAAGATGGCAGGGTCTTTGATTAAACCAGGGATAGCCATGCGACCCTGATGAGATAAAGAAACATGTTTTTAAAATGTTGTTCCTGAAGTCATTCAGGGAACACTGAGTCCCCATTCTAAGGAAGGCACCAAGCTACAAGCTACAAGAATTCAGGTAATGTGTGAACTTGCTTCAAGGTTTGGGAAAGAAGATCTGTGTTTAGACCTCCGTTGCCAGTGAAAGGTCCAGGCACTAATTACCCAGTTCATCTTTTAAACTTCATCTTCATACTTTTTGTAGATTTAATAATTTCTTAGAGTAGTCATTTTAGGGTCATTAATGGTGAAATGGAAATACTGTACCCTCAAATCTTCGGATTGCATTAGCATCGCCGTATACACAATACCTTCCATGACACTGTAAGCATATCCATATGACAGGAGCTCTCTGTCCGCCTAAGCAGACTGTGATAGCTTTCAGGTAGGCCCATGTGTCATTTGTCTGTAGTGACTGCACACAGTATGGCCCAACAGTGGATGGGTGTTAAATATTTGTTGAATGGCTGTTTTATGGTTATATTGAAGCAAACTATTAAAGAAATAAATCCTCTTAACCCAAATCTAAATCAAATTTTAGAGACAAATCTTTTGCAAATGGGAAGGAGATCAAGAGATGGAGGAAGGCAAAAAATAAAATGTGTCATGTGCATGTACCGTCTACCCACAGTGAATGTTTTATGTACCACAAACATGTACTAAAAGGAAAATAAAAAACAGAGTAAGAAAAAAACTCTTGTGTATTTGTTGCTAAGAACCTAAAATAATTTTTTAGTCTTTGACAACTTATGTGATGTTATAGGTTAGTGGATTTTGGCAAGAAGATTACACTATTAGAAATATATTTATCTTATTTCTCCTTTTGTGTGTTCATGTGTGTGTGTGTGTGTGTGTGTGTGTAGGTGAGAGAGAGAGAGAGAGAGAGAGAGAGAGAGAGAGAGAGAGAGAGCCCAGAGCAGAGAATATAAAACAATCAGTGCTTGTCACCGTTTTAAACCACGTCCTTTGCTTTCACTTTCATTCACGGCAAGTAGATGGTCACTGGTGTTTTTTGAGGCACCTTCTGGACACAGCTACACTCAAGTCATGGGGAAAATGACTACTGGGGGGGGTTGTTATCCACTTTTCCATTTATAAAATAAGATCAGTGAAGAAGACGCCAGTCATGGTTCATGGAGTTCACTTATTTTGTAAGTTTCAGGATCCTTGTCAATTGCATCCTTTCTTACCACCAACTTTAAGAGGCTGACATGATAAATTGAAAACTTAAGGAAAACCATTCGGGCAGGGTGGATGTGAATTTAGCAAGGTGTTTTTCACTCTGTGGACATCTATCATTAAACTCTTTAGGTAATCCTATCTGTCGCATGCAGAATAAGAGGAAAGACTGGCTTTGCGTCAGAAAACATTATTGCCAGAAGTAATCAATTACTTGTACAAACAAACTGATGGAATGAATGGAGGATTTCGCACTTAGGTTCTTTATCCCAGTTAGTATATGGTACGATGAGAGAACATTACAAAGGCTTTTGATTTAAATTATATATTAATTGGCTTAAGTACCGGGCTGCGAGGCCTGGCACTAATGATAAAGCCAGGTAAGCAGTCTGATTAATGGAAGGAGCTGGGATGAAATTGCCACAGGAACTGAAGTACTTCCGTCCGATAGCACTAATCATCATAATTGATTATGGGAAACTTCTGTGTCCTGAGTCACTGTTATTCCTCTGCACGGAATAGATCGACTCACTAGTTTTAATATATTTCCCAGGGGGAGTGTTATTTTCCACTGGAGAAAAGACAATGGAACCCAGAGAAGACATGTAAGCTGGGTTATGCAATGATACGTGTATGCATATTTTATAGCATATATGCTGTCTGTTGAGCAGTCATTTTATATAACATTAAAATGTGAGAGAATAGTCCATTCTATAGCTTCACCAAATTCTTATTATTTTTGTATTATCAATAAGATTATGAGGAGAATGAAGAAATTCAAGGTTGATTAAGAGGAGCTCATAGAAGACAGAAACAACGTACGTTGAGATTGTTATTGACCGGCTGTATGCACAAATGTATTCTGGAGTGTAAACACTTAAAATACGTCTTCCTGTACTTCTGATATTGCTCTGTGTGTCTCCTTATCTCATCTAGCTTGGAGATGTACCTTTCACCTGTGTCGATACATGACAGTTTGTAGTGTTGTTTGCAATATGTAATTTTCCAGTTTACTTCATGCTTTGGACCACGTGAACATATTTGTCAAGAAAGAGGCAGACGTTTGTCTGGTTGTATGTTTTCAGCTGTCTTTGAGCTTTTCAGTCCCCTCTTGACCTGTATGTTGTCTCTCTTCTTCAGTTTGTTAGTTTCTTCTTCTTCTTTTGCCTTACCTTTTTCATTTGCTGAAATCTTGAATATTCTTATCTTGTTTTCTTGACATACATTAAGATCAAACCTCCCCAGGCTCTGCCTTTACTGGAGATAGAGGCACTTCTGCATAGCATTGCTAATTTAGCTGCCAATCTCTGTCATTTACTTATAGCAAGTTATAGACAATTATTTTCTAGACAGAAGTTGCAAGAATTCCAAGTAAGGAAGGAACTGTCTTTGTTTTGGGGAAATTCCATTTTAGTCAAAAGTGATGATTTAAAGATGCGAATTAGAGATTAAGCAAAACAAACAGCTAAGATGCTTCAAGTTAGCAATAACCAAAATTTGTTGGTGGCACTGGTGAAGATGCTGTTCATAGGAATTTATGGGAAAAAGAGAGGGCCACAGATGATAGGGAAGACACAACCAAGCAACTTGGAAGATGGTGAGGTGACATTAATCACAGGTTTTCCATAATACTATACTGTATTTGAATTTTTCAAATCTTTGCAATGTCAGTTTTTCTAAAAATAGCTGACTATCCAAGAAGATATGTGGGCTTCATTTATTTATTGAAATGTGCGCTTGTATTTAGCACTGACATCACTAGTGGTCTCAGTACTCAGAGGAATGTAACACAGAGCACATGTGTAGCCTGGAGCCGGGGCAGGGGCAGAAGATCAGGAATCCTCTCGGATAGTGAGTCCTGGGAACATTCCTGAAGGATGAGTACTGATTAAATTTCCAGTGAAGGGGAAGAGTGCTCGCACCGAAACATGGAGGTGAGAGTATTCCTGGTGGTTTATAGAGCAGAGCAGAATATATGGAGTCTTTTATGTTTTAGAATTTTATGTATCTTCCTAAGCAGTTTAAGCAAGAGGAACCTATTTTAGGAAGAGTTAAATAATATTATAGTAAATTAGAATAGCTTTCTGATCTTTCAATGTAGCATAAACTATTAACTACATATGTTAATTTTGTTGTATGAAGCCTAACAATTTTTTTTTTTTTTTGGTCTTTTTCCTTTTTATCGGTACCGGGGATCAAACTCACAACTGCCTGCTTGCAAGGCAGGCGCTTATGCTGCTGAGCTAAATCCTCAGACCCCTCCTAACAAATTTTAGGAAGAGGGTATTGTGATCTTCATTTGTAGAGGCTATAACTAAGCCAATAAAGAGTTAAAACCTTGCCCAAGGGCCAAATTTGAATCTAAGAAAGGCCAAGTTAATAGTGTATGCATTTATTTATTGGGAATGCATTATCTAAAGCTTTGTGATATTTCTGTATTACAAGTGGACTCGTAAAATTTAAGGATGTACAATGAAAGAAGAGCTAGTAGAGAAGTAAGCATATGTGATTTGTGACAAATGTAAGATAAATCCAGGTGACTTGCGAGAACAGAGACCACTTGGAACCCTACAGCAGCAGAACAGGTGATGAGAAGCAAGTGCCATTCAGACTGGAGCGTGAGCTGATACGGAATGAGGACATGGGAAACTTGGTAAAGATTTTAGAGCTAAGACTTGCTAATATCAGAAAGACCTTCTTACATAGTCCTCTGGAGTCCCGGGGAAGGGAGGAAAAGACAAAGCCCTACCTGGTTCCTGCTTTTCCTCAGCTATGATGTCATCTATGCCTGGGAGAAGGATTTGGTCTTTAATCTATTGCAATAGCTTATGTCATTGTGATCAAATGCCATCTATCCATGTTTTACCACATATAAGGTGCTTTACTTTGTTTCCCATTCTTTTTACTATCATTAGAATAACCACTTATTTAATGAGTAGCCAAGTGTTTATCATAAAGAAAATGGGAGAGATACGTGTTCTGAATTAATCCTTGCCTGTTCTCTTTCTCTTGCAAGCCTGTAGCATTTTCTTTACAGTATTTCTCTGATGAATCTGGGCTTAAATCAACATCTTGAATATAATTGGGGTAATTGCACTTGCCTTCCACCCTCAGATTAATCATCTAAACTCCGTATGTAAGTGGTAAAATTGAGAAACTACAATCTTCAAAGATAAAGGGAACTCTGTGTACCCCTATACTTAATAAATTACAGAAGTCCAAGAAGACAGAAAACTGTCACATGTCCTGGAGACTTGTGACAAATAGGAACAAACACCAATATGCTCTTGACCCCAAAATGCATTCTTCCCCTGAATTTGATGTGTCTGAGATGGAATGGGCCTTACATTTGATGAGATTGCAGAATTAAAGAAAAATGTTGGCCAGAGGCCAGTGGATGTTTGCAGAATAAGAACTCTTCACTACATTCAAAGACCTTCTTATCTGGACTAGTGACATGGTAATTAGGTGAAGTGTGTGTGTGTGTGTGTGTGTGTGTGTGTGTGTGTGTGTGTGTATGAATGAAAGAGAGAGAGAGACAGAGAGAGAGAGAGAGACAGAGAGACAGAGAGAGACAGAGAGAAACAGAGAGAGACAGAGAGAGACAGAGAGAGACAGACAGAGAATGGTATGGAGGATGGTACATTTTTGTCCCTAGCTGTTGTTGGTGATATATCTGATGGTGATATATCACACGACACAACCTCTTTTGGAGGAGTGCATCATATAACTTCTTTTGGAGGGGAGCTGGGATGTTGGGTTAACTTGTCAGGACATTTTAGAACATAGGGTAAGCTTTCTGTGGGACAGCAGGAAGCAGTTGGGTATGTAGGTCTGAAGCAGGAGGCCAGGACAGAGAGAGGTATGGGTATCCGCAGCTTGTTCGGGTTGACCAGCTGCCTTTTGGTCAACCTGGGTGAGGATTTCTAGAGCAATGGGAGGAGTACTGAGGACCACACATTGCAAAAGATGGTGGGTGATTTCTCTTTCTGAGTGTTCTCTTCAAAGTACAGAAATGTTCAGGCTGCTCTTGTGGGAAGTGAGATTAAGAACGGTGACATAGACTGATTGAGGGTTGAGTATTTAGATGAAATACCCATTTTAATGCTGAGCACTGACTGTGTTTGCTTGAGAGTTTTTTTGAGACAGGGTTTCACTCTGCAGTTTGGGCTGGCCTTGTGCTCACTTTGTAGCCTAAGCTGGCCTCAAACTCACAATGATCCTTCTGCCTCTGCCTCAGTGCTGGGGTTACAGGTGTGCACTGCCATGCCCAGATTGCCTGAGAGTTTTAAGAACTTTGCTTTTCAGAGCTCAGTCCTCTAGTATGTGGCAAACAGAATGTACTTACAGTAGGTGTTGAATAATCGTTATAAGACATCATATCAAGGAAATGAAATGGTACAATTTTTATGTTGACACTAATTAATCGTCACAAAGCAGTACATAGTTAAGAAATTAAAAATAAACATGATTAGCCTTAGTCCATCAGCTGGTGGTAAGTGTACCTTTAATCCATGTTGTATGTAAATAAGAAGGCATATAAATAAAAATGAAATTAGGATGTGAAAACATTTTAAACATGATGTAAGTCTTGAAAATCCAGTTTGAGTGTAGTTTGGAAACTTTTGGGGGAGGGTTCTCTTTGTAATCGTTATAGTTTACACCTAGATGTTCCCCTAATACCTCGTGTGCTCATAGGTGGGGTTTCTCTGAGAGATGATTGGATCGCTGGGCTGTGACAGTCATGAGTGAATTATTTCACAGCTGAATTTACAGCTAACTGTGATGTTGGGAGATGAAGCCTGACCGGAGGAGGTGGATCACCACGAGTGTCGCCTGGAAAGGTCTCTCTCCCCCCACGTTTGGTGTCTCTGCGTCCCATCGCTGTGCCATGACTGTTTCTCCTCTGCTATACCCCTCTGTCCCACTGCCCTGCTGTCTTGACAATGGACTTAAACCTCTGCAAACTGTGCTAAAGTCAACTTTTCCTTCTTAGAGACATAGGTGTCTGGTATTACGTCCCAGTAATGTGAAAATAACTAAGCAATATTTTTAAAACACCCTTCAGTGTGTGCACACTGTGATATTCAGTGCCAGTTGTTAATTTTACATGGCGATGATTTTTAGATTCAGTGTCTTCTGATGTATCACAGGTTTCAAAAATGAATGGAAGTTGCCAAAGCTGTAACTGTATCAGGGCCGCCATCTTGACCTCAAATTGAATTCTACAGCTCAAATGGCCCTTCTGCAAGGATACTGACAATCAGGAGAGGCTGTCTCTTGGCCTCTGCTTTTGGTTGGTAATACTTCCCTTCAGGAAGAGAAATAATTCATAGTATAATCTACTAAGGCCCACAATTTCTTGAGTATTTCAGGTTGTCCTTTTAAAGTATAAGGTCAGGGAATAAATCTCCACCACAGAATGTCATGAACGACATCAGCCAGATTCTTTGTGAAAAAGAAGTTGGCATTGCACAGATATATTAAAGAGAGAGGTAACATCCAGGAGAGACATACATAATAATCAAGTCAAGAAGGAAAACTTAAAAATAAATGAAACTATTTGCTTTGTTAGTGACCTTTATACTAACTAGCCTCTTTTCTTTACTAGTAGGTATGACAGGAAAAATTAGAATTTTTATTCAAGTAATATACTTAAAATCTTCAAGAAATGCAGTGATCTGGAGGCTTTGATTATATGTGACCCTTACTCTTTTAATTCTTCCCTCAGAGAACTAACTGTGTGATTCACTCATTTTCAACTTTAGTGAAAATCTTTCAGTGTGTAAGCTCTAGCCTAATTTCGTGATTGGGAATTTGCATATATTCTGCATCACAAACACGCTGGTGACCAGTGAACCTGCCTTTGCCCTTGTACCCTGAGGAACACGGGTGTTGTGAGTTCTTCTAACTTTTGGATGGTGAAAACAAACGAGAAAAGCTTGCAATACAGCTTACTTTGAATGGCCATATATTCTGAAACTTGCTAAGGCTGGCGTGAAGAAGGCAGGAAGCTAAATCAGCCCAGCTCAGTGTGACATTTATGAAGAAAGGCTACTTGTTCCAGAAATAACGCTAAATTTACTTATGCTAGAAAAGCCTTCCTTGGGAGCAGTGTCACAAGGGCAAGCCGGTTTCAGAACAGGGAAGGATATTTCCAGTCTCTGTGCGACTCTCTGATGTCCTTTCCTTTACACTTGTTTCCTCTTCTAATCTTACTCAGAGTCAGGTTTCCATTGATGGTGGAAAACTGGTTCTTTGAGTGTCTAAATTCTTTAGCTGAACCCTTCTATGAGTTAAACTGGTTTGCATGTTTTAATAAAGTGAAATAATTCCATGCTGGAACCGTGCATTAGGTTAGATTTGCTTTTATTTTTTAATGATTAAATTTGCATATAATGGATTTATATGCAAATATAATGATTTTCATTTAGTTTTAATGTGTTTGTAACACATATACTCTAATTAGGTACTAGAATGCTAACAATTGGTTCATTCATAAAGAAAAGTCTCATTGTTCATAGAAGATTGCTTCACAATGGTGAAAATAGGACCTGTCAAAATGATGCTATCTCTGCAGGGCATTAGAAAAAAAGCTATGCATCTCTTTTAATTATGTAGCTTCTTGGATGGAGCTGTGGGATATAAAGTACTCAGAGCTTAAGAACACACAGCAGCTTGAGTCGGTATTGTCAAATGAATGTTCAAATGAAGAACAATAAAACCGCATAATGAAAGTTTTTCCCTTCATTTAATTCTAATATGCTATAACACAAGTGTGCTATTTGGATTCTTTTCACATGTAATTAAACTATTGAGAAGAGGAAAAAAACCCTGAGTAAACTGAAGGCCAGAGAAGGACAGATAAAAAAATACTAAATTCTACAGAGCATTTAATCAGCTTAACACCCGTCCTTCTGTGGCCCCACAATAAGATGAGAAATATCCAGTGCTTAAAGGTCTGGCACAGGGCTGCATATAACTGAATAAAAACCTTATTAATTATATAAGCAGGATCTTCATTTGCAAAATGTAGTTCATGGTTTTAAAAACACGCACCAATAATTTCTAACACTTGGAAGGTGGCCACCTGCAGCTTTCCCGTTTGTTTCTGATTGGACCTACATTGTTTACTAACAGGCTGATGCCACCCCAGTTTGTCTTCGCCTTTCCCAAATCTTTTCACGAAATTATTTAAAGACATGTCTTTAACCACCCCCAAGGGACCAAATCGTTCTATGGATGACAGTCTTCTGCCATTAGAATTGTCCTACATAATGCAATTATATGTAGCGAGATCTCTTGTGGTGCTAATCTTCGTGCTTTCTTGCATGTGACACTATGTTCATCCTACCATAGATGTTCCCATGGCCCTGAGGACAAGCAGATTTATAGGACAGAACCAAAAGAGGGACGTAGTGGGGACAATATTTGTAAAAGCTGAATCTTTTAATTTGTTGCAAAAAGGACCTTAAAAATTAGAAATTCTGAAACAGAATTGATGTTCTCCAGTGTCCTAAACTCACGGAGCTCTGCCTGAGAGTCCCTTATGGACATTTCTTCGGTAAGTCAGTGAAGTGTCAGGAGGAGCCGGCACTCAGCTGCGTTAGTGATGGTCATGAAAAAAAGTCTGTAGCCTTTTGGAGGAAAGGATTTGAAAGTGGAGAAAATATGGCCTCTTATGTAAGTTTCCTACAACCGTCCAACTGTAGTACAAAAGAAATCATTTTAAAATTCGACCTACTTCTATTGGCAAAAACGATATCTTAAACTATAGTAAGAACCCCATTTGGGGGATGAGCCTTCCACTGTAAGTGAGTTGTTCATCCTAGATTATGATGGACATTCACTGGTGGCCAAAGAGAAGTTCTATGAGATTGTAGACCCCAAAGGATTTAAGAAGTCACGTCCGGTCCACATTCTGCTCAACCCCGGAATCTCAGCTCTCCCACCCCAACATTTGTCATCTTTCTCCTTAAATAACTACTGGAGCCTTCTCATTCTTAGGCCAGTCTTTTTCATTATTCGTAATTCTGGTGGCTGAGAAGATCTTTCATTCTTTGGTAGCGGAGATCGAACTCGTGACCTTGTGCCTGCCAGGTCAGCGCTTATGCCACTGAGCTAAATCCCAGCCATCTTTCATTCTTTTAAACTTCAACTATCAGTTCTGTGTATTTTCTGCCCACAATAAAATAGAGAGCATTGTTGACTTGAAGGCCTTGTTTGTTAGACAACTTGGAGGAAAATCCTTTTTAGGTATTCTGATGAAATTAACTGTGTTTCAGGATGCTGCTTTATGGACACCTGAAGATACGTCTATGAAAAAAGAAGCAGAAATTATTGTTCCTTCAATTGATGTAGCCCCGGAAGCAGATACAGTTAGGAGACGACAGGGGGGACATTTCCAGGAAGGCGGGCGTTGGGGAGTCGGAGAAGAATAGGAACATCTGTCTTCTAGAATCTGGGTGAGTAAGGCACTGAGCAGCAGTGATGTGGCAGCATGGAATATGTTTACTGTAAACAACAGCTAAAGTGTCTGATACACACGAAAGTTGCACGGTAGATAAAAATAACCACGGGGAGCCGTGTGCCATGTCGTTGGGACTCCTTGGAGAGCAGGTGCCTTGTCCCTGTGGCCCCAAAACGTTTGTGTAGTGTGATGGATGGAGATGCAGAAGGTGGCTGGGGCCCACTGAGGAGCGGTGGTTGGACTTCGGGTGTTTGGAGAGGGGAGCCTTTTGGGGTTCCTGAGAGCCTCCGATCCAGGTTCTCTGCAGGCATTGGTGAGAGGCTGCTGCATCAGCTTGTCCGCCTCTGAGGTCCCCAGGAATACACAGAAAACAGCTTCCTCTCTTCCTTGGTAAGTGGAGATCTGCATTTCAGCTGGCTCTTGTCAGAATTCCTGTCCTGGGGTGGAGCTCTTGGCCAGGGGTGGGGGTCCCAGGGCTGAGGTCTCAGAAGACAGTTTGGGGCGCTGGAGAAGGGGCATCACTGCTTGGCTCTGTGACGTCAAGGGAAGAAGAGGAAGGGCCTGGGGTTCTGGAGAGAAGACAGTGATCTACCCTGCCCAGAGGGCTCTCATTCCTAGATAAAGGAGAAGCCAGGGGCAAGCCCTGGTTTGAAATGCCAAGGCCAAAGCATCAGACAGCGCACTGAGAACAGGCAGAGATGCATGAGCATTTAAGGTTAAGAGTGGGAACAGGAAAGATCCCAGGAAAAATAAGGGCATTGCTTCAGTCTATCTGGTGGACATGAAGTGCGCTTGTAACACAGTGTCAGGTTTGCCCCCAGAGTTCGGGACAATGCTGGGAAACAGCTTTGTTTGTCATAACTGGAGGAAGAGCGTGCCCCTGGCAGCTAGGAGGATCAGGCCAAGGAGGCTTCTTCTGAAGACCCTGAAACACACTGGGCAGTCCTCACCCCAAAGAGTTTTTGAGCAAACAGTGTCAGGAATCCAAGGATGGAGAAGCCCTGGGGTAAGAACTCAGCACAAAACCCTGGAGACGCATTATGTTCCCTCAAGTGTCTTCTTTTGAAGAACCACTCAATGTGGTTTGTGGCTGTTTTTCCTGTAAATGCTTTAAAACTTTATTTGCCTAACTTCTAATGAAATGTTTGTAAAACATACTGTGAGACATATATGTGTGTATGACAGAGAGACAGAGATTGACAGTTTCCATCTGGTACAGCAAAAAGCTCTTGGTTTTTGTATGTATGTCAGAAAACTAGGATGCCAGGGCTCTCTGAAGGCCACGGCTGGGATAGGACAGTGCTCCTCGGGAGCCTGACAGGAGGAAGAATCTTGGGTGCGTCTGTCCCCTTGAACGGAGTATTTCTACATTTCATTCATTTCCACAGGTTCCAGGAACTTTCACTGCGTCTTTTCCTAATCTCAATAAGCAGATTTCACTGGTGGCGATGTAAAGGCGGCCGGTTCTCATAAGCTGTGCCTGTCGTCTCCACACGCACCTGTTCTGCCCACACAGGTACCTACAGACTAGATGGCCTTCCAAAAGTTTATTTTAGATTAGGGTGGTTTGTTTTTTTTTCATCTGAGCAGCATGTCAATGGGCTTCGGAGGACCACTGAAATCCCTGAGTACAAGCACCTATCTGCAAATGTGTGCTTAATATTAATGACAAGGAAATCCACAGGCTGCCATGGATTCTGATAGGGCTCTTTGAATTCTTGATGCTAGAATGGTGTTTAGTAATCAGCAGCTGGGACTTTCAACACACAAACCAGAAGTGAATTCATCTTGATGAAGCTTAAACCCCAGCAAGGGAGATAAGACATTTCACATAAATAATCGTAAATAGCTGGGCTTTGTGGTGCACAGCAGAAATCCCAGCACTTGGGAGTCTGAGACAGAAGAATCACTGCTAGTTCTAAGCCAGCCTGGACTACATAGTGCAAACTTGTCTCAAAACAAAGCAAATGAAATGGAACTAAACCAAACCAAAATATGCTAAGGATTTGGGACATTCTGAGACCAAGAGATAACTTTGAATGATGGACGCCTTTTTGTGCTTCAATCAAAATACCATTAACATACCTCACAGATCTAGAGAAAACACTCCTAAAATTCATTTGTACACAGAAGAAACCTAGAACAGCAAAGGAAATTCTGGGCAACAAAGGCAAGGCAGGAGGCATCTCAATTCCTGACTTGAAATTATACTACAAAGCCACAATAATAAAATCAGCATGGTCTGGCAAAGAAATAGACCTGAGGATCAATGCTACTGATTAGAACATACAAGTACAACTACAAAGACACTAGGCCACCTGATATTTGACAAAGGGGCTAAACATGTTCACTGGAAGAAGGATAGCCTCTTTAATAAATAGTGTTGGGAAAAACTGGCTCTCCACATGCCCAAGATTGTAACTAGATCCATGCCTATCACCATGCACAAAAGTAAAGTCTAAATGGATCAAAGCCCTAAATATTAAAACAGAAACACTAAATCTACTGGAGGACAAGGTAGGTAGATGTCTTGGAGACACAGGGGTAGGCAGAGAATTCATGAACAAAACACAAACTGCATGGGAAACACTTCAAAGAATCAACAACTGGGATCACATATTATTGAAAAGTTTCTGCACTTTAAAAGAAATCACCAACAGAGTGAAAAGAAAACCCACAGAAAGGGAAAGAATTATATCCAGCAAACTCTCAGACAAAGGACTTATATACAGAATACATAAAGAACTGAAAAACTTCAAGCCCCCAACTTCAAAGACCCTCTCCAAAAATGGGCATCTGAGATGAATGCACAGTTCTCAGATGAAGATATACAAATGGCAAATAAATACATGAAGAAATGTTCACCATCACTGGTCACTGGAGAAATGCAAATTAAAACGGTATTGAGATTTCATCTCACTCTGGAAAGAATGGCTGCCCTCAAGAAATCAACTGATAACGAATGTTTGCGAGGCTGCGGGGGAAAAAGGCACACTGCTCCACTGTTGGTGGGGGTGCAGACTGGTGCAACCACTGTGGAAATCAGTGTGGAGAATTCTCAGAAGCCTAGGATTGAAGTTACACTCAACCCAGCTCTTCCCCTCCTGGGTATTTTCCCAGAAAAACTGAAAAGGTCATATCACAGTGATATATGTGCACCCATGTTCATAGCAGCACAATTTGTAATAGCTAAATCTTGGAAACAACCATGGTGCCCATCAACCGCAGAGTGGGTAAAAAAGATGTGGTATTTTTATACAATGGAATATTAATCAGCTATAAAAGGATGATCTGGAGGCTTTCATAGGCAAATGCAGACAACTTAAGGCTATCCTCATGAGTGAAATAAATAAGGATCATATTTATAAATATCACATTATATTTCGAGTGTAAAAAGTAATAAGAAATGTAGGAGGAATAAAACCCAAATGTGTAATTGCTATTGTAAAAAGAGAGAAATAGAAAGTGCTCTAAAGGATGTAACTGCATGTATATTTAAGTGTATAAGATTGATAACATATTACTAGGTTTTTGTTGGATAGTTGAACCCAACTGTTTGCAGTCTCACTGTTTGAATGTCCACTTTGTAGGCTTTACTTTTGTAACTTGAACAACTATTTCTAAGAAGACAATATGTAATTATCAACTAGTGATTTCTTAGTGTTTATTTTTTTTGAAATTATGTATTATTTTTACCCTTTTCCTATTTTTTTCTTTAACTATAAAAAGACTGAATTAAGTGTATGCAGAGAAACAGAAGAAAGGGAAACATGTAAGATAACTAAGGGAAGGGGCACCTGTGAGACATTTGAAGCTAGCTGTTTACAAACCTTTGCTTTAATGATATGATGACATTTTGATACTTATGGCTAAAATATATTTTCTTCCCCAAATGTGAAACATTTCAAAAGGGTAGACCTCTGCTGATTTTAGCACTCTTTCCATGCCCGCATCTGCCTTGTTTGATCCTCTGAAAAGCAGATGCTGGGCTGCATTTGGAACCCTGCCTAGACGTGGTCTCGCAGTCGGACCTAGGTAATGGGAGGCTCGGACTTTTCCAGGTCCCATCTCTGCTGTGTGCAGCCCAGCTGAGGTGACACCCTGTGACCACGAGATGGCACCCCTGCACAGGCGAGGCAGTCCTGGATTTTTGGGGTTTAGCACGGTGGCTGGGATCCTGCACACCCCAGAAACTGACGTCTGAGCCTGATAAATGAGCTGATGAAGGAGCCAGAAAGTCAATCAGAGCTGTGTAAAGAGATTTTCAAGAAATCAAATTGATGGTATTGGAGGTGACAAAAAGCAGGAACTGCCTGTCTGCCTGTCACATTTACATTTTAAAAATGTGAGAGCCGCAGGCGGAACTGCTGGTGGGCCACAGATACGGCAGTGAATTAATATGCACAGAACTGCAGCCGGGCCTCCTCCAAAGCTGGCTCTTTCCCCATGTCTCTGTTTCTCTGTGGGGCTCTGGCCTGAGAGCTTTCTGAATTGCATCTTCGAGTCTTCTGTCTGTCTGTCTGTCTCCTCTGATATTTACTGTCCAGTCCAGGTGTGTGTGTCTTCAAGCTGTCCTCTGGGCGCCTGTTTCCCCTTCTATTTAATTATCATCATCTTTGTGTTACTTAAGTTTATAATAAAATTATTTTAGTGCTAAATAAAATCTCCAAACTATTCACTAAGCACACACACAAGCTCTTCCCACCACAGCCTTTAAGGCGAGTTACATTTTCATTTTGGCTTAATCAGTTTTTCATGTTTCCATGAGAGCCACAGGGAGTCATAGTTGTGTCACATGGTATATAAAATTCCGTTCAATTTTTTGCTTTTGTTTCCTGGGATTAAAAACTTGAGCTTTTTGTTTTGCTGGGTTTTCTTTGTGTCTACAACCAATTTGCCCTGGGACTGTGCCCTGACTGTGTGACGATCATGCACTGTATTTACCTGATGGCACTTTTTCAGGCCCACTCCCCTGGGGACCTGCAGATTTCCCTTCCCCTTCCTCCTGGGAATCTCTGTCCTGCTCTCCTGTGGTGTTCTACATCGCCTCTAGCTTTGTTTTTTGGTGGGAGAAGGCTTGTCTGGATGGTAAATAGGTTGAGCGTTGGCACATGTGGAAATGAATTTATTCCGCTTTTATGCCTGACTGTGCTTCTGGCGAAGGACAGGCTGTGTGGGAAATCATTCTGAAGGCACCGTTATGTCGTGTTCTGACAGGTCTGCTGTGGAGGATCTAAACGGCATTTTCTTATTGCCCCAGATGTTCTGAGATTTTACAGTGACACCAGTGCTCTGCTGTAGGTCAGCGTTCAGCAGCTCTCTAGGATTCTGATGGATGGCCTAGCTTCTAGAAAATCCGTTAGGAAAGAAAATACCCAAGCTTAGTCAACCAATAACTAACATTCTCATCACATTCCATCAGGCAGATTGATTTTTATGATGTGACCTTAAAATGATCAAATTGTGTTCTTCGTATTATTTGATACAAAGAAAAAGACTCCTGCTTTAAAATGTGTTACTGAAATCTTTCTTAATAAATGTCTGAAATACGGAATACAAGTTACATGTTTTCTGTCACTGTCCTCTACCCATGGAGAAATTTAAATCCAAATTATATTTAAACTCTTGAGTTGTAAAAACTAAATTTAGATAGTTGTTTCCTAATGCTGACCTTTGGCAAATGCAGAAAAAATACAACCAAATGTTTGCTTTCACCATCTACATTTAAAATACCAAATTTCAAATTTAACTTTGTTAAGATTTTGGTGCAGCTTTCTTGTGTAGATAAGGAGGGGTGCAGCCGTACAGACTCTGAAGTGTAGCCCAGAATCTTCGCTTCCCCTATAATCTCATTTAATTGCTCAGAGAATTACTTCTCCTGCTATTTACTTTGGTTAGATTTTGGTCCTGGGGAGGGAACCCAGGCCCTTCACCAGAGCTACCCCGCCAGGCCTTTTCTTTCTTTTGATTTTTAAGGCAGGATCTGGGACTTAGCACTTAGCACTATTTGCTAAGTTGCCAGGCTGGGCTCTAACTTGAAATCCTGCCTGAGCCTTCCAAAATGCTGGGATTATGGGCATGAGCCTCCATGACCCAAATGAGTGTCACCTCTTCGTAGATTCCTTGAGAAGAGTGAATAAACAATTTCCAAAGTGCCTTGGGCCAGCCACCTGGCACACCCTCAGTAAAGGCAGCTGAGCCCTGTTCGGGGCGGGGCACTGGCAGGCCAGCGTGAGGTGACAGAGGACAGGCCCTGGGACCAGGGGTCAGCGGCGCCCCAGCAGCACGCTCCTGGGCTTCGGGGAGAAAATTTGCATATCTTCAGAGAAATAATATACATCTTATCGCTGTCAAATATCTCATTACAGTTCTTGGGTATAATATAATGAATGTTTAAATAGTAGAAAGAACAATTTGGGAAAATCAATCATATATTATTTTTGAGAAAATTGCCTTAGCTGCACTAAGTTGATCTAAAAGAACACATTTTCCCCCCTAAAGATTAATGAGCTTTTAGATTATTTCTGAATAACAGCCTCCCAAGAAAGTGAATAAGCATCATTTTCTTAGCAATACCGCTTTTCACAGTGATATAAATTAGGAATTAGTAGTAGCTGATGCCTGCATGAATAATCCATCTTGTTGAAATACTGCAGCGGTCAGTTCCCATATCAGGTGCTGCCTTCTCTAGCTATAGTATGTCTTGGGATTCGCTAAGAAGCAGTTAACATTTTTTACCTTGCTGTGGAGGTGAATTTAATTGATAAATATGTACCTGAACTGTGATGATATGGGAAATTTTATTTAACAAACATCTGTCAAGAAGTATTTTCATTGTCAAAAAAGATTTTTCTTTTTAATGTAAAGCAACTCTACCTTCCTTCTGTCATGATTCTTTGAAATGTCTGCCAGTGTTTAGCATTTGATTAGAGAATTCAAGAGGAGTCTATTTTAATAGGATTATCAAAGGAAAATATAAAATATGAATAACATGAATAAAAACGAGCGTTTGATTTTCTATTTGTGAAATAAAAATGAAAAACAGAGCTAGTGGGAAATGTTGCATTTCTCTTGGGTGCGTCTTGGTCTGAGCCTTTCTTTTGAACCGCTTTTATTTGAGGGTTTCTTTTTATATTTAAAAGCTACTAACCTTGCAAGTGGACCTGCTGTAGTGGACCCCAGCTCCTTCCACATCAGTGCATGGAAATATTTTCCATGCGACTAATCCCCAGCGGGCACATTTTCCTACTTTAAATGGGATATTTCTAAACATTACCATTTCGACCAAAGTTATTTGATAGATCACTATTATTTATTGATACTGTGTAAGTCTCGCTGCCAACATAATCTTAATAAGTCATTACAAGTCCACCGGGTAAGCTATTTTTCCATTTCTTAAGCTTTAGTGCCTGTGCTGTATGGATCTGGCATTTAATAAATCACCGGAGGGCAGCAAACACATTACAGTCCTGGAGTCCAGGCTGTCTAGACAAAAGTGCATGGAGAGATCTTTCCACTCTCGATAGCGTGAGAGCATTTGTTTGCCGCAAATTGGTTCTGAATCAATTGCTCAGAAACTTGGCATCTCCATGCTTCCCTGGATGCAGGAGGAGGGCAAGACTAAGTGCGGCACAGGGCGCTTTTCTGCTCCCTCTTTAATTGAATAACCAAGAAGCAGGGTCGAAGAAACAAGTCCTCTGGGAAACGGGCCGAGGATTTTATTCTTTCAGACTCAAGAATTACTGTGCCAGCCTGCCTGTCCCACGACCGGCATGTATTCCAAACATGCGAGAGCCTGGACAAGTGATGTATTAGGTGTGCAGCAAGGAAATAGCAGCAAAGAGGAAAGGATTCCTTTCCTATCCACATGTGACGTGCACACATCTAGGTAAATCCTGTTTCCCCAGGTGAAGCCTTGTTTGAGACAGGAGGAGAAGAGTGGGGGAGAGAGAGAGAGAGACAGAGAGAGGGAGAGACAGAGAGAGAGAGAGAGAGACAGAGGGAGAGAGGGAGAGAGAGAGAGACAGAGAGGGAGAGAGAGAGACAGAGCGACAGAGAGAGACAGAGCGACAGAGAGAGACGGAGAGACGGAGAGACGGAGAGACAGAGAGAGAGACACACAGAGAGCAACAGAGAGAGAGAGGGAGAGAAAGACAGAGAGGGAGAGACAGAGAGAGACAGAGAGAGAGAGACAGAGCAACAGAGAGAGAGAGAGAGAGACAGAAAGAGGGAGAGACAGAGACAGAGAGCGAGAGGAAGAGAGAGACACAGAGAGACGACAGAGAGAGAGAGACAGAGACAGGGAGAGAGACAGAGAAAGACACAGAAACAGAGACAGAGAGAGAGCGACAGAGAGAGGGAGAGACAGAGAGAGACAGAGCCAGAGAGAGCAGAGAGAGAGAGAGACAGGGTGATGTTTCATTAGTGAGCATTTTGAAGCACAACTCTCTTAACATTTTCAGGGAAAGCTTGTTTTAGCAATGACGTGGACAGACTCAGGGTTGATTTGATGTTTGAAGTAGATTCATAGCAGTTCTTTTAATTCCTGCTGGTTAACTTAGAACCCAGTTTCCAGTACTAGCAGGGTCCAGGCTTCCTGCACTTCTCAGCTGTTCTGCTGCTTGAACCTGTTCTGCTGTTCCTTTTAACCTCTCTGATCTTTTCTTCCGGATTTGTGGCACCTATACTTTTTGCCTAATGCATTTCATTAAATTTCAGGGATTTTTTTTGGAAAAAAAGGAAGAAGAATGCCCAAAATAAGTCTAAGATCCCTTGAGTTTTGATGACACTAATCATTTAGAATTTTTATTCAAAAGTGTTTAGAGCACCTAGTGTATTGTCATAACATTTGACCCGCTTCCATACAGTTGAAACTATTTAGTTCCATCTATTCATAAAAAGAATACACTGTGGGTCTTTATTTCTGAACAAGTGGCCACTCTACGGCTGGCTTCTAACCTGACCTGGTTCAGCTATACACTAGTTGGTTTGATCTTATATGGAGCCCACATTTTAGTGTAAAGTACTGACTTGTGAATGTAACTCAAATTCTGCCCTCATTTCTTCTGTGCATCTCAAGACATTTGAATGCTGAAAACATTACTGGACAAATAAATAAAAGCACCCATTTGGAAAACATGATTGGATAGCAATGACACTGTGTTTATGTCCCAGGTGACCTGAGGGAAAAATGAGTGTCTCTCATCATGAACGCTGCAGGGACTCCTCGAGAATTAGACAAAAGCAGAAAAATAGAATGTAGCTTCTAGTTAGTGATTAGTGCATTCCCTCTCATCTTTCTGAACAGACTTAAGTTCTACTATTTCTTAAAATGATTGTGTCCAGTGATCTATATGCTTCTGTCTTTTAGGTCTTTGACTCTAAAAATTGATTCAACCAAAAATCATAAATATGAAGGCCATTGTCCAGCAACGTATGTCTGCTGGTCATCACCCACCTTTAGGAATGTGATCCAGGGGTTGTGACCAGCTGTCAGCAGATTTGTGCTTCTGGGGCGAGCATCAACAGCAGGCAGATGGGATGAATGTACATTTGGGGTGGTCAGATGGTATCCGGAAGACTTCTGGTATATCCAAGTGACTTTGCAATACATATTTCTAAAATAGTCCTCTTAGATTAAGGGTCTAGGTCTGGCAAGAATTTTGGCTTTGTTTCTGTAACACATATGATGTTGGTCCAGTGTGGAGAAGCAGACAAGACTTTGGAAAAGGTGACAGATAAGAAAGTAATTTCTTACAGCATTAATTGGAAGTGGAGGAAGACAAATTGAAGGGGTAAGGTTACTTAAGCGGAAATTTCTCCTCGTCTGTATCATTACCTATTTAAAATATTTCTCAATTAGCATCGGTTTTCTACTTAGAATCCAAATTCACCAAAAACAGAGACTTAGTATTTAACTCCATGGGCCCTAGAAAGAAATACTGCATTTTTATTCTTCATCACTATTAGTAAAAATCAACCTCTTTAATCACCAATATCAGCAGGGTAAAAACTTTACAGATTTTATCTTTCAGCAAAGAAGAGAACACATTGAAAAATACTCTGACAAGAAAATATTTCTTTTAGAAGTCAAATTTAAGAATACTTTGCAAAACATTTCTTTTTTCCCTTTTCCATATGTTTTGAGCATACGGATGCCTGGAATAAATTCACCTAGAGGCCATTCTGAAAACGCAGCAAAACCAAAGAATTTTTATGTGTGATTGGCAAATCACAAGAGTGCTAATTTAGAAGAATGCTAAGAAGTAAAGATACTTCTGTGAGCTTGGAATGCTTACCCCAAGCGTCTTTCAGCTGCCAGCAGCCTCTGAACACTTGGGCCCCGCGCGCTCTGTGGGTAGGCATCCTCCCTTCCTGGGTTCAAATCCATCGCTGCGGTGATTACCCGGTAAATCTGGGTTCTGTGCAAACAGCCAGTTTGGAGAAATGGTGGCACCTTGCTGCCTCATGACTCGCAGATCTCAGAGAATTTTATCAACATTTACTTTTGTGAAAGAATTGTTGCCTGTGGATTATTGAAACTACATCTCAGGAAAAGTACTCAGACCTTTTTGGCTGCTTTGATAATAATAATATTGTAGGAACGGATGACAGTTACATGTTACTGCTGTGACTCACATGGACTCATTTGATCCTCAAGACACCAACAAGATGAAGCAAAAATATTGTATTGGTTTTATAGTTCATTTATGCTCAGAAATGAACAGTGGAGTGGCTTTCAGGTATCTGAGGATGCAGCTGGTGTCTGGGCCTGTGCAGGGACCAGAGTGGTTCCAGCTCGTGTTTTTGTCCGTGTTTCTCCCTGTGGTTTCATTTCTGCATTGGGTCCTGTGTTTGCTTTAGCTGCCAGCTAGCCGCTCTTCTTCTGGCTAACAGTGGCTTCCTACAGCCTTGCCCGGCACTTGAGTTTACCAAGTCATCACTGTGTAAACTCTTCTGGGTTGGCTCCTGGTCTTGTGTCCTGCAAACAAGGTGGAAAGCATGAGTGTGGAAGAGAACACAGCTCGCAGAGCATGGGGCTGTGCTTGGAAAGCAGAAAAATGTGTGGCACAGGGGGCGCTCAAGACTTTCAGGGAAGGAAACTTCCCAGGAGACCTGAGGTTCAGTGTTGCGGACAGTGGTGATACCCCTCCTCAGCCCCATTGCTGTGCCTTGGACTCCGTCTACAGATTAAGTCTCTGCTCTGTTGCCTTGGCTGGGCGGTGGGTGGGTCATGGGACTTGCCTTGGATCCTGAGATGTCAGCAGAACTGCTGTGTGTCACTTGTGAGGATGTTTAAGAGCCAGCCTGTGGTTCTCCAGTGCCTGATCATTGAAGTCCTAGGGAGCAAAAATAAAGATGGAATGGGGCAGAGATTCATGCGCCCAGGATAAACATGTAGGCTTGAAGAAGAAATAAGGCTTTGCCTTCTGAAGCCATCGAGATTTTAGGGTAGTTGGTTTTCTCTGTTTATCTTAACAAATATGTCATAGCCTAACACATAAAATCATCTTAGCAGCAGGCAGAAATGGGGAAAATATACTCTTGCTTGGTAACCTCATTTCAAATGAGCTTTTGCTAAACATGTGGATTCTAATCATACCATGCTGGAATACAACGTTCCCTCCATATCTGTGAGTTTTACATATGTGGAGTCAACCAACCATGGATCCAAATATTTGAAAAATAAATTGCATCTATTTGAAAGGTGCACAGTTTTTCTTGTCATTATTTCTTTTAAAATATAGTACAGTATCTATTTACATGGCATTTATACTTCTTAGGTATTACAGATACTCTAGAGATGATTTAAAGTGCACAGAAGGAGATGTGTAGGGTAAATGCAAATACTATGAATATTCTAGAATTTTTCTAGAATATTCTAGAATATTCTAGAATTTTTGTATTTGTAGTGGGCCTTGAGATCACTATGCTCCAACACTAATGGGTGGCTGCTTAAGTCTGGGCCTCCTCTGACGTCCTAAAACTCAGTCCTAGGCAAAATGATGACACCGAGGAAGCTTCTTGCTAATCTGACTGTGGTCCTCTTGTGTGGGAATCGATGGCTAAGGGGCACGTTCAGACTGTTCTGCAGCCCTGCACCTCACCTTTATGTCTCTCATGATGGCATATCACACGCACTTCTCTACCTCACCACCCTTTCATCCAATCTTCTCTTAGGTTCAGATTCTAGATGCTGTAAGGCCACGGTTCTCTCATGTTGTACGGTAGCACCAGTGGATAAAAACAGCATGCATGTGCCATTACATACTTATGGTGGTGTGTCGGTTCACAGATGCTTTTGTTTGTGAACAATGCATTTACAAACAGAAGCATGTGGCCAAGTTTTGTTCTTGTTTTCTTCTATATTGAATGTAATCGCCATCTTTCCCACAAGAACATTAACATGGGCATCTTTTCCAGAATTGTAGGACAAATTAAATTCATGAATCGAGGTACCACTATCCTTTCTCCATTTAAAAGAGCCACATTAAAAAGTAGAAAACAAATAAGTGATATTAATTTTACTAAATAATTTTATTATTAATAGATTTTTATTAAAGCCAATATATACAGAGTAGCATTTGTATAAGTAATTCAAGTGATCATTGCTGAAATATATTTCATTCTTTCATTTCAGAAAGTCTTTGAAATCTAGTGTGTGATTTACATTTACAGCACATCTCAGTTTGCACCAGTCACAGAAGTCATATTTACATATATACATATCTACTATGTGCCTATTGGTACCATCCTGAATGGCCTAACACTTTAACAGCCAATCCTTTCATAGGCAGTTTATGGGACATAGGGAGGAAACCAAAAATGACTCTTTCGTTTTTTTTTTTTTTATTTAAAGAAAAAAAAAAAAACCCAAAACAGTATAAGGGTACAAGTAATACAGAATTACAAAGAAAAAAAAAGGTAAGAAATCACTAGTTAATAGATTACATATTGTCATCTTAGAAATAGTTGTTCAAGGTACAGGATTAAAGCATACAAAGTGGACATTCAAACTGTGAGGCTGCAAACAGTTGTGTTCAATGATCCAACAAAAACTCAGTAATATGGTCATCTATCTTAACACGCCTAAACACACTTGCAGTTGTATCCTTTAGAGCAATATTCTTTTTCCTCTCTTTTTTACAACAAAATTTACACATTTTGGGTTTTATTACTCTCATAGTTCTTATTACTTTTTTTTGGAGGAGAATAAAACCAAATATGACTAAACAAAGCAGTCAGTCAAAACAAAGGATGGACATAGTACTTGATGTAAAAACAGAATACAAGGTGATCAACAATGGTTACCATAATGCCTCTTGCTTCCTTAAAAAGAGTTGCCTATATAATTAGGTATAATAAAATTGAACACAACAGTATAGAACAAGACCAATAAAACCTAAACATTGGAAACATTACAGGACTTCAAAAGAAGATAATCAAACCAGAATGGGCATCATAGTGAATCTTATTGCCTTCAAAGTAGTTGCCTATACCCTCAAACTTGATACTATCAAACAGAATGGACCAGAGTCTAATCAGTCAAAACAAGATAGTGGGAGTAATACAGGGCTTCAAATAAAGTTAATAGAAAATCAAAAAGTTACTATAATATATCCTGCTAATTTTTTTGATTTTTTCCCTTAATTAAAAAAATAGTAATAAAAATAAATAAATGTTTTTATGAATAAGGGGGAGACAAAAATGACTCTTTCTTTGGTGCCATTCTTCTCACCTCTCTGGGTGTATAGAATAATCTGAGTAGCAATTTGTGGATGTAAAACAAATGAATGCCAGTGAGGACTTCCTGGCAGACAGGACTGCCAAAGAAAAGTTGCTCTGCCTTGGTGCATGTCTGTTGAGCGTCTTTTTTCTGTGTTTTCTAGATCTGCCTGAGGGTAGGCTTTGTTCTGTTCTCTGTCTGGGTGTAAGACTGTGACCCAGGCTTCCCTTGGTGAATCACAAATGAATGTTTGGATGTGGTGCACAGGGTACAGAGTTTTAGGCTTGAGGGGTACTAAAGCTGCAGTTTCCTTAAAAATGTAATCAATGTTTGATTCTTCCAATTTGACTAAAGCCTAGAAAGTCGAGTAGTCCAAGTGTAGTTTTACAGGAATGCAGATTTTACTGCTCAGGCTGCTCACGAAGAGGGAAGATTTAATTTCTACTTGCTCTCTCTCTCTCTCTCTCTCTTTTTTTGGACTCTAGGAAAGAAAAAAAAAAAAGACAATTAACATTAATTACCTAAAGAAGGAAAAATCCAGTGCAGAACGTCAGACACTATGAGAAACAAAACTTAAGTGTTTAAATTAATGTATCTAATGGCTTCTCCAAAGCAAATTGAAATCTTTCTACATAATAGTAATTTAAATGATTCATGGTAAAAGTCAAGCAAACTCATCCAGTCATCAGTCAGTCCACCAAATGATGGGGTTAGAAGAATTGTACATTGAAGGCGAAAAGCAGGTTATTTCACACAGCAGCTGGGTTGTTATCCAAATTAAATAACTCAAATGAGGGAAAGTTATGTCCTCCTCAGTCACAAATCAACAGTCGTGGGCCCTGATGCATGTTTAATTGGCAGCACCTTTCCCTACATACGTCAGAATGGGGATTCAGGAAACATCTCTTTAGCTGCCTGGGCATTTTTATAATGCTTATCATTCTAAAACTGCAGAATCTGGGGTGGTAAAAATGGGACCACAAGAGACAAAGGCTTTTGTGAGCACTGTAAATTGTGTGTGTTAATGTCATTAAGCCATTATAAAATTCAATTTCCATGTGGGTTTAAAGACAATTTTTAAAGTCAACTACCTACCAATTAATGCAAAAATAAATGATGCTGTTTTGAGAATTAGTCTTCAGCTTTGAAGAAGGCTTGTTTTAAATGTCAAGGGCTTGTTTTAATGAACACTGGGATCAGCAAATGTTTCCCAGTAGAAAAGGAAATAGTTATTTGAGAAACCCCAAATTGCCTTTTATTGAAGGCGTTTGGTAGGTAATGCATAGAGTTAGAAGCATTTCGTATATTTTGCTTTGATAATTGGATGGAATCCATTCCACTGATGAAACAGTTCTTCTCTTGAACTTTACAAGCTAGTGCCCTTCAGAGACTGAATTGTGTTTTGAGAGCAAACAGATACTAAGAGCTCGAGAATCCTGGGCATGGCCGTTGGTGGTACAGAGCAAAGGCTTAATACTCGAAGCCCCTACACACGTGCCGGAGTGGCCCGAGAAGGCCTTGTGTTTGGGAGGAAAAGAGAAAATGGGAAGATCTCCTATGCCTCTTCACTTCCCAACCTGGACATGTAAGCTATAGCTGTGACATTTGCAACAATAGAATTCCATCTTAGGAACTGTCTTAGTGTAAAGTAAGAGTAGAAATAAACCTGATTTGAATTTATAAGACTTTCAAATTAGCATATAAAGTGATGTGAGATGTTTTCCTGCAGGTTGCACAAATGTGTGTCGTCGTGCATGAAGCTGGAGACCTAAGCCAGAGAAGCTGAGGGAACACATGGCCTGTGAGCAGGTGACGGGGTTGCTCTGTGACTCTCTGTTTAAGGGGCACCCACAGATTAAGAGGAGCTGACTGTTTCTCAGTGGGGATTCTCAGGAGATGTCAGAGCTCCAGTTTTTTGTGAGTAACTCCTAATTTTTAAATATTGGCAACAAGTTCAAATTAAAAGACCCAACAACCTGAAATAAAAATCTCTGTGTGAGCCAAACAGAACAAGAGTGTGAAGCAGGCGCGATCAGCTGGCCTTTGGATGTAATCTCTGTTTTATTGCTTTTAGGAGGAAGAAAAATTCCATGATTGCAGTTTTCTTTTTGAAGAGTTTGGCGCCTTAAAGTAGGCCTTAATTAACTCATCTGTTCTTATTTTACATAAGCCCTGTTCTAGGTCCGTTTTACTTTGGATTGGATATTTTCTGAGCTGTGAAATACTCTCTGAATCTTTCAGTTATTTAAGTTCTGTCTTAAATGTAGATTTCATCATAAAGCTATCTTTAATTCTTTTTCCCATAAGCCATCTCCCAAGTATTTTTTAAAGCTCATCAATATAAATGTTTGTGTCTGTTTTATTTGTTTCTCATGGTTAGAAGAGGGAAAAAGAGATTGATTGTAAGGGTCATAAAAGTAATGATGCATTTAATGAAAACATGTATTTTATAGATAAAATAAACTTTAAAAAATAACTTGAAGCTAGTACCCAAATTAATGGAATGAAATGACCTTCAAAAAGTGATTTCTTTATATTCAGGTCATTTGCTTTGCTTGTATTTACTTATTTTCGATTTGATTTTTAAATTTTTGTTTTGATGACCTCATTCTACTTATTTCAAATCCTCCATAAAACTTTGCAAGTTTCTGATGAGCCTTGTAAAATTCTGAATTCTCTCTAGTTATCCTAGTTTAACTGCCTGCAATCCCAATGAACTATTGCTTTGGAGAAACACTTCAGTACTTTCTTCCTTTAAAATAAATTTATTGAGCACTTGGTATAGGCAATAAATTCGTGCTTTCATGCAGATTACATCACAGTAGAAGAAAAGTCATCAGATAGTCATCAAATAGAACTGGTTCTAGTTACAATTAGCACCAGCAGGAGGCTGCTACCACCATAGGGCTGGAGGTCATGTGAAGGTATAGTGTCAAAAGCTAAGGCCTTCCAGGAGTGCAACCCTGCATTGCTAACCCTTCCAGAAACCAGAAAGTGAGAGAGCCTGTCAAATGTATGAGGCAATGAGAGTATTTAGGAGGAAGATGGCGATCTGACTTGACATTGAGATGTATGTTTTGAACAGGTAGTTAAGACTTACTAATTTCCTGGAGGCACTATGCAAGAAATAGCAAAGTCACAAAAACGCCTAGGTTTGACACCTGAGGATCTAAGTGGATGATCTTACCATTTACTAAGCCTGGGGAAAGAACAGGTACGGTGTAGAAATCAAGAGTTATTTTGGAATGTGGTAAATCTGAGATGTTTCTCAGACCTTTAGGTGAATGTATTGAAAAGGCAGTTGAATATTGTTATGGTTTGCATCTAGATGTCCCTCCAAAGCCTCATGTGGTCATGAGCGAGGGGGCTTCTCAGGGAGGCTGAGTCTAGCATTTGTGATTGGTTCGCTGTCTAGTGCTAGGACTGGCAGTGTGGATGCTGTACCTGCCCAGGAGCAGGGAGGCGGCACACAGTATAAGGAGGGAAAGCAGCTTACTTTCCCCGTTTTGCCCTTTCACTTCTGTTGCTTGTGGCTGCCATGAATGCTTACCCCTTAGCCACACCACCCTGCTTTGGAGCCAGCGGATTATAGACTGAGATTTCTATAAACAGTGAGCTAAACAAACCTTTTTGTCCTTCATTTTGGGTGTTGGGTGTTTTGTCCAGCAACTAGAGAAAAGTAATCAACAAAGAATTTGGTACTGAGAGAGGGGTTGTAGCTGTGACTCTACCTGACCATGTGGTTAAAGAACCTTTGAAAACGGCTTGTGGGAAGAGTTTGGGAAAGTTTGGAGATGTTGCCTGAAAGGGTAGAGCTCAATGGCTTAGGCTGCTCCATATGGGAGATTTTTGTGAGAGTTCAGAAGACCAGAAAATCAATAAAGACCAGATTCTGGAGGTTTCTGATGAGAAGAAGGACTGTATTGGTTGTCGGACTGCAGATGATGTGTGTTATGGTTTGGCAAAAATTTTGTCTGCGTTATACTCATGTCCAGAGACTTTGTCTGAGACTCAGATTAAGGGTGGTTCACTAACTACTCTGACAGAAGAAATTTGAAGGCAGTCTGATGTTGAGGTGGTGGCATGGCTATTGCTGAGAGCTTTTAGCCAGATTTATGTTGTGAATCAAGATCAAAGAGCCCATCAGGATGATTTAAAATATTGTGAGTTTGGCCAAGAAAAAAGCTCCAATAAAGACAGAACTAAGATCTCCATTGCTGAGAAGGAACAGAAGAATAGAATAGATGGGGCCCCCCAACCTTTGCCACAAGACTTTGCTTTGAGGAGAAAGCCACAGAGTGTTGTGCTCCAGAATGGTGGCAGAGGCCACATGAACTCCTGTACCAGGTTCCAGAATGGCAGCAGCATAGAGAATTCATTCCTCACAATCAGGTTCACAGTGCTCAGGTGCAGGTGTTTGACCTCTGAAACCAAAGTGGGAAGCCTGGCTACTGCTCCAGCTGGCAGCAGACCTTGGTATCATCCATGTGGCATCAACCAATTTTAGGCACTTGCAGAATGCATGAGTTCTGAGGTTAAGGTAACTTCCAACTCTGTTTCAGAATGTGTGGGAGGCCAGGCAGTGTGGCCCTGACAGGGTAGTGTGTGAACCTGTGAGTACAAAGAAAAAGGTGTAACAGAGAATCCAGAAGTTTGGAAAAGCCAGGAACGTGGGTCATCTGAGGAAATCTGCAATGAGGGAGCAAAGTGGGCCTAAGAGAGAAGCCCTAGGAGCCACTACTACAGGAAGTGCAATAGGGTGGAATCGCTCAAGCCTTTTAGAGCTCACAATCAGATTGCTTCAGATGCTGAGTGTGAAACTCCAGGACTTAATGTTTGCCCTGCTGGATTTTGGACTTCCTTTGGTCCCAATCTATTGCATACCCTTCTTTATACCATTTGGAATGGTAATGTTTATCTTGTACCACTGAAATTGGAAATGTTAAACTTTATTTTCATTTGTATGGGGGGGTTACTGCTAAGAATTTGTCTTAGATTTTGGAGGAGACTTGGGACTTTGACTTTTCAGCAATGCTGAAACTGTCAGGACTTTGGCAGCTCTTGTAGGGGACCTCTTTTGCATAAAGGATGTGCATGAGTCTTTGTGGGAGATAGAGGTGGAATGTAATGGTTTGTGTCTAGATGTCTGCTCAAACCCTGATGTAGCCACAGCGGGAGGGGCCTTTTGAAGGTGGCTGAGTCTAGCATTTGTGATTGGTTCATTTTCTAGGACTGGGATTGGTGGTGAGAGTGCTGTAACCACCTACAGGGCCAGGTAGCCAGCGTACAGTGTTAGGGAGGGAAACAATTTGCTTCCCCCCTTTTGCCCTTGTGCACTTGTTGCCTGTGGCCACCATAAACACTTGCCCCTTAGCCACACCACTCTGCCTTAGAGCCAGCTGATTATGAACTGGAAACTCCACAAACGGTGAACTAAACAACTCTTTTCTTCTGTCATCTTGGATGTTTCGCCCCAGCAATGAGAGAAAAGTAACCAAAACAAATATGCATATGAATTTGGAGTTCACAGTCAGAGTCTTTAACAGATGAGGTGTATCAGTCTTAAAAGATGAGATTGATCTCACCTTGGGAAGGAAGAATGGAGAAAATAAGATTAAAAAATAACTCAATGGTTAGAAGTTAGAAGAGAACTCATAAGAGGGGACAGGAAGCTAGTTTTGTGACAGAAGCCCAGAGGTGTTTAAGGCTGAGTTAGCAATTAAGCTGAGGGCAGGTTATTAAGACTATTATATCATTAAAATGAGGGTTATTGGTTTTGGCCATAAAAGAGCTTTTCTGGTCAATATAAAACTGGATTTATTAGAATATTGACAAAGGAAACTCAGTTGAAATGGATTAGGGAGAAATGGAGAAGAAAAATAACCTGGATTTGAGTAACATGGCATGAAGTTTTAAGCAAGGAGGGTTTTTCTGAATTAGGATCACTTTGATGGTTTAACCACTTAGCCTTAGAATTATGAGAAATAACAATTTACATGTGGAGAACAATAAATTATGTATGAGAGGAGACTTAAGACACTCCCATATATGCTTGGAGTCCAAAAAATGTCCCCAAGTGATCCTGCCTTGGAACGCTACTGTACGATATTCCTCAATGAAATGACAGCGTAGACCCAGCAGGAAGGCGTGAGATCCGGAAAGAGTGGAAAGATCACAGAAGTATGCGGGGTAACTCTGATGACAGCTCAATGACGGTCTGGAAAGTAAGCATATCAGAAGGGGCAGGGAGATGGAGGATTCCAGGGTGCACGAAAAAGGTATACAGGCAGGAATTGGGGGTCGAGTACCAAAATGCTATGTAACCAAACATGAAAGACTAAATGAACCATGTAGAGAAGCCTACAGACAACTAAATTTAGAAGCATTTTGGCAGATGCTTTGGAAAATTTGGGAGGAGCTAGAGATTGGTACTTCAAAAATCAAGTAAGTAAAGAGTGGGACATTTTGTACTTAAAGTTGTACGAGAGAAAGGATAATCATAGTGCATCTGTCTGAGATTGCTCTTCAGTGATGACTGACTTAACACAAGTTTATGTGCGAAAATTTGGGGACCAAAATGTTACAGTGAAGCAAACAGCTCCAGCTTCATTTATCCTAAAGGGAATGAATGGATAGTGCCCCAAATTGGTAAAGCAGGACATAACATTTGTAGAAATAGGGAAGTCAGAATTATAACTCACCCTGAAGAATAGAAAGTTGTTGCCCCGTGATATGAAGCGATGCGGTGGGAAAGCCCAGAGTCCCTTTTACGACTTCACCGATTACATACGCAGTTTTTTCTTCATGGGAATAATATTTTCTGCTTCTCTACTTAATTATACCTTTCAAATATCATGGAATAGTCTAAAAAAGAATCATTGATAAAATATTTAGCTGAGATTTATATTTTGACAATTACTGTATTTTTGTCTCATTAAGTGTTTCTTGTGGACTTGTCTTGTTTTCTTTATGAGACCAGAAATTCTCAAACTTGTGTGTTTTTCTGCCTTGTGACTCATAACAGTGAAACGTAACCTACATTAGTAGGCCCTTTAAAATAGAGTTTAAATGTTTTATCTTTGTAATACTTTGTAAGCACTCAAGTTTCTATTTGTTAAACTTAGCTGAATAATTATTTTACTTAGTTTTAGGACTTGCAGTAAAAATTCTCTTTTAATTAGATACCTTTATTTTCAATAAGCAAAAAGATAAATAATATGGTACACATTCTTGGACTCTTTGCTTGTTTAAGGCAAGCTGAACGAAACATTTCATTTCATGGGTGAAATGATTTAGTGGTCGAGGTGAATTCAGTGGCTGAACGTCCAGTGGGCCATGATAGTTCAAGGTGATTGTTTTATAGTAGAAATAAGTCACTCATATTACCCACCCTCAGCTTCTCCAGGAAACGATAATGTTTCTTGTTTTGCATTGTCAGCCTCTAGGTGTTCAATAACAACCTTTTTTGGACATCTTAACCAATCTAATGCCTCTTCCCAAAGGCAATTTGGTGGTGTTGGTGGTTATGTTCATAGCTGTCCATTAAAACAAGGATGTGTCAAGCTAGAAAATACTAATATTGTTCTGGAACTCTATGGATGGATCTTTGCTATTTGATGAAAATGTGCGCCCTTGGGAATAGCATGTTTTGTGTGTTCACTATCTAAATATTTATGGGCTGCTTTCTATGTGCTCGACACTATGCGAAGTGTTTAGGTTATGGAGAAGAAGAAAAAATATGCTCTCATCTATTAAAGAAAGCCAAATAAACCATGCGCGAGAAATACCATAATGGACATGTCAGAGAGGGTGCTTGGGGAACATGATTTCTATCCATAAATCTCCTGTTGTAGAGTTTTATGTTTCGGGTGCCTGTTAACTTAGTGAGAAACATATTTCTAGTAAAGGAAGTCCTCAAATCATACCTCCATTTCTGTTGCGTGTTAATGAAGACAAACTAATATATCAATTAGCAATCCTAAGTAACTGAACTTAAAGGAAACTCCATGGATATCAATCGTGAGAACCCTGTTCAGTGGTTTCATGCTGAACTGCCACTTTTCCAGAGCAGCCTCTTTGAGCCCTCACACTGGGTCAAGTCAGTGGTCTAGAAATCACTACGTGACAGTTCAGCTTTGAGTGGACATGCCGTCATGAAATCAGTGTATAAATTTATGTCTTTCAAAGATGGGTGTGAGGAACATTATGAACCTCTGGGTCTTTGGTATACCACACCTAGCTAGTAATATTTTCTATTTTCTTGTCTAAAAACTCAGGTGACAAAGTCTAATGATGTCAGGTTCTAATGTAGGACAGTCACTGGCCCACAGTCAGTGCCACGTAACTGTTCGTTGATGAATGAAATGAGCTAGTAAGAATTAAGTCTACTAGAGAGCCACGAGTATTCATCAGAGTATGCCATGCCATCGCACCTGTTAACTTATTAACTCTTCTGGTAGCAAACTTTTATGTTTTAAAAACTAAATAAGTTTTATTAATCATTATGTTTTCTCTTATTGCCTTTCTGTAAGAAGTGTAATGGTTTCCTCACGCCAAGTATTCACATACAACTACACAAACTATTACTGTGTCTCTTTATTTCCTGCACCCAGAGGTGCATAGGTGTCCATGTGCACACATGTGCACACCCCATACATGATCTTTCTTAGTTTTTAGCAATGGACGCGATATGAGTAATTAAAGTGTATCAGAATTCAAGGGGTATATTGTACCCAGGTACCTTTTTTTTTGAGATAGGTTCTCATTAATTGCCAGACTGGTCTTGTACTGCTGGGCTCAAGTGATCCTCCCGCCTCAGCCCCATAAGCAGCTGGGACTACAGGTGTTCATCACCGTGCCTGGCTCCACCTGCAGGTGTCCTTAATTCTGCCCTGTTTGTTGTGATAAAGATTTGGTGTAGGAACACGTTCAGTTTTCCATTTCACAGGTCATCAAGTGCCACTGACACATTTAAATAGTTCTGAGACCAATACCAACTTGTTCATTTTTATGTTAAAGAACTTCTATTATTGGACATACGTTATTTGCTCTTATTTAAACAATAAAATGGCATCACATATTCTATAAGCCTTATAATTTCAGCCAATATTTGGTTTAAATATTGGCTTCTTAAATACAAACAGCTAAGGTGATAATGAAGTGTGATTGAAACCTATAGTGAATGTTTAAATTTTAAAAAAATACACAGTGAAATATATATTGCTAATTGTTTTTCTCTTTAAAATTAAATAAAAGCTAAAAAAGACACATTGTTGCTATTCTGCCTCAAAATTCTCTTGAACACACCCATCCCTTTGCTCTACACTGTCTGAAGCAGTTCTGTAGCTCTGCTTGCCTGGTGTCTTCAGTCACACTATCATGACATCGTTGGTGTCTTGAATCCGTTCAGCTCTCACGATCACTTTGACTTAGGGAAGAATCAGAGCATGCACCCTGCTAGACCTGGCGATCAGGAGGATGAAGATACCATAATTTTTTTATGAGCCCACCTTGTCCTTGAGTGGCATTTAGCAGCTGCATTCACTGCATTTTTTTAAAACTACAACCTCAAAAAATATTCACCAAAGAAGAACTCTAGAACTGTTTCAGAAATTGGCAAGAACAATAAAATAAATGTGCACAAAGTGAGGGAGATATTTTGAGGGTGATTCATGGCGATGTGTCTTATATGTAATACATTTTTAAAGTTTAAATATTCATCATAGTTTTATATATGTCAAAAATAGTAAAATATAAACTGAGGATATTATATCTTTTTCCTTTATACTTGTCTACTGCTGATACAAGCTGTTATCATGTACAAAAAGTTTTACAGTATGATTTTTCCTTTTTATCTGAGCTCCTGTCTCTTGATTAGATTTTTAGTTTTCACTAATTCAAATTTAGTTATTTTGGTTTTAGAATTCTTAATGTGCCTTAACTTGAGCAGATGGTTTTCTAAATTCAAGTCTAATAATTTCACTACACATGAAAAACAGTAAATCTGCCATAAGTTGGTAATGATGATACATTTCAGAAATATTTTGGATCCTGAGGTACTCTAGAGGCAACGTGGTTTTTTCACTGTGCAACCCTTTTATCATCTGCAGGTAAATTATGATTCCAGTATTCATTAATACAACTCCAATGAGTTTACAAGGATGCTTTACAGCAAAAAGTTAAAAATGAAAAAAATAAGATTTTTAAGCATTTTTCTCTGTAATCTGTAAGACAGATAGTTTTAGAGAGCCATAGATAGACAAATCCTTTCAGAATTTTGGGATTTGGTATTTGGAGGGTGCCTCAAATGCTTTGTTTTCTTTATCTTGGATCACATTGTGTGACAAGTTTAAAAATACAAGCATTGTTATTTGTGTTGATAAATACTGCCCTACATATTGAGAGTCCTGCCAGATTGGAAGGAATTTTAAAAGAGGAATAGTCCCTTTTTTCAGGGGATTGATTTAAAAATTGGAGTTCACAAATGAAAGCTTATGCCACAAAAGCTACTTAAGGATTCATATATAAGCAATTTTCAGAGTTAAATACGCTAGTAAAGAAGATCATCTAGAAAGTATATCGTTTCCAGTCTCCCCTGGGAAGATCAAGATAACAGTTTTTCTTTTATTTTATTGAGTTCAAGCAACCATGTGAAAAGCTATTCAATAGCATGTAAATATTGACCATGCAATTATGGGTAAATATTATGTTATGTCAAAAGAAATAGCAAATATCATTTCTTCCTCCTGAACTATTATCCCCTTGGTCATGTCCCGGCCTTGAAAAGTAAATGGTGATTATATTTATAATATCTTTCAATACTGTTTCTGCTTATTGTTCCTGTTAGCAGAGTTATATAGCTGGTAATGTTTTCTAAATTGCTATTATTTGATGTGTCATCTTAATTTGGTGTTCTATGCAATTTTATACGTAGGCAACAAAAATAGTACTTTTTGTAATACTTTGTAGTTTTGAAAGGCTTTTTACACATACCTTCTATCAGTAGACAATAAATAGATTACTCTTGCAGATTAAAGAAAACCAAAATTTCAGAAATATGGTCAGAGTTGTTTTATGAAGCTAAACCTGCCAAGTGGAGGTTGACGCATACTGTTCTGATTATCTGGCCATTACTTTTTGTATGCATTCATCTTCCACCCACAAAACACATGTACACATTGATTCCCCACGTGTGGCAGGCCCTGGGCTGCGGGACCGAGGATCTGCTACAGCTCCAGATACTGTATAGTAGTCAAGCTGCAGGGCTGGCTGGGGGGAGTGACAGATTAGTTGCAAGCCTATTGCTGAAACACAGAAGGGTTTAGTTTTAGGCAAAGAGCTTGTCGTAAGACAGGAGAGTACGTGAGGAATATTTCATGAGATGATTCATGGATTTGCCATTCTTATTAGTTTTGCATCAGCAGGACTATCAGTGATAGTGTAAAAGAAATCCTGGCTGAATAGGAGCTTATTAATCCCGTACGGTGAGAAGTGTGGAAAGGGGACAGTACCTCAACAGTGAAGTCATGGAGCCAAGGTTTTTCCTACTCTGTCTTTTCTAATGCTTGAGAAAGGTTTGGGACCATTGGCCCATCAGTTGCTGATGTCTGAGGTGCTTCCCAGTACTGCTTATGGCAATTACAATTCAGGGTTTAGAAGCCTTGGATTTGCACCTATGCAGCGCTCTTTACAAGGAGACTCTCAATAAAGCTAGGTTTGTTGGCTTCAGGCAGAAAATGCCTTCTGTGTATTCATCAGTTTATGTTTGCAATACATATTAGCTGTGTTTGTTTAGAGGAACTGGTACATGTACTCAACATACCTTGATTGTTTTTTATCTGTTTACCTCTCCTCCTGAACTCCCTTCCCTGGTCCTCTTCTTTAGTAAAATGGTAGCTATTTCTGTTTCTTTTTGCCTGGTAGCTCTACTCTGGTTGTCCCTTGATTTTAAGACATGGCTAAAAATAGCACGGAGTCAGTAGTTGCCAAATCTATAGAGATTTTCCCCTTCCATATTTTTAATGCCTCTCTGCATTCTGCATCCAGCAGGTCACCAAGATGACCAAGGTTGCACCAGTGCATTTTAAAGGTCAGCAGCTTCTATGAGCTCAGAGAGTTTACTTCATAATTCCCAATTTCAGTAACCAGCTTCAGTGTTATATGATATAATACTGACATCCTTGTGACCAGTGCTCTAAAAAGAACCAGCATTATGTTCAGAAAAAAAGGAAGAGAAATCAGAAGACATAGCACTATGGCAGAACTGAGATGCTAGATGGATTCTAAGAAGGATTTCTAGAAGATAGAGTTATAATGGATACTGATGACCTGTTATCTTCCTCAGTCATGCCGTATCTGAAATTTTTCTTATGTTTCTAATACTCATTGTATCTCAGCCATGGAACCTGAGCTCCATCAATAGATCCAGCCAGCCAAGACATCAGAGTGAACATTACTTATTTGAAGAGATGAGAGTAATACAGTGGACCCTTGATTTATGAGCCCCATTCAGAGGACTGGATGTAACTCAAACTGGTTGTAAGCCAAGACTATTTTTTCCCATACAAAGTAATGGAAATACCCACAATGCATTCAAAACCTCCAAAAGTACCCCTTCACTAACCTTTCCAAATAAAAAAGGCTGTACAATGTGTGTAATATACCAGAAACACCAGTAATTTTACTAGTGTATTTACCAAAAAGTTATAAAATGTACCTATTTTATTGGAAGCAACAATTTTATACTGTACTCACCATTCAGATTGACATCTTTGGCTTGCAGGAGGGGAGGATGAAATGGCAGGTGGTCATGGTTGGAAGGAGAGTCCCCTTCCATCAAAATATCAGGAATCTGACTCTCCGGTGCCCTGTCCCACTTTGGAAGAGCCTGTAGCCCACTGGGATCTACTTTTGATTCATTAGGTCGCAACCTGCTCAGAACTAAAAACTGGTCTAAGGTTCTCTATTTCCATCTTGTCTTTAACATTATTCTTTTCAACTGTGATTGCTTTTTTTTTTTTTTTTTTTTTTTTACCTTGCCTTCCATCCTTAGCTTCTTCTCTAGCTTTTTGGGAGCCATTTAACAGCATTAATTGTCGTGCTTATATAAAGCATTGACTAAAGTCATGTCCACAAGCACATACATCTGGGTGCAGACTGACCCATATGCTCACAAATACTTTTCTGGCATCATGCATCTTTGTCTATCTGCACAAGTGTCCAGCCTTGGAGTCGTAACTCAAGATTTTGGTTATAAATTAATTTTAAAATTACAGTCACAACCTGTTATTCATATGTGAAGCTGATTTTAACTCAAGAGTCCACTCTATAGGATCCACTCCCATCATGGTAGGACTGGCAGAATGATCTGTATCTACATCCCAGGGCCATCAGAAAGAGATACTGGAGCCTGGGGATTTAGCTCAGTGCTGCCTGGCAAGCACAAGGTTGTGAGTTCGATCCCCAGGACAAAACAAAACAAACAATAAAGAGACAGTGGTGTCACACAGGGACCCAAGGTCTAGTTTTTTTGCTGTGTGTGTAAGTTGTTACGAATGGGCCCTGAGGTAGTGGCAATTGTGTCCTATTTGGGTGGGTGCTGCAGAACAGTTGGTGGCATTTGTATTTTGTTCTCTAGTCTCAATTTTTCACTTTCCTGAGCAATCTATGAATTACAGAATGTCATGAAATGAACTCTAATTCTACTTAAATTAGCCAGATATTATAGCTTGTGTTTAGATGTCCCTCCAAAATGTCATGTGGTCACAGGTAGGGCTTTTTCAGAGGTGGCTGGATCTATAATGTGTGGTGCTGGAACTGATTCATGGTGCAATGCACTAAAGGACACTAAGATTAAAGGGGTGAGTGCTGTCCTCCCCAAGTAGCTGGCATAAGATACAAGGGATAGAAAGAGCTGTGGTCATTCCTTCTGCCCACCGTGAACTGTGTCCTCTGCAATGCCTGTCTGCCAAGCTACCCTGCCTGGGAGCCAGCTGATTATGGACAGAAACCTTTACAAACTGTGAACTAAATAAACTTAATTTTGGATTCCCAGTAGTTTGTCTCAGCAATGAGAGAAAAGTAATATGACTCCAGAGTTAGTTCAGCATCTTACAATTTAGCACTCTAATGAACTCAGAAAGTTAATCTAGTTTCATGGCTGATAGAATCAAAAAAGACCAAAGATCGTTGCAAGTAAAATACGATTTTTGTTCAAATACTAGGTAACTAGAAAAATCATAGCATCATTAAATGAAGTTCTAGTAGGGTATAACACGGGCAGCAGTTGGCATTTTGAACAAGTATTCTGAGACATTTCAGGAAGAACAGATTGATAATCTTAGGAGTCAGAAGCCTGGGAGAAAAGTTGGAGTTAAATGATCTGAGCTAGACCAGACCCAAGAAGTTTGGGCTGGGTTGGAAACATGGGGAATGATAAAGTGGAAGTGGAATCGGTTTTAGTTATCATTTCATTTAAACTGAAATAACGAAAGAGATGTGAGATAAGGATGCATGTGGGTGATTGGACCTAGTTACTTGCATCTTCATTTAATTTGGAAGGTGAGACCACAGTTCAGTGGTCAACAGAGCCTTCATAGAAAAAGAAATCTAGATTAAAGAATTCAAGGGCTTTGTGTTTACTGTTTCTGTGCTGTTAGGTTGGTAGAGATGCATGCCAGCACCTACCTGCTAACCAACTACCAAGCTGTACCACCAGGTAGAATTTCATGTTATGCTGGATAGATAATGCATCGTTGAGCCTACAGCTAGCTTAGCCCTGGTCCATCAGAGGAGTCTAAGCATTTTGTCCAACTGAAGTAAACAGATTTCCTGACACTAAGAGATAAGGCTGTGGTAATCTGCTTAAGACCTTGTTGAGGCATTAAACTTCGATTAATTACGAAGAGCACAAGAGCTAGAGCAAAGAGCATCTCTATTAAGCTGGCAGGGTCTGTAAGTCTTGGCCAGCACCAAAGAGATAGTCGCATAACTTTAGGGCTTATGTGTGAGGGATCACAGTTTTTTTACTTTGATTCACAAGTGTCAGATCTACTAGCACTGCTAGAATTTGCTAAACGTGATTTTTTTTAGCTAAGGTGTTAAAATATGAAAAAGACCAGTTAAAAATATATTCTTAGTTGTCCACTTGACATATGGGGTCAGTATACACCTGGTAATCTTTTGGGGTGAAATGTCTGGAATCAGTAAAGTAAAATTTTATCCCATTGTATTTTATCATTTCTGTAGTTTCAAGAGATGTTTCTTTATTTAATTCCTTGGAAAACTGCTTGCACCTCTCCTACTAGCCTAAAATATTTGAGTTAAGTTTCACATTTGACAATCTATATGGAAACCACGGTTGAATGTTCATGATGTGGATTCCCAGATAGACTGCATTTCCAAGGTTCTTTTCTGGTTCGCTGTGACTGTATGTGGAGTGTGGTGGAATAGTCCCAGTTCCAGAGCCAGTGATGCATCCCTGTATTTGTGGAAAGATCTTTGTCTCTAAATCACTGTGGATCGGAAGGGTGCTCACGACCAGGAACATGTGCATTGGTCAGTTTCATGGGTAAGAAAAACACTTCTCTTGTGCTGACATACATTGGATTTATCTGTTACACTAACCAATGAACTTCTATAAAAATATCAACAATTTCAGGTTTTGTTTATATTTACTTTGACTCAGTGAAGTTCAACTTGTGCTTGTTAGGTCACACAGCTCTGGTGACACATCTGACTAATCACCTCAAGGTTTTTTTTTTTTTGTCAGAACTGTTTCCACTCTCCTCTGACTGCTGGGTTCCATTTCTCTGCAAAGTATTTTGTTTTCCATCCACAGGTCCCTTCATTGGACACTTGAGTTTAATTCTATAATATGAGAGAGAAATATAGCCTAGGCATTTCATTGGGAGATCTAATGATGTGTATGAAGCATTTTTAACTGTGAGTTTACTCAAGGGTTGTACGTACAGTGCAAAGGTAAACATTTTTGGCTGGGTGAAGCAGAGGTTTTCAATGTGTCTTCTTCACGCGTCTCTCATCAGAGGTCATAGTCTTGGCCTAAACTGACAGCATATCTGTTCTGCAGATACTTCCTGAAAATACGACTGTAAATTCTTTGGTTTCCAAACTCAGTCTTAGATAATGAATGACAGCAGTCTATATATCCATTAGACCACAGACTGGCAAGTGTTTTCTGTAATGGGTCAGAATAGAAAATATTTTAGGCTCTGTGCGCCTGTGATCTCTGCAGAAACTTAATTCTGCTAAATACTTTTTCCATCTTTTATGACTACATGCTTGTAGTACGTGACTTACATTCACCTTGGGGAGGCGTGCATAGGTGTGTATAATATAGCGTGTTTCTTATTCAGCCCCCTTTCCTTTCCTACCCACCCCCTCCCTCGCCTCTAAGCCACCATCCGCCATTTCCACTTTTGCTGGCATTGTTGCCCTTGGCGCATGTTTATGACATGTGATGTTTACAGTCATTGAGGGTATTAGGCACCTTTGCAAGGCATGTATCTCGCTTCTATTCACTTCTTCCCCTCCCCTTCTTCATCTGGCCTCAGTCTCCTTCCCATTTGCCAGCGAGCTCTTCCTTGTCTCCTGCTATCCATCCTTTAGAGTACTTTGAATAAAAGTGGTGGCAGTGGGCATCCATGTCTTGTTTTCACTCTTGAAAGCAGTCACAGACGGTATGTACACAGTTAGGTGTAGCTTGTATTAAAATTATTCCCAAAAGTAGATGATGGACTTGCAGTAGGTACCCATTTTTGTTTTTTGGTACCAGGAATCGAACTCAGGACCTCGTACTTGCCAGACAGGCGCTTATGCCACTGAGCCATATCCCTGGCCTGGTCCCTGAATTTTATATTTGGATTAATCCAAATAATTGAAAAGCTTGCACCAGAGAATATTTCTATTATCCCTTTGGAATCTAACTTACTGAATTTGATTTCGATAGTGTATAAGTCAGCTTGTCCCGGGGGACTTGTAGGAATACATACATTTGTATTTGTCACTTATGCTTCGAGAAAACTTGGAGAAAACAATTGTTTGCATTGACTTGCATGTATTTTATCCTTGATTTTAAGGAGCTGAATGGCCACATTTGGGGTGACTTGTAGAAGAAAGCACCTGGAAGCTCCTATCCATGAGTGAAACAAATCCTTATTAGATATGATTATATTTTTGTTTGTGACAAAGCAATTGAATGTCTGGAGTCTTACCTTAGTTACATGTCACCTGTGCATGGTTGCCATCCTACCGTAAACTTGAGTACCCACCGTCTTTAACGTGCCAGGAGCTGCAGCGGAGGCAAAAGTGGCTTTAAAACATAACATTGCATTGCATGGTTGTGAAAACTGCATGAAGTCCTTATTTTCAATGAATCCAAAGATATAAAAACAGACAATCTCTTATGTTTCATGGAATGCGATGGACCTTAGTTTCCCTCCTATGTGCAGAGGCTGTTTATTTCCCTAGCATTAGGGACCCATCACTTTTGTGTTCCTGCTCTTGTCTTATGAAATTCAGGCTTTAGTTTCAATATATTATAAGCCTTATAAGAAGTATGTAGGTTATAGATCAATACTTTTATCATTCATTGGCTAACTGTTCTATTCCACCTGAAGAAGCTATTAAAAATCAAAAAAGATTTCAGCAGCGCTTACTCAGCAGACCGAATCTTTAGTTTTGAGCTTAGTAATTATCTGTGGGATAAATTCTTGCTTTGAGTCTCAGGATTTTAATACTCAGCTGGACCCTTTGACCAATAGCTAGAGAGAGGATGCCATTGCAAGGCAGTTCCAGACTTTGTTATCTTGGATTAAAAGTTCTGAATTTGGCACTACTGAAGAGAAAGGATTTCAATGGGTTTTAGAGAATACATGAACCTTTGCAATGCATCGTATTGGTATATATAATATATACACTATATATGTGTATATATATATATATATAATTTTATACTTTATGGTATATGTGAATTATTTTCTAGACAGTATCTATTGTTCCCTTTGGCCTTCTCAAAGGTTAAGATTGCCTAATGGCTTGTATCATGTTTTCAAATAGTTTCTTTCATTTTATGTGTAATCTTGGCAGACTGCCATTTTAAAATATGGTAAAAATGAGTTAGTAATAAAATGAAATTTGGGTGTTACTGCAGGGTCGGATTGCTATGTGAGTTCCTCAGTGTTTGTTGTTAGCTCTCTATGCAGCCACAGTTCAGTAACTGGTTAGAACTGGCATGTGTGACATAATCAAGTGCACAGTGTTGTATCATGGAAAATGCAAAGAAAAATATCCTTCAGCTTTCCTCTAAAGGTGACTTAGGAGCATCAGAATGAGGTGGATCGCCAGAAAAACAGCCATGCCCCAACCCCACAGCTTTTGAATGATGTCTTGGCATTCATGTGCGTGATAGTTGTGTTCATTAAACTGGGAATGTATTTCATATTTTGGGAATTTTAGTTTACCTGTACCCAACAAGTATTCTAGAAAAATGGCCAGAGGCTTCTGAATCAAAACAATTGCTTTTGTTTTCTTCTGTCTAGCTCCAGTCTAGACTTGAGATATTGTTAATAAGAGTTAAAAGTCTTTCTGCAGGTTTGTCTCTAGTCTGGTTTGATACAGAGTGATTTGGGCAATGATAGAGTCTCAATATGGGAAGTGAACAAATCAGTCATTTTGATATTTATAACAAAACCAAAATTATTCATGAATGTTTTCTATTAAAAACAAATATTGTTCTTTTAATCAGCTATATGTAAAACATAAATCCTAAGAGCTCAAAACTGATAACTAAATCTTGGCAATCTACTGTCCCATGCTCAGTCATATGAGTTGAGATTCAATAGGGCAAGTAAAATGAACATGTTTATCATTGATTCTTCCTGATTTCTCCCAAATTCTTTCCTTGGAGATACGAGAAACACAGATGCTGGGTCAGCATGAATAGGCTGCAGTCTGGGCCTGGGCGTTAAGTTGTGGAGAACCATGATTGCTTCAGAGCAGGGAATTAAGGGAGATTCCAAAGATAAAATCTGGAGTTTGGGAAGAGAGTTGACTGGAGCTGAGACTAGGAAAATGGTTCAAATGAGACGGAGTCAGAAGTTAGCTCTGGGGTCCCAGAACAGATGCCTAATAAACCAAGATGGAGTACACAAGCTTGCAATTGAGACTTACAGGCAAAGCACACAAGGATCTGTGGGCTCCAAAGTGAAGCCACAGGTCTCATTTAGAGCATTTGTGTGGAGGCCAGCAGCTATGAACAGCACTGAGCCTGACTGTGTACACCTTAGAAAGATTTGAACCACTAGAAAAACTCTATACTTGAACTATGGTACGTTCACTATATGAATAAATGCTTTAAGGGGCTATGATTTGATATCATCTTGGATTTTTAAAAACTCAAGAATGCGTGTGAAAATAAGCAAGTTTTATGTGCTCGTAAAGCTTTTATTGAGTGTATTACTATTCTTTTCAACAATGAATTTCTTTCAGTGCCTAATGAAACTTCCTTACTGCTTTAGAATACTTTCTACCATTAGGTATTGTGTTAAGTTTGTGCTGTGACAAAATACCTGGAAAAAATAACTTAAAGAAGAAATGGGCTACTCAGGCTGATGATCCAGAGATTTCAGGCCATGGTCATTTAGCTCCCATGGGAGAAACAAGAAGACGGGCAGGGAAGGGATGGAGAGGAAGACAGAGAGAGAGAGAGAGAGAGAGAGAGAGAGAGAGAGAGAGAGAGAGAGAGAGAGAGACAGACAGAGAGAGACAGAGACAGAGACAGACAGAGAGAGACAGAGACAGAGACACTGAGAATCAGAGAGACAAACAGACAGACACACATACATACACACGGAGACAGGGGGAGAAAGCTGCAGTAGTCAGAGCAGAGGATCTAGAACTAAGAATGTCCTGGCGTTTCCTTGGAAACGCTGCCACAACCCAGTCCCTTAGAACAGGCCCTCGCGCCCAGCAGCCCATTCAGCTATGAATGAATTAATGGATTAAGTCATTGATAAGTCAGTGCTCTCATGACCCAGTCACCCCCAAAGCCCATCAGCTTTTCTTGGAGGGAATTTTAGGCCCGTCCCATGACAGGTACTAATGATACAGAACTAATAATTATTTTCCTATTTCTCTTTTGCAATGTAGCAAGCTCATGGAGAAACTATCTAGAGTTGCCTTTATCTTGGAATTATTTGACTTGCTGGAAATGCTTTTCACTTGCCTTTCTTTCAGGGGTTCAAGTACACTGCCTGGTGCATGGTGCAATGCATAGGTTAGTCAAGGTCTCTGAATTCCATGGAAAAACATTAGTTTGCACTCTAATGCCAGGTGATAAATAGGATAACAGGGTAGTGTGATACATAGGTGGAGAGGGTTGTAGACTGAAGGTTACATTTGAGTTAAACCTTGATAAACAAGAGTACATCAGATATTCTAGGTAGAAGGATCTGCATGAGCAAAAGAAAATCAATATGAGTGTGCTATAATGGGAAACAGACAGCAGCTCAGTATAGGAACACATAATAACTATGAGGGCTTGAGATGTATGTAACTGGAGGGTTGTAAAACTATTCATGGTTTGGGCTATAAACTTTTCGTTATATTGATAGGCGTGGTTGGAGGCCAGTGTTTCCCCTCACATATAGCATAGAGCTAGCTTGGGAGTTTAGAGTTACTAATAATTTTCTGATCTGGCATATAAATAGCCACATTTCTACCTGTTGAGTTACTGGCTATTCCATATGCGGCTGTTGACTGATTAGTTTGTGTTGTATCATTTTCATACATTGTCTAAAACTAAAAATGATATTTAGAATGTGCCAGCATTGTGAAAATAGGCACCTTGTTAGACATTTGAATCTTCTTCGTCCTGTCCTGCTTCAGGCTTAGATGTATTGTTCATGAATGAATTTCTGACTCATTACGGAAAATTGGGAAAGTTGTTATTTTCAAAACTAAATCGATTTGCCACTTTCATAGTTGAAGGCAGGATCGGGTACAGCTTGGTTATGATGAGGTTTGGCAAACTGGTCTTTGTGATAAAGCATACCCTTTGGTTTCAGAAAACGTTGTATAATTATTTTCTACATGATTAATTTTCTAGCCACCTTTCATTTTTGATAACTTATTTTCTTTCTTTACAAGTGCAACAGAAATAATTCTTCCTAATTTAGATATCTTAGCAACTGGTGCACAGTTTAGTCTACTGTAGTCTCTAAGACTTGCTGAGATAATAAAATTAATCGGTGTGAATACTGCTGCTTTTAGGCCCTGGCTGAAATGCAATCTGTGAATCACACTCCAAAGTCTAATTCTCAACAATAAATTTATGTATCATAACCATGGAGGAAAACATAACACGACTTTAGGCAGACAAAGTAATCTTTTGAGACAGTCTGCATTACTCCTAGGAAGCTCAGAGAGCATCATCTTGGGAAAGATTCCTGCTGCAGGAAACAGCCACTCTTGATTTTAACTCACTGTTTCTAGCTCAGGTAAGTATACCTCCTTTCACAGTAGCTATTCCTCAGAGAACCAAAATATGGCTTTATTTTTTCTTGGTTCCTAGAGGATGCTGGTTGAGACAGGCCTAATAAGTCTGTTTTTCAAAGGCCATTCTATTTCTCTGTATTTCTAAACTCACTTGATTATAATTACAAAGAAAAAGACCATGATGCACTGTGCTGGCTTTGAAGGAGCAGACAGAAAGCCTTCCCATAGCCAGACTGAGCTATAATGATTGTGCTTTTTATTTCTCCCAGGAAACAGGAATATAATTGGTCCCTGTAATACACCAACGAGTTTGTTCATTCCTTGTTCAATATAAGATACTTATTTTAAAGCAATATCTCAAAGCACAAACTGGCTTCAGGGTAAAGACTGAGAATAAATTTGTTTCTAAATAAATCACAATAAATACATCAGTAAAATCAACACAATGGGAGGAGTACACGATGCAATTGGGAATATCTCAAGCACATTTACATATGACGATTTACATGTGATCATTGCATTAGAACCCATCTTGGGCTGATTTTCTCAAGGGCGTTTGTGTGAAATGTGAACATTTCTGAGTTAGAATTTGTTGTGGAATAGAAAGGAGAGGTTTGAGGATGTTTTTGAACATGCAGTAAAAAGATCAGCCACTCCTCTGAAGACCTGACACTGACATTCATCTTGGTACATAAAAGAGAAAATACGCTGAGGATCGGGAATGCGAGTTAGGGGCTGTAATGACAACTCAGGGGTGGCTGTAATTCTGACTGATGGCTTATTTGTGGGGACATCAGCACATCCCTGAATTTGGGGGGGAAATAATGCATAGAATTAAGATAGCAGCATTAGTGCTGTTTTCTTACTAGACAACATCATCAGCTCATTGAACGCAGGAGAATTGTAGGGATTTTATTTTACAAGAAGCCAACACTGTAACTGCAACAGTCACATCATCAAAACGGAATGCATTAGAGACTGTGAGCAGCACAGGTTGGTGCATTTGTCTGAGTTATTCAGCCCGTCCTGGAAAGGGTCATAGCCCAGCTGAATGACAAGCAAGGGATTTCAAATGGAGAGCTCCCAGTGCTTTTGTTGTTGCTGTGGTTGCTTGTCATTTGAAAATTAGCTCTAACGCTGAGGCAGCTTTTAAAAACTTATTTCCATTTTCATTTTATACAACTGCAAGTTTTTACTCTTTCATTCATGAATTTTAAAGGATATATTTGGCCTGCTGGGCAACCTGCTCAAAGCAGAGAAAGTAACTTGTACTGTAACTAGCAAGCCCATTGTAAGGCAACCTTCCACATTACAAAGGAAAAAATACACATAAACAGCACTTGATGAAATTGAAGGAACTTGTGTTTAAATTTAATTTTCTCTGCAAGTGTAGTTAGCATTATTTTTTCCCCACTGGTCTCTGACATACTATTTTTGCGGGAGGAAGAAAAATGTTTTTGCTACCATGGCAACAGTATCCTTCTGCTTTTCAACACAAGCCATAGTTTCTGAGAAAACCTAGGAGAATTGAAATGTGGGTAGCTCAGAAGGATAAGGCCAGGCATGGTAAGCATTCGTCTAAATGAATATTTGTGTCATTGTTCTTGTACTCATGGGAAGACTGGGACTTGCAAGGTCAACATATGTGTTCATAGTGCTCACAGCAGCACTCACGAAGGATTCTTGTCACTTACTGGGCAGCTACACTTTTCACTAAATGTCCTATAATCATGATTCTCCAAAGACAATAGAAAATTAACATGCTCCGTCCTGCAGCTTGTTTCATGGCACTGAGGAAATGTAAGGCAGTGAAGCGCACACGTCCTAGGGAGGCTGAGGGAGGAAATGATCTGCTGCTGGACTTGGAGCCCTGTGTGCGAGGAGAAGGTGGCTGGAGAAGCTGATGAAGCTCATTCTGCCGTTTATCTCAGAGGTGTTTCCAGAGGGTGCTTTTCTCGGTGATCCCCTCCCAACAACAATATGCTGTTATGTTCTCTGATATTTTATAGCTACTGGGTATTTCCACTTGCAAGGCAAAATATTATTTTTGCTGTATTCCTAGCTTTTTAAATCCTCCCCGACTCTGCCATGATACTAGGTTAAAAAACCCCAAAATAATGCAATAAAATAACTTGTGTTGTCCCTGGAATAACATCTAGTCTCTCTTCATAGTCCCTTAATCTCTGTTTCCATTGACTTTGGACCTGGAATGTTTTTAGAGGGTGAGCAATCATATTTTAAGCTGACCAGCCAGTGTCAACTTGGCCTCAAAGAGGGCAGTGTGGGTGCCACACAGCACCCCTGTGGGAGGCAGTGCTGGAGACACCACAGTGCAGTGTCCAAGTGTTGGAACACTGCCTGCTGAGATCCATGGCATGGAGAAAGGCGCTTCTTGGCCACAAGCTTGTCTACGTCTCCCACACATCTGTTTCCTTAAGGACAGGGCTGCATATTTTTCACCTCTGGAAAATTTAAAACTGTTTCATAGACAAGACTATTAAGCCAGGAGGAAAGTGTAGTTTACTTTTTGGCCCTTTACTGTACTCAGAAATCAAAATAATCATTCACAGTTAATATGATTGCATGATCAGAGAAGATTCTTGTTGACTGTGGAGCTGATCTTCTGTGTGTGAGGTAAAGGGATGCGGAGCAGTGGTCTGAGAGCTGTTTCACTGGGCCTAATTAGATTTTCCAGGAAAGGCTAACAGTTTACACTGCCAAACATCCTCCGCGTGGTTCCCAGATGCTGTATTTGCCATCTCTTTACTTTCTAGGTGTGTCTGTTTGGGTAAATTATGAAATGAAGAAAATGGAGATCTAATGCTTATGGCAGTGCCAACCCAAGAGGCAAGAGATGTAAGTACAGCAGGCGGCATCTGGGGTAAAGGACACGCCCAGCACGGATGCTTTCTTTTCTCTAACAGGAAAGCAAGGGGGCTTGCATAGAGCTGCTGTCGTAGTTACTTTTCTCTCCTTGCTGGGACACACACCTGGCATCCAACATAAAGGAGGGAAGGATTGCTTAGCTTTCTGTCTGTGGAGGTTTCAGTCCATCATCAGCTGGCTCCAAGGGGCAGGGTGGCACGGCCCCGGGCAACACTTCATGGCAGCAGCCAGAGCAAAAGGGGTAAAACAAGCCTCTTCTCTTCCCTTATATTATACACAGTCCCCTCCCCCCATACCGCTGGGCGGTGTAGCACTCACAAAACCTCCATGCAGTCCTCTTGCACCAAGGATATTTACAAAGTAAGAACCCTGGCTGCCTGCTGAGTCTCTCAGTTAAAGGGCTAAACTGCTCAAGTTGATACAATGTATCAACCATAACAGCTGCAGAGGAATCTGCTGTTAAGTGCATTTCTTCTCTTCCTAAGAGAGCATCTTCTGTGTAACATGTACCCTCTCCAAGATGGAACACTCAGAAGAGGCTCCAAGACTGTTAGTTGGGTTTTTAGTTCGGTTCTTAATTTTCAATCAGTTACATAAATAGCTAGGTATTAGAGACTTAAAAAAATGAAGAGGTGGCGACGTTGGTTTCTTCTTCCTCTGGCCTAATAACTTGGAGGGGGAAGAGGGCATGTCTGAGGATGTGAAATGGTTGGCCTATGGCACAGCCAATCCATTCCTTTCAGCCTTCTAAGAATTGATTTGAGTTGCAGCCAGATCAATTTGGCTGTGGCGATTAGTATCGATTGTGTGGACGGGCAAAAAGAATGGATTTGCCATGTCATGGAATAGTTCATTTGCCTCTTGTAAATACTTTAGTGGTCCAAGAAAAAAAAAGCAACAGTGGTGAGAATTAAGAAATGAGACCTGGAACCCAGAACCTGCTTCATCTTTGTTTGTGCTATATGATCACCAGCTGAGCAGCTGCATCTAGATGCCCCCAACAGACATTTAAACATGCATTTGCAGCCATGAAACATTTAAACATATTCCTGGACTCATTTTATTCTCTCCAAATCTTTCTAATGGTCCTTAGTGAATTATGACATGCATTGGAATGTTCAACATCTTAATTTTCTTGTTTGCCTTCCCACCCACCCCTTACCTCTATTCTAATCATGCATCGACTTCCGTTTATACTTAGGAATGAATATTAAATTTTACCAGGATTTTTTAGACCTTCTGTCATCTTTCTTGTCTTTCAGAGAAAATACGTATTCTACCTGCAATCCTGCCAATTTGATTGTTTCATTCCAAATCGTAAAATTTTCTCGAGCTTGATATAAGTCATCCTGTTACAGAACCTTTCGGGAGCTCCTCCGTTAGGGCGACTTTTTGCAAGGTGAAGCTTTCACTTTCTGTGCCTTCTTTGCAGGCATGCTGTGGCAGAGACAGAGAGTCGCCCATCAAAATGTGTGTTCCTCCTTCAGAGCATAAATTGTCACTAAAAGACCGAGGTCTAACTAAGGGTTGTGTTTTCCAATTTCTGCTTAAATGGAGGTGAAGTTATGTGTCTAGTTCTGATTGGTGAAATGTCACAGGAGAGATATGTCTGTTCCAGGCCAAACTGTTGAGAAGTGGTTGTGTTTTCTCCAGACTCTTTCTGTTGGCTGAATGAGAAGCTTCTGAGGCCTTGAGGAACGGTGGGATTCCTGGATGCAATGACCTTTGATACCTGAATCATCATAAGGAGGAAATATGCCAACCAGACTATCTATCTCTATCTCTGTCTCTGTCTCTGTCTCTGTCTCTATCTTGAATTTTCACATGAACAAGCAACAAACTTAATAATTTTAAGCCACTGAAGTTTTTGGACCCTCCACTACAGTGTCTTTACTTATGTGTTTTCAGCTTCCTAAAAACTCTTCATTCTTCACTACTAATCTCAATTTTGTCATATTTGTAGAGTCAGTTCAAGCTTCATTGCTAATTAGCCTTACTTAATTACCCAACTTCAATTTGCTGTCTCCAGTCTCTGAATTTCTTCACTATTTATTTTCTGTGTTGCTTTTCAGTTCTTTTATGGTAATTATTTTTTGTTCATCCTTCCAAAAAATGTAAAGGTAAAAGTCCACAATGCTTGAGATTACTACTAGAGACAAAACAGAAAAATATGTGTCTTGCTCTCTTGAATTTAGCATAAATTCACTGAAGGCAAAAAATATGTGACTTTTATTTTCCTATGTTTTATAACGTGCCCGCTATGTAGGATATTATTATTTGATGTTGTTTGGTTTTATTTATTAAAGTTGAGATTTTTTATGAGAATAAAAGTGTTGATTGAATGAAGCATAATTGACACATTAAAATGGTCTAAACAGTAAAAGCTGTGATGTCCCAAGCTGGTATTAAGTGTAGCATCACAAATTGAACAGGAGGACCTTATTTATTCTTCTGTAGAAGAGCTTTGCTAATTCCCAGAATTCTATACCCTGATTGGACAGCTAAATAGACTTTACTTACACATGACTAGGAAAAAATATAACATTCCCCACAAGAAAAGAGTATTTTCAAAGAGCAGAAGATCTGTATTTTGCGCCTATTGGCAAGAAGGCAGCAAACTATTATGAATAAAAAGTTGCATTCTAACTTAGAACTTTAATGTGTTAGATTGTTCTCTAACTCTTATTAAAAATAAAGTAGATGGCAAGAAATTTGAGACAGCTGAAAACTAATGCTTCCTTTATTTCATAGTTTTATGGTATTTGAATACCAGTGTTCTCAGTTCAAATGATTAGATAGTGACTTGCATTTTCTTATCTTTTTTCTTTTCATAACTTTTTCATTTTTACTTTTGTTGTTGGTTGACATTGAAGAAAATTTTCTTTTTTGTAAAATAAAAATCTGAACTTTCACAGCATAAATGCTATGTTAAAAAATGCTGTGATTTAATAACATAGAGGCTGCACCAAGTAATGTAATATTGAACAGTGATCTTGTTTGAATTCGGATAAACTACATTTCCAAGTAGAGTATAAAGAACTACAGAAATGTCAGAAAGATACATTTACAATAAAAGTGACTAATGGAGCAACCGTAGTAAAATCAACATGGTACTGGAATTAAAACAGAGCCGAAGATCAATGGAACAGATTAGAAGATACAACCACAACTACAAACACACTCAACCACCTTATCTTTGATAAAGGGGCCAAACAGGTTCACTGAAAGAATGACAGTCTCTTTAATAAATGGTGTTGGAAAAACTGGCTCTCCATTTGCCAAAAACTAAAGCTAGACCCATGCCTATCACCATGTACTAAATTAAAATCTAAATGGATCAAAGATCTGAATATTAAAACAGAAACACTAAACCTATTGGAAGACAAATTGTGTAGAAACTTGAAGATATAGGGGTAGGTAGAGAATTCATGAACAGGACTCAAACAATACGGGAAATACTTCCCAGAATCAATAACTGGGATCACCTGTTATTAAAAAGTTTCTGCATGTCAAAAGAAATCTCGAGCATAGTGAAAAGAAAACCCACAAACTGGGAAAAAATCTTAGTGAACTGTCCCTCAGACAAAGGACTTCTGTGTAAAACATATAAAGAATTACAAAAAGCAGACCCCCAAAATTCAAAGATCCAATCCAAAAATGGGCATCTGAGACGAATACACATTTCTCAGATGAAGAAATATAAATGAGAAATAAATACATGAAAAAATGTTCATCATCATTAGCCATTAGAGAAATGCAAATTAAAACCACACTGAGATTCCGTTTCACTCCTGAAAGAATGGCCAGGATCAAGAAAACCATCAACAACAAATGCTGGAGAGGCTGTGGGGAAAAAGGAACTCTCCTGCACTGTTGGTGGGAGTGTAGACTGGTACAACCTTTGTGGAGGTCAGTCTAGAGATTTCTCAAAAAGTTGGGATTGGAAGTCCCATTTGTTCCAGCTATTCCACTTCTAGGCATATTCCCAGAAGAACTGATAGCATCATACCACAGTGATATATGTGCACCCGTGTTTATAGCAGCACAATTTGTAATAGTCAGATCTTGGAAACAACCTAAGGGGCCATCAACTGAGGAATGGATAAAAAAGTTGTGATATTTTTAATACAATGGGGTACTACTCAGCTATAAAGAAGGATCATATTGAGATATTTGTAAATAAATGGACGCAGCTTGAGACCATACTCATAAGTGAAATAAATCAAACTCACATGTATGAATATCGAATAGTTTCCCTAATGTAAGAAATGATTCAAATATATGAAAGTATGTGGTAATCATGATTCCCCATTATGTGGCTTTGAAGCCTTACAAAGTTTTCACTTATTAATTGGAATGGCTTTATTCTGGGCTGTTTGATATTATTGCCTGTGATGATATGAACAGCTATTTTGAAGAAAACAAGACATCATAATAGCTAGGACTGATTTAATATCATCTTGTTTTGAAGTCCCACCAAACTGTTGTTCTTCTGTCTCCACTGGATTTTATTATATATGATAGTATAAACAAACCTTTTTAGGCAAAGAGATAATACAGAAACCATTGTTCATTTGAAAAGTTAGGTGGTTCTAAATACCCTGTAATACTTTCATCCTCTTGAATGGTTTCACCCTGCCTTGGTATGTTTGAAGCCATAGTATAGAGACACTATGGTAACTACTATTAAGTTGGGTTATCTTGTCGTGAAGCACTAGGTTGCTGAAATTGTTATGCCTTGAGCTGTATTATTATGTTGTTATGTCCTCTTTTATCTCAATCTCCCCCTTTTAAAAAAATATTTATTTATTATTATTTTTTTTAATTAAGGGAAAAAATCAAAGAAATTAGCAGGATATATTATAGTAACTTTTTTGATTTCCTATTAATTTGATTTGAAGCCCTGTGTTGCTCTCACCATCTTGTTTTGACTGATTTTACTCTGTTCTGTTCTGTTTGATAGTATCAAGTTTGAGAGTATAGGCAACTACTTTGAAGGCAATAAGATTCACTATGATGCCCATTCTAGTTTGACTATTATCTTCTTTTGAAGTCCTGTAATGTTTCCAATGTTTAGGTTTTATTGGTCTTGTTCTGTACTGATTTGTTCAATTTTATTATACCTGATGATATAGGCAATTCTTTTTAAGGTAGCAAGAGGCATTATGGTAACCATTGTTGATCACCTTGTATTCTGTTTTTACATCATGTACTATGTCCATCCTTTGTTCTGACTGACTGCTTTGTTTTGTCATATTTGGTTTTATTCTCTTCCAAAAAAAAGTAATGAGAACTATGGGAGTAATAAAACCCAAAATGTGTAAATGTTGTTGTAAAAAAGAGAGGAAAAAAAAGTGCTCTAAAGGATACAACCGCAAGTGTGTTTAGGGGTGTTATGATAGATGTGCATATTACTGAGTTTTTGTTGGATCATTGAACACAACAGTTTGCAGTCTCACTGTTTGAATGTCCACTTTGCATGCTTTAATCCTGTAACTTGAACAACTATTTCTGAGATGACAGTATGTAATCTATTAAGTAGTGATTTCTTACTTTTTTTTAAAATTCTGTTTTACTTGTGCCCTTATACTGTTTTGGTTTTTTTTCTCCTTTAAATAAAAAAGTGACTAATTGAGAAAAGTGGAATACAGAATAAACTCAGCTTCTGGTAGTCATATTTATATAAAGTACTAATAAACCTTGGTTGAAAAAATAAGCTTGATTGATGGTTAGTTCATTAGAATCAAAAGTAAACTTTCATTCCTTAAAGTTTCATTTCAATTAGGATAACAGCAGCTTTATGGATTGCAGCAAAGTCATTTTGAGTGGAATGACCAGGACAGTTTGTGACACTTTAATAATCTAATAAGGACCATAATAGGCTGAGATGGAAAGATGTTCAAAAAGGAGCTCCTTGTGTGCCTCTGCGCCGAATGCATTCTAAACTGAATTTTATCTATGATGCCAAAAGACGTGTTCCCGACATAAAAGGGAAAATTAAATTTAGGCAAGAGGACATTTTTTTTCTTTCTGAATACGCCCTGACTCAATTTAGTTTATGGCACACTTTAATCAGAATATTAAAATTCTCAGTGTATCATCTGCATAGAATTTATCTGGGCTTGAGTCATATTAAATAAAATTGTTTTCTTGTTTACCTTCTATAAAATTAAATGTGAGAAAATTTAATTTTTGAAAATAAATTGCAAAACAGTTGAAGAACAATTGCTGATGAGTTTAAACAACAGACTGCCAGAAGTATCACTGTCAACATACAAAGTGCTGTCAGAGGACAGGTAGGGTGACTTCTGCTGGGGACAGGATTAGAATCATTGCTGTCACTCGATGGAGTCATCGTCTCTTGGTAGAAGTCACATTAATGTCTGTAACTGATACTTACGAAAATGAACCCATCTGCTGTGCTTGAAGGAGAAACAATTGTTTCCATCCAGAACCAAGCATTGAAAGCACAGGTTTATTTTCTTATATGTGTTCTGTAACTTTTTGCTATATGGCAACATTTGCTTGCCTAATATTCACATTCTAATTACTACACAGGGCACAGAGAAAACCCAGTCCACTGTCCCCTTACTGCTCTTTGTGGCTTAAACCTTTTGCAGCCGCAGAGGTTGACCCCCGTTCACTGCCAGCCAGCTGCTCTTCCCATAGCTATGATTTTGTGCTTACGTGTTATTCAAAGCATCTTTTTGCTTAAAAAACTATTGCATATTTTTAAACATTGGTGGTCTGGCCTTTAGATCAGAAGTCAAACATATACCCTGGGATTTCAGCTAAGAACTAGTCTTATAGACCTCCAAAATCTTCCTATTTATTCTGAGTATAAAACTATTTGGAGAGTTAAATATGATTAAAAAAAATTAGCAGCAAACACATCTTATCTGGACGAGCATTTTCAAATACTTTTTAAAATTCCAATCCAAATTGAGTACCAGTCCTGTTTAACCACACGGGTAGGATATGTGTAATGTTTATATGTCTGTGCATGCACGTATATGTTAACTTGGTTTGTTTTTGTTTTTATTAAAGTGTGCCATTTCCATGTCCACGGTTGGAGCCTGAGGTCCGCAGGGCAGGCAGTTAGGAATGGAGGACCACAACAGGCTGGAACCTGTGGTACGAGCCGAGCCGGGAGGCTGTGTACGGATGGGGCCCAAACCTGCTCTCTCTTGTTGCTTCAACCTTAGTGATGAGTGAGTTCCAAGAAGCGGGCCTTACATCCAGCACCCAGCTGAGGAGTCGGAGAAGCTGGAGGAGGACCCCCTGGCTCAATCATGGGTCCCGAGGTTGCTTAGGTCAGTGAGGTTAGTCAGTCGATCACCTGCATCAGTCCTTGTCTTTTTTATTGACTTAAGTAGTTCAAGTGCAGAAAAAATAAAAGCCTCCGTGAGCTTCTGAGAGAATAAAACAAGGCCAGGCAGGGGACAGACAGAGGGGAATGGGAAGTGATGAGCAGGGAGATTGCAGAGCGTGTGGCTTGTGTTCTAGGCATATCTTCGCCATTCATGACGCGGGGCTCAGGATTCAGAGCACGTCCTCAGAGCAGCGCCTGGGAGCACTTTCCTCTTAGGAAGCCGAGTTTGCTCATCACTGCCACACCTGTTGTTTTTCCGTGACCCTCAGCCCTGTGCTTCATCAGTGACAAAGGCAGGTGAATGGTGGCACATTACCTATGTGTTTTTGGTGACTGGGTTTAAAATATCTGCCAGAAATTCTAAATCAGTAATGAAAGTAGATTAATCAATAATTAAAAAATGGTCACAGTTGCTGTTGGTAATGCAAGTTAAATTTACTGACTGGTATTTAGGGGAAAAAAAGCAAATGGCATTATGAAAAGTAGATGGAATTGACTTTTATAAACATAAGGATGGTTAGGAAAGACAGAGCCATCATGATGTAAATGCTCTTCCTGTACATCTCATTCCTCTTAGCTGTAATTATGAAAATCCTCCTGAGCATTTCTGTCTGTACAGCGGCTTCTCTGTTCTTCACCACAGAGACAATTTCAGTTATCGTGGAAATCTGGAGCCGTCTTCAGCCTGATGCCCAGAAGAATCTGCGAGCACTGCGCTCAGGGTTAACTGTTGTTTAAACTACTTTTGGAGTCTATTCAACATGACAAGCAGATCAATCCTTTCAATTCAGAACTGATGAAATTCTACGTTTTAGAAAGTGTTGCCTGGAGAGTGTGAATTCAATAGATGCCTTTTAGGATCATTTGGTGTTTCTTTGGCTATTTCACTTGGGCTTAGCTAAATGGAGATCGCTAAACTCATTTGGAGCTTTTAAACGGGCTCCTTTCTCTCAAAGGAAACATGTTATTCCTCAGCATAAGGAATTAATCTTAGAGAATCATCCTGCAGTATAACCAAGAATTGACACATTTTAAATTGCTTGCATAACAAGGAAACTGACTTTATATCTTATTCTTAAAACTTATTCATCCTGTGCTGAAGTATGCATAACATAAAGTGCTGGTGAAAATTACTAATTCTAGGCTGTGGCAGGCAGGATGTAAGATCATATTGCTTATCTAGATTTACCTTATACTCAAACATACTAAGTACATCTAAAATGTATTAGTCTAAGAGCACATATACATTAGAAAGTACAAGGTACATATGCAGTTGCAGGACAAACAGTACCAGTACTATAAGCAACTATAAAAAATCAGGTTTTGATTTTTGTCTATATGTAGTTAAAAATAATGATTTATACCATTCTATGAAAGACGTTGTGGAAGAATTTAATTTTTGTTATGCCTCCTGAGGTGGTTTTTAATTGACTATTTGTTAGAATAATGTAGAGTATATTTATCTATTTTGAGCCTGGAAACCAGGCATTTGGCAGATGCTCCCAGGTAGAGAGCAGAGGACTTGGCACTGTCTTGGATGGAAAAGTAGCAAAGAAATGTCCCTAAATGAGAAAATAAGATAACATTATTGGGAAACGTGATGCTGCTCAGTGAAATTCCTTCATAATATTTGGTAGGATCTTCTAGTAATAGACCTGAAAATAAACCTAAAAGTCCCTGAGCCATTGCTCTGTTCATGAATGAGCTAACTCTAGAATCTGGCATTGACATTGTCAGGTAAGCGATTATTTAATACAAAATGGGAGAGAAACGAACAGGGAGAAAATGTCGTAGGCTAGGTCACATTCTGCGTGGCTAAAATCAGTGGGACGTGATTTGGAACTATTTCTTTTTGCAAAACCTCTCGTTTTTAACTTTAAAATTTTTATGGTTTTAGTTTTGTTTGAAAAATAGTAATTGTACAAATTTAAGGAGTATATTGTGACATTTCAGTATACGGAGATAGTTGCAATAATTAGATAGTTGGTGTATCACTTCAAACATATATTACTTCTTTGAGTGGGGAATATCCAAACTCCTCTCGTGGCTATTTTGAAGTATTCAGTTAGCCACTGATCATAATTTTCCTAAAGTGCTATCAAAATAAGAAGTTATTTTCGCTATGCAATTACATCCCTATGCCTATTAACTATTTATCGTTTGTCCTTCGTCTATAGCCTTCCTAGGCACTGGTAATTACCATCCTGTTCTCTTCTTAGAGATCGAGATTTTAGTCTCCAAACATAAGTGACAATGTGCAGTGTTTAACTTTCTGTGTCATAGTTCACTTAGCATAACATCCCCTGATTCCATCCATGTCATTGCAAATGACAGAATTTTATTCTTTTTCGTGGCTGAATAATACCACATGGTGCATGTGCACGTGCGTGTGTGTGTGAACATTTTCTCTCTGTTGTTTACTCCTTATCACATTTTCCTTATCCATTCCTCTGTCACAGGACAAGTTTGTCCCTTTGCTTGGCTACTATAACTAACGCTACGGTAATCACAAGAGGCCAGCTTTCTTTTTAACCTACTAGGGTCACTGCTTTTGGACATACACCTGTAGCAGGATCCCTGGATCATGTGCATTGTTTTATTTGTAGTTTAGGGAACTCCCACACTATTGTGCAGAATGGATGTACTAATTTACATTCCCAGCAAGATGAATTCTCCTGCCTCTGGTCCTCATCAGCAATCTTTAGTGGTTTTACCAATAGGCGTCTTTTATTTTTAAATTTCAGTTCCGTTGATTAGTGGTGGGTGTAAACCTGTTTGCTTCCTTCCTTCCGGGAAGTGGGTACGCATACATAGCACATCCTGATGCCTTCATCACCCCTCTCCCTTCCCTCCCGAACAGCTCCACCCACCTGATGGTCCCCCCATTTTTGTTTGTTGGTTTGTAGTACATAATGTTTACATTCCTTCTGCGGAGTTGGTACCTGTGCACAACGTATCCCACATACCAATTCCTTTACTTCATCACTGATCTCTCCCCTCCCTCTATTTTGAGGAGAATCTATCTCTTTATTTCCTACTATCTTTTTTTTTTACTTATTTATTTTTAGTTTGAGTTTCTCATATAAGAGAAATCAGGTGATATTTGAGCTTGAGCATCTGATTTATTTTACTTAACATCTTGGTCTGAAAGTGCATCCGTTTTCCTACAAATGACTCACGTTTATTGTTCTTTAAGGCAGAAGAGTATTCCATTATGTACAAATACCACATTTTCCTTATTCCCTGTTGATGGACACATGGGTTGCTTCTAGTATTTCGCTATCATGAATTGTGCTGCTATAAATGTGGGCATGTGTGCATCACTGTAATACTGTAAGGTGTCTTTAATTCCTTTGGGAAGATACCCAAAGGGAAGTAGATGGGTCAGATGGAATTTTAGTTTCAGGTTTTTGAGGAATCTCTACTAATTTTCATAGTGGTTGTGCTAGGCTACCCTCCACCGACAGTGTAGAAAGATTCCTTTTTCCCCACAGCCCTCCAGCATTGGTTATTATTTGATTTCTGGATGACAGCCATTCTTCCTGAGATGGAATGTCAGTTGTTTTAACCTGCCTTTCTCTGGTGACTGTGATGTTTCTTTATGTATTTACTGGCTATTTGTACTTCTGTGAAGTGTCACTTTGCTCGCTTTCACTCTTTTGTTTGGGCCTTTTACTTTGGGGGACCTGACCGGAGCCGCGGGAGACAGGAGACCAAACTCGAGCAGGATCAGCTCTCAAACTTTATTACGTACAGCGAACCGGACCTGACAAGGTCCGCCACCCTCAGTGTTGCTTCCTCTTCCGCCGTTGGGGGCAGGAACAACCTCTTATAAGGGGAAGCAGTATCCAATCACAGAGAAGCGTGCCTAACAAGCTGATAGGCTAGCGTCACGGGTAACTGGGCAGATATGACAATTTGGCGGGCTTGTTCAGGCCGGGAAGAACCCGGAAGCAGGAAATGGGCGCCATTCATAGGCGGCTTCCCACATCTCCCCCTTTTTTATTTATTAAAATAGGATGGTCTGTAGGTCCCTCCAAGGTGTCTATGACCTTGTTGCTGTTAGACACCTAGAAGTGGGCCTACCTTGTAGGCCGAGGCATGAGAGAATGTAGAGGTCTATACCCTGCTGTGCATCACCTTGTTTTGTGCATATCCTTGCGCCAGGACCATGCTCAAGGTGAGTGGTTCATTTTTTCGCAGGGCCAGGCATATGCGAACCGAACCTGGATGCATATAGACATTCATTCATGCCTTCCCCCCAACCTTTGAGGCGGATGGCACTGCAGTACCCTTGGTCTCGCATCTCAATGCCAATAATTTGACTCCAGAAGGGACCCCTGGCCTTATAGGCCGTGTATATCTGAGTGGAGCCTGTCTTAGGTTGACCGGGAGGGCTTTTCCCGTCTTACCCGTCATTGGCTTGCCCACTCAGCTCTTATAGCTGATGTTCTGCAATGTGAAGGAGATATGCGGCGGCCTGCTGGCCTGATGGGCCACCTGCTGCCATTTGCATGGCTGCCATAGCTGTGATCTTAACCTGCTGCTGAGTTTGTATGAGGCGATCTAACAAGCATTTAATAACCACAAGCCCCACTAGGAAGGTCACGGCAATCAGGATCCAAGTAGTCAGGTTGGGCCAGGAGAACTAGGAGGTGACGTGTTCCCACAAACTGGCTATAACACTGCCTAAAGTTGATAAATCGAACCTGACTGGACCTAGTTGGATACCGTCCATATTGTCAAGTTCCTGACCGACTATGAGGGACAAATTGTGAAACTTAGGTAGGTAGGTGTCTTGCAGCCAAGCTGTCATATTTTTAACAGTGTTGGTCAAATTTGTGCGAACAGGGGTGATTAATAGGAACCCACAGAATAGAAAAAGCTCCAAACCAGACATTTTAGTTTGTAGATGGTCTCGGGTGCTGAGCGTCGGTCCCAGAAGGGTCGAGTTGACTTGTGTCCGCGGGCTTATCCTCCTGTGCTTTATCAGGAACTGGTGGGGAGTTTACTGCTCGCGTCAATCTTTCCGGGACCCACAGCGGTTCGCAGCCTGGTTCCTGTGGGAAGACACAAACCGCACCTCGGGTCCAGCTAATCACTGGATCCGGGCCCATCCATTGTCCTGTAAGGACATCTTTCCATCTCACCAGCCCTTTGTCGGCCGGGGACGGGTTATTGTGCTCCATGGCAGGGGAATGATTATTGTGATTAAGATTTAAAAAATTTATGGTAAAGAGTGCCAATGATATTCTTCCTTTGGGCGTTAGGCCATGGCCTATTCCCTCCTTTTGTTTTTGTAAGACATCCTTGAGTGTCCGATGGGATCGCTCAATGATGCCTTGTCCTTGGGGGTTGTAAGGAATGCCATGTTTAAGAGTGACTTCCATTTGTTGACAAAATGTCATAAAAATTTTGCTGGTATAGGCAGGACCATTGTCTGTTTTTAGTATATTGGGCTTTCCCCAAGCAGCCCAGGCTGCCAGGCAATGATTAATAATGTGGGTGGCCCTTTCTCCGGGTTCTGCCGAGGCAAACATAACCTGGGAGGTGGTATCTACCGAAACATGAACATATTTAAGTTTTCCGAATTCTGGGATGTGTGTAACATCCATTTGCCAAATATGATTTGGGCGAAGTCCTCTTGGGTTAATGCCAATAGATTGTTGGGGTGAAGAGATCACACAAGCTGGGCAATACCGTACAATCTCTCGTGCTTGTGCTCTCGTGATGTTGAAGCGTGCCATGAGGGTGCGGGCATTAACATGGAACTGAGAGTGGAATTTTTGGGCTGCTTCCAGAGGGTTGGGAAAGGTGAAGACCCATATCGGGCGCGTGGCCGAGTCTGCCAAGGCATTGCCCTCCGCCAAGGGCCCAGGTAAATTAGTATGGGCTCTGATATGTGAGATGAACACTTTTGAGGTTCTATTCCATAGCTGATGTTGAATACCTAGGAATATGGAGGCTACCGTTGAAGAGGGTTTAATGGGACCCGCCGTCTCCAGAACTTGGAGAGCATTTACCACATACTTGGAGTCTGACAGGAGGTTAACGTCGCCTAGGAAGCGATGTAAGACTTCCTGTATTATCTGGAGCTCGACCACCTGGGGTTGGTCTGGAGTGAATTGGATAGTTTTTGGCTCTTGACCCATAACCACATATGCGCCTATGCCTGATTTGGAGCCATCCGTGAAGATTATTGGAGCTCCAGTTATGGGGTATGCGGATGTAACCTTGGGAAAAATCACAGGGTGTACTGTCCCTTGAAATGTACAACGGAGAATCGCCCAGGAATCTAGACATGTTGTTAAGGTCTCAATTTGTTCTCTTGTGTATGGTACATGTAGGGAGGAAGGAGGCACCCCAAAGTGTTGTATGGCTCGTGAGATGCCCTCTAGAGAAAGGGAAGCGACCGCGTCTGGATAATGGTCAATAGCCTTAGCAGGAGACATTTTTGGGTGGACCCAAAGCAAGGGTCCTTGCTGCCAAATGACAGCCGTAGGTTGTCTAGCTGTTTTGAGAATGCACAAGGCGAAGGTCTTTTCTGGATTAATACGCCTTAAGGCGGCCGTGGTCAGGGCCCGCTCTACTGCTTGTAGTGCCACTTCTGCCTCCGGTGTAAGTTCTCGGGATGAATTTAAGTCAGGGTCTCCCTTAAGTAAGTCAAACAGGGGTTTTAATTTGCTGTTAGGTAAGGCCAAGTACGGCCTGATCCAATTGATATCCCCAACTAATTTTTGCATGTCATGTAAACTTAGGATCGTATCACGCCGGATAACCAATTTTAATGGTGATACCTGAGAGGAAGTAATTTTTGTCCCTAAATATTGGGCTATCTCTGACCGCTGGATCTTGTCTGGGGCAATGTGCAGATTAGCGGCTCTAAGAGTAGAGACCAGCTGTCTAAGCATTTGCTCTAAGCTCGGGAGGTCCTTTCCTGATATTAGGATGTCGTCCATATAATGGAGGCATCTATTTTTTGGGAATTTATGTCTTATGGGCTCTATGACAGCGTCGACAAACAATTGGCACATAGTGGGACTGTTGGTCATCCCTTGGGGTAACATTATCCACTCATATCTAAGGTCTGGCTTTTCCTGATTGATAGTGGGCAAGGTAAAAGCGAAGCGAGGTGAATCATCTGGGTGAAGAGGGATGGAGAAAAAGCAATCTTTAAGATCGATGACATAGACCGGCCAATTTTGTGGGAGCGCTGATAGTGCAGGCATGCCTCTCTGAACCGCACCCAGGGGTTGCATCTGAGCATTGACTGCCCTCAGGTCATGGAGGAGCCGCCATTTTCCCGAGCGCTTTTTAATGACAAAAATAGGGGTATTCCAGGGGGAGGTTGATGGTCTGATATGTCCCGCCTGGAGTTGGTCCTGAATTAGCTCCAGAGCAGCTTCTGCCTTCTCCTTTGGTAGGGGCCACTGTTGAACCCACACAGGGGTGTCAGTTTTCCAAGTAATTTTTATGGGTTCAGGTGTGAGAAGGCTTTCAGTGACCCCTAGGAAAAACCCAGTCCTTTTTTGTCTTGTTTGGGGCTGCCTTGAATAGGCGAGGTTCGGCCTTGTAGGTGAACGCCTAGGCCCTTTCCAGGGATATACCCTTGTTTTAGCAACATGGAGTGAGCTTTTTGGGAGTAGATGTTAGTTAAGGTGATGCCCATGTCTGTCAAAATATCTTTTCCCCATAGAGATACGGGAAGCTGGAGTACGAAGGGACGGAAGTGACCAGAATGACCTTCCTTGTCGTGCCATGTCAGGAGCGAAGCACTCACCTTAGGGGCGTGGACAAACCCAAGCCCCTGTAGGCTCTGGGATGCCACATCTGTGGGCCAAGAGCTAGGCCAATCTTTTTGTGAAATGATTGAGCGATCTGCTCCAGTGTCAAGCAAGCCTTTAATGGGTCTGCCATTGATGTCAATGGTTAGCATAGGACGTTTTGCAACGTCAAATGTAAGCCTTCAAAGGTATCCCCGGAAGAGCCGAAGCCCTGAGCGCCTCGGGTCAGGTTTCTCGCGGGGAAGTTTTTATGAAGGCTTGGTAGAACCAACAGCTGGGCTATTTTATCTCCTTTATTAATGATAATCGTGCCTTGTAGGGCTTGAACCATAATTTTGATGGTGCCAGTGAAATCTGAGTCAATTACACCTGGGATGATTGTAAGGCCCCTGAGTGCCACCGAGGACCTCCCCAATAGAAGTCCGACCGTGTCTGGCGGAAGGGGATTTGGCAGGGAGGTTTCAACTAATTGTACTCCCATCTCAGGTGTTAATAGGAGGTCGGAGGTGGCACTGAGGTCCAGCCCTGCTGAGCCTGGGGTTGCCCGCCTAAAGGGACCTGGGGTGTTTGTGGTTGCTGGGGCTGGAACTGAAGGAAGGTTTGGGCCAGAGGGGGCCCCGCCTGCAGGAGGGGCCCCCTTCGGCCGTTTTTTGGCTGATTGTCTGGACGTCCTGAAAGCCTATTGCCATCTTTATCGAATATCGACCGGCACTCGGCTGCTGAATGATTACCTTTTTGGCATCTTGGGCATAATCCAGGGCCAGGGGCTCCTCCCTGCCCGATCTGTTTGTTGGGGCAATTACGCTTAATGTGTCCTAGTTGGCCACAGCCAAAGCAAGAAGTGTTGTTTCTATTTTTATTTCTATTGCCCCCTACCCGAGGCTTGCCTCCGTTGGCAGCGCCTTGAAGGGCAGCGACCATGGCGGCAACGAGCCCGTGATTAGTTACCGGGCCGCCCAGTTCACGGCACAGGCGTGTCCACTCTTCTAAAGACCTATTTTTGTTGGACCTTAGGACATCACGACACTCTTTAGTGCACTGTTCGAAAATCAGTTGTTTTATGAGAGGGTGAGCCACCTCAGTGTCTGGAAAAATTCTGTTAGCGGCCTCAAGCATGCGGGCCACGAAATCGGAGAAGGGCTCCCCCTGCTGTTGTAAAATTTTTGTGAGGTGGCCCGTATGCTCTCCCTTTCCAGCCAGCCGTCTCCAGGCCTGAAGGCCACAGCGACTGATTTGTTCATAAACCTGGCGAGGGTACTGGGTCTGATCTTCCTCGAAAGCTCCTCGCCCTAATAACATGTCTCTGTTCCAATCTCTTTGGCCATGTTCCCGGTTAGCCGTCGCCTGCTCTACGCAGAATTCCTCATTCCAAGACTTCCAATCTAAATACTGTCCGGGGGAAAGGCAGGCACGCGCCAGCTGGGTCCAATCTCCCGGAGTTAAATACAGGCCAGCCAATGCCTCTAAAAGCGCCATGGTAAATGGTGCATTGGGCCCATAAGCTGAAACTGCATCCTTGATAGCTTTAAGTTGTTTAATTTCTAAGGGCTCATAATATCCTCCTCCTCCCCTGCCTCCTACTTGTACCGGGAATGCATGGAGACCGGGACACTCAAAGGGAAGCCGCGACCATACCCTCTGGTGGAAGGAACGTCCTCCTCCTCCCCCAGAAGGGGGCGCAGGAGGTAACCCAGGAAATAGCTCTCCCTCTAACCAGGGCGGTGCCATGGATTGTGGGCGCCCTCCGGCGGCCACGGGTGGAGGTGGCAGCCCAGGGAGCAACTCCTCTTCCGGCCACGGTGGTGCAGTAGGGCCTGGCATCCTAAAGGGGGCGACCATGGGTCGCGAGCTTGCCAAGGAGCGGAAGGGCCTAAGTTCCTCCCTCGAAGCGGAGTAGCTCGGGCAGGGTGGTGTTTGGTTCCCCTTTTTATCTTCCTGAGCCCTAAGTTCCTTTTTTAACGGTGTAGGAGGGTCATGCTTAGCAAAGACGACCTCCTCTTCTGAGCCCTCCGAATCCAAATCAGAATCGGAGCCCTTGTGTTTCTCTGGAGGCCCAAAGTCAGGTGTGACTTCGGGCTCCTCCGAGCACTCGGATCGAGCTTTGTCAAGAGCCTGTCGGGCTGAGCAAAGCCCGGGGGTTTGTTTATCCGTCAGACAAGCCCTAATCAGTTCCCACAGGGGTAAAACCATGGGATCCAAGCATCCCTCTTCTCGGGCGCATCTAAGATCCCCTCCTAACTTCTCCCATGACGGGAGGGTTAGAGAGCCCGTGGGCCAAAACCAGGGGGCAATCTCATTAACACTATCCAGAAACCTCGAAAGGGTGACCCGGTTTATGTAGATGCCTCGGGTCTGCAGCAGGACTCTTAGGGAGTCAGCGAGGGGTTTGCGAGCAGCGTTGCCCACAATGGCGAAGCGAAAGCGAAACAAATGCAAGGGGAAAGAAAAAAAAAAGACCGGCGTCCACCCGTGTGGCGCTCAAAATCTGTTAGGTGCGTCCACCCAACCCAGGCGATTACTCACCTGTCCCGGGAACCGCTGTATCTCACGTAGCTGATCAGGGTGAAGAGAAGAGGTGCTCGGGGCCTTCCGTTGTTATTGAGCCGGGTTCTCCGTCGTACCGCAGGTGACAGCAGCCGCGCCCGCGCGTCGCTGAACCTTCCTCGTGTGGGCCACCAGATGACCGGAGCCGCGGGAGACAGGAGACCAAACTCGAGCAGGATCAGCTTTCAAACTTTATTACGTACAGCGAACCGGACCTGACAAGGTCCGCCACCCTCAGTGTTGCTTCCTCTTCCGCCGTTGGGGGCAGGAACAACCTCTTATAAGGGGAAGCAGTATCCAATCACAGAGAAGTGCGCCTAACAAGCTGATAGGCTAGCGTCACGGGTAACTGGGCAGATATGACAATTTGGCGGGCTTGTTCAGGCCGGGAAGAACCCGGAAGCAGGAAATGGGCGCCATTCATAGGCGGCTTCCCACAGGGACCCAATTTTTTGAGTTCTCTATGTAGTCTGGACCTGAGTCATCTGTCTGAGTACCTGTTCTAAATTCTGTCCCCGTTCTGTAGGCTGTCTTTTCTCTCCGTTAGTGATGTACCTTTTGCTATCGGGAAGCTTTTTAATTTGATTTGACTCCATTTGTTGATTCCTGGCCCTGTTTTCTGTGTCACTAGTGTTCTGTTCAGAAAGTCCTTGCATACACTTGTGACTTCAAGAGTTTTATTATTTGCTTTCCATTTCTTGTTTAACATTTAGTACTTTGACCCATTTGAGATTTTAATTTAGCACTCAGTGAGAGTCTCCTGCATATGACAGTCAATTTTTCCAACACTATTTATTAAAGAGACTATCTTTTGTCCAGGGTTTGTTTTGGGTCCCTTTATCAAAGACCAAATATTTGAATGTATCTGTGCTTGTGTAATATCTGTATGAAATGGGGTGCGGTGATATTTCACTGTAGTTGTCCTTGCATTTGCCTGATGGTTAGTGATGCTGAGTATTTTTTATATGTTTTACTTGTTGACAACTTGTATGTCTTCAAATGTCTTTTCAAACCATTTATCTATGTTAAAATTGGATTATTTGTCTTACTGCTGAGTTGCTGAAGATTTTAGTTTTAAAGTGTGATGATTTGATTGATAGCCATTAAACATTTTGATGGTACTCGAAGAGGTATTTTGATATTTTTATCTATTACACTTAAAATATCATGAGGAAATATTTAAATGTGTGCCTAATCATCCCTCTGGCCGTTGTGAGATCACAGGTGTCATACAGACCTGGTGTCTGGCAGAAAAGAATGCTCAGAATCCTTTTCGTACTCTGCATTGTGATTGGTGGATGATTTGGCTTCTTTTCAGGCTGCTGAGGCTGGGAAGGGACTGAGGAGAACTAACCAGCCACTAAATTCAGAATCACCGAGGAGGTCAGAGGAGCTGGGTTACTATCATCTCTCAGAAAGCACATAAAGCTTTAAACTTTTTCAGTCTCGTTTTTTGTGACAGAGATTTTGAACATAAAAACCCCACAAATTCATGCTGTTGACAATGATTACAGCATGACTGGGGGATGGGATAAATGCCAACATTTCTTGAATCAATTTGGAGATTGTGATCCTGCAGCCTTCTGCAGTCACTGCAGATGATTAGTGTAGATTTTCTCCATTTATGATTGTATTATTGGAAGAGGTGAAGGGATTTCAATATAACAGCTGACAAAAAGGAATGTTAAACTCACTACAAATTCTGAGGAGTGACAAATTTCCACAGGGCTGTGAGGCTTACTTCTGAGTCTTCCAGCAATGCATATAATCATTTTCAGAGATTTTTCTCGTGTGACATTTCGACTCAAATTAATCCTGTGATTTTTGTTGATTTAAAAATAGCTCATGAAATCTCTTCGTGGCCATCATGCATGTGATGTATGTTAGAATGAATGTCTTGGTATCGATGGTTTTTCCTCAAGTCATTTTTGGTGTAGAATAATGTTCTTTGTGCAAAATAGCTACAACTTCTTAGGCTACTACATTGAGGTAGATTCTTTTCAACTTTGTTGTAGAATTATCAAATTATAAGTCAGTATTTTAGGTGAAATTTGTACCAAGTGGAAATAAGCAATAGTGTTAAACAAACATGAAAAAAAAGTAAAGCGTATTCACTATTCTATTAAATCTTACTTAAAATTTCTTATAAAGAAGCCGTTTCTGGATCTTAGAACATTTATCTGCAGAGTCAAAGGAACCACTAGGTGTCGCTCTAAGACAGCCTCCTAAAAACAACCAGCAAATTGCTTTATCGTCTTGAGATTTCATTGGTCATTATAATTTCCTTAAAAATGCTAGGATTAAATTCCAGGCTTATAAAATTAGCCCTAAAGAGTATCATGATCATCTATCAAAATATGAATTGCATACACACTCGTACCGTCCTCCTTGCTTCTGAGATGCCTTGCAAATGAAAACCAAATGTAAAATCCTATGAAATACCAATACCTGCCATTCGTTTAAAACCAAAATAACCAGTCTGAATCCACTCAACGCAGTCTGTTTTTTGGGCGGAGGGGCATATATTAAGCAGACTGTAATAGCTGATTTGTTTGTTAGTTACTGGCATTCCTGAATTAAAGAATTGCTCTAGCTGTCAGAGGATTGAAATCTTTGCTGTAGCTCGGTCAATTTAAATCCTCTCAGGCACTGCCTTTTGAAGACAGTACTTTTTGGATCTGGGTGTACGGCTTATTTACTCACTCTCTGCTAGAGTTCTGTGACCAGTCTGATACTTGGTGACACGTGGCACACCCATGAAACGAATTTTCTTGGTTCATTCATGTTTCTCCATCATTGGAAATGACGGAGCTGTGTGGTCTGGAAATTTAAACCAACAGTTGCATAAGCCAGGACTTGGCTATTAGACATGCTGTGATACAAACGTGGGGTGAACTAGAAGACACGTGGGGAACCTACTGAACAATAACTGGTTTCTGCACACTTTCTGGCCTTCTGCATTTTTTAGGGCTCTCCAGTTTTGAGAAGGAGAGAAAGGCATTAAGTGCTGATCTAGTAAACAGAACACAGTTGTGGCGTTAAAAATGACCAGTGGCTGTCCCTTTAAGCCAAAGAATGCATGGCATTTTGTGTTTCAGTTAGCGTGATGCAACTTAAAAACTCAGCTACAATAAAGTATGCTTTTTCTTTTATTCTATTTTTAAGGGCCTGGGTAGGCTTTTTTCTCCCCAAAAAGAAGCAGTAGAGACCCAGTGTATATCATTTCTAATTGTGCATCTTTTTGTCTAAAATCAACTATTGAATCAATACATCAAAAACTGAATCCTGTCTTGTGAAGGACACGGGCTAAGTTTCAGTTTGTCAGCTGTAAACTGGGAAACACTGGTGCTCATCTCACGGTGCTGTTGTAAGCATTATAAGAAATAATTAGAATCTAACTTGGTGCCCGTATGATGGAAATACTAGCTTGAACCCTGTCTCTCTGTGAATCAGTGTGTGGTCTTATGGAGATTCTGATGTCCCTAGAAGTAACTGCTGCCAAAGTTTGAATTTATTTGCTTTATGGCACAGGGAGCTTTTCTATTTTACTCCTTAACATGGAAACCTTTTTTAAACATTGTGCACATGTCTATAATTCACTGTCCTGCATGCACTCAACATAGTTTAACTCTTTTAAGAGAGCTTAGGGCCAACAAGTTATATTCGTGCTTCAGGAAGTGTGTCTTCTAGGCATCACTGTACAGTACGGATTCTGGCTTTCATGAGGCTACGTCGTGTTGATGTTCTGTTGGTGTCGTTATACGTGCTCTGCAGTATTTCCTAGCTTCTTTTTATGTGGAAATGTGAGACTGAGAGGAGAAATGAGGCAGTATACACAGTAGCTAATGTAGCCGTGGGGGGAGCATTTCTCTGTTTAGAAGGCAGTACCCAGGATTTGGTGACAGGTGAGGAGCCAGTTGTAAACATCTCATTCTGGGTGCTGCTTTGCTGCGGAAGATTGAATCACAGAGAGCCCCGGGGCTCACAATCGTGCAGTGCAAAGAAGAGGAGGAGGGAGCCCCGTTTGGGCTTCTGTAGCTCTGAACCCCAGCTCCTCATGTTGATGCCAGAGTGACTCCCAGCCTCCTCTGTTACCTGGTGCATCTGTGTGGTTCCCTCATGCAGACAGTCTTGATGTCATTTCCTGTTGTTATCAGGATGACAAGAGTGGCTATCTGTGACACTTTGATCCCTAATTTACCTTCTTACCTTTTTAGTCTGTTGAGAGACCAAGAACCCTCTTTTGCTAGTCTTTTCTCTAAGGATAATATAATGAGTACTTTAAGAGCACCTCAGAAAAACAGCGTATGTCTGACGTGTTTTCACCGTTGCTTGGAGGTATTTTTTGTTCTCCTGAGTGGTGGAGGTTTGGTGGGTTGGAGGTTGGAGTCCGTGAGGTGCTACCTTCTCTGATTTGTGGGCCAAGGACGAGAGTCTTGATGTATCGTGTACTAAATGAAGAGACACTTCACAGAAATGTCGCACGTCTGTTCTGCATTGTTCCCTTCTTTGAGCTTTACCTTCCTTCGTTGCGGCAGATCGTTCACTTTTCTTCTCTGAAGCCTTGTTGAACTCCCAGCATCTTGAGTGCTCAGTTTTTCTTATTGTCAGCCTCTTTTTGCTTATCTTCCTTCCTTGGCTCAAGCAGATGACATGGTCTGCTACTGGAATGGCCCTATTTAAAAAATATTTCCAGTGTTCTCTCCACACTGCTCTCTCACTCACCTAAAACATTTCATCTGTGTATCAGGTTGATCATAGAGTTTGATGCTGAAAAACGTAAGGGTCAGGGACAGAAGCCCTGGAGTAAGGTCTAATGTCCAGCCAATTTCAGACTGAGTTCAGGAGAGACAGTGAGAGCTCCGTGAGGACCAGTAATTTTTAAATGGTTTTGCTCTTTGTGTTAGTCATCTGTCAGTCCACCCTGTAACACCACCGCACCAATGGCCACAGTCTCATTTTTTTGTTCTCCTGAGTGTTTCTTCCTGAGGCCTTTTTACTCCTTACAAATCACATCATCGCCTGTTTCCCAGAGAACACAGAGGTCATCGCAGACTTCTTGAACTGCTGGGTGCTGTCTTGCTCTGATTCCTTTCTTTCTACCAGTTCAGGGGATGAGTTATTTCTTCTGCTTCAAATTCTTCTGCCGGTGCTGTGCACACCATTCCCTTGTGCCTTCTGTGGTGGTTGAGTGTGTCTCCTAAAGTTCATGTATTGGAAATCGAATCCTCAGGGAAACAGTTTTGGGAGGGAAGCCTCTAGGGGTAAGAGGGTTGTGCCCTGTTCTTATGACTAGATTCATGTCATTATCCTGGGAGTGAGTGAGTTATCAAGAGGTCAGGCTTGCTATGAAAGCAGATTGGTCTTCTTCTAGTCTTGTACTGTTGTTGCCGTGTGAGGTTTTTTGCCTTGTGATGACCCTGGAGAAGCCTTCCTCAGATTCAGCTTTTTGACCCTGAACAACTCAATCTCGAGAACAATGACCCAAATACATGTCTATTCTTTATGACTTACTTTGTGGCATTGTGTCTATTCTTTATGAATTCCTCACTATGTGGACTAGGAGATGGACCAGGACATTTTCCTAAGCTCATCTGTTAATCAGTGGTATTTTTCCTCCCTTCTTTTATCAATCCTTAATTACTGAGTTTTCTAATCAAACATTTGTTTCTCTTAGCTGTCAGAGGATAAATCTGAGTTAATTTGATAATCAAATTATGGGAGTAACTTGTAGAATAAAATAACAACTCAAGAATACAAACTAATCTAAGTAAATGCATGAAAAAATTATCTTTCTTATGTGTCAATAATTAGAAGGCAAAATTGGATGTAAAGTAAAATTTAGAAACCTCTGTAGTGATTTTTTTCTGGTAAGATCATCTCTGGATGCCAAATTATTGGTATAATATTTTTAGGAATGTCAGTATACTTATATAAGTCTTAAAAAGTTTTCCTACAGAGTAAAGGAAATTTTTCTTTACAGAGAAGAAAAATGTCAGATATTACTTTAACTAAATGATCACAGTTGACCCTCCCAGCAATAGGTCAAAAGCGTGTCTGTACTTTCTAATGTCATGCAAAGAAAAGCACATGGCTCATTTTTGTTGCATTTCTATTAAAAAGGTAAGACCTGAAAAAAATATAAGACCCAAAGCTAGCTATGAGAAAACCTCAGATAAATCTAAATTAGAATAAAATGTACAAAACTAAGTGGTTTCAGTAATGTCAAAGATGTGAAAGAAAAAGGTGGACTTTCAGACTAAAGCAGAGTAAAGAGACCAGACAGCTAACTAAAAGCTTTAATCAGATTTTGTAATTCTGAGTCGGTGACTGAACCAAACCTTGTAAAGAGAATTTTTGTTCAAAGCTTGTTAGTGGGACAGTTGAGAACAATTTGTATGGGATCTATGGCTTTAATAATATACTAATCTTGTATCCATGTTAGTGTTCTGATTTTGATAATGATATTATGGTAAGTAACAGAATTCTTTTAGGAAACACATATTAAAATATTTAGAGTATTTAGGTTAAGGTGATAACATGTCTGAAGCATACTGTTAAATTTAACACTTTTAATAAAGCAAATATGACAAGGTGTTCACTTTTGGAGACTCTGTGGGAATGGTATTTAGGAGCACTTGTACTATTTTATAGCTTATTTAAAAGTCTTAAATTATTTTGGAATACATCCTTCTAGGTTTTGTACATTCAACAGTTTTTCTCTTAGTGACCAGTACTGTTGAGAAGTTTAGTCTGATATCATAGCAGTCACCTTTGACCACAGCTGGATAGCAGGCCTAACTTAGTGAACTGACTTCAAGTTAACCACCTGGTTACAGACATCAGCATCTCAATACTTTACTGCTTGCCACTGGGTTACCACCTTAAAGACTCTTTTCTGTCCAGACTTCTCTGTTCAACTGTGCAAGCACCCCCACCACAGGCACGGCGTGACCAGTGGTGCTAAGCTTAATGTGTCACTTAATTTTTATCTCCTCTTCTGTCTGCCTAAACATAATCTTGTTTCCTGTATGTTTGAGGATCACACTGAAGTCCAGGTATTTCCCTGGATGAGAAACCTCATTCCCCCTCAAATTAATCACAATATCTACAATTATGTAAATCCCTCTGTATCTGTCCTCAGTTTATTTTGTATTTATGTCTATTTCTCTAATTTAATCTGTTTATTTTTCCAAGTTCACTTACCTATACTATAGATTTGAGAGGGTCTTGATATAAGCTTCCTAACTGGATAAAACTGAGTGGGGCACTGCTATATTTGGATATTTATGACTTTCAAATTTATATGTTGAAGTCTAATTCTCCAAATGATACTGTTATGGAGTGGCAGCTTTCAGGGTTAGGTCCTGAAGGTAATCCCTTCCTGAATGGGATTAGTGTCTGCATGTGAGGAGCTTGGGAAGAGCCTTTCCCTGTGTGGACACAGCAAGAAGATGTCCTTCCACCTCTGAACCAGGACATAAACTGTCACTCTCTGCTTAACTACCGACATCTTAATCTTGAGCTTCCCATACTCCATAAGTATGAGGAACAGCTCTGTTGTTTATAAGCCATCCAGTCTGAGGTGTTTTGTGTTGCATTCCAAATGGTCTGACAGTCATCACATCCCTGACACTCAGTTTTCTTATTTGCAAAGAAAGGCATAATAACTGCACAGAGGGATTTTTGTGAGCATCAGATGATATAAGGAATCCATTGTAGCCATGGGAGATTATACTAATGCTGGCTTCTGATTTCCCTAGACTGACCTACCTTCTAAACCTATGCTTATTATACTGGATCGCTGCTTTTACAAAGTATGCAGTGCCACCGCCTTAGGGAAGAGAGTATACACAGATGTAGCAGTGAGAATATTGTGCAGGTTTGGAAAAAATGTCTTTCTCTGAGCATAGAGATCTGCACCTGTGCTCATGTCTCTCTTCTGGCATTAAGTCAGCTGCACTTCTGTTCCCGGTGATACACACAGCTTCACACAGGTCCCCCCAACTCCTCTCTTTGTGAAAGTAGCTCTGCGACTCTTCAGCGCTATCACTTTATCACTAGCCTACCAAGGAACAAATGCACCTGGTGGAGACTCAATACCAATTAATTAGGCACCCTTTTAAGCAACAAAGGGAACAGGAGGCAGGCACTGAGTAAATGCCTTGTCTTCAGCAAGACAATACTCCGCGCTCGCTCCTGCACCAAAAGCACAGTCACCGGTCAATATTATGTTTGCTGAAAGACTGAACGGTTATTTTCCTGAATGGATGTTGCAGCTCTTGTGTCAGGCTTTATATAGCTAATTTAATTGTTGCCAATGGCAACAGCAGGAGTCATGTCAGCTACCGATGCCATTTATGTTGCTGAAGTGAAGTCTGTGCCAGCGTTTCCATTAGAAATCTCTATTTTAAAAGAATCCTGATTGAGTAAGGAAGAAAATGGAAGGAGAAGCTTTAAGAGTTTTGAAGATACATAGATAGGACAGCTCAGCCCAAAGATTAAATGGTATACATAAATTTGTTCGTTCATTTATTCCACGAGTATTTACTGGGTGTGCATCACGCCCTGGGCACCACGCAGGCTATAAATGGCTAACAGAGCAGAGTCCTGGTTCTCCCTGAGCTTGCAGGGTAAGTGAAAGACAGATGATAAGCAAATAACAAGCAGGCAGTGTAGTTACTAATGGGGATTAAGAATGGCGAGGGAAATAAACAGTTGTTGAAAAGAAATGGAACTGAACGCGGAAATAAGGCAGAGTATCGGTAGGGCAGGGAAACTCTCGCCTCGGTGGAGACATCTAACTGAAACGTGAGGAGGGAAAAGAAGCTGGGGATGGTCCCAGGGAGAGATTTCCGTATCTGAAGCTTCTGAGACTGAGGGTTAGGAATATCTAGACACACACCAAGCTCGTTTGTTTGGCAGTACTGGTTGTTCATTTCAGTCACCATGAGTTCATAATGAAGCCCTGTGTCCAGTTTAATTGTTTTCTGTAGCATTGTTTAGAGACATTGGTGTAGACACCGTCACCTGGAGACGTGGGTGTGGGTAGCATCCTGTAGAGATGTGGGATAACAGCATTGTGTAGGACAAAAGCGTAAGCATGGACAAGGTAGACAGGCTCACTCAGATTTGGCAAGGTTTTTCAGGTAGCTGAGAGAGAGAGAGAGAGAGAGAGAGAGACAGAGAGAGAGAGAGACAGAGACAGAGACAGTCATAGGAATTTGGCAGAAATGAAAGAGCAAAGAAATCATTTCATGAATGAATCTTCGTATTTAAATAAAGAACAGATGTACAAACTGCAGATATGAGCTGATAGTCTGTAGTGGGAGAGATAGTGACAACATCCAGGGTGGCTGAGAGAACTATTATCTAGCGCAGAGAGGAAATAACATTTTAGTAATGAGAAGTCACGCCTGTGTTTAAGGTAAAAGCTTAGAGGTACTAAGACCATGCAGTCTGCTGTACAGGTAGGTATTTTCCTCTAGATTTCTTAATCGTTCATGTGCCTTTATATTTTATCTTTGAAGCTACTGGACACCCGTCATTCCCCAATATTCATTTCCATGTGTTTCTGTCCTTCTGAACTCTACAATGCTTTTGGAAAAATCCATCCTTATGAAAACTTATTTTTTTGACCCATTCCCTGGATTCTTATCAACTAATAGGTTAACTAACAAGAGAAACAAATTCAGTTAAATATTAATTTGGGTTGATAGCATAATTTGTTATTCCAGATCTGCATTTTAGTATTCTTTTTTTGAAAAGAATAAAACCAAATGAAATAAAACATAATAGAGTCAATCAAAACAAAACAATGAACATGTACATTACTTAAAATACAAAGAAATCAATAATGGCTACCATAATGCCTCTTGTTATCTTTAAAAGAATTGTCCATGCCATTAGGCATAATAAAATCCAACAAAATAGTACAGAATAAAGCCAATAAAACAAAACAATGAGACCAGTACAGGATGTAAAGACAAGATAATGTGAAACTACCGTGGGTACCATAATGTATCTTACCTTCAAAGTAGTACCAATACCTGCAAAGGTATTGGTAGCTGACATCTGATACAGAGTAGTTGTATCAGACATGATACAATCAAACAAAGCAAAATAGAATAAAATGTCAAAACAAAACAATGAAGGCAATACAGGGCTTCAAAAAACTAATAGGAAATCAATACCATAATACAGTATATTATTTTTGAAATAGCTGTTTGTCTTACTTACCTTTTACTAGTCACTGAGACAAAATATCTGACAGCCAAAATGAAGGAAGGAAACGTTTATTTCTTAAAGTTTTTGGAGGTTTCAGTCGATACTCAGTTAGCTCCAAGTGGCAGGGTGGCCTGTGGGCCGCCATTCATGGCTGGTTGCAAACAGCAAGGCAGAAACCTGCAAGAGAGAGACACACCTTCGTCCCGCCCTTATGTCATATCCTGACTCCACCCCTAGGCAGGTGTGGCACTCACAACAGCAATATGAGTGCTAGACAATGAACCAGTCACAAATGCGTAATTGCATAAGGGTTAAGGGCCACTGACATAAACCATGATATTCCACCTCTAGCCCCCAAAGACTCATGCACATCCTTTATACAAAAGACAATTAGTCCATCTCCAAGAGTTACCAAAGTTCTAACAGGTTCAGCATTGCTGAAAAGTCCAAGTCCTAAGTCTCCTTCAGATCTATGGCAAACTCTTAACTGTAACCCCCTGTAGAAATGAAGGAAGGTTAGACATTTCCAAAATGAAGAGACACAAGATAAATATTACCATTCCAAAAGTCACAAACGGGGGAATACAAAGCATTGGAAACAAAGCAAGTCCAACATCCAGCAGGGCCAACATTAAGTCCTAGAGTTCCAAGCTCAGCATCTGAAGCAATCTGGTTGCAAGCTCCAAAAGGTGGGTGATTCCACCCCCAGGGCACTTCCAGGGATTTCAGCTGCTGCAGCTTCTCTCTTCAGCTCTCTCTGCTCAGTTTTTGCAGCTTTCGTTGGATGATCCATGTTCCAGGCTTTTCCAAGTTTCTGGGGTCTCCACTGCACCTTTGGTTTCATCCTTACATCTTTAGATACTGCCCTCTCAGGGGCACACTGCTTGGCCTCCTAGGCCTTTTGCAATGGAGGTGGAAGCCATCTTACCCACAGAATTTGTGCATTTTCCTTACACGTAAAATCAGCACTATATGGATGCGCCAAGGTTTGTTGCCAGCTGGAGCAGTAGCCAGGCGTTTCTCTTTTGGCTGTAGGTTTCCTGGGCTCTGTGAATCTAATTGTGAGGAAAAGCCTCTCTATGTTACTGCCATTCTGGAACCTGGTGTGGCTGCCATCATTTTGGAACCCCACGTGTCTGCTGCCATTTTGAAGCATCATATGGTTGCTGTCATTTTGAAAGCTCATGTGGCCTCTGTTACCATTCTGGAGCATGGTGCTCTGCAGCTTCCTTCTCTCAGCAAATTCTCTCACTTTTGCAGTTTTGAGGCTTCGAAGAATGGAGACCCACTGCTTCCTGGAATGCCCTCTGGCCATCTTTCTTATTTCTCTGTTCCTTCTCAGCAATCAAAGTCTCAGCTCTATTTTTACAATCCACAGCTTTACTGGAATTTTCCTTCTGGCCAAACTCACAGCATTGCAGATTATCCTGCTGGGCTCTTTGCTCTTGATTTGCAACATAAATTTGGCTAAAAGCCCCAACAATAGTTGGGTTGCCACAGCCTCAACATTGAGCTGCCTTGAAATTTCTTCTGTCAGAGTAGTTAGTGAACCACCCTTAATCTGAGTCTCAGACAAAGTCTCTGGGCATGAGCAAAATGCAAATAAACTTTCTGCCAAGCCATAATACACATCATGGGGAGTCAGTCCAACAACCAATGCAGTCCTTACTTCCAACAAAAACCTCTTGAGCCTGTTCTTTACTGGCAGGCTTTTTATCCGCCTTCTGGTCTCCTACCCTCTGACCATAATCCTCTCTACAGAGCAGCCTAGGCTGTTCCAGCTCTATGCATGCAGGCAACATCTCCAACATCTCCAAACCTTTCCAAGCTTTTCCCACAAGCCATTTCCAAAGGCTCTCAAACCACATGTTCAGGAATAGTCACAGCAATGACCCCACTCCTCTGGTACCAAATTCTGTCTCAGTTACTTTTTACTTATTGCTGCAACAAAATACCTGATATCCAAAGTTTGGGAAGGAAAGGTTTATTTCTTACAGTTCTGAGGGTTTCAGGTCATACTCAGTTGCCTCCAAGGCCGGGTGGCATGGCAGAGCTGCAGTTCATGGCAGCTACAAACAGCAAGAGAAAGACACAGCTTCTTCCTACCCTTACATCATATCCACCCCTAGGCAAGTGTGGCACTCATAACACCAATCTGAGTGCTAGACAATGAACCAATCACAAATGCATAATTGCATGAGGCTTGGGGGCCATTGACATAAACCATGATATTGTTCATGCCATCAAATATAATAAAATTAGAAAAAGTGAAACAGAGTAAAACGAAACAGAACAATAAAAACAGTATGAGTTTCAAATCACGATAATAGATTAACAATGGCTGCTGCCTTCCCTTAGAAGCTTCCTTCCCTTTCACAGTGTCTATTGTGCATTTTGGATCCCACTGATACCTTTAGTTTGTACTAGGGAGACAACACGATGTTCACTCATGTGACTCAGAACCGTTTCACCCATGAGCATGATTTCAAGTTGTACCCATTTACTTAAAGAGCCTGGAGGCTACCTTTCTTTATAGCTGAGAGCTTTCCATTGTATAAAAGTGCCAGGACTTTCTTTTCCAGTCTGCAGCTGACAGAGAAGCTACCCCCCCTTCTTTCTGGTTCCCTGTCACATACAGCATTGTTCTCTCTCCTTTGGCTTTCAGACTATAAACCCCCTTTCAGGTTAAATGTGTTTTTTTATATAAAGCGTATTGATGGCCCTTGTCTCCTGATTCACTCTGCCTGTGTTTCTTTTTAATTGGTGAATTAAGGCCATCCATATTAGTGATTATGACCATCCATCTCTGCCTCATCTCTGCCCTATTTTCCTGCGGTTGGTTGCTTACTTTTCCCGTCATGCCATTGTCTGCTTGGTGATCCCCTTCTGCTGCTGTTCTTGGAACCATAGTCATTTTTTAAAATCTTTCTCTAGAATGTCTTTCAGTATTTTGGGTAGGGTTAGTTTGGTGGTCACGAATTCCTTCAGTTGTTCTTTGTCATGGACGTATCTTATCTCTCCATTAATTTTGAAAGATAGTTTCTCAGGGTACACCAATCTGGTTGGAAGTCGTTTTCTTTCAGGACTTGAAACCTTCACACCAAACTCTTCTTGACTTGATGGTTTGTGGTGAGAAGTCTGTCATGATTCTGATGGTTTTTCATTTATAGGTGATCTGTTTCTTTTCTCTAACAGCTTTTAATATTCTGTTTTTGTGTTGAGTTCCTGGGATCTTGATTATTATATGTCTGGGTGTAGATTTATTTTGCTTACGGCTAGCTGGAGTTCTATATGCTTCACTTATCAGAATGCCATTTCCTTTTCCTATGCTTGGGAAATTTCCCAATATTGTTTCTATAAGTAGACTTTTAGTGTCATTTGTGTTGACCCCTGCTTTTTCACTCACACCTATTTTTCCTAAGTTATTTTTGGTTGTCTTGCAGCCTGATTCCTTGTTATTTTTAAGAGATCTTACCTTTTGTGATTGTAAGCTGCAAACCTGTCTTCAGGGTTTGAAAGTCTATCTTCAATTTCTTTCAAGCAGTTTTGCTAGCTTTAAAGGAAATTTTTAATTTTCTCTAAGTCTGTTTAATGTTCATTCAAGGTTTTCCTCATTTTCCTTTGCTCCTTTATTCTTCCATGTATGTCTTCTTTAGAGGTGCTTAGCAGTTCTTTTATTATGGTTTTCATTTTTTCTTTTACCTGAGATGGTGTTTCGGTTCTAATTTCTTCTATGGCCTCATGAAGTTGTTTCTTTACTTCAGTTGCCATCACTTCAGAAATTTTAGATGTGTGATTTCCGATCTCTTCCATGTTTACGTCTCCTGGATCAGCTCTGCTTTGGTTGAAGGCCAGTCTGCCTTTTGATTCTTCATCTTGACATATTCCTGGGTTCTTCCAAACAAGTGGGTAGTGGACTCCCAGGCACTCACTGCATTGTATATAATTTCTCTGAAGCAAATCTGTTTGGTTCTCCTGGCCAGTGCTGGCTATGGGTATTGACAGTGATCACTGAGTGCACGGCACATGGCTGTCTCCTGCTTTTCCCAACCTTCACTGGCTCACCAATGGCTGGTGGAGTGCATGGTGTGTGTGTGTGTGTGTGTGTGTGTGTGTGTGTGTGTGCACGCGCGTGCTGGCTGCTGCCTTCTAGCTGGTGGGGATCTTTGATGGTGGCTGCCGGAGTGTGTGCTGGTGTGGGGCTGGCTGCTGCCTCTAGACCAAGCTGGTTACTGGCAGGGAACCCCCACCATGGCTGTTGGAGTGCACAGGGAGGCAGGGCAGGCTGGCCACAGCCCCACGCCAAGCTGGTTACTGGTGGGCAATCTCAGCAGTGGCTGCTGGGATGCGCAAGGGCCAGGGCTCAGTCCAAGCAATTTCCACCAGTTTGCTCCCAGCTAGGAGCTGCTGGAGGGAGCTGGCTGCAGTTCTGGTTCTGGCCAGTCAGTCTCTCCTGTGGGAGAACTGAGCCCTCTGCTCTCACCGCCAGCCAGTGCAGTCCGCTGTGCCTGCTGCTCCCCTCCACTGCTGCGTCTCTTTCCAAGGCCTTTGGGTTTGCCAGCTGCCACTGTCAGTGTGACTGTGTCCCCAGGTTCCAACAGCTGCTCTTGCACAGTGGGTCTGGCTTCAGGCAATGGCACCACCAGCTACCGCCTTCTTCTTCGTCTAAGTTTTTCTATTTTACTCTCTCTGTGGGCTTCACTTTTCACTTCAGGTTCTTCCTGGTCCAGGGGACCCTCATCTTCTCCACGATGCTGTATTCCAGATCTGGGCTGTTCTTTCAGAGAGGCTCTTCACTCTGCTGCTTACTGCTCCACCATCTTCTGGAAAACAGCAGGACTTTTAATAGCAGGGAATTTCATCCAATGCAGAAATTCAAGCTAGAGAAAGGAATATTTCAGTGGGGATACCCCCCCCCCCATTTTCCTGTCGTCTATGTCAAACCCTGGGGATAGTTACTGAATTTACATCCCGAAGATGGCCGGAATGATTGTTTCAAAGCTGTAACAGAATTGGAGAAATATGAAAAACTCAGTACCATTTCTGACTTTTGCTGGCAAAAAAACTGGGTTTAGAGAACAAATGAGTTGCCTCTCCTAGTTAATGACTCAGCTGGTTAGCTACTCAAGCCACACTTTACCCCACCTGTACTGCTTCTTGCCCACCAGAGACAGTCAAGTCAGAACTGCTCAGACAGCTTAAAGAGTACCTTGTTTCAAAGCACATCACATGGAGCTGGGAACATGGCTCAGTGGTATAAGCGGCTACCTGGCAAATGCAAGATCATGAGTTCTATTCCTACTACCAAAATAAATAAATAAACAAACAAACATAAAAGACATCAGGGGGTAAAGATGCTACCATCTTCTAAAACATCCTGTGACATGTTCACTGGCCTTTAATACCAAGAAATTATCCCCCACAAGTGGGTTCAGGTTAGTGGGAATAACAGCGGGGGTCCTGAAATGAGACACCAGGGACGACCCTGGGTGTGGCAGGTGGCCTCTTAGATGCCCCATGATCCTCCCATCCTTGCAATCGTGCTTTTGTGTGACTCCCTCCCCTTGAGTGTGCCCCCCCCCGTGGTTCCCTTCCATAGAAGAGCAAGTAGAAACCGTGGAGGATGGGCATGCACAACATTGGGTTGTAAAGACTGGCCCTCACCTGGAGAACCCCGTTTTTGCTCCCTCCACCATTTTGTGAGGCAGCAGGTGGAGAGATCTCGATGCTGAAGAGCCAAGTGGCGCCAACAACCATGCTAGTGGATTTTTCCTCTTGCTTCTTCCCTGATTGCTCCTCTGAGCCTTCAGATGAGAGCGCGGGCCCTGATGTGGGTTGGCTTAATTGCAGCCTCATGAGAGGACTTGGGCCGGGGTGTCCAGTTGGACTGTAGCCCTGCTTCCATCCCACCCAGCTCCGAGGGAATGAGTGTTTAGGGTTTTAAGCTGGTGTAGTAGTCCCAGTCTTTTTGGCCCTCAGTTTCTTATATATGTTCAACAATCACACTAGATCGTTTTTGAGGTTGCAAAATTACCTAAATTTCTCATGTAGCATGAGCAAATTTTACCTATCCCTAACTTCAGGTACAACAGTTCTTCCAAAAATAGTTCTTTTGAATATTAAAAGAGAGTTGCCACCCTTGAATTTTTTGTGTGGAAAATAATATAAAATTTTGATGTCTAAGGCTTTGGTTTTATCTTACTATTCTCTAATGCTAAATGTACTTGTATCTTTATATAATGGCACTGCATTATTAATCAGCATATCACTTAAATCTTTTTATTTATAAAATCCTACCAGAAAAAAATATATAGGTACATTTTGTCCATATAACTGGATAGTGTCTTGGTAAAGCTTTAATTTTCAGGAATTGGTTGATTCTTATTTGACAAAACAATCATAAAGTTTCAGACTATCTACCTTAGGTAAATTGAGACTCCTGAAGGTTATGCCAGAAATTTATTTTCTGTCTCTGTTTGGAAAAGACATGGGGATGATCAGGTTTCCAGAAAATATTTCCCCGAGCCATACAGTAGAGGTTTTTTTGCTGGGCACTAGTGAGATGGACAGTATGTTCTTATTGATTCATTGATCTGGGTCCCAGCATATGTTTTCTAAACAGAACAGAAACAACTCTGTTGGCATGCTGAAGAATGAAGCCAATTAGTCTGCAGAGAATCTTGGATTCCATTCTGTTGTGGTAGTTCTATACAGCAGCTCATTAAAAATAATACCAGTGCTATGTAAAACCTTCTCTGGGTATTGATTTCTGCTTCTCAATATGTTGTATTTGAACTGGAGCCCTTATTTTCTCTACATTGTGGGCTGCTGTTTCATCTGCGAAGCTAAGGCACTTGTTTGCTTTAGTGTGTGTGTGTATGTACATACTGGTATGATATGGTAGCCAATTGCCAAAGGCATGATTGTGCTATCTCATACTAACTTTGCCCTGTCTCTGAGTTATTGTTCTACAGAACTTAGGTAGTTGATGGGCATCACATTATCAACACATATTTATAATTCTTAATACCCAAAGAGTTTCAAAACAGATAGTTAATTCATAGTCCCCCAATGCATTTTTCATGTGTTTAAATGTATATATGTTATTCTTTAATCTTTTGTCCTGTGATTTGTCTCCCACCTTTCATTTTTTTAAACTTGTTAAAATATGCTGGACCTTAGCCACCACGGCCCCAGATCTCTTTAGCTAACCAGGAATATCATTCCAATTATCAGCATGTAGGGATTTCTGGCAGTGGCCAGCAGGCCAGTTTGCCATCACCCCCTGCTGTCTCCACCCTGCTTGCAGACAGGCTCACCCCTCACTTGTCCTTGAGAGAGACTGGGACTGAAGACATCACTGCTTACTGTGACGGCTTGGTCGCTGATGAGGTCACCTGTGGCTGGAGGCTCAGGGAAGACCCCCAACTGCTTTAAGCGAGGTCAGTGACCAGCTGTCAGCTGGGAAGAGTTTCTGACAGTGCCAGCTTCGGGGAGATTCAGAGCGCTGACCCAGAGGGGAAAGGGCACAGCTTCTCCACAGCCGCCCTATTTGCATCCTAACTGTGCTGAGTGAGGTGACTTTGGGAAGCAGCCCTTGTCCCCGGACCTCCCACCAAGAAGCAGATCCATTTAAAGGGGCACCAGCATGGGGCAGGACAGCATTCTCTTCCTTTCTTGATTCACTGGCGATTTTAATGTCACTCTAAATGCAGAAGGCTTTCCTTTATTAGGAAATGTGGCTAGGGCTTAATGCTGCATTTTGTTGAACCTTTTTAAACTTGGTCTCATGAATCCTTCAGTCTGATGGGTAATTTGGAAATAAGAAAATAAATAACTTAGTGGGATTTTTTGCAAAGATAGAAAGTGGCTTTTAATCCTATAATGTTTTCCTCAGTCATCACCAAGCATAGTGAAGAGAACAGCCTTAGAAACAGAAAGTTTTGCAGTGATTCTGCAGTGTGTGTCAGGGAGGGAGGGAGAGAGAGAGAGAGAGAGAGAGAGAGAGAGAGAGAGAGAGAGAGAGAGAGAGAGAGCCTGAGAGCATCATAAACAGGAAGGGAGAGGCGCTCCATAAATATGTGGGTAGTTATTTATTACAAAATAAATTATGTATTGACATGAGGAATTACACCATAATTTTCTGTTTGAGATGGTACCAAAGTAAATTGGTTTCTATCTGAAAGGTCACATGCAACGCTGCCTTTGTGTTCCCGTCATGACATTTGCCTTATTGGCATTCAGGTGCATTCCCTCTGCTTCATGCAATCACAGTCTCCTTTCACTGTGTTTACAGATAATCCTGCAACTTCGCAGGCCAAATGGCTTTCTGAATATGAGCCCACAAAGCACTGAATCAGACAGGCTCCTGCTTAGAGCGTTTGCAGCCCAGGTCAGCCATAAAGCAAACATCAATAATTGCTTTAGAAGGAAAAGTGACAGGAAATTGTTCATAATTTGCCATCACAATAATTAAGAGTGGCTAGAACTATTGGAACTACTATTTAATTCCCTCTTCTTTAAAATTAACTCTGTTATTTCACCAACTGCTCTGTGGTGAGAACCATTAACACTGTCTAAGGGCTCCACACTTGGGAACAAATCGTTCGTCCACCTCCCTGTGAAACCAATGATGCATTTTGATCCAAACTATTTTATATTTACAGTAGAGGCAGGCACATGCTTGAGACGAGAGCCCAAATGCTAAGCTATTGTTAAGCTCTGCTCTGCAGGCTTTTCCTGAAACATATGGTACTGACAATGGCTTGGAAGAAGTAATGATGAATCTTAAAAGTAGGGAGAGAAGAAAGGAAAATAGAAAATGTTTAACCATTGTTCAGTGGTCCTCGTGCCTGATTTGGTTGGTAAAGGCTATCCGCAAAGTCAGATGTGCTTAGAACACTTAATGACATCCCTCAGCTCACTTGGCAGGAGTCTCATAGGGGAGTAGGCTATTAGAGACCAAAATTAGAAGCTCCATATTTGGTAAATGAACTGATTAGTGTCAGCCTGTGTCTTCACTGCCTACAGACAGAATGGCTGGACATTCTGTCCTGGGCATCACACTTAAAACTTCTGAGGACTCCAAAAATCATATTGCTCCTGGCACTGTGCTCCAGGTGTGCAGAATACCCTGCCATTTATTGTACTAATTGGTGTGTCAGCCCCATCTTTTTTTTCAGACTTTATGTTCCTTGAGGTCAGCATTTTGAATGCCTGCAATGTGAGCCCAAAACAGTTGCCGAATCAACATTTATTGATTGACTTAATGCAGAGATGATGGACAGTATTTTCACACAGAAATCAGAGAAAACAGGTTCCCCACTGTAGGTCCAGTGAGCTATGATTAGCTGTCCCAACTCACAAGCACACTGCCTATAGAATAGCAAATTAGAACACAGAAACTCATCACCATTAAAAGAGAGTTTTGCTAAAGTCCTTGTTTATAACTGCAGGATGATTTGCTGAGCATCTAGTATCTGCTAGGCAGAGCTGCTGGCACTTGAGATTTACAGATAGGTAAAACAAGCCATGCATTGGGGACCACAGATTCTAGTGCAGGCAGTAGGGCGATTAACAAGCACAAGTAAACTGAGTACTACATGAAAATATGATATGCAGTGGAAATGATGAAGGGTAAGTGGGGCTGGGGTGCTAGGTGTGGAGATGAAGGTACATCTTCATCTTCCATAGTGTTAGGAGGGTCAGACTCATTGACATGACAGCATCTGGAAAAAGACTAGAAGCCAGGGTAGGAGTTTCTACGTGGAGGTTAAGGGAAGAGGTTTCAGGCGTGGGAACTGCCTGGGCGCAGGCCCCCTGTTGGGAGCATGCCTAGAGGGTTTCAGGAACAGTCAGGACACCCGGACGGGGACCAGTGACATGTGCAGTAGGAGAGGGGTCAGAGAGGCAGCGGCGCCTGACCAAGGGCCTGGCGGACCCCTTGAAGCTTTGGCTTTTACTCTGAGTGACAGGATTAATTTAATTTACTCCCTCTTTTCCGCTCAGAACTCCCATAGCACATTTGTACGTACATCTATTTCCGCCAAGTAACACATCACGTGTCTTTTTCTCCTGCTAGACTCTCAGGCTCTAAGTGTTGTTTTCCAAACTTCTTCTTTGTACCTGGCCCAGAGAATGAATGCACATTATAAACACTCGGTTATTGTCTATTAAGTTGAATTATAACAACAACCGAGTTTTCATAGCAGGACCTCCACAATGTTATAAAATGAAAACAACTGAAACTACAGATAAGTTCTGGTGTGAATTAATTGGTTTAATAATGTACCGCATAGTCTTCACAATAGGCTAATGTTTTTCCGGCTAAAGTCTCTGGTGATTAAGCTGCTGATCTCATGAGCTAGGGCTGAGCACCTCCACCACTGGGAGCTTTGTAAAATGCTATGGCTTCATCTCATAAAGTTAAATCCAGAGTTCTGAGAGTGAGACTCAGGTATGATAGTAATATGCTCCCCAGCTTATGAGAGATGTACATTGCAATAAACTTACCATGAGTCAAAAATATCCTGAACTGAAAGTGCATTTAATACACCTAACCTATAGATGGTGCACAGTAGACTTCATGACCCAGTCTACTGTAGAGGCTTGGAACTTACCCTCATCACTGTGTGGCTGACAGGGAATTGTGGCTTGTTGGTGTGGCTTGTTGGTCCAATGAGCTATGATTAGCTGTCCCAACTCACAAGCACACTGCCCATAGAATAGCAAATTAGAACACAGAAACTCATCACTGTTAAAAGAAAGTTTTGCTAAAGTCCTTGTTTATAACTGCAGGATGATTTGCTGAGCACCTAGTATCTGCTAGGCAGTACCAAGACAAGAAGTAAAATACTGTAGTATCCCTGCCCTTGAAAAAGCCTCAAACTCAAAATTCCAAGTACAGTTTTAACTGAATGTGTATTGCTTTTGCACCATCTTGAAGTAAAAGAATCATGTCACACCACCATAGGGACCACCTGTGTTTAAATAATTTCCCAGGTGATCATAGTCCAGCTATGGTGTAGAACCACTGATTTAGGAGTGTTACAAGTCTTCCAGAGTGGCAAGTTCTCCATGCATAGTACACAAAGCAAGCACTGAAATTTCCCATGCTTCCTGGCAAAGCATGGCTTTTGCATCATGGTAGCAGCCCAGCAGTGTTTGTCATGTCAGGCTGGGGCACGTGTGGCGTGAATGAGGTGAGGCCTGAAGATTTTCTGGTTTGCAGGATAGCAGTGAGTTTATAAATCAACCCACCAGAGGTACTTACAGGAGCGCAATTTGGAGCCAGTTCCTAGGTGTTCTCTGAAAGGAGCAAACATTTGGCTAGTTGTGTCAGAATAAATATCTGTTGTAAGAAGCAGCAGATGGCTTCATGGCCCTCTGGATAGACAAACAGCTTTGCACTTCATCTGGGAGCCCCCTGCAGACCGAGCTCCCCACAATGATTTAGGCCATTCTAGTCCACGGGTTGGGAAGGTCTGCTGGGGGCCCCTAGTTTGGGCAAGCCATGTACCATCTAATTTCCTTGGGTGTGAGGATGAAGTGCCACGTACTCCAAGTAGCTGGTCCTCAGCAGCCTGGTGGTCTTCACTGCCCTCCTTGGACGTGTATATGTTTTCTCCTCACAGATGTTAAAACAGGCTTTTCAGTATACATGAGTAGTGATCATGCTTTCTTAAAATACTTATAGTCCAGAAAATTCTTCTTGTTGGACTAGAGTTATGCATTATAAGCCTTTATGAATGTGATACATTTAATTCTTTCATATATTTTTCCTTTTATTTATTGTCAATAAAAATATGTGGAGTGTCTACTATACACTGTTCTACAGTCTCCCTTCAATTTGCTGTCTAGCCAAGGAATGAAGCAAATAATAAGAATACAGTGAATGTGATAAGTAGGCAGGCGAGGAGATGAACTGTGGAGAGAGACCGCCTTTTAAGCTATAGTAGCGGGACAAGGCAGGAGACAGGGAACTGCATCTGTGTTCGGAGAGTGGGAGTGTTCCTGACGTGGAAGGGGATGACGTGAAGGAGATGGTGGTGGAGGCGCTGATCGGAATTAGACTGCACCGTGCCTTCAGGACATCCTGTTAAAGGATTTAAACTTCATTTTGAGGTGGCAAGCTGGAATAAATGTAGCAAAATAAGGAATGATTTTAAATTCTACATCCTGGAACTGTGCGGTCAATCAGATCGAATTCTGGCTTTTCCATTTATCAGTCATGCAGTACTGTGCTAAAGATTGTAAACACTTCAGTCTGTTTCTTCGTCTATGAAGATGATCACAGTAGCTCCAGCCCCACAGGTAGAACGAGGGCTCAGTGACACAGTGCTCACGGCAGTGGGGGAGCTGCCCTGGTAGGTTCTTCAGCTAAAGAGTCACTAAAACATACAGTTACTTGTATTAAGTAAAATAAAACCAAGCAACTTGTTTCTGAGGTGTGCTAGCCACATTTCAAGGACATTCTAGCCCGACGAGCTCATGGCTTGGTATTTTGAAGGGCTTGATCCAGAGCATGACTTCACTGCAGAGAATTGTGGTCAGGGCTGCTCTGGAGCAATGCTTTCCTTGGTTTCATGCAAGCACCTGCATCCTGAATCATGTAGCCAAACTGTTGACAGTATGTATTTACAGGTACTTTGAAACAAATTTGGAGATGCATTTATATAAGAGCTGAGATTTCTTCTGAGAGGTCAGTCCAGAGTGTACACATAGACCCACATTGTCACGCAGAGGTTACCACCCGCTCTTTGGCAGCCAGTCTATCATCCTGACTCTAGGCTCAAAATTATTCTTGGCTTTCTTGGAAATGGCCAGTGTCACAAGCAAACTATCCCGGAGCTGAGACACAAGTTTCTCTGGGGGAACGCACTCTGGGATCTGAACTGTATTTTCTGTGGGGTTGCCTATGGGAGAGACTTATGCCATTTCGAATCACAGCTTAATACATCCTGCTTTCTTTACTAAGATCTTGTAACCCAGAGCAGTAGGGGTGATGTCCATTTCTGGTGACAGGGAGACACTTGCACTGAATTCTCAATTCACTTCAACTTAGATCAGTTGTCCAGAAAGAGTGTATTAACTTTTGCTTTCTACTTAACTTTGGCTTTGCTTGGGGAGTTAGCTAAATATCTAAGCATGGGTCCTTACAAAGATGGAAGTTACTTTCAGGATTTAAAGATGTAGAAGGACTGTTCAAATGACTGAAGGTATAAAACTTCATTGTAAATTAAAATAAATAAGCCAATAAAGGTTTTTAAAATCATCCTGGGGAAAAAGAAAGGATTTGCTGAAAACTGTATCATGGTATTGTACTACTACATAATTTGTTTTGTATATATGATTGACATTTACTTGGGAAGCAAGAAAGCCATGTGGAAATGTTAAAAAGAAGTCAAGTGAGAGATCATCGAGGAGAAATTAAATCCATCACTGTGTAAATATAATAAGGGGAAGAGAGCTTGGCATTTATTGAGGAGTATATGTAAACGTGGTAAGTAGCCAGAAGAGAAGTTCTGTACACCCTGCAGTGAGCTGGGGGAATTTTAGAGAATTGGTAGAGCTTCAGCTGGCTGGGATAGGTGGTTGGATTTAGAGAAAAAAAAAAAAGACGGGAAAGATTCAGGCAGGGAAAAAAACCACAAAGGTGCAGAGATGGAGACATCTCTCTTCTTTAATGGGAGATGCAAGGAGCAGTCTTAGAGAACCGACTGTAGGATGTGGATAGGAGAAGAAAGGTTAAGACCTTGAAATGTAGTAAGACTCAGTATAAGTTGACTTACTCCATGGTTGGGTCAAGCAGTGGGGTAAAACGTTCTTATGTATTTTAACCTGTAAATTAAACCAATAAACCAGTGAGGTAGGTATAGTTAGCCTCATTTTACATGTGAGACGGCTTAGAGTGGAGCAGCAGAGTGTCTCCCAGGCTAACGTGTTTGGAGACAGTTCTCCACGGGTATCTTGTGTGCAAGGCATCGGCTGCCTCTTTATTTTGGGTTGCACATGAGTGTTTGTACAGTAAACAGTTTTAAAGGACAGAGATCATGTCTCCTTCAGAAGCACAGGGCAGCTTCCGTGTTGTTTGGCACCGTAAGATGACGAGTCTTTCTGGGGCTTACTGTCCATCATAAAACTTCAGATTCCTTAATCACGAGATCCCTCTCTTGGAATGGAACCCACTCCGTGTGTAGGAGTTATCTGAACCCTTTCGTGTTGCCCTGCGAGCACTGTGACACTTTGGTATTGCCTGCTGTTGCTGTAAGTAATAAAGTCCTTTGTCTCTGGTCCATGAGTTTTATGTCCTATCTCTGGATCTATGAAACTGACAAACTAATGTGTTCACTTGCAAATAGGGTAATTTCTCAGATTATTTGCAATTCTTAATTTAACATCTATAAAGTGATAGAAACTTAACAGGCTTTAAAAATCAGCTATTGTGGAATAAAGGCCTGTACTGAGTAGTTCGAAAGGAAGAAATGGGTGCTATAAATAGAAAGAAACCAAGGGAGAAGTCAGAGCAGGACAGAGCTTTGGGTGATGAGGTGTGGCGTTAGAAGTTGCCGGAAAGCATGAAATGAAAGACATTTTAAAATTCTGACCTTCAGCTGATGGAAATAGGAATTAGTAAAGTGAATAGTGAGGATGAGGTCTTGGGCAAATAGATACCAGCTTGTTTTGTGCACATTAGGGTTTTATTTATCTGAAGTTAAAAGTCAGGTATTTAAAAATTCTCCACGTAGCAGGTAGCAGAGGAGACTGAGAGATGCATGCAGTGCATCAGCTGCATCCCCTTCTCTGCACTCTCTCAGATCTGCACGGATAGCGGTGTGTGTGTGTGTGTGTGTGTGTGTGTGTGTGTGTGTGTGTGCATGAGTGCACACATGCATGTCCCTGAGGCAGGAGCACACATGTGTGTGAAGTTGTAGAGGGGCAGAAGAGGTCGCCACTGAAGCAGTCGCCCAGATGCTTTTGAGGCCAGGCTAAGCATTTGCAGGCCAGCTGCAGGCTGTGTTTTAACCCCCTGGAAAGCAGTTGGCACCTAAGCACTGCAGATGCCTTTGGGGGGTAAAAATACTGCAGGGCGGGTGCTGGGTGTGGGCTTCGCGTTCCTACAGATTTCATGGGTGAAGTTTTTAATAAAAGAAGCACAGGACAGCATCTAGGTCTGCGCCTGTAGTAAACTTCTGATGAGAATGATTTAAGTAAGCTTAAAAACATTTATTTCCCAAGAAGCACTGCAAGAGAAATCAAAGGAAAGGCAAATAAACTTTATCTGTTCGTATATCATTGTCTCTGAGACCCTTCTGTCTTAATCAATTGTCAAAACATAAGATCATGTCAGATAGTATTTAAAGTAATAAATCCTTCAAGAATATTCATGTCAATGGAATTGGAGGGACACAGTTGTAAAGTTCTATTCCTTGAGGGACAAGAAAGTTGTCTCATATTTTCTATTTATGAACCAGTTGCAAGTGTTTGGAAAGCTTCGGCTACCACCCTACATTCTCTTGATGAATGACAAATTATGCTATGACAAGATTATGCTGTTCTCCCCTCCAGGAAGAATATGGATGCAAAACTTCACGCTTCTCTGACTGGGGCCGAGGTAACTTGGGAATGCAGTAGCACTGTTTAGTAGCAAATGATTTTAATCTTTAAAAAAAGTGTCATGGCCTTTATTAAATCACTTTGGAGCTATAGATTATTCATCCATTATATACTGGGTAGGCATGAATCACATTTTCTTTCCTTCTTTTTTATGCATGTATTATTTTTAACATCTCCTGTCTCTGTGGACCACAGGTTTTCAGGTAGAGCAGTGAGCATGGCACTGCAGAGCCAGTGGAGTTCGGGGTGCAGAGTCAGTCTGAACATCTGCTGTAATGGATCTGACCTCAAAGTGCACGCCAAGGAGGAATTGTAGATAACCATCTGAACTAACTTCTGAAGCTTGCTGTTCTGACTCCTGAGATACAGAAAGAAAAGGGAGACCAAACAAATTGGAGAGAACAACTCCCAGACATCAGAGTAGATGAGTCTGATTTTGAAAGTAAATAGTTAAATAAAAAATGGCTTGGTTTTTAGTTCCTCTCCTATACACTTTCTTTGGTTGCTGCAAAAATATCCTTGAAGAATAACAACAGAAATTATACTTTTTTTGGTCATATTGGTATCTATTAAAATGAACAGTTGAAATATATATAGTTATATATTATATAATTATTATATATATATATATATATATATATATATATATTTTTGTCTTAATGGTTTAGGCTAAGATTTGAGTGATTCCTGTTCCTGTGATGGGCTTCTTAGTTATTTTTATTTGCTTTTTTAGTGTGAAAGACATTGATCAAATTTCCAAACACTGTGTAAAATTGTAGATATCGTAAATTTTTTTTTTAACAAAAAGAATTGAACTCAGGACCTTGTGCTTGCCAAGCAGGTGCTGTGCCACTTGGCTCTATTCCGGCCTGGTGAACTATTATATCAAGCATGATTTTTGGCATTTTTATCATGGTTGTATGACACTGAACAGTAAATACACTTATTATACTACTAAGATCTGCCCGAGTATATTCACCATCTCTGTTTCACAGTCTTTTATTGTCACTAACTGGTATTTGTTGTATAACAAGCTGGGCTCAAGGCTCAAGAGTATAGTTGTGAATTGGCGGCAAAGTAGTGACTTAAATGTGGAGCTCGGATCTGTGACCTGGTCTTCTGTCACTCAGGCCCATAAACAGTACACTGTTTAAACTAGACCATTGGGATTTTGTGTACACTTTCATACATATAAACATAGGCACATAAAACCTCCTTATTTGGGTGGTTACTCAAATGGTGCTAGAAAACAGTCTATAGAAGTCATGTAGACTAAATTATTTTTGAATTTTGCTATCAAACATAAATGCACTGTATAAAGAGGCAAATACCAGAGCCCAAACTCAGGTACTGTAGAAAACAGTTTTATACTAATTATACTGATTGGATTTGAGGCATCAGTGACTTTTGGTATTTCTTTTAGTCTGTGTTCCTCAGTAATGGAATGACTGGGTTTCTATATGAAGCATTTTTGAAACATTTGATAGTTGCAACAACACCTTCTTCAAAGTGTGAGATGATGTACTAGTGATTAAAGCTGCAGTGTTGAACAGTTATTTCTAAACAATGCTTGCAAAATACTCTACTGTGTAATTGGTGGTGTATTCACAGACTTACTCTTGGCACCCTTTGGAAAAATGTTTCTTTGCAATTGACTCCCATGAGGAAGACAACCAGAGGATGGCCAAGTTGTGGTGCACTGTGCTTCCTCTTCTGCACCGTGGGGCCTTCTCTCCTGTTGTTTAGAGCCAATGTTCAGCGCAAACATAAGATCATGCCAGCAGCATGATGACTGTCCCAAGGCACAGCTGCATGTGTGCAGACTGCCAGGCCGTAGGCCTCCACATTTGTACTTTGGTTCAAATAGCGCAAGTCAAATGCTGAGTACACTATTGCGAACCTCAACTTTCTTTATTAAAGTAAGCGGATAAAATAAGTGGCACCCTGAACTATAAGGGATGTATTATACAACTGCCAACAAAATATTCAGTGTAATAAAGCAACAGTGCAAAGGTAGCATATTTACAAGCAACATTATTTAGGCAGCTTTTGTTGCTTGCTGTACTTTTGAAGACTCGAGGATAAAACCAGGTATTATATATAGATGCATTTCTACCTGATGGTTTGTGGGGTTTTTCCATGTCTGGGAATGAAGCAACTCAGCTTTAATGATTACCATTTCCCTGGGTTTTACAAGTGCTTTCCCTTGTTTTATGGCACTCACCTGGCTGGACGCAGCAGCGTGAATGGCACAGTGTCAGCGGGGTGGTACGCTGAAGTCACTGAGCAGTCTGAATTTGCCCGGTGTGTCTCAGAGGCAGCGCCCTTTGTGCTGAGTGTGTGTGTGTGTGTGTGTGTGTGTGTGTGTGTGTGTGCTCTTCCACTGAGAAATGTGCTGTTCGGCCCCCTCCACATTTCTCATTTCCTGCCTGCGGAGAAGAGGCGCGGTGGTTGCCTGTTGAGTTTCATTGTGAAGCGCATGCAGAGGGTCCAGGTCAAGGTTCTTTAGTAGGCACACAGGGAAAGAAGTTGTGTGTCTTTGTACGTGTGCCTATTTTGCATGCATTCATTTCCTTGAAGGTGCACATTTTGTACAACTAGCCCAACTGATATTGTCCTAATTTTAAGCAGAGCGCATGAAAACTTTAATAATTCTTCTGAAGAAATAGGCACAGGGTTCCCCTATGTCAGTCAGTTGGGCGATGTATTTAGATTAACTTGTTACAATATTTTATAATTTCTGGGTAAAGTCTGACTCATAGTTAAGCTTATAATAAGCCTAGTAAGCAGTCAGAGAGTTCCACTTACACTGTGGCCCCCTGAAAAATGCTGCTATCTCTTGACTGAATTTACTCTTTTAAAGACATTCTTAGTGACAGCTTCAGTCTATGAACTCTGATGTCGGAGATGAGCAGAAAGACAGTGCTATAGCAACATTTTAAAATCCTCAAAATGTTGAGAAGTCTTTAGAATAGCTTGGTAGTTTATATTTCATAGCACATTTGTTAGCATGGTTAACGACCATTGAGTCCCTTACACAGGCACTGTTTGAGAAGCAGGCTTTGGCTAATGATTTGTTTTGCTCTGACTGTGCTTGTGGGCAGCTTTAGAGGTGTCAGCAGCACATAGCTATCAATAGAATTCCAGCTAGGGAGGCAAAATGAGCCTTTTTATCATTAAGTGAAAAACATCTCCTGCTAGAAGCATAGGAATTGTATGCAGATGACTTTAGCTCTTTTGCAAGAAAAATACATTAAAGGATAGTATGTGGCATTTGGAGCCCACTGGTGACTCTAAACTGTGAATACTTCTTCAACTGTTTCCAATTGCTAGGAGAAAAATCTTGACTAGTGTAAGAACTGAAGAAGAAAAGTGAATATATAACCAGGGTAAAATTGGGGCACAACTTTAAGTGGCAAAATCACCTTTGTGGTACTACAAAGTGCCTCCACTGAATTCATTTCTTTTCTGAGAATAACTTTCTATTTAAATGTATGTTAAAAATGAAAAAGTAGACTAACAAAGAGAATAAGAGATAGTTTGTGTTCTGGTCATATACTTATCAACCCAGTGCAAAGCAAAATAAAATGACCTTCCTGGCTAGATTGTCATAATATGTTGTTAGATTGAAAGGTGTCCTGAATTTACTAAATTGTTTTTGCATCATTTAGTAAATAGATTCTGTATAAGTAGAAAATATAGATAAGTTTCTAAGCAAAGTATTTGGCAGCTCTTTGAAGATATATTACAAATATATATATTTTTTCCTTTTGGAGAAGAGTATTCTAAGATTAAAAAAAGTTAGAATGAGATTCTTAATGTATGGAAGAAATTTGACTTCAAAGAAATCTCTGCTCGCGAGTTGAGCTAAAATTTGGTTATATTCATATTAAAATTACTTTAAAGCCAGTTGTGTTTTTAACTTCATAAGTCATCACTTACAAAGTGGGTAATAATATGCTGGTGTGTGCAGGATTTGTTAAGAAAGGAATAACACTTTGATGATTGCTGTTGATCACTGGCAATATGTCTCTACAAACACTGAATAACATTTGCTTAAAAATAAGCAAAAAGTTATGAATTCAGTCATTAAAAGTAAAAATAAAAATGCAGGATGACTGGTTGGGAATGAGCACAGTGCAAAAAGAATTGAGTTGCCATAGTTGACCAAAATACATGTTGAGATGTATGTGCTTGACTTTTTTTTCAATTTCCCTGATTATTAAGACAAGTAGTTAAATAGATTTGTGAATATAAGTACAAATTATAGTTTTTATTGTGCTTCTTTTGTGAAGAAAAATTTCCAAGTATATTCCTAGGTATGTTAAAAACATAATCCAGGTATGAAATGGATGAGTTAGAAGAATTTTCTTTCTCCACATTGGTGAGAAAGTCGTTAAGATATTATTCTCAGGGGCTGGGAAATAGCTCAGCGGCATAAGCACCTGCCTTGTAAGCAGGCGGTTATGAGTTCGATCCCCGGCACTGGTAAAAACAAACAAATAAAAAAAGATATTATTCTCCTTTTTTCTTGTACTTTTAAATTATGCAGGTAGAGAAAGTAAGTTTGAAAAGCGATTTCACAGATGCTTACTGTTGGAAAAAGGTCAAGCGGATTAGAATTATTAAGTATTGTAGAGTTTTATGCAGTAAATGCACGGTAATTATTTTTGGCACCCATAGCCTGCACTGCTCATTAGTTTATAGAACGTTTATGGAAACCTAACACTTATACTTGGCCAAACATTGTGCAGGACCCAGAAAAATTCTCAGCAATCTCTGTCATAGGCATTTGGAGTTTCCTCAGGGAAGACAAATGTAAGAGGAATTAAATAATTAACAATAAAGCTGTGTGCTATCTGTCATAAAAACAATAGACTTGAAGACAAGAGACGTCAGTGGGATTTGTAGAAGGGGCTTTTTGAGACCCTGATTTATATATGTTTTCAAAATGAGGAAGATTTAAGAAAAGCAGCACAGATCCAAGACTATTTTGGATAGAGATGTAAGGTGGGAAGTGCTCATATACAAAGCTAAGGAGCAGAGCAGGACAGGCTGGGCTGAGAGGCAAATGTTTGTGCTGGTTTCAACTTGATATAAACATAATTCTTGTTTCTGAAATTTTGTGTTCGTTTCCTTTGGCATTAATACCCTGTACAATCTATAAATATAAATGCTCCGCAATGCTGAAGCTAGATGAAAAAAAATCTGGGCCTCAGTGTTTGAGAACTGAAAATGACCTTACATGTGTGTAATCTTCTTGTTTTACACGGAATTTAGAGAGCTTAAGCTACACTAGTTGATGAGGATGAATAGAATTCTGTTCTGATTGTAGGCTGCTGTTCATTTTGCTAACACATGTTGGGGTTTCTTGTATGAGATGAAATGATTGATCTTGCCTTTTAAGGTTTCTTGGCTGATTTTTGTACAAAGTGAGATTTGATAGTTACCAACCTTGGAAGGAGAGATTCTGGTGAAATTTGCAGGTAATTCGTGATTACAGGTGGTTTTTTCGCTCCATCTATCGCGATTGTGCCGAGTGAAAGCTTGCCTGTGCTGTTAGTGGGTCTCAGTCTAGCAGTCTGAATGTTCTCATCAGAGTGAGCAAAAATGAGGTTTCCATTTTGTAACTGGCACACAGTGACTTTGTAACCCTGCTGACAAAGTCATCAAAGGTATGTTTTTGTTGTGCTGCTTCTGGCCTTGTTTGTCCCACATTCACATCCAAGATGATTTACATTTGCTGAAGGTGCCATTTTTCACTGGCTCACAGTGTGCTTGCTTGTGATGACTTAGAAAATGATTAGTAGTCTCCCCCTGCCATACTGAAAAAGGGGACCTTCTAAATCATTCGTAAGTGCACATCACTGATGTTATGAATGCTGAGATGACCTCCTTTGGTCCAGTGGCCTCCTGAGCGCCTACTTCTGCCTGAACCATAGAATTATTTGTTGTCATGATGATGCAGAAAATTTAAAGAGTAAAAGAATATATGAAGTTAAAGTGTTCTTTATCACTATATGTATGATTACAATGTTAATGTTGTTTTTATAATTCAAATTAAAAATAAGAGGTATAATGGACTACCTTTTAAGGTTCTTTTATGTTGACAATATCAAATGCTATGCTGTGATTTGTTCCTTCTTGACCCAACACATCTGTCATGTGGTTATTTCTTCTTCATTGGTAGAAAAATGTACCTTGGTTGGATTAAAAAAAAAAAAAAACTAAAAAGAAAGTAAAAGGAAGCATAAAGTACGTAGCAGAAAACATTAACTCTGTATACACAGGAGACAAAACCATTGTTCCCGCAGCATAAGTCATATCGTTAGCTATTAAAAGGGTTGGAATTAAATGAGAGGCTGGCCATGCAAAAGCTTTCAGAAATTATTTTAAAAATATTTTAAACTTCTAAGAAACCAGTCCACAAGATACTAGATACTTTTATTTTTAATTAATTAGATTAAGTAGTTTTAAATATTTACTACTAAATAAGAATTACTATTTCTAAATTTAGCTGACTAAATCGTTAGATTGTATTGAATTCTTTGGTGGCACAGAAATTGTCAGTATTTGATTCAGTAGAAAAAAAAAATCCAAGACATCAGTAATACACACCAGTAGATAAGTGAGCAGATTGTTTAGTTTTGAGTTGATTTGATATTATTTTAAACCAGAGTTTGGACTTCATTAGAGAAAGTCAGGATAGTGTACAAGCTTTCTAGGAGCTTGGTTTAATTTCTAATACCTCAAGTTTCCTATCTGTAAAGTAAGAACAGATTTTATATATATATATATATATATATATATATATATATATATCTCAAAAACTTCAAATTTAAAATGTAGAACATTTGTTTGTCATTTACATTTAATTTTCTGAATTAGTTTCAGAAAAATTTTTCAATCATTCATTTTCAGAATATGCTGGCAATTATTCTTCTTCCACACTTTCGATCTGGGAAATAACATATTAAACTTACATTTTTTCTTTATTAACATTGTAATTTTATTAGGATGAAACTCCAAAGATACTAACCTTTCAGATTTTAACATATATGGAATCACATAGGGGGTTATTTTTGTCTTGTTCACTTTAGAGAGATATTTTATATCCATGGGAACTTTGCAAATCAATGATGATAAAAATTTTTCTGGCAATGGATAAAGTGGAACTGTTTTCTTGAATTTCTTGATGGATTTGGAATCTACAATTAGGTTTTTAAAATGCTTCTGGAAACACTGCCTTGTGAATTTATTAATTCATGTATTTATAATTTTATTACATAATATTTAAGATTAATAAAATGTATAATACTTTTATGCATTGTAATAAAAAGCACAGTAGTAGAGTGAATAACTGTCAGTACTCCCCGTGGGGCTGATGGTGAGTGGGTACGGACCTGACTTCTGCTCTGGTTGTTTCTGGCTCTTTTCGTCCTAATTGATTTAGACTTAATGATCTACTTGTGAAGTATTTTTGTAGTCCCCATTGTCACCACCCATCTTTTGAACAGGGCTACTGCCAGTACCATTGAATATATCTTTTTTGCCCCCTTCCTAATTTCAATCACTTACCTAGAAACTTACCTAGAAATACTTACCTAGAAACAACTATGCGGAGTTACTTTGTTTTCTGCTTTAAAAATACCCTTTGCAACATACATGTGTATTTTGTTTCCTTGTTCTGAGTTTTCTAAAACCTGTGAATTCTGTATACATTGTTTGAAGGTTGCCGTTGTACTCGGTACCTAAGATTCACTAAAACTGTGCACTTAGCACCTTATTTTTTTCACAGTGCTCAGCAATACAGCTTCTGCATAAATCCCAGCTCCTTGTACTTCAGAGTCTTTTTCTGGGTACGCTATTCTATTCTATTGGGTCAAATTTTCTTTCCAAATTTCCTCCTCTTGTATCACGAGGCCGGGATTATGATTTGTAAGTGTTAGTAGCGGGAGTCCAGGCTCCCACTCTGTGCTTACTTGGCAGTTGGTGAGCTTTTGTTAATATGTAAAAATTTCAGGGTTAGTTTGTCAAGTAACTGGAAAAAGGTGAAATGTAATTGAGGTTATACTTACCCCAAAAATAGTTTTGAAGGTAGTTGGTACTTTATACAATTTAATGGCCATCAGTAAATATTTGTGAAGAGATTTATTACAAGGATTGGCTTGTCGATTATTCGAATGGCTGAGCAAATCCTAATTTGTAGGGCAGGCTACCGACAAGGGCAAGCTGGAATTCTTGGGACAGGCTGAAGCCTGAGCACACATGGATTCCTTCTTAAAGCATCAGTTTTGATCTCGAGGCTTTTAGCCGGTTGAACCAAACCCACTCACTTTATGTAGGATAATCTCCTTTATCTAAAATTAGTTTATTATGGACTACACAAAATACCTTCACAGTAACACCCACAGTCGTGCACTTTAGACTAGCCAATTTGACAGGTAAAATTTAGCAACCCACTGGCTATGAACATGGCAGTTATTTTTCTTTCTTTCTTTTTTTTTATTTCTTTCATACTTAATGCCTCTTCATGAATTAACTTTATAGAAGTCTTTTGACATTTACATGTTTAGCAGTAGCATCTTTACTCTAGAGGAATGTAACTAATATTTATGTGTGGTTTTAATTTTGAACCCAGTATTTACAGTGGAGAGCCTTTGGGATCCAACTTTGAACCAAATATTTCCAGTAGGTGGAAATTTTAGATTTGTATTTGCAGCATTTGTAGGAATAACAACTTTGTTTCTTTCTCTTCGCTGCTTATTGTTTAACAATCAATTTTAAATTGCACATGGAGAAAGTTACTGTTTATGGTGCACAGTTCTAGGGCTTTTGTCAAGTGGATTGTCATCTGTTTATCACTACACTCAGAATGAGGACGTCTCCTCAACCCCTAGAATTCCTTGGTGCTGCCCACCCATCCACCCCTCTGCAGCCAGCTACTTTTCTCTCACAAACCATAGAAACCATCGATCTGTTTTTCATTCCTGTTTTGCCTTTTCTAGAATATTGCACAAATGAAATTTCAGTTTGTGTGAATGAAGTTACTGTCTCTCTTACCAAAATGGGATCGAGTGCATATTTCACTTTGCCCGAAACAGCCAGGTTTCCCCGAGGGTCCGTGCCGTTTGCTTCGCACTAGAGTTCAATTCTGTTGAATCTTCTGTGTTTAAATTTATTTTCTTATTCTTGAGTTTAGAAAGTTTAACATATCTCCATGTGTTAGATATGGAATTTGAAAACATTTTGTTCTAGATCAAGGCCTTCCTTTTCTTTCTTTCTTTCTTTCTTTCTTTCTTTCTTTCTTTCTTTCTTTCTTTCTTTCCTTCCTTCCTCCCTCCCTCCCTCCCTCCCTCCCTCCCTTCCTTCCTTCCTTCCTTCCTTCCTTCCTTCCTTCCTTCCTTTTCTGCTTATTTAGCCCTGCCTTTGACATTCATACTTTTTGTGAAGTCCAAATCATTAATCCTGTTTTCTGTTTGATGATTTTGTGTTTGAATCCAAAACATTTTTGCCAACCTTAATGACACAAAAATTTTTATTTCTGTATTTTTAAATGCTTTATACTTTATTTTATGATATATTTTAAATTAGAAATGTTTAATATGAACTAATATTCTTTATCTTTTTGCAAATTATATTTATTTAATTGTTTGAAATATGTGTGTGTGTGTGTGTGTGTGTGTGTGTGTGTGTGTGTATGTAGGTGTTTGAGATAAAAAGATACTTGTTTCTACTGCCCAATTGGAGTTGGACTCTTGGTTAGGAATAAAAGGATGAAATTGCTACATGTATTCACTTCACTGGGATGTTTAGTAGCTGAAACTCACTGGACAAAAATACTCCAAAACCAGCAGTGTAACTGTTGTCCGATATGGTGAGGCTATAGCTGGGGAAACCAGCAGCAGAAGAGTATTTTATATCACAGAAGCAGAATTTGCTATATTGTGTTACCTTCCCAAGAATCTGTATGACTAAGATACCTAATTATTATAGCAAAATTTCTAGGGAAAAAGAAAAATATTTCATATGGTTTGATTAAATGAACCTTTACAAATTCAAGTAAGTATAACACGAACAGTGAATGCTATATAGCGAGTTCCCTGAGCCGGTGCAGGGATGAGAGTGCTCTGTTGACTGAGCACTGAATTCTGCCTCAGGCATACAGATCAGATGTGGTCAGTCCCCTCAAGCCTGTGTTTGCAAGCAAAATATTTTTTAAACATATTTAGTGATAGTCAGGTCTTTATATCTAGACACACTATCATGGACCACTATAGGGACAAATGACAAACTCCTGGGATTTTCACCTGTTACTCATTAAAAGTAGAATTTATATGGGCGGGGGATTTAGCTCAGTGGCTCAAGCACTTGCCTAGTAAGCACAAGGTCGTGAGTTCGATCCCCAGTACCGGAAAAACCCAAACCTAAACAAAACAAAATCAAAGCAAAACAAAACAAAAATCACAAAAGTAGAATTTGTGTTTTGTTCTGAGCAGTCAGGGACTCAAAAGCAGTTCTTTAAAACATGTAAGTCTTCACTGAGGCCCATGGAAGCCCCATAGGTAACTAAGTAGAACAAAATTTGACCTTCATTTATAAAACTGGATGAAATTCTTGTCAGCATTCTTTTTAGGCATGATAGTCATTCAAGAGGTGTCTATCTAAAAGTTGGCAGAAAAATATTAGTCCCGATTTTACCTAGCCTATCCATCCCCTTCCCCTTTCAAGACAAACACGGAGATCGGAGTAACTAAAGTAATGTTCCACCTTCTCAGTGACTTTTGATTATCTGTTTTAAAAGCGTCCAGTTCCAGACCTCACCCCTTACAGAAATGACCGCAGGCCTGCAGCCACTGTCTGCAGCTGACAGGGACACAGCTGTCACCTTGGGAATTGAGCCCATTATCTTATGGAGTCAAAGAGTGAAGTTGCCCATGGAAATGAGGTTAAAGGAGAAGTGTTTATAGGAAATATAAGAAGAAATACAGCTCTCTAGGGTTTTCCTTTTGTGTCTGTCTTACACAGATAAGCAGAGTGGAAACTTGTTAGCTTATCTGGTGTTCTCCCATCCCGGGTGGCTGTGTGGGTTTACAGTCATCAGCTGGGGTTTAGGCTGTGTCACATGGAGTATAAAGAAAATCAGTTACTCAGTGCCTCAATAAAGGAAGCCAAATTCAAAGTGCATTTCTAAGTTTCTGGAAGTCCAGCTGGGAAGTAGGTAGGAGCTGTTAACTTAGTGTATTATACGTAAGAAAAATTTTGTCTCTGAGAATGAAGTTCCTTTCTTAGCTCTTTGTCCTTTTCTTGTGTTTGTTTTAATGTTTATAAGCTTAACTAGCTGTATAGCTTGCGTTAGCTCTTAACTCAGTGTATTTGTGCTGTTTTCTTTACAACCAGCCAACCCTTCTTTAGGCCTTGTCCTCAGTCTATTTATAATCCACTAAGCTGTCTTTTACAGCAGTAGTAACCTGGGTCTCGGGAAAATCAGAGCCTTCCATGACTGTAGCTGCCGTGAACAAAGATCATCATTTCATGGGTTGAGAATTGTCCCTCAAGCTACTGAGGATTCTTCTAGAGCTATAAAAGCAGTATTGAGATAATGATCAGCTGAACCCTGGCCCACCACTGTGAATCCTTAAAATCTGCCTTCTGCTTTTAGCTGGAACAGTGCGAGCCTCTTTACCAGCGTCGGCTCCCTCCAGCTCTGGCCACAGTGCTCAGCCTGGGATCTCTTCCTTCTATTCCTTAATTAAAGCTGTGCCTATAAATTCATACTGCTATTTTAGTTTTAATTTCCACCAGAGTGAAGACTCATTGTATTTGTTCAAAGGGAATTAATAGTTTCTGCTAAATGGAACACAGAGTATAGTATTTTACATACATCCTAATTGAATCTATCTTCACATAAATTTAATGAGGTAGTTGTAAAGATTCTATTTCCAAAGTGTAGGAAACAAGTTCACAATGCAGGAGCGCACTCCCAATCACACATGAAGAAGAACAGAGGGGCCGGTATCAGACGCAGTGATGTCCCCAAAGCCTAAGTGTGAAGTCCAGGGATAACTCCATTGTGTACATCTTCAAATCCTTCTGTTATAACAACATTTTCACTGTTGCTGAGAAATAGCATTTCCTTGCATTAGAAAGCCTGTCGCCTAGTCTAAGGTCCTGAATATTGAGGCTCTTTTGGCTGCTGTGTGTTGGTTGGTTTGGGTTAGATCCCCCTTATACTTTTCCAGGCTGTTCTAACCATGAGACTTCTGCTAGGTCATACAGTCATGTAACAATTTGGCTGCTGGAATTAAAGAGGAGTGATGGAGTCCCTTTGTCCCCCAGTTAAAAAGGGACCACCTACCTTAGAGAGAGCCATAAAAGAACATACCAAAATCAAACAATTGAAAAGCAGTGCTTGTTTACTCTCAGGAAGGAAGATTGATTTTCATGTGTTCTATTTCCAATTAATTTACTTAATTTAACCTTTAAAAATGTCACCTTGCCATCCAACCTCAGTAATAAACACATATTTTTCCCTTGATTTAATTTTCGAAGCTCCTCATGTACTCTGAGCAGCTGCTGCCCTTTTGGGTTGAGTTGGGAAAGGAAGAGAGAAGAGGAAGAAAGAAAGCTTTCAGAAGATGCCTTGTCTGCCTTTAACTTTCACTAGCGCAAGCTTGCAGAGCGTTGCGATCAGTTAGTGTGTGTAAGTGTATTTCTCTGGGAGGGTTAGAGGGTGGGATGCAAAGACAGTAATACATTAATGAAAAGTTAATAAAACCAGGCACCAGGCAAAGTATCCTGCCAGAGGAAGGTTCCTCGAGCTTGAAGCAATGATTTTAGAGGTGGAATTAAACCTGTCCAGTTTGCTTCGAGGCCTGCTGCTACCAGCGCCTGTGCGGGACTCCACTCAGCTCTCTAGGGCCATGCTGGCACTGGTGCGTCCCAAACGCTCATGTATTTCAGAACCGCGGGGGTTCCGGTAAAATGCAGATGTGGCTCATCAGATGTGGGCGAGGATTTGGACAGTGTGTTTCTAATGTGCTTCCTTTGCTGGTAGGGCTGCCAGTCATAGAGTCTGTGTTTTGGGAAGCAAGGTTGCAGATGTTTTGATTCTTGGAAAAGTAATCTGGTGAAGGACTCTGCAAGAAAAACCTGGCATGAGTTTAGAGGTGTGTAATCTGTAGGAAGAGGGACGTTTAACCTGGTCACAGTGGTGAGTGTATATAATCCCCGCATTCTGGGAGATTGGTGCAGGAGGATGACGAGTTTGAGCCCAGCTTGGCAATTGGGATGTAGAGACCCTGTCTTACACACACACACACACACACACACACTGCTGGGGATGTAGATTAGTGTGAAGCTTCTGGGTTCAACTCCCAGTACCAAAAGTAAATAAATACATAGATTTAGATGGGGAAATAAAAAGAACTGATTTCTGTTATTTACATGAACCAACTCCTCACAACTCCCATGCTGAGTGTGATCATCATGTACTGCAAACATGCACTAGTAGAATTTTTAAAACAAGTTTGATTGAAAGCTTACAGTATTTTATTTAAGGAAGACAAAAATAGCAATGATGTATGTAGAATCCCATGCTAAGGACTTTTACATATAATTATAGCATTTGGTTCTTTCTCCATGAGAGACCTAAATTACTATTCACATTTATGCACGAATTAACTGTGATGTAAGTGGTTTTATAACACTATGAGGCCACACTGACAATATTATGTTCATATTTGATGTATTTATTTTTGAAATCCCAGTCAGGCATGGTGGTACACACCTGTAATCCCAGTAATCAGGAGGCTGAGGCAGGAGGATCACTGCAAGTTTGAGACCAGCCTGGGCTATATAAGTGAACTTAAAACCAGTCTGAACTGCATAGTGAGACCTAAAAAAGACAAATATATAAATAAAATCCCTGTTGTAGATTACCCTTGTTGCAAACTTTAAATTAAATGAAATTAAAAGGTGGAGAGATTGAAATATGCACTCTGATATGCATACGAAGCCCTGGTCTTCCATTTTCTGGCTCAGCCTGAAATCTTCCAATTGAGGTCCCTCATGTAGAAATGGGACTGATAGCCACCCCGTGCTGCTCTCCACACTGAAGTTGTGAAGATGACAGGACATCATGAGACGGTGATATGTGCCCTGTGAAGCAGCACATAGAAATGGTCTCTTTCTGTCTGTATTTACTATTAGTCATTGCTGTTGAGAACAGGCGTAAGGACTGTACAAGAAACTCAACATCCACTCCATCCTCATTTGATACTCGCAGGTCGGCTGAGCCTCATACACAGGGAGTCCCCAGACACCGTGTCACAGAGTTAAACAACACAGCGTGCAGGCCATTCGGAGTCTCCGTCCAACGGGGGCCTCTTTCCTTGTCATCCAATTGCATAAGAGGAAACGTCCCCTAATGCTAATAGCTGTGTGTTTGCTTTTCACTTTTGATGGACGTGAGCCTGTCGTTTAGTTTGCGGGATTTGGATAGAATGATGAAAAGGAGTGTTGTTTTCCATCGTAGCTGCTGTATCTTTGTGTGCACATTCTCTGTAATTACAGAGAAAAAATTGATCTTCTTAGAAATTGCAGCTTTTTTATTCAGTGTAGTTCTGGATACATTAGCCAGAGCAATTAGACAAGAGACAGAAATAAAAGGAGTAAGGATAGGAACAGGAGAAGTTAGATTATCATTATGTGCAGATGACATGATACTCTACATAGAAGACCCCAAAAGCTCCACTATAAAGCTTGTAGATTTAAAATGCAAATTCAGTAGTGTGGCAGGGTACAAAGTCAACACTCAATGTCAATGCCATTCTTTCCTGTACACAAGCAATAAACCCACAGAGAGAGAAATTAGGGAAATAGCATCTAGAAAATGAAATACTTAGGAATCAATCTAACAAAGGATCTAAAAGATGTATACATGAAAATTACAGTATCCTAAGAAGGGAGATAGAAGAAGATGTTATGGTTGGTATATTGTATAAATTTGAGAAGTTTAACTAAGAGACGCAGCAGGGAGCCAGGATCCTTACTTTGTAAACATCCCCATCCTGCCGGAGAGGAGGGCACAGGTGAGTGCCACACCTGCCGGGGTGGGGGTGGGGGTGGGAGTGGCCTACGTGCAATAGAAGACAGGAAAAGAAGCTCACTCGTGCCCTTGTCCACTCTTGTAGCTTTGCTGGCTGCTGCCTAGGAGTGCTGGACTGATGCCATGTCACCTTGCCTGGGAGCCAACTAGACCTCCACAAATAGTGAGCCAAATAAACCTTTCCTTCCTCATTGGGTGTCAGGTATTTTGTCTCCACAATGAGAGAAAAGTAAACAGGATGGATGATAATGGAAATTTCCAGAAAATGGAAATGCATCCCTTGTTTTTAGGGAAAGAACTAACATAGGGAGAATGGCTCTATTCCCAAAACTGTGATATGGATTTAATGCAATCGCAGGCACAATACCATTAGCATACTTCACTGAACTAGAGAAATCACTCCTAAAATTCATCTGGAGCCAGAAGAGACCTACAATAGCAAAGGCAGTTCTGGGGGGAAAAAAAGGCAAGGCAGGAGGCATCACAATCCTTGACTCGAAATTATACTATCAAGCTACTGTGATAAAATGTGATAGCATGGTACTAGCAAGAAGAAACAGACCTGAGGATCAGTAGAACAGAAGAGAAGATCCAGAAGCAGCCCCAAACACACGCTGCCACTTTATCATTGACACAGGAGCCAAACGTAACACGTTCATTGGAACAAAGGTAGTCTCATTAATAAACGGTTTAGAAAAATTGGACTTGACATGCCAAAATCTAAAACTAGACCCATTTGTATCACTATGCACTAAAGTCAAAATAGATCAAAGATCTAAATATTAAAACAGAAACACTAAATTTACTGAAAGAGAAAATAGAAATCTCAAAGATATAGGGACAGGCAGATGATGAACCAAACCCAAACCTGCATGGAAGTACTTCAAAAAATCAACAATTGAGTTCTCACTTATTAAAAAGCTTTTTCACAACAGCAACAAAAAATACCCACAGAATGAAAAGACAATTCACAGGGTGGCAAAAAAAAATATAGTCAGTTGTCCATCAAAGGACTTATGTGCAGGACATTTAAAGAACTAGAAAAAATCAGACACCCCATATTGAAAGACCCAATCCAAAAATGAGCATCTAAGATGAATGCACACTTGTCAGGTGAAGAAATACAAAAGGCACATAAATACATGAAGAAGTGTGCAACATCATTGGTCATTCTAGAGACACGAATTAAAATGTGAGATTCACGTCACTCCAGAAAGAATGGCTATCATCAAAAAATCAGCTGATAGCCAATGCTGGTGGGGTGTGGGGAAAAAGAACCTTTCTCCAATGTGAGTTGGAGTGTAGACTGGTACAGCTACTATGAGGATTGCTTAGAGTTTCATTTGACCCAGCTATTTCTCTTCTGGGTATCTTCCCAGAAAAATTAAAAACATCATACCATGGCAATATGTATGAAATCATGTTTATAGCAGCATAATTTATAATAGTTAAATGTTGAAAACAACCCAAATGCCCATCAACTAAGCAATGGATAAAAAGTAATTTATTGTGGAATACTACTTAGCCACAAGAAGGACAAGACTTGACACTTTGATAGGTAATTGGATGCACCCTGGGGCCATACTCCCACATGAGATAAGTGAGACCCACATGTGTAAACACCGTACTGTCTCACTAGTTTGAGAAGCTAAACAGGTAATGAGATGCGAAATGCAGAACAGATATTGTGAATTGGGAAGAAACTGTTTAAAAGGAAAGAAATTGTGAGAGAGAAATGGGGAAAGGAAGGAAGGGACGAAGGAAAAAATATATTCATACACAAGATAGTTAAGACAGTTACACAGCTGGTTTCCCTTAGTTCACTGGGAAGAAAGTTTGTGCTAGTATTGTTTGGACAAGACATCATGCCCACGTCTTGTACTCTGAATACCTACTAGGGAGATAAGAATACACAGTGTATTAAGTATAGTAACTCTCCTACTAATCTGTTTTGAAACTTTTATTATTATTTTTTTTGTTTCTCTTAAAATAAAAAAATGCAGTTTTTATTCCAAGTAAATTCAAAAGAATGAAACGATTTATATGAGTGGCATTATGAAATGCAATTTTCAGGCTAGTATTTAAAATTGCTGGTCTGCACACGGAGTTTTAGGGAAATGTGGCCTGCCACTGTGCTGTAGTAGGTATTACAAATCTCAAAACTGAAGAGAAACAGCGGGAGCAAAGTTATGTGCACTGCTGGTCCTGAGTCGGGGGAAGACCCGGAACAGAATAAATCCCTGAGCCCACGGGGAGAGCGCAGAGGTGAAGCTGGCCGTGATGGTGTGGAGGTCTGGGAGCCAGATGAGTGCGTCAGAGGAAAACTGAGTGACTCAGTGATGCCGGGGACACGGCGGGGACACGGGAAGAAGGGCGCGCTTTTTAGAAACAATAACTCCTGCCGTTTAATCCTCGTCAGTGTCTGCAGCAACATTCACTACAGCGCTGCATTTTATTCTGAAACCATTCTTCCGGGGAAGAAATATGCCCTCCACTCTACGAATGGAGAAGTTCAGCATTAGAGAGGTTATTCTTGAAGTGAACAAACTGGAAAACCTAAACACCACGCACTTGCCATGATGTTTTGCAGCTTCTTCTGAGCTGGATGTATTGGAATAAATTCATACCATGAAGCAATAAAACTGCCCATTAAAAATCATTTCATATGTGTACACCTATTATGAATGTGTATATGAATATCTATTGCTTTCTTCAAAAAACTAATCATACAACTTCAAAAAATTAATTCTCGCAACAATCAGGTTAGGTTCAAATGTCAAGTCTGCGCTGGGAGAACTCATAACTGTTCCCTCCCTGTGTCTGCGCCGATGCCCTCCGGAGACCTCCAAAGGCCGAAAGAACCCTCTTCTTGCCGTGGAGAAGAGAGGTCAAGCCTTAGAGAGTCCCCCAGGACCCTCACAGAATATTTTCCACAGTGTCTCAGCTGCTAGAAGGTGATATCGGTACCACAAAGCTGCTGTGGACTGACCTAAATTATAAAATACATAAAAACAATATTTGTGCAGGCAGTCAAAAGGCACAGACCAGGACTCCCATGCAGTGAGTCACTGCCGTGCTGAGGATGGTGCGTTTTCTTATGCCTGTGTGGGTCCCTTTTACTTAAATTTTCACCCTGACTCTAAATTTTATGAGTTAGTCAGACCTGTAGATTAGTCTTTACTAAGTTCACTTTACTTTTGGACGTTTTCTTCGCCGAGATCTGGCCAAACTCAGTAGGCTGGTTTTTATTTATTCTTTTAAGGAGCACTTTTGGACTGTTAGTGTCACTTGCCAGCAACTGTGTGTCTCTCTCCTCAGTGCTGCTGCTGAATTGCTCGCTGACTTTTGCAGGCCGAGGTCTGGCTTCTTCTGGGGGCCAGGGCTGCCTCCACCATAGACAAAGGATGTGAGGCCTTTGGCTGAGTCCGAGCCTGGGAAGCCGGTACAGAGCTGCAACTTCTGATTTCAAAACTCTTCTGGGGCAGGGATTTTTTATCTTTTAATGTTTAAAAGGTAATTTTAAAAATATTTCGTACATTGGAATGAATAGATAAAAATAACTTTTTGCAGATAACCACTAAGATGCGAAACATCAGGTGCATTTTACAGATAATCTTGTGGTCGGTGTCCTCCTGCGCTGGCCTTCTGTCCTACATTCCGTTTGTCCTCAGCATCAGACCAACATGCAGCGCTCAGGACCGAGCCTCCCGCCAGCGTCGGCCTCTGGCAGCTGCCCTGGCCTTTACCTGATCTCTCTTTCTGCAGGGCGCTTGGTCTTCTGGGATGCTTGCTTGGAAGCATTCCCTGCATTGAAAAGAAGCAAGTAATGTGAAGTCTTGTGTTCAAATTCAGAGAACTGGAAACGGAAATGTATGTATCTAATGCTCACTCTCACCACGTGTGTCTTCCATTTCCCAAAACGTATCATCAAGCAAAAGTTGGCCCCGTACTGGTGAGGAACAAACAATAAATACATGTTTTCTAACTGAAAATTTAATTATGTATGCAAGATTCCTAGTAATTTGTAGGAAAACGTTACCTATTTCTGTATTCATGGGAATTATATAATAATGTTTTCTTGGACGTATTATAGTTCTTTTATTTGGAAAAAGAAAATGAAATTGATTTTAACTTTGGTTTAGCCAATTATTTGCTTTGTAATTTTGTTCTATCTGAAAAAGAAAAATCACGTCTCATCCAAAGTTGATAAGGAAAATTTGAATTCAGCTAGAAAACACATCACAGGAAAACAGAGAAATTGCTACCTTAATACTAGAATTATATATTATATAATTTTGATTTCATATATTATTCACAAAAAGTGCTTTAAAATATTCAAATTTGTATTTATCTTGATATATCAGAAAAACTCTGCCATTCAATGCTTTCCACTGTTAGCAGGATATATATTTTTAGTTTTTAAAAATTTTATTGTGGTATCTATTAACATGTCCTAATTAATTCTCAAAAGACACAGGGCTACTTGCTTGGAAATATTTTATTAGTCTATTTACATTCAAAATGTGATACTGTACAGTTGTTTCTCCATGTCCATGAGGAATAAGTTACAAACACACTGCACATAGCAAAATCCAGCGATGCCTAAGTACTTTAAAAGGGCGGGTCATCTTTGCTTATAAAGTACATGTATCCTTCTGTATAACTGAATCATATTCAAATTACATGTGATACTTAATGCAGCCTAAATGACATGTACATAGTTATTATACTGTTATCATTTAGGAGATAATGACAAGAAAAATATCTGTAGCTTTTTAGTGCAGATTCAATTATTTTTTAAAAATAAATGTGTTTTATCTAATGTAAGTTGAATTAAAGATACAGAATAGTAGTTCTTGAGTGTAACTACTGGATATGATTGTGTTAGTATGGAGCTGGAAGAGGACTGGAAATTAACTTCTCACTAAAGTGGGAATTCAGCCACCAACAAACAAATAAAAACATGTTCACACTCAGAAATGAAAGTACTACCTATTAGAGCAGAACATTTTATTTGACAAATCAGTAATGACCATTGAGAGATTTTATTATTTAACACTACAAAAAGATAATATTATATCTAACAAGCTTGAAAGAATTTTGAAAAACAGACTTTTCAGAAACAAAACACAATAGGTATTATGTAATACAACAATAAGTAATATCCTGTAGATCACTTCTTGTTTCTTAAAAGTTCGTGTTGAATTGCTTTTCTCAGATTGATATGCATAATAGTTTTACTTTATTTTACTAAAGTACAAATTTAATTTTACATTTCCTTACATTTGTGAGCTTCTATAATTTTCCTGAAATCCAAAAGTTGTGTGTTAAACGGCCGATTTCCCCTGAGTTACTGGGATTAGATACTGCTCCGGAACACACCACAATTTTTCATCCACTAAAAATTCTTGTGCCATGAAAGCTCCCAATGCTCAGCCTTTTGGAAAATTATTAAAATGAAAGCACAGAAATGATGCACACTGGCATGCAGAAGATTCTAGAAGGGGAACAACCTCACGTCAGCAGCACAGCAGACACCCAGGGATAGCAGATAATGGCAACAAGCTTATACCCAGAACGTTTTTCCTGTCCTCTGTCTGTATCCTCAGCCATCAGTATGGTGAGCACACAGTATGGTGAACATACAGCATCCAGGCAGGTGAACACCGCCATGGACTGAGTCACTGAGGTCAGGCACCCATTCACCCTGGGTCTGGGTGCAGGATAGGTGGGGATGCTTGCAGTCCCAGGGAGGCGGTGTGGCGGGCAGAGGGAGCCACGGAATGAGGGTTAGCAGTGTGTGTTGGTAGTTGTGACCAGGAAGTCGTAAATTTAGTGAGCCTTAGTTTTCATGTATTTAAAATGAAGATCATCATTGCACCAGTTTAAATGATGGGAGTGAAATGTAGGGATTAAAAGAGAGCAGTTGGCAAAACAGCAGTGTTTAGTTTGTTTGCCTTCAGCTCCTTTCCTCCCCACCCCCGAGGAGTTTGAAGTTCTGATTATTTTATTATGTAGTGGGTCTCTGGAAGGATGAAAGGTGCAGGTCTCCGAGGCTTCTTGCAGGTCTGTGAATACACATGCATTCTCAGGCCATTTTCCCATGTTCCCTTTGTTACAGAGCGGTGACAGTGAATTTTGTGGGCTTCCCATGATGACCAGCAGCCCGCCGCAGCGTGCCTGTCGTAGGTTTGCTGCTGTAGAGACCCTTTCTACCTTGGACCCGCGTACTAACACTTGGAAGGGGATTTCAACATTAACTTCAACTCAGCCTGAAAGGCCATCAAATTCATAGTCCATTTTATGTTGCAAATGATTTTGAGAGGTTCATCAGTTAGTACTTTGAAAAAATCTAGATTCTTTGAGAATTTGACCTACTTTTGTATCTTCCTACAGAAGACATTGTCAGAATCGTTTGGCCAATAAGCCATTCTTCATTTAATATTTTCATTATGTATTCTGATTTTTAACCTTGGTGGTTTTTAATGGAGCCATATAAATTTGCCTGAAGATGACATGAAATATTACATCTTTTTCTGCATAAATCCTCATCACCTAAGCAGTTATCTTTTTTGGTGAAATCTAGTAATGTGTTACTCAAGCTAAGACTAGTCAGTGCTTACACGGAAGGCTTAAGATCTTTCATTGTCTGTTTGATCTTTTTTTAATGCCTAAATTTTGTTGCCCGGATAATTACTTGTAAGATAACACTATGCAGCATATGAAGTAGTGTTAATTTCCTACTTTATTTTAAAAATTCTGTATCTTTTATATCCTTTTTTCTGTTTTAAAAATAAAAATAAATACATAGAGTGGGAAGAGCTATAATCTGTTGCTGAGAGTTTTGATACTGAAGATGTTGGCTGCTATGCTTAGCCTTCATGTATTTTTTGACATGGTTGTATTAATTTTTTTCTGAACCTCATAAATTCATTGTAAGGTATGTTTCAGTTGACTGTTAGCCATCAGTTGAAACTTTTTTTTTTTGGTTAATTTCTGATGCATTGAATTATAGCTCTCTTGATTACTAATTCTAATTTTCCAAATACTTACATCATTAAGTTGGCCTTATCTGCCTTTTAAGTAGTGATACCCAGTGCACTTTAGTTGTACAGTTCTATGAGTTAATAAATATATCTGCCATATGAAAGGCAGAGAATGCTGAGGTCGCTCCACAAAGCTCTCCTCTGCCCTGGGCAGTCTACTCTTCCTGACACCGGCAAATAGTAACCAGCTTTTTGTGACTGTAAGTTAGTCTTTTCACAGAAATGTACATAAATAGAATTGTACTTGGTTCTTCTTCTTCTTTTTGTATACTTTGGAAACTTCAGCACATTCACCTTGTGATTTGTCCAAGTTACCATGGAAAAAGAATCCATTCCTTTTCATTGCCAAATGTTATTCCATTTTATAACAATTTTTTATCCAAAAGAAGAAACAAAAACAAATAAACAACCCCAAACAACAACAACAACAACAGCAACAAAACCCAAAATATTTTGCAAGGCCCCTGTCTCTGAAGTCTTTCTTTCAAAATCTTTTGAAAGTGTTTACACATTTTAAAATTTTGTAACAGAGATCATTTTACTAACACCTAAAATTCCTTCCGAATCTTGATTTCAACCTTCGTTTGGCCTCTGACTCTATTGCTAACTGCTACAGTTTCATGGATATTACAGCTTTGTTTAAAGCTGTGTACCTGGTTATCTATTTTCAGGTTACTTAGTAGCAATTTAACCCTGTAACTACCAAAATAGAATGTTACTTCTCCATAAAATAACTTCTATTTGATGCTATTATTTACCATGATGCTACTTTACCTAATTAATTGACTCGGTTATCAAGTTTGATGTTTTATGTTTCTTTGGTCAGCTTCATGCAGGCGCCCATCTTTCCCAGCCCCCTGCATCTCTTTGGGAACGTCTCCTATCTTTCTCCATTCCTATTTAACATCTTCCTAGCCATCACATTTATTTTATTAAGATACAGATCTCCAGATTTTATATTCTGCACAAGAACCTTCTAGTCCTTCCACTTGCCCACAAAATAAGTATTAGTAATAAGCATGAGTTACTGCATAACTTTTGCATGTCAGAAATATGACATTCGTAGTAACTCCAGGTACTTGTTAAACTGAGTCAAAACATTAGGCCTTTGAAGGGACAAAGCGAGTGTGATAGGAGACCACTGGCTTCCTCCTTGCTCTTCAGCTTACTGCTCTGCTTCTCTCCCTGGTCTCCCCCTCGCCTCATGAGCCTCCGTGACCAACTTGAAAAAAACAGCCGAGTGCTTACTGTGCTTTGGATTGCAAGTGTCCTGAAGACGACCCTGCGTGAACGTCTTAGTCTTTGTGTTAGATCAGCTCAGTCTGCACGCTCACTGATAAGATACATCTTCAGGAAGCTTTTGTTGTTTTTCCACTCACTGTAATTTTTGTTTTTTGAACTCCACTAATACTGTACTCCTTTTTCACGGCACTTACTATGCTGGTGCTCTTTTCTCGTCGTCCTTCAGTACTGGGGATAGAACGCAGTCTTCTCACTCAGCTACATGCCTAGCTCTTTAAAAATTTCTTTAAAAAAAAAAAAATTGGAGCAAGACATTGTTAAGTTGCCCAGGCTGGGCTTGATTTGCATTCTTTCTGCTTTAGCTTCCCAGTGTGCTAGTATTATAGTCATACGTTACCACATCTAGCTTGTTTATGGCCATTTGATGCCCTTTCTCTGCAACTAGATCCTTAGGGCCTGATGTAGTGGTACATGCTTTTATCCCAGCACTCAGGAGGCTGAGGCAGGAGGATCACCATGTGTCTGAGCCAGCCTCAGCTACATAAGCAAGTTAAAGGCCAGCCTGCACAACATAGTGAGACCTTCTCTCAAAAACAAAAATAACTCCTGTCTAAATCCTTCAGAAAGGCAATATCTAAATTATGTGTGAGGTTGTTTAGTTTCGTGCACAGGGGTTGGAATTTAAATTATTAAATCCACATTTCCTTAATAATTATAGGTAACAGAATGGATAAGAGAAATATTGAGATGATGATTCTAAGTCAGAAATATATCAGTAATATGATATGGATAGTAGTACATATGATATACATAATTTTTCCCTTGGTGGTATCTTATTAGCCATAAATGATTGAAATCTTTTTTGAATGTTTTGTTTTCTTAAATGAATTATATTACTTTGACTACGTTTTAATAGAAAGGGCATAGCTACAGAATGCAATTTTAAAAAATCTATTTTGTCTTTTTATTTTAAAATAAAATTTTGTTTTTAATTTTTTATTTGTTTTAAAAACAAAAGAATAAAAATGATACAGAATTTCAAAGCAAAATAATAGATTAACACTGGTTAATATGTTGCATATTGCATATCTTTAGGTGCTTAATAATAAAATATCTCTTTGTATGAAGGAGATATTTTGGAATTAGGTTTGGTATATGTCAATGATTATGAACATGGAATTTTGTAGCAAATAGATTCTGACTTTGCTGACAGTTAGCAAAGGACCTTAGATAAGAAACAATCTTTCTAAATTTGTGGCCTCATTTATAAAATGAGCAAAACAGTACTTACTTTATAGGTGTTCTAATAATGAAAGATATATATATATATATATGAATTTTAAGTAAATCATAGATGTTGTTACAACCATAAACATTACAATACATTATAATAGATAAGATCTCTTGCTAAAACAAAAGCATATTATTATCACAGATCTCCAAATGTATAAAATATTCCTAAAATTGTCAGTATATTCTCAGAATTGAAATATAGCATTGTCTCACAAAATGTCATTTTTAATATTTAATTCTAGAAAAATGTTATAAATTTTATGCAGTGCAAATTTGCCAAGAGAAGAATTTACTAAAGTTAGCTGTTTTCCAATTCCAGTCCCGCAGAGTGAAAATATGATTTCTTTGTATCTGTGGAATGAAATATTCGGTATCTTACTCTCTTAGTAACTCGGGCTATGACAATTCATCAAATGTGCAGCAAGTTTCCTGTCAGAGATCACCGCAGAGATGCAGCGCTGAAATCCCTACACCTGGTTTCCTTCCGTTTAAATAATTTAGCTGTTGCCTGCTGCAGATGTGGATTCCTCTTCGCAGCCTCCTTAAAGATGACATTGTAGATATTGTCAGCTCCCCGCGGCTGCTTCTACTGTTGCTAAGATTAAGGTCTGAAGCGATTATCAGGAGAATGGATTACACTCTGGCTTTCCGGCCTCCCCCAGCATATCCTGTCCCTCTCTGGACACGTCCTGGACACCCACTCTTGGTGTAGACCAAGGTGGGCTCCGGAGGGGGGTCGTATGGGACACAGTTGTGGGTTCCTTTCCCTGGAAACTGGACCCCAGCTGGGGAGAAAACACACACATAGAAAATGTCAAAAAACCAATAAAAACGTCACATGCATAGCTTCAAAAGTGAAGGACAGAGTTCAGAAGTTGTGATAGGGTATGGTGCCTTGGGGAGACCAAAATTAGGGGAGTTTAAACAAAAAAAGCTTTTATAATGGGTCTTTTTGAGTTCAGTTAGTAAGGAGCTGATAGACTTAAATTTGAGTGGGAGGAAAATCATCCTAGGTGAGAGGAGAGAAACAGAAACAGACATGGAATCATCAGTGGGGTCCAGTTTGAAACGAGTAGGGCCTGGCTTAATGAGTTTGTATTACATTGGTTTGGTGTTTATATAGAATATATATTAAGAAAACATGAGACACACCTGGATATGACTTATGCAAATTTGCAAGCCAGCATTACACTATTACAGAACTTTTTAATGGTTGCTGTCTGCAGGAATTATTATTATGTGAACATAGATGCTCTGGAAGCAAAGAGGAGACAGGCGTCCTAGTCTCCAGAATGTGACACGCCCAGCATCTGGGTGGCGCATGGATGCAGCGTAGAGGAACCTGACGCGGGTGTTAGTTTAGAAAACTTCACTCTGTGTGTGCTAGTTGGCAGCTGAAAGGAATTTCTTTATTCATCGTGGAAAAGTGGAGGTATAGGCTCTGGATTTGACTATATTTTAAATATAGACAAAAATATAAATTACTCTGTGTCAAAAGTTAATGATTATGAGTTTATATTTCTTATAATTTTTCCCCATTCTTTCTTTTAACTGATTTGCAGGGAGTTCTTATCGGGTTTCATGCATCAGTTGTATTCATGTGACGTTTTAGCTCCAAGGTAAGCATTTTGGAGGAAGAGGTAATATGCATTCATTTTTGCAGCAAAGCGGGGAGGAAAACCACTCAGGTTTACAAGCAGCCGTATCTGGAAGATCTAGTCTCCTCAGAAGTAGCATCTCTGCTGGACACAGGGTCCTTTAGCTGAACTGAGCTCTTGGCAGGAATTCTGAATGTTTATGCGGCTGCCCGTGTGTGTTTTAAAGGGAGGCTTGAGTCTGATTCTAGACGCTTTGGCTTCGGCCTGGTTCTTCAGTCATCTTAAAAGTTTCTGTCAACCGCTTACTAACCTTTTGACAGATCCCTTTTCTGTGTGATTCAGCAGGGTTAATCTCTAGTACTTGCAGCTTGGAATCCTGTTGTAGAAAGTAGAGGAGGAGATTTAAGAAAGGGGTTATGGCTCTTGGGGTTTTTGTTAAAGATGGATGCAAGTGATAATAACGCTGTCCTGGCACATGACCTGGAACAAAAGTTCGAAAGGAAAATATTTCAGGTTAGATAGAAGTTTGGGGAAGAGGGCCGTGGAAGGGAATGCGTGAGCGTGGAAGGGTCCTGGGAGGGTGTGTGTGCCCACGTGGGGAGAGTGGGTGGCCCTGGGACGTGCGTGGAAAGGGTAACGACAGGGAATGTGAACGCTTTCCTCCTTCCTGCTCGTCTCCCTTCCTTCCTTTATTCCCTCTTCTTTTCTGTTTTCATTTTTTCTACTTTCCGTCCCCGCCTGACTCCCAAGAAAGGTAGCGAAGAGAAGAAACTGAATGAAACTATGAAAACAGTCTTAAAGTTCTGAGCGAAAGAAGTAGAGGAAATACAATCATATAAGACTGAGGAGTGTCTTTAGGGATAGTTTTAGGGGTTTGTGGAGGGAAAATTTTTGCAAAATTGTACTATGAAAGAGGCAATAGCAATTTCTAAGAAACGTTAGTAAAAGTCAGTGAGCGAGAACATGTGATTGAGGTCAGGAAGTCCAATGTGAAGTGACGCCACGTAGCTGACTTTAAAGTGGTTTAAAGTCCCTACAGAACCTGGGCTGAGGGGTGGGGAGCAGGTGGAAGGCAGCGCAGGAATCTAGGTTCCCGCTGAGTGTGCGGTTTAGGAAGAGAAAGGGCAGAGACCAGTGTTGATGATTTTGTCTGACTGAGAAGAGTATCTTTGAATCTCCTTCCCCTGTGCTCTCCGTGGGGTTTTATCTGCCTCCCGCATCTTAAAGTTCCTTCTCCTTTTTACCTCCTCTCCTTGCCTGCCAGGCTCCTCCCGCCTCCCTTCCCTCATCACCTGTCCTGGGTCACCACGTGGTGCATCTGCTGCAGGATGTCGCTGTCTTCACTTGTCTCATTCACTTTCCCCTCTGGTTTATTTTAATTTTCTTTAACTTTGATCATCTTGGTTTTATTTTCATTTTTATATACTTTTTAATCTTCTTCAGCTTCCTAACTCTCTTAATCATTATTCTGTAACGTTGCCTTTTCCTTTAAATAAAATCCGTGTCTGCTTTCCCCCTTCTGTCCCTGTTAGCTCATGTTGGGCCCTACCCATGACGGAAGGGTAAGGAGTTTAGGCTTTTATTTTCCTATTCTGACTGCCATTGTCCATCTTTCTTTTCTTAGGTGCTTTTTGGCCTCCAAACTGGTTGGTTTTATTTCTAAATCAACTTAACTTGGCTTTATAGTACTTCTTAGGGTAGGTGGGTCATAAATGAATGTATCCTCTCTCCCAGTCTGTCAACATTTTTGGGGTGGGCTACCAGGGAAAGAAACAACAATAATGAACTACAATCGCGCATCCTCCCTGGTCAAGTCTAAATGCCCCTGCCAGGTCTTACAGTTTCCCATGCTTGACAATGTCCCACATCTCCAATCCGATTCTCCTTTATCAGTCAAATCTCATGTAATATGGGATAGTTGTTCATCCTTGCTGTTGTAAATATCGTTTATTTCCTGGAAAATTTAGTTTCTCTTCCATTTTTAAGTTTTCATTAAGATCTACTTGAGCTTGAGGTTTTGTTTTGTGTTTTCTTATCCTTGGGTTCCTATAGCATTTAGTTGTGGCATGAAATTGGGCACTAACTTCACAGTGTCAGGAGGGCCATAAGCAAAGGTCCCAGCTGTAAAGATTTGTGGTAAAGAACAGAAGTTTCAATTCTTGAATTCCGGAAGTTACATGTCTACCATCAAGGTGGCAGGTGGCTGGGTTAGGGGTTTTTTGTGGCAGGGTTGGGGCTTTTTTTGCAGCTTTCTCTTGACTTGTGGCTGCAAGAGAGTCTTTCCCTGTATCCTCACATGGTCTGCATTCAGTGTGTCTTTGTGTTAAATGGCCTCAGTTAACTTAATTACTATATATGTAAAGGCCCTGCCTGTCCCTTTCTGAAATATTGGGGTTAGGATTTCAATATCTAAGTTTTAAGGGAACATAATTCAGCCCTAGAGAGTGTCAAATATTTTCCTTTACTTTGACCAATTGTAGAGAAGGCTGTCTGAGAACAGAGCTTGTACCTTGTATTTCTATATCATCCACAGCCGCTAGGATGGTTTTGAGTACATAGTAGGCATTTAATGTGGCTGCTTACTTGAATTATTCTCGTCCTATGGCATAATTCACATCACACTTTTAAAGCCTACTTAAAATATAAATTTTTCTCCGAGATTAAATGACCAAGGGGCCTGCTATCATTTATTGCATGCACTAGTGATCTATGCAGCGTTTCCTCTGGTGTCTTCCTGAGCTGCAGGAGCCAGCCATTCATTTAAATTGGCAACAGACGTGGAAATGAATTTGTGTGCTGTCTTACTTGGTAATAAAACTTAAAGTGCAGTGTAATTTGTGATGGTTTGAAGCAGTAATGCAATTTTGGCAAGTCTGCTATATCTCTACCACAACGATTTTTAAGCCAGTTGGCTGCGGACTCTCCTCTGAAAAACAATTGATTAAAACTACCTCCTTCTGGACTTGACCCAGTTCTTACCGGCACTAATTAAACCTAGGTCGCACCTTTGGTTGAAGTTTTCTAGACAGACCAAGTGGGCCTTCGTGTACAGTGCTTTTCCTGGTCTATTTTCATCAATAGTTACAACCTTCGCTGTCCTAATTTAAGGGAAAGAAGATAATAAAAAAACTCAAATTGTATTTGGAATTGAAGCGGAAGAGGATGTAACCTGTGATTCAAGGAAAGAATGTGGGTAAAAAGAACATAAAATCTTTTCAGCTTTTTAACTTTTTCTGTATAGATAATCTTCACATTCTTGGATATGTAAATACAAGGCAGTTGGATATCAGCATGCTACATTTGATAGCTTTTCAATATCTACCTCTAACTGAAATTTTAAATCCAAGAAGTAAATATTCTTACTTGTAATCCCCCAATCCAGAATTTTCTTAAAGAAAGTAGGTTCCAATAAAAACCTAAAAATCAGAATTTGTATTAATTCCTTGCTCTAATAAATGGTTTTCTTAAGTGATTCCCAGGCTTTCTATTACATTAGTGTCGTTAGTTCAGATGATCATTCTTAACATGATTTATGTTTTTGAGTTGCAAGCCAAGTTGACTAGGATACTCCTTCTCTTGCTGTATAAAATATGTTAGGCTCCTGTGACACATTCAGGCATTGATCAGAAAAGATAGATTTATTAGCCACCTCCACAGAAGCTACTCACAGTGACACAATAGTTGTGCTAGTGGTGTCTTTTTACCAAAGACAAATCTTACTTAATTTAATCAGACTCCTATAAACAGCTGTCACTTATTTTTAAGGGATCTGCCTTACTAGGGATGCTGAAGAGTCATAATTTTTTTTTTCATTAGGGAAAGAATATGATCAATACTTTTTTCGCCTGGTTGATGACCCACTTCTTGGGTTACCCCTCAGCTTCTTGTCATGTTCTTAACAGTCCCAATTTTTCAGTCATCTATGGCACTCATCTTGTAAGTCCTCCAACACTGACTGATACCACCATCTCAGTTACCATTCCCTCCCTTCCACTGATGGGGAATCATCACCTGGTGCAATCATCACCTGGTGCAAGTGTGAACATTCCCACTGAAAGAAAGAATGAAGAAATAATTCATTCAGTTTTTGCAGGTCTTCTTTCCCACTTGCTGGGGAAATAATTCTAAAGCATACAGGTTTCTTAGAGGGAGATCGTACCCATCCATGGCCATCCTCAGTGTGTATCTCTCAAGGAACGAGTGGCCCTTGGCCAAAGCTCTACCAGCCTCTTGTGCTCTGCATTCTCCTCTTCCTCTTCTTTTTAAGATCATGCTCTTTCAATTAACTTTTGTCTCTTGTCTGTCTTTAACCTCTTTTCTCAGCATCTTTACTGATCCTTTTGCTGTGGCTCAGCCATGTCATCGTCGCCCACAGTATTTAATCGACCGATTCACCATGAATGATTTTCACCATACATCGCCTCCATGTGGGTGTATTTCTAAGTTCCCTTTGAAGTCATATAGAACTGTATGACTTTCTTCAGTGATTAACAGGTTTGTGGTGGTAGTAATTTCCACTGGTGGCCATCCCTTTCATGAACCAACAAGACAGAGTCTACATCCTCCTGGATCCCTGATGACTACGATGAGCAGAGCAGGCCCCTGCTGACCTGTATTGGACATTTAATACAGGAAAAATACAGCTTTGGAATTTTATTACTCAGTACAACTAAGTCTCAGCTATCCTAACAAACCCAGTCTTTCTTTAAAAAGAGGAGACTGAGACTGTTTGTATTCCCTTATATTCACATTTATTCTTCTCTTAAAAACTAATTTTCTCAAAACAAACTTCCCTTTATTAACTTTCCACCTCTTCTTTTTGATTCCTTAGCTCTACTAAAATGCTTTCCGACCCCAACACTTTATCAGAATCATTCTAGCTAAAACTACCATCGAGCAGTTAATTTTCAGATGCAGTGGACTGATTTTATTACCTTAACTGACCTTGTGCAGCCCGCAGCAGTTCTGACTTTCAGAAACTTTCACGGATACCTTTCACTTGTCATTCTTTTTTTTTTTTCCTTTCATTTCCTTCAACCTTTTACTCTTCACTTGGGATCTCTTCCACTGTTTGCTTCCCAGATGTTAACACTCCTCAGTACATTCACTTTCCCCCCATCTATCTATGCCTTCCTCTTTCTTTTCAAAGAGGTTCATTGAATTACCACTATCGTTTGACTTTAGTGATGATTTCAATTCTACATGCAGTAAAGAAAATATTAAACCAAGCATTAAACCAAGTGATTTTGATGTTTACAATTAAATGATAAACTTTGTTCTGCTGTCCTGACTTATGCTGCATCCATTACTTTAATAATGAAGGCTGTTCACAGTTACAGGATGATCTTCTCCAAACATTTCTAGTTATTTGTGGAGTAACAGCCTACTTTCCTGTGACCTATTAGCAAAAGTAGGCTAGTACTTGCTAAGTTTGCATGAAAATGGGTTGGAAAGCCAAGACTCGTGGAAAGGGTGGATTTGCTCAATTTGTTTAATCTCCCATTTAATTTAGCAAGGTTTATACCCAAAGGACTCAGATCAGGGAATTTTCCCCTGGTGGAGTAAAAAACTCCATCCATTCTTTAAGCGTGGGCCATCAGACTGAGCCATGAAGGAGGATCACTCACAGGAACTTTTAAAAATCAGTGTCCTTTCTGCTTCTAGGGGATTATTAAGCAAAACAGAGCTCTAGGGAGGAGGTGAGCAGAAAACAAGGTGGTCAGAAGAGTGTTTTTGGCTCACCACTCCAACCTTCACGGAAAAGATAAGATCCTCTAGATGAATCCCTACTGAGAACTTTAGGAGATAAATTGCTCTGTAAGTAGATATCCAGCAAGACCTAAGGACTCAGTATATCTAGGCAGGAAGAGCTCTTCATCACACGCGAAGAGTTTTCCTTTCTATTCCTCCTTTGGGGCAAATTCTGAGTGGAGAGTTGGGGTGTATACAGAAGCCTGCTGTCACGGGCTGTGGCGGAGACTGTTGGTGACTCACTGCAGGACTGATGGCCAGGTGGAGAGCAGTGATGGCGCTCAGGGACCTGCTGCCATGAGGTGACAAGGTGAGGCTATGTCAGCAGAGTGGGGAGCACCAAAAGAAGAATTAGGTAGTGTGTGACCTCCGAATGTCAATAGAAAACAAGGCTGTGGAGTTTGGCCCACTTTCATCCTTAGAAATCAATTGACTTGCCTTTACTTTTTGGACCACGAAGATCCAGAGGTCTGAGGATCTTTGCACTCTCAGGCCACGAAGCTGTGTGAGCCCTGGGCTTCCACACCCATTGTATCAGAGGAAAGGTTTAGGGGAGGGCAGACTGGACACAGAGAGTCTAGATTGGCGATGGCAAAGCTTTGAGAGCTTTCAATGATACAAAGAATCTGCTGCGGCACGCATGCCATAGGTATGCCACCGCTGGTTTAGGTGGTTAAACTTTACAAAATGCTAAAATTAGTGGTTGACAAATGCTTGAATTCAGGTGGTCTATTCGGTTCTCCTCCATTCCTCTCAACTTCGGCCCTGGAACTTACAAGTAAAGCCAAGTAAACTGAGTTGTGTGTGTTCACTCAAGTTTTAGTGTATTATTAAATTCCTATACAACCTTCTTTTTTCCCTGTTGTGTGATTCATGATTCAACTATTTTGAGCTGAAAGATTCGTAATCACTTCACATTCAAGCTATTCCAAACTTCCAAGATACTCTTCTCATCAAAACCTGCCGGTTTTCAGATTTCAGTCTCAATCAACGGTACTGCAAAACAGGAACCCTAGCAGTTTTCTATAATCTTGTCAGTTACTGATTTCTCCTCCTCCCTAGTCACCAGTGCTGTAAGTCCAATCTCAAAACATCTTTTATTTCATAGTGTTTTCCGTAGAGCAGAACTGGTGTTTATAGAACTAGGCAAATGCACCCTGTTTCTTTCATAGAGAATGTATCTAGTGACTGGTATTTTACAGAAAATGTGAGAGAAAGGGGATATCCACAATTGCTGTATCACGAAGAGTGAAAGCCGGACCTTGAGAGATACATATAGAAAAAAGCCTGAAAGCATAATGGCACATATATTATACATGCCAGTTTCTAATTAATGGCTGAGAAGAGAGGAAATGACAAGGGTCGGGGCTCAGGGAGCGTTAGCGTTCTGATTCTTAATGGATAAGAGAAAATTCAGGTGGCACAATATTTGCCTGTGTTAGATTTGGGTGATGACATGGCTGTCTATTGTACTAGCTAATGCATAATTCATTATGCCAGAATATTTCATAAATAAAAATATTAAAACCTTGATATTGAATAATGGAAGCTTTAAAGATAATTACCTACAATTATTGTTAAACAACGCTTTCTACACTTACCACAACATTTGGCTGACAGGTGCTAAATAAAAATTTGTTGTACGAGTAAAGAAATAAGGCATTCATGGAACATGAATGCTGTGGCATTCGGGGAGGGGAGCTGGTCCAAGGCAGTTCAGTGAGCTGGAAAGCAGTGGTTTGTATCATGTAGACCTGTCTAGGAACACAGGACGTGACCCCTTGTGTGACTTCAGGGAAATTCTTTAAGCTATTTCTGCTATCAAATATTTCCCACCAAATATGAGTGTCTTCCTCAATATGTTAAGAAGATTTGCCAGTCCCTTAAACAAACAAAAAACTGTTCTTTTACAACAGCTCTGCCAAAAATGTTGTATTTGTTGAGATATTATCATCCTTTATATGCAGGAACTGGGCTATGAAAAGTTCCAAGGCACGAATGAACTCTGTCCCTAATTCTTCGAATGTGCTTGGAAGATGAGTTGTTGCCCGGCACTTCTTACCTGCAGCATCCAAGTGGCTGAGGAGGACACAATCTCCTGGAGAAGAGATGCTGGATTTTACAGTCACACATTTATTTTAATGGTGAAGCTAATTTGATAGTTAAATAGAATTCTGAATACCTATGGAGCCAACTGATCTAAATCAACTTCTTTGTTTCTCTTGTGATGTTCTGCATAAAATTCTTTCAGATATTAATACGGGCATTTTGTTCAGGTGGAACCAAATGAGAATGTTATTATCTGTTCTTCTGGAGACAGCCAACTAGCTTCAACGAGCTAAAGTAGCTTCCATCACAAAGCGAGACTCAGCAAGGACAGCCATGCAATTATTTCAGAATTTAAATTACCTGGTCAAAATCCTAAGGACACAATGATCATCAGTGTGAGCTTCTTTACCAGGTTTGTCTGCTCAGCAATGTACCAAGTCAACTAAAATTTAAATAGTTAAGTTCTTGGGATCAAAAAAAGAAATGCACCAATCTTTAAAACCAACTTAAGACTCTGTTTCTTTGAGTATGTAAATTGGAAGCTTTTCTAAAAGGCAGGGAAGGGAAACTAGATGTTCATCTATTCTGGTTGATAGTCTCGGTCCCCAGCATAGAGCCTGACTGAGCTTTCAGTACTTAGTGATTAAGTCAACAAATGAACGGATGAATTTGTAGTCAGAGCAGAAGTAGGATGGGCAGAAATATGTCGACATCAGAAAATGGGGAGGAGAGAAAGTACAGGAAGCTTTGTTTCTATAAATAGGAGAAGAAGAAATGTCCCCGATTCTCAGCTAATAAAGTATGTGTTTGCTGATATCTTTAGACCAAGTATGTGGGGGGAAGAAGTATGCTCAGGTAAAATTGCAGGTAATGGTCAGAAATATTTGCTAACTTCTCTCTCATGGATGGCTTAAAGTTACTTTTGCCTAGCATTCATTAATCCCACAACCATAATCAGCCCATAAAGGTTACCCACATATAGAATCTGCCAGTTACCTAAAAGTTCCCTGATCTTGTTTATTATAATTTATCTATTGTTACATCCTGCATGGTTTCCACTGAACATAGACCCCGATGATGGATCACATTTCCTTACTGTTCTTGGAGCAGTAAAATACTGGGTCAGGTGATTTTAAGGAGGAAAACATACTTGAAAATGGGTCCCAAAAGACTAAAAGTGGTTATATTTTAGAAATTTATTTTCACAATCCTGAATAATGTATTATTTCAAAGCAATATGTTACTTTAGTAATAAAAACAAATGATATTTGACAGTCCTCCAGTATGGTGCTAATCAGGGTTCCTGAGTGGCATCATCATGGTAGATTTTTCTCATATGCAGTCAGCTCCGTGGGGAAGTCCACTCTCTTGCAGATGGTGGGATAGATCTGCTTTTGAGAGAGGGGAGGACCTGTTGAACTGGTTCCTCCCACAGAGAACTACTATTTTCCAATTCATTCTGCTCTGCCAAGTGCCACAATGCTTATAATTTCTTTTTTAGAAAAGCATTTGTTTACAGACCAAATCTAACTAATCCTGTAGTTACTATGCAACACAACCTCTACTGGGTGATCAGTAAACTTTTCTCAAGCCTGGCCTTTTCGTGTCCTGCTGGCAGTCCACATCTGTTCATAGCAAGCAAGAATAGAAAGGCTTGGAGCTTGAAAAGTTACTCACCCATCCTAATACCTATAAAACTTTCCAAAACAAGAAAATTCTTCTAATATAATTTTATTTATGATGATAATAAAAATCAATTGACTTTTATGGTCTTGCATTACAAAAGTTAATATTATTCAGACCTATCCCTACTGAGAACTCTCAAATGTGATGCCTCATGTAAATTGTGTCCATTAACTTATCGGAATAATCATTCATGTTGGAAAATTTCCCACCTGCATTTCAGACAGTGGGCTGCAGGTTCATCCGGAGAAACTGCCCGTGCGATTGTACTGAAATCCTAACTTTTTACAAGCATCCTTTTTATAGACAGAAGAAAACTTTAATGTACCGACATGAACCTGAACTGTGCCCTTGAAGTGTTTTAGAAAGGCTTGCCTTTGAGAATTGAAATGCAGTGGAATCCGCGATTAACTACTTAATATGTAAATTATCTTCTCTCTTGTACCACCTGTAATGACTGCTGACTAGTATTAATGAGCTGATGGTACAGTAAGAAACAACCGTGCCCTTTCAAAGCCATAGGTGGTAGCTGGAAGCTGATTTATGATCTAAGGCTTATCTTTCTCCATTACCTGCATCAGTTGACAAGCCTCCCTTCCCCCTGCCCCTCCACTGCTTCGAATTTAACACCTAAGCTGTGGGGACATCGTTTCCTCTACACTGACAGCACCATTTGCTTCTTTGTAAAAGCCTGGCCCCAACCCAGTGATCCAGAAGTCGAGCTCAGCCATTCTGCACGATAACGATAACAGCTCCTGGCCGGAGTCCTCTCTGAAAGCTCTCTAACCCAGCTGTAAATGGCCAAGCTTCAGACTCTTCCTCGTTCAGCCTCGGTCTGTGCTCGTTCACTGGGGAGGATAAACCCTGAAGAGTGATGCTTCAGTGGTCAAATAGAACAGCAGGTGGTTTTTGACAAAACTAGATGGCAATGGCTTTTTATTCTTTTAAAAAAAGATTGCAAACATTGCATCCTACTGACATAGCCCGCGAGCCTGTCTATGAAAAACTCAGGGATCCTATGTTAGCCACAAAGTCACTTAGAGACTGACACCGGGAGTGGGAGGGCGGTGGTGGCAAATCCAGCTCCTGCTGCATTGCTAAATGTGCGCATTTTTTTTATCTCCTTTGTTCTCCTGCGGCAGGGAATTTCACAAAGACTAACCTAGCATCTCAGCCTTATGTATACTGCATGCTCGGTTAATTCCACAGCTTCGGCTCTGTTCGCCATTGCAGTGTGTGGATTCAATCAGAATTTGAGGTTTTGCTCCAGACCGCTCCCCTTGGCCTTTCGCTGATTAGTTCAGACGATGCCTCGCTCAGTGAGGAGATGAAGTCAGCAGTGTCACTGTCCAGGGAAGCCCTCCTCAGGCTCCTGTCGCCCCTCCCTGCCCCTTTACCCTCACTGGGGCTCACTGCTACTCCAGAGCCATTCAGAGTCAGGGATGCAGCATAGCAGTGCTCTCAGTCCTCAGGTAAATGCACCTGAAACGAAATCGTTCGGTGCAGACACAAAATGCTTTATTATTAGGATGGGATTTTAAGCAAATAACGTAGTGCTTCATTAGAGATGCACGCCCTGAGAGGCCTCAATGTTCTGTTGGAAGAATGTAGCCCTTCCTGATGGAGTAATCCAGTCTGGTTTATCACTCTGTTTGGAAGGAGTCCGGAGTAAATGGAGGTGAGGAGGTCTTAGCGTGGTAAAACAAAAGAGCTTTGTAAAATGTTGCAGCCTGTCCTGAGGCAGAACTGGTTCAGAGCTGCATCCGCAATTTCAATTGCTTAACTGAGCCACTGTCACTGGGTTGTAGGGACCTGGGCCCGGTAGGGATGTGATTTGATAGGCTTCTTTAGTTACTTGTTTGACTACCTTCCTGTTCAGAGTGACTAAAAAAGTTAGCTAAGGGCTAAAAGTAAAAGTAAATCAGGGTGGGAAAGGTGGGGGGGGGAGAGACAGAGTCAGAGACAGAGAGAGAGAGAGAGACAGAGAGAGAGAGAGAGAGAGAGAGAGACAGAGGGAGGGAGAGAGGGAGAGAGGCAGAGAGGGAGAGAGGGAGGGAGAGGTGATACATATTGCTATGACTGCTTTCTTTTTTCTGCAGTTACTTAGCTCATAGAGAAACTGTGTTTGCTGATGGCCAATAAAGGCTATTACCATTTCCAAGGCAGTGAAGTCCAAACTGACCCCCCCCTTTACTGATTTCTTTTTAGAGAAAATTACAAATAAAGAGAACTCCCAAGATCTGCAGTGTGGGCCAAGAGGAGAACCAGAGCTCCCGAGATCCAGCCATGGTTTACCCGCCCTCCTGGTAAGAGCCTGCAGTGTGGGCCAGGAGGAGAACCATTACCTGTGAGCCTACTGCCACGGGGGCTGAAAATCAAGCACACCCCCCCCCCACCATAGCTTCTGGGGATAGATGTCCAGCATCTCTTGGGAGGATGACCGTATGCAGTATAGCAAATATGGGGATTTCCTTCCATCTTCTATTTGAAGGCAAAGGTTGTTTTCACTGTTTGGTTGTGTTTCTTTTGCTCTATTCAGTGTTCTCAATTGGTTTTATAATGTTCTATTTTTGGTTTGATTTTGCTATACCTAATTGACTGGACAACTATTGTGAAGATAATGAAATATACTATAGTACCCATTACTACTATCCCAGTATCCCACTGTGAAACCCTGTACCAATTTCTCTGCATTGTCTCCATTGGCTTTGTTCTGTCTTGTGCTGTTGTGTTTTTACTACTTTCAAAATAAAATTTAAAAAAAAAATTAAAAAAAGGAAAATTACAAATAAAATCACTGTTCAGTGAGATTCATGAGAGGTTTTCCTCATGAGCTCCTGTACTGGACCCAACAGACAAAACCCAAATGGATTCGCTCATGGCATCTAATCAAAGTGCCCTTTGAACAGATTAGTTTTCTAGAAAAATACAGGATTCACATTAACCACTTTGCCTGAGCTGGCATGACAAAAAGCAAAACAACAAAACCACAAAACAACAACAACAACCGCCTCTTCGCTTTAACCTTATGGGAAAATAACTGAAATGACCAGCCTGCGTTTGTATCCTGCTTCTGCTTGTTCAGTCTTTCCCTGTCTGTAGGGCTCACCCCTCCGCTGTCAGCTACTGTACACTTTCTGGAGTTTTAGGTAGGGTATTGCCTGTTTGTGGATCCATAATAAAAGCCAACAGGGTCCTAAAACTTGGTTCAAATTTTGTTTTGTAACATCAGTCTGAGTGTTGCACATTATCATTTCCCAAGGTGGTGTAAGTGTACAGCGCTGTACAGTTCACTACCAGACCGACTACAATGGACTGAGTCTTCATCCTTTCTAGTTTCCCTTACAACCTCCTAGGCGACAAAGTTGTTTAAGCAGGGTTATTCTTTATCTACACGGGTAACTCAGTAATTGAGGACGCAGTGTTGACTTAAGCCGTATAGTATTAGTAGAGCATGAAACGTACAGTATTAGTATGGCAATTAATAGCCAATTAATGATGTTCGAGTGCCACTTTTTTTCCTTACTACTGACTCCTGGCCTCAGAGCCAGGAATATGAGTGTCTGAAATAGAAAATACCACGTTTGTGGCACTTAACTTTTACTAACAATATATCCTTCCAAATAGAGAACGAATTGGAGGCAAGATTTCTGTGAAGCTCCTGGTTTTAGCGATTGTTTTTGTAGATGCAGAAGCCAGGACGATTGCTTGTTCGTCCCCTTTACGCAGGACTTTGCTGTTTTATTTTAATTACTATCAAACAAGGTGCTTTATTGAAGAACTGTGTCATGCGATTGGAAAGTCTCAGGCATCTCGAAATTTCCCAGGTGCACCTTTGGTGAGTTTACTGAATTTGGGTCCATGCTTGCCTTTGTTTTTTAATGACAGAAGTTGTTTGTGGTAAACACTTTTCCAGCATGACATAGTAAATAATGTTATTCAAGCAGTGTATGTCTTTATTGCTTTTCCTCCTCTACACCTTGAAACTTCAGGATCACGTTTTGTAGTCCTAAAAAGAATCTGATTTAAAGTTATTTGACAATCACAGCTCTCCTGTATCTCTGGAATGATTATCTGTATTTGGTGGTAAATCTCGCTTCCATTTTATTAAAGTTAAACCTATTTTAGATAAGTACTGCCTTAATAGACTATTTAAACTCTAGATTCTTTGTACACAGTGAGTAATCTGCTACCCAAATGTTCTTTGAAATTCTTATCAGCTCTTCCTTTCCATCATCTCCGACTCCCCAGAAATCCTACAGCAGAATATAAACAAGGGTCAGGTTAAGAAAGGAGACTGATTGCCTCTAGCAGTATATTGTGGTTTACAAGAGATAACTACGTGGGAAGGTAGGAAGGAAATGCATTTCAGAGGCAGTAAAAACAAAGACACCAGATCATTTCCTTATTTTTTCAAAGTAAAGTTTTTCATAATTTGAAACCATTTCTTGTTTGGTTTTGCTTTGTTTTCACTAAGTAAATGTAAATCCAGCTCGTTCAGATGAAACATGTTCTCAGTATAACACTTCTTTAATGCTCTCTGTTTTCTTGGATCCTTCATCCTTTTGGATTTCTCTATAAAATATGAAAGTAAACCCAGCAAACAGACCTATAGTTAGGAACGGGCACACGCTCTGTACAAATTGAGGTGCAGAAAGGGGCCCAAGTCAGAGCCAGTGAATGACACAGGCAGGATTTGACCCAGGCTTTGGTGGCTTGGTTTTGAGGCCTGCTCTAACGATGTATTTTAAGTTCTGCAAATCTTTAAATATATATTTATGAATGTTTTCACAACATCTAGAAAGTTTGTGAAAATACCTCTGCTTGGGTCGAATTCCTGCAGATTCTGATCCAGTTGGCTTTGGATCCGTATCAGGAAACTATTTTTAACAATAGCCTTAAATAATTTTGAGAGTTATGTTTCATGTGTCATTTTTTGAAACTCAATGGTTTGTGGGCACGTGAAGTTTAGTAGAGCTGAGGCGAAAGTCCAATTCTACTGAAGGCAGAGGTCTCCAAGGACCCAAATCCTGAAGTTTGAATTGGTGTTTTTAACTCCTCCAAGCTATGGACAACTTGCTTAAACACAGTTTTGTAACTTCCACAATAACATAGAGGTATGAGGGTTTGATGATGATTTAATTCCTTAAATCTGTTTCAGATGCTAAGTAACGTACTAGCACATAGTGAATTCTCGATTTATTTTAGATCTCATTTATGCAGCAAGAGTAACTCATCGTTAAGTCAGCCGTGTACACAGGTACCACAAGAAATATAACAGACATGTTTTCTTCCCTGATCCATAAAGCAAAGGTGATCTGACCTTTACTTATAATGTCCTTATTTTCTTATTTTTTCTTTTTACCTTAACTTTAAAATCAACCCTCTGAAGTATTCAACTGTAGTTCATGAGTTCCTGGCTTTCACTCTCCATTTGGGAGAACAGTAATCTTTTTTTTTTTTTTGCCTCCTGTATTTCCTACTGTGTTGACCTGATTGTGAAGCCTTAAATTGGGTCAGTTTTGGAAAAAAGTGGGGGTGGACGAAGATAAAAGGCTTTTATGGAATCTTCGATTAAATTCTCGCCAGCTCCTGGACGTGTCATCTTGCTCCTTGTTCTCCGTGTTTTATTTAGCGCTGGAGTGGCTCCATGACATCACGGTGAGTTGTTTAATAATGCCGTTTTCTCCTCCCAGCATGATGACCATTCTTTCACTTCTCTCCAGCGATCACAGACAAGCACTTCAGAATATTCTGAAGCATTTCTAGTAGAAGGGAACTGAAAATGAACCAGTGCCTCTTGTTAATAACTGAGTTGTATGGGAAGATTACATAGATTATCTTTAGATATCAGATAGTCTAGTTATCAGCTAGGAAGGTGAATTCTATATCACATAGCTGGAAATTTAAATGTCTTGTTAAAAATAGAAGAACGAAAAATTCAACACAGAACTTGGGTGAGCTGTGTCCTGTGGTGGCATGTCCTTGTCCAGATGAGTCCTTGACTATATAACTGTCCCTTTGAGTTGAAGGAGAAATACATGGAGATGACTGAGTATGCAGAAGGAGGAGCTGGATTATTTTATTCTCCGATCTGGAGCTGCTAGGGAAATATGTGAGTTCTCAGTCTGACTTTAGTGACTTCAATCCAGACTGTGGAATCCTGGTCTCTATCTTGTTTTCTAGGTAGAATTCTGGAGGTCAAGAGTTTCTTACATTTTCATGGAGTCAGATCATCTTGCAAAGCCTGGTTGGTGATATACTTATTATACACACACACACACACACACACACACACACACACACACACACGTATTTGTGTGCGGGCGAAGAAAGTGCTGAAAACTCCCTGATCTACCCTCCTTTCCTATTACCAACAAGTCCAGATCTTTTACCCTTCAGTTTTTAAAGAAGTCCACATTAAAAAGAAATGCCATCTATCAAGTTCACTGTATCTCAACAGCTTGACTTAACTCTATTTATGTTTGCAATAACAGAAAAACTAGTTCTGAAATGTGTTGAGCAAATACACACCAGATGCTCTTTAAACACAAGAAATACAGCATTTAAAAAAGGGGGAACCAGAGAACTGAAGCTAACTGTATCATTAGTCGGATTTGCTGTATTTATGTATCTGTTACATAGCTGCTCTTTGCTTGGGGCCTGTAGAATCTCCCTGAGATGGTAGGAATATTCTCTGTCTGTGATGTTCATCAGTGCAGATGGATTCCCACATGTGGCCGCTGCATTTTCAAAATGTTGCTACTTTGATTGAGAAACTGAAATTTTAGTTTTAGTAAATTTTGGTTAATTGATATTTAAAAGCTACCCATGGTTAATAATTGCACTATTGGACAATGCAGATGGATACAGACTAGTTTAATCTGAATAGTAAAAGCTGGTGGAATGAGGACTCATTTCTTAGGTAAATCCATCTAAAAATAATATGTTCGTTTATAAAGAAAATATACTTTCTATGCTTAGCTTTGTTTATTGAGAAAGGAACGGGGGCATAAAATGCATAAAATTAATTATTGTTTGTTTGCTGGTGATTTTACTCCATATATACTTGGGTAAAATAGATTAAAAATATACAGGAATGTACTAATGTGTACTCATGTTTATGTATAACAGATATGTTATTAAGTATTAGAATATTTAAAATTTTTCATTTCTCTTATTTCTCTATTTCTTTTTTAAAATAAGAACATTAAAATTGTAAAACTAAGTAAATTGACAAAATTATATGTATTTAAGGTTATACAATGTGTTTTAATTTACATACATGTTAGGATCTTGCCAAGTAGTTCAGGCTGGCCTGGAACTTACTGTGCAGCCCAGGCTGGCCTTGACTTTACAGGCATTGCCACCACGCCCAAACCATGCTGATTCTAAAAACAAATTATGTTACTCAAATCATAAAATTTACCACCTTAACCATTTAAAATGTACAGTATGATAGCATTAACTATATGAATTGTTGTACATTTATGCATATTGATGTTCAACAGATCCCTAGAAAATTTTCATTTTAGAATCTTAAAGTGGATACCTATTAAACAACGTTGGATTTCCCTGATGAGTATCCCATCATATGCTTCTTACCCATTTATATAAGCTTTAGAGAAATATCTGTTCGAATCTCTTGTTCAGTTTTCATCAGTTAGTTCCGTTGCTGAGTTATGGGAGTTCTCTGTATCTCCTGGGTATTGAACCTTATTAAATAAGTCACTTAGAAATACCTTCCCGTTCCATGTGTTGTTTCTTCGCTTGATTGTCTCCATTCCGCAGCATAAGTTTTTTAAACTGATGTAATCACATTTGTTTTTGTTGCCTGTGCTTTTAGTGTCATAGTCAAGAATAACATCACGCTCTTCCCTCTTGCTTTTAGAGTTTCAGGTTTTATAACTCCAATCAATTCTGAGTTCATTTCTGTACGTGATATAAGGTAAAGGTATAACTTTTTTTTTTTTTTTTTTGCATTTGACTGTCCAGTTTTTCCACCACTATCTGTTTAAGAGATGATTTCTTACCTTGTATAACCTTGGCACCTTTGATGAATGTCATTTTGGTCTTTTTGAGACCATATGATGGAGGGCTTACTTTTAGGCTCTGTATTCAGGTCTATTGGTTTACATGTCTGTCTGTGTGATGTACGGTTTTGCCTTCTGTGGCTGCTATGAACAGATAGTCTGCGTCCTCGCAAACTGCTATACTGCAGCCCTAATTCTTGGAGATAGTATTGGTATGAGAGTTGTGTGAGTTTAAAGCAGTTGGTAAGGATGATCCCCAACCAGACAGTGCTGCTGTCCTATAAGCGGAGGGGACAGTGCAAAGGCTCTCCCTTCACGTGTGAACAAAAGGCTGATGTCTGCATGCTACAGAGACAACCCTCATCAGGAACCAAATGAACTGCACTGTGATCTTAGAAATTCCAACCTCTAGAACTATAGAAAATAAGTTCTTATTTTTTAAGTCACTTGGTCTGTGGAGTTTTGTTATAGCAGTCCAAATAGCTAAAACTATAATAGATATCAGGAAGTGTGAGGCCTTCGTTTTTGTTATTATCATGGTTCAAGACTGTTTGGTGATTCTCAATCCAAGATTCCAGATGTATTTTAGGATGCTTTTCATATTGCTAGTCTCCATTTGGTTCTTTGCTAGGGATTGTATTAGATATGTAGTTAGGATAGACATTTTAAAAGTACTGTGTTCCATGAATTCATGGTATCTTTTTATTTTATTTATGTCTTTGATTTATTTCAGCAGTATTTTATAATCTTCAGAGCACAAGCCTTTCACCTTCTGGCTTCAGTTATTCCTAAGTATTTTTTATTTCTGATGCTATTTTAAATGAGTTTTTAAAAATTATTTTCAGTTTAATGTTTTGTTAATACATGTGTGCAGTACATAATGATCACATTCTTTTGGGGTGCCAGTACACGTACATGACAGATCTCAATTCTTTTTGTGTCTCCTTCACCTATCTTGATAGAAGACCTACCTTCCTACTTCCTATTATCCAAAAAAAAGAACTTTTATTTTGCTATTTATTCATATTGAGCATTTTTCATATAAGACAAGCCATGCAGTGTTTAGAAATTTTGGTATGTTGATTTCTTGTCCCACTATGCTGCTGAATTCCTTTGTTAGGTATTATAGTACTTGTGTGTGTATTGTGATTTTATTTTTATTTTTTATTTTTGTTTGTATTTTGTATTTTTACTGGTACCAGGGATAGAACTCACAACCACAGGCTTGCAAGGCAGGCGCTTATGCCACTGGGCTAAATCCCCAGCCCCTGTGTATTGTGATTTTGAGGGTAATGTAAGACTATGTCATCTGTGGACTGAAATCATTTCAATTTCTCTTCTCTTATTGGGCCGTGTATTCATTTTCTTACACAATTCTTTCAGCCTGATCTTCGAACTTTGTAGAGTAGAAGTGGTAAGAGTGGGCTTCCTTATGTTCTTCCTGACTTCAGAAAAGATTTTTGGTTTTTCACCAGTGAATAAATTTTAGCTGTTGGTTTGTCAGAAGGTGATTCTTGTGTTGCTGTTGTGTTATCGTATTCTTAGTTCCTTGAGTTTTTTTGTCATCAAAGGTACAAACCGTTGGTTTTGAAGACAGAGGAAAGGACTGTGCTGGTTTTGAGAGTTATATGGAGCCAGAAAGATCCTTTCATATAGTTTTCAAATAGAAATTCAGGCTGAACCCTTAATTTTAGCCTCTTTAAACCATGTTGAACTTCTAACCCATAAAACTGTATAATAACTTTGTGTTTCCAAGGTACAAAATTTGGTGTGACTTACTATATTAGAAGTAGAAAACCAATACATGATGTGTATCAACATGTTGGAAGCCTTCTTCCAATGAGCAGATTTGTGTATAATGTCTTGTGCTTTGCAGTTTGCAAAGCATCATTTGTGTCCCTTCATCTATCATTCATTTAGCCAAGCAATTAATCTTGCTTGCTTTGATTTTTGCTGAGCTTTGGGAAAATGAGGCAAATAAAATAATATTTATTTTCTATACTGTGAGATGTTTCCTTTTATTCTTTTTCCAGGCAGAGATTAGTGAATAAGTTCTGATAAATTTAATGACTTGTTCAAGGTAACAAATAATGTTTCTCACTTCAAATGCACTGGAAACACCCGGACATCTCTTCTGTGGTAACTTGAAATTCCATTGTTGATTTCTATTTTTTAATGAATAGAGGTAAGCGCCTTTGCCTCTTAACATCTATGTTTTCTATTAAGTAAATGCTGAGGTGAATAGGACAACGTAGAATGAGATGTGTGAAACTCCTGGGTATGTTTGGAGGAAACTGTGTACCAGTAAATGTTACAGCTGTGCCTATTATTTTGGACACAGGATATTCTGGGATATATGTATGTTACTTTTAATGAGCATGGAATCTAGCAAATAACCATTACTAGGCAGTGGTATCAGTGTTATTAAGTGCATGAAATAGTTATGCCAGCAGACAGGCTATGGTCATAAAGAATGCTGACCTTAAGTATCATCTGCTTATTATCTCATTTGCTGAAAAGTTATTTTGCATCATTATAATTCTACAGATGTTTCACAGATGTCTTTAAGGATATATTTCTGTGGCTTGTTATTAAGTTAACTTCTGTGCTCTATGGCAAATTACTGTAGCATATTAATGAGGACGTTATGGAATTGTAAATAAATATGTTTGTAGCAATCAAGATGAAGAACAAAACTATAAAAATGGTTATAAAAATCTAATTAACATTTTAACAGTTAAAAGCTTTCTGCCTTGATACCATGAGAATGATCTCAGTCAGTAGATAAAATGAAGAATTCTCAAGTGGGCCTAAGAGTGGGTGAAACACTGCTATCAATATTTAATGGGATGTGTCAGATTTTACCACCATTTGAAAGGATGCAAATAGGGGTTACCATAGAAATCACCTTGACAGAAAACGACACAAAGATGCAATACAAACTATCCTTCAAGCAGCCCGGCAGGGGTTCCTTGATGTCCAACTAGATTCTTTTCATGTATTCTCTTGGTAGTTTGGGGAAATTAAAGTGCATGTATATATATATGAGTGTACATGTGTGCCTGATCTAACGTTAAATTTACAAGAACAGTGGCGACATTTTAGAGACAAGCATATTCTTATTGCTTTGTATCATAATTACTCTTTGATAAAGCCATAAAAGCCCAAGCTATTTATAGCTTTAAAACAGACAGCATCAACCATAGCTGCACTATCCAAAGACATGGCAACCTCAGAGATGCTTTTATTACTGAAAGTTAATGTTTTACATTTTAGTGACAATGCTTGTTTGTACCATAGCTCTGGGATACTTAACCATTGTGTTTTAGAAGATTGATCTTGCCCTGATTAGACCAGTTTCCTTCTCAGACATAATTTTCTGTTTTTTTTGTTTAAACTTTAAAAAATCAGTCCCACGTATTCTCCTTTATTCTGACATTACAAGATAGACACAAAACTACAAGGGATCACACTTACTTTTTGAATTTTGCTGTAAAAAAGAGATAATATTACAAATTTTCCTGCCCATTAAAAATGGGTAGGATAAGAATATGATATGGAAAAAGAAACTTAAAAAGAAATCATTAGTTCTTGAACCAAAACAGAAGCAGTGGTAGGCACAAATGTAAAAAATCATCATGGTTATCTGAAAAGATAAAGAGAAAAGTCAGCACACTTTCTTTTTTCTTCAAACAATTTATATTTCAATGGAATGAACATTATTTAAATTAAATATAAGCATTATCCAATAGATAAAGCAAAAGAAAACCCTCAGTTTCTCCTTCATGTGCAGTGAGGAGAGACGGACAAATATAAATACAGGAGAAAGAGCTGGCCATAGAGACAGAAGGAAATGGACGTGCAGGAGACGTGGGAGACAAGGGAAATTCACAGAGTCAGATGTAGGGGAGGGGAGAGGGCAGGCGGGAGCCTCCGCAGCTTCCCCAAAATATTTTACAGATCTTAAAGAGGCTCTCCATCCTTCAGAGCTATTGAAAACGTACATCAAGGCGTCCGAGCAAAAGAAGCTGGGCATCTTTTGACAGACTCGAGTACTTTGTTCCTCTCCTGTCACTTGTATCAGGCTTCGGGCTGTATTGTGCTGAGCAGAGTCCTCAGCCTTCCCCCCCTGTTCAGGAAACGCCTCAATCATTTTTAATCTGCTTAATTCAAGGTTTCTAAGCACAATGGATTGAGATACACAAAGAAGAAACTACAAAGAGAAATTGACAAACTCACAATCACAGAAAGAAGTTTAACATATTGCTCCCTGAAATACAGAACAGATAGAATTGACACAAGAATAGGAAATTTGAATAAGCCATTGAGATCTTGATTGACTAAATATGTATAAAAGCTTGATCTGGCACAGAGAATAGACGTTGTTTCGAAGTACACCGGAGCTATTTTCAAAATTCCCTGGACTTCACTGGAAATCTCAACAAACTTCAAAAGTACTGACATCATATAGACAGTATTCTTAATGACAGCGTAATAATATTTTAGAGACAATAGCTGTTTAAAAATTTTCTCCTATTCCTTATGGATGATGAGATTTTTGAGAGAGAATGCTTGAAAACCAGCTATGAGTTAAAGAGGAAATTGACTGGAAATCAGAAAAATTTAAGTATTATATATCAAAGTTTGAGGGATGCAGTAGACCTTAGGAAGGCACTGATTATCTGAATTTCTATATTATGGTAATGTAAATGTTTAAAAATAAAATGTGTTCATAAATTAACAATACATAAAAACAACGGGGAAGTTAAATATTCAGCAGGCAGTAAATTAAAGAAATGGAGACAAAACTAATGCAATAGGAAAAGGACCCTATAAAAATTCATTAACAAATTTCAAGTTTCCAGCAAAACAAAGATTGCATTGATTCAAAAAGTGAAATGGGACAGGCCCGAATATAGAGTATACCTACTGAAAAGGAGATGGATACAATTGCAAATATAAGTAGAGATTTGATAATAACATGGACGCCTAGTAAGAAACTTGATGCCTAATATTTCACATCACAGAAGAAATATAAGCATGTTAGGAGAAATCTAAACATGTTTTGAAAAATATAAATGTAGTAATTCAAGGGTAAATTGACATGAACAAGGGATAAAAGTTGCAAAAATCTCTATCCAGCCACTCAGGTAGTCTTTTGGAGGCTTGGTTGTTATTACTAATATTTAATAATATAGGCAGAGAATGTATTGTGCAAACTTACATTAGAAAGACGAAAGCTAGCAAACCTATTAGGTTAATATGTTTAATGATTCATATCGATATTGGCTGCAGACTTTTGGAAGCACAAAACAAATCAGTGAGTGACTACTGACCCAACATGTTTGTGAAAGATGAAATGTAAGCCTGCGAGGAAGAAATATGAGAAGCAAGCCAATTCGAAAAAATGAACCTTAAAAATCCCAGAAATTGGGGTCACCAGACATCCGTGAAGCTGGGAAAATCTGTCAAACAGAAGAATATCTAAGATCCAAAATGTACAGTGGATACTGGAAAGTGAACGGGTAAGAAACTGCTCAAAAGGAAAGAGCAGCTGGGATAGGGAAGGAGAAAACACAGAAAGGAAAAGATTACACACGCGCACACACACACACACACACACATACACACACACACACACAAGATGCATAATTATACTACTAGTCTTTATTAGTTCATGAAAAAGAATGTTTTGTGCTTTCATTGATCATTTTTTCATGCCTGTGTCTTACAAGCTGAGCAACTACTTTAAAGATAACAATAGGTAATTTATTAATCGTTAATTTATTATTCTATTTTGAAATTCTGTATCATCATTTTTGTTCCTTTTTCATTTTAAAATTTTAAAAAAGCATGTTTAGGAAGCAAAGCCACCTCTCACCTCTCACGCTCAGCGCAGCTGCCTGCCTGGCCTTCTTGCACAATTGGGGAAGACTGGAGTTTGCTTGGAATGTGGTTCAACTAGAAACCATCTCCACTCACAGGATGATCTAAAGGATTGGGGGAAATTATTAAAATGAGGAGCTGAATGTGAGGGTCTGCCTTTCTTTGTCCCCTTGGCTCAGAAAATACTGTCAGATAGGTTTATTTGCCTCAGGGTGGAAGATAGGAATTATTATTGAAAGAGAAATTGATTGCTGTATAATGTGTACAGGTCCACGTGTGTAGTTAAGTGTATCATGTTCATGTGCGCACATGTGTTCACAGATATGTATGTGTATAATGTATTTACAGTGTTACACATTAATTTTTTTTTTGTCTTTTTTATCAATACTGGGGATCGAACTCACGACCAGACACTTGCAAGGCAGGCGCTTATGCTGCTGAGCTAAATCCTCAGCCCCATACACATTAAACATTAATTAACTCAGTTTTAATCTAAGAACCAATCTGGATGAAAAAGTGAAGCAAGAAGCCTACAGATTAGATATTCTGACTCGTGGTAAAATGTGGGACGTAATTTAATTGATTCTAAGTAAATGTGAGGGAAATTATTCGTTTATTTTTCCAATAAATATTGAGCAAATATTGTATGCAAATTCTTCAAAAATTTGGCTGGCCCTGCTGTTTTAAGGAATGCTAGACATGACCTCAGGAAACAGGGAAAACTGGTCATTGACTTTGTTATTATCTTTCTGGGAACTGGTTACAATGATTATTTTATATTCTGGGAAGTTTAGTGTCATCCACAATACAGTGTTGTTCTGCTTCTAAGAAAAGGCAGTGTAAAGAGAAGAAATTATGATTGTTCATGTGACAATGTGGTTTTAACTAATGAATTAGAAATTAAATCATTTATTCCTCAAAGAATTTTGAGTGCAAGGAACTGCACTGATTTTAAAATTAGTATTTGGGTAAAATAGAACGGCATAGAATTTGAAATGAATCACAGATATTATTTCACTGGTTTCTTGAAATAAAATTTGAGGCGATTAGGAGACAGGGCATTACCTTTACCTGCAGATATTACAAGTTAAAGTGGCACTTTAAAAAAAATTATTTAAGGAGAAAAAGAAAAAAAAAACAGAAAAAGGGTACAAGTTACACAGAATTTCAAAAATATAAACAGTAGGAAATCACTAGTTAATAGATTACATATTGTCATCTTAGAAATAGTTGTTCAAGTTACAAAATTAAAGCATATAAAGTGGACATTCAAACAGTGAGACTGCAAACAGTTCTGTTCAGTGATCCAATAAAACTCAGTAATATGGTTATCTGTCTTATACACTTAAATATACATGCAGTTATATCCTTTAGAGCATTTTCTTTTCCTCTCTTTTGTACAATGACGATTACACATTTTGGGTTTTATTACTCCCACAGTTCTTATTACTTTTTTTGAAGAGAATAAAACCAAATGTGACATAACAAAATAGAGTCAATCAAATCAAAAGGATGGACATAATACATACTGTAAAAACAAAATACAAGGTGATCAACAATGGTTACTGTCGATGTCCGCTCCCGGCCGGCAGGAAGGACACACGACAAAGTTTGGTAGTGGACAACCTTTTTTTTTTATTTTTCTTCTCTGTACAGCCTGCCCTGGGATCGCTCCCAGCCGAAGCCTCCTCTGGTCCGCTCCCCGCGGCTCCTTTCGGGCTTCGCTCCGAAGCCTCTACCGGTCCGCTCTCCGCGGCTCCTTCTGGGCTTCTACTTCTGGGCTTCTCCTTCCCCCCAGGGGTGGCACCAGTATATATACGGATACAGTGTCCAATCATGTTAAAGTAAGCAAGGCAAGCTGATTGGCTAACATCATCAGTTGCCAGGCAGACTATATTGTTGAGCGGGTTGTTTACGCGGTAAGCAGGAAACTAACATATTCGATGGGAGGGGTAATCTACCTCAGGCTTTGCTCTTTACCACAGGCCGCACGTCCGCCGCGCAAGGCGAGCTATCACAGACGCGGCTCCCAACATCTCCCCCTATTTTATTTTTTATGAATGTGCGCATCGTAGCCCTTCCTGGACTGGGTGCAGAGGCTTATGCCCTATGTGTAGGTCCACCGTAGGTCCTTGGCTTAGACCCTGGTTGGCCATGCCATGGTCTGCCAAGGCCCTGAGGCCCTCGTCCTTTTTCTAGGGCCAGGCACAAACTGGACGGAACCTGGATGCACACAAGCTTGCACTCATTTCCTCTCCGTAAAGAAATCCCCTCGGAGAGAAATTTAGACCTGGGCAGCATTTAACAGTCTAGCGGCTTACGTGCAGGATGGGGTAGGGCCTGGCTTAGGTCGAGTCGTGCTGGGGAGGCACGCTCTTACCCGTCATTGACTCACCTACCCTGCTGTGTATTGTCACCTTATGGAGGAGAATGAGGGATGCCCGCCATATCTAGACTCGGTCGTGGGCCAATTGAGCAAGCCATGCATATGCCTGAGGATCTTCTTGTCCATTTCGGGCTACCGCTATTTCTATTCATCTTATTGGTTGGTCTGTGATGGATCTCCGGTAGGGCAGGTCTGATCTTTAGTCGAGGGCTTTGTTGCCCGTGTCAGTCTCTCCGGTATCCACAGTGGTTCTCGTCCCGGTTCCTGTGGGAAAACACAAACCGCGCCTCGGTTCCAGCTGACCACTGGATCCGGGCCCATCCATTGTCCTGTCAGGACATCTTTCCACTTCACCCACCCTTTATGGTTGGGGGAAGGGTTGCAGTGCTCCACAGCTGGGGAGCGATTATCATTATTTAAATTTAAAAAATTGTGTGTGAATAGTGCCATGGACAATCGTGCCTTTGGGGCCAGGCCTTGGCCTACTCCCCCTTTTTGTTTTTGTAAAATTTTTTTGAGGCTTTTATGAGCCCTCTCAATGATTTTTTGACCTTGGGGATTGTATGGGATACCATGTTTTAATTGAACCTTTATCATTTTGCAGAACTCATTGAAGGCTTTGCCTATATAGGCTGGTCCATTATCAGTTTTTAATATTTTTGGTTTGCCCCATGCGGCCCAAGCCGCCAGGCAATGATTGATCACATTAGACACTTTTTTACCTGTTTTTGCTGTTGTGAATATGACGTGAGAACAGGTGTCTGTGGAAACATGAACATATTTAAGAGTCTCAAACTCCTGTATATGTGTGATGTCCATCTGCCAAACATCACCAGGGATCAAACCTCGAGGGTTTACTCCCATCGGTATGGCAGGTTTGTATGTGGCACAGGAGTCACATAGTCGCACGATATCTCGTGCATCTGCTCTAAAAACATGGAAATGGTTTGTTAGTGTCCTGGCATTAACATGAAACTTATCATGGAAGGCACGGGCTCGCTCGATTGGTGTTAGTAAGGTAAAAATCTATAACGGGCGAGTGGCAGTGTCAGCAGCCGCATTCCCCTGTGCCATGGGCCCTGGCAGGGATGTATGTGCTCTTATGTGGGTGGTGAAGACCTTATGGTGTCTGTTTTGAAGCAATGTCTGGATAGACAGGAACAGTCTAGCCACTGTGGAAGTGGATCTAATTAAACTGGCAGTCTCAAGCACTTGTATAGCATTGACCACATACCTAGAATCGGAGACAATGTTAATGGCTTCTGAGAACCGTTTAAGAATCATTTTAACGATCTGTAGTTTTACCACCTGAGGCTGATCTGGTTTAAATTGTATGGTAACCGGGGGCTTGTCTAGGATCACATAGGCGCCTATCCCCGTCTTGGAGCCATCTGTGTATATTGTAGTTGTTGGGACTAATGGCTCAGAGGCAGTAACCTTTGGAAAAATTATAGGGTGCTGAGTGACAAATGACAAGATAGGGTCTTTAGGGTATTGATTGTTTATATCCCCATGGAAAACACATCTCAGAATGGCCCAGGTATCTATGCAGGCAGCCAGGGTCTTGATCTGGCTGGCGGTATAGGGTATTTGGATGGCTTGTGGTCCTGAGCCAAAATGTTGGACAGCTCTATCATGCGCTTTAAGGGCCAATGAAGCGACTGCCTCTGGGTAATGCTCTATGACTTTTGCAGGTGAGACCTTAGGGTGTATCCACAGTAGTGGTCCTTTTTGCCAAATCACCGCTGTGGGCTGTAGACTAGTCTGTAGCAAACAGACATCAAAGGGTCGCCCTGGTTTAATTCTGTGTAAGGTAGCCCCACCTAAGGCTTTTTTTACTCTCTGTAAGGCAGCTCTTGCCTCAGGAGTGAGCCTCCTGTGGGAGGCTATATCTGGATCTCTCTTTAGAAGGTCGAACAGGGGTTTGAGATCTGAATTTGGTATATGTAAATATGGCCTAATCTACTTAATGTCTCTCAATAGCTTTTGCATGTCATTTAGGGTCTTAACGCCATCTGTCCTAATGGTGACCTTTTGTATAAGTCTGGAGGCGACACTGAGGTCTACACCTGCTGACCCAGGGGTGGCCCTTGTTGAAGGCTGCCACCCTGAGCTGTCTTGTCTCTGGGGCGGGGGCCCGCCTGTGAAGGGGGCCCCCTCTGGCCGTTTTTTGGCTCTCTAGCATCTTGTCCACAAATATGGTTGCCCTGAGCATCAAAGACCGACCTATACTCCTCAGCTTTGTGTGATCCCCTCTTGTATCGCCCACAAACATATGGTTTTTCATTCTTAGGGCGAGGCCTAGCATCTGCATTGTTTGGGCAATGACGTTTAATGTGTCCTGGCTCCCCGCAGGCAAAACACCCTTTAGCCTTACATTCCCCTTCTAACCCGCGAGGTCCCCTCTGCTGTACAGCCGCGGCCAGGAGAGCAGCCACTCCCGAGTTGGAGAGCGGCCCCCCTATCTCTCTGCATATCCTAATCTAGGCGTTGAGGTCTTTGTTCTTATGAGGAGCTATCGCTGCCTTGCACTCCTTTGTATATTGCTCAAAAATCAGCTGTCTTACCAGCGGTTGAGCCACTCCCGGATCAGGAAATATCTTATCGGCAGCATCTTGCATTTGGGCCACAAAGTCAACAAATGGCTCTGTGGTACCCTGAATTATTTTTGAAAGACACAAGGAGGCTGTTCCGGCACCACTTACCTGTTTTTAGGCGCGGAGCCCTATGGCATTGATTTGTTCATAGACAGCGCCGGGGAACTGGGTCTGGTCATCAGCGTGCCGACCTTCTCCCATAAGCATTTCCTTGTTCCACCCCCGGTTTCCCCGATTGGCGTTTTTCTCAGCCTGCTCTGCAGAGAACTCTGCGTACCAGGCTCGCCAATCTAGGTAACTGCCCGAGGGCAGACACGCCTTTGCCAGCTGAATCCAGTCCGCGGGGGTGAGGGGCCCAGAAGACAGATTCTCCAGCATGGCAATGGTGTAAGGCGCAGTCGGCCCAAAGGTTGTAACTGCATTTTTAAGTTCTCTAATCTGCTTTATCTCAAAAGGCTCCCATGCATTGCGTCCCTGGCCCATAGCTACTTGTACAGGAAATATCCCGTAGGGGCCACTATCTATCCCAGGTGGATGTACCTCATGAGACAAGCGTCCCCCCTGCCAAAGCCACCTGTAAAAATACCGACCCGCCGGCGGCGGAGCATAAGACAGCGGCCGTGATTGGGCGGAAAATGGGGGCCCGTGCATCACTTCCTGTTCTGGCGAAAGGGGAGAGAGCTCCCAGGCGGCCGCCTCGTGGCGAGGAATCGCCTCCGGAAACGGCCCCCAAGGTGGGGCGGAAGGCTTCGCCTCCCTCTCGCGCCGGGGAGCGCTCAGGAGCTCTCTACTCCTCCGCAGACCAGGTTGAGCAGAGCGCAATTCGCGGGGCAACGCTGGAAAAGAACCCTGCGACTCCTTATCGAGCGACTTGGGCTCCTGACAGCTGGTCTCTTTGGCCTCCTTGCCATTTAACTTTCCCTCGTCCTCGGAGTCAGACGACTCCGAGGCTAGAGCCCCGTCCTCCTCCTTAGCATCCTTGTTCCCCTTGACGGACCCCTCTCGGGAGCTCCCTGACTGGGCCTGCTCAGATACCCTGCGTACTTTTGTAAGCTCTTGAGAGCTTTCTCCACAACCACCCTCGCTCTTAGTGTTGCTACCTAACATGTTTCCCATCTTTTAATATGTTACTCACCGCGTGAGGCCCAAGGAATCCGCCACTTACGTGTGAGCCTGAGGGGAGTCTAAAAGCCCTGTAGGTGCGCGCCACCCAGAGCCCAGGCTTATCCCCAACTCACCTGTCTCGCAGCTCTGTACTGGAGCGTTGTCCACTTCTACGTCTCGGGGGTGATCAGTCCCCGGGCGGGCCTCCAAATGTCGATGTCCGCTCCCGGCCGGCAGGAAGGACACACGACAAAGTCTGGCAGTGGACAACCTTTTTTTTTATTTTTCTTCTCCGTACAGCCTGCCCTGGGATCGCTCCCAGCCGAAGCCTCCTCTGGTCCGCTCCCCGCGGCTCCTTTCGGGCTTCGCTCCGAAGCCTCTACCGGTCCGCTCTCCGCGGCTCCTTCTGGGCTTCTACTTCCGGGCTTCTTCTTCCCCCCAGGGGTGGCACCAGTATATATACGGATACAGTGTCCAATCATGTTAAAGTGAACAAGGCAAGCTGATTGGCTAACATCATCAGTTGCCAGGCAGACTATATTGTTGAGCGGGTTGTTTACGCGGTAAGCAGGAAACTAACATATTCGATGGGAGGGGTAATCTACCTCAGGCTTTGCTCTTTACCACAGGCCGCACGTCCGCCGCGCAAGGCGAGCTATCACAGACGCGGCTCCCAACAGGTTACCATAATGCCTCTTGCTATCTTAAAAAGAATTGCCTATATCATCAGTTATAATACAAAACAGTAAAGAACAAAACCGATAAAACCAAAACATTGGAATATTACAGGACTTCAAAAGAAGATAATAGACAAACCAGAATGGGCATCATAATGAATCTTATTGTCTTCGCAGTTGTTGCCTATACTGTCAAACTTGGTAATATCAAGCAAAACAGAATAGAGGAAAATCAGTCAAAATAAGATGGTGAGAGCAATACAGGGCTTCAAATCAAGTTAATAGGAAATCAAAGTGGGTTACTATAATATATCCTGCTTTTTAAAATTTTTCCCTTAATTAAAAAGATAAAAATAAAAAAGTAAATAATAAAAAAAGGAGATTGAGATAAAAGAAGACATAACAACAAAACAGCACAGGTCAAAACATAACCATTTAAGCAAAATAGTGTTTCACTGCAAGATATCCTGACATAAAAGTAGTTACCATAGTGTCTCTTTCCTTGAAATCTTTGAGTATAACTTCATATACTGTAGCATCAAACATATCAAGACAATGTAAAATCATTCAAGAGAATGACAGTATTACAGGGTACTTTTGAACACTGCGCTTCAAAGTGTGAGTCTCTGTCCTAGCTTGGGCCTAGCTCAGTTGCAATCAGCATCGTGAGCTTGGGTGAACATTTATTCTACCTGGACCTCAGGACTATCGAATCAGAGGTTTAAAATTGTGTTGTTTGTAGTATTCTTGTGTCTGTAATCTGACTAAGCGAACTTCATAAATGCAGAATTTTTCTAAATGATCCCTAAATGCCAGGCAAAATTTTGTTTACAGATTAAAAAGTCTGCATTTTAGTTACTCCCTTCTTTGCTCCCTAGCTCAGACCTTTTATTCTTTCCCCTTCCTTCTTTACTGTCTTAAAATTATATTTTATCCAAAATTATATTTAATAGATCACAGAAACATAAATCCCAAGAGACAGAGAGCAGCTTCTTCTGTGACTGATTCAGTGAAAGGTGACATCATTCGCAATTACATCATTCGCAATTTCCACCCTTAGGCTCAGGATAGTGACCAACTTTTGGCTGGTGTCCTTTCAGTTTGTAAGGTAGCAGTGGTCATTGCATAGACACACAAAAACATGGCTTTGTTCAGCAGAAAAGGAGAGAAAACTTTTTAGTGTGTCTCTGTAGAAGTAACCAGATCCTTACCACTAATAATACCCTCTTTCCACTTCTCGTGTGTCACTGACCAAAATTACTTCACGTGTCCTATCTCATCACTGTCGAGGCAAATGGAACCACGGTGTATGGAGGGGACTGATCAGAGTCCATCCCTTCCCTCTGGGACTTGGACTGGAGTTTCTCTGCTCAGGAGAACGGCATGTTGAGGCATCTTAGGAGATCGGTGTCTTTTCTTGTGGGATTTGTTTCCTTTCCGATGTTATTATATTTTTAGATGTGAATTTTTAGACCTGCAAGTTCCATTCTCAATTTATTTTTGCCAGGAAAACTTTATTCATTTTTCAGTACATATCATGATAAGGAGGAATACAACCAATATAAGTTAATACGCTTGAGTTTAAGGAATATTTTACAAATGTTTTTGACACTTGTAACAACGCTTGCGATTAAGAGAGGCAGGAGTGTATGAGCGATGAAAAATAGGTCATTGAGTATGAACTATTGTCAGTAAGATGGAATGGAAGCAACATTGCTGGGTCTGAATGGTGCTGAGTCACTAAGACACGATTTGAACTCAGCTGTAAACAAACCAATTAGTAATTTGATAATGAAATTTAATTTTCAGATTCTTGCCATAAAGATGTGACAGTCGTCCACAGAAATGGACGTGAAAGGCTACTCTGAGTACAGTGGGAAGCAGTGCGGGATTGTGGGGTTGGCATCACCTCAGCGAGTATTTGTAGGGGAAACCTGAGTAGAATCAAAAGAGGGAACAAACAGCCAAACCCTTCTCTCCGTGACTTAGGAATCCCAAGGGCATGTTGTACTTGTTGGGGTTCTCCAGAGAAACAGAATCAACAGGAAAAGACCTTTCTTCAGGAGTTGGCTTATGTTACCATGCAGGCTGAAAAGTCTCTCCGCCTGCAGTGTGCACTGGAGGTCCAGAAAGCTGATGGTGTAACTTGGTCCAAGTCTGAGGCTGGGGCTTCAGGATAACTGACGGTGCACTTCCCAGGCAGGGCCAAAAGCCTGAGGGACTGAGGGATGCGGGGAAGGGAGAAACCTACTAATGGACTTCCCAGAATTCAGCAGCCCGAGACCCAGAGCTCGATGTTCACAGGTGGAGGAGCGGGCAGTGCCAGCTCAGGGATAACAGGAGTCAGCGTGCCTTTCCTGTGTGGTTTGATTCCATCTGGCCTCTCAGCAGCTTGGATACAGCCTGCCTGTGTTAGCTGGAGTAGTTCCCTTGGCTCATTGTACTGATTCTAAGGCTAATCTGTTATGGAAACATCCTCAGAAGTACATTTGCAAAATAATTTGTTTTTAGCAGATGTCTGGGCATCACTTAGCACAGTCAAGTTGACCCAAGAAATTAACCATCCCAGGTGTGAAATCTCCTAGTGCATGAGTAACCTCCACTTAGCCTGTTCTGACTGTGCCTCCCTATAATTGCTGATACCTTCTCTCTCTGGATGTTCTCTGTTATTAATCTGTATTTTTAAATGGATTTCCTTTCACTTATGTACTTTCCCCATTGTCTAAAACAGTGGAAATGTGATGAAGTCCTCCTCACTCTGTATCCCCTATTCTGAGCCTTTAATTTAGTGGATACTTAGTGTGTGAGACAATCTGACCACTCTCAATAGCTGTATCCAGGAGACAGAATGGACCCAGGAAAAACCCAACCAGGACAATTGCTTAACGTGCAATTTATTCTTGCAAGCCTCAAAAAGGGCTTTTAGGGGTGCTCAAGAAATGAATGGCTTTTTCTATCAATTTATTGAGTAGAGGATTTTATGTTTTCTCTTTTTTTAAACTATAATACCCCCACTGCCTTTCCCTATTGGCTGATGACTTTTGTTTCTGACTTCACAGAGAGAAGAGAAGCAGTGGAAGAGATTTCCACTCAGACCCACGAGACACACCAAATCACAGTGTCCATCTGCTGAGCATTGCCTTCTCTTACAGCAACGGGCTGTCGGAGGCCTCACCTTCCCTAAGGCGCTGGATCTCACCCACTCCTGTCAGGAGTGTCCTCTCAAAACTGATCTTCTTCATAGCGTCACATCAGGGTCCCTCTGAACACCAAGCCTTTATCAGTGTCACACAAAATAAAGTGATACCTTCTATTCAGGAAATCTTTGCGCAAATATGTTTTTCTCTAGCCACTGCTCCCTTCTGTGTTCCCACCGTAACCAACCTTAGGTACTGAGGGTGCTTTAGACTGTGTCCCCCGACTGTGTCTTTTCTAAGAAGGTGCCTTATTCAACTCATGGCTCTTGTCTTAGTAAGCTGGGATGACTCTAACAAAATACAAAAACTAAACGACAGAGGCTTATTTACCCCAGTGCTAGGAGATAAGAAACCAAAACGAAGGTGGCCTAGATTTGGTTCTTGACGAGGGACTCTTACTGGCTGCAGGTGGCTGTTTCCTCGCTGTCTTTACATGATGGGGAGAGACGGCTCTTTCTTCCTCTTCTTATAAAGCCACTGATTCATCCATGTGGATCCACCTTCCTGACCCCCTCTACACCTAGTTACCTCTATATCTTCACATTAAGGTTTAACTCTTCAATTTATAAATTTGGCTAGGAAAACACACGCATTCAGCCCACAGCAGCCACCAGAGTATAACTCCAGGGCAGAGTCAGATATTTAATTGCCTCTTTGACATCTCCAAGCTGGCCCCTATTGATAGTTCATACTTAGCAGCTGTGTGGTTGCTTCTTTCACAGCCCCGTATTGGCTCCTCCATGGTCTGCCCCCTGCAGTCTGAGGTCCCTCTACTCAGTCCACTTTGTCAGTCCAACGCTTCTTGCATCCTTTCTTCCTCTCTTTGTGTCCTGTCAGGCTTTCTATCCATTCATAAATCCATCTGTAGCTTAAATATCTGATCACTTCTCACCAAGGGAACCATTCTAGATCAACAGCCCATTATCTCAGAGCTGCAGTCACGATGGGCCTCTCCTTCCTCTTGCTGTCCATCTTTGAGCAGAGCTCTAAGAATAAATGTTTAAAGCTGCCAAATGATATCATTCTTCTGTTGGAAACTCTGAGATGTTTCCCACCTTAAATTAAAGTTCCTGGCTGCTCGCTGCTTCTCCAGCCTCTTCCTCATCAGAGCCTGCATCCCGGAGCGGCGACCTTCATCTGGGCCCAAAATGGTTCTTGTGCAAAGCGTGGTGTACTGCACCTTGACCAGTCCTTCATTCATATGCTATTATTAGAAGGCTCTTTTTGCTGATTCTTTATATAATCTGGCCCCTTTTCACTTTTCTTCTTCCTCTTTTTTAAAGTTTTTTTTTTTCTTACCTAGCATATATACTTTTTATCTTTTTTCTGCACTATTTTTTTTTTTTTTTTCAAACCTGAGTAATGAAAGGCAATGGGGTGAGCCCGGAAGACAAGTGTCCCAGTTACTAAAACATAATAACCAGTACAGCTAGCAAGTTGATATAATTATTTATAATTAACATGCTTATAATTCCAGCAAAACAGAAACTCCACAAAATTATATAAAGCAAATTAAAGGGTCCTCCATGTTAATGTCTTAAGAAACAGATCTACAATAATGAAAAACAAACTTTTCTGACAAATAAAATAAAATTTGATTACTAAAGGGTTTTACTTGGTATTTTACATTGTTTTTAAAATTTATTTGTTAGTACATGTTTGCAGTCCACGAAGTTTGCATTCCTCCTTGGGAGTCGGGACATGAGCATAACACACCTTGATTTCTTTTAATCCCTGTATTTCTCCACCTTCTTCCCTTCCTCTGTCTCTAAGTTCCCATTTCAGTTATTACTGTTGAAGTACTTGCCTTATGTGAAAGCACACATCCAATCTTCATTTGCCTTCCCTTTCCCTTAGTACCCCCAACCACTTCCCACTTGCAGAACATTTTTTGTTTCTTTCTGTTGACCCTTATTTTTCCCCTTATTTGTCCTCTGCCCTATTCAAATGAGAGGTATCATATCGCATTTACACCGTGTGTCTGAGTTATTTCACTGATTTTCCAGGTGTGTGCATTTTCCTGTAAATGTCTCCAGTGTATCCTTCTTTCTAGTGTGATATTCCATTATATATAGATACCACATTTCCTCTGTTCATTTGGCTATTGAACAGCCTCCAGGATTGAGCTGTTAAAAATTGTGCTGCTATAAACACGTGGTATGATACATGTTATGCATGGATCGCTGTAATTTGATGTTTTAAAACTCTTTGGGAAGATGGCTAGAAGCAGAATAGCTACATCAAGTGGAATTTGTAAGCGTACTTCTTTAAGAAGCATCGTACCAGTTTCCATAATGGCTGTACTAGTTTACACACGTACCAACATTATAGGAGGATTCTTTTTTCAACAGAGCCGTGCTTTCTGGTATAAGATGATATCTTTTTTTTTTTTTTTTTTTTTGTCTTTTTCCTTTTTATTGGTACCAGGGATCGAACTCACGACTGCCTGCTTGCAAGGCAGGCGCTTATGCCGCTGAGCTAAATCCCCAGCCCCCATAAGATGATATCTTAACTTTGGTTTAATTTGCATTTTTCTAATGTCTAGCAATGTTGAACTTATTTTCACATGTTTGTGAGCCACTTTTTCTTCTAAGATCTATCTTTTCATTTCATTTGCTCATTTCTTGATGGAATATTTTAGTTTGGGTGATCTAATTTTTTATATGTACTAGATATTAGCCTTCTGGCTGAGGAGTATCTGGTAAAACTTCTTTTCCATTCCTCAGGTTGTCTTAACTCTGATGATATTTTCTTTGTTGTGCAAAATTTTTAATTTGATATAATCCCACTTGTTAATTCTTGCTATTATTTCTTAACGCAATTGGTGTTCTGTTCAGAATGCCCTTGTCTACACCTATGACTTCAAGTGCTTTACCTATTTTATCTCCAGTTAGTGGATTCAGTGTTTTCTATTTTATTGTTTAGATCTTTGATCCATTTTTATTTTAGCTCAGTCCATGGTGAGAGATATGGGTCCAGCTTCAATCTAATGCACATGATAGCCAGTTTTCACAGCATCATTGGTGATCTTTCTTCGCACATGTTTTGGTCCCTTTGCCAAATATCTAATAGCTGAATGGATGTGTTTCTGTGTCCTCTATCATCTTCCATCCCACCATATCCCAACTATACACTGTCTTTAGCATACCAATAGCATGCCATGTTGTTTTAATCACTGTCTTCTGTAGTATAACTCAAAATTAGGTTTTGTGATGCCTCCTGTTTTGCTCCTGTGGCCCAGGACTGCTTTTGCCCTTCTGGGTCTCCTTTGGTTCCATATAAATTTTAGAACAGTTTTTTTTTTTTTTAGTTCTTTGAAGAATGCTATTTATGTGTGTATTAGGATTGCATTGAATGTTTATATCAGCTTTGGGAGTACGACCATTTTGACAATATTGGTTCTAACTATCCAGGAATAGGGATACTTTTCCATTTTCTGATGTGTACTTGAATCTCATTTTTCAAAATACTGTAGTTTTCATTACAGAGGTCTTTTACTTTTTTGCTTAGTTAATTTTTAGGCACTTAATTTTTCCTGATGCTATTACGAATGCTATTGTTTTCCTAAGTTCTTTCTTAACAAGTTCATTAATGGTATACACAAATGCTATTGATTTTTGTGTGTTGATTTTGTATCCTGTTACATTGCTATAATTCATTGTTACAAGCATTTTTTTTGGTAGAGATCTTTCGGTCTTCTAGGTAGATCATTGTATTATCTTCAAACAATGATAATTTGACTACTTTAATATTCATATTCTTTTTATTTCCTTCTCATGCTTGATTGCTCTGGTTCATGTTTTAAGTACTATGTTAATCAGAAGTGATAATGGTGGACATCTTTGTTATTCCTAATTTTAGAGAGAAAGCCTTCAGCTTCTCTCTACTTAATATGATAATATGACCATTGGTTTTTCATGAAAGGCTTTTTATCAGATTCAGATAAGATGCTTTTAAGCCTACATTTTCAGGGTTTTTTTCATGAAGAGGTGTTGGATTTTGTCTATTGATATAATCTTGTGTATTTAGTCCTTTTTTCTGTTGTAGGCTGTATTACACTTATTGATTTGCATAGGTTGAACCATCCTTGCAAACCTGGAATAAAACCTACTTGTCATGATGTTTGAGCATTATGATGATGTGTTGTATTCAATTTGCCAATATCTTGTTGAGGATTGTTGCATCTATGTTCATTCATTAGGGAGACAGGCCTATAGTTTTCTTTTTTAGTTGAATCTGTGGCTTCAGGATCAAAGTGATGCTGGCTTCCCAGAATGATTCTGGAAGCACTGGGTCCCTTTCAGTTTCACCGAGGAGCTTTGGAGATACAATATCCTAAAAGGTTTTGTAAAATTCAGCAGCGAATCCCTCCAGTTCTGGGATTATTTTTCTTAGTAGTGTTTTTTAAGCTAGTGCTTCAATATCATTGCCTTTTATTGGGTTGTTTAGTATTTTTATGTCCTTTTGGTTTAGTTTTAGTAATTCACATGAGTCTAGGAGTTAGTCCTTTTCTTCAACATTTTCAATTTGTTGGAATACAATTTTATAGGGTTACTATGGTAACTTCTGATTTGGATAGTCTGTTGTGATTTTTTTTTATTTTAATTGCATTGAAGTCAGTCTTTCTTTCTTTTGCTAAGTTTCATTTATGTTTTATTCTTTCAAAGAATTAGCTCTTCAATGCGTTGATTCTTTGTATTGCCTTTTAGGCTCAATTTCATTAATTTCTACTCCCGATCTTTATGATTTCTCTTCTTAATTTCAGTTTGGAGTTGGATTGTTGCTTCTCAAATGTTTGGAGATTCCTCATGGTTATTTAAGCCATGTTGCTAACCTGAGCACCAACTGTAATGAGCTTTCCTCTTAGGAGTGCTTGCATTGCCTCTCGTAGGTTCTATTGTAGTGTACTGGCATCATTATCTGTTTCCAGAGATTTCTTCCTTGATTTCTTCTGTGACCTATTGTTCAGTCAGAAGTGTGTTATTAAGTTTGCAGGAGTTTCTAAATTTTCTGTGCTTTTTTTCCTCTGGTTGATTTTTAGTTTTGTTGCACATGGCCTGATAATAAATGGGGTGATTTTGATTCTTTTATATTTACTTAAACAGATTTTGTGGATTAATATGGGAGCTATTTTGTAGAAGATGTCCTGCTGCAGAGAAGAGTATGTACTCTGTTGTAGCAGGGTAGAACATTCTATAGATATCTGTTATCTATGTGCTCATGAGTGTGGGTAAGCTCTGATATTTCTTCATTGGTGTTTTTTGAGCAGTTGATCTATTTCTTTGTGAAACAAGGTATTGAGATCACTCACTATGAGTATACTAGTGTTTGTTTGACCTTTTATGTTGAAAAGTATTTTTTATGAAAATAGATGCTCCAGTGTTCAGTACGTGTATATTTATGTGTGATCTTTTCTTGTTGTATTATTTCCTTAACTAATTTGTAAGAATCTTTGTCTCTTCTAATCAGTTTTAGGTTGAAATTTACTTTTTCAGAAAGTAAAGTTGCTGCCTCTACTTTTCTGGGGGTCTTGATGCATGCAATATTGCTTTTTATTCCTGGATGTTTAGTTTCTGACTATGATGACAAACGTATGGCATGCATGTGATTCTGTTTTTCTTTTAAGGTAGAAGATATTAATGCATGAGTTGTCTTTTCTAAACTAAAACCTCAGTGTTCAGCTTTAGTTACAGACGTGCCATTTTGCACTAAATAAGTGGGTTTTAATTGGCAGTTTAGAACTTGGTCTCTAAAAGGGTTTTGCTACCTTTAGTCTATGAATATCTTTTGGGATTTGATTAGTTTCTTAAATGAGCAAACTGTTATAATTTTTGATCCAATCTGCCAATATTTTAATTGGGAAGTTGAGGCCACTAACATTGAGAAATATAAAGAACAGTGTAAATTAATTCCCAATCTTGTGCTTTTTCTCTGTTGATGGTTGTTTTCCTTTTCACTTAAAAAAAATCTATTTGCCTTGTTTGATGTGTTCATTTTATCCAGGGTTCTGGCTTTCTTGGTTTCATTGTATTTGCCTAGGACACTGTTGAGTATTTTCAGGAGTGCTGGTTTGGCATGCATAAAACTCTTGAATTGTTATTTTTTATGGAATGAACTTATTTTACCAACTATTTTGAAGGAAATGTTTGTTGAATATATTAAACTAGGTTGGAAGTTATTTGCTTTTAGGGCTTGAAATACTGTAAGTTCCTCTGGCCTTTAAGTTTTGTGTTAAGAAATCTCATGCAATTCAAAATGGTTTACTTCATATGTAATTTTTTGCTTTTCTCTGATTGCTTTTAAAATTCTGGGTTTTAAAATTTTTTTTTACATCTGGCATTTTAATTCTGTCTTGGGAAGCTTCTCTTTTGCATTGTAGTTTTTCATGCTCTGAAAACTTTACTGTGTGTTCAGCTCTTTTTTCATCTATAGGGAGTTTTCTATTATGGTTTCTGTAAACAAATGTCCGAGTGTGCTGCCTTCTAGTTTCTGTCTCATTGAAATTAGTCTCGGGTTCATCTTCGTAGTGTCATCTAGTAGCTGTTGGATGAATTTTTCTTGTTCTCTTACCCTTTTTAGTCTTCTCTAAATGACTAATTATAATTTACCTTTGTGCTCAATTTCTGAAGCCCTGTCTTCACAATGGTGATTTCTGCAATTTATAATTTCTATCTCTTTTTAAAAATATCCAGTATTCCTGTCTGATGCCTTTTCATGGATACTATAACTTGGCTGAATTTGTCATTCATGTTGCAAACTGGTTAATTCTTCCAATTTTTATTTGTTTTCCTCCATTCTACATTGCTTGTTTTGCATAATGCCATAAACTTTGGATCATGTCCTCTTTGAACTCACCAAGATTCATTAACTCTTCTTTAATCAATTTTAGAGCTCTACAACCTAATGTTTGCTTTACATTCGATTTCTGCCCCACTACGTCTACTTTGGAGAGTTGGGAGAACTTGGAAATATTTTGTCCCCCTGTTCTGCTGTGTATGTTCATCTGTTTTCTTGAGTTGTTTTTTCACTTTTTTGGTGCTGAAAGTTTAGGCCAAGTAAGATGCAGAGAGCTTGTAGCCGATATGCAGATCTTTTTCAATAAGGCGCTGCTTGTGATGTTTTCAGGCTGATTTGTCCAGAGATAGTATTTACCCTTTTAGCTATTTAATTTAAGCCATTTGGACTCCATCCCTGTGGTTTGCATAATGAATCACTTCTGGCTGTAACAACATCATTGTACACTGCTTATATATTCTAGACCTTGCAGCCACACTTTCCCCATTTGTCAACACTCTTTGCAGTCTGTGTTCAGTGGATCTTCACTACTGTATGGCGTAGAAAGAGAATTGGAGGGGAGAGACTGAGGGCTGGGTGAGAGACGGGAATTAGTCTGTAGGGGGGAGTAATAAGCAGGTGGATAATACTAGGTGAAAACTCGATGTGAGGTCAGGTTCTATTGGAGGGCTTTTACTTGGCTTGAAGAGCTATCAAAGAGAGTATTAAGAAGACATTTGTGGGAGCAAAGATGAGATATAGGAGGCATGTGTGCTTTGGGACTGAAGAGAGCCATGAGATTGTTGGACCCTGTTAATATATTTGTGCCCCTGTAAAGCGGTAAAGAGTCAACAGAAGATGGGGTAGCTAAAATAAATGAAAGAATAGAGAGGACAGGAGGTTAACAAGAGAGGATAGGAGTGAGAGAGAAAAATGTGGTGAACTGAAGGCCTCGTGAGAAAATTGAAAAAGAGGATAAAATGATAAATAAGAATAATATTGCTATGAAAGCTTGAGTTGAAGCAGCTATGCAGGAAGATGTGAAGAAGGAGAGGAAATAAATACCAAGTAAATCAAAGCAAACACAGGTATCTGTCTGTCTGTCTGTCTATCTATCTATCTATCTATCTATCTATCTAACCCGTGGGAACTTAGTTTAAATACTTCAACAAGAGAGTGTATATCAATCCACACATGATTACTTTACCAAAAAGCCCTACTGTTCACACAATTTCCTTCTTACCTTGGATGTAGTCTGATTGTACGGAGTCAAAAAGAATCACTTCTTTCCTTTGTACTCCGAAGCCTAAACCAACCCTCTCAGCAGCTGTCTCCGCCAGCCCACAGCTTGAATCTGATTCCGTCTCTGGTTTTCCCTGGGGATTCCATTCTCTCCTGTTAGATAAAATGGTAGACTCTGCAGGAAAGGCAGGTAAGGACGCATGGAATTGGGGTGCCCTGAAATCTGTGAATGCCTTTGTGAACTGGTGTGAAGGGAGTCTGAGGAGACAACATTGCTTAGTGTGGGACCATGGCAATGGACAGTGCCCGATGGAAGGTGGGTGCCCTTGGTAAGCACTGGTGAGAATGCCACTGGTTTGCAGCATTCCCTGTTGTTTGGGGCAGAGGTGATGGGGTGAAGGAGCTGGTATGTACATACAAAGTGATCCAAGAGTCCAGCCTGCTCAGTGCTCCCTGTACCAATTCCTGACTGGCTATTTTGCTCATTTTTCTCCCCTGTGCACTTTGGAAGTCACCTAGGAGATAACTGGGTTTGTAAAAACTTATTTGTTTAATGAGTGAGAAGAGCACTTAATGACTATAACATTGATGAGGAAACCTAAACACAAAAGATGCACAGCGTTAGACAATCTAAAGGTAATATCTTCATTGGGTATCACACTCTCATTCGCTTTGTAAAAAAAAAAAAAATTATATTAAGACTTTAAATAAATTATAGTGCCTTCAGTAAAGTTATACTGAAAAATAATTCAGAGCCCAGAATGATAAAGAAAAAAGGTACGAGAATGAAGGCTGCAGTACTTACAAAGTAGAATTCTCTCTTCTAGAGCTCTCTCATTTTAAACTAACTCCTGAATTTCCTGTTTTAAGTTCTTAATCTTCAAAATAAGGAAATTTGACTGGATAATCTAAGTTCCTTTCCAACGGCCACTGTCACGATTCTATCCTGTTGTGTCTAATTTCTCAGTAATCTGCAGTCTCTTTCCTCATCCCTGTTCTAACTTTCCGCCTTGTTCTCCTACTGTGCTGACATAGTTAATCCGTCTTTTTTCGTGCTGTTTTTATTGTGATGACCTTTGATTCTCTTTAACTGATACCTTCCTCTTGAGCTCCAAACCTGGCATTTTGCTTAAGTATATACTATAAAGTAAAGATATAACAAACCGAATTCCATTATGTCTTGCTTCTCCTCACTCAAGTCCCTAGACTGTAGATCATTTTATCAGAAAATCGTGTCCTTTTTTTTTTTCCCCTATGGATGGATTGTACATGGAGCAATCGTATCCCTTCATGGTCCCTGCGGGGTCCCCAGCTATTAAGTCAATGAATCAGCCCTCTGGAAAGCCCTTGAATCTTTCTCTTGCATTTTCACCATGTCAGTTCTTTGCCAAACGTGTATGCTTCTTCCTCATGTATCTTGCTGCAATTTCTTTTCTTTTTCTCTCATGAATCACGTGCCCTGAATCTATTTCTCATGTTAGTGCTTTGGTCATTGCAATGAATTTGTGGAATAACTTTTTAGTGCTCCACAGTGTTGCCTCTCCTTTTAAAAACACAAATCCTGTTAAGGTTAACAACTTCCTATTGCTTTCAAGACTAAAATCCTGATGTCTTAATGTGCTCCTTATGACATGACTCATACTAAATTTCCTGGGACCACCTTCTTTCTCTTCTTCCTGGTGAGGATGAAACTTGCAGATGTCTGGTTGTGCACTGACCTCTCACTCTCTCATGGCTGTTGCTTGCTGCCCTGTTTATGGCTCGCTTTTGTAAAAGAGGGTGTTAACTTTTCCCAGAAGTCTCCATGACCTGCTGTTTCTTCCCCGAGATGGGATTTGATGGTGCTCTACAATGTTCACACCCGTAATAGCATCACTGAAGTGCACGGTTATCTGCTGAGCTCTCTCATATCTCTTGTCCATTTAGCACTGAGAAGAATTTCTGGCACATCAGTGTTAGTTGCACAAATGATTCAACGAAATGTCTGCAAGATATCTTCTTACATATGAGCTGTCACCTAGCATATTTGATGACAATAATGTTAAAGCTCAATATTTTCATGTCTGGCTTATTTTAGACCTAATTTTGGTCTAACCTTGTTATGATTTATATCTAGATGTCCCCCCACAGTCTCAGACACTTTTAGATGGAGTTTTTTTTTTTTTTTTTTTTTTTTTTTTTAGAGATACATGAATCTAAGGTTTTGTGGTTGATTCATGATTCAATGCTGGGATTAAGGGTGAGTGATTGCTGAATCATACTCCCATTAGACTGGCACTGCCCTAATCCTAGCAGCTTAGATAAAAGGGGCAGAAAGATGCTTGTTTCCTTCTTTCAACTGTTGCTTTTGCTGTCTTGTTGCCAGGAACGGTTACCCCTCTGCCATGTGCCACTCTGCCTTGGAGCCAGGCTTTTATGGACTGAAATCTCTACAGACTGTGAACTAAATAAATCTTTCCTCCTTTAATATTGGGTGTTGGGTATTTTGTCTTAGCAATGAGAAAAGTAATTAAGATAAGCCTTGTTCATAGTGCATTCTTTTTTTTGGTACTAGGGATTGAACTCATGACCTCACACTTGCCAGGCAGGTGCTTGTGTCACTGAGCCAGATCTCCAGCCCCATAGTGCATTATTGACTTTTTTATAATTATAAAAATTCAGTTATGATTAGGATTTTTAAAGAACCCAAATTTTACACAGCATCTATAGATATATTTTTAAAAGTTCAAACCCCTGAAGCAAGCACAATTTGTGAGATTATTAAGACTATACTAATAAAGAGAAAGAATTTAAGAACTGCGTAAAATGGACTTGTCAAGGTCGTGCACAAAGTAAATCATGCACAGGACATGTGAGCTCAATTCCTCTGGGTCTTTGTTAAGCATCTTACAAGCATCTCTATTTGTCACCTTAACTTACGGTGTTTAAAATATCTACCTCTTTGATACATATACTCATCAGTAATTTAGAGAAAAGTATTCCAGAGAGAAAAACCTTGTGTCACCTCAGAGCATAAGAGGGAAGAGAACAGAGGGTAATTGATTAATACTTTAGTATAATAATATTTCCATTTAAAGGATAGTGGGAAAAAGAAGAGAAAAATAAAAAGAAACGGTATATAAAGAGTATTATTTTTGGATATTGAAAGACACATTTGTTTAATCCATGAACAGTTTAAATAGCAAACAGAAATTTACCTTTACTGGAAATTTATATGAATTTAAAATTTTTCCTTACTGTTTCTTTCCCAATTTAAATTTCTTATGCTTATTATTGTATCAGACAGAACAAAATAACCAAATTTCTTTAAGAGAGTTATTCTGCTGATATCTTACAGCAATAATAAGTTGAATACAGAAGTCACATAAGAATAGTGCTTTTTAAAAAAAATTGATGCATTTTTGAGACAGAGTCTTCCTATGTAGCCCAGAGTGACCTTGAATCTGTGATAATCCTCCTGTCTCAGCCTCCTGAATGATACAATTACAGGCATGGGCCATCATACCTGGCTAGAAATACTATTCTTACCTGAGTGGTTTTTTTTTTTTTTTTTTTTTTTAGAACAGATGTGTGATTCTACAACTTAGGGCTTTATATATAAGCAAAAGAATCAAGCCTTGATTTTTAAAACAAATTGTTTAAAACATTAAGGAAACATCCTGCCTCGTTTCTTCTTCATTTTTTGTTTATCGTTGGTGTTACCACCTAGTACTCAATTTGTAGCCATGGGGTAGGCCAGAAAGCGGGCAGCCACTGCTCCAATCGATGCTAATGTTACTCTTTGGCCTGCTGGAGACTGGAACTACGCGTCTCTCGAGCCGTCGATCCTTGGGTCATAGCCCCAACATCTCTCAGCACAGAGGCCAGTCTTATTTAACCCTGCTTCTGGGCACTGTACGTTTTAAAAGTATTTTAGTTTCCTGAACAGACCTCTAACTAACTTGTGCTGTGGTTTGGAGTGCTTTTTTATTAAAAGAAAGCATATTATAAGAAGGGGGCAACAAGTCAATAAACATTAAGGTATGCATGCACATAGAAATAAATGGCACGGAGACCTTTACTGACTTTATTATAGATGCAAGCTGATGATTACAAATTGATGCTGTGGATTAAACTGAAGTGGAGGTGCAATTTGGTACTTTGAAGTTCTTTTAATTACTTTCAAGGCATTGATTTGGAGTATAAATAGATTCATGAAAATCTGTATCCTATAGGAACAGCTTCAGGGCTCAACTCTGATATTCAAAGGAAATTTGGCAATCATCTCCATCTGACTGCAGGGACAGAGTGGATCTTTGTATGTGCATTGACTGAATCTCATCCGCGGTTCTGGTGAATCATCGACTCTGCCTATCACGTTCCTTCAGCTCACCTAGAAATTGCAATTCATTTAGCTAACATTAGACTTCTTTCAAAGAAGAGTATATTAATCTGGAATAACATTTGAAATATACTTTCAAGGGCTCCTATTTTTAATATGTTTACAAGAAAATTTCTTAACTTTTGGCTTCTTGGATTCCATGGCGTCTAATAAAAATTTCCAAATGTAAGTGTTGCATTTTGATGAATTCCTTATCTATCAAAGAAGTCTTGATTTAAGTACAGCCATATTGAACCTTGGGGTTCCAGAAGTTGAATCACAGGAATAATACTGTTCAGTGGTTGAAAGGTAGAGTGAAAAGTTAATATTTCAGTTTTAGGATTAACTCTCCTGAAGGGACAATTTGAATAGTATGTAGCAAACCTTAGGGTTTAATTCTCTGAGCATTTTCTCTGGTAGGCTTTTCAATCAATAATCCCATTCCCTTGACCACAGCAGTGGATGCCTGCCTCAAGCTGAGACACAGCGATTCACCCTGGAGGAAGGTAGGGAGGATGAAGGGGAAGGAGAGTTGAATTACTTGATAGCATCTTTGCCACATAAACCCTTAGAGATCCACTGATACTTGCCTTCCTTGAAGCAAGAGAATCAACTTCTCTCCTCTTAAAATTTCAAGCTAGCTTGTTAGCTTGAAAAAGACTTAAAGAAAAAGTGTCTGGATAGATTTCATCTATCTCATACCCCAAAGATGAACTAAGGCATTTAATGTGCACAGTTGTGAAATATTTTCATTAGCAAGAGACACACGAGATACTGAGTTGTTGAGGGCTATTGGTATGGAGGGGAATATTTATAAAATTGGTTCCAAACAGACTTGTAAAGGAAGTTAAATTTATCTTTCTGTTTTCCTGAACCTTCTATCTCCTAAAAAGTGTAGTGAACTCACATCTCCAGTGTCCTAGGGTGGTCCAGGTCTATGACTTCTGTACTGTCATATTTACCAACAGGACAACCTTAATACTCAGAATTGTCTGAGTTTATCGCCACTTGAGTGTCATATTGTTAACACCCTTGATAGATATTTTTACCATGAGGAAAAGTTGAGTGATCGAGTTTTCAGAAAATTACTGCAATTCCTAAATTCTCTTTTATTTTTTTAAATAGAAAAAATGCACTCTTGGACAAGTAAGTATAACATTTCAGTTATGTAAAATGAGTAAGTTTTGAGATCTGCATACCAATGTATTTATAGTTCACAGTACTGCAGTTTTTTAGGAGTTTAGACATCATTTTTTAAAAATTTTATTTAAAGAAAGACTAAACAAAACAAAATAGGTAGAAATAATACATACATTCAGAGAAAAAAATGAACAGTAAGAAATCACTAGTTGATGTTTACGTACTGTCATTTTACAAATAGTTGTTCAAGGTACAAGAGTGGAATATGTAAAGTGGGAATTCAACAGTGAGACTGCAAAAAGTTCTGTTCAACTGTCTAACAAAAACTTAGTAACATGGTTGTCAAACCTATACACTTAAACATACATGCAGTTATCCATATCTTTATTTATGTTTAGATTAAACAAACTAAAGCAGGTTAAAATCATTCTGAACAAAGAATAATAGTATTGCTGGATTTCACATCATGACACTCTGTGATCTGCACTGGGTACTGTAGTGTCTTTTTTTAAAAATTTTAATTTAAATTTAAAGAAAGACTAAACAAAACAGAAATGGGTAGAAATAATACATAATTTCAAAGAAAATATAAACAGTAAGAATCACTAGTTGATGATTACAGATTGTCTTCTTACAAATGTTTATTCAAGATACTAAAGTGGAGTATATAAAGTGGAGATTCAAACAGTGAGATTGCAATCAGTTCTGTTCAACTATCCAACAAAAACTTAGAAATATGGTTATCAATCCTATACATTTAAACATACACACAGTTATCCATATCTTCAATTATGTTGACATTGAATAAACCCAAGCAGGCTAATGTCACTCTGAACAAAGAATAATACTATCGCTGGGTTTCACATTATGACCCTCCCGGATCAGCACTGGGTACTTTAGTGTCTCTTTTTCTTCAGAGTATCTGTTCATTTCATCATGTGTCATAAAATCTGTTCTCATAAACTGTTTACAGATTCTACACATGCATGAGTCTTAACATGCATTTCTATCCTTTCTATGTTACAGGGAGAAACAAAACAAAGCAAGGCAAAACAAAACATATTCCTACAAACACATGAAATGCAATAAACATATAAGACTGTTGTACAAAGAGTTCTACCATGGTTCCTGTGCTGTCTATTATCTCCAATAGAATTGGCTATATTACCAGACATAGATTAATTGAATACATCAGTACATAACAGTATTAATAAAAACACAACTTTGTATATAGTATAGAACTTCAAAAGCCAGCAGTTATCAAACCAGAATGTGAATCGTAGAATCTTGTCATCTTCAGTGTAGCTGCCTATACTCTCAGGCTTGATACTATCAATCATATCAGTTTTGAATAAAATCTTCTCTGCCTCATTTCTGTTATGCTATTTTTTTTTGCCATCAGTTGTCTGCTTATCTTCTTCATTCTGTCTTCTGCTCCATTCACTGAGGCCTCTCTGCCACTGTTCCTGGAATCCTAGTACTTTTCTCTCTCTCTAGAATGCTCTGCAGTATTCTCTGTAGACTTGGGTTGTGGTTGTGAATTTCCCAAGTTCCTCTTTGTCTTGGAAGCATCTTTTTTTCTCCATGAATTTCTAGAGACAGTTTAGCAGGGTATATCAATCTGGGCTGGAGGTTATTTTCTTTCAGGGCGTGGAATATTTTGCTCCAGGCTCTTCCTGACTTGATGGTTTGTGTCAAGAAGTCTGCCATTATTCTGATGGGCCTTCCTCTATAGGTAATCTGTTTCTTGCCTCTAACAGCTTTTAATATTTCATTCTTATATTGAATTTCTGGGATCTTGATTATTATATGCCTGGGTGTAGCTCTGTTTTGGTTATAGGTGGCTGGAGTTCTGTATGCCTCATATATCAGCATATCATTTCCTTTTCCTATGTTTGGGAAGTTTTCCTTAATTATTTCTGTGAACAACCTTTGTAGTTCCTTTGTTTGTACCCCAGCTTCTTCATTCACATTCTTTATTCTTAAGTTATAGATCCTTTTGTTGTCTTCTAGCCTTTGTATTGTTACTGCTTGTTTCCTTGTTATTTTAAAAAAAGTTTTCCCTTTCATACTCCCATATTGCAAAATTGTCCTCCAGTTTGGGTATTCTATCCTTAGTTTCTTTCAAGCTGATTTGCCATTTTTCTATAGAGTTTTTAATTTCTTGGTTATCTCTTTGAATCTGCTTCATGTATTCTATATTTTTTTATATTCATCAAATGGTTCTCTCCTTTGAGTTCCTCCCTTCTTCCACCTGTGTCTGCTTGAGGGATTCTTAGTATCTCTTTAATTTTCTTATATCTTGCTTTATTTGGCTAAATATTTCACTTTTGAACTCATCTATGAGGTCCCAAATATATCTCTTTATGTCCATTGGTGCCATGTCTGATATTGTATGTTTGCTGTTCTCATTCTCCTTTGTATTTACCTGTCCTGGGTCAATGTTCTCAGGGTTGGGACCTGGGGACTTTTTGTAGTTGCTTCCTCTTCCCATCTTTTTTGCTTCTTCAAGGAGGCCCCAGTTTCTTTCTTTGTTGGTTACAATTCTTCTGAAGCATGCTGGCTAGATGACCCTTCCCATTGCTGTGTGCTAGTGAGTTGCAGTCAGGGACAGCGTATGCTGGCCCCTCCCCTCCAGATCAGTCAAATGCTGTGATCTGCACTGTATTACTTTTCATCACCTCCCCTCTGGTGGCGGCAGCTGGAGCATGCTGGCAGCGGCAGCAGAGGCTGCAGCAGACTTTGTGCCACCTCCCTTCCCAGTCTGCAGCAGCAGCAGGGTCAGGGGCGAGGACAGCCTGTGGGCGCCCAGCCACTCCCAGGCAGTGGCAACAGGTCTTACCAGTGGCCCGGAGGTGCCACAGGGGGCGGCTGGAGCATGGTGCTGCGAGGATCAGTCAAGCTACTGTGAGGTAAACTGCATTTCGTTGCCCCACCTTCCCTCCCCGTCAGTCAAGCTGCTGTGGCCTATCAGTCAAACTTCTGAGATTTCACTGGGTTAGTGTGGCTAGTATGCACCACCACTGTAGGGACTTAATTTTGGATAACCTATTGGGGCTTAGCCAAGTCACATGACCCAGGCCTAGCTCACTCCACCAATCCCATTTGGATAGGGAACAACTGACTGAAGTCGCTGCTGCCCCTTGTACTTGCCAGTCCTGCCCAGTCGCAGAATGTCATCCACCGGCGCCCCCCTATTTGTGGAATGGCTCCACTCCGTCCACTCACCACAGGTCGATGTAGGCAGTCTGCCAACTCAGCTCTCCCTTTGGGTCACCAGCCCCCGAATTCAGTGTTGAAGCAGCGGGACCTCTGAGAACTTGGCAAGGCACGGTGGGACCTTGGATGGTTCGGCAAGTCGCCTTAATTTCTTCTTGGGATGAGAGAATTCATCTCCCTCTGTTTGGGGCTCCTGATTCCATATTATGTTGAATTCTAAGTTGACTATCTCAGGGAGCTTCTGTAGCCAGTTGTTATCTGCCCACCATCTTGCTCCTCCTCCTCGAGTTTAGGTATCATTTAAAGTATTCTTACTATGGTAAAAATGGAAGGAGGTCAGAGGATTGTCTTTTCTTTTTAATTTACTTGCTGCTATCAGTTAAAAACTGGTGGCAAACTTAACACCCAGCTGAATTAAATCAGCATAGTGCTGAGCATAGATGTTCCACCTGAGGTAAGTTGCCAGCATAAATAGACATGGAGAAGATGAGTGAGGTGTTGTGGGTTTCTCTAAGTGTTGCTGTTTGAGCCATTGGTTCTCCTGGAAGAGCTTGTCATGACTAGCTTCCCCAGTATGAGTTTGACCATTGTCATTGGAGGAGCTTGGGACTATGTTGGTGAGAGTGACTGTGGTTCACTTTTGGGGCACTTTGGTCCTTACATCAAGCATCACTTCCTGGCCAGAGGGGAAGACTTGTGCTGTTTAATTTTCAGAAGAAACTCATAGTGCTGGCTTCCTGGCATGTACTCTAATGTGCTTATTGTCAGAGGAGCGCAGGACCACCATGTCACTGAGGATGGCTGTGGTGCTTTTCAGGACAGCCCTGGTCCTTGTTTTGAGTGTGACTTCTCAGATCCAGTGTAGAACCCTAACTTACCAGCACAGCTCCTTCACCCTTCTGGCATAGACTTTCTACCTTCCACTGCTGACCTTTAGACCTTCCCAGCACAGATCCATAAAAGAGACTGGCGTGAGTCCTTCTTGTGGGCTCTAGATCTCCAGTTAGACTCGTGGGAGGCCTTGTCATGGGCTCTAGGTTCATCTGGACTCATGTAGGACATTGCTGTGGGATCCAGGCCCTTGGCTGAATATTCTGAGTCTTTAGTGTTGTGGACAGATTTCCTGTACCTTCTTATGTTTAACTCTGGGTGACCATCATAAAACAAGACAAATTCTGTGTCCTGATTCTAACTGTTCTCACAACCCCTGACTACAACCGTTGCCCTCTCTATTTTTCTTACTACATACATCATTTTTCTTTTAATCATCCTGCCTTGGCTCTACTTATTCTCTTAGTCCATTTTCTGTTACTATAGAAATAAACAAGGCTAGTTATTTTATTTTATATTTAAAGTTTGTAACTTTTATTAGTGCGTGTTTGCAATGCACACTTACTATAGTCATCACGGGGAACTGGTTCACGTGCATCCCACACATCTTCATTCGTTTCTCCTTCTCTTTCCAACCTGCCCCTTCCCTTTATTTCTCGGTCCTTTTCCCATTTGCACAAGATACGTCTTCCTGTTTCCTATTATCTTTTATTTTTCTCTTATGTTTTGGGTTTCTCATATAAAATAAACCATATAATACTTAAGCCCGTGTTACTGATTCACTTGACTTAACATTATGGTTCCAGGGTGCATCTGTTTTCTTACAAATTATTCAAATATGTCATTCTTTAAAGCACAGTAGCTCCATTGTTTATAAATACCACACTTTTATTATCCACATATAGGCTGCCTCGGGGATTCTGCTATTATGAGTTCGTTCAGTCTCAGCTTCTGGAATCTGGGAGGTCCCGGAAGAGGTCACAAATGGGGACTTTCTGTGGCTGAAATTTGAGGTATAAAAGGGAAGGGTAAGGAGGAAAATCCAGTACAGAGAAGGACTCTCAGGAAGCTGGACTCACTTTTATCATATGCAGCCCTTGGAAGAATTAACCTGGCTCCATGAGAATTGTATTAATACCTTTTAACAATCTGATCACCTTCTAAAGTTCCCATCATTTTGCAACACTGTTACATTGGGAATCTAATTTCAGTATGAGTTTTGGGGGCAACACAGCACATGCAAAATAGTAGTTCCATTTCTCATCAACCTGCTTAATTTATTACTGTTACATTATCTAATCCCCTACACCATTGTTGGCCCTTATCACTGGAACCTAGAAAACTATCAAGGCAGGAGAATGCTAAATATGCTTTCCTTCCAGTTCAAATGCAGGGTACCATTGATCAAAACACCACTACCTGTCTAAATATGTACTTCAAAAAAATCTCCAACTAATATTAGGCTGTAATACCGCCTGTTGATCCTTGTGTATCAAGGAAGCTCCCTCCATGGCCTTAATTTTCTCTTCAGCTCCCAAACTGCCATTCCTCCACACTGCCTGCCCTATTCTTGTAGGTTCTCATCAGCTCGTTCTTCCTAGAGAAGTACACTGTCAGGCAAAAACAGTGTGGACATCATCTTGCCCTGAAACATCCATTCATTATTACAATGTCCAGACTCATGTCCCATACTCATCTCTCTTGTGGACTCTGGAGAAAAAGTAAAGTCACTTTTGCGTTCCATTCTTTTATGCTAGACCCTTGATCCTTCAAGTACCCCTTCTCTCCGTTGTCTACCATCGTTCCCATGTTACGGGTTTTTTCTGTAGCATAGTTTTAAGCTTTAATGCTTCCAGATCCCCATCGTTCAGCTATTCTGGACGCTCGGACTTCTCCAGTTCTCCACAAAGTCCCCCTCTACTTTGTCCAGCCCTAAGTTAATCCCACTTTGAAAGTAATTATTCTGATTTTGTTTTGCTTTTCCTCTTTGATCCTCCATCAGTACATACTAGGCATCTGGTCTGGTAAGTAATTCATAGACATCAATGAATCTGTGTGGTGGTGGTTTGCTGTGTTCTTTTGCCTTAGATGGTGCACCTTGTGAGAATAAGCCTGGTTATTCTTCTCCACCTCTAATGGTGGACTCATTGGTGTTTTTCGCCAATATGATACAGCATCAGTTTTGTGAAAAATTTTTTCCCCACACTTATCTGTTCAACTTAAAATACATCATTATAAAACATTTATAGAAGATATTTATAGAAGATATTTTAGAATAAAAATACCTTTCTCTGTCTCTGTCTCTCTCTCCGTCTGTGTCTCTCTATCTCTCTCCTCCAACATGAACCACTATCAAGTGTGTCTCTTGGAAAATGCAGGACAGATTATTATGATGGAGTAAGATCAAAAAGAGTAAGAGCAAATGTGCAATAGTGAAAAAGAAAGACGGATAAATGAGAGAACAGAGATGGTGATTAGAACCTTTACTAAGAGCAAAATCCTAGTTACGTATGTTTCTCAAGTACCGAGCTTCTTTACATGTTAATTCTATAGCATGGATACTGTTTTAGCTGCATTTTCAAAGGAAGAAAGCAAGACAGTTTAAGAAGTGACGTGCTGGGGCCTGGGGATTCAGCTCAGCGGCATAAGCACCTTCCTTGCAAGCAGTCAGTCGTGAATTTGATCCCTGGTACCGATAAAAAAGGAAAAAGACAAAAAAAAAAAAAAAAAAAAAAAAAAAAAAAAGAAGTGACGAGCTCAGGGTGACACCGTATGTGATGAAAGTGGGATCTGAGCCTCAGTAGACAAACCCTCTTGCCTTTTCTTGGACCCACTTACTCTCTAAGCCCACAGCCCAAACAAAACTGCAGAGCAATGGAATTGTAGGGGCTGACAGGTAATTCAATTATTGAAATGTCTGAAGTTAGGATTTAATGTAAACTGTTTTATAGAATCTTTGAAAAGTATCTTTACCCATGATAAATTGACCTTACTTCCTTTTTGAAATTGCTATGTACTGGTTCCAGTTATAAACATGTCAACATTTTTTCAGGGTCCAATAATAGGTTTTTTTAAAATAAGAAATGTGACTTCAAAAATCTAGAAAGTTTAGTTAACCAACCACTGAATTTAGAGTATTTAAAAACAAGCAAGCATTTTTCTTTAAAGACAGAATTTCTGTTTAAAATAGCCATTCCCGCTGGATTTTGAAAAGCGTGTGTCTACTAATCTGCCAGGTAAATCTACCTATTCCTGTTCTGCTTTTGTGATTTTTCTGTATTAAACATACACAAGTAGAAAAGGCAGAGCACCTCCAAAATGCTGCCCTGAAGTCTCCTGTGCAGTTATTTTTATTGAAGGTGGCTGCCTTTAAACAGATTTGACGAGCTTTGTGAGAGTCTCCCTCCAAACAGGGACTCGAATTGTTAATCAGATCACTCAGGAACAATGTTTTTCTTTCTTTCTTTTTTTTTTTTTCTTGGTGTGCCTTCCATTCTCTTTATATTGGGAAATTACACGCACTTTTACTAAGTCATCAGTTCCTGCTTGAAAGTCTACCCTGGTTTCATGCATGCATGGTTTTACAAAGGTGGGAGAAGGTTTATATGCTTCGGGGCTATGCAGCGAACGTGGGATCCAGCAGAGATTTGGCTGCATCCAGCAAATGCCTGCTGTCAGATTTCCGTTCTCCTGTTTGACACGGTGGAATCCCTTACAAACATGTCGATTTAGAGCAGCATGTTGCATGCTAAATTATGAAAACACTGTTCCCATGCTAGCATCAAAAACAGTGGACTCATCATGTGGTATTGTTCTGAAGTGAAACGTTGGTGATGAGATGCAAAACAAGACCACCAATTATTCCAGTGTTTGGAAGGCCAGGGCACAGGGTGGGTGTCTGAGTCTCGCTGCAGGAAGGCAGGTTTCCTGTGATTTATAGGAATCTAACTGTATGCCTTTGATTTTAATGACAGATGTGATAGGAATGATATTCAAGTTTGTGATGTGTTGTACTATCCTTGGGGTAAAAATGAATCTAAGCAGAACTGAATAATATTGTGGCCGTGTGCGTTCATTGAAGTCGCTGTGCTGTCTTCTTTGTTTTAGAGCATCATGCCTGAACACACACAGAAAGCTGCAATTATTTTTAGCAATTGCGAGCCTGGTTTGCAGGATTCCTGGCATGAGGCAGGTCTCTAGACATAGAGGGAAGGGAAAGAGAGGGGTCGCAGGCTGGGTTTCACTTGTAGGATCCACTAGTCATTTCTGGAAACCAATAATGTTTTACATGTGCTTTGTTTCAACCCTTGATAACAATAAGCTCACTATGAATGTGCAGCTAAGTGCAGCGGCTGGGTCCGTGACACTGTCAGAGTTCTATGGGTGTTCTTTCATTTTTGGTACGATTTGACAATTTAGCCATCTGAAATCATTGCAGCATACTGAAGATTCTATCTTCTGTTTCATTTTAAGCCTAGAAATATCTGGAAAAAAATACTTCAGCGTGCACCCAGTAGAAGAGATTCAGTGACAGAATGTAACAGGATAGTCTCTGGGGAGTGAATGCTTGTGAGCAAATGGCCAGACAATTTAAATAACTACAAGCTCTCTTTTTAAAAACTAGTCATAGGAAATGAATTTGACAAGACATTCTTTGCCTACACTATTTTGCATACCACTTCAAGATTAATCTCTGATGTGTATTTTAAACACATCCCAATTCTAATAAGACAATATAACAGACTTCTGTGAACTAATAGACAATTTCCTTGCATTGTTTTGATTCTCAAGATTTGTTTTAAATAGGCTCAGTAAATCTAATTCCTTAGAGTTTCTACATTTTAGCTTTTAGGTGTCTACTATAAAGCATCTAAAATGAGGTGTCCAGGCAATTGGAAGACCTTAGTCCCTACTTCTAACCCGTTGCTAATAAGAATTGCTAATGGTTTGGAGTAATTATTATAATCCAGACCAGCACTGATTCCTGTTGGTGCATGATCTCCTTGACATGGCACAGAAGCTCTGTGGAAGTAGGTCCTGACATTTTCCTTCACAGTGAGAATTAGACTGAGCAACAAAACTTCCTCTAGGATGCACAGCTCATAGGAATTCAGACTGAATCCAGTCTCGGTTTAGATTTGAGAGTGATATAAGCCACTCAACCAAATTGCTTCTATTTTGCTTTAGGGTTTCTGTTCTACAATTTATTTTGAATTCTGCCTTAGATTAACCTCTTGAACATGTTGCCTTGGCTGGACTGGTTGCCTGGCTTTCGGTTTGGTTTTGCTCCTGGACCTTGACTCACATGAGGCTTGACTTCGGAGGTGCCAGTTTTTAAGCCATAACTCTTCCAGATCTGACCTATGCATCACTTCCTGTTGGTGTGACCTTTCTACCGTCTCTTGAGGAAATGTTTTATTCAGTCAATTATCTGCTTATTGTTTCCATGCTTCTGTGAACAACTTGATAGGATTTACTTTGCTATCCTGGCCTTCCTTCTAAAGCTGCTCCTTCTTCTGACCCTCCTGCTTTTATTAATATTCTCCCATGTATCTCATAACAGGGCCCCAATTTCAGGAGTATTCTGTTTCTTTCTTTCTCCTTTATAACCACAGCAATGTAGCAATGATAGTTAATACCTATGACGTTATTACTAGATACCAGTCAATGTTCCGCAGTTTTACACAGAGCTGTTGTTATGATTTGGATCTTAAGTGTCTCCTAAAAGCTCATGTGTTAAAGTCCCTAATGCGGCAGTGGTCAGAGGTAGAAGATTCATGAGGTGACTGGATAATTACTGCAATTTCATTAATGGATTCCTCCTTTTACAAATTCATAACTGAATGGCATATTGAGAAGTGGCAGGAACTTTGGAGAGGCGGGACCCTAGTCAGAAGAAGTGGGTAACTGCTCCCTGAACTTGAAGGCTTTCTTTTACTCCTGGCCTCTTCTCTCTGTTGGCTCCCTGGCCTCAGCGAGATGAGTGGATTTGCTCACACTCCCACAAGCTCAGAGACAGTGCAGCCGGGGTGCGCAGACTGAAACCTGTGCAATGGTGAGCTAGAACAAATCTATCCTCTTTCAAGTTGACTTACTCAGATATTTTGCCAGAGGGATGGAAACAAGCACAATCAGTACTGTATTTTGACTATGAAGTTACTATTCATTGTTATCCTGATTTTATGACAGAGGCCTCACCAGTCACAATACACCACAGCAGGTGTATTTATGGAATAAACTTTTTCTACAGAACCTAAAAAGGCAGATAGTTCAGCTGTAGTCACCCTGCTTTGAGCACTGTCGCAGTTCTCAGAGTTACTTTTTTCTGACCGCCCTTTGGTACTTGTTTCTTAGGGTTTGAGTGCCATTTGTATCCTCTGTCCTTACCCCGGTCTCTGCCTATAGAAATCTTACATAGTCTCAAGGGGTGGGCTGAATGGCTTTAATTTGAGCACCCCAATTAAGGGATGTCTCCTTCTAGAATTTCACGTGTCATTTATTTGTATTAGTCATTCCAAATCTATGTATTGTCTTCTTTGTGGTCATTTTTATGTGTCCCTTTTCTTTCTGCTAGGCAGTTAATCTCTGAGGAATGCTTGGGTGTCAGTGAGTCTTGCATTCACCTTGGCATAAAAACAGATATTTTCGTGGGAGAAACTCTTAGAAAACATTTGAGTGAATACAGAATCCTTTTGGTCATGTATCAGTTCCTCTTGGTTCTTAAGTTTCAGAGGCACTATTCTTTTTTTAGAATCTGATACAACTGAGAATTTCTAGCCAGAAAATACAACACAAATAGGAACAAGACTTTGTGTAAACTTAGTGCATTTGTGGGTTTCCTAAAGCCAATACGGCCTGAGGAAATTTGAATTTAGTCCAGCCACCTATTTTGTTATCTGCAGCTAGACAATGTAGGAGGATCACTCAAACCCACAGGATGCCTTTCCCATTTCTGGGCAAGGTTTTCAAATCATAAACAATGTTGGTGTTGTGCCTCAAGTGAGGTTGTGAGATAAGAAGAGATAAACACATCTGGAGGTGTTTATTGGAATAGTTATTTGAGCTTACGATAAGTGACATCAGGGACTCTGTATTAGGGACTTGAAAAGTTATAATGATACCAATTGTTACCTTATACTTTTTAGCTAATCAGCTGTAATATACAATTTTTTAGTCATATATGTAGGACAAACTTGTATACTTTAAGGTGCATGTGTACTCTACAGTCTTGTCTTCCAGAGTCCTTAATAAAAAGAGGTAATGTGGCCACTACCTTGTGACTATATCACCAAAATTTACACAGAAGTCCTTTTTCTCATAATCAGCCGTTCTTATTTGTATTCTCTGGAGACAGCTGTAGTGGATTTGAATGAGAGACATTACCGTCAGTCACACTATTCTGTCATTGTGGAGAATGAGAAGATGGACCAAAGTTCAACATAAAGAAAAACAGAAAGCAGAAGAACAGCCTCCTGCTTCTTCCTTGCTCTGTGGGTGGTTGGCTATACAGCTCACACCTGAAGTGTGGTGCTTTGAATTCTGTCCAACTTTCTGGGAACAGTCACCTAGTTTCTGCCTTGATGGTGATACAAAATCTTTCTCTCTCTGCATTGTCTCCTTTGTGTTCCTGATTTTGCAAGACAGCTGTATTTGTAATACAAAGAATCATTCATGAAACTCAAACATGTATGTGAAGACATGATTTGTGTCTTTAAGGTGATCAGAATCCAGAAAAAGAGACATATACATAGCCTTATGCTAGTGAGTCTTTTAGAGGAGCAGCAACTAAGATTCAGTGGGTGTTACAGGAGTACAGCAATTGAGTACCCAATCCAAGCTCCAAGAGGTGGGGAAGACTTTCTCAAAACAGTCACCATCATCGTTGTCATCAAAATTCATTTTCTAAATAATATTTGTGATCTTATGTTATTTTAGAAATAGTTTTATATTGAAACAATTATAGTCTTTTGAGACCCCATGGATGAACATAAAGATATTTTCTTAAAATAAAATATTAGGCAACACTAGACAAGGCATGTTATGGTAGTGACCCATTGGCTGCAGAACGATTCTGGAAGAAATCAGAGTTCTCTCTCTCTCTCTCTCTCTCTCTCTCTCTCTCTCTCTCTCTCTGTTTGCTTGCATATCTCTTTATTCCTCATCAATCTGAAATTTCAGATCCTAAATAATGAAAAAATTATAATGTTATAGAGGCCATGGAAATGGACCAGTGCTATTAATTTATTGCACAAAGGTCATTGCTTCTACTTTCAAGCAGGGGTAACTTTTGCTCTCTGATGAGCTGATGTGCATGTGAGATAGTCAATGTCACCTTCCAAGTCTTTGTAACAATCTATCCCACTGTCACATTTTTTTCAACCATGACATTCTGAAAAAGTGATTGTAATTCTTTCTTCTATTATTTCACAAAGGTTGTACTGTCAAGCACTCTCCGGGATGTATATTTTTAAGATTTGGCTTCCTCCCTGGAATTGTGAACTCGTCAGATGCAATGATAATGGAATTGAAAGTCATCTGTGAGCCGGAAATTCTATTAATATGAATAAAAATTACTCTAATTTTCAGTTATAATGATTTTTAGGGATTGTGTTTTTCCATTGTCTGGCAGATGAAACATAGAGAATGGACTTTAGCACATTCCCTGAGGCATTAGCAAGTATCTTCAGAAGCTTAATTAAAGATGGGAAATTTGGGATAATAGGATAAAATATATATAATAAAACCACATAATTTTCATTAGATTTTAGAAAAATAACCCAAGTTCTGTGACAAATCTGATTTTATTATAGAGGAAAATATTTAATTTAGCTATTGTCTTTCTAATTCTATTACTTGTTATGAGTTGCAGACTTTTTGGCTTTGACATATAATCTGTCTGTCTATGTCTATCTATCTATCTATCTGTCATCTGTCTCTCCTTCCTTTATATAACAGACAATTTGAATATGTACGATGTCCATAGCTTGTGTTGAATTTTAATTAAGGCATTAAAGGACAATATTCATTTACTGATGTAATTCATCATTTCATATTCATTTATTGATGTAATTATTACAATTTCATTGATCTTTTTAAAAGATGAAAATGTGTACACTAAAATTAATTCTTTTCTCTCTGCCTGCTTTCTGATAATTTTGGAATTCCCACTTGGATTGTAGCTAATTAAAAATTAACTAACATGTGCAACCCTCTAACGTCTCAAATATGAAGAATATGATTGTAAAATATTTATTTAAAATAATATATCCTTAGTATGAACATATGCTAGGTCAGTTTCCTTAGTATGTCTTGAAATACATCTAATTCAAAGCTTTTTAGAGCAGAATATTGTACCTTTGACAGTAATTGTGAATGACTTTCATAATGTACTGATGAAGTGTGTCAAATCTTATGCCGTTAGACTTGGGGAAGATTAAATTTGGCAATAGTTGAGATTTTTTCTCTTTGCAATTAAAGAATGCTCCCCTTGTTATACTTCATTTGCAATATACACATTTCTTTTTTTAGCATCACTTACAGATACTCTAATTTTTCTGTCAAATTCCAACCAACTTTTAATAATCATTTTGTCAGTTTTCATTTTCAACCCCAATTCTGCCCTTGAAACACTGGTGTACCCTAACTTGTAATGAGATGCATGAAAGAAATAGTTTTCAATTTTTTGTACTTTGTCTTTTAGTGAAGATTCTTTTCTCCATGAGGACTATCTCTTGCCCAAAGCATGTTTTACACAGCAGTGAACAACATAAAATAGACACTGCTGGATTTTTTAAAAAAAAAATTTAAAATATTTTGTATAATCCAGAATTTTTTTTTGATTATTAAGTCATTAACCAAAAAAAGGTATTTTGAGGCCAGCTATATCAGGAATATAACTTAAACAAAGAGCTTTAGAAGACTGGAGTTTTAGACATTCAAATATATATTTGTGCATATTGGTTGATCGAATATGATTTTTAAAAATTCTCTTCTGGCCCCATCACCCCATTTTTGGGCATGTTTGAGAGTATGTAGGAGTGAACACCACACAGGCAGCACAGCAGGGTGGGTAAAGTTAGTGCAGTAGAGGAACATGACAGAACTCTATTAAAGTAAGTAATACAATTTCAGAAATAACCTATGTGGAACGTATTGCCTCTGCAACACAGTGTCAGAAAACGGACTTTGATCGATGGTGTCACAACACCAAACCACACACTAAAACTTTTTAATTATGATGACAGTGTAAAAGTGTACACAGTGTTGGCAGCAGTATTAGTAGCTTTTATAATTAGCAAATGGACAAACCTCATAAATTCTGTTGGAGGCTTGTGCCTTGCAAGTATCCTTGATTACTGCCATCAGCTTGTATGTAAGCAGGAAGGCGTGACAGGGCTTGGCTATCATCACCTCTCAGGGAAGAGGCACTGTGTGTGGGGTGATTATCTATGGATAACCACACCACCTGGAGTTGCCATATTGCTGCTCTAAAAATGCCTTAATGTGGGAGAAAAACGTGTCCATTTGTGCTGGAAAATGAAGTTAGTGGTTTAGAATACTAAACAGTGGTATCTGTGTTTTACACAGGCCAAACCCTATAGAGCACTCACCCATAGATTGAAATACTTTGTCATTTAAACAACTTCATAAACTTAGAGAAAAACATACCCAGCAAATGTTCACAGCCATTCTGTGAAAGCATTTGTTGACAGTGAAATTGCTAGGTTTTAGATCAGCTAGAGAAGTGGTTTGCTTTGAAAGATGAATGATCTGACTCAGAAAAAGTTGGAAAAGAATTCATGTCTTTCAGAAACTGAATTTGGAAATTGAAGTTAAAGCATATGGGCACTTCTGATTTTTTTACTTTTGTTTATTTCAAATTGCTGTATAAAGGATTCTAAAGACAAGAAAGACAACCACATAAAATATCAGTAAACAGGCATAACTTTTCCTATATTTGTTTTCTTACTTAGCCCATACTAAGCAACTTTAAAAATATTAATTATGATAAGAAATTGATACCAGCAAAAACCAAATATATCAACCTGAGATTGTGATTTCTTCTACAAGTGAGAGAGATTCCTTGTAACATGAGTAGTTTGTGATCCTGAATGTCACATGGTCATAACTGAACCAATGGCCTCTCTCCCTCTCCCTCTCCCCCCACTCTCTGTCTGTCTGTCTCTCTCTCTGTCTCTCTGTCTCTGATTGTGGGTGATCATCTACCATGCTCAGATGCTTACTGTTAGGCTGTGGTGTTTTTCAGACACTATGATTTTTCAGAACACTGGATGGTGCCCACACTGGCACTATTTGATTTTTTGTTACTTCAAAGCACTTATGGTCAGTCTTTTTCTTTTCCATACAAGAGTAAGCTTAGGAATGCTTTACTTTTCTAGGTCAGGCTTCCTACAGATAAGATATAGACCCATTTCTCTAGTGCTTTATTGCCAGTTACATTAAGTACAGTCTATGAGAAGAGTCTATTAACTCTGTGTTGTAGTTACATTCGTGAGAATGTATACAATAGTCCCATACATAAAAAGGTTGATAGGAAAGGTAGTAATAAACAGCTAATTATAGTGTAAGTTAAGATGGAAATCACTGAGAAGGATGAACAAGATATGTGAGTGGCCAAAATTTCAAGGTTTTGTAAGAAGTCTCTATGACCATTTGCAGTGTTATAGAAAAAAGAAGAAATCAGGGGACTAGGTGTAGCAAAAAGAGTCCTGAGAACATCCAAGCAAGGGCCACGCGTTCTGGGAGATGTTGAAAAGTGGCTTTTATCTTAGATAAACGAGAGGAAACTAGCAGGTGATATTGTGACAGAGAATTTTATCTGTGAGAAGACGAAGGTTTGTGTGTCAACCTCTCAACTGCCAGATATGTCAGCAGAAAGCAAACAAGCTTTCCAGGCAGGCAGGGGGTGGTTTGATAGCTTGAAGAGGAGAAGTGGAACCCATAATGTTGCGAGGCACAAAGAAGCTACAGTTCCAGAAGCTCATGGTTTCCAAGTGTTATCGGTTGGAGCAAATTTTTAACTGTGATGAGATGGGGCTCTTTTTGGTAAAAGTTACCAAAGAAAACCTACATCACAGAAGTGAATGCAACGCCCAGCAAGTGAGGATTTCAAAGCTAAGCCCCTGCGTATGTATCATTCCAAGAAGCCTGCAAGAAATACAAGGTGCAGACCAGCCAGTTAAACATATGCAGTGGTCCAGAAACAAGGCTTGGGTCACTTGTATCTTGTTCTTTGAGTGGATCAATGAGGTCTTTGATCCTGAGGTGAAGAGGATCTGCCTTTCAGAGCTTTGGGGGTTACGGATAGTACTCCTGGTCATCCTCCAGCTTTGAGGATGATGTGCTGCAGGGATTTGAGTTCATTAAGGTCTAGGTTCTTCTTCCCAACACTACTGTAATCCTCCAACCAATGGAATAGCAAGCCATTTCAAAACTTAGAAACCTTTACAACAAAGCACTATATCAGCAATTCTTTGAAGTGACCGAAGGAGCAAATCATACCCCTTTTTTTTTTTTTTGGAAATTCATATCATAAATGGCTTCAGAATCATTAATAAATCTGGGATGGGTCTTCCCCAAAAGCCCTCAATTCTTCTTGGAGAAAACTGACCTGATTGCATTCTTGAACATGACTCAGAAAGCCTTGCTCATGAACAGGAGCCACCAGGTGTTGATAGAATTGTGTCCTTGGGGAAGACCACAGAACTAGAGGTGACTGAAGACAATATTCATGAGCTGGTGGAGGAACATGGCCAGGGGCTGACTACCCATGAACTGATGGATCTACAGCAAAAGGTTATGGAGCAGAGCGCATCTGTAGGGGAGGAGGAGAAAGAGGTAGAAGAACCCCTCACTTTAGATGAGATTAGGGAGAAGTGTCAAATGTGGGATCAGTGCAATATTTTTTAGAAATCAACACTTGAATAAGGTTGTAGCAACACGAGCGATGAATCTGCTTAATAACAAAGCAACATCACATTTCTAAGAAATCTTCAAAAAGAGGCAAAGCAAGTGCCTTTGGACAAGACTCTTGTTAAAGATGCATGAGAAGAAAAAGATTCCATTGAGTCTCTAGATAGCAGTGATTCTGTTCGTGACAGTCAAAGTCGTCCCACACAGTAACCCTCCACCCATGTCTCCCTCACACCAGCCACCAGTGTTTTCAAAAGTAAGTGCAAGTTAATTTTTCCTTTATATTTTGTATTTTCTTCCTTATTGTGTATTATATCACAGTATTATAATCATTTTATATGAATATTTTTGGATTTTGGAATGAATCATCTGATTTACCATTATTTCTAATGGGGAAATATGCTTTGATATACAAGTGCTTTGGTTACAAATGTGTTTCCAGAATGAATAATGATTACAAACTAAGGTTTTACTGTACTTTCTATAATTAAAAATTCTATAATTAGAAATCTATAGTGGCAAATAAATATTTAGTTCCAAATTATGTTTGGAAGGAGCATACTAAAATACATAGTCGTTTTAACATTGTGTAGAAACATCCCTGGATGTAATCGTATATATATATATTCTTCTGTGTACATGTTTAAAATTTCACTTGTATAGAATTTTTAGAATTTCATATGCTAAACATGTTACTATAGTTTGTAAATATGGTGATATAATTCTTTGTATTGGAGATAAAATTGCCTTTTGTTCTTCCAGATGAAATTTAGATTTTCTTAAAGATTTAGCTATATTTTTTTAAACACTGAGAATAATCTCAGTTGCGGAATAAAAGTAATGTTGTTTTTCTTCTTTTGAAATCAAGTCATAAGCCATCTGTTCAATTGTTAAATTTCATTTCTATTCCTTTTAGTTTGAAACGTGAAGTAGTAATACTACATTTGATTTCCTTCCAAGTTACAATTTGTTAAATACACACAAATACGTAGGCTCATTGAGTCAGGAGACTGTGTGCATTTTGTTCACTGTAGGGCTCTCACAATAATGCTTAAATTTTCTAAAGAGAGTGCTTCAGATAAAACGTCGCTCAAGCGTATGTGTGCACCACCGTATTTGGTCTTCTTGACCATTATTTCTCTGCCTCAGCATAGCACAATTAAATGCTTTAGGAGCCCTCAGCTCTGAGAAACATTAAACTGCTTCACCTGCTACTTTTTGTCATATGAAACTCAATTTTTTAGAAGGGAAAGAATACCAAAGTCAAGGCATAAAATTTTCATAAGTAGTAAAATGGAATGGTTTTGTTTAAGCATTTAGATTTTTCTGTGGCAAACTTCTGGGAAATTTCATCAGAATTGGGCTTTACTTTTTGAATTCTCCTTTTAACAAATGTGTTCAGTATATGGATAATTTGTCTTCAGTGAGATTCGGGTATGACCGTCAGTGCCTGGAATTGTACTCCATGTATAATTCAGTGTTAGCTGAGGAGTGTAGGAAGAGTGTTAGATTCTGTCTTCAATTAACAGAGGACAGCAGACATATCATACACCAAGGTTCATATCCAAACATGGTGGTCAAAACCTGGATCCAGGCTCTGCTGATCCCATGAACTAGCTTGGTACTCTATTGATCTGGCCCTCGTTTGTCTGGAAAGTAACAGGGCTGGAATAAATGATGCATATTGGAAGATCTGTAGTTTAATGTTTTCTTTCCCTCTATCAACACGTTTCCCCCAATAGGAATATCTTTCAGAGTCATCGGGATTGTTGTCTTGGAAAGCAGAAATTGATATCTAAATACAAATGGAGGAGAGTTTGGGTCATTTAGTCAATGATGTTATTCTGCTTGGGGTGCTGAGTCTGCACCTGTGGTTTGTAAGACGTGACAATGCAAAGGTCAAGAAGGAAGACTTGTTCAAGACAAATTTTTAGATGTGGCAAAACAGAAGTGCCAGGGCCGGGCCATAAAACTTTGGAGTGAGGAAGTGGAATGAGGTAGGACTTCATCCCGCGTGGAGCTCTGAAAACCAAGTCTTTTAATCAATCTCCGCCTTATTCACATACAACATTTAGTACCTACAGACGTATGTTTGGTCTGTTATGTGCTAATCAGTATAGAAAACACAAACAATAAGATGGAGACCCAGCCTTCGCTAGCACAAGATAAACATCTCAAGAAAGTAAAGCTTATTTTAAAAACATTGTCTCTGATTTTCTTGCTACCTGTAATGTAGATAAAAGGTCTAGAACTTTATGAACTTTCTAGTAATCCTCATTTATTTGGGAAAAAGTACAAACTTATTTGTTTTCTTAACCTACTAATTTTAGCACTCCATTGCTATGTTGCTCATTCAGTAACACAGACTAGAATTTCATATTAGTAGAAATGTTACCATGTCTAATGGAACATATCTTATTATTTTCTATTTGTGGAATCATGCTCTGTTGAAAATTTTGGTTTGTGGCTTCTTCCCTCATGAGAGTGCTTATTTGAATGTGTCCTATAAAATGTTACATTATATAAAGCATTTTTTCCAGCTTTTGTGAGGATTATATGGTCCATGGGTTCCCCTTGGTCAGGTTTTTCTCAGTGTACATCTGGGCTTATGTTGGGTACCATAGACTACAAACGGCTTTACTTTTGATGAATGTTAATACATTTCCTCAGTGGCTGATTTTTATTAGTTTCAAAAGGTAACAGTATTTACATGCACTCATGCCGATGCTTGTAAAGGGCATTGTGATGAAAAATTAGGATTTTTTTTTTTGTCTTTTTCCTGATCAAAGATTGTGTCAGCACGGATGCATTCAGTTGTGTGTCAGAATGATAAAATCTATTGACAGCGTTACCACTCAACTTCGTTTGTTCTTAATGCCAAAGTCTGCCTGTCTGGTCAGGAAAGGTTGATATTATCAGGTGAGATATTGCATAAAGTTCAGGGTCTTCAGAATGCAAGGCTAACCCAGAAATTATTTCAAGGTAAAGAGGCAAAAACCCATGATGAAGCACAGGTGTTTAATGGCCAACTGTGGAATTAAGTTCACCTCATAACAGTAAAAACTCTACACAGGGAATTGGAAATTAGCACACAGTGGAGTCTTCATTGTAATGAATACCAATGAGAGAACAGAACAAACCTGAGAACTTCACAAAGTTAACTCCGCTACACCTGGTGAGCTGTAGATCACAGAAGACATTAGCACCCACTCTGGCAGCAGTGCAAAAAGCGAAAAGGAACCACTGGTCCTAGCAAGGTCAGAAAGCTGAGCCTCCACAGCGGCCGTCGTGGGTACTAAGACACGTTCTTTTGTACATTTTTTCTCCTTTCCAAAGAAGGCGCATCCCAATTTCATCTTTGCTATTGAGACCAGATGCCTGTAACTTATGAATAACCATTTTCACATTCTATCACTACATAGTCTGACTGTAATGCAGGAAAATACTGACATCCATTAGATTCAGGTGAAAAATTAGGAAGTCTGTCTGAAAGAGTATCTGGACCTTACTCTGAGGTCTGGTAATTTTACCTTCAGTGAGTGTTATAGTCAAGATTTACAAAGGAAAGGATTTCATATAGGAAACAATTTATAGGATTATTTTATAATATTCCCCCCAAAAGTCAAATGCAGATCACAAGAGTCTGTCCACACGCTAGTGAACCAAAGAATTCAGCTGAGGCCTGGATCTCATGGCAATGTTCTCCAGCTGGAGGCCAAAAACCTACAACAGTGTCTCATGCAAGGTTGTATCAAGGATTTGCACTGGGAAGGCCCAAAGGTCAGTGGTGGCAGCTAGAAAGTCTGTGCCAGTGAAATGAAGGATCTGTGCCACCAGGCTGAAGGGTCTGCACTGGAGCCAGGAAGTGACACTCAGGGTAAGGACCCAGAGCTACCCGGAAAAGAACCACAACCATCCTCAGTAACAGCTAGAACAGAGCTCCTCGATGATAAGAACAACTGAACTCTTATCAAGAAAGCCAGCATGAGGAGCTTTTCCAGGACAATCAACAGCACACCGTGTTCCCCTCCAGTTCTGCGCTTACGCTGTTGGCAACAGTCCTCAGGGTGGCCTTTCACACCCAAAACCATGCCGATTCAGTTCAGCGGGCTGTTACAAGTTGGTGATTAGTTAATCTGCCATAGTGGGTATGAGTGCAGTGTGCAAGAAAAATGTTCTGATGTCATGTTTATTTTAAAACACATATATGTGTTTGCTGGATATTGTCAGTTATAAACTCTGTAACATGAGCAAAACACTTAAACTGTGGGCCCTTCCCCATGCTGTTCTTGGCCTGGTCTTCACTGTCCTCTGGCTACGTAGGACATGATCTGTGCAGGTGTGGGACCTGCTATTGAAGTAGCTCCTCACAGTGAGTCTAAGATGGCCTGGCAGTGAATGGAAGGTCTGGAATTCCCAGTTGGAGGATGGCTGGAAGAGGGCAAAATGATTGTTGCGGTAAACCTTTTTATATGATGGAAATGCATATAGTTTCTTCTCCATCGGTTTTATCATTTGATGCTTGTGGCATCTTGGTAAGAAAGGAAAGTGGTCAGGATCTTTCAAGTCCAAGTATCAGAAACCAGTAATTAGTTTAAATAGCAATCAGCTAACAAAACAAAATAACAGCAAAATAACGCCAGACATACCTAAGTAACCCAGGGGCGGGTCTGGGTGCAACACTGTGCAACAGGACACAGTTTTGAATACTCTTCTCTGCTCCCCTCCCCTCTGGTCTCACTTTGTAGCTGTCTCTTGATGATCTCGCCTACACCAATAAATCCAGCTGCTACCCAAATGCTTATGACTGCTAAGTCTACCTCGGGGATTTATACAGTGTTCTTGAGCCTCAGACTTGGATGTCAAACACCCTGCTGAAAATCATTACTGGGTGTCTCAGAGATATCTCAGTAATGCAAAGCATTTGATGTCTAGATTGTCACTAGCTTTATGTCTTGAACTGGGTGGAATGCAGTAATCTAGGGTCTGAGGGAAGGGTTATGTGTATGTCTAGGTTACAGAGCTGAGGAGACTGCAACTATATCTTAATATGTAAACATCAGTTTGATCACTTGAATATACTAAGGATTGTTTGTTGCAAGGATTAAATAATACTAAAATACAAAGGTTTCCTTTGATTGTTGGTCTCACCATAGGCTAAGGAGGAGATTTCCATTGGTATGTTGGCAGTGATCACTGGGAGGCCTCAGAGTTGTTTTTGAAATAGGCAAAAAAAGAACAGAAGCCTGCGTCCATATGTTCAGCTGTGTTTCAAACAGCCCTGTTCACAGAGATTTCTAGGCCATCATCTTTTTTCCACTGTATTTCCTTTATCAATACTTCATAGTCAACTTCTGAAGAAAGCCTGCTCTTTTTCCCTTATTCTATCCCTAACTAAATATCACCCCTTTTGTTCATAAGGTTAACAACCTAAGTCATTCCCTATTTATTTTTCAGTTCGTTAAATGAAATTATTGGCCTGGGTTTAGACACTGCAGCCAAGAAAAGCTCTTAGTTTGCAAAAATTAGAAGATTTTAACTTCTAATGGTGGCACATAAGATCTTCTAAAATTTTTATCTAACTCTTGACTATTTTTGTTTTTTAACTGCACTGTTTTTAACTCCACTGCACAGATTATCCTTTTGGTGGAGTTCTCTGAGACCCACGATCATCTCAGATCCCTCCCTCTGCTGCATTCTCTTTCTCAGGGAAGCCTGTTCCTCCTTCTGTCTAACTAACACTTAATTACAATTCCATCTTTGCCCAGAAGCCCCTCCACCAAGGACATTTCACTGTTCCACTGGTTACCTTTCCTATAAAGTGACAGAAACATTATCATAAAACAATCAATTTATTCTTTCTAATTCATCCACTGTTCAGCAATTTACTTAATATTAACGAAGAATTTTTCTATGCATTATAAATACAGCTGTGAATAAGGAACCCAATATTTCTTTCTTATGAAGCTGCCATTGCACTGTTGGTAATGGTTGGGGTTGTGTGAAATAAATAGTTATGTTTTAGAAAACCCATCGTCTCCAAGGAGAAGTAAGTAAATTTCAGTGGTTGTAAAATTAATCTGGGGCCTGGAAGAGAAGTGTTAGAAGTTCTGTTTACATTTTTGTATTATGAATTTTAACTTTCTGTCTTACATATATTTTATAACATTTTCCATATTGTTAAACATTTTCAAAAATAATTTAGTATTTATGTAATATATTACTATTTTCTAATGTGTATTCTGATCAATTAAGTGTGAGCTAAAATAGTTTAGGAAATGCTAAACAGGTTCCTGTTGTAATAGAATTTTTATAGCATTACTTTCTAAGAGATGGAAATAATATTCTGTTTACCTAAACCATGAAATGCTGCATTTGAAAGTGCACGTCGGTATAGGACAGCACTATTCACGCCCTATGAACTGTATTTGTGTTCAAATTTTACTCAACCACATCTTTGTTGGTCTGAAGTTTTCTTTTTATTTAGTGCCTACTTTTTACTTTGGGAATTACATTTCCTAGAATTTTTTTCCATCAGGGATGTGCACATCATTCTACAAATAAGAAACACTAGTGAGAGACCCGAAATGAGGGAAAAATAAAAATGACCGTTCCTGAATATTAACTGACAGCAGGAATTTCATGTTAAAAACATTAATTACATCTAATTATAAATTCCTAACAAAGTGACAACATGCACACAAAAAACCTAGATTATAAAATCATGCATATTCTTTATATACACTATTGTGGTCTCTACAGAGTTATAAATTTATACCCAAAGTGCTAGTAAATAAATTCAATCCTTCCTGTTTTATTTCTTAGAAACATTTGAACTTTTATTTTGTAAAGAAATAAAATATTTTTATTTTGTAGCTTTACTATTCTTTGACATTTAATGTTTTTTAAATTTGATTAATACATTGGTAAGTAATATCCTTCATCAAAATAAGAAAACAAATGAATTGCAGTTTAAATGAATATGAGCACTGTTTTTCTCAAAGGACATTTCTTATATAACAAAAATAGGATTGATCACCTGTTGAAAGAATCTCCAAAACCCGTTTTATTTGTGTATGTGTTTTACTTTGCCATTGTAAACATCCTGGCTTTCACTTACCCGCGTCTTCTTGTTCCAGTATGACAGCTGCACCACTCGTACCATTTTTATTGTTTCCTAAGAAAGAAGAAAGGGAAGAGAAAGATTTTCTTCATGTGACACTTGTGTGCTGTGACCAGCTGTAAGTGCCAGCTAGGCTGACAGTGGTGCTGCGTTTGAAAAGCAAAAGCAAGAACAGTTTAAAAGCAGTAAAAGTTACCCATATTGACTTCTCTGCATTTTCTCTTTTCCAAATTACTTGTTTAAGACTTTCACCTGCCTGTCTGTTGAAGTTGGAGAATTTTTCTTATTCTTACATTATGTATGCAAGTACTCTATTTAGCCATTTGTCATGTTTGTTCTAAGTATTTTTCATTTTTAAAATTATATTTGTGTGATTATTTTAAATATTCATAATTTATGGATTTGTATATTTTACCAAATTTTAAATGTTTCCTATTTGTTTTAGTCATACACATTTAAAAATTATGTCATGTTATTTGATTGTAGTAAAATTTGCTTCTGGGGCAATGACAAGACCCGGACTATGGGGAGAAAGGAGCCCTTCTCCACTGGTGAACGGGGGCAACCGCTGTGGAAAGCAGTGTGCAGGCTCCTCAGAAAACGAGGATTCGTGGTCCCATTGCATCCAGTCATTCCTCTTTTGGGTATTTTTCCAGAAGAATTGAAGACATCACACCACAGTGATATATGTGCACCCATGTTTATAGCAGCACAATTTGTAATAGCTAAATCTTGGAAACAACCCAAATGCCCATCAACCATGCAATGGTTAAAAAGAGGTGGTATTTTTATACATTGGGGTATTGCACAACTATAAAGAAGGATAAGCTTAAGGTTTTTATAGGCAAATGGATGCAACTTGAGACCATACCCATAAGTGAAATACATCAAACTCACATGTGTAGGTATCATATTGTTTCTCAGTGAAAAAAAAAAATTAAATAGTAAATACGATCCAAAATGTACAATCGATACTGTGATAATGAAAGAGAAAGTGTGTGCTCAAAAGGACAGAACAACTGGATGGGGAAAGGAAAAAAGGAAGGGAAAAGATTATATATATGAATATATACCTATATGTATACACATATGTGCATGTATGTGTATATGTATATATATACACACAAGATAGATAACTATACTACTAATCTCTAAGTTCATCAAAAAAGCAGTTCATGCTTTCATTGTTTGATTATTTGATCATTTTTATACCTAAATCTTGTAATCTGAATAATCACTTCTAAAATAACAATATGCATGGGTATTTTCCCAGAAAAACTGAAAATGTCGTGTTACAGTGATATATGTGCACCCTTGTTTATAGCAGCACAATTTGTAATAGTTAAATCTTGGAAACAACCAAAATGTCCATCAACTGAAAAAGATGTGATATTTTTAAACAATGGAATGTTATTCAGCCATAAAAAGGATGCTCTTGAGGCCTTTATAGGTAAAGGAAGTCACCTTGAGACTAGCCTCGTAAGTGAAATAAATCAGACTCCATTTGTAAGTATTGTATTGTCTCTCTAGCATAAAAATAAATGATAATAAAAACTGAAAGTGTAATAAGATCCAAAATGTGTAATAGATATTGTAAGAATGAAAGGGAAGGAAAGTGCTCGAAAGGAAAGAACAACTTGTAGGTCTAACATATAACGAGGTGCATGTTTAAGTGTGCAACATAGATAACCGTGCTACTAAGTTTTTCTTAGTTCATCAAACAGAATAATTTGTGCTGTCATTGTTTGTCTGTTCATTTTTTATGCTTTGATTTTGTAACTTGCACAACTACTTCTAAGATAACAATATGCAATATCTCAACTAGTGATGATTTCTTAATGTTATTTTTTTGAAATTCTGTATCATTTCTACCTGCTTTCTGTTTAAGACCTAAATAGAGACATACTGCAACAATTGATTGAAAGTCTCCATGTAATAAAATATTAATTTTTCCAAAATTGAAAGATTAAAATATGCAATATATTAACTACTGTTAATTTCTACTAACTACTGTTAATTTCTTAGTTTTGAAATTCTATATCATTTCTATCCTTTTTTGTTTTGTTTTATTTTTAAAATAATAATTGTCTCTGGTTTCTTTTAGTTTATTGTTTATATAATTTTTTTACATTTCATAATTTTTATTTTATTTTATTGGTACATGTTTGCAATTCTTGCAGCTTATCGTCACCTTGGGGAATTCATGTGTGCTTATTACAGCTTTCTGTTTTTTTTCCCTTTCTCCTTCCTTCCCTTTCCCCCTGCTCCTCTGATTCTCTACCATCTTTTTGTACTTGTCGATTTTATTTGTCTTAGCTCTTGTTACAGCATGTAATGTCTACAGTGATTAGTTACGTAGCATCCTGCACATGGCATGTTTTTATTCCTCTCATTTCCCCCTCATCTCCTCATCCCCCCTCTCCTTGTGTGTGTGGTGTATTGGTCAGCTTTCTACTGTTGTGACAAAAATAACTGAAACAAACAACTTTAAAAAGATGAAGGATGTAGACAAGCTGAATAAAAGCTAGAGCATCAGAGAGACGAACCACTTATAAAAGGGTGAAGTGGTTATTCTGGTTTATGCTTTTGGAGGTTTTGATACAGAGTCCTTTGGTTCTAGGGCTTGTGCTGAGGCAAAATATCACGGCAGGAAGCATGGATATTTCTATACTATTCCTGCACAACAGCCAGGCAGCAAAGATAGAGAGCTCTTTTCAGTGACAAAACCTTGTTCCCCAGACCTACGCAGCTATGAATCTGTAAATGACTAATCCAGGGATGAGTGCAGAGCCACCATAGTTCATTAGCCTTCCAAAGACCTGAATTCTGAACATTTGTACATTGAGGATCAAAACTTGAACATATAAAACTTGAGGAACACAGAATCCAAATGGTAATACATAGGTTGGATGTTAATTTTCATATTTTTTTTTGTTTACTGCTGTAAGTAATACTTCTGTGAACAATACTGGACAAATATCTTTTTACATTTCTAGGTTTGGATTGTCTGGAAATTACTGAGAGTGAAATTACTGAGTCATGGTGTATGATTAATGTTGCGTGAAAATTCCAAATTATTTTCCAATATGAGTGAACCACTTCACACTTCCACTGACAATGCACAGAAGTCTCAGTGTTCTTCATCCTCACACATCTGTTATTGTCAGTGTTTTCCTTTTTCTATTCAGTCTTCCTAGTGCATGGAAATGGCATCTCACTATAGTGCTGATTGGCCTTTCCCTAATGCATAATGATATTGAAAACCTTTTCCCATATTATTTCCATTTGTATTGTTTTGACAAGTGTCTGTTTTAATTCTTTGTACATTTTAATTGGATTGCTTATTTTTATTATCAATTTAGAGGAGTCCCTAAAACATCATGTACCTAAGGTACTTGTTTTTGTGACTATTATCTTTTAGTTTCTAGCTTGGCTTTCCATGTTCTTAATTTGACTTCAAGAACAGTTAATTTTTATCAAGTTCAGGTCAGATTTTTTTTCTTCAAAAGTTAATTTTGTTTATATGTCTAGATCTTGGTTTCTACATTATATTTAAATTTTCTCATAGTTTTTTCTGTGAGCTTTTTAATTTTAGTTTTATTCATATGTAAACCTATGATATATTTCTGATTACTTTTATGTAAGACAAAGCATGGTCATTTCATTATTTTTCTGTTTTTTAATGTAGGGGCTTTATCATTATTTTAAAAAGCTTTTCTTCATTGTATTCTTATGGTTTCTTTCTCAAAAGTCAACTAATAATGTATAAGTCAATTTTTGGATTTTAATCTATTTCATTGATAAACAGTGTATACTTATGTTACTACCACAATATATTTATTTAATAATTTATAATAATTCCTTTATGTTAGATTGTAAGTCATATAATTTTGTATTTATTTTAAAAGCATGTCTTTGGATTGATATATTTCTGAAAAGATAAATAGTTTTATTTTTTCTTCTTGTCCTTCTATGAAATATAACCAAAAATCTTTTTATCAGAATGTGCAATGAGAAATTCTAATCTGTACTCCAACATCACTCTTAGAAATGGCTACTAGAGAATCCCTGGTTGCTCCCCTCAAGAAAGTCTCCTGTTTCTTTTGTTACTAAAAAGGTAGGAAAGTAGACCTAGTGGAATGTCCAGACTGTCATCATTTCCCAGCCTGAAGAAAATAGTACCTGAAAGAGTTGCCGGCCCAGATAAAACACTGTAACCAGAAAAGGCTGCACCTAAACTCCTCCCCCACCCTGCCCCCTATGGACTTGATTGTGATTCTGTATCCCCATCCTTAAGGACCTGTGCGCCAATGAGATATCTGTGCATCTCTAATGAAGTTAGGGTGCTGCCCTAAGCTTAGGCTATTTAGATCTCCCACGCCACGTGTCCGAGGGAGTTCGCCGGGGAGCTCGCCGGAGGAGTTCGCCAGAGAGAGAGAGACCACCCGCCCCGGGCGCAATGCTGCGCCCGGGGCCGGTGGCGGCGGGGGCCCCCTCCCCGCAGTCCCGGAATAAAGCCACCGCTGACCACTACTTTTACGGCCGTCCACTCCGCTCCATTCCTCCCACGGACTTCTCTCTCCTCCCCCTTTTCCCAGACCTAACAGTACCCATAATAGCAAGGTTATAATAGTAAACTATGCATTGCGAAGAATTGTATGTCAAAGTGAACAAGAAATGACGTCAAGGGATGTCAGTACTGATACAGTATATATATGCTGAAATTACATAACAATGATATTAAAATAACCATTATAAAAGTGCTTCAATAACCGTTATGAATATATTTAATAGTTAAAAATAAAACAAGTACAAATCTTCAACAACTGGAAATAGACAGACATAAAGAGAACCCAAATGAAAAATTTGAGAACTGAAAAATACACTAATAGAAATAACAAATCCAATGAATATGTTAAATAGCAGCATTGAGGAAACAGAATAAAGGAATAAACAAAGAAGGGAGTAGAAATTACCTAGTCTTAATCATAAGATTAGAGAAACTGTTGCAAATCACAGGATCTTTCTTTCAAAGGGGTACATAGTGTTTACATTTTCAATTTACATTTACATAGTGTTTACATGTGCATGTATGTAGTTGTATACATTTGTACAAATAGCACATTTTAAAAATTATTCATCTTTTTAATTATTATTTTGAAGGTAGTAAAATACAACAGAATAAGACAGAATTGAGGCAGTGCAGTGAAATTGGTACAGAACTTCACAGCAGATTACCGGGATAGCAGTAATAGGTTCCATTGTATATCTCATTATCTTCACAATAGTTATGCTTTCAACCAGGGATAGTAAAATCAAACCAAATACAGAGCATCACAAAACCTATCAAAACAGAGTATTGAATAGAGCAATCAATCAAAACAAAGCAAAACAGTGTAACAATATTTTGCCTTCAAAGAGATGGTAGAAGGAAATCCCCCATATTTGCTATGTTGCATACAGTCATCCTCCCAGGCGATGATCAGACCTCTGGTTTTCATTTGTGAACAGTGGAGGGGAGGGAGGGATGTTTGATTCTCAGCCCATGCACTGGTAGGCTCTCAGCTGATTACCAGGGAGGCAAGTGGGTTCCTTTGTTGCCCAGTGCCCTAAGTTCCAATATGGCAGGATCTCAGGAGACACTAGCTGGCTGGTTCTCCTATTCATCTATTGGTAGATATAATTTGACTCTGTATCTTAGCATTGTGAGCAGTTTTATAATAAATACAGGAGTGCAGATATCTCTTTGACTTATTGATTTCATTTGTTTTTATGCCCAAGTAGTAGGATTACTGGATTGTACAAATTTGTAGTTATATTTTTAATTTTTAAATTACTTCCATACTTTTTCCATAATCATACAATCTATCAAAGATATTAAAATTCCCCTTTTCTCCATATCTTTGTTGACACTTATCTTTAGCCTTTTTTATGATGGTTATTTTAATAGATGTAACCTGACATCTCATTGTGGCTTTGATTTGCATTTGTCTTATAATAATAATTTTTAGCATTTTCCTATACTTTTTGGACATCTGTATGTCTATTCTGGGAAATGTCTATTCAGATCTTTATCTACTTTTTAATTGGGTTCTTCTTTTAATTATTGAGTTGTTTAAGTTTCTTATACACAGAAGAATATTAGAATTCATTGAAGAAAAATTCCATCTAGAAATTTTTGATACGTTATTTGTTAGTTAACATGGAAAAATTGTGTTGTATTTGTTATATTTTATGAATACAGTGAATTTGAGAGAGGAACAAAAAAGCCTCTGGATTACTGCTGAATATTTTTCCTTTGGTATAAAAAGATGGCTTTTCAGTCAGTGTTTTTACTGGCCAATAAAGAAAGATCTGTTATTTTCTTTTAGGGGATAAAAGTGAAGGGCAAAGAGCAAATAGATAATTGCATGGCTAACTACTGATGTACTGAAAATATTTTTAAAGATATCTATCCATGAATATACTGCCTTTTTTGCCACATTATTACCTGTACCATAAGACTTTCTTATCTGTGATAGTTAATTTTATGTGATAATTCTCCTAGGCCAAAGACAGCCCAGAGATTCTTAGTCTGTGAGGATGATTCTTAGTCTGTGAGGATGTCTGTGAGGGTGTTTGTGTTTGATTAACATGAATCAACAGACTAAGTATAGCATCTTTTCTCCCTCAGTGTGACTGGGCCTTATTTGATATATTTGAAACCTGAATATACTCAAACTATCATTTAAACCATCTCTCCTGGTGTTCAGGCTTTTGTATTGCTGATTTTGAGACTTCCCAGCTTCCACAATCACATGAGCTAATTCTTAAAAAACTCTGGCTGTACTTTTTCTCTCTTTCTATATTCTGTTTATTAGATATTAGATTATATTCTGTAATTAGAACAGAATGGGCCTCCTCTGACACCCTCTGGTTCAATATTTCTTCAATCTTGTCAGAAATGGAATCCTCCAAAGACATTTTTCTAAAATATATACAAAGGTGTATGTCTTACAACCTCATATCAGGAATTCCTATAAATTTACCAGGTATGATGAAGGGATTCCTTACATGTGTACAGCTAATGCTGGGGATTTAGCTCTGTAGCATAAGTGCCTGCCTTGCAAGCAGGCGGTCATGAGTTCGATCCCCGGTACCGCCACCAAAAAAAAAAAAAAAAAAAAAAAAGTGTACAGCTGTAGAGTTGGTGTTTATCAAAGATTTTAATAGGACTATATTACTATATTTGTGTTGGTTAGCATTCCCTAGAGGAACAGGATTGATAGAGCACATGTGCATACACATAATTTAAAAAGGGGCTTTGCTTGATTGGTTTACAAGACAAGAAGCTGGATGGTCCCCAGTGGCTTGACATGGATGCTGAAGAGGTAGATGGTCAAGTGGCTGCTCGATCTAAGAACTTGGATGCCTCAGACCCAGGATACAGATCCAGTCCACAGCTGAAGGCCTAGATGCTTCCTGTGACAGCATGTGTCCACACTGAAAGGCTGAAGCCACTAGATGTGGATGTCCATAGGTGATGGAAGCAGCAAAGGACACACCAGCCAAACCAGAATGGAGTTTGCAAGTGTGGGATGATTACTTCCGCTTGGATTGAGCTGAGTTGCAAATCTATTGGGTAGTGCCACCCACAAATGAGGTATTTTTCCCCTCAATTTTTTGGCCTACGTGCCAATCATCTCTGGAAACACCCATACACACAAACCCCGAAACATATTCCACTAATCTAGATGTCTGTCAATCTAATCAACTTGACAACCAAGATCAACCATCACAATATTTAAAATAACGACATTGAAGCAGACACTCAGACTATTCATAGTATCGGAAACTTTAATTGATGCCTTGGTGTTGGGGTTTTGCAAGCAAAGGGAAAACAAAGGGCCGCACACACTAAGGGTCAGCAAAATGGCTGCCACCCGGCCAGCCTAAGCAAGTAGCTTTTATTGAGGTAAAGAACAAAGAAACTCAAATTGCGCATGCTCAGATTATATAACTTGTTTACTTCTTGATCTTACAGGACCTCATGTTTTTTACCTTGGGGTGGGGGTGATATTTCAAGGCACTTTTCCCATAACAATGTCAACCGAATGTGTCTGGGACAAAATGGAGTCAGTGTGGCCTCTCTATATCTCCCCCCTCTTTTTTTTTAGTTTAGGTTTTCTTACCATGTTAGAAGCTGGCATTTTAGCTATGAACATTTTGCATAGGGATGGGATGCATTGAACAAGGCATCCCATACCAATTAAGCAGATGAGAACAGTAACACCATAAAGAAACATTTGTTTTAGCCAATTGATATCTGGTAACCATCGTGTAAGGAAATTCCATAATCCAGTATTGAGCCCTTGAGACATATGTATCTGCTTGGTAAGTTCTTGTAAATCATGAAGTTTCCCATTAATGGATTTGCTTTTATCAGACAAATTAAAACAGCACATTTGAGCAATTTCATTACATCCAAGATGATGCAATAGAAGCAGATAATCAATTGCAGCTCAGTTATCTAAAATCACTTGTCGATGCCCACTTTGTTCTTTGTTTAATAATGCCAAAGCTGTAGAAGTATAATTAATTTGTTTTGCCATGAGACAAGCTAGTGCTTTAACATTGCAATTGGCCCTGGCTGCCAGGGCAGGCACCCCAACCAAAGAAATACCTAAAGCATAAATTTCTGTTTTAGTTAACAGGCTAATAGAAAGGTCCCCACATAGGTCAGTGAGACTAGTTTGGACCTTTTGGTGCAAGACAGTGTAAATTCAGGAGAAGGCAACAATAAGGTAAGGTGACTAAGGCAGCATTTTGTGTTATGAGATAAGTTAGCAGGGATATAATTAAAAGTATACTCTTCACATGAGAAAAACCATCCAGCAGGGAGAGGAACATGTCCATGTCCACGTCCATACAATATTGGCTCATAGCTAGAACAATTCCAAGTACTATTAAGAAGGCAAAGAGATTGAGTAGTACAACTTTCAATATGAGCACATGAGGCATTTGAAGTTGATACACATGGATTGAACATTTCAACAGCATTATCAGGTTTTTAATGGTGGTAGTGCCCCAATTTGGATAGCCAACATATGTTACGATTTTGTTTGAAATAGTAGAGAAAATGGTGTAATTACTTATAGAGGCAGTGTCCTTGCAGACCGTAATCAGACAGGACCCAAGAATGTATTTTATTTCTTTCTTTTGAGCAAGACAGAAATGAGAGATATTAGCTATTCTTGCCAATTGAACCCAAATATTGTATTCCAATCTTTCCTGGAGGTTGTGGGACTCTAATCCCACATGCACTGCATCCCACTGCAATCCCCATGGTGGACTGCAAAACGCATAGCAATAGAATACAAACAAGCATTAAAGAGTTCGTTCTCAATTTGGTAAATACCCCCGGAAGAAGCTTTTCAGCAGTGGGTTCCTCTTCAGATGCATGAAGCAAGTCTTATGCTCACTGGCTGAGCAGTCATGGTCCTGGGTCACTTCCCAGGTGGCCACCCTTGATTCAGGGAGAGGTGAAACCATGGTGCCAACTCCTTCCATGCAGGGCAAATGCAACAAGCAGGAATCCACATAGGGCCTGTTGGAGATAACACAGAAGCATCCCCTCCTCCCCAGGTCAGCAGGGCACTGGCCCCCACCAGCCTGGGTCTGGGGGCATTTTGAAAGACATGGAACCAGCATAGTCAGCCAGAACAACTTGAAGAGAAACAGTAGAGGACAGCAGAAAGGAGAAGTCGGCCTTGGTGAGTGGTAAAACGACATCAGTGAGATCAGTTCCAAGGAGTGTAAGTGCTCCTGCACGTACTCCTGTACGTCCTCGAGAGATAAGAGCAGAAATAGCGTTAATATGGGAAATAAAGTACTACCTGGCGAGTGGGGTAAATGGAACCATTCCACAATAAATACCTGGTTGTCCTGGATGGTGACAAGAGCCCTGGTGGGCAAAGGGGCTGAATGAAACATGAGTCAGGAGAGAGGGCAGTCCTTGGGGCTCAGGCCACGGTAACTGTGGTGAGGGTGTGAGCAATGCTCTGAAGGGCCTGCTGGAGAGGAGAGAGGGACCACATCAGCGGGGTCTGCGTGACCCTGGAAAGCATCAGAGGAGCTACTATTGAGTGGTCAAAGGAAAATAGGGCCTTAGCCAGTTAAGGTAGAGACAGCAGAGCGGCACAGCTGGGAGCCATGCGGTGTCTGTCTGTCTGCTGGCCCAAGGTGGCAGCAGCATCCTGGCAGGGCTGCCAGGTGTGCAGGACAGAGATACGGGCTCCAGGCTCCGCATGCAGCAGTCGGCCTACCTTTTCCAAATCCTCCATAATGAGCGTTCCTCCCTCAGAGTACCAAGGACAGTAATCATGAATTTTCCACAAAAGTCGCACTAAATTACACTCATCGCCCACCTTCTCAAGGAGAAAAAGCAGTTCTGCCTGACGTTTCTGCTGTGCTTCGGACAGGGAGTTTCCCAGGACTTACCCAGGGATTTTCCAAGAAACTGAGGTCAGTGCATCAGGGACCGTGTCCCACCCAGGAAGGTAAGTCACCCTCCACAGCAGATGTCTCCGCTGTCGAGTCCCCTGTTCAGGTGCCAGATGTTGGGGTCTGCAAGCAAAGGAAAAATAAAGGGTTGCACACACTAAGGGTCAGCAAAATGACTGCTGCCCAGGCAGCCTACGCAAGCAGCTTTTATTGAGATAAAGAACAAAGAAACTCAAATTGTGCATGCTCAGATTATATAACTTGTTTACTTCTTGACCTTACAGGACCTCCTGTTTTAACCTCGGGGTGGGGGCGATGTTTTAAGTCCTGTACTTCTCCCATAACAATGTCAACCGAATGTGTCTGGGACAAAGTGTGGCCTCTCTACACCTTGGAAATGCTCCTACATTTACAACAGAAAATATTTCCAATGCACTTAAAAATTTTTGTACTTTTAAGTGGAAAATCAACTTAGAAGTTTATAATCTCCTTTCAAACATGTGCCTTTGAAGAGTAAGATGAGTTTATTTTCTTGAAATCCTAATAAAATGTTCAGCTGAATTCAAATCTTTTTCAGAGACATGATAGGATAGTTATTTTTCTTTCTGGATTTTGAAGATTAGTGACTTTCTACAACACTGCTATCTATACACATGTCTTTTAGTTCAACTCAATTCAGAAAGATCATGATTTTCTTGCCCTCTGAAAATTATTTTGATGGGAGAAGACTCGGATTTCTGAGTTGCTCAGCCTTTATCACAGTTGAGGTCTACATATATTTTCTTCATTGATTGTGGGGTGTTGGTAGCAATAGCATGTGGTTGCCATGACTTGCATTGCCAAAGTCTCTAGAACTAAAATATATATGAGCTGTTATTGATTTTTTCCTTGAAAGAAACAATCTATATTTGGTTCTTTGGAAAAGAAATGCCAGTGCTAAATTTTATTAAATCTAGATGTGACGGGAATTTGACCTGGCTAAATAGAGGAGCCACACTGGATATACTCAGAGAAAATTAACTAAAATAATAATTGGAAGAAAGACAGGAATGCAACCTGATGGAAATAAGAGACTTTCAGACCAACAAAACGTGGCCATGGGAGTTTATAAAGAGGTGAAGATTCCACAAGGCTGCCTATGAGACCTCTAGCTGTGTGCTGCGTAAGAACTACCATTCCAGAAAGTTCCCCTAAAGTGGATAGAAATATTTGGCAGAATCACGATAGACTCTGGGTATATGGACCTCCTTTTTGCTCTGCTTCAAACAGAGGATGTTGAGGCCTGTCATCTTATTTTACCCTTGCACTAGGGACGAGTGACCTCCCCCCTGATGGTCCACCAGTTTGTTTTCAGACTACGAGAAGATAAAAAGCAACCTCTGAGTGAGTTTGGAGCTCTTAGGAGAACATCATGTGTGAATGATCCCATCTTGCTTCCAGTGGCACGAGAGAGGAGAGAGATATGGCAGCCGAGTGAGCAGAGGGGGCTGCACAAGGGTCAGGAGGGGCCAGCTAAATGCTGCTCTCAGTCCAGCATTGGGGTCTTTGTGTAAGGACTGTGAGAGTTGAAAGTCACAAGCAACTAGGCGAGTGATAGCGACAGAGACATGTGGAGTAAGAAGACTACACGGGTGGGCCACCCAGGCACACCCACAGCGTTCCTGGCTGAACGCCCTGAGCCCTCCAAAACTGAGGCCAGATCAGTCTGCAAGGCTGAGGGGCTGAAGGAGCAGATTGGTGCCTGCAGCGCCTGCTGCGCCTGGCCTGGACTGTCCTGCACCCAGCACTAATCCTGGGTGGGCTCCCCCAGGACAGACTTGAGCTCTGACATAGACACTGCCACGGAACTGCAGACCACAGAAGACAGCTGCAGGCCTGTGGTCAGGGGAATTGTGACTTTCTTCTTTTTTCTCTATTTTTAAAAATTTTTTGATTATATAGGTTTTTAAACTCTGATGGTTGTTTTGGTTTGGTTTAGTTTTGTTCCTTGATATTCTATTATTTTTTCTTTTTTACTTTTGCTGGAATATCTTTTGTTTTTTAGATTTTCTCATGTGAGTGAACATTGCCTGAGTTTTCTGGTTCACTTTGATCTTCTTTGTCTTCTCCTTTATCATTTTTGTCCTGTCTCCTTCTGCAATGTCCCAAAACTTTGGTGATTTCCTTTGTCCTCCAGAATCATTTCTAATAGCCTTCTCTTCATTTATTTCTTTACTTTTTCCTCTTATTTCCTTTAATCCCACCACATGGTAAAATTATTCTACTTGGGGAATATAAACTCCTGGTTTGTGTTGGATTTTATTATGTAACTATAGATCTTGCTTCCATGGTTAAAGGTACCTAATGAATAATTACTATAACTTGTCAGATTTTAGGCTGTGTTTGTGGTATTATTATTGTTCATTGTACTATTTTAGGGCCAAATAGGCAGTAACTTCTCTTCCCTAACAAAGTGGGAAGGTAGGATTTTGGGACAGACTCAAAGACCAAGAGCCAGCTACAACTAGAACTACCTCTGGAGAATAATCATTTTCTAGGAAAGCCTTGATATGAGTGATAAATGATTTACAAGTATCAACACAGAAAATAAATTTAAAGAAATTAAAAAATGACAAAATGCAGGAGCAAGATTGAACCTCAGACCTCAAGCTCACCCAGGGGTGGCAGTGAGGAGGACACTGTCCAGGGTGCAGCAAGATAAAGGAAATCATATACCACCTTCCCGAATGTTCTGAAATGGTGGCATCAGAAGAAACAAAAGAGATCACTAAGGTCATACCAAAAAATAAGGATCAGAAATAATTTCTCATGTTAATAAAAGTTACGATCAGCATGTGGGAGCTGATCTGGGAATCTAAAGAAGATACAGATTTAAAAAATAGAAAAGCTTAGGAAAATGATAGAAAGCATGAAGGTCCAACATAGGAAAGAAATGGAATTCATGAAACAGATTGAAACAGATAGTCAGGAGATTAAATATTCTATTGAAAGTTTATGCAGCCAAATGAACTGATACGAGAACAGAGAATTTCAGCTCTAGAAGACAGGATCGTGGTTAGTGATCATGAAGAGAAAGAGTTCTTAGAAATTGCAAGGGACCATAAGGAATCAATCCAACAGGTGCAAGATGGTGCAAAGAATAACATAAGATTGACTGAAGTAAACAGAATGAGCAGAGGACAGTGCAAATGAATTAAACCTTTTCACAGAGGAAATGACATAAACTTTCCGAAGCATGGAAGAAGTGTATGACATACAGACAAATTAGGCATCTAGAACTCCAATTAGCCATGACCCCCCCACACCCCTCAAAAGTCTATACCAAGTCATGTAATAGTCAAGATTCCAGAAATTTAGCACAAGAACAGAATATTACAAGATGCCGGGGGGGGGGGGGAACCAAACAAACAAACAAAAAAAAAAACCCCAACAAATCACCTGTAAAGGAAAGCCCCGAAGAATCACAGCAGACTTCTCAACACAAACCCTTAAGTCAAGGAGAGCTTGAGAAGAAGTATGTCAAGTCCTGAAGGAAAATAGCCTCCAACCCCACTCATACACCTCACACAAGTATCATTCACAATTGATGGGGAAATAAGATACTTCCATGACCAAGAATACCTGAAGAAATCTGTGCCCAACATACCAGGACTACAAAATGTTCTGAAGGATGTTCTAAAAAAGAGTAAGGAAGAATAGAATTCCATGAACAACAATAGAAAGAATTGACCAGGTAAAAATAAACAATTAAACAGAAAGGAAAGAAGAAATCAACAGCAGGAAAATAATATAAGGATAAGTTCCTTCCCCCGGGAGGTTCCTTAGTAGATAGGAGCCAGCTGGCCCGCGGTTCAGCAGCTCAGAGCTGTATCTGCCTTTGGGGGTTCTTCCTAGGAGACTGAAGCCTGCAGCATGGCTCAAGCGTTTGTGAACAGCAAAACCCCGTCCGGGAAGGTGGTTGTGTTCATCAAACCCACCTTCCACTACTGCAGAAAGACCCAAGAGATCCTCAGTCAGTTGCCCTTCAGAGAAGGGCTTCTCGAATTCGTGGATATTACAGCCACCAGCAACTCAAGTGAGATGCAGGATTATCTGCAATAGCTGACAGGCGCCAGAACGGTCCCCCGGGTGTTCATAGGGAAAGGCTGCACGGGGGCTGCAGTGACTTGGTGGCATTGCAGCAGAATGGGGAGCTGCTGACCCGGCTGAAGCAGATCGGCACTCTGCAGTGACTCCAGAACAGACCCCGTGCTGCTGTCCCCCGTGAGAGCTGGGTGACATCGAAAAGAATGATGGTACTTCCTGGTGATGGGATTTTTGAACAAAATCAGCTTTTTTTTTTTTTCCTTCTTCTTTGCCTCAAAATTAAAAAGTAGACCAACAGACCAACTTGTCCCTCATGACAGGGCCAAGAAGATTGATGAACTACTGTGGGTTTCTTCTGGGTTTGCCCCGTAGCTCCCAGGAGACAATGACAGGTTCTGGTTTAGGAGTCACTCACTGATCCACACGATCTTTCTCTTCTGCGCATTTCTAACAAACTCTTCTCCGCGGGCCAGCGCCTCCAGCTCTAAGGCAATGTTTCTCAGTCATGTGTATCCAGACACCCCATCTCCCAGGATGAATCTACAGTTGGTTTTCTTTTGGTTTGGGTGGGGTTTTTTCTTCTTTTTTTGTCTTGTCTTTTTGAGATAGGGTTTCACCATGCAGTTCAGGCAAGCCTTGAACTCATTTTGTAGCCCAGGCTGGCCTCGAACTCACAGCAGTTCTCCTGCCTCAGCCTTCAGAGTGCTGGAATTACAGGTGTGTCCCACCATGCCTGGCTATAGTTGATTTTATGCTATTGCTATCAGCTGAAATTATTCTGCTGAACCTGGCTCTGAGTGATGAAATCGGTGAGTATTTTGAACATGGTTCTTCAAACCACACGCATGCACTCTCCTATCCTGTTTACAGAATCACAGCCAGAAACCATCTTCAGTGTTCCCCAATTCCGTAGAAGGTGTGAGCACCCCATGTGAGAACCTATATGAAAAAAATTAAGTCTTGATCCTCACTTGGTGGTCTCTGGGCTACGTGGGTGGCGATTTGGAGCAGACGGTACAGTCACCTGGCAACGCCGTTACATACAGAAGCTGTGTACTAATGCTTTAGATTACCAGATATTAAACCATGAAATGCAAAACAAGATTGCAGAAAACTTGCAGCCCCCACCCTAGAATATATCTAAGAAAGAAGCCAACTTTGAGGAACATAATCCTAAATAATTCCTTGTATGGCTCACACACCTTAAAATTTACTGTGAAATTTGTGTTCCAGAATTGCAAGATCAAGTCAATTTCCTTCTTTGGTCTCCAGTGAGGACAGTTAATTTCTCTTCTAATAAAGCAGTAGCTATGATGTGATTTGTATCTAGTTTTGTCCACATTTTCAAGAATTTTTTAAGGGATAACATTAATGTGAAATATACTGTCGTAAAGTTTTGTGTTTGTCCCTGCCATTATAATTAAAGACATGTGGGTCATCATTGTTTACATATAAAAAAAAAAGGATAAGTTCATATGTAGAAGTTATAACCATTGATGTAAATGGTCTCAATTCACCAATCAAAAGAAACAGACTGGCAGAATGCATCAAGAAACAAGATCTAACAATATGGTTGTATAGAAGAAACAATTAAAAGGGAAATGCATGAACTGAAAGTCAAAGGATGGAAAGCAGTACTTCTGGCGACAGGAACCCAGAAAAAACTTGGGTAGCTATTCTATTTGCAGAAAAGTGGATTTCAAGCCAAGACTGATCAAGAGAGGCAAAGAAGGTCTTTGCATACTTGTTCATAGAACACTCAAAGATGAAGAGAAAGCTATCATAAATATATGTATGCAACACATATATATATTTCACCCAACTATATAAAACAAATATTGATAAACTCTTAGCTAACTTTATCAAAAAGGAAAGCAAATGCCTCAAATCAATGCAGTTAAGAATGAAAAGGATAAAATCATAACAGATTCTAAAGAAATCCAGAAGATCATCAACACCTACTTCAAGAAACTGTATTCAAATAAGATGGAAAACACAGAAGAAATAGATTACTAGATACAAATGAATTACCAAAGCTGAATCCAGAAGATATAAAATGTCTAAACAACCAATGAAATTGAAAGATGTAACTGAAGATTAATGAATGAAATTGGAATTGAAGATGTAAGTAAAAGTCTACCACAAAGGAAATGCCAGGTCCTGCTGGAATTACTGCTTAATTCTACAAGAAATTTAGTGAAGACCTAACACCACTACTCTGCAAACTCTTTAATAGAATTGAAAGGGAAACAATAGTACCAGACTCATTCCTGGAAGCAGGCATTACCCTAACACCCAAACCAGAGGACACGGAAATCAGAACCAAAATGTGTAACAGCTATTGAGAAACAGGAAGAAAATGCTCGAATGCAAAGGGGAGCTTGGGAAGGGGAAGGGGGAAAAGGAGAAAGAAGGGAATAGAAGGAAAAAGGGAAATAAAGCTTTTGTAAATAAATAAATAGGGGACCGAGTTGAAGGGTAGGGAGGGGAAGGGGGACAAAGGAGAATCAAGATACTTCATGTACAGGTACAGACCCCAATGATAAGTGTTATTATGTGTATATAAAATGTACCAATAAAATGAATTTAAAAATACTACATGTGATCCTTAATTATGATATATCAGTTTGACTTGTGTAAGACATGCCTGGCCGATTAATACTTTGGGATGATTGACATATAGGCTGCATACTAAGATGCAGGTGGGACTAACCAATAGGCTAAGAGCTTAGACAGAATAAAAAGGGAAAGGAGGAAATCTCCCTTTTTCTTTAGGGAAGGTCGAGTCTTCACCGTTGAAGTTGTATGTTGGTCTCCTGTTGCTTTAGGCTTCCAGTCCGCACTCTTCAACCTTCCAATTTAGGCCCTTTGGTTTTCTAACACAGACCTACACTGGTTACTTTACAGTGAGCTTCCAAGTTTTAGCTGCCACTGGACTTGGCTCTCTAGCCCACGGATGGCCATTTTGGATTCTTCCACCTTTGATTCTGCAGACAGCCACTGCGACTCTTCTTGTGATTCTGTAGGGCTACTTAGTAAATCCCTTATGTAATTATACACTATATTTTATATTGATTCTGTTTCTACAGTAAACCTTAACTAATACAATAGACAAATGGAGAATTTATTTTGAGACTTTAAATGAAGATAATAATTATTTAGATGTAAGAAAACTGTATGTCATTTACAGTAAAATGTTAAATTAAATATGCTTGCGTAATTGACAAGAGAGTGATAAGGATGTGAATCGTTAGATGATCTACAATAAATTTAAAAAATATTAATACAGGCAACAGTTCATTGCTTGGGATTATATGACAGGCCATGTGCTACTCACTAAACTGTATTTTCTTATATATTAGTATCTAAATTGCAGTTAAACCCAGCAGTTTAGATACTATCATTCTGCCTTTAAGTCCCAGAGAGTGTCTTGATCACAGACAAGTTTTATTTGTAAAATAACTTTAGAATTAAGAGAAATCTGTTTAAGAAGACAAATGGATCCGGTAGTTGATTAATGAAATGACAAAAATAATGATAACATGAATAATTTTAACTGCTAATGTTTATTTTGTGCTTCATGTATACGTTTCACATATATATTCTTTCTTATGATTGCAGTGTGCCTCTGAGACAGGCACTAGGATTATTCTTGTGTTACAGACATGATAATTAGGCACTGAAAATTATATACCTTTCATAAGAGTCAAGGTCTTAGGGAATATCCTACCAAACATCCTGATCATCTCTTCCCAAATTCTGGAACTGTTGGGCAAGATATTAAAGCAGTCAGCAATTAGAAAATGAAACTATCAAAAAGATGTATTTCTCTGGGCAACTGAATCCCCAAGAACAATCTTCAAGGACAGCTGTGCTAGTTTTGATACAGCTAATCAGGTGGTGGCGTTCCTCTAAGTAATGGAGAAGGCTGAGCAGGGGACGTGAGCTCTCTGGTGGTGGACTTCTGTGTGTGTGTGTGTGTGTGTGTGTGTGTGTGTGTGTGAGAGAGAGAGAGAGAGAGAGAGAGAGAGAGAGAGAGCGAGAGAGAGAGCAGGTACTATAACTTGAGTCCTTACTTCCCCCTGGTAAATGGACTAACCAAGCATGTTACATGCTCTCGGGGTTAGTAAGGCAATGGAGTGAGACCTGGAGGACCAAGCTGATGGAATCCCTCTCTGTGGAAGGCAACAGCACGCATAGAGAATAGTTCACCCACAAGAACTGTCCGATGGCAAGCCGATGGCAAGACAGATCCCCTCCAGACCCACATGGATCTTTTCTCTTGCGTCGTGTGCATCAGACAACGAGTACAGAGCCCTTGGTACACTGCCTGACTTTTAGGCACATAGTAATTTGCAGCTCTTAGTGCTATTACTAACATGGAGGTGTTGCCTAGTCTTGTAGCCTAGATTTTCAGGACATACGTGCTTGACCTTGCTTAGCTGCCCACGGCACATTAGTGGGAGGGGAGCGTGTTTGTCTGTGGCCTTTCAGCAGGGCAGCTGCCTCTGGGCCTCACCTGGCTAGGACTAAACAAAGGGCAGGTAGACGTGCACGGTGCGCATCGACAGCTCTCAGCGGCCGTGGAGGAGCCTTTGGACGTCACTCAGCGGGCAGAGGCCCACCCTGCAGGGCCCAGCAGCAGTATTGGAAACTCAGGCTTTGTTTTTTCCAAATCAGTTTTCACCAGGTCTCCAGTAAAACAAAAGTAATGGTTTTTTTTTTTTTTTTTTTTTTTTTTTAGCTTGGTCCAGGACACCTCTCAACTTCAAAGACTGATTGCTGTGGGAGCTGAACAGCTGGAGCAGAATGCTGCCAATTGCAGGAAGTTTGAAGATTCTTTGATGGGAGCAACAACTTTCTCATTAATTTGAAAGGTTATTTTATGAAGGACTGAGGTTTTTTTAAAAAAGAAAATAAAGTGAAAGATACTTCGATGAAGGTTCATTTTTTTTCTTTTGAATTTCCAAGAGGAAGGAATGTAACTGAACCTTGAGAGCTTTTGTGTGTGTGTGTGTGTGTGTGCGTGTGTAAGAGAGAGAGGGTGTGTGTGCGTATGTGTGTGGCTGGCATCTTTGTACGCTTGTTTTGTGACTTTACTGATTTGCAGGGAGCTTACTGTGTGCTAGGCATTGTGTTGCTTTCCTGAATAATTTTATTTAAGACTGTTTACCCTGTTTAAATTCACATCTCTAGTGTCTCACATACTGGCTTGTATATGTTGACACTTAGTACGAATGTTTCATATTGGATAAATGAAATACTAGAAACTATTAGTTAAAAAGAAAAGTATTAAACTAGTGATGAAGAAAAAGATTATTTTATAGTTTTACATCCTTGTTCTTAAGTAAGCAATGAATATTTTGGTCCTAAATTGTGATGGGAAGTGTGCAAGGTTCTGAGTACTTAGATAAACAAACTCGCTGCTCCTAGACATGCTGAATTCAACTTGTTGCCTGGCATATGCCCAAATCAACCGGTGAATGTGGAGAGTAACTAAAATCTCCTGGTTTATTTGTAGATTTCTCTTTGACCATATTTGGCAGAGTGTCATTTTGGTGCTTGTAGTGAATAGTCTGAGTTTTGATGTCTCTGAGTTAAAGACATGGTGGGAACCATATTCCAAATATTATTCCATTCTTCTGAGAGTTAAAAAAGTGACATCCTTTTGTTTACTTTTGTATTTTACTAAGTAAAATAACTGGACATTGGCTTTACTTTTGTGGAAAAGAAATGAATCTTAGGAGAAGAAGAAAAAAGAGGAAAAGAAGAAGGTGGAAAGGAAAGGAATTATTCTTAATCACTTCCTGATGATCTACCTGCGTGTCAGGTATGGTGTTATCTCCAATCCTTAAAGAATATGCAGGGTGGTGATTATCATTCTAGTTACACAGGTAATGAAAACTGATCTTGGAAAGGCCTTCGTCATGTTACATAATTCGTAATTAAAAGGCACAGAGAACTCACACCACAGTCTGGCTTCAGAAGCTCTGCCTTTCAGAAGGCAAGCCTACCCTACAGTGTAGATCATGGTAATTGCATGATCAAGAACATTTTTCATAATCTACAGTCTTTTTATTTTATTCACTTTTGGACATCCAAGAATTATTTATTCAAATTCTAACTTTAATATTTATAAATATGATGGCTAGACAAAAGAATCAAGAAAAAGCTTGTATTAAGGGACTCAATTATCACTAACTTATAAATAGCTAAAAATGTAGAAATTAAATTATTATTCTAAAATGCAATAGCATAAATATAGTACATCATAAAACATACATGTGTCAAGGAAGAATACCTTGGTTTGTATTTTGGTTCAGCTTATTCCCCTCACATATTTTTAAATAATTTATCTCCAACTTCTAAAAATATGGCCTTTATTCTTTGATCTTAATCCTATTTTTCATTCATAGGAAAGTGATATTTTTATGGGCCGGTGAAGCTTATATACCAGTGAGTGACATTTAGATACTATAGTTATTTCTATGCTAGCAGAATTAATCTCTGCAAGGGGGAGATTTAGAGTCCTCTTTATTTCTGGCCTATCACTAAAAATCTAGTTATATTTTCTACCAAAAGAGCAAAATCTTCAATAGAATTTTAAAATTTAAATATGGCCAACTTTTAAGGCTCACTACAGTATTTTTTTCCTGACCTTACTTTGTATCATCTTTTATGACAGATAATTTATAAGTGTTTCATGTTTTGATTAGGTTGGCTTATTAGAAATGGACACTATTTGTCTCATAGTATGATGACAATGTTGAACACCACAGTGTATGAGAAATGGATCACAATTTGTTGTAGAAGTGAAAAAATACATTTTTATGCCTGAAAAATGAGAGCATTTACATTAGATTAAATGTATGTTTAAGAATAGTAAGTTGGGTTGATTCTGTTTAAATATTGATTTTTTTGTAGTTTAGTTTTATATTCAGTCCTGACTTGGAAGTCTTTATAAATTTTTAATTTTTTATTTTTTTGTCAATAGAGCTTTCTGCCTTTCTGGAGGCAGTAACAGTCAGGATGGTAAAAAGTATAATTTTTCTTCCTTTATCTGTGATTCTCACTTTCTTTCTCTCCTTCTTGAAGCCTTATTCTCTGTAACAATACCTCCATTACTAATGGCGAAACAGGTCAAAGATAAACAATGCTGGGCATGTTTCAGGGTTTGGTTTTTCAGGTTTTTTCCTGTCTTTTTAGTTTGTCCTTTGACAAGGTTCACGGCAGATAGTAAATTGCTGTGAGAAAAATGTTAGTTTGTGGTTGGTCATAGGGAGTGGCCTTGATTCCAACAGACTTGCTTCAAATTTCCATAGAGAAGAGAAGCCACCTTTCCAACTGGAATTAAATTGGTATTGATCTTGGGGACCCCAGGGGTCACTTTGTCTGCCCGTTTACCTTTAGGTGATCAGTTTTATGATGGTGATCACGAGGCTTTGTTGGATAATTTGATATAACTGAGGTGGTAAAATTTAAAAAAAGGGGGGGTGGAAGAGAGAGAGAAGTCATTCTGTTTTGGTGGTAAAAGCCCAAACGAAATTCAGATTCAGCGTAAATCACATATCCTTGTTAGTATTCAGCACTTAGATAAGTGATAGCACCAGGATGTTTGAGCAGAGAGTGGACGGAGAGGATAGAAACAGCCCTAATCATTAAGGCAGGAGACAGAAACAGCAGAGCAGGACAGCCGGCCTCTGTTGGGAGCGGGTGAGGCTAATGTATCTATTCCTGACGGTTGAATACACAAGGATGGACAGATTATAGGCTTTCACTGAGAGAATTTTGGTGGAAGATTAAGGTTTTTAATCTGAATTCCTTCTGGCGACAATTATCAGTTTGAAGGAACTGCATTATACTTTGCAGGAGGAGGGCACCGAGCTCAGGTCACTGAATGCTCGGTGTTTTCTTCTCACTGTGCTTGAACCATCCTGGGCAGCAAACGCACGCCTGATTTAACCTGCAAAACCAAAGGCAGACAGGCATCTGCAGAGAAGGGTTAGAGGTGGAACAGGCTCTTAAGACTTAATCTTGCCTGGGTGTCAGGGGGAAATAGCCTGAAGAAATTAATATTAACAACACAACCTACTTATATCACTGTCCTTTAAAGCATGATTACTTTATATTTGTTATTCTTGAAGCAGGAGAATTTTTACACTGTCCGCTCTCCATCCCCAGCTCTATTTCCAGCTTCAGTGATTAAGTTTATGTGGCATTCGTCACTGTTTTAAACTTTAATTTCTTTGTTGTGATTAATCCATGGCTTCAAAGCCAAAGGTTACTTGGAAGCATTTTGTATTTTTACTTCCTAATATTTTAATAGGGTATTTGTATCTTAGAAGGAGAATAATAAGTGAAAGTTTTTGTTTTTATATGGGATAAAGGAAAGGATAGAAAAATGAAGGGAACCTGGCTTTTCATATGACTGGATATGCAAAAGGTGGCCAAAGAGAGAGAGAGAGAGAGAGAGAGAGAGAGAGAGACAGAGACAGAGACAGAGGCAGACAGAGAGAGACAGAGATTATGAAAATGCTATTAGATAACTTTTGATAAATTGTTCATATTTTTTCGTTGTGCTTTTTGTTTAGTTGATATTTTTCTGTTATTGTTCGTTTTGTACTGTTTTTTTTTTTTTTTTTTTGTCTTTTTCGTTTTTATTGGTACCAGGGATCGAACTCACGACTGCCTGCTTGCAAGGCAGGTGCTTATGCTGCTGAGCTAAATCCCCAGCCCCTGTTCGTTTTGCTTTATGATTTGGCACCCTGGTGAGGATATGTTTAGAGTGTTTCTTTTCTTTTTGAATTGTTTAAGCTTAAAATTTTGAATACACGAAGGCCGGAGAGCACTTGCTTCTAGCCCTTGGTAATGAAGCCCAAGCTGTGTGTTATGACTTGCATACAGATGTCCCCCCAAAGCCTCATGTGGTCACAGGCAGGGAGTTTTGAAGGTGGTTGGATTAGGGTGCATGAGATTGGGATTAAGCATGTGAAGCTGGGTTTAAGAATGCTGTGATTAAGAATCCTGGCTGTGGCTGGCCCACTCAGAAAGCAGGAATCCTGGATGGAATATAAAGACAGACAGAAAATAGGCTGCTATGTTACTTTGTGACTTTGCTGTTGCCTGCCTGCTCTGGTTTGTATGAGCTATTTCTCCTTTGCATGCCCCTCTGCCATAGCACCCGCCTTGGAGCCAGCTGACTATGCACTGAAACCTCTACAAACTGTGAGTCAAAATAAACCTTTCCGCCTTTAATTTTGAGTGTTGGCTATTTTGTTCAACAATGAAAAAGTAAGGAAAACATTGTTTCTCACTGGGTTTCAGACATTGTATCCTTCACCAATTTGCCTTGGTAGAACTCTGCTTCTTAATAGAAAGGCAAGGCCTGAATGTCGCCTGTAATGACTAACCTCGGGGACTGCTGGTGAAAGGTGCTGTGATGTGAGTCAGCTTTGTGACTTTTTTTACTGATTCCTCACAAGTAAAATAGTGGAAACATGCAAGAACTCCGTTTTGGTATTTGCACAGTACCACACATGGGGGAGAGGACATCTTTGCAACTTTGATTTTGTGATCCAGCACGATGTCCCTGTGGCCACTGTGGAAACAGTGCAGTGGTGTATTATGATTCGCCTCCCCTGGAAGTGGAGCAGCTCCCATATGTATGTGAGATCAGGGCAGAGCAACACATCCAGCAGGAGACGAACCATCTGTAGGAGACGTGCTTGGTGCCTTTGCGAGTTTCACTGCCCTTGGTATTGGAGTCAGAGCCATCATTATCCCCAGGCATTAGTAGGCACAGCAGCGGCTGAGACCGTCTTGTGGCAAAAGAGCCATTATGGACTCAGCCCAGCTGCTGGCTGAGTATCCTGTGAGGGGCTTTCATGTTGTGGTGTGCCGCCTAAATCACGCGTGTCAGGCGGGCACTGGACCACGTGGACCATGGAAGCAGAAGTCAGTTAAGAAACTGGAACGGGGCAGGGCGGGCAGGAAGGGCTTGAAAAGTCCAATGCCTTGTGCTCATGAGAAAGCCTCATTTCTAAATGTTTGAGACATTTCTAGGGACTGTTCCCAAAAATAACTGGGGGAGGGTTAGGTGGGCAGGTGTGGAGTGGTTAGGGTGCTGCGAGTCAGGGGATAGTGAGTGGAGCCTAGAGCCCAATAATCTGAGCACATAACTGAGTGTATCTGTGACTTCGTCCCCCGCTCTCTGGCTGCTCTCACCTGTATTCCTTAAAAGACTGGGAGAAAAGATGAAATGTGTCCAGGCAGGACTGTCACCTGCTGCTGCTCCTAATCTAGGTGAGAACAGACTCAAAATTCCTTCCCGTTGAAGCATATTATCAGGGTGAACCCCAAGAAAAACAGCTGATTGAAAGTTTTCAGTTTCTTAGATAGGTCTCTACGTTCTGCTTTTCCAATTACACTTGAGTCTAAACTAATATTTTTCCTCAAAACCAGTTATATAGTCTTTGGAAATATTTTAAAACACATTGTTCTTCAGCTTCAGTTGAATGTAGGCATGAGAGGGCAAGAAAAAAGATTTTATTCAATATATATATTTTGTCTTACAAAGACTAGTCTTCTAACCAGTATTCGGTGTCCCAACACCTTTCTCTGTAGCTACGGTTTACTAATGTGATCAGTATAAAGCAGATTTTTTTCTCTAGTTTTTTTAAACCTGAGAATATTATTGAGATATTCTACATTAATTTAAAGAAGTTCAATGAGATAAAATCAATATCTAGACAGAGAGAACATTATAACTTTGCCATAAAGGCAGGATAGGAATGAACTAATTACTCTCTATTTTCTGGAAACTGTTTCTCGTGGCAGGTAGGGAACAGACAGTTGGATTGTTTGCTTTTTTGGCTTAAGAGCAAGCGCTAATGTCTCACACAAGGCTAAGCAAAGCCGTCCAGAGGCTGATTTATTTTTATGACTTACTGACATATGCTATGGGCAGTGAAATGGGAAGCCTTTTTTCCCTGTGGTTTGTTAAGTATTTAAATTAGCAGACAGAACCATGTATCTCGTTCTTCCAGGAGCCTCCGTGGGTCATGCTTTTTCATCTTTTGCCATATTGAAATAGACAAGAATGGAAATGTTTGCAAATAGGGCTTTCTTATTTAGCCAGGATCGAGAAAGTGCTAGCTTCCACCCCAGTATTATCTCAAATGCTCTTTGCTCAGATTTATTTCCTCACTCCAGACTTCATAGGGACACAGACCTCATCAGAAGTCTGGTGATCTCTAGTTTCTCTACTAACATCTCATGCTGTCATTCTCTTCTCTGAGGTATCTAAGCTCTAAGCTGCTGATTTCCCTCTTTTAGGATTTAAGAATTTACAAGAAAAAATAATAAAACTTCTCAAGAAAGAAAAATGCCCCCAAGTGAGTCAGTGTCAATTAAAGAGAATACCTGATGTAAATACCACATCAGGACCAATTGTGTCATTGAAGAATTTTAAGATCAGAAGCAATTACATTGAATAGCACCTTGTTTTTATGTGTCTACCCTTCATAGCCGCGGCTAGTAAGTCGGCCTGCACCATAATTTACCCTGACATCTAATTTCAGTGGATCTGCAAGCAATCTAACAGAAGATGGAGATACTCAGAGAGGAGTCCAACTTTATCACTGCAGACATAAAGATTCATTATTTTTGCCAATTTCAAAAGTGAGGCTTATAAATATCTCTGCTTTTTCCATGCTTTTGCATATATTATTACTTGAATTAATTTATGCTTTAGGCAAATAATTTGTGCTTAAAACTAGTGCCTAAATATATAGTTTGGGTATAGCACTCACTTTGTTTGTGTATTTTTTTTTTTTTCACTTTAGAGAATTTGTTAAAGAAGCAACACTAAGACCCTTAAAAATTGTTATCACTGAGAAATTTCCATGTAACATAAACTGTCTTTCCGGCTCCTTTCAGTGTCTACTATCAGTGGGGAGAGAGGGTCACCCTCTACCGGTCACCCAGGTCCCTGTTACCCTGCATTCATGACTCTTTTGTTGGTAGTTGACTCAGATATATCTAACTTGATTGTTTCCTGAAGAATTTTAAAATATGGAAATTACCGGCACAATTCAGTCCTGTTCTAATTGGGAGGCCATCCAATGAGATGCTTAGAAATGAAAGATTTTGTGTTACTGAATACATGAAAGCAACAGATACGGAGCAGACCAGTTTTCTGATTTCAGTATGCTGATGAATGGGGAAAATTCTTCATTGTAGGAGTTGTCCTGGACATTGTAGGATGCCCAGCAGCATTGAGAGCTGCTGCCCACTAGATTCCTGTAGCATTCCTTAGCTGTGACAAACAGTGTCTCTAGACATTGTGACATGGGGTTTTCTGCTCAAGATGCACTAGAGGAAAAACGTAAGATGAGGAGGGACAGAGAACGGCAATATCAGGCTTTCTTCTGGATATTGCCTTAAAGACATTAGATTCTTCTTGTTATCCTGAAGCCACAGATATATTCCTGTCCTTCCTGTAGTTAGATGAATTCTTACAGTTGTCAGAGTTTCTTTCTTTTTCTTAAAGGTTTTCTTAAAACCTTGCATTGGGATTCTGTCATATGCAAACAAAATAGTTCTAGTTGATTAGATAATAAATAATGGTAAACAACTTATTTTTAAAAGGCTTTTTCAAAAAGAGAAGATTTAGTGACTAGAGTTTTTAATGGTACACGTTTGAAGTGCATAATGCTTACGTTGCTTGTGTAACATTTTAAATTTCTTGTTTTCCATCTTTTCTTCCTCTCACTGTCCTCCCTCCTTTATCTCTATTGCTTTCAATTTGAGATTTGTCTTGCTATTTCCTGTTATCAGTCTTTACTTTTGTTCTTTATAATTTGTTGATCTTTATAATTTGGACTTCTCAGATAAGAGAAACTGTGTGATCTTTAAGCTTATGTGTCTGATTTGTTTCACTTAACCATTACGGTCTCAGGACGCATCCCTTTTCCTCCAAATGGTTTAAGTTGTCTTTCAGGTGTGGAGCAGAATCACGCTGCATCCTGTGTCAGCACCACACTTTCCATCTACTCATCTGCTGTGGACTTGAGGCTGCCTCTGAGACTTAGCTGTTATGAATCCTGCTGCTATAAACACAGGTATGCGTGTAGCACTGTACTATGATGTCTTTAACTCATTTGGAAAAAGGAATAATTGGGTCCAGTAGAATTTCTAGCTTTAGTTTTCTGAGGACTCTCCATACTGATTTCCATAGTGTGTGTACTAGTTTATGTTCCTACCGGCTAGGTGGAAGGTCCCTTTTCCCTGCAGCCTCGCCAGCATTAGTTATTATTTGACCTCTTATGACAGCCATTCTTGCTGACATAGGATGGAATCTCAGTGTTTTAATTTTCATTTCTCTAGTGGCCAGCGACGTTGAGGATTTCTTCATGTGCGTCTTGGCCATGTGTGCTTTTGATATTCATTTTACTTGCCCGTATTTTATTTTGGAAGGTGTCTAATTTTTTGAGCCTTTCATATCTCCTCCCCAACCGCTGAGTTTAAGTAACATAGGCTCTTAGTAAAGAAGTTAATTTAACTGCTGTTTTCTCCCCCTTTGTCTTGGTGCTGGGGATTGAACCCAGGGCCTTTTATATGCTAGCCAAGTACTCTACTTCTTAGCTACCTGTCCAGCCTCCATAAGTTAATTTTAAAATATGAATGTAGATAGGCTGTATCATAGGGAGGCAGTGTTTAATAGGTGCAATTTTAATATTGCATGACAAGAAGATGCTAATGGTGGTGACACAACAGTGTGAACATCTTTAATGTCACGTAACTGTGCACTTCGAAAGGTTAAAGCAGCAGATTTTCTTTCACGTTTATATTACTACAATTTTTTCTAACAAGGTAAGTATAAAATACAGCAAAGGCAGAAGGGTAAGACTGGTTAGCGTGGGGTTGGCTTCTGCATTCCTGATGAGCTCACTGGCCAGCAATTCATCTTACAGCAGACTCACCACCCACCGTTTACCAGCCTGACAGCGTTTTGCTTCTGCCTGTGATGGTATTATTCTTTCAGTAGTTGCTTTTGAAGAAGATGTATTGGGGCACAGATGACAACCTGAATTATTCTCTGTCAGTTCCTTTGTGTTTTAGAGCTGCTTCAGGTCACCTTCAGAGATCTCCAGGCCTAGCATTAAATGTGAGACTGTGAATTGGTCATCTGTGAGTTTAGCCCGTTTAGAGTACCACCTCTTGGGAGTCACACTTTGCAGAGGACCTTACTCCTCGCCCAGTGTTTGCGTTCTCAAACCTAGGAACTGACTGACCACAGGCATCAAGGGCTACGTCAGCAGAGCATTGCTCATTGGGTTTCTTTATGCAGCACCTGGATTAATTCTGATCATGGAGAGCAAAAAGGTGTCCTCAGGGACATCCTGGTAAAAATGACCATGTCTGATGGGGAACAGGACTAAGAACAGAAGGAGGCTTTTAGTGCTTATTAATTACGCAGTCATGGGTTGTGTTGTGGCATTTTCATACACGCGTAAACATACTGTGGTTCTGTCCACTTCCTCTACCTCACTGTCTCCCCTTCTCCCGTTTAACTTCCTTCCTCTTCCCTAATAGTGTGGAAAATAGGATCATGCAGCCGTCATGAGCTTGAGGTGAGGGGGCAAGTTTATTTCATTCTGATTCTGGTTTCTCAGTGACAGTGTCGCTGAGTCAGGTTCCTTGACATTGACTTCGTAATTTCAGCAGGTGTATATTTTACAGATAAAATGTAATACACTTATAAATTCCTCATTTTGAGTGGCTGATTTAAAACTATTTGATAGAAGAGAAAAAAATCCAGTCTATAAATGAAGCCTCTCCCACGCCCCAGGACGAGTGTAAGGAGACAGATTTATAAAGCCACTTGAAGTCTTTTAACTCTTTAATCATGTAGACAGGTAGCCAATCTTCTTAGCATGGGCCATGTTTGGCCCTAAAATTTGCACGTGAGGTGATCAGGCTGTGAGGCCGTAATAAAATTCTTTGGTTTAAAGAAAGAGAATAAAGTGCCAAAAGTTTATAAAAGCAGAAAATTATCACAAGATAATAAAAATGAAACTCCCATCTGCTACTCCAGTGAAGTTTCTTCCATAATGTGTAACTGTGTTAGACAGAAATGAAAGGCTTCAGAAAACTGAAATATTTGGTGTGTTCAGTTTCAAACTCTAATAATAACATATTTTAGATTTTAAGTTCTACATAACTAAGGCTTAAAAAACTGATAATGGTATTGTCATTACAATGAACTTCTAAACCAGGTGTGCACAATATTTTGGTTTGCCTGAGTTTCCTTGAGAAAAAATGAACTGTCTTGGGACACACAGACAGTTCTATTGGCAGGCAATTCGGTTCATAAAAAGAAGCATTTAGCAAAATTTCACTTCCATCTACCAACTGCACATGAGGTGACAAACACGACCACATCCATCCTCCCCACACGCACACAGACTCATTCCCCTCCAAGCGGTGAAACAAGCTAAGTTCATAAACTGGGAATCACTGTTTGTAATATAGTTAACGTATATTAGTAACGAAACCTTCTGTACATTTTATTTGATATTCATAAGATTAAAAAAGAGGCCAAGGAGCCTGTAGGTCACAGGTTATACTAGACCAAGAATACTTTAGAGCAAGCTTTTTAACGAAGTGTGGTGCACACAGGTGCTATCTTTTGGAGCGCGTGGAACACGTGGTCCCATGTCAGGTACTGCAGCCAAGCTCTCAGGGTCGCATATTTGTTTGCATACCCACTGCCGTCCCTTATAATCTCACTCATGGTTATTTTGGTGAGATGGTTAATTGGTTAGTGTTAAAGAGTTGAGTTATAGATTTTCTTTGTCTTAATTTAGTTAATTCAAATCCCTAAAATGTATTCTCAAAAGAAAGGTTATGGAAAACATATACATCCATTCCTGTTTAAAAACAGTCCTGCATAAGAACCTAAAGATCTCAGAGGAATTTAAACTTTTGTTGGGCCATGGATACCTTTAAGAATCTAGAATAAAAATGTAATTTATTTCAAATCTGGATACTTTGAGAGCCAAGGGGGATTGGATGAGTAATTATGATGAGAAGAAACATAAATAAAGACTATCCACAGCAAACTAGAAGTATACTCATTTTAAGAACTTGATGAAAATCGAAGCAAGTATTCACGCTTCTTCACAACCCCTTTTTATACTTCGTTTTCTTTCGTGTCCTTTTGCAAAGCCATCATTCTTCATATGAAGAAGCCTGGAGCACCTGTGTTCATGCCATAGTTATTAGCTTTCTGTGGACTTGGTCTCAAGCACTGTTTTTAGATACTAGAGAAGTCGCACTACACACAATTGAAACACCTCTTCCCTTACAGAATTTATATTCTGTTTGTTCTGGTAATCTGACACCGTGGGAGGCAGAATTTTAAAAACTGTCTCTCATAGTTGGGATCTGGGCTACCCCCACAGTTTCATGCATTACAGTTCAGGTCGCAGGCCTACGGTGCTATTGTGAAGTAAAGGAACCTTTAAGACACACACAGGCCTAGTTGAAGAAGTTGTGTCCCTAGGCCTGTGTCCCTAGGAGCCTGTTGGACTTCTGGTCCATTCTGCATGTTTGTCCATCTCACCAGAGGACCCAAAACAATGGAGTCAACTGATCAAGCCTGGACCCTCTGTAACTGTGAAGCAAAATAAAATTTGCCTCCTCTTTACTTAACTTTTTCAGGTGTTTTGTTAGAATGATGGAAAACTACCAGAGTTCTTCAGGATCCTCATCTCCTGGTTATTCAATCAAACTTTAATTAAGTACTGCTGCAAAGGGATTTGCCGTTATAATTAAGTTTAAGAGCCTTATCCTGGATTCTCCAGGTGAGCTCAATCTAATCCTGACAGAGTTTTCTCTAGCTGGAGTAGATGAGGAAGACCAGAGAGATGAGGCTGAAGAAGGGAAAGTCTAGAAGACTCAGAGTGTGCTAAGGGCTGGACTTCCCATGATTGTTTTTGAATGCCAGGGAATGGTGATGGGGCTAAAAAATGCAGCAGCATCTAGAAGGTGAGAAAGTTTTGATTCTTGGCTGACACAAAGGAGACAAGTCTGTTTGCAAACACCTTGGTTTAAATTCTGCCAGAAACAACTTGAATTGTGAAGTGGATTCTTTTGACAGTCTCCTAAAGAAAGAGGAGCCAGTTTACACCTTGACTTTAGCTTCATGAGAAAACTAAGATCACTGGACTTCTGCTCAACAAAATGGTGAGATGATACATGTGTTCTGTTAAATTGAAGATGTGTTATAATAGCATTTGAAAACTAGAGAGGCAAGGTATTGGTTAATAGGTTTTGAATGCTAAGAACTAAAAATGTATCAAGATAGGAAGATATTAAATGGGAGTTAGGATGATATTTTATTTTTGATTTCTAGGGAAGGGCCTCAGTAAGGTAATTTTTGAGAAATGACCTGAATGCTGGGAGGAAGGAAGTCGTGAAGATACTGGGTGAGAACATTCCATGCAGGGTGAGTAATAAGTGCAAAAATCCTGAGACAGAAGTAAGTTTGATGGCTCAGACAAAATAATCTAGGGCCAGCGTGCAGGCGAGGAGGCAGAGAGAGCGCGCAGCCATTTTCTAAAGGGGTATTAAATCACAGCAAAGGTTTTGGCGTTTTTTCTGAGGACAGAAGCCGTGGCAGAGGTTAAGGCAGGGAGGAAGTGATGTGATCTGATTTGTGTTTTTCCAGATTATCCTGGCTTCTCTGTTGAGAGCAGACTGCAGAGGGTCGTGTAGAAATCTAACTAAGAAGCAATGTAGGAGCGGAATCGGATCTGGGTGTGGCAGTGCTATCACGTTGTGATGTGTGCTCCATTTTTGAGAGCTCAGTTGACATTATGTGCTCAACGGTCAATTGTGAGGCATGTGTGTGTAAGAAAGAGCATTTCCCCTGTGCTTTCATGCCCTGGAAACACAAGTTTATAAAACTGCCCGCTAGCTTGGGAATTTGATGGCTGTTACTCTGTGTGTGCTGGGTTGTGGAACATGACAGGAGAAATTCTGGAGTGTTCATTATTATAATTTGGTTTTGTTGGTGACAGGCATTATGGTTGCTCTAGGGCTCTGGGCTTCTTTGGGGAGAATGGAACCGTGTGGAACCCTCAGAGTTAGCATAGTGTTAGCAGAAGTCTTACATTGTTCCCCAAATATGAGCCACACATCTTAAAAATTACACATGGACGGGCAGCAGAGCAGATTAGAACCACCTGCTCAAACTACAGCAAAACAAGAAGACCAAGTTGTAAGATGTTTGGAAACAAGAAATGAAACACAGGAATATAGTGAAAATTTCAGAGAATGTGGGACTTTGTAACCTAGAAATTGAAAATCCTAGGCATGCTTTAGTAACCTGATGGAGTGTGTAAAATATTCCATCTCAGGCAGAGGCAGTTGCTCTCCCTGGCACCTACAGGAGGGACCCCAAGGGCTTGGTCAGCTGCCAGGCAGAGAGAGATTAAACTGTTCACGGAGGGCTGCTTGAGGAGTGTCCTGAGGCGATCTTTACTGAAACACCTGAGGACAGTGTTCCGGCCCAGCAGTGCCAAACGACTCCACAAGATGGCAATCATGGGTTGACTCCGATTTTTTGTTTTTTCTTGATAGAAATATCTATAAAGTTTACACTTTGGCAGGCAAAAATAAAGAACTGTGACTTATGTTTCACTGTCATATTTCGCATTCTATTATCTGTGGATGAGTTATATTTCCCCAAACCTCCAACTTCACTTATGGGTTTTTTGAACGTATTATTTTGGAAGGCTGGGAGAGGTACGCTGTGATGTTGGGGTGGCTAAGTCTCCATCCCAGAGGTGGAACGCTGATGTTATTCAGGCAAAGTCTGCAGAACAAGAAGAGTCTTCTGTACTGTAAAGTCTAAAGGATGGTATTGCTAAAGTCTATTACACACAGAAAAGTCAGTTAAGGACCCAGTTATTTCTTTAAACAATGAGCGGTTACAAGTTAGGTCAAAGAAGGTGGAAATTGTGTGCTTTGCAAATGACCTCAATGGGCTGTTTTTTCTTTAAGAAGTAGTAATTTTAATCTTTTGGGTTTGACATAGAATACATTCAATTTGGAATTCTGATGAGAAAATGCCCGCTCTCTTTTAAAAAAGACATTAGTTTTCCCTTTGTAGAAGCAACAAAATCTTAGCTCACATATTTAGAGATGCTTATTGCAACTTTATTAATTTATAACTGCAGCATTGTTTATTTTATAACTTTATTTTTACCTTATAGCAAAACAGACTCTCCCAGCCCAGACACAATGCCAGTCAATAATCAAACTGTGTCTATTATATTACTGGCTTTAGCTTTTCAATTCAGAACTTTTCACGCTGGAAAGAATATTTGGTTCTGGTATTAGTGCATGTGTTATCTCTACCATGAACACTAACGTACTGGGTCCTGCAACGTGGCCAGTTCTCCGTGGCAGCATCTACTGAAATCTATGCCATCCCTGCAGTCCTGGTCACATGAATCATTGTTTGCCTCCTACGATGGCATCTCAGGATTGCAAGGCCAAGGTCCACTGCTCTGTGAGTTTCCTCATAAACCTTTCTCAGCCAATGTCCGTGACCTTTCACCAGCAGGGAAAATCCCAGTGCTGTTCTATGCTTCTTGGAGACTTCTGAGGCATTCTGGTCTGGTCAGGTATGTGCCTTGGCTTACTCTGATGTCTGCTATGACCCCGCCATTTCCATCCTGCATCATTGTGCTGCAGTGTGTCGCAGCTGACACACGTCTGGATACTGCCATTGTAACTTGCACCGAGGATGTGGAGGTTCTGCCCTCAGGAACTCAGGTCTCCCCCGTGCCTTGTCTCTTCTTCTCCATCCTAGAGATCTGAGACCATCCATTAAATGGAGTGAGACACCGCTCAAGTCACTTAACCTACTTGAGATTGAATTTCCTAATCTGGAATCTAGAAAACCATCATACTAAAATTAAATTAAAAGATGTTTGTGGAGTCAATTTAAGTGTGGTATTGCAAAGTTTTCCTGTTTCTAATATAAAATTATGAGATCTGATCAAAATGTATGGTGAGTATATAAATTTTAAAAATTATTATATTAAAAGCCACATTGCCATTAACTCCCCTCAAGGAACCTCTCCCATCTTGAACACATGTATCCCACCATTTTGCAAAGAAGGGACTTCTGGAAGTCCCTTTTCATGAGTGTCTTTAAAGGGGTGATAGAAAGTATGGAGAATGCTGTTGCCAGGCACCATCCAACAGAAAGACAGATGCATACAAACATTCTTGTGAGTCTTCATACACCTTATTGACCAATTTTGGCACGGCATAACTCCTGGTTGTTTCCCACATTCAAGATGACCATGAAATGTAAACATTTGAGTTGATTCAGGACATCAGGGTAGCCTTACTATTGTAACTAATGATCCTCAAGAAAGACAACTTCCAAATTTCAGAAAGTGACAAAGATGTTGGAATAACTATTTGAAGCACGAAGGAGTTTCTTGAGGAGGATGGGTGGCACTGTATTTCTCACTGTACTGAATTTTTATCATTTAAACGTGCACCATATTTTTAATCATACCTTTTATTGTGTATAAAGCCTAAACTAAGACAGAAGTGTTTGAAGCTTTGACTTTAGTAGTTTTATTCCATAAGGAAGTTAATAAGCAGAGAAACTACCTAGTTTGAAAGAGGAATATATACTTTGCTCATTTTCAGCAGCCTGTAAATAAAAACTATGTGTATAAATGAGTTCAGGGATATTCCATATTGTCCTTAATCCAAAATTAATTGATCTCTTAAAAATTTCATGTTGAAAATAACATTTTTCAGAGAATCTAAGCAAAATGATTAAATTTCTTTTTTCTTTTTTGTCTTTTTTTAGATAGGGTCTCCCTGTGCAGTTCAGTCTGGCCTTGAGCTCACTCTGTAGCCCAGGCTGGTCTTGAACTTGCAATGATCCTCCTGCTTCAGCCTCCCAAGTGCTGGGATTACAGGTGCACTCCACCACACCTGTTCAAATTTCACTTCTCTAATAAGTTTTTAAAAAAATAATGAAGAAGCAAACAAAGATTTAGGAAGAATGAATGAACAAATGTTATTTGAAATGCTGAATAAAATTGTTGCAGATAGCACTATAGATGTCAGTGGGTTCTTAGCATAAATACTTAAGCTTGCAAGAATTTCAGATGGCTAATCATATATTAGAATAATTAAATTATCTACTGTAAATAGCAGTTAGGAGCGTTAACAACCCAGTGCTTATGTTTTCTAATGCAAACTTCGCCTTCTTTAGGTCTTTAATGTTTATTTAGGCTGCATGCAATACGCCAAAGGGTGTTTCACGTGTGCTGTGCAATATGCCACTTTGCACGTGGCTGCCTTCCCCGTGTTTATGTAGCACGTGCATGCTGCATCTCAGCGGTGTGGGAGGTGAGTCACCTGCTCCCCTCGATGTAAGTGGTGGCACAATGGGTTTCATTGGAACATTTATAAAGATTTAGATAGTGGTCACTGCCAGCTCAGAAGATAATTATAATAAGTGAGTTTTGTCTGGAAGCCAAGGAGAGAAAATCTATCTGGTATTGAGATAAAAGAAGACAACTTTATTGTTTTACCAGCCCTTGTACTGGCAGTTGGAGTCTGCAGGAACAGTAGGGGATGGAAATCATACTTTCCCTCCCGTGCCTTTCTGAACCCAGAACAAAGCAATTACATTTTTAGATGAAACCATTTAGAGGACAACCAATTTCACGGCAAGCATCTTGGAATCCAACAGCTCGGCATGGCTGTGGTTGGAATGACATCTCTAAAATTGCATCACTGCTGCTGTGTGACTCCTAGTGTTTACTATAATTTGGTGGCAGAAACCATATGACTAGTGCCTACTGTGTGCAGTCCCCTGCGGCAGGCTGCTGTCATCGTGGCCTTGTGGCTGTACTGAGGTAGGAAGCAAGCTTTGAAGTAGGCTCTTATGGGAGGGGTTGGGGAGGAGAGAATGTGACAGTTTAGGTTCACAAGTGACAGAGCTCATTCCAGAGCCCTTTGCCCATTGTGCACTCTTTTGAAAAAGATTCCTCATTTTTTTAGCAAAAAAATAATCAGACTAGTAGACAGAACTTTCTCTGTGAAGTGGCCTTGAAATAAATTCTGATGGCTTAATTAAAGTTAATGCAGTATGCATTTTCAATTTCAGTTGTACTGTTGTTTGTTTTCTAAGCCATGACACAAGTCTCATGGGAGGGTTTAGAAATAATATGTGATAGAAAAGAATTTATGTTGGAGCAGTCTTTTATTGATTTGAACACAAAGTGTGTCTTTTGGTGCTCTGTGTAAAGCCCTCACTTTAAGAGAAATGGGAATGTTTTGGATTATTCAAATGTCATTATAGTTAAGATGTAATATCAGATATTTGTATATTTGTGTGTACAAAAAATTGGCTAATGTTTTATTGATACAAACTAAATGATTTCCACATTGATTTTTTAACATTTTATTTTAGGCTATCCTTGGGGAATCTGTCTTAATTTTATTGGCTTCAGATTTTAATAACATTCAAAATTTTAAAATATAATCTCACATTTTTGCTTACAACTTTTTGATAGCATTTTATTACAAATTTCAAATTCTGGGTCACTGAAATCTCTTTGTAGGTAACTATTGCTCTGGTCTATGTTACTTTCTTGTGGCTGAGACATAAACCTGTTACCCATAACTTAAAGAGTAAAGGTTTATTTTGGCTCAGTTTATAGAAAACTAATCTAAGGTACACAGGAAACAGTCCATAGTTGCCAAGGCAGGATGGCATGGTGGAGAATTATGGCAGAGGATGAACAGCTAATGGGATGGCAGGCAGGAAACAGGAAGCAGGAAGAAGGATGTAGGAAACAGGAAGCATGAAATAGGAAGCAGGAAACAGGAAGCAGGAAATAGGAAGCAGGAGACAGGAAGCAGGAAATAGGAAGCAGGAAACAGGAAGCAGAAAGCTTTCAAAAGAAGGAGGGAGATAAACTCTTCCACATCATACCCACCATGACCCACCTCTTTTGACTAAGCTTAAACTCCCAGTTTAGCTATAAATTCATCAATGATCTAATTAACTAATGAGTATTACATACCCAATGATCCTTGTTAGCTCTCAAAAGGCCCACATATAAACCATAGTATGGTTCCAGTGCTGATTTCAACCTTTGCACACTGCTTATCTGCATCTAATGTTTAATTTTGCTCAGAATGCCAGACTATGCTCTAGATTTGGATTTGGGCAGGGTTTCGAGTATTGTTGTTTTGTGTTTTGGGGCAGGGTTTGGAGTGTTGTTTTTGTGTTTTTGAGCAGTACTGTTCTCTGCTATGGCCACTAGCCAACTTCATACCTCACAGGTGGAATTAGAAAGTATTGGAAAATTATAATGTTCCCACCACACCATATAGGGGAGATCTCTGGCAGGAGAGATCTCTGACAGGAGAGATCACAGAGAAAGTGATATCACTTTGTAACTATTTTCTCTGGATGTTTTATGTAGCACAACGAGAAGTAAAGTCAGCATAACCCTAAGTTTGCTTTCCAACCCTAAGGGTTGGAATTCTAAAATACTCGTTGTACTTTTAATGAATATGTTCCTCTTACTTGGGTGGGCGTGTTTTATAACAGTATTAGAGATGAAGTTTTTAACAGAAGAAGGTGTCATAGTAAGGATATTTTCTTTGAGAATAGATTTTGACAGAAAACTAGTAAGGTAGACAGGGGAGGAAAAGATCAAGGAAGAAAGATGAAACAAAAGACCAGGGTAGATCTTTAGACTAAATCCACTAATTGCTGGGTCTGTGTATAATGACAAATCATTTCTGACTCCCAAAGAGGTTATATATAGAAACAGTGGAGACCGAGCTTGGAATTCAGTTCCACTGGAAAAATATGTGTGTTCAGGGAGAGGCTCTCCAAAGAGGTGACATTTTTACTTGTTTCTCAAAGAAGAGAAGAAAGAAACCAAAGTGCAGCGAGGAAGATGAATATTTCACAAGGGTGAGCTCTATTTTGATAGAGCCACACCGACTGCACCTGACCATCAGCTTTCTTAGAGGACGTTGAGAACCTCAGAGAGACCCCAGAAGGGAGAGTAAGTCAGGTTTGGAACCTACGCCATCAAGGAATGACCCTCCAATAAAACCTTGCAGCTTCTTTAGCTTGGTTACTTCTGCCCTTTGTACATAGAGATTAGATCTGAAGAAGAGGGAGCACTAACTCCAATGACCATGAAAGCCAGACGCCTCCCTCCCCTGTCACTCTCAGCCAAGCTGAAACGTGCTGTGTTCTTGCCTCTTGTCTACTGGCCTCTAATGTATAGTGAAGCTGGTGTTTAACTTGGAGACAGAAACACATACCTAACGTAAAGCTGGGAGCCACAGGCACTTGCCTTCTTTGACTTTGCCTAAAATTCTATAGTCCTTTTTCAAATGCACCATCAACCACAGCACAAGCCTTTGCCATGGTGCAGGCATTCATTGTTTTGTATTAGCTTTGTGAGAGATGACAGGAATCATACAGCAAAACGTTACTGGTAACTTTCAATGGCAGGTGCCTGATCAGGATAACATGTATTTCTTAGATTTTGTGTGGACAACTTTCTGTAATACTTCTCTACACAGGTCCCAGATAGACTAGAGGGTTTAAAAATGCTCCAGTCACTTATTTAGTATATTTGCAGCTTACCTATTTGTAAGAATAAATGAGGTCCAATTAAAGCAGCAAAACTGATTGACTTTTAAATGTAGCTATTCCTTTAATATTACCTAAAACATCTGCTCCTTTAAACAAGTCAACTATCCCTTCTGTACAGTGTAGATATCTGATAACTCATTGGTAGGTAATAGAATAGCAGTTCCTGACATAATGTAAAAATTTGCAATTTCATATTATATACACATTTTCTCAAGTTTTTTTCATATTTAAATAAAATCAAATTAAATGAAAAACAAATTGTTTTAAATGGCCAGCCATATGTTTAATAATATAATTAATATAATAATTATATATAATGTAATTATAATAATATAATTAATAACTTGAGGTACAATGTAGTCTTGTTTTGTGGTCATTAATTGTAGTATTAAATCAGTATGAATCATTTAGGTTTCTATTCATATAAAATTTCATATTGAATATTACCACAAATTTTCTATAATATACTTTTATATTCTATGTAAAATTGATGATAGTCACTGGGAACTACTTAGGGGTGCTTTCCTCTGTCAGTGATTTTCAAGGGATGCTTGGTTGCAAAGAAAGCTCTGTGCTTTGTCTTGGTAGGGGGAGAAGTTTCTAGAAGTTTGCCACATTTGGTTTCTCAGGAAGCGTACTAAACATGAGGCAGAAAATAGTGTCTGCTGCAGAAAACACGTATGTAGAACAAGAGTACCCTGTGCAATGAAAGTGCAATGAGCCTAGACCAGGGATATAAGCTGCTTGTGATTAGTCAGCAAAGAAGGCAGCCGGAATATTCCAGAACATACCAGTGCATCCATAAAGCATAGCTTGTATTTGCATGTGGACTAAACAGAAATATTTACAGATGGAAAAAATGAATTTGTGCAAATATATATGGGTCAATAAAGAAGAGCAAAGAGTAAGAATAGCAAGGGATATTGAGTCATAAAAGTGGTCTGGACAAGATAAACTTGTTATGGTTTATATCTAGGTGTCCCACCAAAGCAGTGTATACTGAGGTGGGGCTGGCTTTTGGGAGGTGGCTGGAGCACAGGAATGTGACACACATCTACTGATTAGTCTACTGGTGAGTTTACAGATAAAGGTAATTTGGGATGGAAATCCTGGTTGAAAGAGGTGGATTGCTTCGGGGAGTGGCCTGTAAGAGCTGTCACTGTCTTCCTTGATCCCTTTCTTTGATTTTATGCTATAAGCAGGCCTCCTCTGCGGTGCTGCCCTGCCTTGGAGCCAGCTGACTATGGTCTGAAACTTCTCTAAACTGTGAGCCAAAGTAAACCTTTCCTCCTTGGCGTTGTATGTGTGAAGCATTGTCTCAGCAATGAGAAAGTAGCTAACACAAAACTGAATACCTACTTCATAAATTTCTAATAAGAAACTGAAGTTCTTAGATTCCAGGGCACAGAATTCTTTAATGCTTTTGTTAGTTTAACAATAAATACTAAGCACATATTTTTCAAGATAAAACATCATGTCTTTGTTCTTGCAAAACTTACATTCTTGCAGGGGAGGACAAATACTAAATAATCAACTATATCACATGTGGTCATGTTGAGCATGTGGACTCTGTGTCCTGAGGATAGGGGGCAGACAGAAATCTAGAAAACAGAGGATGAAGTTCCTTGACTTACTTTATTGATTTTGCTAGTGTTGTAAGAATAGCATTTTACACAATAGATATTTATCCTCTTCCTATGAAAACTGCAAGAGAATCATAGCAGACAGATCTCAGAAAACATCACAATAAATGTGTGTATATTTTTACTTTTTTTTGGTTTGAGACAAGATCTTGCTAAATCACCTCAATAGTCTTGAACTCATGATCCTCCTGAATAAATCTGAGTAGCTGAGATTATAGGTGTGTGCCACCATGCCCCGTTTAAATATTGGTATTCCATGACTGCTCCTCTCCTCTGCTTGTGTCTTGAGTGGGTCACTTAATTAAGGGTGGCTGGCACCCATGCTGCTCACAGGAGCCTGGAGATTAGTAGTCAGAGTGTTTCTCTTCTCAGTGTTAGGCAGAGTGCAGGGAAGCATAATGCAGTCTTTCCAGCAGACACATTAGCTTCTCTTCTCACGACCGCCTCAACAGGGATTCATTTGAAGAATCATATAAAGAAAGAAAAGAGCCCTGAGAACAAAACTGGAATAGAAGCAAAATCTCACATGCGTGTACTTAAGGGCAATTGTGAGAAATCTTGTGTGGCTAAAGACAATTTTGATTTTGTTGGCTTTCTCATTTTTACCTGAAATATTTTTGCATTTACTTTAGATGTTGAGATTTTCCTAGATCACTCATCTCTGAGTAACTTCATTTTATAACTTCTACTCTATTCTAGAGATATTATAAAACTCCTTGCATTGATTCACAGTAACTTTAACAAAAGCATATATAGTATTTTACCTCTTTAAATTCATTGCTTCATAAAATGTTCTAAGTGGCTATATATGCCAGCCCCTCACAAAAGGATGACACAGATGAGTTTGACCAATTCCTTTAAGGTTGGAGCTCACTGAAATACTTAACCGTTTTTAACAGATAATGACTCCGAAACATTTTTATTGGCTCTGTTAGCCAAAAAGATGGACAGAATATTTTGAGATGCTGTCCAGGTGGCCATGTCCATCCCTGAGTGTCCAGTTGCAGGCTGTCTATTGCAGTGGGAGCACCCACCCGGCCAGGCTGTTTGTCTTCTGGGTAATCTGGCTGCTCTCTGGCTTTGACCAGCGGGAAGCTCTGGAGAGAGACATGAGGGTGGACAGGAAGAAAAACCCCAGGCTCTCTCTTCCTCCCGTGTTGTGCCTTCAGGACTGTCTCCAGGGGCTGCTGCATCTCTCACGGGACTCCAGCTGCTCTGAGTTGGTCTCAGATGCTGTCTCTGGAGCCTGGCGTTTCCGTGAGTAGAGAGTGTCCTTCTAGGACTGAGGGAGTTAGCCTGAGAAACTTTTCAGAACTTTTACTTCTCTACTTTAGAATAATTTTTCTGATTTTTTTTTTCCTTTTGTATTTCTCTTACGCCTCACTGTTCTGTTCCCTAAATGGACTCGGACTGCCCTCTTTTACTTATCTTTGCTGAAATACTTCATACTGGCCAGCTGCGTCTCCTCCTGACTCCTGCCCTATGTGTGTCCTCCCCGCTGAGACTCCGTGATGTGACCTGCCTTCACTCTCCCTGGTATCTGACCACAGATATTTGCAATACCGTGCATTTTGGAAATAATTTTAGTGACTTTGCCGTCATGCTCGAGCAGAAACAAACAGCAAAGGAAGGTTAGGGAGCCTTGGGTGTGTCTGGCTCTGTCTTTGAACGGATACATGACAAGCACAGATGGGTGGATGGATGAAGATATATTTCAGGAAAAGAAAAATTGTATAAATATTTTAATACTAAATTTATTGAAACATCATGAGATTAATACAAGTTACCTTTAGCCTCCACAATTACATGAGCTGGTGGTGGCCACCGGCTTCCAGACATTTATTAGTATGGCAAACTGCTGGTTGGGTAGTCTTGGTCATTGAGATTGCTGCATGTACGTTATTGATTTATTCTTTTGGGAGGGAGAGAATAATAATAAATGTTATATTTATTGACGGATAATGCCAAGTACAGTTCTAAGTATTTGACGTGAATTCAAATCTATGAAATAAATGCTGTTAAAATTTCTATTTGAAAAAAAATTCTGTGCACGGCGGCACAGAAGGGTTACATTTTTGCCTGCATTGTTCACGTATAGTTAGGAGCGAACTCAGGTGGTCTGACCCAGGTTTCCTACTCTTCACTATTAGGCTAAACACGGAGGGCATAATGAGCTACAGCACAGAATGAAAAAAATCACACTAGAAGATTATAAGAAATTGTATAATTTTTTTTGAGACAGAGTCTTTCTTGTTATGTAGTCCAGGCTGACCTTGAACTCTCTATGTAACCAAAGGTGATCTTGAACTCATGATGATTCTCCTGCCTCAGCCTCCTAAGTGCTGGGTCTTTGATTTATTCTTCAAAGGGCTGGTAGTATGGTGGGTTTTCTAAGGGCTGGCAGTGTAGTGGGTCAACTTTCTCCCCTAGAATTCCCCATATGAGGATAACACCATCTGTTGAAAAAAAAAATTTTACCAATTTTCTTGTCTTGAAGTATATGTACATTTTTGACACGTATATAAAATACACACCCTCCTCTCTCACTGAATTGTTAAGAAGGCCAAAAATTAGGTTAGCAGTATAATCATGCTAATAGCTTCTGGATTTAAAAATATTAAATTGTTGCAAATGATTCTGTGAGGTGGTTGCAATTGTAGGAGAAACGGGCTTGCAAAGGCGGGGTGACTTGTGCAAGCTCTATACAGAATGAGGGAGACAGCTAGAGTTCCGACCCGTTGGCCTGCCTCTGCATGTGAAAGGGTTATTAATCGAAATCCTTTAGGGAAATTTATGTACAAATTCTGGAGCACGGTGTTAGGCATTATCCTTTTTGGGATTAAAGCTGTCACATACCAGAGAGACTAACCAACAGATTAATTGTTCTATCTACCCAGCTGACACACTGAACTATCTGAGCTATTTCCTGAGTGAAAGCATTTTATTTTTTAACATCTATGTACATATCATTGTCTTTGGTGATACAGCCTTTCTTCTTGGATCTTTTGTTATAGACTCTGGTGGCAGCAGGAGTCCATTTGATCTTTTGGGGCTGTGCACAGATCCATAAGGCTGTGAACAAAGAGTGAAATACACACCAAACAGTGTTAGGTGATAGTTCCTGAATATCAAGGTAATTTAGCTGTTGGCTGTTTGCTTTAAGAGTTCAATGAAATGTACTAGCTTAAGTTTTCCTTTGTAATACTACAGAAAGACCCCTTTCAAAGAAATGCTAAAACAGTCATTCAAATATTTTCTCCACATTTTTCCTGCATTTGGAGTGTTCTGAAAATGTGTTATGCTGCGTTTTGCCACATTTTGACTGTCATTCTGGGGCTCCATGCTATGTTTATCACGGCTCATTCAGATTATAGTTCCAGGCTAAAGTGCACCCCAGTGATACAGTGTGTAGACATTTGAAAGAAGGAATGTGGTTCTTCACTGGAATTCTGACATTGTTGAAAATATCACGATTTCATATATCTATTTTTTGAACATGCAGAGATATGAATAAAGATGATCTTTTAATGCAGAATTATGAAGGATGCTCAGTTTATCACGGGCTGTGCACTGCCTAGAAACACCTGCCTTTTCTATGGCAATAAAGAGCAGCTTAGCTGTCAGTGTAGGCTTGATGGGAGGCTGTGCGTACTTCTTCATTTGACAGGGAGGGGAAATAATTGAAACTTCCAGGGATCCCTAGGAAAGCATTACACTGATATCACTGCGGCATTCAATAGCTTACTCAGCCATCAGTGACAAACTTAAAAGTCTCTGGAACACGTTTATTTTGCATTGTTATAATTAGATGGGAAGGTGTTAATGTTATTACCATTTTCCAGCCTTTTGTTTCACTAGGAATTTCATCAAAGACTTGACATAGAAAGTTTGATGTGGAATGAAACAGATTTCAACGTGGACATGGGATACAGCCCATCTTCTAATTCTGCTCTGTCACCCTTTTTGTTTATTGCTTTGTGTCGATTATTTTGTGCGTTATGCTCATAGGTAACCAAAGTATTCCCAGAGGCTGCAACATCCACTGGCCAGTCCTAGCTAACACGTGTGCGGTGATTTCTGAAGCAGTATCTTTCTGCCTGTTTCACTGAAAATGGAGAGATGGAAAACAAAAACAAAAACAAAAACAAAAAAACACTGGAAACCCAGAGGGGCAGAAATAAATTAGCAAGAAATCATGAGACATTTCCAGGGTGCTTGTTCAAGTAGTAACAAAAAAGCCCCACCAGGAAAAGACAGCTGTCAGCCAGCAAACCATTTGAGTAAGAATTGAAGTGTGATCACACCAACTCTGGTGCAGCTATTAAATACCGTCACCATTGTGTGACAGCCACCACAGACAATAAATAAACCAAATGAGGGCTTCCTCAGCAATCAGTAGATGGAAGTTTGTTTATTTTGGAGAAATACTTTATGCAAGGATATAGTCAGAGAATTTTAATTGGTGAGAGTGAAGAACACTGGCTGATTAATATACCAGATTTCCCAAAATATTTGTTTTGACAGGAATCCATCATATTACACCCTAAGTCATGAGTGACCTCGGCTCTTGCAATAGAATGTCGTGAAACTCACAAGTGATATTTTTACAGCACCCTACTTATAATGCATCTAATTATTGATATAAAAATGCTTCCTAAATGATTTTCCTATGTGTATAGCCTTGGTCTTTCTGATGTCTGATATTCTATTTCCAGAGTTTTAGAACTTTTCATATTTTGTCACCCCCTTGTCTTAACCTTTAATATCTCCTCACAGCTTACAGAATAAAAAAATATTTCCTCAGCCTGTCATTCACAGACTTCTGCAATTTGAACTCAACTTGTCTTTCCAGTTTTATCTCTAGCTCTCTCTTATATTTTAAATTCTTGCCATAAAGTTTTATTTGCCACTGCCCTGAGCAGAGTCTGACCTCTTTATCTCTAGGATGTTATCAAATCACTTCTTCTGTGCCTCCTGCTCTATCTACTTTAAAAAAGTCTACCTATATTTCTTAGTCACCAGCGAACATGATCATATCGTGGCACCACGTATGCTTATTACTAACTGCTAAAATATTAGGAAAATTACCTCTTTTGGTAAATATATACATTTTTAGGCTTATATTTAGTAATATAACCAGAAAGCTTCAAATTACAGCAATTTAGAGTGTCAAATTTGGCCCCATTGAGCTCAGAAGGTATAATAAAGATATCATACTGATTTTAGCAAATTGTATAGTTTTTATCTATTAACACCTTCCCAGTGTGAAATCACCTCCTCGTGAGGACTATTAACTCTCCTCTATTAGTAATTCACACTGCAGTATTTCTGTTGATAGCAGTATAAGTAATACTAATAAGCATAATAACTTGGAGATAGCTGCATGGAGTAGCAACAAAACAAAGAGCTGGAAGCATGCAAATCTATTACCAAATAACACTTTATTTCTATACAACAAGCCTGGGTTAATGATAGAATCCGCCTTTTCTCTCATTCCCAAGGAGACTGAACATGCAAACAAGGAATCTTGGACAAAGTGTTAGCACTGAGTTCCAAAATCTTACAACTTAGTGTCATTTTTTAATGTAACTTTTAATCTATAAGTCACTATCAAAATTTCTATTACTGGTCATGCATTTATTTGTGTCACATCCTTACCCATTAAAAGTAGAATGTAGTCCTTGGAATTGGAAGCAGAAAGCAGACTTTATATTTTATCTCAGGTTCTTCTTTTTTAAAGTTTCCTTGGAATAGTTTTATCTTAGACTTTACAATATTGTTTTAAGTATGAAATAAGATTTTTTTTTACAGGAATTGGAATACATTAATACCATTTAGGATATACTCACGATATTATACCAAGAAGTATTTTAACAAAATATATATAGCTATAGTAAAAAAATATAGCTGTTCCTATTTACGCATAAACTAATGAACACAAAAAAGTAAAAACAGCCAACTTTAAAGTCGCATTTTAAGACCGAGGGTCCTACCCTGTGTGCCTGACTTCTAGCAGACTCTGGGGGCTGTACTTAGCAGTCAATGCTCTCAGAGGGTTGGGAATGTTCCCCAACACCTGCCATTCCCATGTGGAGATGAGAGGCCAGGGAAACTGAGACTCTGAAATTTGTAACTGAAATACTCACTGTGACGGTTAGTGTCTGGGTGTCCCCCAAAGCCTCTTGTAATCATGGAGATGGCTGAATGTAGCGTGTGTGATTGGCTCACTGTCTAGCACTGGGATTGGTGGTGTGAGTGCTGTGCCCAGGGGTGAGCCCACATATGATATAGGGGTAGGAAGGAGGCATGGTTTGCCCACCCTCCCTTTGCCATTTTTGCTTTTGTTGCTTTGGCCATCATGAACTGTTGCCCCTAAGCTATGCCACTCTGCCTTGGGGCCAGCTGAGTATGGAGTGAAACCTCCCCAAACTGTAAGGTAAATAAAGCTTTCCTTCCTTCATTTTGGGTATCAAGTGTTTTGTCTCAGCAACAAGAGAAAAGTAACAAAGTCACCCACCTTATATCACTTTTCTGACAGAACTTGAATTAGAGGTAAACAAATTTATTTAAACCAAAGTAAGATTTTTAAGTGAGCCATGCAAGTGTATTATATAATATTATTTTTCTGAACTGTCAAGCAGAAATGCAAGGTGTGGAGACAGTGATACAAGAAGATAGCTAACTCTCTCAGCATGTTAATGAGCATCTGCTCATTAAGGAACATAGTTGAGGGAGGAGAGGAAAGGGTAGAGAGGGCTAAAAAAAAGAACAGGTAAGGCTTGAAATGAGTGAAGCTAGATGAATGGCGGGGTATGTAGGATATTTATTCCATGTACAGACAATCTCTTTGATTCTTAGTGTTAAAGAGGAAAGATGGTCCGCATGTCATGATATAGACCCTATGATTCAGGTTCAGTTTGTGGCCAGTCTTTTACTTATGACTAGTCTGCTTTTGATAGAATACCGAGTGAATTAATGTTGTCAAGATTGTTATACATCCAACCTTGTTTCAGTGGTGGCAATTTTAAACAAAAGAGGTCATTCTGATCTGGGGATCTGCCTTAAAATATCCATGCTATAATTCTGCACATAAGGTAATGACTGGTTCATACTTACCTGGAAGGAGAGGATCTATAACCACAAGACAGTGACTAGTTCATAGAAATAGTTAATAACGTGACTTGCTTTGCAATGATTTTTACATTTTAGAAATGTAAGATACTTGAAAGATCAGAATGAAACTAATGGCTAATATAACATGCCTTCAGTTTAGCCTGTAAGACACTGACTACATAAATAGCTGTTCGCAGTGGTCTCTGGGTTTAAAAGATAAAGCTATGGATGCGTTTTTTAGGGAATGGTATAAACAAATTTGCAAATAACTTCAAGCAGTAGATTGCATGGCAAGAATGATAGAGAAGAAGAATGTTTTAAGAGTTTAGAATTAGTTTCAAAAATCACATCTATTCGGGATCAATCAGAAAAGATTTCATGAATGTGGTGCCATTTGAACTGCAGCATGAAAGATGGTTTGGATGTGAAAACTGAAGATAAAAATGAAAAAAACAAGCAAAAATGACAAAAATTGGAAAAAAGGAAATATTCTAGACAGAACCAAACTGCATGAATAAGGATGTGGACAGGGAAATCTGTGGATATAGGCATGCTTTACTCCGTGACAGAGACGTTGGATCATCGAGGATGGGGACCCCAGCAGTGGACAACAGGCTCCTCTGCAAAGTGTCACTCCACACAGAGACAAAATGGTGGTGCAGCTGGACCCGGGATGACCAGTGGTCCAAAAGGAACAGGAGACCCCGAGGCAGCCAGAATCTCAGTGATTACTGATGACCTTTACACTGATGAAAGCGTAGGGATGATCAGGTGACTGAGAGGGCAGTGGTAGTCTGATGCTCACAGGATCTTTGTGTTGCTGAGGCGGTGGGGACAGAAGGCAGGTCAGTGTGTTTGTGCCTTCTCCAAGGTGGAAACTTTTTGTTGGTTTTACTGCTCAGTTCTCTAGGAGCCAGGATGCCTTGAACTGAAACAATTTTCCCTGGGCCCTCATAGCACCGCAGTACCCTTGAGGCCTCCATTGTCGTGGAAATACACGTTTCTGAACATCTTAGCCAGCTCTCATGGCGAGATACGAGGCCTCGGGCAGGCCCTAATCACAATTTAATCATGAAATGATTCTTCTCCTAATTTTATACAGTGGCTCTTGACGATGTAAGAAAATGTAGGAAAGAATATTTGTTTGCAGGGTTTGGGAAGTATATTGGAAGTCGATGAAAGATTAAGTAAGCAGCCTCGGGACCCCCAGCATCCCCTGTTCCCAGCATCCCCTCGAGGAGGGCACAGTGAGACCAGCAGCCTTGGGACCTGGCCGACACACCGTCTGCCACCCCGTTCCCAGCTGTGTGAGAGGAGATAGACAAGAGCTAGTGCATGTGGAACACAGGAGCCCTGCAAGGGTAAGAGCCCAGCTGTGCATGGCACTGGGGGGAGCCTGGTTTGTCTCGGTCTGAGGGCACCATCGGAACCAGGAGAGCCATGCAGACAAAGAGGATAAGGAGACCTGGGCAGGGGGGCTGTCCAGGGCCATCCAGAAAGCTGCCAGCTTAGACTGGTCCCAGCCCCCACGTCCACTGGCAAAATCAGCCCTGCACCCAGCACTGATCCTACTGTAGACTTGGTGGCGGTATCCAGCGTGGTTCTGAGCTCTACTAGAACACTACCACAGAACTGTGGACATCAGAGGAATTTTATTATTTTTCTTTGTTTATCTATTGCTTTGTTGAAATTTATGTATGACCTTAAATTTTGAATGTGTCTATTTGTCTTTATTTTGACCTTAAGGAATGAAAAATTATACCTCATGAAGGGAGGAGTTGCAGAATGTGTCAGAGAAAACCTGATCGTGCTGGGATTCTAACCTCAGCTAAGCCAGTAAGCAAGCAGACAAAACAATAAATGTTAATAGTAAGTGACAGAGAGGTGATACTATTGTTATAAGCAGCTGAGCTAAACAGAAATATTAAAGGCAGTCAGACAGGGCTGGGTCCTCAAAGGAGCCAGGACAGAAGAACAGATACTTTGCAGCTGTGGGGGAGACAGACACTTCTGCTGTGGGCCAGAACTCAAGACAAAAGGCAAAACAAATGTAACCACAGCCTAAGTATAAACACCAGAGATTGATATTCTAAATAGGTATGGTCACCTTTAGGAAGCCAGGAGCCACCATCCCAAACCCCTCTTTAAGCATGCCACTTTGCCACGTGACTCACTTCCCCATTTGTCCCCTGATTTGGTCAATTTTACCTGAGCAGTTAATCTTACTGGTTGACCATAGCTCTATCCCACTTCATACCCATCGTGGACCTGTCTCACCTCCTGAATTTGCTCTATAAAAGTCCCTGGAAAAGACAGTCTTTGACAATTCACTTGGGATTCCTTTTTCTCTCTCTCCAAGAGAGAAGCTTGCTTTCTCCCAATAAATATATTCTGCTCTTAACCTTTGTTGTCCCTAAAATTCATTCTTCAATTTTAGAGGATGCAGACTCATACCAGACATCTAATAGGTTGGGCGTTTCATTTCCCTATCACTTTTTATAAAGAGTAACTGTTGATACCAGATAACAGATGGTACATCTCCATGAAACGTCTTTAAGAAACTCCAAGTAGCTTATTTTGATGTAGTCTTCTTGGGGGGAGATTTTTGTCATGCTCCATAGGAAGATTACTTTCACATCAATGAAACAGAATATAGCAGTACTCTTTAGGTTAAATATAAAGGTAAAGGTGAAGCAAGCATTTAGCTTGTAATTTTAGTAAGTAAACCCTTTCCAAAAAGAGGCGGAATGCTAGGAACTCTACCTCTCACAGATGGTCTGCATAGGCTGTCATTTCAGAATATCAAGAGTCCTTCAGTTTATCAACAAAAACAATCCTTGACTGATGAAAAGGAATCTTTATCAAAATCAGGATACCACACAGATGTTTTGGCTTAATGCAAAAATAACATCTTAAACTTCTTGTAAATTAAGATGGTATAAAATCAAACATAAGAGGCCGTGTAAATAATGGAAGAGGAGCATTCTGAGAGCTAAGTGCTCTGGAGGCAGAGGAAGATCCCTTGACTTTTCTTTTATGGTTTATGGCAAGAGTGTCCTCCAAATGCCTCACGTGCTCACAAGGGTGCCTTGTGGAAGATGATTGACTAGTGGGAGTGCTGTACCCCGGGAGAATCTTGGACTGGTGAGCTGAATGGGTGGTTGGAAGGTGCTCACGGTCAGAAGAGGCAGGTTACACGGGATGGTACATCATCTCTGGCTCTTCCCTTCTCCTGCTGCTTCCTGAGGGTAATGAAGTGAACACCTTTTCTCCCCCACCAGACTTTTCCGCTATGCCCTCCTTGGTGCTGGCTGACTATGGACTGAAGATGCGAAACAAAACCCAGTGAACCTTTGTTTTGTAATGGCTAATACGTCGCAGCAACCTGGGAAGTTTAGAAGTCTAATGAAGTGATTCAGCTGCGGGCCAGCGTCCTCACTTTGTAAACACCCTCAATCCGTGTGGGAGGAAGGGGTGGAGGCGGTGTGAACGGTGCGTGCTGCGCCCGCCCGGAGGCTGCTGTGTGACAGGATCTGAGGTGGCCCTCCTCCGGGTTGCTCTTGCTGCTTTTGCTGCTTCTGCCACCTTGAAGTCTTGCCCGAGCGCCATGCCACCCTGCTTTGGGGAAATCTCTACAAACTGCGGGCTAGATAAACCTTCCCCTTCCTAATTTTGGGTGTTAGATATTTTGTTACAGCAATGGGAGAAAAGTAACCGAGACACCTTTCCTCCCTTACGTTGTGGGCATTGGGTAGGTATTGTGTCCCAGGAGCCAGAGTGTGACTAAGTTATTGCCCAACAGAGGTGAATAAAAAGAACATTTCTTAGTCACAGTTGGGAATTAGAAGTTAATATTTTCTCTTTATTCTTTCCCAAGTCACGCAACTTAGCAACAGAAATATAGTTTTTATCTTCTATTAAAGGAGATAACTGATGCTCTGGACTATAAACTTGGAGGAAGTGTCACATGAAATCAGCAGTGGGGGAAGGAGAGGGGTCGCAGGTGACTGGCTCATCGCCTGGAGTCCGAAGTCTACAGTTGAGGAATCCAGACAATATTTCCTCTGGTTTACAGTTAAGGAATCCAGATGATTATTTCCTAGATACACCACCTAGAAAAACTCAGTCAGAAAAATGTAATTACTTTAAAGCCATGTGGGGTGTTGCAGCCTGTAATCTCAGTCCTTTGGGAGGCTGAGACAGAAGGATCACAAATTCAGCCCTAACCTGGGCAACTTAGAAATGCAGCAAGATGCTGTCAGGGTGTACTCCACCTCAATGGCTGGAAATCCTGTTCTGTGCAAAGACCCTGGGTTCAGTTTCCAGTAACACACACACACACACACACACACACACACACACACACAAATAATAACCAAAGAATAATTTGCATTATGTCTAACCAATGATGCTCTAAAACAAAGGAGTAAATAGGACAAAACAGCAAGAATATAAAAACACTGCTATTGTAAAATAAGCAATAATTTTTGATATATATGAAAAATTGTTTTAAAAGGCAACAAAGTATTTATTGATATAAAGTACAAATACAAAATTAAGTACTCAGACAAGACAGTGTATAACAATAGAAGATGCACTATGGAACGTTTGAAAAATGAAATAAAAATAAATTATAGAAATAAAGCCAAAATTAGAAGTAGAATAAAAGCCACTTCTACATAGTAGAAAACATTGAAAAGAGTAACTGTTGGAAAAAAATTTGGATTTTGGGCACAGGAAATGAATATAGTGCCTAACAGTGTTTCTAAAAAGCCAACTGAAATTGATTGAATAAATAGATTTAAATATAAAGACCATTAACATTTAAAAATGAGTTTTAAAAAAGTTAAAATTACTTGAAAATCCTCTTGAAATTACATAAAATATCAAGAAAGTGTGGGTTTCAGATCAATTGTTTTGCACATACAAAAAACAAATTTTCCTAAGGGAATGTATTAGCCTGACCTTCCCGGCTTGCAAGGTTCAGCTTTTAAATACAGTGCAGCAGTGTCTACAGTCGCTGACAGGAAACGGTGGAGCCTCAGGAGGGCTGAGAGCAAAGGCTGCTTCGCAGGTAGAAGTTACCAGCCAAGTTTCTACCTGGCAGAAGCTGACCGTGTTGTTCCAGGGAATCTTCATGTCCAGCTGGCCCAGGAGTGCGCTCCCTTCTCCTGCCTCCGTCCTCCTGTGGCTAAGGGTCCTTGCAGATCCCTTGTGTTGATTTGCGGCCAGTTCCCGATTCATTGTGCTTCCCACCCTAGAATCCTGTATCTCCAAAATGGATCCCCAAGAATGTTTTCGCTGGCCTTCTAAGACCTGACTTGCCATCTTTCTGAGTCGCTGCATTTCGCTTTATTTCAGTGGAGACACAGGCTCTTCTGAGGGCTTCACTCCACAGTCATTTTATTTCCCATCTTCATTAACTAACTTCAGATTCCGTCATGTTTGTCCCTGCAACAAGAACTTTTAGCCTTTTTCATCAACCTCCACTATTACGTGGTACCTAAGGATCACGTTATACAAGTATGGCATCACAAAATAAGGTTAAGGTTTGAATACAAAATGTAAAAAAAATTATTACAGTAAAAAAAAACACATTGCCTTTAAGTCCTCTTAAAATATTCCTCCTTACTTTGAAGATAATTATCTCATCATTTTTGCCACTTTCTAAAAAACAAATTCTGAAAGTTCTCTTCCTATTTTTGTGTGGCTGCCTTAATATCCTGAATCAATTCAAAATGTTTATGTTCGAGTGTGTGGGGTGGAAAACCATATTACTGAGCTTTTGTTGGATCATTGAACAGAACTGTCTCCAATTTCACTGTATGAATGTCCACTTTATATGCTTTAATTTTGTAATTTGGACAACTGTTTCTGGGAAGATAATATGTAACCTATTAACTGGTGATTTCTTACTGTATATTTTTTTTCTTGAAATACTGTATTATTTGTACCCTTTTACTGCTTTGTTTTTTTATGTCCTTATTTTCCTCTTTAAATAAAAAAAAACAAAAAAAAACAAAGTGTTTACTGAAATATCTGTTAAGTAGGGACTATACAGTGTGTCCTTATGTGCTTTATGCATTAGATCTGACATCGTGCAACTTCTGCATATTCCCCAAAGTTAAAATGACCATAAAAAGTAAAGTTTTGAATTGATTTATGATATTAAGGCAGCCGTGACAATGCAGCTAAAGGAACAAAAGAGGACTTTAGCACTGCTTCAAAAAGTGGCAGGGAAGGAGGAGTGTGTGTGGGGGAGGAGTTTTGAATAAGATTCTTGGCAATACATCTTTTATTATCATAAATAAAAATTTACTGCATTTTTTTTTATCATACCTCCATATGTTCATGTTCAAAAGTTAACTTGTTCTGGTTTTGCCATGAATCAGAGAGCAACATTTATAAAATTTGGGTAACCAATCACAGTGATTCTGAGGTTTTATCTATGTCTTCATTGGTATATTGTTTTATAAAGAAAGATACAAGTGTTTGCATCATCACAGCTAGATCAGAACCTAAATAATAGAGATGGTTTCTCACAGATTTACTCTGCAGCATTAATCACTGCAGACAGGTCTCAGCTTCACTAAGGAAAAATGTATGTGAGTTTGTGAATACATAGTTTTAATATTTGAAATTGTCTATCAGGATGTTTTAAAAGAAGTTGGATTCATAAATTTATCTTTCAGGGAGAGCACAGCACTGAGGTCTCTGCTTTATTTTGATTAGAGTATGACAAGATGACATAGGACGTGAACTACAGACTAAATGAAGAAGAAGAGACAGAACCTGAAGTCAGGAAGACAGATGGGAGTACAGAGGTACTTCGAGTAAGTAATGCATGTGGATTAAATATTTAAAAAGACATATAAAAAGACATGGAAGAGCAAGCTCTGGATGATACTTGAGTAATTATAAATGGGAAAATAATCTTTAGCATGCTGGTATTCAGGTGAAGTTCAGCTTTGGGTATAGTAAAGAGAAGGTAAAAGAATGGCTTAATAGAAAAAATAGCAGAATTTTGACTATATGCAAAAATTAGGGTAATAATGATACATTGATACAGATGAAAAGATGCCAGGTAGCAGGAAATGTTGTAAGTACTGTCATAAATGTCTGTGAAACACTTTTTAAGAGCCATTCCTAATATATGTAGTATAAAATAAAAGTACTTATGAAACTACGTATGAGAGAAAGAAGGAGATATTTATAAGGTTTGGTTCATAGGAGAATATTAACAGCTCCAGGAAGAATGCAGGGTTAGAATGCTGGCCTCATGCCCACATTCAAGACAGGGGATTCTTCTAAAGAGCAAATGCTGACAGGGCCTTGTGGATCCTACATCCCCTTCTGAGTGACCGTCAGAGCCTGGGCTTAACCCCGGTTTGGGATTTGTGATAAATGTTTTCAGGATTGAGGAGTCACAAGTGAGACTCGGACTTCAGACAGCCTTATTTTAAGCATGATTCTGAAATCAAGGTCTAAGTCAGACATTTCTATATTGTTATTGTGATATAGTGTCTTTTCTGGTAGCTGGAGTCCTACAATATTCCTTTTGAAGTTCTAACTCAGAAATAAACCCAGCCCTTCCTTTTTTCTAGCAGCTGACCACTGCCTTCACCTTGTTATTGTAGGAGTTTTTCGTAACCACTGGGTTTTGTAGTTGAGCCTCAGATACAGAAACCTAAAGTCCAGTGTAAATGTTAGAGCTAGTGAAAGATGGCAAACATAGTGGAAAATCCAAAAGCACTTTCTACACTACGCCTGCTGTGTCAGTGTCACAGGACCTGTGCAAGTATTCTGGGGACTTTGGACTGACCTGGTGTTCCCTGGGCACAGTTTCTTATTACGTCGGTTAACAAGAACAGAAGTGAGTATGGCTAATTATAGTCCATCATGAATCAGTCTGGGTTCCTCTGGGAGCAATACCAGAAACTTGAGCTTGGATCCACATAATTCATATTGGAGCAGGAATGAAAGTGTGAGGCAGTATGACAGAAAATGCATTCATTACTGATGTCACTATCACTTCTAATTTCATAAGATGCTCTGCAAAACAACAACAGCAAAAATGCCTGGCTTTCCAGAAATGTGTGGGTGAAAAACGGGCATGTGAAGATTTTTCTGCAGCTTTTATTCCCAAGGATGAGATGGTCTCACTCCACACATTATCATCTCTACCTTCTCAGGCAATCTTGCATCCTTTGGAGTGATTTTCCCCTTATAATTTTGTTGATGAAGCACTTTTGGGGCCACCCTCTGAGTTATAATGGAGTCTATTCAATAGATCAGTGGTCATATTTAAAGAAGTTTTGATGGTATATTTTAATAGTTTTTATATTTATCCTGTCTGTTTTTATGTATTTTCAGGGCAATTTATGAGGAAGAAGGGAGGTATAATGTGACCCTTTAGGTGCTCACATCCTTGAAGATCTTCCTTCAAACCTCCAAGGCAAAAATAGCTAGCCAGATCCACAATTTTTATTACTATTCCACTTTCTGATATTGTTAAAAATGTTAGAACTACCATCCTAATGAATGTTTTTACCTCCACCGAGATCAGTCTCAGTTACTCTGATGCTATCACTTGCTTGTGGCTATCACAAGTAGCATCTAGTTCCCATTTTTCTGGTTAGTGATCTAGGTTTAGAATCCCATCCCAAGGTTTTGCTCTTTCTGTATATTCCAGAAACCAACAGTCTTAGGTTGAGTTCTCTAAAAAGTCAAACCTCAAATAGGGCTGTTTGCAGGTTATTTCAGGAGACATCACTCAAGGAATCGGGGTGATTAAGTAGAGAAAATTAAGAAGGAACTACTAACAAGTCTGCATTGAGAATAAACTCAACTCTGTAGGTATCTGTGAACCATATTATGCCTATAAAACACTTGAGTTGATTTCTGCTAGGTTTTATTGAAGCTGGATTATGATGAGGAAGTGTTATGGTTTATGTTTGGATGCCCCCCAAGCTTCATGCAGTCATGGAGGTGGCTGAACCTAGCATTGGTAATTGGTTAATTGCCTAGTGCTGAGATTGGAGGTGTGAATGCTGCCCTTACTCTGGGTAGAGAGCAGGCATTCAAGAAAGGGGAGAGAAAGGACATGCTTTTTGCCCTTTTGGGTCTTGTTACTTACAGTCACCATGAATGGCTACCCTTTAGCCACACCATCCTGCCTTGGAGCCAGCTGAAACCTCCAAAACCTGTATGTTAAAAAAACCTTTCCTTCCCTCATTTTGAGCATCAGATATTTTGTCTCAACCATGAGAGAAAAGTAGTCAAGACAGAATTCGGTACCAGCAGAGTGAGGTTGTTATTGTGAGTTTACCATGTGGTTCAGGAGTCTTTGGAAATGGCTTTGGAAAGAGTTTGAAAAGCTTTGGAGCTGTTGCCTGAAGGAGTGGTCCTGGAATGCCTTAGGCTGCTCCACCTGTGAGATTCTGGTCAGAGCTCAGGAGACAGAAGGCTGATAGAAATCCTGACTGTAAAGACCGGAAAGTTAATGCTGGAAAGGACTGCACTGGTTGTTGGACTCCAGTTAATATATGTCATGGCTTGGTAGAAAGTTTGTCTGCATTTTGGTCATATCCAGAGACTTTGCCTGAGTCTAAGATTAAGGGCAGTGGACTGATTAATCTGGCAGAAGAAATTTTAAGACAGTTGAAAGCTGAGACAGTGGCCTGGCTATTGTAGACTTTTAGCTAGATACATGTTGTGAATCAAGAGAAAAGGGTGATTTAAAATGTTGAGTTTGATCAGAAAGCTGTGGACTGTAAAGATAGAGCTTAGAGTGCATCTGCTGAGAAAGAAGAGAAAAATAAAAAAGATGGCTTGCGAGCATCACAGGATGAGGCCATGGGTATCCACCTTCGTCAGCCTCAACACAGTAAAAGTGAAAGACTTTGCTTGGAGGAGAAAGCTGCAGAGTGAAATGCTCCAGAATGGTGCCAGTGGCCACACGAGGTTCCAACATGGTGACAGTCGCACCAGGTCCCAGAATGGTGGTAACATTGAGAAGCTATTCCTCATAATCAGGTTCAGAGTGCTCAATGATCCCAGCACCTAACCCCTACAGCCAAGAGAGGAAAGCCTGGCTACTGCTCCAGCGGGCAGCAGACCTTGGCATCATCCACATGGCACTGGTTTTAGGTGCATGAAGAATGCATGGGTTCTAAGGTTAAGGCAACTTCCACCCTCATTTCAGATGGTCTGGGGGGCCAAGCACTGTACCCCCGAGAGGACAGTATGTGAAGCTGTGAGGGTGAAGCCAAAGGTGCAATGAAAATCCCAGAAGTTTAAAGAAAAACTAGGAGGCTCCCTTTTTTCTTTCCCTGGAAGAAAACTTGTAAATCACTTCATGGCTCTCTTTTTCTGACACAATCATTTTCACTAATACAAACTTTACACATTTTTGTTTACTTTTAGAAGGATTGAGACTACCATAAAAATGTGTAAGAAAAGAGAAAATTGAGAAAAAACATAAATCTCATCATAAAATTAAAAAATGAAAATGTAGGCACACTAAATCAAACTGTTTTACTCACTAATCTTGTTTTACTCACTAATCTTGTTTTACTCACTAATGGCCATCAAAAAGAAAAGAAAAGAAAGAAGAGGAGGGTGGAACTGAAAAATAGCCATCAAAAAGGAACACAAAGTAAAATGATAAATAAAATAATCAGAAATCAAATCATAAAGCTATCAAACAGATTACTTGGGACATCATGAAAAGAAATAGGGATAGGACAGTGAGGAAAACAGCAAAAGCAAAGACAAAAAGTCTACAAAGGCTGGTTCTGCTAAATAAAGTTAGATCTATGTGATAGAGTATTAGCAATTCCATGGGTTCCTCCAAAGGGTGTGAAGAGGACATGGATGGGTGTGATCATCTATGGGAAAGGTGACTTCTCAGTGTTGTATTTGTTTCCTTTAAATCTAGAAAAATATCTCTCAGTTGTACATGGTTTTAACACATCTGAAATTAGTAACTTTTTGTTTACATTACAAATATCATGTGGATAACAGTTTCTTTATAATGAAATCCAAATGAATCATTAAGTAGTTGTATTTTTCTGAAAATATGGCTTCAAAACAGTGGAAAGCTGTATGTATCTACAACAAAAAGCATTGCTTATTTGCATCTCTAAGTAAATGAGTTTACACATTTGATTTAGAATTTGAGTCATCACACTAGGAAAGCAGGGTAGGGTGTCATAGTGGTGGCATCTTGATAGAGGCTATATCCTGAATTTCATTAAATTTTAAATGTGTGATCTAATTTTAATCTTGCTTGGAAAAATTAACTGGAGGCAAATTTAGAAGAAATAAACCACTAGCCATGTGGTTAAATTTTGTATAGCTTCTGTATAGTTATGAAAGTTTATGATGATATTTTTTATCCTAGTTGCATATTAGGCACTAAGTAGACAGAAGATTTCAAATATAACTTTCTCTAGCAGCAAATAGCATATTTTGATATTGTTAATTTTTTATTTAAAAAGTCAAAATAGAAAAAATGATAGAAACAATACAGAATTTCAAAAAAAGGAAATTAACACTAATTAAAACACTGCATATTGTTATGTTAGAAGTAGTTGCTCAGGTTACAAGATTTAAGCATGGAAATGATCAAACAATGAAAGCACAAACTGTTCTTTTGGATGAACTAACAGAGATTAGTAATATAATTATCTATCTTGTGTACATAGATACTTATATGTGTGTGTGTGTGTGTATATATATATATATATATATATATATATATATTATATATAATCTTTCCCTTCTTACTTCTTCCTAATATTGTTAATTTTTAAAATAACATATTGAAAGTCTTTTCCAGATATCTAAACGTACAAAGAGATTATTCCAGGGTTGATTTTTTAAAAAATCAATCAAAATTGATTTTGAAAAGTTATCTTCACAGAAAGTGCAATCATTAAGAAGTTAATTACAAAATAAATGCTGTAAATATGTAGTTTATCCTGAAGTAAATCTGAATACATGTGAAATTTAAATTGTCCGAAGAATAATAAAAATCTCTTCCCTATATCATCTTGTACGGCAGTAGTTTCATGTCTGGCCAGTTACATGTCATCAAAGGAAGTGAAGAGAATTACATGTTTGTGGCAGCAGATAAACTGGTGTCAACTTTTGAAAGAAAATAATTGAGGTCATTTTATCATGCATTATTGAGCAAATCCACAACTGAAATACTAGTCATGTCAAAAGAAGTTTATGAGGAAAAGCAATGTCGATTTGTCTATAATCTGAAAAGGAACGTGCCTGAAAATGTTGGAACCACTCATTGATTTACACCGCAATTCACAGTCTTTGAAAAGGTCAGACATTTGGTGCATTCAAAGCAACAATTAATTATGAGAAAGGTACATAATTTTTAAAATTTAGACAAAGATGTGTGGGTATTCTTAAAACTGAAGCTCAGAAATGAAGCAAGTTCTTAAAAGTTGTTCATGTACTTTATCCCAAAGCACAGGCACAGGAGGAAGCTTCTCATTTGGCTTCCTCTATCCGACTCTTGAGCCGCGGTGTGAGAGCATGATATACCCAAATCACAGAAACCATGGTATATCTAAGATGATATAAAAACTCTCACAACTGTCCTTGCTCCAAGAAAACAACAACAAACAGCTGCACACTCACAAAGGAAAATATGAACTTGTTTCTTTCATATTCTTGACTTTGCCAAAAAATTCAGCCCGTGTGGTTAACCTGTCCATCAGGCTTACCATATAGATTTCTATTTTGTCCAAGTGCTTCTGTGTGTGTATGGCCGTGCACACCACAGAGCCTGCCCTCCCTCCTGGAGCTCTTTCTGGGAACACTGCTGGGAAGGCAGCAGTGACAGACCTGAACTCCGTCAGTGTCTCTGGACCCCCACCTCGGCCTGACTTGCAATGAAGACATGCAGCAAGGGTCTTGGTCTTGTTGCTCTAAGACGTGCTGCCAGCTCTGAAACCTGCCTACCTCACAGAGTTGGTTAAAAAAAAAAAGCCAACTTGGGTAATTGCAGTATTATTATAATAAGTATATTCTTCTCAGAGAAGTTATTTTGAAGGGGCTAATATTCATTTAACAGGGTGATTTCTGATGTATTTGCTAAAAGAAAATCCTCCAAGTCCCTTTTTCAAAGGGACTCATAAAAATTAAATGAGTATACAAATCACCTCGGCTTAAATATGGTTCGAGGGAGGTGAATCTGTCCTATTTTACTCTCTATTTGCATTTCTGGCTTGCATAAAGCGTGTCCTGCACTGGCTGTTTACTTTTCATCTGCATTCCTTGGCCGGCTCCCCTCACCACTAAACAACAAGAGTAGCAGTCATATAATCGTTTTTTAAAAGACTGTTATTATGCTGTCTTTGCACTGCAGCCTCACTCTATATCTTTCCTGTGATTATTATTTCCTCTTCTATATAATTTAGAAATGCTTCAGATATGAATTTTTTCCGTAAATATGTTGTTCTTGACTCTCTGTCTGAACTCTGAGCAGTGCTCAGGGCGTGTCCCCAGGGTTTCTTCTGACCTTGCTCCCACATCTGCAGGCTGTGCTGGGTCGTCTTCCCAGATGTCTTCAGGAAATCCACGGCTCCCATCTCCGTCTCTACCAGCTCTGTCCATCTTTCCATGAGCTTGAATTCTTGGAAAACCTTGTTGCTCATCCTGTTTCCCCCGCTTCCCTCCAGAACTTCCTGACAAAAGCAAGATGCTGCAACTTGGCCCTGAAGTACATTCAGCTCACGTCAGTCCCTGCATGTGATGACCCAGAGTCTTCTCAGGGCACCTGCGTGAGCTTTCTCTGTAGATGCTGCTCTGTTTCTCTGCAAGCTCATCTCAAGCCGTTGTCCACTGAGTTATCGACATGATAGCAGCCACATTCTCTCTAGATTTGGGTAGGTTTGTTCTGGCTGGAAATGCTCTTCCCACTTAATATTTCATGGCTGGCTTTTTCTCATCCGTGAGATACCAGGAATCATCTCTTCACACAGCTCATTTCTGGCTATTTAATGTAAATTAGCCACCTCATTACTCCATCCTATCATCAGGCTTGATTTCCCTGTGATACGGTACTTCTTATTTCCTGATGTTTTTCTTCTCCCTGTCTCTCTCTCTGTCTCTGTGTCTCTGTCTCTGTCTCTGTCTCTGTCTCTCTCTCTCTCTCTCTCTCTCTCTCTCTCTATATATATATATATATATATATATATATATATATATTTCTTGCTTATTGCATATGAACACTAGATCCATGACAGCAGATAAAATGTTTACTCTGACTCCGCACTGACTAGTGAGATTTTGTCACGTGGTTGATATTCAGCCAATTGTGCAGGACGTATGAACGGATGCCACAGATGAGCCTATTGTAACCTCACAATAGTTCCATCTCTGATTTCTCTATTTGCTTTGCTGGCCCTGTTCCATCCTGTTCTGTATCACTGACCTCTCTAAACTTCAGTCCTATGATCTCTGTGACCTTTATGTTACACATTCTTTTGGAGTGGTTAAAAGCAATGGTGTAAATCAGATTGCTCAGATTTAAAATTGTCCATTCTGTGTGACTTCAGAAAAGTAAGTTAATATTTCTTAGTTTCTCTTTCTAGTCTGTGGAATAGGTTATAAATAGTATTTCTTTTCAATATTAAGTGTTTAGAATTGTACCTGGTATATGGTAAGGTGCCAGTACACAATACTTAGGTACTTTTTATTTTAAATATTCCTGTGATGATAATTCTCTATAAACTGTTTCTCCGATATATCCTATCGATTCTAGTATACTTTTATGGACAATACCACCATACTGGAAATTTAGCAGATCTTGCAAGAGAAGCTTGAATTAAAATTAATTAGCTGTAAAAACCCAGAAAAGTCATTTTATTATTTCTGGGATTAAGCTTTTTCTCTATAAAATTAACATGGTTGAATTAATCTCATAAAAGTTTAGAAAAACGTTAGCAAGAAAACCAATTTCCAAATTTATACTGAACTCTAACATTAATAACGTACCAAAGTGGAAATTCCCTAGTCGACTCTGTTCTTCTTTCCCCTGAACTCCCAGCAGCCCCCAAGCAAAGGCCTAGGAGCTGGGCTTTTCCTTTAGCTTGTGAATATTTCCTGTGGATATTGCTTTAGTTCAGTCAACCCTCTGGAATTGTGGTTTCTGCATATTTGGAGACAACCAATAAGAAAATATGCCTAGAAAAATTTTGTGTCTGTATTGAACATGTACAGAATGTTCATTATTTCTTGAACAACATATGACGCCAGTTTACATAGCTTTACATTGTCTCAGGTATTATAAGAAACAGAGAAATGACTTAAAGTAATGAACATGGCAGTGTATACATAGATTACATGGAAATACTGTGATAGTGTATGTGAGCGACTTGAAAATCTACAGATTTTGTTTCCTCAGGATTCTGAACAAAGTCCATATGATTCCTGAAGGTAATTTAATTTTTAATTTAAATTCATTTGTTCATAAACTGCCACCTTGACTGCTATAGCTCACAGTAGTAGGCTCCATAGCTGGTATAAACCTCTAGTACTTACACACAAGAAATTAATTTTTGATTAAGACATTACTCAGTTCTTTTTGGTAAACATTGCTTTGTTCTGATTGTTAAATATTGAATAATAATGGAAGTCCCTAGGAGTACAATTTTCAGTGACTGCCCTTATAATGGAGAAATATTAAATAGTACATAATTTTTTAAAATATATGTTTCATTATATTTATTTCACACAAATTTATTTTATTTTATTAAAAACTTGTGAATACTATAATATCCATGACCTACAAAAATTGAGGAAATATATTTCTAAGTATATTGTCGACACATGAAACAGATATATCTGAGCGATTCTGCAAGGTGTCTCTGTTCAGGGCTTTCCCAAATTCTCCTGTTAAGAATTCATGCTAAGCAGCTTGTCCCTGGAATGTAGCAATGTCCTTGACTTAGTAAGTTTTTATATATTTGGGATAGACACCTACTGAAAATTCTGTGTTTCAAATAAACCTAAAGCAGGTCTTCTGTAGTATTAAATCCTTTTATTGTTCACACAAGAAGTCACTTTGTTATCTAATTTATTAGATTGAGTTTGTGTGTGCAGAGTTTCCTTCAATCAGGCGTACATGGATATTAGGTATTGCTTATCTCTTCCTTTGCTTCTGACCTTAATTCTTTCCCTATGATTGGTAGAAACCGTGACTAATGTGTTCCCATCACTATGCTATTATTTTTCATGCAGTTCAGAATTCTAATTAAAATTTTCTTTGAAAATTTTTACCCTCTAGTTCTACATAGTTTTTAAAGTTTCTTTCATGTGAATTGGCTACAGTTGAAGGTAAACATGTCAGCTTGATTTGATGCTTAAAGTTTGTCTTTACTTCTTTTGCTTGTAAATCTTTGCGTTCTGTACAAGCCCCTTTCCCCCATCACTAACAGTATGATTACTTTTACAGAACACTGTGTTGTATGGGGGGGGGCGTGTCCTGGAATGTCTCGCCTACAAATTCCTTATACTCTAGTCTACCGACTTTCCATCCGACACAGTAGTCCTGCAACACCACTGCACTCATGACGGATTTTCCCTGGTCAGTCAGTGACCCCGCGGTCACTTGAATTCTGCCATAGGTGTAACTGATTCCATCAAAGTGAGTCACATTTCTTATCCGCTGCTTTCTACCACGAGGACTCACTTTTGTTCCTAGTCTGCTAATTTCCCAGCGTACATTTACTCTGTGAACTCCTGTATGTTTTACATCACTTCATCTGTTGTCCTTTTTTGCTCCTGGAATATGGGCCCAATGCAGACTGATTTTGCTAATTTACTTCTCTGTCTCTAGTTTATAGTAAACACATAGCAGGGATTAACATTTGATAAAAAACAAAAATGGATGAATAAATATATCTATTAGGCATTATTTCCCTTTGTAAATAAATATTCCTTTCCCTTTAGTTTCTCTAGATAATGCTTTCTCAGAGAGATTATTCATTAGTTAAGATGAAGCTTGCAGCTACAGTGATAAATGCACTCATCTCAGTAACTTGCCATAAAATTTATTAAGATGCAACATCTGTAAAGGGTCCAAGATGAATGTGCACAACCACCTGAGAGCTGCCGTCCAAACAGTAACTTGGCAACCTTGGCTCCTCCCTTGGTTCCGCTCTGCTCTGCTGAGCACAGGCTTGTAGAACTTCGCAGGTCCAGGACTATTTACAACTAAGCTGTCACTCTCAGACCCAGAGCGTCACAACTATTTGTGAGCTCTGAGAACTAAGTAGAAAATTTACCAAAACTACCCTGAGCTCTTGCAGTGGAGTTCAGTTCCATAGCGATGTCTGCAAGGCGAGCCACAGGGCAGGCTCACTAGTGCACTAAATCTGCTCATGAAACCATCTTCACTAATGCTTTACTGGATCCCTTCTTTCCCTCCCTCTCTCCTCCCTTCCTTCTCTAATCCTCCTAATTTTTTTTTTTAATTCTAGCATGTCATGATCTCAGAATCCAAACTGCAAAATTTCTTTTTTCCCCCATGTCTGACACGCAGACCCACTTTTAGTTTTTGTGATATCACTCGATATGTGGCTAAATAGGACCAAACACTTAATTATGAATTTTGGAAGGCAAGACCGTGCCACATGAAATTAAATTCCAGAATACTTTTCTAGTATGTCCCACCCAGTAACAGATAAAACGAGGTTTGGGAATAGAGGCTGGAGTTTTAAGCTGTCACCTAACACCAAGCCAAAACAATTGATAATTCCTACTTATTTAAAAAGGGTAAGTGGGTAAGCTAGATGCTTCCACATAAGAGGAAGCATTTTTAAATGACAGCTTTTCAAGGACTGTTAAACTATGTGGGCATAAAATGTTATGAGAATATCAATTCAAACAAGTAGTAAAAAATATAATGTATTTTAGGCAGGTTAGTGAAAAAGAAAAGAAATTAAATAAAAAGTCATTAACCAAGCATTAGATAAACATAGCCAGGAAAATAAAAATACCGGTAAGGGACATAAATAGCCCCACTGAAAACCAGGCTTTCCTGCACAGATCTGTAATTTGTACTTTAATTTTACATGAAAAGAATAAAATTAATTTTGTGTTCTCACTGATATTCCCAGTGGTATCAAAGTCCAAAGTGCCTGAGTATAGATGTAGGCAATCCTTTTTAAAGCTCTTTAAACATCTTCGTAGGTTCACACATAATGCACCTTCCTTATCTGACATCATGGTAATCAATGTGATGTATTTCTTCTGATTTGCCTCTGAAACACTTGGTTCAGCAACACTTATGGATGGTAAGGGTCAGAAAGGAATAACATAAAGTCTCACCTATAGCAGCTTAACACATGAGAGGTACACATGGCGGGGGCAGAAATCAGAAAAGAAGCTACAATACTTAGGTTTGCAAGCTTGGTTAGAACAGTAGATTTAAACCAGGCGTTGTGGTGTGCCTGCCTGTAATTGCAGCAGTTGGGAGGCTGAGGCAGGAGGATCGCTGTGAATTTGAGGCCAGTGTGGGCTACATAGTGAGTTCAAGGCTAGCTTGAACTACATAGTAATGTCCTGTCTCAAAATAACAACAAAAGTATATACAGTAGACTTAAACAGGGCTTCTCAATAGTAGAACGATTGACATTTTGGGCTGGAGGGTTCTTCATAGTGAGAAGCCAACCTGTGAATTGTAGGATGATTAGGAGCATTCCTAGTCTCTGTTTACTAGGTGACAATCGTAGCTCTTTGTCCCTTAACTATGATCAAAAAATGTCTCCAGACATGGCTGAATGTCCCTTGGGGTGGGGACAAAATCATCCCGAACTGAGATAATATCACCTAGAAGATTTCTCTTCGGGCTGTTTCTCACTTTCTTCTTACTGATTTAACTTACTCACTATAAGAAACTTTTCCCCTTTAACTTATAAATTTCCAAATTTTCTCACATTAAATATGTGAGAATACACAGCATAGGAGCAGGGACCATATCTGCTTTGCACGTGAGTGTATTGTATAACTGCTATATTCACCGTGCCCACAGCTTCTGAGCGGGTCACAGTAAGAGTTTAATAGTGAGTGAAGGGGGAAGTTGCAGAAATGGCTTGATATTGTTTGCTTCCCTGTGCAACGTGAGTTTGCATTTCTCCGTTAAAGAGGTGGTCTGTGTCTGGTCAAGCTTCATAATTTTCTTTGATTAGAAGGGTAACAGCAAGTGAAACGTAAGAACAGAATTGAGAGTTTCCTTGATATCAGGACTTTCTTTTTGCTTCTTGGGCTCATGGGCACACCTAATAGAGGAGAAAGTGCTCATGACCCTCAGATGTTCCAGTTGAGCGTGTCACAGATTAACAGGATGACTTTTGATGCCCGAGTCTGGATGCACACTGCTGAGCCTAGAAGTGCAGTTGAGCTGAATCCTGCTCAGTTTTCCAATCTGCTAGATCAATGGTTGTTTCTTTAAACCACTAATTTTGGGGGTTGTTTCTTAAAATTAATTGATGAATGTCTTTATTGATTGGACCTTGGACTTTATTCTTGCAGGTAGTTAAGAGTGGTTTACTGTAGGGAGCCGTTGAAGCTGGAGATTGGTTACATGTCTGGGGTGAAAGCTAGGCCAGCCATGAAAACACAAAGAACCCAAAACAAGCCACATAAACAACCTGTTCCAGCTCCAAGAAGGAAAGGGGCTTTTTGGGGCTCATGGGCTCACCTAATAGAGACCAGGCATACCAAGTTGCTAGGCAGTATGTTTCAAATTGACATCTTCCTCTTGAACGTGTAAATAAATGTGCTGCTGTGGTTTCGTTCGGTTCTTCCTCCCATCAGGAGGGGAAGGGCTCCCTCCTCTCATCCTCCAGCCATCCTTCACCCCAAGAACCTCAAGGGCTGCGTGGGTTGTGGCAACTTATTAGTTTGCTGTGTCTTCCACAACAAAGTACAACAAACCGGGTGGCTTAAGAGCGCGGTGTTCTACTCTTACAAATGCAGTGCTTATTAGGAGATTAGAACCCACTTTAATGGCCTCATTGTAATTACATGCATGATGATCTTTTTTCTACAAAGCCACATTCTGAGGTGCTAAAGGTTAGTGATTCAAAATATGGATTTTGGGGGTGCACAGTATAATCCACAATAAATGGGAATTTGGGAGAAATCTAGTAAAATATGATGTCGAAGTGATACTTGCTGTCACATTTTCATTCTTCCTAAGGAATTAAATTTTATTGATTATGCAGCAAATAGGGGGTCATCAAAAGTCTTTGAATGATAGACGTGTTCTCTATTATCTTAAAATGTTTATGGAAAAAAGTAGGATACTGTGACAACTGCAGTGATACATAGTTTAATAAATGGAACAGAATTTCTCTATCATGAGGCCCTGAACTTTGCCATGGTGAAAAGTGATGGGAGGTCTTTCCCACTGCTATACATACGCTGTGCTGTTGGGGAGCACCTGACAGTTTTGCTTATTCTAGGCATCACTTTTTAAGAGAGTGATACACAAAGTGCTTTACACAAGTGAGCAGGAGCAGGAGGGAAAGGGTCTTGATAACATGTCATACAGTTTAAGCTAGGCAAGGGAGAATTCAGTGAGACTGATAACTGGTTTCAGCGCTTTGAGAGACTGTCACTAGGAAAAAGCGATTGAACTTGGTCCTGTGTGGCTCAACAGAACTAGGACCCATGAGTTAAAGCTTCAGCAGACAGCTTACAGCTGTAACGTGTGATGGGACTTTATAGTCAGAACAATCCCGAAAGGGAATAGCCACGGATGTTCCTTCTGCCCCTAAGGTTTCCAGTTTTGTTCTAGCCAATAAGAAGAGGAGTCATTTGTGCCAAGCTCTTTGCAGAATCTGTGATGCTAGATGACATTTATGTAAGCACATCAAAAATTTCTGTTGCTTGATGAAAGACAGAAAGACACAGACAGACCCAGATCGCAGACCCTCTGAATGATAAATCCTTACTCTGTCAAATCATCAAATAACATCAACATCTGTTTTGTGAATTAACTACAACAAAAGGAAACACCCCCGTCCACATGACACTTAAATGCAAACTGTTTTATGTTTAAAGAGCAGCTTTGATCCCTTTTCTGATGTACACCTATCATTTGTCCCATGAAATCAGCCCCTTTTCATGTTACTTTATTTTCTAGTTATGTCAGGGTTATAGTTTATAACTTTAATTCATATTCATATAATGAGCCAAGATATAAAGGGTTTTTTTTAACCTCTAATTACTCTTTCCCTATTTCTTATCTTCTCCACTAGATTTTAAATTGTGTCAGAGTGAAGACCAGGGACCTCATGCTTTTTATTAAAAGGCTTATGAAAAAGTTCTCAAATTAATTTCCTGGTCTAATAAACTGAATAAATAAGGTACAGTTTGAACATGCTGTACCTTTACTCCCAAATTATTTCATGAACAGCAGCAAACAAAGCTTAGGTGCAAAATTTATTTATTAATAATGTAGTAATGCCATCAAAAATAGTCATGAATGATCTACTCTATCTAGTAAAATATGTGATACCGTGGAGGATGGAAATGACCTAAGATCCAATTACCCTCTCTAAGAGCTCAGAATCTGGTTTGGCAAAAAATTCTAAGACACTGTCAACATTAAATTCTTAACTGCTTGTACTATGAAGACAGATGAATGCATTGGTTTTGGGGGGTCTTGTAAAAATTAAGTCAGTTAAACAGGTGAAAAATCACAATGCATAGTGCAGAGGAAATAGAAAATTTTGAGAATGTGGAGACAGTTGGATTGTTTTGTGTATTGAATTGTGTCATCTGCAAAGGACACATTTAGAAAATCACCATTGGAACTGTGAATGTGACCTTATTTAGAAATAGTGTGCAGTGTCTTAGTTATGTTTCTCATTGGGCAGACAAAATACCAGACACCCAAAGTTAAAGGGGGACAGGTTTGTGTGTCTTACAGTGTGTGGAGGTTTCAGTATATAGTTGCTGGCTCCATGGCAGAGTGGCTTGGCAGACGGGTATCTTAGAGAGAAAACAGTTCATCGTGGGCAGAAGATGGCTAAAGCAACAGGCAGGGGTGGGGACAAGCGGCTTTCTGTCCCTTATATTGTGCATGGGATACCTGTCCTAGGATGTGTATAGCACTCACATCCTTAACCCCAGCACTAGAACATGAATCAGCCACAAACTCTAGATTTAGCTTCCTCTGAAAAACCCACCATCCACAACCACATTAGATTTTGGGGGGATATCTAGACATAAACCATAACACGAGGTTTAATTAAAATAAAGTCCTCCAAGATTAAGGAAATCACTGTCTCTAATCTAAGGCTACCTAATTCAGTGTCTGGTCTCCAGACCAAAAAATGGGAAGTTTAGACCCTCAAGTAGGCTGCCCGTACTCTTATTTCAGACTTGTGTCCTCCAGAACTGTGTAACAACACATTTCTGTTGTTTGGGACTGGAGGATATAGGGGCAGAGAGACCTGTGTGAATGCTTGGTTACAGTAAGAATACTGAAATCGCCAAGTGTATCTAACAGTTTTCTAGAGTGCTGACTCCATGTGAGACATCATTATAAATACTTTACATATATTATCACATTTAATTCTCAGAACAACTCTTAGAGGTAGATACTCTACCCAGTTTTGGTGTGATCTTATGAATTTGAAGACAATGTTGCTTCCATTTTTCAGATGAAGGAAAGAGGCAAGATGATTACTGACTTAAAGATGCAAAGCTAGTAACTGACAGAATCAGGATTAGGATCTAAAAAACACGATCTCTTGATTTTGCATTTGAAGTGGGTTGAAAGGCAGGAATAAGGTAATGCATTGGGTATAGACCCAGAGAGGTAAACTGTTTATTTGCCCTTCATTGTAGTCTTCTGTTATTTAAAGAATATTTTGATTAAAGTACGTAAAAGACCTTTTTTGGATGGTATAACAATTTTTTCTTTAACTGTCTATAAATCAGTACTAGTTTCTCTCTTCTCATTATATTTCCTTTTCAAAATATCTAATAATAAGTTGGCTCTTGTGCACCATATTAGATCACCTAGTCAACATAATTTTTCTGATTTCTTTACTCTTTTTGTCCAAAGAGTATGTTAATTGCTTCAGGAGTCAGTCTTTCCCCAGCATGGTTATAATTAATTGAGAAGAGAAGGCCTGGATAACCAAAGCAAAATCGCTTTCTGTCGTAGTAATTCACCCTTAAGGATTTTTTCAGAGTGATTCTAATTAGAAGAAAATGAGCCAGCACATTGGATAGACTCGAACCTGACAGCCAAAAGTTTCTTATAATGACTTTTTACTTCAAGTTTATAAAAAGTTTAGAGATTATTTATTTATATGTGCCTATTAGAATTATATATGACAATAGTTTTGTCTGACCTTATTATTTAAAAAAGAAAATTAACATGAATGCTAAAGTTAATTTAAACATGATGGAACATGAGGTAATTTCCTAAAATTCAATGAAAATATAGCACACATGTATATGAATAAAATATACTTATGGGCATAGTTTCCCTAAAACTAGTGGTGAAAATTTATATTAAAAGTGCTAGAGAAGAGATCTGCATAATGAATAAGGAGACAATGAATTTGTCAAAGAGCAGAATTTCATTTCTTTAATGCATTAGTCTTTTTTAAGAATTACCTATATGCTAATATTAGGATTAATTGCTAAATAGGATTAATCCTAACTAATATTAGGATTAAAATAACATAAATGTAAGCTTTTCTGATATGTTTACCTCATGACTGAGTGCAGTATTTAGGAGCAAATACGCAATGACAGTTTCTAACAGATAATTTTAATGGCTTGTAGAATGCCAGAATTGAGGGAATTATATTAATAAGTGTCTGATACAAAAGTTATCTTGTTTGTTAACCAACTGACTGTCCTTTGAGATGACAGAAAATCCCGTAGAAGCTCAGTCAAAGCTAAGCTTTCTGTATTGACTGACACAGGGGAGTTTTAAGCCTGGCTGTTGACCCATCTTGTCACTTTGCCAAGAGGAGTGACTTTCAGATGCAGCGTTGATGAATTTAACATATATTACCATAAGATCAATTTTTCTGGAATTGATAATAAAAATGATGATAACATTTTTATGAGCTTCAAATAAGAGGCTCTGAGTTATATATGGCAATTTATGGATTTATTGAAGAAAATCACTTACTGCTCATTCATATTTTTTAAACAGCCATACTGTGCATTACCAGCTCATGATTTAGCTGTGGCTTCCAGTTAACTGTAACGGCAGCAAGGATGGAGACTTCAAACCAGCGGGTACATTCTTAATTTTGAAATATGAAACGAATACCCCTGAAGTAAGAGCAAACAGCTTTCTCCTCAATCATAATACATAATTAACGGAATGGCGGGATCATATACACGCGGTTAGATGTGAGGACAGGAAGGTGTACATGTGGAGTATGTTGGAAACCACTGAGAAGAACAAGGAAGTCTGGAATTCATTTCTAACCCTGCCATCAGCTAATTAAAACTGTTCCTTATCATTAGCTTATTAATAATTTTTTATTCAAAGTGGTTTAATTTGGTTGGATTTTCAGCTTCCGACTTTATGAAGTTAGGAAAAAATAGAGGATTAAACTTTATAACTTTCCAAGCATCTTTTGGTGCCAAGATTCTTAGCAACTAGTTCATGCTTCAGTATACAAGATATTTTACATTTTAGTGTGTTTGCATCCAATAGTTTAAAATTCTCTCTCTCTCTCTCTCTCTCTCTATATATATATATATATATATATATATATATATATATATATATATTTTTTTTTTTTTTTAAATCACCTCCTTGCTTCTGATCCCAGAGTGTTGTCTTAAGGCTAGCCATGATTCTAAGATGTAAGATGTCAGCCACACAGCTTAGTAAATAGGGTCTTTACACATGATACTCCAGGAAGAAAAGACTGATGAATTGTAGTCAGAGAATTACTGTGAAAATCACATTTTCCATTGTGTGAAACTTGTCCATTTCCTATAGAAGAGTTTATGGTCTTATTTACTGTAACAGATAGTAAAAAACAGCTCACAACCTCAGCTAGAACCACCAGCATTTTGAGTTTTTTCTTTAATTTCTCTTCTGTTTCACAGAATTCTTCTCCACAGCAGCGAAGTGGTCCCTGTGTTTGTCGGGCTCACTCTTAGCCACATCTTTCTTTCTATGGTTAAGAAAGTGCTTTTGATTCTATCCCACTCTTTCTTCAGTAAGAAAAATTTCCTTTTGTATTATAGTATAATTCCTTCTACATGGACATTTTGTGGACTTATGACTAAGAACTCTCTGGGTACACAGACACAAAATATTGCTATGCTTCTTAGCTCTATGGTGATCACAAACTCAGGAGAAGCATTTCTAATTATTCTAAAGGGTAGCTTCTGAAAAACAGCAGTCCTATAAACAGAGTTTTCCTCTCTCACTTCTAATTACCAGAGAAATCGACAAGATGCATTCCGTCCCATTCATGGCTTCCTTAATGTGGCAATCCTTTGAGAACGGCCTAGGCATGAGCCTCACAGCTAGCACTGCGAGGTCATTAGTACCCTTGGTATCCAAATTAGAACTCATTTATTTTCTCACAAAGGGAATTCATTTTACACTAGTCACAGCTGGTTGGTGTGTTTCTTTTTAAAATTTGAGCTTTAAAACTTAGCATCACATCTATTTCATATGTTATATTTTTCCATTTCTCTTGAGAAAAAATTTAGGAATGTTTTTAGTAATATCTTGGTAATTATTATTTAGTAATATTTTAGAAATACTTAGTAATTCTTTTAGTCTTTTCAAAAAACTTGATTCTACAAGTTAAGAATAAAATGCAAGTTGATGCCCTGATGGAAGAAGGTGATGAAATTTGTTCCCCAAGAGCATTAGTAGCAGTTTGTTTTCTTTTTTTGTAATAAGTCACTGGCCATTAGTTTCCAGCTGGCTTTCCTGCCCACCCTTATTTAAATTCCTTTATGATAGTTTCCCTTCTTTAAACTCCAGGTACACTAAAGTAGAAAGAAATATGCTCCTGTCATCTCAAAGAGGATTTGAGCTGCTGTTTCCCTAGAACATGATATTTAAAACTCTTCCTTATTGTTAGGTCTGCCTCTTTGATTCATCCTCTTTCTCACCTTCAAAGTTCCCGTGTCTTCTGGGCGTCTGCCTCTGGGTCAGCACAGGGCTGGTACTAGAACGTACATCATCATTGTCTTCCCAGTCCGTGTGTCTGGATTGGACCTCTGCTTCCCTCATGTCTTGCTCTTTGTTAAGCATTTCCAGACCAAATTAAATTTCATGACAGAAGCCTTCTGGTATTTAAAGGAAAAAAAAATCTACCCAGGGTATACAGTTTTGAGCAACATTTCAACTTGACGGCAATCTGTGCATGATTTATGTAGCATGTTATTTCACTGTGAAGAAAATAAAATCTCTTTACCGTCATTAAATAGTTACTCCCACTCTCTCTTCACAGAGAAACAGCAGAACCCTGTGCTGAGAGGATTCACTGAAGTCCCCCTTGCTCTGTCCTTCGGCAGGAATTCTTGTCCTTTGGGAGGGATTCCTCTCTTCTGCGGTCCTATCTGGCAGCATCTTCCAGCGTGTCTTGTTATGCTGACCTCTGAAATGCAGGCACCTCCCTCACCTCATTCTGTACTAGTCGTGCGTGCAGGAAGGAGGAATGAAAGGGCTCCCAGACAGCACTCTGTGCTGCGGGTTGGAATGGTTGCTGTACGAGTGACCGTGAAACAGGCCTTGCCTATAATGAAGTGTGTTCCTGTGATTGCACATTTCTCAAGCAAGCAGATGGAAGGTTTGTGTGCAAGGCTGCTGTCTTAGGTAAAATGCAAAGAAAATAAAGGTACCTCAGGGGTGTGACTGTGGTTCCATGCTAGGAAAAGCAGTGTTTCCCCACCCTGACCGCCGTAATTACACCTGGCTCTTGTTCCCCTGCCTCCTCTTGATTGTTTGACATAGTCACACTCTCCTCTTTCTGATACTCTGGGAAAGCTCCAATTTACTCCTCCAAAATTCACCAAAGAAGTTCTGAAACGGTTTTCTTTTTGTGAAGTCTTTTCGTGAACACAGAGCTTTAGTGGGCTCCCTGACTTCTCTCCAGTTTTACAAGCATCACCTTGGCGAGGCCTTTCCTGAGAGTTTACCGCAAGTGGGTTTGCCCTTGCCACGCACCCCCACCAGGTGACTCCCTCTTAATGTTAGTAAGCCGTTCTGAAATATCCTGTGCTCTGTCCGAAAATGTTCTCATAATTAGAAAAAAAAGACCTTAACCCATTATTCACAACTAACTTGTCAACATATAACTAAGAAGTATCAAAACACTTATCTATAAGTAGAAATCTGTTAGATAGGAGTGTACAGCACATGCAAAGATATTTTGTGTGTGTGCTTCAAACAGATGATGTGGTTGTATCATGTAAATGGTTTCCATGTATGCAGGAATGTAACAGAGGCACCACAGCACACTGCCTAATGGACACCATGGTTTTGAGAAGGTTGACACAGGATTCTGATTTTTACAATTCTTTTCACAGTGTAAATTTTGAGACTTTGTGCATAATGTTTAATGAAATATTTGTATTTCAGTTTGGGGAATATATTTTTAAATACTCTTCCTCCGTAAGTATCGATCCTTAAAATATTTTATGGAGGATATTTCCCAAAGAGCTTGAGTATTAAAAGCCATGATAACAGAGAAATACTCTTCAGGGCACTTAGGAGTCTTGTTCACTCCTCCTAAAACGGTAGTTGGCCGCAGTTACAGGCACAATACATGGCTGAGTGACATGAGAACATTTAGTGTTTAGTAGGTTCTGGTCTCCAGACTAAAGGACTACAGTGCAGATCCTAACTGGGGATCCCTCAGGTCCATTTCCCAAAAGGTTGGTGGGCAAGACTGTACCAAGCAGGAAGTGGGCTGTAAAGACTTGAATCAGGTAACCACAGCTTTGTTGATGTGATTCATGGAAAGTCATGATTTTCTTGAATGTGATCCATGAAAAGTGACAGTTTTGTGGAATGCAGTTTCCTACTGTATATAAAATTTTTTATACACAGTGTAAAATTCAGAGGAGCTGAATCTGGGGTTGCACACCTGTACTCTCAGCACTTGGGAGGCTGAGGCAGGAGGATTCTCATAGCCTGTGCTATGTAGTAAGTTCAAAGCTGACCTGAACTGCATAGCAAGACCCTATCTCCAACCAATCAAATCAGACCAGACCAGAACAGAAGGAAGTCTTTAAAATCTTTAGATCCATTCAATTTAAACATGTTACTAACTGTAAACAGAAACCCAAATATTCCTTTAGATAGGGTTTTTGAGTAGTTTAAATGAGAATTACATTTAAATCGCATAGCACAGGATACTGCACCCGTAAGAGTCCCATAATTGGTGGCTGTGGTTTAAGCCATGCATAATAATTTATCTGTTCGAATATTTTCCAGTCTAATTTTAGCAACTAGGGTGTAGTTAAGAGTTAGATTTATAAGTAGTTTTGTAGAACATTTTTGCCAATTGTTTACAAGTTGGATAGATATAAGTATATATATTATTACAATGGAGTAATTAAGTTACTAAGATATGAACCCTCAGACTTCTGAAGCTCCTGTTGGACCATTAGCAGAATGTTAATGGTTTTGGGTTATTTGTTTGAGGTGTCTCCCGCCCTGTATTATTAGTGTGAATAACCAACCAAGAAACTTACAGAATTTTCAATCAAAGAAATTCCTTGATCTTGGACATTTTCTTGATTTCAACCCCTATTCCTTTTATTTTATTTTAAAGGGTGATTTTAAAAACCTCTACTCCCTACTTTTCAAATGTAGAGGATGATTGTCTTGTGTGGAGGGAAGAATTAGTCTAGGTAGGGCTGATGGTGCGTGTGCTTTAATCTTTTCATACTTTATTACGGGAAGAGGCGTAACAGTGACAAGGAACAAGTACACAAGAACAAGAATGAGGAGAATTTTGAGCTTCTTGTAAAACATTATCTGGGAAGTGGCCCAAGGTTTGTGGATTAAGGCAAAGGCTTGAAATTATAAATACCAGTGGCCATATATACTTTATTATCAGAAGAGAGTCTTTTTAGGGTACAAATCACTAAGAGAAACCTTTAAAAGCTTTCTTTATGGAAAAACACAGGAAAATTTTCAAAGGTTTAGTTCTTAAGGCCTTTTTTATCTCCCAGTGTTGTGATCACTAATCAGCTCGTCAACTGATTTTAGAATGTGATGATTTCCTTTGAATTAAAGGTTCTTTTCAGGAGAGTAGGAACAAGAGGCCAACAGGTGATCATATGGAAGGGGACTTTGTCTTTTGCTTGTTGGGACATATGTGTGTTTCTGTGATAACAAAGTCATTCTGTGATGTAACGATTATTGGAGATCATTCTGAAAGGGAGGAGAAACAAAAAACAACTTAATCACAGAAAAACTTGGGGATTGGCAAGGGTATCCTGAAAAGAAGACAGTTACTGATTTTATACATATTGATTAAATATCCATACTGATATTTTAAAAATTACAATACAACATTTTGAAAGGAAAGTCAAAGAATCATGCAAAAGTGGTGTGTACATTATATTTGTTATACTTTTTAAATTATAACAAAATGTGAGGAAGAAATACATGAGTATTAGAAAGGGCCTCATACTTTGAGAGCTTGGCAAATCACTTAGCTGAAGTGTCATGCTTCTTGGTCTACAAATGGATGTGAAAGCCAGAAAAGTCCTTTACAGAGGAGACTACAAATCATTGTGTATGTCATGCAGGAGAGGTTGGCAAACTGTAGGCTGTAGGCCCACTTGGACTGTCACATATTTTTGTATGTCCTGTGAGATGACAATGATTATGTTTCTAAATGACAGGAGGAAAAAATTACCAAAAGGATAATATTCAGGACATCTATAAGTCTTATAAATTCAAACTTCAGTGAAACATATTTTCTTGGAGCCCAGCCCCGTGCTTTTGCTTAGGCATGATCTGTGGATTCTTTCCCAGCACAGCGGCAGTGTTGAGTAGGTGACTAGTAATAGTTGGTTTTATCTATAAACCCCAAAAACGCTTACTGTCTGGGTCTTCATGGATAAACTGTCAGAATTCACAGACATACACAACCTTTGAAATTTGGTTTCAGTGGTGAGCTTTGATGTGTTGAAACTTACACATGAGAATTCCTCAAGCACTGGGTTAGCATTATTCTTAGAAGAATTTAAATGTGACTCAATAAGAATTCAGTCTTTGGAGCTTTGCATTGTTTAGCATAAGGACAGCATAAGGACTGGCACTTACCTTGCTGTTGTGATAAGCTCTCTACCTTTTTACTGCAGTGTAAGTTCTTGGGATTTTGGTTTTATTACAGTGAACTTAAAACCACATCATGTAACCCTCCCATTATTCCATTTGGTACTCTTATCCATCCTATTTCCCCTTTATCTTCCTTTTAGTGATTGGAAGCAGGCCAGCTGCTGTTGGACTATGCTAATGCTGCCTGCTTTCTTACTTTAATTTTGGATGATTGCCTGAGTTTGATTTCCTTTGTTATTTACTTCTTGATTCTGTTCTTTTATCTTCGCTAGGAATTTTCTCCTATGATTTCCCTCATTCCTGTGTATCTGCTTCTTTAACATGGTCATTCATTCTTTGTTTCTGATGACTTTGTGCCATTAGAAGAAACATTCCTTGCTGTGAGCCTTTTGGGAAAGGTGAACCTTATTGATCCTATCATCAAGGTCACAGGGGATGCTAGGAAGTCCGGTTCCCTTTGCCAGTCCTTAGATAAGCAGGTGAAGAGGTGCAGAAGAGCACACACACATAGCAAGAAATTGATAAAACTTCCCTCTTGATGCTGAGCCAATGAAAGTCTGAAACCAGAATTGGAGTATTTTGGATAAACCTCAGTTTGTTGTACTCACACCCATGGAGTTGACCACTGAAAATAAATCGGAGGATATTAGGCTGTTTTATCCAAGTAAGGACATGGCTAATTTTAATTGTTTTATAGCAGAAGAATATATTTGTTGTAAATCTTACCTCTGGGTCATTTCTAGGGCTTTATATGTATGGTTTCACTCTATGTTGTTGGAGGAGGAAGATTTACACACTCCCAAGTTCATACTCTGATTCTGCCTCTGTGAATTTATGTAATTTACTTTCTCCAATTGTCAACTTTCTCATCTGTAAAACTGGACAGTGCCTATTTTACTATGAACATTCGTGGAACAAATATAAACAGACTAACACAGATGGACAAAATAAAATGTTAATTGCTCAGTAAAAGTAGTATTTTATCTCATTTATGGAAATAACAGGTTTTCTGCACCTTGATTACAAAAATAGGACAAGCAATCTTCCTCTAGAAACACTGTAGAAAAATAATAGTGAAAAATTCATAGCAGAGCCTCTTCAAAGGGCTGGGGAAGCTACAATGAATGACAAAGGTGGAGAAGGGGAAGCCCAATGCTTGGCAACTCAAATAGCATTTCTGGTAGCTGAATTCATTTAGGAACCTTGAAAATAAGGGTATTTCCTTTAAGTAAAACAGTGCTAAAAGTCAAGGAAACGTAGCACCAGAAAATATTTATAAAAAGGTGGTTTCTAGCTGGGCACAGTGATGTGCATCTGTAATTTTGATAGAGGGGAATGAAACTCCCAATCTACTGTATGTCTGGTATGAGGTTGTATTCTCTAAAATCAAAGAATGAATTTTAGGAACAATGGAGGTTAAGAGTGGAATGTATTTATTGAGAAAAAGAAAGCTTCTGTCTGAGAGAGAAACAGACGTGGTCCTGAGTAAGGGCCAAAGATTCTGTATATTCTCAGGACTTGATAGAGTAAAATCATGAGGTGAAGCAGGTCAAACTTTGGGGAAGACTGGGAACTCGCAAGGCAGATGGGCATGAGGTGGGACAGAGCTATGGTCAACCAATAAGTTTAATTGTTTAGGTAAAATTGACCAAATCAGGACAAACGGGGAAGCGAGTCATGTCAGTGACTTTGCTAACTGCAAACCTGTCTTCAAGGTCAGAAAGTCTGTCTTTAGTTTCTTTCAATCAGTTTTGCCAGTCTTCAATGGAGTTTTTTATTCCCTGAATATCTCTTTGAATCTGCTTCATGTATTCTCATATTTTCCTATATTGTTCAGTCATGGTTTCCATCATTTTGCTATATTCTACTTCTTTTTTTAAAAATCTGTGTCTTCTTTAGATATGCTCAGCAGTTCTTTGATTTTGATAGTCATTTCTTCTTTTACTTAAAATATTAATTTTTATGTGATTTCTTTTACAACCTCATGAAGTTGTTTCTTTAATTCAGTTGCTATTACTTTAGAAATTTCAGGTGTGTGACTTACAGTTTCTTCTGTGTCTATATCTTTTGAATTTGTTCTCTGTGGGCTGGAGGTCAGAGATTGCATTTTGGTCCTTTGTCTTACCATTTTTCTGGGTTCCCCCAGATGAGTTGGTTGTGGGGTCCCAGGTACTTCCCACATTGGCTACCTGTCCATGCTGTAAGCGAATGGGCCAGGCACCTGAGTTTCTCTGAACCTAGGTTCCCAGGGAGACAACAGGGCAAAGGTCAGGCTTCTCCAGACCTGAATGGCTATACTGAAGCTTCCTCAATTGTTGTAGGAGTACAGGGGCCTGGCTGGCTGTTCTCCTAGCCCACTTCAAGGTTTAAATTAAACTGGGAGATTTACAAGCATATATCAGTCCCACCTCAATGTCTGTCTCAATTGCATGGCCTCTCTATTGCTCTTATTGGGACCCACTGTATTACTCTAAGATTGAAAATCATTATACTGAATGTCTGCAGCTTCAAGGAGCACCTACCTAGCCACAAATCCTAAGACTATAACATTGTGTATCGTGACAGTAAATTTTACATCCAGGATTCTTAAGTAGCTTGAGAAGACAGACTTGATTTACTTGGAATGATGATGTGTGTTCCTTAGTCAGCTGATTCTTTCAAATTTGGCAGGATTGAAACACTTTATGATATAAATTAAGTATGGATTAGTCATACTTCATGTTAAATATAGGAGTAGATTTTGCTCTCATGAGCCAATTTATATATTTAACATTTTATGTGTAATAATATTTTAAAAACATGATACACTAAAAGATGTGGCAATACACTTAATACTGTAATGTAAGACTAGTTTTGAACAGCTGATGTTGACTTTGAAGTTGCAGGAGCCTCTTAAAAGAACTCAGTTTGTAAATATCTTAATGATTATTATATTTGAGTTACAAAATGATTTTGAAGTATTTATAGCAAGAAATAAAATTGGATATATTAATAATTGTGTGTCTTAGTTACTTTTTACTTGTTGCTGAGACAAAATACCTGAAGCCCAAAGGTTGGAAAGGAAAGGTTTATTTCTTATAGCTTTTGGAGGTTTCAGTCCACACTCAGTTGGCTCCCAGGCAGGCAGGCATGGCTGGGCCGCAGTTCATGGCGGCTGCAAACAGCAAGCAGGAACCAGCAAAGAGCAAGACACACCTTCTTCCTGCCATTACATCACATCCTGGCTCCATCCCTATGTGGGTGGAGCACTTACAGCATCAATCCAAGCACTAGACAATGAAGCATCACAAATGCAAATGCAAACTCATGAGGCCTGGGGGCCACAGACATAAACCATGACATTGTGATTTAAATATTTTAAGTCCATATATTAAATTAAATTTACGAGTCAAACATCATCAAAATGAAATTTAGGGGATGGACATTTAGCTCAGTGGCATAAGCACCTGTCTTGCAAGCAGGCAGTCATGAGTTTGATCCCTGGTACTGATAAAAAAATGAAATTTAAATAGCACGAATCCCTTGGCAAATTAATGTCTACTAAGAATCAGGCAATGTTGTAAGATTTGGGTATATAGAGAAGGATCACACAAACCATTGTTTTAAAGGAGCTTAACTTGTAGTGAGTAGAGCTAAAACAAGAAGCAATAGTCACATCAGTGAACATGGGATAGTTAGGCATAGCTAAGTGCAGAAGGCCAGGTGAGAATGGAGAATGAAAGAGGAAGATATGTGGGGAAAGCAGGTCTTTCATTTACACACGTGGTCAGGGAAGGCTTTGATGGCAAAGGGACACTTAGTCTGGTACCTTAAGGACATGAAAGAATGAAACATGGGTGTATCTGGGGAAGAACATTCCAGAAATGGGCTAGCATGTGCAAAGGAGTATTTTCAAGAAGGAAGTAGACAGCAAGAGGTCTGGAGAAGAGCAGGGGGAAATGGGGAGTATTACAATAGCAAGGAACTTTGGAGGTACGTCACCCAGGGGAGAAGTTCTGTGACCTCAAACAATGTGGCAGTCCCACAGACGTGTTCAGATGGGGATACAGTTCTAAATGAAAATGAAAGACTTATGAAGAGGTTAAATGTGAGACGTGAAGGAAGGGGGGAGCTAGCGAGCATCCAAGGTTTTCTGCTCCTGTGTGCAGTGGAATAGGACCCTATAAGATGGTCTGCCCATAGAAAACAACGTAGAACTTGGAGATAATACAGAACAGAACTGTCTGAAGTCACTGGAGAGTTAACAGAGTAGGCAGACTTTAGTGAAGAGTGTTTCTTCTTTCAATAAGAGAAAGGGATGGCTATGCCATTAGCACAGATTTGAAGGTTATGGTCTGGGCTCTTGTATCCTCCAAATGATGGAGCAAACATTGATATTGACACAGTTTTCTACAGACAGTGACAGCAGGAGCACAGGTGGAAAATCCGTCTTTCAGGCTGAGGAACCACAATAGTTAGTGTACAAAACTTTTAATGTTGAAGACTCTGTAAAACCCAGGAAGTAAAACACTGAGACAGTATATTCAAACTCTGTCTACCTATATCTCTGACTTTCCCCTGAATGATGTATGTGTAGGGAAGACTTGAGGTGAAGTAATATACATGTTTTTTTTTTGTTTTTTTTTTTTTTTTTGTACCAGGAATTGAACATTTTCCAATCAGGCACTTGTGTTGCTGAGCTATATTTGTGGCCTGATATAGAAGGGTTATTTGGTTTGTTTGGTTTTTGTTTTGTTTGCTTAAGCAGAAACAAAAGGTCCATCTAGACCAGGTGTATTTCACATGCCTCTAATCCCAGCACTCAAGAGGCTAAAGCAGGATGATGGCCCTGAGTTTGAGGCTGGACTTCATAGAGTTCAAGGCCAACCTGCATAAACACCAAAAACAACAAACAAACAATCAAAAAGTTTATCTAGAAAAATGGATTTTTAAAACAAAGAGCAAGAGTAACTGGAAAAAATAAGAGAATTTAGAATCTCCTCGCTTAACATTCACTATGTTGAAGATGTGATCTAAAATTACTCTAAAATACATCCAAAGTACCAAGAAAGTTAAACATATTCTCAATGAAAACAAAATTAGATCTTGAATCTGACTCAAGAGTAACTAGGAGTTGAAACTACTAAACAAGGATTATGAAAAGCATCTTTTATATAGGAAGTAGAATGGACATGTTTTAATGAAATTTTAATAGAAATAGACACCATGAGACAAGAAGCTGTTGAAAACTGTAGGCTTAAATAATGTTGATCATAAAAGAAAAGTATTAATTGGACAGAGTAAACAGAAAGGACTTCACAGCTGAATGAACATAGCAAAGAAAAGAGTAAATTAAGAAAGATAAATGGAAATTATCCAAGGGGAAAAATAGAATGAAAAAGAAAAAAGTGGAAAAAAAGCCTTAATAAGCCTTGAAGCAATATTAAACAGTCAAATATATGGGAAAAGAGAGACCTTGATGAAAAATTTGAGAAACAATACATATTTTCCCATAATTTATAAAAGACAAATTTTGTATATAGAAGATGTCATAAAAACAGCATGTAGAATGGACGTAAATAAGCCTGTTTTGAGGATTCTATAGTGGTTGAAAAGCAAAGATACAGGGCAAATCTTCGAAGATAAAACTGACGTATTACGTACAGAGAAACAGCAATCTAATTAACAACTGCTTGCTCATAAGAATCCACAGAACCCAGGAAATAATAAAACATCTTTGAAGTACCTGGGCTGGGGAGAAAATCAATCCAGAAGTCTATTTCACTGAAAATGTCCTTTAAGAATGAAGGTTAAATATAGACATTTTCATATAAAACACAGTAAAAAAACATCATTTGCAAACCAGTGTTACAAGAAATGCTGATGTATGTTGTTTATTTTTTAAAAATATGTCATACCTTGTTGTTAAAATTTTATTGTGGTCTGAATACCTAAATTAAGGTTTATTCTCAAAAGTTAAATGAACAATACAATTCTGTGGAGACTACAGATAATGTGTTTTATATTAGATCTCTGGAATAAAATGGAAAATTTTGTTTTGCCTATCTTCCCTATCTTAATAAACAGTATCAAATATTTATAGCAAATACTGTAACATTATAGTGAGGTGTATACAGCGTAGGTAAGTATTGACATCTTAGTTAATTTTCTCTTTGGTGAGTCAAAACACTTGACACGCATAAGTTTAAGGAGAAAAGGTTTATTTTAACCAACTGCTCATAGAGGTTGCATTTCAGTCATCTGGCTTCAAGGCAGAGGGGCACTGCAGACACAAATAGTTCTCAGCAGGCAGGCAGGAGGCAGCAGCAGCCTCCCGTTCCCTTTTGTCCCATCCAGGCTACAAACATTTTGGGGGTTACCACACACACCACACATGGGGCATCTCATTATCCGCGCCAAGAACTATGTTATAGTAATCAGCTAAACACTTTAGTGCTATACACTTTAGTCCTAGTATCACTTTTCCTAGATCCAGCCAGCTCCAAAAAAGCCTCAACTATGAGTGCATGAGCCTTTGGGAGAACATCTACACATAAGCCATAACAATGAATCATATAAAACAACCACTATAACCAAAAGGATAAGGGAATATAAACCAACTTGTACAAAAGTCCTACATTTTATATGAAGTGGTAACACTAGCTTTGAAGATCCATGGATATACATTGTGATTGCCAACCAAGCAGTAAGCATGTAAAGAAATTTTAATAGAGAAAATGAGATAAAATGCAAAAATAATTTAAAACTGCCTCTACATACACATCAAAGGAGGAATACAGAACCTAACACAAAAAGAAGAATCAAGTTGAAAACAAAGATAAAATGGTAAAACATACACCTCAGCATATCAGTAATTATATTAAATGCGAATGGATTGACCACTTCAAATACAAGTTAATACTATTAGAATGAATTAAACAAGGACAAAAATAAAAATAAGACTCAAATTCATACTTTTATAAACTATAACTATATAGATAAATGAAAATAAATAGATGTTAGAGGATATGCCGTGCAAGCAGTAGACATTAGAAAGCTAGATTTATCAATGTCAGATAAAATATACTAGAAAATAAAATATAGTAGCAAAGATAATGAAGTTCCATGATAAAACTCTCAATTCTTTAGAAAGTCGTAAGAGTCTCAAATGTTTATAGGTTCAGTAAGAGATATTGAAAAGAAATGAAGTAAAATTTATCAGATTAAAAGGAGCAACAGGCAACCGGATGCTCACAGTTGTAGAATTTGACAATTTTTCTCTAAAACTGATAGAACAATGAGACAAAACATAAATGGGTAACAATGAAACATTGAGGATACAGTCAGTTTGAATGATACCAATTACTTTAATTTCATTGAAATTCATAGGGCACTACAGCATCAAATGACAATGAAGTATACATGGTCTATTGCACTGTATTCTACATAGGTCTCTATAAATATAAAAATAAAATATTTTTAATATTTCAGCAAGCAACACAATTAAAAAGGAAATCAATCATAATATAAGCAACCCTTCCACAGTACATAGAAACTGAATCAAAGACCTCTATGAAGGAATCATAAATGGAATTATAGTCTGTTTTAAACAGAATCATAACAAATATACAACAAGTGAATTATGGGGGTGCAGTGATTCAAGCCTTCTCCCTGGTAGGCACAGGGGCTGAGGCTTTAATCTATGACCACTGCTTGCAGTGTCTAAGACCCAGTTACCCAGCTCTCCAGAGTTTCCCATAATTCTGCCAAATGAACTGGCAGGCAGCTTGCTTCACACAGCTAGCTTTAGATGGTTGTTGGTGGTGGTAATGGTGGTATTGGGAGAGGCTGAGCAAATTTGGGGACACCGAGGTGCAGCCACTCTCCTGAATGTATCCTGCAGAGAGCTTGCTGGCTTGGCTCAGCAGTCTTTACTGCTAGCTGGAGAGGCAGGACTTGGGGCTTGTTTCTGGAATGCTTACAACTTTTCACCTACTTTGCTCCTGTGGCAGTGTCTTGGGTCCTTTTTTCTTTACCCCAAACTCCACAAAAACGTACACTGCACTGAGTGCATTTTTAGCCCTACAGTGGTTCAGGCTGTGGACATGAAATCTTAGAAAGAATGAAAACTATGGAAAGTGAGTCTGAATCAAAATTTTAGTCCCTTATGGACAGGGGAAGAAGATTCCCTTCCTGTGACATGAGAAGAAGATACACATCATGTAGTACTTAGACCATAGAGAAAGTACCGAGAGACATAGAGAAAGAGACAGGGCTTTGTGAATGTTTAGGTGAGGTGGTTGTTTTCAGTGATACTCAAGGTCATTGGCTGAAAATGGAGAAGGCAAAGAATTTATGTTTTCTTTCTTTGTTTTTTTCTTTCTTTTCTTTTCTTTCTTGCAATGTTATGTTTGTAGAATCAGAAAAAATCCACTTTTGTAAAGATATGTAATAGATGAATGAAATAAGCACTTTTTTTAAGTGGAAGATAAACCCATTACCTACAACATCTATGAAAGAAAGAACATTGTTAGAGATTTACTGTTGAAAGTGAGCAAGATGAGTTTACTTTCAGAATTCAGTGCTTTCCAGTTGCAAAAGTGCCATTTGGATTCCTTAGAGGAAAATGTAAAGATACCTTGAGGTCAAGCCATTTAACTGAGACTCAAAGATTAAAACTATATGCCTGGTTCCGGGTGTCAGATTTAGTAAAACTGAATTAAGGTTGTTTTTCATGCTGTGATCAACAACGGGGCCTCCTTCCTTTCCTCAGTAATGTCTCCCAGCTCCATTTTTGCCTTTAGGATGTCAGGACTCAGTGGCAAGGTGCTTTTTTAGCTTTAGAAGAAATATTGTTTGGCTTAATAGTTGTAAAGAGACCATGTACTAGGTTCTTCTGAATGAGTCCCATAGTTGAACTAGTTTTATAAACAAAGGAATGCCCACAGAAAATAAACCATTATCATTGTATAAAGCATTTGAAGAACCTTAACAAGAAACATTTTATAGATCAAATATGCCTCCTTAAACTGGATGAGAAGTCTCATCTACTTCGTTCCGGTTAGAGAGCATCACGGCTGACGCTCAGCTGCCTCACCTGATGGCCAGTTCTCTTTCCCTTACTGCGGTAACTACCAGGCATCAGGGCAACCAGGCTGCTAGAAAAGTAACAAGAAGCTCACTCATTTTCTTTCTTTTTCTGCTGCTTCTTTGTATTTTATTGAATGCAGAATGTTTTATTGGATGCTTTGATGGTTTAGTAAATTCATTCTGGAGATACTTAAATTTGGAAGTTGCTCTGTTCTTGCTATCTTTAAAGATAGGTAGAACACTGATACATCCCCCAGACTCTTTCCAGTGCTAGTTGAAGGTGCTCCCTGGACACACGGCAAGCAAGCTGTCTTTCCTAGGTCTTCTAGGATTTCAGAGAGAAGGCAGAGAGCCAGCAGAACTGTTTAAAAGTGAAGTTGGCTGCTGTTTGTGGTAATGTGTTAGGGGACTGAGCAATATCCATTACAATGGCTTCTTGAAGGTGTGTAGGAGAGATGAATAAGAAAGTACTGATTAAGGTAGCTTCTAGTTTTACTTCACTGAACTGAGAAAATCTGGACATTTCAAGAGCAGCCATCTGCACGCTCTGGTTTCACAAAACACTATGGATAATTTATATATGATTCAATTTATTGTTAAATTTATAAATATTTTTATATTTACTGCCATGCTGATTAAAACTTTAGTTTCCACATGCATAGGGACACGATAAGGGTACAATCTTAAGTGTGTTCAGTAGTTTTCCAATAACAGAGTACATTTTTATTTTTTTCTAATACCCTTTTCCTTGCCTGCTTGCTTAAAAAGTTTGTTTGAATAAAGCTGCAGTGGTTTGTACTCTCCTGTTTTTTTTTTTTTCTTTCAGTTGCATAAGCATGGTACAGGCTGATAATATCATAGCATAAATGTTATTCAGAAGCATAAATGTTATTCTTAGCATAAATGGTATTCAGAATTTTGCTGTTACAGTTATTTTTAGACTTCTACTTTTTGAGCATTTAGGTAACATAGTCTATGGAATTTATATAATTTAAACTTTTGTCTCAAACTTTATGATGCTCAGGAATTATGTGTCTTATTTAAGACTTATGTTTATAGTAAATATAAATAGTTATTTTTCCTTAAGCACTGTAATTAGAGAAACATATTAGAGGTAATATATTAAAATACATTACATTTGCCTTCTAACATATAATTATTTTAAGACTATTTCAGAAAAGTCTTTATCTTATTCATATAAAGTATGCATTACCTTTTGTTCTACTTTGAAACAACACCTAGTGATTTCTACTTCAGAGCGCTAATAGTTCAAAATAAACAATCTAAGTGCAGAATTATGTCACATGCTATCATTAGGCGTGAAACTCCTTTGAAGAAAGCTGACTTCAAAAACCTTTACAAAATTTTAAAAAATGGTACAAATATTACTTTAAAAGGCTTTTTAACTTTTTAAGATTTGAAAGTGTTTTTAGTAATAAGTATTTTTTAAAATTACATTTGTAAAGCAAGCAGTCTTTAGAAGGCGTATTTATTCTTATTTTATAAAAAAGTTTCATAACAAAATAGAGAATGACAATAGGTAATATGTTGTATACTATTATTTTCAAAGTAACTATTCAGAGACAAAAAGATCCTCTGTTCCAAAGAAGAAATAAATAGATAATAGCACAATACTTCCTTTTAAATGAAATAAAAGAAACTAGTCATATAAATGCAATGAATTAGCATATATATTAAAATTTTTTTCATACAGAGAAATAAGTAACAGGGAACTGTGAGGAATAAAAACTTCAGCAATTATTATTGGACTGCTTTCATAATTTGGTTAAAGGACAAAATAATTCCAGGATTACTCTACTATATTAAGATCTCACTACAACTTTTTTATTCTGAATCATAATTCTTTTGTATATAAATTGTGAACTCTGTATCAATTAAATATTAGGGGAAATTTTGAGAAAAGACCTTAACTTCTAGGATAAAATGGTCTAGTATGTATTTTTCTAGAATCAGAAATTCAATTTTGGGCTGAACATGGTGGCACATGCCTATAATCCCAGGATTTGGCTGAAGAAGCTGAGGTAGGCAGAAATCTGTGAATTCAAGGCCAGCCTGCTCTGCATAGTGAGACTCTGTCTCAAAAAAGGAAAACTTCTCTTTTGGGAATACTGTTTTTATTTCATATTTAGTTTTTAGAATTATCTAGAGAATCAATGTCTTTTAAATCTGTAATAATCATTTCATATATGTTGTATTGTGAAGGTTTTTTTGAGTGAAAAAGAATGCAGAAGCTGTTTGTCTTAACTGTCCAGATTTTTCTCTGTGTCTCTTGGGGCACCATTTCTAGAATATAAGCACAGTGAATTATTTAGATAAATTAATGTTATCGGATGTTTTTTCCCAAAGATGCACATACTAAGCATATGCTCTACCCCTGAGCTACAGGGCAGCTCTTGGATGGTTCTTAAATAAGTTTACATCACTGTTTGCTCAGGGCATAAATATTCCTTAGGTGTTTTAGAAATACTTATGGTTTGGCTTCTTTAAATAACTTTCATCAGTGAATCCTATCTGAGCTTATTAGTAGACTCCCATGGGCATTTCACAGATTTTCTGGGGTGCCAGTATCATCTCAGCTTAGCTCTTTGAGTAGAAGGCAGAGTCTTTTTATTTTCCTTTTTCACATACCTTCAGAACAACTAACATGGAATAAACTATAATCATTCCATAGACAGTTACAGATATGGTGGATGGTTTTCTAAGGTGGATTCAATGGCAATTCAATTATATAGAGCATATTGCAAAACGGATAACATTTATGACTCTCTGATGGCTCGAAAAATGTGCTATGTAAGTGACATTGAGGTAAAGTGGATAATTTTTCAAAGTTAGTCAATAGCTTTCTTCCAGAATGTACTAGATTTGTTAACCTGTTAATAAAATGAAATCCAACAAGATTTTCAAATGACACAAAAGACGAGCAAAAGTTACAGTTTGGCAGTGACAGCTGGCAAACTTGCTTCAAATGCTTTTAAGGACAAAATTGATGACATCCACGATTGGCTACAATTCACGATACCCAATTCCAATGTGCTGTCAACCGTATATTTTTGCTCTTGATTAATACTCTAGCTCCATTCTTTTTCAGACATTTTGATGTGGAAAGGTTCTTTTATTTTAGGACCAGCACCCCTATGTTTTTATTCCAGACCTGTCATATAATATACAGTAAGAAATTAGTATCTTCTCATTGTATGTTAATATTTACATTAATCATATTTTTATGTCTAATGAAGCTGTTTTAGGATAAAAAACCCCAATGATTTTAGTAAAAGCATTTGAAAAGATACACGTACTGCAAGGCTAAATACTTGATGGGTATATCAAAATTATCAGTGACCTTTCAACTAAAACGACACAGTTGGATCATATGTCTGAAGTCAGATAAACTCAGCAGAAATATTGATGTTGATTCCAGAGAACAGACTAGCACTGTGCCTTGGAATGTAGTTTGAGCTTTATCTATCCCTCAAATTTCATATGTGTACAAAGCAGAGCTAAACAAATACAATGACTGTCTCACGTATGTCAGGGATAACACTGCTTTTTTAATTTCACAGATAGTTATCGTACACCTTAGGTATGTCTTATGGTGTCTTGGGGATATACTAGAATGTGGAAGAGACATTTCCCGGTTACCTTGTTTTTATGGGCTTTCCTTGTATAGAGAATGAAAAAAGAAGTACTACCACAGATAAACTAGGGAATAAACAGTCAATATCCATCATTTTTAAAGTATCAGGGGAGAGGAATGGGAAAGGTAAGAAATGGTGTGAGCAGGTAGGCCTTCCTGGGAAGTTATCTCAGTGGAGACCTGAAGAAGTGAAGTGGTTTCACACGGGTCAGAAGGAAGAGTATTTTAGCAGAAAAACTGTCCTGCGGAGAAATCCTGAGGGCCAGGAAGGTGCCAATATAGTTGGTTCAAGTGTACCCATAATAGGAGGATAGCAAGAAATTTTGATAAGAGCTCAACATAAGGTCTAAACCAGCATTATCCAATGGAAGGGTGATATTAATACACTTATGCATATAAAACCTGTGCTTAAGATTTTAAATTTATATTAAAAATTAAAACAGAGGAAATTCTTTTAAATAATGCAATTCTATTTTATCCATTCTATCAAAGTATTGTTTCAGTATCATACCATCAATATAAAATTGTTAATGAGATCATAATTTTTCATATTGCTGTAAAAATCTGAATTCTGGGAATATTTTGCCTTGCAGTGCATCTCTCTTTGAACTAGCCATATTTGAAATGCTTCATATATGCATGTAGCTAGTGGCTCGCATACTGGTAGCAGACTCTACATTTTAAATCCAAAATGTTAGCCAGTATCCACAATTAACTACAGACCATTTGTATTATGGCTGGGCCATGTACTGTATAAAATTTAGTTTGGGGAATGAGATAGAAACATAAGATGAATTAGGAATACAACAATTCCAACAGTTGAGAAAGACTTTATTTTTAATTGGAAGAAGACAGGGTTGAACTAATTTGATACTATATTTACATCTCATGGGGTTGGTATAAAATAAGAAAATGCAAAGCTTGCAACAGTTGAAAGCTTGCAACTCAATAAGAACTTTTTTTTGTTACCATAACGTCTAGAAGTGTGTATGAGCAACATATTTGAAGATGGCTCCAATAGGCTGTTTCACTTACACTAGCTACAGATGCCGAGCCAGCACTAAAACAGTAAATTTCTGATACCTTTTTAAGCTGTAGATCATCATTCACATTTTTAAGGCAGAAAAGCATAGATGATTGCTTTTAAAAATTGGAAGCATTGCTAGTGAAAGATCTTCGGGGCGTTCATCAAGTATACATAATGTTTAGACCCTGCAGTGATTATAGAGATTATTAAAAAGAAATAGAGTCTCATGGTGTTCCGGGTAACACTTGGTAGCTTCTCGGAATTGTTATAGCTCAATGCTTTGGAGATCTCTAATAGTCCTTAGAGCAAAATAGCAAGTTGTCAGTGGTGGTTTGGCAGCCCTTCAGCCTGTAATTGTCAGCATTTTCTCGAGCTCTTTAGGATTGCCTCCATTATATTTGGGACTCTTTCTAAATTACAGTTTGGTGCTCAGCCTGGCCGGTACACGTTTTTGAAACACTCAGGTTTCCTACCACAGAAAATTGGAGATGACACACATATCAGATAGATCTATCTGATTCAGCTTTGGGTTTCTATGGATAGACAGCAGTTTAAATGATCTGAAATTGGGTTGTCATCCAATTTTTTCAGGTTGAGTGCTTCTAAGTCCGTGCTCCTTCTCACCAAAGCTTCTAAGGAAAGATTAGAGCAGTTTGTTTCTCATGATTTCTGTGGGTCTTATATATCTCCCTATGGAACGTGTGGTCTTTCGAGAAAGGTATCTTTAGGTAGTGCGACTCCTATTTATCTTGACATAACTGAACTCAAAAAAAAATTTTCTCTGCCTATATATAACACTTCCTTTAAAGGAGATTAGTTTCAATGTATTTATGATTCCATTCTCTTGCTTCAAAATTTAGTTTTCTATTTGGACTTTTTATAGTTATGAATTGTAGCCATTGGTACATTTCCTTTAAAATTCATATTTATTATTCAATCAGAACAGGCCTTTGGCTTTGAGTGAACAGAAACTTTGGGAGAACATTTTGTTACATTACTGTTAACCTCTTTTTTAAAACATAGGGTCAAATAGTACTTATGTTCATTGACTTATTTAAAAGTGTATTGGATTACACATAAAATCTATGCTCTCATGTGTCTTGCTTGGAGCAGTTTTTCAGGGTAAAATTAATCAGCTTTGACATTTTTGCCCTGGGAAATGAGACATTTATTGGCACTAGGTATGAAGGTAGTCTTAAAGACGTTCAGGAATGAAAAGCAGTTTGTTTTCTGTTGTGTGCACATAAAACCTGGAGCTCCTTTGACATAGAGCTTTCATCAGACATTTTTAAACCCCAAATTTTTCTGTAGTTTAAACTTTAAAAGTATATTTGATGTATTTTTTTCTCATTATGCAACCGTTTTACTGGGAGCAAAATCAGAGCTTTTGAGCAACACATTCCTAGAAATTTCAATTTCTCTTTGTTCTGGGGACATTTTCTTTACAATTATCTTTGTTTCCCTTTTAATTACCTTCATATATTTTGTTCACTTATGTCAGACACATATAGTATAAGCCATATATAAAGAACATAAACCATGTCATTTATATATTATATATTGTACATTTCCCTGTATGTAGGTTATGTGTGTATTATTTGGTTATCACATGTATCTTTTTCTGCTCATAAACTATATAATGTTCTCTGTAAATCTATAAATTTTCAGAAAATGTTCAATTAATTGATATTTCTTAAGAATATAGCTAGTTGCACACTTTGAGTCTTCAGGTATAGCCTAAGAAAAAATGACAGGGAGGTGTAAGAACTTAGCATGTGTAGGATGTGTGTTTCGTGGCAGTGAGTGTGTATATTTTCTTAACCACAGGAAGACTGAGCTCTCTGCTAGGGAATCACTCAGGTAGCCACTGCTTTTCAGATTTTTCTTTTTTCTTTTTTGGACAGGAATAGGATTTCTCGTTGAAATTGTATACAGAAGATTTCAGTTGGTTACATTTGGTGTAGCTCACAGTATTACTAGAGTCTGAAAATTACTCAATTTTTTGTCAACTTCCTATTCAACAAAATTTGATTGGCAACTTTGTACCAGGCACTTGGGTAGAAATGAGAAACATGAATTTAAATTAGAGTTTCCATAACTAGCAAACAGTGTAGACGCAAATAAACCAACTACTATATTTGATACCATCTTTCTTATAATGGGCTCAAACTTGACACCATATTTCTACTATATTAAGAGAAGGTAGAAAGTATTAATCAAGAGTTGCTATGATTAACAACTCATTTGATACTTTAAAACAAAATTATGAGTGGTAGGCCTTGGAGACTGTGTTCAGTCCAATACAACTATTGTCTATCAAATCAGGAATGACATTGAAATGGGTTTGTAACCATTATAAGTAAATGAGTCTCCTTGGAATTATATTTTTAACTCAGATTTTATTTAAAAATCTCTCTTACAGTTAGCTATGCATGTTTAATTTACTGGCTTTACATCTGAATAGCTGTCACTACTTTAAAAATAAAGCTTATGTAATAAAGGAACAATGATTTGCTTTGTTTAAAATTATTAAAAGGTAATTTACGAAAGAATCATCCAAAATATTTTAAGCAACGTGCCAAATAAAATTTCAATAGTATTTTGAAAAAATGAAAAATGAGCAGTCTTTACCAGCAAAGGTAAATTATTTAAATCTCAAATAAAAACTCCAAATTAAAAATTATATAGACTGACAGTGCTTCCAAAGAACCAAATGAAACTTCCTATGAAAATTATTACTTTGAAAAGACAGGCATGCCGAAATCTTTATTTATTTATCTACCTAATTATAGCCCATTATATAAACCAACAGATGACTCAGCTAAAGTATGTTCCTACTGGGGAGATGTGTTTTATTCACCGATGTGTAAATGGACTTAATCCCATAGGAGGTTGGGAGCGGAAGTTGCCATGGCCCAGCATTGACAGTGTTTATTTTTTTCTATGTTTTGCAAAATAACCCAGATTTTTAAAAGGTTATGTATTGCTTTCCTACCTTATTTTTTGAGGTTCTTCCTTTATTTGTTACAGTTTATTTTACCCTGTGCTACATAGGCATTATTATATATTTTACTTTGCAATTTGAACATTATTTTTATGAGTTTATTTATAGATGACATTAATAATCACTGTTACATTTATATTAAGAAATTTATATTATAGTAACTAGAATTCATAGAACAAATGCAAATCACCCATGGTAATGTATTCTGTGGAGATGTTTTTTTGTTTACTAAATGTTCAGTCTTAGGTGTTTGTAGAAACACTATTACTTACACTAAGCTGCCTTTATGGTCCACAATAATGGGGTACACTCAGAAACATGTATTTAGACAGTTGTAAGCTAGGTTTAAACAATCATGTCGAACAGAGACTCATGAAATTTAATGAAATACATACAGTTACTGTCACAGGTTTTTTTCTTTTCTCTATGAACAGCTTTTAGTGTTCTTTGTTGTACCTTAGCATCTTGTGGTTCTCTACTGTGTGTTTCAAAGTACTTACTGGTTTAACCATCAGAGGCACAGGCTGTGTTCTGGGGGGCCAGCAGACTATCTTTTTTCCATCACTCATCTCAGGCACTCATGGATGGATCCCATTTTGAGCCATACGATGCCAACTCCACCCAAGGTGTTTACAGAGCAGCAGGTAGGTAAAGGGTGACCCAAAGGTGAAGTGATATCTGGGTGGTCGTTCCCCTGGATAATTACTGACAAGACTGCTTACTGCTTCAAAAGGTGCCTTTCAACTGTTTCTTTACTGTCACTGGCTCATGGAATCATCTTTTAGTATCAAAATTCGTGCTTGTAATTCAACCTGCTCTATCGATTAAACAAAGGCAATAAGTATATCGTCATAACTTCAGACTTCTGGAACCATTTTAATCTGACAGGCCATTACGTGTCTTTTAAATAATTGCAAATAAATGAGTTCCTTTGATTTTAAACTTTATGTTTTGCTTTTTGAGATGGAAATGGTTTTTTATTTTTCCTGCTGATAGGGATAGAACATTCCTGAATTCTGTTGTTTTATGATATATATACTGAGCTTTGCATTTCCTATGCTGTTAGGAAATTTCAGACTCTAACTGATAACTTCAAGCATCACTGTAAGGATTTGGTCTGACTTACAGGCAAAATCTTGTACTGCAAGTTCTCTCTTACTGAAATGTTCACATTGTAAACTCAGCTGAAGTAAAAGCAATACAAAATACAAGAATTTTATGTTATCTGGTAGTATAAGATTCTTGTAGTCCAGTGGATATAAATATGTGTTATTAGGGTCCTCTTTTTCTTTACTCTTGGTGGGTCCTTTTCAGAGTTAATCTGGGGTTAGGGTGGTTTTATTTCGCTATGAGGATATGTGGTTTGTGGAAACATGCTATTTGGGAAGGTGGAGGACAGAGTAATATTAGTGATTATAAAGTCACTAACATTGCCTAAAGTAAGCTAAGAAAATCTGAGGAGAATATTTCCCTCCAAGTGACAGCGTATGTTCTTTGGGCTACCAATTATGTCATTAGTCATGTATACCTTGCAACCATTTACTTATCAAATGCAATTCGTTTCTGATGTAAACTGGTAAAGAGTAAGATGTATAACTATTATGTGCTTGTTAATCTTGTTGTCAACTTGGATGGATTAAGAAGCTTCTAGAGCAGTGTTGAATGAGGGTGCTGCCATGAACCATGGGGTAACCATTGATGGTTAATGGGCTCTTCACAGGTAGAACCTGCTGAGAGGAGGTGCATCGTGTGAGCATAACCTTGGGGACTATATCTGGTTCCTGGCTTCTTCATGTCAGGCTCTTCCCTGGCATCTTCTTCTCTGAGGCTATGACTTGAGTGACTTTCTTTTGCCATACAGTTTGGCCACAGTGTTTCTGTTTGGAAGCCAGCTGCCATTGGCTGAAATCTCTGAAACGTGACCCAAAACAAACCTATCCTCCTTTTAAATTGCAGGTCAGGAATTTTGTCTAATCAACAAGAAATCTGAGCAATGTACTCTATTCATAAGACAGTATTGCGAATTATGTTGCTTTGAATATGATTCCTTTCAAATGTGAGAAAGTTAGACTATTTTGTTTCATCCTTAAGGGTCAAGCAACTAAGTAGTAATGATAGTAGTTAGATCTTTTCTAAAAATCTCTGTCTGGAAGATACCTGGTAGATAAATATTCATGAATCAGAAAGACAAGTAGTTGAATGCTCTCTAATTCATGTTTATCAGTTACAATAATTACTATATTTTACATATCCATTTTGGGATAATGTATGCATGCATAAAATAAACACATTTCCAGTTCAGTGAATTTTTGTCAGAAGAATGATTTTGAGACTATAAATCAAGCTTTTGTCTATTATTAACTCAACTACTTCATTAAATGATATGGGCTACAGCATTGAAGGTACATTTTGTAAAAAAACACCCACATCACCTCTGTGTACCTCTGGCCCCGGCTGAGGATTTTTAAAATTACCAACAATGGCTTTTCAGTTGTTCAGTGAGAACTAGGAAAATAGCATTGCTTTATACTTACAAGCGTCTGTTCAAAAAACATAAGCTAAGATTTGCAAAATTTGCATTTAAAAGAATTGAAGTGATTAAAGTTTTGATTTTTTTGTGGTACTGTGAACATTATTACATTTTTGATAAGGTTAGGTAAACTTTGCAAGGGTAAGCTTTTTATTTTCCTTACGATTTTTGTCTTGGTTGCTTTTCACTCATTGCTTGGACAAAATATTCAGCATCCAAAATGGAGGAAGGAAAGGCTTATTTAGCTCACTGTTTGTGAAGGTTTCAGTCCACAATCAGCTGGCTCCAAGGCAGGGTGGCATGGTGCTGGGGAAACACTTTAAGGCAGCAGGCATCAAAAGCAGCCCGAACACAAGGGAGAATGACCTCTTCTCCTACCTTATATTGTAAGCAGATTGTCCCCTCCCCAGGGCCAGTTTAGCACTCACACCAACTCTGTGCCCTCTTCATGCACAAGCTGAGGATGTTTACAAAGTAAGGATCCTGGCTCCATGCTGAATCTCTTAGTTAAATTTCTAAACTTCCCAATTTGACACAAATGGATCAGTCATAACAATTTTCAAACTGAAGTCACATCTCTGACTCGAACTTCACATGTAGAGAAAACATGCTCTTTGAAACAATTATTGATGTTTTTTTTCTTGGGAATGATTGATGAAATTACCTCCCGCCCAGACTGGTCTCATATGGTAAAATAAAACACCTACAATTTTACTAATAATTTATTAGTGAAAAATGCATTGCATAAAACATTCTATTAAGAAGCAGATGTATTCTTTCTTACCTAAAGTGATATTTTGCTATGTTTATGATGATTATTCTTAAGACCCAAGCACATGTATTCACAACTTCCAAATCATACAGTATTTCATCAGAGTTTTTCAGCATTTCTCTGGAATTTAACTGTTATGTATATGTGGTGTATATAAGTGGCTATTATTTTTCCTCAGCATTCTTTAGGGTTATAAATGAGTAACAACCTTACACCAGATCTCTCATACACATAGTAGAGAACTTTCTTTTTCTTTTTCTTTTTTTTAAAAAAATAATCTAAAGGATATCCTTAGACATGCTCTTAAATCACAAGTTGGTGAGTTACCATGAATAACTATGGCCTTTCAGCTAACTTTCTGAGTGGTCTGGTTCACTGGTATATGACCTATTCTATTCCCAGTCTCACTTACCTGCTCCAAGTCTCGTGGATGAATTGGTGCTGGCAGGAGATAGCCTAACACGATAGCCCTGGCTGTGAACAGATATCACTGAAACCAAGGAGGTGTAGAGGTGAATGAATGGCGTCCTCACAGTATTAAACTGATCATGAAAGGGGGCAGGGAGGCATGGACCTGAAATGCACAGACCATTTCATTTGTCTTCATAAAGATTAAAAAATAGTTGACAGACAATGACGACATATCTGGCAGAAAACTGCTTTCCAAGTGTGAGCTTTACAAAACCTCTCATCCAGCCTGGCAGAGTTCAGTGAATCAAGGAGGGTAGTTCATTGACAGGAAATGTCAAACTATAAAAACTGACCTGAAAAATCCTTTAGGATGCTTGAGAATAGTGGTGTGGCAGAAGCCAGTGATGACAAGACATTAGAATTGAAGTTAAAGAAATTTACTTTACGTTATTGTGTTAAGGACACATCATAAGATGTGCCCAGTTAACACATTTGTTAAGTATACATCACAAATTAGAAACATTGCACAATATTGGTGGAAATGTAACAATAGCATGGGTGCCATGGAAAACAGTTTAAAAGTTCTTCAAAAGTTAAAGATACAACAATAATGTGACCCATAAATGCCTTTTTTGACCATTAATCCCACTCATGAATTGAAATCAGAATCTTGAAGAGGTGTCTGCACTCCTATGCCCTGTAGTGCTACTCACAATAGCCAAGATGGGAAAGTTAGAACATTTCTAAGGGTTACTGTGATCAGGGTCATGCCACAGATTTATAGGTGGCTCTGAAATAACTGCAGTGTGGCATCAGCTGAATAGTGTGCTGGGAGGAAAGGAGCTGAGTGGGGAGAAGAGGAGTGTGCACAAGAAAAGAGAAGTGATGAGGACTGGATGCCAGGTCAAGGGTGACACCAGAATTTGTGCATTGAGTTTTGATGGAATTATAGCGAAGTCCTACTTAGTCCTAGAGTGAAGTAGATATCCAGGGTCATCCTGGGAGGGCAGGAGCTGGGTAAAGTGAATGGGAACAGGAAGAAATGTTGAAGGCATCAAATATATTGAGGTGTCCTGGGAAGAATGAGGCTGAGAGTTGTGAAAACGTGTCTGTCTCTTGTGAAGCCACATTGGTGGGAATGAGGTAGAGAAATTCGCCTGAGTGAGTTCACTAGGATACTGGGAAAGCAATCAATAGCTAAGTGTCATTGGTGGGAAGTGGCTCTTGTGCCTTCTAGTGCTTCTGGAACACTTGACAGTTTATTGCCTGGAGCGTTGGGGTTGCCTTTCAAGACATCACCCAGTGATAATTTTGCTCATTAAGTGTGGGTAGGCTGAAGAGTTCCCTCATATTCATGGCAAATAATTGAGACAAGTATAGCTTATATTGAAAGACTATAATTTACACAGGCAAAGCTATACCTTATAGATAAACAGGAAAGAATATTCCACTAAAGTTTTCTAAAGTTGAAAGCTTTAGGGTGGACTCTACTGTCTAATTTGTGCTACAGTTGAGACAAAAATATGAAATTAAAACATTTAATTAGATAGGTACTATACTGTGATAATGTATGGTTAAAGATAATCTTTCCCTTATCTTTATTTAGTTCTTTCAGTACTCTCCCAAGTTTTCTTATGGCCAGGTGTTGTGGTTTGCTTAAATGTCCCCCCAAAGCCTCATGCTGTCATGGAGGCTGCTAAATCTAGCATTTGTGATTAGTTTGTTTTCTAGCACTGGGATTGGTTGTTTGAATGCTGCGCCTGCCCAGGAGTACGAACCACAGAAAATATAGGGGTGGAAAAGAGGCACGCTTTGTCCCCACTATCTATATGTTTTTTGGCCTCCTTTTCTCGTGTCGTATATGGCCACCATGAATATTTGCCCCTTAGCCACCCTGACTTGGAGCTGGCTGAATACAGACTGAAACCTCCAAAAACTGTAAGCTAAATAAACCTTTCCTTCCTTCATTTGGTCAGATATTTTGTCTCAACAAAGAGAAAAAAAGTCATGAAGACACTAGGTAAATACCCTTAAAACTGCAAGGATCTAAGAGAATTTATAATGAGGAAACAGAAAAAAAAACCCACAAATCTCTGCTGATTATTAAACAACTTAGAAATGTGGTTAAATAGCATAGCTAAACAAAATAAAACTCTTTAAGTTCGAGTTGTCCCTATGGCATATATAATTTTTCCGTGGGTAAAATACTGGGAGACGAATAATTCTTCCTCAAATCCCTACACACCAGTGAAAGGAACTGTCTTACGTATCACAGAAAAGAAGACAATTTACTGCTGAAGTGTTTGTTCCAAAGAACAAAGAGGAGCACTGTAAAGAACTAGGATGTCAGCACCTGGAAGGCACCTTTGTCTCTAACATGATTAGACAGAGCTTTTCCTTGTCTCTGTGGGTGACGGTTCATTCTTTCTGGATGTCCCAGAGTTAAGTTCGAGGTTCGATATTTACTTCTGAAGGTGGCTTTCAATCTCCCAGCACCAGTGCATTGTTTGCTTTTCCTAAGAAAAGACACAGACTCGTTAATTGTTATCTAGAACAGTGAACTCATTCTTGCTGTGTGTAATTTACAGCCAGCAGAACTGCTTGGTCCCTGGCAGAGTTGTCTAGGAAGCATCCCCTCTCTGGGGGATCTGGTAAAATCAGTCAACCCACACAGAACAGATCCTTCCTATTAAAGTGGATCAACAGACCTCAGCATGCCAGAGGACAGCTGAAAGAAAGTGGAATTCTAAATGGGCCATTTGAATTGATCAGCTGGTTTGAGTACATCCTTAAGGGTTTGCCTTTTGTTTATTTTGAAAATCTAGTTGTAGTTTGTTTGCTCCCAGCTATTTTTCTTAGCTTCGTGTTCTTAACCTGCAGCAAATATATTTTTTTTGCTGATTGCTTTCTTTTAAAACTCTTAACTTCTTACAAATTTAACTTGTCAGGAACCTCATCTTAATGTCTCTGTGATACTCTGTGTGACATTAATTTTTGTGTTCAATATTCTTATTAAGTAAAACATTAAAACAGTAAAAGTTAAGTTTGGAGATATGTTTGCTAATGATATGTTCCATGTGTTATATAAATATATTAGTATTTAAAATGTATCCAATGTATATGAGTCAGAGTACAGAAAAGAAATATGTGCATATGTACATAGGTGAATATTACATCCACAATTTGGGAGAAAGTTTTACAAAGTAAAAGTAATTTGGTGAATGAAAGAAGGGAAGAGAATAATTTTATGATAAAACCCTGCATTGATCACTCCTAAATTCAAAATGAGAAAAAGGTGGGTTAATTTCTATGCATTGTCAGTGATACTGGAAAGGTAACTGGAGTGTACATATTGGATACTGTCCTTCACCAATTTGAGGTTTTGAAAGACATATCAGACTCAACAAACAAATTTTCATTTACAGGCAAGCAGTGCAGCATGTAAAAGTGCACAGACAATACTGGGGTGTCTGAGTGACATGCAGGCGTAAGCTTTGCTGAACCTTCTTTGGCACAGGGCATATTCTGTAAATTCACGTAAGTTCCACCAGGGCTCTATAAGAAAACAAGGCAGAAATTGCTAGCTGGCAATTTATGACTTACCCTGGTCATAGAGTCAAGCTGGACTAACTAGTGACACCAGGCAAAGGTCATCAGTAAACAACTGGCCCTGAGGTCACCAGGGCCTAGGACTAGGACTAGGACTGCCCATCATTGATGCTACTGTACTCTTCACAGCTGAAGAGCTGAAGGTCAAAGCTGACAACCAGAGTGTCCAGATACAGGGACGGGCTTTTCTGTGTCACATTATAAATTAACTGTTTTTTCCTTGTTTTATTTCTCCTACTGGAGGAGAAGACATTTGAATATATAGTTAATATACTTAGGACTAATTATCTCCCAGGGAGAAAGGATGAATGTTTACAAAACTCTGCAGCTAGAAACTGAGCCAGGTAAGAGCTCGAATGTGCTGTATTTAACTTAGATATTTTCTCCAGAATTCTTGACTCTAATTTTTTTCAGTATATGAAACATGTTTTGCTTTTGATCACAAAACTTTTTCGTTGTTAGACGTGTCCATGTTGTAGAAATCAAAAAGAAACCTTCAGACACTATACTTAAAAGATAAAATTTACAAGACAAGCCTACATTATTTTTAAAAAATAATTACAGCATTTACTTTACATTGGAATATATTAATATAAATGTAATATATTAGTAAAATTTATTATTTAGTAAATTTTATTAATGCAATGATTTTATTGTTAATGTAACTCAAATGAAAATTTGAAAGGTAGTCATATATATTTGGAAAGTTGCAAACATAGCAAATGAATGTGAAATAAATAAGTTGCATTTCCATCCATTTCCCCCAACCCACCACTTCAGAAATCATTAAGATCAGAGCAAAGAATGCCTGTAGGTTCTCTTGTTAAGGAGAAAACTAACATGATAGCGGTTTATATAAATGCTGGAGGGTTGGTTTGTTACTGGTCCAGGATATTTGTATTTTATAATAGAGATGAATAGTTGGGGGAACACTCAGCCAGGGATGAACTGACTGTAGAATTGTTGGCAAAGTGACAGGGGTGTTGTGAGGTAGAATCATCTCTGGACTTGTTTCCTGGTTCTCCTAACACGAGCCCAGCAAGGTCATCGTGGTTAGTACTCTGCTTTGCGGTTCTCCTAACACTTAAGCAATTACCTTACCTAATCAATGGTAGGAACTTGAATAACCTGAACTAAAGCGATGGCTTCCTGAGGCTATTCAGCTTGGCCGAGATCAACATCTCATTTTTATCTCCAAATAATTTGTGGACTATTGAATAAAAGATGTGAAAGATAAGCTGTATTTTCTCAACAAATAATGATCAAAGTGTATCTTTGATTTTATTTTATAAAACTGTATCTTTAAATGTGTGAAAATAATAAAGTAGTACGCATTTTTTGAAAATATTACTTTTGAGATAATAAAGTGGTAAAATTATATTTGTTGTACCTATTGTAATAAATTGACTATTTATTTTTGAATAAGACATATATTTAAATACAGAGTTGTTCAAGCATTTCAGCTTTCTCTAGAACTTGAGAAGAAACCAACTCAGCAATTTCATATGATGAGAAACAATACTTCACACAAGCCTGTGATATATTTGAAAAATAGTTGTTTTTTTTTTTTTTTTTTAGTAAGGAGAGGTTTGTCATTGAAGCACAACCTTGAAAAGAAGAAGGGGGAGCAAATACAGCACCCGGAATAGTTATCATCAACATGCATATTTGAGATAATGACATGAGCGTTTTTACTTCTGATTATGTCGCTTTCCCCACCTCCTACTCAGCATTTTCTGGACAAGCAAATAAACGATCAATTTAGAATCACATTACATTCAGAATGAACAAGATTGTGAAATCACGCTTGGACCAGGAGTCCAGTTTAGAGTTTCCAAATTTCTACGAGAAGCCTACCGAAAATATAATAAACACTTCCACAAATGCTTCATTTTCCTAGATTGATCTGGAAAGCAAATTGATATCTCAGAGGAAAGGCACATGGTGAAGACAGGAGGCCAAATTATTGCCTGAAATCCGTGGTGAACACACCTGACAATTGCAAGAGGGCTGAGAGTATTTTCACAACTCTGGTGAGACGGAATCTTCAGCCAAGTGATAATTTTGTGATGAAGGAGAATTGGGGTACTGACAATGAGTCAGCTCGTTATGTGCTAGGGACCTAGCACTTGTATACTTGTGTCTTGGGGCAAAGAAATATATACTTTATCACTTACACCTGTGTAAGGAAAAGGCTGCCATTTCAGGGAATTAGATCATGCACACTCTGGTTCTGTTAATTTATTCAGGCTACTCTAATGATGTTATCAGCTCTAATGTTATTTACTGCCACCGCTCACGAACTCTTTTCTAATTGTATTACCTGGAAGAAATCACAGTTCAGATTATGTTGTGTAATGATCCCAGATCTTTGTAGCATTTTTCAAGTGAGATTTTGTTTGGACTTCTTTTGCCAAAGTCGTATGAATTAAAGCTACAGAATCAGGAATTTACACTATGTCAGACATGAGAGATTCTGAAGAAGTAAATAACATAGGTCTGTTTTAAACTCTGAGTTTTATTTTGTTACCAAAATTTAAACATTGGAAAATATTACTTACAAATATACTTTTCCGATTTCTCTTGAAAATTCAAACAGCTGGGCACTACCATGATTCCATTCCTTGATGGGCAAAACTGATGTTGCTGGACAGCAGTCCTCTCATAGACAGGACAGTAGTATTCTACTTCGCTTTGGATCCTCAGAGAATCTCCTCCCCTTATTGTTCATTTCTGGCCAGGTGCTAACACGGGTGATCTGAAGCCACTCGGTCATCTGTTTCTTGTCATGAAGTTGGTTCATTTTGACTGTATACTCTCAATGTCCAAGTTTCTCCTTATTGTTGCAATATCTCTCTAATGAAAGAGTCTTTGCATCACAATATTTCAGCTCCATTTCAACGTGGACATTTTTTTTCTGAGCCACTGTGCAAAGTGAGAAGAATGTGTTACAAATTTTTTACTATTCATTTGTGCATGGTGAATGTACAGGGTCCCAAGTACTAGCCCTGGGTGTTATGGTTTGCCTTGAGGATTCACAGGACTTGTACATAATTGTACTGTAGTGTTAAGATTTATTACAGAAAATGAATCCAGACAAATCTGTAAGGGGGAGAGGGCAAAGTCTGGAGGAACCCAAATGCAAGCATCCAAGAATTCTGGCCTCCAGGAGTCAAACATGGCATTCTTACCTCCTCCAGCACCAGATTATGAGAGCATAGGTTAAGTGGTGTCATAGAAGTTCATTAGAAACTCAAGTCCTGGGCTTGCTTTACGGTTACATAATCATGCAGATACCCTCTGCTCAGCATGTACCAAAATTCCAAACTCCCAGAAAGAAATGAGGCAGTTTTCAATCAATTCGTGGCTTGAATAAATGGTTCAAACACATAAAAACACCCCTTTAATCAAGTATTTTTGTACCAGGTGAACACCTCTGAAATACATTACCAGATAACAGTTAAGGGCTAACCCTGTAAACAAGTCCTGGTAACAACAAGGCCTGTGTGTTCTTTTCTGCAGTAATTTTTTGTTTTCTTACAAGCATATACGTTCCGCCAAGTTTGTTTCTGAATGTTAGAAACTGTCTGTGAGGAATCTAGACTGTTTGCTAGACAGCAGGTGTATTTGAAGTGAGCCCTGCTAAGGAGAAACATCTTAGAACGAGCTGTTTCTTTGTTCATTACATATTTGGCATAAGTTCCGTGGGAAAAAGATTTTCATTTTCATAGAGATAAAAATCTCGATTAAAAGGTCCTCCAAAGATCTGGGATAATTACACAATGTAACCTTAACAGTAATTTTCTTTCAAGTAATACAATTAGAAAAGAGTTTGTGAGTGACAGCAGCAATAGTGAATTGAAAAATCTCTTAATGTATAAAATATGCAATACTTTGGAAGGTGATAATGGCATTTAAAAAAAAAAAAAAAAACTAGAGCAGTGTAGGTGTCTGCATTGTTTGCACTGATCTGTAGACGTTAAAGTCCAGCTAGGAATCTGAAGGTCTACCAAAATATTCCCATGTCCATCCATTGTGCCTGTGAATATTCTAGCTTACATTAGAGAAAAGATTTTATAGTTGTGATTCACATTAGACACCTTGAAACGGTTGAGTTAGAGAAATTATTACGTGTTATCTAGGTGGACCCAGTCTAATTATGAATCCTTCCAAATGGAAGAAGAGGTATCCAAAAGAGCGCAGATGGATACAGGAGAATTTGCACCAGCATTGGGGACTTTGAAGATGGAGAAGCAGCCACAGGTAGCAGGTGTTAGGAGCTGGGAGTGGCTCGTTGGACAGCCAGGGAGGAAATGGAGCTGTCAGTGCAGGATCTAAAGCTGAGTGGATTTTCCTCTCAATCGGAATGAACAAGGAAGTGACACCTCCCTTAGGAGACTCAGCCAGGAAGACCGGCTTGCCAGCATCCTGATCTTAGGCCACTGAGTGTGTCAGAATCACCCCTGCCCTTACGATTATAAATTTGTGTTGTAAATTGGTACTTGGCAATTTGTTATGGTAGCAAAAGAGAACAAATATGGAGTCCTTTGATATGTCTATTTGAAAACATCTTTCATTATTTATTTTGAGCTTACTCTTTTAAAGTTGTGATTTTAAGAGGTAGTTTTATGAAGACTATATTTAGTGTTTTGTGCTCTAAGAAATCTTCACGTTAATAACAATATTCTATGTATTCTATTATGTGCATTGTTTTAGTTGTTATATTTGATTACCATTTTATTTGGGATTGAATTTCTCTTATAAAATAAAGGTCAGGGTTTTTCTTTTCTCCCTGATGGGTATCTAACGGGAATTTTGCTGGAGAGGTACTTGGGCTGGTAGAGAGCATGGGATCTCTCATAGGTGAGAACTTTAATTGCGAGTTTTCTTTTCAGGTGCTCGTGTATTGTCCTCTTTGTGATGAACTAAATCACAATATGTTTAGTTCTGTTTTTGGACTTTCTCGTCAGTTCTAATGTTTCATTTGTTTATGCTAATCCAAGTATTTCACTTAAAATGCACTGAATATTTTTCTGGTAACTTTAGTCACCCAGGTTTTTTCTTCTTTCTGACATTGTCCTAGGCTTTTTGCCATTTATAGTTTTTTGAAGTTTTATAATTAGTGTATGAATTTCCACAGACAAATTACATGCCTTTTGAATTAACTGAATTAAATCTGAAGACGAGTTTGCAGGCAATTGGTGCCTTTAACAATACTGAGTGATTAAATCCATCAACATTATATACACCTGCACTTATTTAGGTCGCCTTTAATTTCCCTCAAACTTTTGTTGTTTTAATTTTGATCTTCATCAGTTTTTCCCTATTTATGACTTGTTTTCTGGCTATATGTTGAAGATATAAACAGTGACAGAACTGCATTTCTGTGACAGATTAGTTGTGGGCTGTGAGAGGGAGAGAGTAACTGGTGGGGATGCTCAATCTCGTGGCCAGTGAGTTTGATGGTGGACATTGCTATATCTTGAGATAAGGTGCTCTGGGAAGGCAGGTTTGGGGAGGACAAGCGGAAGCTCGGTTCCTAAGTCTGAGATGTCAGCTAGACTTTTAGAAGGGCAGGTAGAGTGAAAGGCTATCTGTACAGGAGACACAAATATGGGAATGACTCTCGCAGAAACTGACAGCAGGAGAATGCATGAATTCTGTAATGGGGTACAGAAGAAGAAGATCACAATCTAGACCTTGTGAAACTCAAAAACTAAAAGGGCTGTGGTTATGGAACAGAAAAAACAAGAAGACAGATGTTTCTGAATCCAATTGAAGTATGTCAGCCAGGTGTGGTGGTAGACACCTCTAATCCCAGCCATTTGGGAGACCGAGGCAGGAGAATCACAAGTTCAAGCTCAACGTGGGGCGTTTAGAGACTGCACAACAAGTTGCTTGAAATTATATATATAAAAAAATTACAAATGGACTGAGGATGTAGAACAATGCAAAGGCCTAGGGTAGCCCCCAGTAGCCCCCAAACAACACCAAAAACAAAACCAAAAGTAAAGCCAAGTATCTGAAGAAGGAAAAGAGAGCAAGCCAAAGGTGGATAGGACTCTGAATGAAACAAGGACTGAGCACCAACTACTGTAGCTAGAAACAGATCGTTCACTAGTCAGCTTATCAGGAACAGACTGGGTGGGGACCTGGGAGAAGAGCCAGGTGGAAGAAAAAAAGGAATTAAAATGTCAAATATAGGCAATTGTAGAGGTGTTTTGCATTCTAATGAAACCAAACAATGAGGGATGGTAGTTAAGAAAGATATTTCTAGGATGGAAGACGTGTCAGTATGTTTGTGCAAGTGTATGATCAGTACAAGAAAAATGATGTAGGAAAGAAAAGAAAATGAAGTAGTTTGTGTTGAGAAGATGGCAGGGAAGGGTGGTCTCTTCTCCTAAATCCATTTATAGTAAACAGTGAAGTCCCTTCTGCCTGAAACACAGATTTGCTTTCAGAATACCATTATGACATGATTAACAGCACTGCCTAGTAGAGACACTATACTGTTTAGTTTTCATTGGAAATTAAAAATCCCTCTTTTGGTCAGTAACAGCAACATTTCGAGTATAGAATAAAGATAAATAAAACAAATACCTGAGCAGTCAGTGAATACCTCTAGGCTCCATGATGGTAGAGACTTGTAATGTCATTACTCAGGTTATTTTCTATAAAGAAACAGATTTACTAGAAAAACATACTAATGGCAGGAAAAGTGATAGAAGTCAACCAAGGAACCAGACAAAACAAATGTTGGAAAATTGAGTTCTAAATTGAATTTTTCTAAAATTGAGATTTAACATGCATTTAAATTGTAGCACATAAAATTTGTCGTATTAGTTTGGGGTTGTATTGTATAAAGGCAAACAGCTCCACACATCTCAAGAATGTCCCTAAATGCAGTACTTTTTCACAGCTCAATAATTCTTCACAATTTGATCAAATTCATTCTATCAATATATGGTGATAGACAACATTTTTCAATACAAATTGGTAATAAAGCTCACGGTATGTTGATTTCTATTATCTTTTGTTTTGAATTCCTGTATCACTGTCATTGTTTGGTTTGGTTTTATTTTATTAGATTTTATTATGTCTGATGGTAGGAGCAGGTGTTTTGAAGATAATAAAAGGTGTTGTGATAGTCATTATTGATTTCCTATTATCCTTGTTTTGAAGTCCTGTATCACTATGACTGTTTTGTTTTGATGGGCTTTATTTTGTTTGGTTTTGTTCTCTTTAAAAAGAAAAAGAAATTTTAAAAAGCCCACAGTATATTTGTGCCTGAAGGGGTTAAGAGTAGTGGTCTTGGCCAGGGATATAGCTCAGTGACATAAGTGCCTGCCTGGCTAGTGTGAAGTCCTGAGTTTGATTCCTGGTACAAAAACAAACAAAAACCAAACAAAGAGTGGTCTGGAAATATGCTTAATTCTTTAGTTGACAAACTTTATTTCCTGACATTCCTTATAAATGAATCATTAATGCTTGCATACAGATAAATATATTAAAAGCTGGCCTTCTCTAACATAAGCAGACAAGCATATTCCAGCATGTGTGTCTTAAAAAATATTGAAAGACAAGCATATTGATCATAGAATAGCAGAATGCTAAAATGGAACACTGGAGTTGATCTAAGCAGCATTTGTATCTGCTCAGATTATTAAAACTCACAATATATGACAATATATATTTATCCTTATACTTCTTAATATCCATCTGTTTTTCTTATTTAAATATTTTACCTATATATTGTGTTTACCAAGTATAAAATAATATTACCAGGACGTCAATTACTTATAGTTAATAAGAAGTTGAGTTTTGAAGTAAAATAATCTTCTGTACTTTTAATATTACAGTCACTGAAAAGAGCTATCCAATAAGCTACCCTCTTATCCTTTTATCCTTTAGAGATAAATGAAATCAAGTTTAGTTGGAACTCCAGAGGATAAAGAGTAAAACAAAATTGTCCTAACATAGCTGAATATCAGCAAACTCACTGAAAGAGAGATTCTGATAGGTCATTTCAGTAGAGAGAAGTGGTTGTACAAATACGTAAAGTTCTTGGTGTGAGCAGATAATGCTGCAGGACTATTTACAGCAGTATTTATAAAGAGGAAAGTTTTAACAGGTTACAATTCTGCTATAAAATTAATGTGGAAATATATATAAATAGAAGTGATACACGTGGATGTAAGCTGGTGTGTGTATGTTCGTGACAATTATAAGAAATATGTAAGGAATAATGTATGCAATGCCTTAGTTTTGGAAGCTCACACATTTTAATACAGTGATAGTGATTATTTTTGGATGCTGACATTTTTAAATTTTACTTTTTGAAACTCCTGTTGTCTGAAACTTTGCAGTATTTAATTTTTAATTTAATTCTCTATTAATTGATAAACTAATACGTTTCACGATAAAAGCTTCTATTCTACTTACTAGGCTGAGGCTGCAAATAGGCTTCTTGCAAGTGATGCCTGGAGACACTTACAGCCCTGACAGCATTTTGAGGGAGTGTATCCAGAGACAGCTCTATTTTGTTGTCTGTTTTCCTTCACAACTTCTGAAGTGAGCAGCAGCCCTGGAGATTAAATTGCTCCAACCTCCATGTTCAAACAGGCTGTCCCTGGGCTCTGCCTCAGCAGCCGGCAGCCTTCACCTTGTACCTTGGTACCCTGCACGGCACCCTAGATTTACAATGCAGGAGCCTTGTTGGTGAGATGGGTTTTGCCTTTGACACTTAGCAGGCAGTTGCTTCACAGTGTCAGCATCTCAAATCTCTGGTTTGAATGATGGCCAAACTCAAAGAACACTGTGCTGTATTTAGCTTGATCCTGAGTATAAGATGTTAAGTCCTTCCCACCCTTTGCCTGAAAAGTCATAGCTAGTGGTTCTCAATTTAGCATTTTCCCTTTTCCTTTGTCAATCATTTTTAAGAATTGAGCATACAATCCACTGAAACTGACTTTTCATCAATCAGGACTTTTGCAATATAACGTGTATTGGTCCCTTTAACCATCCCTTTGGGAATATATATATATATATATATATATACATTCCAATAAATGTGCCATTGTTTAGCGTTCTACAGAAATGACTTGCTAACTACACCAGAAACATTTATTATTTTATAATAAAATAAAAAAGGAGACTTCTTCCCTTCTCTGTATCCTTTATTTCTTGACTCCTCTGTTTTGCTTACATCCCCCCCCTGACACCTCCTTTCATTTAGTTACCTTTAAAATTGGCTCTTGTATTTATACATTCATTCAATAAATAGTTATTAAGTGCCATTCATGGTGGTTCAACTGAATTCTGTGCTCTTGTTTGCTCTTTATTTTTTGAGAAAGGCAACAGAATGAATTGACAGTGATAGTATCCAAGAAATTCCTAGAAGTGGGATTTTGTAGGACCTTTGAAGAAATTCTGTAGCCAGGCATTCCTGGAAGCCACAGTAACTTTTCTTCGGGTGTACTTGGAAATCAGTAATATTTGCTGTATGGAAATGGGCGACTTGAAATGCCCTTGTGAGGTATAGGTTTGTTTGGAGAAATGTTGAAAATTAATACAAGTAAAAATCTAGAGACATCTAGAAAATATCCCAAATCATTCATTATACTTCTGTCATATGTATAAGTCCTTCACATACAAGTTTTGGCATAATCTCCCCCTCGGTCAGTAGCAGCCAACCCCTGCCCATATTTGATACTTTAACCAGCACCGTGTTGGTCTGTGTTTTCATTTTTATATATTTGCCGGCGAATATATATAGTAATGCCTGGAGACATTTTTAGATTTATATAGTATGTATAGTGTGGGGTGTGTATATATTCACTGCAATCCAGCGAATAGAGGCCAAGAATCTTGCACTGCAGAAGACAGTTTCTCCAAAGCACAGCCATCCAGCACCAAATGCTAACAGGTCACACCTAGGCACTAGCTGTGACATGTGCCTTCTTTTCTTTTTTTTTTTTTTTTTTTTTTTTTTTTTTAGTTCCAAAGTTCTAATTAATTGTCTTAAAAATTCAGCTCAGAGGACACTTTCTCTTTAAAATATGATCCCAAATTGATTCCTTTGCCCATTAATATTCTCAAAGAATGTTTCCCATCGCTTCTTTTTCTTTTCCTCTTACACATTAAGTTACAACTTTGTATTTCTGACTCCTGCATTAGGCTGTAAGCCGGTCAAGGAGAAGGCAACTTTGTCTTGTTAACCTTTGTAAATCCAGTTCTTACTGCATGCAAGGTGCTTCATGCATGTTTATAGAAAGAATGAAAAAATAGATGATTAATATTTAAACACAAGTGAACTGCTATCAAAGGTCCCCTTTACTTCAGTAAATGGTAGTTCATAGTATTCTTCGAATAGGAATCTGAAACAACTTCATAATGGATTTCCAAAGAGAAAAACTGAATGTGGTTCAATAGAGTTCCAAGAGAACTGTGTTATCTTTTACTGTGCTACATCACTGTTTTAGTAATATAAAGTACATTACAACAGATCAAACACATCTTCTAGAGCAACCATTTTACCTTAATGTACAATAGTAAATAAATATTTAAGTAAAGGTCAGAATGCCAACCCTTGAGACTGACACCACTGGTGATGCTAAGCCAGGCCTCTTACAAGGGCTAAGCAAGCACATGTCCATTGCGGTGCTTTCAGTAATGGACAGCACTTCTAAACAAACGGCCTTCTAATACAGCTACTGAGGTCACGCTGAAAATACTCATATATTAGGCTTTCCAAGGGAAATAGGATCAATGAAAGATAAATGGGTAGACAGAGATAGATATGAGTCATAGATCAGTGGATGGGTAGATGCAGATAAGCAGATAAAGAGGCAGATGACTGATATATAGGTTTACTATAAAGAATGGTTTTCACAATCTTGCAGGCTGAGGAGCTCTAAGGTCTGAGGTGCACAGCTAGAGGTCAGGAATAGTCATACTGTAATCCTAGTACAAAAGCCCGAGACCCAGGGAAGCCAACAACCCTAGTCCCAGTCAAAGAGGCAGAGACGATGGAGCTCAGACAGGCGGGAAGAAGAAGTGAATCCCTCTTTTGCCTGTGTGTTATTTAGACCTTCAGTGGGGTGAATGATGTCCACCAATGGGGGAAAGTCGGTCATCTTTACTGAGTCCTCTGATTCCAATGCCAGTCTCATCAGGAGACGCCCTCACCAACACCCAGACAGCATCTTCATTCTCCGGCCTGACGCAGCCCATTTGATGTGTAAAGTTAACTGCCGCAGCCTTGATGGATTGTGTTTTAACCATCAGTCAATGTGAGGCTGGAGTGACAGTTTCCTAGAGAGGCTCACAGACAGGGTGCTTCACAGGAGGGCCACGTACACCTCCCTCCCCGTGGAATGGAACATGGCAGGAATTCTTTTCTTGACACATGAAAGTGCTTGAAGCACAATGTGACCCTTCATTTTGTACCTTTTGGGTATGTTTGAAATTTCTAACCACGAGGAAAAATATTTTATCTTTGCTTTCAAAAGGAAACTTGAAGAAAGCATCTGGGACCAGGTAGCGGTAATTATAACAGAGGATAAAAACAAACATGGAATTCAGGGAAGGATTTCTAAGTTAGCACTAAGATAAAAACAGAAGCAGAGGTAACTTTAATTTTGCTAAGCAAGCCTTGGGAAAGTTTTTGCATTTATAGATTAACAAAATTGTACGGCTGTGTTGTTAAAAGTATTATTATATTTTGTTTTTTGTTTGTTTGTTTGTTTTGTTTTCTTGAGGCAGTGTCTCACTAGGTAGCCCAGGCTTGTGGTGATTTTCCTGCCTCAGCCTCCCAAGTGCTGAGATTACAAGTGTGTGTCACCACATTTGGCTAATACATATTTTATCTGAGATGAAGATATAAATGCTTTTCCAAATTTAAACTTATTATTATGTCTCTCATAATTAAGACAGATGTGCATTAAGTCAAAAGAAAAAATGTTTAAAATAAATGAAAACTTACACATAAAATATAAAAATAAAGTGAATTGAGTTATGAAGAATACACATGAAATACATGTAAAAATATACATGATACTTCTGGATTTCTAAAACCAAATATGAAGAGAGTGATTGGATTTGTTACATGTCTCTCAGGACTTCCTAAAGTTTTTATTATATATCTCAGATACCTGCGTCCCCATGAACTAGTGAACTCGTCACTGAGATACCTTGAGATGCTTCACGTCACGACTTCCCTACAGGAACAGCATCACTCATGGTGAACTGCTCAGCATGGCTACTGCTGCTGTTGAGTTCTGTTCCTTGTCTGTGATTTCTTCATTCACCGTGACTCAGACAACCTCTGCAGCAATTGTACTTTATTCCATGGCATTTGGAATTGACTGGAAGGAGCAATATCCTCTTTTCTGAAGGTAAAACTTAAAATAGATATTTAATATGGACGGTGTATCTTTTAGCTAGCAGATAAGAAGGAACCACAAGTCAGGTAGGTGTCCTGACAAGAACTCATATAAGACAGATTTGGATCCATTTCTGTGGCCTGATTGCATCCCTGTTATTGGATTCCAGGACACAATTCTGTTTTCTAAAAGAATTGGAAACAGATGGAGAGTTCTATTACTTAAAATCAAATGGGTTTAAACTATGCAGATTTCCCTAAGCTTGCTTTCTTATTATGTCCTTTGACCACATTTTTCTTGGATTTGTGGACGTGGACTGGGATTGTAGTCACTGGCAAATCCCTGGAGAGCAGGTGAGTGTCAGGCAGTGCTAATGAGTAAACATTAACAATCAGCTGGGTGGGGGACGGGCACAGAGAGTGTTTATAACACTTGAGTTCTTGATGGAGGACTTAAACTTGAATAGAATGCAACCTTGGATATGTTCTAAATACATATAACCCATTGGAATATTATTTTATCTTATTTTAAGTCAGAACTGTGTTTTACTATTCCTACCAAGAGTTTCAGGATCTCAACATGAAAAGATTCTCTCAGGCGAAGTTCAAACAGTCTATCAGCTTTGGTGAAACCCTGGCTTGACTTTCTCCTCTGTCCATTTTCTTATAGCTATTTGTGGAAATGTGTCTTCTGGGTTATGATCTTCCTGAAAGCCGGGCCACATGTTATTTTTCTTTTCATCTTCCATACGTGTTTGTAGGATGTCACACAAAAGAGATGCTTAGTAAGGAACCCTGATGTTTCCCTTTCAAGAAGAGGGACTTTCCAAAAGGACTTGAATTGGCCATAGTTCTCTCAGAGAAGGAGCGTAGAGACTTGATCCTTCCTGTGTGACACTCATCAAGTCTTCCTTGGCTGAAATAGCTTACATTCAGTCACCTTAAACCCACTGCTAAGTGCTCAACACTAAGACACTTTGCTGGGAGTGGAGCAGGGGAAATCCCTTTCTGGCTCCCACTGCCAGGGACACTGTACCCCATCTCTGTGTCAGAGACGTTGTAGCAAAGGCAGGAAGTGGGAGCACAAGTGACCCCTGGCTTTGAGCGGAGCCTTTCTGCACTCCTTGGCTTCTTCACTGTGCGAGCTCATCTGCAAACCTGAGGCACATGTGTGCCCCTTCCCTTATCCACAAAGCTGTTGTTAGATGAAGTTGCTTCTCAGTGAGACACAGCCTGGAAAAGCGCTTATTTTTATGAGTGAATAAAGTGTATAAAATTAAGACAGAAAATTGCCTTCTGAAATCTGTACTCTTCTGTAGGAACCTAGATTGAGAGCCTACAACATTTGCTAGGTTTTTCAAAATTAGCTCAGGCTTTTAAACTGCCAGGCTTTAGGCAGAGTGCCCAGGTAGTCTTCAAATAGGAAAATAAAATACAAAAGTAGTGCATTCTCTTTACCTGCTCAGACCACGTGAAAATTATTTAATAATGACAATATTTCCCACAGCAGAATGTTCCAGAAGGCTTCTGGTATCACTAGCCTTCCCATGTACAACTCTGACTTTAATCTGAAATATGAATGACATATATTTAGACAGGTTTTTCCCGCTATGAGGCAAAACTCATTATGATGCAATCACTTTAAATGAGAGTACATATGGGTTATTAAGTATCAAACTGTGTGTTTATTGCTCATTACTATATTTAGAGGCTTAAATAGCTTTACTGCTCTGAGTGGTAGTTATAAGCTTTCAAATGTTTAAAATCTACACTACTAAACTGTTCATTTATCCAGGTTCATGATTTTGTTTAGACAGTAAAAATGTTTTTCATGTGCAACTTTCCATCAATAAAAAGAAATTCAGAAACAGAAGAAAGAGAAGACATATTCTAAATTAGAATATCATCAGGGAGAGAGGAGCTGTAAAGTTAAAATATTGAAGTTGTTATTTGGACCATCGAGGCTAAAGGTGTTTTTGAGGGACATTGTGAGTTCGGAATTTCCACACAGGGTTGTCTTTGTGGTTGTGTAGTTTGTGCCAGAAAACTGGACCTAGCAAGACAAACTTTCTAAGACTGCTTGTATTTCAGATTTTAGTATCCTATACCAAAGAAGAACATATATGCCAGCCAAAATTGCTTAATAATTGATTCAATTTTTTTGGTTCACAACAATTATTATTGCTTAATAATGGATTCAGTTTTTTGTTCAGTTTTAAAGTAGATAAAATATGGGGGTAGTAGATTTCCAAAAATTAGTTAACATTGAACTTAATTAAAGCCTTTGGAAGATCCATCAAAATACAATATTATCTGAAGACCCCAGTAAAACTGCTGCTGAGAATCATTACTTATGTTTTCAAATATTATTAGGAAAGTGTTGTTTGACAAGTTTTTTCCCCCAGTAATAGAGTAGGATTGTTTACAAAGAGTCACTGAAAGACATGCAAAGTTGTAATAGTGAAAGTTCTAAGATGGAACCAATTAGTATTACTAATAAGCAATACCTTTCTCCTTTTGAAATGATACTCTGGAATATAGCTATTTATAAGTAATTTCTTAAGTAATTAGTCTTAAATAATGAAAGATTCCTGGAAAACAAAAATGTTGATGTGTAATTCTCCAATGAACAGATTGTCTTTAATTAAGTTTCTTCCAATTCCTTTTTATAAGGCTTACAAATGGCTTAGTTATCCATAATAATTCTGACATGTGTTCTAAAGAAAAGGCTCAGCCCGTCCTCCCTCAGTGACTCATAGCTTTGCAGTGAGTAAGCTGTGAAAATCTGGCCAGGTAGTTTTGAATATTGAATTTTAGTATAACAGGTCACATTAGGGAAAGTTTCTCAAGATAGAATTACAAAAGACAACCACTTACCTTCTAGAGCAATCCTCTCAACTACTGGTAAGAGAGGATTGTCACCGATTGGATGTGTCCCTTCTTTAGCAATGTGGAACTTGGCTGAGGGTTATTAAACTTTATTTTTACATGTAATGTGTTGCTACATTGAGAAGATACATAAAATGCATTTGTAACTGTTAGGACCAGTTATATCCTCCCTAAGCAATCCCAGCATCCAAGAAAAGGCTTAAACATATAAATTATACAGGAGGAATTATTTTTAACCTTTATCTGTCCCTCATCTCAAATGTATTTGGTAGTGATGACTTGTTTAATGATGGCCTCTTAATTAAGAGCTGCCTAGCTAATTATTTATATTTCATCATATCTCATTGAACATTAGACCAATATTTATTTAGAAACAAAATTTGACTTGCAGTCTAGTGCCTACAATAAAGAAACTTGATATTAAAGATCTAATACCCACCTTGTTTACATGCCCATGTGACGACTATTTACTGAGTTCTTTTGATATAGAATAAATTATTTTAGTAACATCAAGATAAAAATTTGGGCATCAAAAATCTGATAATATATTAAGAAACATTAAACATATGTGTAACTTGCTATATTATTGAAATAGGACAAAAACAGCCATAATTTGAATTATGGGGAGAGATGTTATATTCACAAATTGGTGGGGAGAACATTACTAATGAAATTTTAATTGTACACTAATTTTACAGTGTACAGAGTCAGTAATATTTATCAAGAGATCCAGAAATACGAGGTTGATCTAGAAATGTTTTAGGAAATGCCTGACATATATCTATACACACACATGAGAGACATGATACATTTGTGAAGACATTCATTGACATATTGTCTTGGTATTCAAAAAGTAATAGAGACAATTTCAGATGCCCATCGGTGAACTTTCATATAATATCAGTTGTTAAAAAGAATCAACCTTCACTGCTATGAGCCACTAGGGGATAATATCACTTTTCAGTTTTTCCTATGAAAAATACATTTAATCTTATACATTTAATCTTATGAAGAGTCAACAGGCAAATCCTAACCAAAGGACATTCTACAAAATACCTAGCCAGTAGTATTTAAAGCATCAATGTCAGAAAGAATGGGGGAAGAATCAGGAAGTGTCATGGATTGAAACTTACTTTGGAGACATAAGAATGAAAGTGTGAAGCACTGGATTGGACCTTGGAATACAAAAAGTGATGAAATTCAAGTAAAATCTACAGTTTGATTACTATGACACACATGATGCTTGCCATCATGTCTGGAACAAATATTTGAAATGTTAACAAATAATTTAGGATAGGAATTAAAGTATTAGCAGGATGGGAGGGAGTAATAATAAGGAGCAGTGAAAGAGTAGGTTTAGGGCTCATTCAACAGAAGACATATGGTTCCTGCTCAGAAGAATCTAGAGACCCTGAAATCAGAAACCATGAAACAATTGTATTAGTCAGGACACCACATATGGGCATGCATGTTGTGCACTGTGCAAACTCTATGACCATATGTGGCAGCCGTGAATATAGGAGAGTATAATGGTATTAGTTGACTATGTGAAAGGCCTGAAATTTTCATGGAGAAGGAATATTTAACCTGCCTTAAAGAGTAATATAAAGGACTGTAGTTTTTATGCCACAGAAAGAAGACAATGCATGAAGAAGTATGCTTATGTGACACACCTGGTAGTTAAAGCTATGGCTTCCTCCTGAATAACAACAGAAGTGGAGCTGGGGAAGTAGCTCAGTGGCACAGCCCCATCTGGCACGTGTGAGGTCCTTACAAAAAAAAAAAAAAAGAAAAGAAAAAAGAAAACTAAGGTGCTCTGGAGACTGTTTAAAGGTTTAGTGATATTTGACAATTTTTCTTACTCTATACTTAACACTGTTAACCCAGGTTCTCTGATGCCAGCTATACCCATGTAGACCATGCAGTCACGCTTTGGAGCCAAGGTTTAGCTCAACATCACAAGCACCTGCCTGGCAAGTACAAGGTTGTAAATTTGATCCCATGTACCAAAAAAAAAATGCATTTGATAGGATGAGGTTAATAGCACATTTAAGATAGAATAAAAAGCATTAAATTTGAGACCAAATAAATAAAAATCATGTATGATGAAAAACAAAAGTACTTTTGAAGAAACATAAATTCATTTACCTGTAGGTAATACTAAGTATTATAAGATATGTTTTATGGGTATTCCAGAGGAAAGAAGAAAGATAATTTAACAAAAAAATAAGCCAGGTTACTAGGGACAAAATTAAGTCACTGAATTTTATGAAAAATATGATCTCATAGCTATAAGAAGCTCCATCACCCTGAAGTAGGATTAATACTCTCAAAAATGTCATATTCAACCTTACAGATCAAAGTGGGAAAATCTTGAAAACAAAGTGAAAACATCTTATACTGGAAAGGAACGTATGTATGACGGCTGACCTCTCAGTAATAGCAGAGGCCAGAAAATAATGGAAGGCCAGCGCCAAAGTGCTGAATTTAAAAAAAAGATGACAAGAGCGGCAACTAACCTGTCAAGCTGTAAGTCTGCATCCAGATGGTGAATATTTCAAATACAAATTAAGCCGCTTTAGGTTAACAGATACCGAGGAAATGTGTGGTCAGCAAACTGCACTACAAGCATTGTTAAAGGGATACTTTGGCGTCAATAAAATGACAAGACATGGAAATTTGAATTTTAGAAAATAAAAAACAAAAGACACAGAACATACAGCTGTGTTTGTTAAAATGGGACACTGTATATTTTCTTTCAATTTTTTTTAATGAAGATGTATTGAATACATACTTTGTACATTTATGAGTACACATGTTATATATATTTAAATCTATACTTGCACAATTCTTGGCATTTTAAATAAAGTAGCATACCATTAACTCTAGGGGACTGTTCTAGATTCAGGACAGATACTATAACTCTAAAAGCAATATTAATAATTAATAATTTAAACAATAAAAGCAATATTAAAATAACTATGTAGTTTACAAAAGGAAAACAAGATGGTGATAGTGTAGAATACTAAAAAATAAAGCAGAATACTAATAAAGTAGAATGCTCATAAATGTTTGGTTCACCACAAGAAAGAAAATAGATAAAAAGAACATGAGACAAAAATGTATGAGGAAGAAAGTCAGGAAAATGGTGCCTCATTTAATATTTACAGAACATCACAGCTGATTGATGGAAGAGTGACAGGCCAACATTATTAGCAACAGATTTGAATAAATTCCTCAAAGAAAAATGACTAAGAAGCACATGAAGCAATGCTCTACATTTCTAAAATAAATGAAATTTAAATTATAAAGAGATAAATATAAATCAAGGAAACAACCCATTTACAATAGCTGCAAAAAATACAGTACCTAGTAATAAATTTCGCCAAATAGGTGAAAAAGTTCTGCAGTGCAAAGTACAAAACACTGATGAAAGAAATTAGAGCATAAAAATGTGGAAAGATACCATTTTTGTTTTCAAGAAACAATAACTGTACTTCGGGTTAAACTACTCATATAACTCTAAGAGATAAACAGAATCAGTGGAATCTCTATCAAAATATCATTGCCATTCTTCATAGAACTAGAAAAATAATCACAATATTTACACAGTACCAAGTAAGTCCCGAATGCTATTGTAAGCAAAAAAGAACAAAATAGGATGAATTATTCTACCTGATTTCAAAACCTAGCATAATGCTGTAGCTATTTGGTATTGGCATAAATTCAAACACGTACACCAGTGGAACAGAATAGAGAGCCCAGAAATAAACCTATACACCAACAATCAAAGACCTTCAACAGAAGAGTCAAGAGCACCTGTAAGAGAAAGGATGGCCCTTTCAGTAAACAGTGCTAGACAAATAATATATCCATGCAGAAGAATTAAACTAGACCTCTGTGTCTCATTGACTGAAAAGGTCAACTAAAAATACATTTAATCAAAATCGATAAAAAAGCTGAATATAAGACTTAAAACTATGAAACTAATATAATAAAGCAGAGGAAATGCCTCAGGATATCAGAGTGCACAAGGCTATTTTGGACAAGAACACAAAAGCACAGGAAACCAAAGGAAACACAGACAAATGGGATTCTATCAAACTAAAACATTTTCCTACATCAAAGAAGAGCACAGACATAATTTGCAGAGTAGAAGAAAATATTTGCAAGCTATAAATCTGAAAAAGTGTTGATATGCAGAATATAAAAGGAACCCTAAAAACTCAGCAGCAAGAAAAAAGGTAACACAGCTAACAGAGAGCAATAGACATAAAAGTCAGTTCTGGAAAAATACAAATGGCCAACAAAATGCAAAAGCATGCAAAAACTCAACATCAGCAAAGAGTGGATGCAAGTCAAAACCACAGTGCGCTGTTGTTTCTCTCCAGGAATGACAGATATTATAGAAAAGACTGAAAATAAAAATATTGATGAGACGTGGAGAAAAAAATAAACCTTGCACATTATTACTGTGAATTAAAATTAGTACAACCACCATGGAAGACAGTATGGAGATTGCTCAAAAATCACCTCAACCACTATGTAGTCCCACTTCCAAAAGAACTAAAATCGGGATATTGAAAATTCCCAGGTCATTGCTGCATTATTCACAATCACCATGAAATAAAAACTAACTGTTCATCAGTTGCTGAGTGATGGGAGAAAATGTGGCACATATGCATACACAGTGGAATGTTCTTCACCCTTCAAAGAATGAAATCCTATCCTTTGTGGTAATGTGGACAGAAATATAGATGGTTCTGTTGCATAAAATAAGACAAGACACAAGAAGTACCATGTGAAGTCACTCCTATGTGGAGTCTGAGAAAATTGATTTCCAAGATGTTGAGAGTGGACAGAGGGGACTGGGCTGAGCAGCTAAGGGGAAGAAAGCAGGAGAGACACGTGTGTATCAGCAGGGACTAAGTGGGACAGTCCGGGGCAGGAAGCCCTGTGTGCTCCTGCCCACTAGGGTGACTATAAGTAAGGTCAGTGTACTGTGAATTCCAGAGGCTAGAATAAAGGATTTAAAAATTTCACCATTGCAAACGATAAATGTTTGAGAAGAAAGTTATTATTAAACTGATTTAGACATTACACCATGCGTACATATGTCAAGACATATGTGGCCCCCTCCTCTGATGTGAATAAATGCTATGCTTCTATGATCAATTAAAATAAATTTAATACAGTCAAAAGGAGACAGTCACTTTACTAATAACGTGGAAGTAGATTTTAAAGAGGCTGGCATTATTAGGCACTGGCGAGGATGTGGAGAATTTGGAATTCTTACACATTGCCAGTGGGAATGCAAAATGCTTAATAATCGGACTGTAGATTTAATTTAGTGGCACTGCACCTGCCTGACAAGTGTGAGGTCCTGAGTTCTAATCCAAATACTGCCCCACTAAAAGCTAACAATCATTCTGGAAAACGCTATGGCAATTTCTCACAAAATGAAACTTACATTTACCTTATTATCTAGTAATATCATTCTCAGCAGTTTAGGAAATCTAAGCATTCTTGTGGTTCCAAAGTTCAAAGTAATATAAATGTTCATTAACTGGTACATGGATAAGTCATAGCATACTTAGGGTTAGGGTTAAAAATAACCCTAACTGTGAAGGCAACTGAGATAGAGACTTTTTTAAACTCTTGGAACTATGGGTATTTCAGTTATAATAGTACTGCCTGTAATTACTGTACTAGAGTTTGTACAATTGCATGCTTTAATGGGTGAATTTTATTGAATGTAAACTTTATGTATATTTGAGACTAGTGTTTCAAGTAGAGGGAAGATATATAGCCTACATTTCTGAATATATGCATCATAATTTGAGCATTACCTTCTTAAATGTCTCAGATTTGATGTTCTTGGAATAACAAAACCCAGTGACTTCCTGTTAAGCACAGAGCGTTTCTCTCTTGAGACTTTTAAAAGTCTGATAGATGCTGCCAACCTCTGTTTCTTCCCCACTAGTCTGAGGCACAGCCAGGTTGATTTGCTTCTAATTTTAGCTTGGACTCGTGATAGCTTTTGTTAGAAATAAACAGCAAGTAACAGGCACATAGTTATCTTAAAATTTCTGAGGAAGTTGTATAGTTTTATAGAAACTTAGAAGAAACATTATAGTACATATTATTTTGTCTTCATTGGCAACAAATTCATCAACTTTGGGACATCATGTATATATATATGATATATGATACATATATAATTTATGTCGTTATCTTCTAAACTAGTTTTCCTTCACTAAAAGACACACTGCTATTAATTTCCCCCAGCTTATTCCATCATTCTTGACAATGTGTCTTTAATATAGTTTTTAAAAAAATAAATATTTGCTTTATTTTAATGAACTCTAAAAACATAAATGTAAGAGGAAAAAAAGACGTTGTTGTCTGGCATACAGTATTCACTGGTTGTATGTTTGCTACACACAAACGACAGTACATAGTTGGTATGTGGACTGACCAGTTTGGGCGGTACTATGAGCACGGTGTTTTCCATGGAGACTCTGTCTCTATGTCTCTTCAGGAAAACCCTCTGTGATCAAAAGCTGCTTTCAGGTTAGAGATTCCTCTTAATTATTTTGCTTGGAGCAGCCTTGTAACCTCGTTGATTCAGATACCTCCAGCCTGAAAATGTACTTTATTTAGTTGGAACAATCTGGATTAGCACAGAGCTTACTGCCAGTACTTAGAAATTTAGAGATTTTGAAATCCGAATTTCCATCCATTTCTGCAGTCTTTTGCTTGTGCTGGGTAGCAGGCACCCTATTTCTGTGTGGACCCATTACTCACACATCCAATTATTCCTAATATCTTTCTGACCCTAAGTTCCTTTACTATTTGGTGCTTGTCATTACGCTTGAGCTGCTGTGTTACTTTAGTAGAGTTAAAGGAGATATAAGATATCTTGTATGATGTTGAAAAAGATCATGGTTCAGTAGATTCCAGCAGGTGTGAGTGCCCACAGAAACACATTTCCCACATTCGCGGTAATTTTTGCTGTGTGGTGCTTGTGCTATCCAAATGTCTACCCCCTGGATGAAACATGATGATTCTTTTCAAGGTTGCTCTTCAACCTCTGATTATACTTTTCTGATCAGTATCCAGAAGGAAGAAACTTCCTGCACAAATCTTTTTTATTTTAAATTTCCAATTATGTGAAATAACGTACTTGTTTTAACTTTAGAGACTAATAAAAACAATACAGAATTTCAAAACAAGATGATAAGAAATTGTCATATTGTATATTGCATATTATTGCCTTCAAAATAGTTGCTCAGATTACGAAATACAGGCATGCAAAATTGATCAAACAGTATAATCACTTTCTTTAAATGAACTAATAGCATGTGTAGTACAATTATGTTAGCTATCTTGTGTATATGTATATATTTTCCCTTCCTTCTTTTCTCCTTTCTCCTGTCCCAATTGTTCTTTCTTTTTAAACAGTTTCTCATTCAATTTTGCACTACATTGACTGAAACTTAACATAAGCATTTGGTACAGGAAACAAAACTACAAATTGTAAGAAAGAAACGAAGATTCAAGAAAAATGAAGTCATTTAAGGATGCAGGTGCTTCTGCCTGCCATCCTACTCAAGAATGCATGACCCTAACCCTGACCTGCACCCCATATTGTAAGACACCACTCAGTGTTCTTTCCAACTTTGCTGGAACTGTGATAGCCATAAATTTCTTTTCTTTTCTTTTCTTTTTTTTTTGTCTTTTTCCTTTTTAAGGGTACCGGGGATCGAACTCACGACTGCCCGCTTTCAAGGCAGGAGCTTATGCTGCTGAGCTAAACCTCCAGCCCCAGCCATAGATTTCTATAGGCTCCTCCTAGCAGCCACGCCAAGACGTGTTCATCTTATGTGGCCTGCTCATAGCCTTTCTTATGAACAAAGCCAGCATTGTCCTCAAGTGTCTTGAGTTTAGTTTGGTTGATTTCTATTTATAAAAATCAAACAGTAGGATACAAGACTGCCATGAATTACTTTTTCTTGAAGGGTGACTTTAACAAAATTTAGGTTCAAATCCTGTTTAGCTATATTTTAACTTTGAAGTGCTCAGTAACGCCTCCTGTTTCTCTCATGGAGACATTCTCAGCCAGGTTCTGTTTTACCCTTTCACTTCTGTCCTAGGTTTTTTCTTTTTGCTCTCTGGTCATGTAGCAGTTTATGACTCATACACTTTTACTTCTCTTTAAACTGCCTTGAAAGCATCTTGAAACAAAGAGAAAATAAAAAGTCTTCCAGCTTTTACTTTTTAATTTAAGAATTTAGAAATATGAAAGTTTAAAGAAAAAGTCAAAATTTTAGAAGCCTATATTTTCACTCGGTGTATCTTAATCTCTTGTTACTTGGCCTTTGAATGTATAAATAAAACATTTGCTTTGGATAATGGTATTTAGAGTCAAAAATTATAAATTATCTCTGGTCATAAATATCAAGTCCATAATCAGTAATATAGCCGTATTCCTTAATTACTCTGCCTTTCCCATATGCCAAGGAATGCATGAAAGCATGCAGGAAACAAAAGCAGCAAGCTGTAGTCTCTGACTGAAATTCTAGTGAGATGCCTGTAGGAGTTTCCTCTTGCGATAAATGACATATTACTGCAGAGTAAGATCTGAGGTAGGGACAGAAGATGTAACTGTCAAAGAAGATGGAAAGCCAAATATGTGATGAGCAGAAGGCAAAAACCACTTTTAAGCTAGCTTAAAATTTAACTCTTAGTTGGGATATTACTATAAAAAAGCATTTGTATGGTAATTTGTTGTATTTTCAAATGGAAGTATTTTTATTCTAGAGAACATAGAAAACTGGGCAAAATTTTAAAGCAGTAAGTATTGAGATTAAAATTTGGAAATACACATTTGCATTTGAAATCCTTTTCTATGCTTGAGCACGATGACGTTTTCCATCAATTTGAAGCACATGATTGTTCAAGCTGGAAGGATTCTCGAAATCATCTAATCCAAGGATTTATTTATAGATGAGCGAGTTAAAATAAAATGGTGAAAAGTATAAAGATGAATCCAGGGCATTTGTTTGATGAGTCGATTGCTTCACGTTACTGCAGCTATTAGAGGATAAGACCAGCTTCCAGCACTTTGCAAAGAAAAACCAAAACTCAAACAATGCAAAACAACTCCTGACAAAAGATGATCATACTCTGAATAAAAAGAGAAAATAATATAAGCTGCATTCATTTAGTTGAAAATTATTTTATCCACGATTGAGATTGAAGTTAGACACAAGCTCAGTTGTTAAAATTGGCAGCAACTTCTCAAAGAGTACTTCTCTATTCGTGGTAAGTCACTAATCATAATGATTTCTGAAGGGCAATTTTAATTGTGCTGGATGGTGTGGTTATTACATCAAGCATCTGAATTTTATTAACCCAGATTTATGTGATAAATGTAAAAAATTTTCAGATATAGATGATGAATCATTCTATTTGCATATTAAGGATTTTGAATCTTAGGAATACTTAGGTTCATCTACTATAATAAATTTAAAAGTTCTTTGTAGATTAGGTAGTGTCAGAAAAATGATCATCACCACAATTGTAATAACTTCTTTATTAATGAAACTTCACATTAAAGAATTTGTGTTAGCATGGTATTCAGCTTTGCTTCTGGTTTATTAAAACTATGTGGGTCAAGCTTCAAATAACTAATTCATTAATAGCATTAACTAACCTTGAATGAATGAAGTATGCATGCTGACAGTAAGATAAAGATGAAATAAGGATTATAGTACATTTTCTATATATCTCAGAAATGCAAAATTTCAAAAATTCTTACAGTAGGATAGTGTGAGACACTTTTCTGAAAAAGAAACACTGTATAAACTAGTACATCATATTCTCTACCAGCCACGTTGAGACATGAATATTTCAAAAAGAAGCGTATAATGAAGTATTCTGAGTTTTTCAGCTCTAAGAATTAATTCAAATTAAAGATCGAAGAGTTTATGTACTTAAGAGTTAGACAAAATTTTGTTACTTGGAATTTTACAAGGTGGTAGTTTTTGTGGTATTTGAGTAAAAAAAAAAAGAATGGCTTTAACAAAATTTAGGTTCAAATCCTGGTTAGCTCTGTTTTAACTTTGTAATAATGGATCCATCACTTGAAAGTTCTGAGTTTCAGTTTCAAGTCTTTTATCTTAATGACGTTTGCAGAAATGTATATAAAGTGTCTAGCTAGTGGTAAGAACGGATCCATAAATATCTCCTTGTTTCATAAGCCTTGGCTGTGAGTGGAAATGCTTGGTATTCTTCAAATACTTAGGACAACACTCTTGTAGAAAACTAAAAGTTAAGTAACGTTGGACATTTTCACAAACAGTGTTAGAGAAAAATGAGGTTAGCAACGTTGAAGAGAAAGAAGCAAAGGGCTGCTGTGAAACCATGAGGTAAATTATCAAGGTTAGATGCCCAAAGAGAACAATTGGGGATGATAAGTGCTGGGGTAAGACTGTCTCTTGTTTACTGTTTAAATTAGGAGGGAATATTCAAGTCACAGTGGAGAGCCAGGAGTCACTTTAAAGTAGTCAAGCTGGTGTTCCAACCTCAAGTGCTCACAGTTGTGAATTTATGCCAGTCAGCCCAAATTTATGAGCCTCTAATGAGGCTCTAATACTGTCTACACTCTACCAGAGATTATATTTTAATGGCAAAAGGATCAGGAAGTCATTTACCCATGAACAAATTATTTCATTAATTTATGACTATTTTGTGAGGAGCACACAATGTATTGAAGGCTCCTTTCCCCCGAGACATGGGCAGTATTTATGGATCTATTGAGAGCATTCTCTTTGAAATATTTTGAATTTCTAGTATATCTTGGGGGCCTGCTTGTATGAAGTAATGCAAGTATTAAGATGTAAATATATGAATAAAACTAACAAAAGAATGAAATACAATCTGATGATTTATATTTATGTATGAGGAACAGGACAGTAATGAACAGCATGGACTAGAATTAGACAACAGTTTGATTTTAGCCAGTATCCTTCCATTTTTGTTACATTATTGTTATTTTATCTAGTTATATTATCTAGTTATTTTATTGTTTCATGCCTGCATTTTCTTTATGTAAAGCGAGGGTAGAATATAACCCATTTGACAAGGAGTGCAAGTAAACTCCTTAGCACAGATCCAAACACAAACCCAACGTAGACACTAGCTCTGACGGACGCTTATGACTGAATAAATACGAGGGATCAGGAGGTGGATGGAAAAATGGGGGGAGTGAAGGAGTGGAGAGAAGAGAAAAAAGATAGAGATGAAAGAAAGGAAGGAAGAAGGGAAGCATAGAAATGGTCAATTTATTAGAACAAAATAATTTGCTTCAATTTGGAATCTCTGAAGATAAGTCATGGACTGCATCAATACATGGCATGGACACTGAATCTGCTTTTTCTTAAGTGGATTTTCTGTTAAAGCACATCACATGAATATTGAAAGAGCTCAGACGTGCATTCCTGAAATTTACAGTGAATATAGAGGTTGGCCCCTGTTACATCCTGTCCATCAGCTTCTTTTTAGAGTGTGTTAAATCAAATTCCCTTGTAAAAGAATCCAAGTCATTTATAATAGCCGACTGAAATGTCAGCTATAGGCTGAAATTAAGATTTATTTCTGTACTAGTGCCAAAGCAGTTGAAATATGGTGTCTCAAAAGTGTGACGTGGGATGTTAATGCTCTCTATGGTGGGTCAGGAAGGATGAAGCAGAAGTGATGCAAAGATGCCTGCTCATCCGTGTTAAAATGGGACTTAGGAAACGTCTGTTTCATTTTGCTAGACACACACTCTGAGTTTACTTCAGTTTTCCTTTTTGTATTTCATTGACAAAATGTGGATTATAAATTTTTTTATTTACATTGTTTAAGGATTGTATTCTTAGGAAAATTTCCTTTTTGAAACAAGTCTAGGAAGCCAGAGAAATTTATATAATCGCAAAAATACTCCTGCTTTGAAATTTATCATAAACTTAAGCAATAGATAAGCAGTAAGTTGTGAAAATATTGGCAACTTACATCACATAAATATAAAAATGCTATTTTTACTAATATAAAAAGAAATTCTCTAAATCACTCAGAAAAATTTAAAGCACAAAAATGAAAAAAAGAAACAAAAAATAAGAAAACAAATGATTCGTTAGTAACAGCTTTACCAATTTAAACTATTACTATTTCTCATTTACGAAGATCAGCATTTTTTGGTAAACTACAGCATCTGTAGTTTAAAAAAAAGAGACATTTTTACAACAATAGTCATTTAACGTGTAATTTATAACAAGCAAAATTGTCACTAAGTGTCAAAATTTTAAAGATGCACTTCATCTTAACTGAGTAATTCTTAGTTCTTTTTTCCTCCCAGCACATAGATCTACTCACTTCCTCCCCCAAAATGAATATTCACAAAAGTATTCATGCAGTTTTTGTAACAGCAAAAGACTAAACATACTCATATGCTTGTAGAAAGTAAATAAATTAATTATTCATATACATAGGCTTTAAGAAATATGAAGTAACTGTAGGTCCCAATAATAAAAATGTTCAAGAAACACTGAACAAAAATTAATATTCAAAAAAATGTATGTAATTTAATTTATAATTTTGTAAAGTTAAAGCATAGATAATCTGTAAGAGGCGACCTTCTCACATTTAGTGATTTTGGTAGAACTCACAGGGTTCTGAAATTGTCCTGTCTATGACTACAATTTATTATAGTAGAAAATACATAACAGAAAGGGAAATCACAAGGACAAGATCTGGTAGAAGTCAGGCAAGTCATGGCAACGTGGATTTTTACAAGACAATAATCCCCGGATGTAGGAAAACATGGAAAGTGCTACATCCTAAGGAAGCTCATTCCTGAATCAGTGTCACGGTTTTCTATTGCAGGATGGTTATATGGTACTCCCAGCCTAGCATGTATCAGAATTACAGATTTCTAAAAAGAATTCATTCAGCCTATACAACACTGGTTGCCCAAATAGTGTAGGTATACTAAAGATGTTCTTATGAATGAGGGTATGGTGAGAATTTCCTCAAAATCTAAGTTGGTCACCAGCTGATGACCAATCATGCAAATATCACTCTAAGGATACAGTTTCAAGTTTCCTACGTTAGTTTTTTTTGCACAGTTTATATATAGAAAATTTCTGGAACAATAAAAAAATAAGTGATAGTAATGTTTTTTGGAAAAGTAATTGAGTGGCTGAAAGATAGATTTCATTAAAAATGTTCAACTTTATCCCTTCTTATTCTTTTTATTTATCAATAAGGCATACGTTATTTAATCCAGATCTCCAAACTTCCCCAAACCCCTGCCAAAGCCAGTTCCAAACATTTCTGAACAACCTGCTCAGGAATCAACTGCTAGTGCTGAAGTCTGTGTTTGCTGCTTTTCTATCACTGGAACGAACACCTGAAACTCACAATTTAAAGGAGGAGAGGTTTATTTGGCTTGCAGGTCCCCGTGGGGTCAGTCCGAAGCTGTCTGGTGCTCAAGGAGCATTGTGGAGGACAGACAGTTACTTATCCCATTGTAGTCAGGAAGCAGACAGAAATAGAAAGCAGCCAGGCACAAGAACACAACACAATGTAGATGAATCCAGGTGGCTTTGTGTTGTGTCATTGTAGCTTCCAAAAATTCCTGCCTCCATGTAACCTGTGTGAGAGTAACGTGTTCACAAAAGGTAACCTCTACATGACTTTTATGAAAGCAGCTATAAACAACGTGCTCTAATTTTCATGGCTTGTAGTCTGCACAGGATACCGGGCATGTGGGGACTCAGTGGCAGCCTCCTTTAAGAGAGTGTCACAGCTCCTTCCTCATCCTCTTCCCTCTCAGGTTCCATCCCTAGACAAGTACGTGTGTAGTTCTACAGTGTATGCAGCCTGATTTCTCTGAAGTTCACCCATGACATGGAGACACAAGGTTCCAATTCAGCCTCCAGCTTCCAGTGTGTCATTCAGATTCAACACTAGGTACAAGGCAGAAGTGCGCTAGATAGCTGTCAGTTTGTTAAAGTTTAGATCCAAAAAGTCCTTCCAAAATCTCACGTGTTCAGAGGAAAGGCTTTTTAAAGGTAGCTGGAACACGGGGGCATTGGGGCATTGTTCTTACCATTGGATTAATCCAGTGATGAGTTCACAGCTGACTGTGCTGTGGGAGGTGGCCCTGCAGGAGGGGTGCACTGGGAGTGAACCCTGAAACAATGGCTTCTCCACGTCTCTTCTTCTTTCCGTGCCTTCTGCCTGCCGTGCACTGCATAACTTTTCTGCCACGCCTTGTGTAACTCTTCTGCTACGACTTGGTGACACTTGCGATGCCTTGTGCTCAGGAGGTTTTACTTTTGGAGCTGGTCAGCTGTGACCCAAAAACTCTGAAACATGAGCTGAAATAAACCACTCGCCCTTTAAGCTAAGGTGTTGGGCATTTTTTCCCAGAGATAGGAAAGTGACTAACATTCACTTTAATTTTTTGCAATGGTAAGATTAAAGGAGTAAATCTTGGATCCCCCTTTTCTGAAACACTCATCATGGTTCTACATCTTTAATCCAACCTTGACAGGTGTAATAACCACCAAATGCTCACCACTTGGACTCAGTAATTGCCTATAATTTGCCATGTTTACTTTGCTGTTTAACTGGCTAAGTGTTATTGTTCTGTATGACACTTCATGTGTAAATATTTTAGCATTGAGTTTTTACCCATCATATTATATTGAAATTACAATACACAGAATAATTACAAATCCTGTACTCCATCTTGTCTCCAAAATATATTTAAATTTTGCTATATCCGTGTATCTTTTATAGCTTTCTACTACCAACCAATGTTCATGGATGGACTGCTTTATTCCTATTGAGTGTCTTTTAATCTAGAACATTCCTCTACATGTTTAATCCCAGAATGGTTCTGGCTTAATTTTTATTAATGCCAATTGTATTACACATTCCTAATTTATTATTTCTTCATGATGTCATTCAATTCCCTCATATTTCAATTTTTAATAGAAAAGTAGACCTAAGTTTTTTTCAGATTAAGCATTAGCCACAAGAATACATTAATACATTGAAGTGAAAACCAAGTTTTTATTTTATATAACATCAGAAGTAACCAAATATGTGATTCCCTGTTAGTGATGCTATGCTCAGCTACTTGTTGAAGGTAGTTTTTCAGTTAAATTGTTTTGAGGCTGATGATTTTACATCTTTTATTTATTGCTTTTTGCATTCATTGATAATCCTTTCTTGACTCAGTTATTTCATGGAGAATCACATATTGATTTTTTAATGTTATCATTCCTCTGTCTTAATTTTCATTCTGAGAAAAAGCTTTCTCTTATTGAAAGACACGTGAATGCTTGAAAATGTCTTTTATTGTTGATTAAAATTAGCCCAAGAGTGAGTAGCAGTGGATTGCTGTTATAGAATCATGAGTTTAATCTTCTCATATACAATAGACTAGGTGTGAAATTTGCAAAAAAAAAAAAACAAAACAGGAATAAATTTTCAGAATTTTTCTCAGCTAGTTGAGTATTCAAGCACTACAGAAAGATTTGTAAGACTTTTTGGATGGTCGACATATTATTGTGTACATTTCCAATGAGATTCTGATCTATAGTTTTCCTTTGATATTTTAAGTCTATTCATCATAATAGATCTGGAGAGATATACTACACAGGCACTGGCTCCTTCTTTTTTGATTATTTTCCAAGGATCTGAAGATTTCTTTTGAGATAGATGGAACACAGCGTATACAGAGTGGTGACAGAATATTTATATTGAACTATTCTTGAGTTCTGAGTAGGTTTCATCATAACAAGAGATATATCAGTGTTACTATCATAAATTCTCTAGTGGAAATCAGTCCAGTGCCAAGGAATATACCTAGTTTTTTTAATAGGAGAAAATAGGACAAAACAGAACAATCCAGGTCCTTTTTGACTCTTAAAAAGGTTGATGGAATTTTTCTTTCTTTGAGACAAGTCATCTTAAAATATTCTAATATTTACTTAAGTAATGTATAAATTGCACAGTAGATAAAAGTTATTATATATACTTTTTTGCAAAAAAAGCCAAGAATCAATAAATATTTCTATCTGTATGTATGAAGTTTTAGGATTATTTGGATATTTTGAAAAATAGCCCAAGTAGGAATTTATTGTCAATAAAAATTGAGTATCTTTGAAGGAGAATTCCATTTAGAAATAGAGTCATAATAACAATTAGAAGAACTCGGTGAATAGAATTATGAGGTAGATCTAAGCTCTTTTTACTGTCAGATTTCTTAACTTTGTTGTCCAGATTTTTCAAAAAAAGCTGAGATACTGCACTGATGCAAAAGGAAAATCATATCATAAAATGGAGAAAACAGATTTGGATGAAACAGAAGATAAGTTTGGGCGGGGATGTGGCTCAGTGGCATAAGCGCCTGCCTTCCAAGTAGGTGATTGTAAGTTTGATCCCTGATACCAATAAAAAAAAAAAAAAAAGATAAATTCGTTACAGTCAGTTTCTAGGAAAGAAAGTGGCTCTCTGTATTAGTTCACTCCTGCTATTATAAAAATCAGAGTAGGTAATTTTTAGTAGAGGTAATTTATTCCTAATTATTTCAGTGGCCAGTGTGTGAAAATCATCACAGATTTTCTGCCTGGTGAGAGCTGCTGTCCACCTCCAAATGGCATCTTGTTATGTCTTCAAATGACAGAAGAGAGAGCGGTATCCTTCTATTAAGGAAATGTTAGGACCAGGTAGCTCTCTGAAGACTCACGTAAGGGCTCTAATCTCCTTTTCCTGTCCCTAATGGTTGCATTAGTTTTCCACTGATGTGACAAAAACTTCACATAAATTCACTTAATGAAGAAAAACTTATTTCAGTTCCTAGTTTTAGAGGTTCCAGACTACTGTCAGCTAACTCCTTTGTTCTAGGCTGTTGCAAGGTATAAAACTCATGGAGAAAAAGGGTCCATTTGAGAAAATCTACCTGCCTCATGGCAACTAGGAAACAGACACAGGGAACAGGGAGCCTGAAAGAAATGAGCTGACAAGATACTCATTTCAAAATCTTGTTCCCTGTGACCCATGTTCTTCAGCTGGCCCTGGCTTTCCCAGACATTCAGCCTAAGAACTTAACAGTGGGTTAACCCGGGGGCTTCACAGCACAAGTCCCTCCCCCAGTGCCAGTCAACTGGCACCAAACGTGGAGCACAGTGATGTTTTGAGGTACATTGTGAATCCCACTCATAAAGGTAGAGCCCTCATCCCCACTCAGCCCTTAAAAACCACACCTTCTAAAATCATCACCTTGGGTTTTAGGTTCCAACATATAAAATTTGGAGGGCCACATATGCTGAAATCAGAGCATAATTTTGAGGTCAACATCAGAGGTCATCTATCTTCAATGTGACCTCCAATTGTGATACACCAAAGTCTGTAACAGACATCTTGTGTGAATGCAGTCTTTAAATTCCTTTGTAGCATTTTGGATAAAGAAGGCAAAAAAAAAAAAAAAAAGTAAAATTAAATTTCCATAAGACCTCTGTGAAAATTATAAAACCAATTACTCCATAGTGAAATATTAGCTACTTATGTTGTGGCAGGACAATGTCTGTGCTCAGCGTATGTGGAATACATTTTATTTTATTTTAAAAGTAGAGTTCAAAGACAGAATTCCACAGAGTAAATTCAATGCCATTGGAAAAATCAGGGGGGAATATCTAGATCAGAAAATTATACCCTAGTAGCAAAATCGGTAAGATAATTCAAAATAAATCTACTTGGATTTTTTTTTTTTTTTTGAGATTCAGTCTTGCTATGCAGTTCTGGCTGACCTTGGGCCCACTTTGTAGCCCAGGCTGGTCTCCAACTTGCAAACAATTCTGCCTCAGCCTCCAAGTGCTGAGATACAGGAGTGTGCCATCATGCCTGGCTTTATATACTTGGATTGTTAAACAACCAAGCAACAGTTCTAGAAACAAAAACAGGTCAGCAAAATTAATCTATGGATTAGACAACTGGCTATACACAGTCAAGAAAATCACCCAGAGTTAACACAGAGAAATATGGGGAAGGAAGATATAAAAATAAAATATGGAGAAAAATGTTAATTATGTGATGTCATGGTTTATGTCTGTGTCCCCCAGGCCTCATGCATTTACACTGTGCATTTGTGATGGTTCATTGTCTAGTACTTAGATTGATGGTGTCAGTGCTACACCCACAAAGGGGTGGAGCCAGGATGTGATGTAATGGCAGGAAGAAGGTGTGTCTTGCTCTTTGCTGGTTCCTGCTTGCTGTTTGCAGCCGCCATGAACTGAGGCCCTGCCACACCAGCCTGTCTTGGAGCTGAGTATGGACTGAAACCTCCAAAAACTGTAAGAAATAAACCTTTCCTTTTCCAACTTGGTGCATCAGGTATTTTGTCTCAGCAACGAGTTAAAAGCAACTAAGACATATGCCTATAGAAATTTGGAGAATAAAAAATCAGGAGATTGGGGAAGCCGAAATATTAAAAAATAAGAAGCCTTGCAATTTTCCAAAATAGAAGAAAAACAAACTGTTTCATGCAAACTGCTTACACAGACTACTTCATTATTTCTTTTCTCTCACATTTGTGATAAAGGAAACATATATTTCATCTTTGTCCTTGGTTTCTTGCTTCTGAAAACTTTGTAATTTCCTGGGTGATAGTGATGAAATCTTTTCTTATTTAAAATACATTTCTTTAAACCTTACTGAGGTTGTGTTAATGAGGTGACTGTCAGATGGGTGAGGAGCACCCTAACAAACCATGTGATTAGATGTTAGAACTGTCAGTCCCAACTTCTTGGGGATTAGGAATCCTGTTCAGTCACCAATGGCCAATGATTTAATCAATCATACTTTCATAATGGAGCCTCCATAAAACCTCTAAACAACCCAAATCCATCCACATGCACAGAGGGTGGCATACCCCAGAATCATGGGAACAAAATCTGCTGTGCCTAGGACTCTTCTAGACCTCACCTATGTCCACTGTATCTTTTATAAGATTTTTTATAAAGTAGTAATAGAAAGTACAATGTTTCTCTGAGTGCTGTGAGCCGTTGTAACAAATTGTCAAACCTGGGGCTTGGATTGTAAGAACTCCTGATCTTTTCCAAGTGTGAGTAATTTAAGACCCATTACTTGCGATTGGCACATGAAGTGTGGGCAGTTTTATGAGACTGAGACCTTCACTTGTGGAGGCAGTGCTAACTCTGGCTAGTGATAAAATCAAACCAAATTACAGGGTACTGTGGTGGTCAGCTTTCCTGTTCCTCAGGCTTGATACTTGACACCCACACTTAAAGGAATAAATGTTTTATTTGACTCAGGGTTACACGTGATTCAGTCCTTGGTCTCTGGCCCTGGATGGGTATGGTGGAGCAAAACTGGTCAGTTCATGTGGTCAGGAGGCAGAGCAGAAGGGCAGCACTTGAGAAGACTGGATCCAGGAGACACGTATTATCCAAGGTCAGGCTTCCATGACTTTATCAGACCAGACACCTAACAATCTGGTTTACTCCCCACTAGGTATCTCTTAATCCAATCAGGTCTGGATAGAGTCATAGACCCCTCATTCATGTCTGCAGAGAAGTGAAAAATTGCTGGAAAACATTCACGTTTGTTGGCAGAAAGAGATCCTAAGTATAAAAACTTTATTCCATTCCATATCTTTCAATGGCAGAGTACTGCTCATAAATATCTTAATTTGCTTATCAAGACAGATGATATCTACGTAAGTTCTTTAGCTTCATTTACTGTCATACCCAGCTTCACAAAATATCTAATATTTAGTCCCCAATCTTTTTGTGTCTTCTCCCCATTATCTGTGTCCACACTGACTAGAATTCCCTCCTCCATTCACCTATCTCTTATCTATTTCCATCTTTCTCATTATCTGCCAGCTCACGCTTTGGTTACTACTACTTGAATATTAGAGACTGTTTTTTGCACACTAGGTATCCCTGTGTTCCCCAAGGCAGAGTATGAATTCTACTCAGATTGCCTTCACCTTTGCTAATTTGTAGTTGGAGGGTGACATTTTCATCTTAAAATTTAAGAGTGAATGGGATGAAGGGAAGTGTCCAGATTTTGTGGCCTTCTGAGGTACTTAAATGAAATGTGGAGAATGCCATTGAATTGGAGGAGATAAGAGACTATAAGGTATTGATTAAATTATATACCTGGTACATTGATATCCCCTAGCACTGTAGCAGGGTGAAGATGACTTTGAATTAGTGTCTAAGTTCCTGGTAAAAGTAAAATAGCGATTAAGTAGAGCCTCTGAAGAAGGTCATATTGGCTTCATTTTTTTGGAAGCGACATGATAACCATTAGTAAATAGATGATTGATTTCTCCCTGTCATCAAGGCCTACATGTGGTATTTATGCAAAGTGGGAAGTCTGCTCTAAAGTCAACTATGAATGAGCAGCTTCAGTGGGGAAAGTTGTATAAGTCAGTGTAAGAAACTTCAGGGGGTATCTATGAAAAATGTGACAGGGACATGCATTGTTATTCATCAGGTGACAAGAACCAAACTGTAATTCTCTATTTCCTTCAAAAGCACTACATAAGTCCAAATACTGTCCAAGTTATTTGATTGACAAGGGTTTGATGATAGCCAATAGATACAGTGAAATCAGAAAACTTGTCAGTTCGGAAGGAAAACTGTCAACACGTTTCCCTCAGGTTGTGGGGCATGTGGGCTTCCTAATTCTTGGGTCTCATTCTTACTATTTGTGAAATCATATGTCAGGATACAGCATCAGAGCTTTGGCTGGTCCTCCCTTTGAGATGACAGAAGATGTATTCTTTACAAATGGTAGCTTGAAATTCTGAACATGTTTTATGCTGTATCTGAGCAGAGAGTGGGTGAGAGACAGATGCCTATATCAAGTGTTTTGGAAGGAAAGCATTCATTTTCTTCAGATGGAATTGGTTCCTGAGCCGTGGCAGTGAAGTCAGGCTTCAGAATTTGCTGAGTTGCAAGTAATTGTTGCTAAGACTTTCTAGCTCTTTGGGTGACAGATATCGACAGGTAGGAAGAGGCTTGTGAAGAGTCTCCTTCCTGATTTACAGCGATCCCACATGGTGCCTGTGCATTCCTGTGTGTGTTCCACAGAGGTGATGCATTTGCACTTCACAGTATGCTTCCCTTGTGTTCACAGTTGTGAGACTTCTTCCCAAAGATCAATACCTCCGACACAATGAGAGAAGACTGATGATTTGCTCGGAGTGGACTCTTCATCACCAGTTCCTCAGAAGCAAAACCCAACACAAATAAGCACCTCTAGAATTCTGTGGATGAGTGATACCTGTGGGGTCTCTTCCTCCAAATCTGTTTTAACTCAAGTCAGAGGAGAACTGAGGTAAGGATCAGTACAAAGAACAGCTGTACTATAAAACAATGCTTTTGCTCTTTCATGACCCAGATAACAGACTCTCTTTCCTAATATTTAGCAGAAAGTCTCATTAGTTTTCACTGAGTATTGTAATGAGACCCAGATAATGTCATGGGATGTATTAAATATATGGGAAAAACCCCAAACTGGATCTATAATTAGTTGCATTTTTCTGAGTCAGACCAAGATTTTAGAACAAGAAGAAGCCATAAGTGCCAGGTAAAAAGTAAAATTAATACCACATGTAGGAATTGGTTTCTAGAATAAGTTTTTAAAACTCCCAATAACGAATGATAAGTTTGTAACAAAATAAGACAAGGTGACATAAAATTCTCTGTCCTATAAATTGCTCAAAAAATACTAAGAAATTTTAAGAAAGTTATGAAAATTTTATTCCTATATTGAGATTGCAAAAAATAAGAAAAAAAGATGGTAAAAGCTAAGAGTTCAGTGTATTTGGACATGCAGATATATCAAGTCAGTGTGGTCTATTTGACCATTTGAGGAAACACATGTAGTTGCATGTCTGTAATTTTTTTTGACTAATACTGCAAGTTGCCTAAATTGTGTCTGACTTTTCAAGTATCCTTAAGTTTATGTAGGCTAAAAACTATGTGTAAATTATGAACTCTGATCACCTTCCTTTGTTTGCTAAAGCCTGTGTCATCAGTAAATACGGTTTCAGGGTCTGAGGTGTTCCTCCATCCTTTGGAGACACCTGCTGATGGCTGCAGCAGTGTGCGGCACACTTTGGGGTGAAGATGGGACACTTTACTCAGCCATAAACTCAGGCAGCGTTTGCCAGCTGAGCAGGTCACTCAGTGTGTCTTAGAGGGGGATTTCCCTATGAACTGCTTGTTGTGCTGAGTCTTCTTTGTTAGCATGCACTCCTCTCCTCATGATTTGTTCCCTATGACATGTTCAATCCTAACCTGGCAGCAGCAATTAGAGTCACTTTGTCCCAGTTAATTTACATAATTGTGAATTTTCTCAAGAAATTGATTGACATCTGATGCTCTGCCCTCAAAAGAGGTCCATTTTTCCATTGTGCTGATTTTCTTACCTATTCTGCACAGAGCCCTCATGAATATGAAACCATACCAAAGTCAGGGGGAGGCAGCGTTCAGTCATTGCAGGCGCTTTCTACTTGCCTCATATTTGCCCTAATGGAGAACGGTGCTATTATAGTGAAACACACTTCTCGGTGTCTTCTGTGTCTTCGTGTGGTGGTCCAGAAGTAGCTGAACTATTGTCTTTGATTTCATTTTATTAGCACTTGGTAGCAAGGCTGAGTCCTTGAGATGTAAACTCCTATTTTGTTCCCACTGCCCTCTCAGTCCTCCCATTTTCTGGCCATCTCAGTTTCTTCCCAGCCCTTTCTGGATCTTTCTTCCCTATTGATTTTAACCTCATTAATTGATGAAAATGGATTCATGTATTTAAATGCTTTTTACGGACTGAAGATAAGCTCTGGCAAAGTGATTTTTGCATAGTTGTAGTTGTGGTAAATATTGATGGATAAATAGAATTTCACTAAATGGAAAAGACTGTAAATGTTTCAAAAAAAGAGTAAGTGCTAGGACACCTTAACGGTTCTTAAGAATTTGGAATTGAGCTTGAGTCATCCTATAGTTTGCTAAGCTAGAGGACACTAGCTTGGCAATAATTAGGCTTCACCTATTGTCACCAGCCACTAGGGAGTGCGTGGAGCTTTCTTGTAAGGAATTTGAGATGCCTTTTATGTATTAAGAATGGAACGTAGGGCCAGCAATACTGAGCTACATCTAAAGGTATTTTTTTGTTTGCCTGTTTTGTTTTCGTTTTGAAACAGGGTCTTGCGAAGTTGCACAGTTGCTAAATTGCCTACACCGGGCTCAAATTCAATCCTCCTGTCTCCATCTTCCGAAGTGCTGGGATTACAGCTGTGCACCACAATACCTGGCTAAAACCACGGGGTTGTTAAGTAGTTGGGTAACTAACCCTATTCATACGTTCATTATTTATTCATCCATTCATATATAGGGTGCTTGTTTTTAAGTGCTACTCTCTGTTTATGGAATTTGATCATAAAAGAATAAGGAAAAGATATCTAAACATAATTAAATGGGTTACAATATTGAGTAGTAGTGGGTTCTAGAAACCAAAATAAAAGGAGTAAAGCACAAGAAATAGAGGTATTTCATTAGGAAGAAGAAAGGGAATTCTCTCTGGAGGAGAACGAGAGAGAAGACAGCAAGTTGTGACATGAGAGCAGGGTAGCCTGGGGCCACAAGGGCAGAGGTCCCGAGGTGAGAGCTGCTTGCCGTGTCCAACACTGAGTTAAAGGGAAGCACAGCGTTAGGGAGCAGGGTAAGAGCTAACTAGTGTGGAGCTCACGGTCCCTGGGAGAGACTGTGTCTTCTCACTGCACTGGGTAATGTCACAGGGCTTTGGACAAGGCTGTGGCCTGCTGAGGTTGATGGCTTTATAAGGTGACCCCAGATGCTGTGAACTCACTGCGGAAGAAGCAAGCCCGGAAGCTGGGGTCCTGATGAGAACAGGCCCAAGAGGAACCGCACAGGAACTCGGGTGTGGATAGGGGCTGGAGGCAGGATTGGGATCGGAGGGGAAAAGCTTTTCTCTAAAACTGCCAAGGAGATTACATTTGATAGTTGCATCCTGTGTGTAGGCAGCAGGAGTCAAGCACCCAGGAGAACAGTAAATTAGACTGCTTTATGGTTCGCTTTTCACCATCAGTGTTTTCACTCAGCGTTCATCCCTGTAACCTGGAAACCCCACCTGGGGATTCAGAGACCCTGATGCAGACTACTGGAGCATGCACGCTGCCCTCCTCGAAAAGAAAGAGGATGCAAGTCCTGTCTGTCTCAGCCGCTGCGTTGGTCAGACGTGTGCTCCGCATTTAGATGAAGCAAAGCCTCTCGTCCTGGGCTGTGCTATCCTGAGCTGTTTTCTGTGACAGCTCTCTCAAGTGTTCGTGGAAATAGCTGTGTTAAAAGACATAAAGAGCAGTGTACAGTGTACTGCAGGGAGCACAATTCTCTCCTCTGTCCTCCTTTTCTCCTTCCACTCTCCTTCCTTTAGCTTTCTTTTTTCCCTTCTCTCTCTCTCTCTTCCTTCCTTCCTTCCTTCCTTCCTTCCTTCCTTCCTTCCTTCCTTTCTTCCTGTGTTAGGAAGGGCCTCTTGCATGCTAAGCCATTGATCTGCTACTGAGATGCAAACACCTCTAGCCCAGGGATTTAAATACTTTCTTTTGTACCAACTTCTGTATTTTTTTTAACATTTAATTTTTCTTAGTACATGAGTGTGTAGATAGTGATTAGATTAATTGTGAGAGGTGGTACATGTACCTAATACTTCTTAACTCTTTTAACTCACCTCTGCTTCCCCTCTTCCCCTCCCTCTACCTCTTTCTTTTTGTAGGATACAGATCTTATCCTTTCAGCTTCGTGGAGGAAAATTTTAAAGAGATGATTTTGGTACACATTGAAACTACGTATCAGCTGAATTCCCATGTATTAATAAGAATGGGTGGCATCATATAGTTCAATGCAAAATAAATTTTAAAGAAAATAGCACATTTTTTACTACTAATAATGTCAGTTCAAAGTTTACACATGTAGCACCGAAGTGGATGATAGTTAGTACAGATACCCAGAAAAATGTCCAAAAACAGAAGAGAAGGTGAGTTAGAAAAGAGAGGTGACTCAGCAGGACCTTCAGGGAGCGTTGGTGAGTCAGAGTGACTATGCAGAGAGCTGAGGAACACGCCAGGGCGTAGCCAGGGGATGTGCACGGGACACAGTCCTTCAGCTCAGGTGGCGGGGTTGGAATCTTGTCAGCAGTGTTCTTAGCTGTGGGGCTTGGTATGGTATTTAAACGTATTCTGCTTGTAACCTGGACAGAAAAAGTGGGTAACAGCATTTATAAGATTATTTTCTTACTTAACCCACAGGAAGCCAGACTATGATGCCCAATATGGATTGACTATTATCTTCTTTTGAAGTCCTGGAAGGTCCTCAGTGTAGGTTTTATTGGTTCTGTACCTTTTTTGATCAATTCTATTATACCTGATGATATAGACAACTCGATTTAAAAATAGCAAGAGGCACAATGGTAACCACTTTTGATCACCTGGTATTCTATTTTTGCATCATGTACTATGCCCATCCTTCTGTTCTAACTGACTCTGTTTTGCTTAGTCACGTTTGGTTTTATTCTCTTCAAAAAAGTAATACGAACTGTGAGAGTAATAAAACCCTAAAAGTCTAATTGCTACTGTAAAAAAGAGAGGAAAGTAAGGTGGACTAAGGGATATAACCGCAGGTATGTTCGAGAGTGTAGGATGGAAAACCATATAACTGAGCTTTTGTTGGATCATTGAACGGAACTGTCTCCAATTTCACTGTATGAATGTCCACTTTATATGCTTTAATTTAGTGATATGGACAACTGTTTCTGGGAAGGTAATATGTAACCTATTAACTGGTGATTTTGTACTGTATATATTTTTTTCTTGAAATACTGTATTATTTGTACCCTTTTACTACATTGTTTTTTTATGTCCTTTCTTTTTTCTTCTCTCTTTAAATAAAAAAAAGATTATTTTCAGCATCAAATTAGATTTGTACCTACAGATCCTAATACATAGAATGGTATATAACTATATTTTACTTGTTCTTCTTTGGGATGGGTTTTGGAAATGATAGGAAATATAAAGATAAAGAGGGAAATAAAAACTATTCTGTTTTCTTAGTTCTTATGGTTAGTGTTTCATCACATATTTATGCCAGGAAAAAAGTTTTAACCATAATGAGGAAACAGTAAACCCTACAGGGCGGAGGGCTTGATTTTAAAAATATCTATCTTGGGGTACAATTCTTGTTGCATACTTCTGGAGTTCTCTTGTTTTTACTGTGGCATGTCATGTTACGGATAAACTACAACACATTTATCAGTTAGATGGGGAGACATTTGGCGTATTCTCATTGTTGTGATATTATAAATACCAATGCTGCAAAGCTTCACACTGCATTTGGGCAGAACGTGTCTGAGGCATTCATCAGGAGTTGTCACATAGCGGCTTTATCACCTCTCTCTCTCTGGCCTTCCCTTCTCTTCCAGTTTTCAAATCTAACGCCTGTGCCTTTTACTAGAAAAACTAAAACTGGAATCACAGGTCAGGGGTCTTCTAGAAAATGGAGTTTTTGGCTGATGCTTTTGTGATGCAGCAGAAATATGAAAAGATGGGGCAGATGGTGCTTAGTGGACAGTAGACAATAAAGCATGAACATTTCTTGGCTCATGGGTGTGTGGACATTGTGCTATGTCTGTGGAATTATCCTATTTCCCCATTGGGAAATTTGTGAAATGCATTTAAATATTCAGAGATGAGCCTTTTGTTAGTGATAGGTTTTGCAAATAGCTTTCACTACTCTGAGCTTTGCCTTTTCTCTCATAATAGTTTTTTTTTGATGACTATAAGTTCTTAACTTTAACTATAAATTTTAGTTAAATATATTTTACTAATTCTTTTCATTATTCTTAGTGTTCGACACCATACTACTTAACAAAATTTTCTTTGCCATTTGGCCAGATTCTAATTTTCTTTTTTATTTTAAAGAGAAAAAAAAAAAAACACAGAAAAGTAAAACAGAAACAAGAGACATGCAGACAACTACAAAAACAAAGCAAAAAACCAAACAATAACAACATAGGCTTTCAAAACAGGATAGGAACTTAACAATACTATAAAGTTCTAATATTGCATGTTGTTATCTTCAAAAGTGTTACTTACATTACCAGATATAGACATGCAAGATTGCTCTGATCGTATGAATATTAACTGTTCTTTTCCAAGACGACAACCGGTAGTATAATCATCTTTACTATTTTGTGTATATATAAACAAATTTATATGTTTCCTTTTCCCTTTCTCTTATCTTCTTTCCTCATCCTAGTTATTTTTTCTCTCTAAGAGCAGTCTCTCACCCATTCACAATATCGATTGTATATTTCCAATCTTATTTACTCTTTCAGTTTCTTACCCTAGGGAGAAAATATGGTATTTACAAGTGAGTCTGATTTATTTCACTTATGAATATGGCCTCAAGTCACACCCATTTACCCATAAAAGCCTCAATGAAATCCTTCTTTATAGCTGAGTATTACTCCATTGTATAAAAACGTCACATCTTTTTTATCCATTCCTCAGTTGATGGGCATTTGGGTTGTTTCTAAGGTTTTGTTATTACAAATTGTTCTCTATAAAAATGGGTACACATATAGCAGTGTGGTATGATGTTTTCAAATCTTCTGGGAAAATGCCCAGAAGAGGGATAACTGGATCAAAGGGGACCTCTAATCCTGGCTTTTTGCGGAACCCCCACACTGATTTCCACAGTGGTTGCACCAGCCTACACTCCCACCAACAGTGGAGAGTTCCTTTTTCCTCCGAGCCCCTCTAGCATTTCTTATTGGTTGATTCCTTGAGCTTGCCCGTTCTTTCTGGAATAAGATGGGATCTCAGCATTGTTTTAATTTGCATTTCTCTAATGACCAATGATAATGAACATTTTTTTCATATAATTATTTTCCATTTGTATTTCTTCATCTGAGAAGTGTGAATTCATCTCAGATGCTCATTTTTGGACTGGGTCTTTGAATTTTGGGGATCTGGTTTCTTTTTAATTCTTTATGTTCGAGATAGAAGTTCTTTGTCGGAGGGACAGTTCACTAAGATTTTTCCCAATTTGTGGGTTTCCTTTTTACTCTGTTGGAGATTTCTTTTGGCATGCAAAAGTGTTCTAATAAGATGAGATCTGTTGTTGATTCTGGGAAGTATTCCCTGTGTAGTTTGATTTTTGTTCATGAATTCTCTGCCTATCGCTATATCTTCAGAATTGCTACCTATTTTGTTTTCTGGAATATTTAGTGTTTCTGTTTTATGGTTAGATCTTTTGATCCATTTATACTTTAGTGCATGGTGATAGACAGGAATTTAGTTTTCGTTTTCAGCATATGGAAAATCAGTTTTTCCAGCACCACTTATTAAAGAGGCTGTCTTTCTTCCAGTGAACTTGTTTGGCTCCTTTGTCAAGGATAAAGTGGCTGAGTGTGTTTGTAGTTGTGGTTGTACCTTCTAATCTATTCCATTGATCTTCGGATCTGTTTTTATTCCAGTACTATGCTGATTTTATCACAGTAGCTTTGTGGTATAATTTTAAGTCAGGGATTGAGATGCCTCCTGCCTTGCCTTTGTTGCCCAGAATTGCCTTTGCTATTCTAGGTCTCTTCTGGTTCCAGATGAATTTTAGGAGTGGTTTCTTTAGATCTGTGAGGTATGCTAATGGTATTTTGATTGGAATTACATTAAAGTTGTATAACAATTTTGGTAGAATGGCCATTTTCACCATGTTTGTTCTTCCTATCCATGAACAAAGAAAGCCTTTTTATTTTCTGAAATCCTCTTTGGTTTCTTTTTTCAGAGAAATGTAATTTTCAATATATAGATCTTTTACGCCCTTTGTTAGATTGATTCCTAAATATTTCATTTTGGGGGGGTGCTGTTGTAAAAGGTGCAGTTTCCCTGATTTTTTCTCTCATTCAGTTTGTTGTTTATGTACAGGTACGCTACTGATTTTTAAGTGTTGACTTTGTATCCAGCTACATTGCTGATTTGTTTATTAGATCTAGAAGTCTTTTAATAGAGTATCATGTCATCTTCAAATAATGATAATTTAACTTCTTGCTTTGCTACCTTTATTCCTTTTATTTTTCTCTCGTGTCTAATTGCTCTGGCTAATATTTCTAGAACTATATTGAATAGGAGTGGTGATAGTGGGCATCCTTGTCTTGTTCCTTATTTTAGAATGAAATCTTTCAGTTCTTGTCCATATAAACTTCTTGATGATTTGCTACATTCTGTTTGCCATTGTCTTATTGAGGATTTCTGCATCTGTGTTCATTAGGGAGGTTGGCATATAGTTCTCTTTTTGGTTGAATCTTTCTCTGTGTTGGTTGGCTGTAGATTTATCATATATGGCTTTTATCAGATTGAGGAAAACACCATCTATTCCAATTATCTGTAGAGTTTTTATGTAGAATGAGTATTAGACTTTATCCAAAGCTTTTTCTTCATCTATTGAGATGGTCATGTGATTCTTGTCTTTGACTCTATTGATATGGTGTATTATGTTTGTTGATTTGCATGTGTTAAACCATTCTTGCATTCCTGGGATAGATTCCACTCAGCCATGGTGTATAAACTTCTTGATGATTTGCTACATTCTGTTTGCTATTGTCTTATTGAGGATTTCTGCATCTATATTCATTAGGAAGGTTGGCCTATAGTTCTCTTTTTGATTGGATCTTTCTCTGTGTTTGGTATTAGGGTAATACTTAATTTCAAGAATGAGTTAGGGAGAGTTATTTCCCTTTCAATTTCATTGAAGAGTTTGAGGAATGTTGACATTAAGTCTTCCCTAAATTCAAAATAGAATTCAGCAGTGAATCCATAGGACTTGGGCTTTTCTTTGTTGGTATGGTTCTAATTTCATTAATTGGAATTGGGTTATTCAGCAGTTTTACATCTTCTTCATCCAGCTTTTGTAATTCCTATGTTTCTAGGAATTTGCTCATTGCTTCTATGATATTGAACCTATGAGATTGAAAGTTTTTGAAGTAGGTATTTTCAACATTTTAGTTGAAAATAAAAAGTTCTATTCTACATCAGGGTTGTCTGTTATAAGCAATATTTTATTTTCTGTTTTTTTCCTTTTTTCCAATTAGTTTGATATTATTATGTGTAATGTGTCACAACTATTATTTTGGTTATCTCACTATGAAATACCTTCTTGACTTATCAATGTCTAATATAAAAGTGCTTTCACCTTTTCCTTGACCGTACAAAGGACTTAAAATATTTTAATATTATTTGGTATCCTGTTCAATTTAAATAGGTGTCATGTACTATGATTATAAGTTTAAACCACACAAAATATTATTTTTACAAATATTATTTATAGTTACACATACACTTTAATCATGTTTTCTTTTGTTCTTGATTTCCAATTACATTTTCTTGTTTCAGCTAATATTATTTTTCTTTTGCCTATAAAACTACCTCTAATTTTTCTTTTATTGTATTTTATTAATAGTAAATTCTTTCAGGATTTCTCTGTCTAGATATATGTTTGTTTCTGATCTTCATTTTAAAGCTCTTTTTGGTATGTAATTAAGGTCTATTTTTACATTCTTTTAGCAACATGAATTTTTCATTTTATTGTCTGAATTCTGCTGTTGAGAAGTCAGCTACAAGTCTTATTTTTTCTCCTTTGAAGGAAATATATCTTTTCTTTACTTGTGTCTGTTTTTAGAATTTCTTTTAAATTTTGCTTTTCAGCCTTTTACTATAGTGTGCCTGAAAGTTTGTGTTATGTGTGTGTATTTGCATTTATACTTCTAGCATTTATGGTGCATATTGATAGCGATAGGTCAAATAAACATCACTGCACTTTCTGGGTGGCTCTGGGAGTCTGCTGAAATCTCAGCTGAGAGTCTCTGGAAAGTTCAGGAATGTTCAAGTATTCAAACAGAAAAGTAGCACCCAAATTGCCTCCTCTAATTGCTCCCCCCCCCCAGTACTGTATCTGCCCATACAGTTCTTCCTTGTTTTGTTATCTCTAAAAAGAATAAAGAATAAAATAATTTCAGTCAATTAAAAATACAGCATCATACTTTGAAATCAGTTGCATTTGCTCTTTTAGAAAGGAGAACATAAATAAATCATAAGCTTTCTTTAAAGCCTCTATAAGTACATATTGTGATATAATACCTTTCTTTAATATGCAGTTTTAAATGTATAAATAGATTGTGACTCAAAAATATTTCCTGAGACTTAATAAATATATCCTTAGGAATTTCTTTCTGCATTATTCCTAAGTGAGTTTGTGTATTAGAGAAATTTTACTGAGTCCCAGGAGTAAATTTTCACAGTAAGCATATTTTTCTTAGTAGCCTATAGAAATGATGTTCATTCTAATTTTGGAATCTAACAAATTCAATTTAATATTCAAACAGTATGCTCTAAGTCATTGGATTAATTTTTGAAAATAATGTTTTGCTAAATTTGCCCTTTTGGTGTTTCTCCAGAAGCTGGTTTCTCACATGTGGCTTGCATTCTGTACACACAAATAACCTTGGTTTATGTTATCTCTATCTCCAGACTAGTAAGTTGTATTTTGAAATAAACCAATAAAGGACTACAGCACTCCACCTCCACAGGATTATGTTGTCTAGAGCTGTAGCTGTCACTGAGTGTCGTTTTTCAGTTCTATTGTGTTTTCTCAACAAATCAGAGTAAAGTGACCCATGATTAAATAGGATTAAAATGTGATCCAAAGGTGAATGTTGTGGGTCTTTGTATTAAATTGGCCAGCAAGAAACACTATATATGCTGAACGGCATCTGGGTGATGCTGTGAGCAGACTCTGCTGTTGACATTTATTCCTCCTGGAGAGTCACTTCACATAAGCCCACAAAATATTAAGTACTTAATAGTGTCTAACATTGTTTTTTTTCTTCAAAGTAAGTAAAACATTTGGTGAATTTATTGAACTGGGGTTTAGCGTGATACCTCAGGGAAACTAAAATGCTTAAACATAAGGACAGTTCCCTCTAGTCTTCAGTGTTTAGTCTTGAATGTAGATCAGGTGAGAATGATGAAAAATAAGCATGGGAATGTGAAGAACAAGGGACTTGGAGAAAGTGGAGTCGAATCAGCAACTGCAGGGTTCTAATTTTGATCTTTATCTGTTAACTTTTTGAATGAAACAGGTGTACGTTTCTTAATTTTGTAAACAGCATAACTAGATAGCTATTTTATAGTTTTATTTTCAATGTTTATGCTTAAATTGTTTGTGGAAAGTCATGAGTAGACTTAGTAGACTTAGTAACTTTACTTTTTATTAATCTTTGCTTACTTTTGACGTTTCATATTAAATTCTCATTGATCTTCATATTAAATTGCATAATTAATTTTCATATATGGTAATGTGCTTTATTTGGAGAGCTAATGCTTATGCCATCAGTTAATATGTTTTTAAATTAGAGTTCTGAACTGGTTTTGGGGGGAGTTAGGTTCCATGTACGTACCTTATATGTATTGCCTTAGTGCTGGGAGTTTCTGGTTTGAGTGGTAGCGTTCTTCTGCCAGAAAACTTGGTACTTCAGGCAATTAATCTTGTTTCTGATGTAATAAATCCTGTTCTTACTTATCTATAGGAATTCTGTACATAAAATTGTTAGTGTTCAATAAATAATGAATAAATTCACTAAAATATGTTGTGGCTGTAGATGAGGCCACAGGAGTCTGTGGAGGTGTGCTGAGTACTCATGACGTTGAGCTTTTGGTCTAGAAAGTGCAAAGCTGTATAACAAAGATGAAAAAGTGAAGCAAGGGAATCCCATCTAGCTTCCTGAGGGTGGTAGCAATATAAATACTTATCTTGAAATATTTGATGCTAATCTTTATAATCACCTGTACCCCTTCTATTTTGTGCCCCAGTACCTGGGTAACATACTGGTAATTCCAATTAAATTTTTCCTGCTACAGCGTTTTGAGACCTTTACTTTGTGTGAAAATTCTGGACTCTGAAGTAACATAGCTTTAATATTTATATGTGATATTCAAGAACATTATAAAATTTATTGTCAGTTATGCTTAAAACAAATTAAGACTCTACAAATGCAAATTTGAATTCAAGCTGCATGAACACTCTTAGATTATAATATATAGGCAATAAATTATAGAGAGAGATTTATTTTTTAAATGCAAATGAATCCATCTGGAAAAATATGATAAAATCCTAATAATTTAATAGGAGAAAAAAAAAACCCTGGAAAGCACTAGTGACTAAGAACTTTCTTGATGAATAATGGTTTGTGCTGAACAGCAAATTAAAAATAAGCTTTCAACTTTGGGCTTGGTAAGTGACATTTTCTGGGACATTTATATACAAACTGGATAAGATAAAACCCCTTTATGGTTTATGCTTTGGATAATTATAGGGGTACGGTTCTGATCTGAGTCACATGTGCTGAAAAGTCTAGGTCACTTGAGGGGGAAAGTGGGAGGAGATACCTGGCATAGTTACACTTCTGGAAGCACCGACTTTGGAGGAAATATTCAGGTAATATAGTTTAAATTACGCAAACTGTTGAGAAATGGTGGCACTCCTTACATCAAGATAAATAATAGAGCTTCAGGACTTTTGAGTCCTGTGAAACACTGAGGCAGGCGTTGTTGACGAGAAATGCTACTTGACATCTTTTACAAATTAAACAAGCAGTTTATTGGTAAAATTGCACACTTGCCTGGAGGCATGGCAGAATTCTGCCTACTGAAACACCTTAATAAACTTCAGTTATAATAGCACTGTGAAATTCTCCGAAAAGACGCATTGTCGTATTTGTCACTTTTCACTTTAATTTATGTTAAATTATCTTGATCCTCTGCAATTTTTGTTATTAATCGATCACTTTAATATTATAGTTCCTTGGGGAATTTTTAAAAATTTTTAAAGTTTTATTTTATGGTTTTTGTTTTTGGAGGCAGAGTATTATTACACAGTTCAGACTGGCGTTCAATTCACACTTGAGTTCACAGTGATTCTTTTGCCCCAGCCTGGGATTAGAAGTGTGTACCATCACACCTGGTTTTTATCATTTTAAGAAAATGACTTTAGAAAGAAAAACCATTACAAGTGATTCCCATTTCCACTGTTAATCTGTCCCCAGAGTTTCCCCTTTTCTTAGTGCATAGATGGAAACTTGTATTAAAAGAATGGCATTCTGTTTGCAGACTACTTCTTTTAAGATCCAAGTGTGCTAAAACTATTACTAAGCATTCTTGGAAGTGTAATCATTTTAAAATCCAGTACAGTCATCAGAATACTAGCTAGCTCAGTCAGTCTCAAAATGTGTACATTCAATCCTCTAATATGTACTTTTTGTTGCATAACTTCCTCATAACACATTTTCTTAAAGTTGTTAAGAGAATGTGTTCCAATAGTAGGTAAACACAATTTTAAAAACTCTTGGAAAATTTCAGCCCACTGGTTTCAAAAAGTCAAATCTGACAAGTCATTTTCCCTGTATCCACTTGGCCCATGTATTTTCCAAAACCCCAGCTCCCCCTCATTCCTGTTACCAAGCTGATGTTTCTAACTCTCCTGTCCTAATAACCCGTAAGTAGGGCTGTCTCTTTCCTCACAAGTGCTGTAATTACTCTAAGGTATTTCTAAATTACTGGAACCCTTTATGTCCTCAACAAGTTCCCGGTGAGAAATGTGTACCAAGGTTAATGTGCCTTTTTTTGCCTTGTTTTTTCTTTTATACTGAAAAAAAAAAATAGGAAACTTTATTATTCAAACAAGAAGGCTTATTAGATTAACAAAGAAAGACTGACATTCTGTGGAGTGCAACATGATAACTCATGATAAAATAGAAACAACTCATTTAATTCTATATGTAATAGTTCTATGAGGAGAGTTACTTTTGTTTTATTGTGATTATGAATTATGTCACACTCCACAAAATGCCACCCTTTCTCTGAGACTCTATTAACCCTTTTTGTTTGAATATTAAGACTTTTTACATTAGTGATCTCAGCTCTTAGACAAGAAAAATGCTTTCTTTATAAGAATAAAACACAGTAAGTTATGCTATTCAACTGTTTTATGGAAAATCTCCCGTTTAAGTTCTGAAAGTTATTATTATATTTTATTCTTGCTATAATTATCAGAAATTATCTATTCAGCATATGTGAAAGGTACTTATTTCAAATAGTCAGCTTCATATTTTGAAATCAAGGAAGAAATACATTCATAGTGAAAACACAAGAAAGCCTTTAATTTTAAAAATTAGTTCATCTTTTATTCATTTCAGTCCTAAAAGAGAAAACTCTAATTTAAGAGAAAAACAGATTTCCTGAAATTGTAGTTAAACACAGTGACTTAATGATTTAGTTATAAGTGCCTTACGAGGCTATTGTAGTTAAAAAATCAGCTGTAATTTTGGCCTGTTACCCACAAGATTTAAGCCATTTGACAAAATGTGGTTCATAATTTGAGTATCCAGGAGTTGGCAAATTGTAGCTAAAGTACCTGAACATCAGAAGTGTTAAATATTTGAAGTTTGTGGTATGTTACTTAAGGCTAGTTCTGCATATATATGAGTAAATTTCAAGATCATGGGTTATGTCCTTATATATACTGTAGACTTAACAATATAGTATAGATTTTACTGCCATTTCCTGAGTTAGAAACATCTTGAAGTCACTGGTTATGTAGTTCAATTTTTTTAACACCCATAGCTTATAGATCTTTGCACATAATATAGGAGGAATAGGTAATACATCAAAAATACCAAGGTTCTTTAAAAAGTAGTGTGGTAAATTCTTAAAGGAAATGTTAGCTGTATAATACTATTTTGAGAAAATGCACTGAGGAAGAGACAGGAGGAAACAAGGGGGTTTAGTGAGATATTTCTTGTCAGCTCTGTACTTTTAGTAGCTATGATGGAAGGACCTTCCATAACCATCCCATTCATCACTGATACAGAGAATGAAAATACGTTCACCAGAGTGGCAATGTTTAAGGCTTGAGTGTTTCAGAACTCGATTGGTCTTTTTATACTGGGAACACAAGTTAGAGATGATTCTGGAGGAGATTAAAAATATTGTCTAGCAACTCATCAAGATTTTCTTAGAGTCACTGAAAGAGAATAATTTTGAACTTGGACTCACACACTGGGATTACTGGCATGCATTTTATATGGCATTGTTGATTAACTTTTTAAGGAACTGCAGCTTTGAGGATTAGGCTTAGCTGGGTTTGTAGAATGGGACCAATAGTACTTTAAAAATTAAACAAATGATGAAATATGTTTCTCCAGAAAAGATCTCATAATACTAACATCTCATAATATGTTAATACTGTGATGTGATAAAATCAGTTTTCCAGAACCCAGCTAGGAGCCTTCCTTTCCATTATGTAAGGAAACTAGGCAGGTGGACCACATCTTGTCTTCCAGTATTAAAGGGAGGGGTGAGAAATGATCATTATCTGAGCCCCTTATGATGGGGATACTTCTGCCACTTCTGTCTATGGCTTTATGTTAGTTCGTTTGAGGCTGTATTTGTGGTGTGCTTCAAGGGGATACTCAGCTTATAAACCAATATTTTTTCCTGACATACAGCTCCCTATTGTTGTAGGTGAACCTCCTTTTCCATTTTTGTACTTTAAGAAGTCTCCACTTTGGTTCACTCCTGCCCTGTTTGCCCAGATTTCCTTGGCGTGTGAGGAGGAGGCATAGTCTCACTCTCCCTTACCCTCTGATACCTAGATGCCAACCAGGAGAACGACGTGTGATGTGTTTTTGTCCATGAGACAAACGTGGCACCATACTCCTGACTTTTCTGCTACTCCAGATTTGCTGTGACCCCTTTTGGAAACATGCTCGTTCAGAGGTCACTAGGAACCTGAAGTTTCACTAAAGCATGCCTTTTTCAGTGATCTTCATCAGTAATAAGGCTAACGTCTTGATTAATTCAGGTATTGGGTAGAAAAATCAGAAGGCTTATAAAATTAATGCTCTAAAATCCTAACGTGAATTAACTGTTGATAATGTAGACTTGAGTTAAGTAAAAAAAAATCTAAACATTAACCCTTTGTGTTTATATTTCAGTGTGAAGCCACAGAACCGATAGGAGACACACACAGTCTGCTGTCCCCAGCTTGAGAAGCAGGAGAGCTGGGTCAAAGGCCTCAGACGTAAGACAGGCTGCATGCACACCCATGTTCATAGCCGTACAACTCCTAATGTCTAAATCTTGGAAATAGCCTCTGTGTCTACTAACAGATGGATAAAGAAAATATATTATGTATACATGTGACTCGGCCATAAAGAAGGCTACGTTTGAGTCATTTGTAGGAAAATGGATGTACCTAGAGACTACGATGCTAATGAATTAAATCAGACCAAAAGTTAAACATTGCACGTTTTTTGTATATTTAAGTGTATAAGATAGAAAATGATATCACAGAGTTTTATTGGATCATTGAACAGAACTGTTTGCAGTATCATTGTTGGAATGTCCACTTTACAAGCTTGTGACTTGAACAATTATTTCTAAGATGGCAATATGTAATCCATTAACTAGTTATTTCCCACTGTTCATTTTTTTCTTCTGTAACTCTGTATAACTTGTACCCTTGCACTGTTTTTTTTCTTTTCTCCTTAAATAAAAAAAATAAATAAAAAATAAATAAACATTGCATGTTTTCTTTTCTGTAAGAAGCCTAAATAAGGCAGATTGTAGGGAATGGGGAAGTAGAGCTCTTGTAAATAGAAAGAGGATCTTGGAGTGAAGAAAAAGAGGAACAGGGGAGGAGGAAATAAAAAGTATGAAGATACAACATAGTATGTGTACCAACACCCAGCGATGAGTGTATTCCATATATATCACCACTACACACTGAAATATTAAACACTGAAAAGCTACCTGTGATGACTATAAACACACACATGCTCACACACACACACACACACACACACACACACAAGCACATATACTCACAAATATGCAGAGCCAGTGGTGGAGATCCCAGTCTCAACTCTCCAGGTCCGAGACCAGAGCTTTGAAGATAGAAGAAAGGAATACAATCCTTCCTCTCTCAAATTTGCCTTCTAAGGAGGCTCTTGAAGGAATGTCTGATGGTCACACTCGTCAGCGGGCACCTTCTCGGCTTCCTGTAGACTGAGACATCCACCGTACTTAGTGTCAGTCAGCGCCCTCTGGAGAAACACAGTCTCAGTGTTATGTGTGTACTAAGCAGCCACTCCGGGCTGTGTTAAGTTTAAATCCTACTAATCACCGTTTCTATAATCAACTGATCACAACTATTTTTTTATTTTTATTTTTTTTTTAGTTACAAACTTCTTTCAGACTTCAGGCTTTGGCATTCAAAACTTAGTGTTACCACAAGCTAACGTCCCCAACACATTAGCCACTTTGTTCTTTTTTAAAAAGTTTTACCAGTACCTGTTTGCCTTAAGAAATGTTTACATTGCTTGTGGAGAGTTGGCACACGCATGTAATATTTTAATTCATTAACTATTTCCAAGATGATAATATGTAATGTATTAACAGGTGATTTCTTACTGTTATGTTTTTTTTTGTAGTTCTGTATTATGTGTAAACTTACACTGCTTTGTTTTGTTTTGTGTTTTTCTCTTTTTCCTCTTAAATAAAAAAAAATTTAATTCATTTTTGTCCACTTTCACCTCCCCCATCCATCTCTTGATCCCTTCATTTTTATACGTGTTTGCAATACATAATGTGTACTTGTGTAAAGCTGGTACACATACATAAAACATTTTAATTCCTTTTTCTCATCTTCTTCCCTTCTCGTCATCCTCTCAGTTTCTTTATTCTTTTTGCCCTTCGAGAGAGATCTGCATCTCTCTCTTATTGTCTTTTATTTTGCTGTTTATTTATACTTTGCCCACAAATGACTCAAGTTTATCTTACTTTATGGCAGAGTAGCACTCCACTGTGTGTAATAACACATTTTATATATCCACTGGTCTGTTGATGGACTTTTCAGCAGCTTCTAAGATTCAGCTATCAGGAAGTGGGCTGCTGCAAACATGGATATGCCCATATCACTACAATATGATGTCTTTAACCCAATGGGAAGATACACACAAGAGGACTAGCTGGGTCAAATGAATTTCTAGATTCATTTCTTGGAGGAATCTCTTTCTAAAGTGGTTGTACTAGTTTGTAGCCCTACCAACAATATAAAGGATTTCTTTTCCCTTTCAACATCTCTAGATTTGTAATTTGATTTACTGATGGTAGCCATTTCTTCTTGAGTAAGATGGAATCTCAGTGTTGCTTTAATTTGCATTTATTAATATATTTATTGATAACTTGTATTTCTTTTACAAAATGTCTATTCATTTAACTTTCCCCATTTTTTCATTGAGTCTTTTATTTTGAGGGTCTAATTTTTAAATAATTCTTAATATATTTTAGATGTTAGTCCTCTATCCAAGGAATAATAGCAATTTTTACATGCTATTGGTTGTCTGTTTACTGTGTTGGTTGTTTCCTTTGCTGTGCAGATGGCTTTCAGTTTTGTCTAATGTTTGTTGGTTTGTGGTGCTATTTATTGTGCCACTGAGGTGCTGCTCAGAAAGTCCTTTCCTATGCTGAGATTTCAAAAGTTTTGCCTATTTTATTGTCTAGCACAAACAGTATTTCTGCTTTAACATTGAGATCTTTGATCCACTTAATTTTGATCCCCTGGATGGTAAGCAGTAGGGTGGAGATTCCATCTTCCGCAGGCAGACAGCCAGTATTCCCAGCACCATTTATCAAAGCATCTGCCGTTCCTCCAGTGGACAGTTTTGGAACTTTTGTCAAAGATCAGTTGGATGTGATAGGGCTGGTTTTACACCCTGTATTCTGTTCCATTCGTCCAGATCTATTTTGTGGCAATACCATACTGTTTTTTTCCACTTTTGTAATATAACTTCTGGGCAGCATTGTGATGCCCCCCACTTTGTTCCTTTTTTCCAGAATGCTTTCCCCGTTCTGGGTGTTTTCTGATCCTATAAGAATTTTAGGATTGTTTTCTCCAGTTCTGTAAAGAATGTGGTTGAGGTGGCACAGAATCTGTGTGCCAGTTGTGGAAGTATGGTTGATTTTTACTATGCTGATTCTGCTTAATCAAAGCTTGTACTTTTAATCCCTTATTTCAGAGTACTATAGTTTTCAGAGTGGTCTTTTATAGATGTCTTAACCTTAGGTTAATACTCAGGTGCTTATTTTTCTTTATGTTTTTATGAATGGTATTGTCTTCCTAATTTCTTCTTCAGTGTGTTCACTAGTAATGTACAGAAATGCTACTAATTTCTTGTGTTGATTTTGTATCCTGCTATATTACTGAATTTGATTATTCTCAGATTCTTTTAGTGGAAGTTTGTGAGACCTCAATATAGAGGATTATGTTATCTGCAAATAGTAATTTTAGTTCTTCTTCCTTTTCTCTAAATTTCCCTTTTCTTTTTGCTTAATTGCATTTGCTAATGTTTCATGTATTACGTTGAAAGGAATGGAAACAGTGGACATGATTGTCTAATTCCTGATATCAGAGGGAAAGCTTTCAGTCTTTATCCATTTAGTGTATTTGTCATAAATGACTTCCATCAGGTGCAGGTAAGGTCGTTGTGTGTGTTATGGATTACGAACTGGTGGTCAATTTAACTCCAGCTGGATTACATCAGCATGGCATTGAGCGAAGATGCTCCACCTGAGGAAAGTTGCCAGGATAAATAGGTGGAAAAGAAGGGGGGTGTTGAGGGTTGAGGCTTTAAGGAGACATTGTGGGTTCTCCTACGAGTTGCTGTCTGAGATGTTGGTTCTCCTGGAGGAGCTCTGGTCCTCACATCGAGCATTGCTTCCTGGCTCCGGAGGGAAGACGTGCTGCTCGGTCTCCAGGATGAACTCCTCACGCTGCTTCCTGGTACGTACCCGACTGTGCTTGTCATCAGAGGAGCTCGGGGCCTCTGTGTCGCTGAGGATGGCTGTGGTGCCTTTCAGGACAGCCCTGGTCTTTGTTGTGAGTGTGACGTCTCGGCTTCAGAGTAGAACCCTCATCCCACCAGCACAGCTCCTGCATCCTGCTGGCATGGACTTTCTGGCTTCCACCACCGACCCTTGGGTCTTCCCGGCACAGATTTGTAAAAGAGACTGGTGTGAGTCCTTCTTGTGGACTCTGGACCTTCAGTTGGACTCGTGGGAGGCATTGTCCTGAGCTCTGGATTTTTATCTGTACTCAGGTGGGACATTGCTGTGGAGTTTAGGCTCTTGACTAAATAATCTAGGTGTTGCGGATAGATTTCCTGCATTTTTCTATGTTAACTCCCGGTGACCATTATAAAAATAATATTATAAACTCCATGTCCTAATCCTAATTGTTCTCTGTCAGTGTGCCTATTTTCTTCAGTGTTTTTATCATGAAATAATATTGAATTTCAGCGAAGGCTTTTTCTGTGTTTGTTGAGATGATCATGTGATTGTTGTCTCTATTTCTGTGATGTGTATGTTCTGTGATTTGCATATGTTGAATCATCATTGCATCCCTGGGATGAAACCTACTTGGTTATGATGTGTGATCTATCTAATGACTGATCTTTCTAATGGTTTGTGGTAGTCTCTTTGTAAAAACCTTGTTGAGGATTGTGTGCCTATGCTCATTAAGAAATTGGTCTGTACTTCTCTCTTTTGGCAGGATCCTAGTCTGTTTTTGGAACCAGGGATGACTTTGGGAGTATGCCTTCCCTTAAATTTCATTAAAAAGTTTGCAAAGTATTGGTGTCAGAACTTCCCTGACATTTTCAAAAATTCAGGAGTGAACTCCTTCAAAGCTGGGGTTTTCTTATTGGCAGGATTTTTCTAATTAGATAAGATTTTTCTTAACTAATTATTCTTATTTATTTCTAAAACTTTCTTCAGTTTTATTGCTTGTTTTTGGATGATTCAGGATTTTAAAATCTTGGTTCGCTTTTGTTAAATCATATGTATCCAGGAATTTGTCTATTCCAATTTATCAATGTACAGGTTTGAAAAATAATTGTTAATAATCATTTATTACTTAGATAATGACAGTTGTAATCTTACTTTTTTCATCTCTAATTGCATTGATTTGTGTATTTTATCTCCTTTTTTATGAAGGGTGGCTCAGGTTTTGCCTATTTTGTTTACTCTTTTTCTTACTTTCCTTATTACTGAGACAAAATATCTCACACAGAAAGTTAAAAGATGAAAGGTTTATTTAGCTGACAGTTTGTAGAGGTTTCAGACCATAGCTGGCTGGCTCTAGGACTAGGTGACTGAACAGAAGGACACTGTAGAGGACAAACAGTTAATGATGAGCAAAAGGAAGCAAAGCTGTGACAGAAGCCGCCTTCCTGTCCCTTGCTGTCCCCACTTCGGGTGAACAGTACGAATGCCCAGGGTGGGGCCCCCATTAATTCCTGCATCACTCAATTAGTCAATCCAGCATCATACACTCTAGATCCAGCCACTTCTGAAAATCCCCACCTGTGACTGATGAGGATGTGGGGAACATCTAGACACAAGCCATAACATTCATGCCAAGAACCAACTGTTTGATTCATTAAACCTCTGACATTTGGTTTCAATTTCATTAATTTCTTCTCTGATCCATAAGATTTCATTCCCCGTACTAGCTTTGGGTTTGATTCGTTTTTGTTTTTCTAGGACACTGAGGAACATCACTGGATTATTTATTTGGGCTCACTCTGGTTTTGTGGAGATTCCCAGCTATAAACTTCCATTTAATAATAATTTCACTGCATCTCATAAGTTCTGCTTTGTTGCACTGGTATTATTATTTAGTTCTAGAAACTGTCATTTCTTCTACAACCCATTATTAATTTCTTCAGTTTTTATGCATTTTGTTATGATCTGATAATATATAAAGCATAATTTCAATTCTTTTAAATTTCTTTAAGTTTGTTTTATTGGCTAATATGTGACATATTTTGGAGAAAGTACCATGTACTGCAGAAAAGAACGTGTGTGTGTGTGTGTGTGTGTGTGTGTGTGCGTATTTTTGAGGTAGAGTCTTGCTGTGTAGTTTAGGCTGGCCTTGAACCCACTTACGTAGCTCATATTGGCATCAAATTCACAGCTATTCTCCTGCCTCAGCTTCTCAAGTACTGGGATCACAGGTATGGGCCACCACTCCTGGCTATTGTATGTTCTTTTGTTGGGTACAACAATCTTGATTTCCATTAAGTATATTTGTTTGAAGGTTTTTTAAAAGGCTGATGTAACTTGTTGACTTTTTGTATAGTTAATCCATTTTTGGTAGTGGGGTACTGAGATTTCTCATTAAAATTGTTTTTGCTTATCTACGTTTTTATATCCAGTAGTATTTTATTTATAAAGTTTGGTACACTGTTGTTTTCTTCATATATGTTAATCTTTGTTACTATTCCTGGTAGATTACTCCCTAAACCAGTATATAGTGAACTTCTTTGCCTCTTTTGATCAGTTTTGGCTTGAAGTCCAATTTTTTCTGAGTATAGGATAGATATATCTTATTTTTTGTGGTTCTCTTTGTATAGAATATTGTTTTCTATCTTTTGATTTTTTGGCTTATGACTTCCTTTTTGGGTGAACACCTTTATGAAACAGGGCCATCATTTGGATGTCTCATTGCTTGGTGGCTCTGATTTGAATTCCATTGTCTAATGTTAAGCTAGTTTAACCTTAATTAGGTGGTTTATGCCATCCAATGGGGACCATTATGCATACACCATGCATGGCTTGAGTTGGTGTGAACCTGTTAACTATTTTTGGCATACAAAAAAATTTGATTTTGTTTCTTGGTTCATTGTTTCAGTCTGTGCATTTTCATTGTGCAATTGAGACCACTCACATGGAGCATTATTACTGACCTTTTCCTGTCATTGTCTATTTTTGAGGTGCTGAACCCCTCGGTCCCTTCTCTTTAACTGATCTCCCTGCCTGAGGTATTTTTGTCATTGTTAGCTTCACCATCTCTTTCTAAGGTGTCTTAATTCCTTACTTTATTGCAGAGACAAAATATCTGACACTCAAAGTTAAAGGAGGGAAGATTTATTTGGCTCACAGTTTGTGGAGGTTTCTGTCCTTAGTTGGCTGGCCTTTAGGCAGGGGGACACTGCTGAGGTAGAAACCATCTATGGCAAAGCAGGAGTGGCAGGAAGTCCAAGCAAATTTAGCAGTTTCTTTCTGCTCCTTTTATATTCTATCTAGGCTACTGAGCTTAGGGTATATGTTAAAGCAGTAAGTGGAGTGATTTAGTAATCACAGAACCTTGATCTAGCACTGCACACTCTAGATCTAGCCTCCTCTGACTGCTCCCCACCATGGCATGAGGCTTTGCAGGAGATCTACAAGCTAGAATATATAGTATCCTTGGAAAAATTTTGAAGTGCTGGCTTGGTGTTAATGAATTTCTTGATGTGCTCTTGATCATCAAATGTCTAATTTCTCAATCAATTCTGAAAGATCACTTTGTGGGACATATTAGCCTGAGTTGAACATTGTTTTCTTTAAGAGTTTGTATCACTTCACTCTAGGCTCTCCTGGACTTTAAAGCTTGTGTTGAGTCTGCTATAATTCTATTGGGTTTACTCTATAAGTGAGCTCTAACCTCTTTTAAGTTTCTATTCTAGTATTGGATTTTGAAGATTTTGACTATCGTGCCTTGTGAAGAGGTTCTTTTCTGGATGTGGTATTTTGGGTTCTCCATGCATCACTTATCAGTATGTTACATTCTATTTCCTCTCTTTGGAAAGATTTTTTTACTATTTTTCAGTAAATAGTGACTTTTACATGCCATCTGTGCTGTCTTCTGAAATTTTATTTATTCCAGTTAATCTCAGTTTTCTTTGCATCATCTAGATGTTGGACTAATGTTTCATGTTTCATTTTTAATGTATCTCTCATTATTTGGCCCACCGACATTAGCCATGTTTTTCTGTTCTGGTTCTCTAACCTCACATTATTCACTTCTGCTACACATATTTTCAATGATATTTTTAATGTCCTGATTTTCTGTTTATTGCCTTTTTATGGATTCTTCTATTTTTATGCTGGTCATGTTTTTGTTTAGCTCTTCTAGCTTTTTATTGGTGTCTTCGGTAGACCTGTTTATCTGGCAATATCTTATTATTTATACATTTTGTGAGCTTGTCAAATGCCTTAATGATCTATTTTATTGTGTCCTATGACATAATTCTGGTGCTATAATTGAGTGTTTTCTTCTCCTTTGATATTTCATGGATCAGTTTTGTAGAATTGGGACTTTTGGCATTTTGTTGGCTTGTCTTCTCATGTTTCTATTTTTTGTTTGTTTTGATTTGGTGTTGAGCATAGTGGGCTGATTGTTGTGGAAAGCTTTGTTTCCAGTATGGAAGTTTTTGGTTAATTTCTAGTGGTATCCTCTGGACTTGGCAAACTACTTGACTTTGCCTCTGTGTGCAACTACTTTGTACATGAGATGCACAGTTACAGCATCTCTGATCCAGTAACAGTTTTCTAGGAATGTATTACAATGTTGTTAATGACCTCAAGGTAATCCAGATATTACATCTCAAGACAACAAATTATAAGTACTAGCCATGTCACGTGTCTATAGTAATAATACCAGCATTTTACAGCATCAAATACAAACTGAATGTAAATACTAAGGGCCAATAAAATGCCATTATCAAGCATGGGAATGAGATATTTAGCAATAGTATGAACACTCTGATAAACCTAACACTTACTACTGATCTACAGTAAATGTCTACTAAATGGAACAACTATATCTCTACTAACAGTAGTCCAGAGTTCAGTAGATATGGCATTAAATTAGCTGTCTAGAATTCTTAAACATCCTATTTATACTAGTAAAGGTGGTAGGTAGGGAACTGGAAATGAAAAAAACAAAATTTGAAAAATTCATGGACTGTGAGAAGGTGCGATGAGGGCTTTCAGGTGTTAAAGGAAATGAATAGTGATAGAGAACAGATGCAGGAAAAATGACCAAGGAAAACAACAGAAAAGATAAACAGAGAAAGCAGGAAATGAAAGATAAGAAAGAGAAAACAGGAAAAAAGAGGAAATGAAAAGGCGGGGGTAAAGAGCAAAAAAGCCCCCCGAAACCCAATGAACAAAAGATAAATAAAAAATAGAAAAGTAAAACAAACATTCAGTCAAAGAGAAACTTCAGGCATTATTGAATGAGTGTGCTACTTACAAGATTATCAGTCTGGGTATCCAGCCAGTCTTGATTTTTCTATGCACAGATTTAGGAACTATGAGTTTTTTAGGTCCCCTCCCTGCACATTCCCCCTAAGTTTGTTACCCTCTAAACTAAGACATGCTCTTGCCCCCGTTAGTAGGTGTGAAGTGCAGTCAACTCTCTGGCCTTTGCTGGAGGTAGGCACAGGGTAGGGGTAATAGTGGACTTTTTGGACCTAATGTCCGCAGCTGTAGGGGTTGACTGTGCATTGTCCTCACCCAGGGTCAGCTTTGTTTGTTAGTCTTCACTTCTGCACCCTGTGCCATGGGGAATTAGACAGTAGAGCCAGCTTGGAGTTGGCAGTCATGGCCCTGTGTAGGAGCCACTGCACATCTGAGGGTCTGCTTGTGTATGTGTCACTCATTAGGTGTGGGTCTGTTTGCTTAGTAAAGTAAACTTAGTTGATTACTTACTTCCAAATAGACACAACCTCTCAATGGCTTCCTCTGGCTTCTTATGAAGCTGAAATTTTGCTTTAAAAGTTAAGAAAGTCTATTTTAAATTTAATTAAAGAAAGTAATAGATACATTTGTAAAAAGTAAGTAAATTTGTAAAAAGTGTGTTTTGTAAACATAGCATATAGCCAAATGCCCGTGAATGACTATTGCATTAGACTGTGAGCTGGAGGACACACTGTTCCCCACCTACTGCTAGGTCTGTCCCCTCGCTCCTGATCTTCTCACCAGTTCCTCCCATGAGGCTCACTGAACTGGTCTCCTGTTCTTAGTCTCTCAGGTGTACTCATTTATACAGAGTTATTCATTTTGTGATATTGTGACTTGACCCAGGGCTAATGTATATTAGGTAAATGCTCCACCACTGACATCCTCACCCTTGGAAAACTTTTCAATTTTAGTTCATCTAAATGGTGGTTTCTGTTTTTACACATCGTTAAAATCTATAGTTTGCTTTTTTTGTATCAGAACTCAATTTCAGTCATGTAATCTTGTCACAATTGTCTGGATGATTGTTAGTCATATCATTATCATAAATGCCATACAGAGTCTAGCGTAAGGAGGTGGAATAAAATTTTACCATTCAGTAGCATTAAAAATGCAGGTACCATTAAAACAAATAATAGAACTTTTCCTTTTTAATTAAAACACATACACTTTTGTGTAGTGAATGCAACACATAATTATTATAGTTTTATATTCACAATATAGAAAATATGAAACTGTTTTACTTTAGTAAATACTGTATAAGATGATTAAAAGAATTAATTTAGTTGTAGCCCGAGTAACTCCATAAAAGCTAGAAAAATCAGTGTAATATACTCTAACACAATGTTGATTATGTTTCTCACATGTTAGTTAAATCTCTATATTTAGCAGAAGAATGAAGACAAAATAAAATGATTTATGCTTTGGGGTCAAAACTAATGCTAAAAGTGCTGCTACAAAGGAGAAGTATAGTCAGATACAAAGGAAAGAGTATAATCGGATAGTTTTCTGTGCATAATTTGACTTTAAAATTGTGCAAACATCATTTTGTGCTCAAAAGATAATAGTAGCATCCCACATTCCCAGGAGTACCTGTTTTATATTCCCTGATATTTAGGTGTACAATAAAACCAATTCTTTTCCATAAACGTGGTTACAAAAGTCCTCAGACAAGCATGAAACCACAGTGTGCAAAATCAGCAAGCACAAAACTAATGGAGTGGAATTCGTGGATTGTTTTTGTACTTCTTGACTGATACTCTTGTGCAGGAAGTCTTCTTCAAAAATTTATCATTGCTATAGCCAAGAGCACATACACTTACTGCACAGCTGTGTAGTGTGATCTTAGAAATGGATTCGCATCACAGACTGAAGTTTTCGAAAATATTTCTTCCACTATGGAACACCCTCATAACAACCACTTTTAAAATAGGTGTTTATATAACATTGAAGTTTCATAGAACATAGATTTTAGAGGAAGAAAAGAAGCACAATTGTAGTCCACTCTTACATTTATCTGTGCAATTCAAGGTAACAAATATGTTTGCCTTGATTTGGTTTGGGGGTTCCGTGGTTTTTCAGCATTAGAATAAAGCTAATTTGGAGACAGGAGAGTGTATCCATACCCTTTATTAGTCCTCTTTGGACCATCAATATCTCCTCGAATTTAATTCATTAGTATAATATAAATAGAAAAACAAATGGCCCTGAAAATGTCCGTCATGTTACAGACGGGTAGGACCGATAACTGCTGCCATGTGGCAGTCCGATGATTAAAATGATCACAGAACAGGTGGCCTTCAGCATGACTAGAGAGACCACACATCAGTCATTTAGGAACAGGAGTCAGTTAAGCTTGCCTATTAAAATTCAGAGCTGCTGCAATCTTTAGCGACTTCTTAAGTACAATTTAAAGGCTACCTATTCTCTGGTGCTTTAAGGAGTAAAAAAACAAAGTAATCCTGAAGTGTAATATGTGCTTTTTCTCCATGCACATAATTAAAATAACAACTAATGTCACTCTAGCCATTAAGATTTTAAGTCAACATAATACAGTGAAATGACAGCCATCAGCCTGATTTAGATCAGAGTTCAAAATATTTTTTGAAGTTGCCTTTATTGTGGAAGACCCGTCCATTAGTTTCCTTATTTAATGGGATTTGTGTGCTTTTAAAATAAATTGTACATAATCATTCTTAACACTTAAAAATATTTTTGGATGTAGTTGTTAGCTGCTTCAAAATCACGACAACGTTCTGACTCTGTCATTGCGTTTCTGGGTTGCTAACGTTTTAGCTGCATCTTGGTAATAAAATTCCACAGAAGACATTATACCTCAAAATTTCCACTTTCGAAATTTAATTCTATATTTCTCTCCCAGATCTTATTTTCCTATATCATTCTTGTTGGGACTTGTCTTTTGCCATTCAGGCTGAAAACTCTGGGGTCAGCCTTGACTAAAACTTTTTTTTGGGTAAAATTTCAAAGTTTTACATAATCTTGCAAGAAGATTATTTTTGCTAAAACTCCCAGAGTCACAATTTTTTATATATTGCCTCATTTTATTTTATCTCCCCTTCTGATTCTTTACATGTAATTTTTGAAACATTTGTAAGTTGGAGACCAGAGACATTATTCAACAGTATCACAAATTATTATGCTAGATAGATGTAATATAATTAATGGCAAAAGTATCAGAAATATATCAACAGAATACCATTATGTGCTTTAGTTTTTTCCCTATCCCAAGATAAGTCTAAGTTCATGGACTACATTTAGTTTTTATCTCTCTGGTCTCCCTTATTCTGATGTCATTGCTACTATTGGAAATGTAAGACAGAAAATTTCTGGTACTTGAGTACTCTTCAAGCCGAACACCTGCCTCAAATTCTGTTAGAACAAAAGGAAGAAGAAAAAGCACTTAGATGCCCAGTTGAGGATTTTGTAAATGATCAGCTGTGTGTGGCAGAACACCACAGCGAGGATTCGGGCAGTGGCCAGCGATGCCAGCCTGAGGAGGGCTTGTACAGAGCGAGGTGGGACCGGGGGCTGCGGGAGCCACAGGAGAAAAGAGTTGATGAGGGAAGCAGGGCGCGTTTGTGGAGAAACGGTCATTGTCGGGAGCATGTAGTCTCTGGAATTTCTGAAAGGTTCTAACAAGGAGAATGGAGGTGATCAAATGCGTGATCTCCCTGTTATCTCTCAAGAGAAACGCAGACATGTTAAACGTATTTACCATTCCTTCTGGCAATTCTAGTAAAAAATGAACAAAAGTGAAAAAACTTTTAAAGTTTTATTATGAATGTACTTCTATTTTTTATTTCAAAGTATAGTAGTAGATACTTAAAAACATTCACTAGGCATATTCCCAGAAGAACTGAAAGCATCATACCTTTATGTACCCATGTTTATAGGAGCACAATTGGTAATCGCCAGATCTTGGAAACAACCTAAGTGTCCATCAACTGAGGAATGGATAAAAAAGTTGTGGTATTTTTATACAATGGAGTATTACTCAGCTATAAAGAAGGATCACATTTAGATATTTATAAATAAATGGATGCAGCCTGAGACCATACTCATAAGCAAAATAAATCAAAATCACATGTATGAATACTGAATAGTTTCCCTATTGTAAAAAATGATTCAAATATATAAAAGTAGGTGGTAATCATGATTCCCCATTATGTGGCTTTGAAGCCTTATAAAGTTTTGACTCATTAATTGGAATGGCTTTATTCTGGGCTGTTTGATATTATTGCCTGTGATGATATGAACAGCTATTTTGAAGAAAACAAGACATCATAGTAGCTAGTGCTGATTTAGTATCATCTTGTTTTGAAGTCCCACCAAACTGTTGTTCTTCTGTCTCCATTGGTTTTATCAAGTTGTATCTTACTGGATTTTATTATATGTGATAGTATAAAAAAGATTTTTATAGACAAAGAGATAATATAGAAATCATTGTTCATTTTCTGTTAGCCAGTTCTAAATACCCTGTAATACTTTCATCCTCTTGAATGGTTTCACACTGCCTTGATACGTTTGAAGCCATAGTATATGAAGTTATACTCAAATATTACAAGGAAAGAAGCACTATGGTAACTACTATTAAGTCAGGTTATCTTGTGGTGAAGCACTAGGTTGCTGAAATTGTTATGCTTTGACCTGTATTGTTATGTAGTTACGTCCTCTTTTATCTCAATCTCCCCCCTTTTTAAAAAAAATATTTATTTTTTAATTAGAGAAAAAATTTAAAAAAGCAAGATATATGATAGTAACTTTTTGATTTGCTATTAACTCTATTTGAAGCCCTGTGTTGCTCTCACCATCTTGTTTTGACTGATTTTACTCTATTCTGTTCTGTTTGATAGTATCAAGTTTGAGGGTATAGGAAACTACTTTGAAAGGCAATAAGATTCACTATGATGCCCATTCTGGTTTGACTATTACCTTCTTTTGAAGTCCTGTAATGTCTCCAATGTTTAGGTTTTATTCTGTACTGTTTTGTTCAATTTTATTATACCTGGTGATATAGGCAATTCTTTTTAAGGTAGCAAGAGGTGTTATGGTAACCATTGTTGATCACCTTGTATTCTGTTTTTACATTATGCACTATGTCCATCCTTTGTTTTGACTGACTGCTTTGTTTTGTCATGTTTCGTTTTATTCTCTTCCAAAAAAAAAAAAAGTAATAAGAACTATGGGGGTAATAAAACCCAAAAGGTGTAAATGTTGTTGTAAAAAAGAGAGGGAAAAAAGTGCTCTAAAGGATACAACTGCAAGTGTGTTTAGGTGTGTTAAGATAGATGACCATATTACTAAGTTTTTGTTGGATCACTGAACACAACTGTTTGCAGTCTCACTGTTTGAATGTCCACTTTGTATGCTTTAATCCTGTAACTTGAACAACTATTTCTAAGATGACAATATGTAATCTATTAACTAGTGATTTCTTACTGTTTTTTTTTTGAAATTCTGTATTACTTGTACCCTTATACTGTTTTGGATTTTTTTCCTTTAAATAAAAAAAAATTCACATATACCCAATAAATAATTCCTGTTAATATTGGCTAATAAAAATCCATCTAACACTGAAAACTAAAACTATTTTCTCAAAACATGTTAGTTGAGAAAACTTCACTACTCTTTTTGTTTAAATGTAAAAAGGTCTTTTTTATTTTTAAAAAAGATTAAGATAAAAGAGGACATAACAACACAGGTCAGAACTGAACAATTTAAGCCACATAGTGTTGCACCACAAGACCGCCTGACACAACAGTAGTTACCATAGTGTCTCTTTCCTTGAAATATTTGAGTATACCGTGATATACTATTATATCAAACATAACAAGACAGTGTAAATCCATTCAAGAGAATGAAAGTATTACAGGGTGTTCAGAACCAAGTAACAGAAAACAAACAATGGTTATTATATTATCTCCTTCTCTATAAAAATTTTTGTTTATATTATCACATACAATAAAATCCAACATGATAAAACTGATGGAGACAGAAGAACCAAAGCTTGGTGGGACCTCAAAACAAGATGATATTAAATCATCACTAGCTATTATAATGTCTTGTTTTCTTCAAAATAGCTGTTCATACCATCACAGACAATAAAATCAAACAACCCAGAGTAAAACCATTCCAATTAATGAATGAAAATATTATAAGGCTACAAAGCAATATATTGAAGAATCATGATTACCACATACTTTTATGTATTCTTACCATTGCTTACATTAGGGAAACTATTCAGTGTTTATATATGTGAGTTTGATTTATTTCACTTATGAGTATGGTCTCAAGCTGCGTCCATTTATTTATAAATGTCTCAATGTGATCATTCTTTATAGCCGAGTAGTACTCCATTGTATAAAAATACCACAACTTTTTATCCATTCCTCAGTTGATGGACACTTAGGTTGTTTGTAAAAAGGTCTTTATGACTAAGAACATAAATTTTGTAATAGGAAAGTAAAAGATTTTAGCATATTTCAAGGGAAAACTGGTGATTTTTATCAGAAATGCATTAACATCAGAACGGTTAAATGAATATTTTCATTAAATGACAGGACTGGTGCAGGGAAGAAATTAAGAGCTAAAGAGGAAAAAACATGATGTACATCTTACTCAATTTATATGATTAAATCTTCTCATTTTTCTTTTTGAGAAACCACAAATTCTCCTTACTTATATGTAAGTCAGAAGGTTGCAAGATTGTACCATGTGTGTGCTATTGGGGGTGCTCTGGATGGGATATGCTCTGAGTGTCCCCTAGGGGCCCAGTGTTGGGAGACTGTTCCTTCCAACGGCAGTGATGACAGCTGTAGGACCATCCAGAGGCAGCAATCAGGACAGGTCTTTAGGTCACTTTGAAGTGTGACCGTGGATGACACTGGGGGACCCCGGGCTCTTAGCTTTCCCATTGGACCGTGCACTGTTTGTCTCTTTGTGTGTCCCTGTTGCTGTGATGTCATTTGCCTCAACGTCAACTTGAAAGTGACGTCAATGCCAACGCCCTTGATACAGCGGTGAGACAAAAAAGTCTTTTTAAATAAAATTACCTAGTGTAGCTATTTTGTCATAGTAACAAAAACAGACAAATTCAAATGTAGACAAGCGACCAAAGAAAATTACTTTTATGTTACATATTTTCCTCTGTAGTTTTATTACCATATTTATATATTACTTATTCAACAAGAAAACAAAATCAACTAAAATTGCATTAGAAATTTAAAAGCAACTTATCTTGGGATTTAAAACTCTTCATTACTATATTTTTAATTAAGTTTATAAATTTTAGGTATACATTTGGGTACATTTTAGGTATATGTAATGATCACATTTCTCATGGGAATTTATACGTGTCACTGTTTGTGATATATCTTGGTTTCTTTCCATTTTCCTATCCTTCCTTCAACTCCTCTTTCTCTCACTTATAAAAGCTTTGTTTCCTTTTTTCTTTTCTTATTTTTTCTTTTCCTTCCTCCCATTGTTATATATTTATAAGCACTAACACAATTCTCATAGAAACTATTAAAATTACTTCTGATGTCTACCTCTCCACTTCTAGGTGGGCAAATTGTAGTTTGAGTATCTTCAGAAACTTACTCAAAGTCACACACCTAGTTACACAGAAATAAGCTCCGAACTCCCTTTTAGAAGGCTGGTCAGAAGCCCACCTGAGTAAGGAGAGCCTGACCTCAGAAAAGGCCCTTAAAACAGCATGTCAAAGAATAAAAAGGCTACAAGCAGGCAAGAGGCTGAAGCCTGAAAAGTTACAAACTCCTCCATGGAGTGCTGTCCTAGTCCAGGGCTGAGTACCTCAGTACAGATGTGGGGCACATCTGTCCTCCTGCTGAGGGTGCCAGCAATTATATGAACCCTAGAGGCAGGGGAAGGATGAAGGGAGACAGCTTAAGGCAGTTTCACTACTTCTGCCTAAGGCTTCCAGGAAGCAGTGAAGTCCTCAGCATGTACATGCATGAAGATCACAAGTGCCAGAGAAGCCTGGGCACGGCCCTGCAATTCCCTTCCCACATAACTCGCATAGCTGCACACCAGCTCAGGCTCCTTTAGCAGGCCAGCGGGGTGAACCCTTCCTAACTCCTGGGCTCAGATCTCCACAAAGCACAGATTTCTGACGATAAGTCAGAACCCTAAAGGACACCAGACCCACGCACAGAACAGGGAAACGTCCAGCCATCGTCCCTCGAGGTCAGTCCCGCAATGCTGTTGGGTTTTGGTTAACCTGCTTCCTTAAAGCAGAGTGTGGTGTCCTCTTAGCCGGGCCAAGCCCTGTTTCCACCGGTTCTGTGGAATTGGGTCCCATTTACTTCAGGGCCCATAAACCCGGTAATGATCTTCTTGCTCTTACTGAACAATCTCCCCCGAAAGAAATTCCAGGTATCAATATTTGAACAGGAGTGTGTTTCATCTTAGAAAAAAGTAAGCAACCATCTACGCATTGCTGGCTCCGCTAGCACCCTGCACTGGCTGGCTCCTGTGTTGCTGGCCTGTGGCTTTGGGAATCAAAGCCCTGGGATCATTTCCTGTGGGAAGCCATGGGGAGGAAAGACCTCACAAAGCAAAGCAAGACAACCAAATTCAAGGGAATACTTAGGGTTTTTAATGCATTTTAAGAATATGAACATTATAAGATATGGTTAATTCTTTTTGTCAGACATTCTGGAACTTCCTTTCCAAATTTGTTGCCCACCAAACTTTACTGTTAGGTCCTATCCACACTCCATGTGGCTTAGAAGTTACTTTCATTAGGAAAACTTGTGAAGCTTAAATTTATAAATCTCTGTGTAGTTGGCTAGCTACTGTGTTTAAAGTATATATGTTTTAAGGAAAATGTACTTGAAGTTTTAAAGTTTTTGGAAGAAAATATTTGAGAATGGTGTTGGGAGAGATCTTGAATCTTTTAGTTTTCCTGTTATCTTCTGTTGATTCCTATCTTCCTACACCAGAAATAAAAGCTTCCTTTTAATTTATTTCTTCAGGATAATAGCCCATTTTAAATGTGAAACTGAGTGGAAAAGGTTTAATTGCAGTAAAGCCTTCCTTTTCCTGTGTTAGCTCATTAACGTGAAAGCCTTCTAATGACATTTATCTGTGTTATGGTCAGACTTGGTCTTGGAAAGCAGAAGAAGTAATTTCATTTGAGTGATGGTATAAACGCAGTGGTCAAGGCAGCAGGTGGAGAATCCTCTATTTCCAAGCACAGTAGTAGCATTATACAGAAAAAGGACGGGATTTATTTTGATGGAAGTTAAGACAAAGTGAGTGTGAAAGAGTCAACGTGACATAAATCAGACTCACATGTGTAAGTGTCATATTGCTTCTCTAGTGTAAAAGATAAATAGTAATAAAAAACAAAGTGTAATAAGATCCAAAATGTACAATAGATATTGGAAGAAAAAAAGGGAAAGAAAGTGCTCAGAGGGAAAGACCAACTGGGATAGAGGGAAGGAGAAATAGAAAAAAGGAAAAGATTAAATGGATGTAAGCATAAATCTAACTGTGCATGTGTATGTGTGCAAGATAGATAACTGTACTACTGTTCACCAAACAGAGCAGTTTGTGCTGTCATTATTTGATCATTTTTATGCCTAGATCTTATAACCTGAACAACTACTTTTAAGATAAAAATATGCAATATATTAACTAGCACTGATTTCTTACTTTTTTGAAATTCTGTATTATTCCTATCCTTTCTCCTGTTTCGCTTTTTAAAATAAAAAAAAAACATTCAGTGTGCACTATCAGGTATTTCAAAGGTGGATTTTAATATCTGAGGTAAGACTGGCTGTGTCTTCTGCTGTAACACGGACCTGTATTTTTGTGTTAATGCATCAGCAGTCCTAAAACTGTGAGGAGTCTTCTCACTTTCACTCTGAAATGCAAAACTTTATTACCATTTCCTTTTCTGAGACAAACAGAATATTTTGAGAGAGATAATAAGAATTTGTTAATATTATTAGGATTGGCAAAGAAGGAAAAGTGAAGGTATGCGGTAAATTTAGTTTCCTGCAAAACCCGAGAGCCACAGTAGATGAGTGCTAGAGACTGCTCTCGGTGTATATTCACGTAGTATTCAGTCATTTAATGCTGCATCTACAATGTGACAGATAGTAGTTATAACAGAATACCAAAGAACCTGTTTCTTCTGTTGTTAAAGTGTACAATGAAGTAGACCTTACTTTAACATCCATTTAGCTTAACTCTTTCTAAATTTTAGATTAGACCTACAGCTATTGACTGCTTGTTTTCCCAGTGCATGAGAGGGTAACCGATTTGAATATGCCAAATTTTAAGTTATTCACTATTAATAACATTTATTTTCAAGATTTCTATTTTGATATTATGTAAATTATGTCACCAATTCATCTCTTCACTTGACGATCAAAATCATCTCATTGAACAAAAGCCACAAAGTAAAGATTATCAGACTTTCTTTTAATTTGTTATAAAATCAAGTTAATAAGCTATATATATATATATATATATATATATATAAATTATTAATTTCCTCTGTCCTCTATCTCTTGATTGGTCTCTCTCTCTTTCTCTCTCTCTCTACATATATATATATATATATATATATATATATATATTGATAGGATTAATATTTGGGGTTTAGCTTGATGATGATACCTATATATTTTAGACCATATGCCAACTTAGAGCTGGGTAGAAGGATGTGGCATCATAGAAATATGGTAACATGAAGATACTAAGTTATTAGCTATTATTGAAATAAGTGAGAGTCCAAACCAGAATAGTTACCTGTGAGTACTTTGCAGATAGCTCAGCAAACCACATTATTTCTACGTGAACAACTCTTCACAGTGAAATACTACTGTAGAGTGCTAAAAATTATGACAAAAGGTTTGTTAAAAGTCAGAAGTTGAAGTCACCCAAATTCAAGAGCCGTTTCTTCACACTGTTTTTGAAAGTTGGCACAAAGTTTCCACAGGTTTTTTTCTTGCTTCTCCTCTTAAAACCAATATAGCTTCAGATTTATATGTTACTCCAAGTACCCTGAAGACAAGGCTTTATAAATTATTATTCTCACTGCAAGTTTCTTAACTAGTTCAAGAAAACTCTTGAATGACAGGTTTTTTTTTTTTTTTTTTTTAGTAATTGGTCCCTTGGGGATGTAAATGAAAAGTTAAAGTAATAAACTGCAAAAGAACCTGTAATATATCCTCATATTTTTCCTAAAAAATAAAATTTCCTCAGAGGTACAACCATACTGAGTGCTCTCTCTTGTATCCTGAGAATGATAGTATTTTAGATTGATTCTAGCGAGGTTTCCCTTGTGAGGTAGTTAACTGGTTTAAAGCGATGTCTCATCTCTAACATACTCAGAAACGGCCTCAGATATTAAGCCTAGCTGAGTGTGAAGTACTCACATCCAGTGAGCTTATAAACAATAAGTCAAATCTATTTCTCTTAGGTTGCTTGGCTAGATAAATTTGTCATATTTATTTTAAATTTATTGTACCTTGTATTTAAACACATTCTTCAAAACGTGTCTGAAGAACATAAAGACTCAATTCTTTCTTGCATCAACTTTTTCTGCATTTTATACCACAGAATTTCAAATTTCAAATTTTTTCTCTTGCATTTACCCACTCATAATTCCTATGTCTTCAATAGTGTCACTATAAATCTTTGTTAATCTTTTGACACCTAACCTTGTAAAATTATTGAATTGTTTTCTACCACTAGTAAAGATACAGCTAATTCAACAACTGCAAGTCAATAGCTGGGTTATCTTAATGTATATGTCATAATTGCTGACTTTTTCTCTAGGATTGAGGGGGTGCATAGCTATTTTTTATGGTTTGCTACTAATTTGTCTTGGGCTATATTACTGTAGCTAATTTGCTTGATATTAATAGTTATGTTATTGATCCCTCTCTGTAGGCCAGCACTCAGATTATCTTTGTGGTGTTAACAATATAGTAGTACCTCAGTTCACACTTTTGTTTGCTTTTGTTTGTGAACTGAATTCTTCACATTTGGCAATTTTGTTTGCAAACTCTGAATCAGGTGGCAAACATGACTGTGTCCATGTTTTTCAAAATCAAAGAACAAATTAAGTTTATGAACCAAGGTACCACTGGACTAGAGTGTACTGCCAGAGAGCTCTGATGCTAGGCAAACTATACTTTCTCCATACCTTCAAACTGACCACCGCAATTGGATGTGGGAGCATTGGCAAAGGATTACTATTTACGACACCCAAAGTATACCGTGGAAAAGCAGCTGAAAAGATTGCTAACCTGGTACAAAGTCTTTTGACTACCAGCATCCACACACTTCAGCACAAAACAAAACAAAAACTGCAGACACAATGAGAGAAAAAGCAAGAATGTGTCTCCCCAAAGTTCCAGCTCTCCTGAATCCAGGCCAGGGAGAACAGAAGACCAGACTAAGCTAAGCTATATACCCAAATTAACATAAGGGAGTGCAAAAGTTCAGACGACAGTCACAAAATACTCAGTGGGATTGTGGAAGCTATAACTCAAGGATCATGGAAGCAATAACCAAAAAGAAGCAGGAGTTCTCAAAAGACACTGAGAAAAATCTAGATGAGTTAAAACAACGTGAAGCATGAAAGATCAGTTTGCCAAAGCATTAGAGTCCATGAAATGTTTTAATCAGAAATCCAAGTGATGAAAAATTCTTTTGAAAGTATGGGCAGGTGTACTGACCAATCTAAGGCAGAATCTCAGATCTAGAAGACAGCAATGCCTTCCATACCAAGCACTCAAACATGCTTTAAGAAAACAAGAGAACATACAAAAATGATCCAAACACAGCTTGATGATGCAAAGAAGATTAAGAAAAAGTGAAAAATCCGAAGATAACAAATGGTAAGCAGATGCTACGGTTGATACCTTGTGTCAGCTTGAGAAGTCAGTCTGGAGGCTTAAGTAACTCAGCCGCTCTCCATCCTGGGTGTGTACGGGACAAGCAGTCACCACCTTAGGAAGCTGTTCGTGGTGTCAATTTGAGAAGTTTAACGGAATGATTCAGCAGGGAGCTGGGTCCTCACTCTGTAAACATCCTCAGCCTGTGCAGGAGGAGGGCGTGGGCATGGTGTGGATGCTACACTGAGGGATGGAGCCTGCTTACAATATGAGGGAGGAAAGAAAGCTTGCTATTCCCTGCTTTTTGATCTCTTGCTTTATGTCTTCTGCTGTCTCCAAGTGTTGCCCTGTGCCCCGCCACCCTGCTTTGGAGCCAGCTGATTATGGACTGAAACCTCTACAAACTGTGAGCTAAATAAACCTTTCTTTCCTTCATTTTGGGAGTTGGATATTTTGTCTCAGCAATGAGAGAAAAGTAACAAAGAGGGTAGGCTACCCTCTACCCCACTCAGACCACCTCTGTAACCTCCCCTTGCACAGTCTGAGGAGGTTTGTAACTTAAGGACCCTGGCTCCCTGATGAGTTATTTAGCTAAACTTCTAAACTTCTCAAGTTGACACAGTGTATCAGCCACTGCGGTTACCTCACATAGAGTAATAAAATCAGCAGCAATAGTAGCAGCAAAGAAAGCTGGATATTGATAAATCCAGAGGACCAAAACTGTACTACTCTTAATCATAAAAAAGTAAAACTATAGTATCAACATTAAGACAAACCAAATATTAACCTAAAGTATCTGTGAATTGTTGACTAAATTTTACCATTTATAAAATGTTACTAACATTATTAATAATAAAATAGTTTTGAACAGTAATAACTAAGTTAATTACCTACCTTCTTTTCCCCAAAATAAGACCTCGTCTGAAATTTATGAGTCTTAAAATTAGAGATAAAAATGCTAGCCTCAATCAGAATATCCTTTCCTTATCTGCCATCATAATTCTCTAGCTCAGCAGTTACCCTGTAAGGCATAAAATTATGGTAAATAAAAAAATTTATAAATTTGCAAGAAAAAATTCATCTGCGGTTCCAGCTGACTGGTTTCTTTCTAGTATCTACAGTCTTGGAATCTGGCCAGGTGTGATTTTCTCTGCCTAGCTTTACGTTCTGTGGGATTCTGAGATTCCCTCCTTACACTAGATGCCCCTCGATCTGGTCCCCCCAGATTGTTACAAGCCAAGTGAAGACATGTTCTTGGTCATGCTGCAGGTTGACAAAGGTCACCAGCCTCTCTAGACTTCTCTGAGTATAGGCCGTTGGGCAGGGTTTAAACCTCTTCTAACTTTTACCATATTTGGTGAAAGTATCATGGCTAATAAGCTTTACCTGGCTTTGAAAATAAATGTGGACAGCAAGATATGACAGAGAAATACAGAATGAAGACCTTGATTAAGATGAGAAAGAAAACAGCAATGTCAATACATAATTGACCAGTCAAAGTGCTACATGATGGTCATGTATACATGAACCATTCAAGTTAGGATTAGGTGAGAAAATATAATTATCTTCTTGTCAGAGATGAAGTCTATGGATGGAATGCCTACACTGCAGTCCAGTGTTGGAAACTGTAACGGATGACATGCTACGAGATTTTTGAAATATATTAATAATGAACTACAAGTAAAATATTGTATGTGCATCAAGAATGATACTCAAAAATATACATAAATTATCATGATACCTCACTATCTGAACTGAAAGCCTTCCTAGCAGGACTTCGTCATTCTAATTGCCAAAACCAAAAGTGTTTCTGTACAAGTAACAGGTAGAGCACTGAGATTTTAGAATAATGACACTCAGGACTTGGCTTCCTTTGAAACTGCCTACATTTTGATGACAGAAAGACTTACCAAGAAAGAAACACTTCTGATAATTTGGCTGTTACTTGTTCATGTTTTGAAAGCTTTGTTTTAAACTGTCGAGCAACTTACTTGAATACATGACAGTTGACAAACAACTTGCATCATTTCATGGTTGTTGAAGCTTTTGACAATATATGTCAAATAAGTCTTCCAAGTGTGGTATAAAAATATATACTCTGACAGATAAGGAGACAGTTTACACCTTAAATTTAGAAATGTAACCTAAAACTCAGCTCCCCGGTCTTTATTTGTGCAGAAATAAAGTGTATGATGTTGTTAACAGACTGGTTGTACCTATTTCAAAAGTAACCCAGGTGTCACATTCAATAATTGGTCATTAATACCCATTGATGTTACATTTGCTGGAAGAACTCCAGGTGGCCAGCATGGGAGCTATTCACAAGAATAACATGGAGATTCCTGAAAAAGAGCTACAAGTGTACTACAGAGAAGCGTATAGGACAATCTTTGGGTTTCAGAGAGACAATGGCCTGCTATATGATGAAGAAAAAGTAATATTGACACTATCAATGTTACAGTGTGATTATAAGATTGATTATGAAGCTGCATGTGGTGATGTACACCTGCAGTCTATCACTTGGAAGGCTGAGGCAGGAGGCTCCTGTGAACTCAAGGTCAGCCTGTGTTACATACCAAAATAAACCAAAACAACTGATAGTGAATCCTTAACACCAATGAAGTCAGCAATGGCATTTTATAACAAAACAGAAGGGGGATAGATGTCGATGAGTTAGGCAACAATTATAATGTCACTAGAAACACAAGGCATTGGCCAATGTTTGTGTTTTATTCAATGCTACACATGTCAGGCATAAATAATTTCATAGTTTATGGAGAAAATAATAAGCACAAAATATCATGATGAAATTTTTCTATTGGGGCTAGAGATGATAAATGATCAATTACAACAGAGCAAGAAGAATGTGTTATTTGCCCAAAGAACTCCTTAAACAAATTCTGGAGTAGACTGGTGAACAGACAGACAGATGAAACATCACAAGAACCTAGGAAAACACAAAGACGCAAGAGATGTCAAGCAGGACCTACCAAAGAAGACAGAAAGACAAAACACACGTGCTACCGGTGTGAGCATCACTTTGTCTGTGAAAACTGCCTGTGGTGTTAAACCTGAAGACTTTTTTGGTAGAATTTTATCTGTATACTCATTATAGTTCACATGTAATTTATTTCTGGGTGGCTTTCTAGGTTTTGGAAACAAGTAAACAATCGATGTGGAAAATATTGATGCTCATTTTAACAAAACACACGTGCTGTCGGTGCACGCAGCACCTGTTCACGGAGCGTTCCATCTTCCTAGTGGAGACTGCCTTCGGTGTGAAGAATCACGTCAACATTATTTCTGTGGTGGAGTGTTACTTTAGTCATTGTAATTCATAGAGGAATATCTGTTGTTTCTTAGATTTTATAAGTAGACAATGTAGAAAATGATGTCTATACTACTCATCCCATATTAAAATTTTAATAATTGCATTGATATTTTATTTTCCTGTGAAGTATACATTGTTGGGGACCACTACCCAGCAGCTCTGAGCAGGATTTGAATTTTACTCATTGGCTTTCTGTGTTTATCTGTGAGTTTGTCCTATGCCTTGGCTCCTTGCCTGGTGATGGAAGCTGGTCCTGGCTGAGGCCTGTAGTGGCCTGTGAGGCCAGAGATACCTCAAAGGGCAGGATAAGGCCGCAGCTGAGGACACTTAGCTCCAACCCTGATTAAGTAGATAGAGACCGAGCTGCAGGCATCTCACTCCTGCAGTCTCAATCCTACCGTAACTGTTATCTTGGAGAGAAGACGGTTCTCCTAAATTGGCTTAACCTACTACTTGGGGAAGTCTTTGAAGTGACCCCCCAGGCAGGTCCTGCTCATTTCCTGTGCCTTCCTCAGTTTCCCCACCTTTTGTCTTAGTCCTAATAAAAGTGGGCTAATCCAGAGAACGCTTTGTCATAACCCTCAGAGTCTCTGAGCTTAACTAAAGGGTTTTGACTCTCCTGAAGCCCTAAAAACCATACAATTTGTCTCTTTTTATTTAATCTCCACCATACACTCATTTGGGAGATCAAGGATCTAGGTCAGGACTTGATAATACATTATTTATAAAACTCAAAATTAAAATAATTCAATAGAAATATTCCTAAAAAGTAAAATTTGGATGTATTATGTGCCCTGCATAAGGCACTTTTCAAAAAATTTCCCTTAAGAATTAAATTTTGATGCCTCCATTAATAACAATAACTTAGAACAGCTGATTTATTCTTCTCCAGTATTAGGAAAATAGCTGCAAGTCAGGTGCTGTGGTTATTGTACCGCTGCCAGTGAGATTCTGAGCACTTTCAGGAGGGTATGAAGAAGGAGCTCTCTAGAGAAGAAATTCATTTTTAAAAAATCATTTGTGTGCGTTGATTGAGTGATTGGGCACAGTCTCACCAGCAGGGCCCAGAATGGCCTTGCACTCACTGTGTAGCTCATGTTGGCCTCATGTTATGGCGATTCTCCTGCCTCAACCTCCTGAATGTTGAGATTATAGGCATGTGCCACTATCCCCAGTTAGAGAAAAAAAAAATTGTTTACCTGCAATTTGTAAAGAAGTTCACATCTAAATTTATTTTGCATTAAAGTTACCTATGGAATCGTGCTAGACAGGCAGTGTTTCATTGCCATCCCTTAAATTCTGATTAAAAACACTTGGATAGGTTTTTATTCTGTGAATGAATTGGGGAATATTAAGCTATACAGGACTCCATTGACCCTGACCATACTTACATGCTGAGTTCAGAAGCAAAAGAATTAAGATGTGTTACATACATGTATCAACTCTCCACGATAAAGGGGATTATTGTATACTGCAAAAATATACTAATAAAGATTTAAAAATAAACATAATGACACAGAAAAAGAAGCAAAGACTACTAGGAATGAAACAACAATCTGTTTAAAGCTGTCTAGAAAGATAATAGTTATGATCAGAGAGACAATAGTTTAAGATCAATAATGCAGAACAGGGAACTAAAATGAACAAAATGAAGAATCAAAACTCTATCGAGAGTAAAATACACTCATCCTGTTAATGAGTTGATGACTTCCTTATAAAGAGGAGAAGGACAATGTGCATGCTTATTGTATTTGTTGGTTGTACAAGAAATATGTTTATGGTGAGAGTTCAGTCATTGTTAATCCTCTTGTTACATATACTTATTTCTGGTGAATCTTAACAAACTTGGAATATTTATTAGGCTAAATATGAAGTATATAAACTTGCCAGTCAAGATTAAGAATTTGATTAGTATTAAAACTCCACATTGCTATATCCGCATGGGTTGAATCTTACAATCTCCTAGATCTCGGTCACTTACCAAAGAATCGCTACCACTGTACTGGGATCGTTCGAAACAGCATTACATCAGAATTCGTGGTCTTGGGCTGCTTTATGTGTCTCATATATTCTACTAGCTCTGCATCCATGCTTTGCAAAGCCTTGCCTTTTACTTTTTTCAGTGATCAGTTGAAGTTTATGCTTAGTTTTGATACCGTATTACTCTAAATTTAGCATATTGAATCATTACAATCAGATGACAAATATTACCCCATGGTCAATTTGATGCAACCTTCTTGAAACCCAGAAAAAGATTCCTAGTGATGATAATTAACCAAGTTGTGTTATTTACACTTTTATCAAGCATACAAAGCATGTGGTTTAGGTTAGCACAAACAATTCAGTTTGGCATCTGTTTTACTCAAAAGCCCTATAAAAATACAGGAATACTGAACAAAATATTAACGGTGATGATCATCCTTATGGTTTAACTATGTTAAATAAGCACAGAAGTGGGTTATAAAAACAGTTGACATTTCCCTGGAAGTATCCTAGATAACTGAAGGCAGCTTTGGTCTAGCTGAATGATCAGAAAGATCTTTCTGCCTAACTTACTTTCCTTTTATCTACCTCCTAATTCACTATCCAAATCTACTAGAGCTTTGTGTAAGTAGTAAACAGCCAGCTCCTATGATACACTTTGTCACCAGATAGGAACACTAGGAAGCTCTCCTTAATGGGAAAATCATTCACAGGTGAGGAATTTATATTTCAGTGTAAACTGTATCTCAAAAATATATTAACTGTTGGGAGATGTTTACCTTATTTATTGGTATAATAATACCAATGAGTCCCATAGGGTTATCCCAAATATAAAATAACAGTATATTTGCCATATTCTTGTACTCCAAAGGCTGAGTGTGCCTTTTATTGCCTTTGGATGAATGCTCCTTCCTGTTCATAAACTATATTTTGATGTAGGCTTCAAATTGGGGAACAAGTGACATTTTGCTAGTAATGAATACTGATACTCATGTTGTGTTCACTCCATCAGAAACCTGATGTTGAACAGAAGCTCTCACCCAGGCAGCTGCCAGTTCCCTACAAAAAACCACAGTAGACTGCACACAGGATTGTTAACCTAGCAATTGCCTAGTGGTGTTTTGAATAGACCTGAGTGGTTTCATAGAGTTTCCTCTGTTGAAGAAGGAACACTGATCTTGGTTAAAAGCCTATGTCAGTGCTTTAAAAATCAACTCATTCTAAATACGGAATTCTCAATTCTATTAGTTCTTCAGTAGGCAACCAGTAAAAACATGTAGACACTGTTTAGTGTGTTAAAACTATGTGAAGCAACCAGTTCAGTTTTGCATCTACTTTTGCTTAGCAATTCTATGACATTTAGGAGTACTAAACAAAATACTAATGGTGATAATCATGCTAATGATTTAATTATATATTAAATAAGCCCAGAAATTGACTATAAAAATAATTGATATTTCCCTGAAATGTTTGAGCTCTTTACCGCCATGGCATGTGCAGTAGAGTCTATTTATCTATTCTTCATGTTTTAATATGAGAAGTTAGCCTCAAGATTGGAATATATGCATCTTGGAGGAGACTGTATGAAACACTGAATTTGTAAGGTTCCAGACTTCGTCCAGTCTTTTCTGTGCTAATAATTTAATAACCAAGTCTATACTACATAAGTATGTCTTTCTGTAAGGCATGTAATATCAAATAGATCTCTTAATATGAAGAATTGAATTAAAATTGATTTATCATTGAATTGTATTTACCCCTTTTCAGTCAGTTTTTAATGGCATAGATCAGAAGGAGCCTATTTTTCGTAATGACTGGAACTGGCTTCAGTTGTTAAAAATTACCATCTTGACAGTTACTTTTAGCATCATTCAGGGGTAGATTTAGTCCTGAATCAAGTAAAAGAAACTTTTGAATAAATCAAGAAAATAGAAAACACACTGTGGAAACTCATTGGTAGCTGCCTTTATTTGTTGCAAGTTACAATTTATGCATAATTTGCTTTTGTAAGTTGTAGGTAAAAGCAAACTAAAGACAGATGAATGTTTCTAAAAGTTACTTATCAATTCAAATGTTTCACTCAGAAAATTCTGTCTTGTGGTAAATGAGTTCATCTTAAAGACTCTTATGTGTTGGGAAACTGTGTAAAATAAAATATTGAAATACTCATATAAACTCATTCAATATTTTCTTTTATTTAATTAACTATCTTATTTGTCTATCTATCTATCTATCTATCTATCATCTATCTATCTTTTTGAGACATGATTTCACTACGCAGTTCAGGCTGGTTTTGAACTCACTTTGTAGCCCAGGCTGCTCTTGAACTCACTTGATTCTTCTGCTCCAGCCTCCTAAACAGTGGGATTATAAGTGTATGCCAGCCTCCATGCCTAGCAATTAGCCATCTTTTGAAGAGCTAAAAATGTAAAATTGAATCCAACAGCAATAAAACTGTGCTACAGAATGCATTTACCACTAACAAGCTGATGGGATTAAGAAGAATTTGTGCTTTCTAAATTCTCAGTTCATAATGGACTAATACAACATGAACACACAGACCATAAACGTCACTTAACTACGGGTATATCCTATGAGTCTTTCAACCTTTAAAATCTGCAAACATAGGATAGGACATGCACCATTTCTCCTAAAACATTCTTTACTATGTTTCAGATTACCCATTTATAAAAGTTGTCATAAAGTCAGAATTCATTTTTTAAAATTAATACCATACATTTATGAAAGCAAGGCTATTACACATAAGTTACAATGATAACAGTTCCAAATAAAAGTGAATAGAATATCCTGGGAGTGATTTGTTTGACATCTGCATATATTTTGTTAGCTACCATATTTTGAATGTGATAATAACATAGTGGAGACCAAACCTCTCATCTCCTTTAAATTGACTTAAGCAGTTATACCCTTGGTGTATACTGTTTATCTTTCCACATCCCAATATAAAACTCACATCTGTCAGGAAATATAGAGGTTTTATGAAATCATTTATTGATTCATAACTATGAGAAAGCCATAGAAATAAAAAATAAGGAAATAAAACATGGTTACTCAGTAAAGTATGAGAACTGTCTGGAGTAAAAAGAAAATTTATGTTAGCAATGAAATGAAGAGGAAAGATCTCTGAGCTGAACATTAAGGTTATTAAATATTTGACTGGAATAGAATTTGTCAAACACTAACGGCTTGACTATCTATTAATTTAAAGTTCTTGATGTGTATAATGTTAAAAGCATGCCGAGATGAAAATTTGTGTTTAGTGTTTTAATTATTTTCAAAACATATTCTTCCTGTACCTAACCACATGGTTTTACATAGTTGTTCTTGTGTCTGGAGGTATTGCATTTGAATTGCACAGGGAGGAAACGTAGATAGTGTGTTTTATAAAGGATTGTGGACCTATGATCTCTTGCCCCATGGCAAGGATTCAGTAATGTTTCTATTTAGTCAATAAATGAATGAGAGAAAATAACTCAAGAAAAGATTTGCTTTAATAAAAGTCAGTGTCCACAGATAAACTAAATATCCCATTTGTAATTGGTATCAGTGAAGATACTACATACGTATAAATGTCAGGCTACATGCACTACTTGATTGATTTTATAAGCCAATTCTGTGGGGTTACAAAGTTTCACTTTATTTAGTTGTTAAATCTTGAGAGAAATATTTTTAGTGTTTTCTAGGCCATTTCAGGCTGATAAAAATAAAATCAAGAGTTGGAAAGGAGTCTTTTACAAACAATGCTCAAATTCCATCCCGAGGCAAAAAACAGTATTAACCAGTTTTCATCACAATTGCATGTGGGGTCAGAAACTTGTGCAAAAGCAGTTTTGTAGCCAGATAATCACTTACTTTAGTATTTGGTTTAAACCCCTTCATGCTGTTTATAGAGTCTTCTTCCATTTCATAAATTAAACCCCAAATCCTCCTGTTACATAGCACGAACTATTCAGTAACTTCCCCATTTGATAAAAGAAAATGTATGAGATCTGTTATATACATTCAACAATATAAGTTAAATTTGTTTTCATGTTTTCATCCATGAACAGTAAAGGCAAAGCAAGGCCATCACGATCATTTGCACTCGTCTCCTTAGATCCCTGCTCTTGCTGTCACCTGCAGCTGAGTGCAGGTTTGATGGTTCCTTCATAGGCAGCGGCCCCTTTCCACACACCTCCCTTTTTTTGGATTCTTTTTTATTTTAAAGGAAACAAAAATGATAGTGTAAAGCTTCAAAGCAAGATAGTAGGAGAGTACAATCTGCCCTCCACATATCCCCCACAGTCGTGGGCCAGCTTCACACACACTGCGCTGTGACAGCAAAGGCGTAGCACCTCCGGGGGACATTAAGTCCAGTGATGCCACTCGGTGCTGTCTTCATGTCCACTGAAGTCCTGCTGTCCCCTGGCTTCTAGGGTCTTCTTCCTTGTGCACCGCTTAATATCTTGCTTCTTTAGCCCCGCTCTCTCCCTAATGTTTTCACGGCACCCCGGGAATCACCTTTTAATATTGAGAGTCCCCACGCCTCATTACTAAGCTTCCACATCCTACATGCAGCATGGCACTTCCTCAGGGGCAGTGTGTGCCATCCGTGTGCACAGGGAGAGTCCATGGATCAGTGGTCTGAGTGGTCCACCTGCCTCTGGAGCTTAGGGCTCTTCTTCCCTAGAACGAAGCCCCTTATTTCTATGACACCTTTGCTCCTTTAAAAACACACGCTGTGTATGCGTGTGTGTGTGTGTGTGTGTGTGTGTGTGTGTGTGTGTGTGTGTGTTATGGCTTTCTCATAGTCATGAGTCAATAAATGATTTCATAAAACACACACACAAATAAAGAGCAAAAGGGAGGAATAATAAATAGGATATAGGGAGAAATTAAAATATTTCCCAATTGTTTGTTCAAAAGCTTTTGAATCTGTTTGCTAATTGGTTTCATTTATGTCACTAGTTTATCTCAGTGCGTTGAAAAGAAAGTTTTGTTATTAATTTCTTCTTTGTAAAAATTTTCGGCCTATTTCTTGCACGCTGAACAGCTATTTTGAAGATAAAGAAGCACAACCAATACTCTTATTTTGTTATGAAATTATTTTTCATACAATAATTCAAAAATAAAATAGTTTGATTGTCCATTTTTATTTATCGTCTCGGGTAAGTTCACTTCACTGAACACTATTCTGATTAAGATTCAAATCATTCAAAATTTTAATTTTTTTTCTTGATTTGATTTTAATTAACTTTGTATTCAACTTCAGCTACATCCTGACATCACGTATTTCCTTTCCTGCTTTTATGTCAGCTTCCTCTTAAATCTGGCATCCCTCTATTCAATGCAGTGATACTCTTGCTATGCTTAATGTCTTTGTTGTTTGGATAATACTTTAAATGTTTTTTTAGAGATGTATGACAGTAAACTTGCCTTTATTCTAGTGTATTGTGGAGCCTCATTTCTTACTCCTGTACATAGACAGTCACATCTACTGCTTTCTGACCAGGCCTCATTTGCCTTTCTCATCCATTTGCACACAGGTCCCCAATACTTGATTGGCACACACACAAAACGTTGTTATTGTGTTAAGCCTGGCCACTCAGCATAAATCACAACTCTCTGGAGTGTGCTTCTCCCACATTCTCTGATAAATATTTATCAGTATTTCTCTCATCTGCTAAACTTTAATCTGATGGAAAAGGGACAGGGTTCTATTAATTGCTTTTTAAAAGAGTGCCTCCTAATACTACAGATGGTTGTGTTTATTTTGGAAAGTTGCTACATTCATTTAAACTATTTTAGTTTCAATACCATTTCTCTGCCTTCCTCTTCTCCTTCTGTCTGCCTGTGTCCTTCACTGTCACCAAAATCTACTTTTGGGTTTCCTGTTTAACTTTCTTTATTTATGAACTTATGTAAATTTTATTATCTTGTATTAGAAAAATCATGTGATATTTAACTTTCTGACTGGCTAATCTCAACACAAGAGTATCTAGTTTCACTTATTTCTATTCTTCTCTTCCTTTGTACTACTATGATATTTGGTGCCGAAGACACACCTAAAATTCATATAATAAATGTACAACATTTTATTTCTTTATAAAAATGACATAAACATGTACGTATTTACTATTCACAAAGTATTTTGAAATGCATATGCACTGTGGAGTGACTACATCTGACAATTAACAGATGCTTTACCTCTCCTAATCATCATTTTGGGGTAAGAGCACTACACCCTGTCTTAATATTTTCAAAAATATAATGTATCATTTATAATAGCCACATGTACATGTCTTCAATGTCTTCCCAAATTGTCAAAGCATGAGCAAAAATGAACTTCTATCTTAAATTGTCAGTTTTTATTTTGCTCCAGTAATGGAAGGCTAATATAATTCAATAGTAAGGGGGGGGGCTGATTTTTAAAATGGGCAAAGGACCCCAATTAGATATTTCAAAAGAAGACATGCAAATGACCAATGCTAATTATTTCAAGGAATTCTTTAGGGAAAAGAGAATGTTGTTATGGGACATTTTATTAAGTCAACAACCACTCTGAATTTCTTTGATTTTTAAAGGAAGCAAACCTATCGCAGCAGGCACTCTCAATGTTCTGTTAAATTCCCTCAGATCCCTTTACCATGTGTACCTGATCCTGTTGGGCTTTTACCCTCAAGCCAGCATCTGTGACTCTGTTTGAGAACTGCCCTAAGGCTGTCATTGCATTTCCTGTATACACAGCGAGCTAGAAATGCTTAATAATGCATGTTCTTTTGAGGCTTGCCCTTAGCTAAGGATTTTGGACCTGGGGGTTTAACTGCCGCAGCTCTGTTTTTGATCCTGGTCACTCTAAGATGTTTCCTTTATCTGATACCTCAGAGCTCTGTCAAGCTGACTCAAAGTATTCCCTGGAAGACTTTGCTTGATATCTCCGGTTTGGTCTGGTTCCATTTTGTTTTTTTTTAAAAACAGTTCCCATTTCCTAACTCCTTATGGTCTTCTTGGTAACATTTCTTAATAAATCACATTTCCTGATGGTCTGTTTCTGAGAAACTATTTTAGAGTACCTTCTATTGTTATAAGAAAATATCTGAGGTTGGGTACTTTATAAAAACAGGTTTCTTTAGCTCACTGTTTCGGAAGCTAAATGTCTACAATTACGTGGTTGCATCTCTGTCCTCTGATGCAGTTTCCACGGGCTGTTGTTACACACAGCAGATCATTTGGGAAGGATTAAAGGAAGACAGCAGTCATATGCTGAGAAAGAAAGCAGATACAGTCAGGGCCACCGTTCCTCTTTTCATAACAATCTGCTCGTAGGGAGCTAACTAGGGTGTGTGAGAATTGCTTTAAATCTTTTCAAAGGATGTGCAACAGTTACCTAGCCACATTCACCAACTTCCCCCTCACACTGGGAAACAAGCTTTCAGGATAGGAGGAGACATGTTCAAACCATATTCCAAACTTAGCAGGCACGGATCTAAAACAGCTGCTAACGTTTGAAGGAATAGACAGTTGTCTTCTGTGTTATGGTAATATACATGTATGTGTCTGTAATAGGAATTTAGATACATGCAATGGAATTATACATTTATAGGAGTATATAATAATGTTAACCTATCAAATACTCTGTTTATACAGTATATTTGTAATAGTTACATTTTTGTTTATATAATGGAATAAATAACATTGAATGATCAACCAATAATCATAAAAATTTAGAGCTCCAAAACAACCTAACCACTTAAAATTTAATTTTAGTATAAAACCATTTAATTAGAGAACACTCAGAAAATCTCTACAGTCCTTCAGTTGAGAAGTCACATTTTCTCAAGAGCTGACTTTTTCTTTAACATCTCTTAAAAAATTTTTTAAATACTTTGTCTTCAACCTATCCTATATATGTTAAAATATTTGATAAAGAAAATAATATCCAGCCAAAAGTCTTGTGCGTGTCTTTTTGGTATCTCAGTAAAAATTAACTTTCTACATTATCATTATCACTTACATCTTAGAATTTTTGAACAAATTTACAACTGTCACATGTTATATAGCAACCATTAGGTTATATTTTAAGCTACAAACTATAAAAATAATGCTTGTGAAAACACTATTTCCAACTACACTTCTGGTCACTCTCTGCTCCTGCTTTAGCATATGAAGAATAACCTAAATGCTCTATATTTATGAAATTCTGAAAAATTAAAAAAGAAGAAACATAGCAAGTGATATTCAACCAAAATCCTTTAGCTACTTAAAAATGGTTTATCAAAATGCAGTTTTGGGTCTGATGGTGTGGCTTTTTGTCTCTTCCTTGAGCTGGGTATCCTGGGGAAAAATCTGTTTCCATTTTTGGTTTACAAAACCAGAGTAATTGTTTATACTACTGGGACTCTTTCACTTCAGGATTTTGTTCTCTACTGTGCTTACTAGTGGGAAAAGGATCAGCGTGATGAAGAAGTGGATAACGGATGCTAGTTGGCCAGCTGTGATGTAGGGGTGTTCAACTGTCTGCCCTCCAGTGCATGCGAGACTCAGTGGGTTGGCTACTAGTAGTCATAAGAGGCTTTGGCTAAGGGGGCGGACTGCTACACTGCGTTGTTCTCATAGGTATAGCATTCGGAATAAGGCTGGAATTAGGATTGAAAATACAAGGGCTAAAACTCCTCCTAATTTGTTGGGAATGGAGTAGAGAATTGCATATGCAAATAGGAAATATCACTCTGGCTTGATATGTGGAGGTGTATGTAGGGGGTTGGCTGGGGTACAGCTATCTGGGTCACCAAGATAAAGTGCAAGGCGATGAATCGTGTCAGAGTAGCTTTGTCAACTGAAAACCCGCTTCAGATTCATTCAACAAGGGTCGTTCCGATGTGTGGGATTGCTGAGAGGAGCTTTGTGATTATAGTGGCAACTCAGAATGATATCGTAATACGTATCATATGAAAGCAGAAGCTGTAACTGCAAATAAGAGTAGACTCCAGTGTTGCAAGTTTCTGGATGCATAGGATCCGTAGTAAATGCCTCCTCCAATGTGGAGGCAGAGGGAGATGAAAAATATTGATGCTTCATTGGCGTGTAGGTATTGGATTAGTCAGCAGTAATTAACACCTCGGCAGATACGGGTGATGGATGAGAATGCTGTAGCTGTATCTGCAGTATAGTGTATTGCTAGAAATAGTCCTGTGATAATTTGTAACCCAAGGCAGATTCCTAAGAGGGAGCTGAAATTTCATCATGCCGAGATGTCAGATGGGGCTGGGAGGTCAACAAATGAATGGTTGATAATTTTTATTACTGGGTGTGATTTTCATATGTGGTTCATTAGTTTTGTTTCTATAGTTGAATTGTAACAGTGGTTTTTCGTACCACTAGTCATGGTTAAATTCCATGTAGGAATTATGACTTTAGACACTATGCACGTTCTTAGCATCTTGTTTGGCCTAGGCTTTATGCGCCTATCTGTTAAACCCTCTCCCATTTATGGAGGCTTAACATTGATTGTTAAACAAACTCATCTTTACATATACTTAAGCAGGAAGTTTGTTTTAAAAAAAAGAAAATTTGACCTTGTATTTATATGTATTTGCATTTCTTTATTGAATTATAAAAACATGATAAAGTAGGCAGATCATTAATAGTCACCTCAATAAACTTTCAAGTACTGCACATGTCATGAAACAGCCCTCTTTAGAAAGAGAGCCTGAGGATAGCCCAAACTCTCCTCAAACTCATTCACTAACTCACGAAAGATTTTGTTTTTTTTTGTACATAGTAAATACGGACACAAGTGTGAAGGCTTTTTGTATCTGGTCTGTTTGGCTGCAAGTTCGGTATATGACATCCATTCGGTCTCTTGGTTGTAGTTGGTTGTTGTGTGTAGTTGGTTGTTGTTTATGCTTACTGCTTTGTTCTAATCTTTACAGGACCATATAATTAATTAGTTAAATACCCGTATATTTGTGGTACTAAGAATTGAACCCAGGACCTTTCTGTTAAGCTACGTTCTGGCCATTTTTTTTTTCCAGTTTTGATACAGGGTCTACCAAGCCATGAAATTATCCAGGCTGGGCAGGAATTTGTGAGCCTCCCAAAATATTTATTTATTCACTATTGATGCACATTTGGTTTTTTTAATCTCATATTTTAGCTATTAAAATAATGCCACTACAGTCATAATGTCTTTTGTTGTGTTTTCAAGTTAAAAAATGCATATGTTCAGCTTTACTAGATTCTGTTGAATGGCTTTCCATGTTTATAGCAATCACAGTGTTGATGATAACTTTATTCACTTTGTATCCTGCATCTTTATTACCTATTTGTACTTTAATCTTCAGTCACATTTTATTTTATATTAACTTCAAATTTTAAGCTACTAATTTGAATATTTTTGTGTTGATTGTGTACATATTTTTAATAAAAACTTTGTACACATGAAATTTAAATGCAAGTAACTTGAATAGGTACACCTAACCTTCATAACTGTGATTTTTACTAAAATAACACCAAAAATGTTTCTAATTATTATTTGTATTTTTTTTAAAAGACTATGTTTAGGACAGATTTACACTTAGAGCAAATATAACTAGTTAAGTACAGAGAGTTCCCATATACATTGTACTCCCATAAAATCATCTTTTCTGAGTGGTACATTTCTATCAACAGAGGAACTTCATAAACTTATTCATATCTAATATTTAAAGCTTGTAGTTTATGTTACAATTTGATCTTGGTATTACACATTGTATGACTTTTGACAAATGTATAATGACACATGTGTCATTACAGTATCACACAGAATTCTTTCATGGCTCACAAATCCTCCTATTCGTCCCTCTCTTCCTTAACTCCCAAGAACTCCTCTAATTCACTGTCTTCTTAAGTTTGCCTTTTCCAAATTATATAGACAGTATCATACATATGCAGACTTTCAGATGGGCTTTCTCACCAATCTGTTTGTCTTTTCATGAACAACTCATTGTCTTTGACAGTGTTTTGAGTCTGTTCTTCTCATTTAATTCTCAATTATCTTGTCTTCGTCTTCTCCTTACTTACTTTAAATTCTCTGAAGAAGACATAAAAATAGTCAACAAGTATATTAAAAGGTACTTGATATCACTAATTGTTTGGAAAATGAAAATTTATATCAGTATGAATGATCCTTTTACATTTGTTGGAATGGTAATTATCAAAAAGACAAGAAAGAACAAATGTTAGTGGGGATGTGGAAAAGGAAACCCAGGCACACTGTTGGTTGGAATGTAGATTGGTGAAGGCATCATCAAAAAGAGTACGGAGATTTCTCATGAAATTAAATAAAGAACTACCACCTGACACAGCAATATATATATATATATTTACAGCTGGAATCTCCACACTTTAAACATATAGTGTGGAGGATGAGGAGTCACTTTGAAGGCCCTGGCCCCTTCGTGACCTGCAGTAAACAATAGCCCCCAGTATGTGGGACAGAGACGGAACAGGAATACCTGATCTCAGTGGGGGAAAATGTTCCCCCCCTCTGAACCCATGCTGTGTGACTTGGCTTTGTTTGCAGAGTCATGAGGAAGTGGCCGACCTTCAGGTGGCTAGTAAGAACAAACATAATAAAAAAATTCTTGGGCTAATGGAGTTCCTCCTGGGTTAGTGGGGCTAGAAGAACTGGTTTTGCTTGTTTGCTTAACTTAGATAGTTTAGATAAACATTGTAGTTTGTCACAAAGCTTGTCACAAAGAATGCTTTTTCAAGATAATCGTCTGTGCTCTGTGAGTTGACCCGGTTTACTATATAAGAATCCTGGAATAAAGACTTGGCGTGCAGTGCAGTGCAGTGCAGTTGCAATTGCCGTGTCTCTCTGTTTCTTTTCCTCGCGCTGCACCCCCCGTGTCCTGACTTGGTGTGTGTGTGCCTCTTCCCGGGGTTCAGAGTGCACTAGACGCTCTCAACAATATAGTATCTGTACCCCCATGGGCATTAGCATTATTCACAGTCAATATATGACACAATATATCAGATGATGGGTGAATGGATTAAAATATGTGTATATGTGCAATAGAATATTATTAATGCTTTAAAAAGCACATTCTGCCATTTGCTCCAATATCAGTGGGGCAGAATTACATTGAACTAAACAAAACAAGCCAGATATAACAAGAAAGATATTGCATGATTTCACTGATATGTGAACTCTAAATTACTTAAAACTCAAGTATACAGAGATAAAGGATAGTATAGTAGTTACCAGGAACAAAGGGGTGAGAGAGAGATGGACACATGTAGGTGTAAGTAATAATGTGCATGTAGGATGAACAACTATAGAGAGAGGCTGTAAAGAATGAAGACTAATGTTAATAAAATCGCATTATACTGAGGACATTGAAAAGGTAGATTTAGCATGCTTCATAACCGTACATTATTTAGCATGCACAGTAGGATATTCCTCCATGTTAAAGCACAAAACATTTTGGACACTGATTCAAACTTTAGATACTGGTAATCTTCATTACTCAATTCACTTTGGTTGACCCTGCAGATGTGTAATCTTCTCTCAAGATTTTCTTGAAAATGTCTTTACATAGGTCAGTGGTAATGAGAGATATGGAGAACATGATGTATTTAACTAAGTAAATTACTATGTGACGATAACAATAGGAAAGTAGAAATAATATAATGCTATTTATTGGAGGTGGACCTAGTATTTTTTCTAATTTTTTTTTATATTTCCTTTGCTATGAAATAATGTTTTTATATTTTTGTAGAAAACGGAACAGATGGATGCTCATTCTCTGGTTTCTTTTCCCTTTAGACCTTGATTCTGTCCTTGAAAAGAACATACTTTCTTTTCTGCTAGAGTTCTCATAATAACAATGTAAAGTTCACAAAATCAGAGATAATATGTGACTAGGAAATACAGGAAAAGAAATAACATGAATAGCATGCATAGCACAACAAATAATTCAGACTATTTTCTAGTCTTTATGACCTATGTTTTCTGAGGTACCCCTTAGTTATTTCATTGAAATTAGTATCATTAAACAAAAGTAAAAATATTAAAATTAAATAATTGTTGTCTTTTAACTTAAATCAAAAATTGGAGTTGCATGTGTTTCCTTATATACCATTGTTTTCTAGGAAGTGAAAAATAGGTTTCTGATACATATTTTGTGTCAGTATTTCAATAGTTTTGCATATTTTAAGAAATGTCACTTAATAAGTTCATGTGTATTTACAAAACTTGTTTTATTTATTCATGGAGAAATGAGTTGACCATTTTTATCTTAAGCTGGCCACGACAATTTATGTGACCTTTAATTTTAGTTGCACATATCGTCATACTATCAAAAGTATGATAATGATGACTTTTAAAACTTTATATCAGAAAATTTAAAGGTCATGAAAATTGCAGATTTACATTTCAGATTGTATCTTAAACAGGTCTCGAACCTAATTTTATAGTCTTTTCACAGCTGCTGCCTAACTTTTAAAACACATAGATCACTGATGAAAGACTGTTGTTCCATCAGGGACAGATCACTGCTTCTTTCGCCTTAAAGTTTTTTAATACTCCAAATAAAATAAAACTCAGGAATGCAGATAGTGTAGCTAAAAGGCTTTCACCTCATTGACATTCCCAGTGAAAGTCTCCTGTTGAAATGATTTCTTAGCTAACTCTTGATATGTTCTGCAAACCATGAAAACCTCATTGAGAATTGGTCAGCACACGCCAGGGAAAAGGGAGCTGTAGTGATCCAGAATTACTGTAATGATAGGTGACCGCAGGGCTTAGCACAGAGGAATTTTGATGTGCACAAAAATAAAATCAGATCTGATATGCACATTATTATTCCTAAATACCACTTCTTTATTAAAAAAAGGATATCAAATCTTATTTCTAGGAATACATAAGTGAAGTGAATAATAATTCCACATAGCTACAGGGAATTCTTGCATTACTTGTCATGAAATTACTGCTACAGAGTTGTATTAGCTTTCCTATCTACAGGACACACTATCTGATGGCCACGATTTAAAGGAGAAAAGGCTTAGTTTAGCTCACATTTTACAGCACTCGTATATAGTTAACTGACTCCAAGTCAGAAATCCTAGACTAAAGGGTATAATAAGCAAAGTGGTCTTATTTATTTATTTATTTATTTTTGGTACCAGGTATCAAACTCATGACCTTACACTTGCCAGGCAGGTGCTTGTGCCACTGAGCTAAATCCCCAGCCCAGAGCTGCCTTATTTATGATGACTAGTAAGCAAGAGTAGGGAAATAGTGTCAGAAAGAAACAGTTAGGTGTCATATGTAACACCTAAGGTCATGTCCTCATGACCCATCCAGATACACTCAAGACTGTGTTACTATTTTACTAGGTATGTATTTCCTAATCCAGTGAAGTTGACAAATCATGATTAATGGTCATCGTCCACTCCTTGTCTGTTTCACACTCAAATTCATCTTCTTAAACCACAAATGCTACATGAAGAGTACAAGTTTACAGTTTTGCCTAACGGAGTACAAACATCCTGCATACAATGAGAAGTACAAATTTTATCCCCAAACTAAATATTTAGAGCATTTTTCAAATCCACCACCTCTTTTCTGGGATTCAAGGGAAACTCTTAGATGTGGATCTTTGTACATATAAAAAAGGGGTTACATAATCCCAAAAGGGAGAAATAGATTAAAGTGAATTGAGCCAAAGCAAGGTTAGTAGTCAGTATGTCCAACAGTTAGTCCCACAGTGCAATATCTGCTAAGAGTGAGTGTGATTTCCAAAGGGGCCTGGGCAGTCCCACTCCAACGGCCTGACCAGTTGCACCCTCTCTGGCTACTCTTTTTGGCCATCTTCACTCTCACGCTGCAGCTTTCCCCAGTATGCTGGTATTACTGGGGTCTCCACCTTCTTCAGGCCTCCTTCCACCTTTGGGCTTCTACCCACAGTTTCATGCTTTGTCCTCTCAGGAGCTCCCAGACCTTGTTTTGAAATCTGAGTGGATCCTTTCTTGACTATACAGCTTTTGCAGTCTGCATGCCTGTAAAACCAACATCATGACAGAGGATACTACGGTTACTTTTTATTGGTAAGTGGGCTCCCTTCAACCATCACTGTGATAACCTCAGAATGCTTAACGGTTCAGCACAGTGAAAAGAATTGCAGCCAACCCTAGAAGGCGCTTTCCGTCAGGCATCCTAGGCACTTCTTAAAAGAAAGGCTCATATTGCATCCTTAGTCTGCAATGGTAGGATCTTTCTGAGTCCTTAAATACCTTCAAGCATTTTTCTTTCTGTTTCTGAACAAAGTACTTGGTTTCTTTTTAATGATGCCAATCTTTTAAGCAGCTACATTTTCTTTTACCCTAACTTTACCTGTGGTTCCCTTTGGACCAAAATGTTTTCAAACACTTTTGTAACTTTTTTTTAAACTGTCTTCCCTTGTGAGTTCATAAATCTGGCCAGCAGATTTGTGAAGACAGCAACACAGAGAATCCAGATGCCCCACTCCTCCTACGTCTGCTGGGTTCTCCAGCCTTTTGATATCCTTTTTCAAAGCAGCAGGACAGAGGAGCCAGAAACCCGCCTACCAATGCCAGACCAGGATCTATGCAGGAGGCAAGAGGGAAGTGGTTGATCTACAAAACTCTAGCCAGCTCTGTTCCTGTGTTCTCATGGTAGAAGTGGTAACCAAAAGACCGACCTGCCTGAAGATGACATCAGCATCCAGAAAGATGGTTGCAGTGTGGGATGGAAGTGTTTCCCTATCACAGACCAAGTGAGACAGTTTTAGGAGACAGAGGGCAGAGAGTGAGAGCTGCCCTTATTCCTAGAGAGATTGGGACTCAAGTGAAAGGGTCATGGGGCCTGGTAATGTGGTAGAACCCAGGTTTGGTGGGTGTAAACTTCAGAGTGTAGCTCGGAAGGAGAAGATACTCAGCCCACTAGTATGCCTGAGCCCTTGCACTGCTACCTAAATTGTACATATAAAAAAGGGGTTACATAATCCCAAAAGGGAGAAATAGATTAAAGTGAATTGAGCCAAAGCAAAAGCAAAAGCCAAAGCATTGAAAAGGAAACAGCGGTTGAAATTATCAAAGCTCAATATCTCACTGCCTTAAGTGTCTTCATTAAAATTATAGACCTTTAAGGTCTAATTAAGGGCAATTCATGAGTGGTTCTTAGGATTTGTCATAGCCAGATGATATTTGATACCATTGTTGCTGTTAATTTTACTATAGTCAAGATGACACAGTTGTTTCTGTCAATTGCTTTTTTTTCTGTATGTTAATATATGAATTACCTAAGGGTGATAAACAATACTGCATCTCACTCCAGAAGAACTGGGCACTGGGATAAATGAGACATATACATTAGCCAAGAAAAGAGAGAGAGAGAGAGAGAGAGAGAGAGAGAGAGAGAGAGAGAGAGAGAGAGAGAGAAACAGAGACAGAGAGAGAGACAGAGACAGAGAGACAGAGAGAGAGACAGAGACAGACAGACAGAGAGAGAGACAGACAGAGAGAAACAAAATACCTGTAAGTACTTCCAACTCCCCTAAAACAATTTCAGGGGGAGAAAATTATAAGACACACAGCAGAAAGCTCTGAAAGGATATGAATAGAAGTAAAACAATTCAATAAAGTGGTTGGTGGATCTAAAGAAACTGTAACTAATCAGATAAGGACCCTAATGAAAAAAGTAATCAGTGGGTCTAAAGAAGACACTAATTAATATCTAGAGGAGCTAAAGAAAGAGATACAAAACATGTATGTCCAGTATAGGAAAACAAGAGCACATAGAAATCTAAAAACAGAAATACAGATGAAAAATACCATTAAAAGAATAGGCAGCAGAGGCAGCCAACGCAAAGACAAACTGTCAGATCTAGAGGACCAATTAATGATGCGTACTTTAGAAAAAAATATGAAAAATGAATCCAACAGCTGCAAGATGACTGAAAGAAGACTAATATAAGAGTAAAACTATGAAATAATTAAAAATTGGAAGGAAAAGGCATTTAAAAACCAATTTACAGAAAAAATAGAAAATTTTCCAGATATAGAAAAAAATTAACATAGAGATAAGTGAGGTATATACAACTCCAGTTATCCATAATCAGAAAAAAAGCCAAAAATATTTCATGTCACATAGCAATTAAAATTCAACACAAGAACAGAATCCTAAAGGTGCACAGAGAAACACAATGAATCAATTTAAAGGAAAATTCATCAGAATTGCAGCAGAGACATAATGGTAAGAAGAACTTGGAAGCATTTCAATGTCTAAATGAAAATAACTTTCAACACACACTGTTATATACTCCAAAAATTGTCTTTCAAAATTGATGGAAAAATAAGATATTTCCAGGGTACAGAAACTGAAAAGAATTCCTTACCACCAAACCAACAGTCTAAATAAATCTAATATATTTCCAAGAAAGAGATAATGAAACTAACAATGTTAAAAGTCCAATACAATAAAGGTATCAGGTAAGGGTATTATTAAGAAAAATAAAAGAAAACAAAACAGCAATGGAAAAACAATACAATGACAGGAACAAGTCAATACTACTCAGTTACAAATACTAATGTCAACAGATCAAATTTATAATACAAAAGATACAAATTAACAGAATGGATTAAGGAAGAGAATCTTAGAGTATAAGAAATATATTCAATACAAAATGAAATTTATAGATTAAAAATTTAAGGGTTTAAAGTATTATTTGTAATTGGAACCTGAAAACAAATAGAATAATTACACATTTTCAGACAAAGTGAAACTTCAGGCCAATGTTGGAAAGAGGTAAAGAGGACATTACTATTAGTTAATGGAACAAATCAACATGAAGAAATAGCAGTAACACATATGCAACAAACCACAATGCACCAAGTGTATAAAACAATCACCAATAGACCTAAAAGATCTGATAATTACAGTGGGGACTATTACTAATAGATCAAACAAAAAATCCATGAATCACACATTTGAGCAAATGGACAGGGTATCACACCTAACAATAAGAGAATATATGTTCTTTGGGTAGCACACAGTACTTTCTCCAACATAGACCACACACTAGCTAATGAAGCATGCTAATAAAAAATGCAAAAGAATCAAAATTATAACATACACTATCAGATCACAGTGTAACAAAACTAGAAATCAAGAGCCAAAGAGATCACACAAACTATGTAAACTTACAGCAAAAAAAAAAAAAAAAAAAAAAAAAAACCAAAAAAAAACAAACCAAAAACAAAAACAAAAAAACCCACTCTTGAGTAATAAGTGGAGCCCATAGGAAACTGAGGAAGAAATAAGACAGTTACTAGAAATCAGTGATAAAGCCAGTACAGCATACCAGAATTTGTGGGACACAATGAAAACAAATCCATGAAAGGACTTTATAATTATGAATGCTCACATCTGAAAAAAAAAGCAAACCCAAAATAAATAATGTACTGATGCATTTCAAGGTCCTAAAAAAACCAAGAACAATATAAATATAGAGCTTGTATAAGGAAAGAAATTTTAAGGATCATAACAGAAATCTATGAAATGGAAACTAAAAAAAATTAAAAGAATCAATGAAATGAAGTCATCCTTTAAATGAATAAACAAAATAGAAAATCTCTTAGCCAATCTTACACAATACAGGAAAGAAATGACTCAAATCAATACAATTAGACTTAAAAAAGACAAAATCTCAGTGAATACTGACAAAATCCAGAAAAAAAAATAGCAACTACTTCACAAACATATACATGAAAACATTAAGAACATAGAAGAAAAGGAGAGATTTCCAGATATGTATGAAGTATAAAAAAGTAAACCAAGAATATATAAAAGTTGAATAATACAAGAAAAAGCAATGAAATGGAAGCAATAATAAAAACATCACCAACAGGGGACTCTCCTGAGACGGGTGGCACAAACTGAAGGCACACCCAGCAAACCACATCCAACTGTGCAACCTCTGCACCATGCTTGGAACCTCGTACGGACCTGTCCAACATCCCCAATGAGCCATGGGCCCTCAAGTAGGTCCCTTGGGTCCTGGTTGGGGCCCATCCAGTGACCCCAAGTGGCCAGAGAATCACATGAGCTCAGTAGCACAAGCCCAAGGCCAACACAGAGAACCCTATCCAGCTGTACAAGCCCAGCACCTCTCTTAGGATCTGGAGGGCCACACTCAGCAACCCCAATCAACTGAAGACCTTCAGGTAGGTCCCTTGGGGTCTGGTTGGACCTCACCCAGGGACCCCTAGTAGCCCAGTGTCTTAGTTACTTTTTACTCATTGCTGAGACAAAATACCTGATTCTTAAAGTTGGGAAAGGAAAGGTTTTTATTTCTTAAAGCTTTTGGAGGTTTCAGTTCATACTCAGTTGGCTCCAAGTCAGGGTAGCATGGCATGGCCGCAGTTCATGGCCAGTTGGAGAGAGAGAGAGAGAGAGAGAGAGAGAGAGAGAGAGAGAGAGAGAGAGAGAGAGAGAGAGAGAGAGAGACATGCCTTCTTCCAGCCATTACATTGTATGCTGGCTCCACGCCTAGGCTGGTGTAGCACTGACACCATCAACCCAAGCACTAGACAATTAATCAGTCACAAATACACAATGAAAATGCATGAAGCCTCGGGACCACTGACATAAACCATGACACCCAGGAATCACTTGAGCTTGATGGCGTGAGCTGAACACATGCAGAGCAAACCTCATCCAGTCGTGCATTTGGCACCTAGTTTGGAACCTGGTAGGGCCACACCCAGCAAACCCAAGCAGCTGCAGAGCTTTGGTGGCATGTGGCATGAACTGAATACCTGCGTAGATAATCCATCTAGCTGTTCAGCCTTTGTATGCCACTCAGAACCTGATAGAGTCATGCCCAGCAATATCAAGCAGCCAGGGAAGCTTCACAATACCACATTGGATGTGCTGAAGGCTCTCCCAGTGTACTCCCCACATTTGAGGACCCCTCAGGTGCCACTGGGGACCTGGTAAGACCTGACTAATGACCTCCACACAACTAGGGAAACTCCTACAGTATGGACAGATATACTCAACCCAGGAAGCAACAGAGACCTTCTTGCATTTAGCTTCTTCAAGGGGAATACAGGAAAATGACAAAATGAAAGAGAAAAATGCAATTTCAAACCTCCAGCCCATCCCAAACAAGCTTGGAAGACATAGACATAGAAGAAAATGTAAGCCATGTACCTGAAACCTCTGAAATGATAGGAACTGAAGTAAAGAACAACTCCATGAAACTGTAAAGGAACTCAGACCAGAAATAATCTCCCAGGTAAATGAAGAAATGGGAAATGTAATAAAAGAAATGCTAAACACATCCAAAGAAGGCATAGCTAAAAAACTGAGGACCACTGCCATGAACAATGTAAGAAAGAAACAGAATCTATGAAACAGATTCAAAGAGACATCCAGGAAATCAAAAATTTCATCGAACACTGGCAAAACCACCTCAATGAAAGTGAAGACAAACTTTTAGATCTCGAAGACAAGATAGAAGCTAGTGAAAAGGAAAGGAAAGACCTTTTAAAAAAACAAGGAATCAGGAAATAATCCAATAGTTGCAAGATGATGCAAAGAAAAACAATATAAGATTGGCAGGAGTGAATGAAAAAAGTGACAACACAAAAAGAGTATTTACAGAAATAATAGCAGAAAATTTCCCAAACATGGGAATGGAAAACAATATATATAGCTAAGTGAAGCATATAGAAACACAAATAGCCATAACCAAAATAAAACTATACCTAGACATATGACAATGAACACCCCAAAAATCCAACATAAGAACAGAATATTAAAAGCTGTTAGAGAAAAGAGACAGATGACTTATAAAGGAAAGTCTATCAAAATTACAGCAGACTTCTCAATACAAACAATGAAGTCAAGAAAAGCATGGAGTGAAGTATTTCAGATCCTAAAGGAAAATGATTTCCAACACAGATGAATGTACCCTGCAAAACTGTCCTTTAAAATTGATGGAGAATTAAGAAACTTTCACAGTAAACAACAACTGCAAATCTTCATGACCACCAAACAAACCCAGTAAAGAACACTAAAAGATACTCTAGATAGATATAAAAGTAACTAGATTTCAAGAACACCAACAGGAAAAAAATAATGCTATTCGAGACAAACAATTAAAGAGGGGGAAAAGATAAAGAACCAGCAGCAAAAAGAAACATGACAAAAATAAGTCAGTATGTATCACTCATAACCATTATTATAAATGGCCTCAATTCACCAATTAAAAGAAACAGACTGGCAGCATAGATCAAGAAACAACATCCAACCATATGGTGTACACAAGAAACACATTTAATCCAAAAGAAAATTCATAGACCGAAATTCAAAGAAAGGAAAACAATACTTCAGGCAACCCCAACTTCAGAACCCCCCATAACCCCAAAAACCAAGAGTAGCTATTCTTTTTGCAGACAATGTAAACTTCAAACAAAGAAAGATCAGAAGAAGATAAAGAAGGTAACTACATACTACGTAGGGGAAAACTTAAAAAAGGAAAAGATAACAATTCTAAATATATATAAACCAAATATGGGAGCACCCAGGTATGTAAAACAAAATTAACCGAAAAGAAAAATCAAATAAGTAATAACACAATTAAAATGGGAAACTTTAACATTTGTTTGACACAAAGAGACAGATCAACTACATAGAAAGTCAGGAAAGAAATAACAGAACTGAATAATAGAACCTGTGAACAAATGGGTTTAATAGATATTTACAGAGTGTTCCACCCAACAACATCAGAATATACATTCTTCTCAACTGCACATAGGAAATTCTCGAAAATAGACCATATACGAGCCCATAAAACATGTTTAAATAAATGCAAAAGAACTGAAATTATTCCATGCATGTTGTCTGATCATATAAAACTGGAACTTAGTGACAAAAGAAACTGAAAAAATGCCATAAACACATAGGAGTTAATTAATACACTCCTGAGCAATCAGTGGGTCATAGAAAAATTAAAGAAGGAATTAAACAAAGGCTTCAAGTAAATGAAAACACTAATACATCTTACTGGAACTTGTGGGATGCAATGAAAGCAATCTTCAAGGGGAAATTTATTATGGTGAACTTCCATATCAGGAAAAGCAAAGGAACAAAAATAAACAATCTGATGTACACCTCGAACATGTGAAAAAAAGAAGAGCAAGCCAAGCCCAAAGTCAAAAGAAAGGAAGATATAAAGATCAGAGTGGAAATAAATTCAATAGAGACTAAAAAACAACACAAACAATCAACAAATTGAAGAGTTGGTTCCTTAAAAGAATAATAATAAAACTGATAATCCTCTAGCTAATCTTATTTTTAAAAGGAAAGAGAAAAACTCAAATTCAGGCAATAAGGAATGAAACGACTACAAACCCTGTTGAAATACAGAAGATCATCAATATCTACTTCAAAAACCTTTACTCTCATAACTTTGATAACATTGAAGAAATGAACAGATTCCTAGAAACATATGAATTACCAAAGCTCAATCAAGAAGATGTAAAACTGCTGAATAAACCATTTTCAGTTAATGAAATTAAAAATGTAATAAGAACCTTACCAACAAAGAAAGCTCATGTCCTGATGGGTTCACAGCTGAATTGTACAAGAAATTCAAGGGAGACTTAATGCTAATGCTCTTCAAACTCTTCAATGAATTTGAAAGAGAAGCAGTTCTCCCTAACTCAATCCTGGAAGCAAATATCACCCTAATACTAAAACCAGAGAAAGACCCAACCAAAAAGGAAAACTGTAGGCCAATCTGCCTAATGAACCTAGAGGGCAAAAGCTGCAATAAAATACTGACAAACTAAATGCGGCAAATCACCAAGAAGATACACACCACAACCAAGTGGGATTCATCCTAGGAATGCAGGGATGGTTCAACATCTGTAAATCAATAAGCACATCATATCAATAGAGCCAAAGATCAGAATCACATGATCATCCCAATAGATGCAGAAAAAACTTTTGATATAGTTCAACACTCATTCATGATAAGAACCCTACAAAAAATTGGAATAGATGGTCTTTACCTCAATCTGATAAAAAAAATCTATAGGGGAAAAACGAATACTTCTTCATTGTTGATTGGAGTATAGACTGGTGTAGCCAAAGTGGAAATCAGTATGGAGATTCCTCAAGAAACTAGGATTGGCAGTCCTATTCAATCCAGCCATTCACTTTCTACGTATTTTCCCAGAAAAATTAAAAATGTCATATCACTGTGATATATGTGCACCAATGTTTATAACAGCACAATTTGTAGTAGTTAAATCTTGGAAACAACTAAAATGCCCATCATGGATAAAATGGATAAAAAAGATGTGTTTTTTTATACAATGAAATATTACTCAGCTATAAAGGATCACTTTGAGGCTTTTACAGGTAAATGGGGGCAACTTGAGAGCATACTCATAAGTGAAATAAATCAGACTCACATGTACAAACACCCTATTTTCTCCATAGTGTAAGAAACTGAAAGAATAAATAAGATCCAAAACGTGCAATCAATATTGTGAAATGGTAAGAGACTGTTTAAGGGGGGAAAAATATTGGCAAAGGGAAACAAGAGAAAGAAAAAAAGAGAAAAGAAAAAGATATAAATATACATATGATAGCTAAGATGATTACACTACTTATTTTATTTGTTCTTGAAAATGTACAGTTAATACACATATGATTAGATCAATTTTGCATGTCTATATCTGGTAATCTAAGCAGCTTTTCTGAAGATAACAATACATAAAATAATAACAATTATTAAATTCCTATCATCTTGTTCTGAAAGTTTATATGGTTATTGTTTTGAGTTTTTTTTGTTTTTCTTGTAGTTATTTGTATATATGTCTCTTGTTTCTCATTTGTTTTTTTCTGGAAAAAATTTTAAAAAGATTTTATTATCATCTCAATATATGCATAGAAAGCACTTGACAAAAAGTCTAATATCCACTCATGACAAAAACCTGAAGAAAATAGTTATAAAAACACTATTTCAGTCTGATAAAAGCAATTTATGTCCAAGCTCCTGTCAACATAATATTAAGAGAGAAATGAAAACCTCCTCTAAAATCAAGAACAGGAGAAGGATGCCTATTATTACCTATTTATATGCCTATTATCATGCTCAGCCTAATACTTGAAATATTAGCCAGAGCAATGCTGAAAGGATAGAAATAAAAGCTCTACATACAGGAAAGAATGAAGTGAAAATAGTGTTTTCAGACGCTGTGATCCTGAATACAAAAAACCCAAACACTCCACCAAAAATCTCCCAGAATTAGTAACAAAATTTATTCAAGTTGTAGGTGACATAATCAACACACAGAAATAAATTTAATTCCTATGCACTACTAATGAACTCACTGAAAATATTTTGGAAGATAATACTATCACAACAGGATCAAGAGATACTTAGGAATTAAACTAAGTAGTGAAAGAGATTTAAAATGATCACATCACTGTGGAAAAGGAAATGAAGGAAGGTGTGAGAGGGTGGAAAGATATTCTCTGTTCCTGGGGGAGCAGAGCCAGTATAATCCCAATGGCCGTGCTTCCCAAGTTGGTGTTCAGTTTAATGCAGTCCCAATCAAAATCCCAACAGTACTGCTCACAGAGAAAACAATCCTAAAATACATCTGAAACAAGAAGAAATGCAGAAAAGCAAAAGTAATCCAGGGCAAGAAAAACAAAGCAGGTGCCATTACAATGCCTGACTTAAAGTTATACTACAAAGTTACAGAGATTAAAACAGCATGGTAGTGACACAAAAACAGGCAACAGAATATTTCAAGCAGAAACAACCCCAGGCACAAACAATGATTTGATTTTTGACAATGGGGTCAAAAACATATACAAGAGGAAAGACAGCCTCTTTAATAAATGATGCTGGGAACATTGTATGTCCACTTACAGCCGATTAAACTCTGACCAGGTAATAAAACAAATCAAAATGGATCAAATATATAAATGTCAAAACAGAAACAATCTACTGAAAGATACAGTAGGTATAGCTCTTGAAGATGTAGTCATAGGCTTTCTGAACAGAAATTCAGCAAAAGGGATTGTATTAAATTAAAAGCTTTTTCACAGCAAATAAAACAACTGAGGAAAAAGACCACCTATGGGACAGGCAAAAAGATTGTGCCAGCTGTTCAGCAGACAGAGGGCTATTATCTAGAATATAAAAAGAATTAAAAATATTACATATCCCCAGATAAAAAGCACAATGACAAAAGTAGGCAAATAGAATGTACAGGCACTTCTCAGAAATGAGGATGGACAATAAATGCATAAAAATTTCAATAACACTGGTCATGAAAGAACTGCAAATTAAAACTATCTTGAGATACAATCTTAACCCAGAAAGAATGGTTATCATCAAAATTCAATAATTTAAAATTCTGGAAAAGATGTTGAGAAAATAACCCTTCTGCCCTGTTGGTAGGGCTGTACAACCACTTTGGAAAACAGTGTGAAGATTCCTCAAACTAAAAGTAGAAATCCCAATTGACTCAGCAATCCTCATGCTGGATTCCTGGCCAAAGAGTTAAAAATATTTTATTACAGTGATACATACACATCTCATTTATATTTCAGTACAATTAATAATAGCTAGATCTTGGAAACAGTTTAAATGTCTACCAACAGATAAATGGATAAACATGAAATGCTCCTTTCTTTACCATAAAGAAAGATAAACTTGAGGAATTTATAGGTAAATACATGCAATTTGAGAACATTATGTTAAGTGATACAAGTCAGACAAGCTTAAGTATCACCTGGCTTTTCTTACATGAGGGAATGAAAGTATACATATGCAAATAAGGAGCTAAATGCAGATCAACAGGAAGCTGGGAGAGGTTCAGATGGTCCCTCCAATTACCTATTGTTTCAAGTAGGAAATTTTGTTCTGCTGTTTCATACAATAAAGTAAAAAATAAACCTAGATTAAAAGCAGTCAGCAGAAACCTTGCCACAACCTGAATGTTGTTTTGTTTTCTACTTTACCATATCAATTAGTCTCAACCTCCTGCAAAGTCATAAAACATTGGCAAAGGGGCTGGCGATTTAGCTCAGCAGGCTTAAGCGCCTGCCTTGCAAGCCTGCAGTGAGTTAGATCCCCACTACCAAAAAAAAAAAAAAAAAAAAAAAAAAAAGCCAAAATGCAGACAGATTTACCACCAACATATAACACACATAATCTCTGGTCCAAATGCCAGTGTAGTCCTTACTGCTAACTAAAACGCTCCAAGTCTGATTTTTATTGTGTGTATTCCTGTGATGTGAGTTCTGACCGGAACCATCCATGAGGTACATACCGCTTTTGAAGATTTCATCTAGAAACCTTTCCAAACTCGAGCAAACCCATTCCAAAGGCCTCTAAACTGTCAGGTACAGGTGCAGGTGCATCCATGTTCCCAATTTTTCAGGGTCACTTTTCTGATACTGAAACATGACACCAACAACTTAGAGAAAATATTTAATTAGCTCAGTTGCAGGAGATTCAGTACATGGTTCATAGGCTCAGAAGCAGAACCTGGCAGGAAGGCACGGTGGCTCAAGGCTATTTAGCTCATATCAGCTGAGAAACAGAGCAGGGAGACTGAACAAGGACTAAGGACTAAGGAGCATATATACATAGTAGCCAAGGTCATACTCCATGACCCACTCAGGCACACCTGGAAGCATGCTTTAATACTTTACTAGGCCTTTTCAAATCCAGTGGAGTTGACAAACCCGGATTAGCCATCAGAAGAGCTTTAGGCAATTAAGATTTACTATGGTGAGTATTTTCCTGTTGTATCAGATCAAACCTATTAGAAATGAGGCAGTCAGCATGAACCATCATATGTACTTTATGTATGCTTGTTATGCATGGTCCCATAAAGATATGCATCAGGGAAAGACATTACAACCTCAATTCCTTGTAAAGATAGCAGGATTTAATGGGCCAGAAAGCAGGTGTGCAATCCACGGAGAAATTGCTCTGTAACGGTGCAGTACCATGGTTGAGTAGAATCATGGTTTTGTTTTTCTTTCCAATATTGCACAGTCTATTTAGATGCTTTCTATAAAATTCTGCCCAATGATCCGTATTTTGAGTTGTGTCAGAATAAGTTGTTAGCAATACATCAAGCCACTGCTAAAATCAGTGAAGCATTTTTGAAATTCTCAATATCAGGAGGCAAGCATAACATGTGTTTTATAGACTAATTATAACTAACACAGTATTTCCTTCTGTCATGTTTTACTGGATGTAGATTACCCCTAGTCCATGCCAATATTTTAAATTGTACTATACATATGTAGGATTTTGGGTGCCATTCCAGATATATCCACTCAAAACAAATTTTTGTGGCTTGAAAAAACTGTCTTTTGCAACATAGAATTCCTTTTGAATTTTTTTAGCTTTCAAATTAATTTTATTTAGATAATATCCAATAAATAGAAACCTTTTAATTGCTTCCACATTATTGTTGGATAAAGCATAGTGGATCTCTGTTACCTAACTCAATTGCTGCTGAGTAGAAGCTGTCAGCCCCTGCACACTACTCTCATTTAAGAAAGCAGCCCTGGAACATTCTGGAATCACCAACCCTGATGCAGTCCTGGTACAGAGACCGCCATAGCGATAGGAAGCAAGCGGATCTGAGCCAACACCTGCTACTCACTGTAAGTGTGCTTTGCATTTATTTCCCTTATGAATTTAAAAGCCTGTTTTTCCTATAAACTATACCTTTCAATCAGTGTCAAGCAAAGGACTGTCTTTAGGACCACCTACTAATAACAGAAGCAGGCTTTATGCTGCTTGTTGCTATCTAATATTTTTTTTAATTTTTATTTTAAACAATAAACAAAAGAGAATAGAACAAAGCATGTCAGAACAGAACAGTGCAAGCACTTCACAACCAGATAACCAGACATCAACAGTAGCTACAATAATGTTTCTTTTCTTTGAAATAGTTGAGCATACCTTCACACATAATAATATCAAACATAACAATATAGTATAAAACCACTCAAAAGAATGAATGCATGATAGGACTTCAAAATCAAACAACAGGAAATGAACAATGACTACAATATTATCTCATTTTCCTCAAAAAATTTGTCTGTACCATCACACAGAATAAAATCAAATGCACCACAACAGGATGGAACCAATCAAAACAAGAACAAAAGCATGGCCAGATTTCTAAACAAGATGATAGTAAATCAGCAATGGCTGCCATAATGTCTCGTTTTCTTCAAAATAGCTGTTCATACCATCACACATAATAGAGTCAAACAAAACAAAATAAAACCAACCAAGCCAATGTGAAAGCATTGTAAGACTTCAAAGCCATGTAATAGGAAACCATGATTACTATAATATATCCCATTATGTTCAAAATAGTTGCCCCTACCATCTGACAGCATAGAAACTAACAAAACAAGACAGAACAAAGCCAAACCTAACAAAGCTGTGTAAACAATGCAAGAGTTCAACATAAGACAATAAGAAACTGACAGTAGTTCCCACCTTTCCCTCCCAGGTGTTTCCTCCCCTTTGCTCTTACATTAACTATTTTGCTTTTGGATCCCTTAATTCCTTCTGTTCCTTATGCTAGGGTTCACATGTAGGAGTTCAAACTGTTTCACCCATGACCATGATCCCCAGTTGCATTCATTTACTTTTATAGGAACCTTGAGATTATTCTACTTTGGACCTGGGTAGCTTTCCACTACAAGAAAATACCGTATATTTTTTATTCATTCTTCAGTTGATGGGCACGTTGCTCAAGCTTTTTTTTTTTTTTTTTTGGCCTTGTCACATGGAACAATTGTTTTCTCTCCTTTGATTTTCAGTCTATGAATTTCCTTTCCAGTTAAATGTGTTTTTTTTTTTTTTTTTTTTTTTTTTTTTTTGTATACAGTGTACTGCTGGATCTTGTTTCTTGATCCCCTCTTCCTGTGTTTCTTTTTATTGCTGACCTGAGGCTATCTACATTAATGGTTATAACTGGCATATATTTATTTGTCTCTGCCCTGCTATCCTTCTGATGCTGGCCCTCCACTTTTCTCTTTCATTCAATTGCCTGTCCTGTTTGGTGATCCTCCTCTGTTGCTGTTCCTGGAACCATGTTCATATTTCTCTCTCTCTAGAATGTCCTTCAGCACTCTCGGTAGGGTTGGTTTGGTGGTTATGAATTCCTTCAGTTGTTCTTTATCATGAAAGTATCTTATTTTTCAATCAATTTTGAAACATAGTTTTGCAGGATAAATCCATCTGGGTTGGATGTTGTTTACTTTCAGGGTTTGAAACACTTCACTCCAAACTCTTTTTGACTTGATGATTTGTGTTGACAAGTCTGCTGTGATTCTGACTGGTTTTCCTTTATAGGTGAATTGTTTCTTTTTTCTAACAGCTTTTAATATTCTATTCTTGTGCTAAATTTCTGGGATCTTGATTAGTATATGTCTGGCTGTAGATTTACTTTGGTTATGGTTAATTGGAGTCCTATATGCCTCACTTATCTGCATGGCAGATCCACTTCCCATATTTGGGAAGTTTTCTTCTATTACTTCTGTGAATATCCTTTTAATTTCATTTGTGTTGATCTCTGCTCCTTCACCGACACATATCACTCTTAAGTTATGCTTCTTTGCATCATCTTTCAGCCATTGGGTTGTTATTCCTTGATACCGTGTTATTTTTAAGAGATCTTTCCTTTTAAAATCACTAGCTGAAACCCTATCTTCAAGGTGTGAAAGTTTGTCTTCAGTTTCTTTCAAGTGGTTTTGCCATTTTTTGATTGAATTTTTAATTTCCTGCCTCTTTTTGAATCTGTTTCATGCATTCCTTTCTACATTCATTCAAGGTTTCCATCATTTTCCTATGGTCCTCATTTTTGTCTATGTCTTCTGTAGACCTGCTGGACAATTCTTTCAGTATGTTTGTGATTTCTTCTTTTACCTGAGATATTATTTCTGATTTGACTGCTTTTGAAATCTCATGAAGTTGTTTCCTCACTTCAGTTGCTATCCTCTCAGAGAGTTCAGGTGTGTGACTTCCGTTTTCTTCCATGACTCTATCTCCCAGACTTATTCTGTTGGGCTGGAGGTTTGAGTTTGCCTTTTGCTCCTTCTTGACATTCTCCTGGGTTTCTCCCAACAAGCTGGTTGTGGAGTCCCAGGCACTTCCCGTGTTGGCTGTCCCTAGGCAGTGTAGGGGGATGAGACAGGAACGTGGGTTCCTCTAATTCCAGATTTACAGGGAAATGGCAGGGCATGGAGCAGGCTTCTCTAGACCTATGCAGCTACACTGTGGCTTTGCTGATGATCAGGGGTGCCTGGAGGTGGGGCTGCTGCTCTCAGCCTGTTTTTCTACACTGGGACTCCTACAGTGGTGGCAGACACAGAAGTATGTTTGTCTGATTCAGCTAGTGGGTGATGTTTGCCTGAGGGGACTAAGGGCCTCCAGTGGAGGCCTATGGATGCGTGAGGCTTACCTGGCTGGTGTCCCTGCTCCTGCTGGCTGCCTTCTGGTGGCAGCTACCTGAGGGTGAAGGTGGATCTCTCTGTCCACACTGGCCACCTGTAGGACATGGCCTTTTGATGGTGGCACACAGCAGGTGGAGGTGGATCTGTCTGTCTCCCTCTACCTGCACTGGGTGCACAGAAGAAGGGGCCTTCAGTGACAGCGCTCAGCAGTCAGCGGCCGATCTTCTGGTTCTCTTGGCCTGTGCTGGGCGTGCCCCTTTTGTATTTCTGAATAATATAAAAATACATTTTGCGTTTATTTAGAATTCTCTTTAATCATTATTTCACATGAAAATAAAACATTAAGCTCAAGTGTTAATAGTTTTAAAATGGTAAATTAAAATAATGTGACTGTAATACTTATGAGGTAAATTTCCACAAGTAAGATGTTAAACTTTTACTATTATGAAATTTTTATGAAAATTTCATAATATTATGAAATTTAATTTGGTTGGTCAAATTCCAGAAAATTCCAGTAATCAAAACCAATAAAAGATTAAATAATGAAATGTTCTCTTTATTAGAAAAACTTTTGATTTTAAAGGTTTTAATAACCAATATCAAAAAGGCACTTTAAAATTTCAGTTTTTGATGTAACTTCTAAAAAATAATATATCAATATAGCTTTCTGTTTAGGGAAATTTGACTATTAAGGTTGCTAAAATATATGTCTTTTGAATAAATAATAAAATTTCTAAGATTTATCCTGAAAAAAATTATAATTCATGCAAAGATTTAATTAATAAAATGCTAATAGCCATGCTATTTACAAATGTAAAAGTGAAAATATCTTCAATGCCCAGTAATTGGAAATTTATAAAAAATTATGATATATCCATATATTGGATAATTTAAAATGATTAAGCTTGCATTTTCTATCACACTAACCGATATTGGGTAAGACTCATTATAATAGAAAAGATGTTAAAATTATTATATTGAAAATTTATATATAAACAAACAAGAACCCTAAGATTTCAGATTAGTTATATTTCCGAGGTAAAATTAAGAGTTTTATTACATTGCTTTATGAATTCAGATTTTCAAAAGTACATAATGCTTGTAATGCAATAAAAATATTTCCATATTGGAGACACAGGAGAATCCAATTGATAAGATTCAGTTGCTTAGAAAATTCAACAAAAATATCATCATAGCTAATATTGTTTGAACCTTCTAAAATTTAGACCCTTCTCCAAAACGTACATGTGCATTAGCTCATCATAATCCTCAGTGACATTCAGTGATCCTCATGCGAGTACAATAACACTAACAATAACATAAAGAAACAGAATGCTATTAACATCTACCTCTCCACAAAGCCATCTTCAACCCTCTAAGTCTTAATTAGTTGTCTCTTAATTCTCCTGTAGCTCCTTTGTTCCCTTCTAACATGGTATATAACATATTCTACTGAAATTGAATTTTGTTAGTCTCATCAATAAAATCATTTATTCAGAAATGATAGGTATTGTTTATTGTTGGCTTTCCAAAAAAAAAAAGAAACTGATTACATGTTTTCCGTATTCACTGTACAATAACATGAAGAGATTGAAATGTCTAATTCCATTGTCTTTGACTTGAAGATCTTACATATATTTAGAAGCCTCAGTCATAGGGAACACTGAGACAGCATGCTTTTGCCTCTCAAGTAGAATACAACTACCAATGACCGAGGTTTATTTCTCTCCATGTGTGTAATATACTATACTCCAGTCACACTTATGCTAGTTCCCTGGCATTATCACTTTTCACCTAAATAAGTGCAGTAAAGGTATATGAAAAATTCAACATTGATAATCACATGAGCAAGCTAGGAATTGAATTTGGTTAACCTGTATTAGCAATCAATGAAAAAGCTTTTAACTGTATTCTACAGTGGAGAACTGAATGTTTCCCTCTAAGAGAGGAAGGAGGCATGAATTTCACCACATATTCAGCATTTTGCTAGAGAGCTTATCTCATGTAATACGGAAAGGATAAAACTAAATGTATAGAGGATAAAAAGTAATAAAACAATTTCTATTTGTAGAAGTAATGATTGACTGTATGTCAAGTCCTTAAGAATCTATAAGACTTCTTGTAATAGTTTACAAGAACTTAGAACACAAATTAATATACCATCATGTATAAAGTGGTGCTGTAACCAAGAAATTAGGTTCTTTAGCAGGGTGTGGTGGCACACACCTGTAATCCCAGCACTGGGGAGGTTGAGACAGGAGGCTCACTGCATTTGAGGTCAGCCTGGGCTACAAAGTGAGTTCAAGGACAGCTTGAACTACACAGTAAAACCCCATGTCAAAAAAAAAAAAAAAGGTTCTAACAGGAAAAAGTCCTAACTATTCAAGGAACAGGCAACACAACTTGTTTCGTTGGTAATAGATTTCAGATGAGATACAAAGACCTTCATATAGATTATACATAGAATTCATTCGGAAATATTTTTTCAGAGAGAGAGAGAGAGAGAGAGAGAGAGAGAGAGAGAGAGAGAGAGAGAGAGAGAATGAATGGCAATGAATGGGAATGTATCGCCAAGAACAAAATGTCATAAAGAATGAATGAATAGATCTCAGGTAATATTTATACGATTACCTGAGTCTTCCAAGGAATATCCTTTCCTTCCTCTGGAATCATTGTTCTTATAAGAATGAAGTGAAGCAGGTTTTCATTTTTAGGGAGAAGCTGACCGCTGTTTATTCCTTAGGTAGATATCTCCATTTTAGTTTCTATCAAGACCCTGAGTTTTTCCTAATCCTTTAGGCTTGGTCTGGACTTTGAATGGGCCCTCACAATATCACACAGTGGAACATAATAGTGTCATCAGCAAACAGCACTGAGCTAAATTAAGCATCTGCAAGGAAAATCATAAAACTGAATCCTTGTCTCATAAAACATATAAAAATAAACTCCAAATGAAATAAAGACTAAAGATTGACCTGAAACTGTGTAACTCTGCAAATGAAATACAGAGGAAATCTGGAAATTTGACTGTAATGATTTCTTGGCTCTTACACAGAGAGTGAAATCAAAAACTGACACGTGGTATTATGTCAAACTAAAATGCTTATGTAGAACAAAAGATGACAAAAATAGAAAAGGCAACTTACCGAGTGAGAGACAATGTTTGCAAACCTTGTATCTGATATAGAATCAACATCCAAAAATATTTCCTACAATTCAATATCAAGGAAAGAAATAGCCTGATTTTTAAAAATGAGTGAAGCATCTGGGGAGATCTTTCTCAAAAGAAGACATACACACTTTGGCTAGGAGACAAAGAAGAGTGAACCTGAATACACTGTTAGTGGATGCAAACTGGGGCAGTATCTTGAAAGAAAACAGGTAAAAATAAGCCAAAGTTTCACTAAGATGCCCATTCTGGTTTGATTATTATCTCTTTTGGAAGGCCTGTAATGTTTACAATGTTTAAGTTTTATTGGTCTTGTTCTCTACTGTTTTGTTCAACTTTATAATACTTAATGAGATAGACAATTCTTTTTAAGGAAGCAAGAGGCATTATGGTAACCATTGTTGATAACCTTGTACTCTGTTTTTACATCATGTACTATGTCTATCCTTGGTTTTGACTGACAGTTTTGTTTTGCCATATTTGACTTTATTCTCTTCCAAAAAAAGTAATAAGAACTATGGGAGGAATAAAACCCAAAATGTGTAAATGTTGTTGTAAAAAAGAGAGGGAAAAAAAGTGCTCTAAAGGACACAACTGCAAGTGTGTTTAGGGGTGTTAAATAGCTGACCATATTAATGTTTTTGGTTGGATCATTGAACACAACTGTTTGCAGTCTCACTGAATGTCCACTTTGTATGCTTTGATACTGTGACTTGAGCAACTATCTCTAAGATGATAATGTGTAATCTATTAACTGGTGATTTCTTTTCTTTCTTTTTTTTTTTTTTTTTTTTTTTTTTTGGTAGTTCTGTATTGCTTGTGCCCTTGCACCACTTTGTTTTGTTTTGTTTTTTTCTTTTTCCTTTTAAATAAAATTTTTTAAAAAGCCAAAGAAATATCAAATAAATGTATTCATGAAATGGAATACACAACACTGTTAAAAAGTCAATTTCTCACTGATTTGAAGATTTCATGCAATTCCAGTGAAAATCTGTATAGTGATATTTTTGATGAGCTGATGCTAATATTGATGTTCAAGACAAATTAGATGAGTCAGTTCAGTTTGGGAAAAAAACAAAATAAAAAATAGAGACAGTATTTAATTTCAAAATGAAGGACCCAGATATATTAATGCAAGCCAGGCTTGCTCATGAAAAGATAGACCTACGGACAAATGGGACAGAATAAAATCTCAGACACTAACCAATATGTATTTAATTGGTGTTTTTATAAAAGTACAAAAAATTTTCATCAAGAAAAGAGAATGAAAACAGGTGATACTCTTAAAATGAACCTCAGCCTACACCCGGCACCATATACAAAACAACTCAAAATGGTTTGAAGACTTTAATTATCTAATTCTCATTACAGTGACATTTGATAGCAGCACAATCTCTTCTTTATTTATATCCTGAAATTTGGCATTGTGTTGTATTATAGGTAAGGGAAATTTAATTTGTTGCATAGCTTCAACTGTATCCATAGTATTTGAAATTATTTAGTATTACACTTCAAGTTTCAGCCCAATTATTAGATAGTGTGAGAAATGGCTTCCTGAAATTCAAAAATTTATATGGAATTTTCTGAAAAAGAAACCCTTTTTATTCTTTATTTGTTCAAAAGAGAAGTATTAAGCTAACCTTCCAGGCACAATACAGAAATAATCTCATTTTTTCCATTCTTTGCTAGGATTATCCCTTAAGGTAATTCAAACATATCTCTGGTAAAAGAGACTTGCTATAGTCCATAGCCTAAGGTATTTAAAGATTATTTAATCTGGCCATATACTGGTATACTGATTCAAAAACATTCATCAGAAATTACCAAGGGAAATTGTTTTTGGTAATTTTCTTGGTCAACAGCTTTCTGTTCGCAACTTGTTTCCTTTATATCCACTCAACAAATCTCTCATGGCAGGATTCTTAACTCCATGACCTTTTATAGTTCTTCATATTTGTACACTATTACTTGGTCCAACACAAAAACATGTATTATTAATCAGCAGAAAAGTTGTTTTTCCATCTACCTACCTTAAGCACTTTTTAAATCAATTCGTTTTATAATTTATACGAATTTGTTTTTAATAGAATTCTGAACCAAAGAATAGAGCAAAGCAGAGATCATGGGGATGGATGAAAACAAAGATCAACACAACACAGGTAACTGAATCCAGGAATTAATATCACAGCAAACAAAATTAAGATAAAAAAATTCATAAGGGCTTAGCGGTTTTGTGGTCAAAGGCAGATGGCAAATGAAGTGTGATCAATAATCCAACTGCAGAACAACAGAAAGACCTAAAATCTGAAGAGTCTAAGGAAGTAAAAGTCTGTAGTGATGTTTTCAAGGTTGAGAAAAGCTTCTAAAGATTCAGAAAAGAAAAAAACCATGGTAAAGAAAAACTCAGTAGTCAACTCTTCTACAAGAAGTTATGTATAGGTTGGAAAAACTATCGTTTCTGCCTGAACGAATTTTGCTTGGGTAATTTTGAAAGACTCCTTGGAGAGGCTGCCCCTAGGGGGTCTATTTCACAGTCTCACTGATTTAACTCATTTAGATTTTCCTTACATCCAATCAACACTTTCTTCTTTAATTTAACCTTAATGAAAACATTTAAACAAATGTTTACTTTGGATCCTGTAGCTTTTCAACCCTAGGATTTCAGAAATTAAAGAACATTCTGGAAGCCAAAAGCTACAACAAAATTAACAAGTTCTGTAGTATCTTTGCTTGAGACTCAAATGCTATATAAAGAGAAAATGTGACGAATGTTTAAATTCCATTACTATTAACTTTTTATACCAATGAAGGCAATTATCTAAAGGAAGTTAAAGCTACGTAGTTTCATTTTAATTGAATGGTACTAAGCCTATTAATAAAGTACAATGTAAAAGAAACAAATCCTAATATTTGATCTATTTCTGCTTCTGCTAGACTATGGGACTTTGTGTTATCACATATGGCTTCTAATGATACACTATTGCATCTAGAGAGTATAAACAAAGGACTTCAATTTCAAGCGAGGACTAAATGAGTTAAGAATTCCAGGTGATGTCATGGTGAAGTGTATAGAAGATCAGAAAAGACTGTGAGGAATTTATTAGTAATAGGAAGAACCAACAGCAAGAATGCATTGGATACTTATGTAATTGTCTTCAGAAGGTCCTCTTTCTTTCTATCTGCCTCTATTCAGTGTCTTTTTCTGTCCTGCACACACAAACCACGTAAAAGTGCTTCTCTGAAATATTTGGTAAGCTCATAGCGAGATACTTAATGTATGTCACACCAAAAGCCTTTATAGGATTCTTTCTTCTGGAACTGAAGAGGACAGATTGCTTTTCTGGTGGACACAAAAAGGGATGTGGGGCTACATTTATGCCTTTTTAGGAAAGTAGGTTCTAGGGAAATAAAAAGACAGAGAAAAGAGAGTGACACGTGAACAATTTGATGAATGATATCATGGCTAGAGTGTCACCTAAAACCTATCTGTTTACTTTATTTCTGTGGTTTAGATGTCCTATCCTTTACTGTACTGTATTGGTCAATAATTATCTCATCTCAGTGTCATCACCAGTTTAGAGATGATTAAATGAATGTATTTGTACTGTTATTGTATTTTTAAGGTATAATTCACTTGAAGTTGAAATTATTCTGTAATGTAATTAAGTAATTTCATTAATAGTTTTATCAGTAGCCTACCTATTTTAGAAAAGAATTACTAGTAGCAGATACCACATAACAGAAAGTAGAAACAAACCTAGGGAAAGGATAAATTTGTAGATAATACTAGACAGGGAAGCTATAACAGTAGAAGAGCCTGACACAGTGTTTCACTTATTGAGAGTGTGCTCTCACACGTACAGGGGTAGAGAGAACCAGAGCAGGTGAGAAAGCCCTGCTCTCCACCAGAGTTCAGTTTGATCCAGTGAGGGGTTTGGCATGAGCTGTGAGAAAGAGATCTTCCACCTTTAAATCAGAGGACCAATTTGTAGCATTCCTCTGTTGGCTGTGGTTGTAGCCTGCATCCCCACCCCACTGGGCTATGACTACCAGGAAGAAAAAACACTACTGAGAGCAATTGGTCAGAGAAGAGGGCCTGCTGTGAGCTATTCATAGTAGGCCAGTAAATAAGGTTTTGCCACTTGGGCACTGTTGTCCACAAAAATAAACATGAAAGAAAATTTTGAGGAAAAAGATTGGATACAATATTTAAAAGTTAAATTGTCTATTGCAAAATAGGATAAAATAGGAAATAGCTAGCAGATGGTCAACTGTGACACAACTTTTAAAGGACTTTCATAAATATTGATAGAAAGGAGTAAGATCAATTTCAAAATATAAATTCTTGACCTAAAATCAAAGAGATGGAGAAAGGTCAAGTTTTTCTTTTACTTTTTAGTGATTCCATCATATAAATGGTTACCTTTAAAGGGCATCAACAGTCACCCCTTCACTTGGCACAGTTCCCCTGCTGTATGTTGAGGCGCCTTGAACTAAACAACTATGCTTCAGTAGCATCCTTCCTCTGGGAGAGTCCTGCTTGGAGCCAGCTCACCATGACCTGAACCCACAAAACTTGACAGAGACAACTCTTTTAATGAAATAGTTGCAGGGCTGACTACTGAGTCTGAACAAATAAAGCCAGACAATACATCGCTGAAAAACAGAAGAAACTAAAAAATTCTCATGCCAATTACAACCACTCTTCAATCTATTTAATGTCAACTGAACCTCAGCACTATAAAACACACACACACACACACACACACACACACACATACACACACACAGACACACACACACACACACACACACACACACACACACACACAGGAACATGAGGAAACTAGACAACAAAAGATCATCATGGTCTTCCAAATCTTTCAAACCAGATACAAGGGGCACTAGTGCCAAATAAAGGAAACCACAGGGAGAAGAGCTGTAAAAATGATTAAGAAAGTGATTTTTAAAAAAGGAAACACTTAGCCAGTTCAAAGAAGACCTAATCAAAAATGTAATTAGCATGCAAATCAACCAATGTGGGTATAGGAAAAACAAATACAACATTGAAAGAGTCAACCAAAATTCTTCAAAACATGAATGACAAATTTACTGAGGATGTAGAGACAAAACAAGTCAGAAAGAAATGCTGGGGATTAAAAAATGAATTCATGAATTACAGAAATGACCAGCATGAGGACAAATTTTCTGAAATCAAGGACAAAAATATAAATTGCAGTGCCTTACTCAGAAATGCCTTAAGAATGATAAGAGAATATGAAAATTTCATTCAACAGCTATTACACATTCCTGAGAAGACTGACCAAAGGATAACTGAAATTAGCAGAAAGTAGAAGATATAGGACATGTAATAAAAATTTTATTTACAGAAATAATAGAAAACTCAAAACATAAAGAAAGACTTCAACTATATAGTTAAGCACCAACTTGGAGGACATTAACTAACTAAAATGTAAAAAGTCACACATGTTACATCATAATCAAAATCTCAGATGTCCAACAAATAATTGGATTCTTAAACCTGTCAAAGAAAATGTAAAATATCACATATAAAGGTACACCTGTCAGTATTAGGACTTCTCAGCATAAACCTTAATGACCTGTAGTGAAGGGTTTCAAGTACTAAAAACAGGTAACTTCCAACACAGTCTGATACCTTCTGCAAGACTGTCTTTCAAAATTCATGGAGAAATAAGGGCATTCCATAAAAACAAACCAACAACAACAATACAAAACCAACTTTAGAGATACATGAACACCAAACCAGCACTACAAAAAACAAACAAAAAAATTAAAATAAATCAAGAATATTTTAGATAGAGACAATGAATCCCACAAAGCTAAAAATTCATCTAAAATGAATATATCAATCAAGGCAAATAATTGAACAGCAAAAGAAAAATAAGTTAATCATCAACTAAAAAAGGAACTCAAAGTCAATAATAAATGTTGAGTAATAACCCTTAATATAAATGACCTTAACTCATCCATTAGAAGACACAGATTGGCAGAACAGACAAAAACCAAATTTCAACCGTGTTGCATGCAAGAAACTCAGCTGCTTCAGGAAGACTGCAGGGTTATAAGCAGCAGTAAATCAGTCTCTTCAAAATTTGGAATCTAGAAACTGGAAAATAATAAGTTTGGAAAGAAAAGAAGGGAATTGGATTTCTGGGACCCAGAAAGGATCTGACAGGGAAATTGGAGCCTACAGAAAACTAAAGAGACAGAATACAACGTAGGAAAGGGAAGGGACAACCTGCACTCTCTCCCTGCTCATGCTGGACAGAAAGGAAGATCAGATCTACAGAAACATCTTGGAAGCTGGTGATGTGAGATCCCTTTAACGAGCTAGTGGATAAGTGTGCTACAACAGTTGTAGTAAGCATCTGCCTATCTCCTGCAGAGAGTGTTAGACACCATCAGAGAGAGAGGGGACAGTGGACATGTGGACACAGAGCAGCCCTAGGCTGGGTCCGTACCAAGGCTCCCACAGTTACATTTCTTCAGTGACTAGGCAAGGACATCCAGTGGAGAGGTCCATCCAGGGGTTAAGAAGCTGTGTGTTCTCAGTCTAAATGACCCACACCCACGACCAGAGGCCAGGTTCAGCCTGAATTTCCATGTGTTCGATAGTCCCAGAACCTGCGTTCCAACCTAACCCTACTTCTGGCTTGATGGTGATTATCCAGTGTGGACATGGGCCCTGACGTTCTCCTTCCTGTACAACTGAGAGCAGGGTCATGTCTTGAATTGGATACTGCCACACATCTGTAGATCCTAGAAGATTAACCCAGGTTCAAAATCACAGAAAAAATTTTTATTTTCTTTTTCACTTTTGGGATTTGTTCATTTGTTTGGTTTCTTTTGTTTTTTGTGTGAGCATTGTTTGCAATGTTTTATTTGTTTTGCTCTTATGTATGTGTTTTCTGTTTTTTCATCCCATCCGTTTTCTTCACCAGTATTCTGAGACTTGCATAATCTTGCTTTGTCCTTTGACCTTGGACCTTTCTCCTTTGACCTTGGTCCTTTTGTCCTTTGACCTTGGACCTTTGTCCTTTGACCTTGGACCTAATCGCTTATTCATTTATTTCTCTATCTTTCCTCTTCTCTCATTTAAATTTTCTCATCTTAATTATGTATCTAATTTTTACTCTATAGTTTTTCTCTCCCTTTTCCTTTAATCTTTTATTTCTTGCCAGGTTATTGTCCTACATTTACCTAATTTTATAGACACCCTTCCACTCCCTAGTAAGATTCTTTGTGTCAGTTCCCTCTCCTCTTCTTCATAAAGAGTAAGGTTTCAGAGTTTTAATTTTGCATACTCCAATCTCCCAAATGTAATCTTTAATAGTATAGTCATAAAGCTTTGCTAATCTTTTGACACTGAACTTTGTAAAATTACTGAATCATCTTCTGCCATCATTAGAGATATAGCTGTTGCATTTAGTACATCTTAGTTATAAGCTAACATCTGGGTTGCCTTAATGTTTACATCATAGTTTCATGTTTTTTCTCTAAATTAAGGATGGCACATAACTATTTTTCATGGTGTTATGCCATTGTGTCCTCATAGGTGGGGTTTTGCAGAGCTGCTTGGATCTAGGGTAATGGTGGTGATGCTTTCAGTAATCACAAACAGCCAGCTGTGACATGTATGCCACAGATTTACCCCCACTGACCCGGGGTGTGTGATACTGGAAAATAGGGTCTGTGGGAGTCAGCTGGTCCAGGCATGGATTTAGCACAGGTCTGGTTTGGATACCGGCCCACCTTAGATGTGGGTGGTGCCACCCAAAGCTTGCGGTTTGGATGTGATACAAGGGATAGAGGCTTGCTTTGCTGCTGCCGGCTGCCCTCTTCCTGCCATGTCAGCAACTGTCCTCTGTCATGCCCTCTGCCTGCTGTCATTCATTAGGGTCAGCTGACTATGGACAGAAACCACTAGAAATTGTGTGCTAAAATAAATCTTTCCTCTGTTAACTTGTGACTGTCAGAGATTTTGTCTCGGCAATGAGGGAAAGTAAATAAAACATGGTATGTTAATGTCTAACTTGTCTGGTGTGATAATACTGTAGGTGTTAGGTTGGATATTGACATGATCTCATAATTGTCATTGTTTCTCTATAAGCCAACACTTACATTGCTACTGTGACATTAACAATAAAGTAGTGCCTTGGCTCATGATCTTAATTCTTTCCAGGATTCTGGTTGCAAACATAGTTGGATGAGAACAGAATCAAATTTTTCCACAAGGTCAATATTGAATCTACCCACTGAATTTGATTCCGTTCTCATTCTATTTGGTTTACAGCAGAACCTCAGAAAGAATTAAGTTCATGAATGAACTATCACTGTACAGAGGATATTCCCAGAGAACTTCATTAATGGAATAACCACACTATATCCTCCTCTCCAGAAATAATTAAGGTAGATTCTTGAAGTTGTGGGGAAGGGTTATAGCTAGTCATGCCTAGAATACATGATCGAAAAGCAACTAAAGAGATCTCTATTCTGGAAACAAAGTCTTTAAACTTCAAGCAACCAAAAACCTCAGCACAAAACAAAAGAAAACAAACAAAAATAATACACACATGGGGAAAAAAAGCAACAAAACACCTGCTGAGTCCCCCAAATTCCCCAGAGTCAAACCAGAGAGCATCACACGGCCAGAGGGATAAATCACATTCCTGACCTACTCAAAAGTATAGCAGAGGAAGTTAAATAGCTCAAAGAGATACTTAGTGGGATTAGAAGGGATACCACTAAACAGATAATGAAACTAACAGCCAAAAAGATTCAGGGGATCTCAGGAGTATTTTAAAGTACTAAAAAGTACTAGAAAGCTACATGAGCTAAACAACATGATATAAAACAGGTTTATCAAATCATTACAGTCCACAAAAAGACTTCAAATAAGAATCTAGGAAATTAAAAGTCACATTGAATGTATAAACAGAAGGACTGACCAAGGTAGGGACAGAATTTCAGAACTAGAAAAAAATGATGCTTTCAAAGACCAATTAGGCAGACATTTTGAAAAGAGTATAAGAAAATGAAAAATGGATCCAACAGTTACTATGCTGATGCAAAGAAGACTAATCTAAGAACAACTGGAATCAATGAAAAATCAGAAAAAAACCACAAATGGCATAAAGAGATAGGTTCGTAGAAATGTAAGAAAATTCTACAAATACAGGGAAGTAATCATACAGATAAGTGAAGTAAATAAACCCAAGTAGGCAGGACCAGAAAGGAATCTATCCCTGCCACATTGTACACAAAATTCCAAGTATCCTACACAAGTAAAAAATTTAAAAACTTGTGGAGAAAGGCAACAAATCACAAATGTAGGTCAGTAAACCAGTAAGGGTCACAACAGAGTTTGTGAGTTTGCTTCTCTATGCAAACTTCAAAGGCCAGGTGTTCATGCAGTGAAGTGTCCTAAGCCCTAAAGTATTCAAACTACTAACCCAGCTAAAAAAAGCATGCATCCTGATGAGTCACTCACTCTACAAGAATATTAGAGAAGATCTAAAACCAGGGTTCCTTAAACTCTTTAATGAAATCAAAAGGGCAGCAGTAAGCCCCAAGCCCTTCCTGCAAGGAACTGTTACCATGATTTGCAAGCCATCAAAGAACCCCACAAAAACAGTGAGCTGCAGGCAAATCTCTTTAATGAACATAGATGCAAAAATCCTCAATAAACCAGTGGCAAAGAGAATGCAGCAAATCATCCCAAACACCTACCTCATGACCAGCAAAACTCATTTCCAGGATGCAGGGATGGTTCAACATATGCAAAGCAAAAATGTAACACATCACACAAACAGAAGCAAAAACGTAAATCACATGATCATCTCAATGGATAAAGAAAAATCATTTGACAAAATCCAACACCCATTTATGATGAAAATACTAAAGAAAATAATAAAAAGTCTTTATCTAAACATGATAAAAACCACCAAAGACAAATAACCAACATCAGACTAAATGGAGAAAGCTAAAAACTTTCTGTCTAAAATAAGGAACAAAACAAGAATATCTATTACCACTTCTGTTCAATGTAGCTCATGACATATTAGCTAGAAGTATTAAAAATAAAAAGGAATTAAAAGTGATGTGAATAGGCAAGGAAGAAGCTAAATTAACATGATTTGCTGGTGACATGATTCTTTATGCACAAGACCTCCAAAGCTCCACTGAAAGACTCCTAGAACAAATATCCATGTTTGGCATCATAGCAAGACACAAAGTCAGCACTCCCACAATCAATAGAGTTCCTATACATGAATAATACATTCAATGAGACAGAAAAATACCATCCACAAACAATCCAGGGGATCCCCAAAGCTTGTTCTTGTCTTGTCTTTGAGCTGGACTGGAATGCAGGAACTCCCTGCTCTTTTCTGGTCACAGCTGGGAGTCTTAAGGCTGATGACTGGTGTGCTATCACAGGGCAAGGTAAAACCTGCTAAAAACAGTAAGCTACCTGGGGAATTACAGTTTCCTCACTGCTCCCATCTTATCTTTTTCTTGTCCTTGCAAGAATGTTTTTTTGTTCTTATTAATCCACGGTAGTCACCATGACTGTTCCCTGAAATGCCCAGTGTCCATCACCCATGGACCTGGACTCAGATGATGAACAAAAAACAAGGCTCTGGGTACCTCATGGTCTTTTGTTCCCCAAGAACAACTAATTGCTCAACCCAGATCCCTACCTGCACCCTTATTTTGTCTCTTGCTCTTTCTTCCTGCCATGAGCTCTAACTCTGACAGAAGATTGGGCCTCACTGTCACCATGGAAAGAATAACTAATATTCTACAGCAACATCTATAGTTCTCTGAAAAAGGTTACCATACAATGGGAAGATAGCCCCCTGTTCCTGGATAGGCAGAATCAATGGAGTCAGAATGGTCGTATGTCCAAAATGGTTATATAGATTTAATGAAATCCCATTCAAAAGGCCAATAACATTCTTTACTAATGGAGAAAGCAGTTCTAAAATTCAAATGGTATCAGAAGAGACCCAGTTCTGGGCAATGAGGATAAGGCACCATAATCTCAGACTTCAAGTTAGATTAAGCTACAGTGATTAAAAACAGCACAGAATTTGCAAAACAGAACAGAACAAAACAAAACAAAAAACAAACAAACCCCTCAAAAAACTCTCATGGATTAATGGAACAAAGATGTAGAAACAACTTCAGAAATACCAGATTAACTTTGACAAAGAGGCCAAATCTCTTTGGTGGGGGAAAGATAGCCTCATTAACAAACAGCCTCAGGAAAACTGGTTGTTCATATGCTGAAGGGTTAGTCATATCTCTCACAATGCACTACACTAAAATCAAAATGGATCAAAATTCTAAACATTACAACAGAACTAATCTGCTGTAAGACAAAGTAGCTAAAACTTTTAAAGACATAAATGTAGACAAAAACATTGTGAACAAAACCATTGCTGCTCAAGAAGTAATGCTAAGAATTAACAAATGAGATCATATCAAATTCAAAATCTTCTGCATAGTAAAGAAAACCATCAACAGAGTTGAGACAACTTACAGGATGGTAAAAAAATTTTGTCAGTTATTCCTCAAAGGACTAATATCTAGAATATATAAAGACATCGAAAAATTAGGCCTCTTAAAAATGAAGATCCAGTTAAAAATGGGCAGCTGAAATGGACAGACACTTCTAAAATGAAGAAATACAAATGCCCAACAAGTACATGAAAAAGTATTCAATATCATTTCCTAATGAGAAATGCAAATTAATACAATGCTGAGATTCCATCTTACTCCAGAAAGAATGGCTACAATCAAGGAATCAACTAACAACAAATGCTGGCAAGGTGTGGGGAGAAAGGAACCGTTTTCCACTGTTGGGACTCTAAACTGATAAACCCATTATGGAAATCATTGTGGAGTTTCTTCAAAAAACTAAAAATAGTAATTTAATTTGACCCAGCTATTTCCCCAGTGGTGTTTTTCTCAAAGGGTTAGAGACACCATACCACAAGGATGTATGGACATCCATGTTTATAATAGTGCAATTCATAAAAGTTAAATATTGGAAACTTACTACAGGTACATCAAAAACAGATGAATAGATAATGATAATGTGGTGTTTATACACAATGAATACAAATGATGTATGAAGCCTAAACTTGAGCCATGTATAGGAAAATGGATTCACCCTGCCAAAAATGTTAAGTAACTCAGACACACGCTTAAATATCACAGGCTTTCTCATATGACTAATTCTCTGACCCTCTTTTTCTCTCCCTCTCTCTCTTTCATAGGACAAAAAAGATATTGTAATCCAGCACTGACAATGTATTTAAAAGTATACCTTGACTTAGTACAATGGTCTTACATGTTTTATATATTCATTGACCTGTTAGCCTTGTTTTCAATCTGTATATATAATTAGCTTCATAAGATTTTATAAGACAAATACATGAATCTAGTGTGGAAAAAATAAGAAGGTGTAGAGAGAGGAAAAAAAGGATTCAAAATGTCCTTACAGTAAATGTAACCATTACGTACTGAAAAACATACTATTAAATGTCAAAAAGGAAACCTTTCTAATTCAAATAGGAATTTGTAGGCTAAACAACTCAAAGGATTGAAAACCATATGTCATGTACTAGGATTCTAATAACAAGCAGAAATATCAATCTTATTCCAGACAAAGTAAACTTCAGGATAAAACTGATCAGAAGAGGTAAAGCAAATTACTATATTTTAAGTAAGAGAACAACCCAACACGAAGAGTTAACAATTATAAATCTTTATGTGCTGAACACTGGAGCACCAAACTTCATTAAACATGTGCTCCTGAACAAAAAAAGACTAAATAAACACCTCCATAGTCACAGTGGGTGACCTCAATCCACTTTCAAAAAGAGACAGATTAAGCAAAAATGTCAACCAAGAGCTGATCAGCTGAAGCACACTCTTGAACAACTGGATTTACTAGATGTCTACAGAAGATTCTATCCTATTACAACACAGCACACATTCTCTGCAGCACTTGGGACTTTTGGGAAATGTAACACATAGTATTCCATAAAGCATTCTGGAATAATTACACGAAAATCAAATCACTCTATATATACTATCAGATCATTGTGTATTGAAATTAGAAATCACTCAAAAGAAACCACCAAAAATTTATAATCATCTGGGAACATTAGCATGCCCACAAACACTAAATGAGTAACAGGGAAAAAATGAAGGAGATTATTAAACAATGTTTGGAATCAAGTGACAATTCCAATTCAAAACAGCAGACCTTTGAGACACAATGGAAGAAGTCCTAACAGAAAAATTTTATTTTAGTCAATTACAGAAACAGATGGAGCTTAAATAAATAACCTAAAGATGAACTTACAGATACCTGAAAAACCACAACAGTCCAAAGTTATACCTAATTTAAAGAGTGAAATTATAAAGATCAGAGAAGAAATTAACAAAATTGAAACAAAAAAATTACAAATAATGAATTGAAGAGCTAGCACTTTGAAAGAATAACAAAGAAGAAATAGATAAATCCTTAGTCAAACTTATCCAAAGGACAGAAAAGATCACCGCAAAGCAATTAGAAATAAATAAGGCAAAATCAAATGGATACCACTGCAGTCCAGAAGACTGTAACTATAAAAACTTATGCTTCCACCAACTGGAAAATTTTGAAGGAATGGGCAGACTCCTAGACACTATGAACTAGCAAAACTGAACCAAGAAGTCATAAAAATTCTGAACAATCTGATAAGAAACAATGATTTGGGACATACTTTTAAAAAATTAGCAACAAAGAAAATCTCAGCCCCTGATGGGTTCCCTGCTGAATTCTGTAAGCCCTTTAAGAAAGTTATAACACCAAAATCCCTCAAGATGTTTAATGAAAATGAAAGGAAAGAGTGCTTCCAAATTTGTTCCTCTAAGCCAACGTAGCTTTGATCCCCAAAATCAGACACATGCCTAACTGAAAAAGAAAACGGTAGGCTAATTTTTGTAATGAACATAAACGCAATCACTTAGTGACAAATAGAATGCAACAAATCATCAAAAGGTTCATTCATCAGGGCTAACCTGGTTTTATTCCAGGAATACAAATTTATTTCAACATACATGAATCAACAAATGTAATGAGCCACAGATATTGTAGCAGAGACAAAGAACACATGATCATATCAACAGAGGCAGAAGAAGCTTTTGAAAAAAATTCTAAGCCCCATTTATGCGAAAAACTCTGAAAACTGTAGATGTAGAAGGATTTTAGATCAATCTGATAAAAGCCACTAATGACAACCCAATGGCTAACAGTACATTAAATGGGGAGAGGCTGATAGTATTCCCTTTGAAATCAGGAATGAGAAGACGATGTCTGTTTCATATAATACTCAAAATATTAGCCAGAGCAATTAGCTGGAGAAAGAAATTGTATGTGTGTGTGTGTGTGTGTGTATCAATGTAAATATTTGTTATAAACTATAATTTCTCTACTTTTATTTTTTGCTTTTTAGCTTTAGTTACATTGTAATATTCTTTTCTCTTTCACGTTCCTTTCATATGTAGTTTCTAGAGAATAATTTAAATTTTTTAAATTTAACCCATCAAAGGGGCTGGGGGTTTAGCTCAGTGGTATAAATGCCTGCTAGGCAAGCGCGAGGTTGTGATTTTGATCCCCAGTACCAAACATAAAATAAAATAAAACAATAAAAACAACTAATCAAATAATTGCTCAATACACACCCCTCCTGAAGCTGCAAGCTAGGTTGAAGAGGGGGACCACATGGAGAGAGCAGTTTCCTTAGGCAAGGGCACACAAGTGGCTGCAATCCTCAGCTAGCACCCCAAACAAGCTCTCAAAAAAAAAAAAAAAAAACCCAACTTGCTCAGTGACAGAGCTTGGACACGGGAAAGCTGCTGTTTTTAAAGCTCATTCACCTCTACCAACCCTCACTTTCCCCTGCAGGCTCCGTGTAAAGCCCACTGAAGAAGCCAAGCTACAAAAACCACCTCAGGCTAAGAGACCTCTTTCTTTGTTCCTGATAGCAGGAACAGAGTGGGGTCCCTTTCAGGCTGAACCAAAAAGCCTGCTGAGGACTGCTGGGGTCACATTCCCTTTGGCTCTTCTCTCCACCTTTCACTGGAAGCCAGACTATCAAAAACGATAGAACTACGTGTAAAATAAGTTTCCAATTTCAATTTCAATTATTCTTTTACTAAAACAATCTGCGTCTTGAAACTGATATGTATTTTAAAATTGTTCTTACTAAAATGATGTAAAATCTTATCACTTTACCTTGTCTCAAAGTGTATATTCTCAGATGGCCAGACTAAGAAATCATATATTATTATTGTTATTATTATTACTATTATTATTATACTGGGACTCGAACTCACGACTTCACGCTTGCCAAGCAGGTGCTTACAGCACTGAACTAAATCCTCAGCCCTGAAATCATATATTATTGTCCTTGAAATTGAACTGTTTTGAGAAAAACAAATATTAAAACATGCAAAGCATGATAGTCTAAATTAATCATGATCTAGCTATGCATACAAGTAAAATTTGTGTAATGTCTATACAATGAATTTTATCTTATATTTATACAATATCTGCTCATTGTAAACTATAAATGTAAGAAAAACACATTAACATCTTACCAACAAACTAAACCACAATAAAACAAGCACTGAAACTTGAGAAAGCAATTGATGTATTTAATATTTTAACAAATCTACATCGTAGCACATAATATTTTTCAATATTGTTTATTCTGTTTGAGATACCAGTAAAAGTATGTTTTTCGTGAATTTAAGAATAATCTAAATTGGGATTGGGGATTTAGCTCAGCAGTATAAGCACCTGCCTGGCAGGTGCCAGGTAATGAGTTTGATTCCTGGTACAAACAAAACAAAACAAAACAAAACAAAACAAGAATAATCTAAATAGTTTTACATATCAGAATAAAATTTTACCTGTTTATAATTAATTATTACACTTAAACAGTTTATGAGTCATGATCCACATGGAGAGTAAAAAAGACTAAAAACATTGGTTGGTGTGACATCATCAATTATCCTAAAAAAAATATAAGCAAATTTAGCTATACTTAAAATTTGCATATTTATCATCTACTTTTTATTTCGTTTTAAAAATTGTTTTATTTTAAAGAGATTAAGACAAAAGAGGATATAACAAAGCAGATTAGAACAGAACAATGTATGCAACACAGATCTATTTTTTATTTCAAGTAGGAAAAATAATATTCACTTTCCAAAATTATCTGCACAGGCAGAAATGGTGTGTGACAGAAAGATATATGGCGAAGGACAGTGGTACCCTACACCAAGGCTGGATGGTGGGGACAGGACTGGGCAGATGAGTAGTGAGGTTCGGAAGGATTCTCTCATGTGCAAATTTTATATTTTCTTGTTTGAGAGGCTATCAATTTTTGAACCAATGAAACAAATTACATTTTTTTGAGCAAATTAAAAATTAATTTTCAAGAAAAACAAATTAGTTTTTTCCATGTTATTTTTCATCTACTAAAGTTGCAGCACCAGCTTTCCGTCAGGGGCAGAGTCGCTTTCTGAGTGTTTTCTTTCTTGTCTAACTGCCACAGACCTTGGTGAATCTGACCGTCCTCTCTCTTAACAATAACCTTATAAATTCAGCATATGCAAATTTGATACAATAGCAATGAATGGAGAAGGGCTCAGAAGCTGCATTTAGCAACTTTAGGAATGGCAAGAACAAATGAATGTTATGAAATATTATTGCTTTCAATTATTCATTCCATGAAGGTCCTAAAAAGTGACATGTAGCTACTTTGATTCCATTATTTCTTCTAAAAGACAGCTCTAGACAAGAAATAATCTCGGGGGACAGCTGAGTCTGGATGGCTCTGATTTCCATATGAATTGTAAGATTAAGAATGGAGATTTGTGCCTAGAGTCTCATAAGGTGGAGAAAAATGAGCATCCCATATGTCAGGAGAAGGCACCTTAATAAAACTCAGGCTTAGGGGAAAGCTGAGGCAGATGTGGAGTGTTAAAGCATTTCAGTTTTCTCCTTAAATGCAAAGGAGCAGCTTGTAAAAAGTGAACGGTCTCTTTTATGAGTGGACTTCGGAAGCAAAGGAAAGCATTCTGTTGCTCATTGCCAAAGAAAGGGATAATTCTGTGGCACAGTCCTGTGGTAAGCCCCACAGCACAAATTATACGCAAATCCCACAGCAGTAGTAAGGTGAACGGATTGCCTTATGTATTTGAAAGCATAAAAGTTAAGAGCAGATATAAGTAATAGCAAAAATTCATAGGAGCCCAGGGGCCAAGTTGTAGTTGGTTGGTATAGCAACTATCACTTTGAATTTTCTGACCTTTGTGTAAAATAAAATTCCAGTTATATCCTTTCCATTACAAGAAACACATAATAAGGTGCTTAGTAGGTATGAGACTCATAGAGACTATTTCTTGAGTCTAAGGGAATGGAACATTAGGAGTGCAGGGTAAAAAAGTTGAACATTTTTTATTAAAGATTTCATCTCTTCTGTGAACAGACATCAAGCTGAAATGTAATATACCAGCAGATTTATTAGGATATATTTTACTTCACTAAATTTTCCATAGCTATAACCATGCATTCATTTAGTTAATTCACTCATTAAACACATGAAACATCTATTAAACAATCTGGTGTCATTTAAAAACTTCGCATAAAACAACAGGAGAGAAAAATTTAGCTCTATGGCGCTTTGCCTCTTTTAATGTAGATGTATTTAAAACAAAGTAAGTCAAATATAAAAATTATACTAGATTCTTATACAGGAAACAAAGCAGCTAGAAGGGATGGGAAATATTGAGGGAGACCATTTTTAGATAAATGGGCAAGAAATGCCTTCCTGAGATGCTGATTACTCAGTCAAGACTTGTTGGAAAAGAGAGCATCCATATTCCAGGTCACCCTAAGAGGCCCCCAAGGCAGGCTGTGCACAGGGAGTTCACAGTGCTCTCTAAGGACTGCCCAAAGGGGTTGGAGATGACCTCAGAAAGAAAACAGAGAAGACAGAAAGGCAGACAAACAGCCTTCAGGCCTCTGGGTGACAGCACTGCCAGGACGGTGGCTTTCACTCAGAGGCTGGGCTCCTCAGGTTTCTGAGTAGAGGAGAGATAAGCTCTGGCCTGTGGCAGGGGAAACCTTCTGGTCGCTGTATTTTGTAAGAGAGAAACAGCTTGCAATAGGGGCAGTACGGGTCCGTGAAGACCAGCCAGTACCGTCTAGGTGATCTGCACAGTTTATGGCTAAGTCTCACAGGCAGCTGAGTTAGATAGACATATTACAGGCGGTCACACAGCGCTGGGCCCTCCGAGGAGCCAGAGCAGAAGTTCAGATTCCCTGCAACCTTGGAGGAAACAAACACCTCCCGCTGTAAGCCAGCTCTCAAGACAAAAAGCAAAGGAAATACAACCAAATCATAAGGATTGATAGCTGAAATAGTTCTCTGTCACCCTGAGGACGTCAGGAGTCACCATCCCAGCCCCCTACAGGAAGATCCACTGCTGTTAAGCATGCCTGCTTACTATGTGACTCGCTTCCCGTTTGTTCCTGATTTTATCAATTTTCCCTGAGCAGGTAATCTTACTGGTTGTGCATAGTTCTGTCCCACTTATGCCCCTTTTGTGAGTTCCCATTTCCCCACCTTGGACCCATCCCACCTCTTGATTTTACTCTAAGGTCCCCAGAAAAGACAGAGTCCCTGGCCACCGGCTCTGGACCCCTTCTGTCTCAGACAGAAACTGTCTTTCTCCCAATGCATACATTCTGCTCTGAACCTCCATCGTTCCTAAAATTCATTCTTTGATTTTAGAGAACACGAACTCATCCTGGACATGTAGTAGGCTTGGAGCTTCGTTCATCTGTATCAACAGGGGCAGCAATGGGGGAATTAAAGGGTGTCACACTCACTTTAACATTGCTGAGACCAAATTTCCAACTCCCATAGCTTAAAGGAGGAGAGGTTTATTAGACTCACAGGTGTTAGCTGGCCAAAGGCAGGAAGGCACAGTGGAAGGGCCCGGGCAGAGGAAGCTGTTCTCATGGTGATGCCAGGAAACAGTGCTGGTGTGGAGGGCAGGCCTGGGCGGTGAGCTGGACCCTTCCTAGAGACCCGCCTCTTCCCACGGGCCCCAGCTTCTACGGCACACTCAGCGGCTGAGCACACCAGTGGGTGATTCCAGGCTGAGTACCGTGCCCCGTGCCCCATCACCTTTCACATGTTCAGCCAGCGAGCCCGGGAGGCTGCAGGGCGCATTCATGATTTAAACTATAAGAGAAGATAACGTTGGCAAATCCTAGCTTATGTCTTGAGAGTTGAGTGAAATAAACGGGATGAAGCATTGAATACAAGTCGTAAGAGAAAGAAGTTAAAACAAAGTTTAGCTATGTTTTCAAAAATAAGTTCCTGGTTACCAAAACAAGGGATTTCCATTTACAGAGGGGAGGGAGGGTAAGTGCAAGCTTGTCAGGAGCACAGGTGAGTGTCAGTACGCTGACTTGAAAATAGTAAGTTTGAGGTGTTTACTAGGCAGCTGATCTGAGAGGTTAAGGTGGGAGACAGAAGCACAGACATCCTGTACGTGGTATTCAAAGCTGGTACCAAGTCAGATTGTCCAAGAAGGAACTAAGCAAGCAAGACTTACACAGCTAACGGGGTGTGGACACATGATGGATCAAGATCCTAATCCCCTAGGTCACTGACAGTGATATTTTAGAGGCCCGATACAAAACTGCAACATAAAACTCACTGATTTATTGCAAAGCACCAATGCTGTAATTGAATGTGAATACTGGGTTTAAATTTAGGAAAAAAAAAAAAAAAAAAAAAAAACCAACTTAGCTGATGATTGGCTGCTGGGGAGATTTGGCTTTGGTGCTCAGAGTGGGCTCCCCATGCCTACGGTGGCCACCAGTACCCTCGTTCCTGTATTAATGTAGTTGGACTCACATGGTCACGCTGTGGGTTGGACTCACAGACCACTAAATTTTCAAGTGAATCAGAAAAAATTGTTTGGCCCAGCACACCGTGAGCTAACTCTCCTTCAAGCAGGGACAATGCCAGGTCTATGGCAAGTTCTTGATATCGATCCTATCCTGGTAGCCTGTGACAATGCTTCTTAAGGTACTAATTGTTCAGACTTCAGAGGAATCATCTCGCTTATCCTTTGTCCTGTTACACTGTTTTCACTAGACTTGTCTTTTCTTTCTTTGTTTCTAAAATTTGTATATTTATGTTCTGAAGCCCTTCTCAGAGCATAAGATCTTTGGTGGTGGAGACTACATTGGTCTTACTGGTTGTCACTTCTGCACCCAAGAAAAATTGCTGCTGCATACGAATGATCTATGAAGTGTTTGCTGTCAAAGTCACTGTTGTGTGAAAGTGGCTCTGCCCCTCATGAACAGAGGGAGGTGACACCATTATCGTCCTTCCATTTGTCCACAAGGACTGTCATTCTCTTATACACCCTTGAAGTTTCCTTAAAAATAACTCTACATTTCTTCTTATTTATCCAAATGGAAATTATTCCTGAGCTACATGTAATTTTAATTCTGGTCACATACACATAGGACAAACAAGGAGAGACTTTTTATAAAACTCAGAAATCTTTTAAAGAAATGAGAACAGTGATTATAGTGAGAGCCCGTGCTTTGTAAAAGGAATCTGTTAGCCTTTATCTGATATATATGTTACGGTGAAATAATTTTTGGTTTGTAAGTTAAAATTACTGGCTTAAATCCTGATTTGGGGGTATATTGAGTGATATCCTATTGGAGTTTCTTTCTTCAGTGTCAAACTGGACAAAGAACACACAATTTACAAGCTTTTAAAGATGAATGAGTTTTTCAGACCCTCAAAATTCAAAGATCCAATCCAAAAATGGGCATCTGAGATGAATACGCACTTCTCAGATGAAGAAATACAAATGGCAAATAAATACATGAAAAAATGTTCATCATCATTGGTCATTAGAGAAATGCAAATTAAAACCACACTGAGATTCCATCTCACTCCTGAAAGAATGGCCAGGATCAAGAAAACCAACAACAAATGCTGGAGAGCCTGTGGGGAAAAAGGAACTCTCCTGCACTGCTGGTGGGAGTGTAGACTGGTACAGCCTTTGTGGCAGTCAGTCTGGAGATTTCTCAAAAAGCTGGGATTGGAAGTCCCATTTATTCCATCTATTCCACTTCTAGGCATATTCCCAGAAGAACTGAAAGCATCATACCACAGTGATATATGTGCACCTATGTTTATAGCAGCACAATTTGTAATCGCCAGATCTTGGAAACAACCCAAGTGTCCATCAACTGAGGAATGGATAAAAAAGTTGTGGTATTTCTATACAATGGAGTACTACTCAGCTATAAAGAAGGATCACATTGAGATATTTATCAATAAATGGGCACAGCTTGAGACCATACTCATAAGTGAAATAAATCAATCTCGCATGTGTGAATACTGAATAGTTTCCCTAATGTAAGTAATGATTCAAATATATAAAAGTAAGTGGTAATCATGATTCCCCATTATGTGGCCTTGAAGCCTTATAAAGTTTTCACTTATTAATTGGAAAGGCTTTATTCTGGGCTTCTTGATATGGAAATATTTGAAGCTATAGTATATGAAGTTATATTCAAATATTTCAAGGAAAAAGATAGACACTATGGTAACTACTATTAAATCGGGTTATTTGGTGGTGAAGCACTAGGTTGCTGAAACAGTCATGCTTTGATCTGTATTGTTATGTTGTTATGTCCTCTTTTATCTCAATTTCTCCCTTATTCACTAAAAAAATTATTTAGTTATTTTTTATGGTTTTTTTTAATTAAGGGGGAAAATTTAAAAAATTAGTAGGATATATTATAGTAACTTTTTTTGATTTCCTATTAACTTGTTTTGAAGTCCTGTAATACTCCCACTATCTTGTTTTGACTGATTAGACTCTGTTCCATTCTGTATGATAGTATCAAGTTTGAGGGTATAGGCAACTACTTTGAAGGCAATAAGATTCACTAAGATGCCCATTCTGGTTTGACTATTATCTCCTTTGGAAGTCCTGTAATGTTTACAATGCTTAAGTTTTATTGGTCTTGTTCTCTACTGTTTTGTTCAACTTTATAATACCTAATGAGATAGACAATTCCTTTTAAGGAAACAAGAGACATTATGGTAACCATTGTCGATAACATTGTACTCTGTTCTTACATCATGTGCTAAGTCTATCCTTGGTTTTGACTGACAGCTTTGTTTTGCCATATTTGACTTTATTCTCTTCCAAAAAAAAAAACGTAATAAGAACTAAGGAATAATAAAACCCAAAATGTGTAAATTTTGTTGTGAAAAAGAGAGGGAAAAAAAGTGCTCTAAAGGATACAACTGCAAGTGTGTTTAGGGGTGTTAAATAGCTGACCATATTAATGGTTTTGGTTGGATCATTGAACACAACTGTTTGCAGTCTCACTGTTTGAATGTCCACTTTGTATGCTTTGATACTGTGATGTGAGCAACTATCTCTAAGACGATAATGTGTAATCTATTAACTGGTGATTTCTTACTGTTTTTTTTTTTTTTTTTTTTTTGTAGTTCTGTATTACTTGTACCCTTACACTGCTTTGTTTTGTTTTCTTTTTTCTCTTTTTCCTTTTAAATAAAATTTTAAAAAAAAGATGAATGAGTTTTTTTTAACACTAGAGAGACAGCACATACTCACCCGCATGAGTCCAAACCATTTCACCCAAGAGCGCGATCACGAGTTGCATCCATTTACCTCCAAGTGTCTCATGATCATCCTTTACAGCGTAATAGCTTTCAATTGTATAAAAAGGCTATAGTTTGCTTATCCATTGTGCATCACTGTTTGTTTTGATTGGCTTTATTGTTTAACTTTGTTTGGATTTATTCTCTTAAAAACTAAAATCAGTGAATGAATGATCTGGTCCTGTGAAGGCCTTGTCCCCGCCCTGCTGACACTGACCCAGGCGGGCTCACGCGGTGCATTCATCCCCATCATAAACTACATGGTTGGAATTGACAGGCCCGCAGGGACAGTCAGAGCTGGCTGTCTCTCCCTGTTCTCCGCAGAGGCATACGGAGACCCTCCCATGTTCTCTAGAGGCAGCTTTCTTCAGTCCCTAACTTCATATAAGACACCAGAGGCTTTGCCAGCTTTTTCTGTATCAAGGGAACCCTAACAGGAGTTTGCGGAGAGCAAACACCTGCCCCCAATAACTGTCTTTTTCCGCTTGCCTGATGTCAGTGGAATCTCACTAAATCTGCATCAAGTAGTGGGAAGGATAACAAAACCCCTCACAAGTTGCATGCAGGATGAGACAAGGATCTGAAGCTTTCCTGATGTTAAATCTTCAAGTTTTGACTTTCTTGCCCCCATTCTGCCTAGTATTAATAGAACAATAATAATCCTGTTTTGTGCTTGGAGCCTGATAGTTCCTGCTGTAAATCTTTGCAACTTCTGTGACACTTAAGAAGACATGACTCTGCTTCGCTGTTTGCTTACAATATTGCCTTACATTTAGGAGCTGAGGACTTGTAAAAAAGAATTCTGATCTTTTTGTCTTCGTTTTCTTAACTGATGCGGTCAATTTTAGCATTTTTCACCTGATCATGGTAGGAATTACACAGAGGGTAAAGGTTATTTCACAGGGTAACTGTTGGGAGTTGACTCATTTAAACATAAAATCACATCCACATAACATTTGATGTTACTGAGAATGACAGTAATGTTATTATTAATTATTGTTATTACTACATGATAGCTACTTTTCAAAAAGAATGAAACACTGAATAATGAATAAAACAGAATCCAAGACTTTGAGTTACTCAGATGACAGTTTAAAATCTGGGTCCAAATGTTCCAATTTTGTTATGTTGACAAGTTGCTTAGGTTTGTTGCGTGAAAGGATGTTAATCTTTCAAGTTTAACAATTGTGAAAATTAGATTCAATTAAATAATGTATAGTCAGTGCATGTGCCATCAATGGATGTGCAATAAATGTAGTTGTTTAGTAATTTAACATTTCGCCTCTCAAGTTCTTTTTCATAAGGAAAATAGTATGTTCCTGATTATGTAAGTAGTATGTTTAGTGTAAAAATAGTGAATCATATGTCAGAAGTGAGGGACATAGAATACAAACTATCTAAAATCCCACGTATCTAAGACACTCATGAATCATTTTTGTACAACTTTTATGAGTTTTATTTCTATACCCACATGCACATTCATATGTAATATTGTAAAAAGTATACTTCTTTTAACATGGTACTTTTAATCATTTTATTATGTAAAACTTTGGCACCATGTCCACACTTGAGATCACAGCTTGTCCACTGCCATGACGTTTCTTTCCTGCTCTTTCTGTGGTGTGTTCCTCTTGGCCAGCCGGCTGTCGGTCGTTCTAGATTAGTTTGCTTATTTTAAACTTTTCTATAAATGGGCCGGCATTGCACACATTCTCTTTGTGCTCAGCATCATTTTGAGATTCATCCAGGTTGTTCCCCTAACACTGGTTCAATCTTCTTCTTGTTGAAGAACATAATAATACAGGCATTTTCCAGACTGTTTATCTGGCAATTTGCTAAAGAACAGTTGGATTTTATTCAATTTTTGACTTTATAAATAAGTTGTTATGGACATTTAAGTAAAAAATTTTTGTGTGGACATATATTTTCACTACTTACAAATTCTACCCAATAGGAGAGTATATTAATTATTAAAAATTTCTAAATGCTCTTCCAAAATTGTACTATTTTAAAATTCCATCAGCAGTATATGAAAATTCCAAGCCAAGGTTTTACAAATGCTCCCCTTTTCCTAAGTCATTCTAGGGGCTATCACAATTTTAATTTGTGTTTTTTCTATTGTTTGGTGATATTCAGCATCTATTTAATTGCTTTTTCCCATCTGTCATCTTCAATAACGTGTATTCAAAATTTTTGTGCATTTTTATTGAATTGTGTTGTACATCCTGAGAATTCTTTATGGATGCAAGTTCATTATCAATTATGTGGAGTAGGTTCATTTTTACATTTTATAGATTGACTTAAATTATATGTTTTTACCAAAAAATGATTCAAATTAGAAAATTAATTAATTAGATAATCATTTCTGCCATGAGTATGCAAGTTTTAACTCTATCTGTATGAGACAAATTGTTGGAATTAGCTACTTATGAGTGACTGGACTTAAATTTTGAAAATAAAACCCACCATTCAACTCATTTTGGATGAAATAAAATGAACTCTTAGAAATTAATTAGTAGTGTTAAAATTTTTCTTCCATTGCTATCAATATACTTGAGTCTGTTTTTGCTACTCTAAGCATTATTAAAGGGACTCTAAAGAAGTTGATGATGTATACTTTTGCCAGGGAGTAGTATTTCAAGATAAGTGGACTTTCCTCATGGTGCATGAACAGATTTTCATCATTTTTTTCTCTTTCAAATACCTTCTTCTTCTTCTTCGTCTTCTTTATCTTCTTCTTCTTCTTCTTTTGCACTTCTTGAAACTTGTGTGCCTCCTAGACATATTTTAGGGACCGTATTACCATATCACATGGTATTGGGTAAGTATAAAATTGTAGAAAATTTCTGCGTGATATTGGCGTGGATCTTACAATATTGAATGATACAAAGTGAAGGCCTCCTACTAGTCTTTTTTCAGTACTCAAGAACTACTGAATTTTTACCCTTATTTGAACATGATTAAATAGTACCAATACCAGTTCTTGCAGGGACTTGAATGCTTTCCAAAAGTAGAATAATATTGAATAATTTACAGATTTTTATTTTTTCCTCAAGGTAGAATAAAAATAGAATTTCTTAGTTTTGGTAAGACTCAGTTCATCAAACTATTGTTTAATGGGTTACTCTCTTGGTATAATGTTTAATAAATATTTATCTCACTTTAAAACAGAATGATTTTCTTCTGTCTTTGCCTAGAAACTATAACCTCAGGTGTGATCAACACTGAGTTATTATTTTTTTCAGTGCGTTGAAACTGTGAATTAAATTCCATTTTCCTTTTTGGAAATCGACATGCAATTGTTGCAGTCCTGGTGCTGTAGCGTTTTCCACTGAATTACATTTGTGCCTTTGTTAAAATTCAATCGAGTGCATCTGTAATTCTATTTTTGAGCTCTTGATTCTACTTCATAGGTCTTGTTTATATTGATTCCAATTCAATTCTTGATTCCAAGACAATTTCAAACTATACTGGAAAAAAAAAAACAAGAAAAGCACACACTGTCTGGATTATTATAGCTTTAGAGTAGTTTTGAAGTTAGATATTCTGCAATTCTGTTCTTATTTAAAGTTATCTTAGATGTGTTAGGTCTTCTGCATTTTCTAGTGAATTTTAGAGTCAGCAGATGATTTTCCATGAAATAAGCACACTTAGGTTTTGATACAGGTTGCTTAGAATATAAAGAACCATGGGGAATAACTAGTGTCTTATTTTTGGTCTACTGTTAAATATGTTCATGCATTTCAAAGTATCCAGAGTTGTTTAAATAGGATACAGACTGATAGTGCACCTTTTTCATACTATGAGAATGTTTCGGCATAACTGGAGACAGAGCCCAGGAATGCTGTACACTAAACTACCGCCCTGACACTTTTATTTTTTATTTTGAGACAGGCTCCTGCTAAGTTTCTCAGGCTGCCTCAGCTTGTGATCCATCTGATTGTCTTCTGCCACGTTAACTGGGTACAGCCATGTGCCCAGTTTACTTTATTTTTTATAAAATAGTAGTTTTATAGATATTATTTTTAACCTTGTCTTTTTCCTTTTTTCCTTTCCACACTTTTTATAGGAATAAATGTAATCAATGACACAGTGGTACCTCAGTCCATTAATGCTTTTGTTTGCAAGCAGTTTGATTTACAAACAGGAGTATTTGCCAGAATTTATTTGTTGTCTGTGAACTCTACGCTGGGTAACAAACATGACTGTGGCCATCTCTCCCACAAAAACATGAACATGGCCATCTTCTCCAGAACTGTGAAATGAATTAAGTTCGTGAACTGTGATGCAGTTATACGTTCTCATCCATTATTATTTCCATGCTGAAAGAAATTGTGCTCAAATTTGCAGTGATCATAAAAATGTGTCATTTAGTTCCTCCATTACAAGGAACCAAAGTGGCTCTTGCTGCTGAACTATGACACCCACCACCCTGTTGGTGTGAAAGTCATACTTCCTGTTGGCTCTGCCCAGCCAGTGACAGGAAGTAGCCAAGAAATTACACCAGGCTTTTTTCTGAAAAGTGTGGAACTCTGACTGTCAATGTTTGCTGGAGGCAACTCTTGTCTTCCTTCCCAAACTTTCTTAAAATGATCCTGTGGTCATAGCTTCTTTCATCAAACCTTTTTTACACTCTCTCTCCTCTCAGATTCATCCAGCAGCCACCGCATTTGCCTGTACAGAGTTTTACAACATGAACTTCTTATTCATGAAATCCATCTTAGCATCTGCTTCTTGGAGGACTTATACTAGTAAAGTATTTTTCAATTCTTGTTTCGTTAACAACGTATAATCGCAATCCCCCTAGGTTTAACGTATACTTTTTAATGGATGTATACTATTTTGTGGATAGTATATTGTTGAATTTATTCAATCATTCTTCAAATTCATCTTATTTGCCAGTAGAAATAAGGATTTACTAAATGTGTGCCTAAATATGCTTCTTTACACTTCCAAGTTTTTTTTTTTTCACATGAAATAGACACATAGACGTGGAGCTGCTATATTTTCTAGGGAATTAATATTTGCCAATATTTTTTCTAAAATGATAGTGGATGATATTGGTGACTGAATTCACAACAATTTTAATTAATATTTATGCAATGTTTTGGTCCTCCTGCTAGATGTGAGTGATATCTTTTTAATTTTAATTTGCATTCACCTAAGAACTGAGGCACGAGTATAACTCTTAGGAAATTATTTCCTAGGTAATATTAATTACTAATATTGTGCAGATCATTAAAAACTAAATAAAATTAATATTTTAGTTTATTGATTTATGGTCTCTTACAAAAGGCCAACAAATAGTTCTGGAATTAATCTTGAAAGAATAGATATTGTTATCAGTTAGATATTGTTATCTTTGATACTGAAAAGTATCAAAGAAGATAAAGATGAGCAATATTAAACTTCTGTGCATCAACATAGGAAGTAAATACATAAAATAGTTATCGTCATAAATCACGTAAAATAAAATTATGACAGAGTTTGAAAGACAATTTCAAACTATATTGTAAAAAACAAGAAAATAGTATAATTAATACCAGTTATACATACAGGCTTCTGAATTATTTAAATTATAGAATAAATAATGAAAGAGTTTTTCAGGACTATTAAGATGACGTACATGAATATTTTGTTTCAAAAAGCGGAGGAAATTTTTTTTTTTTTTTTTTTTTGTCTTTTTCCTTTTTTTCAGTACCGGGGATTGAACTCACGACGCCTGCTTGCAAGGCAGACGCTTATTGCCGCTGAGCTAAATCCCCAGCCCCGGAAATATTTTTTACATGAGAATACCCACTTGTTCACATTCTTTCCTCCGCACTCCCATTCTTTCTTTTCCTCCCTCCATCTGCTTGCCATGAATCCTTGGTCAGCTCAGACTCTTCCTTTCTCTGTTATGATTTCCACCCTTCATATGATTGCTCTGAGTGCTGAGAACTTCACTTGGTGTGTCTTACCGGTCTCTGGCTATGGCCTCAAGGGTGACTACCATTGTTATGGGTTGGGGGAGATTTAAATTTGAAGCTATTTTTGTTTTCCTAAAACAGTGCTTTTATAAATTTTTTTTTTTAATTTTTTATTTAAGGAGAAAAGAAAAGAGAAAAAATAACAGTGAAGGGGTACAAGTTATACAGATTTACAGAATAAAAAAATGCGCAGTAGGAAATCACTAGTTAATGGATTACATATTGCCATCTTAGAAATAATTGTTCAAGTCACAAAATTAAAGCTTGTAGAGTGGACATTCCAACAATGATACTGCAGACAGTTCTGTTCAATGATCCAATAAAACTCTGTGATATCATTTTCTATCTTATACATTTAAATATACATGCAGTTATATAGTTTAGAGCACTTTCTTTTCCTCTCTTTTGTACAGTGACTATTACACATTTTGGGTTTCATTGCTCCCACGGTTCTTGTTGCTTTTTTGGAAGAGAGTAAAACCAAATGTGACATAACAGAACAGAATCGGTCAAGTCAAATTTGGTTTTGTCGGTTTTATTCTTTACGGTTTTGTTCAATTGTATTACAACTAATGATATAGGCAATTCTATTAGAAATAGCGGGAGGCATTATGGTAACCATTGTTGATCACCTTGTATTATGTTTTTATATTATCTATTATGTCCACCCTTTTGGCTTTTATAAATTTTGACTTGGTTCAGGGAAAGAACTACAAACACTCAATGGAATCGTGTCCAAGCTCCCCACCCCTCGTATCATATTTTGTTTTCACTAGGTGCAGCATGGTCTCGTCTGCTTCTTTGTCTTTGACTCGTGCTTTCTTGATTTGTTACCTTCTTTTCCAATTTTTCAATTACCTGTCAGCTCCAAGTTGTTCTGCTTTGTTTGTTTTTGTAAGCAGTGACAGTCCCAGGAGTAGAGGAAGTCAGTGGTCCTCCTGCAGAAAGCAGGCATGTCTAACCCCTCCAAGGACGGCATCCCCTCTTGGCCTCTTGGCTGTCATGGCCGGTGGCTCCCAGATTCCTAGGAACAGTGTGTTTAGGCTAGAATTCTTCTACCAAAGTCACTTTCTGTGGAATCTTAAAGAAATCTATCTGTTCACAATTACGTCTACAAAGACTGTTTGACCGTATCCCATGATAATTCTAGGGGTTAATTTTCTTTCCAATTTTTTCCCACACACTATTTAATGGTTGGTCTCTAGGTTTTTCTTAGTTCCAGAGACTAAAAGCCCTGAGCCAACTTTATTCTTCAGCCTTAGCCCAGGACACTTCAGAGCTTTGCCTTCATGATGTCCTGCACGGAGTGATGGCTGATGCCGCCCCTGTACCAAAGCTGGGGTTAGAGAGCCACACATGACGGTCCAAACCCTGTGTCTGGACCCTTGCTATTCCTCAAATGTTCATCATGAAGGAATAAAGGACAATTTACATATCTTAAAATTGGCCCCAAAATGTTCTTTCAGTAACACTTTCCCTGAAATGCGTTTATCGTGTCCTGGTTGTAATCATTATCCATTCTGCCAAGTTTACCTTAAATCATATTTCACTCTTTGGAGCATTTTAATATTTTTGTTTGTTTGCCTTTTTCCTGCTATATATTTACATATTTTATGTTTCATAATCAATTTTCTCACATCTCCTTAAAACATATTTAACACAAATTACCCATTTAGCACAGAGCAAAGAGAGTTACTAGATATTCTTAAATGATCCCAGGTAGGACCACACCATTCATTTTGAATGCATACAGGATTCAGATAGATTTCCTCAGTCCATGAGTCTGGCCCATCGACATCTGGATTCTGGTAATCTCTCTAGGCCCTAAGTGTTCTTTTGGTCACCAAGGCTGGTCTTTGCAGATCTTGCAATTTTTACAGATAATCTCAAAATAAAAATTTTTGTCTCAAAAATTCCAGTTTAAAAAAGACTCCAAAGTATCTTGCAGCATTAAAAAATACTATGCTAGTCAAATAAGTATATTTACAATAGTGTAATCTGGTCAGTTGTGATGGCTTGTGTCAATGTGAACCTTGAATCTTTTTCTCATGCCTCACTTTTCAGTAGAAAGTAAAACCCTCTCAATCCTCCTTTGTATGTGACACTCCACTCCAATGGCTTCCAAAAGCACTTTGTATAACTTCTGTAACACATTGTTGTTTTCTTCTGCATTTTATGTTTTAAATGTGTTCAATTGTTCTATCTTTATTAAGGTGCTCATTCCTGTATGATATTTTTTTTGTCTAGTTAATGTACGGGCTCACTAAAAATATATGGTGTGACTCCCTGTGTCATTAGATTGAAATAATCATTTATACAACTCAGCTGAATGTCAAGTAAAGTAGCTATGTGAATAATGCCAGTCAGAATCATGCAGGAGGAAAAGATCAGCTCTGCGCTCAGCAGTCTCTGAATGCAAAAGAACCATCTTCTGTGCTTCTAAACCTGTCAGGATGGTCAGCATTGGAAAAATCTGAGTATTTGTACTTAGGTCAGAATTTCACACGTTCACTTTAGACACTATATTGTTCAAATATTGCCCTGTATGCCCTTTTTTCCTCTAAGAGGAAAATCTAAGCAAAGAAAGAAAGAAAGAAAGCAAGAAAGAAAGAAAGAAAAAGAAAGAAAGAAAAGCTTAGTATTTTCTCTAGGAATTGAAAAGAAAATGCAGACATGGATCAGAGAGAATTTGTCTTTGCTCACCCCCCCTTCATTCACTTAACTTTTAAGACATATTGGTGCCTACTGTCAAATTTAGGCATAAATATTTTACAAGTTATTTTTTCAACAGACATTTGTGTATCTTTGCTTGTTTAAATGTCTGATAGTCATACTCTGTCTATATAATCTCAATTTCTTCAGCCCTTTTTTTTTCTTTTTACATATAAGTCCATGTTCAACCAAACTAGAAGGGTGATTATATTAAGGTTAACAAGAAAAAGGATCAAGGTTTGACATAAAACTTCCATATATAAATGAAAAGTTCTAGCAACAATGATGATACACTAAGCATAATTTAATGAGTGCTTGTTATATCCAGGATGGATTAAGCATTAAGTCATCTAATCTCACTAGCAACCCTTTGGAAACGTATTGTATCTTTTTTTACACATAAGAAAAGCAAGGCATATGATTTAAGTTGCTAGAAGATTTAGAGCTCAAATGTGGAGAATATGAAATTCAAAAATGCCAGAGGCCTCCAAAATACTTCAGCAAGAAATATACAATCTTTTTCTAAGGAGGCTAATATATTTTCAATATTAGGAATACTACATCATTCTAATTTATTGAGTGATGAATTAGATAATAATATTATTAAGCATGGCAAGAAAAGACACTTGGGTGATTTTTAAATATAACTATTTATAAATTCTTACAAAGAATGCCAAGATTATTCCTGACAAATTGAAAGGACTTTCTGATCAAACAACAAAGTAAAAATATCGTAGCCTTACAGAGTGGCTAAGATACACTTCCCCAACAACCCAATTCATTCCAGGGAAATTTAAGGAAAAAAAAATCACATTTCTTTGTCAAATCCTTTTAGTTAGCTAAAATTTTATCTAACTAAACATTGTAGATCTCTATGGGACCCAAGTGTCACATTAGTAATCCAATTAAAATGATTCCCCTGTCTTCAGGATAAATCAGCATTGTTCTTTACAAGAGAATTCTGTTCTAATTTAATGAAGTGCTCTCGTATTCTTTTCTTTAAGGAGCCTCCTGGGGCCCTGTTCTTCAGAGGTATTAAAGTGCCTTTAAATTCCTGTGTAAACTATTGGACCTTTTGGAATGGAAGTTGAGCAGGGGACAGATGACAAACACAGATGAAGAAAATAGTAAACATGGCAGTGTTAGCCAGAAAATAAGCTCCAGGATGTATTGTTGATATTTTCACACATTTTCTCTTTGATTTTTAAACACCAGATGATTGGAAATCTACAAATAAGACTATGAAAAATGTAAAATCTTAGTTTTCCTTTTATTGAATTTTTGAATCTAGATTTCAACAACTCATAAAAAGACCCCGAAGTGAGTGCAGTAGAGATCAGCCGTGATAATTTCAAGAAACACCCATGAAGAAGTGTTCGGGGACAAGGAATTATGTAGTGTGAAACAGAGAAGATTGGAGAATAATTTAAACTTTGTTCAAAGATACGAAGAAAAATTTTTCATCTCCTTTCCGTTGAGAGCCTAGCAGTAGGAAATGGGCTTTTGCTGCTATCTGAGGAATTCGTGTTATTACAGAAAATACTTTCCTCAGGCAAAAGTTTTTGCACATTTTTTTTCCAGGAATGCATTATTGAAAGAGGTTTGCAGAGCTTTTTTCCCAGATCTTTTAAACACAAAATGTTTCTTCATCAGTTTGGTGTTGTTCTTGTATAGTTCTATAAAACATATAGGGATAAGACATTATCATTTCCTGAATTCTTGATACCTAAAAATGGAATCATAATCACTTCTTTTTCATATGAAGCTAGATTGCTAAATATGAGGAAAAATACAGTGAAATAGATGATATTTAAATAGTTCATCTATTGATGCAGGAGGTATCCATCAAGTACACAGAAATTTATATTTTACATAATGCATATATCAACATAAGATGATAAAAAAAAAAAAAAAACACAAAAACGCTCCCAGAAAACCTTACAGGACACATTTTGCAATATAAGTTGGCCTTATGAAGATAAGATTCCTCCCCCCAATCTAAGAATTGTACTTCATTATCAAAGTAAAAATTGAACTTTGATGTTCCAAAATGCTTCCCTCAGGGTGCTTGCCTGCTCGGTCCCTGACCTCCCTCTGTGCATATATTTTGGCTTGGGAATCAGATTAGTGACATGCTTAGCAAAAGCTGACTGGTCCAGTCAGTCTATCTGTGAACTGTGACTCATTCTGACTGTTGAAATAGAAGGTGACTCACAAGGCATTTGTCTCTAGCGGCTTTTTAAAGTTATCATGTGCTTGTGTCAAGAACACATTCTTTTGCTCTACAGTTGTAGATAACACTGAAAAAATCATATGCATTTTAGGCCCAAACACCACCGAGGACCAAGAATATTTATTGTTTAATTTCACAGACACTGAAATCTCATTAATTACAACAACCAACATTGTAATTTTAAAGTTTGTAATAGTTTGGAAAGAGAGTTGATTGAAAATCATCTTTACTTAGTACATTTTTTCCTTAAATTGTTCTAAATTGCAGCATGAGCTAAATTGCAGGAGGAGTGCTTAAAATACTTAAGTGAATGGGTGATTTTGAAACACCTTCAGAAACGCCCACGTACTTACCATTTTCTCCTAACTTGAATGTATTTTTGCTTTTTTTGTTTTAGTTGTTTTGACAGAATACCTTAGCACCTCTAAGAGTTTGTTAGTCCCTTTTGAAATAACTTAGTTAAAACTAATATATTTTATCCATCTTGTGATTATTTTATTAATTTTTTATTCAGCCCTGATTATTTCCTACTTATTTAACATAAGAATTTATCATATTTTTATGCTCTCATACAAGCATTGCAAATGGATTGCTAAATTTGCCTAATCTCTAAGTGTATTAGGGATATACTTTAAGTATATCAGAAATACTTAAGGAGAGATAAAGAGCTATATACTGAAAGAGAGATATATAAAAACTATTGCGATGTCTATTTATGTGGAAAATGACCAGAGAGAATATGAATGGATTCAGAAAGAAACTATCAAAGTAATTTAAGCATTATAAATGTATCTAAATGATGACTGAGAACACCTTGGGATACTGGAGAGAATTAGAAATGAATGGAATTTTTTGGCAGGGTCTATCCTGGTAAGGAAGAGCGATGAGATTATTTCAGTTACCAACACGATGAATTTCACATACGAATGTGAAATTTGAAGAAAAACTCACAAACTTACACAGTTAAAATGTGCATATGAAGTAAATGAGAGAAAAATGTACATTGAGCCTCATTTTGTAGTCATCAGCGTGACAGTAATTGCTGAAGTTGTGAAGTACAAATCACTCACCTCCGCAGTAGACAACAGATAGGCAGACCCCAGCGGATGTTCAAGTGTCAAGTGTCGGTGAGAAGACACTTGCATATTTAATTTTTTTACAACCCACGCATTATTCACTTCTAGACCCACGACTTCATGCATGTTAACAATGTGAACAACTTATAAAGCAAAGGAAGCACTGGGCATATATTTTGATTATGACTTTGTTGTGGAGCGATTTGACTATGAAGAAGCCAAAGATCTGTCAAATAAGACAAAGTTTTGTTTTATTTTGTTTTGATTTAACAAGAGCCATTTTCAGTATTGATAGGAAAGTGGGATTATCTTCTGGGTGCTGAGGGAAAGGTGATTTTCATCTCAGCAGAAAGGGAGGGAAAGAGGGGACCAGACTCTAGTAAATATCTCTCCTCTTAAATCTTTTCTGTAGCATATATAACTTATTGTATACTTCAGCTTCTCCAAGGTGTTCTTTTTTATTTCATGTGTTACTATTATCTATTAATTGCTTCTAAGTATCCTGAAGCAGGAAACCAAGAGTTTGCACCATTTCCAACCATAAGATTAGAGATATTGCTCAAGGATCATTCTTTTTTTTTTTTTTTTTTTTTTTTTTTTTTGTCTTTTTCCTTTTTATCGGTACCGGGGATAGAACTCATGACCGCCTGCTTGCAAGACAGGTGCTTATGCCGCTGAGCTAAATCCCCAGCCCCTCAAGGATCATTCTTAAATGCATCTTAATAATCAGAAGTCAAGACACCTGTCTGTTTTCTCTACTTATAGAAGGAAAGAATATTACAATAATGGATCATAAAAATGCACTGTAAAAAGAAATCCTGCTTTTGTTTTCCTGATATTTAGACTGAATGTTTACTCTGAAGAGGAATAAAAGGTGTTGATTTCTCTCTGATTCTCAATTCTTTTTCTTTATGTCTTTACCTATGTATCTATCTATGTATCTATGTATCTATGTATCTATGTATCTATCTATACATATATGTATCATGTCTATACACATATGCATACAAACATAAATATAAATAACTAGGGTAAGGAAATATTTGCTTTTTATCTTAAATAGAAATAAAGTTTTATTCTATTTCATCAGAAGTCTGTAATTCCTGAGTAGCATAAAGATTAAAAAAAGTTCTCTCCTTCCATCACTCGTGTGTTCTAGTCTGTCTAGTCCACAATACTTGGCTGATCAGCTGTGGGTAACCCTTGTTATTCATGCAATATATGGACAAGTAAAACCTGCGGCATATATTACTAAAGGAATTCTCACGTTAAGGGAGATAACTAAAAGAGACTGGATCTGATCTGAACAACGCTCTAAATAGTAACAGTGGATTTTGGAAGTCCATTGGACTATGATTTGAATGGTGTCCTGAAATTCTGATCTTATCACAATATTCTGAGAACAGTCATGTCCGGTACAGGAAGACATCCCCAGATTCAACATGTACCCTGTTTTAGTGATACCTGCACAGTGATGAATTAGTAGCTGTATTCTTTACTGGTTGATTTCTATTTCAATAGGGTAAGACATGTATTATGTTAACGGTTAATCCATTCATTCTATAGCATTTGTATATATGGAGTTAGAAGATACAACACACTTTTCTATTGAAATATGCCAGTATTTTAAAATTTTTTATCTTCAGGGCGGCATTGCAGTCAGTAAACAATGTCAGAGTTCAAAACATCTCAAAATAGAGTGCTTCAATTATTTTTGCTCCCTACTGTCATTTTATGGAAGCATTATGAGTGACAATATTCTGCATTTTGTGTGTCTCAGGTTTTTTTTTTTTTTCATGTGTACTGTTTCAAAAATATGTCTTGAAACAAATGCTCGTGAAGTGGGGTCCATGATCTTCACTTCCCGCTGGATTGCTTCTCTTCTGAACCTCTGCGTTCTGTTTTTTTGCCTGACCACCAAAAGTACAAGGATCTAACACATTTCTCTGCCTCAGCTTCTTCTATAAAAAATTGACACTTGGGCATTCTTCATGACATTTATTAAAGAGAAAGATTGGGAAGGCTGGATACCTTGAGGAAAATTGTATTTTATTTTGGCAAAATAGATTTGATTTCCTGAAGCTACCTTTTAAAACTAAAGAATACCAGTTGGAAAATGGTGTTTCATGCACTTGAATCATCTGTGCGCAGACACACATTGGCCTTTATGTGGAATCTGACTTCAAGATGCTATTTGACAGCTTGTATTTGCTTACTGACCATTGCTCAGCAGGAGATGTTTGGCTCTAGAAACAGACATTGTAGAAGTTGTCCACTGGCACCACTGCTGTAAACATTTAGAACTGTGTGGAGTCCCATTACACGAACATTACTGAGAAAATTCTCCACTAGGGCAAAACTCAATTTTCTCCAACAAATTCCTTTCTTCTTTCTCCTTTTCTTTGCCTGCATATAATGAAACTCAGATGAAAATCAGCTTATCTGTAAGACTGGTCTACTGCTTTCAGAGAACATATATTTTTCTTTCTTAAGTATTCAAGACATCAATTCCACAACAATTTTTATTATCCTTTTTTATCACTAGCACTTGATTTCCCCCCCAAACACCAAGGGGCACATGGAATGATCTGCTTAACAGAGACTTCTGAATATGTTTTCATATATATATATATATATATACTTCCTTTTGTCTTGTTCTTAATGGGGATTGAACAATTGCTCATGGCCTGTCCCAAAGCCACACACTCTATGATGAGTTTGGTGTAAACTGAATAATGAAGCATCATAAATTTCCTTTGGGTTTAAAACTACTTTCTTGGGGCTGGGGATTTAGCTCAGCAGCATAAGCACCTACCTTGCAAGCGCACAGTCATGAATTCGATCCCCAGTACCAAAAAAAACCCCTCAAAAAACAAAAAACAAAACAACCCCTACTTTCTTGCATTATGGCAGACTTTTCTAGTAAACTAGATTTCTACTAAAACATGCTGTTTTACTAAAATTTTTTTCATGGATTTGCTCTATATTAATGATTTCCTATCGTACTGACAGGTATACCATGTCTTGAATACTTTGATCATAGTCTCTGGGAAATTCATTACATCTCTTTTATCTGTCTATTACAGACTTCACAGTACATGTGCTAAGATGACTCAAATTATTACATTTTACACTACCACCAAAATGTTATGTTAAATTTATTTTTTGAGGACCTATAAAATAATTTATACTGATCAGGGTAATTCAAATTTCTAGTAACTCCTTTGAATATCACAAACATTTGAATATTCTCTTTTCATTTAGGCTTTTACCTATTTATTTATGTTAGATCATTTCCACTTTTTTTTCTGGTTAAATTGAACTTCAAACTTATAAGAATAAAAGTCTTTTGGAATTATGTTCTTGTGCTCGATAAAGTGCACAGTATTTTAATTTCATTCTTTTGTGTAGGTTGTGAAAACTATTCTCCAAATGTGTGAAACCATAAATATCCCCATACAGCTTTGCTACATCAGGGAAAATATGGAAATGTTTGATTTCTGGTTAGACAAAATCTGCTAAGCTACGCTTCAGACTCCTTTTTTAAAGCTGGTAGAACTGTCAGCTGCAGGGCCAGGTAAGTGACAGGGCGGCCTGGTGCCCTCACACATTTTCCAGGCTCCTGTTTGGCTCCCATCACTCCCTCTCTCCGTGCTCACCGCGCGGCTGAGCACATTTAACTGAACTTCATGGGCTCTTAGCCGATGTCCCCAGGTCCTGCTGCTTTGAAACACAGGTGTCTTTTAACTCTTCCTCCGGCCTCTCTGATGACTCCTTGAAGGTATCTTTCCTGCTGCTCGTTGAATTTTATTTACTTTTTCCTCAAAACGGTGTCCTCAGCTTTTGCTCTTCTTTCCCGACTCTCTCCTTAGATATCTCAGCTAAGACTAATGGCTTTATTTATTGTTAATCACATACTCTCAAACTGAAAATTTCTACCCCCGAGTTTTACAGAGTGATTTGCAGCAAGGTATCCGTCTGGCTGCATCAAGCATTCAACATGTCCCAAAGTAGACACAGATTCTCTCTCCATGTCTGTCCAACTCTGTTCATTTTCATCTATCCACCAAAAGATTTTTTCTTTTTACTAGGAGAAAATGGGTCCAAATTCCACTGAAAGCCTAAAAGCCATCCTTGCATATTTTCTTCATTAGCTAGTCAATCATCAGATTATTTTATCTCTAGCACAATTCAATCTAAAGATCTCTATTTCTAGAGTCATCATGTCATCCTGAGACATCACCATCTCTTAACTGAAATAGCTGGTTTTTCATTCATCCTCTATCCCCTTTAACTCCTCATAGTCAGGGTAAGTTCCTTTAAGGAAATGATATCTGAATTTCTCACTGTTGAATGATTATAAAGTTGGCCTACGTAGCCTTACAAATTCCAGCCCTGACCCAGCTCTCTAGCTTAACACCCTCCTACTCTGGGACCTTCACCCTGTGACAACATTGCTGCTCTTCAGTTCCTTAGCGTGGACTGCTGCTTCTTGCCACACTGGTTCCCTACATCTACATCTCTTTGTTTTCTCTTCCTGCAGTTTAACAAATTAATCTTTTAGCACTAAATGATTGCATGCTCTCCTTATAATCCAGATTAAATCAAGTGACATATTACATGTTCCAATTATTTTGTTATGAACTGAATGTTTACATTCCCTCAGAATCCATTTGTTGAAACTCTAACCATGAACGTGGTTGTACTGGGAGACAGGCCTCTCAAGAAGTTATTAATTTAAAGGAGATTTTCAGTATGCGACACAATCCTGTTGTGTACCCTATTTGGAACACAGTAGAGTTGTGTTTTCTCTTTTGCCTTGGAAAAGCCATGTGAGGTCACAGTAAGAGATGATTATCTGCAAGCCACCAAAAGAACCTTCTCCAGAAACTGACCACAGCAGACCTTGATATGGATTTCTGGCCTCCACTGTGCTTTAAGAAAGTAAATTTGTATATTTTAAGCCCGCAGAGTGTGGTATTTTGTGACAGCACCCTCAACTGACTAATACAGGTTTTGTGTTTTTCTTATTAGTGCTGATTATGGGTCTCAATAATTAAATATTAAATTGGTCATCCAATGGTAGACTAAAGGCGAATTTAGTCTAAAGGAAGGCTAGCACCAGATCTTTCGTTTTTGGTATTTGGTTTACAGTATTTATCTGTGTCATGGGCATTGAGAAAAAAAAATCTATTAATTGAGTGAATGTTCACGGAGAAGAGTTATTGTGAGGGTTAACACTTAGCAAATGACCACTTAACAAAGGGAACTTCCTAGAGACCTGCAGAGACAAAGCACAGAAATGTCATGGAGCATGTTGTATCAGGCACCTTGAAAATGCATCCACAGTTCCATCTACTACTAAAATAAATAAAGTTCAGAATCGAACCTGGTTGCATTATCTGTCAATATGTTTCATCCACTTGTTTATCCTTACAATCTTGCTACAAGACGTATTATTTGGAAATAAATATAGTTATTGGAAGTGTCCAGACACAGCAACTGGCAGGGAGAGCAACTTCTTGTCTCTTTTATCTGGCTGGAATAGCATTCGCTGATCCTTTTCTGTCTCAAGTTTTGAGTCAGTGGTGGTTTTTTACTCTAAGGCTTCTGTGTGACCTTCACAGTAGGTGTGAATCCACTAAGACTATGTATGTTCTTTTTGCATAAATGTATGGATGTGCACTTTGGTAAGAAAGAGAGGGAGAAAACTTGGATGATACATGCAGTAATTTGTAATCTGAACAATAAATTCAGAAGAGGCAATCTGCTTCAGGTAAATGACTAACAGAACCTGCAAGGGAAGAGAGACACTGTGTTTTCTTTTAACGCATCGTTATTAGAAATCATGGCCTGCAGTTTTGTGTGGGTTTGCAATGGTCACTCTCTGACCTCTACTTACATTTTCTGTGTGCTGTTTATTGCTTAGACTCTGTACCTTTGTAATACTAAATATTTCAAGGTTTAAGTTAGCCATTGCTGTTTTGAGTTCTTCAGAGTAGTAAAAGTTTACATTAATGAAATAAATAAATTTCAAAGATCTGAAGCTAGAATTTAAATGACGGTTATACTGCTAACCAGATGCTCCTAATCAGTTGTAAATATGCATGATTTAACCAGAAAGACATATCAAAACTGTTATTAGAACTATTAGTTTTAAAGTATAGATATTGAATATCAAGGTGTATTTGAAAGTATGCAAACAGAAGAATTTACAATGATTTGACTTCTCTGGCTAAAATAGTTATTAAAATTTATAAGATGTTTTAAAAAAACTTGATGTCTTGCTGGGTTAGTGCCTTTGGATTATAAAGTTCATGTAACACACGCTAGCATAAAGCATAGATGATACATGAACAGATTTAAAATTAGTTTGATAAACTAAATGTATCTTGACTATTTTCCATTTTGAATATATAATCATTTAGAGTAATGGATGCCTACCAGTGAAAATGTATTATGAGTGAGTAAAACAAGTGACTCCTTTTTGCAAACAAAGACTTTTATTTCCTGTAGCAGAATCCTTCAGTACCTATCAGATCAGATTTCTCTTTTCTCTTTACTAAGAGAACAATGACTTTGCTGGGGTTAGGAGAGCGCATGCTACGGTTTCTCTCCTTTCCTGCAGGCAGTGATAGCTAATGATACATAAGCCGGAGCCCTTGGGCAGACTTTTAGCGTATTTGTAAAGAGGACAGAGTCATCTGGGAGCGTGCCCCCATTTTACCCATCATCCGTTATCCTTGGTCCTGTTTGGAACATGAAAGTAAAGACTGAGCCTTTGGCATTTTGTAACAATGAAGCAGCTTTGAGAATTGAAGTCAGATACTAATGATGGAGACACAGCAAAAAGGGAACCATCCTGGGGCAGAGGGGATGTCATGTCATAGATACATTATACTACCCACCTTCTGGGCTTTCTAAAGATAGAACATACTGCTATCTACTTAAGCTATTCAACTGGGATTTTGTTTCTGAGACAAACAGAATTCCTAAGTGATGGACTTTTCAATTAAGAATCTTGTTTAATTGTAAAAAAGAAACACCCCAAACTTCAGTAGCTAAAATAATCCCAAATCTGAATCGCTCCACTCAGCTTTCTCACTACTCTATGCATCAATGAGAAAAATGAGTCCACATACTTCCATATTTCTGTCATGACTAGAACAAAAAGTATTTTATTTACAAAATATATGCTAATTTCCAGCCAAGTTTTTTTGTACTCTTGTTGCATGTTGAGAAGAAAGAAAAGAGATTAATCTAAAATTATCCTCATCAAGAGAAAGTTCACCCTAAGAAAATGCTGAAAGCTACAATCCTGCAAATGAAGTACCAAATGCTGGATAGGGGCTTAAAACACGGAGCTGTGGAACCAGTGTAAGTAGAGTAACATGGCACGGGAAGAAGAGACAAAAAATAAGGCAGTGGAGGTGTTTGGAGACTGAAATATAAAGGACAAAGAAGCAAAGACAAAATTTAGGATCCTCAGAAACAACAGATACCAAACCTTTTCTTTACCACCTGTTGCAGTCAGGGTTTGCAAGGAAATACATTTAATACAGGACACATTAAAAAAGTCCAATGCAGACACTCAAGAGACCTAGCCACACACTAGAGACCCAAAGAATCCATTTGAGGGCCTACATCGCAAAGGACTGTCGTCAGGAACCCAGCGGAAGACCTCGTGCACATGACAATGTCTCACGCAAATCTATATCAAGGATCCGCCCTGGGAAGACCCGGAGGTTAGTGGTAGAAGCTAGAAAGTCTGTGCCAGCAGGATCAGGGATCTATGCCAGTACGCTAAGGAGTCTACATTGGAGCCAGGAAGCAACATTCAAGGAAGGGACCAGAGCTCCCCCACAAAAGAATCACAGCCATCCTCTGTGACAGTGAGGACTCAGGCTCCCCTGAAGATGAGACCATCTGGGTTGGTATCAGGAAAACCAGCATGGCAAGCTACTCCAGGAGAATCAACAGTGCACCATCCTTCCGTCTAGTTCTGCTATTATGTTATTGGCAACAATCCTCAGGTAGGCCTCCAGGTGTCATAAATTAGCCATTAATTAATCCACCTATCAACCTCACCCAAAATCTGTCTATTAAAGAAATTATTTATCTGACCTCACTTAAGGAGGTTTCCTAAATTAGAATCCTTAATCTCAACTCTGAAATTTCGTTGCTGTTTATGTCATGCATAAATACTAACAATGTTTATGTACTAAAAGCTACTATCAGAAAAATAAAAAATGAAAACTTTTCAGTTTAGAGAAAAAACACCCGTCCTCTAACCTCAAATACGATGCTAGGTGTGGTGGTGCATTGCATGGTGTTACTCACAGATAACATACACTACATTTTGAATTTTGAGGAGGAAAAAACAAGAATTATTTCCATATTGTAAAATTTTTAAGGTATAAATTTTAAATTTTCATTCCAACCCTACTTTATTATACATATGCAAAAATTTTTAAAAAAAGACTATAGAATCTCCACAGAGAGACAGAAAATTCACAAAGGACTCAATTAATGTTAGAAAATATGGCCCTGTAGGAAACTGAACCTTCTTTTTTCTGTTCACTGAACAGTGTACAGTCCTTCAGGTAGGGTAGCAATTCAACTACCTTACCACATTTCATTTTGCTTTACAAGTATTCTGAGGATGCCTGCTTCCTTTATGAATCTAGAAATTGTAAAATTGGTTATGCACAATTTTAAGTTTAATGTAATTCCAATGCACTTCACATAGATGGTGTTCCATAATTGTTACTCCATTAATTATTAGTTAGTAGTGAAAAATTAATAGTGATGGTAACAAAACTGAACTTATTATCCTAAAATGATTACATTTTGCATTATTATTATTGTCTCCATTTATTTCTTTCAGCAAATACTCTAAATATGCATTGTGTCTGTTATCTCAAATGACTGCACAAAGTTTGTCAAGTAGATGTGTAAGAATCACTGCACCTTCCCTATATTATACCCCAGGGTGAAATGTGACATCTGTTACACTGTGCACAACACGGTGCCAGAATGATTCTATTGCCCAGGAGAAGCATCAAGTTTGACTGAAAACATAGTGGCTCAGATTTAGGAGAGTCAAATATAATTACCCAAAGATAAATTTGACCCATATAGGAGAATTAAGCTATGTTGCCAATAAATCCATTGACTCATTTAGGACAGCATTAAAATAACCCTCAGGCAGATAGTAGTACACAAAGTTACATGTCATGCATTTACACAAAAAATACTTTTGACTCTAGTTCTCATGAAAAATTAGAAGCTGCAGGTTCAGCTTTTAAGGATACTTAGATTTTCTTCAGTTTTTCAAATTGCAAGGAAAGACCACCGGAAATAAGCCCAATATTAGTAAATAAACAATTGATTCATATTATAAATGTAAGAATCAGAATTACTATATATTCAGCCAAACAACTTTAAATTTAGCAGCTTTATGTCATAGCCTTTTGATTTTTCAAATTTAAGATAATTTTGCATAGGATTTCATGGTAAGTATTTAATACCAAAGTGCTAAAATATTTCTCCAGTTTTTACTAAAATGATAGGATGGGAAGTTGCAGATTACTTTTTCATTCCTTTGCCTGCCATAGTTTTTAGCCCGTGTGAAACGGTTATTTATATCTAATTTATCTGGCTTTTCCCACTCCATCTATCAAGAATGAACCTACAAGATCTTTCTTGATTTCATCAAGGTATAACCTGTGCCGTCCCTACAGCTGTGCACGTATCTATACCTATCTTAAATGACTGCTTTTCACCTTAATTATAATCATATTTTTGTTTTGTGTTTTCTTTTTAAGGACAGAGAAAATATTGTTTTCATACTCATGTGAAATTTTGATTTAAATATTTTTGAAGCAGGTTCCTCTAGTAGGTGAGTGAATATTGTCAACTTGAGACATTAGAAGCTTAACATTTAGGGTTTCGCAACTCTACACCCTAGGGGGTAGAAGACCTACCCTGGAGGTACAAAAGGGAAGGGAAGGATGTGTGCATTCCAGTCTTTGGAGAAGCTCCAGTCTTGGAGCTTTGGTTGGACCTCCTCTCCTGGCTTCCAGTGTAGACTCTTCAACCATCCAGCGTAGACCTTTCAGCCTTGTGTCACAGACCCATCAGCCTACTGGTGGGACTTGCATGGGACACTGCGTGAACTCCAGACCTTGGCTTGAATCCTTTGGCCTCCAGAGTGTAGACACCCTCTGCACACTTCCTCATCGGACTCTGTGGCTGACCATCGTAAGCCAGTCTTTTCATTTCTTATACATTTGTATATCTCGTGTTATCCTTGTTTTCTCTAGTAAAATTCTGACTAGTACAGTTGCATTTATATATGATATAAACTAATTTGCAGCGACAGAAAGTAGCTCCATAGTTGCCTAAGGATGGTAGGAAGATAGGAAGGATGAAGCAAAAGGGATTACTAAAAATTGGAACATTTTAGAAGTTATGAGAATAGTCACTGTTTTAGTTTTGGTAGTAGCTTCATGGATGAAAAATTACCATTCAGATATGTGTTGTTCACTGTCAATTGTACTTTAAAAAAACTGTTCACAATTGAATATTTGTAAAGTAAAGAAAATGAAGTGAATATTCTTTTTGGAGGTAGAAATAAAATATAATTCTATTGAATGATAAAGAATTAAACTCATGGAATGCTGGGCAGAGATGTTTCCATAGAGAAGGAACAGCTGTAAAATCATAAAGAACTTGGATTATTATTGAAGTAAACAGGATAAAGAAAATCACGGATGAAGGAAGAGCAAGACATAAAGTTAGAATTCTGACGGGGACTTCTCAAGATAGTTAAATTTTATTTGACAAAACAAAGGATATTATTGAAGATTGTTAGCATGATATTGTTTTTACATAATATGACTTACCTATGCACAGTTACTCTGTCTGTGTTAGATGCAGTGGGTTCGTATGTGTGCCTGTTGAATGGGCATGAAATAGGAGAAGGTAGGCAGGTGCTAAATAAAGGCACACAGACTAGGTGTTTGGCTTGTGGTGGGCTGAAGAAGCACAGATGGAGAAGTGTGAAAGAATTCTAGATACATTTTCCAGATCTAAGTAACGGCACTTTCAATGTCTTTAATAAGTTCAGAGTCAGATAGAGAAAAGATTAAAGCATGACGGAGTTTTTTGCTCTGGGCAAGTGGAAACAGGTTGCATTTCCTGAGATGGAAAATGTTGCAGGAGGAACTGACGACTTCCAGTAGAACTATCCAAGTTCTGATTGGGTACTGTATTTCAAATGGTTAAGAAGTCTGCAAATGGATCCGGAATTCACCATGAGGCCTCATTTGAAGATCAAGCCTAGTTTGATTAATGCACATGTGCATTTGTGAACACACACACACACACCGATTTAAGTAGTGTGAGTTATTTCTTCATTCCACTAAGAATATGAACCAGATGAATGGGGCTTGTAGAAATGTCCCTTTGGTTCTTAAACAGTCTTAGTCAGTCTTGATCTCCCTCACACAGAGCAGGCATTTCTGGATTTTGAGATTATGATGTGTGGCAAATCAATATATATATATATATATATATATATATATATATATATATATATATTTTTTTTTTTTTTTTTTTTTTTTTTTTTTTTGGTCTTTTTGAGACAGGATCTTCTATGCAGTTCAGCTTTGGGCTCACTTTGTAGCCCAGGCTGGTCTCAAACTTGCAAAGATTCTTTTGCCTCGGCCTCCCAAGTGCTGGGATTATAGGAGCGCACCATCATACTCAGCTTTCAGTCAAGTAATTATTATTGAAATACAGATCTGAAATGCAAACCATGTATTTTACTTGTTTATCAAAGAAACAGCCATCTCTGTCAGTACTAGGGGGGTTTTCTTTTGTAAGGTGACTTCCTAAGATTATCAGGAAAAATTTTAATTATCAATGATTTAGCTCTCTCTGGCTTTTATAAAAGAACTCTAAAATGTGTGTAAATGGATTTTTACTACATTGATGTTATTTAAAAACAAGGGAAAGAATGATATTCCTCAGGAGACAAAGAGAAGCAATCCTCAGTTTAGAAATGCAGCATTCTGAAATTAGGTCAGGAAGAGGGGCCAGCAAAGATGACTGATTACACATAGGCCAAAGGACTCGAGGAAAAATAAAAGTCATAATGTCAATAAACATAAGAGGAGAGGTTTATGAGAGGGAAGAAATGTCATTAAACGCTGTTGAAGGTGGCATGAATGCAAAACACACTGTAAAAAATATCATATTTCTCCCATATCCTGTGCTGTGTGATAGCTGGCACTCAGGAAACAGGTAATAAAATTTGTGGCATAATTGCACTAACGTTCAATCATATTCTCCACGAGTGACCATGATGAATCAAGGGTTATTATTGTCACGATATCTGCTCTATGAAAAGAAATAAGATTACACAGACAGCTACAAAACAGAACATACAAAACTACAACGGAAAAGTAGGAGATTTGGAAAATTTGTTTGCAACTGGAATACCAGTGCAAAATAACACAATCATCGTCATGATTTCGGTTTTGCTGGTTCTGACTAGTCCTTTTACTCTGAGAGTCAGAAAGCTCTTTGAGAATATATGTTATAAAAAGAAAGCACAGCTGGGACTGAACAGAAGATGGAAACTTTTTAGTTTTCCAATCAGTTGGCCGAGTGGTGAGGGCTGACCTATTTGTTACCTATTGTGTTAATTTCAGAAGGGCTGAACGTACAAGGGAAGTATTCTCACTTGTGCTAGAAACGTTATTTCAAAAAATCTGAAACCCTGTTACTAAGACCTATTCATAGAAATTGTCAATTTGCAATAGCCTGCTAGTATTAAATTTATTTCACTTACACTGGAAAGGAAAAAAACAATAAATACAGCGTTAGTTATTTAAAACACACAGAAAACAGAGCTCAAATGCCTCTTTTTTGGCTGGAATAATTTATCTTTCTATAAGTTAATTCCTAAGGGCATCTTCCTTGAGTTTTTCTCTTGATTTATGACCGCTTTTCTATTAAAGCTTTTTCAAGCAGGGCCAATGTGACTGCTGCATGATGGTGGGCAGAGTTTAAATCTTTGCTAAGACATCAGGCTCTCAAGGTTCTGAGACTGCGATAGATCACAAAAAGCAGTTGTTACAAAGGAATTTAAAAATATAAGCGATCAGCCAGATCTAGCAAAATGTACATTCTATCCAGTTACTTTATTATTTATTTATGTATTTGGATTCAGGGCAACATTGCTTCAATCTAATTTCAAAAACTTGTGTTTTCATCCTCTGATGCAAACTATTTTAGTCCCAGTTTTTGTAAAAATGGAGCACATTGAATATCTGAAATGGTGCAAAGTTTTGTGCAGATTTTGAAGTATAGATTTCCAGTTAGTAAATATTTACTATATTGTAGTCTCACGAGGATACTATTTTCACTAGACGCTTCTTTCATTATATGTATAGAAGGTGACTGGCACAGAACTGAGGGGAGGAATTTCGGAAATAATGGTGTTAGGTGAGTGTAATGAGCATTCTAATCATGAAAAATTCCATACGCTCAATTATTTTAATAATATTATTAAACAACTAATATATATATTTAAAGGAAAATAAATAAGCAATGTTGATATTGAAGAGCATAGGTCATAGGCATTATCAAGCACAAATCCATTACACTGGTGTAGAAATTTTGTCATTTAAGAAAACAATTACTAAATAGACAAACCAATTATATAAAATATTGTATGTTCTTATACTATATAATTTTTAATATTTCTAAGAAATATAAGATGTTACATGTCTTTTTAGATAATATTTATTATTCATCATTAATTTAAAAATGCTCACTTTTTTTGTTACATAGAAATGGTGAATTATCAAGAAGTGAAGATGGGGACAACTATTTGGAAGAAAACTAGAGACAATAAGATAGACAGTGAAGGTCTCCAGTGGCCTTGCTTTGAAATCTGTATTTCTTTAAATTGTTTCTTTTTCGAACTGTTTTGTTCTGTTTAATCTTACTCTCTTTAAGATAAAAAACAAGTGTGTGGGACTGATAACCTTATGACTAAGTTTTTGTTGGATCACTGAGCAGAACTGTTGGCAGTGTCACTATTTGAATGTCACTTTGTGTGCTTTAACTTTGTAACCTGAACAACTATTTCTAAGATGACAATATGTAACTTATCAACTGGTGATTTCTTACTGTTTATTTTTCTGTAATTCTGTACTATTTCTGCCCTTTTTTTCTCCATGTATTTTTTTGTTTCTTTCTCTTTAAATTAATAAAAAGAAAGTCTGCATACTCAGAAACTGTTTTCATGACTCTAAGTGCTTGTAACAAGTACAGATAAATCTTTTTATCTGTATCATATTACTGATAAGTCATTTAACTAAGGAATTTATGTACAAAGGAAAATATCATAGTTAAAATAGTTTATATTGAAAGACTTTCAGTAAATTAATAATTGTTCAGTATTTTATCAAATATGTAATAAAGATATTTGAAAATGCAAGCCTCAAAAAAATTTTTTTTTCAAGTATAGGGTCAATGTCTATTTCTAGGAGATGTTAGGAGCCCAAGTGATTAAGAAAGAGTGTGCTAATGCCAAACCAAGCGCTATAGCCCACGTGGGTTTAAGTGTAAGACATCATGGATTCATGGGTTAAAGGGGAAACTTAAGACTTTAATTCACACCACTGTGGTAATTCGTGGTCCCCAAGGTGATGGTCAGGATGACAAATTCACAGGATCGAGGAGGCCTGGAACACAAAAGCCCACTTAGGTGTTGGCCTAAGCGAAGGTAGTAGTGTGTAGGCAGCGGTGTGCTGTGGACAATAGTTTTATTCTGATGTGAGAGTTTGGTTTTTACAAGAAGTTTGATCTCTGGGTCCAAGTGAAACTTCAAGCAGGGATTAGAAGTGAGGTTTATAAACTCTCTTAGGAGCAGGGATAGACATGTTTGGGTGCCACTGACCACAAAACTCTCAAGAACTCCCGAGTGGAGGGTTGTGAACATGGAAATAAAAGGCAAGAAAGTGCTCACAAGGAAAGGAACCACCAAGATAGAGGGAAGGAGAAACGGAAGAAGGAAAAAGATTACACGGATACAATGTGGACATACATGTGTGTGTATGTAAACATACTCGAGATAGACAACTGTACTACCTATGTGTTAGTACATCAAAAGAACACTTCGTGTTTTTATTGTCTAGTTCATCGTTTTTATGCTTAAATCTTGTAATCTGAACAACTACTTTCAAGATAGTAATATGCAATGCATTGAGTATTAATTTCCTAATTTTTTGAAGTTCTACATCGTTTTTATCCTTTATTTTGTTTTTACAATAAAAAATAAAAGAGAAAAAAAATGAAACCAAAAGTGAGAATACGGAAAGCTAAGGTCAGGGGAAGCCCTCTCTCTTGGGTGGAGAAAAGAGCCACCCAGTGACTGCAGTGTGTTCATTTACACACGCAGCAGGTTGGTGTCAGGTGAAACCTCTCTGGCTAATGACTTGGTCACCTGCCTTGACTCAGGCACCTCCTGTTTTCCGGGCAGCCCTGCACAGATGATCGATCTTCAGCTTCAGCTGCCCCCCACATTTGGGCTATTTTTCATGGCTCAATTAAATTAGGGGACGTCAGACATGGCGCATGAATGCAGTGGCACCAATTTAGTATATGCAGAATGAGGAAGTAGTTAAGAGCCACCAGCATGTAAGGGCCAGCGTGTTCTGGGTTTTACTAAAACCCACGCAGATCTGGAAGCAGCAATGGAATTTCAGATTCTAAATTCACAAGAATTTGAGCCTTAATTATACAAGACTAGGTTAGAACAGCTCCTGATTTGAATATCTGTTTTAGAAACTGGATAGAATAGAGAAATGTAAGCATCACGTCACTGTTACAGTATGTTTAAATACATATATATCTGGATCTCAAAGGGAGCCATGTACATAAAAATGAATAAAATGATCTTATTTTCTTAAGGTTGAGGAAATGAAGATAGATTCCTGCATACGTGTACACAAGTGAGATTCAGTGAACAGTGATTCAGATTCTAATTACTTGGATCAAGCCGGGGGTAGTGGAGTATGCCTGTGCGCCTATTCTTGGGAAGCTGGAGCAGAAAGATCTCTAGAGCCTGGGAGCTCAGGGCCAGCCATAACAACATAGCAAGAAACTAGATTAAAATCACCTGTGAAGAAGTTAGCATGGCATTTTGCATTTTAAAACAGGCAGGGTTAAGTAAGTCACCAGATATCTCGCTGCTCTGTGTGTTTACACCTAGTTCCTAAACAGGGTCAAGAAAAGAGTTTGGTGACCCAGGCTCTGGTTCTCCGACTCAGACTCAAAGCTGTTCTTAGGTTTTCACTCAGGTTCTCGCTTTTTCCAGGAGGGAAGCAAAGCATTTCTTGGTCATGCAGTGTGTCAGAAAGAGTGGCCAGGCTCCGCTCCTTCAGTAGACATTCCACTGTGTAACATTTTATTTTGGAATTGCTACATAAATGTCATTTCTGCATCACACATCACATAATCAAGATGACTTCTGTTGTAAAATTTCCAGATGATGGCTCATTCTTTAACTTTCAAAAGCTTCTCAGTTTGAGGCTTTTATTGTGTGTTGGGCAATTTATAATATTTGAGAAAGTAATGGAAATTTCAAAAAGAAAAGAAATTGCAGGCATTGAAGTATCACTGCTAAAAGTATCCCCCAGGAGTCTTTGGAGACTAATAGCATATGTGATCACATCTAACTGTCTATTTAAAATATTTTACTAAAGACTACTTTGCAGGGAAGTACACTAATGGCAAATCTTGTTGTTAAAACAAGTGGTATTAAGGTATCATGGACACTGAAAATAATCCTTTCCGTCAGTTATTCATACTTAAACACACACCCTTGCTTTTGTGCATTTAAAATTTCTTGAGAAAATGATCCTTGGCCAAACATATTTTGTTTTTCCTTAACAAAGGATCATTTTTAAAGTTAAAAATAAACTAAAATTTGAGAGGGAAAGAAAATTGCTTACTTTTGAGCACAAGATATTTTTAGTATACTTTAGTATCCAAATTTTGGATGTTTATGAAAATCTGTATTATGATTTGGAGGAAAAAGGATAAGATTGAAAGTAAACCAAATTCAAGATTAATAGGGACACACACATTTGAGAGTCAGAGAGAGAACCAAGGTTGATAGCCATTACTAAAGACACTCACCGTAAAATAGGATTGCCATTAAAATCACTGGATTTTCCTTTTCCTTAACCTTAGAGTCACTATTTTTGAAAGTTTCAGACTCCTTGAAGTACTAAAGGATTAAAATTTTTTTCATTTTATATTAAATTTTAAAATAAATATTTTAAATTTATAGTGATGCATTCACATAAGAAAATTGGAATAATGAAATGTATAGAAAATGCTGAGCTCTTCCCTCATCAAATGCTAAGCTATTTTTCTAAAAAAAAGTTCGTTAACAGTTCTTGTTTAATGTCCTAGAGATTATTGCATCATAAACTTTACACATAAAAATAACAATGTTACGCATTAAAAACTGGTGGTCAACACCACCACCTGAATTAAATCAGTACTGTGCTGAGTGTAGACGGCCCACCTGGGGGAAGCTACCAGCATAAAAGGAGACAAGAAGAGGAAGAGTTAGGTGTTGGGAGTTCTCCTGAGGTTGCTGTTTGAGCTGCTGGTTCTTCTGGAGGAGCTCGTCATGACTAGTTTCCCCAGTTTGAGTCTGACCATTGTCTTCAGAGGAGCTCGGGACCTTGTTGGTGAGAGTGGCTGTGGTTCACTTTGGGGGAGCTTTGCTCCTTACATTGAACATCGCTTCCTGGCTCTGGAGGGGAAGCCGTGTGCTTTTTAATCTCCAGGAGAGTCACGCTGACTTCCTGGCATGTTCCCATGGTCAGAGGAGTTTGGGACCTCCATGTTGCTGAGGATGGCTGTGGTGCTTTTCAGGACAGCCCTGGTCTTGTTGTGTGACTTCTCAGCTCCAGCGTAGAACCCTCAACCTACAAACATAGCTCCTTCACCCTGCTGGCATAGACTTTCTAGCTTGCACAGCTGAACTTTGCCTTCCCAGCACAGATCTGTAAAAGAGACTGGTGTGAATCCTTCTAGTGCGCTCTAGACCTCCAGTTGGACTCCTGGGAGGCACTGTCCTGAGCTCTGGGTCTTCATCTGGACTCATGCAGGACACTGCTGTGGGATCCAGGCCCTTGGCTGAATATTCTGAGTCTTTAGTGTTGTGGACAGATTTTCTGCACTTTCTTCTGTTAACTCTGGGTGACCATGACCATCATAAAAGAATAAGTTCTGGGTCCTGGTTGTAATTGTTCTCCTCGTAACCCCTGACTACAACAAACAACAAATATGTAATACATAAAGTGAATTATACACAACATATTCAAGCATGCATGCATCTACTACATGTATATCAATATATTTTTATTTCATTCTTTCAATTTGTAACCATTTGTAAAATTTTATTCATTAAGGAAAACTGACCAGTAACTTTAAGTTACTATATTTATTTAACAAAAAGACACAGAAAAGAGGTAAAGAGACAAAAAAGTACATAAAACCCAAAACAATAACAATACAGGCTTTCAAAACAAGATGAAAGGAATTTAACAATAGTTATATTACATATCATTATGTTCAGAAGGGTTGCTTAGATTACCAGATATAGACATGTAAAATTGATCTAATCATGTGTTTTAACTGTTCTTTTTCAAGAATTAATAGAATTAGTATAGTCATATTAGCTACCATATATATATATATATATATATATATATATCACAAGTTTAAGTTATGATATTTTGATTTATTCAAGGACTAGACTAATCTGCCCAGGGTTGGCTGTTTTTTTCACTATGTAAATAGTTTCTTTCTTCTAAAACAACCATAGCCCTTTATCTTAGCAGGGCAAGTTGATGTGCATAAAGACTATATTTTGTACTTTACAGTCTGTTTATGTGTGGCATTAAGCTCAGACCATGGGCATATTAGAAGTAATGCCCAGTGACTTTTGGGCCATTTCATGTGCCTTGCAGATGCAGAGACTGCAGAGCGCTACTTGGGGCCATGCTGAGTGTGTGTGCGGCAAGCAGCTGTGTGGGAAGGACACGCATCAAAGATGTGGACACTGACACCAGCAAGGTGAGGGTTGTTCTACACTGCAGGGCTTGGGTTATTTCTCGGCCCACACCTTGTTTAGAAGAAACAAATCTGCATATATTTTAAATTTACAACATTCTGTCATTGACCATAATATACCAGTTAAGATTTAAAAAAATAATAAAAACAAAGAAAAGGGAGAAAACAAAATTTAATTTCTTTATGTTGGCTTAAGGCTTTTTAAAAGAAAAAGATGCTGAATGAAAAATTATGCACTTCACCTTTTCTGTTTAAAATATGTGTGATCAGAATTATTTCCCCCTTTGGAGAAGTGGCTGAAAAGATGCAGGGAGCCTTTTTAAAATGTAATGGCTCAGTGGCATCATTGCAAGTCCTCTCAGGCCAGCTTGTTTTCTTTGGGAGATGTCTTTACAGAAGACCTTAAATCCTAGGGCTACACTTTCACAATGACCTGCCTGAGTCAGGGCTGCGGATCAAGGACCATCAGCAACTGTGAAAAACTTTGAACTTTAATTTCAAATTTTATAAAGTTCTCAAAGTCAGAATCATTTACTGAAGAATATAGTCTTTGCTTTTTATTGTGTACTTATTACAAATATCCATGATATGTGTATGTTAGACTGTAGAGTTACATTAGAAGAGATATTATTAATCAAAAATGTGTAAAAAGAAATGAACATGTGAATTCATTTCAGTCTCACAGGCTGGAAAAGGATTTTGAATTATATTAGATGATGCGAATAATGGTCTAGGATGAGAAATTGAGGAGCTAACGCATCTTAAAGTATATGTCAGTTTGGATGAATGTATTTCATTACAACAGTCTAAGTAATTTTTGTGAATATTATTATTTGTTGCCAGTGTCCCAGAATTAGCATTTCATGATATGTGAATATCTCCATTTGCATTGCAGCCATGAAGATATTTGTCCACCAGCTTTTATGATTCAAATAGATTTAACCTAAATCCAAAATTTAATGACAAATAAAGTTATTGTGTAGAATCACCTTTATGCATTTCAATTAGAAAGGAACACAGCAACTGGGAGCTGTCCTGTTACAGATTAAGAGACATTAATTTTAAGATTTTCCATTGCATTTAAAAAGGATCAAATAATCCCAGCCTCTAAATAGTTTTACTTTTACAGACCTTTTTGACACAACATATTTTTCCATGTTGTTTAATTCTTATAACTTAGGGACAGTAATATAAGTACTATATTGTACTGACTTAAAGTGTTCACAAATTCATGTTAAAAGCTAACCATTTTAAAAGCCTTGCAATTCAGAATCTCTTGACTTTTACTGAATTAATGAATATGGAGATTTTTGTTATCTTGTCTTTTGTGAGTTGTCAGTTCCAGAGGTTTATATAAATGGCCTCAGATAAACCTGGATTCTTGGAACTTTGTTGTCTGTCATTATATTTAATGGGCATTTTGTGATAGATACAAATAGCATTTCCAAAGCTGTAATAATTGCGTACTTTATAACAGAAGCTGGGTGTGGGCACTGCCTACACAGCAGCAATCCAGAAGCATCTCATCAGCAGGATCTCTGAATCTTTATCAGTCTTTGGTTAGTGAACAATCAGCACACAGAAGAACCCATTTTTGTGCCGGCATCTCTCATTATCCCATCTTTTAAAAGTTATGGGAGCAAATACAGAGGAAATCAGAAAATAAATATCTATTTTATTATTTTTAAATATTTCTATATATTAAAAAATCTTCCTCAACATACACCTTTTCTTGACAATCTAACAGATGGAGTCTCCATCAGACTTTACTAATTATTCCTTTTGCTAATCAGGGTGACCTATTTGTAGTATGTGCCTAATATTGGGGAATTTTAAAATTTTTTAGCAATGTTGGGCGCAGGCGCTCAACATACCATACCCCACCCGGGACTAAGGACCACATCAGCTTCCGCAATGCGCTACGTCCCTCTCCAAATTAGCCACTCCATGCTCACTCCGTATTCGCCCTGTGCTGACTATGTGGCAACCCCTGATTGGCCACAGCTGGGTATATTAACCAGAGCCCGCATCCCATTCCAGCCCTACCTCCTTGTGAGCAGCTCTTGTGGCAGCCTGTGATTGGTCACGGCCGAATATATAAGCCAGAGCCCACAACAATAAAGCGGCAGTTACCTGTTACCCACAAGAGCGTCTCCTGTCTCATTGCGGGGGCTGCGCCGGTCAAGCAAAGGGGAAGAAACTACATTTTTCCTTCTGTCTTCATCCTTTATACCAATATCAATGCATTCTAGATTTCTTTCACTAATGTCTGAGTATCTAATCACTTCACTTCTTTAGATCTCAGTGTTCTTATCTGTATTATAAAGGAGTTTAACAAGGAATTTCCCTGCAGGACTTATTACTGAAGGGACATTCCAATTAATATATAGCTATAAAGTTAGGATCTTTTATTCAAAAAAAAATGAGTGTTTTGAAAAAAGTTTGTTCTTTCTTCATAGGGAAGAATCAAAAATTTGTAGGTCACATTATTTTAATGACTTAATCCTCAGTCACTTTCCAGCTTTGTAAGTATCTTATTGTCACTATCACAAGTAACATAGAATTAATGGCTTCAAAACAGGAAAATTATATTGTCCTATAGTTCTGGTTGTCAAAGCCAACCAGCTGTCATCCTCAAATATTTTCTTATCTTTGCTCTCTCTATAAAACACCTCATTTTAAAAAAAATATTTTAAACTGATACCTAAAATATAAAAAAATTGCATATTAATGGAATGTTATGATCATTCATTGTGTAATGCTAAAATCAGGTGAAGCGTAAATGTGCCCCCAATTTTTTTATGGTGGAAATACTTTAGAATCTTCCTTTCTACTTAGAAATGAACAGTGCATTACTGGTGTCTACAGTTATCCTGCAGTGCAATGGCATCAGACCATCTTGCTCCTGTGTAACTATAACTTACCGCCTACTGGTCACCATTCCTCCATTCTCCTGTCCCCAGCTTCTGGTCACTACCCTTCTGCTTTCAACTCCCACGAGACAAATACTTTTAGATTCCACGTGCTAGAGAGACTATGTGATACTTCTCTTTATGTATTTGGCATGTTCCATTTAACACAAGCTTCAGTTCACTCATGTTATAAATAAAAAGGACCTCATTCTTTTGTTATAGCTGAGTTGTATCAATTCTGACTTTCTATTAGTTTTCTTTACCCATTTCTCAGCTGATGAACATGCGTATACAGACATCTCTTCAACACACTTCCAATTTCTTTGGAAAAAATTCTTTACAGGGATTGCTGGATCCCCTAAGTAGTCTTATCATTACTATTTTGAGGGAATTCCACGATCTTTTTTTCCCATGATGATTGTGTTGGTTTACAATCCCACCAAAAGTGGCTAAGGGTTCCCTTTTGCCATATCCTCACCAGCACTTATTATTATTTTGATAGTAGCTATTTTTACCTGGATGAGCTGATATCTCCTTGTGGTTTTAATTTGTAATTCTATGATGATTGATGATGCTGTGCACTTGTTTATGCACCTGCTGGCTATATGTATGTCTTCATTTTAGGAACATTTAGGTCTAGTGTCCATTTCTAATTTTTACTTTTTAATACTTTTGGAGTGCCTTATGTATTGTGGACACCAACTCCATTCTATAGGTTGTTCCTATAATCTGTTATTTTTTTTTTTCTGTGAAGAAGCTTTTTAGTTCATCCTAACCCTGTTTATCTATTTTTAATTGTATTTTCCATGCTTTTTCAGTGTTGTTCAAAGTACCCTTGTGCATTCTAATGTCCAAAGTGCTTCCCTTTAAGTTTTCTCCCAGTGGTTTCATAGTTACAGGTCTTACATTTAAGTCTTTAGTCCATTTGGGGTTAATTTTTGGAATGGTAAGAAAGGGTTCTAGTTTAATTTTTTAGCAGCATTTATTGGACATGCTCTCCTTTCTCCAATGCATGCTCCTGGTACCTTTGTTGAAAATCAGGTGGTTGGTTATGCATGGGTTTTCTCTGAGCTGTCTATTGTACTGGTCTGTGTATCTATGCCAAAACCATGCAGTTGTATATTTTAAAGATTTGTACTATATTTTAAAGTACAGAGTAATGCTTCAAGTCTTTTTTGTTGTTGTTGTTGTTTATTTGTTAGAGATAATTTTGAATATTGGGTTCTTTTGTGACTCCATAAAATTTTAGATTTGCATTTTTTCTAGATCTTTGGAAAAAACTTCATTGGTATTTTGATACTGGTTGCAAGCAATATATAATTCACGTTTGGGTATTTTTTTACACACTTCTCACTGCTGGGGCAAAATTCTTGACACCTGTAATTTAAAAGAGGAAAGCTTTTTCTGCTGACATTTCAGAAGTTTTAGTCCTTGCATGGTGGAAAGGCCTGGCGTGGAGGAAGGCTGCTCATGTCACAGCAGCCAGGGAGCAGAGGAGGGGAAGGAGGAATGGAGAGGAGGGTATACCTTTGTGGGTCTGCCCTGTGGCTGCTCCTCTGACCAGACCTAATTACACATTCAGCTAAACCACCCAGAGTCACTCACCCTCCCGACTGTGCCTACAGCTCAGAAAGGCCCCAAGGGAAATCAAGATCTAAACCCTCACTGTAATATAGGCAGTTATCTTCCTATCCATGAATTCAGAATTCTTTAATTTCTTAAATTTTTCATTTGTGCAGTGTTCATTGTGGAGATCTTCCATCTCTTTGGGTAAATTTATTCTGATTTTTTTTTTTTTTTTTGTTACTGGAAATGCCCTTGATTTCTATTATAAATGATTCTTTACTGACATATAGCAGTGTTTCTGATTTTTCTATGTTGATTTTATGTCCCTCAACTTTGCTGAGTTAGTTTATTCAATGAGATAAGTTTTTGGTAGTATCTTTGGGATTTCTATGCATACGAGCATGTCTTCTGTAAACTAGCGATTTTCTCTTTTCCAATACAGATGCCATGGAAGTTCCTTTTGCCCGGGTACTCTGGATAGGTCATCCAGGGGTATATTACAAAAAATGGTAAAAGCAGGCATCTTGTCTTCTTCTGCCAGGTTTTTGCCCTCAGTGTAGTGCTGACTACTCAGTTCTTCAAGTTATGTTTGTGGTTACAATGATCCCACCTGCAAGTTCTGGGATAATTTTCTAAGTTTAAGGCCCTTAATCATATGCAATGTCTCCTTTTCCATATAAAGTAACATTTTCACAATTTCTAGGTTTCAGGAAGTGGGTGACCTTGGGGAGCTATAATCCTGCCTACCACACCAATGAACTCCAACGTAGCTTGCTGACCTTTGTTTATAAAGTGACTGGCCCAATAATTTTGTTCCTTTCAGACAGACTGATTGTCCCAGTTCTTCTTTCTAAGGATGACTGCAAGTTAAATCCATCAAAAAAAAAAAAAAAAAAAAAAGAACAACAGTAACAGAAAGTTTACATAATATATTACAGATATATAAATATGCTTTTTGCTGGATATTTAAAATTGGTAATTATATCATATACCAAAATATTATCCCAAAATGTTTTTGTACTTAAATATTTTGGTTTTTCAATGTCCTCATACATGGATTTCACCCATAATTTTTTTTTCAAGCATAGTACTCCTTAGTATAGATATACTTGTAATTATACATATTTTCCCTATAGGAACATCATATAATTATCACTATTAAACTGCTATATTCATTAAAAATTAGCATATTGATTTTCTAGTATAGAATTTTTCATATAATAATGGCACATAAAAATTATATATTTTTGCCATGTTGTACTTCAAAATACTGAATAAGTTTTTAAATCCACTTAGAAGTTGATAAGAATTTTTCCTAAAATTCCAAAAACACTTAAGTATTTATATTTGGGATTTCTCATATAAGAGAAATCATGCAATATTTAATCTTCTGTGTGTGTTTTCTTTCACTTAGCATTATGGTCTCAAGGTACATCTATATTCCTACAAATTTATTCTTCTGTATTTCCCACAACTATTTTCTGAATGTGTCATATTCATAACCAATTTTTAAAATTTTAAAAGAAGAGTTGGTTACTAAAACCTCTTTTGTTTTAGAATGTCCAGTATTTTTAAAAATACATACTGCATTTCAATTTTCTTATAAAACATCAATTAAATGAAATATTCAAATGATTACTTAGTTAAATATGCTAATTTAGATGATTTTCCTCTCATTGAATATAGTAAAAATTAGCCAACTGGTTAAAATAACATCTTCAATTCAATATTGTTAACAACTGGATAAATATATATCACATACCGTGGGGGTTGGTCAATATATGCACTTATGAATAACAAAGCTGATGCTATCACTTTAGTGCTTCTCAGAATGAAAGGACTTATCTTTTTTCCCTTCATGAGTGCAGATATGTTCTCTACATTGGATTGTATATATATTTCAGTATTTCAAGGAACGTCGATCATTTCCTGTTTCAAAGGGTATGTGATGTTGCGAGATGACTGGTGTTGGTCTTTGTACTTAGATGTGATAAAACAGTTGTAAAAGGAAAATTTTCGAAGTGTTCAAATAATGTCTATCATCTATCTTTATGTGTCTGTCATCTATTATTTATCATTTATTTATAAAAGATGTACTTTAAATTACTACCTAGAAAGCTAGTGTCTTAGTCACTTGCTTATCACTGGGATTCAATGCTCATAGCTCACAGTTCAGAAGCTTCGGTTCACATTTGAGTTCAACACAGAAGTGGCATGGTAGAGTGGCATGGATGGAGGAAGCCTACTTAGGTCACGGTGGTCAGGACTGGAGAGGAAAGGGGAGAGAAAAGGAGGGGGAGACATACCCCTTCAGGTCACCTCTAATGAGTGGACCCCATGTCTTAACAGAAAGTCACATTTGTGGGCCCATTATTAGATCACCTTCCCAAAGCCCTGCGTATATGCACACAAAGCCTTTGGGGGAAATACCCTCCATTAGAATCATGATGAATCCATGATGACACAGGGATTGAAGAAAAAAGTGAAGAGTAGATATAGATGAGAGGTCTGGAAAGAAGAAAGGAATTTGTAAAATGGCTTGATATACTACAAGAGATCAAATAAAATATGTGGAATTATGCTTTTTACATGGCAGAAATTAATTATGTTCTAGTAGTACAAATTTCATTTGCATTTCTATGGATAAGAGTCTCAGGCCTGTGATGTAGCTCTGCAGAACAAATGCCTGCTTGGCAAGCACAAGGTCCTGAGTTTGATTCCTGGTACCAAAAACAAAACAAAAACAAAAGAATCTTTGCATTACTAACCTTTTTCTGCAATTTGCAGGGGTGTAAGCGAGTCTAGTGAAACAATGTAAACCACAAAATTATTTTTTATAGTCAGATAATGCTGGAGTTTCATAGAAAAAGACCATTACACTACTAAAAGGCCACTCAGTAACCATTTGCCCATTGGAAAGTCTTTTACAATTTTTCTTAAAACAACCTCTTTCTTTGTAGTTAATTTCAGATATTATAAAATAAAATTTAGAAATGTCACTGCATAATATTAATACTATATAAATTTTAGGGTGGGAACTGCAGAAATAACATTTTCTATAGTGTTACTTCATTTTTGGTTTTCTTCATTCATTCAAATAAGCACATGAAAAGGCTTTTTATGCCAAGCTGTGGTCTACATATAGACAGTAGAGTGTTGTGCTGGGCATAGTGTAGATGGTCACTGTTGTATCCCAAAAACGAGGCCCCAAGATGTTGTTCAAAAAATGTTTAAAGACGTTCAAGATGTCTTTAAAAAGAAGCACTTTATTAGCTGGTACCCAGTGACACAGCCTGAGTTTGAATCTGCAAAGCTGTGTGACCAGGTTAGGTTACAGGGGTTTATATAAGAAAAAACCCAATGAAGAGAAAAGGGAGGGGGCTTATACAAAAAGGGAGCATTTAATCTCTGCAAAATGTTTTACAATCAGGGCCAGTTGGTCTCGGGACCCAGTGTTTTACAATCAGTGATCAGCAAATGTTTTACAACATAAGGGTCAGCCGGTTTGGGGACCTAATTGCTGTTCTGGAAGAGGGTAATTCACAAGAAACAAGAGTTGAAACACAGGTCAGGGTAACGAGGCTTTACAGAACAGGGTAGTGACGGCCTTAGCCAAGTTACAACAGTCATTATCTCATAGAGCTGCTAGCATCATGGGGAAATATTAGTGAAATTGTCCTAATTGCTGGCAAAGCATATCATTCAACTAAGTAAGTGTGATCGAGTATGACACCAGAAATATTATCTGAGGCAAGACACAGTAAACTATATGTATAGGATAAGGAGAAAGAGTTAATAGGCAAAGAGGCTAGTGAATAAAATTGAAAGAATATAGCTGTTCAGGCCGAGTGTTATGCAAATCTTCTTTGAATGCAATGGAGATGTTTTAGTGGAATCCTAGCAGTAACAGTGGCTAGAATTGCATTTGAAGAGCATCGTATTGTGTAGATGAATAGAAAGAAGAAAGTGCCAAAATGATGCTGAGATATCAGGAGACCTTGTAAAAGTGTGAATAAACATCTGTATGACTTATTTTAGAGCTACATATAAGCAGAACTCTAACAACGTACCTTAATTCAGGTAGTCACCATGTTTAAAGATGCTTTTAAGAACCAGATGGTTCGCTTTGCTCAATTTTGTTTGCAGGAAAGTGGTAGTTCATTACTTGTGTAGACAGAACTCTGAATTTTTGTCAGAAAATAACTTTACCTATTGGTGCACCCCATTAATACTACTGAAACCTTTGGTTCTCATTGAATTCACTACTCAGTAAATCCAATTCAAAGATCAATATATGATCTGTGGTAATTTTTTTGCAATTTATTTGCAATTTATAAATTATTTCAATGTGAGATGCTTTATATTCAGAGTTTAACTATGAAGAAGCCAAACAACAGGAATATGTGTTTTTCATGAATTTCAAATAACTGGTTCTTTTCTTTAATATATATTTAATAAAATAAATAAAGATATTTAATTAAATATAGGTTCTATTTTGCATTTTTTTGAGCACAGGAATCTAATCACAAATGCCAACTTCTATGTCAAAATTCAAATTTGCTTCTCCTTTTTCTAAAAATTTACATATAACCATGATTTTGTTTACCATAGCATTTTCAGCATAACTGTGTTAACTTCTGCTGTTATTCATATTTGTCTCACCTCCTTAAAAGCTGATCCAACTTTTCTTTGTTATAGTTTTCAAACCACTTTTTTATTCACTCACTTTCAATTTTAATTAGCCATCTTAGGCGACTTACAGACTAAAATTTCTGCTATTTTAAATAATTCTTTCCCAATTCAGAGCCAATACTTTGTAACAGGATCCAAAATCACATTTAAAATGATATGTTTTACAAACAAAATATTAATCACATTTGAAAACTGATTTTCCACTGTTGTTGTTATTACCTGTTTTAATCATTATACATGATTCATAACCACTGGCTATTTGTCTTAGGTTATAGTTGCAAATATTGTCTGCGATGTGGGTATTTTTTCTTTATTTTGTACAAAGTTGTATTTTTAGAGTAAAGGAGTTAAGCATAAGTAAATGATAAAGCCAGCTAAAGTAAATCAACCAACCAGTGGTTTCCAAAAGAGAACGTTAAGGGCCAAGAAACTTCAGATCATTCTTATGTAATCTAGAGTGATAACATATAAGAAAATTTAATTTCTGTGATGTCAAACCCATGAGATTTGTGATCAAATTCCTGGCAAACTTTTTCCCATGAGGAAAATCTTGGGGAGAATGAGAAGCTTTGCAAAGAATGATCATTTTCATATCTTGAAAATCACATACACCAAAAAAAAATCTAAATCTAAAATATCCCAGATGACTAACAGCTATATTGGGTGATAAGATGATGTAATTTACTGAATTTGCATCTAAACATTATCATCTAATCCAATTCAGAAATGCCTCTATTTTTGTCTGTCTTTCAGTTTTACCCACTACTATCAATAGATTCAGAGGAATGAGTTTGTTTTCTTTTAATTCCCTTTGCTTTCTACTCCTTAACTTATCCATTCTTAGGAAGAATAGTTTTTCTCTTCCTTGATTTCTCTTGGATGTTCACCTGTTTCTCTCAGTCAACCAGCTACCCAGAGTTTAGATGCTCTTACTCAGAGATACCGGTTTTTTCTTCCTCAAAAGCCCACTGATACAGGGGAATGAAACTCCTGACCTACTACATGTCCAGTACGAGTTCTTGTTCTTTAAAATCAAAGAATGAATTTTAGGAACAACGGAGGTTAAGAGTGGGAACATTTAATGAAAGGAAGCTTCTGTGTGGGAGAGACAGAAGGGGTCCAGAGCGGGTTGCCAAAGATCCTGTATTTTTTCAGGATTTGTATAGAGTAAATCATGAGGTGAGGCAGGTCTAAAGTTGGGGAAAAGTGGGAACTTGCAAGGCAGATGGGCGTGAGGTGGGACAGAGCTGTGGTCAGCCAATAAGTTTAGTTGGTAAAATTGATCTAATCAGGGAAAGATGGGGAAGCAAGTCACGTAGCAAGTGAGGATTCTTTGTGGATCAGTGACTCTTCTGTAGGGGGTTGGGATGGTGACTCCCGGTTTCTCAAGGTGATCCAGATTTAATCCCTGAGGATTACACTTAAGGCTGTGGCTGCATTTATTTTGCCTTCTGTCCAGAGATCTGACCGTGTGTCTCCTCCAACATCACCAGACTTCTGGTCCTCTGTGCTGGTTTCTTTGAGGGACTAGACCTGTCTGATTGCCTATAATTTTTCTAACTAGCTCAGCTGCTTGTAACACACCGTAATCTTAAAGAAAGATTGTAGTATATTCAATAATTTGACCTTACTATTTTGGGTCTGTTCAATACCGTGGCCTCTGTCTTTGCTATTCTTTGTGTTTCATTGGTAGATTAATCTTCACTACGAACTTCGGTAATGTTAGCTCCTGATCTGTGTTCACTCCTGGAGGAACTTGTTTCCAGATGTTTGCATTGTAAGTGCAGCATACATCATTCAACTTCAGAGATAATGCTCATATTAAATAATTTCAAACTTCCTTAATTGTTTCTAGGACAACCAGCAACAATACTCCTTCTCTGCACTTATTTGTAATACTCTTTTCAGTTAAACTGTTTTTGTTTATTAGATTCTACTATCCTCAACCAAAGGTTCTATTTTACACTTTTTTGGGGGCACAGGATTCTAACCACAAATCCTAACTTCTGTGTCAAAAACTCAAATTTTCTCCTTTCTCTGAAAATTTACATATATCCATGGTTTTACTTTCAAGAGCATTTTTAGCATAATTGCATTAACTTCTGTTGTTATTCGTGTTTGGCTCATCTCTTTAGAAGTTATTCCAAGCTATCGTGGTTTCAATTTTCAAGCCGCTTTTTCATTCACTCACTTTTAACTTTAACTGGCAATCTTGTTGCCTGTTTTAGGGAGGGAAACCTGGGTCAATGGGCCGTGTTACTTAGCTCCTCTGTTCTTTCCATCATCAAGTATATCTAGTCTGTGAGATGTGGAACCTGGACAGGAACTGGATCATGAGAGTATTAACTTCACCAGTGGACTAACCCATCGATAAAGTTATGGCTGAGTGGGAGTGGAAGACGTTATTTCTCTCTTCCTGTTGTCCAGTCTGTGACTCATTACATCTTGAGAAAAACTACCAAGGTAAGCCTCCCTCTATGCATGTACGTGTGTATGTACATATGATGACAGTGAATAACCCTGTCACGTACACATTGGGAATTTACTATCCTTCATTATTAAGAAATCTGGAGACAGGACATTGCAAGGGGAAATAGGATTGTTTCACACAGTGTGATTAGATGTTGGGGATTGTGTCTCCTGAACTTATACCTGAGTAGATAAGCAAAAAAGACTTTTAAAAGTATATGTCTCCATAAGAGGAATATTCAGATAACAATAGCCAGTTATTCAGATAAGTTAGAAGTACATTAGATAATGAGATTTAAGACGCTATATGGCTAATCAGAGTCACACAGAATGTACAGAGTAATACAGACTACACACAGAATATAAGGAGGTTTAGATGGTTTAGGTGACTTTGTTTTTGCCACACAGTAATATAATCCAGGGGTTGCAAAGAACCTTAAACATTATCTAGAAATCTCTTATAAATTAGCTTATTATGATTACTGAGGTACTCAATGATGAAGCCCCGGATTAACTGCAATGTAAATGTAACCCTTCATATTTTGATATAAAGCACTTACCTTTAAATTTGTTTTATCTCAGTCCATTCTTGGTGTTTGGAAAATTTCAAAGTATGTACAGCTTTTTAAGGTCTTCTAGGAACTGATAGGCAAAAATTATCTTAAAATGAGTCAAACTACTGGGAACAAAAGGTGGTTTAGTATTAGTTTCATATTGTTGTTAAGCAAATTAACAGAAATCTTGGGGTCTTAACACAATTTACCCTTACAGTTGAGGTTAGAAGATTAAAACCACTAAAGGGCTGCAGTGGGTCTCAGCAGGTGTGTGCTCCTTCTCTAGGTAAGTGCAGGGTGAATTTTCCTGTCTTTTCCAGTTTCTAGAAGTTTCCCTCACTTCTTGGTTCATGGCGCCTTCCACGGTCATCAATGTTAGGTGGGTACCATGTTTGAATCTCTCTGGTATCTGCTTGTGATCGCATTGTTTTTACCTCTGTTCTGTTTCCTGTTTTTCCTAAACGGCGTCTATGTGATGATAGTGAAATTTCCTGGGTAGTCTAGGAAATATACACATGGGTTTGGGGATTAGAATAAGGCCCTCTTTGACAGAGCCATTAATCTGCCCATCACAGGCTTCAGAAAAGCCCTAACATTGAATATTGTTGCTATAAAATTTGGAGTACTGAAAATGTTATGGCTGTTTGGTTCATAAAATAAAGATAGTACCAAAACATGATGACCATGAATATAAAAGAGGATATCTAAAAAGTATTTTTAAATGCTAGTGTTTAAAATCATAATTATAAAGAAGAGGGTGGGCTAGGAAAAGAGGTGCATCAGAGAATTTACAAGGCTCCAAAAACCTTAGCAAAAAAGAGGAATTCAACAAATAAGAAATGTAACGGACCTGATTGGTGGTGTCATTATTCAGAATGTTCTGTCTGTAAGGCTCACAGTTCAACTGAGATGGTTCTGCATTTAGCAGTTTCACAAAACTTAGAAAGCAGAATTGCAGTAATAGAGAACATCAAAGCTGAAGAAGACCTTCACCATTTTCAAGACTAAACTCACTTTATACAAAGTAAATTGAAGTTCACATTTTTGAGACGTTCAGAAAAGTTGTGCAAGTGCGTGGTGCCAAAGGCAGGATTTAAATCCAAATGTCCTACTTTAAAATCCATTAGTCTTGTCATCTTCTCTTCTAGGAGTTTCTTTTTCTCTCGAGGAGGAAATAGTATTTCCTTTCCTCAGGAAATATAAACTTATTTTAACCTATCATAAAAGATTTTTTGTCAACTTTCTTTCCTAGAGGGCTATAGAACAGTTATCTTTCTATTTTTTACATATAGGCTAGTGCTAGATTTAAACTGCATAGTGTACAGTGCTTTTAATATTCTCTCTCTATATACCATCTTTGAATTGTCTAGCACCATTCAGGTTAGCAATTACTCACACATTTAATATGCTATTGTTCCTGATCCTCAGAAATGTGCTCTGAAGCCTCTAGGCAGATTGCACACGAACAGAGAAACCTCTAAGGGATGCAGCCTGAACCACAGTCTCGGGACCTTGTTACAGTTATTTCTGGTACCTCTACTGCATAAGGCTTTGTTGTTTTAGTGAAGTCTCCTGGTACCTTGGGACACTGCTGCCTAATTTGTGAAATAATTGCTGTATATTTTTTGCCCTGATATGTAGGGAAATTAAAAGAAAAAAAGGTGCCAAGTGGAAAAGCCATTTCTAATACATTTACATCCTCTATAGCAAATGAACTGAGGTCATAATTCAAGCACTTCTAATGCGGGATGACCAGGGTAAGCATTACAGGCTTGTTCTTGGTACCTTATCTCTTTTTGTGCATAGGTTCGATTGTCTTTCACGTAAAATTTCTTGTTTATGTGAAAAAAGTATCAATTCTAAATTTATTTATTGTTCCATGAGTCTACAATCATCTATGGAATTTTTCCTTTGCTCTAGGCCCTGTGCTGTGAAGTTAGGCTTGCCCTAGGTCATCAAGTATTATGTGATCAAATCTGGTTTCTGAGGAACTGAGTTTGTTTGACATACAACCAATATGTGTGCTAAGTTACCAACTACTCAGAATCACTCAAAATATTGTTTGCAGGGAACAATGTCAGGGAAAGTAATTAAAGACGTGGTAGGCTTTCCTTGTGTGGCAGGCAGGCAGTTTTCTAAGTTTGTAAGCCTGTTTAAAAGATGAGAGAGCGAGGAAGACAAGTGAATATGCTGGCCACAGAAACAAGGGCTTGTCACAAGTGCCACTCTAGTTCAAAATTGAGGCTGATTTTCCCAGACTGACTCCTAAAAATTTCTACTTTTTCAGAGCCTGAGAAGATGAGAGTCCATTTGGGTTCTTCTCTGTGCTGGATTCAATTTTGCGAATTTCAAAACTTTACTTCCTGAAAGTTGCATAAAATTTCCCTGAAAAAGCTACTATTATCTCCCCAATTTACCAGATCTGCATGATGATGCCGAGTGGGGCTGAGGGAGTTGATTATAGTCAGGAAACCTGAGCTCAGGCAGCCTGACTTTACAGTCTTAGAAAGTCTTGGCCATTAGTTACTGTTCTGTATCTCCTCCTCTGAAATGCATTATGGGGGAGCAAACACCATCTAAGCCACAAATCAACATTTCAGACTTCCTCAGCAGAGGGATCTAAGTTTGAGGACCTGATTCCAAGATTTTAAGTTTTATAAGTGATTTTTTGACTCTCATAGCCAATTGGCTTCCACTGTATTTAAGGTATGTAAAGTTTAAAAATATAACAGACTTTCTTAGGGGTTTGAAATAAAAAGAAAACAAAGCAGATTTTATGCTAACTCATACACGTGCACAATCATAGCTGATGAATATAGCAAAGTATGATAGAAATATTGCTTTTCAATTGTTTTGGTCTCTAGCCAACTTCTGTTTGTCATCAATATTGTTCAATACTGTCATTATTTTCAGTATTTGATTTTAATTAGGAACTTAATATTATAGAATATATTAATTATTGAACTTGTTCTTTGCCACCTTTAATTATAATTCAGTTCTCCCACACATTTCACTAAAATGATAGATGCAGGAATTAAATACATTGTTAGATATAAATGAAACAGGAAATTTTAAAAACTACAAAGTTGTTTGATAAAACTACACTTGATGGCAATACTGAAAACTATCAGAAAATATTTTAGTTATTTTTCATATACAGCTTGAAATGTAGACTCACATGATTAAGTGCCTTTATCCTCTGAACAAAATTATCTCCTTCTCCTGGGAGTTTTGAATATTTGATTTTTCGCGGTTAACAACCACATGAGAAAAATGTAAAACAAGAAGATGGAAATTTCAAATCATAGAGCATCACAAAACCGAGAAATTTTGTCCCTGTAATATTGAATTAGAAAGACCAACGGGCAGGCTCATATCCTCATAGTTTGGGTAGACATTAATAAATTAAGGTTAACTCAAGGTTTAGGATCAAATGATAAAGTCTTCCCTGAAAGAACAAATTTTAAAAGCAGTTTTGAAATACTTCCCTCGGTTAACCTTTTAAGGAATATGAATTCACTAAAAATGTCATTTATCACCTGAAGAAAAAGATAAATAAAAATCATGAAGTACAGAAATATTCAGATTCTGAAAGTTGACTATGAAATATAGAATAAATACGTTAATACATTTAAGGAAATGAATTTTTATGAATGATTAAATATTAAGAGACTATAAATTTTATTTTGTTCTATCTACTTATTTATTTACTTATTTTGTTTTGGTACCAGATATTGAAATCAGGGCCTCAGGCTTGCCACGCAGGTGTTGTGCCACTGAGCCACATCCCTGGCCTGAGACTCTAAATTTTAGAAGTCCGATTTTAAAGAAGAAAAACAAAACAAAACAAATTAATTTTAGACTTCATTATGGATTCAATGTACTGTATAAGTAGACATGGACTGAAAGAGAATTAATAAAATGGTAGGATGATTACATAGAATTTAAATTAAAATAAAAAAATTTGGAAATAATGAAAGATGAGATTAAATTAGAATATTCAGAGTATATTTAATCACCTTGAGAAGGAATGAATCACGTGAATGTAAAGAATCTACATATGAATCTTTATATAAATACATGTAAACTTTTAATTTGGGTTTATCACAGACAAGGGAAATTATTTTATCATTGGAAAATCTTTATGTTTTCATCATAGTAATAGAGTAAAATATAAAAAAGAAAAAGACAGTGTTATCACAACAGATGCAGATTATTTAATAGCATTAAAAGAATGTATTATCTGAAATGTAAGTAACACAAAATGTTACCTGGCTATGGCTGAGTATCAAGATTATTATGGTCACAGAATGTCTAGAGTTTGAATTTCTATTAGAATCTTATAGAATCAGATATCTTAAACCACAGACACAAATAACTAAAAAATACAAAACATTTGATAGGTAAAAACTTGCATGCTTTTCTTAAATTAAACAAATGCCACATTTCAACTGTTTACATTATGTAAATATTCTCTAGTCCACCTAAATAATGCTTTAGACATACTCTAAAAGCCTTCTGCATAACTGCTTTATGAATAATTGAAATACTGTTCTCTAGTTCAAGAGTCAGAATAACATTATGGAATAAATCAGGCTCAGAACCAGGAGAGTGTTTGATTCTGTCATCACTGATTCTGCAGTGTTTCATGCTGCCTCAATTCAAGCAGAATACTTAAGCCACAGTGGCAGTTTCCAGGAAGCACATTTACTGCTAGCTTTGCCAAAGACTGATGAAAATGACCTTAGAATCCTTGCTTTAATGACGCCTTCTGATTGCACGGTCTCGCCACCCACTGTACCCATGAGGATGGGACCCAGTGGCCAGCTCCGCGGGAGCTCTGACCCCACTGATGAGGGCTCCCCTATAATCTTGGCACTGTATTTTCCCACCTCACCATCCAGAAGCTGGCAGAATGTCTATGTGACATCCAACTGTTAATATACACCACATGAAGCATTTGCTGAAAATTATTTTGTATCCTACGGCCCTAGGGCGCCACTTTCAGATTTGGAGAGGGGAAAAAAGAGAAAAAGCCCAATAATTCTTTTTATATCTTACCAGTCCCATGTCACATTTTATAAAATTTAATCTTAGTTGAAATAGACTAGCTGCCTGAAGACTGAAAAGGAGGTGTGGGAAATTAAGGAAGTCTAGAAAACATTCTGCTTTAATAGTTTAAGATTTGACCAAGTGCAAGGGAAGTGAACAGCATTAGGGGGCCACCATTCAGTTATGGAGAGCAACAAAGTGCTCAGTCGCCAGAGTGTATTCCTCTGCTCCCAAGAGGAGAAGGTCATTTGCCTGCCCGCTGACCAGTGGTGGGAGCCTGGTAAGTACAGAGAGACAGGGAGCTACCAACAGGCACTCCAGGAGATTAGCTGCTAGGAGAAATGAACCCAGCCTTCCTTTAAACACCAAGCGATGCTGGTTTTGTAAAAGAAGTAATGAGTCTCTAACATTGTTCAGGTCCCTTTCATGTCACTGTACTGACACGCACACGTACAAGATGGAATATTTACAATCTAGAGCTTAATATATAAGCTAAATGACACAAAGGGCAGTAGTCTGCTTACCTTTTTTTCTTCTTTCTGAGTCTGGTTACCAGAGTAGTACTGTGGTGCAATTGGCATATCTCGGTGTGCTTCTAAATGCTTTGGACACCTAAATTTCATATTCTTTTAGGAGACGGATGTTTGGATATTGAAGTAATAATAAGCCAAATCTATATTCATATTCATTCAACTTTCTGAGAAAGATTATCTTAACATTATTTTACTCACTACAATTATTTGCCTTTTTGGTGAGAATTAAATTAGTAGTACTATCCATTCTTTTTTGATAAATTATACAGATGTTCATTGCAATGAATTTTGTGTTAGCCTAATACTTAATATATGAATTTCAAATTTAAGGGCACTACATGTGCTTAATGACAATGATATACAAATTTAAGCAAATTTTATCTTAAATATATATCAACATTTTCTAACAAAATATAATTTACAGATGTTTATAGTTGCTTTAACTAAATTTTCTATATTAATGCAAAAACAGAACATTATCCATGGTGTAAGTTACTTATAACAACTTCTTTCAATTAATACTTTGTTGGCATTTTCTGATTTTAATATTCAGCATAGCAAATGGTGGAATAGCCTAAGTAGCTAAGCAGCTTCTCAAGTATCCAAACAGTTATTTTTCCTAGGAGTAAAACATTTTTATAGAAAACCTAAAATATCCCAGTTAACTTACTTTCATAGATTTTCCATTGTGTATACAGCACAGTATAAGTCTATATGGATATCTCTGTTATTTAAATTCCCCATAAATAGAAATTACTATCATTTAATGAACTTTTCTAGTTATATAGGGTTTTAAAAATACACCAGGGTAGTTTTTAGTGAAGCAATACTCATGAGACTCAATGCGGATCTTTCCATGAAAGCATTTCTAAAGGATTCTTTAGATGAAAATAGTTCTCACAATTTGTTCAATCCTAGGATCTTCGACTACAGGCAAATATACTCAGGTCTTTTTAAAACCAGATTCTGTCAGATTATATTATTGGACACATAGTAAAGTAATTACTGTATCAAAATAAATTAATGAATCCCCATAGCTCATGGTTATTCAATCTTCTTTAGGTTTTGTGTCAAAAGTCATTTTCTAGTGATCTGTATACAAGTATGCATGTGCACACACACACAGATAGAGCTGATTCTATGCTACACAATTTAAGTAAATTGACAGTTCTTTTCAACAAAAATAAATGTATTAATGTATTCATTTATTTTATAGAAACTCTTAGCTGAATACTATTGTTGCCAATTATTATGCTAAATGACAGCATATAAACATAACAGATTGTTTTGATGAAGTACATCATTTTAGTACAAATGAAAAGTTTAAAAATATCTGCTGTAACAAGATCTCTAGATTTCTCATGAGAAAATCCCCAAAGGAAAGTGAAGACAACAGAAAAACTGGCATGTACTGTTGGGATGTTAGCTGTGTGGAAGGCTGGGGTGTTCCTGTGACTGTATACAACATCCTGGGGATGTTTCTATTGGTGGTATTAACCAAATTTTCCTTTAGAGAGAAAAATAAGATTATTGCGGTTGCCAAGCAACCAATTATGGCCACGTATCACTTAAGAGTCAGACTGTTTGCAGAGAAATTTAGTGTTAAGCAATTTCTCCATTGAGCACAGTTATACAGATTAGGAGAGCGGTAGCATCACCAGGTGATAAAATTTTATGGGACAACTATCATTCAGGAGGTCTTTAACTGACCATAATGTTTTTATGCAGTGTGTTACTGTAGTTTAAACACCATTGCAATAAAACTGAACAAATTTCTACTACTGAAAAATCCTTTGCATGTACACTTTTCATATTTTGTCAAGTTCATCCACAGTACTTGAGATTATAGCAGGCCTCATACAGTTACTTTAAAACCTCTCTCGCCTCTTACCTGATGGACCTCTGGCAAAGCTCAGTCATGTCGTGGTCATGTTAGTGCCTCAGACATATTGCACAGTGTCAGCACTTGCCTTGGGTTCTTATTATGTCCATACAATCAGCATCTGATTCGGTTACGTGATCTTGACCACTATCCTGGTTTGACTTTCCATGTCTACAGGATTATTTCCAGCCTTGCACAGTGTACTCATGTCAGGGGCCCATACTAACTTTATAATAGAGTCCCCTAAAATTCTGATGCTGAAAACCTACCTTTAGACGTGAGGGTAGTGAGGACAGTGCTCCCTTGGTAGTAGTCTGCTGATGTCCTTTCCCAGGAAGGCTTCAGACTTGAAAACACCGTGGGGCATTCTTCTTCTTTGATTGCGGGTGTTAATGCCTGCTTTTCCTGAAATAGAGGTAAATTGGTCTTCTAACCTCAGGTAAGTTCCTTACTTAGCGGGTGCCTCCAGCCTAGGAGAACACCCAAGTGCTGTCTACATAGGTCATCAGCAAAGCTATTTCACCAAAATGGGTTCTGGGGGAGGATAAGACAGGAACATCTTGTGAAACAGATCTCCTTTCATTACAATATGTTACGTGAAGCAGTTTGATGATAACTGAGGATGTCACTAAAAGGTATACACAAAACCTAATTGTTAATAATGGAAAAATAACAATGGATCATGATAATAAAGCAGTGAATTACAAACCAATAATACTATGAAATGTTGTATTGCCCTTCACTTTAGTTCCTGAACAAATACAAAAATATGAAAAAGCCTGAGGTGCACTGTTTATTTTGTATGTGTGGTACAATCCCTAGCCTCCCTCCACCTTTTTTAAAAAGAAAACTTCTAGGTGGTTTTGCTAAGTTTCCCAGGCTTGAATTTAACTTTTGATCCTCCTGCCATAGCCTACCGAGTAGCCAGGCTTATCGTCACGCACCTCCATGCCCAGCTGAGAGGACAGCCTTCTTTTGTGAATGAAGCCACTCAGGCAAGTACGCCATCTAGTAGAAGAATTCCTTCAAATTGCTGCTTCCTAATGTTTTCTAACTTAGGGACTGTCTAAACATTTGATTATGGACAGGCACTTTGTTTAGCACATTTGTTCTTTCAGGGGATGTTGTCAGGTTTCTAGACATGGGGACTATAAATTCCAGATTAATAACACATATATAAGATATGGAATATTAATTTTATTAACTTCTCAGGCATTCGTATTTTAGGAGTAAGTGATTAACCTTTATTACTTACCATAAATGACTTAATCATGAGCAGAGGTCTCAAGATATTAGAATATGCTCAGGAAGGAGAATGTGATATATATAACAATTCAGAAAATAAAAACGATATCAAAATGCTGTAGACACATTGGAGGATTCCACTGATAGTTCACACAGAACATAACAGGACTGCTTTTACTTCATCCTGAGATTTGGGTCACATCTCCATTGTGTCAATTTCCCTAAGTATCATCATTTTTTTTTTAAATGAACTGAGCTCTATTTTGGAGGAAATTAGCACTTTTTAAATTTTATGTAATATCTGTTTGTCTCCTGACAGCATCTTTCTGGAGAACCTCACAACTACAAATGATTAAGGAACCTTGAGTCTAACAGCAATCACACACGGGTAAGCTCCATCCTGGCAACACTAATTAGTACCAAGAAAATTGAAGCCCCTTTGATATTTGAACTATATTTCTTACCAAATCATCACATTTTATTTGCAATATTGGGATGCCAAAATGCAAATAATCCGATTTTCTCAGATATAAATTGTAATAAATTTAATTTTGAAGACATAATGGTTTTCCAGGTGGAGTGTGACAAAACATACTACCTTAAATTTTACTGATATGTTTTGAGTGCAAGTGGAAAGGAGTATTCACTTTTCAGTCATTTCAGAATTACAGAACCCCTGGGATAGGATAGGATTATTGAATTAGGTCCCTGCCTCCAAAAAGTTAAGGCATTACATTTCACACGAGGTCTGGTTTCTTACTGTGTTACAAGGAATTTCTCAACTATCTCTCAATGCTAAACCATTTGAGGATTAAAAAGGTCATTATGTTTTACTTGCTCCCCATTTTAAGTCAATGCATGTTCTCCTTAGTGATATTTACTAGCTTTATAATATGCAGCATCATAGAACATCATTCCCTGTTAATGTTATAAAAGAAAACTTTCCAAATGCAATTCAGTGAGAAAGCATTGTGTTCACTCAACACATGCTGAAACAATTGTATATTCTTGTGCAAAACAGTTAACTCCCATCAATACTTTGAGCCACATATAATGTTTGATGCCAAATGGTTCATAGACTGAGCTGTATTACTTAAAATTATAATATTTCTAGATAGAGAAGAAAACCTCTGCACCTGGGTTAGGCAAGGATCTATTGGAAAGCACAATGTTGCCTGATGCATTACAGAAAATACTGCAAATGTTTTTAGCAAAATTAAGAACCTCTACTCTTTAAGATAATGTTAAGAGAATGAAAAGACAAATTATGTTTGCCAATCACATTTCTGTAGGTTACATATTTATATGCAAAATAAGAAGAGACAATTCAATTAAATACAGGCAAAATATTTTATATACCCTTTGAAAAGAAGATATGCAAATAAAAATATGATAAAGCTACTTAAAATTATTTGCTTTCAGAAAACTACAAATTAAACCTACAATGATGAGTTTAAATATTAAATTTTTAAAAGTCTGATCATCCCAATAACTGCTGACATTATAAGCCAGCTAGAAATTTCATGGATTAATGATTGTAACACCAATTGTATAAACTCTTGTAGAAATAAGCAGTTTTAAAAAAATGTCTAAACTTACTCCTGCAAAATGGATCTGACATTTCACTTCTCTTTCTCATGAAAAAATGGAAAAGATATCTACAGTATTCTTCAATGAAGAAGTGGCTTTTCATATTTCTTTTTTTGTTGAATAAGTAGCAATGTTGGATAAACAGATGAAACGCTGGGGATTTAGCTCAGTGACACAAGCACCTGCCTGGCAAGCCCAAGGTCATGAGTTTGATCCCTGGTACAAAAAAAAAAAAAAAAAAAGGAAACATAAAGCAAATTGTGGAACATTAGGGGTGTGTATAAAGTCAGGAATAATAACTTCAAAGAGAATAACAAAATCTTGTGTTTGATAAATATGTTCCTACTCTTAATTATAGCAATGGTATCATACTGTAAACATCAATTTGAAATATGTATTAGTTCAATGACAGGTACACCTTGATAAAGCTGCTTAGAAAACTGTTAGTTTACATACCTGGCATATTAGCTGCTAAGCCTTTTTTGTAGTCTTTGCCTTCAAAGCCATCCTTTGAATTATTTATAATGCAGTTAGAAAAGATTTAATAATTTAATAAAAATAATTATCTCTGGAAAACAGACATCGAGGCTGGACTAATACAGCACTTTGTTCTCTGCTCCTGAAACTCATAGTCCACCAAATGTTAGGAAAGTTTGCTTTCACGATTGAACATGTTCATTCTATCTTCCATTTATTTCTTGAATCCTTCTGCAAATGATTGTTCTTATTTTATTTATGTCTGCCAGGCTTCAGATTTCTAACCTGGATTACAGAAATGGCTTTTCTTTTGTATTTCTCTTCTTGTTGAGCAAATAACATTGTTGAAAAAAAAATATAAAGGAAATTATGGGACACAGCTTATCACCTTTCATAATTCCAAAACCAAAATTTTGAATTTACCCTATCTCCTTTGCAGAAGTAGAATATGAATAGATAATGTATTCTGTAAAAGTAAAATTACTGGAAATGAAATTCCAATGTACTCAGAGCTTTTGCTATTGTTACCGGTAGTGTCAAGTTGAAAAAGAAACATCCCATGGGCTGGTCAGCACAGCTCTGAGTGTAGATAACGGACTGCCTGAAAGGGGATGATGCAACCTGACTGTGGCCGGCTCCAGCCCAGGGCTGTAGCGTGGGTGTGGTAGAAGCGGAAGGAAGCAAAATTGGGCTCTGCTTCTGTAGAGGAGCATTTCCTAAAGTGCAGTCTCCTCAGCCTTCCAGCTCAGATCGTTGGCTTTTGAATGAACAAACCAGGACTCTTCAGTGAGCTCCTGCCTTTTGCTTCTGACTGGATCTTGGGCTCTGTAGACACAGGTGGCCTTTTTGTATTTATCCACACTTGACTCTGCAAGAGGCCATTGTAAGCCTGGCTTCTTAAACATACACATAATATCAAATCTGCTCATCTAGTGGACCTTCACTGATACAACCATCTTAAATGATACTGTCTTTTTATAGATATTGACATCTTTAATTACAAGTAATTGGCTTCCGGCTTCACCTGCCCTGTCCCTATGGACCGTCCACAAAAACTAAAGCAGGCAAAAAATAAAGCCTCAAAAATTTCAAATATTTGGTTTTGTATAGAGCATTATACTATAATGCATTAATTTATAAATCAATTTAGAAGACTAAAGTTTTGAAATAACATACCAATCAAATAAAGCATAGTGGAAAGTGATACATATTTGGGGATAAATGATTAGAGCATTAGATACTGAAACTTTTGGAATGCCTATAAAGTAGTAAGTAGAGAAAACGTATTGTTTTAAAACTTTTTATGAGGAAAAGAAAAAAGATGAAATTAAGGAGTCACATGCAAAATTAGAAAAAAGAATGAGTCAAATAAAATAGAACTAAAAATAACTATGTTAAAGAAATTAATAAAAGTGACAAAAACTAAATTAATTTTTATGGTCAAGGAGATGTGTTTGGAAAGGTATATGACAAATATGTGAACATTAGTAGTACATTTGTATGTACTTTTATTATTTTATGCTTTTTATATGTAGTTGTAATAAAATCTAAAAATTTATCTAACAATAACTTAATGACTACTTTAATAAATATTTGAATTTCAATATTCCATTTTTCTAAATTACTACTATAGTTATTTTTATAGGTTATTGTTTTTCAAATGACAACATTACTGTAACAAAATTTAAACTGTATGAGAGGGATTGCTATACCCTTAAAAATATCATTCTCTAGTATATCAAATTCAAAGTCTTAAAACTAATTTTATTCATGCTTTTAATTTTACAACTTGTTCTTATCTTTATTATTTCTGATCTAGATCATTTCTGTTCTTTATGGAAAAAATTGAAATATCCTTTTTAAAGGGACTGATTTGTATTAGCTATAAAGACAAATCAAAAATAATTGTCTATATAAATGTCATTAAATTATAATAAGTGGTGTATAAAATTTGTTTTATTAAACACATCAGACAATGGGACATGCTATTTTTTATTCTTTTCTTCCCTTTGGACCTTACTTTTTAGTTAGTTGTTGCTTTATATCTTATTGCCCACCATAATGACAGATATTACTGGATAAAAGTGCTCTATTTAAAGACATACTATCATTTCACTGATTTACTTCAGTTAAGTGCAAATTCCCTCAGCACTCGTTAAAAGGCATGAAGCAGTACAAAAAAGAAAATGCTAGTTAACTTGAATTTGTTTTCTTTTTAGACCATAAAACATTCACTTATTTTACCTGTTAAACTCTTCTGTAAATACAGTGATTTTGAAGACCTTTGGTATTGCGTGATACATATTTTGGCATTGTAGCTGTTCTGGATTTCTTCCATGGTACTTTAATTTTGTGGTTCAGTGAGCAGAACTAAGAGATCTCCAGGAACACTTGTACTTAAAACAGTCAGGGGTGTGCTGCCTGATGAGACATTCAATCTTTTCCCCTGATGAGGAATCCAGTCAGAAAAGCCCTTTGCTTCTGAACCCTGGAAAGATTTTAAAGAAAATCAAATGGCAAAACTCAACATAGGTTTCTGTAGTTCTGTAGTGTCACAGTCTACCAAATGCTTAGTAAATGCAGAAGCTGTGACTGGTGTGATGGAATAGATGTTTAGATTTTCAATTTAACCTCTTCAAACAGCATAATATGGAATTTCATGTTGGAGCTCAAGTTAGCAGTGGTGCATGGCATATTATTTAATCCTCAAGAAAAAAGCAGGTTTTCCTAGTTTTATATGTAGTTGAGAATTGTAAGTCCTAAGAAAATTAACTCGTATCCTTAGTGCTACATACACAGTAAAGAGTGTATCAGGGGTTCAAATCCATGTCTATCTGATATATGAGCCTTTGAAAAATCAAAGATACTATAATTTTGAATATAATTTATAAACCACTCGAATATTTAGTAAGTAATAAATAACATGGGAGGTATTATTCTGGCACTGCAGAATTTAAATACTATACTCATTGCATTGTCGGAGTTTACCTCTAGTAACGATGACTCTACCTACCTGCTTATTATAATTCCTGTTAATGATATCATACATTGGTTATCCTGGATACTCTGGTAAGTATCTCCAGGGAAGCTTTCCATAGAGGAATTTTGTATGGCATATTACATAAATGTTTTTCTATAGATAAAAGCTAAAATTATGCTTAAAAATAAAACCACAGTCTTCTTATTTATTTATTTTTTAATTTTGAGGCAGTACCTAATTAGTTTCCAAGCTGGTCTACTGTCTCAGCCTTCCAGATAGTTGGGATTCTCGGTGAGTGCCATCAACATTCAGCTCAAAAAATCTTCTAACATTTTTATGTTTTGACTTTGACTTTCAGTATTTCAAGAATCTATGCATATAGTGTCATTTTTTGCATTTATTATTTTGTTAACTTTTATATATGATTACAAACTTCAGGAGCAATGTCCTATAATTTTCAGGTCATTTACTGTGATTATAGTTGTTATAGCTACTTTCCAATGAGCCATCATGTGAATGTGATTTCTGTTAAACTCTGCTCATTCGTCCCATAATCAACTACCCATTTTGGAGAGAGCGTGGTCTTTGAATAGTCTGGGAAAGGGAACTATTGTCCCATCTGCCTGACATACAGGTCTGGAGAAATGCAGCTGATTTCATTCCCAGTGTTCCAGTTGGTACTGTCATCTATACTGGACAGTTTCTGGTAACTGACTTTACTAGCTTTTATTTCTCCCAGGTTTTTGTAAAATAGATTTTTTATTTCTTTAAATACTCAAAGTCTCCTGGCTTCTGTCATTTCCTTTCCAGTAGTATACTTCATCTCCTTGTTTTCTCTGTCTTGAAAGACCTTTCCTTTAATGCATCGGGGACACCCCTTTATCTGGGAACTGCTGCCAACTGGAAAACACGACACTTGACTCCTGATAGGATTTTTGGTGCAATTAAAGAGAGGAAATATAAAGTAAAAGTGGCCTTTATTCTAAGAACGTGGAGAGAACCCCATGACCGTTGGGGGTCTGGCTTGCTCTGCCAGACACGTGGTGTGGGGGACATATATATAGCTTTGGTCTGGGGTGGTGCCTAAAGGGGGCATCGCCAATGCGCAAGCAACTGATTGAAATTCATTTCTCACCACAGGTAAATTGCCTAGGGGCGGGGAAAATGACCTCAAGGTAAACGTCCCTTGGCCCTGCCTCTCACTGCTGTAGTGTCCTATCTGGGGCAAAATCCTTTCATTCTCATCTTTGTGTTGTTAAGTAAAGGGTGAAGTCTCTCTCTTACTAGTTCCTGCTGAGGCAGGAATAGGGGCATCCTATTGGGGTTTAGGAGGGTTGATGGGATGATGGTTGGTGCCCATGTAGAAGCTGTACCACGTGTTTCAGCCAGGACAACTTTATCATTGGTGAATGCCCACATGTTAGACTGGAAAACAAAGAGACAAGATGCTATAAGGAAGCAGGCCACTATTATATTTAAGGACCAAAGTGAGGTAGGAGGAAAGGTGGTTTGATTTGGATATACATGAAAAAATGTTCATCATCATTACTCATTAGAGAAATGCAAATTAAAACATACTGAGGTTCCATCTCATGCTTGAAAGAATGGCCAGGATCAAAAAAACTACCAACAACAAATGCTGGAGAGGCTGTGGGGAAAAAGAAACTCTCCTGCACTGTTGGTGGGAGTGTAGACTGGTGCAGCCACTGTGGGGGGTCAGTCTGGAGATTTCTCAAAAAGCTGGGATTGGAAGTCCCATTTGTTCCAGCTATTCCACTTCTAGGCATATTCCCTGAAGAACTGAAAGCATCATACCACAGTGATATATGTGCACCCATGTTTATAGCAGCACAATTTGTAATAGCCAGATCTTGGAAACAATCTAAGTGTTCATCAACTGCGGAATGGATAAAAAAGCTGTGGTATTTTTATACAATGGAGTACTACTCAGCTATAAAGAATGATCACATTGAGATATTTATAAATAAATGGACACAGCTTGAGACCATACTCATAAACGAAATAAATCAAACTCACATGTATAAATACCATATAGTCTCCCTAGTGTAAGAAATGATAAGAGTTTATAGTAATCATGATTCCCTCTTACATTGCTCAGAAGCCTTATAATGTCTGCATTCATTAGTCGGAATGGTTTTATCCTAGTTTGTTTCATTTTATTATCTATGATAGCAAACCAGCTATTTTAAAGAAAAGACTTTAGAATAGCCAGAGCTGATTTAGTATCATCTTACTCTGAAGTCCTACTATGCTTTTGTTTTTCTGTTGCCTTTCATTCTATCCTGTTATATCTTATTGTATATTATTATATGTGATAGTATAAACAGATTTTCATGGAAAATGAGATAATATAGTAGCCATTGTTTGTTCTCTGCTATTTGGTTCTGAAAGCCCTGTAATGCTTTCATTCTCTTGAATGGTTTTATGCTGTTTTGTTTTGCTTGATACTATCGTACATGAAGCTATGCTCAACTATTTCAAAGAAAGAGACACTATGGTAGTTACTGTTAATTATGGGTTGTCTTGTGGTAAAATGCTGTGTTACTTGCATTGTTCTGACCTGATCTGCTTTGTTATGTCCTCTTTTGTAAAAAAATAGATATGCCAGTTCATCAGGACCATGGTGAGGTAGAATTCTGAAAAATAAGTGTGGGGTCAGGAGGAGTGAAGTTATGAGAAGTGATTATTTTCCCATCTGAAAGGGTAAAAGTTAAGAGTGAGGTAGGAGTTGAGTCTCTGGTCTAGGAGTTGAGTTAGAAAGAATAAGAGGTGTGGGGATGGCCGTGACTGTGTCACTATAAGGAAGGTAAGAACCTAGCCCTTCAGGGACATCATGTGGGACTAAACAGCTGAGGGTAGAGAGAACTAAGACAGTTGTCATTTAGAACAACATGAAGACGATCTTATGCATGATGTGGGAGTCTTTAGGAAAGACTGTTAAGAGTCCCATGGTTAAAAGGATAATTAATAGAATGTGAGAAATTAGGAACCAGATTGAATAACAAAACATGACTTAGCCTGACAGTTGTGGGTGTGAGGCCTTGGTGAGGCAGAGATGAGTGGGTGATAGGATGGTCAGAATTAGGGCTGGGAGGGCACCACTTGAGTGACGTGGAATCAGGATGGCAGTCCAGCAACTTTGACTGCTGTTGGGGTTACCAAGAAGACCAGGTAGGGGCCACTCCACCTTGGTTATAGTCCCTGTGATGATTTGCTGTAATAAGACTTTAGTAAGTATATCAGCAGTCTCCCTGGTTGAGGGAAAAGCTTTTATCTATCTTGAAAAAGTACAAACAAAGGTAAGAAGATATTTGAGAGTTTTGTGGCCGGGTATATGTGTAAAATCAGTCTTGACCAGGGTTGTGTCTGAGAAATTGATGAATAGGAAAGGAAGGGGATGTTATATGTCCCTGAGGAGAAGTTTTACTAGAGATAACAGATGTAAGCTGTTGAGACCTCAGAGTGTCTGGGTCAATCTGCATAAATACAAAAGAATGAAAAAGGCATTTTTAAGACCTATGACTGTAAAGTGAGTGGTGGAGGGAGGGATAAGAGAGAGTGTGGTATAAGGGTTTGGCACCACTGGGTGGATTAGGGTAACAACACTACTGATTACCCTAAGGTCCTGTACCAGGCAATAGGACCCATCAGGCTTGAGTACCGGGAGAATGGGAGTGTTATAGGGTGAGTGGGTACATTTAAGAAAACCATTGTCTAAAAGGAGCTTAATTATAGGTTTAAGTCCCCTGTAAATGTTTGGGAGCTATGGGATATTGGGGAACACAAGGAAAACTTGAAGGATCCCTGAGATGAATTAAAATAGGCATGGCATGGGCATTGCAGGTGCGATTAGAGGTACCTCAAACTATGGGATTGACCAGAGAAGAAGCAAGTCTGGAACTTGCATGAAATAGTCCCTATCTGTAAAGGTTGTACAAATTGGCCCTCAACACCCACTATAGAGACTGAGGACTTAATATAGTGACCTGAACTCAAGAAGAACACTATGCATGGCCTCTATGTCCACAAGTATAGAGAATGTCTTACCTGAGACCTCCAGTGGGACTTGGGACTCTGACAAGCACTCTGTAATGGGGACTGTGCACCTCGAGCTCCAATCAGTCTTCAGCAGCAAGTCCAAGCAGATCAGTTAGCAATGCATCTGGCGGTGATAGAGTCTCCTGTGAGGGTAAGGAGTTAGAGGATGGCTTACCTGCTCTCTGGTGGCTAGGATAGTCACTCTTCCAGTGGCCCTGGGGCAAGGCCCCAAAAGAACACCAGTATTGGAGTATTCTCTTGCCCAATGACCTTTTTTGCTGCACTCGAAGCATGGTCCGGGAGGGGCTCAGGCAGCTCCCTTTGTTGGTTTACTTGTCTCAGAGCTCCAAGTGTCACTGCTAAAAGATCAGATTGTTATTTTTTATCTATGTTGTTGAAAACATGAAAAGCCATATTAATAAGGTCTCTATGTGGGGTTTGAGGGCCACGTTTAGCCTTTTGTCTTGGGATCTGGCCCACCGTGGAAGGTGTCTGTCTCTTCCACAGTCACAAGACATCTGGGTTTTTATCTTGGGTAGGTGTACAGTGTTAAGTTTAAAGGCGAGAAAGGCAAAGAATCAATTAAGTAAATAACTCTTAGGCTGTTAGAATGTTTAATGCCATCTAATTTTTGGAGGACGGCCTGTTTTATTAATTTTACCTTTTTATTTTGGATAGAGATCAGTTATAGTGTCATTTAACACCAGCTGAGTATAGTCATTTATGGCCCCAATATGCCCGGCACCCACTGGTCGGCAGAGGGCTGAGCCAGGGCTAGCAGATGGGCCAGGAAAAGTTCAAATCTGTCCCCTGCCCCAGCCTCAGTGCCAGTCTCACTGCTCTGCCAGCTCCTGCATCATATAACCTTTTTATTTGGGAAAGATCTGATGGATCCCAGCAAAAGGAATCTAAAAAGAATTTATAATTATCTCTTAATTTCAGTTGTTGAACATCCAGAAGATTGATAACAGTACGGTGCAGCACAGGCAGTAAGCTTAACATAGAACACTAAATAGCTATTAACCATGAATATTTTAACATTTGAGCACTGAAGAAATTTGTGACATTGTTTGGACTGTTTACTATTTAAGTATCTATAGATACTTAAATAGTAAGCATACATCTGGATTGAAAGAAAACACTTGTCATCATACATTACATAAATTTTTGTTTAAAAATTATTATTTGACTGGTGACCTTGTTTGGTCTGACCTGAATTGTGTGGCTGGAACACAAGAAAAAGGGACCAGAAAGAATCCCAATTTTATATTCGAAAGCATAAATATACCATCAGATCAGCAACAATGAGTTATCTTAGTCATATGAACTTTAGTTGAGGTGTCTCCCATAAGGCTATGGAGATTATTGGGGGCTCCAATTAATGAACAAGAGCTGGTTAAAATTACCAGGTGGCCACTTTCCTGTTTATCAATGGAAGTCCTGTCCAATGTCTTCTCACCCCAAGGGATTTTGTTTAATCAATTTTAGCATCATTTTGACCAGCTGGCAAACTAGGTGGAACCATGTTTTTTAAATCTGTAACACAAATAAGTGAGTAAGTGGTTTGAAAATGCAAAAGAGGCAAAAAGACTGTTGAGCTCAAATAAAAAGGAACAGCTGGTTACAGAGCAGGCAAATGGACAAACATGGACAGATGATCTGTGTATTATAAATGGACTGAACAAACAGACAACAGATATATAGATTGACAGTCATCTTACAAAATTGGAGTGCACTCAAATATATTTGGCCAATTTGAACTATAATAAATAGACTAGTGTGAACCTTTTTATAGATCAATTAATAGAAATCTCTTGAAATATGAATACCAGAAAAGGAACCTAATTTATGGCTAATCTGAGATAACTCAGAAAGTTTAAAAAAAAAGAAATTTAATCTTTTGGGGCCAACCTGTCCTTGAAGCAAGAGTAGAGATCTGTCTGGCAGGCATGTGTGGGCAATCACATGGCTACGGCAGGACTTGGTATGTGAGATACAGGGGAGAAGCTGTGAAGAAAGGAGCCGCATCCGAAGTGTGGGGAGGAGGAGAGATCTGGAGGAGCAGAGGGAGCCAGAAGTATTGGGCCATCACAGAAGACAGAGAGAGAGACGTGTCCTTAAAGTGAAAAGGCCTGAAGATGACACGTTTTAGCCAACTTGCCACCACTGTGATAAAAGCATAAATAAAGATCAGCTTTTTGGTTTTGGTAGCCTTTTAGAGGCCAAGAAGAGCACCAAGGTTTGAACCAGGCACCCCAGAGGTGGGTTTCTTGGGGGACAGGAAGTGGTCCCCATGCCAGAATTATAACGAGCTGAGAACAACCTCGCCTTGGGAAGTAAGAGCTGTAGCTCCCCACAAGGAACTCAGAAACTGTCCTGGGTCAACACATAACAAAAAGACCCTCTATTTTGTAAGTGTGACATGGAATGTGTCCCCACACCCATTCTCCTCCGCCAAGTCACTGAAGAGTGCAGGGGCGGGGTCCCAGGGGACAAAAATGTCAGTCTAGCCTCAAGCCATGCAGCCTAAGGAGCTTGAAAACTGGTATCCCTGTTCAGGAACAGCAGGATGGGTTTTCTGTCGCAAGCTTGCTAAGAAAAGGTCACCAAAAACCCTGGATGGCAGCTCACCTGTGTGGAGTGAGGAAGGTTGCAGTTGCATGCAGATTAGTGGCAGCCAGTAAACAGTGCCTGGAAGACAAGGGTGGTTCTCAGGCAGGGGCTCCAACTGGGAGGGATTCCCAGGAGCCACTCACTCTGCCTCTCCCAATGGGGAACCAACTGATAGGCTTTTCAGGGCAATTACAAGAGAAAAATTATAAAGTACAAGTGGCCTTTATTCTAAGACGGTGGAGAGAACCCCATGATCATTGGGGGTCTGGCTTTCTCTGCCAGACACGTGGTGTGGGGGGCATACATATAGCTTTGGTATGTCTGGGGTGGTGGCTAAGGGGGCATTACTGATGAGCAAGCAGCGATTGGAATTCAGTTTGTGCCACAGGTAAATTGCTTAGGGGTGGGGACAATGCCCTCAAGGTAAATGGCCCTTGGTCCTGCCTCTCACTGCTGTAGTGTCTTATATAGGGCAAAATCCTTTCAACTCCCAAATATGTCTCCCCCATTTATTCTAAAGAATCCCGGCCAGATTATATCAGACCTTTTCACCGGATTTGACCAAACCAGTTACGTCCATGTAAGGGGAATTATATTATTTGTTATCATTTTAAAAGTCAGTGTGTAGATAAAATAATTACTTCAAGAAAAAGTTTAAGTTTTAATTAAGTAACTTACTAACAGCTGAAAAGGGGAGAGAAGGTTTTGATTCATCTTATTTACTCCAAAAATTTCTTGAATGCCCATAAGAAAAATAAGTGAGAGGAAAAAGTGTGTTTAGTAATACCAGAAAAGTAAGCAGGAAGGAATTTTCTGTTTATCTGCCAATTAGCGATCATTCTACTTTGAGAAATAAGTCCTAATTACTTAATAAGTTCTATAATAAAAAGGCTTAGGGACTTAACAAATGAAAAATGCTTAACTGAATAGAAATATAGCAAAGCATATTGAAAAGTTCCTTAGAATTCTCTGAATCTATCTCTTCATCTATAAAATGAATAACATGGATAAAATCCTGTTTAAAATGTCTTCCACAGTGAGAACTGATCTTAGGACACATGATGAAATGAACAGATACTTTGAAGAAAAAGAGACACTAAAATACCCAGTGCTGATCCTGCAGTGTCATAATGTGAAACCCAGCAACAGTATTATTCTTTATTCAGAGTAATATTAGCCTGTTTGGGTTTGTTCAATCTCAATATAATTGAAGATATGAATAACTGCATGTATGTTTAAGTGTATAGGATTGATAACCATATTTTTAAGTTTTTGTTAGATAGTTGAACAGAACTGGTTGCAGTTTTGCTGTTTGAATTCCCACTTTATATGTTCCACTTTTGTATCTTGAAAAACTATTTATAAAATGACAATATGTAAACATCAACTACTGATTTCTTACTGTTTATTTTTTCTCTGAATGAATGTATTATTTCTACCAAAAAAAAAAAATGTCTTACCACTAAGCTTGTCATGATACCCTGGGCAAACGGAACCTCAGGAATTCTGATTCTCAGAGCCAGATCATTTTAAGGCCTTTTATTATTCTAAGAAAAAGTAAAAATGTGTTTAAATATATTAACATTAGTTAAGTGGCAAAATTTTTATCCCTATCTGTGTGATTATTTTGATAGCTATATCAATATCTATAACACTACTGCTGTTGATCAGTGTTCCTTTATGGTTAGTTCTGACATTAGTCCATTTAAGTATGTTTAATTATGATCTACTTTGAAGTACACTGAATGTACAGAACTAACTCTTCTTTAGTGTATCTCTGTGTTTGTGGTATGAGAAGAGGTACGGGATACTTAGTGCTTAATCCAGTGGATGTTACTGAGAAAATCAACTGCCAAAGACACACAACTGCACCAGTGTATTAAGAAACAAGGCTATTTATAACAAGAGGACAAGAGGATGCCAACTTTAGAATATAATTAAATTTCCACAGATAGGAAGAATGAAAAAAGGTTTAAGAGGGAAACAGGACTTGAAGAAAGACTTGGGGCTAAATAGCAAGAGATATCCATAGGAGGGGAAAGAATTCAGTCTGCCTGTACAATAATCATCAGCAGAGTATGGATTTCAGATCATATCAAAGGAATGACAAATTTAGTTTAGCTCAGTAGCACTGGAAAGCAATTGCACAATACTAATGAAGAGATTCCTATTTACAAGATGTCTAGTGATGAGATGGATTGAGAAGAAGCTGTTTAGAATGGTGATACAGACTTCAGTGAAAAAAAGTACACGTATGCAGTACATGGTGATTATACTTATCTTGGGGAGTTGACATGTGTATGTGTGTTGTAGTCAGGGGTTGTACACAGAGAACAATTAGGATCAAAATACGGTATTTATAATATTACTTTTATAATGGTCACTGGGAGTTAACACAGGAAAATGCAGGAAATCTATCCGCAACACCAAAGACATAGATTATTTAGTCAAGAGCCTAAACCCCATGGCAATGTCCCACATGAGTCCAGATAAAAATCCAGAGCTCAGGACAGTGCCTCCCACGAGTCCAACTGGAGGTCCAGAGCCCACAAGAAGCACTCACGCCAGTCTCTTTTACGGATCTGTGCTGGGAAGACCCAAGGGTCAGCGGTGGAAGCCAGAAAGTCCATGCCAGCAGGATGCAGGAGCTGTGCTAGTGGGATGAGGGTTTTATGCTGGAGCCAAGAAGTCACACTCACAACAAAGAGCAGGGCTATCCTGAAAGGCACCACAGCCATCCTCAGTGACACGGAGGCCCCAAGCTCCTTCGACAAGCACAGTCGGGTACATGCCAGGAAGCAGCGTGACGAGTTCATCCTGGAGACCAGGCAGCATGTGTCTTCCCCTCCGGAGCCAGGAAGCAATGCTCGATGTGAGGACCAGAGCTTCTCCAGAACCAACAGCTCAGACAGCAACTGGCAGGAGAACCCACAATGCCTCCTTAACGCCTCAACCCTCCACACCTCCCTTCTTCTGGCAACTTTCTTCAGGTGGAGCATCTTTGCTCAATGCCATGTTGATGTAATCCAGCTGGCGTTAAGCTGACCACCAGTTCTTAATCTATAACAATGTTACACATCTTAACTGTTCTTTCCTTCTCCACCTCTCCTGTCCCTCCTGCTCCATCCACTTCTTGGTCTCTTTCCCATTGGTAAAAGCTCTGTTTCCATCTTTTTCTTTCTTTCTTTTTTAATACCCTTCATTCCCCTTCCTCTTCCGTTCTTCCAGCACTCAGTCCTCTTCCCATTTGAAAAAGGTCTCCGTATTTCCAGTTGTCTACCTTTTATTTTGCTCTTTATTTAGTTTGGTTTTCATGTATAAGCCATAAGACATGTAAAATTGTGCATTTGATTTACTTCCCTTAATATTATGATCTCACGGTGCATTCGTTTGCCTATACTTGTCTCAAGTTTATATTTCTTTATGGAAGATTAGTAATTCAGCTTTATAAATACCACATTGTCTTTATCTATTCATCTCTTAATAGAATTGCAGGCCATTTCTAAGATTTAGCTGTTATAAATTGTGCTGCTATGAACAAGCATATGGATGCAACACTGTAATATGATGTCTTTAACTCTTTCAGGAAGATACCCAGAAGGCGGATAGCTGGATCAAATAGAGCTTCTTGTTTTAGTTTTCTGAGGAATCTCCATACTAATTTCCACAGTGACTGCAGTAGTTTATAGTCCTATTAACTATGTGGAAGGATTTCTTTTTATCCCTAGTCTAGTCATTGTTTCTGGGGAGATGAACTTTCAGCATTTCTTAAATTTGTGTATCACTAATGACTGTGATGCTGCATATTGTTTCATGTATTTATTGGCCACTTTTCTACGTCTTCTTAGAATTGTATATGCATTTGTTTATATTTTTTTTACTTTGGGGGTGTCTAATTTTTTAGTTCTTTATTATTCTAGATAGTATTCTGCTTTCTGAGGAATAACTAGCAATTTTTTTCCATTCTATATGTTATCTCTTCACTTTGTTGACTGTTCTCTTTGCCGCACAGATTTTTACTTTGATATAATCCACTTTGTACTATTTCTTTAGCCACTGAAATTCCACATCTTGACTTAAAGAATTTAACCTATTTTGTTTTCCAGTAGTTTAACTATTTCTGGTTTAACATTGATCCATTTTTACTTTAGTTTGGACATAGGATTCTAGATTTGATCTTCTGTATGTGAAGAGCCAGTTTTCCCAACACCATTAAAGAAACGATCTTTTATCCATTGTGCGTTTTTGATCACTTTGTTAAATATTGCATTTAGTTGGAATTGTTTCTGCATTCTCTTTTCTGTCCCACTGATTCTCATGTCTTTGTGGTTTTTGCCACTGTCATGCTGTTTTGATCACCATAGCTTTCTACTGTAGCTTCCCTCATAGTATCACAGTCCTGTTGCTTTGTGTGAATTACCCAGAGATTGGCTTTGTTCCTTTGGATTTCTTCTGGTTGCTTATAGAATTCTTTAGAATTGTTTCTTCTATAGATCTATGAAGAATGCCGATGGTATTTCAGTTGGGACAACATTAAATCTGTAAATCAGTTTGGAACAACAGCCATTTTGCCTCTAATGGTTCTGCATGCCCACCATCAGAGGACATTTTCCTATTTTCTTATGCCTTTTAAATATCCTCTCTCAAAATTACATAATTTTCATATTAGAAGTCTTTCACTTTCTTAATTAGGTTAGTCTTTAAGAATGTCGAATTTCTTCAATCTATTACTAATGACATTGTTTTCCAAATTTGTTTCTCTGTGACTTCTTTATCAGTGTACAGGAATGTTATTCATTTTTGTATGATTTGTGTCCTGCTACATTGTTAAATTTGGATGTTAGTTATAAGTGTCTCTTATTAGAATTTTTCTGGTCTTGTGTATGGAGGATCATGTCATCTGCACATAATGAAGATGATCATATCTATCTATCTATCTATCTATCTATCTATTATCTTTTTATCTTTCTCTAGCCCGCTTGCTCTGAGTAACTCTCTGAGTGCTACATTGAGCAGCAGTGGTGATAGTGGAGATTCTTGTCTTGTTCTTGACTTTAGAATAAAACTAACTTTCTTCCAATTTAATGTGCTATGGGCAGTAAGTAGTTTGGGAAAAATGGCTTTTATTAAATTGAGATAAACTCCTATTTTATCATGAATGGCATTGATATTTTGCAAAGGTTTTTCTTTATCTTGAGATGATCATCTGATTTTTGTCCTTGTTTCTGTTTATGTGACGGATCACATTTATTGATTTGAGTATATTGAATTGTCCTTGCTTTGATGGGATGAAGTCTACTGGGCCATGGTGCACGATCTTTTTGATGGTTTATTGCATTCTGTTTACTAATATCTTGTTGAGGATTTTTGGATCTATGTTATCTAGAAAGATTGGTCTGTATTTCTCTTTTCTAACTGGATCCTTGTGCAGTCTTGAAATGAGAATAATCCAGTCTCCAGAAATGGCTTTGGGGATACTTCCTCCTTTTATATTTCATTAAAGAGTTTGAGGAGTGTTGATATTAGCTCTTCTCTGAAGTTCTTGTAGAATTCAGCAGATCCTAGTGCTTTTCTTAATGGATAGTTTATTTTTTCAGTAGCTTTTCAATTTTATTGCTTTTTCTTGGATTTTTCAGGGTTTCAGTTTTGATAATTTATGTACATCGAGGAATCTATGCTATTCTTCTGAGTTATGCAATTTTTGGTTGGAAAAGTTTGGTGGTATAATAACTAATAATCTTTTGAATTTTAATGGTATTCCTTGTGATATCACGTTTTCCATTTTGGCTGAATAGTATTGCGTTTTGCATATGCATTACATTTTCTTTATCAGTTGGTGTATGTGTTATTTGTTTTCATTTCTTTTTTATTGTGAGTATTGCTGTGATGATCATGGGAATGCAGACGCCTCTCCCACATACTAACTTTATTTCTCCTATACATTCAGGAGTGATGTTGCTGAGTCATATAGTAGTTCTATTTTTATTTCTTTGAGAAACCCTTGTGCTGTGTTTCCATCAAGGCTGTATTACTGTACATTCCCAGTAACAGTGCACAAGAATTTGATCTTATCCCCCTCCTCTTTAGCACTTGTGATTGTTAGTCATTTCACAGCCATTCTTCCTGGAACTGGGAGATAATGTTATTGTGATTTTAATTTGTCTATTGTGGAAAATGAGGGCTCTCTAAGTTATTTTAAGCAGAACAGATTGAAAAGATTAAAGAAAACTATTATTTGCTTGATTATTTGCTGCAATAGAGTGACAGCCAAAATGAAGTTTATCCTCACGAAGTAACAGCAAAGAGAATAGATAAACCCAAAGAACAAAGCTGGATTCATTTTGAAGAGTTATTTTGCAAGGTGATGTCAAGAGTATAGAAAGATAAAAAGATATCTGGTAAGAGGATATAAGACATTGAAATATAACTTAAATTTTCCAGAGGTAGAAATCAAAATTCAGATTTTGACCATCTGAGTGGCCAAAGAAATGGCAAGAATTGAAAGCCTCTGATGCAAAACAGGTTAAGGAAAACCCAGCTCCTGAGCAGCCCATCATTATAGCTATTTTTGCTACCTACCATTATGGCATGAATGACTGGCTATCAAGAGGATGGTAAACAAAATCACTGAAAATAGGTGGCATAGATGACTGGATTTCACAGACCAGAAGAGGAAGAGTTATTATGAACTGAAAATTGACGACAGTGATCCAGGAAAATGCTGGACCTGACAAATGGTGGGCAGGGGAAATGAGGATCTTTCCCCTTTTGGAAGAATGTGAGGGTAATTTTATCAGAAATATGTCAGGAAATAGAAAGAGAGTTTTAGCAGATGGCTACACATACATACAGATTCCTTGGCATCACAAAATGAGAAAATATTGAAAGCTATGAGTCCTTTTCCCAATTAAAGAGAGTGCATTCAAATACATTTCAGTAACAAAGAATTGAGGTTCATGGATGCTTTCACCCATCAAATTACCGTAATACCAAACACCTTGAAAGAATCAAGACATGATGAGGTAGGCTGGTTTGCAGGATTATGGAAAAAGTCAACTGGAGTGTATAGAGACAAATTTAAATTTAAATACAAAAAATTAATGAGATGTCCCTTCCTATTTCTCAGAGCATTACTTTAGAAAAATAAAAAAAAAAACCCTTCTCTTCTCTTTGAAAGTATATACATCTTTTAAAGGGGACAGGAGCTTTTTGTCACATTTATGGCCTGGGAATATCTTTCTTAAGCAATGGGACATTTTCGAAATATAAAAATCAAGGATGTCTTCCCATTATCCTTCATTTTCTACAGGAACACAGGAGCCTGACTTCTGCAGCTGATTTGCTGCAAACTGTAAATCTGCCTTCTGTCCTAAAGGTCTTTTTCTCCTTTTTTTTTTTTTTTTTTTTTTTTTTTTAATCTTTTTATCAGTACAGGGGATCGAACTCATGACTGCCTGCTTGCAAGGCAGGTGCTTATGCCGCTGAGCTAAGTCCCCAGCCCCTTTCTCCTTTATAAAAAAACCAATTTTCTAACACAGGTGGTAATCCTAACTATCTAGGTTCAGATAAACTAAGTTTGACAAATGGTGCGGTCATTTTCTCTTACTTAAGGGCCAATAATTATTTACTTGGAAAACCTGTACATACTAGCCTGAATCAGCTTGGTTATATAAAATGTGAAAATTCTGTTGCAGCTGTCTCTTAGTGGATGGCCTGTGGTGTACATCCTATTTTGCTTTAATGCTTATTCAGTAAAAAATATGTTGTCTCTCCACTGTCTTTATAGAAAAGATTTCTGAGTTGGAAGAATATTTTATTTTGATATATATTTCACCCATAAAGTTTTGTAGGGATTATGAGCCTAAGGTTTAGTATAATGAAAGTCGATTTCCTCATTCTAACTTTGGGGCACAGTTGACATAGGACTTCTGTAAACCTTCTCCTGGGTTTCCTGCCAGCAATCATTGATTGGTGGCTCCTGGCGGCTTCATTCATGAGAGAATGTGAGTAGTTGGACCAAGGAATCTAGAAGGTCCTTGTTTCCTGTCAGGTTCGTGCTTTTCTCGTAGAGCAGGAAAGCCAGATTCACTGGATGTTCCCAGCTATTCATGTATTTATTCCTTATTGCTTCTGTTTCAATACATATCACCTTGTGTGTTAGTCAAGGCTTTACTAGAGAGAACAGATATAACTTGAGATGTAAAAGAAATGACAAGACGGGCTTGTGATGCTCAGCCCCAGAGTTGGATGAGGAAGCGTGCAGAGGGTGTCTGCACCCCGGATGGAGGCTGCAGGATTCAATCCAAGCTCTGGAGTTCACCCCAGTGTCCTGTGCAAGTCTACACCAGCAGCTGATGGGTCTGCACAGAAGGCCAAAAGCTCTAGGATGAAAGGCTGAAGAGTCCACCATGGAAGCCAAGAGACAACAGTCCGAACCAAAGGGGAAGACTGGAGGCTCCCCAAGAATGGACTTCATCCCTCCTTCCTCCTTCCCTTTTATACCTCCAGGTGGGGAGCCCCCCTGGGGTGGGTCTTCTACACCCCCGGATTAGAGTTGCTAAACCCATTTAGTTAAGCTTCTAAACGTTTCAAGTTGACATAATCAGTCAACCACTGCACCTTGATATGCTAACATTATAAGATATCAAGAATTATACAGATGAAGCTTGTCTGGGTGTCACCTCGTCCTAAAAAAATAGAAAGGGCAGTTTCAAATTTTAAATTTTTGTTTCTGATTAAATCTTTCTCCCAAATGTTTATTTTCTCTTTGGTCGTGCCTTGTAGTGTTTCACTTTTATTTTCTTTTTATGTTATTTTATTGCTCTTGGAGCCCTTTCAATATTTAAATTTTTAAAGCACTTTTATTAATACATATTTACAATATATAATGATCATATTCATTGTGGGAAGTTGTATCTTTTCATTTCCCGTGAATTTATTAACTACCAGAAGACTTGTCACATATATCATGTATATACAATTCCTCATACTACTGTTTCTTCTTCTGATTAGTATTTTAGTTTTATTCTGATCGCTTTAGCCTCTTTGAAGTCTCTCAGTATGCACGTCATACTAATGGCAAAGTTTTCAGTGTTTACTACCATGCATAAAATGTATTAGCCTTTCTCCTTTTACCCAGAACCATAGTTTATGTTTATTCTGCCTCCAAGATGTGTAAGCTCAGCAGAAATCTCTGTCAAGGTAGGCACTCTGCAAAACCTATTTACTAAATGAAGAGTTCCAAGTCTTACCACTATCCTGTCCAGATAAACTACTGTTTTATCTTCATTTGCTGTTGGGCTGACAGTGCTACATGAGAAGCCTTGCTGTGCTCAGTAGTTTTAAAAAATCATAATTGACTCCATCTTGTATAGTACAGTGGCTACAACACTCAGCCCAACTACTGGAGATACCGTGATTATAGTGTAGAAAAGGAAACCTCCACAACCAGAACAATGAACACAAGGAATGAAATATGAGCAGGGCCTTGAAAGACTTTTAGTGTGTGTCTTCACTCCCCAAAGGATTTTATATATGTTTTGAACCTCTAGTTTATTCCACGGTTGATTACGTGGCATCTCCCTCTCTGCCTTCCTGCACAGTAGCTCTCTTTAAAGTCAGCAACAAATCAAAGGTTTATAATTAACAGGATTTCAGATGAGGAAGTTCAAGAACACTTTATGAGTTGGGACACAAACAGCATCATGGCTCATGTAGTGCCTTCATACTCTACGTGCAGAGTTCATGTAGAGGTTGCATTTAGCATGAGTACATTCACTTTCTTGTTGCTGGAACCAACTCCCAACACCCACAACTTAAAGGAGAAAGTTTAACAATTTCAGTCCATAATCAGCTGGCTGCAAAGCAGAATCATCCTGGAAGGATGCGGTGGAAAGCAGATCAGCTTGTCATGGCCAGGAAGCAGAGCAGAACTGAACTAGAGAGAACGGAGCAAGGAACCACCCACAGTGCCTAAGTTATGCCTCCCTGTTCTTCTTAGATGCATGCAGAACTGTGCCCAAGGCAGCTCCCAACCCAATCAAGTTGATCATTAAGCTCAACTGTCACAGTATCATAACACAGAAGAATGAAATCCCTGTAATTGGATGTAATTAATTTTATCATGTGTTCCAACCCCAATCCAGATTATAAAATATGTCATCTATCTTTGAACACTTCATTTAAAGGTGCAAGATCTGCATATTATGTCTGGTGACAATAATTCATTCTCAAACTTATCCTTTCTCCTGACAATTCCAGGTCCTCAAGTGTTTTCACAGCTGTGTGTTGGATGTGCACATTCTTAGTTTCCAATGCTTCCAACTCCATGGCTTCTTTATGGTTGATATACTGTGTCAAGTTGAGAAGTTCAGAAGCTTAACTAAGTAACTTAGTAGCTCTGCATTCTGAGGAGTGGAGGAGAGCAGTTACAACTATAAGATATTGTTCATTACATCCATTTGAGAAGGTCAGAAGTTTAAGTGATTCAGCAGGGGGCCAGGGTCCTTACTTTGTAAACATCCTCAGCCTGTGAAAGAGGAGGGCACAGAGATGGTGTGAGTGCTTTTCTTGGTTATTTTTCTCTCATTGCTGAGACAAAATACCCAGCACTCAAAATTAATGGAGGAAAGGTTTTTGCTCACAATTTGTGAAAATTTCAGTCCATAATGGACAGGCTCCAAAGCAGGATGCCATGGCAGAGGGGCAAGAGTACAAGGCAGCAGAAGACAGCAAGCAACAAGAACAAAAGAGCAGGGGAAAGCAAGCCTCTTTTCCTCCCTTGTAGTCTACACAGGCCACCCCACCCCTGCAGAGCAGGTGAAGCAACACAAAATCTCTTGGCACTCCTCTTGCACAGGATGAGATTGTTTACAGTGTAAGGACTCTTGCTTCCTACCATTTTGTTGTGGTTGTTTTTCTGTCTCTGCCATTGTGAACTGTTGCCCCTGTGCCATGCAGCGCTATCTTGGAGCCAGCGGATTATGGTCTGAAACTGCCACAAACTGAGCTAAGTAAACCTTTCCTTCCTTCATGTTGGGTGTTGAGTATTTGTCCCAGCAACAAAGGTTAAGTAACTAAGACAATTTAGTATCAGGAGTGAGGTCATTGCTGTGACTATATCTTACCATGTAGTTCGAGAGACTTTGGGGAAGAGTTTGGAGGCTTTGCCTGGAAGAGCACAGCTGGAATACTTCAGGCTGTTCTGTATGGGAGATTTTGATCAGAGCTCAGAAGACCAAAAGCCTGATAGAAACCCTGTCAATAAAGACCAGGCTCCAGAGGTTTTTGCTGGGAAGAAGGACTGCCCTGGATGCTGGGCTCCAGATGGCATATGTATCATATGTACATATGTGTGTATGTATTTTTCTTGTGTCCAGAGACCTTGTCTAAGACGCAGATTAAGGGCAGTGGACTGCATAATCTGGCAGAAGACATTTCAAGGCAGTCAGCTGTTGATGCTGCGGAGTGACTACTGTTTGAGGCTTTAAACCAGATTTATGTTGTGAATCAAGAACAAAGAGCTCAGCAGGATGATTTAAAACATTGTGACTTTGGTCAGAAAGGGAGCTCCAATAAAACTGTGGGCTGAAAAAAATAGATCCTAGGAAATTGTGATTGCTGAGAAGGAACGGGATAATGTAAAAAGATTGCCTGAAGGTATCACAAAAAGCAGCAAGTCACCAGTCTTCACAGCCTCAAAACTGCAAAAATGATTTTTTAAAAAACTGCAAAAATGAAAGACTTTTCTGTGAGGAAAAAGTTGCATAACACTGTGTTCCAGAATGGTGGTGGCATAGAAAATTTGTTCCTTAGAATTGGATTCAGAGTGCCCAACCATCCAACCACTTGACCCCTGAAGCCAGGAGAAAGGAAATCTGGATACTACAGACCTTAACATCACCACGTGATACTTGTTTTAGGTACATGCAGAATGCAAGAGTTTAGGGGTTGAAAAGGCTTCCACTTCAATTTCAGAAGAACTGGGTGGTCAGGCAGTGTGCCCTGAGAGGTCAGTGTGTGGAGCTGTGAATGTAAAGGTGCAGTGGAGACCCCAGAAGTTTGGAAAGCCGTAACTGCAGATCACCTAGTGAAAGCTGCAGGTAGGAAGAAAAGATGCCTATAAGAGAAGCCACGGGAGCTCTAATCACCAGAAGTGCAAGAGAGGTAGAGTCATTCGAGCTCTTTGGAGCTCACACTTGCCACAGATTGCTTAGATGCTGCAAGTGTAATTCCAGGACTTAATGTTTGCCCTGCTGTATTTTAGATTTCTTTGTTCCCAATACATTGCATCCCTTGCTTGTAATTTTTTGTAACAAAACATTTACCTTGTGCCAGTATGTTGGGAGTGTTTAACTTCATTTTCATCCATTCAGAAGGTAGCAGCTAAGAGTTTGCCTTAGCTCCTGGAGGAGACTTGGGACTTGGACTTTTCAGCTATATTGATTCGTGATTCCGTCCATGACTGAATAAACTTGCTGCATTAACCTCAGAAGAATCAGTCAGTGTTAGCTTTAGATTTTAGTATTATGACCGATTTTTACCAAAATGAACATAAACAGTATTACTGTGCAGAGGTTATAGTTTTAAATTTTATCAGAATTCATTAACTATAACATAAAAAGTTTAATACAATTGAAATTTAATTTTAATCTAGTCTAACATTTTCTACTTAAAGGGCTGTGTGCAAGCCTGTTTGAAAGAACAGGAACTCATTTGAAAAATTGTACAACCTTTACATTTCTTTGAATCTGTAGTACAATTGTTAGTGTATCAAGTAAAAGAAATGCATTTTTCTTTTAATATGTTTGTTTATTTCTAATTTAGACTATACATATATCTTTGGGTGGTGTCATTCATTAGCTTTCCCTCTCTGTTTTCTTTAGCATCGAGTTGATTCCAAGGATGTAAAACAAAATCATTTCTGTGAAATCATGTGTTTTTGTGAGCAATTTTATTACTAGAATACTTCAGTAATAAAGATTATACATGTTTTAAGAATATTTCTTTATAAAACCGGAGACAAGTCATCTGAAGAGATTAAATGCCCAAGAATATGGAGGTTAGCTTTCCCAAACTTTGTATGGAAAAATCATATTTAATACGAGTATGCTGAATTATATACTTTAGGGTGAACATTAAATCCAGGCAGTGTTTTAGGAAAGTATCTATTTTGTTAATGTTAAACTGAATTAGATTATCCCAAGGCAAATCAGCAGCTCTGTCTAATGTCATTAGCATGTTCTAGCACGATTTGAATAAATGCCTATCCCATTAGCAGGGAATGGTAGTTCTGATTGAACTGTTTGTCTTGATGAATGCCTTGAAGATGTTAGCCAAATAAAAGATCATAGAATGGATTTTTCAAAGTTTGCTTTTTCTTTATAGTTCCTGAAACATAGTTAAATGGGGAAAAGTCTACCTTTCACCCCATTCATTTATCTTCAAAGTGAATGTGGTTGGGAATTTGGACTACAATTCATGGTTGATAACTAAAATGTATTACTAGAAAGTGAGAATCAAGCAAAAAAGTATATGTGCATGTGAATATCTTTAAGTGTGCAAACACATTTATATAACACTTGACAAAGACATCAATCGCAAATTAGATTAGCAAGGATGACTGAGGACTGCTGGGATTACTGGTTCTTAGGACTGTGTAATGGAAAATGCCCCTCACACTGCAGAGGTGGGAAACATGAGCAAGAAAAAGATGATGCTACAGAAGGTGATATAGTGAGTGGAGGGGCATCTTACCCCTACGGCTTTCAGCATGGCTCACCCCTGAGCATGTCAGATGCTCTGTAGCTTATCATATTTCAAAGTCAGTTTTCTGTTTTGTATAATAAAAACATTGTTGGTTGCACAGTTCACAGACAATTGAATTGCTATGGTGAATTTGTTTAAATGGAGTGAATTTTTTATTGTCTGTATATTTCACATGCTGATTTGTAATGACAAAATGTAACGAGAGGAAATCACAGCAAAGGTATATATTCTTGAAGCAACACTGGGCTGCAATAGCCTACATCTTGCAGGTAATTTCATAGTCACCTATCTGGAAAACCTACTTAGTTCTAACATCTCCCTAGATGGGGTAGCACTAATGAAAGTGTTATTTTTAAACTTCCCTCTTTCTAGTTTTCTACTGTGCTTTATTAAGAAGCTGTTCATCAGGATTGAATATATGAAGCAGCTAACTTTGAGAAAGAGTTAATATGTTTATTTTATCATGATGAAATTCATTATCAATTTGTATTTGTGTTTCCAGTCCAGGGGGAGAGGCGTATAATTTACTGCTGTTTCTAGAATTTACCACCATTATCTGTCACACTGTATCTGTCTTAGATTAATAAGTATTTAATAACTTAAAAACAAACTCTTGTTTGAAAACCACTTTTTCATTCACAGAATACGGCATGGTAAGTTAACTAGCTGTGAAGATTAAAATAATGTCACCGATGTCCCTAGATATACCTCCTGTATATTCTTAGGAAAATTTCTGAGTCTTATTTTTGTCATGTGAGGATAAGACTGATTATAGAATATGCTAAGATTAGTGTAGAAGAGCACTGTAAAATACCTGCTTGTCAATGTTTTCAGGAATATCATATAAGGTGAATCATTTTATAGATGTTGAATCTCATTTGTTTCATATTGACTTTCCCCTAGTTTAATTCTCAGTGAATCATCTTCAACTTTTCTAGATAACTTCTTTTCCTCACTCCTACTAACTCAAAGAACCACTTACAAGAGGCAAATTATAAATCAACTAACCTGTTTGGAAGTGTTAGTCAAAATGAATTGGTTGTAAATCTTCAACAAAAGGTACCTGAAATCAAGACAGTTTAGTATTAAGTGCTAAAATGCTGAGATGTAATTCATCTTAACAAATACCTATTAAGAACCAACTAGATGCTCACCAGTGTGCTAGAAAAAGAAGGAAATAATTACATTTATCGATTGCCTTTTCTAAGCCCCCTTGGCTGGACACAACATACATCATCTTATTCAAGCCCTCACAATTGTGCTGAGAAGTAGATTTTCTTAATAATGTAACAGTCTCAAACTAATGCATGCTGCTTCCACTAACCCTCGTTGCTAGGCACTGTGGAGAAGATTCAGGGGATGGAGAACTGTAGACAAAAGTGCCTAATATGCATAGAACTGTTGAGTAGGTAAGTGGCTTCCAACCATGTGATTTCAGCTGTGAGCTATCTTATAAAAGGAAAGCCAGTAAATAAAATGGCCCATGAGTGCTGCTTTGGTTGAAGTAGATGTGACTTTGGCACTACAGATATTGTTTCTTTCTCCTCTTCATTCACCATGAGGCAGGCCTTTATTTCCCTCAGCACTCCCTCCTGAGTGTCCCGAGACTGGATTCTGAACAGTCATTTCCAATGTACAGATTTAAACTCATTTAAGCCCAAGAGCTGTGAAGTAATTCCTTTATTCACTTCTTGATTAATCATAGTTTTCTAGACAATTAGAAATTGTGATATGGAATTTTAATTCTATTCTATGTTAAAAGGCTTGTTTCATAGCAGAGAGTAATTACATTGGCCAAAGTTTATTAAATGAGGCAGGAATAAAACTAATATAATTATCTTTCTTATTTGAATAAAGGAATATATTTGAAATTTTAATTTATGGAGCATCACATTTGAAGTTTCACTACTCATCCATACTGAGTGTCTGACATCTTTCTCTTCTTCCTTCTCCATTTTCAAGTAAATTACCTTCCTTTTTCAAAAACATAAATTTTAAACTATGAATTTTCTTTATTATTATATAATCATAATGAATGTGTCACTTGGACTATGGGAAGACCAGATCATCTGCATAATCTCAATGAGGTGATGGGATCAGGAAGAGATTAGTAGAGATTAGTGAGTTGTCAATTTACAACTTCTTCAGAAAAATGCAGCAATGAGGTGTTGCTTGATACAGCTATTTCAGTACTAAGCAAATAAATATTTGAGTGTAACAGGACCTTGACTACATAGTGTTGTTCCATAAAGATGTAAAAAGGATTGGGATTAAATAAAGCCCATAAAGCTGGTACAGTAGTACAGGTCGGCAATCCAAGCTGAGATGTAAGGATCACAAGTTCAAATTTTGTTTGAACTTGTTTGAACTTACCAAGACTTACTCCGCAAGCAAAGGAGGAGGCTGAAGATGTAGCTCAGTGCAAAGCTCTGGGTTCAATCTCCAGATCTACATAGCCTTTCCCAAAAGAAGCCTAATTAAATTGAATTGGATTACAGGTATAGACATGAATTTATGACATGTACACATACAGACACACAGACACACACACGCACATTCAGATGCCAGCTACTGTATATGTTTGATGTATTTTGATGTGTATTTGATATTATACATTTATACACATTCAGTGTGATTAGGTATAAAAAGTGTTGACTATATGTCTTTTAAAATGACCCCAAAACAATGCCATGACAGTTAAAGTGTGAAGAGTTTACTCTGAGATTTTGGTTTCTAAGTGAATGTTTTCCACTAAAGAGAATCAGAGCTCCTTGAAGAAATGACTGATTTTAGGTTTAGTGCAGGAGTCTGGAGTCATCTTGTCAGACCGGAAATTGAGGAAGTGATCAAAAAATGAAGAGTTTATGTCAAAACAACACAGGAATAAAATGGCTCTTGCTAGTGACATCTGGGGACATTTTATTGTGATGGAGTATCACTTACTGGGTATAATAGGAGGACATTAGCATATATATAGATGAATGAATGAATAAGTAAATACATGAATTAATAAATGGGAGAGAAGAGATAGTTCTGTCCTACATTGTTTATTGATAAATATAGAAAAATATTGAATTGGAAAATCATTTTGCAGCCATAGTGACAATGACTTTATGTAAGAGTGACTATCAAATGCTAATATTGTTATATAAAAATTAATAAGAAATTTATGTCATCTTAAAGTAGCACCATAGATAATTATAAATCTCATAACATTATATAATAATAAAAGTTAATAATTATAAATTCTTATCAGCATTACAGTGAATAATCCTAGGATATACTGTCTTAACTCAGTGTCAAAAGTGAGCATATGTATACATCAACTAGTGATTTATTACTGTTTGTTTCTTTTCTTTTAAAGTATGTACTATTTCTGCCCATTTTCTGTTTTGTTTTGTCTTTCTTTAAATAAAAAAAGGTGAGCATTGAGATAGATCAGCATTAGTAATAAAACAGGTCATATATCTGTTTGCAGACACAACGCTCTGAAAGAGTACAATATCATTCAATCAAGAATGGTGTCTGTTAGGGTTTTATTAGAGAAAACAGATAACACCAGATATACAGATGTATAAGAAACAACAAGATTGGCTTACATGGTCAGCCACAGAGTCAGGTGAGGAAGTGTGCAGAGGATGTCTGTACGCTGGAGGCTGAGGGATTCAATCCAAGCTCTGGAGTTCACCCAGTGTCCCATGCAAGTTCACACCAGCAGGCCGATGGGTCTGTGACAGAAGGCCAAAAGGTCTGTGATGGAAGGCTGAAGAGTCTATGTTGGAAACCAGGAGATGTCATCTAAACCAAGGTGAAGACTGTAGCTCCTCCCAAGGATAGAATTCATTCTTCCTTCCTCCTTGGCTATCACTGTCCAGGAGATGAGCTACTGTGGGGTGGGACTTCTATACCCTAGGATATAAGTCGCTAAACCCATTTAGGTAAGCTTCAAAATGTCTCAAGTTGACACAATCAATCAACCACTACAGTGTCTTGGTCACTTTCTCCTCTCTGGGACACAATACCAGATACCCACAATTTAAGAGAAGAGAAGCTGATTTGGCTGGTGGGTTTTTTCCATGGTAGACTGGCTCTAAGGGGAATCAGAATGGCACAGGGTCACAGTGGAGGAAAAGGTGGTCAACCTATGGCAGACAGGAAGCCGGGAGGGAAGGGAGGAGCTGGAAGGGAGGTATATGTTTTCCAATTATATATCCAGTGATCCATCTCGGACCAGGTTCACCTATTAACAGCAAGCCAACTATGAACTCTTCAATTGATTAATCCACTGATGCATAGAGGGACTCCATGATTGAATCACTTCTGAACACAGGCTTTGAGTGGGGGTGAATGCTGGATCTAAATGTTAATAAATGGTTCACCCCTCCATTTTTGCCAGATAATCACTTAAGCATTTTTAAAGGTTTACTTTTATACAACGTTTGTCAACTGTTCTTTATGAAGAGGAAATTTACCCTCTGTGTTTCTGAAATCTGCTTATTAATGAAACTAACAATAATAAGTTGTAGCACACAATTCTGCATTTTCCTTTCTGATCAGTGTGCATCCTCACAATACTGCATACTCTGAAGAGTAGAGAGCCCATTAGCTCATCTTTGTATCCCACATAGTGTGTAATATCACTGAGACAGGAAGATAAAACCTACCTGAGCCATTTAATGAGGCTAGAATTGTGCAGTAATGATAGTAACTTGTGTTTACTATTCACTATTGTTGTTAAACACTAATGAAAATATTCATAAAAATACACTTTGTCAATGAAATAATATGAGAGATCTGCTTCACATGCTAATTTTGGTGGTTTAGCTTCCAATACATATGATCTTCACTAGCTATTGTAAGTTTATTTGAACACCTGACACTTAGGAGTGTGTAACATGTAGTAAATATTTTGTTGAAATGTTACATTGATAACTCAGTTAACAGTGATTCAGAGCAGCAACCAATGCTGAGAAATATACCTACACCCATACATATCCAAACATCCTCAAGGCTCTGAAAATACTCATATTAACAGACTTAACATGCATTAACTCACATGACTGGCAGGGAATATCTATTAATTAGTTCTTCAAATTAAATTTAAGGAACCTGAATTAATGTTTTCTTCACTACTTTAGCTTTTGGTTTTTGAAATTACAAATAGCAATATAAAACAGTTATGCTTAATTTTCACGTAGTTTGTGAAAAGCAAAATACTTTCATTTTTATACATACACAGGAAACATTTTTGTTTTTAAAAACTGCAATTTAGTACAGCAGTGTTTATTTCTTTCAATGAAATATTTCCTAAAGTAGCTGAAAAGAAGGACATCAAATTGACTTAATTAAATTTACATTATTTAATGTTTGCATTGAAACTTTATTTTTTTGCTTAAAACTGAAAATTTTCCATTTACTTAGATTTTCCTATTGTGTAAATAAAGTCTAACTGAGCTATTTTGAAGAAATGTTAGAAAAGAGTGCATTTCAATTGGTATATACTGTTGAATACAAAGAAAGAAAAGAAAAATTCATTTGTCACCATATGAGATATTGTGGAAAAATGCTTGATTTACTATATAACTTTTTCTCTGAACTGTTTTGCACAGTGGAAAATACAGTGTGGTGTCCGTCTAGCTATCTTGATTATTTCAAACAACAAAAGGAGTCTTTTATTTGATACAAAACTGACAAGCTTTGGGTAAAAGCTCAGCAAACAAAATTCTGTTTACTATGAAGAGGACAATATGGAAAAATACTTTATTTTTGTGGTAAAGGTACTGTGACAAGCCTAGTTCATAGTGGCTACTTACAATATCTATTTGCTGTTCAATAAAGAAGAAATGAAAAAAATGAAATTGTCATTCTCATGGAAGTCTATCTAAGCTTTCCTTCCCGTGGCTGATATAAAGCATGCTTGTGGGGCACCATTTTTGATTGGAGTGAGATGCCTGGTGTGGTCATAGAAAGTGGACGACCTCCGGAGCAAGACTTCACCAGCTCTCAGAACCCAGCAGCATGTGTGCCTCTTTGGTCTGTCTTAAAACTTTAAAGAGACAATTTTCTGGCCGTGTAGTCTATGCCACTATTCTGTTGAAAGCTTTTAATGAGATCAGGTGGGGTCAGCATGCATCAGAATTTATACCTAGCATCCTTATCTCTCATATCCATTTTCCAGTCATGGGAAATACCTGCCAATAAGGAGTATTGGAATGAATCTATAATTGCTATAACTCAAAGAGGAGATGCTGGTGAATCAGAACTTGGTTTCGTTGTAGTATGGGATTTTGCCACACACTCAGTCTCCCTGATGTAGAGAAAGGAGAAAACATCTTCCCTAAGAATGATTTTGTCATTATATTTATTTTACAGCTCTTCTACTTTTTTTTTATTCTATTTTTTAACCCATCTCTTATTTTTCTTGTCATTCTGTTTGTAAAAACCTTTAATAGATTTGAATCTCTGAATTTGGTTAAAAGATAAATGACAACTAATTCTGTCCTATAGTTGTATATCATGGCCATTTATGATTTGGTTTCTGTCTCTGTTTTAATCCTCACCTTTTGTGACAGGAGTCCTAACGTACAGTCAGAGGTTCCAAGAAGAGGGATTATTTTTTGAAATTTCTAACCCTGTATGCATGCGAGTATCTCTCCCAGAATTGTCTTTAATTAGCCTTATATAGCTGGCAGACTATTTTTCCTTGAATACACAGTTGCGATGTCACCTTCCTATCTCTGCCCCAAAACAACTTTTGTATGTATTTATTATTGTAATTTATGAATAATAATTCCATCTATTTCTCTCTCTCCAACACCAGGGATTATGCCTGGCCTATTTTGCATCGTATGCACGGTAACTAGTTGTAATCCTGTCATATACTAATTGTTCATGAAATGTGTCTGAACTGAAAGGTTCAGTGCATTTTACCACGTGGTAGAATAAGCATCTATGAACATGACTTAATATTCTTTTCCTTTCAGTCTTTCAATGCATCATCATTTCCTTATTTTTCTCCAAAACTCCATGAATAATATTCCTTGCATAGCAATATCTTTCTAACTAGAAACTTGAATACTTGGTGTTGTGACCTACTTAAACAGTACTAAATGTGAAGCAGTAATTTTTAAAGAAAGATTTCCTATATCTATTATTGCTACTTCAAATTTTATTTGCAATTCACATAAATTCCATTTCCAATTTACATAAATAGTTGAGGTGTAAAATATTTGATCTACTATGAGTGAGCTGTTGTTTTGCATGGGACATTTTGTGTCACCCACTTTTCTACATGTAATTGTAAACATTAATTTCCAAGTGTAATTTCTTCCTCCCAAACATTAATACAGAATAGACCTTTAATTGAAACAAGGTGGTCATAACACTAAGGCAAGTAGGTAGACAGCAGAGCAGTTGTAGAATTGTAGGCCACTAAATAAAAAAATATTCCTAATAGTAAGTAAATTGCATCTTCTAGAATTGCAATTGTTTACCCTTCTAGGTATCTTCCTAAAAGCGTTAAATATATCGTATCGCAGTGATAAATATATACTCATGTTTTTAGCAGCATAATTTATACCAGCAAAATTTTAGAAGCAGCTTCTATATCCACCAACACATGAATGGATAAAGAAAATGTGGTATGAGGCATACCACTGCCACCAGCAGAAGGTTGCTGCTGTGGGCAGCCAGCCCTGCCTCTGTATGCCTGCTGTTGTTGAAAAGCTTGCTGCTCTTAGCTAACCATCACAGACTGGAAGAAACAGCCAGATACGCCTCTTCCTGTGTGCCCAGAGGCCACCACTGAAGCCCATTGCTTCCTTCAGGCAGCCAGTGCCCACTGGGAGAATCAAGCAAACATACCTCTGTGTGCCTGCTGTCATCACAGGAGTCCTGGTGTAGACACACAGGCTGAGAGAAGAAAGCCCCACCACCACACAGCCCTGGCAGTCAGGGAAGTCCCAGGGTAGCTGCATCAGTCTGAAGACGGGTCAGAGAGGTGTAGGTATCTGTCACATTCCCCTGCATCATGGAGGGACAGCCAATGTGGGAAGCGCCTGGGACCCCACAACCATTGGTTGGGAAGAACTCAGGCAAATGACAAAAGGAAGGATAAAAGGTGATCTCAGGTCTCCAGCCCACACAGAACAAGTCCTGGGGGTACAGACATAGAAGAAAATGGAAGTCACACACCTGAAATCTCTGAGAAGATAGCAACTGAAGTAAGGAAACAACTTCATGAGACTGTAAAAGTAGTCAGATTAGAAATGATATTTCAGGTAAAAGAGGAAATCACAAGCATAATGAAAGAATTGCTGAGCATTATCTATAAAAAAGGAGCATAGGAAAATGATGGAAACTTGAATGAACAATATAGGAAGGAATTACAATGCATGATATATTCAAAAAGATATCCAGGAATGAAAATGTTTATCGAAAGCTGGCAAAACCACTTGAAAGAGACTGAAGATAGACTTTCAGACCTTGATGAAAGTGATCACAGCTAGCAATCGTAAAAGGAAAGATCTCTCAAAAATAACAAGGAACAAGGAAATAACAATTCAAAAGCTGCAAGATGACACACACACACAAAAAAAGATTACAGTGGGAAAACGGGTCAGGAAAAATGACACATAGAAGTAATAGCAAAAAAGTTTCCAGAATGGGAAAAGGATCTGGCATCCAGATATGTGATGCATATTGAACTCCAACTAGCCATAATCAAAATAAATCTACATCAGCCATTTAATAATCAAGAAATTGATTATAATCCCAGAAATTTAGCATAAGAACAGAATATTAAAAGCTGTTAACAAAGTAACAGATTGCCTATAAAAGATAACCCATCAGAATCACAGCAGACTTCTCATCATAAACCATCAAGAGTTTGGAGTGAAGTGTGTTAAGTCTTGAAAGAAAACAACTTCCAACCCAGACTGATGTACCCTGAAAAAGTATCTCTCAAAATTCATGGAAAAATAAGATACTTGCATGATACAGAACAACTGAAGGAATTCATGACCACCAAACCAACCCTACAGAAAGTGCTGAAGGATATTCTAGAGCATTGAAATGACCATGGTTCCAGAAATAGCAGCATCCAACAAGACAGGCAATTGAATGAAGGAGAAAAGTGGAGGGCCAAGGACAGGATGATAGCATTGCAGAGATGAACCGATGCATTCTGGTTGGAACCATTAATGTAGATGGCCTCAGTTCAACAATAATTAAACCCTGGAAGAGTGGATCAAGAAACAATATCCATCAATATACTGTGTACAAAAACCATTTAATTTGAAAGGAAATTCATAGATTGAAAATTGAAGAAGAGAAAACAATTGTTCTATGTGATAGGAGACCAGAAAAAAGCAAGGGTAATTTTCCCATCAACTGCAGAATGGATAAGAAAAATATGTTTTTTCATACAATGGAAAGATATTCAGTTATAAAGTAGGATAATCTCAAGGCTCTTGTAGGTAAATGAATGTCACTGGAGATCACGCTCGCGGGTGAAATGGTTTGGACTCATACAGGTGAACACCAAATTACTCCCTTGCATAAAAAACTGAAGAATTAGCGAGATCCAAAAAGCACAATAGATATTATGAAAGTGATGGGGTGGAAACACCTAAAAATCACCGTTAATTTCCTATTATCTTGTTTTGAATTCTTGTAATGTTTTCATAATTGTGTTAGGTTTGGTTTTATTCTATCTTGTTTTGTAAGATTTTACTGTGTCTGATGGTATGGGCAGGTATATTGAAGTTAACAGGATATATTATGGTAACCTTTGTTGATTTCCTGCTATCTTGTTTTGAAGTCCTCTAATAATTTTTTCTTTCTTTCTTTCTTTCTTTCTTTCTTTCTTTCTTTCTTTCTTTCTTTCAGACATGGTCTGCTATGCAGTTCATGCTGGCCTTGGGCTCATTTTGTAGTCCAGGTTGCTTTTAAATTGGCAACAATCCTCCTGCCTCAGCTTCCCAAGTGCTGGGATTACAGGAATGGGAATATGCCACCATATCCTCTCAATGCTTTCATTCTTTTCTGTTTATTGATTTTATTCTTTTAGTTTGTTCGATTTTATTATGTGTGTTGGTGTGGACAGCTATTTTGAAGAAAGCAAGAGACATTATAGTAGTCACTGTTGATTTCCTGTTACCTTGTTTTGAAGTCTTATAATGCTTTCATCCCTTGGTTTTGATTGGTTTTGTTCTGTTTGGTTTGATTTTATTATGTGTGGAGATATGGACAGCTATTTGGAAAAAAATGAGACACATTTTGGTAGCCATTGTTGATTTCTTGTGGCCTTGTTTTTAAGTTCTCTGTCACTTGCATTGTTCTGTTCTGATTTGCTTTATTGTGTTTTGCTTGGTTTTATTTTCCTTAAAATTAAATTAGAGAAAAAGAAAAAGAAAACGTGGTATGAACACATAGTTAAATACTATCCTGCCATAAAGAAGGATAAACGAGTGATTTATAGGAATAAGAATTGGGCAATTTGTAGATAACATATGCACCATAATTTAGGTGAAATAAATTAGATGCATAAGCTTAATTATTATGTGATTCTTATACAAGAAACTCAAAATGTAAGTAAAAACAGATCTTTCAAAGGAGAAGTGGATCAAAGAATGAAGAAGCAGTGGGGGGAGAAAAAGAGATGAAAAGAAAATTGTTTCATTGTGTACTAAACTAATTCCTTCCAAGGAGTGTAAATGTTATAGACTCCAAACATGTACTAACACTTGAAAAAATTCTTAAAATAGTCTTCAGACTTTAGAGTTAATACTTAGTACTGATCCAAAAATAAGAGCTGTATTTAAGTAATCAATGTCTTCTAATAAAAAGGTAACATATAATACATAGAGAAGATTATAAGAGCAAACAAGAAGATAAATCAGGATATCAGAAAACATATTTGATTGAAGGTTCATTAACCCTAAGATATAACAGTAAATTCATATCAGCATTACCCTTGTACAGACTGAGTGGTCTACTAAAAAATTTTGTGCCCATGTTAACTACCTAGCGTAAGTTTAAGACAATCTTAAATATGTGAGTTAGTTTTCCAGAAAGAAGAGTTCCTTGGCTGACTCTTGTTTAATGATATTCCAACCACTTTTGTATCTGATTTACATACTTACTATCGAAGATAAAGAACAAGTTGCAATGTGAAAATGGAAAACATTCAGATCCCTCAAATTAATAAAGCAATAAGCAAGTCCAAACCTGCAATTGGCTTTAGGAATAGAAGCAAGGACGTTGACATGCTTCAATGTGCTCAGAAATTATCATTCATGCAGCATGTGATATTTATTATTATGCATCCTACTTGCAAAGGCATAATGTTTTTTATCAAATAAGACCAAATTAGAAATTCCAAACGATTTTGTAACCATGATAATCAGTGAGATTAAAGTAAAAGTGTATTTGGTTACTTAAATGGGCAACCTTCAGGGGTCCTTCAAAAATAACATTTCTGCAACTATTTTTTGTAGAACATTATTTCATTGGAATAAATTCTCTGCTAAAGAATTCAACTGCTGCATGTGGGGGAAACGATGCTGGAATTGTCAGCAAACTGATCTAGCTTTGCTTATGGAATAAACAAGCCTCATCTTGTATACAAAAACTCACTTCAAACATCACTCCAGTAATAATGGTTATTATCAAAAATACAAAACTTAACAAGTGCTGGCAAAAATGTGTAGAAAGGAAATCTTGCATGCTATTGGTGAGAATGTAATTTATTATAGTCATTATGGAAGTACAGAAGTTCATCAAAAAATTAAAAATAGAACTGCATGTACCAACAATCTTTCTCCTGGATATATTCCTAAAGGAAATGAAGTCAGTGTGTCAAACAGACAACTCTATTTTCATGTTTTATTGCAGCACAATAAATAAGAAATAGGAATAAACTAAGTATCCAGCAGGTGATGCATGGATAAAATATGATGTATTGTACACAATGGTTATTATTCAGCAATAAAAATTACTAAATCCTGTCATCTGCAGCCACCTGAATGGAATGGGAGACCATAATGCTGAGTGGGATAAGCCAGGCATAGAAACACAGAGACAATTATCTCTCTGCTGCTTGGAATATCTAACAGGTGAGGAGTTCAGAGTAAAAGCGTGTTTACTAGAGGTTAGAAAGAGTTAATAACTAGGAAGACTGGGGAGAGACAGATCCAGGAATCTCAGTTACAGCTAGATAAAAGCAGGGAGGTCTGAGGTGCTGTTTCATTAATGATAATATACTATCATGTATAATGACTATATTTCAAATACCTGGAAGAAAGAATTCTGAGTGTTTTCATTATAAAGAAATGATAAATATTGATAGATATGTGTGCCTGGGTTTGAACAATACACAATATATACATGTATCAAAATAGTATGATACCCATAAATAGATACAATTTTGTGTATCCATTAAAAGTATTTTAAATTTTATAATAACCTCTCCATGAGTAAAGTCATTTCTTTTTTTACAAAGTCTTCTTTATTTCCTGTATGTCTTGAATTCTCCTGTGATTTGGACTAAGAGCTTTATGCTTTAATAAACTCTCTGAAAACTCCAGCTAGATATTTTCCTTCTTATATATGTTGACCGTTTTCAATGCCTTAATTATCACTTTTATGTGACCATGTACTTACAAAGTAAAAATGAAAAGCACTTTCCCGTTTTCCAGAATTGCAATGTTATAAATGTATTTCAGGACCTAAATGGGGCCCTGGACTAGCTGTAGCTTAACATCTCTGTCTATGCTCTGATTCACTTTTGCTGTTTTCTTAGCAAAGCAAAGGTATCAATTTCCTTGTTTTACAGTCTAAGCACAGAGGTACACTTGGAGAAGCACTCGAACAAATCGTGGCGAGAATTAAGTTGAAATATATTGAGCAGCCCAGCCCCAAGGTACCCATATAAAACTACAGTGTAACCTTTGGAAAACTCTGATGACCTTGTGAATTGACCGGAAACATCAAAGAAGGAGGTGAGGTTGTGCACACTGGAAACTCACAAGGAAGAGTCACTTTCTGGGGTGCAACAACGCGCTTTCTGCGTAAGTGTCTGTGTTACGGCAAATCCTCGAGTTCGATGAGGTGAGACCCTTTCATTTAATTCCAAATACAGAACATTGGATCCTAATGAGCTGGGTTTTCCCCGCTGCCTAATTCAGCATGTCTATAGTTAGGTGCTTAGGGAGGCCACTAGAAGTCTATTAGACTGGAGTGCTAAAAAACAGGCCCCATGTGACTGAGAGAAATACACTGCACTTGCAGGGGTGCGGCTAAGACCCTGGCTTACTAACATAATGGAACAAAGAAGTAATAGTATTTACTTACTACTGAAATTTATTTATGAAATTTTGAAATTTATTTTCATTAGCACATGTGCATAACACCTTTTAACTGCTTTTTAAAATCATTTTCCTTCCCCTTCCCTTCATCTCTCGACCCCCTTCCCATTTGAAAAAGTTCTCCCCTACACCCTATAGATCTTCATTTATATTTTGGCTTTTTCAATGTGACGTGTAAGCTTGTGTGTGTGACCTCTTTCACTTACCATGATGGTCTCAAGATGCATTCATTTTCCTACAAATTATACAAGTTTATCTTGCTTCATGGTCGAGTAGTACTCCACTACTACATTTCCTTTATCCAATCAACAATAGACTGCTCTTTTAAGTTCTGAAAACTGAAGAGTGACTGTTTTCTTTTATTATTATTTTTATTTAAAGAGAAAAAAGAAAGGAAATTTAAAAAAAGCAGTAAAAGGGTACAAGTAATACAGAATTTCAAGAAAAAAAATATACAGTAAGAAATCACTAGTTAATAGGTTACTTATTGTCTTCTTAGAAACAGTTGTCCAAGTTATAAAATTAAAGCATATAAAGTGGACATTCGTACAGTGAGACTGCAGGCAGTTCCGTTCAATGATCCAACAAAAGCTCAGTAATATGGTTTTCCATCCTACACACTCAAACATACATGCGGTTATATCCCTTAGACCACCTTTCCTTCCTCTCTTTTTTATAATAAAATTACACTTTTTGGGTTTTATTACTCCTACAGTTCTTATTACTTTTTTTTTTTTTTTTGAAGAGAATAAAACCAAACGTGACTAAACAAAACAGAGTCAGTTAGAACAGAAGAATGGGTGGGCATAGTACATGATGCAAAAATAGAATACCAGGTGATCAAAAATGGTTTCCATTGTGCCTCTTGCTATTTTTAAATTGGGTTGCCTATATCGTCAGGTATAATAGAATTGACCAAAACAGTATAGAACAAGACCAATAAACTTACACTGGAGACCTTACAGGACTTCAAAAGAAGATAATAGTCAAACCATAATGGGCATCATAGTAAATCTTATTGCCTTCAAAGTGACTGTTATCTTAAAACTTGAAAATAGCAACCATATGAATAAAATGATGGTACTGTCCATTATTTATTTTTAGATCAAACAAATATGTTCATAAGGATTTTCACAAAATTTTGACATTAGTTTTAGAGTGAGTTATCTTAAAACACAAGCCATGCTCAGAGTGGTGAGTACGTAACTTTGTCCCCAGCACTCTGGGAGGATGAGTTAGGAGGTGTTGGGCACAGGTGCTTCACATACCCCGCCCGGGACTAAGGACCATGCCAAGCTTCCGCAATGCGCTACGTCCCTCTCCAAATTAGCTACCCCATGCGCACCTCGTGCTCACTCCGTATTCGCCCCGTGCTGACTCTGTGGCAACCCCTGATTGACCACAGCTGGGTATATTAGCCAGAGCCCCAGTCTCATTCCAACCCTGCCTCCTTGTGGCAGCCTGTGATTGGTCACGGCTGAATATATAAGCCAGAGCCCGCAACAATAAAGCGGCAGTTACCTGTTACCCACAAGAGCGTCCTCTGTCTCATTGGGGGGCTGCGCCGGTCAAGGAGGGCTGGAGATTTCAGCCCAGCTTGAACAACTTAGCAGCAGGGTGCCTGGAAAAAATAAATGGACAGTGTTGGGGTGTAGCTCAGAGCAAGAGCCCTTGATTCCCTCCTGAGTAAAGGAAAACCACAAACATGAAAAGAAAATGCAAAACTGCTCTCTGACATGCTCACCATTTGCATGGGGATGGCAGCACCTAGAGGTGGGTTGTATTGGGATCACAGCGCTCAGTTCCTCCTCGGTATCCGTTAACCACGTCACCATGTCTATCTACATCAGACCCGTGGGTCACACAGTGCGACTCGAGTCTTACTCACCACACGTCTTATCCTCTGCTTTTCTCTTTTGAAAAATATTTTCTATTTGAGCAAAATGTGCAAATAAAATCTTACTCAGATTTTTGGAACTAATTTCCAACTTTGTTCAAATTTTCTCTTCTCAGCACAGAAAGGTCCCAGCGAGTGATCAGTTTGAAAGGAATTATTTGGAACCAGAATCCTCTTGCTTCTTTTAGAGTCTTCTTGCTTCCTGTATGTGCACGCCCTCAATACTTTATTTGTAACAAGCAAAAGAAATTTGATTTATTTCTTCCTGTCATATGAAAAGTAAGTCTGCTACTCCAATCTGCAACACTGTGCATAATTGTTATTTATGTTAACTTCCGCCTCCTAGTGATTTCATGGCTGTGAAGCAAGAGACAATGACAAGTTACTGACAGAAAAAGTAATTCATAACTATTATCAACTACTTTGGAATAAAATGTTGTGCCTGTGGTTCCAGGTTTTTCTAGTCCTCTTTTCCAGTGTGTGGTGACAACTGCTTACTGTGTGCTGGAACACACACAGATCGAGTAGCCTTTTCTCTGGTGTAGCCCTGTGAGCTTTATTTATATTTAGAAATATATGACCTATTATCTTTCCTTGGTATAATCTTTCCTTCCACCATAATTTTCCTGATATTTGAATGTTTTATAAAAACTGATTTTATGGAGTATAGTAGCATTTATTTTTCTGCAGTCATGCAAACACCACTTTTCTCTCCTTCCTGCATGCAGAATTAAGCTACATATAGTGTAACTTAAACTGAGTGGTATTTTTCTTCTGGCAATAATTACTTTTCATGTAATTTCTAGATATTTTAAAATTCCAGTGATTTAAAAAAAATTTAGTGGTACATCAACAGAAAATCTACTGGTGATTTTTTAAACATCGTAGAATGATCATAAATAATATAAAAATGATTATAAGTTCATAAAGTCTGTAGAACAAGAATGAGGAACAGTTTTAAAAAGGGGAAACAGAGGGAAAGAAATTGCATGCAAGAATCAGCTGCAATCAAGAGTTACTTAAAAACAGCCAATGAGGTGAAGGTCTTTCTGCTAGTAGCTAGTAACAGTCAAAGCTTTTATGAACTTTCTCATCACATAAAAGAAGGAAGGGCATTATAGCAATGAAAAAGGAACACATTCATAGAAGTGATTAAGGACCAGTCTACAGAAGATAGAATGGTTAAGGTTAACTACATTGATATTATCAAGCAGCATCTCTGATGAGTTTTAAACTTGTCATTAATGCTTACTGTGTTTTTTGCAATTGTTATATAGTCAAATTTGATATGTCAAATCAAATGATACATTTATGCTTTACTTAGTTTATATTCTACTTTTTTTGTTTGATAATAAACACATCTGAATCATTCTACAGTTTGGGTACCTGAGATTTTATTTCTGCATTCTTTTAGATCTTCGTTCAGACCCATCTACAAGAACACACAGCATACTAAATCTGGTAGAGAGTAACTACTTTTATCCATCTGTTTGCTTTAAAATTGTAGACTTGTAAGATACTGTCACCGATTTCTAACATTTGAAAATGCAGTCTTCTAATTACACTACCAGTTACGTTTGCATAATGTATATGTTTATAGAGTACATTACTAACGTTTTCAAATTCATTATCTCACTTGATCTTCACAAGATTCCTTTAGGTAAGCAGCACAGGTGTTGTTGTCATTGTTGGACATAAAAATAAGTTGCAAAGAGAGAAATCGTTTTGCCTGAGAATCCTTAACAAATCATCTGTTGGCAGGGTTGTAATTAGAATCTACATTTTCTCTGTTTCATTTAATATGTTTGGATAGCATTGTTCTGTCCTGCAGTTTTCATTCTTTCTTACTGGTTTCAAACAGTTTTGTGTTCAGCATAGTTTACAGCATATTATGTATGTGGACGTATATTATCAAAGTTTTAAAATAAAATGTTTTCACTTTGCTACTGAAATTTATTTCCCTAAAATATTCCAGAACCTCAGTATTATGTTTAAGGACACGGTGCCATGTTTATCTTCTTAGTGTATCAGTTTCAAAAACACAGGGCTATGAGATTTTTACTTATTTATTTATAGAAACATAGAAAGTAAAAAACAAGACAAGACAGAGAAAAGGGTAGAGGTAATACATAGTTTCGAAGAAAACTATTAACATTAAGAAATTACTAGTTGATGAGTTACATACTGTCCTTTTGGAAATAGTTGTTCAAGTTACAAAATCAAAGCATCAAAGGTGGACAGTTTTCTAGTACCTGATTTCCCCTATAATTATTTTTGACCTCTATCCCAAAGGGTTCTATTTTCTGCAGTAGTTTATTTTATATTAATTTTACTCTGAACTCTCATGAAATGCTCGGAGGACCTATAATAAAAAACACATAGATATGAGCAATAAAACCCACGTTCAAACAGTAAAACCCAATTATTTGGGCGAAGAAAATCATAGCAGGAGCATTTCACGTTTGCCAAGCTCAACACTTGGCATAATCACTGTGGTAAGAGCTTAATTTTCTTACATATAGGTGGGGAGGGAGCAAGAGGAAAGGAAGGTCCAGAAGGAAGGAAGGAAATTAACAGAGAAAGATGGAAATGTGACAAGACAACGCTGTTCATATGTGTGCACGATGTGTCAGTTTACAATGTGCCCGCGTGCTTTGCTTGGGTTATATGCATTAATTCATAGTATTTTCAGACTTAAGCTCTTGTGATGACCCTATTTCAGAAAAAAGGAAACAGGCACAGAATGAGAGAACTTTAACACCCATAACTGTTATGAGTGTTAAAGATTCCTACTTAAGATCCTCCAGGAAGTGAGGGCTTCGTTATTTATTTAACCGTAATCTTTGTGTATTAGAAGATTTTTCATATCAGAAAGTAAAATCAAGCAATCGCTGCTGAGACCGTTTTATTTTTCCCTAACACACCTATTTGCATATTTATTAGGTGGCAACGTGGGTGAACATGTAGGCGAAGTTTTCAGTAACAGTTTAAGTAATTAATATTTCCACAAATTCTTTTAAAACACCTGAATTATCGGAATGCTTTTATATGTTAATTAGAAAGATAGAAAAGGAAGAAAAAGGGGAAGGAGGAAGAGGAGGGAAGAGGAGGAAGAAAAACAGTTTTCTTCTAATGACCTATTCTGAGCCATCGATCTAGAAAGCCAGAAGAAAATACGTGCTCTTGCTTAGGTTAAAATGAGAGCCAGCTGCTCTTGTGGCTTTCTGCTGTTCAGCATTAAAAAGGAAAATTATCCATTCCTTTGAGTACTTTTAGATACTGCTTTAAACTGCACTCTGGTCAGCAAGCAAGACCAGTCTGGGAGCCAGCACCGTGGTCAGGCCACCACAGGACTGGGGATAGTCAGACCCCAACCCCTTCCAGGGTGGGCTGGCAAACAAGAGGTGCCAACCTTTCCCTTCACCCCTATATAAGAGACTGGCTTATCAGGAGATACATAGGCTGTGATGCTAGCTATGGAGGTGAGATGCAGTTGGCTGCCTGTGGTGCTGTGGTGTTTCACTAACATTGCAGGTCTAGGGCCAGTGGTGAGATCATAGGCTCAGAGGATAGCAGTAAGCAGTGTGGCGTCTAGGGGGATCTCCTTCTGAGGGTTGCAGCCAATGTTGATTCCCTATGGTCTTGTTTTGGAAATCCTGTATCATTGTTCTGTTGGGTTGGGTTTTATTCTCTGTTGTTTTGTTTGATTATGTGAAATCCGATGGCAGGAGCAGCTATTTTAAAGATAGCAAGATATATTATAGTAGCAATTTTGAATTTACTATTGCCTTGTTTTGAAATCCTTTATTACATTCATTGTTTAGTTTTTATTGTTTCTCTTCTGCTTGATTTTTACTATGTTGAAGTTATTTACAGCTATTTTGAAGACATCAAAAGGCACTATAACATCTATTGTTGATTTTGTAATGTTTTGAAGTCCTGTATCTCTTATACTGTTTTGTTTTGACTGGTTTTATTCTGTTTTATCCTCTTTAGAATACAAAAAAGTTTGCCTCTAATACTGCCTCTCAATAATGGTAGGGAAGTTTGTGAAGGACTTAAGCATCATTGAAGCACACTACTGCACACCAGTCTAATTCTAGATTTCTGTGTCTTCTGTGGGGTCGCTCCTCCACTAAACTAAACTGGCAGCGTGATAGCCCACAGGAGGGGGCTTAATACTTTTCTGAGTTAAACCAAATGTTAAGTCAACGAATAACCTCAATCTTTTTATTACAGAGCCCTGGAAGATTAATTTAGAAATTTGTGATGGGCAATTCTTTATTGACTCCTTTGAAGTGTGAATGCTCTATGACACAGAAATATCTTTAAGATCCCGGGAGAGATCCCCGTAATACATAGTCATTGAGAAAGACAGCACCCCTGCTTCCCAATGTTTGTGGGGTGTGGGAAACTATCTTCCATAAACCCCAGCTAGCAAGCACAGACAGTTCCAATCGCATTGATCACACATCTTAATGTTCTTTAATACCCTTCTAGAAGCTCATCTTCGTACTTAAGACTCTCTGCCTTTTGTTAGGGGAAGTGAGTTCCATTTGTCTTTCCCTGTTGAATGGTCTTGCTTCCTTTACCTCTATTGGTATAATTATTGTTTGACACACATCAATTCAATTTGAGACTCATTAAGGTCTCTTTCTTCACCTGTTAAGGGAAGACACATCAAGACATTGTAACTCAAAGAATACCCTAAGTCTTGATGAAAACCGCCTGGAAATGTAACATGTAAAGTCGTACCTTAAGGAAATTTACAAAAATTTTGAGGATTGTTCATATTTGTGTCTTTTCTTCAGTGTCATAGTTTTTGTCCTTTTAACATCATATTAATCTCTGTCATGCTTTGTTTCTAAGAGTGCTTCATGATATTATCAGAAAGAAAAAAGTTTTTCTCATATAAGTGAAATTTTATACTCTATTTTATGGTGATTCTGGTAAGAAATAACTTAAAGCTATATGTAGCATTCTCTTTTTCAGTTTCAAAATTTTCTTCCTAATTAGAAAGTCATAATAATTAATCGCCATGAGCATCATTACAATGAATGTTTTCTTCATTAGCTACAGATATTGTTTAAGCATTATTTGTTATTACTATTAAAACTGCTACACCTTTCTACTAAGCAATGATATCTATTTTTAAACTACAAAGATTCAAATGTTGAAAAATCCCTAGATCTGATGGGCAAATTAAACCAAGAAAGCACAAATATCTCTCGATGAAATAGTATATTAGCACAGATAGAAAGTTTGAAATATTTTTAGGCAATTTTCTAAATTAAGACAAATGCATAGTGAACTATACTCATATGGCCAGGAGTATTTCAATAAAGTCTAGTGAATGAAAGTAGCTTCTGTCTTGGGCCCCACCTTCAAACATTCCTCCTTATCTTTTGCTGTACCTGGGGCTCTCCTCAGTCTGAAGAGCCCAGACTTCCTAGCTGCACTCTCCACTGTGCCTGAGCTGCCGATCCTTCTTCCCACTCTCCCCGCTGCCTTGGATGTTGAGCTTACCACCACCAGATGCTCTTTCCCTTCCTCTTCTGTTTGGTGGTGATGCAATCATCCACCTCGCCTCAGTTTTGTGAGCCAGCCCGAAATGACGTACACTGCTTTTGTGAACTCACATTTGTTAATCTTGGGGACAGTATTACTAAGAGACTATTACATGGGTAGAGCAAAACAGTATTTGAGCAAAGGGAATGAGAAACAACTATGTGAAAAATAGATTGCTTATGGTAACCATTGATGATCACCTTGTATTATGTTTTTATATTATCTATTATGTCCACCCTTTTGACTTGACCGATTCTGTCCTGTTATGTCTCATTTGATTTTACTCTCTTCCAAAAAAGCAATAAGAACCGTGGGAGCAATGAAACCCAAAATGTGTAATAGTCATTGTACAAAAGAGAGGAAAAGAAAGTGCTCTAAACTATATAACTGCATGTATATTTAAGTGTATAAGATAGAAAATGATATCACAGAGTTTTATTGCATCATTGAACAGAACTGTTTGCAGTATCATTGTTGGAATGTCCACTCTACAAGCTTTAATCTTGTGACTTGAACAATTATTTTTAAGATGGCAATATGTAATCCATTAACTAGTGATTTCCTACTGTTCATTTTTTTCTTCTGTAAATCTGTATAACTTGTAAAAAAAATCAAAAAAAAAAAAGAAAAATAGATTGCTGAAGAACACTAAAAAGATAAGCATTTCATACCGTCTCTCATGTTCTTCTTGAGATCATTCTTAGTATGATCATTCTTATCAAACTTCCTACTTGTAAGTTTATTGGTTCACAGATTTCAATCATAAATATGTTCTAACACTTATCTAAATGTCGTACAACTTTAGGCTTTTCTAGTGACTTGTTTTAAACTTAATATGAATAGGATTATTATAAATAAATCCTAAATTTTTCCTTAATTTATCTTTTTTTAAGAGTGAAATATATTTATTGAGAGAAACAAAACTTTGTCTGAAAGAGAGGCAGAAGGGTCCCAAGTGGGTTTCCCTTCCTTAACCTTCAAGTAAATAAAATGGGTTTATTTACTTGATACATTTTAATTGTATCAAGACATTTATGGGGGAAATCATTATTAAATGATACAAAGGGTACATACTATCTGAAGATCTGATTTTTATGCATCCTCACAACAATTTTAGCCAGCTTCCTCTGCCAGTACATAATATGTCATGAAATTTTTGATAAAAATTATATTTGACCCTAAAAATTTCAATGTTTAGTTAAATCAAATGCAATCATTGTATAAAATATAACCATGTTACACCTTCATTTGTCCAGTTTTGTTCAGATTATTTATATTTTCTTTTTTTTAAAATTCTCTATAAAAGTTAATCTGTATCAAACCACATATTTGCCTATTTAAAAATTAATATGTTACTCACCTTTGTAATTGTAACTCCTTAAATTTTCCGTGGGATATTTAAGTACTTGATCAGTTAAAAATAATTATTCAGTTATACCAATAAGGTTTACTTAGTCCTTATTCCTTTCTTAATTAGTTTAATTTAACTTAAAATATTTCATTTTTAAATCAATAAGTATTTATTACACGTATTATAGGGTATAGCATGATGAAACAAGTATATACCATAGAATATTTAAATTATACTAACTCTTACATCGTTTGCTTCATGTTTATTATCTCTTTGTGGTGAGAACATTAAAATCTATTTTAACAAAATTGCTGAATAAATTTGTTATTAACTATAACAAAACAGGAAGAATAAAAGTCTGATACTTGTCCAGAATTTCCCCCTATCAGCACTTACATTTGCCCAGCTTTACTTATGTTCCTCTGAGTAATGCAATTCCCTTAGCAAATCCATTTAAACATCTTAATTTATATTTTTGATTTTTCATATAATTTAACTTGATATTTCAGAGGCAGCTTCTTAATTAGATATTTTACTTACAAAAACATGGTATAGTGCCTTTGAGCTCTTGACAGACATTTATGGGGGAAATCAGTAGATTTCAAATAGGTCTTTAAACTCAGTCATGCCAGCAAAAAGCAGTGTTAAAATCTGATTAAAAAAAAAAACATGTAACATTTTATTAAATGCTGAATTGTAAGCACAGGAAATTGCAGTTGCAATTGGTAGCAGTACAGCCTGTATTCGGGTTTTGTGAAAACACAGCCAAAATACACCAGTTTGAGTTGAGGAAACTCTTAAAGAGTACGTCAGAGGTATGTACAGTCATGTTGTCTGAGAACTAATCGAGATAAATGCTTTACACCTGAGTTAGCAAAATTTTTCATAACAGACTGAGGTAATAAATGGTTCTGGCCGTGTGGGCTGTGCAGTCTCCATCATGACTACACAACTGTCCTTGGAATATGGAAGCAAGGTGTGGTAAACATAGACGATCACAGCTGACTTCTGCAAATCCTTCTTTATGGGCATTATAGTTAGGATTTCCTATAACTTTTACTTGCTGTGTTCTTTAAATTTTTTTCAATCATTCGAAACATGCAAAACCAGTCCTAGTTTGTGATGGTACCCAAACAGCTGCAGCCACATTTGGGGCATGGGTAACAGTTTGCTGAGCTGCAGAGTGGGCAGAATAAAGTTGGAAGGTTCAACTAAATAAAATGAAATTCTCCAAATCAAAACCTTTGCAGCAGTTCCAGGTCATTGTTTAATTGTACACAACTGAAGTATTTATGTTTGAATTTTAAACATAAGGAGTCTGAAGTTAAAAGAAAATGCAATGAATAGAAGCAAATCGGGCAGTCATAACAGGGCTTTTTTGTAATTAAGAAATGATAAGATCAATTTTTATCCTTTATCAACTGAATCAAGAATCAATTAAAAAAGCATCGATACATGTATTGCTAATCTAAACTTGTTCACCTGTGTAAAGTCATACTGTTAAATAAATTATCTAGTTAATTCATGTAAATACTGCTTTGATCTGGAGAATTAAGTCCAGGGATTTTACCACTTTGCACAAATTAAAAATTAATTATAACATTTACCTTTACACATAAAAATCAAAGTAGCATTAGAACTTCATCATAATTATTTTTCATACAAGGAAAATATTTCCATTATATTGATATACATATATTATCTATGTGTTTCTATGTGCTCTTTTCAGTGGTAGAATTATAAACACTGGTAGCAAGCATTTTTACTTAATCAACAGGAATTAAAATATAATGAAAATATTTACATTAATGAATTTATTTATATATTGTTATTTTATTGCATTCATATAGTGGATTTATTCCTAATGGAATAACATGCATTTTAAAATAATTACGACATTGACAAATTAATCAAATAGAAAAACAAAAATGATTCTACCTACTTCTAGTAAAGGAACAACTGTCTTATCAGATTTTAAATAGGAGAGCATTCCACTAACTTTCGCCTGGACCAGTAAATGTATTTTGGGAGCTGAGAGTGATTCCCATAAAAAATGCATTAAAATTTCACTGCCTGCTTGGGACATGTTTGAATCTGCCCTGCAATATTTCAGGAGGTCATAAAAAGAAACTGAAATATGATCTAGAAGGCAACAAATAATCAAAAATAGGCTGAAGGCATCATCCAACGAAATAAAGATGAATGGGAAAAGAATAAAAATTGAATTTTTTTTGGTTTCTCTGGAAGGAATTTGCTTGTATCATATTTGTATTTAAATCCATGTCTAATTTTAAGAAATTTTCAAGTGGTAAGTAAAAATGCCACCATCTTAATTTCTAGTAATTGCTCCAGACAAAATTTCTCAAAACGAACTTTCACTCATTATTTTTGCTTAATCTTTGCATAATGAGATGCAGGAGGGAAATAAAGCCAGATTTTTAAAGTGGACAGAAACATGGTAAAGTGTCTTGTACCTTTTAAGCCTATGTGACGTACTTGTCTGTTAAGGAAAATTTTAAAACTTTCTGAAGTTTGCTTTATCTTTAAATAAAGAAAAGATATAAGTACTACAAAGAGAAATTAGGTCAAATCATGCAGAAAAATTCGTGGCTTGATAGTGCGCTTTGATAATTCTATTTTTATTTCCTCCACTTGCTTCCCACTTTGTTTATCCAGAGTATCTGCACACCCAAAAAGAACATCAGGAAAACCAATATCTGCAGTCGGATGTGAGTGATGTTAACTCTACCCTTGGTGTCTTTTTTAATTAAATTACAACCTTTGTGAAGTGATACTTCCTGAATTATTTTCTAGAAATACGTATTTGAGATTTATAAGAGGTCCTGCTCTCAAAGCATTATTTTCTGATGTGACACACGCTCTAGTTAAATTCCGAGACGGAATGATAGAGTGACACTGGAAATACTTGGCTCATCAAAAAATTACCAGAAATACAAATTTGACAAATGCTATTGTTAGGCATTTTAAAAAAGTACCTCTTTCTGCTCTGCCGTATTTAAATTCAGCTGTTTTTCATTTTGTCGAATGTTTTAATTCATGTGCACCTCCAAATAAAAATCTCGTAGGAAGATTATGTCTGTAGATAGTAAGGTTTGTCTGTACCAAACAGAGAATTTGCCTTTTGAGGATTAAGATTATATTTCTGTAATTTTTAGTTGAGAAGTTAATAAATTCACAAAACTCATCATATTTACACATTTGCAAAACTCATCAAGCTGAATTTTTTTCCTGTCATCCCTACCTATAACTTCCTTTCTTGATACATAAATATAAACTGAGCATAAAGTGATATTTAAAACACCAGAAAATTAATTGTATATGACTTCAGGATTGAACAAGATATTGAAGATTATTATATCCAGGTTTATGTAAATGTACCAGAACAGAAATTAAAGTTTTTAAAAATGCATATTCTTGGGGCTGGGGATTTAGCTCAGTGGCATAAGCTCCTGCCTTGTAAGCACACAGTCGTGAGTTCGATCCCCGGTAATGATAAAAAAATGCATATTCTTAGTTTTCAACTTAGATTTGCTGAATCAATATATACATGAATATGACTTAATATTCATATTTTACAAGGCTCTTCCTTGGTCCTTATGATAGTTGATTAGGTTTGGGGATTGCTGCTATAAAGTAACCATAAATAAAGTGATTTGGGCTCATGTAGATTGAGCTAATTAGTTTGCACCTAAGTGAATTTCTGAAGATACGAGCAATTGTAAAAAGATACTCTTTGAATGAGGCTGGAAACGTAGATTGGCTTCAACACAGAGTTGACACCTAGTTATGATTGCTAAGACTGACTGACCATCAATAGTATGCGAACCACTGAGAAGAATAGCACTTTTAATTAGGTAAACCTTACTGAAAATATTATCATAAATATTATTATCCATGTGATTTTTGAAGAAAGAGATCAGCATTGATCTAGGTCCCATAGCTTAATGCTGGTAGTAACATTTAACCCAGACTTCTTTTACTGAATAATGTGCTACTTTTCCACTTTACATATTAAGAGCAAGTGAAGGTCTCCTTTTATTCCTCTGTCCCTGGTTCTTCCAGAAAAAGGGAAACAAACATACAAACAGACCAATCTGGAGTACTGGACATGACAAGCGAACTTTTGACTTCTTATTTTTTGCCATTTTTTTCACTTATACATTTTTTATAAAGGATATTAACAAAGGATAAATATGAACAGTAAAATGAGATTTTTGCTGGTTAGTCTTCTGATAGAGGACTAGTATTGATAATATATAAAGAGCTTAAAAATAAGTTAACTTCTACGTAATAATAAACCCAATAAAAAGGGACAAATGAACTCAGTAGACATTTCTCAAAAGAAACCAAATAGCAAAAAGTAGGTGAAAAAACTGCTGAACATTTATTTCTAGCCATCAGAGAAAGGCAAATTAAAACTACACTGAGGTTCTCTATCACCAGTCAGCACGTCAAATACATACACACACATAGAAACATGCACTTGCACATGCACACACACGCTGGTGAAGATCCAGGAAAAAAGAAGCCCTCCTACATCGTTGATGGGAATGTAAATATAGGTTAAGGGGTTTCATGGGAGTAAATGAGTGAAGAGTCAACTGTTATGAAATCCTTAGAACACAGTGTGACATTTAATAAGTGTTACCTAGTATTCCCTATTAATGTCATCCTATTACAAATGAGCCTAAAAATGCTTTAGAACCTCAAATGGTTATACGTTTTCACATATATCTATGTATTACATATGATATTAATCCTTTAATGAATAAGTATAAGTAAGTACTTATAACTTTGGATGAAATCTTTTGAGAGAAATAGAATATTATTATAGTTGCAACAAGAAAAATGGATAATTTATTTCTTTAAAGGTGATGTTCATGCATTTTTAAAAACAAGTACAATAGAATACATTTCATGTATGCATTTAACAGTTGTAATAGTAGCTTATTATATGTCAGAATTTATATCATCATAGAAATTGTGTCACTTGAACTTATAATAGAAAAATTTCAATATTAAAAATGTGAGGGAAGGTAGGGGTACATATTTTCCAAACTTTTTTAACAAGATTGCTCTGGGCTGAATTGTAGTCCTACAAAATTCATGTATTGATATGCCAAATACCTTAGAATATAACTCTTTTTAGGGAGACGGCCATTAAGAAAGAATAAAAGTAAATTAAGGTCATTGAGAGAGGCCCTAACATAACATGATTGATGTCTATAAAAAGAGTAAATTTGGGCAAATCACATGTAGATGGAAAATCATATGAGGACCAGAAAGAAGGTAGCCAATAAGCCAACCGGAAAGACATGGATTAAGTTCTTCCCTCTCAGATCACAGAAGGAATCAACCACACCATCACCTTGGTCATGGATTTCTACCTCCAGAACTGCAAGACAGCAGATTAATACCCTTTAGGTCTTTGTTAGTAGAAAGAACCTTAGCAGACTAACATAGTACATGGGTCCTCAAGCAAAAACATTTGAGAGCATCTCTGTAACTTAGGAAGAAAAGACTTTTCTCAAATATGGACAAACAGAGATGATACTTTATGAGATTTAGAGCGAGCATTTACCTTTGCATACATCTTGTGGAGATCTGAGACTGCAAGGGACCTAAACAAGCAGCAGACCTTCAAGTGACTGTTAAATGGTATGACACTGTCTACATTGAAGACTTGAAATTTCCTATTTTTAGCTAAAATTGAATGAGAAAATTATAAATTAATGGCATAAACAATAAAGCTTATACATTATAAACAACCCATCAGTAGAAATTAATCACTGTATTGAAGCTAGAATAAAGAAGTCTTTGTAACTCTTTCTTATGGTTAGTTTCCTAGTTTTTTTTTTTTTTTTTTTGTAGCTATATAGGGCCAAGGGGATACTTTTCATAAGGAAAAGACCCTAATTCAACATTGTCTCCTGCTCCCTTTGTTCATTTACTTTTGATGTTCAAAACTAATTTTTCCCCCAACAGGCAATCTTCAGTTGGAAATACCCCAGTTGACCTCTGTCTTCAGTTTTGTGTTAAAATGCTTGTGCGCCATTTTTAAGTTCACGAGTGTAATTTTCTCCCCAGAGGGTGTTCACAGTTTCTTCAAAGAATTCTGTGCTTTGCTGTTGTTTGAGGCTTTAACAGCTCCTCTATGTTGCCTTCAGGTCTTCAGGGTCACCTCAGTGAGGAAAAGCCAACCCGGGTAAGGCTGTTTAAGAGCTGACTGTTGCTAATGAGGAGGCTACAATGCAGGGTACTTCACTCCACTGTTTTCACCTCTGATAATTTATCTACTCTCTAAATTGGAAACAGCAGGTATCTGATCTGAAAATAAATATTTTTCTTCTTTTTGATCTCAGCCTTTTAAACTTAGAGATGATAGTGTTAAAATGCAATTTATTTCAAAAGCAAATTCTGGAATTTTTTAGTAATAAGACTCTTGAGTGAGGTCACACAGTTGCCCACAAACTCATGAATAAGACACTTAATTTTACAGAATTGTTATCCTGGTACAATTTTGGCTAACTTCCAAAAGCACAGAATCTAAAAATGTTTTTTTAGTTGTATGGATGGACTTAAGCAGCTTCATTACTATGCGCACACCTGAAAATTAACTCACCCAGCCACGCACTCCAAAGCACAGGCTTACTATCAACCTTCATTTTCCAGGAATTGTTTTTCCATGCACATTGTTTTATTTTATACTTTTTATAGGTTCCACGTTATCTTTACCCATTATGTCCATTTTTATATAGAGCTCTGTGCAATACTTTTTCTTATCTCTTGAAACATTTTTATTACACCTTGGGAAGTCATTTTCAATGTTTTCCTCCTCTATGAAATTTACTTTTTTCCCTGGTTGTCTTGAAACCTGAACCACCACTTTCCTTGCGTCAGTCAGCAGTGATGGATGTCTTCTCTGCCTCTTACTTTTGGGCTTGGAGGGAGGGCATTATTTCCTTGTTTCTCTTTGCAATGTCCAGTGCTTCTTATTCATTTATCCCTAACACCTTAATGCTAGTGTCACTACACTTTTATCCCGCGTCTTGTAAGTCGCCTATTTGATCCCCACCTGACATCCTCTCCATGTCAGCAATTCTTCCTCACTCATTGAAGACTTTGGCTCATGATTCAGTGTTACTCTAACACTACCTTGGTCATCATTTTATTTTAAATTTCAAAATGTAACCCTAATCTCCTTCCTTAGTGGCCTTCTTTTGGTAAGACTCAAACTCAGTTAAATCACATCTTCTATATCGTATGTCATCTGTAAAACTGACGTTGGCCAACATAACTAAAGTAAACACGTTGCTGATTGGTCTCACTTTAGGTTCGTGACAGTGTCTTTAAATACTGGTACTAGAAAAACTGGTTATCCGTGTACAGAAAATTGAATGTCAATCCATCTACCTAACCCTGTACCCAAATGAAATAAAAATTGATCAAAGGTCCTGAAATAAAAAAGAAACAATGAATATTGATGGAAGATAAAGTAGGCAAAACTCTTGAAGACGTATGTATAGGTGACAGTTTCTGAACAGAAACGTATTTGCACAAGAAATAATGCCAATAATAAACAAATGATGTTATGTCAAATTATAAAACTGCAGCAAAAAACAAAAACAAAACAGAACAAAAAACTCCCAAAAACCAACAGAGTAATAAACCTGCAGACTAGGGAAAAACAAAGTTTTCCAGTTACTCTAACAGAAAACTAACATCTAGAATATATAAAGAACTAAAAAAAATTAGACCCCACCAAAAAATGATCTGCCACAAATGACCTATTGAAATGGCCCACAGCCCCTCCCAGGGGCGGAGCCAGCATACAATGTCAGGGAGGAAGAGGCTGCCTCTTACCCACGCTGCTGCCTGCCTTGGAGTCAGCTGAGTATGGACTGAAACCTCCACAAACTGTAAGAAACAACCCTTTTCTTCCTTCATGTTGGGGTCAGGTAGTTTGTAACCAAGACAGTGTTTGTCATTAATTTTACAGCTTTGTTTTTTGTTATTGTTGTTGTTTGTCTTTTTGAGACAAGGTGTCACTGTGCAGTTCATGCTGGCCTTGAACTCACTATGTAGCCCTACCTGCCCTCAAACTCATAGTGACCCTTCTGCCTCAGCTTCCTGAGTGGTGGGATGGTTAATTTTACAGTGTTAGTCATTATTACTTCAAATATATCTTCTATTCCATTTTCTCTTTCTTCTTTTGATATTCCAATTAATCTTGACATTCTTTTTTCAGATTTTGGATTTGCAGGTAGCTTTTTTTTTTTTTTTCATAATTCAATCTGGAAAGTTTCTATTAATTCTTCTTCAGTCACACTGTTTTTTTCTTGATTCTGAAAGTTCCATCAAACGTATTGTTTATTTATGTTACAGTGCTGGATTTGTATCACTTCCTTTGAGTCTTCTTTTGAACATCTGCCTCTCTGCTAATATTAACCATGGATCTTTGCAGGCTTACCATTAAAAATCTTAATTACATTAATTATATTTATTTATAGTTCTCTGTATTAATTGAAACTTCTATATCATATCTGAGCCTGTTTTTGATGCTTGCTTTTTTCTTTCATTTTTTTTGCTGAAAGACATACTTTTTTTCTACACTGAAGGGTAAGCAAGGGGCCTCTACACCAGCCTACAACCCATGACTCCTTTTAATTTTTGAGACACTGTGAGTTTTGCTAAGTTGCTCAGGCTGTGCCTGAGTTTGTGATCCTCCCTCCTCAGCCTTGCACAGTGCTGAAATGAGAGATGTTTCATCATACCTGGCTGAAAGGTGGACACGTTCATCAGTTAATAGGATTCAGTAGAGATGAGTAAGCTTCTTGTGTGAGGATTTATGTGACTGTATGTAGTAGAAAGTGGGCTTTGTTTGCAGTAGCTACAGGTGCCACAGGCTTCATTCGGATTAGCCTTTTGGTATCTCTGCTAAGTGATGAGGTTGGGCTAGGGATGTAGCTGAGTGGCTAAGCTTTGCCTGCGTACAACCCCAGTACCACCACTAAAAAAATGGCTTCAAGTGAAGAGTCTTTCTAGGACTTTGCTGTACCAACCTGCTGGGTTTCCTGGAGGTCACTCTATGATTCCTCACGAAAACTGGCCCTTAGAAACTTCTCATTCTCCTATTGATCTAACTCAGCCCAGAGCAATTCATCAAAATTGCTACTTACTCCCTTATATCTTTCTGTGGTTCAAGTAGCCACTGCTCTGGTAAGCACAGCTTTGTTGTTCTCTTTATTTGCCTGTCTTTTCAGATTTGGGGATGGAAGTCTGCCCTGCAAATTCAGTTTTCTATGGGTCCAAAACCATTGATTGAATTTCTTTTTTTTTTTTTTTTCAGTTTATGTTTGTAAGAATGACAGTGATAACTCATTTTCAAGTTTTTGGTTTCCATGTTTGCAAATAGTCAGCTTTCAGTACTTCAGTTTTTGTCATAATTTGTACAAATAATTTTATTTATTGTGTTTTTTTTTTTTGACATGGCACATAGGAATTGGCTTATATGGTAAGTATGTTACAAGCTTATTCCACAAGGCTTTTAGAATATAAATTTTAATACTACCTCAGATTTGAGAAATTTTATTATAATTTAAATCAACAATTTCAAATATACTTCATAGCATATTTTGAATCTTTCTGATTTTATGTCAGATTTTAATATTTTTAATAAAAATAACCAGCCTTTTTGAATAATGTTCTATGTGACTATGCAACATACAAGGCTTTATCTTGGTCATATAATTAATTTTGCATAAAAAAATCTGAGATAGGTATTTCTACCATATCTTATAAAAAATTCAGAAAGATGGCCTAACATATTAAAGATCACAAAGCTAATCATTAGCAGGAAAATATGAATTTAGGCAGTCTGATTTTAGGCTGTATTCTGAATGTGCACGTGGTATTGGGTCTCCAAAGCCCTTAACCATTAGCCACATGGATTCTTCCCTGTGGCTGTGTTGTGTGTGTTCTGGTCATGTGGTGATTACATAGTTGGTGCTGGTATTTAATGCTTATCTTGTACCCCTAAAAAATGGCAGGCATTCCTTACAGTGAAACCAAGATTTTTTTGCTAACTTTAAATACTAGATTATGAGTAAATTTATATCTGGTTTATCTTAATGTGCTATATAACTAATATAGATTTTTTCTATACAATTTTGATTATTGTAGAGTGTTCTTAACATTTTACTTAGTAATGGCATGTGTTTTATAGAGAATTTTCCATTCCTCTCTATATTGGATGTGCAGTTCTGTGTTTCTACTCCTTTTCCGATCTGAGATCAAGAAATATTGTTTGTTTTTTAACTTTCTAAATTAGTTCAAATTTATGACTTGTTTTTACCATTATATGTAAGATGTGTATCATTATAACAAATTCAAGCTTAAATCTGAAAAGAACATACATGTTTCTGACCTCTTCTTTGGAAACTGTTGAGCTACCGTATAAAAGCAACATACTTTCCTGGATGACACGGTCATCCAGTATAGAAGGTGATCTAGACTTGGCTAAATTATTGATAACTTAAAACACACATGAGTCTAGCCCAGGTTATCCAAGCTTGCTTCAGATGAGAAGAATCATGTGGTTGATTTGTAGACTTAGCCACACAGCAATAATAAGATTCTATGCTTTTAAACTTTCAAAGTTGGAGTCACAAAACATATCTCCTAGTAGAAATCATACACTGGATGATATGTATTATAGTTGAGCTTTATGAAGCAGATCTTTTTGTTCACTTGATCAAAGACATATAAAGGCTTTTTGTTTTTGCTGGTGCTGGGATTAAACCCCAGTCTATACACACGCTAAGCATACAGTCTACATAGACTTACAATCCTAGCCTCAAATAGACTATATTTAAATTTTTTCAAATTTAATTTTAAAGAGGGTGAAGCTAAAAATAATAAAACAGAACAAAGAAGGTCAGAAAAAACAATGTAAGTGACACAGATTGCAAAGCAAGACAACAGGAGATCTACAGTGGCTACCATAATGTGTCTTAATGCTTAAGGTTTCTTGTTACTCAGTTTTTCAACATAGATGAAGAATTCATAATAGTAATAAAATAATAATTCAAGTGATGAACATTCATATTACTTTCTGGGTAAGTTGCAAGACTTTTCTAAGTTCTAACTGCACGTGGAGTAGATCAGGAGGCAGGGTCCATTGAGATGCTATTTATAAGAAATATAATTAACATGAAAAAGAGTACATGGACTGAAAATCAAATGTGAGAAAACAATGCTCTATGTGACAGAGAACCAGAGAGTAACAGGGGCAACTAGACCAGTATTTGTTGGAAAGACAGGCTTTAATAGGTAAAGGAACACAATTAGAGATCAAGTCCAGGAGAGAGAAGGTTCGGAACCACTTAGTTAAATAGCAGGTTGCCCCCTCCAATTTAAAACCAAGGGTGTTGGTGAGACCCAAAAATGCACAGTGTACCCTGGGGGAGTGAAAGGGGAGGGACAGTCTTAAAAAAGATGGCAGGAGATATTGTTAATAGTGTGTCAGGATTTAAAACCCACATTACTCGTACCACTCTGCTTAGATAGATTTTATTCTTTTTTTTGATAGATTTTATTCTGTCCCAGTTTGTCTACTTGCATTAGATTTGAGGGCACAGACAGCTATCTCAAAAATATCAAGATATATCACAGTAATCATCTTTAATTTCCTGTTATCTTAATCTAGAGCCCTGCATGACTTACACTGTTTTATCATGATTGATCTTAGTTAAATATGGTTTGTTTGATTGCTGTTTGGTATTGACAGATTTTATTCAGAACTGATATGATAGTATCAAGTCTGAGAGTCTAGGCAACTACACTGAAGATGACAAGATTCTACGATACACATTCTGGTTGATAACTGCCTGTTTTTAAGTTTTATACTATACACAAAGTTGTGTTTTTATTAATACTTTTATGTAATGATGTATTCAATTATAATATGTCTGATGATATAGCCAATTCTATTGAAGATAACAAGAGACAACACAGGAACTATGGTAGAACTCCTTATACAACAGTCTTATCTGTCTTTTTCGTTTCATGTGTTTATAGGAATATGTTTTGTTTTGTTTCTCCCTCTAATATAGAAAGGATAGAAATACATGTTAAGACTCATGCATGTGTAGAATCTATAAACAGTTTATGAGAACTGATCATATGACCCATGATGAAATAAACAGATACTTTGAAGAAAAAGAGTCACTAAAGTACCCAGTGCTGATCCTGGAGGGTCATAATGTGACACCCAGCAATAGTACTATTCTTTGTTCAGAGTGATATTAGCCTGCTTGGGTTTGTTCAATCTCAACATAATTGAAGAGACGGAGAACTGCATGTATGTTTAAGTGTATAGGATTGAAAATCATATTTCTAAGTTTTTGTTGGAGAGTTAACAGAACTGGTTGCAGTCTCACTGTTTGAATCCCCACTTTATATGCTCCACTTTAGTATCTTGAATAACTATTTGTAAGAGGACAATATGTAATCATCAACTCGTGATTTCTTACTGTTTTTTGTTTTCTTTGAAAGTATGCATTATTTCTACCTGTTTTCTCTTTTATTTAGTCTTTCTTTAAATAAAATAAAATAAAATTTAAAAAGGCACTACAGTACCCAGTGCTGATCCCGGAGTGTCATGATGTGAAATCCAGCAATACTATTATTCTTTGTTCAGAATGACTTTAGCCTGCTTCAGTTTGTTTAATCTCAACATAAATGAAGATGTGGATAACTGCATGTATGTTTAAGTGTATAAGATTGCCAACCATATTACTGAGTTTTTATTGGATAGTTGAACAGAACCGTTTGCAGTCTCGCTGTTTGAATTCCCACTTTAAATGTTCCACTTTTGTATCTTGAACAACTATTTGTAAGAGGACAGTATGTAAACATTAGCTAGTGATTTCTTACTGTTTATTTTTTATCTGAACATATGTATAATGTCTACCCATTTTCTGTTTTATTTAGTCTTTCTTTAAATAAAATTGTGTTCTTAGGTATAAATAAATATTTAGGTCAGTCTCAAGTGTTTAAAACAGCCTTGCCAATATCAAATCTTTGTCATTCACAAATTCTTATCTTATACTCAGCAGGTTTGCTTTTGTCTTTTAGAAAGTTAGAAAACTACACAACTGTGTATGTCATTAGCACACAATACCTACATCTCTAACCACTGTGAATTATGCATAATACCCAGTCAATGATTTGCTGCCCTAAATACATTATAACCTGAGTTTTTTTAAAAAAAAAAGAATTCAAATTAAATATAGAGACAAATAGTTCACCAATATAATTTTCTACATCCAAGACAGCTAAGACCAGTGTTCTTGATAATTTAAGAAGTTATGGGCGAGCCCTCCAAAAATGTATAAGCCTGCCTAAAGTACTTTCAACTTTAGAAATATTGGCTCTATTTTTGTAAAGCTAGTATTTGGGTATCAAAATAAGAACTTTTATTCTAGTGAAAGAGAATCATTTATCATTATTTAAGACTAATTGCAGGACTCCAGAGCTGTGTATTTAGAGGCCATCCTTGCCTGTCACTGTCACTTCTTTGGAGCCCGTATACCAATGGTGGCAAACGTACAAGGTGCCACAGCGGCTGCTGAAGCTCTAGAGGATTTGCCATCCTGCCGCTACCGAGTCTGTAATCAGTTTTTAAAGTGGGTCCTGATGTTGTGCCTTGTAAGAAAGTATCATAAGATAGTGGATATTATATAATGTAATTTGTCTAAAATGTCTTTGATTTACTAAATCAATAACTAGACTTTATGTAAAGTGTGGGAAAATAGTTTTCAATCTTTAATGCTAGGTGAAGTTGTGCTTCTCTTAGGCTAATATTGTATGTCTATCTTGTGAGAGAATAATTTTATAACTGTCCATGTTTTCCTTTGGGGTTTTCCAGCCGTATGTGTGCATGGTTCTTGACGTGATTTACCCTATATATTTTTTCTTCTACTTTGCTTTATTAACTGACTACTTCTATTTAACTTTGTCTAGCTCTCAAGGGTCCATAAGCTGGGAACCTGGTCATCAAAATGGAAATCTGGGGAGATTTTGAGGAGGTGGAGTCTAATGACAATTCATCAGCTCTTTAGGGATATGACCTCAAAAGGGATTAAAATATTTCCCCACGGAATCCAGTTCAATTCCAATGAGAAATGAGAAGAGAAGATAAGAAAGAGAAAGCTCATCCTGGCCAACTCTCCTTCCCAATTTAAGTACGTTTGTTTAAGTCTACACATACATGTGAAGCTACTGCTGCCCTCACCAGGAGCTGAGCCAGCCAGGGCTTGCCTGATCTTGGACTTTCAATCTAAACTGTGGACTAAATAAACTTTTCTTCTTCAAAATAGCTTGCTTCTTGTATTTCGTGACAGTAACGAAAAGTTGACCAAGAGAACTAACATTTTGATTTAAGTTTGTTTGTCCTCTTCTCTAGTCTCACTGTTTTTTGTTTTAATGATACCTAGTTCTGTATGATTCCTCATACCCATTTTAGAACATTTTAGTCAACAATGTTACAATGTCAAAAGAATGTGTATTTCACAAAGGAATATTTCATCGTCATTTCCAGGTTTAAGTTTCTGGAAACTAAGCGAGTGTTGTTCACATTAGATTCGATAGTCAGATTGGCATTTGTTGGGACGGTATTAGTTTGGAATAATTCGTATGTATAATAGAATTAGAATCCTCTTTCCTTTTGGATCAGATGGTGGTCTGTTTTGGACAATTTTCCAAATATATGTGTACCTATGTTGCTCTGTAACTTAAAATAGAGTGATAAAACATGGCTAATTCTGTTTCTCTTGAGAAGTATGTTCTTTATCATAACAGAGTTAAGATTCTTGAAACAAAATTTTTTGTGAATAAAGTAACAGTGTGTGCTGTTTTGGAACTTCCTGTTTAACTCCTGAGTTATATTAAGTTGAGTGGCTCCAGACTGATATTCAGAAGCATCCCGGAATACACTAAGAAAAAGTTAGTGTTAATTATCCAATCAACGGGGCTGCTGTGGCTTAAATTTTATACTCAGAGAACCTTAAGGTTGCTAGACCATCTATGTAAGTAGCAACTTGTGGGGTTGTCAAGGTCTGGGCAGGCGTGGGAATAGTGAAGGTTTTGAATTCCACAAAGTTTGCTTTGCGAAATGCTTTTGGCTTCCTCTTAACCTTGACAAGGTGCCTCTTGGGTCCTCATGTTAGTGGGGAGAAGAGCTGTTCTTTTTAACACCCTGGATGGCATAAATACTAAAAGAAGCATTGGCCAATAGTAAGTCACTTCTGTTTAGAAAATGTGCAAGGAAGTTAGTTGCTCACAAAATCTTTGTGTCACAATCTACCTGGTGCAAATATAAGCAAAATGCAAAGACTTCTGGATAAATGGACTAGGGCAGCAACTGATGAACATGTATGTGAAGTTTTCATATACAAGAATATAACTTTATGTTCTGAAAGAGATGGATGACAATCACATAATTAGAATACACCTTCCTCTCGTAAGTGAGAAAACATTTGTTTTTCTACATTTAGAGCCAAGTAGTGGGAGAGCAAACTGTAGAACCCATGTTTCCTGATAAATGATCTGTGCTTTATATTTGTTGCTCATATTAAACACAGGTACTATCCTTATATTCCAAGGCGCTACAGTCTGACCCACCTTTTCCAACCTGTTTACCTCTCAGGTGCTACTAACAATGCAGTTTTACTCAGATACTCCCTTTGCTTGTGGGATCAATTTAGAAAAAAATTATTACTGATTTCTTTTTTCAGTAGAAAATGATTTTATACCTATCTCAGAGCTTTCATAAGTACTATATTCAGATTGAAATCAAGCAATGAGCTCTGTGAAAGAATTTATATATATATATATATATAGTCTTCCACCATCAGAGATTTTCATTCCATAATTGTTTAATTAAGTGAGGAGATAGCTGGGTGAAGAAAATTAGGTTAAAATTACAAATCATATTATCAGTTTTTATTGAAACTTTGAGATAATAGTTTAAGTCTAATAAACTTAGCAATGTTCCAAGAGATACTATTTGGCTCACTAGACAGCTTTTGTGTCTACCAGTAGCTTTGCTTTATTTTAGACATTATTCATTTGCACAAGCAAATTACTTTAGAGTTATTTATTACTTCAGGAAACCGGTACTTTGGTGGAATTTATATGCTGCCAAAGTACGTATTTTGATAATTGGTCTCTGTGTCTTTGTCTAGTGTATTATACATAGAACTTTATTCTGTGTCTACCATGTCATTTATCATAATTCTCAGCTGCTTAGTTTTAGAAGTTATAAAATATGGAAATTTGTCCTCTAATTTAATTATTTTAGTGAGGAATTAAGGTATTTATTCTAATTAATTAGTTTCTGATCTTTTTCTGACTGTACACAGAAAGAAAAAATGGAGTTAAATTTTTATGCTACCTAGTTATCTTGCATTAATCCAAACTTTAAAACGTTTTCTCATGATTAATGATATAACTGTTATTCTCTTGGTAGTTTCTGATTATTACCTGGGTGACATGATACTAATTGCAGTAGTTTTATAACAGAAATCATAAACCAGCTCTGAATTTCATTCGAAAGTTTCACTGGCTGAGGCTTTATATTTCTTGAACCATGTAGCAATACTACAAATACTACAGTCTTGAAAATTAATGGAACGTGAGTTGAGCTAGCATGATAAGTTCATGGTGCTGAGAGTCCAGGTTTCTATAAAACGGTGGCTCTACAGGTGTCAGTGTAGCACTCCCATCAAAGCTTGTGAGTAGAGCAAAAGAGAAGGTGATTTCCCTTCATTTTAAGAGTAAAAACATGCACACACACACACACACACACACACACACACACACACACACACCTTCTCAGGTCCTATTGAGCCCACTGTTGATGCATGGCTATTGTTTTGCATGAAGTACTGTGATAAACTTCAGCCAAATATTCGTGTCTCACATTCATTTCCACAACCATTTCAGAGAGGAAAGGCATACTGAGAAATAATTGGTAGTCAACGTTTAGAGGTTAGACCCTTTCGTATTATCTTTTTATTTTATTTTCTATTCAATTTTGCTTTTGTGTAAATTTTGGATAATTCATATTGGCCTTTAAATTTTTTCATTCTGCCTAATGTTGTGTCCTGTCTTCTACGAGACTCTTAAGTTCTGATATCATGTTTTGTAACTCTGAGGTTTGCATTTGTCCTGTTTTTATGGTTTTAATCTCTCTGTAGAAATTCTGTGCTTATTATTCATGCATATTGTTCTTTTCTACTGGTTTTATTAATGTTTGTTATAATGTAATCAAGAAATTTACCCATGGGATACTGAGATTTGAGAAACAAGAGAGGTTTATGAAAACTGCAGTGGTCAGTTGGTTTAAGCCATTGAAACAGCTGGCTACTGGCTGACTGACCTCAATTCCTTTGTTCTATTTTCCTGTGCATCCCTGTAGGAGCTCACAAAGTCAGGGGTTACCATGGATACCAACATTTTTGTGGCAATATCATCCCTTTGGAATGTTACAAGACCTTCTTACACTTCTGGCTGATTGACACACAGAATGTGGGCACCGGGAAGTTTGGTCTCCTTAACATAAACCCATCTGTTTCCTCTTTCTGTAGGTTTTATGACTAATTAAGGGAGAGGAAGAGGCCTTTTCAGAATTTGACCAAAGTTCACTCACTGTTTAAAGTCTAAGTGCTAGCTAAACATCTAAGCTATAATCTATAGACCATAATAAGTGAAATATTCAAAACTAGGCTTTGGGAGGTTTCAAAGGGGGGAAAAAAAGCAAATAGTGGGAGTTATGAACGCCATGACATACTAATGATAGCTGAATTGTTGTCTGATATTTCCAATAGTTAAGTCAGCTCAGTGTCTGGCTCAATTTTATTTTTGCAAAACTCACTTGTATTTCATTGCTGAGAGTGCTTGTATGCGTCTGAAATTTTTTAAACTGAGTTCTGAAATTATATGTAAGATCATAGTAGTCTGAGATTAATAGATGCTGCATCTTCTCCTCTCAGGCTATTAATAGTGAAGAATCAAGACAAACTAAACACTGGTAAAGGTGGGTTTGGTTTTATTGTGGCTGTAGATGTCGTTAGTTCATCAAACGTTTCAATTTTCTTACAGTGAGTTGCTGCTTTTTTGCCCTTAGCGTGGGGCTATTCGACAAGTGTGATTGTCTTTCTATTAATGCATTAAACACAATTTTTGACATAGTGCACACATTTGCACCACGGAAGTAATCTTGATGCTGTTGTCTCTCTTCTGGTGACTGCTGCTGTCCCTTCTGTGAGGCACGTGGCAGGGAGCCACAGGTGTCTCTAAGTTTGTAAGTTTCGTCTTTGGTTTTAGGCAGATTCTGTCCACCTAGAGCATAGTGACAGAACCTCATCAGCATTCCCAGCCTCTCCTTCTGCAGACAGTCTCAGATTTTCCACTTGGAAAATTTTCTTTTCCCCACCAAAAGAAGCAGAACTTTCTAACAGAGGCAAATTTACCTCTGTTTCCACAACTGCATTATATGCTGATGAGATCGGTGGCAGACAATTCCTTCCTCTTGTTGTCTGTAGGCAATTGTTTTCCCTATTCTTTGAAGAAAGCCCCCTTCCTGAAGGGCAAAAGCTTTCACTTCCTGCTAGTTACCCTGCAAGGAAAGAGACAAGGTTCTGCCGGTCACTCAGTGGCTTATTAAAAATTACATTAAAAATATTAAGACTTTATTCTATTGAGAACATATTGTAGACTAAGAATATGTCCCAATGCTTCTTGGAGGTACTACTTAATATCCAAATTTATAAACATTGTCATATTGGATAAATACATAGTTTTCAAATATTTAGCAAGATAATCATGTATTTCATATAGACATTAAGCACAAATTAATGTGATGTGTATTTAATCTCAGAAAATTTTTTAAAATCACAATAATAAAATATGTATAGAGTGATATGACAATGACCACATTTCCTTATTAAGCCACTTCCTCAAACAGTATATTTCCCTAATTGTATAATGGAAAAAACATAAAAGAGTGCTTTCTGATTGGATTGCATCATGCCATTTTTCCTTATTGTTACATCATTATAAGCCCAGTGACCGGAGTAGCTCGGAACTCTTATTTGTGAATTATGTGTCATTCATTGAAAGGTGTGGGTTATGCAGGGACTTCATTATTTGAACTTTGCATTCTTTTCTTCTTGGTTTTGTCATCAGCCTTATGAGCTCCCTCCTACAGACAGATTATAAATGCGCAATGATCATCTATCTATTGTTTTCTTTTATATATCATCAGTTGAGGGAACTGGAAGCTGTTAACATGTATATTATCGTTTACCTGACATGGTAATTGTCTATTTGAAAAGAGATTTTCCTTTTAATTCAGTTATATGTGCTTTAAATTTTCACATGAAAGAAAAGTAATAGATTAATCCATATTACAGACAGCCAACATATACAGCAGGTCACTAGAGCAGTAAATATTAAATCAGTAAAGCACAAAGACTTACTGTTCCATAAAATGGTATTGCGTACACACTGGGTTGTAGATGAGAATTAATGTTTAAAATAGATCCTAGCTTCTTAAGCTATTAACAGCTTACAAAATATACATCAGGCTTTTTATTTCCACTTTCTATTTTGAATATTAATAAAAAGTGCATACATTAGTTGAAGCTTAATACATATATTCATTTGTAGCTTAATTTATATCTCACAAAAGAGATTAAATCAAATTAATGATATGTCTTATTACCCACCCATGGAAATAGTCTTCATATCCATCTGTAAGAATCATCTCTTCTGTGCATGAAACAAACCTTCAGAAGCAGTAAGAATCACCCATGTGATATACTCTGTGAATTGTAATTAAAACATGAACTTCTCCTTTGTTCTGCTGTCCTTTAAGTGATTTTGATTAGATTCCCTGAGCAGTAATTTTTATATTGGTAGTAAGACTCAGTTTGAACTCCAATACTATATGTCATTGTGTAATAGAAACTGTGACATTTGCTATTTGCACTATTTTTCTTTATACCATTTAAAAAAAAACCTCTATCAATATAATATTTAAATACTGAGATATATCTAAAAATAATTGTGTAAATATTCTAGTGATTTTATATTCACTGTCATAATCTTAGTCATGATTGTCTTTCATGATATTTATTTGGGTGTAATTACATTGTAAAATCATACAAAATCTTCTATTACTTGTCTGATTTAGTCAAGTGTATCACACCTGGATTTGGCAGGATTCCAGTTTCTGTGGCACGTGTGTTAGAGGACATTTGGGAAGGGGAAACCAGGGTACAGGAGCAGTGGATCCTCCCATCAGGCAGTTTAATGTACATGCCTTTAATCTGGTTCAGGTTTAGTGAGCTGATTTTGAAAATGTATTTCTTCTAACTCTCCAAATTCTCTTCTCTATAACTTGGATAAGGTCAGTCAGACCCAGAGAGGAAATGTCCACACTTAATGTGAAAATGCAAATGATTGGCTTGCTGTTCTTGTGAAAATGCCAAAAATTGAATGTGTTAGTGTTATCTTACATTGTAGAAAAAGCCAATTTGATAATTGCCAACTGCTTTCTGCAGCTGTGAATGCCCCCTTTCAAACCAATAGAACACCAGGAGGCCCAACTGTGAACACTCTTTTGAAAATTCTGTTTACAAAGTGTATCCATTAACAACTACCCTACAGCTTCTCTGGGAATTAAAAAGTCAGATCTGCTAAAGTAACAGTGCTGCCCAATGGGGCTCTTCTTGGTCCATTGTATTTGACTCCCAGCAAAGTGGAATTCATAGGCTTTCCTGGAACTTTTATAAAATTATTTTATAAAATTATTCTTTTATGGATTTTAAAAAAGCTTAAGCAGTAAAACTGCCAAAATCTCAAGTAGAATTTATAGTAAATATTTAAATGGTACTATACTTTAAGGAAGTATCTATAATTTGATTTCAGATTTTTCTTGGACCTACTCCATTTGGAACTCATTATTTATTGGCTTGAATTATTTTTCTTAAGAAGCATTTATTCCCCATGTCTAAAATTATAAATGTTTGAAGACAAAAAATGCTTTTCTTTTTCTTCTTTATGCTTGATGCACAGGTATTTGTATTTTGCAAACTTTCTGTAGATATTAGCTGATTAAATATATAAAATATATAGCTGATATTAGATAATGAAACTTAGCAACATATATTAGAAATAAATTTACCATTTAAAATAAGATATTTATTTCTTCTTCAGACAAAATTTTTACTAATTCTTATAATTTTTAGATTTTGTAGCTATGAAGTCCACCACAAGAACACTAGTTTGTAATTTTAATAAAATTAAAAAGAAACAATATTAAATTCTTCTATAGCATTTAACTAAATTGCTTAACTTTGTAAAAAATCATATTTTTCCTGAAGTAAAGATCAATGTTATGAAGCATTTAGGAGAAAGAGTTTTAGCTCATCATAGAGATGTTAACATAACTACAAAAAAATAATTCCCTGATTATTTTTTAATTATCTTAATGTCAATTTCATTTTGCTTTGTGTAGTCTGTTTTATTTTAGTGAGACTGAAATGTGTATAAGGGTTTCAGAAGATTTTACTTTACTTGCTCAAGATATGGACCCTATTTCACAGTTACATCTTTCTACAAATATCTAATTAAGGTTGCTCCATTCCTACAAATTTATCCCAGACTCATGCAACACAGTAAGTGGAATTGTTAAGTAACAGAAGTAACAAAAATGCATCTATATTTAGAAAGACAACAATTATCCATATTCAAAGCAATACAAAAGACTTAAATCTAGATATAATCTATAAAGGATCATTTTGAATTTATTTTCCATCTCATTTCAGCATGCAAAACACAGACAAAGAATAAAAGTAACAGCAAAGTATGAACACCCTAAAAACAAATAATACTAAAAGTGATTATTTTAGTGATGTAAAATATACATTGATAATTTTTCTTTGTGAATTTGTTTTTGTATTTGCCATGGTTTGTATCTGTGGCCCCCAGGCCTCATGCATTTGCACTGTGCATTTGTGATTGGCTCATTGTCTAGTGCTTGGATTGATGATGTCAGTGCTGCACCCACCTAGGGGTGGAGCCAGCATACAATGTAATGGCTGGAGGAAGGTGTGTCTCTCTCTGTCTTGAGTTTCCGCCTCGCTGTGTGTAGCTGCCATGAACTGTGGCCCCACCATGGCACCCTACCTTGAAGCCAACTGAGTATGGACTAAAACCTCCAAAAACTGTAAGAAATAAATCTTTCCTTTCCCAGCTTTGGGTATCAGGTATTTTATCTCAGCGACAAGTAAAAAGTAACTAAGACAATATTATAGATCATTATTCTGTAATGTTCATTTAACACTACTGGCAATGTACTAAAAATATCTAATCCTTGATATTGCCTTCTATAAGGCACAATGAAGACTTGAAGTCAGTTTATGTAAAACATGAACAATTATTGTGACTTTCATCCCCTTTAATCCTGGACACCATTAGAGTGACAGAAAAGCTTAATTTAGATATTTATGAAGGAGAAAATCCTCTGTTAGAGAGTTACCCCGTCATGTCAAATTTTCTAGAGGTAGAAAATAAAAAGGGGTGCTAAGCAGTTCAGTTTAATTTAAATAAACCCAGATAGAGATGAGACAGAAGAACACTCACAGTGCACCTTGATGTGGGCAGCAGGCCTGTCCTTCCTCTCAAGGTAACTATCCATAACTTGGTAAATTCCAGAAACGGGAAAACTGTTGATTCAGAGGCACTGAAGTTGGATGGATCTCTGTCCTTCTTACTTAAGGCACATGGGAAGGTTAAAATGTCTCTTAAATTTTCACTTAGTAGGGCTAAATGGTAAGATGCTCACTTGTGGCCTCAATTTCTTGTACCAAACAAGTTCTGAGATTAGGGGTTAGCATTGCTCCTGTCTCATGGAAGCCAACCCAAATATGCTCCTTTTAGTGATTAGTTCCCTCATCAGAAGTTGGCAGAAGAAAGTGCTCAGTGTTCCCTGCTGCAAGTTTTCTAAATGCATTTCCAAGATTGAGCATCTAATCTTATCTTCTTTACTATGCTCTGCAGAATAGGAGTATCTTTGTATAACTTTTTTTTTTTTTTTTTTTGTACAGGGGATCAAACTCATGACCTCGTGCTTGCTAGACAGACGCTTGTGCCACTCTGCTGAACTCTGGCTGTCTAACTTTTTCTATAGGCATTTTCTACTTTTGTGCTGCAACCTTCCCTATTTGTGCTAAAGAAAGAAATAGTGAAGGAAAAAAGCTTTTAAAAATAAGAAAGCTTTCTGGTTAGATTTCATTATGCCACTTCCTGTGTGACACCATTAAACAGACCTGAAGACCTTGGCAGATCAAAGTTATAAATTCTATGTTTCATTCTTTGCAAGATGAGTGTTATACAAGGACATGATTATATATGTTTGCATTCTCTCTTTCCCTTGTGTATCACTATTTCTTATTCCCACCCTACAGATCATAAATGAAAAATAATCATTTGTGTATTTTTAAAATATATTTTTCAGCTAAGAGCCTTATAAGCTATCATAATATGCCTTATTGCTTAACAGAACTAACTCAGAATCTTTTAAAGAAGAGTGATTCTATTTTATCCAAGGGAATTACTAAAGAAAAAAGCAAATGGTGAATTGTACTGAAAATGTTCTATCAACCTGCCTAATTCATTTGTGTAATGATGCTAGATTTGTCTCTTGAGGTACCTTCTGCTTCTATCATTTTGAAATTATGGATATTCAAAATGGATCACTGCAATAATGATTGCTTTGAACACTCTGAGATATTTCTGTCTTAATAGTAAGGTACCTCCCTCTCCAGTTTAATTTCATGCTAATCTTTCCCTAGCTCAGAGATAGGCAAACTGTTCCTGTAAATGGCCAGGTGACAAGTATTTTAGGCTTTAAAGTTATTGTTCTCTTGTAATAAGCAATTAAATTTTAAAGTACCGGGTATTTATTAACAACAGGAAATGGACTTTGTCCAGGTGTATTTGAAGCTTAGCATAGAATGCAAGCATTATTTTGTTAACTAACAGGAACACAACTGTTAAGATTTTCATATTTGGAAGATATCTAGAATTTCAATGTAAATAACTTGATTTAGCTGGTAGGTGATATTGTTGCTGCAAAATGAAAGAACAATAGACCATTAGTAAATAATCATGTAGGAATATGTTCTAATAATACTGTTTATAAAATCATAGATGAGATTTAGCTTAAAGGTCTTTGTTTGTTGCAAGTTATTCTATGCTGGCCACATTAACCATTTTTACTATCTAATTCTTCAAACTAGAAAGCTGTTCTCACTTTGGGTTGTATCCTAACACACAGAATATTCTTATACATTCTTTATTGTGTTATTTAGTTGTATTCTTTGTTTTGGTTCCTGCTAACCGGAACCCAGGTTAGGAGGATAATCATGTATTTTATTTTGCCTAAAATAGATCCACTTTCAACTGTTGTTCTATTGTAATTACTGATGAGTTACCTATCACTTTTGAATTCGATATGCTTGATATAATAATGAACACACCAACGACCATCTTATAAAATGCATATTATTCATGTGACGGTGTTAGAACCTGCTTTTCAGTATTTATCTTACTTACTGTATTTATTTTACTTACTGTATGTGAATCACATGAGACTATTTGAGTGACAGAAAAGCTTAGTTTAAATATTTATGAAGGAGAAACTCCTCTGTTAGAGAGTTACCCATGTCAGGTCAAAGTTTCTAGAGGTAGAAATAAAAGGGTGTGCTAAGCAGTTCAGCCTAATTTAAATAAACCCAGATAGAGATGAGACAGAAGAACACTCACAGTGCACCTTGATATGGGCAGCAGGCCTGTCCATCCTCTCAAAGTAACTACCCAAGCTGATTTCCTTTCTCATTACAGAGTAAAAAAGCCAATGCCCAAAGTTAAAGGAGAAAAGGTTTACTTTGGTTCACAGTTTGTAGAGGTTTCAGTCCATAGTTAGGTGGCTGAAAATGAGATTGGCATGGCAGAGGGGCCTTGTAAACCAGGCAGCAGGCAGTGCACACAAGCTGCAGAAACCAGCAGCAGCCCTTTATCTCTCCCATGCATTCTGGTTGGGCCACCTTCCTTTAGAGTATGTAGTGCTTACACCAGGGTAAAGCGCCCTTCACACAGCACTGCACCATTAATCCCATCATCTCACCCTTAATCCTAGTATCACACACCCTTAGTTCAGCCACTTTTGAAAAACACTACCCATGAGCACATGAGGCTTAACATCTAAATATAATCCATAACATTCTGCCCTTGGTCCCAAAGGCTCATGTGCATCCCATTATTTATTAAGCGTTAGTGCCTCTCTAAGAGTTGCAAAGCCCTAACAGTTTCAGCAATGCTGAAAAGTTGAAGTTAAAGTCGTCCTCTGAGATTAAAGGCAACCTCTTAGCTGTGAGCTCTTGGACAAATAAAAATAAAAGTTGAACATTTCCAACATTAATGGCACAAGATAAATATAATCATTCAAAAAGGTATAGATAAGCCACTAGACAAGAATAGGACCAAAGTAAGATCAAAATCCAGCAGGGCAAGCATTAGGTCTTAATTTCACATTAATCTTTCAGTGGAATCTATGGCAAAACGTGAGCTCCAAAGGGCTTAGGGAGCTCTGCCCCTCTGACCCTGTTGTGGTTGTAGCTCCCATGGCTTCTCTCTTAGGCCATGGACTATCTCTGTTCCCTCCTTGGAGTTTTCCTCAGATGATACACATTTCTGAATTCTTGACCATCCTTTGGCTTCACAGGCACAGCTTCACAGACTGCCCTCTCAAAGCCACATTTCTTAGCTTCAAAGGTCTTTTCCTTAATACTGAGTGGAAGCCTTCCTTATCGCACAACTTGTATTCTGCATGTTCCTAAAGCCAGCCCCATGTGGTTATTGCTGAGCTCTGCCATTAACTGGAGGAGTAGCAGGCTTCTTTCTCTCTTGATTGTAGGGGTTGAGTGCCAGGACTGCTGAGGACCAGAAACCACGTCCTGTGAAAAATTTCCCTAGGCCACTGCCATTCTGGAATATAGTTCCCCGGAGCTTTCTTCTTAAAGTGAAGTCCTTCATGTTTGCAATTTTAAGGCTGCAATATCTGCAGTCTGCTGGTTCTTACATCAATTTTTATATTGTCCTGTTTGTTCTCAGCAACCATCTTTGACTGAAGCCTGAAACTTTACCAGACTTTCCTTTCAGGCCAAACTCAGAATGTTTTAAATCATTCTTCTGGGCTCTTTGCTCTTGAATCTCAACATATATTTTGCTAAAAGCTCCCAACAGCAACCATGCATAGCTGTAATATTAGACTGCCTTGAAATTTTTTTCTACAAAATTAATTAGTCTGCTTCTTTTAATCTTAGTTTCAGGAAAGTCTCTGAACAAGAGAAAAATACAGACAAATTTTCTGCCAAACCATAACTCACAATATCTGGAGTCCTAAAACCAATGCAGTCCCTCTTTCAGCAGAAAACTCCTGAACCTGGTCTTTACCAGCAGCAGTTCAATCAACGTTTTGGTCTTCTGAGTTCTGAGCAGAATCTCCCATCAAGTACATCTTTAGGCACTCCAGGCCTGCTTTTTCAGCCAGCATCTCAACATCTTTCCAAACTCTTCCCACAAGCCAGTTCCAAATCCTCCTGAACCACGTCATCAGGAACAGCCAGAACAATGACCCTGCTTGTCTAGTACCAAAATCTGTCTCAGTTACTATTTAAATTGCTCAGACAAGCTACCAAACACCCAAAGTTAAAGTAGAAAGAGTTTATTTTGCCTGAAAGTTTGTAGAATGGTCCTTAATCACATGGATCCAGGACAGGATGGATGACAGAGGGCTATTACAGAGCAGGCAAGAAGCAGCAACAGACAAGCAGCAGCAACAGCAGCAGCACTCTTGTGTACACTACATTACATCCTAGTATTTATGAGGACAGCTAACACCACACTCAGGGTGGGGCACCCTGAGCGCTAGCATCACACCATTTAGCCACAGCATCGCACTCTAGATCCAGCCATTTCTGCAAAGCCCCAAGTATGACTGAATAAGGATGGGAGAGACATCCAGATATGAGCCATAACAATCTTACACTCAAAGCCACTAAATGATTAAGTATGTACTTTCTTCTTAAATGGTCTTCCATTTGGGTATTGTAAAAATGTTCATTAAATTGTTATCACCAGTGAGAGGGGAAAAGAGCTTTTGCATTTATTGCTTACAAATTTTTACAGTTTTCTTCAAACTTAATAGAAAGTCTTCTGAACTGATTGACCTAATGAGACCAGGCTTTTAATTTTTTCTTAATGGTACCTCCTCTATCTGCCTCACTGGATTTTGTGGCCTGGTGTTATGGATACCCTAGTACTAAGATCTCCTTGAATGATCAGAAGAGGGTAGGAATTTTGATAAGCCTCATTTAACCTCAATCATGTTCCTTTCCTCTAAGAAAATGGAATTTATGTTTTAGCTTATACTCTTTTTGAAGTCCTCAGTATCTGCATCATACATTTCTTCTGATATTTATTCATCAAAGATAACTTATTTTTACTATTAAGGGAGATGATTTTTTGCTGTTTATAGAAAGTTTGATAAAAATTTCATCCCCTTAGTATTGTTAACTGAATGTAGTTATGTGCACTGTGAGTAGCAAAGTTTTGTATAACAATGAAAACCCAAATAAAAACATCAGGTTTTTAGGTAGTCTTAAATTGCGGTAATACTTTTGTGTCTATAGCTGAAAAATGTATGAGTATATGTACTTTTCCTAATTAAAATTAAATTTTATTATTCTTAGGCTGCTATTCATGAAAAGATGCAAAAAGAAATGGAAGTGTCTGTAATTTGGTGGGGCTTAAGATATTGGAAGAAAAATTTAGTATCAAGGCTTTTATTTACTTCTGATTATGTGAATTTATTAATATTTTTAGCATTCTCTTTTTTACAATTTAAATGTTAATTTAGGCTTAATTATATTTATTTCCAAAGAAACAAATACTGCCTATAAGTTGGAAGTGAATAAAGTTACTATACATTTTTAATAAAAGCATTCCTTTTAATTAATACATAGCATGAAAAGAATTATTTTTATTAAATGTATTGATTGGCTTACTGTTAATATAATCTGGGGAATAGCCAATGAAATATTATCATATAGTAATATAGATGTGATTCTGTACTGAATCATTAAAGTAGCAAACTATTTTATGAAAATAAACATTATCCATAGTTCACATGTTGAGGTCCTAATCCCTCAGCCCTCCGAATGTGACTATTTGAAGGCAGGTCCTTAGTGATAGAAGAGTTAAATTTAGGTCTTTAAGGTAGCCCTAACCCAGTCTAACTGGTGTACTTATTAGAAAAGCAAGTGTGGGTATGATATTTAGGAAAGAGGTTCTTTAAGGACACAGGAGAAAGACATCAACCTACAAGCCAAAGAAACAGTTCTCAGGGGAAAAAAACAAAAAAACAAAAAACCTCTTGACTTCTTATCTCCAGTGCTATGAGTAAATAAATTTCTGTTATTTAAGCCACAAAGTCTCTCCCTCTCCTCTCTCGCTCTCCCTCTCCCTCTCCTTCTCCCTCTCCATCTCCGACTCCCACTAGAGCTCTGGAAATGGAACCCAGGTCCTCTTAAACAGTAGGCCTGTGCTTTACCATTGAGCTACACCCAACCACTCTTGCATCTCTTGAGAACAGCATGGTCTCTGGCTTCTGCATGAGGTTTCCACGTGATAAAAGAATAACTCAGAATCTCACTTTAATTGTAATTTAAAACTGAAGAATAAAATTCCTGTGTAAATATATGTAATTCTCAAAATTTAGCATAGTCATCTAGTTTCTTTTCATTTATGTATACATTGAATGAATAGTAACTGTGTTACATTACAATTAAAAATACTTTCAAACCTATTTTCATGTTTTTAAAAATTCCATATTGTGTGGGAGAAATATTTAATCTTGGTCTTATGGATTATAAAGAATAACTCTACTCTTACAGACCAAGCCTATGGATCTTAAGTTGAATGATTTCCAGTAGGTCACATAGTCAGTATACAGAACTTCCATATTAATCAAGACTCTTTGATTTCAGACTCACTTATTTTTCTTGTCATCCATTGCCTAATCTTTTATATGAAAGTCTTCAGACTGTTACTAATAGTTTTTAGCACAGTACTCTTCAAACTTCAGGCTGTAACCCATTAGTGATGAGTTACAAATTTAATGTTTTGCTAAGATAAAATGTAAATGGAAGAAAATACAAGTTGTGATCAAAGTATATCATGGACTTTTAAATTAAAAATGCAGAAAAAGACAGATTGCTATTGATTTCCCTCAAAGTACTCCACCTCAATTCTAACATACTTACCCCGCAGTTCTTACCACTTTCTGTAGAAGTTCTAGAAATTTTCTTTCATGAGTGTCTTCACAAAGCATGATAAAAATGTACTGTGACTGCTTATTCTGAGTGCTACCCAAAAGAATGGAAGATTCTAAAAGAAACATTAATCACCATGTGTCCCCATCCACTCTTCACTGCATCTGCCAGTCTGACTTTTAATTCTTCCCCAAAGTCAAAATAACCACAAAGGTACCCATTTTGACTCAATTCAGGACAGCGAGGCATCAAGGAGAGCACAAGTAAAGATACTCACAAAATAAAACTTTGAGAATGTCTTAAGATAGAAACAAACTATAAGATAAGTATATTTTTAAAATATGGGGTTATTTTGGGGCGATGAATGATTATTCATATTTTACTATACTAATACTTTTAATTCAAACATTCACTATATTTTTCAAGCATGCCTTATGGATTAACTTAAGAGCTAAGGGTTTATTTTTAAAAAAAAAATGGTTTCAGGTTCTTTGTTTCTTTGAGACAGTGTCTCCCTGTGTAGTTTAGGCTGGTGTTGAACTCACTATATAGCCTAAACTGGTCTTGAACTCATGGCAATCCTCCTGCTTCAACCTTTCAAGTGCTGGGGTTGCATTCCTAACAGAGCACTGTGACATTTTGTTTTTGTTTTACTACTGCCTTTTGAGTGTCTGTGTATGAAAACTCTTCAGTGTAAGGGTTATTTAATTAATTAATCCTACATAAGGTGTTGCACTTGGAATTTAGAGCATGCCACCACAAAATACAGCACTCAGAAATGCAACACCAAAACTTGCCATTTTGACATGTGAATTATTTTGAGTAAAAGGCACTTTTAACACAGCAGATACAAGATTACTGTGCATTTCTCTGTGCTTTCCTAAAAGCAGATGAAAATCTTCGGTGAAAGATGTTTTTTCTATATCAGAAGGAAAACAACATCATTATCATGAAAGACAAAGATAGACCTTCTCAAATAACTCTAAACTAGAATCTTCTGATAATTTAGTTGCTTTTATACAATTTTGCCCATTTTATTATCTAATGTTTAAATCTGGGTTTCATGGTCTTTATTTCTCTATGGATGCTCCCTTATCTTGTAATATTTATATTAAATATATTTATACTCCTTGCTTTGTTTGAACAGTTTTATATTTATTTAATTCTCAGTTCCAGTCAGTTGTAACTTTGAGAGCACACAGGTAAACGTCTGTCTTCCCTACATATTGATTGTGTATATGAGAAATGGTGACTGAATCACTTAAGACTGTGAGGTTGCAAACTTATTTAAAATATTATGATGTGTTACTATTCTGGTTTCATTTATTACTATACTGAAATCTAAATCACCTCTGCAACAACTGCACTCAGGTAGCATTTTGTGTATTTTTTTTTGGACTGGCAGTGCCTTCCTGAGTCTTTCATATTCGTCTAAACAGATATCTGGGAAATTAAAAACTCTCCTGAAAGCTGCAAAAACTTCTTGAAAGAAACCGAAGATAGACCTTCAGACCTTTAAGATAGGGTGGCAGCTAGTGATCATGAAAAGAAAAATCTCTTAATAATACAAGGCACCAAGAAATAACAATTCAAAAGCTTCAAGATAATGCAAAGAAAAATAATTTAAGAGTGATAGGTATCAGTGAAAAAGCAGGAGTCAATACAAATGTCATAAAAAGACTAGGCAGTTGAACAGTAGGGAAAAGTTTGCAGCCAATGCCAGGAAAAAAGCATGGCAGAGACAAATCAATGCATGGGGGCCAGAATCATTAATGTAGATGGCCTCAATTCACCAATAAAGGAACACCATCAGAGTGGAACAAGAAACAAGATTCGTCAATATGCAGTATACAAGATACACGTGAATCTGAAAAGAAATTCATGGATTGAAAATCAAAGTAGAGAAAACAATACTCCACGTGACAGGCATCTAGCAAAAAGCAAGGGTAACTTGGCCATCAACTGCAGATAGTTAAGAAAGATATAGTATTTTTATACAGTGGAAAGCTACTCAGTTATAATCATGAGGCTCTGGTAGATAAATGGATGCAATTGTGCTTTGGGGGAAACGGTTCAGACTCACATACGTAAACAAAGTGTTGTCTCCTTGTATAAAATATTGAAGGAGTTAGCAGGATCCGAAATGTACAAAGGATATTGTGAAACTGAAAGGGAGGAAATGTCTAAAAAGGGAAGGAGATTACCATTGTTAACTCCTTATTATTTTGTTTTAAAGTCCTGTATCATTTCCATTGGTTTGTTTTGATTGGCTTTATTCTGTTTTGTTTGGGTTCATTTTATTATGTATGGGCAGCTGTTTTGAAGACAGCAACAGGTATTGTGGTAGCCATTGTTGATTTCCACTTATCTTGATTTTAAGCTCTGTATTGCTTTTACTGTTTTGTTTCTATTGGCATATCCTGTTTTAGTTTGTGTGGTTTTAGTCTCTTAAAAATAAAAAAAAATTAAAAAGCTACATGGAAAGTTTACAAATTTAATTTCTTATTGTTTTGGAGGCTGGAAGATTGAGGTCAACGTAGTTGAGCTCCTTCCTAGAGCTTCAGGTCACTTCTTCTCCCCTACCATCACACTGCCTTTCCACTCTGTGTCTGGGTCAAAAATCTGTGTATTCCTCTTAGAAGGACCTGAGTCATGTTGGATGAAATCCCATGCTACAAACCACCTTTTGACATCACTAAAGATTGACAGTCTCTGTCTCCAAATATTCTCACAATCCACATATGAATTTTTCTTCCATATAGAAATTTGATAAAGATATAATATGCCCTTAATAGATACTGATGGCTTGAGAAAGTAAAATTGTCTGAAGAGTGGACATTAAGAAAAATATAATTGGTTTTAACTTCCACCTTACTTTAATGAATATTAATAGTCAAAATATATTTGATATGCACTTATATATAAAGATATGCAGATGCACCTCTACTGACAATGGACCAGATAAACTGCCATAATTTGAAAATACTGTAAGCCAAAAAATATTTAATATACTTTCCAAATACAATAGTCAAACAGAAGAGTGCAATGTGCAGTATCATTTGTTGACCTTTCTGACTGAGACACAGAGCTCTTGATGGCTCCCACTGCCTGTAGTTAAGAAAGAGCATGGAGAGCTGGGGAGACAGCTCAGTGGCGTAAGCACCTGCCTGGCAAACACAATGTCATGAGGTCGATTCCCGGTACAGAAAAAAAAAAAAAAAAAAAAAAAAAAGTGCCGAAACATGTATCATTAACCCAGGAAAAGAGCAGCTTTCAGCACTCAAAGTATGGTTTCTACTGAAAATCTTACTTTAGAAAACGTCATAAATTTGAAAATCAGTAAGCTGATCAATTCTGAATTGTGCATCATCTTTTGTATTTTAAAAGTTGATTCTCTTTTATAATGCAGAGCATAATTTATGGTACCTTGACTAGTCCACAGTTCCTAAATATTTTATCAAATATTAAACTAGGTATTTCTATGAATTTTTTAGACGTGATAAACATCTGAGTCAGTAGACTTCAGTAAGGAAGTTTAACCTTCATAATGTGGCTGGGCATCGTTCAATCTTTTGAAGGACTTAATAGTAAAAGACATCTCTTTCAACCAAGAAAAACTTTACCCGCAGGCTGCTTTTAGAATGAAATTGTGTCTGTTTCATGGGACTCTAGTCTGCCAGCCAAACTTGCATTGCTAGGGGATTTCATCATTGGATAAACATCCTAGCATATATTTACAAAAATATACACCAAGGATTTGATATGTTCTCTTGATGCAATCAAGGAATGGAATAAGCATATTCTTTATGAAAGTGCTGCTATATCACAGTAGGCTACTTTACTGGAAATATAAGGAGAAGGACACATTTTAAGATAGCAATGAAAAGTAAATGCATGATACACTAACACAGACATATAGTACTATTTTTCAAGTATCATGTACTGTGCATAATTGCATGCTATGCTTTATTTGACTGGCAGTGCATTAGGTTTGGTTTCACTAAAATCCACACACGCACGTGAGTAATACATTGTCTACAGTGTGACAGTGGTTATGGCATCACTAGTTAATAGAGATTTGTCAGCTTTATTATAAATCTGTGGAACCACTCTCACATATGTGTTCTATTGTTGACCAAAGCATCGGTATACATCAAGGGGCATACCTCTGAAAGACACATACTCAGATATTGCCAATTCTATTGATCACTGACTCTGCAAAAGCTAATGGATACAACCATGCATATACCTCGAAAAAAATCTTCAAGATTCAAACTTAATGCTAATGGCTAAAACCTCTACACAGACAAATTGAGATAACATAACTAGAAAAATGCCAAACTAGAATGACTAGATTTAGATTATGATCCAAGTATTAATAAAGTGTAGCTGTGCAAAGGGCAGAGAGTTTCAGCAATCAATACCTGCCACAGGAATGAGGAAGCTCGTATATTCAGTGATTCAAATATTGAAGGTAATTGCCTTTTTGATTAATATTAAAAGCAAGTTTTAGAAAGGCTTGACTCATGAACACTTCTATTTGCTAACAAGTCAGTTCTCAACCAGAAGCATTCAGCAAAGTTTTGCTTCCCTCTAGGAACTCCACATTGGGTGAACATGACCTTGACTGTCTTCCCCAGTACTATGATATAAATGAAATTTGTGAACCAAGGCACCACAGTACATACCTGCTGACCCTATCTATGGCCTATATTTTATATCTGGGACCTAAACAAATTTGAAAGCAGTAAAATGAATATTCTACTGATTGTAAAATTTGAGTTTATTTGACAATATTAAGAAAAAAGAGAGGAAACTACCGAACAATAATCAAAATTCCAAAATTCTTTAAAAATTGTCACTCTAACATTTTTCATATTTTCTTTATTATACATTTGATTTCAAGCACACAAAATTCACCTGGTAGGTATCTCAAGCAAAACTTAAAAACTTTCATTTTCTATCAAATACTTGACATCAAATATTATTTTATGAATCAAGATATGTCATATTTGATACATTGTTATTGGTTTATTAATTCTAATTTTAAAAATTAAATTGATTCTCAAACTAATTTGATTTTACTTTTCATCTTTTAGAACATATTATTCTCTATGAACTCTGAATATGATCATACTGCTATTCATAAAGTATATAACCTGAAAACTGTATAATGCTTTTCTCTTTTTCTTCAGTTATAGAAATTGCCTCTGAAAGTGACATTGTATTTCAATAAGTGGAACCTGAGATGTGTCATCTGAGGATAATTTTCTTCTGAGATCTAGATTCAGGTCTCTAAGTCAAAAGGAAAAGTAGCAAAAACCATTTTGGTTTAATCTCAGAATATTTTAAAAAGACTAGTCCTGTGAATCTTAGGGTTTATGTGACAATATACCAGTAATAGCGTCTTGCAAATAAAGTTTACTTAGCATTACAAACAGAAAATGTAACTACCTTTTAAAATTATAATTTACTTGTCATATCTTTGAAATAATTTTAATAATGGGTTCAAATAGGAAGAGGGTGGTTAGAATTACATCTTCTCTTTCTTTTTCTTCTTTTTCTTTTTCTTCTTCCTCTTCCTCTTTTTCCTCCTCCTCCTCCTTCTTTTCCTTTTCCTCCTCCTCCACTTTCTCTTCCTGCTCCTCTTCCTCCTCCTCCTCCTCCTCCTCCTCCTCCTCCTCCTCCTCCTCCTCCTCCTCCTCCTCCTCCTCCTCCTCCTCCTCCTCCTCCTCCTTCTTCTTCTTCTTCTTCTTCTTCTTCTTCTTCTTCATTTTTCTTTTGAGACAGGGTCTTGCTATGCAGTTCAGGCTGGCCTTAACCACACTTGGTAGCTCAGACTGGTCTCAAGCTCGCAACAATCCTCCTGCTTCAGCCTCCCGAGTGCTGGAATTACAGGTATGTGCCATCATGCCCGGCAGAATTACATCTTCTTTAGCCATATGTAATTTCTTTATTTTGTGATTTTAGAATCCCTAAGGTCATTAGTGCTTTTCTTAATAATAATTTGCATATGCTTTCCAGTGTGATTGTTAATCTTCAAAATAAGTAGACGATATGGACTGTCCCCATAGTAGCTTATCAAAAATCCTGAAATTCATGTTTGGGTGATTTATTAAACAAGACATTTATTCTCCTGCAAATTTATTCTCCTGAAAGATACTAACTAGTAGGTGATGGAGAAGTTTTGTTAGAAAAAGAGAACATAATGACCACATTAGTTGTGTTTTGCCAATGCATAACACAAAGCATGCATTTTTCTAGAAGGGACACATCTGAGTTAAGGTCTGCATGGACATTCTCATACACAAGCCAAGGACAGCCCATGGCTAAGTTATTCTAAGTTGCAAGCAAAACATTTCATATTTTTGAAAAATAAAAATGCAACCATTGAGGCTGTTGACACATTTGCTGTTGGCATTTATATATCACTGAAAAAAATAATACATGTACCAATTTTTAAAACTCACAGTATACTAAATTTATATATAGTCACTTATCATTTGTTATTAAAATGAAATTTGTAGAATTAAAATGAACTTGATGTAAAAATTCTTTTAGTTACATAATAAATAATTAACATATTGTGAATTATTTTACATAAAGAGGCTAAAAATGTTCGATTAAACCTGATAATTATGCATTGGCAATGACTTATTTAATTACCATATATCCATATATGAATACTTATGTACCAAATTAGTTTGGGGATTTATTTGTTATGTTAAAAATAGAACCATATTTTTCTAGCCACCTAAGCCATTTCATTAGCATAAAAACAATTATTCTTTTCTTGAAAATTTAGTAATAATTTTTATCTTGAGTTTAGAAGATGAATATTTCCACATTATCTTTGCTGTGAAGATCTGTCTGCTCCTGTTTTGCATTTCCAAAAGACTGTGAGTTGCAGGTCTTTTCTGGATTAACTTGTGCAGTTATCACAAATGAAAGGATGGGCCCAGAGGACTTTCTTACTAATTACATAATTCTTTATGGTGAAATGTATGTCCAGAATTATTTAATAGGGAAACTATTATCAAGTACCTGATAATCACAGATATTCCTGGATTGAAGACTACATGTAATTGAGTATATCAGTGAATTACTTTATCCACAATTTTAAAAGCTAATTTCTCAACACCAGCATTTCATATGAACTGTGCCAAGGTTATCTGTTCATTCTAGTCCCTGAAAGTCAATCATCTGCTTTGGATTACAAGATATTGAAAAGGCAAGGGTCTTGGATACTGGTGAGAAGCAGCAGGAAACGAGGTATAGAAGTTCAAGCTCCTTTTCCTCCGCTTTGGCTGTTGGCAGCAATTTAGCAAGGCAAAATTGGAATCTTTAATGCTAAGGTTGCAGTCATGATTCTGGTGATAACAGAAACAAATGCAAGAAATTAAATACAAAAGTACCTATGGTTCACTTTTAGAGAATAACATGTTATGAACACGATATAGTAAAAGCACATGTTTTGAGACTGAGATCCTGATTGGAGGTACTGCAGAATAACCTTTGTGACAGGGTATTACAATCCTGTTACACATTAGGAAATATGAATGTTTATTTAACCAGGTAATAATTACTGCCTTTTGAACATTTACCATTGTCTTAACCAATAGAGAGAAGTTAGGGAAATCACACCTTTCAGAAGAGCATCTCCACAAAAAAAGAAAGAAAGAGATACAGGAATCAATCTATTGATTGATTAAATATCTTTATGTTGAAATCCGTGGTACCCTGAAAACGATTATCAAAGAAGATACCAGACAAGAGCTATCATTCGCTCCTGGGTAGGAAGCATCAGCATAGGGACTATGTATATACAGAGTTAATGCAATCTTGGTCAAAATATCAATACCATACTTCACAGAACTAGAGAAAATAATTCTAAAATTTATTTGGAACCAGAAGAGACCTAGAATAGCAAAAGTAATTCTGGGCAACAAAGGCAAGGCTGGGGGTATCGCATTCCAATTACACTACAGGGCTACTGTGATAAACAATAAACAAACATTCCAAGGATCAGTGGAACAGATTAGAAGATGCAGAAACAACCTCCAAACACACTCAAGCAACTTATCTTTAGGAAAACAAATGTATTTGAGTTTACAGTTTCTCAGGTTTCAGTCTATCATGTGCTGAAGTGGCATAGTGGAATATCCTAGTCGTGGACAGTTGTTCAGTGTCCCGAAGCCATGAGACAGAGAGAGAGAGAGAAGAGAGAGAGAGAGAGAGAGAGAGAGAGAGAGAGAGAGAGAGAGAGAGAGAGAGAGCGCCAGATTATAGATAGACCATTCGAAGGCCAAGTAATCCATCTCCTCTAATGAGGTCATGGCTCCTGTTACTATGAGTAGTTAGGAACTCATCAATGAATTAGTCAGCTTAGGAGTGTAGCCCTTCCATGATCCAGTCACTTTGTTAAAGGCCTAACATGGGACTTTTGCGATAAATTTTACATTTAAACCACTACATTCTCCCCCTGACAGCCAAGGGGTTCATTCATATGCAAAATACATTTAATAAAGTTCAAGAATTTCCAGATTCATAACTGTTCCAGTATATTCCAGTAGGTTCAAAAGTCTAAGTTTAAAGTCTCTTAATTGGGAATCCTTGTCAAATTAGAAAATTAAATACATTTAATATACAATGCCAGAGGGTAGACTTCCTAATTTTAAAAGAAAGGAATAGGAGAATAGAAAATAATCTGATCAACATTCAGCAGGGCAAATGTTAAGCCTGATAGATCCATGTCCAGCCTCTAAGGCATATAGAAATTGTAGTTCCACGTGACTTGGCACCCCACCTCCACCACAGTATTACTTTGCTAATAGCAGGTCGCATAGCGTCCATCTGGTTGCTTCTGCTCACAGTCTGTGGCTTTGTCAGAAGACATTCTACATCCCTGTCATCTCCAGCCTCTAGGGGTTTCCCACTGTACCTTTGGTTTTAGTGTCACAGCTTCACACGTCAGATTCTCAGGGCTTCTTGGCAAGGACCGTAGCCCGGTCACACCACGTTGCTTGCTCTCCTAGGCTTTCTTTTTCAAATCTTGGTGGTCATTTCTCTGACACAAGTCTTGCATTGAGTATGCTCATAAAATCATCACCCACTGGGGCCAAAGCTGCGGCACTCTCTGAGTACCCGGATGGCAAACTTGGGGTCACAATTCCCTACATGGCCCTGAGTGAGAAGGAGATCCTGGAGTTCTTTGCTCAAAGCAAAGTCTTTCAAAGGAGTATATTCTATGACACGCTTGAGCCTGTGATGGGTGGGATCTGGCCGATTTCTGCCATATTCTCAAGCTACCTTTCCTCTTGTCCTAGTGCAATATATTAACTTCCTTTGAATGATGCTAACCTTTTTATCAGTCAGATTCTTTTTGGTCCCAATTGTAAGCATGCTTCCTTTGTAGCCAAACCACAATTTTTAAAATTTTTTTGTTGTGTTGTTTGGCTCTGTATTTTGTTTCTGGCTCATTCTGCATACCTGGTTGGAATTCTTTTTTTTTTTTTTTTTTTTTTGGTTAAATCTTTCTCTGGTCTTGGTATTAGGTACTTGCTTTCAAGAAATACTTAGGGAGAATTACTTCCCTTTCAATTTCTGTGAAGAGTTTGAGAAGTGTTGACATTATCTTCCTTAAATTTCTTGTAGAATTCTGAAGTAAATCCATGAGGACCTGGGCTTTTCTTTGTTGGTAAATTTCTAACTACATTTTCAATTTCATTAACTGAGATTGGATTATTCAGCAGTTTACATCTTCTTAATCCAGTTTTGGTAATTCCCGTGTTTCTAGGAATCTGGTCACTTCTTCTGTGTTATTGAACCTATGAAAAGTAAAGGTTTTTGAAGTAGGCATTGATGATCTTCTATATTTCCACAAGATCTGTTGTGATTTCAACATTTTAATGCCTTATTGCATGAATTCGAGTTTTTTTTTCTTTTTTGATAAGTTCGGGGAGGGGCTTATCAATATTATTTATTCTTTCAAATAACCAACTCTTTGATTCATTCTTTGTATTGTTTTCTTAGTCTCAACTGAGTTAATCTCTGCTCTGCTTTTTATAATTTCCTCCCTTCTTTAGACTTTAGACTTGACTTCCTATTCTTCTTATGATGTTTGAGGTGTAGTGTCACATTATTTATTTGTGCTCATTCTGTTTTCATGGTGTGAGAGTTCATTGTTATAAATTTTCCTCTTAGGTCTGCTTTCATTGCATTCCACAGGTTCTGGTATCTTGTATTTGCATTTTCATTTGCTTTTAGATATTACTTAATTTTTTCTTTAATTTCCTTTGCGATCCATTAGTTTTTCAAGAGGGTGTTAATTTCCATGTGTTCATTAAGATGTGTTGTTTCTTTTGCCATTAATTTCCAATTTCATCACCTATGGTCAGATAATGCATGAGATAATTTGAGTCCCTTCATGCTTTATTAAGTGTGTTCTGCAGGCTAGTACATGGTCTATTTTAGAGAATGACCCATGTGCATCTGAGAAGAATGCATACTCTGCTGTTGTTGGATGGAACACTCTGTAGACACCTATGAAGTACAGCTGTTCACAGATTTGATTCAGTTATGCTATTTCCTTGCTATTTTTTGTCTAGTTGATCTATCTCTTTGTGATAACAAGCTATTAAGGTGTCCCATTAGAATTGTGTTACTACTTATTTGATTTTTCATGTCTATTAACATTTGTCTTATATAGTTGGGTGCTTCCATATTTGATGCAAGCATATTTATGATTGCTTTCTCTTCCTCTTCTATTTTTTCCCTAATAAGTATGTAATAACCTTCATTATCTCTTTTAATCATTTTTAGTTTGAAGTTCATATTGTCTACAGAAAGGACAGTCATCCCTGCTTTTTTCTGGGTACCCGTTGCAAGGCATTTTGTTTTTTATCCTTTGACCTTTAGTTTATGAGCTTCTCTTGAATTAAATGTGTTTCTTGTATACAGCATATTGTTGGATCTTGTTTCTTGATCCATTCTGCCAATTTGATTCTTTTGATTGATGAGTGAGGACATTTGTGTTGATGGCTATAACTGATATACATTGGCTTATCTTTGACATGTTATTTTTCTGCTCTTGGTTTCCAGTTTGGTCCCTCTGTTTAACTGCCTACCCTTCCTGGTGGTATCTTTGTGATGTTGTTTTTAGAATTGTGGGCATTTTTTTACTAAATCTAGAATATTTTTCAGTATTCTTTGTAGGATTGGTTTTCTGGTTGTGAATTTCTTCATTTGTTTGTAGTCTTGGAAGCACCTTATTTCTCCATTACTTTTGAAAGTTCTTCAGGTTCATCAATCTGGGTTGAAAGTTGTTTTCTTTTGAGGCTTGAAGTCAAAGACTTGACTTGAGAATCCAGCTGTGATTCTAATGGGCTTCCTTTATATGTGATCTATTTCTTTTCTCTAACAGCTTTTACTTCTATTTTTTAAATTCTATTTTTGTGCTTTACTTCTGGGATCTTGTTTATTGTATGTCTGGGTGTTGACTTATTGTGGTTGTGGCTGTTTGTAGTTTTATAAGCCTCACTTATATGTATGTCAGATTCTACTCTCCTGCTTCAGAAATTTTCTGTTATTACTTATACACATAGATTTTATATTATTTCAGTTGACTCCTTATTTTTCATTGACACCTACCTTTCTTATTTTTCTTTGCATCACTTTAGAGCTGTTGAATTATTTCTTGGTTCATTGTTATTTTTAAGAGGTCTTTCATTTCATGGTCACTAGCCTTAATCCTGTTTTCAAGGTTTGATCACCAACCTCAATCCTATCTTCAGTTTCATTCAAGCCGTTTTTATAGCTTTCTTTGGAATTTTTAATTTCCTGGGTATCTATTTGCAATTGTTTCATGCATTGCATTTCTTTCATATAGTGTTAATTCAAAGTTGTCATCTCTTTCCTATGCTCCTGTATTTTTTTAATCTATGTCTTCTGTAGTTATGCTGAACAATCCCTTCATTATTGATGGTATTTATTTTTTTATCTGAGAGATTATTTTAATATGATTTCCTCTCTAGTGTCATGTATTTGTTTCATTACTTCACTTGTCATCTTTTCATAAATTTCATTTGTGCATCTTCTGGTTTCTTCTCTGCTGTTTTCTATACTCATTCTGGTGGGTTAGAAGTCTGAGACTAAATTTTGCCTTTTTTTGTCACTTTCACCTGTTGGTTCATATTTTGGTCTTTTCAAACTCTCTAGTTTCATTTATGCCTCATGGTCACTGCAGTCTGTGTCCTACACTGTGCCTGATGTTCCTCCACTTGCTGGTCATGCAGTGCGGGGCAGAGGCTGGTCACCTGAATTTCTTCTGTGGAGATAGTTTGCATGACCTAGATTATTTCTAGGTTGTCTAACCCAGAAGTAGTGATGCGAAGCAGCCGTTGGCTCTTATTGTTACTACCGCTTCAGGCTCTTCCAGGCCACTAGACCCACCTGTCATGATGTACCTCCCATCCTGAGCCCTACTATATCACTGTCAAAGTCTCCTTGGTGGAGGGCAGGGTCACCAGCATGCTTGCAGGCTTTTTTCCATGGTCTCCTGGATAGTGAGCAGTCAGTGGCACAGTTGTAGGCCTTCTGCAGTCCAGGTTGAGGGCAGGGTCACTAGGTTGCTAGCAGGCCTGCAGTGGTCTTATAAACTAATTCATACCAGGAACTTGTATGCAATGTTTTCTTATCCTGTAGCGTGATTTCATCCACTGTGGTAGTGTTTAGGGGGTAGGATGGAGAGGTGAATGGAGCTAAATATAGTAGGAGTAAGCCATACAAGTTTTGGGTAGTTGTATCATATAAGAGAGAGTGACTGGAAGAGAAAGCCTAGGAGTATTGAAGTGAACCAGAAAGGGAAGGGATAGTATTTACCCACACAAAATCCTACTAAATACCAGTGCAACAGTTGAGGAAAGAGATGGAGATAATGAGTGGAATAATACAAAGGGCTCTGAATTGTGCACAGTAAAAAAAAATAAAAATAAATAAAAATAAAGGAAGTCAAAAGGAGAAGGAAAACAAGAAAAAGAGAAAAGAGGAAAAAATTTTAAAAAAGAAAAGAAAAAAATAGAAAAAATTAAGAAATAATAATGATCACACACAAAGAAAACAACATACAGAAAGAAAACAAAATGGTAAAATAGAACAGAGAGAAAATGAGAAAGAAAAGGGAAGAAACAAACAACAACAAAAACATAAAAATAACAGCAGGACAGAACACACTGAACCAATGGGAAACTTATCAGAAATAGAAGAATAAAAGTAATGAGATTCCTTTAGGATCTACAGTTCTGAGGGAGATCCAAATCCCAGAATGTGTACTCCAGCCAAGACTACAGGTGGCTCTGTTCTGGGTTTAGGTTTGCACTTTGTCTCTGGCTTTGTGTGCTGTGATTACCTTTCTGTGGCTGGAAATCTCCCTTGCCATTTCAAAAAAGGAAAAAGAATGGAGAGAAGAATAAAATGAAAGGAGAGAAAAATATGAAAAAGGAAAGAATGTGTCACTACCTGCCCACTTTGATTCTGCACATCTTTGTCCCCAAGTACAAACCTGCGTCACCTAACTAAACCTGCTGCTCCTGTTGTTACCTTTGCTTCAGAAATTTTTGCACCACCAGCCATGCCTGTCCATTGTGTGTACTCTAGCCAGGGTCCTGCTGTCTCTCTGGATTTTCTGATGGTCTCTGGTCCCTGAGTTCCATCCATGGAGGGAGAAGATGTCTGTCTCAGACCCTTCTTGCCAATTGCAGCAGGTCCTGGTCAATTGTAAGGACAGCAGTTCATCTCTGATCCCTTCCTGCCAGTTGTAGCAGTTCCTGAAAAATTGTGTGAGTAGGAGCTCATCCCAGATTTCCTTCTCATCAGCTGCAGCAGCTTTCAGACAATCTGTGTGACATTGTTAATTCTTCTTGAAAACACCCAGATGAGGAATAGGTAGAGTGAATGGGACCTCCAATCCTAGTGTTTTGAGGAGTTTCCACACTGATTTCCACAGTGTTTGCACCAGTCTATACTTCCACCAGCAGTAGAGAAGCATTCCTTTTCCCTGTCGCCCCACCATCATTTATTATTGGTTCATTTCTTGATGATAACCATTCTTCCTGGGATGAGATGGAATCTCAGTGCTGTTCTAAATTGCTTTTCTCAAATTACCAATGATGGTGAATATTTTTCATGTTTGTTGCCAGCTGTATTTCTTAATCTGAGAATTGTGTACTCATCTCAGGTGCCTATTTTTGGATTGGATCTCTGAATTTGGGAAACCTAATTTTTTTCAATTCTTTATGCAATTAAGATTCTGTTCCGAAAATCCTTTTCTATATTTTTAAGAGTTGTGCTTATTTTACCTTGCAGCAGATATGTTTCTGTTTTAATGCTTAGATCTCTGAACCACTTTGATTTTACTTTAGTATGTGGTGGGATATATGGGTCTAGATTCAATCTTTGGCCATGTATAGTGAATTTCCCAGTAGTATTTACTAAAGAGGTTGTGTGTGCTTCAGAATTTGTTTTTGGCTCCTTTGTAAACGATGAGATAACCAAATGTGTCTGGATTCTTTTGTTTGTTTTAATAACTAATTATGTTATCTAAAAATAGATATTTTACATATATTTATTTTAAAGATAGTAAAATACCACAGAACAAACCAATCAATACAAAGCAGCAAAAGTGACATATAACTGCAAGGCAGGATACTAGGAAAAAAATAGCTACCATAGTGTATCTTGTTGTCTTTACAATAGTTGTCCATTTCATCAAGTATAGCAAAATCAAACCAAAAACAAAACAGAGTAAAATGAATCAAAACAGAATATTGAATAAAGCAAAACAATAGAAAAAAACCATAACAATGAGAACAATATCGGATTTCAAAGACAAGATAGAAGGAAATCCCCCATATTTGCTGTATTGCCTACTGTCATCCTCCCAAGAGATGCTCAGACTGCTGGCCCCAGGTCTGCAAAATCAAGCAGACAATACAAGCATTTAGTTGCTTTATGTACCTTAGCATGTACCTTAGTTGCTTTATGTACCTTAGTTATGTTAGGCAGGCCTCTGAACCAGTGGATTACTTATGGGGGTAGGGTGAGATGTGTTGATTTTCAGTCATTGTGCTGGTAGGCTCACAAGAGGTGCTGACTTTTCTCTTCCTGGAAGCCACACTTACCAGAAAGGCTGGCTAGTTGGCTTCTTTTTGGATCCTCCCAGTCCTAGCATGGCTGGTTCTCAGGAGGCACTAACTTTTCTCTTCATGGAATTTGCGCAGCTGGTATGACTTCCCAGAAAGGCTTGTTAGTTGGCTTCACACATTTTAGATTCATCCACCTCTGAAAAAGCCTCACCTATGACCACATGAGGCTTTGAGGAACATCCAGAAACAAACTATAGCATTCTGCCCCTGTTCCCCCAAAGACTTACACACATTCCTCTATGCAAAAGGCATTTAGTTCATATATCAGTCAGTGTTTTATTAGAGAAACAGATGCAACATGAGATATATAAATGTGCAAGGTTGGTGTAGTATGGTCTGCCACAGAGCTGGATGAGGGAGCATTCAAAGGATGTCTATCCACTGGAGACAAAAGTTTACAGTCCAAGGTCTGGAGTTCACTGCAGTGTCTTGTGCAAATCCATATCAAGAGGTCAATGGGTCTGCACCAGACAGCTGAAGATTCTATGCCAGAAGGCTGAAGGACCCAAGGTGGAAGCTAAAGAACCTGTACTACAAGCCAGGATATGATGTCCAAGCTGCTCTGAAGATCAGAAGCAAGTCTGCCCTTCCTCATTTCCCATTTGTATCACCCAGGCAATGAGCAGCCCTAGGTTGTGTCCTCTGCGATACAGAATTGCTGAACCAAGTTAGTTAAGCTACTTAACTTCTCAAGTTGGCACAATCAATCAACAGTTACATTCCATCTCTAAAAGTTACCTATGCCCTAACAGTTTCAGCATTGCTGAAAAGTCTAAGTCCACAGTCTCTCCGAGAGTTAAGGCAAACTTTTAGTTGGCACGAGATAGACATTTCTTGTGCCATTCTTAAAGACACAAATAGAGGATAGAAAGGAATGGGACCAAAGCAAGTCCAAAATCCAGTAGGGTAAACATTAAGTCCTGTAGATCCATCTTCAGCATCTGGAACAGTGTGTGCCGAGATTTGAACTCCAAAGAGGTTGAGTGGCTCCACTCCTATGGCACCCCTGGTGGTAGCTCTTAGGGCTGCTCTCTTAGGCCACAGGCCAGCTCTACTGACCTTTTCCTCAGATGATTCACATTCCGGGCTTCTCCAGACTTCTGGGGTCCACAGTGCACCTTTGTCTTCACAGGCTTAGCTTCATACATTTCCCTCTCAAGGGCACACTGCCTGGCCTCCCAAGCTTTCTTCTGAGATCTGGTGGAAGCCTTTGTGATGCCCAAATTCTTACAGTCTGCTCACACCTAAAGCCAGTACCACGTTGTGGATGATGTCAAGGTCTGTTTCTGGCTAGATCAGTAGTCAGGCTTCTTTCTTTCTTGGCTGTAGGGGTCAAGTAGCCATGAACCAAAACCAAGGAGCAATTTAGCTAGGCTGTTCCATTCTGGAACATGGTATTCTGGAGATCTCTTCTCAAAGTCTTCCACTTTTGCAATTTTGGGACTGCAAAGAGTGAAGTCCTGCTGCTTCTTGTGATGACCTCAGGCTGTCTCTTCTGTTGTTTTCTGAAAGTCTTGGCTGTTACTTGCTAGAATTTTAAGCAATTAATTTCTCCTCTATTCTATTTTTTTCAGGCTACATTATTGGACCTTCCTTTGTAGCCAAGCTTAAAATATTTTAAATCATTCTTCTAGCCTCTTTGCTGTAGATTCTCAACATGGATCTGGCTAAAAGTTCTCAACATCAGCCATGACACAGCCTCAACATCAGACTGCCTTGAAATTTCTTTGGCAAGTCTAATTAGTCTGCTTCTCTTCACAAGTTTGAGGCAAAGTCTATGAACATGAGTAAAATGCAGGCAAACTTTCTGCCAGCGTTTAATGCACATTATCTGGAATCCAAAAGCCAATGTGATTCTTCTTCCCAGCAGAAAGTACCAGAGCCTGGTCTTTACTGATAGGACTTCTCTCAGCCTTCTGGTCTCCTGAGCTCTGAAAAGAATCTCCTATCAAAGCCTAATGCATCACTGCTCTGCTTTTTTAGATGGTATCTCTGCACCTTTTGAAACTGTTTCCATAAGCCAGTCCCAAAGACTCCTGAACTACACCTGCAGGTATAATCACAGCAATGGCACCATTTCTCTGGTACCATACTCTGTATTAGTTACTTTTCTCTTAGTGCTAAGACAAAATATACAACACCCACAGTTGAAGAAGGAAAGGTTTATTTAGCTCACAGCTTGTAGAAATTTCTAGCCATTATTGGCCAGCTCCAAGGTAAGGTGATTTGGCAGACAAGCATTAGAGAGAACAAACAGTTCATGCTGGTCAGAAAGTAGAAAAGCAACAATAGACACCTACAGCTCTTGCTAACCCTTATAGCTTATCTAGCCTACTTAATATGCGTAGCATTGACACCCTAAGCCTAGTACCTTTGATCCTAGCATTGCACAATGAATCAATTCAGTGTCACACACTCTAGATCCAGCCACCTCTGAAAAGCCCCACATATGACCATAGGAAGCTAGGGACACCTAGACACAAACCACAATACTGCCACACCTTATTATAATCATTAGAGTCCCTAGTATTCATCGCAATCAGTACAGTCGCTAGTAAACTGAAATGCACAAATCCATATCTTGTTTCTCATTTTAGAAAATTCTTTTCTCACCATTAAATGTGTTAACTATAAGATTTTAAAGTGCACTTATTAGAGTGATGAAATTCCCTTTACTCTATTAGTTCTGAGAGATTTTAATTGTGAATGATTTTGAATTGAAATTAATTCTTTAATTTTAATACATATAACTAGAGGTTTAATCAAAATGGTTTCTACTTCTACTGGAATGGCTTATTTAATTTGGGGCTACAAAAATAAATATGATTGTTAAGTAGAACTTTAATACAGCTCCCAAATTTCTCATTTCCTGGTGTGTACACACTTAAGTTTACTTAATTAAACACTAATGTGGGTGTTACTTAATGGGATTCTGCAGATGTAATTATGCTCTCATATCAGCTGATATTGAAAAGGAAGATTTTCTGGGTAAGCTTTACCTGACCAATAACTCTTTATATCTGGACCCCAAGCTCTGAGGCAGAGAAAACACAGCCATTTAAAATGTGGGCTGCATTTGACAAAATAGAAATTCTCAGTTGTGCTGTGAAAAAGGGGTCATGATCATGGGGTAACCAACACAGGCAAGCTCTAGTTTCTGGGAGCAGTCTGTGGCAGACAGCCAACAAGAAAAATTCAGCCATACAATGGCAAAAAACAAAACAAAACAAAACAAAACAAAACAAAAAACCAGAAACAAACAAATAAACAAAACCCAACCTTTTAATGTCCTGGGAAGTGGTCATATGCCAGAACCTCCAGATAAACCCAGCAAAAATCTTGGTTTTGAACTTTGAGTTTCAGAACAGACATTCAGTTACCTCAGCCTGGACTCTTGTCATAGAGAGCTAGAAACTAGTGAATGGGTATTTTTAAACTACTCGATTTGAGATTGTTTACAGAGCAACAGAAAGCTATCTATGGTGAACTATAATGATTGATTTTTCAGAGTTGAATCAATCTTTCACTGCCAGGATGAAACTTACTCTGCCATGATTTATTACCTTTATTATATATTGTTGAGTTTGATTGGTTAGAGCTTAAGGTTTTTATGGCCATATTTATAAGAATATTAATGTCCAATTTTCCTTCCTAGCGATGCTTTTGTTTAAATCTGATTTCAAGGTGATAGTAGCCTCAGAAAATGTAACAAGGAGTATTTCTACTATTTCTTTTTTCTGAAGGAATTTTGTAGGTGTTGTTTCTTTTAATGTTAATAGAATTAACCAGGGAATATACATGAGTTTGATATTTTCCAGTATGCATGTTTGTGTGATAAATTCGATGATTTTCTTTTTTTATTTTATGAAAAACTAAAAACTTATAACTAAGTGTTAAGAGTATAACATCAGTTAATACACCGTATGCCATTATCTTCAAAATAGTTACTCAAAGTATAAGGTGCAGACAAAAAAAAATTCTCTTTTACAATGAAGAAACAAATAGAAATTTACTGTTTTAATTGTACATCTTTTTATTTAGGTTTTTTATTGCATCTGTAAATTATATATTTAGTAATTTTCTAATCATCTAACTTGTCAGGATTCTTGGCATGACAGTATAATATTCTGATTTCAATGTCTTTGTGGTCCGATATCGATGACTTGTATTTCCAACCTCTGTCTTGACCAACCTAGAGGTTAATGGACTTTGTATTTATTCTCAAGTCATACGCTCTCTCTACCTTTTCTCTCTCATTGATTATAGTACTTAAGTTTCCTATTTCTTTCTCTTTTTTTTTGATACCAGGGATTGAACTCATGGCCTCGCACTTGCCAGGCAGGTGCTTATGCCAATGAGCTAAATCCCGGGCCCAAGTTTCTTATTTCTTGTCTCTTAATATTCTCCATCTACTCCCACCTCTCCTCATCTTAATTCTTTGTCATCTCTTTCATATATAGCACATATATTTGCTATTTTTCTCTACTTCATTTTTTTATTTTTAAAATTGTTTATTAGTACGGGTTTAGAGTATGTCATGATTGCATTCAAGTAATCCATCTACTTCAGATGTTGAAATGGAACTCTAGATCATTAAGAAGAGCTACAGTTATAATTTTTTCTTCAATAGTTGCATTGTCTTAAATTACTCAAAATGCTCTGTTTTCATTATCCTTCTGTTCTAAATAATTTATATCTACATTTATAAGTCCTTTGTTAACTTCTTGAAAATTTTGTTTATAAATTTGCCAATACTGGGTTACCAAGTTATCTCATGATGAGAGATTTTTAATTAAGTTATCTCCTGGTCAACAGTTTTGATCCTTTATATTTACTGAATTGTTTAATGACTTTATTGAACTGCAGTTTCCTGTGCTTGATTAGCATGGCTATAATAACTGGCCTGATTATAATGACATTTTTGTCTCTGAGAATTTCAATTCTGTTATTTTTGGTTTATAGTTTGTTGATTGTATTTCTTTTAAGAGTCAGTTTTCCTGGTTCTTCATGTGTAATTCTTAACTTCATCTTGGACATTATGAACCTTTTAAAAGGGACACTTTGTTCTGTTGTAGTCCCCCAACTAATGTTGATGCTTTTGATTTAGCAGGCAATTGAATTGCTCGGAGTCAAATGATAAGTCCTGTCTCAGTTTCGGGTGTTTCATGATTATGCTCTCACTTGCATGAGTTCTGACCTCTCAGGAGTCAGTCAGGACATGGGCCAGCCACAGGGATAGAACTGGGTGTGGCTCCTTTCTTTCTGAGCTTGTCTGTTACCCTACTGCTCTCTGGCTGTCATTTCTGACTCAGGTTTCTACCCAAGTTCACTAACTGAGAAGGATACTTGGATTTATGATGCAGAATTAGCCTCTCTGCCCCTTCCTGCAACTGTTTCTGGCCTGAACCAAGAGCTATAAACTAAAAGAATTATGTTTTGCTGGTTGCTTTTAGCAAGGTTCACTTGTGTTATAGCTATACCTACCATATTCAAATCATTAGTAACCTGTCCTCTTAAGAAGCCTGATTTCTATGTAATAATATGAAAAATATTAAATTGTGTTGACTTTCCATAATATAGATTTACAGTATTTAATTTAGCAGAACAAGTAAAAGCAATAGCATGATAATAGAGAGCTTTTTTGTTATAAAGAATAAATAAGAATATATTTAAAGTATTTATCAAAATGTCAAATGCAAAATAAATATGCATTGGATGGTAGTCCTCACCTTTGGCCATACTTTGGTGTTGATACAGTCATTATTTGTTAATTCAAGGAAAAATGCCGAATCTGCAACATTTGAATATAAAGAATGACTATTAGGAAGAAGCAATTCAAATCTGCTAGAGTCATGTCCTCCTGCAAAAAAACTGGGGTTGAAATGTTCTGGTGAAGAGTCTCAGTAGCATTTTAGTTCCAGAGTATTATTAGTACTTTATGATGTCTGCTGGCAGATAAAGCACAGTTTTCATTGAGCTTTGCATATCTCGAAGCATTTAACTCATACTCTTAGCTTTGATTAGTAAACACTATACACCAAGATGAACTGTTTATATCATGCCATTTTTAGTTTGTTTTGCTTTCGGTCAGAAAAGAAGATTAATTTAGCCACTTAACAAGGAAGTATATTGCTCAGGGCCATTATCATTCTGCTTTATTTAGAGTTTGACCATATGAATAATTCTGGGTGTGGGGTAGTGTGTCTGTGTGTATGTGTGTGAATGCCCGGATGTTTGCTACTCAACACTCCAGGTATTAGATTTTAACTCTAAATCACAGTCTGTAAAGGAAATACCTAGTTACCATTTGGGCAATGAGAAATAAAATTACATCACTCTGTATTATTGTAGGAATACTTACTATAAATTTCTATATAAATTAGTATACATCAACTGTAATGCTTTATAGTCCGACTAGAACTCTACATGGTAAAGATTGTAGAAATACTTTTGTTTCCTAAAGCTCTGAAATGGTCTTGGGATATAAAGCAGATTAACGTCCGCAGGGTTCAGAAACTGAATAGGAAACATAAATTGCTAAGAGATTGTCCAGAGCACATTGGAGTTGAGCCAGATATTATTCTCAGAATTAAAAGCATAATTTAAAAATCAGGACATTATTTTTTAACCAATAGCTAACCTAGGGATTTCAGATAGGGAGAAATATATTTTGATTAATGTTACCTTTTTCAGAGGGAAGCTGGCAGCTTTGTCCTTCACCAGCTGGAGTTTATGTAAGGCCTTATGGAGCGAGGCAGCCCACAGGGAGTTACAGTAATCTAATCTTCACGGCCAGAGCCCTGCCTCGCGTGAGCAGCTTGACTAAGTAAAGCATTTTTCAGTTTCCCACTAGGGGGCTGAAGCACAAAAGCACTGCGCTGGTTTCCTTTTGTGAAGCCAGACAGACTTCCCTGAGAAAATCAAGAGCCTCAAGAGCCTCCTTTCCTCCAGGCTGCCTAACTTCTGGATTATTCTGGAAGGGGAAAAAGGCAAAAGAAGCCCTTAAGATTCTTGTAGCCCTTTAGTTATGTAATAAAGAGTTATGAGCTAAATTTAGGAGACTTAAGGTTAGCAACTTTCCAATGAATTTAGCTCATGTGGATTGGCACAATTCATAATAAAATGTAGAGAGCCAAGTTCATGCTGGCTAGTGCATTTGACTTTTACTTTAACTGTATTAATTTTTGTGTATCTATTCTTAGTACACTCACCAAAATTTAGTTAGTAATTATATGTAGTATTTTTTTTTTTCCTGAGAACACAACATGAATATGTTTGTTCTTTCAACTGGAATAGCCTATAGAGATTGACAATCCTAAATTTATTCCATTTACCACCTTCATTTGGTCAGTTTCTAGAACATCACCCAACATAGTGCATTTCATTAAAATGATGTCTGTTTATGACATGAATATTTACATGTATTAGAAAAAATATATTTTTGCATGTCATGGTGCATACTATGTTGAAAATATATAAACAATTATATTTAACTCTGGTACCTGGCATAGAACATTTTCTCCCTAGAGGATTTATTCCCTTGAAATAAAATGTGCTCATGTTTATTGATTATGGTTCTCTAGAGGAATATAACTGATTTTATTGTTCCTCCATATATATATGCAACAAGTTGAAAAGCAAATATATGAGATTTATTAGATTGAGTTGAATATGCAAATATATAAAAGAATTTATTAGATTGGCTTGCATTTGTATATGAGTTGAAAACCATGCATGTATTAGTGCTAATATAATTATAAAAGGGGATTTCTTAGACAGGCTTACTGGAACAGATGTGGGAGGAGCCGCAAAGACCCTCAGTACTCAGGAGTGCCAGAGGATCCAGATTCCGCTCGGTGTTAGAAAATGCAAGTGTTTTAACAAGAGGGGTCAGGGATGAAGCCCCATCCATGGTCAAGTTCTCGAAGTTCCCTGGAGCTTGCTGCGTTTGGCTGTGGCAAGTTCACATCTAGAAGCTGCTGCTGAAGCAGAGCAGAGTTTGAACATACAGGCGAGTTTCCTCCTTCTCCCCTTACCAGTGATTAGGCTACAAGCCTATCTGATTCACCTACAATCAGGACTTAGCTTTCCCCCTCAGTTTGTTGGGTCAGTGTCAACTAATTCTGTTCACCCTCCCCTCACTGTGCACCCCCAGAAGTGTGCTTTACTAATCTTTACTTCTGATTCCGATCAGCATGGCAAAACTGATCATCAGCTGGACATGCACAGTCACTGGGATCGTCTGTTAAAAGACAGCACACACCGAGCAGCAGGGCTCTGGAACAAACTCACTTGTGCTAAAATAAATTTTCTATTTGTCCATTTCTAGAAGTTCTCATTTCTTTTCCTCTTGCAGTATTTTTAAGTCATGGCTTGCTATCATTGCTATATTTATTCTATAAAATCTAGTCATTTCTATTACCATTTTAAAATTTTCCCTTGAAAAGGGTAAAAAGCAAATTACGATCTTTGAATTACATTTTAAATACCACATTCACTTATAACAATATAAAATGTATTTAGGTTGAGCCAATAAGATTTTTCTGTTAGTTGCTTTACTACGTTTATAACATAAAGAATAAAAGAAAGAAATGCTAAATGATCTTATATTCTACTTCAATAGAATCCTATTTCTTAATTCTTTTATTCCTTGAGTCGTCAACTTGTTTGATAATCTTTGAATATCTGAAGAATACTTTGGTTAAGAAGTAATTGATTTTTGTCCTGTGTTTAATGTTCTACAGTGAAAGCTTTTAAAATAAAATGATGCCATAAAGACAGGACACTTGGATACATCCTTATTCTGCTTCTTTCAGGAACTTCTTCTTTACTGACAAATTATCAAGGGAAAAATGCTATGATCAGCAAAAATTTATTAATACCTTGAGCCATAGACCCAAACTAGTATACAAAGAAAGGGCAGAGCAGGCTTATTTTGATTCAGCCAAATGCTAATGGTTTTTCTTCCTTTATGCTGACACCTGAATTTCAAAACTTGTCATGATAAAGTTTTTGTCTTCTCCTTTTGGAATTTTTGAGGAAGGCTCTTGCTCTATAATTCAGGCTGGTCTTGGACTCAGTGTGGACCCCAGCCTAGCCTCAAATTTATGGCAATCCTCCGGCCTTAGCCTTCTGAGTATTGGGATTACAGTTGTGTGTCACCACATCTGGCTAGCTGTAATAAAGACTTAAAAATAAATGAATAAATGAAAAAACATCTATGTGGGAAAAATAATTATAACAAGCTATTCCAGTGTCTCCTGATACCGCTTGTCTACCACCATCCACCTTGATTGCTCCTGGGGCCACTTCAGCTCTTGCATTAACTTGCAGTCATGGGCCATGTTCCACGTCCTGTAATGCACAGTACTGACTTCCTCAAAATACTGCTGTTGCTTAATCATCTGCTTTCTGAAGACGACCTCCCCTTATTTCTACTGTTTCCTTCTTTTTCACTTTGCACACTTGACTTTCATTCATTAAATCCTCTAGTCCCTCAGATCTCACATTTTTACTAGGATAAGTTGTATGCTGTGTTTGTTTTCATCATTTGTATCTAATTGTACCATCCATCATTCCAATAACCACTGGCAATCATCTTCAGTGTTCGCAAAGTTTCTCAAACATGGTGACATTTATTTCTTCTTTAAAGCAATTTTACGGTTTACTCTTAGTACTAATATCCGTACAAGTATCAAAGGGCCTTCTGGTCTGTCCTCTCCTTCACATCTCATCCCATCTCATCCCCATCATCATAAACTGCTTTTACAAATCCTTTATCATGCCCTCCCCTCCCTAATCTCCCAGCTATTGGAAAACCCCTCTCTCTGACAAAGTTGTCAAATGTAATGTCTCTTTTCCTTTTAGGTAATTTCCAAATGCTACGCTTCCAACTTTAGGGCGCACTCCTGCCTTCCACCTGTACAGCTCAGGATAGGCGCCGTTACACACTCACTGTGTTAGGAGGCTTCATTGTAATTGACTTCAATGCATGGTCTTCCTCCGCATCCCCTGTGATATACCGTTGTATTCTCTAAGCTTATCACCATGACCTGACCACAGCAAGCACTAAATAAATACAGTTCACTATATTAATACATTTTTAAAGTTCACAAAGTTTATTTAATTAGCTTAACATTGTACATGGTTCCCAGTTATGTTAACCAAAATCTGAACTCAAGGCAACTAAAATTACAGTCTTTGTACTTGTTATGAGTATATTTCGAAGTTTTCTAAGTATTAAACATCCTCAGTGTTTGCAGAATTCTAACTTTCTCACATTCATACTTTTTATTGGAGTACTGAAACTCAGAATCACAATGATCTTTTTCTTTGGAAGTACCTGTATTCTCAAAATTCTTGAATTTTATATCCATAAATAAAAGAAAATTTCTTTGTAGATCCACACTTCAGGCTCAAGGATATTCTAAACTGAAAGATTTCATACAAAATTATTTCTGGAACAATCCCAGGTGATCCATGCTTCCTGGAAGACTTGCTCTTTTGATTCTCTGTGTGACTGATATACTCTGAATTAGAAACATGCATTGTATGGTTTAAGAAGAACCTTCACAAGTTTTTGTAATACAGTCATTAAAACAAGTCTTAGGAAAAAACACTGATTTCTTAATGATGACTGCAGACTTTTTCAAAATCCAATTAAATGTCACAATGTTATATCTTCAGTTCTTTTCAATATCAAAGCATAATTATGGTTCACACTCTTTACATAGATTGTGTTAGTAACAAATTAAACTTATCTGTCATTTAAAAATACCTGCAGAGAACACATAGTATATATGCATGAAGAGGTAAGAACCTTCAATTTTGTTTTCTTTTGATACCAAAAGATGAAAATGCATTGTTCCTCTGATATTACCACTTGATACAATTAATTCTACACAACAAAAGAGGCTAAATACTGTTCTCCCACCCCTGAGAGACATATAAAACTTGGGGCAACTTTCAAGGTCAAAAAGCACGAATTGTTCTGTGTTTACCACACACAAAAAAAGATAGTTTGCTCCATTAATTTTAATGAACAACAAATCAGCATAAATTCCACAGATTAACGGTAGCTTGGAAATTTCTTTGATTTACAGAATATTCACTTTACAACTAATTTTTATGCATTTTATAATTATTAAAGAAATAAAAAATGATTTCTTTTCATGGAAATTTTAGAAGACACATTTCACATAATCACAGATACATAAAGCTAATATGTGTCCCTTAAATTCCTTAGTGGGAAATTCGTCTTTTATTTTACTTGTAGTGTTTTATCATTTATTTTACCAATAATAGTAGCATTTTATCTTCTATTGTTCTAGTAGTATTTCTTGAGGTCTAAGTGTTCTAGGTGAAGCAACTTCCGTGGTATAATCTTCCAGTTCTATCCAATTGTATATGTATATAAATATATTTCTATTAAAATATATGATTATATATGCATAATCATACATAAACTTATTTATTTGTATTCTTACTATAATTTTCACCTTCCTTAATGCAGGAATATAAAACTATTTTTGTAGGAATGCAATGTTTACATTTAGATAGAAGTTTTTGCAGTCAAAAACGTTGATCTCTAAGTGACTATCAAAAATTTCCTATCTTTTCAAAGGTTTATATAGTAGCAAGTATTTATCTATTTGTATCTGAGCATGCATGTCATCTCTTTATCTCTGTGTGCATTTCTACCTACATCCTTATCTGCTCACCCTGCTGAGAGTACTACCCTTGCTAATATCACATCAAATAGGAGGGAATATGACCTATTTGTTCTGATGCTACCAATGTATATCATTCCATTTTCCCCTTGTTCTGAACTCTGAAGTTTTCCTGATCAGTTTTTTAATAGGATTCCAATTTGAATGTTTGAAATATTTCTGATTCTATCTTCTGCATTTCTCCCAAATGTACATAAGACATGTGTCACCAAGATAACTGCAATAGCCTTTAAATTAAATTCCTTGCACTGAGTAGCACACCAATATGAACACATTCCTCTGCAAGGTATTTTTCTAAAACATAGATGTCTCCTCCCTTTTAAAAACCTTTAAAGGATGCTAAAACACCAATTTGTCAGAGGTCTTAAGTAGTCAGCCTCAATTCAAATCTGCGCTGCCTTAGTAAGTAGAGAGAACATTTTCTTAATGAGTAAGCATGCCCATGATTTCCAACTCTATTCATACCATTGTCTTTCCTGTGAGCACCAGTACAAATCAAACCCTCTACATAATATCTTCATCAACCTCCCAAAGGGAATTTAGTGTCCTTTTGTTTTGTTTTGTGGTAGCATCTTGTATAGGCTTATTTAAATATTTTCTGTTAGAACCCCTTTGTTACTTTGTCTATTTGTAGCTATTTGGTCCTGAACACCAGGCTGCTGAATCCTTGAGAGCAAGAATTTTGTTAAGTGTCCTTTTGTCTTCACCCTCTCTAACATGAGGTCTGTCTTTATAATCTAATCATTAAGAGCGGGCTGCACAGAACAAAATAAAATACTATGTATTTTCATCTAGTATTTTTGGTGCTATCATCATAAAAAATATTACAGCAAGAAAAAATGAATTCTTTAAAATAAAAACATTATTATAGCATGTGTTTCATTTAAAGAACTATGAACCAAAAACAATAAAGAGACCATAACAGACAGAGGTATCTGTCTTAGTTACTTTGTACTCATCACTGAGACAAAAATACCTGAAGCCCAAAGATGGGAAAGGAAAGGTTTATTTCTTACAGTTTTTGGAGGTTTCAGTCCACACTCACTTGGCTCCAAGGCAGGCAGGCATGGCTGGGCTGCAGTTCATGGTGGCTGCAAACAGCAAACAGGAACCAGCAAAGAGCAAGACACACCTTCTTCCTGCCATTACATCACATCCTGGCTCCACCCCTTTGTGGGTGTAGCACTGACACAATCAACCCAAGCACTAGACAATGAACCAATCACAAATGCACAATGCAAACTCATGAGGCCTGGGGGCCACAGACATAAACCATGACAGTATCATAATCACATCATGGTACAAATGGCTTTGGATATGTGCCTTTGGAACTTCTCAGAAATAGAAGGCAGTGGAGGAGACGTTTGGAAAGAGGCTCATTGGTTCATGTTAGGGTTCAGATGTAAAATGTCCCCTCAAAATCTGATATATTTGGAGTGGAAAAGAAAGATGATTGGATCATGGGAGTAACATGCTCATCAGTGGACCAATCCACTGAACAATGCACAGCTGACTGTGCTTTTAGGAGGCAGGACGTGGTTCAAAGCGCTGTGTTATGGGGGTGTGACCTGGAAGGCTGTATCTTGTCCTCTGTTCTCCCTTATCTCTCTGCTTCCTAATCCACCATACCTTTCATCACACTTTTTGGAACGGAGCTGGATTGAACTCTCGAAAACTATGAGCTAAATAAATCTCTCATCCTTTACTCTCATCCTTTGCTGGTGTTGAGTATTTTGCCCCAGTGATGGGAAAGCTGAAAATACCATCACGATTCTTGTTATCATGAAAGTTTAACTCACTTTTTTAGTGTAAACTTCACAGGTGCCTCACGCAAACCATAAACACGTCAAGATCTTGTTTTAAAAGGTAGATAAAGTTCTGGAATGACCTCTCCTTCAATGCACTTTTCTGGTTACAGCTAATTTTTTTTTTTTTTACTGTACCATGATGAATACCAGCTCTCATTAAAATAATAACCATATTATGGCTGTTATCAAGTTATAATGTCAAATTTTTATGTGAAGCAAACTTAGCCAGCTTGAACAAGATGTCAGAACCTGGATTAATTATGTCAGGTGGGAAGATTGACTCACCCTTGATTTAGTGATGGTTATTCCCACTACAACATATGCAGCTGCCAACAGACAGGGACTGTAAGCAAGCTGCAAACAGTTTTGGGGAGATTACTGGGGGAAATCAAAAGACCATTTCATTAAGACTATAAGAAAGTCTTGTACTTAAAACACTCAAATAACTCCCATGACTTACTTTAGTGTTAAAAATAAACAAAATATATGTCATTAAAATTTAATCAGACCAACGTAACTAACTGTTGCCTACATTTAAAAATGCACACGTTCCTCTGGCTGTTTTGTTCCCCACCCAAGTAGTGTTCAAACTAATTTTTTCTTCCAATTTCTCTGAAAGAATTTTTCATCATCTACTGTTTTTTTTTTTTTAATAAAAGGGTACCACTAGGATGGTAATGTGCTCCCTATATTTACTCATCTTTTTCACTTTAGGGGAAATAATAACATGGATATTTGATTAATATGATGAGGAAGAGACAACTGCTTTCTAATTGTGCTGATTGGGTCCTGTGAGTCACCTGAAAATGGTCCAGGATCCCATGAAGTTGGAGTAGGGCACAGTTATCTTTGTTCCTAATGTCAACAGATAGAAAGGTGATTCTCCCTCGAGTGGATTTGGGAGTGTATGTGTGTCAGAAATTATACTTTCCTATCACCCATGTTTCATTTTCTGTTCTACCATTATGAAATTAGTTGTTAATATTACTCTTTGATATGATCTTAAATTAGATCTGAAAGCAAGTCTAATTTATTAGCACCTGTAAACATGAAAAAAACGCATTTATGTTTCATAACTTTTTGAAATAAAGCCAAACACTCATTTAGGACACAAGCTAGTACACTTCATGTTTTAGAATTAGGTTGTTTCTTTCTAGGCACACGAATGGAAGCCATTGTTCACTGATGACTTTTTTTTTCCCTTGGCACAGTTCTGAGTACCAGGAATGAACTTTTGCTGCCGACTGCCACCTGGCACTGCACTGGGAAAGGAATCTGACTTCTAAGAAAGGAAAAGCTCTCACTTCCAGTAAAAGCTCTTCTCAACAAATGCACATCTTTTATTTTAAAGAAAAGTCTCTCAGAGTTGTTAGGTTAACCATCCTGGCTCACCGAACGTAGACTTTCTCAGAATATGGTTTCCAGACCAGAGTAGAAACATTATCAGGGGACTTTGTATATTTCCTGACCCACATTCTAGAGGTGTTGATTCAGTGTGTCTACAATGGGCTCATGATTTTGGGCAAAATGACTTTATTTTTAACATTATAATGCTTGATTTAGTTTGACTTAATCTTTGAATTTCAGATTTTCCCTTACTATTAAAGCATGTGAAAGTTAATATTGTTGAAATTAGGACATATTGCTAAGACTGTCAATTAACACTTTAAATATTATTGCTATTGTATTTTTTACAGTGATGTATGGGCTTGATACATTGTTTTAGAACATAAGTGCTTTAAAACTGGGTGGTATAATTCAAGAGGAGCAGTAGATTGAACAGTAGACTCCCAGGCTCAGGCACACTTGGTATTACTCAACTTTCTCTTTATTCTGAATCACGTTAAGGCAAAAGGCAATGCTCACCTCAGTCCCGGGGAACATATAAGTGCAGATTGGCAGAGTGGTAGCCTCAGGGTGGCAGCAGTTGACATGTGCTTATTGAGAGACGAGCAATATCTGTGCGCTTTTTGGCTCATCAATTAAGAGGACTTTGTTAACTTACACTTTGTATTTCCAAAATGTGGTTGTTCTCTGCTCTAATACTGTATGGATAATGCTTACAGCTCTTCCAAGCCGTCTTTCCTGGGCTCATGGACAAAGACAGGTGAAACCTTTATTCAATAGCTGATACTTTTTCACTGCGTTTGACTGTCTCATCCTTGGCTCCTTCGGACTCTGCCTATTCAGGTCCACAGAAGTTTCCTGGACTCTTGCTGATGGGGTACATGTGTGAATTTGGGGGTCTTACTCTACAAATTATAGTTTATTGGCTAATGGCAATAAACTATTTAGCCTTTTAAAATGGTAAATCCAGCTCTGTGTGACACTTTCAAGTCTCTGTACATGAATCTTTACAATGGGAACTGTACCTTAAAGTAAACCAATTGAAGGTTTAAAATAGGAATATATTTTTCTAACAAACAGCTGAGTCTCAATGAATTACAGAATTAAATTACAGCCAGGCACAGAACTGTTCAAATTGTGTTCAAACAAGGCAAACACCAGGTTGGAACAGACCAATAACTTTCATTTTTTTGCACCTTATTTTTACATTCTGTGCATAACTTTCTGACTGTGTAGCAGACGAGTTCTTCCAACCTGTTTTGGATTGAAGGATTTTGGATTCCAGAATTGTGAATAAAAACCAAGTAAGATTCTTTGACAAAAACCAGAATTTTGAGATTCAGCCTATGTCTAATGTATCAGAAGATAACATTTTAATAAAATTGAGTACTTCACATATCATTAATGTTTCTTAAGTGGTGATCTTTTCCCTACTTTGAAGATAAAAAATTTTTAAGGTAGGTCCTGAGGAAGTTTAGGGAATAATGAATGCCCAACTCTTAGTCTCAAATAATATTGAGCATTTATCTCCTGAAAGAATTTTGCTCATATGAGATCCTATTCAACAGATTTTGACTGGGACTTGAAATTCTGCATTTCCAAAATGTTTTCAGTTAATGTCATGCTGCTAGGTGACAGGTAATATTAAGTAGTGTTAGAATATTAAATTTAGTAGCAAAGAGGCATGAATAACTACATATGTGTCTGATGCGTGTGTTTTGAACTCTATTGGCTAAGGTGTCCTGAGATCTAGTTTAGAGACAACATGTTCTCTAACCTGGCTTGACAAATAACAAAACAGCTATTTTGATCTCCATATGTTTGATTATTGTCTCCATGTCATGGTTTATGTCAGTGACCCCCAAGCCTCATGATTTATGTACCCAACCAAATCTAGCATTGTGATTGGTTCATTGTCTAGCGCTCAGATTGGTAGTGTTTGTGCTACACTCACGTGGGGTGGAGCCATGGTATGATGTAAGGACAGGAAAAAGGTGTGTGTCTGTCTCTTGCCAGTTTCCACCTTGCTATTTGCAGCTGTCATGGTGTGGCCCCACCATGCCACCCTGCCTTGGAGCCAACTGAATGTGAACAGAAACCTCAAAAACTGTAAGAAATAAGCTTTTCCTTCCCTAACTTCGGACGTCAGGTATTTTGTCTCAACAACAAGTAAAAAGTAACTAAGACATTCCATCCCTAATTGAGGTTTCGGAGTGTGTGTGTGTGTGTGTGTGTGTGTGTGTGTTTGGTTTATACACACACAAAATTTAGCAAGCACAATGACCTGCTTGAGACTAGTTCCCAAAACTGTTCTTCTTCACAGATACTATCACTAATGTGTAACTCCTATTCCATCAACTGTTTCTTTTATACTGTTTAAATAGTTTACAGATACCCCCATAGAGTACGATTTTTGTGAGGATGGCTTTCAAGGGGTCAATGTCTTTCTCCACTTGAATGGGAAGAAAGAAATAAATATTTGACAAAATTTTGTAGTTCCTAAAAGAGGAAAGAGACTCCATTAGAGAAAAATTCTACAATCATTTGGCAAAGGAGGTATATATTGTTACTAAGTCTTAAGTCTCTAGTAGCACAGATTTGGAAAATCTTCAGAAAGAGAGCAAATCAGGAGAACTTCTGTGAAACTTTTGGGGCCTGGCATGTACTATACTTGAATGCTAGGTAAAGAAGATAATATTGGCAAAGGCAGACATTTTTAAAACAAAGGGAAATTACTTTTCCTTTACTTTATCTCAGAGAAGAGCCTGCTTGGAGTAAAAAATTTGATAAGGGGTAGAGTCTTCTATATTAGCTCAACATTTCCAAAAACCTATGAGGGGTAAAAACCTCAGATAATCCAGTGACAAATGTGCAATAAACTGGGGGTATTAAGTTGTACAAGACAGTCATTTTTAAAAAGTGGAACTCATATATTCATGGACATATCAAAGATATTCTTCAGTTATCTTTCAACACAGGCATTGTTGTTTCAGTATTTTATGTCTTGAGAGTTAAGAGATATTCAGAGCCTGACACTCCAAAACAATGAAGTATGGCCCTTTCTGGGGAAAAAATGACCAAAGAATGAAATACAGAAGAAACAAAATTCAAGACTCACCCACAGGAGAGTTAAAAAGTTAAGCAGCAAGTGGTAAACACAAATAAGTAACTGGAAATTTAAAGCAAGAGAAGCCAAGAGTTGTGAAACTTTCTGACTTACATCTCTATATGAAAAAAATCAGGGTTCATGCCCTTAGATTGTATAGACTATCAGGACAATAACTTATGTTTTGTGCCTACAAGATTTTATATTTTAATTTAACAAGACCTTGAAAGTCGAACCACTTCTGTTAATATTAAAATTATTAAATCAATTATTTCTTATAAAGTCACTAACAGATATACAAGGACAGTATTTATTGTGCACCGGGAAGCAATTTGATACTTGTAGTTTGCACAGAGACCGTGTTACCTTCCTTAATATTTGTTATTTTCAGTTGGGCAAATAATTCTTCCTTACTGTATATAGACTTCCTTGGATGGAAATTATACATGCTGTCTTACATTATGTAAGATTAAGCAGAAGATAACTTGCAGGTTGTAATTGATTGTGTCTGTATGTCCCCCCAAAGCCTATGCAGTCATGAAGGCTGGTTTTTAGAGGTGGCTAAATCTAGACCTCCTGATTGGTTCATTGTCTGAGATTATGGATGTGAGAGCTACACTCATTCTAGGATGGGTAGACTAAAAGTAATATAAAGGGCCGAAAAAAAATCTTCCCTTGTGCTCCTTTTTTTTGGCTCTCATTGCTTTTGTATCTTCTGCTGCCTTGAGCTGTGGCCCCTTGGCCATGCCACCCTGCCTTGGAACCAGCTGATTATGTACTGACCCTCCACAAACTGGGAGCAAAATAAGCATTTCCCTCTTTAATTTGCGTGTCAGATATTTTGTTTCAGCAATGAGAGAAAAGTTACTAAGACAGAATTTGACACCGGGAATGGGACCATTGCTGCCACAATACCTGATTATACAGTTACAAAAAACCTTTGGAAAAGGCTTGAGGCAGGAGTTTGGAAAAGTTCAGAGACATTTCCTGAAAGAGTAGCACTAGAATGCCTTGTGCTGTTCTGAATGGAAGATTCTGCTCCAGGATCAGAAGGCCAGAAGTCTGACAGAATCCTCCCTTAAAGACTAAGCTCAGGAGGTTTTTGTAGGGAGGAAGTAACTTTGTTTTGCATTCGTTGTGGGAGTCCAGACAATGTGTTCTATAGCTTGACACAAAGTTTGTCTGCATTTTGTTCCTGTCCAGAGATTTTGCCTAAAATTAACATTAAGGGCAAATGACTAAACTGACAGAAAAAATTTCAAGAAAGTTGAATATTGGGGTGTCACAAATCTATTGTTGAGGGATTTTAATTAGAGTTATGTTGAGAATCAAGAGCAAAGAGCTCAGTAAGACGATGTAAAATGTTGTGGATTTGGCCAGAAAAAAACCAGTAAAGTCATAGACAACAAAGAGCTGAAGAGATCTCAAATGATAAGAAGGAACAGGAGAATACAAAAGACCACCTGAAGGCATCACAAGGAGCAGCAAGTTATTACCCTTTGCAGCTGTAAAACTGAAAAGGTGAAAGACTTTGCTTTGAGAGGGAAAACACAGAGCACCCCCAAGTTCCAGAATGGTGGTGGCCACATCACGTTCAGGAATGCTGTACAATATAGGGAATTTATTACTTCAAATTGGATTCAGAGTATTCAGAAGTTCAGGTGCTTGACCTTTATAGCCAAGAGAAAAGAAAATATGACTACTGCCCCCACGTGTCAGCAGACCTTGGCATCCTCCACATGGTGCTGGTTTTAGGCACATGTAGAATGCAAGTTATTGCTTTTAGGCAACTTCTGCCCCAATTAGGAGGCCAGGCAGTGTGTCCCTGAGTGGGTAGAATGTGAAGCTGAGAGGATGAAGTCAAAGGTGCAGTGGAAAACACAGAAATCTGGGGAAGCCAGAAACATGCATCACTGTGGGAAAATTGCAAAGAGGGAGCCCAACAGGCCCATGAGAGAAGCCCTGGGAGCTACTACTACCAGAAGCACTGTAAGGTTGGAAGCAGCCAAACCCTTTACAGTTTGCTACAGATTACCTCAGAAGTTGCATGTGGAACTGCAGGACTCAAAGTTTGCCTTGCTAAACTTTGGACTTGCTTTGGTCCAATCTTTGCATCTTCTTGATTGTTTAAATGGAAATGTCTGTCTTATGACATTCAGTGCTCCAAGTGTTCATCTTTCTTTTCATTTGTACAGTGGCTCACAGCTAAGAATTTGTCTTATATTGCAGCTGAAACTTGGAATTTGGACTTTTCAGCAATTGTGAAACTGTTAGGACCTGGCAATTCTTGGAGATGGATTGAATGTCTTTTGCATAAAGGGTTGTGCATGAGTCTTTGTGGGCTGGGGCAGTGTTATAGTTTATGTATGAATGTCTCCCAAAAGTCTCATGCAGGCATCGGAGTGCTTTCAGAGGTGGCCAAATCTAGAGTTTGCTATTGATTCATTGTCTAGTGCTGGGATTAAGGGTGTGAGAGCTACACCCACCCGAGAATATAAGGGACAAAAATAGTCTTCTGTCACACTCTTTTTTTGCTCCTTTTGCTTTTGTATCTTATGCTGCCTTGAACTATTGCCCTTCTTGCATGCCACCCTGTGTTGGAGCTGATTATGGACTGAAACCTCCACAAACAGTGAGCTAAATAAACTTTCACCTCTTTAATTTGGGTGTCAGGTGTTTTATCTCAACAATGAGAGAAAAGTAATTGAGACACAGATATTTGAATTTCAAGCAAATGATGCATGTCTGAGAAGGAATAACTTTTTTTTCTCTTTTTCCCTTTTCTTAATAAGTTTTCAAACAAAGAGACATTTGTTGTGATTCTTACTTCTTTTGTGTTTCTTAGATGCTGGGTATCATTGCCGATGTTTTTTCAAGTTATTTTTATTAACAAAAGAGAGAGGCAATCTTACCAATTTATAAATTATACGTTAGATTGTTGACACATATCTGTGCATTTACTAAGATTTACTCTACTATCCCTAAACAGAGATTAGAATCCTTACTTATGCTTTGTACTTTTCTTTCTTATTCTCCCAAATTGTTCAAAGCATATTATAGAAAGGCACCTGGGAATTAAAAACAAAAATTATTTTAAAACCAGTACAATACTGTTAGTAAGAGGAAATGTGTACAGGTAGAATGGTTAAATGAAAACTGGTAAACTTTTAAGGATGTGTTTAGGATGTATACGGTTGTGCTTAAGATGAAACCATGTTTTAAAAGAACAAATACAAATTACAAATGAACGTTTTAATTTGTCTATAGAATATAAGAAATGAAATGAAATATCTCCTGCCAATCTTTCCTTAATTTAAATTATTTTTTATTTCCTTGAATACTTTAAAAATGTGTTTGCATGCTTAAAGTATTCTTTGAAAAGCCTAAATAAGCCTTTTCAAACTTTGAAATCTGGTATGTGTTCTTCAAGGACCTGGGAACCACCTCTTAATCATGAAAAAGGATGGGAAAGCAACTTCTGTGGATGCCTTGCTCGAATATGCAAAATTATCTCCTGTCATAAGATGTTCGAAGTTTTTCTTTTGAATAAAGCTAATTAGTGAACACAGATGGTCACCCTGACTACTCAGTAAGTTGTGCGAACTTGGTATGACAAATGGCCCTGCCTCTTACAGGGGGACTAGTTATCATTTATCTTGAAAACAGACATTATGAATTATATCTACTTGACTATATAAAAAAGTGAAATTTATTTTTCTGTTTTTGTAAACTTCTAAGCAGGTCATCTGTGATGTACATTAGAATCATCATGGCTTACTGTTTACTAAATACTATAATGGTTTTGTTTCTTTACCAGTTCTGCGAATAGCTTTTCTAGGAGAAGAACAGATTTGGTTGTTAATTGTATTTCCCACTAATAGGTAATCAAATTTCTACATTTTAAGTTATTATAAAATACTGATCATGTGTCTTATATTACAAAGAAAAAATAAAAGAAAATTCAACATTGACAAATTTGTTAAAGTGTTTTTTTTTTTTTTTTTTTTTTTTTTTTTTGTACTAGGGATTGAACTCATAACCTTGTGCCTGATAGGCAGGTGCTTACATAACTGAGCTAAATCCTTGACTAAAGTGAAAACTATTTAAAGGTGCTCCTTTAGTAAATTCTCTTTAAAATTAACTACTTTAAATGTAATATCTATTTTGGTCCTTGTCTTTTAAATGCATGCTCTGAGAAAGAACCTGAGCTTGGGCTTTAATAAATATCCCAGTAATTTACAAATTTACTATTTGTTCATTCTCACTGGTATGCTGAATCCTTCATTTTTAGAATGGAAAATTTTTATTCTTTAATAATGTTAAGATATATATTTTTACAATAGTCTATTTTTGTGGGGATATTTATTACCCATTCATCTTTCTTGTTTATATATTTCTGGAATAAATTTTTTACTAAAAATGCATTTGCAGTAAATTCTATCTCTAACATCTACAAATATATAGGGTTTCTAAATTTTAAAAGCAGATTTTACCTGTATATTCTTCCTAGCCTGTGATTCTGAGGTTTCAGTATTAGGCTAATGATAGTTCCTTTGTTTCTGATTGCTTTTGTGTTTATCTATGGTTCTAAATGTACTGTATGACTCATTTGGAGCAAATTTTTTAAAACCTTACTTCTATAAGCTAAAAGGACATTGACTAGCATACTATCAAATCAACAGTAGCTAATTTTCCCAGAAAAAATAAAAAATAATTGATAAATTTATTGATTGAAGTTTTGTATTTAATCTTATTCTATAGGGATATGACATTTTTTCCTGCAACACAAATGTGTAAATTAGAATTCTGATTTATATTGTTACTATGTGAAAATACTGACTATGACTGAATGGGTTTGAAATAAGTATCTGAATTTTATGTTCAGTGGCAACAGCAGTGACTTCATAAAGAAAGGATAATATGTAAGCCCATGTTTGTATAAAGGATCCAAATTACAGTGATAGCTGTTGCTTGTAAAATCATTGTCTAATGCATAGTCCTTATAATAAACAACAATGAATGCTTGAAAGGTGAAACAGTATACAACTGAGTTAAACAGTTTGAACAAATATAAAGGAACCAAAGCACTTTAATGCAGTAGGCACTGAAATCTTTGGATTTATTTGGATTAGTTTCTGAGGTTTCAGTGGCTTCTCCACTGTCTAGGGAATGTGATGTTTGCTTTCCTCGGGCAAAAATTCATGACAACAAATACATCTCTAAACAGCTGCCTGGTCTTGGACTGCTGCTGACCAATATTAGGGAAGAGTTGTTGCTCCTAATCAGAACAGACACTGGTGTTTTTCACATGCAAATGATTCTTCTAGCAGCATTTTGAGTTATAATTCAGTCAAGTATTGGTTTTGATTGTATGGGGTTGCTAGGAAACACCTTTCTCTGAATGTGGATGAAAAGATACTTCTTTGCAGTACAATTTTTTTTAGAATAATGGATATTAAATTTAAGATGATGTGTGAATTAAACATTTTCATAAAATTGAAGATAAAAGGTTTTGGTTTCTCAGAAGATGTAGTTATATAAAGAACTGCTGGCTTACCTTTTAATCTAAAATCTCTGCATTTGATATTGAAGAAATGAAATTTCCTGTACATGGCAGTGTTTTTGCTGTGCACCCACAAACATGAGAGGACATTAATTAGCATGTGGTTAAAGTGTTAGGGATTTTAATAGCCTGACTGGAAAGGCACCCACCTGTCCCTGAAAAATTACAAGCAGCAATTCATGAGCAATAACTGATAACCAGATGGATAAGTATGGAGTTAATGTTATTTCTTCTGGGACCAGAATGTTAAAATGAATATCTAATTAGGCTACTGAATAACTTTAAGGAACACAAAGCAAGAAATAAATCAAGGAGCAGTTTTAAGGATAGTGTAAACTAAAGACATTTTAATATTAAAATTAAAAAGTCAAAAGAGTAAATCTTTTGAATTATTGAATATAAAGCAAATATAATATTTGATTACTGGACTTACATAAAGAGAGAAATTTGTTTAACTCTTACTGGGTATGAGCTGATTTATAGATCAATGAAATATAAAGACAAAATATTTGGCCAACATAATTGGCTAAGCACTAAGGGTCTTTTTGGCTTGAGAAAAATATCATTAATTTTTTTTAATCAGAAGAGCATTTATTTAAAATTCATATCAATAATTAGGGATAGAGACATATGAAACCTTTCTACGTTCAAAGATCACAAAATATACTGTAGATGATTGAAGTAACTTACAGGAATAGGCCTCAGATGCTTCCAGGTTTTTACAACAATTTTGGGAATTTAGGGTATGTGTTTCTAAAGCAATTATATTTTTCAACAACTTCATTCTTGATTGTTTTCTTAATTTTAATTCTTTTAAAGGCTCATGATATAATATACCAATGATGTAAATCTATTAACAAGCTTTACCTCACCAATTAAATCATATTATCAAAATAAATGTATATATATATTACTTCAATGCTGTTTGTAACCATAGAGAGCTTGTTCCACACTCTCCAAACCACATCTAGATAAGTAGATGTGTCACAGATGGTAGTGATCTCCAAAGAAAGAGTTTTGAAGGTGAGTAAGAGGGTAAATGAGATGTTTAAAATATTTCCACAAAGAGGTGGTGAGAACATTTTGTTGAAAAGTCGTTACAGTACGTGGCTAATGCTTGATCTCCAGAGTCATTTAAAACTGAATTTAAACAGATGATCTGTCAATGCTCTGTGTGCTTAGGAAAACGTTTTTCTCTCAACTTATCAGTTTGTTCACCTGAAAGTTAGAAAGCAAACTATCTCTGCCACAAAGATTCCACGGCAGGCACATGAAAAATGTACGTAAGTTACATAGAAAATTTTTATCCATGGAAATTATGCAATTACTACTAATTATAAGGCCTGGCTTTGGTAAGTATCAAATAATGTGTAAGTATCTGGGGACTGGGCAAAGTTGCATTTCTAAAGTGGCGCATTGCCTTTAAAATGTCTTTTCTCCTGATCATTTTCATCTAAACCTTTGCTCTTTTGAGGTCTGCTACTTTTTCTTTTCGCTACTTTTCAAATTGTCAGTTTTGATTTGTATACTTACATACTAAGTTTTCACTCATGTTGAAAATGAATTGTCACAAAAACTGAGCATTGCTGTTTTAAATCCACACTTGCAGCAAGCCAGTGTATTTGCTAAGGTCAGCCTTTTCCTTATGCATGTGAATGCAGCCAAGAAATGACTAAAAACTTTTCCGTGCACCAATGCATCCTGTAATCCCTTCTAAACATGCATCATCGTTGTCCATGTCTGCTTTTGAGAAGTAAATGTGCATATCAGAAATAGTAAACTATTTGAAATGTGAGTTTTAGTCATTTGAACTCATCTCATATATTTATAGACTTAGGTAAGCAGCTAAAATTGTTTGGGCACTAGCACCACAGGCATTGTTGCATGTACCAATAATGTAATTGGTTAAACTAAAACCATGAACTTGCTTTAAGTTTCCACATCATTTTAGATTTCCAGTGTTTCCATTGGTTATGTGGTAATTAAATACCTAAAATGAAAATGCTTGTTTAAGCCCAATTAAGTCATGTTGATGATCTGTATTGCTTACCACTCATTTCAATGACTATTTATTGGAATCTAAAAAGAGAGAAAAATATATAAAGGAGGAAGACATCCACTATTCTTCAGGACACGGTGAATGCCCTCCATGAAGATACTAAAATGCTATAAAATGTGCAAGAAATTTCTTTGGAGCAGACCTTTGTAGAGTATAAAGTAAGGAGGAACACAGAGAAGCTGCAGACCATGCTACAAAACTGAGCTCTCTGCGAGAGCAAGAATGAAAGGGCCTCTGTGCTGGCCAAGTGTCCGACAGAGATGCTTCCCAGAAAGCCTCGGCCAGGCTGAGAAGAAGTCACAGGAAGCAGCTCCTGACCGGGAAGGTCCACTTTGAGCTGCACCAGGTCTGCTATGCAAGTCAGCAATGTAGCCTGCCCAAACATGTTACTGCTGAAGGCTTTCTGAAGCAGATCTTTTGAAGGGTGATCTGAGTATGTGGGAAGCCTCTACAGCAAGCCTTTACCTTAAATCTACTGTCCTGACTTTCATCTCAGAATATCGACAGTAAACCAGGAATATCACTGCGGCAAGTCTGCTGATTTTAAGGAGGCATAGCTTCCAACTCGCATAGGTTATTTTTATATCAATGCCAGTGGATAGGATTTTCTCAGCTATTTGCAGAGCATTTGTTTCTGTAGACTGACATTTTAACAAAATGGCTTTAATGCCAACACAATACCTTTGGGGGTGATACTCTCAAAAATTATTTCATTTTTCTTTTTGGTAAACCTAAATATGACCAATGGAAGCTACTCAATATAGGAAAACAGTAAACACTGATTAGATTTGGAGGATGGCAAGAAATGTGCTAGCCACTGACACACGAGATACTCCATGACATGTTCCTTCATTAAGTTAGACAAGTGTGGGCAGTCCACTCAGGATCCTTCTCTTCCTTTCTCTGTTAATTGATTGATGCATGCATGGCTTGGTGGGTGGGTGGGTAGATTAATTGATTGACTGATAAATGCTAATTTTTTTTAATAATCAGCAAGGTACTTGTTTCAAAGAACTGACAGCACAAGAGAAAAAAGATTGGCAAACTGGTCACAGCAGTGCAAGGTATACTGTACTTGGCAAGTACAAGAGAATCTGTAACAGTATAACAGAAGCCAATATTGTGACACCTTGGAAAACTCAAGAAACAGTGAGGTTTTTAATAAATATTAAGGAGACATCCAAAGGTAATTAAAGTCAAGGAAACTGCAAATATTAATGACCCCAAATGAACATAAATAAGTTACATTACTGTTCCCTTATTGAAAGACTGTTTGCATCTGGAATAAACAGGTATAATGTCCACAACTTGTAATTGTCCCAAGGAAAATACCATGAAGCAAGACGTACAAGAATTTTTCTATTGAAATACTTTAAAATAAAAGTTCTGTGATAAAATGGAGAGAATGATAGTCGTGGGACTGAAATCTCACAAAGGGACGTCACAGATCAGAGCCAAAGTTAAAAACTGGTATTTACCTTTCGGTTCTGCTACTTACAAAGTTTTAGATCACTAATTCCCTCGGAGCCTTAGTGTTTTGTCTTTCTTTTTATAAAGTGGGTATCTTCCTCTTACTAAGAATACTGGGAAGGTAAGCATAACATGTTTTACCAGTTCCTATCTTTACATATGTAGCATGTGTTTTTGCTTTTGTTATCATGAAACTCTCCCTGTTACATAACTTAGGGAGTTAGTTATGTGATTCCCTGTTACATAACAAAATTATAGGGTGCTTCATGTAGGGTTGCCATATGTAACAAATTCTTACAAGATGTCTTACAATATTTGGAATACACTTGATGTTAAAATTTTAATCATCTCTCATTTGAAATTTAAATTTAACTGGGCCTCTTGGATTTTACCTGGAAATCTTGGTCAGATTTTACTTAGAGGGAAGCAGGGGGGAATTAATTGTGACAAAGGAAAGATAAAGTTGCACAGTGGTAAGTACATTATTTTATGTACGTTTTACTTTTCTTTTTCTCCTTAAAATCAATATATTTCTTACAAATATTAAAAACATATGCAAAAGTACATTTTACAGTCACTAAATATCAACTGATTTCATTATTATTTTATGTATTGGCTAAGTATACGTAGTACAGGTACATAGTTATATAAACACACAACATATAGAATCATGTTACCTGTACTTTCAAATGTTAATTTCTTATGAAACTATGTATCTCATGTCTCTCTTTATAAATAAGCCCAGATGTGTATCATGTATCTGTTATCTTGTTTCCATTATGCAGAAAAAAATGAGTGACTTACACATTCATTAAAAATGGATATTTAGTTTGTTAAAACGAGCAATTATAGAATCAGTAACAAGGAGAATATTAATAGGAAATCCTTGTAACCATACTCAAAGTAAGAGAGGCAAAACTTGATCTCTACCCTCTAGATGGGTGGTTGGTGGACCGGTTGGTTTTCTTTCTTGGTTGAATTAAATAAATTAAATTGCTATAAGTCTGTGAATTACATTGATATGACAGCTAATCAGGAAAAAAAAAAAAAAAAAAACATTTAACTTACCACAGATTTTACGTGGCCCAAGAACCTTCATAAGGAGATGACGAGCCAGTGGGCCGTTAAATGATTAATGACTGGACAAAGTAATAAACTGTGAAAACGGTACAAAAGGCCAGGACAAGCAGTGGCCAGAAGGTAAGAGTGCTCTGCCGACTTGCCCAGCCTCAGCCTCCTGTCTTGAGGGCAGCAACTGTTGCTTTCTTTTCTCACAGGGAAGGATTTCAGGTGGCATTTCATCAGTACTTTAAGAAATTGAAGGAAGGTCAGGGATGCGTTTTGAATCTGATGTTTTTATAAGTGGTTTTAAGTCAAAATAATTCCCATGATAAAATGGCATATTTTGAGGCAGAGAGTATAAATGCCTTCACTTACATTTTTATTTTTCCCACAGAATCAATTATTTAACGCAAAACAATTTGAGTATAAAAGCAAAATTATTTGGCTACGTTTTGATACGTGATGAGAGAGAGACGGGCTAGACTATGTCGCTTCTCCCGCGCTGGCCTGAGACAGAGTGTGGTTTGGCCAGCGGCTGTCTGACTCTCCCCAAGCTTCCCTGGGGAGATCTCTGTCTGTGATCTCTCTACATCCTAGTGAACAGAGACTGTTTGTCTCTGTGCCCTCCCAGGCTATCAGATCACCATCTTTCCCTCCAACATGAGTGCGGCCAGCCAGACAGCTTGCTGCCCCTTGTCCACTTCTGCCAGCCCAGCCCGGAGAGTACTGGTTGCTTTTTAGAAGAGGGGAGAGGGCACTCAACAGGGAGGGAAGGCTCTGTGCTCCTTATTTCCAGACCCAGCATTCATCGCAAGCTTGTAGCCCTGGCCCTCCTGAAACAGGCCAGAAGCTGCTGTCTAAGCATCAGTGTCCACTGGTCCTCGGGCTTTAGTCTAAGGAGTGCTCCCCCTCTGTGCACTGATCCCTGTACTGCAGCACCGATTCTGTCAAAATATTTGCTTTGGTATTCCTGTAAACTTGCTTGTTACTTACTTGATAGGCAACATGAACTGAGATAGTCCTGGAAATTTATTTGGGGTCTCTATCCAGAGCGGTGTGCGCAGAGCAGATGTTTTCAAAGAAAGGGCCTTGAAGCATTCAGAGGTGTTGACCCTGTATAGTCAGTGGCCAACAAAGACCAGTGGGAAGAGTCCACTGAAGGGGTGGTGGTGACAGCGGCAGTGACCAGCAGCTGACTGTCTCAACTATTGGCACCCAGCGCTGTCTGGTGTCAAAAAATATCTCTCCTATTCCAGCAAATAGTCAGTATTATGATGCTTCTATATATATATTATATGTATATATTATATGTATATATATATATATATATAATATATATATATAATATATATATATATATATATATATTTTTTTTTTTCTTTTTCCTTTTTATCGGTACAGGGGATCAAACTCACGACTGCCTGCTTGCAAGGCAGGTGCTTATGCCGCTGAGCTAAATCCCCAGCCCCAGTGCTTTTATATTTTTGAGACAGGGTCTTGCTATGTAGTTCAGCCTGGCCTTGCACTCATCATGTAAATCAGACTGGCTTTGAACTCACTGAAATCCTCCTTCCTCAGCCTCTCAAGTAGTACAATTTCAGGTGTGGGCTATCACACCCAGCTATTTTGACACTTTTTGAAAATTTCTTTTATCATATACATTTTTAAATTACTAATCAAAAATTTTTTAAAAATTTTATTTGAGAAAAAAAAACAGAAAAAGGGTACAAGTTATACAGAATTTCAGAAAAAATAAACAGAAGAAAATCACTTGTTAATAGATTACATATTGTCATCTTAGAAATAGGTATTCAAGTTACAAAATTAAAGCACATTAAGTAGACATTCAAACAGTGAGACTGCAAACAGTTCTGTTCAATGATCCAACAAAACTCAGTGATATGGTTATCTATCTTATACACTTAAGTATACATGCAGTTATGTCCTTTAGAGCACTTTCTTTTCCTCTCTTTTGTACAATGACAATTACACATTTTGGATTTTATTACTCCCACAGTTCTTATTACCTTTTTTGAAGAGAGTAAAACCAAATGTGACATAACAGAACAGAGTCAGTCACATCAAAAGGATGGACCTAACAGACAATGTAAAAACAAAATACCAGGTGATCAACAATGGTTACCATACTGCCTCTTGCTATCTTAAAAAGTATTGCCTATATCATCAGTTATAATAAAATTGAACAAAAGAGTAAAGAATAAAACCAAAACATTGGAGACATTATAAGACTTTAAAAGAAGATAATAGTCAACCAGAATGGGGCGTAATAATGAATCTTACTGTCTTCACAGTTATTGCCTATACTTTCAAACTTGGTACTATCAAGCAAAGCAGACCAGGGGAAAATCAGTCAAAACAAGATGGTGAGGGCAATACAGGGTTTCAAATCAAGTTAATAGGAAATCAAAGTGGGTTACTATGATATATCCTGCTATTTTTATTTATTTTCCCTTAATTAAAAGGATAAAAATGAAAAAGTAAATAATAAAAAAAGGAGATTGAGATAAAAGAGGGTATAACAACAAAACAGCTCAGGTCAGAGCATAACTGTTTAAGCAAAAATCTTGTGTTTCACCACAAGATAATCCCGACATAAAAGTAGTTACCATAGTGTCTCTTTCCTTGAAATCTTTGAGTATAACTTCGTATACTGTAGCACCAAACATATCCAGACAATGTAAAACCATTTAAGAGAATGACAGTATCACAGGGTATTTAGAATCAACTATAAGAAAATGAACAATGTTTTCTGTATAATCTCCTTGTCTATAAAAGTTTTTGTTTATATTATCGCATGTAATAAAATCCAATAATATACAACCTGTTAAGATTGATGGAGACAGAAGAGCAAAAGCTTGATGGGACTTCAAAACAAGATGATATTAAATCAGCACTAGCTATTATGATGTCTTGTTTTCTCTAAAATTACTGATCAAAATTTTGCATAAAGTTTGGCCATTTGTGCTATCTGTTGTTTGCTGTGACAGGCAAGTCAAATTTTATCTAATTTCCCTCTTTTAATGTATCTGCCTTAATAAAAAGTGGGGCGCACTACTAGTTCCTCAATATATCACTAAGAGTCTATGCACTTCCTGGGTCAGATAATTCTGGGATTATATTTTTTTGTGAGTTTGTTGTTTCTTATTTGTGTCCTGTGCTGCAGCAGTATCTGCGAGATGTCTTGTCAGGTACCTGGCTTTCTGGATCTCTGATGACAGAGAGAAGTGGCTACAGGGACACTTTCGTTAGAATAATCCCTTGTAGCTGAATGTCATCTTTGCTGAATCATTTTTGATCGCACAGCAGTGTAGGACTGGAAAATCTTCAGCTCTGTCTTTCATGGTCCCAGGAGGTCTGTGAATTAAACTGATATAAGATAAATAACAAGAGAAATGTATGGTACCAGTCTCACATGGTTTGGGAACTCCTATGAGGAAATAAAGATCCAAAGAAACGGTCAGTTCCACAAACACACTAAATGGGACAAAAATAGTAAGCTGAGAAAAAGCAATGAAGTGATCTAAAGAATGTTTCATTCTTGGACAGGGTCTCCATATGCAACCCAGGCTGACCTTAAACGCACTGTGGTCCCCCGCCTCAGTTTCCCAAGGTGGGGCTGGGGTTACAGGCATATACCACCACTCCTGGCAGACCTGAGGACTCTTAAATGGTGAATTATCATAAGAAAGCCTGTGGAGAGTTATTTTTTTTACAACTTCTTGTTTTTGAGGATAAGGGTTTTGGGTCTTTCTAGCTTGGTCTTTGACAGAAGTATTCTTCTGTGCACAGGTCACAGTGGAGCATTTTGCACTTTTTTTTTTTTTTTTTTTTTTTTTTTTTTTTGTCTTTTTCGTTTTTACCAGTACCGGGGATCGAACTCATGACTACCTGCTTGCAAGGCAGGCGCTTACACCACTGAGCCAAATCCCCAGCCCCCCGCATTTTGCACTTTTAAAGATCAATACATCCGAAGAGCGTATTACAACACTTCAGTCTTCAAGTTGGATAATCTGTTCTTTGGAATTTTAGGTGGGAGGGCTGACATGCAGGACTGGAACTGAGGCAGAAGGAGCAAGTAAAATGAGCCAAGGAAACTCAGTGAGACTGTCTTACGGAAGAAAGAGAGAAAGAAAGAAAGAAAGAAAGAAAGAAAGAAAGAAAGAAAGAGGGAAGGGAAGGGGAGGGGGAGGAGGGGAGGGGAGGGGGGAGGAGGGGAGGGGAGGGGGGAGGAGGGGAGGGGAGGGGAGGAAAATGAAAAGAAAAGAAAAAGGGAAGCCTGAGGTGTAGCTCAGTTGGAGGCCGGGGCTTGACCTCCAGTCTTGAACAATGCATACTGTTAGAAAGAGAAATCAGAGAGCGAAGCTTATACAGGCCTTATCTGTGCTAAGGAGAGGGGCCACTGCTCCAGAGTGCCGGGACAGCAGCTCTCTAAAAGAGTCAGGGACTCCCGAAGAGTGAGGAAGTGGACACTATCCTGGGAGCAGGTCATCTCCCTGAAGCTGGGATTACTGATTCAACACTGGTGCTGCATTTGTTAAAGTTTCCTTATTCTTGTGGAGTTGAGGGCTGCTTGGTCTGGAAAGGTCTGCCCTATGAAAGGCATTAAGCTAGAGGTGTTGTGTTTTTACGAGGCCAAGAGAAGGAGAAAGGGTCAGAACTTATGGCTCTCTCTCCGAGAGACATCTTATTAGGAAGTTCTTTACATGCATTCCAGTTAGTGCATCCACTGTAACTCTGAGCAGTACAGTTTCTTATGTTCATTAAGCCATTTTTCATTTTATTAATTCTACATATTTAAATTTACAATTGTCCCCATTATACATGCTACATATCTTTTAATTTGTTATGTTTCTTTAATATACTGAATTACTTTCTAACAGTTGACTAATTACAAATTTAACTGGGAACTTTAGACCCTTTTCTTATTATATATGAAAGTACATATAAAAGCAAGCATAAACAATATTTTTACAATACTTAAATTCAATGGAAAAGAATGTTTACGGATTAATTTAGGGTATAAATATTAAGATATACATATATATACATATATTTTATATATGACTTAGCTTATAGTTTAGTGTTTTGATGACACTCTGCTCTGTACTTCAACTTCTGACAAAGCTTTGCTTCTCAGATGAAATAGGTTAGACTAAGATGTGGCTCTGCAAAGTCAGGAAATTAAACTCACATTTCCTTCTCAAAGAAAGGTTGGTGGGCAGGCAGCGGGATGTGAGGATACAGAAGGAACTTGGAGAGAAGTTTACAAGTCTTAGACAGGGCGAGGTGTTAGATATATAAAGAAACCCATTAGATTAAAAACCTGAAAGATTCAAAATGTATAGCAGATATTGGAATAATGAAATGGAAAGAAAGTGCTCTAAAGGCTATAACTTTTTGTATGTTTAAGTGTGTAAGATAGATGACATACTACCAAGTTTTTGTTAGATTATCAAACAGAATGGTTTGTGCTGTCATTGTTTGATTGTCTACCTTTTATGCTGTGATTCTGTGACGTGAGCAACTACTTCTAGGATAACAATATGTAATTTATCAACTAGTGATTTCTTACTGTTATTTTTTTGAAATTCTATACTATTTCTACCTTTTTCTATTTTGCTTTTTTTCTCTAAATAAAAACATTTAAAATATTAAAATTAAAAAAATTGATTAAAAATCCATTATTAATATTGAGGCTTTGGATCAAAGGCTGTTTTTTTTTTTTTTTTTTTAATTTTCATGCTCCCATGTAGCCTATCAGCCACTGAAGTAACCTGGCGGGTGTGACAAATGTGTCCTACACTGATCGTTTGTGTGGTGAGCGCTCGGCTGACCCCACAGGCCCTTTTCCTAACCCTTATGATTCCACTGTGTAACTCACAAACCGGCTCCTACAAGCTGGTCACTAGCCACAGAAGAGACGAGGAGGTAAGTGAGTTCTGATCCGCGGTGCCTCTCTTTGGGCCTGTGTGATGAAGAAAATGCTGGTTCTCCTGCAGAGGCTGCCGAGGCTTCCAGACACCTCCAGACAGCAGATGCGGAGGAGAAACTGCCTCAGTCAGAGGAAGCCACTGATGCTCACCCGGCCAAGGCCAAGCACCCGCCTGCGCTGGTGTCCACAGGGTCAGCGCATAGTGCCAGGGGGTGAGGAGCCTGATGTGGGGATCAGGTGACTTGAGGACTGTTTCACCTGCCAACATCCCAGCTCATCAAGACTGAGCAGACCGGAAGAGGTTTTACCACTAGAGATTTATCTCAGCCACCTCCTTTGAATTTGCAAACACTTCCTGGAATTGATTAAATCTGTTTTTTCTCTTCTCTACCATACTCTGTTGACGGCTGAGAGGCAGATCAGAGCAGTTTTGGCGAATAGATGTCGTACAATTCCCATGATATCTGACTTCAACATGGTAATTTCACAACCTTAAAAAAGAAAGGTTTTAAGTCAGCTCTCCTTGCCTCGAATGGAGTACTGACTTTTAAACCTGATAATCATAAAGTTAGCACCCACTTAAGTCTAGGCATGTATTGCAGTGTGAGAGATCACTATATGAACAGCAGAGCAGAAATGCATACTATTTTTCACTTCTAAAATCCTTAGATTCAGTGCTCAGGAGTAGAAAATAAGACATAGAACACGACCAGCATTTTACCAACCATATGATGTCATCTCCCAATTACTTGCTGAATAAAATCAGTTTCTCTTTTTAGTTCCTTGTTTCTCCTTATAAAATCATGACTTATGCATATATCATTAATCACTATAGTTTAGTCTTATCTGACTTTTGCCCATATCAGTGGCATTATACACTATATTATTATTGTAACTATTATTATTATTTGTACCTTGTGAGACATTTTCTAGGCATTCTGGGTCCCAGCACTTCATGATTTCTTTACTTTGGAAATAATCTATCGCACTCTTTTATGTTTTTTGTTCATTCAGCTGTTTCACCTGCCAAAAAACTCTTTTATGAGCTCATGGTATTAATTTCAATGGAATTCATTTTATAAATTTATTCTTTTAAATCTTTTCTATCTCATTTAATAATGTAATATTTATTTTCCTACACAGAAGCTATGAAGCTATTCATCAACACTATCTTTTAGAGATTTTAGTGTTTGTATTTATCCAGCCAGATCGTATCTTACAAAGTCTGAGTTCAGTATATTATTGACATAGTTGAATTTGATTTGTTAAAGCTGAAAGAAGACAACAGAAAAAAATAGTCTAAATATGAAGCATGTATTTAAGAGCAAACAAAAAGTATAATAAGCGTACATGTAGAGGGTACAATGCAAATATATTGGTAAGGCAAGGAAAAGAATCTTTTATTGCTAAAAAGGGAAAAATTCACGTAAACTTTTTGGATATAAAGTTCACTGGGCTCAGAGACCTGAGGCAGCTCCTTGGCATCAGTTCTCTGATGGTGCTGGAATAAAGGCTTCAATTAGTTGTTGCAGTCTTAACAAAGATTAAAATGTGTTAAGGAATTATGTGCCCACATGCAAAGTATTCAAAACATGGGGCGAAGGATTTCTTATGCAGCAGTTAGAGAGTCTTACAGTACTTATTTCAAGTAGGAGGCTTGGATTTTTCGCCTTTCTGGCTCTGGTTTTTCTGGGCTTGACAAGAACGGTTTTATCTTGACATCAGAACCTTTCACTAAGTCTGTTTGCTGCAGTCTTGCCAATTGGCCTTCATTTCTATGTTTGGTTGCCCTATTTTATTTATTTTGTCCTAATTTTCCCATTTATTAGCTTAAAAAATGTTCACTATTATACTATTAAAGTTGTTATCCTTGATCAATGCCAACATGTATTTTTGACAAAAATATCAACATTTATCTTCAACATAGAAACATCTGCTAATCACTTTATTCTTTTCCAAATGGTGAAGGGCAGTTGATATTGCTCACAGTACAACACACAGATTACACATTAAATCCCCTTATTGAGGCGGTTTCACCCAGTAAACCAGGCTCTGATTCCTTATCATGCTGTAGATACCAGTGGAATCAGGTTATCACTGTTTCTGTCAGGCCCAGTACCTTGCCCCATCAATTCCCATAATCACTCTATATCCCAGGTGAAGTCATAGGGCGTAGTTACGGGAACTCTGTTCGAACTAACCTATCACCTTCCCTGGAATCAAATCAACTGTGGCACCAACCACCACTCAGAACTCACAACCTCCAGCTTGTACTCTGTTATCTTTTATTTCATATTTTCATTCCTTTTATTTTTTGATGTTTAATTCCACAAGTTTCTATTTATATTAATCTAGATTTTTTTCCATCTAAATTTATACTGCTATTAAAACAAGAAATGGTTGGCGGTTCTTTTTCTGAAAGCCCACTTTCGAAGATGCCGATTTCTCTAGGTGGTTGATTCGCTCTCCCACTGTACCCCTAAAAAGCCGTGCTTGGATTTGTATGTGATCCTAAGTTTTAGACTGCGCAGTGATCAATTGCCTGTTCTGTCTGGTTCTGCACTCACTATTTTCAGAGAAATTTCCTTCTTGGCTCTTCTTAGGTATCCTCTGCTCGTTCTGCCTCCACTCATCTGTACTCTTTACGCATTTTAAGAGTTCAATAAATTAAATTCAAACACACATATTAGCTGCTGAAAACATTAATGTACTAACAGGTACAATCAAAACTGTTCCTGTAAACCTGGATTAGAAATTGCTGATTGCAGGGAACTTAATGGAAGTGTCCTAGTTTCTGGAGTCATTTGTTTTGATGAGAGCCTGAGTGTAAATTCTGTGCAAAGCACAGACAGCTATTATGCAGTTAATTATGCACAAAGTAAACATGTACCACCGCAAACAGCAAAATGCCAACTAATAATGGATAACACCAGATTTATGGTGTGCGCGCCCAATCTGTAAAGCCTTCTACTCATGAATCTAAAATGAATGGAACATTACCTAAATGATCCAGAATGAAGGATTTAATACATTGCTCTACCCTTATTGCTACTTATTTCTTGTCAGCAGATTTTTCATTTTGCCTTAATTTATTATACATAAACACTATGCAAATGTTTGGGTCATATTTAAAAACATATGGCCTGTTCTTATGATTACCAGTTAGACATTTTGTTACAAATTACTTGTTAAGCAAATCACTTTCTTAATTATGCAGGTCAACATGTAATCATATGTACTTGTATATCTAAAGCTCTACCCAGTTACCCAGTAGAGCATAATTTAGAGAATAAGTTTATGTATTGTTCACAAAACATGCACGATTGGTTCCTAATTATTTTTACCAATGTAAATCCATTTCTTTTTAATGAGCAATGCAAACTTTGCTATCTGCTGGTGTGGAGGATTTTTCTGAAGTTTGATATCTAAATGTGTCACTGGTATAGCTTTATCTCTCCTCTAAATGAAAATGATTGGAAAGCCACAAAATGAATTTAAGTACGATTAAATTTATCAGTTTATACAACACATTGGATTTTGTGCTCCCTTCTCCCAAGGAGTTAATATTACTTTAAAAATTCCTACATTGTAACAACGTAAGGATTATCTCAGCATAGGAAAGAAATAAAAAATGGGAGAAATAAGAGGTAGGAGGAATAAAATTAATTCACAGAAGACATGCTGAGAGACATTTGAGATATGCAGAAACCATTTGGTAGAAAACACTTTATTGTTAAAACAGACTTGAAAAACAAATGGTTAATTTGTGCTTATGACAAATCAATCTGTTGCTGCCGGGAAGTACATTTATTTATTCTTGTTTTTAAAACTTTGGAAATATATTCTTCTTTTTTAGAGCAAATAGTTAAAAAAAAGAAGTCTCAGATGTGTGGATGTGGGTTTATTGATTGTAACAAACATACACTTTGGCAGATGATGTTAATGTGAAGAATGTTGTGGGGGTGTGTGTATTTTCTGTTCAGTTTTGCTGTGAACTTTAAAAATGCTCTAAATAATAAAGTTTATAATAAACACCAAATGATAGTCTCATAATTAATTTTCCTGACAGACTATAATCTGTTCCACATGCAAATCTTCAATGTTAAGGATAGGATAGCACTAAGAAAAACTTAGAGCTGTCACTCGTAGCAGTGATAGGGAAAATGATAGATATATATTTACAAAGTCAACACATTTTATTATGCAGCAGTAGATATTTATTTTAAACTCTTACAAGAAACCAGTGTCATATATGTCAGATTCCAAGTACTCTTTCTTTCTTTTAATTTTCTTTTCTTTTTGCTGCTGAGATTAAACCTGGAGGTCTTAAACCACTAAGATTCAATGCCAGTCCATCTCCTTTATTTTTTTTTTTTAACTTTTACATGAGATCTCCAGGTAGAATTTGAGCTTTTGATCCTTTCAGATTCTGATAATTGATAAAGAAAATTTATATGAGTCATAACTCATCAGGGCATGTTTAGCTAAAGAATATTCTGGGTCCCCAGATTTAGTTCAGCAGTGTAATCACCTACCTGGCAAGTATGAGACTATTCTCGGTGCAAAAAAAAAAAAAAAAAAAGTATTCTGACAACAGAAAAAGAAATTTATTTTTACTTCATTTCCTTGAAACTAATTCATAATTTAGGCACTGACAGAGAGGAGTAATAAAACAGGGACCTGAGTGAGGGACTTATTTGATGAGGAACAATGGATTGTTTTCCTTGACTTGAACACATTCCTTCCTGAAACTGCAGTAAACTAAAGGCTAGGTTCCACATTTACTCTGAGAAAAATGTATAGGATCATGGAGCATTTAGCTCATTATGTAGAATAAATTCTCTAAGTTGTGCATATATATCATATGTTTCTTTTCAAACCCATTGAACTGCATCTCCAATAATTTCCACCTGTGCTGGGATTACAAGCTTGCATTACTGTGCTGTTTACTTTGGTCTGCTCTTGTGTGTGTCAAGATTTGGTCAGGTCTGATTAGTTGATTTTTCTCATTATTGGCTCTCTCTTAGGGTTCTTTGTGTATATTTTTATTTTTGATCAGATGTCAGGCAGCATGGTTTTTCTTTGTCGTATGCCTTATTTTTGTATTCCTATAACTATTTCTGTCCTTTGTTCTGAGACACAGTTATATAACAACTTAAAATAGTTTGATATTTTTATGTCTTTAATTTGTTAGATGAGTAAGAGTCTCATAAGTACTGCAACTCATTCTCCAATAATTCTAAGTGTGTTTGCTACTGTCATACTGAACAGATAGTACCTAACGCCCTGTATGGGTGTCCAATACCATTTCCACCAATACTTTTGGCTGATTATTTTTTTGGTTTCGATTGTTTGCTTAATGCTTGTGATTATCAGAGAACTAGTCAAGTTGTGAATATTTTGATGAATAATAGGGTACAGAATTTTGTGACTATTTGGAGTTCTTCATGCAGTTTTTCCTCTGTAGTACTCTGTGCTCCAAACTATGCTGACATGATCTCCATGTATGTCTTCAATTTGGGCACTGTGTCTAGATTGCAGCTCCTTACACCATGCTCTGGGCATCTTCCGGTGAAACTGATACAGCAGGTCAATAGTTAGCGATGACCTAGAAATGTGAGGCTGGAAACAGACCCCAGGGAGAAAATTATATAAATATACTGGTCTAGGTTTCTTGAGCGTGAGGTTTCAAATTTCCTCAGAACGGCAAATCAGATCTCCTCTCAAATTTTTTTTTCTTACAAAGTCTTACACATTGTGATCTCACACAGTCACACCTTATGGACACACAAATTACATGTTGACTGTGGTGACTTGCCTAACCCAACTAGTCATCATTTACATGTTATTTGCATCACAGTCTTGACTACCCCATGCGCTTTGGTAACCATGCTAATTCCAACTAAGACAATATACATTCAATAATTCCCTCCTGACTTGAAGGTGTTAATGCATGGTTGACTCTAAAACAGTGAACACGCTCAAATCTTAGGAAAGTAAAAGAGTAAACAACCCAGACCTCAGAGCAGTTGCTTCCTCTTGGACCTCTTCCAAGGGCACTTTCCTCTCTAATACAGTTACAGTGATTATTAAAGTACTATTTTCTGACACTGAGTCTTGTTCCGTGAACTTTCTTGCATACATTTTTAGAGAGAATCCCAGAACCCAGATGCACCATAATGCAAACCACCCATCTCAGATTGATCCCCAATTCTAGTGACAAAAATCACTGATTTTGTCTTTTTTACTCTGGAATCACCATCCTTTATTGTGTCAAGTCCAATTCCTTGAAGAGAGTTGCTTCTTATACTTTTCTGTCCTTTTCTTTCTCTCTTTCTTTCTTTTCTTTTTTTGTGGAGGAGGAGGTGGTATTTGTGTCTAGTGGTGAGAAAAAATAAAGTTAATTAAATCCACTCCCTCTTCCGCAAATATATACTGTTACGCCTTCTGTCCCCACAAAAGCCTCATATAATCATAGGGGATGTTCTGAGCTGGCTGATATGGAGTGTGTGATGCTGGGATTCAGGATGCGATACTGGGTTTGGTTCTTGGAGTGATGCCAGGGTTAAGGTGTCCTCCCCTGAGTGTGAGTGTTCTCCACCTTAAGGTTGGGTAGCCAGGATAGAACATGAGGGACAGAAAGAGGGCTGCTGCTTGTCGCTTGTCATTTGGCTATTTCACTGTTTGCTGTCTTGTTACCTCTGCTTTTTGCCTGCTGTGAACTGTTTCTCAGCTGTGATGTCCCTCTGTTATGCCACCTTGCTTTGGAACCAGGAAATGATGGACTTAAATGTCTACAGACCATGAGCTACAATAAACTTTTCCACCTTTAACTGTGGATGTTGTGTATTTTGTCTCAACAATGAGAAAAGTAATTAAGACATACATGTATGTATTTGTGGCACCGGATTGAACCTCCAGTTTTAAGTCTGTTAAGTACACATAGATTATCACTGAGCTCTAGTATTTAAAATAGACTTTAAATCTTCAAGGAATAAAAGGATTAAGGGAGAGAAAATAGGGAGGCAATGAAAAGAGAGATATTTAGATCATGAAATATTTTTAGATTTAAAACATACGTGTCTCTAATATCCAGACTACTTTGAGAAACAAAGCTGTTAACTGTCATCATCAGACTGATCAAATGAGATTCAACACATTTCAGAAAGTTTGACTTCATCAATCAAGATTTCTAAACCAGGTGGTAACAGCTTTTTTGGGGGGATCAAACTCACACCCTCGCGCTTACCAAGCAAGCACTGGAGCTGCTGAGCTAAATCTCCAGCCCAGTAATAGCTCTTCATGAAGATAGAATTTGAATGTACATTTTAGTTCTACTAGAGACAGTATTGATGAAAGAAAATGCAAGAGGATACAGTATAATACTCAATAAACTCTTTTAATGTTATTTCAAAGTTACTTGTGTCATGCCACATGGTAAAAGGCTGAAGTGAGCCTAGATCGGAGACAATGATGTCTGTTATTCTACTTAACAGGATAGGGTTAATTCACTTTCAACTCAATGCCATCATAGACTTCATTGATGGATTTTATAATCATGTCTTTCTCACATCTCTAATTGAACAATCACATACCAGCTCATAGTAAAAAGACTTTGTCTTTTGTTATAGTTAAAATACCAAATGAGATTGAAATTTTAAAGGGTTCATTTTTCTTTAATCTACCTTTGCATCTGTGCACATTTTGTTACTTTTTCTTTCCTTTCTATCATAAAGAATCTGATATCAAGAGTTGACATCCAATTAACCACTCACCTGACATCGTGGCTTTCTTTTCAGGGTGATATTTTAGCTTTTAGATACAGTGAAGCCTGGCTTTCTCATGACAGTTTGCTATCAAACATTCAGGGGGAATGCTTGAAGGACATTAATTTCCCTGCCAATTTCTTAAAACAGTGTTTCAGGAATACTGAATACCACCACAAATATTTAAAGAGGACCTGAACATGTTGTCATAGCATATGAATATTAGATTACCTATGGTAACTATTTTTGCAGTCTTACAGAGTAATGGTCTTTATATGTGCTACCTGTGTATAATCAAGTCATTATGCCACGTTTAAAAAAGAAAAATAAACACATAAAGGAATATGAAAAGTACAAGTAGTGTTTTCAGATTTCACCAAGTGAAACATTTTATCCAGGGTACATATTTTAAGTTTTAGTGTGTTTTTTCATAAAAGCATAGGCATAAAAGGCTTCACAAATTTGCTCATTATTTCATAGAATACATATAATACTTATTCTAATCTCATTAAAGGTCATAATTTTGAGTGGTATATATCATTCCCTCACATACACTATTTGTTGTGATTTACCTGGTTATTTACATATTTTTTACCCATGTGACATATATAAATACTTATATACCAGCCACTTAAAAGCATTTATTGATTATTCAATAAACTATAAATATATACTGGATATGATTCAGATACTAACAAATTACTATACACCCTCAAAATATATATTCAATAGGTGATAAGACGTACATTTCACTCACCTGCATATGTTTAAAGATGAAAAGTATAGGCTATAAACAGCTTAAAATTGTTATAAGGATTTAGAGAATACCTTATAATTAACTGAATAAAATTGAGAGAAGGTGCATGAGGAAGTGTGATTTAACATTTATGAAATAGTTTTACAAATGGATACAGAAGACAATTTCATATGAAGGAAAACCACATTCAAATCTTTGAAACCGCAAGTCACATCTTGTGAAAACATGTTCAACCGTCATCAAAGTATAGTGATTTTTCAGAGTAATGGAATAAATTATAATGTCAGAGAAACAATTATATTATATTCAATAGTAAACTCAGAAAATTAAGCTTAAAGTTGTTTTTAAGTATAGAAAAGAAGAAACAAGAGCAACAGTCATGAATTCAGCAAGAATTTTCAGTAAAATTGGATTACTGAGGAACTATAAAGCCCACTCTTGTGAATGACTTCAGAAAAAGTTTCTGGATTAAGAAGGATATAGTTTTTTAAAGATCTCAGATATCTCCAGGAATTACTAATACCTTCAAGAATGGGAGAACTCTCATATTAAAGACAGTAACGATGGAAGAAAATAAAAGTGCATGGTACAAACTGTCATAAACTCTTAATTGCATTCTCAAGATTACTGAACAAGGCTGTAACAGACAAGACTTGAATGCCAGGTGTGAAAGGAGAGAGGCAATAGAGAGAAAGAGCCCAGTAACTCAGGACTGGGAGGTCAGACAGTGACTATTATGGTGCAGTCTAGAATGTCCATCCAACCAACTTCTCGTGACAAAACGTGAAGCCTAGAGCAGACAGTAAAACTCTCTTGAAGTATGTAATGTATAAAAGGTAGACATCATGGCAACACAGCAATACCTTGGTTCATGAGCACTTCTGTCACAAGCAATCTGGTTTGCCAACAGAAGCATTTCACAAAGTCTTGGTTAGTTCCACAAACTCCACACCAGGCGATGGACACGACAAGTTTCTGCAGAAGCACAGAATGAATTAAGTTCTTGAACCAAGGTATTACTTTATTTAGCTGTTACTACATATCAGGCAGCTCATACACAGGTGACTCTGAAAAGTCACCCTGGCTCAATTATTTTCATAATAGAAAGGCTTAGAAAGACTTTTTGTTTTCACAGTGGTTTTTGAAAGTGTAGCTATTCAAATAAAAGCAGCAAAATGAGAACAACATTCACACAAAAATATTACATAATATAAAAAAATACTGATAGAATTTTAAAAAATAAATCAGAAAAATTCACCAGAAATATATGGTCACAAAGTACAGACATGCCACTATGAAATTTTAAAATATTGGAACAAGTGATCTCTTCTATGAAAAAAGAGAAAGAAATGAAATATTTTGACAGCATGGTTAAGTCACATAATGGTAAATAATAGCACACAGAGCCCAATAAATAAATAGAAGAAGCAGGTGAAGTTATTTGAGCAACAGAGACAAAATTACAAGGAGCACAAAAGAGACGCGATCTCACATAAAGCCAGCAACAGACGGGGATGAAAGGAGCCAAAAATCTTTAAAAAGGCACTTTCTAAAGATTCAGAAAAATAGTAGATGCAGAAGATAATTAAAGATCATTCAACATATGATTAACAAATGATTGATTTCTGAATAAAAAAAGCAAAATAAAATTCAAAGAATGTTTGGTAAAACAAAAATCACTTTTTACTTGCAAACAGGAAAATCATATTTCCAGCACGGTGACATCCGAAGAGAATGTCCAAGAAAAAACCAAAACTTTTGAAATGTAAAACAAAAGTGGCTAATAAAGTGTCAGAAGACAAGATTAGACAGCACACTTCGTCCCCTCCAGAGCCAGGAAGCAATGCTCGATGTGAGGACCCGAGCTTCTCCAGGAGACCCAGCGGCTCAAACAGCAGCACTTAGAGAAACCCACAACGCCTCCCTTCTTCTCCACGTCTCTGTTTATGCTGGCAACTTCCCTCAGGTGGAACATCTACGCTCAGCACCATGCTGGTTAATTCAGCTGGTGTTAAGTTGACCACCAGTTTTTAATCCATAACGGTGATGTCAGAGCAGACACAGACAAAAAAAGAGATGAGCTTAAGCAAATTATGGAAGCGCAACATAGGAAACACATGGATCCATAGAGCAGATTCACACAGATATCTAACAGAATAAAAACCCCATTGAAAGATTAAATTGATACTTTGTATGCAACCCTGATATAACATTGTGCACTCTACTCCGAGGACTGATTATCTCAGATAAGAAATACAGTTACAAAGGGAGTGAACATTTTTTATTGTGCTTGGGATGTTTCCTTCATGTGGTTTCATATTTCCTTTGAGCTTGGAGTTCCCCAAATACCTAAGGATTTGTGGAAGAAGATCCTATGATGTCATTAATGTCCTAAGGGTTGTTCATCTATGCCTAGAAAGCTGATCCTCCCAGGTTAGTCTCAGACTGAGTTTTCTTTAAGATAAGTCAATTTTATCAGTTGCTGTCCCATGATCCTTAAATATAAATAGATTTGTTATGTTATTTTTTCACTTTATTAAATATAAGTACAGTAAGTGAAATGAAAATGAGACGCTCTTCATAAGCTTTATATTACATGGACATGTTTCCAAAACTTTTGTTATACTTCCCTCCTTTACAACAAAATACTGGCAATTTTTTTTTTTTTTTGCCCTGATTTGATTAGGGTAAAAGTCACACTTCCGAACTGAGAGCTACGCATAGCACAGCATGTGTATAATCTCAGCACTCAAAAGGATGAGGCAGAAAGGTTGTCAGTCAATGTCAGCTTGGTGACTTACTTAGACCCTATATTACAAAAAAACCCAAGAACTTGCTTCAGGGAATAAAACTCAGTAGAGTGCGTGGTTAGTAGCCCCAAAGTAGAGTATTCAGCACCTACCATCAAACAAAAAGAACAGGCAGAATGGTAATGTGTAGAGCTAGTTCCATTACATCAGGATATACAGAGTTGACCTTGGTCTTCCTCCAAACTCACGTCACACACACTGTTCTGCTCTGCTGCATATCTTGTGTTCTTTGGTCCTTTCCTCTAGGATGGTTTATACCTGTTGTCTTTGTTTCGATCTCTTGATTATAACCGATTTTGCAAAGAACAATTTTTAACTGAATAACCCATACCTACCTGAGGTATTTATCTTAAAGCGTAAGAAAAATAATGTCAAATTTAATGGATATTCAAAATTTTTAAATCTAATTTGTGTGTGTGGTTTTTTCTTTTTTGTAGCTTGATTAACAATGCTAAAATTTTAACTTTCACTGTTTCATTTGATAGTTTATAAACCACATTAGAGTTTGGGAAGGATCTGTATATTTAAACGTCATTGTAGTTGAGGTAGAATTTCTAAAACAACCAATATTCTCCATAATATAAAAATGTCACTGCTAAACCATGTCCACTGAGACATACAGTAAAGTTTTCTTCTTCCCACTAATAAATACCACCAGTAAAATTGTTTTATACTGTTTGAACCAATACTTAAATAGCATATAAACTCTACAGCTTTGAATAAGTGAATACAAATGGGACAGTTTAATAACTACATGTGAAATATGAATGTAACTAACACTTATGTTGTCTTGTTTGTATTCCATTTGTATTTTTTATTGTCTTATCTTCTAAGAGTAAGATTTTTATTCTTAATATCTGTGCACCTAATATATATCCAGTAAAAATATCTGTATAATGAAAAAAAGAATATGCTACATAATATGATAGATGTTCACCAGATATTTGCTGAATTAGATGAGGTACGGTGGAGAAATAATAACTTAAATGCTGTCTTATGGTCCGAATGAGCTTACTGCTTTTGTTATGTACCAGTATACTGAATATACTGTGCTCCTCACTTGTAAGCTTTTGTAAGACAAATCACAGTTGACTATGTCTATGTCGATTTGTGATTAAATATGTATATGATTTCAAAATATTTACTTCAATTTGACACTTCTCTTTTTAATATCTGTAAATAGAATTTCATAAGGAAACCAACTGTAAGTGATGACTCATTGCAGAGGCTCATCTTCGTCTGACATCAGGGTTGTCAGTGCTTTTGGTCTCCAGGGTTTGTTTGCTAACAGATTCTTATGAGAATCTTGATATTCTGATTTTATTCTTTGATTAGTCAGATTTTATAAAATAAGATGGTGATTATAGACTTTTATAATAAGTATAAGCTTTTTATTTTCTGTTTCTAGACTAATAAGCATAAGTTTGTCAGTGTCTCTTTTCAACTTATAATTTGTTTTGAATTTCAGTTATTCCTTGGTATCATTTTCACAAACTTCCCTATTTTGATGAATCATGAAACATGTTTATCTATGAATATGCCTTCTTACTCCACAATATACCCTTCTTTAATCCTTCTTTTTCTTGCAAAGACATCCACTATTTATGCAAAGTGATGCTTATTTTATTTTGTGCAAGAGGCGTATGAAATAATTTTATCTATTGCTCTTCTGCCTTTTAAATATTTCCATCACTAAATTATCAGATTGAATGATAATTATTTGCTAATATATCTCTTCCTAATATATCTCTGTCCCATTGGATTTTAAATGCTTTATCGAAATGAATGTTGTCTTGTTGTTTTATTAAGTTCATTAGTTTTCAGCAAGTGATGGCCAGCCTTTTAAAGATTTCAGTGATACAAAGCAGCACGTGTGCTGCAGGTTTAGCACACTGGGACAGTGACTGGTAATTAATTGTTCATTTTAATTTACTTTAAACTCTCTTTATGCTTTCTCATCAATGAAGACCCAATACAGTTATGTTTTAAAACTGTTCAGATCTTTGAAGCACGTTGCATTCTAACCTATGCTCCTCAAAATACCACTATTTCAATAACTTTTCTATTACCAGGAATCTCTAAGTGATATACTGTACTCTGCTCTTAAGTTTTCTGTCTGTTTGTCCAGACAGCCTGACATGCTACTTTATCTCCCTAATGCTTCAGCTTTTCCCCATTTAATGTAGCAATAGTAAGAATAATGTCTATTATTTTAGGGTAAGATTAAATAAATTGATAGACATGAAGTGGATAAAACAAAGCCTATAGAGAAAAATGCCCCTAAAATGGTTCCTACAATTAATTTTTTATTTTTATTTTTGATACTAGGGATCAAACTCATGACTTCGCACTTTCCAGGCAGGCACTTCTGCTGCTGAGCTAACCCCACGGTGGTTCCTACAATTATTGTTACTCTTTCTGGGTGCTTTGTGATGTATTTCTTTCACTCATTTTTGGGTTTTTCCATATAGCACCCAATGAGGAAAACTCCTTGTAATGACTCTGTGGAATTCTGGCCCATCTTGTTCATCTTATCTGTGGCAGTCCTGAAACTGACCACCCCTCAAACCTGGGAGATTATTAGTCTGCTACTATAACTATTTATTTATTTTTTTCTTAATATGTGCAACTGATTATCAGCTCCATTCCAAAAACAAAACAAAACAAAACAAAACAAAACAAACACCCCCCCCACAAAACACCCTTTTGTTCTAGAAACAAATTACAGAGAATGAAAGTTTGAGCCTAGTATTACTAAAATAAAAGATGTATTGTAAAAAGAAGAAATAAATCAGGAAATTTTAAAGTACCATAATACTGTTTTGTAAACCATATTGAGTCATACGCATGTCTGTGATTACAGGTTAAGTCTTTGTGTGCAATTCGTAATTAATCTTCATTTTGTGGAAAAAATAGCTCTGATTCCACTGAGAAACATGTTTTTTTAGTTGACAGGATGGAGTTTAGATGAAGGAAAATAAGGTGGTTTATTTCTATGTATTATAACATTTGATTAGCAGTATTAAATTTGATTGACAAGTACTTGATACAATTTTGATAGTTGTTATTAAAATATATAGACGGTGCCTAAAACTATAGTAAATGCATATATAACATTTATAAATCACATTATAAAACATGCAACTAGAAAATTTATTTATTGCCAAATTTTAGTGAGTATTTCTTACGTGTTAGCCCTCTTTATAGATAGTGAATTTATCCACTCGTATACTAGATAAACTTTCAGTACTATAAAAATACCTCAGGTATTAGTGAATGAAAAAGAAAAGATTATTTAATCTCTCAGTTTTGCACATTGTTTATTCTGGAGGGTCCAGCCTGAGGTCAGGTGGCCTGTTTGCTTTTGGCCTGTGGTGAGGGTACCAGGTATGGATGGGGACTGTGTGTGGAGCAAACTTCTTGTATCAGGGAGCAGAAAATAGGACCGAAGCAGGATGCACCCCCTGAATTTTCTTTTCAGAAGAATCATTTTGCCCCAGGTGCCTAAAGAGGGTCAGCTTACTGTTTTACTCACTTCTGTGGATGTTTAGTTCAAGTGAAAGACCTATGGAGGGAAAATTAAAATACACTGAAAAAAGAAATTGAAGATGATCTCAGAAAATGGAAAGACATCCCTTGCTCATGGATAGCAAGAACCAACATTGTGAAAATGGCCATTCTCCCAAAACTGTTATACAGATTCAATGCAATCCCAATAAAAATGCCATCAACATACCTTATAAATCTAGAGAAATCACTCCTAAAATTCATCTGGAACCAGAATTGACCTAGAATAGCAAAGGCAATTCTAAGCAACAAAGGCAAGGCAGGAGGCATCACAATCCCTGACTTGAAGTTATATTACAAAGCAACAGTAGCAAAATCAACATGGTACTGGAATCAAAACAGAGCCGAAGATCAACAGAATAGATTAGAAGATACAACCACAACTACAAACACACTCAACCACCTAATCTTTGATAAAGGAGCCAAGCAGGTTCACTGGAAGAACGACAGTCTCTTTAATAAATGGTGCTGGAAAAACTGGCTCTCCATTTGCTGAAAACTAAAGCTAGACCCATGTCTATCACCATGTACTAAATTAAAATCTAAATGGGTCAAAGATCTAAATATTAAAACAGAAACACAAAATCTATTGGAAGACAAATTGGGACTCAAACCATGGGAAATACTTCCCAGAATCAATAACTGGGACCACTTCTTATTATAAAGTTTCTGCATGTCAAAAGAAATCTCGAGCATAGTGAAAAGAAAACCCACAAACTGGGAAAAGATTTTAGTGAACTCTCTCTCAGACAAGGGACTCTTATCTAAAACATATAAAGAATTAAAAAAAACTCAAACCCCCAAAATTCAAAGATCCAATCCAAAAATTGGCATCTGAGATGAATATGCACTTCTCAGATGAAGAAATACAAATGGCAAATAAATACATGAAAAAATGTTCATTATCATTGGTCATTAGAGAAATGCAAATTAAAACCACACTGAGATTCCATCTCACTCCTGAAAGGATGGCCAGGATCAAGAAAACCAACAACAAATGCTGGAGAGGCTGTGGGGAAAAAGGAACTCTCCTACACTGTTGGTGGGAGTGTAGACTGGTACAACCTTTGTGGAGGTCAGTCTGGAGATTTCTCAAAAAGCTGGGATTGGAAGTCCCATTTGTTCCAGCTATTCCACTTCTAGGCATATTCCCAGAAGAACTGATAGCATCATACCACAGTGATATATGTGCACCTATGTTTATAGCAGCACAATTTGTAATCGCCAGATCTTGGAAACAACACAAGTGTCCATCAACTGAGGAATGGATAAAAAAGTTGTGGTATTTCTATATAATGGAGTATTATTCAGCTATGAGAAAGGATCACATTGAGATATGTATCAATAAATGGGCGCAGCTTGAGACCATACTCATAAGTGAAATAAATCAATCTTGCATCTGTGAATACCGAATAGTTTCCCTAACGTAAGTAATGATTCAAATATATAAAAGTATGTGGTAATCATGATTCCCCATTATGTGGCCTTGAAGCCTTATAAAATTTTCACTTATTAATTGGAATGGCTTTATTCTGGGCTTCTTGATATGGAAATATTTGAAGCTATAGTATATGAAGTTATATTCAAATATTTCAAAGAAAAAGACAGACACTATGGTAACTACTATTAAGTCGGGTTATTTGGTGGTGAAGCACTAGGTTGCTGAAACAGTCATGCTTTGACCTGTATTGTTATGTTGTTATGTCCTCTTTTACCTTAATCTCTCCCTTATTCATTAAAAAAAATTATTTAGTTATTTTTTATGGTTTTTTTAATTAAGGGGAAAAATTTAAAAATTTAGCAGAATATATTATAGAAACTTTTTGATTTCCTATTAACTTGATTTGAAGTCCTGTAATACTCCCACTATCTTGGTTTGACTGATTAGACTCTGTTCCGTTCTGTATGATAGTATCAATTTTGAAGGTATAGGCAACTACTTTGAAGGCAATAAGATTCACTAAGATGCCCATTCTGGTTTGACTGTTATCTCCTTTGGAAGTCCTGTAATGTTTACAATGTTTAAGTTTTATTGGTCTTGTTCTCTACTGTTTTGTTCAACTTTACAATACCTAATGAGATAGACAATTCTTTTTAAGGAAGCAAGAGGCATTATGGTAACCATTGTTGATAACCTTGTACTCTGTTTTACATCATGTACTATGTCTATCCTTGGTTTTTGACTGACAGCTTTGTTTTGCCATAGTTGACTTTATTCTCTTCAAAAAAAAGTAATAAGAACTAAGGAGTAATAAAACCCAAAATGTGTAAATTTTGTTGTAAAAAAGAGAGGGAAAAAAAGTGCTCTAAAGGATACAACTGCAAGTGTGTTTAGGGGTGTTAAATAGCTGACCATATTAATGTTTTTGGTTGGATCATTGAACACAACTGTTTGCAGTCTCACTGTTTGAATGTCCACTTTGTGTGCTTTGATACTGTGACTTGAGCAACTATATCTCTAAGATGATAATGTGTAATCTATTAACTGGTGATTTCTTACTGTTTTTTTTTTTTTTTTTTTTTTTTTTTTTTTTAGTTCTGTATTACTTGTACCCTTACACCGCTTTGTTTTTTTCTCTTTTTCCTTTTAAATAAAATTTTTTAAAAAGTCTCTACCAAATTTAAGCTGTTTTACCAATTAAAGTCTTACAGTGTGGCTCCGGGCATAAAGGTGCCCTCCCTTTTTTTGCAACACTCTTCTGCAATATTTTAATGACTCAATCTTTTTTTTTTTTTTTGCTCTTACGTTTTTATTGAAATTTTCTATGAAGAAAAATTCTCCATAACTTTTCCGCAGAGAAAAGTTTCCTCAGTTTGACTCTCTGTTCCTCTCTAAATTATTTTTGTAATTATCACTAATTCATGTATTATGTAGGTTTTATTTGCTTACTGGCTGTCTTGCCCTTCAGAATGAAAGTGTCACGATAATATTAAAGTTACTCAGTTGCTGCCATGTCTCATTTTGTTAACAGTGATAAGAACGTAGTAGACATTCGACAATCATTTGTGAGAACGTATTATGTAAAAGAGTATATATACCTCAAATTAAATTGAGAAATAAACTCAAAATTTGTACTAGTTTCCTAAAACTATTCAGTGTCATTTTTATTGTTTTGGGAACAATGGTCTACTTGATATGAAAGAAGATTTCGCAGTTATTTTAGCTGTATATCTTAGCTTGCTTCTACGTTAATTCTGTAGATGTTATGCACAAACAAATCCACAGCAATAAGCAGTCTAATTTAAATATAGTTTTTTTGTAAAAAAAATTTTTAGCTGTACAACTTAGCAAGAATTTTAGTCATACAATTTATCTGACTTCTATGCTAACTTTGTAGGTGTTATGCACAAACAATTTCAGTGGAATAAGCAGTCTACTTTAAACACATTGCTTTTGTTAAAAAATTAGAATTGGAGGTTGAAAATCAAGGCCAGCCCTTCTGTTTTCTTATGATAGCCAAAGGGCTATAATCACACTGAGGCATCGTACTGTCCCCCTTGCTGTTCTATGGTGACTCTGGATAACTAGCATCCACCTCTGCAGCCATCTACAGTCCTGGCCACCTCTCATTCCTGCAGTCAGACAGGAACTGCAGCTCAGCTAATAACCAAAACGCCCCATCCCTCCTTGGGGCACTGCTGCTGTCTCTGTCTCTAATGGATCAGGGACATTACTACTATTGGCAAAATTCCCAAAACTCCAATGGGCAATAGTTGTGGACCAATCTAGAAGATTCTTGAAAGCCGCAGCAGTGTAAGTTCTGTATTATGGTTTTTGCAGAAATGGTGGAAGATGTCAGTCCAGTGGCCTTGTTTCTCTTAGTTGAGACAAGCTGTCACTAATACAGGAGAGGTTTTCCTAGATGCAACATAATCACTCCCAGAGGTGTGTTCACCTTAGTTATACCAGTCTTCAGACATTGACCTATCCCAGATGGCTCTACATTGCATACACTCTGGATGACTCTACATCCCTCTCTCCCTATTAAAAAAAAAAATAGAGTCAGTAAATGTTAGAGACTGTGTATGTGTGGGCTGCTTTCTCTCTTTAGAAGTGTTCCCTCATATCCATTAGGGCAATGCAAGAAGACTGTGTCCTGTGCATTGCCCTCCAATGTTGTAGCATAGATCTCAAAGATTCTCCTAGGTGGTCTCACTACTCATGATTTTTAATCTCAGGTATGGTAGTTGGAAGGTTTCTGAAGAACAGCAGAACAGTAAGAAGCCAGGAAAAACAGGGACCCGCGAACAACTGTGGGTTATCTGCAGAAACTTGCAGTAATCTTGAGAGACCTACAGGGAGCAGTGCAGAGCTTCAGAGCAGCCCCAGAGAGGCAGCAGAAGGTTCTGTGAGAGCTTCAAGAAGCTGCCGAAGGGTCCATGAGCCCGGGCTGCTGTGGAACTGACAGGGACAGCTGAAAGCTGGCAGGGTCTGTAACACTGACAGCACTGGCCCTCAAAGCTCAGGGCTCTAACATTAAGGGCCAAGAACCACCATGACTCCGAGCCCAGAACTGCTCACCTCAGAGGAGCTGTGCTTTGCCAAGTCAAGATCTATGCCTAACTTAGGCAGAAGAACTCCAGTTCAGTGGGGACACTTGCACCTTGTAGTTTTACCTCAAATTCAACCAACTGGACAATATAGTAGTGTATTTCACAAAAGGGTTTTACTTTGTTGTAAAACTGTTTGCTGTGGTAATTTTCAGAAATGTGTGCTTTTTAGAAGGCCTCAATAATCTCATTTTTTGGAAACTAAGGTTTTCTTAAATAAAAATTCATAAAGAGCCTTGAATATATCAGAAAATTTTATAAAAAGGATGTATTTCAAAATGCTGCTTCATCAATTAGTTATTTTTCATAGTGTGTGTCTGCTTCAACATGGCCAAACACATAAAAGCAACAGAAATATTTGATAAAAGCTAAAAGAAAACAACTCGGAAAATCCCATGTGGAAACAGTTCTACAAGGTCATGAAGTATATGCTTTATACATTGACTGAGCCCAGGGCATGGCATAGTGTTTAGACAGAGAAGCTCTTAGATGAATGAAAAAGAGGTACTAACTGGCATAGTGAAAGACAACATCGTAGGTTTAGTTAGACAATTAAATCTGACAAGTCATAGAAGAAGATACTTACCTTAATTTTGGGTGTTAGAATCCAATCAGTTAATCTGTTATCAGAAATATTATTTTGTATAATATGGGTGCATCTTCAGTATGTCATCGTGTAAAACTGGTGAGCCAAACACTGTTATTGTATAATTGAAATCACAAGTGTCAGTTAGAATAATTCAACCAAACAAACAAACTGTGGGCAGTCTAGAGCATTGTTAGCTATTTTACAGTTCTTATCATCAATTGCTGTTCTAACTAATGTTTTGTGAAGAGGTAAAGTCTTACCTCATTGTTAAAATAATGGAAGCTAAGGCTCAGAAATTATCTTTCAACACATTTTCAAGACGTATTAAAGCACAGAAAGTCCTTGTAAAGAGAATCATCCTAGTCATATTGATTGTATTGAAATTAAAATCAAATAATTCCCTTCACACAATTGTCTCTTCTTCACTTTAGCATCTCTTTCTGTTTTTAGCATTAGTTCCTGAATTCCTAACATGGGCTTATTTATTATATCAGCTGGTTTTGTATTTATTGTCAAGCATTGTGACACTACCCTATATGCTATTTCCTATCATAAAAAATTTCCTCCCTATCAAATCCTTGAAAGAAGTGAGCCACAACTAAATGAAATGCTGATTTAGTGGACATGAAATGCCAGTCCCTTGGTGACATGTCTGTCACATTAGAACAAGCAGCAGCTAATGGAAAGTAGAAAATTTATACAAAGAATTGTTTCTGGGTTAATTACTTTGTGCTGTCAATTTATTTTTGCCAGAAAAAAATTAATGGAGAGCCCTCAGTTAAATAAAATTATGTAAAGAGATAAAATAGAAAAGAAAAAAATCAAGTTTTAATTGGTTTCTAGAGCAGGAATTTTTTTTTTTTTTAGAAAACTGTCAAATAAAAGAAATTGCCACACTGACAGATTTTATTATAGTACATGACTGTGCCAATCACATGTAATGGAGAATAACATTATGTATCTGCTAAAATATGATGGGTAGACCTCTATATCTTTAAAAATTTCATTGAAACAGCAGTGTATTTCATAAATATCATGCTAAAATGAGTATTTTATTTGTAAATAAGCAGTGAAAATTCATTTTAAGAATGGGTTTGGAATGTTTCAGATGCACTTTAAAATATGTATGATTTTTATTTGTAGTTTGTAATTACTCAAGAAAGCGATTTCTTTTGATTTTATATATGTGGTAAACAATGATCATCTTAAAAAATTTCCCAACTGTTTCTGGAGTCATTAGTACCTTTTGCTCAAAGAGTAATCTCTGAAGTAGAGAAATGTCTTAGAAACAATTATATTAGACTCAGGCTTTTAAAAAACTCATCATCTATCTAATTAAGGATAAGTTTCATATAATTATTAGACTGGAGAAAGGATTTGATCAAATTGTTTCTGATTTTCAAAACATTGGACCATGAATTGAAATACCTGCAATATTATTCCTTGTCCTACCAATTTATTCTTTTGAATTTAATCAGCATTTGCACAAGAGATATTAGAAAGTTATATCTGTGCTACGAAGAATTATCTTCTATTTATGGGTTAAAAGTAATACCTCTGCTTCTAAGAAGAACGCTAACAGTGATTTTCTTCTTTGTGATTATTAAAACACTGATTTTCAGTATCTGTAGATATTTTGTTTTGTCTCCCCGAATCTCTGCACTCTTTAATTGCAATTTTCCTTGTAAACTAGCTCCTTCCTTTGTTCTCTCCTTCCCCTCCTCTCATCCCATCCTCCGTTCTCTGTCTCTTTCTCCTTCTTTTGATCCTTCCTCCCCCTCTTTTTTTATTAAGAATTTCTCTTTTCTTCTGAATGTTTTTATTTTTCCTCTTTGTCCAGTATACGCTCTGCTCTGCTTTTTTTCTTCTCTTTCTATTTGTTTCTCCTTTCTTCCCAAAATACTTACCAGAAGGGAAAGGTCCTAGAAATTTGCTGGAAACCAGGAGCACTTACTGATGGGAAGCTACGGGACACTTACTGGCACTGGGAGTGCAGGTAAAGAAGCAGTAATTGTCCCCCGTGGATAAGGGCAGGGAGAGGACAGGTACCTACCAAGAGGAAAGTGGGGGTTAGAGCACTCACTTTGAGGTCAAATGTTAAATTGCACTAAAATAATCTTAACATAGCTTTTATAGAACTACTTTGGGAATAAAAATCAAGTAATGTGTAAAGCACTTAGACTACTGCCTGACATGAGTGAATGCTTAGGTGACACTCATTACAGTTTTTGGTTTTGCTAGTATCTTTAGCAGTAGACATAATAAAGCATGATTTAATTAAGCAGTTACCTGTTATAAGTCATATAGGCTCTTTCCAAAATTTCCTATAGTGAAAAATTTGGTTAAATTCCTTAAGCTAAATTTTTTTCATATGTATTGCATTCTTTTCATAATCATATTTGTAAAAGGACACTTACTTAAAAGCTATAAACTATAAAATATCGTAATATACATCAACAACAGTGATGGCAATAACACATTTATTATATTTTTGTAACAAAAGGTTTTTTCTTTTTTGGTCTTTTTGAGAGGGTCTCACTGTGCAGTTGAGGCTGGCCTTGAGTTCACTTTGAAGCCCAAGCTGGTCTTGAACTTGCAATGATCCTCCTGCCTCAGCCTCCCAAAAGATTGTGAGTTCAATCCCCAGTACAAACAAAGGAAGACTTAGGCATGCTGGTATATTAGTATTCAGTAATACTGGAAGCTTCTGCTCTGTAGACCCACATATTGGAAAGGCTTCTTCAAATAATCTCAGTTTATCAATATAAATATTATGGTGTTGGGGATATAATGCATTTTCTTATAAGTTAAATAGTTTTCTTGATTATTGAAATTTTGGTAACTTCTTTTGTACAATTCTCTTCCTTTTTCACAATTCTGACTTTTCTTTCTCAATTTCATATTTTCTGTCTTCCTTATAATTTTAAATAATATCACATATTTATTTATTTATTAAGTATTTTTTCTGTGATTTTTTAGGTTCTTGTCTTAACTACATATAAAGTCACATTATCCCCTTGTATGCTGAGACCTCCACCTCCACAGTAACAGAGAGTATTAACAATGCACACCCCCTGCAGAAATTGTGAAATGCAGTCTATCACAGTCCTATGAAGAGTATGCCTTACAAATACTATTAAGCAACACTTTTATTGAAATTGATCTTTAGTGACAGAGATATGGAACTGTGCAGGACATTAACTTGAAATATCTGCACATATGAATATAAACAAAATTTTGCAAATGTTTAAAATATTAAGCATATTTATAAAGAAATAGAACTCAGAGTTATCAAATTTTTATTGTGCTGTATATTTTATCAATCATTTACTAATATTGCTCATGAGAAAAAAACTTTCTAACAATTTTTGCCTTCTGTCTATGATTTTATACAATAATACTTTGGTTCAGAAACACCTCTGACTGCAAAACAACACTTCACAAGCAACAAGTTCTGGCAAAATTTTGCTTCCATTGCCAGACTATTCCTCAGGTGATAAATATGACCACAACCCTCTTCCCCACACCAAAAGCATGCAGTCATGTTGCTTCAAATTTAAAACTAATGAAGTTCATAATTTGAGGTACCACTGCATTATAAAAAGTCATGTGATCTGATTCTATTGATTTTTCTTTTGTTTTGAACCATGGAGTCTTTCCACGTCTGTGGAAAGATTTTTCATTTTGCCCTCCTTAAAGATGTTTGGTTATGCTTTCATATTTTAGAAAGCAGAAATTAACACAAATCCCTATCTAAATATTTTAAATCTATTTGTAATTTTATCTTTTAGTTCTGAGATCAGCTTAACTAGGGAAAGTAGAAGGAAATTTCTACTGGAGATAGTTTTTGGAAAGAATTGCTTTCTATAAAGAGGTATTCCTTTACCATCTCAAAGAAGATGTGATGATTTCTTTTGTTTGTTTGTTGGTACTGGAGATGGAACTCACGACCTGCCAGGCAGGTGCTTAGGTCCCTGAGCTAAATCCCTGGCCTAAGTGTGATAATTTCATCAGTCAGATTCCAAGGCACTAATTGGACTGAATTTGCAAACTGAGGTGTCATTGTGAATTAGCTGCTACGTACACATGCTCTCTCTTAGTTTTGAATCTTCCATGACGTAACTATTTTTCATAAGTTCATGGGTGAACATTTTTAAAGTGTATAAAAAGTATATTTTATTATCCTGTGGCTCTTTTTGGGTTCTCTTCTTCTTGACACAGCTATATATTGGACTAAACTTTTCAGCATCCTAAAATTCAAATAAATATCAGCATAAAAATGGTCTAAAACACAAATATTTCACTGTCTGTGTTTTGTGAAATTATTTAAGCTTTAAGTTAGTTATCCCTTAATTGCCTTGCAGTTTAAAGTCCATGTTTAAAGTTCTCTGTGGAAATGGAGCACACCTTTTAAATATCCTTTGCCCACTAGAACTATATCAAATTTTTGTCACATAAGGATGGCATAGCGCCCCATTAAAGAAAGACACTGATTTCTGGTTGTGCAGTGCTTCCTTTCAAAGGCTGCTGAACCTTTTGTCTTTTCCAGCTCCTGGTTCCTGAAGAAAACAGGTTCTCCAATACTTGGCTCCTGTAACCAATAGGGCTTTCAAAAAGTAAACTGGTCCAACACTGTTGAAAATGTGTATTAACCAGACATTTTGGAAGCTAAGAGGGAGTTTCCTCCAAAAAAGTGGAAATAGAATGATTTGATCCAACAATCCTACTGTTAGTATCCATTCAAAATAATCAAAATGGGTGCACTCAATTGAAATCGAAGTTTTTCAAAGAGATGTCTGCTTTTGCTTATTTGTGCTGGTGTTATTCGCAATAACCAAGCTATGGAAATAGTCTTGACAGTGTCATGCAGTGACAGATAAGTAGAACTTGTGAGACATACATCTCTATCATTATATCAATATATATATATATATATATATATATATATATATATAGTGAGTATATATATATATATATACTATATACTACTATCTCTATCATTATATCACTATATATATATATATATATATATAGTGAGTATATATATATACTCATTATTTATGTATGAATAATATTCAGCATTGAAAAAGGGGATCTTGCCATGGCAAACAGCAAGGCTGGATGAAGCTGGAACACATTATCCTAAAGCCTGCCACAGAAAGACAAATACTATGTGATCCCAATTAAATGTCGAGTCTAAAAGAGTGGATATCATAGAAGCACAGGAAAACGCTGCTGCCGTGTGTTTGGTGTCACGGATGGTGAACGGGGGAGGTGGAGATGTTAGCTGAAAGGTACAAAGTTTCTGTCCGACTGGAGCGAGAAGTTTCTGTGATTCAGAATACTTCACAGTGTCCATAGTTGATATCAGTGAATTATGTATCTCGAAATTGCTAAAGGAATAGATTTTTAACATTCTTATTATAAAAAATACTTGGGGAGGTGACAGTCAAGTTAGCCATCTTGATTTAATCTTCCTTCAACACATATATAGATCACAGCAGCCCAGAATACCCTATGCGTATATGTAATTTTCATAAATCAATTTAATAACTAAATTAACTTTTTCAGACTTCCCCAGTGCCCTTTCCTGATGCTGGCCCTGTGCACTGGTACAGGAGACGTTGCCTTGAGCCCGCTCAGTTTCTCATCTTGAGAAGCTTTGTAGCACAGCATGGCTTCTGCTGGCCCACAGAGGCCAGTTCCGAGGGGCCAGTGTCCACCCAGTTCTTCTGGCCAGACACCACAGTGATTGTCCTCCATCCAGTGAGCCCTAGTCATTTGCGTTCCAGAAAAAGTGATTATGGCGCTGAAGTGCTCTCTTTCTTGGACGTTCTTTCTTAGATACGGGTGACTACCTATTTTCTGCATTTATAAGCTTTTTGTAGTCTTCATACTGAGCTATATCTGTGGCCCTTTTTAAAAATATGTTTTTATATCTAGACAGAGATGCCCGGGCGTGGTTCAAACTCATGATCCTCTGTTTAAGCCTCCAAAGTGCTCAGATAACAGATGTATGCCACTGCATCTGGTGCTTTCTATGTCTGTAAGAGGCACGGCTTTATTACTGTTATCTCTTATTATAATTAACAATTCCTCGTGTTGTGTCTTTCTGTTCAGTTTCCTGTGTTATTTTCTCCTGCTCTAGTAGTGACTGAGGCAGACAATAGTTGAAGAAAAGTGATGTGGTTTAGAAGAGTTAAACATTCTCTACAAAAGGGATGTTGAGTTACATTGTTTATATTTATTTTTATTACTGTTTTTTTATCCTATCCTATTAAGCTATAAACATGAGTGCACATATATCAATATGAGTATGATGTCTTGAATTTTTCTGGGAAGATACTTAGAAGGGGATTAGCTGGATTGAATGGGACCGCTAATCCTAGCTTTTTGAGGAATCTCCACACCGATTCCACAGTGATTTGTACCAGTCTGCCCTCTCACCAACAGTGGAGAAGCATTCCTTTGGTCCATGCAGCCCCTCCAACATTTGTTATTTTCTGATTCTTAATTATTGCCATTCTTTCTGAGGCAAGATGGGATCTCAGTGTTGTTTTATTTTTATTTTTATTTTATTTTTAAATTTTGGGTACTGGGGGCTGAACTCATGACCTAACACTTACCAGGCAGGCACTTATGCCATTGAGCTAAATCCCCAGCCAGCTCAGTGTTGTTTTAATGTACAGTTCTCAAATGATCAACTTTTAACTTGCTTAAAATAGATTTTTTTTGGTTTTTGTTGCATACATTTAAATGTAATCTTAACTAATATAGTTTGGCTCTATTTGGTATTTATTCTAGCATTTTGCATTTGTCTGGCTTAATATAATTATATGATAAGACTGAGAGAAAATTAAATAGAAGGAAACTTATTACATGGCATACTTTACATTCTGTATTTTTGTAGCTATCAATAATTATCTGGGGCTTATTAAGCACTCTGTGCAGAGCATTATTCATTGTAGGAAAGCTGCTATGGAAACAGAGCTCAGGGAGGCAGGCACTGGTAGGTGCACATGTATTTCCACAATCTTCACTCATAGCTGTATTCACTAATGCTCATATGTCCAGAAATTTCCTCTCTGTATCATGGGAAAATTAAGCATCTAGTGTTCTACTTATCACCCAAAAAATGATTTCTGAAATTTGAAGAACTACCAAATGCAATATATGTGAGAAGACACACTTGAAGACGGTTCATTTCTTCAACCTCTTAGAAAAGACTCCCTTAGGGCCAGCAGGTTGTAATGATATCCTTTCCTAATACTTACCACGGAGATATATTTCCCTCTATTTTTATTACGAACTGCAAAGAGAAAATGTGGGCTTCCACTTAACTTAGGATATATAAAAACATGAAAGACCGTTATTCTGATGGTCACAACAGCAAAAGGAATACGAAACATAAAAAGCTTACATTTCATGAAAGTATCAATGTCCTGAGCGCAAAGAAACGCTGTTGTACTAACTTCAAATCTTCAGGTGACCCATGACCGCTGCAGTAACTGAGGGCTACTGCTTGATGATAGTGAAGACAAGGAAAATAGTACAGCTGCTGTTCACAGGAAGGCTTCACTGGTCTCCTTCAAGAAGATCAGTAGAGACAGTCAGGCCAGTGCAGGTGGACTGAACCATTTGGAGACTGGAGGAGATTCAAATATAAAAGTAAGTCAATAACTTTAACAATTAATATTTCCATACCCCAAACTACAAAATTGTGTATATCAGAAAATTTAAGCCCTTTGACAGTTAATGAATAATGAATATGTGATATCACATACAATGTAATATCTTCCCCCCTTTAAAAGGAAGGAGATTGTGTAATATGTGACAAGCCAGATGAAACTGAGGACATTAAACCAAGTGAAATAAGTGAGTCACAGGAAAACATTTGTAAGATGTGTCTAAAAGTATCAAAATCACAGAATCAAAGAGTGGAATGATGGTTGTCAGGGGCCACAAGGAGGTAAACAGGCATTTCTAATCAATGGGCATAAATATTCAACTAAGCACAATGAATGAATTCTGTTGACTAGATAGAAAATAATTGTACCTCTAGTGAACAACATGGTATTACACAATTGAACATTTCTTAAGGATTTTTATCTTAAGTGTTCTTGCTATGATAGTAACATAAATAAAACTGTTGGTCATTACTAGTCTGTGGGATAATATCAAGATGTATGTAAATCAAATTGGCCTCCTAAGAAAAACAATGCGGAAGAAAAACTTTTGAGACATAATCCATTCATGTGTTTTACACCTGATGAATGTAATACAAACAGTAAATTGATATATAATAATATAAAGAAAACCAAACGAAGGGGAAATCACAGTCATATAGTGAAAACAAAAAGACAATCTTAAAAGCAAGGGAAGTAAAATTGAAACTCCTGTAAGAGAAACATGACAGAGGACCTGCATGTCACTGTGATGACAAAGGCAGACACAGAAAGACAGACTCGTACATTCTCACAGTAGTTGGAGTCCAAAAATGTTGATCGCTTAGAAGCTGAATACAGAATGATGCTACCGGGGGCGGGAGGAGTGGGGGGCCAGGGTAGATGGGAAGTCTAGGTCTCTGGGCTTCCTTTTATTATTTAACAAGAAGAATAAATTCTGGCCATCTATGCCTCATTACGATGAATATGATGAACCGTAATGTATTCTACATTTCAAAATAGTTGAATGAGGAAGGATATAAGTGTATTCACCATAAAAAAGATAAATATTGATGAATGTATGTACTGGTTTCCCTGAATTGGTCACCATCCAATGTGTATATAAATGAAAACAGCACATGTTACCTCATGTGTATATGAATATTAGGTCAATCAAAACAAAATTAAAAAGAGTGATAAAATGCTCACTTGAATAAAATAATCTAGAAGAAAATGTAGTAACACAATACTTTAAGAAAAAGAAAGAGAAAAACTCGAGGTTTCTCTGACAACAATACAACTAAGACCTTAATCAGTGCTAATATTTTTGTTGCTATTTGGTCTACTAACAATCTGTATTAAAAAATACTGTATTTATATCCCACAAATTCATACTTATGTTAGTGAAAAGGAAACTATCTTATCTCTTCAGTTCTAACAGAGAGACTCTACGCTGGTTACGATTAATTGCATTCTTTTAGTGCTCCCATAGTTAACCTGGGATGGGGAATACTTTGTGATCACAGTGTCCCGAGGAACAGACACTAACCATATTGCCACCTCTGCCCTTAGCTTCTTACTTGTATCTATATCAAATTGGCTACATATTCACGTGTAACTGTTTTTTCTTTAATGCACTTAATCATTTCGGGACACTGAACTGCTGGCTAGAGCTGGACCTGGGACGCTTCTCCTGTTTGGAAAAATCCAAGGTGAAGCTTTGTATTCACTCTTACATTATCGAGTAGCTGTCTTAGTTGCTTTCTTCTTGCTGGGACAAAAGATGCAACACCCACAGGTAAAGGAGGAAAGGTGTATTTTGGCTCACAGTTTGTAAAGACTTCAGTACAGAGTCACCTGGTTCCAAGGAAGGATATCGTGTCAGAAGGACATTGAAGAGGAGAAAAAGTTCATAGCATGGAAGGCAGGAAGCAGCTACAGCCTTCCTTTCCCTTTTTATTCCATTCAAGATTTACATCAGGATTCAGGCTGGTGCTACCCACACCAAGGTGGGCCTTCCCATTATCCACACTCACAGTTGTTCTAAACCTATGAGTGAGGAGGCTTTAGGGTTTACCTAGATATAAACTGTAACATAGTAAATTGAGCTCTAACCGAGACATGGCAAAGTGATTTCTATCCTTTGACGATATCGTAAAGAATTTGGTGACTTTATTAAGGCAGATTTTCACCATTGCTGAGTACTTTCATTCCAAAATCAAAATATATTTTATAGTGAACAATATCCTCAAAAATAGCATCAGAAACTCCCATTCAAAAAGAGAAAACTATTGAATGGTAAATGTGATTACAAGTATTGAAAAATAGGTCAATCAAATCACACAAAAATCATTTCATAGAACATTGTGATTAGTATTCTTTTAATTCAGATTTCAGTTTCTCCAAGACCTTATCCTTACCACTATTTTTGCTAATGATTTTTTAATTGGGATTTGCATAGCCATAATAAAAATTGCAATCATGATGAGTAATATAGACTCAGAAATATTTTATGATTTTTAAAGAAAGATTAAAATTGCCTTCACACACCTTTTTTGTATTAAAGGCATATTATATATATCAAATATTCATTTAAAAAGAATTTATAGTTAACATATTCATTATTAGATTACTTTTTAAACTATACCAAATATTTTGATTGTTTCTAATAAGAAATTTTCTATATTACAAATTTAGTAGGTACATGTAAATGAGAAAAGTGTTGAAATTTAACAACAATTCATAATGAAAAATAGGAAGTTTTCATTGCATTACATATCTTAAATAAAATTAGATAATGTTGGGATAAACAGTGAAAATATCAAATTTTCAATAAACACTTTATTGATAAACCTAGACTTACATTTTACCCATTTTAAGGAGAAGTAGCTTAGATTATTCTCCAAATTTAATATCCGTAAAAAGTCTCAATGAAATTAATAGACCTACTCATTTCAATGGCAGTGTATTACACTTAGAATGATTCAGTGAGTACATTATGTACATGAGTGATGAACATTTGATCTTCTTCACTTCTACTTGGGATAATGCAATAAATATTTGATGCTGAGTGTAGTGGATTGGTAACTGGTGGTCAGTTTAAACACAGTTGAACTGAATCAGCATGGTGCTGAGCATAGATGGCCTACCTAGGACTGTTGCTATTGTAAAAGGTGACTTGGAGAGGAAGAGTGTTGTTGTGGGCTCAACTGAGTGTGGCTGTCGTATTGAACTGTCCTCCTGGAGGAGCTTGTCACACTGGCGCCCCTGATATGAACTCAGCTGTCATCAGAACTGCTCGGGACTTTGATGCTGAGAATGGCTGCAGTTCACTTTGGGGGAGATTTTTTACTTTGAGCATCATTTTCTGGCTCTGGAGGGGAGGATATGTGCTCTTTAATCCCCAGGAGAAGTTTGTCATGCTGGCTTCCTGACATGTACTTGGCTGTTATTATCAGAGGAGCTCAGGACTTTATTGTCCCTGAGGATGACTATGGACGTTTTTGAGGGAGCTCTGGTCCTTATTTTGAGCATCACTTCTTGGCTTTACTGCAGAATCAACCTACTGGCACAGATTGTTCAACCCCACTCATATAGACTTGATAGCTTCCATGGCTGCCTTTAGGCCTTCCCCTGGCAAATCTGTGAAATACACTTGCATGGGTCTTTGTCATGGGCTCTAAGTTTCTAGCTGAACTCATGCAGGTAATTGCCATGGGATCCAGGCTCTCTGCTAGACATTCTAGGTCTTTAGTGCTGTGAACAGATTCCCTGCCCTTTCTTTGCATTTGACTCCTTGGGTGATCATTATAAATAATTCTATAAATTATGTGTCCTGTATGTAATTGTTCTCCTTGCGACCGCTGAGGACAACACTGAGCATCATATGAGAAAAAATGTAAAATAGTTTCACTTAAAATATTTTTCTTAAGCAAATATATAGAATGTTCTTTGGTTTTGATTTTTATGCTGTAAGTTCAATAAGCATATACTTTCTGATTATGGGTAGGATAATTCAACTAGAGTAATATGTTAGAGTTATGTAGAGTATACACAAAGTGTGTTACTATTCTAAAAAATCTCAAAATATAATATAGTGTTAAGATATAATATCATGGTTGTCACATCACTTTGGGTGGATGTAATGTGATGCCACTGCACAATGCTTTCTCTTAGGAAAGAGAGCACAGGCATCATAATATCTGATATATGAGTATTGGTGATTAGACAGAGTCATAAAATATACTGCTTTTGTCTTCTTCAGTATCATCCTGGATCCAATCAATCAATATATATATATATATATATATATATATATATATATATATATGCGTGTGTTTATGTATATGTGTTTATATATGTGTGTATCAGTCATTAAAGTCATAATATATTGGGAATAACAGAGTATGTGTGAGAATGTTGTAAAATTTTCTTATGTCTCAGAGTAAAGGAAAATTATGCAAGTAAAAGTTCAAGTTTACATCAGAGTAAACCACAATTTCTAGAAAAAATAAATGATAATTCATATAAAGTCTTTTTTGCCTTGTATTTTGGCAGTACAGGCATATATATGCTTTGAATGCAGGTCAGTGTCTTCTCTCGTGTGATGCTGTGATGAATCCTATGGGTGCAAGGACACTAGCAAGTGCCCAACCACTCCAACTAGCATCCTTTTATGTGATCTGAAGACTTGAATACCACTCCAAATAACTGTTACTCCTTATGAAATGCAATGTGATGACATATGAATCTCCTTAAAGGGTGTTTGTCAAAAAAATTCCATTGTTACATTGGGTATGTTGCATTGCTTAGATGATTTCTTTTTAAAAATTTTTATTACTATATATTATTTTTAAAACAAGTTTCAGATGAAGGCATCTAATGATTTGTATTTCTTTTTCTTTTTCTTATTTTTGGTACCAAAAAAAAAAAAAAAAAGCACAAACTCACGACTTTACACTTGCCAGGCAGACACTTAGGCTGCTAAGCTAAATCCCTGGCCCCTAATAATTAGTATTTCTTATTTACATGTATTTCCCCTTTTAAAATATCCATAGTAAATAGAATATGAAAGAAAAATCGATGCTAAGTGACAGGCCAAATGTGGGAAAATACTCTTTTCATACGTTAATGGAATTTAGAAAACAATTAACACTTACATCACAGACAGTGCAAGACGGCACGTGCGAAACACTGGGAACTGTACCAGACATTGACCTTGCAAGTCTGGAGCCAGAGGAGGGAGAACTGAACCAGAGTGCAAGCATATCGTGGGAATGCTTTAATCAAGAAGGAGAAGAACCATGAAAGAGGCATTTTAGTTTGAGAAAAAGGAGCAGTAAAAGAAGAAAACTGAATGAGAGAGAGAGAAAAGGCTGGTTTGCTATCAAAGAAAAGGATAGAATTTAAAAAAAAAATCTGGTTGCTGTGGCAGGATAGGAAACTTTTCACTAGTTCGGGGGATGGTTTCAAACAACCAGTTTTTTATTTTTTTTAATTTTTCCATTTGAACACCTAAGCATTGAAGAATGTGTGGCCAACTTGCCAGGAACTTCACGTTCCTTCCACTGTACAAACATCCCAGCCTTAAAATAAGGGTGAACCCCTGTATCTGGTAATCAAGCATATGGGTGCAGGGGAAAGGAGACATCTACCATGTTCTTCATGACTATCAGGGCAAGGGCCCAGGAGCTTGTATGTCTTTTGTCCTTTTGTGGTGTCCCCAGTGATTTCAATTTCTCATCTAATTCTTGGAGGCACCAGCAGAAAGCACTGGATCTTTAGTGATGCACGAGGTTTCCAGGACAACAAGAGAGGTTGTAATGGTCGGGAGGGTGCAACACACAAAGGGTTTTAATGAATTGCAAGCCTTGATTAAGACCCCAGGAGTACATCTGTCCTGTACTCTCATGATGACAACTAAGTTCCCCTGAAAGGCATGACCCTAGAGAATTCTTATCTTACACACTTGCTCTGTTTGTAGAGGGTGGAATGATGAAATCATAAAGGCTCTGATCTCACTCATGTGCATCTGTGCCTCATACATCTTTGTAAAACTGTGAATTATTAAAAGGAACGATCTATTTATCAATCAATAAATTTAGATTTTCACAGTTTTTTTGGTACCAGGGATCAAACTTATGACATCTTGCTTACGCCACTGAGCTAAATCCCCAGCCCAATTTTCACAATTTTGATCAAACTGAAGAGGAAAACACCTGCTTGTAATGAAATTATGAAAACCTGATGATGAAAGTACTTAAAAATTTTGCAACTAGGGGCTAGAGATACAGCTCCAGAGCACAGTGCCTGCCGGGCAAGCATGAAGTCGTGACTTCGATTTCTGGTACCATAAATAAATAAATAAATAAAATAAGAAATCAGGCATCATTAGTTTTTTTGTAACGTTAGAGGGCCTAGCAGTGAAGAAATATAAATTTTCAGATTTATTTAGGTTCTTCATCATGTTTTCAATCTTTTCTTTAGGAAATGTGCTTTCCAGGTAAAATAATGTTGTATCCTGTGTTTTATCTCATCTCAGAAGTTCACAGATGAATTAAGTAAGAATTTTTTAACCCATCTAAGAAAAATGTTTTTACTCCTTCTTTAAAAGATAATTTATGATAGGTAACACTACATGGAACTTTCGTCTTATGGAGAACATGATGGATGTTAAGTGCTGTTTCACGTCTTACTTCCCATGATATAAGCATCTTCAACACATGGTAAGTGTGACTTTGTTGGTTTTGTGGTTGTGTTTTTCACGTGGGTGACATCATCCTGATTTGGCCACCTGCACAGCAGAGACACCGGGAAGCCGGGATTCTGTGACAGACTCACTGTGTGCGGACGACCTCAAGCACACGTCACCGTCATGCAACAGTGCAGCATTCAGGTGCTGAGACTTTCTTAGTGGAGGACAGAGATGCTTGGAAGTTTTCTGTTTATAGATTGTACCTTGCTTTTTCTAGAAACCCATTTCTGAGAGTTTCTAGAAAAAAAAAATGCAGCACAGATAGGGTTTCCTACCTGCTGGTAACACATAAGCACAAAACACTCCACCTATAGCATCTAAAAAGAGAAACAGAGTCAAGCTATAACGACCTCAAATGGCAAAAATGATTCATTAGAAGTTGGGATCAATAGTTGAAAAAGACCAGGAAACACCCTCCCAGGAATTTTCAGATGCTCATGGATCTCACTGTGAAACGTAGAACCTTTCCTTCCCTGAAATACAGTGGCAGTGAAATACTGCCTAATATGTAGAATGAAAACAATCATTTATTTCCCTAAATAGGAAAATTTGCCTTTCATCAGTTATCTAAATTTATCTCAGTGAAATTCAAATTTCATATCATTTAAAAAACAGACTTTACAGAGGAGAAGCCACAGAGGCCTCCACAGGACAGAAATATTTGACTGCAAAGCCTATAAAGTACCTCAAGGAAACTGGGGCTGTTCCTTTCATGTAATTTAAGGATTTCTGGAAATTGGGTGTTTATCACATAACATACGTGATGAGAAGGATATTAGAAAACAGAACACTTAATAAAATATTGCAAGCTTTTAAAGATCTACTTTAGTGATGTCACTAGGATGATTACTGTTAGTTATTCTGACAGATCTGAATTGCATAAAGAATTCGTGACAAGCTCCTCTTCCTAAACTTTGTAGCTGTTCTGATCCTATCGGGGTGAGGGAGGGAAAGCTTTCTGAGGAGCTTCTCTACGCAGCATCGCTGCATCCTGACTGCCTCCTCTGCAAGGGCCATCTAGGTAAAGACCAACTATGGAAGGAATCTGATTACACATTTTGAATGGATTGGGAAATTAAATCTGAGCAACACAAGTGCTCTTTAAAATGCTTGTGGGCACAACTCTGTGGTCACTAGTCTCCTTGTAAGTTTAAATGAGAGGCAATGTTTAAAATCTGAGATTTATGAATTTCTTTGGAAGAACTTCTCATATGGAAGTGATGCCTTGAAGGTGTGCTATTTACTTAATTCAGACTGCTTTAAGTGATAGATTTTGATAGTTACTATTTGAGATTGTTTCTTAATGGACAAAACAGAAACCAAAATGTATTTTGAGAAAAAAAAAAAATTTAAAATCTGAAAATGGCCTGAGAGTTTTATTTTTCTTAACTGGATGAAATAGATATCAGTCCATATTTGGACTGGAATGCTATTGCACACCTATTCTCATTCAGATTCTGATTTCCCTGCATCTGCGAGGTATGCTAATGGTATTTTGATCAGGACTGCATTAAAGCTGTGTAACAGTTTTGGGAGCATGACTATTTTCACCATGTCGGATGTTCCTATCCACGAGCAGGGAATAACTTTCCATTTTTTCACATCTTTTTCAGAAAAGTGAACTTTTCAATATATAGATCTTTTATTTACCTTTTTAGATTGATTCCGAAGTATTTCATGTTTCTGGATGCTATTGTGAACAGTATTGTTTTCCTGATTTCACTCCCAGTGACTTTCTTGTCTGTGTACAGGAATGCTATTGAACTTGAGTTTTACCTTGTTCAGCTACCTGCTGAACTGGGTTATTAAATCCAGGAGAGTTTTGGTGGAGTTTTTGGGGTCGTCTATGTAGAGTATCATACCATCTGCAAATAACGATAATTTAATTCTTCCTTTCCTATCTTTATTCCTTTTATATGTCTTTCTTGTCTAATTGCTCTGGATAGTGTTTCCAGAACTACATTGGATAGGAGTGATGATAATGAACATCCCCGTTTGGCTTCTGATTTTAGGTTGAAAACATTCAATTTTCGTCTTTTTAATATGATGATGGCTATTGGTTTGTCAGAAATGTCTTCTATAAAATTGACATACAGACATCTATTCCAATTTTTATAGAGTTTTTATGATGTATGAGAGTTAGATTTATCAAAGGCTTTTTAGCCATCCACTGAAATGACTCTGTGAATTTTGTCTTTGGCTCTATTAATGTGGTGTATTACATTGATTATTTTTAGTATACTTAACTATGTCTGCATTCCTAGGATGAATCCCACTTGGTCATGTTGTATAATCTTGATAATTTGCTGAATCCTGTTTGCTAGTATTTTGTTGAGGATTCTTGCATCTATGTTCATTAGAAAATGGCCTGTAGTTCTCTTTTTTGTTGGGTGTTTTTCTGGTTTTGATATCAGGGTAATATCTCTAAGAATGAATTAGAGAGACTTACTTCATTTTCAATTTCAAATAAATAGTCTAAGGAGTATTGGGGTCAAAGTTTCTCTAAATTTCTTGTAGAATTAAGACTTGAATTTATTAGTAGCTTGGCTTTAGTTTGTTGGTAAGTTTTCAATTACATTTTCAGTTTCATTAACTGATATTGGGTTATTCAGAAGTTTCACATGTTCTTGATTCAACTTTGGTAGTCCATGAATTTCTAAGAACCTGTGTACTCTGTGTTTTCCTCCCATACAAGTGTAGAGTCTCCAATTAGGTATTGATGAACTTCAGAATTTCCACAGAATCTGATATTTTCCCTTTTTTCATCCCTCAATGCATGGATTTGAGAGTTTTTTCTTTCCCTTTTCGGATGTTTGGCTAGGTGTTTACCAACTTTGTTTATTCTTTCAAAGAACCAACTTTTCAATTCATTAATTCTTTGTATGGTTTTCTCAGTCTCTGAGATAATTTCTGCTCTGCTCTGTATAATTTCCTCCTGTTTATGGGCCTTGGGCTTGACTTGTTCTTCTTTGTCTATACAGATTGTTATTTGTTTATCTATATAGATTGTTTATTTGTGCTTGCTCTATTTTCCTGATGTGAGAATTAATTGCTATAAATTTTCTTCTTAGGACTGCTTTCACATTCCACAGTTTCTGGTAAGTTGTATGTTCATTTTATTTGATTATAGATGTTGAATTATTTCTTCTATAATTTAATCTGTAATCTACTGGTTGTTCAGGAGGGTTTTATTTAATTTTGAAGTGTTTATGGAGTTCTTGTGGTTTCTTTTGCCATTAATTTCCAATTTCATTGCACTACTGTTAGATAATATACATGGGTAATTTCAATTCTTTTGCACTAATTTACATATGTTCTGTGGACTAGTATATGGTCTTTTTTTTTTTAAGAGAATGACCCATGTGCAGCTGACAAGAATGTATGTTCTGATATTTTGGGGTGAAACATTCTATAAACATCTGCTAAGCCATTTGTTCATATGTTTGATTCAGTTCTGTTATTTCTTTGCTGATTTTTGTCTACTTGATATATCTGTTTATTACAGTGGAATATTAAGTTCCCCTGTTACAACTGCATTATTGTTTATTTGATTTTTCATGTTTTTTAATATTTATTTTATATTGTTGGGTACTATCATATTTGGTGCATATATATATATTTATGATTCTTCTCTTTCTTCTTGAATTTTTCCTCTAACAAGTATGTAGTTATCTTTCTAGTTTTTGATCATTTTTGTTTTGAAGTTTACAGTATCTGCCAACAGGATATCTACCCCTGCTTTTTCTGGTTCATGTTGCATGGAGTATGGCTTTCCTCCTCTCATTTTCAGTCTATGAGTTTCTTATTGAGTTAAATGTGTTTCTTGTATACAAATATTTTGGATCTTATTTCTTGATCCATTCTGCCAGCCCATTTCTTTTGATTGGGGGGTTGAGGCCATTTACATTAATTGTTATATATTGGTATATCTTAGTCATGTTTTTTCCTGTTGTTGGTTCCTTGTATTTTCCCTCTGTTCTATTGTTTGTCTTTCTTAGTGGTTTGTTTTTGATGTTGTTCATTTTTGTGTTTATTGTTGTGGATATTTTTGTCACTAGCTAGAGTATCTTTTAGTATACTTTGTAGGGTTTGATTTGTGTTCATGAATTTCTTCAGATGTTCTTCATCATGGAAGCATCTTATTTTTCCATGAATTTTGAAAGATAATTTTGCAGGGTATATCAATCTAGACTGGAAGTTGTTTTCTTTCGAGGTTTAATATTTCACTCCAAGCTCTTCTTGATTTGAGGGTTTGCATTAAGAAGTAATCTGTGATTCTAATGGATTTTCCTTGAGAGGTGATGTGGTCAGGGGTTGTACATAGAGAACAATTCAGATCAGGACATGGAGTTTATAATATTTTTATAATGGTCACCGGAAGTTAATACAGAAGAATGCAGGAAATCTATCCACAACACCAACGACATAGATTATTTAGTCAAGAGTCTAAACCCCACGGCAATGTCCCAAAAGAGTCCAGATAAAAACCCAGAGCTCAGAACAATGCCTCCACGAGTCCAACTGGAAGTCCAGAGCCCACAAGAAGGACTTCACGCCAGTCTCTTTTACAGATTCGTGCTGGGAAGACCCAAGGGTCAGCGGTGGAAGCCAGAAAGTCTATGCCAGTAGGATGAAGGAGCTGTGCTAGTGGGATGAGGGTTCTACACTGGAGCTGAGAAGTCACACTCACAACAAAGAGCGGGTCTGTCCTGAAAGGAACCACAGCTGTCCTCAGCGACACGGAGGCCCCGAGCTCCTCTGATGACAAGCGCAGTTGGGTATGTGCCAGGAAGCAGCGTGAGGAGTTCATCCTGGAGACCAGGCAGCACATGTCTTCCCCTCTGGAGCCAGGAAGCAATGCTTGATGTGAAGACCAAAGCTTCTCCAGGAGAACCAACAGCTCAGACAGTAACTCATAGTAGAACCAACAATGCCTCAATAATGCCTTGATCCCTCTCAACACCTCTCTTCTTCTCCACCTATTTATCCTGGCAACCCTCCTCAGGTGGAGCATCTTCTCTCAATGCATGCTGATATAATCCAGCTGGCGTTAAGTTGACCACTAGTTATCAAACCATAACAATCCACCCCTGATCAACTTAATAACCACACGCATTACCTTAAACTATAGTCCTTAGTGGCAGATTTGTTACATTAATAAAACAATTGCATATATATATACACAATTCTTTTTACACTTAATTCCTGCATCAAAACAAAAACATTTAAAAGGTGACTAAGGTTCAACATTAAAACACAGTACTTTGACAAATCAACTGGGTTACAAACATGTAAAACATTAAAATCACACTAAAAGAACAATAACAATCACAGTCCTTGCTTCCCATTAACTTTACCATGGCATGGCAAGACTAAAATATAAGAATCTCCTGCAATTCAAATGTACTCTTGATTTTTCCATTATCCTATTCTTCTAAACAACCATGTTCTCTGTTTCATCTTTACAACCCACAGTTCCAACGGAGCCTTCTTTTTGGCCAAGTGTTTTAAATTACTCTACTGGCCCTTTGCTCTAAATTTCAAAATACATCTGGTCAAAAGTGCTCTAAAGTAACCATGCTACCATCCCAAAAGTAGACTGCACTGAAATTCTTCTGGCACCCAGGTAATATCTCTAAATACAAACAAGAAGACCAACTTTCATCTAAAGCACAATATACTACCTGGACTCCAGCAGACATTGCAGTCTTTCCCAACAGAAGCCTCCCAAGCTTCATCTTAATTGGCAGCATCTCCGTCAGTACTCCGATCTTCCAGGTTCCGACCAATGTCTCCAAAATAATACAGCACAGAGGGGCTGTCTCTTTGGCCAGTCTCTCAAATATTTTCAAATTAATTTCTAAGGCTCCCAAGTCACATGACCAGGCAACATAACAGCAATGACCCCACTCCTGGTATCAATTTCTGTCTTAGTTACTTTATGATTGTCGCTAAGACAAAATACCTGAAGCCCAAAGTTGGGAAAGGAAAGGTTTATTTCTTACAGTTTTTGGAGGTTTCAGTCCACACTCAGTTGGCTCCAAGACAGGCAGGCATGGCTGGGCTGCAGTTCATGGTGGCCGCCAACAGCAAACTCGAACCAGCAAAGAGAAAGACACACCTTCTTCCTGCCATTACATCACATCCTGGCTCCACACCTATGTGGGTGGAGCACTGGCACAATCAACCCAAGCACTAGACAATAAATGAATAACAACTGCACAATTCAAACTCTTGAGGGCTGGGGGACACAGACATAAACCATGACATTAAATTGGTACCAGGAGTGGGGTTGTCCTGAAAGGAACCACAGCTGTCCTCAGCGACACGGAGGCCCCAAGCTCCTCTGATGACAAGCACAGTCGAGTACGAGCCAGGAAGCAGTGTGAGGAGTTCATCCTGGAGACCAGGCAGCACATGTCTTCCCCTCTGGAGCCAAGAAGCAATGCTCGATGTGAAGACCAAAGCTTCTCCAGGAGAACCAACAGCTCAGACAGTAACTCATAGGAGAACCAACAATGCCTCCATAACGCCTCAATCCCTCTCAACACCTCTCTTCTTCTCCACCTATTTATCCTGGCAACCCTCCTCAGGTGGAGCATCTTCTCTCAATGCATGCTGATGTAATCCAGCTAGTGTTAAGTTGACCACTAGTTATCAAACCATAACAGGTGATTTTTTCTTTTCTTGTACATCTTTTACTATTCTGTTTTTATGCTGAATGACTGGGATCTTGATTGTTATATGTCTGAGTTTATATTCATTTTCATTATGTCTGCATTTCATATGCCTGCCTTGTCTGAATGTCAGATTCTGTTCACATGCTTGGGAAATTTTCTATTACTTTTGCAAATAGTTTTTTTTTTTTTTAAATGTCATTTGTGTTGACTCCTGCTTCCTCATTGACACCTATCAATGTCATATTATTTTCCTTTACATCATCTTGGAGATGTTGAATTATTATTTCTTGGTCACTTTTGTTTTTTAAGGGATTTTTTTTTCTTTCATGGCCATTTTCCTTGATTCTGTCTTCAGCGTCTAGAAGTCTATCTTTACTGTCATTCAAGCAGTTTTTCCAGCTTTCAGCAGAACTTTTAATTACTTTTATTGTGGATGCCATTTCTGTTTTTTATCTGAAGGATTATTTCTGATCCGATTTCTTTATAGCCTCATGGATTTGATTCTTTACTTCACTTGCCATCTTTTCAGAGATTTCAAATTATTCCAATTTATTCTGTTTTTATGTCCCTGTATTTGGTCGGGGAGGGGGGGGCTGAGGTCTGAAATTGCATTTTGCTTTTTAATTTTGTTATTTTCTCTTCTTCACTCATATTTTTATCTTTGGAATCTCACTAATTTCACCTACAGCTCTTGTGCATCATTGTTAGGGTTGCACTATGTGATGGTTTCCTCCCAGTCACAGTCCTGGATGGAATGTGGCTTCACTGGCACAATTGGAGGTTCACTGTGATCTCATATATTTGTTTGATCTAAATATGCTCACTTGTAAGTAGGATTGTGTACTGCTCTGTCCTCACTGTCAAAGCTTATAAAAATAAGCTATTTATCTTTGGTGTTGGACTTATGATGAGCTATGATATTTATTAATATATATTATTATTATCATTTTCATTAGTGTATGTTTATAATACATAATCATTGCATTGTTTTTGGGGAATTTGCACGCACAAAATGCAACTTAATATGTTTCTATCCTTAACCCTTTTACTTCACCCCCCCTTCCTCCATCAGTTGAGCCCCTAGTCATTTGAAAAAGATCTATATCTCTTATTTTTTAGTTTACTCATTATTTATGTTTTCATTTTCTCATAGAAGATAAATTATTCAATATTTATGCTTGCATGTCTGATTTATTTCACTTAATATTATGGTTTCAATGCTTATAAAAATAATTTAGTTCCTTCAAATAATTCAAATAATCGTGCCTGAAAGCAATTAGTACCAATAAGTTCATTTTATCCTTTTTTTGATAGAGTGATTCTCCTTTTTGTGTAAATATCACATTTTCTTTATCTGATTTTCTGGCTCTATCTTTCACTTTTCTATGGCATGAGGAAGGAGAATCTAGGACTAATCAGTCAACTTCAGCCTGCATGAGGACAACTCCCAGAAGGAAAGGGGCAAACGGTCATGATAACTACACACTTTAAATCCAACGTCCCACTCAGCACCTTCTCCCCCACAACCTACCACCAACACAGAGCAGAGGTCAGATAACATCCCCTTCCACCAGGAAGCAAGAGCACTACCTGACATGACTGGTAGCCACAATCTGGGAAGAACAAGCAGCGAGGCCTCCGGTGTAGACGGTACCTCCAATCCCACAGGCCCAAAAACCAGGTATAGCTTACCTCTACCCACCGGATTCTGACCTCAGACTTTGGGAAGAATCAGTAGTTCAATGATACTGAAAGTTTTACACTATGACTCAGTCTTTCTTTTTTCTATTTTGTATTATTTTTATCATTCATTTATAAGTTTCTGGAGAATGTGGGGTTGTTTCACCCCCTTTTTCACTCTTATTTTAATTTCTTTTTCCTCCTTTCTTCTTATTCCTTGTCAACCTCTTTTTCTCATCTGATATTTTCTACTTTCTGTTTTTGTTCTCCATTTCCTTTTTTTTCTTCATTTTCTTGTTTGCTTTTTTCTGTGACTGATTTATATCACTATTAATTTATTTTTGTTCATCTACATTTCTCTCCTCTTCATATTCCATTTACAAAGTTTTAAAATTTCACTTAATTCTGCAGTCTCCTAGTACTTTTATAACTCGTAAGCTTTATGAATCTCTTGATAGCTAATTTTCCTCTATTGTTACTCAGCATTTTTCTATAGTGAGTATAGTTATTACTGTATTTATTGTACATCAATAGTAGGTCAATATTTGTTTTGCCTTAGTGTTTAAACTTTAACTATAGATCTCTTTTCTATTTTGGAAGGCTATATATTATTGACACTCAGATTTTGTAAATATTCAGTTTGTATTTGACGCTGTAATTGATGCTGATTTTATTACAATGGAAAAATGACATAACTATAACTATTAACTGATTTTTTGGGATGCTAATATCTGGATTACCTTGGGTCATTAAAAATTCAGTAGGTATTCCTGGAAAATTGAGTACTAGACCAAATGCACTGCACCCTTCCATCTTAAATAGAGTAGGTTAGATCCTAGGTCAGAGGATAGGCCTGTATTTAGCCAGAGGACAGCACAGAAAAGTAGATATTAACTAAAAAGATGGCTGTACTAAACCAGAGATTTCCTTTACATTCACACTGCAAGCCTCATTACAAGACAAAGATCAAACAAACAAATAAGCAAATAAACAAAGACCTGAGAAGTAAAGCCAATGAAATGCTTCCCCAGAGTTCTCAAAGTGTGGATGGAAGAAATGACCAATGTGAGGTCAGAGTGTTATAATCAGAAGACAGGGCTATTGTCAGTACACGATTAATGGAAGATACCTTGAAAAAACCAGAAGAACATGAAAAATGACCCAATAGTTCCTAGATGATACAAAGAATACTAAAGTTAACTAGAATTAACAGTGAAAAAATCAGAAGGGAGCACAAATAGCATAGAAATTATTTTTACTGAAATCACAGTGGAAACTTTCTAAATTAGGGAAAATAATTTAATATACACATAAGGGAGACACATGGAAACCAAATAGGCAAGATTAGAGAACTCTTCTATCATACATCATGGTCAAAATCCTGGGTTTAATGTAAGAACAGAATCTTAAAAGAAATTTAGAAAAAAGAAGGATCACTTACAAAGGAAAACTCATTAGCATTACAACAGACTCCTTTACACACCAGTTAAAGTTCAAGAGACCTTAAAGTGAAATGTTTCAGCTCTAAAAGAAGACAATTACAAACCGTGAATGGTATGTCCTGCAAAACTATCTATAAAATTTGAAAGACCTGGGTGGACATGGTGGCAATGCATATAATCCCGGGTATTCAGAAGAAGAGTGTGAATTTGAGGCCACCTTGGGCTATGTAGTGAGTTCAAGGACAGCCTGAAATGCAAAGTAAGATCCGGTCTCAAAAAAATTTGAAGAAAAAATTAGATAGTTACATGATAAATAACACCTAAAGAAATTCATGAGCACCATCAGTATGCAAAACATTTCTCTCAAACATCTAGAGATGATGAAATGCCAAAAGGTCTAATGAAGTGAATCTACCAGGTGGAGCGAGAGGTTAAGGAGAACAGAAAGAAAGGAACATAGTGCACTGACAAGAGTAAGTCAGTATCGATCAGTCATGACTTCAGTGTGAGTATCTTCTGTTCACCAATCAAAGCACGAAGATTGACACAGAATGGGTCAAGCACCAAAATCCAGTGCTATGAGGTATGAAAGAAACATATGCAACTCGAAAAGAAAATCAAAGACTAAAAACCAAAGAATTAAAAACAGTATTCTATGTAACAAGAACCTTAAAAAAGCATGTATAGGAATCTTATTTTCAGAGAATGTGCCCTGCAAGCTAAAAGTGTTCAGAAGAGGTAGAGAAAGTCACTACATGTTAAGGTTAAGAGAAAAATTAAAGAGGAAGCCGTAAGAGTTATAAACCTATATCCACAGAATAATAGTACCAAACTTTATAAAGCAGTTAATACTGGACGTCAATAATGAGATAAACATCAGCACAATCACAATGGGGGCTCTCAATGACCATCATAAACAGATCAGCTAGGCAAGAAAATCAACAAAGAAATGTCAGAGTTGAATAAAACACTTAAAAAATAGTCTTAATAGATATATAGGTTTATACCCCAAAACAGAATGGACATTCTTTTCAGCAGCATGCAGAACTTTTCTAAAATAACTACAAACTAGCAAATAAAACAAGCATAAACAAACATAAAGAATGGAAACCATATCATGCATCACTGCATGAAGTTAGAATTTAATAACAAAGGAAAACAAATTATTCAAATACATGCAAACTAACAAATAAAGTATCTTTTAAAAGAAAGTATATACAGACATTGAAAGCCCTTAACAAGGGGGTGTTTATAATTGTGTGATGGCACGCTCCCCTCCCCAATTATAATGTCAAGCAGAATGGCTTCTCTGACCTGAAAGTCTTTCATGCATGGCCTATTTATCCAGTATTCTTCCTGGTCTATGGCAGTCACAGATCTTTTTATTCTCTCTGAAGTTTTGGCTTTTCTAGAGTGCTATGCAATTCGAATTATACAGTATGCAGCATTTATAGTTTGCCTTTTTTCACTCCGTAGTAGACATTTAAGTTTCTTCCATGTTTTTCATGCAATGAGTCCTGATTTATTTTAATCACTGAATAATATTCCATTGTCCACATGTACTGAAGTTTGTTAAGATATTTACTTACTTAACAATTTGTTTTAGCAGTAATAAACCTGCTAAAAACATACATATACAGGTTTTATATGGACATAAAATTTTAGCTTGTGTGGGTTAATAGTATTGGTTTATATTGTAGGCTCTTTCAGAAAAACAGTTTAGTTTTGTATGAAATTGCCCAACTGTCTTCTGATGATGAATTAAACTTTGTAAACTTGGAATCTCAGTGTATGTAGGCATAAAGTAGATGGCAATCAAATACCACTTAATCATATAAGAATTATATCCTGAAATTTCTTATAAAAAGAACATTTATGATTTATTGATTTTTGAATTACATGATAGTAACAGTTGATTCAGTCTTTTGGTATACCAGCATTTTAGACAGTATTACTGGATGTCACCTGTTACTAATTTTAGTAATGGTTCCCTGATGGATACAGTTTTATTAAATATAGTTGAAGACTTCCTTCCAAAAGGAAAAGTTTGAAATTACTTCTTGATGTCCTCTATTGTAAAAGACACATTTTAAAACAGACAAATCAAGCTTTTCTCAATTTGTCAGCCAGAGGAGTTACAACACTATACAGAGGGAAATAAGATAAATATTCTAAGTAGAGGGATGTTGGATGCCTTTTGAGACATCAATAGCTCTTCAAAGAGAGTACATTGATTCTTCAGGCAGCACCTGAGGCAGCCCAAGGTCTATTTCGGTGTCACTTTAGAAGTGACAGCAGACAAGCCACTTTTCTTAGGAGCTCTTTCTCTCAAGACCTGGAAATGTCTACAAACCAGTTGTATCTGTTATCTCCTACTTGATCCTCTGAGCCCCAGAGGCCAAGTCTGAATGATTAAAACTTCTATTTTTTGCTCAGAATGCTTTTTGGAACAGATTCATTTCTAGGGCAGTAACTCTGCAAATGAGAATTAAATGCTCAGACCTGTAAACATCAATGAGAGGAAACATGGGCAGGAAAGAGGCTGGCTTAGTAGATTCAAGGAAAGACAACTTTGAATGCTGACTTAGGTGACTCAGTGCTCTATCTCTGACAGTGTGGGGTTTTCCTGGATCCTTCCTTCAATGAAGGGAAAACTCATCATCTTCAGAAAACTTTTTTAGAATATATGTTAACAAATGACAATCTTTGTCATTTCAGACTCCAGCTTCTCCAAAACCAAGCCAATATTTAAAATTCTGTTTTTCAGGATGATAGAGCCCTTACCACGTAGTCATTTTGTCTGCCTCACTTGGACACATTGGACTTCACAGTGTTCTTTCAAGTCTGTAATTAAATAAGGTGGCACAACTGAACTAAACCAAAGGGATGGGTAAAAATCTCAGTATTTCTGGATCAGTGTACAAAGAGAAGAATCCTGAACTCCTTATCTTGTTCATATTGCCCCGAATTTCTGTTGGTTGTTGTGTAAAGGATTTCTGAGAATATAGAGTTGTGATTTTCTTTTCCCAAGAGGAAACTGGGTTAAATTATTTAGGTGTAGCTAATTCAATATTTTTGGTGGAGTGATGTATTATTAAAATGATCAAAGTATGTTATATACATGTATAAACCTACCAAAATGAACCATTAATTTTCATAGCGAATGAAAAAATAGTTTTTTGATTATAACACCTTTTTTTGAATACATATTGGGATAAGTTAGTGTTTATTCATTGATGTTAATCTAAAATTTATTTAATGTCACAGTTACTTTTTGAATTTTATCAATTATTTTAGTTGTATCAGCTGATATATAACCTTCTGTTTTTAATGAATACATGTTCTTATGAATGAACCAATTTGGAATCAGCTTCCATTTCTAAAGTAGCAATTTTGGCAAATTATAGTGCAGAGCTAAGAACAGGAGCTCTGTATCTAATTATTTGATTGGCCTCTCTCTTTATCAATTCACCTCAAATGAAATGCTTCTGAGTCTAGCTGTTCTGATTTCTTCATTTTATTTATTCTTGTGCTCAGATTAATGAAGATAAACAATGAAACTACCCCCTCTGTTGAAAGCAATTGAACTTGTCTGTGCACCTGGTGCCAGATGTATTCATCAGTAAAATACTACCAAATCCCAAAGACACGCAATAGAACTGAATGGTACTGATCATGCAGTATTATTACCCTTATACTTGGTGCCTAAGCTGGGAATTAGTCAGAATTATGGCAAAAAGAGCTCCTGTGCAGCTTCTATGTGATGACCTCAGTTTCAGGAGATACTTTACCCAAGCTTTAATTCACATTCATGGATTCATGTTTCGCCTATTTAGGACCATTTGTTTCAGTTTCATAGCTAACATGACTCTATTGAAAACCCCAAATCAATTTGATATTCTAACAAGCCTTCCTGGTACAAAACAACCTACCAAATCTAAGTGTATGAAAATGAATTTAACACAAGATACGAAAGAGAGCTTCAGAAACTGTAACCATAATGATTAAATTAAAAAATGCTAGCAAAAATTTTCAGTAGATAGATGATGATCTCCGAACTCTACCAACTGACTCCTGTTGACTTGGGAGTTTCAGTTTTAAGGGCCATGTATGTCTGATGAATGCTAGAGCCTGTGTAGTGGAGAGGTGGATTAGAAATATCAGAATTATCAGAACCCTAATTAAACCAGACCCTTAAAAGTGACACACTCTACGGCTGCAGTAGAAAAAAAGTCCTGTCATTTGATTGATAAATATTAAGAAATTGTTGCCTCTGGGACTTGAGAAATAAACCAAACCAAAACAGAACTCTTCTGTGAATTAATAACTATCCTTAATTCAAATGTAAAACCAGGAAATGTATTTTGCATTGATTCACAAGTGTCTGGTAGAAGCATACACAAATCTCTAGAGAAAAAAACATGTTCAACACAAGCCTCAAGGTAGGCATGTAATAAAATTCCAAAGGAGGTAATTTCTCAAAAATAAAACAACATTGAAAATAAATTTACATGAGCCAGAAGAGACAAGTGTCTGTGAGGACTGACAAAACAGAAACCAGAGGACAAGCTCTGAATATGAGCTCTTCATAAGCTAAAGAGGAGGAACTGTCACCAAAGGGTATTAAATAAGTGAACCAAACAGGCTTACAGGACAAACAAAATCATTAACAATTACAACTAAATGGCAAAACTCTAGCCATATGATCAAGTGGAACTGAGAAAGAATATTATTCAGTTTCTAGAACAGTACAACACAAAGCTCAGGACAAGCAAAAACTTAGAAGCCATAGGAGCCAAATTAATGCCAAGGGAAATAGGAAGAGTCAAATTTAATACAGAAAGAGAAAAAAGTAAAACCATGAAACATGACAGTCAGCAATAACATCACTTAAAGTAGAGTCCTAGCATTTATCCATTCCTCTACGGAACCTCCCATCCACTGAATTATAGAAAGCACAAGATTCAACAGCAAGGGTAATAGCCTAGAATTTTTCATAACTAAAGGAAATGAAAAAAGTCACAAAAGAGGGTAAATTAAATATTCCAAACCAGGGTAAGTAAACAAAAGCCCAAACCTAGACACATAAAATGTAAGAATACCTAGAAAAAGATCATAAAAACATTAAGCTTTTACAAGTCAAATAACTTTCACGTTACACAAACGAGGAAAAATGTGGTGACTTACTCAGGCAATAAAACACATTTAGGATCCCCAAATTCAAGCCTTAATTAATAAGAAAAGATGTGCTGGGAAAAAAAGTTACACTGTGAAAAAAAGAATTGAATGCTACTTCATGTTGTACACAAAATAAATTCAATGGATTTGAGAATCAATAATGTGAGGCAATATTTGAAAATTGTTTAACAAAATATATGAGCGTACCATTAATATTAGATTAAGTATGATTTTTTCATCAAGGCACAGAAATAATAAAACAAACCAAGTAAGATTATATTGCATAAAAATGAAAAACTTTAAGTTTTCTAAGGATAACGTTGAGTACACAAAACAAGCTATAAGCAGACAAAAATGTTCATCTCATAAATATTAAATGCTTTATTATTTAGAAGTATATTTGTATCTAAAAATTATATAGTATATATAGTTTCTAAAAATTGATGTATGTATTTTAGATACTATAGTATCTAAGGTACTATATCTATTATATATATATATATTATCTAAGGTACTGATTGAGAGATGCTCAACCAGTAGAAGTAATGTATATTGATGCTCAATACCGATGTACTGAGCATCCCTCAAGTAAAAATTAGAAATCTGAAAGTTTTTGACAACTGGCTTGATGCTACAAATAGAAAATTATGACAGATCCATAGTCAAAATGCAAACATGCTAAAAATATTGTATAAAATCACTTCCAGTAAACATGCACAAGATAATATGAAAAACATGAATTTCAGGTTTACACTTGTCTCCTTTCTGAGATATCACATTAGCTATATGTAAATACTTCAAAACCTGAAAATCACTTTGGCTCTAAGCATTTCAGGAAAGGTTACTCAACCTGTATCAATGAGTAAAACAAAAACACAACAACAATAACAAACTATAGGACAAAGATAAGTGGAGTCATACTTAACGTATTCATAAAATTTGATATATGTATCATAACTCAAACACATTTGGGAGGGGAAATATAAAGCCCTAAAATAATAGTCCAATATGTTCATTTGCATAATGACAAAACATTCAAAACTAAAGTATATTCTTTGGGGAAGGCAGCAATAGCACAAAATGAAGGAAAAAAAACACTAGCAAATTTCAGGGAGTGAGTTATTGATTCTTTGGAGAATAATTATTGTCTGATTGAGAAAGGATCTTATCAAAGATATTGATCATGTCTTAAATTCCCAAGGTAAGGGTAAGTCCATGTGGGCTTTTATTTTTATAGCCATAAAACATATTGTATACATTTTTTGAGCTTTTGATCTATTTTATAGCATAAAATTCCATTAATTTCATTTAATTACAATTAAGAGAAATAAATATTTCTTAGCTATCTTTTATTGATATTTAGAAGTTTATTAGTACACGTTTGCAGTGCATAATGATTACAGTCCCGGAGGGGAGCTGGTACATGAATGTGATGCATCTGACTTCCTGTATGTCTCTCTCCTGGACTGTCGCCTCACCCCCCACCCACCCCGCCTTGTGTTCCTCTTCCTATTTTCAAAATATCTGTCTTTCTGTTTCCCATTATTAACTTTTTACTTTAATCCTCAATTTATTTATACTTTTAAATGATTATAGATTAATCTTTGTGCACTATAATTGTGTTCTCGACGCATATATTAAACCAAGATCATTCCATAGTTAGACATAGTCAGAAAATGTCCAGATCAGTTCAACATTTTTTTCTGAATTTACTCAAGGATCAAATAATTATCTTGGCAACCAAATGAAATATTTAGGGTCATAAAGTGCCTTTTAGTATTTCACTTATGGTACTATGGTTCTGCTTTCACTGATTTTTAACAAGAAGCTAACTGTATACTTGAGTAATAAATACATTCAGGCTCAAATTTTAGCAGTTCTCAGTTATCTTGTGATTTGTCCCATTCAGTACTGGAAGTGGCAGAATAAAAAAAAAAATAAACACTGTTGATTAGGAGTGTGTGTGTGTGTGTGTGTGTGTGTGTGTGTGTGTTTTGAGTTTAGGTGAAAGAGCAGACAATGTATGGCATTATTTAAAAGGGGCTCAAAGCTTCAAATCTTAGATTTAAATATGTCTTTAAAATGATATACATGATTCTCTATACAAATGAAATGCACATATGATATATATGTGTCTGACATACAAAATTCTGTATATAAAAACAATTTAGTGGGGGAATGAGATAATTTAGTGGGAAAATTACTATCAAATGTGTAAAATATGATGCGTAATAGTTATGCTATTCAATGTTCATAATGTGGATGATATAAATTATAAATGTTGAGACAATTTAATCAATTATTAACTAGTAAAAGTCAGAATTCATAGTTTGCTGTAGGGATTCTCATGGTTTAATAATGTGTAGGATTGAGGCTGGGGATTTAGCATAAGCGCCTGCTTGGCAAAGGTAAGGTCATGAGTTTGAGCCCAAGTACCCCGCCCCTCCAAGTGTAGGATCTCAGGAACATACTAAATGCTTCTTTGTAAATAAGGAGGGGAAAAGGCATTGAAGAGAGGGAGGGGGATGGGAAAAGAAAAGTAATCAAAATATATCATATACAAGTACAAATACCCGATGATGATTATGATCATTATGCAAACTGTATCAATAACTTAATTAAAAACCTAAAATACGCCTAAATGATTTTTTGTTTAAATTAATGTAATACCTACTTATATTCCACTAATTTTTGAGGTGCTGCAGTATTAACCATGATTAAAAATGAAACTGAAAACATTTTAATATATCAATGTCACAGAAATTATTAGTTTGATAGGCAAATAAACTGAGGAAAAGTAAAAGAAGATACAATGAATTAATTCTGAAAATGTATTGTTGAAGGAATCATATCTGTCCCATTTGTTGGCCTGTTTTAAGCTAAAATAAAATGACAGTACCCAAGAAATTAATAGATTGAAGCTTCATCGTAAACTCTGGTAAACCTCATCCATTTCATGAAACTGTAGGCTCTACATTTGGCTTGTGGGTTGATGTTGTAGGGAAGACCTGGCATTTACTATCTTGATGAGTATGTCTGAGACATTGGGGTTTGGAAGAAGAACTTCATAACCACTAGTGGTTAGAGCAATTACACTCATTGTGAGCAGTGACTTTTTTAATGCTTTTTTTTTTTTAATAATGCCAAGTGTTGAGGAAAAAATGCAGAAAGTTTATAAAACAGATTCTGGCTAAAATAAATTTTCTCTGGCAACTGTACTTATGCAAAAAATTAGGATGGTTCTAAATTTTATAACTGAGTAGAGAACTATGTTCATGATTTGTAAGTGTAACATCAAAAACACAGAGAAGTCTAATATTCTTTGTAACTATATATAGGGTTTTTAATGTTGGGAAAAGGGATTATAGAAAAGTTAAAGAATACATGATGTTATGGTTTGCATCTAAATATCCCCCAAGCTTCCTGACTTCAAAGATAGGGTCGTGGGTGTGTGATGCTAGTTTAGCCCACTGATTGGTTTAGCACAGTTCTGAGTGTGGATGGTGGGTTTCCTGAAGAGAGAGGACCCACCTGGAAGTGGGTGGCACCAGCAAGTAGTTTTGTAGCCTGCGTGGAATAAAAAATGAAGGAAGAAGGAAAGCTCACTGCTCGCTGCTTCGTCTCTGTGTTGCTATCAACACTTCCTCCTCTGCCGGGCCCCTCCATCATGCCATGCTCATGCTGCCCTGGAGCCAGCCAGCTATGGGCTGAAACCTCTCTAAGCAGTGAGCAAAACTAATCCTGTCCTCCCTGGGCTTGTGGCTGCTCAGAATGTGTCCTAGAAATAAGAAATAACTAACATATATCAGGTTTACCAATAGTTCCAGCTACGTATGTTCCCTCCATATGGTAGGAAAAAAACTGTAGGACCAATTATAGAAATATACTGCAAAAATCAGTTAATTTCAGAGGGCAGGGAGTAACTCACAGAAGTGGATCAAGGAGAAGGAGGCCATTAAGTTTGACCTTACAGTTATTAAAAAAGAAATATGAAGTGGAGTATTTTAGGCTATTAAAATGACTTGAGATTTAGCAATTCATACACCTGAAAAGTCAGATTTTTCAGTATTAGAAAAAGAGAAAAAATAAGCCTTCTTTTTGCTTCTTGGAATGAAAAGAGCAGCACCAACTAGTAAATGTTAGGTTTTATGTCCTCTTTCTGATGAAATTATGGAAGATATAACTTAACGAGATGAGACCTAAATACACTCAGAATTAGTATGAGTTTGGTGAATTAAAAATACAGACTGAGGAAAAATGGGTACAAAACTAAAGATCAAACTGAAAACCAAAACCTTGAATCCTCCCGATGTTGATGAACTACAGAAGAAAGACCAGATAATTATGAAAATCATAACTAAAACGTCTGCATAGGAAATTAAATGCTGCAAACATTGGAATTCCCACTTCTACAGAAAATATTATTTTTATGAAAAGAACATATTTCAACCTGAGTTGAAAACAAAGGGCAGAATAAAAATATTGTAAAATAAAATTAAAAGAACTTAGAGATAGATAAAAGATAATTAAAAAAATAGCCAGCCTGAGGATAATCTGGAAAAAGGAAAGTATGGAAATTTGATATTTTATTTATGTACAACATGGCACCATATTTGAAGGAAATGATAAATTTCTATCCTCTAGCCTAGTCCCTGTTTTGCTAATCTTATTATCACATTTTTGCTTTTTTTGTTTTGTTTTGTTCCTGCAGTGAATCTGCTATTTAGTATGAATTTCTGATGAATGAATAAATAATTAAAAATAGTACTGATAACCATTATGTAAATCCACTATAGTCCTTAGCAAATATAAGTAATACATCTGTTTTTTAGCAAGTCAATTTTGATGGATTTCTAAAATTGAATTAAACATGTTTCAAGATATTCAAAATCTCTAGAGGCAAAAAATCAATAATTTGAGTATGAACAAAATAGTTGGTACCAAGAGCTAAGATTCACTGTTTTTGAAGTATAACTTTTATTAGTGAGAATACTGTCTTCATTAGGAAAAAGGAAAAATATCTAATTTTCTGGCCTAGGTTTCCATGAACTTTCCATGGTTTAGATGTAAAACTTTCCCCTCACAGTGACTGGATCATGGGAAGGGGTGGTGACAGAGGTAACTTATCTGTAGGAAGTGGAGCCTACTTTGAGCCTCATCACTTGTGGCATGACCCGGAGGGTCTATCTCCCTGTCTGGCTTCTCCATGTTTCTTCTTCCTGACTTTATAAGCAGGTTTCCTTCCCAAGTCCTTCCCTAAATATTCTTCTTATTGTGTAAGTATTTCCTCAACAATTTGTTATTCTAATTATTTGTCATATTTAATATTAGCTATTAAAAAACAACCCCCAGCATATAATATAGTCACAGCTAAATTCTAAAAGAACTTCAGGAAGGGTAACATGCGAGTACTTCTCTTTAATGAAATTGAAAAAGAAGGAATGCTCCCAACCCCACTCCTGCAAGCTAGAATTACCCTGATTTCAAAATCAGACAAATACCCAAATGAAGAGAGATAAAAAACCCTCATAAAATGCTGGCAAACTGTCGGGCATGGTGGGTCATACTTATGGTCCCAGAACTTGAGAGGCTACGGCAGGAGAATCAACGTGACCTCAAAGCCAACCTGCACTGCATGGCGAGACCCTGTCTCAAAAAATACCAAACAAACAAACAAACAAAAAATACTGAAAAGAAAAAATGTCCGAGACCATTACAAAAACTAGGTTTCATTGCCAGGGTGGCAAGCATGTTGAAATTTATGCAAATCAGTACACATACAACACCATATAAGCAGAAGAGAAGATAAAAAAAAAAATCACATAATCATCTCAATAGATGCAGAAAAAGCCTTTAATGAGATTAAACATCCATTCATGATAGAAATTCAAAGAAAATACACACAGAAGGCTTATCTCAATTTGAAAAGGTCATTTATGACAAAAAGTCTACTTCCAACATTGTGTTAAATGGAGTAAGACTGAAAGCTTTCCATCTGAAGCAGGTCACACATGTCCATTATTACTAGTTCCATTCAACATCGTACTCAAAAGATTAACAAGAGCAAACTGACAAGAAAAAATAAGTGAAAAGTACATGTATAAAGAGAAAAAGTCAAATCATCATTATTTAAATGATTGTTTTGCATAGAAGCCCAAAAAAAGCCCACCAAAAGACTCTTAGAGTTAACAAATTCGGAAATGTAGCAGGATACAAAATCAACTCACAAAAATCAAAAGTGTTTTTGTACACAAATAATGGACCCACAGAGTAAGAAATTAGAAAAATAATATTGACAATAGCATCAAAACAATTTAATACTTAAGAATTAACCCAATGGAAGAAGTGAAAGACCTCTACCATGAAATTTACTCTCCAAAAAGAGATCAAAGAGGACATAAGAATTAGAAGGATAGTTACTTTTCCTAGACAGTTAGAACAAATATTGTCAAGATGACAATACTTCCAAAACTGATCTAAAATTTAATGCAATTCCAGTAAAAATACCAACAGCACTCTCAGAAAAAAAATCCTAATATTTATACCAAATCTGTGGAGATCCAAAATAGCAAAAGTAATTATAGGAAACAAGAACAGATCAAGAGTCATCACAATCCCACATTTCAAGCTACATTACAATGACAGCATGTTACTGGCACAAAAACAGACATGTGAGCCTACAGAAGACGATGGAGGGCAGAAATGATTCCAGGAAAAGCCAGTCATCTGATATTGACAAAGAGGGCAAAAATATGTGCTGGAAGAAACAGAGCTTCTTTAGCAAACGGTGGTGAGAAAATTGGCTACACATATGCTGGATATTGGATATAGACCCATAGTTTTCAACACATACTAAACTAAAATCAAAATGGGCCAAAGATATAAATGTTGAAATAGAAACACTTAACCCTCCATAAGATACATTATATAAAGTTCTTGAAGTTAGAGGCTTAGGCAAGGACTTTCCAAAGCGAATCATCGTTTAACAAGAAATCACATCAATAGTCAGCAAATGCACTTCTATCAGATTGGAGGTCTTCTATACAGCAACGGGAAAAACCAACAAGTGAAGACAATCTACGGAGAGGGAAACATGCTTGCTGGCTACACCTCACTCAGAAGGATAATATCTACACTACATAAATAACCCCCAAAACTAGAGTTCTCAAAATAAAGACCCAATTAAAAACTAGACCAGTGAAGTCTTTATAGACTTCTTAGGAGGAGAACAAATGACCCATAAATACTTGAAGAAACAGTCAATATCTTTTGCCACCAATTAGAACAACATTGAGATTCTAATTTACTCCAGAAAAATAGCTATAATCAAGATACCAAAATAACAAATGCTGATGAGGCTGTGATGGAAAAGCATCTTTCTGCATTGTTGGTGGGATGTAAGCTAGTAAAATATTTGGAAAATCAGAGCGGACATTCCTCTATAACTATCGTAGTTGCTTTTTTTCATTGCTGAGACTAAATACCCAATACCCAGGGTAAAAGGTGGAAAGGTTTATTTAGTTCACAGATTGTGAAGGTTTCAGTTGATAAACAAAGGGCTCAAGGCAGGCTGGCAGGGCGTGAATGCAACCATTCCGAGTGGTAGAAGACAGAAAAGCAACAAGACCAGAAGGGGGACAGCGAGCCCCTTTTTCTCCCTCACATTGTACGCAGAGTGCCAGCACCATCGGGTGTGGCACTCACCCATCTGGTGCCCTCCTCTTGTACTGGCTGCTGCTATTTACAAAGCCAGGATGCTGGATCCCTGCTGAGCCACTTAGTTCAGCTTCTAAATGTCTCAAAATAACACCATGTAGCAACCATTGGCATAACTAAAAACAGAGATTTTACTAAACCAGCCATTCCACTTACAAGTGTCTTCCAAAAAGAACTGAGGGCTCTCATAGTGCAGTGATACCTGTCTACTCATATTTATAGCCACAAAACTAGGAATAGCTAATCTTGGGTGCTTCCTATATGTGCATCAACAGATGACTGGACAAAACAATCGTATTTACACATAGTAAGTCATAACTCTGGGATCCAAAGGATAAATTTGAGTTATTTGTAGGGAAATAAGTGTGCCTTGAGACCATATTAAGTACAGTAATATAAAGCAGACACAGATGTTTAAATATCATGCTTTTTCTTCTATGAGAAACTCAAAGTATAAATAAATGAAAGAGAAAAGTAAAAGATAGATAGATAATAAAAAACAGAGAGATAGATCTTTTGCAAAAGGAAAAGGAACCAAAAGATGGAGGAAGACAGAGTGCAGGCAGTGGGAGGAAATGGGGAAAAATATGCACATTTAATACAAAGCAGATCAAAATGCCAACGACATTATTAGCAGAAATGGGAAAAATTCAACAATTTGTGTGGAACCACAATATCATAACATACTAGGTAATTTGAGCAAACTTTTTTTTTTAAAAAACAGGAAACATTATGCTACCACACTGTGAAACCAAAAAACCAAAATGGTATTGGCATATGAAATGAAATGTAGACTAATTGCATTGAAGAGAGAGCTTAGAAATAAACCTGCATGTCTATAGACATTTGATTTTAAACAAACCTGCTAAGAATATACATTGGAGAAAAGCCTACTTTTTAATAAACACTGCTAAGAACATTAACCACATGCAGAAGAATGCTAAGAACATTAACCACCGGTGCCTTGTCTTTTACCTGCTCTGAAAATTAAATCAAAATGTAGGAAGGAATTAAATGTAAGACATAAAGCTACAATACTACTGAAAACAACCAGGATGACGTGCAGAACACTAGAACTGGCTAAATTATTTTGAGCAAAGCAAAAAGCACAGGAAAAAGGAAGAAAAAGAAAAATACAAGTGGAGATGCTTTTTCCAGAGCAAAGAAAACACGAAGAGAACCAAAAGAATGAGCGAAAATGAATTATTTTCTAGAGTATATTGGAAACTCTAGTATCTCAATAGCAAAAAAGGAAGACAAAACATTTAAAAATTGGTAATAGATCAAAATATACATCTCTGAAACTAAGACATAAAAATGCCCAAGAACATGATAAAAGAAAGCTCAAAATCACTATTCATTAGTGAAACACAAATCAAAATCACAGTGGAATAAATACATCGTGCCTGAGTAACAATGACTCATCATGAAGATGAAAGACAGGGAACAAAGCTTGTGATTAAAGCCAACATGCATAGAACTAGAAATCATGTTAGGCTAAACATTTGAAATATAAAAACGGGGAGCTCAGAAACTGACAGTAAATACACGGCCACTCCAGGTTGGGATTAGAGGAGAGAAAGGAAGGGTGGGAAAGGTGTGATCAATGGTAGTAGAGTTAAACAGGAGCAAGAATTCCTTTCCTGTTGTTTCCTGTCACAACATGGCAACAATAGATAATAATTATGTATTTGTAAATTCCAAAGTTCTAGAAGAAGGTCTTTGAAAGTTTTCATCATTATGCACTGACAAATGGGTGAGATAAGTATGTTCACCTGATTCGAAATTTACCCATTGTATATATGTATCAAAGCACTTAATACCTCATTATATATACAATATTTGTAGTATTCATTTTGAAACTATTGTTTCTAATTTCAATAAAATCTTACTGTAGTGATTACTGGAGAGGTCATAGAAATACAGTGGATGTTGTGTCACAGGAGTGTATGTCTGTGTGTGTTTATGTGTGTGTGTGTGTTGGTGTATGAGTGTTAAGTACAGTTTATATTTAATGCAAATATATAATTTTTTTCATTTTTTAAAAATTTTATTTAAGGAGAAAAAAGAAAAAAAAAACAAAAAGGGTACAAGTTATACAGAATTTCAGAAAAAATAAACAGTAGGAAATCACTAGTTAATTACATATTGTCATCTTAGAAATAGTTGTTGCAGTTACAAAATTAAAGCATATTAGAGGGGACTTTCAAACAGTGAGACTGCAAACAGTTTTGTTCAATGATCCAACAAAACTCAGTAATATGGTTATCTATCTTATACACTTAAATATACATGCAGTTATATTATTTTCTTTTCCTTTCTTTTGTACAATGACAATCACACATTTTGGGTTTTATTACTCCCACAGTTCTTATTACTTTTTTTTTTTTTGAAGAAAGTAAAACCAAATGTTACATACCAGGACAGAGTCAGTCAAATCAAAAGGATGGACGTAATAATACATAATGTAAAAACAAAATACAAGGTGATCAACAATGGTTACCATAATGCCTCTTGTTATCTTAAAAAGAATTGCCTATATCATCAGTTATAATAAAATTGGACAAAACAGTAAAGAATAAGACCAATAAAACCAAAACATTGGAGACATTAGAGGACTTCAAAAGAAGGTAATAGTCAACCAGAATGGGCATCACAATGAATCTTATTGTCTTCATAGTTGTTGCCTATACTTTCAAACTTGGAACTATCAAGCAAAACAGAATAGAGGAAAATCAGTCAAAACAAGATGGTGAGAGCAATACAGAGTTTCAAATCAAGTTACTAGGAAATCAAAGTGGGTTACTATAATATATCCTGCTATTTTTTATTTATTTTTCCCTTAATTAAAAGGATAAAAATGAAAAAGTAGATAATAAAAAGGAGATTGAGATAAAAAAAGAGGGCATAACAACAAAACAGCACAGATCAAAACATAGCCATTTGAGCAAAATAGTGTTTCACCACAAGATAATCTTGACATAATAGTAGTTACCATAGTGTCTCTTCCCTTAAAATCTTTGGGTATAACTTGGTATAGTGTAGCATCAAACATATCAAGACAATGTAAGCAAATATGTAATTTAATATTGATTTAAAATACGGTTTTCGTGGTTAGAAGCTATAGTTGCTGCTCAAGTACATTTTGATTTGTGGAAGGAATCAGTAAATACCTTAAGAATATAAAACTAATAGATATCAAACTTGTAAATTACCAGAAGTTAGAGAAGGAAATAATAAGTGATACTCAATTCTTACAAAAGAGGGAGAAAAAAGCTAAGTATTGTCTGCACATTCCATTAAAACAAAGTAAATTATGTCAGGAATAAGATAGAAAGAGTTACTAACAAAGTTTTTAAATTACAAAGTAATGCTGCTAACTTAAAATGTTATCAGACTGAACAATAAGCAGTATTTAGCTATGTGTTATCTGTAAGTTTCCTTTACAACTTAATGACATAAAATAATTTAAAATAAAGCAATGTCCAACTAAAAACAATGGAAATGTTATCTACGTTGTGAAATACATGACAAAATGTGTGCGAAGAATGATGTTTCAGGTTATAAAAACAAGTGTTCCGGGGGTAGCGGATGTAGACAGATGTGCCCTAGCGTGCAAACTCAAGTGAGCCTTTGTGACCCTCTGAGATGCAAAGTTTTCTCTGTGTCTGGAGTTTCGCCAAGGATTTCATATTAGTGTGCAGCCGTCTTGTGTAAAATGTAGGCTGTCTTCCAATAAAGGTCAATTATGCAGAAGTACTCTAGTCATAGAAACATCTTTACATTATTCTTCTGCTAAAACTGAATATTCAAAAAAGTTTATTTTTGTGCATATAATGCTAAGTATAGTGCTAATAAAACATACTTGCTATAATAGGCTGTATTTACATATAATTTTCCATTGATTTGATCAATTCCTTGAATGAAGGCATATCAGTAATATTTATTAAATTTACCAATATTAAAATTTGAGATGGGTGGTGGCTCCAGTTTAGATACAAACATCCAAGTAAAATGAAGACACTTAATGGGGCTGTGAATTGTTTCCTTTGTAATCTAATGTGGAAACTCAAAATATATTTGCACAAATTTAGAAAGAGCCAATTATTTAGAAATAAAATGTTTCTGTGTATCTCAGGCTAGGTTATCTATTTAATATCTTATACTGTATTGAAAAATTTCTGTTTATAGATATGTAACTTTGACTAGGAGGCATTTGGAAATCTCATCTATAAAAGAATAAATTTTCCTGGCGTCTGTTACTTAGGGTCATAGTGCGTGTGACATGAAATCACGAGATTTAAATTCAGAAACACGTTGTTCAAACTCTAGCTTTCTGAGTGACTGTATTAAAGTTGCTACATTTTTCTATGTTACTTCACAACCTGGAGATGGTGTTAGTTTTTACCTTCTAAATACCAGGACATAAATATCAAATAATAAAACAAACTTTAGAGACAAAAACATGTGACTCTGCTTTGTGACTTAATGGGTTTCTTATCCCATCCTGAGAGGATGTATCTATGTCTAGAAGACTGGGTTTAATATAGAAGAAATGTGGTCTTTTTCCATTTGATTATTTGTATTTCTATAAATGCGTAAAAATAGATGCAATGAAAATTTTATACTATTTTCAATTATTTCTACTAGAAGGTCCACTCAAAAAATAAAACCCAAAAAGTCTTATCATTATTTTTATTAAATGTTTATTAGTTTTTCATTTGGAGAAATGACATTTTATTTTTATAGAAATTCATCTATCTAAAATATATAGTAAATTTTAATTCAGTTGTCACACTTGTTAATATGACTGTGCCTTCAGAAACATTTATTTGTTCATTCAATACTATCTACATACGTTCAAAGGGTATTAGTCTTACAGATGATACACCAAAAGCCTGATAACACTGCACCCCTAGGCTTAAATGTTCACCAATTTTTCATCACAAAATAAAGTAGAGAACCTCTAATGTTATGTACAAAGAATTTGCTGCTGTTTTTAGTTTGTTTAAACTTACCACACAAGATAATCCTTTTATTCCTTAAAAAAATGAAACCATTAACTGATAAAATACATATATGACACATTTTAAATCAAAACACTGACAGTAAAAAGTAGCAATGAATAAATCAGATGTTTTTGAAAAGAAACACCTAGTGAAATTAGGTAATGTAGTACTATTAGAATTATTTAATACTTCCTGAAAGACGGAAAGTGATGATTATCTGAAAGCAGTTCTTTAGTAACCATCCCGTGATTTGCTTAAGCAGATAACGTGGAGGATCCACATAAGGACAGCAAACATAAGGATATTTCTGTTTTATGAAACACAGGCACAAAAGTTTAAAGAAGTAATTTATATATTTAAACAATTATTTATTTAAATTACTAAAATTAGTAGTAGTATGCATGCATACAATTCCATTCTGATATGCCTGAGTACTTTCACAGATCAGAAAATTAAAGAGATGTCATTCATGAACCTAAGCTACATACTTTTAAACATTCTAAATGTTTCTATCAGTTAAATTCTATCAGTTAAATACATTCAGCTGAGCTCTGCAACAGAGATGAGATTTTTGATTTTAAATATAATTTGGAAGTCAAGAATTATCTATTGATTTGGACAATTTGCTTTTTGTTACTGATGTGTGTTTTGTGTTGTTGATTTTTAAAATTTTTAATTATTTAAATTGATGCATGAAATATGAAAATTGAACGTATTGGTAGAATAGTGTAATGTTTTGGCACATGCATATATTTAGTAAAATTTAAATCAGATTACACATATATGTCACCTTAAACATTTGCCATTTCTTTATGTTGAAAATTTTCAGTCATTTATTTTTGCATTTTGAAATATTCTATACATTTTTCTTATCTATAATTACCTTGTGCTGCAACAGCACAAAGAGCTCCTTGCTCCTACCTCTCTGTGATTACTACGCTGCTCAGCCCTCCTTCATCCCTCTGACTGTCCTCCTCCCCAGCCTCTGGTGTACACCACTCTCCTCCCCTCTTCTATGAGATCAACTTGTAAAAGATTGCACATGATTAAGCCAGGTGGTACTTTCCTGTCTGGGCCAGACTGTTGCACTCAGCATCATGATTTCTGGTTCTAGCCATGTTGTTTTTTCTTCCCCTTTTTATTATACTCTTTGCAATACAAAATAAATCCATTCAGCACGGGAATTGGTACACATACAACTCACGCTGTGATTCATTTTGCTTCTCTTCTCCTCCCTCCGTCCCACATCTCTCCCTTCTTCACACCACAGGAATGACGCCTGGACGTGTGGGCCTTCTCCATCTCCTGTTTATCTCCACAAAGCTGCCTTACTGTCTCCTCTCATCTGTCTGCTATTTTGCATCTCAATTGTTTATACTTAGAGTTCTGATATAAGAAATACTTGTGGTATTAAACTTCTGTGTCTGTTATTGCAAGGGGCCAGATTTCATTTTTTAATGTCAGATTAGTATCCAGTGGTGTGTCCTACCCAGTTTTAATCCACTCACCAGCTGATGGACAGTTATGTTTCAATTCCGTGGCTACTATATACAGTGCTACATTGAATATGGCATTTCTTTTTGACATATGATTTCATCTTCTTTGGTTACCTTCACAGAAGGGAACTGCTGAATCATGTGGTAGTTCTATTTTAATTTTTGTGGAACCACCATATAATTTTCATAATGGTTCTACAAATTTACGCTCCTCGCAATATTATGGAATAGATTCCTTTTCTATTTATTTATTTATTTATTTATTTATTTATTTATTTATTTTTATCGGTACCGGGGATCGAACTAACGACCACGCGCTTGGAAGGCAGGTGCTTATGCCACTGAGCTAAATCCCCAGCCCCCTAGATTCGTTTTCTACACATACTTGATAGCATTTGTTTTATTTCATCTTTTTGATGAAAACCATTCTTACTGCATTAAGATTTTCATTTTCATTTTCCTGATGATTAGTGATTTTAAATATTTTTACATGTACCTGTAGGCTATTTGGGTATCTGTTATAATGTTTAAAATATTTATATTCATAAAGCTATCCATCAGATTTGCTTTGAAAACCTGACTTCCCTTATATTTTGATTTCAAATACTCAATATCATCTCTCTTTTCTCATCAGAATTGAGTTAAAATTAATGATGTAAAATTATTTTTCTAATTATCTTACTGAACAGTTTTTATTTAAATGATACTTTTCATGTCATGCTATCATTTAAACTTTTAATTATGTGCTAACTTTATGGAAAGAGAAACTTCAAGCTATGATCAAGCCAGATCATTATAATATATCGTGCTATAAAATGGATACGTTTTGCAGATGAGCTGTATGAAATTTGAATGTCTGAATAAATCGTTTCTTCCTTTTTATTCTCCCGGTGGAGCTTGTAGAGTCTGGAGTGGATTTATAGAATTAGTTTGGTTGCAAGCCATCCATCTCACAGGTCAAGCCAACTAAAGGATGTCTAAGGGAGACGTGGCTCCACAGTGGCACATGGCACCGTGGCACTAATGCTCACTAGCGAGAGAAAACAGTCACACGGATCACAACTGTGAAATAAAACAAAATTAGATGCTGAGCACTGAACTCAAACCTTTCTCTCTTTTAATTTTCACGCTCTGCACCCCTTTTCATGCTCTTCCCCCCAGATGAGGAGGAGGGGAAGATCTGAGCTCTTGTGTTAGTCCCTGGATTGTTTGCACAGTGTGACTCCACTAGGCTCCTGCCTTTTGATGGTATCTCTAAACATCCAATTTTGATGGCATTATATATGCCTAGTGTCCAGAAAGTCAAAGCCCTATTTCTGAAACTCAACAATAGAGACTCAGGGCACATTTAGATATTCTGTGAGAACATGCAAAAGATTAGGAAAAAATTGGAATGAAATATAAAAATAATGTATGAAAGAATCAATTCGAATGAATACTGTCAGATTCTATTCTATTGTGATATAAATAAAATTACTGTATTTGCAAATTTCCTCTACAAATTTTGTGCAAAACTGAGAGAACGTTAGTAACATGAAAAATAGAACTGCAGAATTTACTATTTTTTTTGTTTGTTTTGTTTTTCTTTTTTGGCACCAGGGATCGAACTCATGACCTCACCCTTGTGAGGCAGGCGCTTAAGCCACTGTGTTAAATCCCCAGCCCGAATTACTAATAATTTGATGAAACTCCTTGATTATGCCCATTAATGTGTTTCACGTGGGTGCTGAGGTGCACATTGACAGACTGACAAATGCATAGATCTTTGTTGCTTAATTAAAAGTTCATCAAGTACCACTTCAGGATTAACTTTAGACTGCAGAACAATTTACCATGAATTGGTATGGATTTCAATCCACTATGTGCCTTTTCCCCTTGGGTCTGTGCTTATGTCCCCTTAAACAACTAAATTGTGAAAATTTGAGCTAAAAAGGCAAAAAAAAAATTGCATCCTTTTAGAGGTTGCATTGTACTAAAAGTAGCAGGTGTTTAAAACAATAGACAGTATGGTGGATATATATGTTACTTCAGTCTCTGATACTAACTTGCCGTGTGATTTCAAATACATTTTATTTCACCTTCTCATTTTTCTCTGTTGCTGTGTCAAGGGAGTCTGAGAGGAGAAGACATGATTTCTGAGGATACCATCTACCTTGAAAATTCTGGGTCAGTGTTTTACTAGTCTTTTTCTTTTCTTTGCAAAAAGAGAAAATGAAAAATTAGCCTTGAGGAGAAATTTAATATCGCACAGCTATTTAGAAAGCAATATCAATGTTTTAAAACTAGAGTTAGTTGCTCTTTTGAACAAACAATGCAGCAAAGTGAATATTGTCACAAATGTGTGAACACTGCCCCTGTCCAGCAGTCTCACTCCTTGAGTGAACACTCAGTCATCATCACATGGCTCTCACGTTGCCAGTGTTTCTCATTGGCTGTCAAGTTATTTGCATCAGATAACCATTTTTAAAAACTATTCTCTGTGCAATCACTAGATGTTTATGAATAACTAACAATACTAATGTCAAACATATGTCAAATGCTTTATTTTAGTGGTGTTTTTCTCTGCTGATAGGCTGTTTCATTCATAGGAATGTAACATTTTTGTTGTAAAAGAGACAAAATTGTAGAAATAATTTTTATATGTCAAATGTGCTATCCTGAATTTTAAGCACTTGCAGTAAAAGATACTTATAGTTTAATTTATTGACATATTGCAAAGTTTTGATGCACAGCTCATAATCTGGCTATTTTTTGGCCTTCTAAAAATTCTTAAAAAAAAGTGTCTTCACAAACTTACATCTATCTACAGACAAAACGGTTTACTTTACCCATTACTGCTACATAAAAAGACTAAATGATATTCCTACATTTAGTTTTTTTTTTAATGCTACTAGCTAAACTAGAATGGGTAGCTGAAATATTCTAGCAGACTTATTTAATTTTTAAAACTAAAGGTGGGTGTATGAGGCTTCTGTCATATCTCTATATTTACAGTACAAAAGTCAGTTGTAGGCAGTTTATGTTGAAGACGACAGAATTTTCATCAATCTGTACATCAGCTGCTGCTAGATAGAGGCAGAATTATTATCCTTCACTGGGCTGTCTTGCTTTATGATATCAATTAGCAAACAATCTGTTTTGCTGGCACATGATGCGATTAGGATGCAAAACATCATAGCTGTGGAGCAAAACATGGTTCACAGGGAAGGCTGTTTTGCCCACGTATGGGGAGGAGAAATGATATCATTTTTCTGTCTGTCAGTCTTTAATTTGTCATGTCTGATCACTGACACAAGCACCTCCTAGCATGTTTTTCTGTTGTTCCTATTTTTCAAAATAATATTACATTTTGACTTTTTAAAAATACGTTAGTCATTTCTTTTTTCTTTCTTTTTAAAAGTTTTTCGGTTATTTCAGAATTTATTTCTGTTTAGGCTACACTTAGATTCTAGAAAACATTTGAGAAGAATCACATTCCGCGGAAAGCCGGAGAGAAGGTACACTAGAGGGCACTAGTGTGCTATAATTGTCGCTGTCATTTTCTTACTTGCCAATAAAATTTGCATGTCTTTAGGGATATATTTTAATTGCTTAATCTGATCTGTTTCTAACCACTTATTTTTCTTTCTTTTTTGTTCTTTTTGTGTGGGAGGAGGTTTTATTGACAAGGAAAGCTCTAGACCTTTAGGTTCAGTATTTTGATAAGCTTTCTGCCACATGGATTGTCTGGTTGGCCTTTATATCTTTATTGAAATCCCCTGATCTTGTCCTATGACATTTCTGCTGGTTTTTTTTTTTTTTTTTTTTTGTTGTTGTTAAAGAGCATCTCCACAGCTGCAAGTGATTGCTACTTAAGCCCAACCGTAAGGGATTCCAAATGTACACAAATCACTCTTGTGTATTTCTTCTAAGCCACATTTAAACCCTAGTCTCTAGAGGTGAAAGGCGAGATATTAAGTAATCTGCCACCTGGTTCATTCTAACAAGATTGGTAATAAAGACAAATTCATCTTCTGAAGAATATACAAGAACATTTTTTCTTAAAAGGTCAAATGAAATTTATGCTTCACGCTCAAAACTTTGGCATTTCAATTAACTTTTAAAAGTCAAAAAACAATGTAACAAGCTCTAAAATGTGCTTAAAGAGAACACGCATTTTATTTATTAAGCAAAATAAACCAAGTTTAATGACTTTCTCATATTATACTGTTCTTGCCTCTATAGTTAACAAGCTATTGTGATAGGGATATTTTAATATTTTAATCTATTTATATAGTTCTTTTCTTCTCTTGTAAAATATTAGCTTCTGAAATCATGAGTGACAGGCAAAGCAGTTATTTTACAAGTATAGGAAGGAAACAGGAAGTGTGCACTAAAAGAAATCACCCTGTGAAAACTGGCTTCCATAGTGTTCAATAGAATAAAGTTAAAACCTTCATCATAACCTGATTCAATCTATTGGCATTTAACATTTTTCACCAAAGTATTTTTTGAGATTTTTATCAACTCCAACATTACAAAGATGTGTAGTCTATAACTTAACATTTTTAAAAAAGTCTAATATGCTTTTGCTATTTTTTTCAATCATGAGACTGATGAGAACAACCTCAAAATAGGATGGAAGATGCTGTATTCATTTGGGTTTAGCTGAGGGATTACAGATGTGCACCAGCACTCCTGACTAAGGGCTGAATTCTGTAGCATTAGTTTGATCTCCTGCACTGTGTGCTGATACTGCTACCACTTTATTGTTGAAGTTATGTTAAGAAGAATTTCCTCGAAGCACCTTGTTCTTCCAGGATAAAGAGGAACTGGGGGAATTTGCAACCACCAATTCAACTCTACAGAGAGTATTGCAGGATATTCTAAAAAAAAGAAAAATACAAAGAATCCAGAAATAGTGGAGGCCACAACTAATGGAGCAGAGAACAAAGTGAAGAAGACAAACTGACAGCTACTGACAGAATAAGAGATCAACAGAAATGAGGCAGAGAAGATTGGATGATAGGAACAGCTATTTTAGAGAAAATGACATCTTAATAGGTAATACTGATTTAGTATCATCTTGTTTTGAAGTCTCATCTAGCTTTTGTTCTTCTGTCTCCATTGGTCTAAACAGGTTGTATCTTATTGGATTTTATTATGTATGATAGTATAAGCAAAAACCTTTTAAAGACAAGGAGATTATACAGAAACCATTGTTCATTTTCTGTTAGTCGATTCTAAATACTCTGTAATGCTGTCATTCTCTTAAATGGTTTTACATTGTTTTGATATACTTAATGCTACAGTATACGAAGTTGTACTCAAGGATTTCAAGGAAAGAGACAATATGGTAACTACTTTTAGGTCAGGATTATCTGGTGGTGAAACACTATTCTGCTTAAATGGTTATGTTTTGATCTGTGCTGTTTCATTGTTATGCCCTCTTTTATCTCAATCTCCACTCCATTATTTACTTTTTTAATACTTTTTTAAAATTTTTATCCTTTTAATTAAAGGAAAAAAATAGCAGGATATATTATAGTAACCCACTTTGACTTTCCATTACCTCGATTTAAAGCCCTGTATTACTCTCACCATCTGGTTTTTAACTGATGTTCCCCTATTCTGTTTTACTGGATAGTATCAGGTTCAAAAATTTAGGCATCAGCTGTGAAGATAATGAGATTCATTATAACGCCCATTCTCGTTGACTTTTATCTACTTTTGAAGACCTACAATGTCTCCAATGATTTGGCTTTGTCGGTTTTGTTCTTTACTGTTTTGTTCAATTGTATTATAACTAATGGTATAGGCAATTCTATTAGAGATAGCGGGAGGCATTATGGTAACCATTGTTGATCACCTTGTATTATGTTTTCACATTATCTATTATGTCCACTCTTTTGACTTGACCGATTCTGTTCTGTTATGTCACATTTGGTTTTACTCTCTTCCAAAAAAGTAATAAGAACCGTGAGAGCAATGAAACCCAAAATGTGTAATAGTCATTGTACAAAAGAGAGGAAAAGAAAGTGCTCTAAAGTATATAACTGCATGTATATTTAAGTGTATAAGATAGAATATGATATCACAGAGTTTTATTGGATCATTGAACAGAACTGTTTGCAGTATCATTGATGGAATGTCCACTTTACAAGCTTTAATTTTGTGACTTGAACAATTATTTCTAAGATGACAGTATGTAATCCATTAACTAGTGATTTCCTACTGTTCATTTTTTTTCTGCAAATCTGTATAACTTGTACCCTTTCTCTACTTTTTTTTCTTTTCTCCTTAAATAAAATTAAAAAAAAAAGAAGAAGAATTTCCTCTTGAGCCTGAGCCCCACAGAAATCAGGACCCAGAAGAAGGGCATTGTTTTGTGCCTACTCTACAGCTGTTTCCCAGGCTGAAACGTCATGAGAAACATATTCTTCATCCATTAGATCAGGTACACCCAGACAGATACTAATTTAATGGAGTTTATATTGACAGATAATTGGGAGCCAATCCTAGACTGAGAATCCAATTTGTTGTGGTTTCAATTCCCAGGCTCTTTTTGATTTGCAAATCTTCTGTTGAGTAGAAGTGAAAATGTCCACTCAGATGTTTACATAATGATGTTTATTTGTTTCTTTCATATAAGATTTTAATATTTATTACAATTTTTTGTTAAAAGATGTTAGTTTGTAATCAGTGAGACATCTAAAATTATTCTTTTCACCTTTATTGAGGCATTATTTATAATAAAACATGTTCAAGATAACAATGTCATATTTTGATATATAGACACAATAAAGCTAATTGATGTACCCATTCCTCATATAGCTACATTTTTGTGGTGAGAAAACTTAATATTCTCATAGCATTAATATATACAATGGTTAATATTATTATATATTCTGCAGAACTTACTCACCATAGGAATACAAATTTGTGTGTTTTGAATAATATCTCTCTCACGTCAGTCATTTGCAACCCATAGGTAATCATTGTCAGTCTTTGTGATTCGATGTATTAGACATTTTTGGATTCATATTCCAGTGAGATCATGCAGTGATCTCTTTCTGGGGCTGTCTTATTTCACTGAGAATAATATTCTTCAGGTGCAGCCATCTATGTTTCTTCCAAATGGCAGGGTCTCACTTATTAAGCTGAATATAATTTATATATATATATGAAATTCATATTCATAATATATGTATTACTTATATACAATTTTATATAAAACCTCATGTATTATAAATATATCAATGATACAGATATAACTATAACTGTAGATATATTTATACCAGGAGACATAATGCTTTATGAATGGATACAGATTTAGGTTGTTTCCATATATTGGCTACTGTGAATAACAGTAGTAAATATGAGAGTGAAGGTGTGTATTTGACATAAGTCATGATTTTATTTCCTTCATATATATAGCCAGAAGTGAGATTGTGGGATCGCACATGAGCAATGTTTGTAGATTTCTGTGGAACCTCTGGACTCCTCTTCCCAATTACTGTACAGTTTACATTTCTATCAATATTATACCAATGTTACCTCTTTTTCATGCACTCATCAACACTTTATACCTTTTGTCATTTTGATGATAGCTATTCTAAGTTATCAGATGGTGTCTTCTTATAATTTGATTTGTGTTTGTTTCCCTGATGACTATTGTCTTCAAATACCTCTTACTATAATTGTTGGCCATTCCTATATATTCTTAAGAAATTGCTTTGAAGTAAAATGCTTCAAGTAACTTTTGACATTTTCTGAGAAAAAATTCTAGTTATTAAACTTGCATATTTAGATTACATGCCTCTCTCTAGTATGCCTTTTGAGAAATGGCATCAAAATAAAAATTGTTGAGCATTACCTTAGCAAATAGAAACACAACTTATTAATTACTGGAAATATCTGATGCCCTGAATTGTTTTGTTTCTCTAACAGGACTTTATTTATAATATTTATGGAGTCTTATGGCTTGCTTTTAAATTATGTTATACAATCTCAACCAAAAAACAAATATGAACATTAAAAGTAAGACAAACGTAACTCATATAAATATGTTTTCATAAAGTCACAGACATCATCATTTATGCTGTCATGATTTGGTTATTTACATGATCAGATTAATATTAACAATGTGCCTCCAAGTCATTTTGATACTTATTTTTCTATTATATTCATACTTTAAGATATCTCACTCAGTAAAAGTCAAATTTTGAATTTTCAGCAAAACAATTTATTTAAATAATTTATCACCATTACATTACAATAAATCCAACTACAAATACTGCAGAAGTAATCTTACTCTTTACAATATACGAAAGAATGATTTCAGGGATAAACAATTATACGGATATTGTGAACACGCTTCAGAAGCACATTTAAAAATATACATTAGACAATGAAAGATTTTGGATTTTAGAATCAATATATTATAAACTGAAGTAGATGTCAATATTCAAGGAATTATTATTTATCGGAGTATTCTGTTTCAAAAAACTCCCTCAAAATTTTCCAGAAATTAAGACCTTTCAAAAGTTTGATTCCTATGCCTTTTAGGGATATTAACATATGAGAAAAGCAAAACTTTTTGTTTTGTAAATCATCTGACTGTCCTATTTATTTATTTATTTTGATTTTTTTTATTTTAATGAGAATAAAAAAAACAGAGCAAAGAAAATCAGAACAAAACAATGCAAGCAACAGAGGATTTCAAAACAAGACAACAGGAAATCAACAGTAGCTACTGTAATGTCTCTTGTTTTCTTCGAAATAGTTGTCCATATCTTTGCACACAATGAATTCCAACAAAACAGAATAGTATAAAACTGACCAAAACAAAAGAATGAAAGCATTACGTTAGAAGTGTTTTTCTATGAAAGATCTTGATAGAGCAGGTTGTGTGTAGTTTTCTAGATTAATTGCTCATTAGGGAATACTTTAAAAGTCAAATAACCCATATTCTTCCTCAAAGTATGTGGGGTGTGTTTACATGCATACACAGTGGTTAGTGGGCATGACATAATCTCATCATGAATTTCTACATTATTTTATTAAGTTTAGGATTCATAATAATTACACTTATTTATGAGCAATTTAACTTTAGGAAAAAGTCAATAATCTCATGTTGATGGTGCCCAAAATCATACTTGTGTGTGAGTCCATATAAGAACTCATAGAACTCAGAGCCCTGTCACAACCATATGGAGGTTTACTGCAGCACAAAGACACACATTAAAATCAGTATAGGAAAATATACCTGAGTTCAAGAAGGACCAGGCAAAACTTACTTTGTCTTTTTTCAGTAGGTTAAGGGGAACTGTGCTTAATTTTCCAAGCAATAAATATGTGAAAACATTTGTAGCATGTCTCCAATTAAAAAAAGTCACCAAGAACTTTGTATCTTGGTGTTTTCATAGAGGTCACTTATATGCACAGTGAACACTTCTGTGATTTACCATCACTGTGATACTTAGTCTTAGATATCAAATCTATGGTTCGTGACTCCAAATTAATAAAACATCACCATAAGTCACATTATTAGCATTATTAATCTAACTTGTCCAAGGCTCAGAGTATACAGGAACCCTATCATCTGGTAGAATATTCAGGGACTTAGAAGCTGTTACCCAAAAGTAGCTCAAGGACCATTCGTCACACTTTTGAAATGTGTAGAGTTTGGATAGGTTAAGCCTACTGGTTTAGTCCTTTACTGTATAACATAAAGGTTATAAATGTTTTCTGTGTTTTGCCGCCTATAGCCAGAACTTGGTACAGAATATTGTCTATTGAAGACACATTTGTCTAATAAAAACTTAAATTACACCTTTGGTTGGCTTTTTAGCAAAGGAGTCTGCAGAAAGAATAAATTTCAATGCAAAACTGAAGTCTCAGCTTAAATTATTAGATGAATCTTGCAAACATTGTAAGATTTAGAGTGCATAGTATCATTCACAAGCTACCCAGCCATGCATATCATGTACTTGCACTTCAGGAATTAAACAAAAACATCAGAATTAAAATGAGAGCAGAGTGGTGACCAAATAAATTTTGATTAACAAATGTTTTCAGTTTGGAGCTGAACTTCAGATGAACTTGGGGAGCACAGTACAGGGGGTACATATTTTACGAGAACACTTTAATCAATTATTAAAGCAATGGCAGAGCAAGTAGTAAGTTTCCTTCCTGATAATGGAGAGACAAGTTTAAGAAATGTAGGGAGTCACCACACTTATGTTTATTACTGTATGCTTTTGTTGATAAAAATCTGAAGTGAATCTTGGCTAACATTAAGGTCTGGGCAAATCTGTATCTTGCGGTGTTCTCATGGGAGAATATTTTCTTTGTCTTTAACTGCACTCAGAAGTCACTGGTGCTCCTTAAATCCCGTCTCCCTCCTTCCATTTCTTCAGCCTCACTATGCTGCTGTTTTCATGTCTTTATCTGATGCTGACTCGTGTCTTCCTCTCTCCCTTATGAGAACATTATGACCATATTGGACTTACCTGAAATACCAAGTATAATGTGGTTCCCTGCCCATTTCAAATTCCTTAACATAATCGCATTTGCGATGTTCCTGTCCATGAAAGGTAACATACTCACAGGTTCCGGGAATTAGGACGCGGATATCTTGGAAAGGGGCATTTTTCTGTCTACCACCGAGGGAGACAAAGTGAACACACAAGAATAGCTAAGATTGAAACTATCTAGTACCAAATACTACTTTTCAATGTTAGATAGTCCAGTCATGTTATAAAACAGAATAGCTGCAAATTCATTCCCCGAAGATACTGCCTTTTACCCATGGATGGTCTATAAATTCACTAATGTCTAAGAAGAGTGTCTTAGTTTGCATGTACAGAAAACCAGTGGTCACTAATTCAAGAGCAATCCATAGCACTAAAGATCCACTCAAACAAATATAAAGGATTGATTCAAAAATGGCCATTTATTTTTGTATTTACCGTGTATATAAACTGCCAAATCACATACTTATGATACCTTATGCAATTTTAAGTGTAGCACTTAAAGGTAGGTCTTTGTGCTAAATGTGGAAAATTATCTAAATGTCTATTAACTGCCCCAATATGACTTAGGAAACAACCTGGAAGAGATAGGCTTTATTCTCCAGAGAGTGATGGTTGTTGATGTGCAATATGGGATACCACTTTCTAATCACCCAATTTTTATATCCATAATTTCTAACCCATTATTATACTCACATATCAAGATTCATCCTCTTGTAATTGTCAAAACAAACACAAAGCTAATAACTAGGATTTCCTGGTTGAAATAGAATTAGACAACTAGATGAAAAAACCAGAATCCCATCGAAAAACTAAAATGGAAGCTGATGAAACATTTTCATTTTACAGTAATGAGCGGTCCTGAAGTGTCTGAAATCCCTTTGGATGTGGTACCATTGGTGATGTGGTGACCTGTTTCCATGCACAAAATTACCTGATGCTTATCTTTAATACCTTTCACAGTTTGCAAACTCATTAAATGAAACTAAAAATAAATCAAAGTGGTGGAAGTTTTACACCCCAAGGATCTAGGATTTGAGACAGGAACTCAGACGTTGGAGTTTCTGATATCAGTGTTAGTGCTGACTCTGTGTGATAGTAAGAGCACCTGGAAATTTGAACTTGTGCACTTGTTTTCCTCCTAGTGGAGTAGAGACCATGTTTCATAATTATATTTTAAAAACAATAGTGATTGACTTGGTAGAAACATTTTCTTCCCTGATCTGTAATTTCTCCAAAGAGACTTTCTATTCATCAGTAACCCGACAACCCTTTGTGCCAAAAATTCCCCTCAAATATCTGGAGCTGACAATGAAATGTCACAAGAGAGTTCTTCCTTACAGCTGAGTGAAACATTGAGCTATCAATCAGGAATCTATTGCATGAATTCACACTGCAGAAAAAAACTAGATGTGATTTTAGACATCTGCTTGAAATCATTTCCATGTATCTTTTCATTGAGTGCATCACTAAGTCAAAAATGAAGAGACATTTTTAGTATGATTTCACTTTACTCATAATTGTATTTTAGACTTAAGTTCTTAAATTACAATATAAAAAATGGTGGAATTTTGGCCGTTGAATCTTTGGATTCATTGCATTGAAGCTTTTTAACTCTGCCTGCCAAATACGCCAAACTTCCCTGAAATTTATCTAAGTCCAAAGCTGCTCTTTTTTTGCCTGGTTTTACAGAAATAGGGAAACATTATCTTTGCACTCTTAAGAGTTTGGAGACACATTTCCATCTGATAGTGTGTTACAGAGTGCAATAAAATGATTCAAATGAAAATTATAATATTCACAAAGTAATTTGATTTTGACTATTGACTACTTGACCAACTTAGAGTTGAAGTCCATCTCTTAGTCAAGGCTTACCGAGTCAATGGCACACTCAGAGTATCCCAATAATGTGTAGCTTTTTAAAATTTAGTAATCAAAAGTTTTGATTTTTCAATGTGTGTGTGCACAAGTGTGACTGTAAAAATGTGCGTTTGAACACAAGTTCAAATAAAAATCAGCATATGTTCTCGTTTCTAAACTTTGACCAATAGAATTTCATCCTCTTAAAGAAAATACACACATTAATAACCATGGTTCTATCAGCGATATAGTCAAAACTGTTATGTGATAATGACGGTTATATTGATTTGGATGATAATTTCACAGGTGAATGTATTTAATCAAATTTTAAAAATTAAATATGTATAGTTTTATCTAATACTTATATTTTAGTAAAGCTGTGAAAAATGAAATAATAAGAAACTGGAAAACAAATGAATATCCCTTGAGACCATAATGTTAAGTGAAATAATTGGAGACACAAGCTGCAATGTCACATGATTTCTTTTACATAAGAGAACCACGGGATACAGCTCATTGGCCCAGCATCTGCCTGGTAAGTGGGAGGTTGCCGCTTTGATTCCAAGTCCCAAAATAAAATGAAATAATATAAAATAAAATATGAAAAATAAAGAGAAAAGAGAGTGATAGATCTTTTGGAAAGGGGAGGGGACCAAGAGTTGGAGGAAGTGGTGAGAAGTGGGGAACAAGGTGACAGAAATTGAGATAGGTTACGTCGATCTATCGACTCTGTATGATGAATGCAATCATTGCATACTGAAAATTTATGCTAATGAAAAGTAAAAATTGAGATAAAGAAGACAAAAGAAGTACAAAACTACTAACACTTCAAAAGGATAGTAAGAAATTTTTCGAATTCTGTCATGCTAAGTCATAAATGTAGTGTTTAAAGGCAGACTCAGACAAACACGTAAATTGTGATAGTTTTTCACTATCGTGCTTTTACAGCATCGAGGAGAAATGGTTTCATAGAGACTTTTGTGGACAAAATTTACTTTGATATCTGATGATTAAAAAGAAAAGTTTCAAATTAAATCTTAGGGGTTCTTGATAATATTTCCCAATAATATTTGGTGATGTGTTATGGAAAATTATATCCATCAGAAAATATACAATTTAAAAAAATTCAATAATGTTTGCATGAATTTTTAACTCAAATGTATGGGTATAATAATTAATTTTGAGTATATTTCTCACTTTTAAAATTGGAGATAAGTGGACGTCTTCAGGGTGCAAGCTGACCACCAATTCCATGCTGCCCAGAAGCTTAGCTGCATTAGATGTTCAGTCTCCCTCAAAGGCTTGGTCTGTGACTGACTTCTGACCCACGACATGGCCTGTACATGTCTTTCATTTGTGATTTTTCAATGATGATTTATGGTTGACAAGAATGGAATTGGCTTCTTGTAAGCTCAGGGCCAAGTGCCCCCAAATGGAGGCATCCCAAGTCCCAAAAGTCTCTTCTTGGAGTGGTGACATCTACAGAGCTGTTCAGCCAAGAACATTTTGTTACATTAGTGTAGTTGTATACCAAGGTTAATCCTAAAAGCTTGGGGCTTATTTTATTATGGTGACAGCCACTAGCTTAATCATTGTAGACCTATAGTTGGCGATTAGTTCCACACTTGAGGAAAACAGTGCCATTTTGGTGTGCATGATTTTACCTTTCACCACTGGAAAAAAAGTTCTTAAAGGAAAAGAATTATGCCGAGTATACCTGGAGTTCTTCCATAAAAATCAGTGTTGTGGGTGATAGGGGTTTTCTCCCTTTTAGTTATGCTTTTGATCTAAGTGGAATGTCTATGATTTTTCCATAAACATTTATGTTGCTGGCCTTACGGTTTTCTTTATTAAATGGTTCATAAAGCAAATATAATTTCTGATTTCTAGCACAAATAGAATGAACTCTCAGAATGACTAAAAGAAAAATGTGAAAATGGATGAATGGATAAAAGCTGTTTATCTCTTTTAATGCTTTTAATAATAATAGCAATCCCACAAATTTTTCTAAATTACATGTTTGACTAAGGTTAAGATTAGTTTTATAGTAGGATATGAAAATTTAAAGCACTATAAATTTTATCATGTCCATGAAAAGTATCATATAAAAGTATTTAAATCAAATATCAACAGTTTTAACTTTGTCTTGTTGATCTTCACATATACAGCCTTTTCTAAGTTTCCTCTCAGATTACTGGTAGTCCCAAAGTTGGAGGTGATTTGATTGTTTGTTACATTCTTTAAAGTTTATTTCTTCTGACCCCGCAGTATTTTGTGGTCTGAACCTGAAGTCTCAGCATTAACAAATAATGGTTTTAATTTTAAATTATGCAAGACTGCAGAAAAGTTGCTCCCGAACATCTTTGAACCATGGTGTTTGAACTGGATGGAAGACAGTTGATTTTGAAATGTGCAGTGAAACATGGTTCATTTAGATTTGGAAATGAGAAATTAGTCTGATTAAAGAACAGCTGACCATGACACTTTAACCCAGAATATTGTGTCTATCTGTGTGCTAACGACTTTCCTGTTTCTGATCATTAATAACATGCTTCTGCCCAGATTAGCTACAGTAACTATTACAAATAAGGTGAGAATTATAAAACTTGGTCTGGGAGTGTCAGAGGAATGTAAGAACTTTGTCCTTCTACATCTGATTAGGACCCTATGAATCAAAATCAGAGATCGTTATTTCTTTATTTTTATAGTAACATAGAAATAAATGTACTTAAAAGAATGTAAACCATCGGTTTCTTAATTAGTCTGTAGATTAGAATCATTTGGGCACCTTTAAGAATTCTAAAGCACAAGTCATTGTCTAAAACAATGAAATCTAAGTCTCTGAGGCCATGACACAACCTTCAGAGTTTTCTAAATCTTCTAGGTAAATTTCATGTACAGACAAGTTCAAGAATCACTCACATTATTTGAAGTTTTTGATAATGATAATGGGTTTCTATGACAACTTCTCAATAGAGGTTCCATCCAACTCGAACAAATTAAAGAATATTTTGCAAAGCAAATATTTATATTCAAAGTGACAGAAACTATATAATATAGAAAGCATGAAAATTAAAGTTAATTATCCCTAGACTAACAAAAGATAATTGTGATAAATATACTATATTTCTTTTTAGATTCCTTGACTGAATGTAATTACAAATTGGGGAGTCTACGTATTTAAATGTTTGTACATTTATGTAGATAAAAAGCTATCATGCATTCATTATATTTCGTACCTTTTTTTCTTTTAACAATACACAACTAGATAATTATACTTTTGACAGTTGCTTTCTGTATTGTATAATCCATTCAAAAAGCTCTTCTGGACCACAGTGCTGTGCTGTATCCTTTTTTTTTTTTTTTTTTTTTTTTTTTTTTTTTTTTTGGTTGTGCTGAAAGCTTTTTGCTTGTGGGGAAAAATGGTGAGGTCTGCTGGTGTAGCTGCATTTCAGTCATGTTCATGTAAGTAAAATAACATGTTCTACTAAGATCAAGTAAGAACTTTAGTAAACAGTGAGGTTTTTATGCTGACCATAGTAAGAACTACTTGGAGAGGGGTTAAAATATCACTGCTTGGTTCTTTTTCACTTTGATTTGTCAGATTTCAGTAGATCAACAGAGCAATTTGAAGACCTACCTATTTTAAAAGATTCCAGGTAATGCCTTTGCTATGATGATTCTTCTTTTTTTCTTTCATCTTATTATTGGTATTATTTCATCTTATTATTGGTTTATTTTTGGTAGCATATTTATAAATACCTAAACTTGATTATAAACTTCCAAATATTTCTTGGATTTACACAATTTTTCCTAAAGTAAAACAACATAGTATGAAGTTAATGATATTATGTTTTCAAAATTGATAAACTAAGGCCTTCACTTATGTTGAGTGGCAAGGTAGGTTAATGTTCTTCTTCTTTAAAAAAAATTCCACTTTCCAAATCTTTTTTTTTTTAATTTTTAATTTTAGAGAAAATAAAACATAATAAAACTGAGCAAAGCAGATCAGAACAGTGCAATGCAAGCAACACAGGAGTTCACAGCAACAAAACGAGGCATCCACAGTGGCTTCTCTAATGTCTCTGGTTTTCTCTGAAATAGTTTTTAAATTTTTTTTATTTTTAAAGAGATTAAGACAAAAGAGGAGAGAACAAAGCAGATCAGAACAGAACAATGTAAGCAACACAGTACTTCACCACAAGATAACCCAATATTAACAGTAGCTACCATAATGTCACTTTCTTTGCAATAGTTGAGCATACTTTCACAGACAGTAGCATCAAACATAACAAAATCGTATAAAACCATTCAAGAGAATGAAAGCATTACAGAGCTTTCAGAACCAAATAACCAAAAATGAACAATGGCTACTATATTATCTCATTTTCCATAAAATTTATTTATACTATCATGCATAATAAAATCCAATAAGATACAACATGATAGAACCAATGGAAACAGAAGAACGAAAGCATGGTAAGACTTCAAAGCAAAAATGATATTAAATCAGCTCTGGCTATTATAATGTCTTGTTTTCTTCAAAATAGCCGTTCATACCATCACACATAATTAAAACAAACAAAAGAGAATAAAACCATTCCAGCTAATAAACGAAAACATTATAAGTCTTCAAAGCAATGTAATGGGGAGTCATGATTACCATAAATCTTATAGTACCTATGCTATTTATACGTGTGACTTTGATTTACTTCGCTTATAGGTGTGGTCTCAAGTTGCACCCTTTTATTTATAAATATCTCAATGTGATCCTTCTTTATAGCTGAGTGGTACTCCATTGTATAGAAATACCACAACTTTTTTATCCATTCCTCAGTTGATGGACACCTAGGTTGTTTCCAAGATCTGGCTATTACAAATTGTGCTGCTATAAGCATGGGTGCACATATATCATTGTGGTATGATGCTTTCAGTTCTTCTGGGAATATGCCTAGAAGTGGAATAGCTGGGTTGAATGGGACTTCCAATCCCAGATTTTTGAGAAATCTGCAGACTGACCTCCACAGTGGTTGCACCAATCTACACTCCCACCAACAGTGCAGGAGAATTCCTTTTTCCCCACAGTCTCTCCAGCATTTGTTGGTAGTTTTCTTGATCCTGGCCATTCTCTCTGGAGTGAGATGGAATCTCAGTGTTCTAATTTGCATTTCTCTAATAACCAATGATGATGACATTTTTCATATATTTATTTGCCGTTTGTATTTCTTCATCTGAAAACTGTGTCTTCGTCTCAGATGTTCATTTTTGGGTTGGGTCTTTGAATTTCGGAGGTCTAATTTGTTTTTCTTTTAATTCTTTGTATGTTTTAGACAGAAGCCTTTGTCTGAGGGACAGTTCACTAAGATTTTTTTCCCAGTTTGTGGGTTTTCTTTTAACTATGCTGGAGATTTCTTTTGACTGCAGAAACTCTTCAATAAGATGTGATCCCAGTTATTGATTCAGGGAAGTATCTCCTATGTGGTTTGATTCTATTCACGAATTCTCTACCTACCCCTATTTCTTCCAGATTTTTATCTAATTTGTCTTCCAACAGAAATAGAGTTTCTGTTTTAATATTCAGATCTTTGATCTATTTAGATTTTAGTTTAGTACATGGTAATAGGCTTGGGTTTAGTACATGGTAATAGGCATTTGGCTTTCGGCATAAGAAGAGCCAGTTTTTCCAGCACCACTTATTAAACAGACTGTTGTTCTTCCAGTGAACATGTTTGGCCCCTTTATGAAAGAGAAGGTGGTCGAGTGTGTTGGTAGATGTGGTTTATCTTCTAATCTATTCCATTGATCTTCAGATCTGTTGTTATTCCAGTACCATGTTGATTTTATTCCAGTAGCTTTGTAGTATAACTTCAAGTCAGGGATTGTGATGCCTCCTGCCTTGCCTTTGAAGCTTAGAATTATTGCTTTTGCTATTCTAGGGTTCTTCGGGTTCCAGATGAATTTTAGGAGTGATTTCTCTAGATCTATGAGGTATGTTGATGGTATTTTTATCAGGATTGCATTGAATCTGTATAATAGTTGGTAGAATGGCCATTTTCACAATATTTATTCATCTTATCCATGGACAAGGGATGTCTTTCCATTTTCTTAAATCCTCTTCAATTTCTTTTTCAGGGTATTATAATTTTCCCTGTATAGATCTTTTACTTCTTTCATGAGATTAATTCCTAGGTGTTACATTTTTTCTGATGCTAGTGTGAAGGGTGTGGTTTCTCTTATTTGTCTCTCAGTGATTTTGTTGTTAGAGTATATGAATGCTATTGATTTTTGAGAATTGATTTTGTATCCAACTACATTGCTGAATTTATTCATTATATCTAGGAGTCCTTCAGTGGAATTTTGGGGGTGTTCTATGTAGAGTATCATGTCATCTGCAAATAGTGATAATTTAACTTCTTTACCTATCTTTACCACTTTTATTTCTCTCTCTTGTTTAATTGCTCTGGGTAGTATTTACAGTACTATGTTGAGTAGGAACAGTCATAAGGGACATCCTTGTCTTGTGCCTGATTTTAAGGTAAAGGCCTGCAGTTTTTGGCCATTTAATATGATGCTGGCTGTTGGTTTGTCAGAGATGGCCATTATCATATTGAGGTAAAGACTGTCTATTCCAATTTTCTGTAAGGTTATTATCATAAATGAGTATTGGATCTTATCAAAAGCTTTTTATGCATCTATAGAAATGATCAAGTGATTCTTACTTTTGGCTCTATTGATATGGTGGATTAAATTTATTGATTTATGTATGTTGAACTATCCCTGCATGCCTGGGATGAATCCCACTTGGTTGTGGTGTATAATCTTCTTGATGATTTGCTGCATCCTGTTTGCCAATATTTTATTGAGGATTTTTACATCTATGTTCGTAACAGAGATTGGCCTGTAGTTCTCCTTTTTAGTTGGGTCTTTCTCAGGTTTTGGTGCTAGAGTAATATTTGCTTCCATGAATGACTTAGGAAGGATTTCTTTCCTTTTGATTTCATTGAAGAGTTTGAGGAGTGTCAACATTAGGTGTTCTTTGTATTACTTGTAGAATTCTGCAGTGAATCCTTCTGGATCTGGGCTCTTCTTTGTAGGTAAGGACTTAATTACATTTTCAATTTCATTGATAGAAATTGGGTTATACAGGGGCTGGGGATTTAGCTCAGCGGCATAAGCGCCTGCCTTGCAAGCAGGCAGTCGTAAGTTCGATCCCTGGTACCGATAAAAATGAAAAAGACCAAAAAAAAAAAAAAAAAAAAAAAAAAAAAAAAAGAAATTGGGTTATACAGCAGTTTTACATCTTCTTGACCCAGCTTTGATACTTTATATGTTTCTAGGAATCTTTCCATTTCTTCTGTGTTATCAAACCTATGAGAGTAGAGTTTTTTTAAGTAGGTGTTGATGATCTTCTATATTTCCACAGAGTCGCTAGTTATTTTAACTTTTTTATTCCTTATTGCATGACTTTGAGTTTTTTCTTTCCTTTTTTTAGTAAGGTTGGCTAGGGGCTTATCAATTTTATTTATTCTTTCAAAGAACCAAGTCTTTGATTCTTTGGATTGTTTTCTTAGTCTCTATTGCATTAATTTCTGCTCTAATTTTTACAATATCCTCTCTTATTTTGGCTTTAGGCTTGACTTGCTCTTCTTTTTCGAGATGTTTGAGGTGTAACATCACATTGTTTATTTTTATTCATTCTGTTTTCCTAATGTGGGAACTCAGTGCAATAAATTTCCTCTGAGGACTGCTTTCATTGCATCCCACAGATTCCGGTAAGTTGTATTTGTATTTTCATTTGCTTGTTGCTATTGTTTAATTTCTTCTTTAATTTCCCCTGTGACACACTGATTGCTCAAGAGTGTATTATTCAATTTCATGTATTTTGTGGGGTTTTGCAGTTTCTTTTATCATTAATTTCTAGTTTCCTGGCACTACAGTCTGATAACATGCATGGGATAATTTCAATTCTTTTGCATTTAATTACATATGTTCTGTGGGCTAGTTTATGGTGTATTTTAGAGAATATCCCGTGTACTGCTCGGAAGAATGTATACTCTGATGCTGTTGGATGCAACACTCTGTATGTCTATTAAGTCTATTTGTTCACAGGTGTGATTCAGCTCTGTTACTTCTTTGCTGATTTTCTGTCTGGTTGATCTGTCCTTTGGTGTCAATGGTGTATTAAGGTTTCCTGTTATAACTGTGTTATTGCTTATTTGAGTTTTCATTTCTGTTAATACTTGCTTTGTATAACTGGGTGCTCTGGAATTTGGTGCATATGTATTTCAGATTGTTATCTCTTCCTCTTGAACTTTTCCTCTAACTAGTATGTAATGACCCTCTTTATCTCTTCAGATCATTCTTGGTTTGAAGTTCACATTGTCTGCAAACAGAATAGCTACTGCCTCTTCTTTGGGGGTTCCTGTTGCATGAGGTATTATTTTCCGTACTTTGACTTTCAGTCTTTGAGCATCCTTTTTGGTTAGATGGGTTTCTTGTAGACAGCATATGGTTGGATGTTGTTTCTTGATCCATTCTTCAAGTATGTTTCTTTTAATTGGTGAATTGAGACCATTTACATTAATGCTTATAACTGTTATATATTGGTTTATTGTTAACATGTTATCTTTCTATTGTTGCGTCTTTTTATTTCCATTCTGTTTAATTGTCTGCCTTGCTTAGTGGCTTTCTTCCTCTGTGTATCTAAATTGTCTTTTAGTATTTTTTGTAGGGTTGGTTTGGTGATCATGAAGTTCTTCAGCTCTTCTTTGTCATGGAAGTATCTTGTTTCTCCATCCATTTTGAAGGACAATTTTCCAGGATTCATCAGTCAAGGTTGAAAATCATTTTCCATTAGGATCTGAACTACTTTACTCCATGCTTTCTTGACTTAATTGTTTGTGTTGAGAAGTCTGCTGTGATTCTGATAGGTTTTCCTTTCTAGGTGATCTGTCTTTTCTCTCTAACAGCTGTTAATATTCTATTCTTATGTTGGATTTCTAGGAAGGTGACTATTATATGTCTGGGTGTAGTCTTATTTTGGTTATGGCTATTTGGAGTTCTAGATGCTTCACTGATCCTAATGTCAGTTTCTGTTCTCATGTATGGGAAATTTTCATCTATTACTTCTCTAATTATCCTCTTTGACATCCTGTATGTTTTCCCCTTCTTTTTTATTTATCCCTATCAGTATTATGTTGTTTTTCTTTGCATCATCTTGCAGCTGTTGGATTGTTATTTCCTGATTCCTTGTTATTTTTAAGAGTTCTTTCCTGTCTACTAGATGCAATCTTGTTTTCAAGGTCTGAAATTGTATCTTCATGTTCATTGAGGCCATTTTGACAACTTTCGGTGGAATTTTTGATTGCCTGTATATATCTTTGAATCTGCTTCATGTATTCTGTTTGTTTCTTACATTGTTCATCCAGGGATTCTATCTTTTTGTTTAGTTCCTCCAATTTTTTAACTGTGCCTTCTTTAGATATGTTCAGTGTCTCTTTCATTACTTTTATCATTTCTTCTTTTACCTGGGATATTATTTCTAATTTGAATTCCTTTAAAGCTTCCCAGAGTTGCTTCTTTATTTCAGTTGCTATTATTTTAAGTATTTCAGGTGTATAGCATATATTTTCTTCTATGTACATGGCTGCTAGGCTTTCTTAGGATGGGCTCGTTGTTTGAGATTGCATTTTGGCCTTTCACCTTGTTATTTTCCTATATTTCTGCGTTTCATGTGATGTTACAAAACTTACCCTGCATGTGTTGAAATTTGCCTCCTGTTTCCTTGGCTCCTGGGACTGAATGGAGGTTGCTGAGTGTGGTCCATTCAGGCCCACAGGACCTCCACTGCCACCTCTGGTGTTCTAGGAAGCTGGCTGGGCTCCTAACCACTGTGGGTAATGGTCAGAAGCTCTCTCTGGGCAAGCACCAATGCACTGGATTCATTTCACATGCCCTCAGCTCCCCTGATTTAAGAAGTTAACTGGGCATGGTCTAGTTGGACCAAAACCCTGCCAAGTCTAGTCTAGTGTGGCTGAAACTTTGGTGGGCACTTAACAGCAGGGAGAGATGATCTTAAACTCTCCCTGGGCCCATTTTGGTGTTCTGGAACTCAACACAGGCATCCCCAGATCCCCAGATTGAAAGAAGTTCACTGGGTTTGACTAGCCAGGCTGTGAAACCTGCAAAGCCCAGTCTAGTGTGGCTGGAAGCTGGCTGGGTCTTTGACTACCAGGGGAAATGATTTTAAACTTTCCCAGGGCTTGTGCTGGTGTCTCCTATCCAAATCTTAAGGGATTTATTTACTCTAACTTTGAGATATCAAGTAAAAACTTAAATATGTATAGGTAAAGATTTGTTGGTGCTCTGTGTATCAACCTGGGAATGACAAATTCCTGGTAACTTGCAGTAGCAAGATGTGTTGTGTTCGCCGTGGATACATTTTTAAAAACCTTTTTTCTTTTCAAGTGTTAATTCTTCCCATAGAGATTATCTGTTCTCTTTCATGTCTTCTCCTTGGGCAATACATTTTGAAGATTAATATAATATGGATAATATGCCTGTGTGTCTTGCCTAATACAAAATGCTGAGGATATTATTTCTGGTTTAGGGAGTGGGGAGAAATTTATAACTAGGAGATGTGGAATGCTCAGTTATCAGAGAAGTATTGCTTTTTTCTCTGGTGCTGGCAGTTTGCCTGTGTTCCTAGCAGGTCATTAATAAAGTCTACAATTGCACCTACATTTAGATACGCTCCTGCCCTGACTCAGCAGCTGCTGTAGCTATCTCCACTGTTATGGATCATTAAGAAGTTTTACCTGTCATACTCTCAAAGGCACTTTATTCCTTTTTTGAGTAGGAACTGCTTTTTCACCCTAAGTTACCTTTCAAAAGCGGATTAAAAAAAAAACAAAAAACAGATATCCAGGGGAAAATGTTTTAATAAACAGCTCAGATTTCAGTAACTAATGGTTTCAATTTCAGTTCCTTTGTGACTTAGAAATCAAGTGTTTATTTAGAAAAATGCCTTCAGCAACCATACAGTTTGGGATTTATTTCATGTCACAGATTAAATTATTGCTTGCTTACTTCCTTCACTTGAAATGCATAATTAATATTTCACGGCAAGTTTAGATTAGTAGTTGCATTTTCTTCTTTACTTAATTTTCAAACTTACTTAAAGCCGTCTGGGCCCTAGTATTTTTACATCACAAACCATAAATCAAGTTAAATGTTGGAATCAGGGAATTCTAATGCAGCTTTTAAATCCAAACCACTGGTATAATTACAGTTTATCTGCTTCTGTTCTAGGCTGTCACTTAACAATAAATAACCTCTAATGTTGCAAAGCTTTTTTGATTTCTATCAGTAGAAAATACGACAGCAAATTAATGACACAATTATAAAGAATATGAAAACTCTACTTCTGTTTCTGCCCTTGAAAGACATTATAATTTGGGACATTATATTTGGAGAACATAATTTCTTCAGAAAAATCAATTTATCCCCAATCTAAAGATAATTTTTTTCAAGAGTTAAAAGATAGTATAATATGTATTATATGGAAAGAAAAATGTAATAATACATTTCTATCTAAAATACCACATTTCTTTACCCATTCCTTTGTTGATTGGCATTTGGGTTGTTTTCATGAGTTAGATATTAAAAATTGTACTTTCATAAACATGGGAGCACATATATTGTTGTGATATGATATTTTTACCTTTTCTGAGAAAATATCAAGAAGGGGAATAGCTGAGTTGATTGGGACATCTAATATTAGATCTTTTACTTCCTTTTTAAGATTGATTCCTAAGTATTTCATTTTTTGGATGCTGTTGTGAAGGGTGTTATTTCCATATTTTCTCTCCCTGTGAGATTGTTGTTAGTATACAGAAAGGCTATTGATTTTTGAGTGCTGACTTAAATTAAAGTAAGAACAAATCAAAGATCTAAATATTTAAACAGAAACACTGAAACTACTGGAAGAAAAGGTAAGTACAAATCTTAAAGACATAGGGGTAGGCAGAAGGTTTATAAACAGAAGCTAAACTGCACAGGAAACACTTCAAAGAATGAATGACTGGATCCGTCTTATGAAAAATCTTTTGCACATCAAAAGAAATCACCAGTAGAGTGAAAGGACAACCCACAGAGTAGAAAAAAGTTTAGCCTACTGTCTCTCACACAAAGGACTTCTATCTAGCATATATTGAGAATTGAAAAAAAATCGTATCCCTCAAATTCAAAGACCAATCCAAAAATTGGCAGCTAAGATGATCACGTAGTTCTCAGAGGGAGAAATCCAAATAGCAAATAAAAATATGAAAAAGTGTTTGACCTCATTCTTTCTCTCTCTCTGTGTCTCTGTCTCTCTCTTTCTTTTTGTTTCTTGGTAAAAAGGACTGAATTCATGACTTCGTGCTTGCCAGGCAGCTACAGAGTTGCTGAGCCACATCTCCAGTTGCCAGGTATATTTTGATATCACTCTTATTTATTTAGTCACTTGCTTGATTTTATAGTGTTGGAGATTGAACCTAGGGCTTCATCCATGCTAAGCAAGTGTTCTACCACTGAACTAAATCCTCAGTAATCCTGATATAGGGAAATGAAACTCCCAAATACTATGCCCAGTATGAATTCATGTTCTTTAAAAGAGAAGAATTAATTTCAGTGACAATGGAGGTTAAGAGCAGAATGTATTTATTGAGAGAGAGAGAGAGAGAGAGAGAGAGAGAGAGAGAGAGAGAGAACAATTTCTGTTTGAGACAGAACAGGTCCCAAATGGATTGCCAGGAAATCTGTCTTTTTATGGATTTTTATAAAGCAAAACCACAAGGTAAGGTAGATCCAACGTGGGGAAAATGCAGTGTGGGCATGAGGATGGATGGAACTATGGTCAACCAGTAAGATCTCAAGTATAGTTTTTCAGGTAAAACTAATTATATTGGGATCCAATGGGGAAGTGAGTCATATAGCAAGTGGACATGAATGCAGGAAGGGCTCTTCTCCTGTGGGGCTCCTTTTTGCTTCTTCAAGGTGATCTACACCTGTTTAGAATATCCTTTGTTTATTCTTAGGATATGGGTGCATTTATTGTATCTTTTGTCTTAAGGTCTGGCCCACAGCTGGAGGTGTCTGTCTCCCTCACAGTTACAAGGTATTTGCTCTTTTGTACTGGCTCCTTTGAGAGTCTAGCCCTATCTTACTGCCTATAATATTTGTATTGAACTCAGTTGCCTATAACAGTATGGCATGTGGAATTTAAAAAATTTGAAAACACATCCTTACATCTACAAAACTATAAAATTGAACTGCTGCTTTAGCACAGGAAGCATTCCCTCATGCTCGCTGGGTGGTGATGCAAGTGTCTGACTGAAGCCTTTAAGTGTAGCCCAACTTGAGAATCATTACTTAGAGATTTTATATTCTGCCAACATTTATGAAATATTTCTTTAAATATTCGACAGGTTTGTCTTGAAGAGACAGAGCATTTTATCAAGTGATAGTCTACCTGTAATCAGTGAATATTAATTGAGTAGCTATTATTTAATCTTACATAAGTAACAACTATAATAGCCACAGCAGCATACTATTTTCTGAAAGGAAGATCTTCAAATATTTAGAGTTTTCTACATATTTTGCATTCACGTTGCATGCTTGGTTGTTTTTTCTTCTAATGTTTGAGTGAGAAATTCTATCATCCCTGCATTTGAAAGACTTGTTTTGTCCTGCGGTGTAATTGCTTCCTTTCAAAAGCTATGAATTTTATAAGTGAGTCCCGCTGAGATGAAAGAAAAATGCACATGGGATCACAATTGCTTGAGGTAATTTCTGCCTTAGATATAGTGTTCTAAAGAAACACAAATAAAAACATTAAATAACTGACGCCTTATTCTTTTTTAATTGAAAATAACTTTCCAGTACAGTAGTCCACTTCCCTGCCTGGCCAGGTAACTTGATGGCATTCATTTATCTGATGTCAGTGCTTAAAGTCACATTTTCATGCAGGGGGCTTGTCTGATATAGGCACAAGACAGTAACAGGAGTAAAAGCAGGAGGAAGCTCTTTGGTAGTTTCTACTTGCACTTTCACATATTTCTCCTCTTTTGTGGATTTTTAGGAAAAGAAGAAGAAATAACAACTGTTCATTCCCTTTCCTACTAATAGAAAAAGCAAAGCAAAACACGATTAATGTTACGGAAATCTCCTCAGGAGGATAGCCTGTGCTTGATGAAGCAGAGGTATTATTAGGATCTATGTTGGAAGCGGGCTTCTCTTGCCTTTTCTTCTCTTCCTTTATTTGGTGTGCACTGTTGGCATGTATAGAAGATAATTGGAGTGTAAAGTTCTTTCCAGAAGCTGATTCTATAGAAGCCAATATAGTATAAGTAGCATGAACCTGCTGAGACTGAATTGTTTGTAAAACTTACTCGATGGCTCCCATTTCATTTTGGATTTCTACTGTGTTTGTTTAAAACTACTGTCACCTCCATGGTGATGTGTATCTCTCAGCAAGTCAGCTGTAGTGTTGGGACACATTATAATGTAAGAATGCACTTGTGAGATGGCAGAGTCAGAGATATTTCCTGATCAATTAGAGATCTCTTACCAAGTTATTGTTCTGCTGTTTGCTGAATTCAATTGGCCTTGACTTGTGAGTACAGCCCAGCTGCAGACCTCTGATGAGAGTAATTGCTTCTACCTTGAGCCACCCTGGGCTTTCAAGGCCTCTCCCCAGAATGTTCTGTATTATAGTGACACCCTTAACTGTGCTCATCCTGTAAGGGCTCCTCCTTTTATTCCCAGGGTGTTTCTGTTGTTTCAAGACCAGCCTGCCTGTCAATATATGATTCAATGTATGCAGCCAATTACGTAACAGTCTAAATTCTATGTGAACTAACCTCATCCTTAATTCACCACTGTTGATTTTGAGGAATTATCCTCACATCATTCTGCTGCCATGAAGATTCGCTTGTGTAAAGATTAAATGCTGCCTTCTTATTACCTTGGTGCAAAGCATTTTCTTTAGAGTTTGATTTGGTTTGGCTTAGCTGGGAATTTTTCTGTAACAGTAGTACTGATAAACATAATGTAATGCCTGTACTTTAGTGGAGACACAGACTTTGTAAGTTGGACTAAGAGATTTCTTAGACAAAAAGTAGACTGCATTGGAAGCAACCATGATGCAGAAACCACAAGAAAAGCTTCTATTATATACATTTATTTCAAACTCATTAACTTTCACTGAACCCTCATAAGACCATGGGTTTCATTTAATTTTCTGCCTTCAAAGTTAAACAAGAATTTAATCCAGTGAATATTCTAGAAATAATTGTGATAAAGCAGGAGATTTAAGATCAATAAAGATCATCTTTGGAAAGACAAAAGGGTTGAAGAAGACAAACTCATATGGGTTGACACAAAAGTAGGCCCACTGCAAGCATCAGAGCACTGAGCGTGGAGGAGGGAGGGAGGAGGAACAGATGCGATTATAGGGTATTGCCAGAAATCAGCCTGACACTGAAACTTTTATGTAGCTCCAGAAGTATGAGGTTGGCGATATGGCGTGCGGGTGTGGACTGGACATGCTGGGGCACATTGCTGCCTTCTCACTCCCACTCACGCGAGGACCTGAGCCTGTGGTGGTGGCACTGAGCGCCCCCCCACTCCAGAGTGCCCCTGAGGTCCCCGGGTGGGCGAGTGTGTCTTTGCCACCACCAGGCCCACGTGAGCAGAGCCCCATGGAGCTGCCCCCGCGAACAGAGCCCAGAGAAGCTGCTTCTGAAAACACCTCTTCACACAATAATAAAAAATACAGAACCAGAACTTTCCGGTTTCCTGCCATGATTGACCAGCTTTGGGGAATTGGGCCTGCCTCCCTGGGCCCTGAACTATTGACTGGGCAGCTGGAATGAATGTCCCTGCACCATCCCAAGGCCCTGGGAAGGAGTTTAAGATACCTCAGGTAACAGCACATTAAGGAGGGCAGCAAAACCCCAGTCAGCATGCTTTGGGAAGTCCCTAAGCAATATGGAGAGGGCTGCCTGAAAGAAACCAGAAACATGACAAGAGATTGAAAAAAAAAAAAAACCTCCAGCCACTGACCCTGGAAAAATAAGCCCAAGAGAAATAAATACAGAAGAGAAACAGTGCAGTGATTATGCAATATCAGTTAAAGCATCAGCAGACATAAAGAAATAAATTCATGAGCTCATAGACAAATTTAAAACTGTACTTCTGATCCAAGTGAGGCAAGATATAAAAAGATTAATTAAAGAAATGATACCCCCCCCAAGAGAACACAAATGGAAGAATGGAAGAACTCAGAAAAGGAAGAGAAACCTTTCATGAACAATATAAACAAAATCTAGAATACATGAAACAGATCCAAAGAGATTACAGGAAACTAAAAACTCTATTGAAAGCTGGCAAAATGCCTTGACAGAAACTAAAGTTAGCCTTTTGAAACTTAAAGAGAGATTTGTGGCATGTGATCATGAAAGAAAAATCTCTTAAAAATAACAAGAAACCAGGAAGAAACAATTCAAAGGCTAGTAGACGACAAGAGGATCTATAACTTAAGAATAAAAAAAAAAAAAAAAAAAAAAAAAAAAAAAAAAAAACAAAACCATGAGCAAAGAAGCAGGAATAACCACAAATGAACTACAAAGACTATTCACAGATCACAGATATAATTAAGGAAAACTTCCCAAGCACAGGAAAAAGAAATGATATCCAACAAAAAGAGGCACACAGAACTCCAGCCACCTACAACCAAAATAGATCTACACCCAACATACAATAATCAAGACTCCAGAAATCCACCACAAGAGAAGAATATAAAAAGCAGCCAAAGAAAAGAAGCAGATTACCTACAATGGAAAAATTATCAAAATAATGACAGACTTATCAACACAAACTCTCAAATCGAGAAGAGCCTGGGGGGAAATAGTCCATGCCCTGAAAGAAAATAACCTCCACCCCAGACTGATGTACCTAGAAAAACTCTCTCTCAAAATTAATGAGAAACAACAATTTCCAAGACAAGGAGGAACTGTGGGAGTTCATGGCCACCGACCCAATCTTACAAAAAATACTGAAGGAGATTCCAGAGTGAGGCGGGAAAAGATAGCAGGATTCTAGCAACAGTGACAGAGAGGCCTCAATCAATGGGGCAGACAGTGGAATGAAGGAGTAAAGTGGACAAATAATCACAGAAGAACAAAATAGCAGAAATGAGGCAGAGACGGTAAGCTATAATCTTTAATACAGATAGCCCTGATACACTAACAAAAAAAAAAAAAAAAAAAGAAACACAAACAGAGCAGATTAGGAGGCAGGATCCATTGAGATGCTCTGAATAGGAAATACACTCAACCTGAAAGAGGGTTAATAAACTGAAAATCAAAGATGAGAAAACAATACTATATGTGACAGGAAACCAGAGAGAAATAGGGACAACTTTTGGGCAGTGTAGAACTACACAGCTGGAAGGAAGGAAAACCTTGTGGCTTTGGTAAGAAATGGAATACAGCTCAAGATCAAGCTGAGGGGTAAAAAGGTTTAGCAACACTCAGATAGGTAACAGGTTTGCCCCTTAATCTAAAAACTAAAAGAGCTAGTGGGACCCAAAACACACAAAGCACCCTGAGAAAGGGAAAAGGGAGGAATTGTCTAAAACAGGAAGGCAGAGGACATTGTTAATAGTGTACCAGGATTTAAAAGTCACAGTAGTCTTATCGCTCTGTTTAGTTTGATCATATTTTGTTCTGGTCTGTCTACTCATACTAGATTTTCGGGAACATACAGCTAACCCCAAAATAGCAGGTTATACCAGGGTAACTATCCTTAATTTCCTATTAACTTACACTGAAACCCTGTATTACTTACATTGTCTTACTATGGACTGATCTTATTTGAAGCTGGTTTGCTAGACCACTGTTTAGCCTTGACTGATTTCATTCAAATTTGATATGCTTGATAGTATCAAGTTTAAGAGTAGAGGCAACTACTCTGAAGATGACAAGATGTAAAAGATATCCATTCCAGTTTTGATTATTAACTGCTTTCAAGTCCTACAAAGTCTTCAAAGTTGTGTTTTTATTAAATTAGCTATGTAATGTTATGTTCAATTATATTATGCCTGATGATGTGGACAATTCTATTGAAAATAACAAGAGACAGCATGTAACTACTGTAGATCACCTAATATTGTGGTCCTATGTCTTTTTCATTTCATGTTTTTTGAGGAATTTATTTTGTTGTCTTGTTTTGATCTGTTTTTCCCTATAATACAAAAAGGATAGATATACATGTAGAGATTCACACATAGGAAGAATTTCTATACTATTTACAGTAACATTATATAATACATGATGTAATGGACGGATGCTCTGAAGAAGAGGAGACACTAAGAAACCCACTGCTAATTCTGTAGCATTATGATATGAAATCTAGAAATACTATCATTCACTGTTCAGAGTGATTTTAGTCTAGTCTCTTATGTTCAATTTCAGCATACATAAAGATAAAGACAGCTACTATGAAGAGACTGAGAAACATTGTGTTAGACATTATTGACTTCCCCAAAATCAGATCTTGAAGACCTAAAAAGCCTTAATCACCTGTAATGATCTGATTAGTTCTATAATGTTCAGTATATATTCAATATGTGTGAAGATGGGGACAACTATTTGGAAGAAAACTAGAGAAAATAAAATAGACAGTGAAGATCTCCAGTGGACTTGCCTTGAAATCTTTAAATTGTTTCCTTATAAACTGTTTTGTTCTGTTTAATCTTGCTCTCTTTAAGATAAAAAACAAGTGTGTAAGACTGATAACCATATTACAAAGTTCTTGTTGGATCGTTGAGCAGAACTGTTTGCAGTGTCATTGTTTGAATATCACTTTATATGCTTTAATTTTATAACTCGAGCAACTATTTCTAAGATTACAGTATGTAACTTATCAACTGGTGATTTCTTACTGTTTACTTTTCTGAAATTCTGTATTGTTTCTACCCTTTTTATCCGTTTTTTTCTTTAAATAATAATAAAAAAAAAGAAGTATAAGGTTATGCATCACATTCAGATGGCTAGACTGCCTCCCCTAAATACAGTAGGGCCTTCTTCTTAGAGGGGACTAAAGGTATGAATGGAAAATGTCCAGAAAAGCTTCACGTATTCATAGGTAGGGCTTTTGCAAAGGTATCACGTGAACTGTTCCAATGGACTGGTTTGTTGATGAGCTCAAAGCTGTATGAAGTACTGGAGGTGGAATAAAGAAAGAAGGTCACTGCGGAAGGTCTTTGAAGATTATTTCTCTCATGGGATCTCTTTCCTGCTTCCTGGCTCTGAGAAGCAGCAGATTTTCTCCTCTATGCAGTTTCGAACTCAATGCCAAGTGACTATGCACTTACACCTCTGACACTGTGAGATAAATACGCGTTTTGTGTTTTAAATTCTGCGTACCAGTGTTCTGGTCCATTGATGAAAATGTGACCAACATAGGTGCTCTGTCCTTCACACATTTTGAATGTTACTGCCAATAATTGTTCTAAAAATAATAAGCAGAAATTATTCAGTCAACACTCCAAGATAAATGGAAGCTGATTGTGAATTAATGCGTGTTCACTGGGAGTAACAATGCTTTACAGAATTCCATGAAAAGGCAGATGTCTCATTTAGCATAAACACAAACTGTAAACTCCTACATGGTCATATTTGTATATTTGTGGTCAGTGTAATGCTAGATATTACTAAACAGCATTATTAGACAGTATTTTGTGAGGTAATATTGGTAAGCAGCGGATAAGAGTTTGACATTTGTAAGAAAAGAAAGAATATTTTGTTCATATTTATAACTTTAGGATATACCAGAGTACGGATAGCAGAGAAAGATTTTGCTATTTAATTGGCCTCTAAGTTTCATCTTGGAGAGAAATCCAAGCTGGTCGTTTTGATTTCAGATTAATTATTTGACAGGAGTGGGATGGTTAACTCTTTTAAATGGTCATGCCAAGGATTGGTCTCTTCTGACTTTCCCCCACACAGTAGTGAGCAGACCTGTGCGGATCCCATTGTGCTGCTATTTCTAGGGTTCTGCCTCTTTTTCCCCCAATGCTTCTTGACAGAGTATCTCAGTGGATTTCTGCTGAGGTAACCTGACCTCAGAAGTTTTGTATCAACTTCAAGCGTAAAGTTTAGATGTGGAATTACTGAAAATTTGTCCTCTATAAGGATGTACTAACTTGTAATAATGTGAATCAGAATGCTAATTTTTTTTATTTTCATGAATTGTTTTTTTTTTTTTTAAGCTTCTGAAAGTTTGCAAAAGCGGCAGGTAAAATATTCTCAAAGTAATCTTACTCTGTTTATTTGTACTGAATTTGAGATTCTATTTATGTACATAAGATTCAGTTGTATTTTTTTTTTCTTTTGTATAGCCCTTCACTTTTTTGTTAAGATTTATGCAGCATTTATTGTCTGTATTTTAAAATAAACTTATATTTTAAAATAAACTTATCTCCATCAAGCAAAAACAACAGTCTTTTTTTTTTTAATCGGTACGGGGATTGAACTCACGACTGCCTGCTTGCAAGGCAAGTGCTTATGCCACTGAGCTAAATCCCCAGCCCCAACTGTCCTTTTTTTAAAGATCATATTATCTTGTATGAATGTAACATTGTTAAGCATTGAATATATACACAAATTGAAAACATTTTTTAAAATTTCCTCACACACTATTGTATTATGTACATTTTATGGGGCATAATTGTGCATTTAAAAATATTTTTCACATGTTTATTAAGGCATATTGACTATATTGGTTAACATTTTTTATTTTGGCAGATTTAGACATGCATGTGAGATAATTTCACCTTTCCTCTTCTAACCCTCTTTTTTTCCAACCTCCTTCTTGGTTTTCTGTTATTCAGGAGGTGGAGACTCAGTGTGTATGCATTTTGATCATATTCATGACCCCACTAACCCTCCTTTACTTTATGAAATCCTTAACTTTTACTGCATGCATAAACAGGATCATTTCTCGCACATCGATGTTTATGCAGTGAGGGGCTGTGGTAAGTCTCCATGTAATTCAACAGTGATGCAAAATGAGTACACAAATGATGACTATATAAAATACAATGAATGAAATTCTAAGTTCCTTTTAATATTTTAAATGCATTTCTGTGCTGTTTGTTCTTTTGCTACCTTGGCACTTCTGAAAAGAAAGCATTGTGTTGATAACATATATGCTTAGTTACTGAAAACAACCTTAAACTCATTGGTATGTAAGGGATGTAGCCACTAATGCATTTATATATTTCTTTAGTATAAACAGATTTTTAACATTTTTTTTACATTTCTGTATTCTGAAGTTGCTGTGTTACTTAAATTGATGTCAAAAGAAATTTAACATTCTCAAGACAGATGATAAGTTGTAATGTAGCTGTTAGTACTCACACTTGTGAGAAGTAAACCGAAGCTTTGATTTTTACCTTGACAGTCTGCTGTCCAATGAATGCTAAGAGGTCCAGACTGAGAGTCAGGAAGACTTTCTCGGTTACTAATCATAACTGTAAACCAGCAGGCACAGGAGGATTTGGAGGGGGAAAAAATCTGATTTCCTTATTTCCACTTGTAATTATGATCTTATACTATTTCCTTACAGCAACTAGCATCCTTGTAGTGATAAATTAAGCTCTTTAGTGTGTCTCAGTTTTCTTTGTAAAAGGGACAGTATATTAACTGTGACCTTGGATTCAGGAAGGTGGATTCATTCATTCACAAAAGCATTCCCAGAGAGCTTTCCAAATGTCATACTTCTACTGAAAATAACTCCAACAGACTCAGAAAAGTCAGAATATGACAAAGTCGAAATGCGTAATGATGCCCAAGGAAAAAAATACAAACATCATGAAATATACAGGTAAAATGAGGCAAATATATTTTTTAGTAGTTCGATCTGTGCATTTATCAGTGTCTAAAATAAATCATTCACAAAATACAATCAAGAAAACAATAGAACTGTGAGTTTTACAATATTCTGAAGTAAGAGCTTTATTCCTCTTCAGGTATTTTTATCTCAGAGAACTGGATTTGGCTCTGGGAATAAAGGGGACGTTGTGAGATGAGGCGGAACTGGAGGAAGGAGGAAGTTTTGCTGTGTCTCTCGAAGACCAGGGGACCTTGCACAGGCCGTGTCTCAGGAGTCCAGCTGCTCCCAGGCTTTGTGCAAGGGCACCAAAGCTCACTTCAGATCCTGGCTGGGAAATATAATTCCTGCAGTATCTCTCAGTGAAACAGTGAGAAAAGATGGTTTCCAGCATAGAAGGAAATGGCTAATGCTAAAGGATGTAAAGTAAATGTCCACGAGGATGAAATAATATGCTATTTATCAAGCAGTAATAATATTTATAGCTAACATTGTTAACTGTTTCTTAATTTACATTTTCAAAACCTCTGCAGATTATCATCATTGATTGAGTAATAGCTGTAATAAGAACATGGATAAAAGGAAACATCACAAATTTGGAATTTTTATTTCACAGCACTATGTGATAGAGAATGGATCTTATTTAACAATACTGAAGAGGACTGGACTAGCCTAAACGTGGGTGGATATTAAACAATATTTTAATGTTATCCAGTGTTATAGTCTTGAACATTTTTAATAAAAATATATTTTAAAAAATATTCAGAAGTACCTTTCACAGATATCTGTTTTACATAATAATTTCTGTTACTGGGGTAAAAAAGAAAAATACATGTAGAAGGTTTAGTTATTATAGTTTATGATTTATTTATTAAAAATGATTATGACTATACATAAGTAGATATACTTAAATTGTGATACCACATGTTGAAATACTATATTATTAATACTGTTACCAATAAAAGTCCTACCTCTTTTTTAAGGATTAATTCAGTTGTTCCATCTTTCTGGAGAATGAAGATTAGTTCTCATTTATATTTACAGTTTAAAAAATGACAAAGATTTGATATACTTTGAACCCATTCATTAATAATTTTTAAAGGGGTTAATTACAGAAGGATGGATATGTTAAAAAGAATCATGTATGACTGGACTCCACCACAAGTGATATTATTGTTTTTTATTATTATTCATTGCCCAGTTCCATGCCAGCACTTTATGATGTGGTGCTCCTTGGTACATTGGTCAGATTTATGTTACTACAATGGGATATCGGAAACAGTTCATTTTATAAACAAGAAAAGATTATTTTGCTCCCAATTTCAGAGAGTCAAGGGATTGGTACCTGGATTGATTGAGTTATGATGAATTTACACCTACAGGCATATAAAAGCAGAGAGCAGTGTGTGTGCACCCACACGCACACAGGTGTGCAAGCATTTATATCACTGTTATAACTTGCATTGGTATTTAGGCATCTCCCTAAACTTCTTGTGGTCATAGGTGAGCATTTTCAGAAGTGACTGAATCCAGAATGTGTGATTCTGGGATTAAGTATGTGATGCTGAGATCAAGGGTGTGTGATAATTACATTAGTCCACTGAGTGGCTCGGCACAGTTCCAGGTGTGCATAATCAGGTTGAAAGCCCACCCTGGGCATGAGCACTACCTGCCCCAGAAGCATTCTGGATAGAATATAAGGGACGAAGAGCGTTTCTTGCTACTTCTTAACCACTTCTCTGCCCTGCTGCCTTCACCTGCCTGCCCTCCACTGTTCTCCTCTGTGATGCTGTCCACCAGCTGGCTTGGAGCCAGCCAGTCAAAGAGAAACCTCTGTACACTGTGAGCTACAATAAATCTTAGTGTGAGATATTTAATCTCAGCAATGAGAAACTTAACATTCATCAAAGAGGATGGCAAAAAGAATGGAGTCTCAGCGTCTTCCGAGAACACTTGTTTGTCCTAAGATCTTTAATGTTTATGCCCACCAGCCCCCACTAAAATTTCCACTTCAATAGTGTCAACCGTGGGAACCAAGTCTTCAGTTACAGTGGATCCTGGGGGACACAGATTATCAGTTAATCCACTGTCCACCTGCAGCATTTAGTAGGTTGCATCTAAGTAATGAATTAGGAAAATTAAAACAATCTGGAGACTCATTTATTTTTTAAATTCTAGTTTGTCAGCAGGCCAGTAAAGTGGTTACCTGTTCCTACAGTTTGGATTTGAAACCACTTTCAAAGATCCACATATTATTTATCCCCAGCTAGGTACAATTGAGAGGGAGGGAGACACAGTTGAGTGGGGATCCTGTCATAGTTGGGGGCGCACCGGAACAGAATAGTGAGAACACAGACTCCTCTTTACCCTCTTTTTCTGGCTTTTCAAGTCTTGGCCACTCGGCCAATGGCTTTGCTTTGCCATGCTTTACCTCTGTGACAGGACCAAATCAATGAAGCAAACTTCTCAAGGTCCGAAATCCTCTATGAAACAAAATAAAACATTTATCTTTATTAGTTGACTCATTTGAGATATATTTCAGTGACCAAAATTGACTAAGGTACCTATTTACCTCTTAGATGGAGGAGCATTTAAATTTATTTTTAAAATTAAAAAAAAAAAAAAAAGTCTTGAGATTTTATTTTGTTATGATTTGATTTAGGAATGCATTTCTTCATTTGTTTAATTATTTATTTGTAATTATTTATTATTATGCATATAATTATTTATTCAAGATGAGTTCATTAAGCATCTATCACCAGCTGGAAACAGTACTACAAATTGAGAATACAAGTGTTTTTAAAATTTTATTTTGAAGGTAGTAAAAATACAACAGAACAAGACAGAATAAAGTCAAACAAGACAATGCAGTGAAACTGGTACAGAACTTCACAGCGGGATGCCGGGATAGTGGTAATAGGTACTGTAGTATATCTCATTATCTTCACAATAGTTGTCCAGTCAGTTAGGTATAGCGAAATCAAATCTAAAACAGAACATCATAAAACCAATCAGAAGAGAATACTGAATAGAGCAACAATTAATCAGAACAAAGCAAAACAGTGAAAACAATATTTGCCTTCAAATAGAAGATAAAAGAAAATCCCCATATTTGCTATATTGCATGTAGTCATGCTCCCGAGATGCTCAGACTTCTGTTCCCGGTTGCTAACGGGGAGGGGAGTTTGATTCTCAGCCCCTGCTGCGGTAGGCTCATGGGAGCCTCTGCCTGGTTCTCCTCCCGGTTTGTGCCAAAGGCATTTACTAGAAGGGCAAGTGAATGTTTTCTTGTGCAGCTGCCTAAATTCCACCATGGCCAGATCTCGGGAGCCACTGACTGAGAATACAAGTTGAAGGCAATTCTCCTGACTCACTCATGACCTAGAAGAAGAAAATGAAACAAAATACCTCATTACCTTCTTTATTTTGTGAGTGGAGCTCAAGCTGGACTCTTTAGAAGAACGGCCTCTTAAGCAGCTGCCTAGTAAATAACTAGGTGGACTCAGTGAGGCACCTGTGTTTTGTCCTCTTTGAAAAAATGTGAGCAACAACTAGGTCCAACAGTTTTGTCCACTGGCTCTCTGGGCCTAATTCATCTCCTCTACCCCAGGATCCCATGGCTTTGCACACAAATGTTTAGACTAGAAATGAATGACTGAATCAAAATCAATCACCTATCAATGTTGCAGCCATCCAAGTACACAGTCTGCTAGATTATACTTCCATCATTCCTTGCCAAACAATAAGAATGTGTCTCTAGAGTATTTAATCAGTTCGTTCGCTTATTCATTTATAATGTCATCTAGCAATACTTTAACGTACATATGTGTTTATAACTGACATATGGAGATGAATATGGGAGACAAATATGGCCTTTGCCTTTCAGAATCCTGCAAGCACATAACTCAGATATATAAGCAAATAGAACACAGGAACTGCAGACTTTAATTACTTATATTGTAAATCCTTCTATAAATTTATTTTACTGTAATGAAATATATATATATATATATATATATATATATATGCATATATATGTATATTTCAACCCATAGAATATGTACGGCTAAACTATTAATGGATTTGTCTGTGTTTATGTATCCATGTGTTTGCTTGAGAGTATATTCTAGTAAATTCAAGGTTAATAATTTCAGACTTTCTATTTCAGCAATTTTTCTTGGATGTAAGAAGAAAAAAAAAACTTTTAATCCCAGAAAAAAGTATAATATTAGGCTTGTGCAGGGGGAGATAAGCCATGATTTTTAAATGGAAAGTTTTATTTAATGAAGGGCTTTCTTTGATTAGTGCTGTTGAGTATTATGTAAAAGTTGGGAAATAGTATTTTTGAAAAGTACTCAGATAATTAGATTATCATCTCTAGATTTGGGAAGCAACTTAGTGTATGATTACAAGGAACAGCAGTTAAGAATGTAATAGTCTGCCAGTAATCCAGGGAAATAGTGGCATTCAGAGGTAGTGTCTAAGCCTATAAAGAGAATGTTACAATGATATTCAGGAGATAAGACAAATTTTGAGTGCTTAGATGTGGGCTGAGGAATAGAAAGAAAGGTTAAAGGTCTTGGGCAATTCAGTAGAGAGTGATAATTCCAAGAAATGCCATGAAATGGGAACAGATGTGGAGTGTTGAAGTCACTCTATGCCGATTGCTAGGATAAAAGCTGGCTGCAAAGCTGAGGCGCTCTGCGCAGAGGTCAGGTCTCACAGTTTGTGTGGCAGCCATGTATATACAGTTAATACAAGGTGTGGGCCAGATGAGATTCCAGAAGAAACAAAGGAAGAATTTCAATGTATAGAACAAGGCATAGAACAAAAACTGAAGGGTATAGAAATATGAAAGGGTAAGAAAAGCCTAATCCAAATAAGCAGGGTAAAAAAAGAAAGAAAGGAGCTAAAGCATGAGAGGGAGACTATTTTCCTAGAAATCAAGAAAATGTGCTGAAGAATTAGCCTTTCGTGGGAGCCATTTCTCAGCCAGTGGCACTGTGGGTGGGTTTGTGTTAAAAACTACTTGAATAAAACAAGGGAGGTAAAGCAAAGACGTGCTGTCTGTGAACATTTACTAAAATGTTTTGCTGAACCACGTTTGTTAAAATATGGTTTCAGAAATACATTAAATATAAGAAACATTATCATTACTGAGTAGACTCGATGAGTTAACTGTCAACATGAGACAAGAGGAGACCTAAGGACACAGAGGAAGAGGGATTTGTCCTAGAATGGAACAAGGACAGTTATTAAATGTAACCACAGAAAAGGAGACCACATTGTCATGTGAGTCTGATTTTTCTGTGGAATAGAACGTGAGGCCAAATGCTGAAACTGTGGAGGAGAGCGTCAGAATTTTTGTACAGAAAAATGTATAGACAATAAACAGGACAGAGTCTGATGAGACTGAGTGGGGAGCAGAGAGAGGAGACAGTGATCCTTTACTGAGGTTAGAAGCAATGTACCTTTAACCTATCTAGCAAGAGCAGATATTTTTCTAGCAAGACCAGATATTTAGTTCGGTTACACTTTTTGATGCTTTAAGCCTAGAAGTACATGCAATAAAGGGATAAGAGTGTCAGATTTTGGAAAGAGTATTCCAAAGGAATGTATCACTCAGTTCCCATTGGGTAAATAGGGAAGGGACAAAGACAAGATACTGTTCAAAGAGCAGGAATGATGTCTGGAATCTCACAAGTTTGAAAAGCAGGCCTGTGGCAAGTCTTTGAGGGTCATGTTTCGGTGATAAAATGGGACACAGTGAATTTACTATTTCTGAAATAAAGCAGAACTGATTTTAAGTAGGTTTTTCTATGAAAACTTGAGTATATGGTTACCATTCACTGGCATTGAGGTCAACAAAGGGAAGGGGATCAGGAATGCAGGAAGGCCGCTAATGAGATCTGTGTGTGTGGGACGCATTCTGTCCTCTTGCTGGCACTGGAATGAGAAGATAGTTTTCCTGGTCTGCAGATCTTCATTCTGGGAGAGAACCAGCAGTACGGCATAATGGGAAGGCAGGACATTTACAGATCTGCTGGGACAAAAATGTGGAAGAGTCACGGTGGGGCAAAGCCCTGGAAAGAGAAGGGAAAGGTCTCACTGGCTAATTCTGAAACTACAGGCTCCTGGAGATTCTGTTCTGAGGCTGTGGAGGAGCTGAATTCGTTGGGTTGCAGCTGTAAAAAGTCTGGTGAAGACTGGGGAAGTGTTTTGACAGTATGACCTAAAAATGGAAGAGCAGCTAGGACAGTTAGTGAATAAAAGAAGTGGTTTGTTTGAAGATGAGGAAAAAGATAATGGGATGTATATAATGAAAGAGAAAAGATAGCATCAATATTTTGTGTCTCTTGATGCTAGTCAGTAATAAAATATGTGTAGCAGTACGGTCATTATGGTGTTCATAGGGTTAGGAGGGACTTGGTGTATCTATTACCGCAGTCTTGAAGAAGCTCTCAGTCTTAGGAGGTGGTTAATTGGTTGGACAGTCTGCTGAGGAATTGCTCTTCTCTAGAGGAAGTAACTTCAGATCTGAAAAGATAGATGCATAATTAAGATCCATTGGTACAAGAGCATACAGAGCCCTAGCCATGAGCGTTGCGTGCAGGAGGGAGTTTTGAAGGCTTATGTCTGAGTGATTGATAGCACACTGTGCTGGGGCAGATGAAGGTTGTACACAGGTACAAACTATCAGGAAAGACTTTGATCAGCTGTGAGCTGTGAGTTGCTTAATTGTTTTCATTTGATCTCAATCCTTGATCTTCTGACCCTGTAATATGTGGTCTGGGAAAAACCAATTGTTGAAGCATTGATAACTCCTTAGGATGCCTTCATGCATTTGAGTTCTGACAGTGGGTTAGTTTATTTGATCTCCACATTATTCAGCACCACTGGATAGAATTTAGATTATCAATATTATCATTAAACCATTCAGTGACTACAAGGACCAGAAACATGTCACCAATGACGGTTGATTGACGGTATCATGGTTCTTTAAGGCAACTCTCCGTTAGTCCCTTCTCACCCCAGTTTCTGGGTTTTATTCTTTCTTCTTTTTGTACATTTTCAGTCTCACTAAGATTTTGGGGTTTTTCTGGATCACGTAATAAGCAAAAACCACAAAAATAGCTTGGGATTCTGCTGTTAGAAAATAATTGTTAATCAAATATTATATCCCCAAATACTAACGCTTTGGCAGGGCAGCTGTTGTATATTGTACCAGCCTCGCTTCATAGATTCTTAAATGCATTTTGCTTAAAAAAATAAATCTTCAACTAGGTCTGATTAGTTATGAATTTTAATTGCCTCAATGTGTCTATAAAGTAAAATTCCTGACAGCTTTGCTATTACTCTTCATAATTTTCTACTACCTAGATATAAGTTATGACTGCCAGGTTCCTTGAGTTATATTTCAGTTAATTATTTTAGAAGCAAGATCAAAAAACTTATTATTCTTCAGAGGCTAATTTGTAATTATCCAAGAATTCAAAAGCATAAATAGAGACCAGTTTTTAGATTGAAAGAGAAAAGCATGGTCACTGCTCTCTTGTTACTGTGTTATGGTTCAAAAACTGTATGATTATTATCATTTTTTTAAGTCTTGAAATTACTGGACAAAAATAATGACTTACTGTTTTTTCTCGTGCATTTTTTAATCTCTTTGGTTTGTAAATATACATTTTTCAATAATTAGGTGTGATGATTATATATAAGATGTAAATAATATATAATGGTGATAAGTTATTTAAATATATAATTCAATTTTCCTGGATGATATTTATAAATTGAGTAATCTTTTATTAGTCATTACCAAGGTTAATACAAAGAGTCTTGGAAAGTTTCTGATTATATTTCTCTTAACACAGAAATCAGTTTGAAAATTTTATTTTAGCTAAAAGGAAAAATATTTTGATTTATAGTCTCATATTCATTTAAACTTTAATTTCCTTTCAATGTTTAGTTTTGTTATCTGAAATTAAACAGTCCTTTTGATTAAAATAAGAAAGAAAATTGGTATTTTCTGCAACTATTCAAGTCAAACAACTTGTAGTTTCATGATAGTTTTAGCTAAGCACCTGCAGACTCCTGTTCAAAGTCAGTGTACAGCACGCACATTTATACTTACCTCATTTGTAAGATCTCTGAAATGACATAAAATCAAGTATGTATTTCCTCAAGTTCCAAAAGGTACTGTAATTTTGTGCTATAGATTTTTCTAGAATCAATTAAAGTTTGAAAATACCAGTATGCCATTTTGATCATTTCTTTATAATTAATGACAAAATTTCACATTTGTGTTTGTAGAACTTTTATAAGCCTGTTTGTCTTCAAATGAGCTTCATAGTTTTTCTTTTCTTTCTACCTTTTACTGATAACGCTGTCTCTGTGATTTATATCCATAGCCCAGCTATGATGCAAATGTGATTGTGACTTCTATTCTTTATGCTCAAATAAATGTAAATCAAGTATATAAAATGTCACATACATAATTAAATGTGGAGAAATGTATATTCTCATTCAGAACAGTTATTAAGTTGTAGTGTTTTGAGGTTTTCTTTTAATTACTTGAAAAAACATTTTTAAAATACTCCCAAATCACATGTAATTACATTACTTGTTCAATGTGAATAGTAGACTGTCTCTGTCCCAGTTCAGCATGTCCCTCTATGACAACATATGCTACCAAAGTGAACACAGTTAAAAGCTGTGAGCCCATCAGTGACTAAAACTTTTGATTGAAACAAATGCCTTCCATACACAGAAATAAGTGAGAGATGAAGATCCTTGGAAACAGCGATTCCTGGAATCAAACTGCCACATCTCCGGTTATACTTAAGTGGGAGTATCTAATTTTGAGTCATACATTTGGAACATTCTGCACCAAATAAGGAAAAGCCTTATAATACAGGTCAGAGAAGCAAGTAAATAGAATCCATTTACTTGTGGGAAGCCATCCCAGTCAGCCCTTAAACTGTATTTTAAAAAACATTGACATATTTTCCCAAGTTTTCCATAATATATGTTGCTATCTTCAAAATAGCTGTCCATACCATCAGGTAAAATAGAATCTAACAAAACAAGACAGGAAAAAAGCAAGCCAAACAAAACAATGAAAATGATACACGGCTTGAAAATAAGGTACTAGGAAATTAACAATGGCTATTTTTTTTTTTTTTTTTTTTTTTTTAAACACAAACTCCTCTGTCCTCCGTTCACACTGTCGTGGTGCTGTCTTCATTGGTGAGCTCCTCTGGCTCTCATTTCCTGTCTTTTCCCACTTTGTTATATTTCCTAAATGGACACTTCCCTAGGTGTACAGGATAGAATATTGGTTATTATCCTATGCTATATTTTTTCTTTCTTTCTACTATTTACCACACAGAATTCTTTTACAATGATTGCTAAATTCATACTCTGACAATAAGTGTTGTTAGCTCACTCTCAGACTTTAAAGTTTGTTGTTCTTCAAGATGATTGATCAGTTTTCATGTTCTTGTGAGAAACGTTTGAGATATTCCTGTCTGTAGTCTTATCCTAGAATCGCACTACTCCATGCAACCTATGTTACTATCCTCATTCTAACTAAAAAAGCATATAGTACTCCTAAGTCCCTTACTGACCGGCCTTTTCCACTTGAACTCTGGATGACCACTGTGGAACAGAAAATATGTGTATACATTATTCTGCCACTTGACACTCTGTGATTTGTTTCTTTATACTTGTTTTTATTTTATGAACTAGTCAAGAGAAAAGAACCCTAAAACAGTAATGAATTATATTCAATCTAACATCAGAATATATTTTATCAACGGATATGTGACATGCATATTAAAATCCATAATATGCATTATAAAATTGTGTTGGAGAGAAAGTGTCTAAAATGTGCTCCTTTCTAGTCTTCAGATCTTAGTATTTTTTTATTTCTAAATTTTCATTTCATTTAAAAGTTAAGCATGAGAATCAAGAAGTTGATGCCATAAAGTTCTCTGCTTAATAGAAAGTATGAAATAAAATTTGGCTGTCATATGAGTAATCAAATATCTTTAATGGAGGAATCTGATTCTGAATAATCTGTCTGGACAAGTATAATAATGGAAAGGTAATACCACTTTTCTCATGTTAAGTTTGAAAGCTGAAGCATGAATATTTGTTTAGATAAATGGTCACACTATTTTGGGTAATGGATTCTACCAAGCTTGTCTTCACAGTCACATATCCCACAGTCTAGTGGATTTTTCTTTCTAATTCTTTCATTCAGTCTTTGCAAAATTTTCAGATATTTTATTGAACTTTTTTCTTTTAAATTTTTTAAGCATGCAGATGTAGGGAAATTGGTGAACTTCAAGGTTTTGGGTATTTTGTGGTGGCAAAAGTATATTATAGCCTGGATGTACTGTTTTACGAAATGCTAAAGTACATCATATGATATTGCTAACTCTAATCACATTCTTTCACAGGAGTTTTTAAGAGCTCTTTCATCTTCTGTGACTGAATTCTGTATGTACTGAGAAACAACATCCAAACTCCCTCTCTGACAATCACCATTACATTTTCTGAAGTGGGACCCTGCAACACGTGTCCTCTTTGAGTTTAGTACTACTCCAAATCTATCCATTATGCGTCATGTGGCTGAATTTTCTTCTTAAGACTGAATAATATGAGTTTTACATATTCACAGACGATTGTATGAGCACATCACATTTCATTATCCATTTGTCTGTTAATATACATACACATTGTGAAAAACGAATATTGATGAAATGAAGAGATGAGCAAGTGCGAATATTTCTCTGGCATTCTAACTTTTTACTTTGGATCAACATTCATAAGCAGAGTGAGTCTCTGGAACTGTTGGATTATATGGTAGTTAAGGATTTCTATTTGTTTTTGTTTGTTTGTTTCTGTAGTGGAGATTGAATCCAGAGCCTTTGCACTGAGCCACATACTGTCCCATTCCTTTTTAATTTATTTATTTTGGGTTTTGTTTTCAGACAGGATTATACTATGCGTCCAATGTGGCTTCAACTCACTGTGATCCTCCTCTCTTGGCCCCTGAGTGCTGGGATTACAGATGTGGGCAACTATGCCAGTATACTTTATATTTTTAAGGAACTTCCATTACTGTTTTTCAAAGTGGCTGCACCACTTTAAATTCTACTTCCAGTGTAGAAAGTGCAATAATTTCACTACATCCTTGTCAGCACTTGTCTTTTCAATAATAAACACATTTACTAAATGCTAAAACTGCTGATCACATAGGTCTTGAGAGGAGAATGGTAGTAACCAGAGGCTGAGAAGATGAGAGGCATGAAGAGGACATGGGAAATGTGGATCGATGGGTACTAAATTTTAGTTACACAGAAGCAAAAAGTTCTGCTGAATTGCACAGTGGGGTGTGTATTGTTATTTACATAACAACGTTGCACATAAAATAGATGAATACTATGAAAAACAATGAAATATATACATTTCCTTTTTTGGCTCGAGTAAAGAACTTGAATGCTTACCCCAAAGAAAAGCAGATAATGTTTTGAGGCAATGGGTTTCCTCTGATTTAAAAAATACCTAACACATACCTGTAGTAAATCACTATGTAATACCTATGAATATGTATTATATAAATTATAAAAATTATTACAGAAGATTTCAAAATAAATACCTTGTCTACTGACAGAGATTTAATATTACTTCAAATAATCAGGGATAGTTGGAAAAAGGATCTTAAAATCCTTACGAAATTTTGTTGAGGTTTTTATATTAAGGCTGTGCTATAGGTGGTGTCTAGATGTCCTTCCCAAGCATCATGAAGTCATAAGGAGGGCCTTTCCAGAGATGGCTAGGTGCAGATTGTGTGACACTGAATCTGATTTGTGGTGCAGTGCTAGGCTCCAGGGTGCTAGGATTAAGGGCATGAGTGCTACTCACCCTCCGCATCTTGCACAACATATAAAGATTAGAAAGCTCTGCAGTTGTCTCCTGTTGCTTTTTTATTTTCTGCCTGTCATGAAATGTTTTTCCTCTGTGATGCCTGTCTGCCATCCATCCTGCTTTGTAGATTACATTGCTGATTGTGGACCGAAACCTCCACAAACCAAATAAACTCTTCTGCCTTCAATTTTTGGTATCAGGTATTTTGTTTGTTCAATGAGAAATTAACTAAGACACAATTTGGCACCAAGTGAGTGGAGTCATTGCTATGACAGTGTGTGATCATGTGGTTTTAGTAGTTTTTGGAGCTGATCTGTGGTGATGAGAAGCTAGGAAAGGTTTGGGGAAGCCCACTGGAAAAGTAGAGATTGAGTACCTTATGCTGCACTTGGAGAGAGATTCTGATCAGAGCTCTGAACAACAGAAGGCTGATATAAACAACGCCAGTAAAGACAGGGCTTAAGAGGTTTTTGCTGGAAGGAAGGACTGCACCAGCCGTTGAAATTCAGACAATGTGTGTTATACTTTAGCACAAAGTTTGTCTGCATTTTACTTATGTTCAGAAACTTTGCCTGAGACTGATCTTAAGAGGGACAGATTAATAAATCGAACAGAAGAAATCTCAAGGCAGTCTAATACTGAGGCGGGGACATGGCCACTATTGGAGGCTTTTAGCCAGATTTGTGCTTAAAATCAACCACAGAGAGTCCAGCAGAATGATTCAAAACATTGTGAATTTGGCCAGAAAGGAAACTCTAGAAAAGTTACAGCCTGCAAAGATGGAGCAGAAGAGAAATTGGTTGCCTGGCCTGAAGGCGACAGGAGAGCCCATCAGACTTCAGCCTTTCAGCCTCAGAGCTGTAAGAGTGAAAGACTTTTATTTGATTACGCAGCACGTATTACACACTGATCAGCCTGCAACCTCCCAAATGAGTAGGTGGTGAAGGCTTAAAGATACCAGACAATGGTATTGTTTTAGGGCTCCAGGAGGATCAAACCCCTCTCCGGGTGGCCCCTATTTACTTGGTTTTGAAACAAAGGAGACTATATGGAGGACAATGCAGGAACTGAGCAGGACCTTGGGAATCAGTTCAAAGATTTCTCCAATTAGTAAGTTATGCTAATTTAGGAGAACTATCTTATCTCCAAATTGGCTTTCTTGGTTGGATTGAGACAGCAGGAGTGAGACACATGCAGACAGGGTCGCTTTGTAGTTAATTGAATTTGGAGCCAGGCTGTGATCTTGAGTGGCATCACTGGCCACTATAGGCCTTGGGCAGGGCCAGTAATTAACAAAGTTCACTTACTATGAATCTGCTACCCGTCTTCAGATGAGGGATCTTACCAGGACAAGATTCACAAGTAAACATAGAGTCAGTTGGTTAAGCTTAAATCCGCTCAGAACTGCTTCATAGTGGTCTCCATCAAGCCCAGAGCATCATGTTCTGGAATGACAGCTGCCTAGGTAAGTCATTACTCAGAATTTAGTTCATACTCACTTGACCCTTACAGCCAAGAGAGGTGCAAGCCTTAGGCACTGCTATGGTTGGCAACAGATCTTGGAATCATTCATGTGGTGCTGGCATTAGGTGCATGCAAAGTGCAAGACTTGTGTAATCAGGAAAGCATTGTGCAGAGTTCAGAAGTCCTGGGAGGCCAGTCACTGCACCCTTGGGAAGGCAGTGTGTGAAACTGTGCCTCTGAAGCCAAAGGTGCTGTGGAGACCCCATAAATCCGGGGACCCCAGGAATGTGGGTGATATGGGGAAAGCTTCAAGGAGGAGGTAGAGCAGGGCCACGAGAGAAGCCCTAGGAATTACAACCACCAGAAGGCCTGCAGGGTTGGTGTCACTCCACCCTTTGGAGTTTACATCTTGCCACAGATTGCCTTGGTGGCTGAACATGGAATTAACGTTCACCCTGCTGTATTTTGCACTCGCTTTGGTCCCTTCCTTTGTAAACCCCATTTGTGCATTTTGAAATGGTAACATTTTTCTTGTGCGATTTCACTCTGGAAGTGTAACTTTTTTTTTTCCTTTGTACAGAGGCTTATAGCTAAGAGTTTGCCTTCAATCTGAGGAGACTTTGGACACAGGCTTTTCGACAATACTAAAAATGTGAAGACTGACAATTCTTGGAGACAAATGAAATACATGTTGCCTAAAGAGATCTTCATGCGTCTTTTGGGGGCTGGAGCACTATGTTGTTCTGTATTTAGCTGTGCCCCTAAAACCTTATGCAATCATGGGATGGGGGAGGCATTCTCAGAGCTGGCTGATTGTACAGCGTATGGCCCTGGAATTGATTTACAGTACAATGCTAGGCTCAAGGGCAGTGAGATTAATGGTTTGCATGCCATCCACCTATGTAGCCTGGATAAGATATAACAGATGGAAAGATCTGTGGTTTTCCCCTGTAGCTTGGCTCCCTTCTGTTGTGAGTTATTTTCATTTGCAATGCCACCTTGCCTTGGAAGTAGCCGATTATGGACTGAAATCTTTGCAGACTTTATACTAAATAAACCTTTCCTAACCTCACATTGAGTGGCAGATGTTTTGTCTTAGCAATAACAAAAGTTAGTAAGACAGAGTGATTAAATAAATAGGACAAAGATTAAATTTTTTCTATAAAATCAGTCAGAAGGGTCACTGAAACCTGTGAGACTTCTACATGGATCCTCCAGTGTAGGCAGCCAGAGGAGACCTAAGTGAGACCTAAGTGGCCTCCGCTGTGAGCACAAGGGAAAATTAATACAACAGAGTTCAGGTTGCATAATGGAAGGCAGATGAATGTTGTGTTAGTTTAATTGTTTGCACCCATGAGCAGGGTGAGTCGGACACGTAGGGCTCCTCTGTCTACTAGAGAGAAGAGCCAGCCCCTGCCTGCCTACCTGTTTAACTGACTCTGGGTCTGTTTGTCTTTCATCTGCCTTGTTCACTGCTGCGTTAGTGTTGAGCTAGCAGGACTAGGACCCTACAAGGGGCACCTGGGTGCAGAAACATGAGAGCGGACTGGTGCCCTACCAGCGGTGTCTGGATGGAGAACTGAGAGCAACCTACACCAGTCCCCCACACTCTAGACCTGAATAATACCGGGTGAGTTTTCTTACCATTTAAGACATAATATGAGAGTTTAGTTGCATAATGCAGCATTAAACCACAAGGACACAAACAACTTTCGACTTTCATTTTTGAGAACTGTTGGTGGTTACTGAGCATGTTCTACTCATGAAGAATGAAGATAGATTCAAAGTCAAAGCACCACTATTTCTGACTAGCTGGCTTCCTAGCTATGGTGGTGTTTCTGACATGCACAATCTGCTTTCCCTGGATCTAAGACTAACTTACAGTATTTTGCAACAGCAGGGCTGTAAGACACAGTCAGTGTTACGGCTTTATAAACAATATTAAACTATCTTCATGTTTGGAAATGACCTCTTTATATTCTTTGCCTATACTTTAGGTTGCATGATTCTCTTTTAAAAATGCAAATGTAATTTGACACTGCCTGGTGTAAACATAGTGGAGATCATTATCCTCCAATACTGAATGCAAAGTATGAGCAGAAGTGAGAGAATTTTTGTTTTCTACTAGAACGTGACTTTTAAAAGAAACTTTCTTTTGTTCTCCATACTTGTCTAGAAACTTTCCTCTCTTGTAACCTGTGTCTCCAAAAAAAAAAAAAAAAAAAAAAAAAAAAAATTAACAAAAAACAAGTAAGTCTGATGTTTGTGCTTCCTGCATTTGATTTTAACAGTTTAAGTAGTTTTCTGCAATCTAAACATAACAGGAAATTTTCAAGTTTCGACTTCGTTTTTCATTACTGACTTAATTTTCTGTCCTACAGTGTTGGAAACACACTTTATACAAAAATACAAATTTAAAGATTGCATTTTTAAGTTATATAGGAAAAGCTCAAAGTAGGCTACCAGATGAAATACACTGTTTTGTCTACTATTCAAGTCAAAAGATATCTGGCTAATGCAACTCTTCTACATTTTATGAGGAACTGATCATCATCTGGTTAAAAAAAAATGTATCACAAAAACTGGGACACTAAAACTATCCATAGATCTCATCTGAATTTTTATCTATCTCGAATTAGAGGGTTAGGGAAAAGATCACTGTGTAATTGTAAGGTTAAGGACTAATGGATAAAGTTTAATTTTTTACTTCCTTAAGTGAAGGTGAAATGCTTTGATTGCATTTCATCTAAAATCTAAAATTAGCGCCATCCAACATATTCTTTTTAAAATAGTGAAGGAGAAATGATGTAATGTTTTATATGTCACATTTAATCTGCTAGTGATTTTCATAATGATATATTCTGTGATTTTTGTGTTTGAGCTTTTATAGAAGAAAGTTAAGCACGGAATGGCTTATAACCAGTTAATTTTTTTAAACAAGTGAGTGAATAAAAGAATTGAAATCTATGAAAAAATATACTGCCTATATTTTTCTGTGAAATGAGGTAATATAGTTCTCAAAAGTACACAATTACTTTTATTGGCTTTAAAGTATGTACAAAATAACCCGATTTTTCTGCTGTGAGGTTACATGTAAAAAAAAAAAAAAAAAAAAACCAAAATACAGATGCTATGCCAAGTATGTAAAATTGATAACTTTTTACAGCACTGTTTTTTCAAATGAAATGAAATGAAGATCTACTGGAAATAAATTTTTAAAAAGTTATAAAACTAAGTAAAAGAAGAAAGTAGTTAATTTTTATATTTTGATCAGATTAAGAAAAACTCTTTAAAATTATTATCTAATTTGATATATGAAGTACCAAACACTAAATTTCTAACTCATCTAACATCTTTTGATTAATAAAAACTATTTATTTCTATATTTCTGCAATATGAAATATAAAAAGTAAAATTGTTGAAATCTTTTCCTGAGTTATTAATATAACCTAGATTATCTACAACAGTAATCATTTACTGAAAGGAATTTTCTGGATAATTTCTCTCCAAAAATTTAAAAGTAAATTTCACTTTAATTTTTTTTTATCTGTTGAGACAGGCTTTCACTATGCAGTTCGGGCTGGCCTTGAACTCACTTTGTAGCTCAGTCTGGACTCGAACAGCAGCAATCCTCCTGCCTCAGCCTCCTGAGTGCTGGGATTACAGGGGTGTGCCAACATGTGTGGCTCACTTTAATTTTTGTAGGTGGACCGAGATGTTGGGCTAGGATGACTTGAATCAAAATGAACATTTAGGATACTGAATGATAACGAAGACCTTTTCTTTCTTTCTTTCTTTCTTTCTTTCTTTCTTTCTTTCTTTCTTTCTTTCTTCTTTCTTTCTTTCTTTCTTTCTTTCTTTCTTTCTTTCTTTCTCTATTTTTTTCCCTTGTGGGGGGAAAGAAACTCATAACCTTCACTAGCCAGCGAGGTGCCTTGCCACTAAGTTATTTCCCAGCCCACTAAGCAGAATCTTTTCTATGGTTCCTGAAATTTAAAATGTTTGAATTTTGATGAAATATGTTTAAATTTCAAGAAAATATAATATAGACACTTAACTAACTTTCCTCCAAACACTCCCATTTGGTTTGAGTATGTCGATACCATCATTTTTGCCACTTTTTGGAGCAGTTCTAGAGTTAGAGTTAGGGTTAGAGGGTTAGGATTAGGGTTAGGGCTAGGGTTAGGGCTAGGGTTAGGGTTAGGCTTAGGCTTAGGGTTAGGGAAGTTAGGGTTAGGGTTAGGGGTTAGGGTTAGGGTTAGGGTTAGGGTTAGGCTTAGGGTTAGGGTTAGGGTTAGGGTTAGGGTTAGGGGTTAGGGTTAGGGTTAGGGTTAGGGTTAGGCTTAGGGTTAGGCTTAGGCTTAGGGTTAGGGTTAGGGCTAGGGTTAGGGTTAGGATTAGGGTTAGGGTTAGGCTTAGGGTTAGGGAAGTTAGGGTTAGGGTTAGGGTTAGGGCTAGGGTTAGGGTTAGAGAAGTTAGGGTTAGGGTTAGGGTTAGGGTTAGGGTTAGGGTTAGGCTTAGGGTTAGGGAAGTTAGGGTTAGGATTAGGGTTAGGGTTAGGTTTAGGGTTAGGGTTAGGAAGTTGTTTTTCATGAAGGTCGGTAGTGAGTTTATGAGGTGATCAAAAAGCCGTAGTGAATGATGCTGTCAAGTGCCATCTACCTGAAATTCAAGATCATAAAACTATTAGTGTGTCCTCACCCACCCAGTTTCCTTCAGTATTGATTTTTTAAAAACTGCACTAAAATGTCATAATCAGAAATAAAATGAATATACAGGTCCTTGAAATTTTAGAATAAAAAATACAATCATTATAGTTATATAATTTACAGCTATGGGAGTAAGATTATAAATGAATATAAATAGTGTTGACAACAATCAGGATAACTGATGGTTTGTAATTATTTTATTCATTGGAGGAATATCCACAGATATAGTGCTTACATATCTATATTATCCACTGTATATAAATCCCAAAAAGTGTTCTCTTTTCATGTTTATATGTGTGTGGAATATATACAGTCAGTTCCTTGTGCAATATCACGCACCACAAGAACCTCATAACATTCAGAGTGAAACGTAATATCAGGGTTTATCATCCATCCTCAGGACATCATGCAACATATACAGTGTGGTGTTCAAGACACAGATTAAAAAAAAGTCTGAGCTAGACCCTAACATCTAGTCCTGCACACCAAATATCAGTTACAACCCCACTATAGTTAGATTCAAAATATTCTTCTTCATATTTGTGATATTTCTACTTTGAGATCCAAGCAAAAAGTTTCTAGACATTTATATATTTGTGGAGCTGAAGTCTGTTTTACTCTCAAGAAATTTTGTTGCTTAACTGTGTGCTAATTTTTGTCTGTTTACATTTTCTTTTGAATTATAAATTAAATTGTAAAAATTATAGTATTATGTGCTTTATAGGATTTTTATCTAGTGACAGTTACATTTTCTTTCTGGTAGTTTGTCTTATGTGAATAAATTTAATATATTACTGTATTCCGTGAGCATCAGTTTCAGACAAAATCAAAGGATTTAAAATTAAATTCAGGAATATTTCTTGCAATAATATTGTTGGTGTTTTTGGACAAATTTTCCAGTAAGATTTTTACATAAATCTAATATTTAAATAACAATTTACCTTTAGTCTTATTAAAATATTGTTATCATTATGGTTTGTATATTTTCATTGCAAGAAACAAACAACATAGTAAATGACTTTTGAACAGTTGACAGCCCTTAACTTAATCTCTTTAAGCAAAATAGTTACTATATGAACACTGAGTAGCTATTGGTCCTAGAATTCCCCCCAAATTTTCTGTCATTCATTAGGAGAAATGGGGAAATTCACATAATTACAGGTTTATATTCTCCAAGCACAGATTTGAACCTAAGAAAACTATCAAAACATGTTTTATGCTTCATTTCTTTTGCACAAAATGATCCCAATTTGCAAATGGTTACAGATATTTTTGGAATAACAATCGCTAGTGTATTTTTAACATTCTTGAAATATCTATAAGAGAACAGAGAATTAGGGTATTTTAGATTCAGTAGTAGAGCTTCATCTAGTATTAAAGATCCAGAGTATACGTGAAAAACAGAAAACCTTCCGAAGTAGAACAAAAGGAGAAAGCTAGGAGAGCCAATATTGAATGGTACTATTGCTTTCTTTCTTACTGTCTTTGCCAATAAATGTCGGTGTCACTAGGAAGAGCCGGGAATCATGGAAGAACTCAAGTGAGTAATGGGATTGAATACATCAGCACAAACACCCAGATTTACTGTGGGTGGAAATTACCCTGAGATTCCTCTCCACCAGTGTGCACTGTACTAGGTGGGAGCGGATGTATTTTGTGCTCCTATGAGTGAGAGAATTAAGCTTATTTACTACTTAGGCATAGAGTAGGAACTTCAGCATGGAGAAAAATAAATCCTAGATAACAAGAAACACTCTCCAGCAATCTTACTTACATACTAACATATAAAGCAACTATCCTACAAATAATATACATAAAAACATGAAAAAAAACATGCAGAGGAATAAATGGAGGTAAGAATTGGTGAGGCAGCATGATCATAATGAACAGCTTTTTCAGAATGCAAAACTTGCCTTCCAAGTGGGAAAATAACTTAAAATCTGCATTAAAAGTTTTTCAAAATTAATAACAATACTTTCTTTTCTGAGTCACAATATTCAAGTACTTAACATAGAATAGTATCAAGGAAAATGTGATTTTTTTCATGAGGTATCATGGTTTCAAAACACTGAGACTATTTGAATTTACATTTATGTTTCTTTAGCATTTATTTTTCTATAATTCAAAAGGCAAAGTCCTTAATAAAGTGCAAAAAGTCTTCATTTAACACTTAGCTAATTTATTACTACCCTCTGGATTACTATCTTACATTTCAGTAAGAAATTGTATTAACTTGTCAGGCCACCTTGCCTTTGTGCTTTAATGCAAAACATTCTTCTACTAAAATGTTCATCCTTTCAAAAAAGGTACATGTTTATGTACTCATGTATTGATATTTCTATAAATATTAGATAATCTAGAAAGTCTTTGGTTAAGTGGGGCTTACTGATCATCTTCTCTCAGTAGGCCTACTAGATTATTTTTTCTAAAACACATTAGGAATACATCTGTGGAACTTTTTTTAGTAGCTGCAAGGAATTATCAGGAGTTCGGAACAGCACTGCACGCCACCTCTAACTAACTTGGCCCTCTGTGTGTGACTGAAAAACTTCACTCACTGGTTGATGGTGCATCCTCCATGTAGATGCTGGTTTAGAGTCTGAAGCGCACACAGAGCAAACAAACAAAAACCCAAAAGGCCCCCACTATCTTGAATACACTGCCTTCGTCCTGCTTTATCCAGATGCTTTAGTCTTTTAAAGCTCTCTCTTCTTACCCACCAAGTCTCCATTTCTTTAATTCAAACAAGGGACATTACTTGCAGCACCTGATAGTCATTCTTGGAACCTGAGAACATTTATGAACTCAAGTATGGACTGTGAATTTAGGCTTTCCTTCCTGTTACATGGCTAGTTTCTGCTTACTTCCCAGAGTCATCAACATTATGTATTTAACAATCTAAAATATTTTCACTTCATTTTCAGAACTACATAAGAACTTGGTGCTCTTACTGTATGCATGACTCAGTATTTCAGATTTCAAGATTATTTGCTTATTTTTTCTGTTGCATTCTTTTAAAAATTCCATTTTGATTAGTTCCAGCTGAGGATTTCTATGTTTAATGATTTGTCGCTTTCTGAGTCCAAGTCTTAAACTACTTAAATTATGCTTCAAATACTGACATTTTTGTACTCTTTCTTAGTCATTTTGACACTTAGAAGCTCTTATTTCTTGTCTTCTATTTTTCCTTTAATTTATTCTGATTTCAGTTTAGCCCATTTGTATTAGATATCTAAGTTTTGGTTTTCATTCTAGAGCACAAGAGGAGTTTACTTATTTAAAATATGGAAGCCAGGCATGGTGGCACATGCCTTGATCCCTGCACTTGGGAGACTGAGGCAGGAGGATTGCTGTAAGTTTCAGGCCAGCCTTGGCTGCAAAATGAGTTCAAAGCCAGCCTGAATTGCGTATTGAAACCCTACTACTGGGGCTGTTGTTCTCTGGTCTAAAGGGAAGTTGAGAAATAATTGTCCAGGACCTTAATTAACAGCATAGAAAAATGAGTTGCACAATTGAATTTTGTGAAGGAAGAACAGATGGAGGACCATGCAGTCCAGCTCTGCCTCTCCTTGACTTCTTGCTAAGGTACATTTGTAAGGAGCACGCAGCAGTGCAAATGCCCTGTGTTACAGGGAGAATGTTCGTAAAATAGAAAATCATGTCAGAGAAATTTAACTTCTGTCAGAATTAACACTGGCATGAAAGAACTGATTTAGAAAATGATTCCCATTTAATGCAAAAAATGGTGGTGGTTCTTTCTATAGTAACAATAAAAATGAACTCAGAGGAGAAGCTCGTAATTGCAAATCTATTGCATCAATTGAAATGTGAAACACTGAGTTATACAGTGATTATTTTATGCTAGCAGTGGCACTCAAGTCTTTGAATGCTTTTCAAACGTTTGTCACGCTCCTCAGTTATTATGCTGTCAATGTGCTCAGCACATTACAAACAAATGGGCAACAGGAAAGCAATTAGAAATACAGTGTGCATTATTATGCACTCCGCTTTATTTTTATTTTTCTTTATTTGTTTACATTATAGAGTAAGAACATAGCTTCTCTTATGTTGCTCACTATAAACCGCAATGAGTGACACATTTTTCTTTGAGGTAGTACAATTGCTATCATTGTTTATATTTTAGCACACAATTCTTCTGACTTGTGTGTGTGATGATAAATATGCCTTCTGGGAAGGCACTTGCACACCTTTATTCATTGTCAGGAGAAATGCAGATAGAAACTCAGCACCAGTGTTTTAAGTAAGGCAAAAGAATATCATTTAGTGAGAAAAGTATGCGCACAGAATAAATTTGTTTTTAAGTGGTGAAGCTCTTTTTACATCCTTATTCTTTATCTGTGGTTTCAAGGCAGAATAATTTGGTATCTACCTATTTCTCAAACAATTGATGCTTTTAGGCACTGAAATGTCTCTACAGCACCCTAAGTGTAGACAGTACGCTGCTACTGTGTTTGAGCTGGGGTTCTGCAGAGACCGCTCTGTAAGCAGCACTTAACTAGACCGCCTAGGTCACACTTCTCCTGCAAACTGGGATTGGCCCTGTCAGCATTCTTTCTTACCTTGAGTCTCTTCAGCAGCAGGAGATGTGGGACACTTAAGTTTAGTTGTCAGTTTGATTGGCTTGGGAGCACATTTCTTGTAGTTTTGGGGGCATCATGGAAGCCAGGCTTTGAGTACTGCATCTGATCCCTGATCATTTCCTGCCTGGCGTGGTTCCCTTGGTCTGCATCATGATCTAGGCTGCTTGTCTACACCGCTTCCCTCCTCCATGATGTTCTGCTTTGAAGGTGGTCAACCATGGGCAGAATTCCCTGCAACTGTGAGCCAAATTAAGCTTTTAAATTGCAGATGTCAACTGTTATGACCCAACAATGGGAAACACAAAGCAGTCCCCTGTCTTTCAGTTTCCCCGGACTATGAATCAAACTAACGAAGTTATTTCTCGTTGTTTTATTTTCCTTCAGGAAATTCTGAGAGAAGTTAGGCTTGTCACATTATGCTCAGGACAGTTATTTTAACAAGAAAGCTGGTACCAAGGTGTTGGTGATCAATTTAGTCTACTTATTCCAATAACATACTGTGTAAACAGAGAATAATAATCACCCATGGGGCCACTTCAGGTAGTTGATTCCTTTTAAATTTTTTACGTGATCGCACTGAGTACATACTATACCCTGAAATAATAAGTAATGTGAGGCATTACCCAACTTTTTAAAATTTTTATTCCTTCTCTCATGTCTGCCAACCACTAATAGGTGGGCTTTAATCAATTTAGGGACAAGCTCTCATCTCAGTGCTGAGAAGTAATAATAGAAAAACTTTTATTTCTAATAGGACCAGTTTGCATTTTAAAATAAAGCCCCCGATTTTATTGCAAAGCCACAAGAATATTCATTTTTTCATCTCCCTCTTTTTCAATGTCTGCTCAACATATAGTCATAAGAATTGTGTAATTCTGTAAATGAATGAGAACTAGAGGGAAAATCAAGTGAACAACGTGAAAGTCAGCTTGTTTCCCAACCTCTCAGAGACCTCTGCCCAAGAAGGTTCATTGGTACTGGTGATCCACTATGGATTCAGGTTCCCAGGGTGAGGCCTTATTTCTTTATTCCTTTGAGAATATGCCTTTGATAATATTCAAAAATCCCAAAAAAGTGCAATGTCAGTGAGTTATCTAAGGTGAGAGGAAATAGCATAGCAATGCCAGAGAGGAGTCCTTAACTGTAAGAAGGCCAGAAAGTCACCTGAGTGACACCACTGCTCCTAAGGAAAGTGAGTCCACTCTGCATCATCCCTGGGTCTCCTGCGCAGTGTGTGTAAACCAATGTAGGAAGCTCTGCATGCTTGGACAGAGAGACCATCTCAGATGCTTCTGCACTTACTAACTTGTTTCCAGCAGGTGTCTGTCATGTTTGCTCAAATGAAATGGTTTTCTCCAGATCTTGCAGGCAACTTACCAAGTTCTGCCCTGTATTATTCTGTTTAGTGTTGACAGCTGAAATAGACATGCAGACATCATGGTAAAGGTGTAATATACACACTGAATTTTTGTAGTTTTGCTTTACAATTGTATATATTTCTTTTTTAATTTTTAACTTTATCAGTGTGCACTTGCAGTACATAATGACTACATTCTTCATAGAGGAATGGGTACATTAATTAACACTTCTTGATTTTTTTATTCATCTTCTTTCTTTTTCCCTTATTTATCACTTCATCTCTAGATCCCCTTCCTTGAAGTTGTTACTCAAAGAATTATTTCCCTGCCTCCTGTTATAAACCTTTTGTTTTAATTTTTAATTTATATATAGTTTTGTTTTCTAATGTAAGAAAAGGAAGTGATAGTTAAGCTTGTGTCTGACTTATTTATTATGGTCTCAATATACATACATTTTATTGTAAGTGACTCAAACCTAGTTTTCTTTGTGTTGCAATGTGTATCAGTAGTATAGTTCCTTTACACATTCATCTTTTGTTGGACATATAGACTGGGTTTAAGATTTAGCTCTTATAATTTTTATGACTGTAAACTTGAGTACACCTGCATCACTGTAACATGATGTCTTTAAAACTTTCAGAAATATGCCCATAAGGGTAATAACTGTATGTAAGTGGATATCTCTTTTTAGTTTTCAAGGAATCTTCACACTGATTTCCATAATGGATGCACTAACTTTCTTTTCCCCTAAACTGTTGTCAGCTTGTGTTAATTTTTGTTTTCTTGAAGACAGACATTCTTTCTGGAGTAAGACAAAATTTCAGGGTTGTTTTAATTTACATTTCTTTAATATCAAAAGATGTTGAGCATTTCTTCATGCATTTATGGGCCATTCATGCTTCTCCTTCTGAAAAATGTAAAGTCATTTCAGTTGTCCATTTTTATTGTGTATTTTATGTGAGAAGGTATAACTTTTTGAATTCTTTTTATATTCTAGGTATTAGTTCTCTGTCCAAGGAATGGTTAGCACAATCAGACTCATAGGTGAAATAAATCAGAATCATATGTGGAAATATCATGTTGTCTCACTAGTGTGAGAAACTAAAGAAATAATTTAGGTTGAAAATGTGCAATAGAGACTGTGAATTGGGAAGAAATTGTTCAAAAGAAAAGACAAACTGGCCATTCTCCCACACTTGAAAGAACTTAGCAGTCCATGGGATTGTCTGTCATGTTTCCTCCACAACCAGATGACTTCAGCAGCTGAGGGGATCTTCAGTACCATCTTTCTCTGCACTCAGATGACCTCAGCAGCCAGTGGACTCATTGACAGATCTGCTCTTACACACACATGATCTCAGCTGGGATCCTTAGTTGCCCTTCCCCACACCTGAGAGACCTCACCAGAAGACAGAATCCTCAGCCACCCTTCCCCCACACCCAAAAGACCTCAGCAGTCCACAGATCATCAGCTACCCCATCCACCACCTGCAGTACCTTGGTGGGATGGTGGGAGCTTCAGCGAGCCCTCCACCCACACAGATTACTTCAGCAGACTGAAGTCAGTGAGGTGAGTTGACCCTAAGTAGAGGATCTCAGTGGGTCAACAGGAGACTCAGTGGACCCTTACTCCCCTGGAGGACTAGGCCAAGATGACAAGAGTGTGGGACCAGCAACTGGGAGATCAGTGACAGTATGACCATAAGAATCCATAATGGACAGTTGAGACAAGCATGGATTGAAAAGACCAAAATATTAACCCAAGAGAAGGAAGTGACAAAATGAAAAAGTAAAATGTAAACTCAAAAATGCAGCCCATTAGGAACAATACAGGAGACATTGAAATAGAGGACACTGTAAGTCATATACCTGAAATTTCTGAAAAGATACCAAGTGAAATAAACAAAACCATGAAGCTATAAAGGAAATCAGATTACAAATAATCTCTCAGGAAAAGAAAGAAATGACAACTTTAATAAAGGAGCTGCTCAGTATAGCTAGAGAAGACATATATAAAAAGTACAGAAGCACACAAAAACAATGGAAACCTTTAATGAATAATATAAACAAGAAATTAAATCATGAAACAAATTCAAAGAGATGTCTAGGAAATTAAAAACTCCATTGAAAGCTGGTAAAAACACTTGAATCAAACTGAAGATAGACATTCAGACCTTGAAAACAGGAATGCAGCTAGCTGTCAAAAAAGGGAACAACTCTTAAAAATAACAAGGGATCATAAAATAATAATACAACAACTACAAGGTGATGCACAGAAAAATAATATGAGACTAATGGGTGTCAATGAAAATGTATGAGTTGTAGCAAAAGACATTAAAAAAACCTATTTATAGAAGTATAGGTCAGGAATTTAGCTCAACCATATAAGCACTTGCCTGGCAAGTGTGAGATTGTAAGTTCAATCATCAGTATGAAAAATAAAATAAAACAAAATTTCAAAAAGGTATAATAGCAGAAAATTTCCCAAGCATGGGAAAAGAATCTGATACACAGATAAATAAGAATTCCAACTAGCCATAACCAAAATAAATCTACACTCAGACATTTAATAATAAAGATTCCAGAAATTCAACATAGAAACACAATACTAAAAGCTGTTAAAGAAAAGACATGACTCATCTATCAAGGAAAGCCCATTAGAGTCTCAAAAAACTTTTTAACAGACTGTCAAGTCAAGATGAGGTTGGAGTGAAGTATTCAAGCCCTGAAAGAAAACAACTTTTAACCCAGATGATGTACCCTAAAAAGCATTCTTTCAAAAGTAGGAGAAATAATATACTTCCATGACAAAGAACAACAAAAGAAACTCAGTTTCAGCAAACCAACACTAGAAGGAGTATGGAAAGATACACTAGATAGAGATAAAAATAACAACAATTCCCTGAAAATCAACAGAAGACCACCAGGCAGGGCAGGCAATTTAATAAGGTAAAACAGGGAACCAAGAGCAGGAAAATAACATGAAAAATTAAACCTGTACATACCAGTTACAAACCATAACTGTAAATGGCCTCATTCACCAATTGAAGTAAATAGATTGGCAAAATGGATCAAGAAATGGGGTCCAGCAATATGATGTATACAGGAAACATATCTAACTTGAAAAGTGATTCATAGATTGAAAGTCAAAGGATGGAAACCAATATTCCACATGATAGGAACCTAGAAAAAAAGGAGAGCTAGGTATTTTATTTGCAGACAATGTGAAGTTCAAACTGAAAATGATCAAAAGAGATAAAGAATGTCACTACATAATTCTCAGGGGAAATATTCAAGAGGAAGAGACAACAATAATATATATATATATATATATATATATATATATATATAACCAAACACAGGAGCACCCACAATATAAGACATGTGCTAACAGACATGAAAAATCAAATACACAATACCATAGTAGTCAAGGGGGACCTTAATACATCATTGTCACAAAGAGATAGATCAACTAGAGAAAAATTCACCAAAGAAATAACAGAACTGAATGAAATCTGTGAACAAATGGATTGACTAGAGTATTCCACCAAGGACATCAGAATAAACATTCTTGTCAGCTGCACATGGGACATTCTCTAAAATAGATCATATATTAGCCCAGAAAACATGCTTAACTAAATGTAAAGGGATTGAAATGATCCCATGCATATTATCTGGACATAGTTCACTGAAATTGGAAATTAATGATAAAAGAAACTTCAAAATCTATATAAACATACGGAAATTAACACCCTCTGGAACAACTAGTGGGTTACAGATGAAATTAAAGAAGAAATTAAATAATACCTAAAATTCAATGAAAATGCAGATACATGATACTAGAACCAGTGGGACACAATGAAAGCGGTCCTAAGAGGGAAATATATAGCCATCAACTATCACATCAGGAAAACAGAATGAGCACTAATAAATGACCTATTGCTGCATTACAAGCTTCTAAAAAAAAAGAAAATGAATCCCAAGGTTCATAGAAGGTAGAAAATTATAAAGATTAGAGTAGAAGTTAACAAAATTGAGACTAAGAAAACAACACAAAAAATCAATGCATCAAAGAGGTGGTTCTTTGAAAGACTAAGCAAAACTGATAAAACTCTTGCCAACCTCAAGAAGAGGAAAGAGAAAACTCAAATTTATGAAATGAGGAAGGGGAAGGACAAAACTACTACTGATCCTATGGAAATTCAGAAGATCATGAACACTTAGTTTTATACACATAGATTGGAAAACACAGAGGAAACTGATAGATTCCTGTAAACATATGAATTACCAAAGCTGAATAAAGAAGATAAAAATTTTGAGTAATCCAAAATCAGTTAACGAAATTGAAAATGTAATTAAAAACTCACCAACTCTTTGAGTCTGGGGAACTGGGCTGCCAGCTGTGAGTTCCTGCACACCAGTGGCAAGGGCACAGGGAGAGATTAAGGTCATTGCTCCCAGTGGTTAAGGACCCGCCCAGCTACCAGCCACATTAGACTGGACTCTGCAGGTTGGCTGGACCATACCCAGTGGTCTTCTTTCAATCTGGGGAACTGGGGCTGCCCAAGGTGACTTCCAGCATACCAACACAGCCCAGGGAAAGTTTAAGATCATCTCTTCCAGCATTTAAGTGCACGTCCAGCTTCCAGCCACACTAAAAATAGGCTTGGGAGGTTTTGTGGCCCTACTAGACTACGCCCAGTGACCTTCTTCAATGAAGGGAGCTGAGTGCACATTAAGTGAGTTCTATCTGATTGGTGCTTGCCCTGGGAGAGCTTTGGACCATCACTCACGGTGGTTAGGAGGCTGTCCAGCTTTCTGGAACACCAAAGGTAGCAGGGAAGGTCCTGTGGGCCTGACTGGAACACACTCAGCAACCTCCATTTAGTCCCAGGAGCTAAGGACATAGGAGGCATTTTCCAGCACACCCAGGGGAAACATTTTAACACCACTTGAAACACAGAAATATAGGAAAATGATTAGACAAAAGACCAAAATGCAATCCCAAACCTCCAGCCCATCCCAAGAAAGCCTAGGAGCCATGTATATAGAAGAAAATATATGCCATACATCTGAAATAATAGCAACTAAAATAAAGAAGCAACTCCAGGAAGCTTTAAAGGAGTTCAAACAAGAAATAATCTCCCAGGTAAAAGAAGAAATGATAAAAGTAATGAAAAGAGATGCTGAACACACCTAAAGAAGGCACAGTTAAAAAATTAGAGAAACAAGACAAAAAGATAGAATCCCCGGATAAAAATATAAGAAACAAACAGAATACATAAAGCAGATTTAAAGAGACACAGGAAATCAAAAATTCCATTGAAAATTGTCAAAACCGCCTCAACAAAAGTGAAGATAGAATTTCAGACCTCGAAGACAAGATTGCAACTAGTGAACAGGAAAGGAAAGATTTTTAAGAATAACAAGGAATCAGGAAATAACAATTCAACCTCTGTAAGATGATGCAAAGAAAAACAATATAAGATTGATGGGGATAAATGAAAAAGAAAGGGACAACACAAATAATATCAACAGGCTATTTAGAGAAGTAATAGCTGAAAATTTCCCAGACATGAAATGGAAATTGACATTAGGATTAGTGAAGCATACAGAACTCCAAATAGCCATAACCAAAATAAGACTACACTCAGACATATAATAATCACCATCCCAGAAATCAAACCTAAGAATAGAATATTAAAAGTTGTTATAGAGAAAGGACAGATCACCTATAAAGGAAAAACTATCAGAATCACAGCAGACTTCTCAACACAAACAATGAAGTAAAGAAGAGCCTGGAGCAAAGTATTTCAGATCCTAAATGAAAATAATTTCCAACCTAGACTGATGTATCCTGAAAATCTGTACTTCAAAATGGATGGAGAAATAAGAAATGCTTCCATAACAAAGAATAGCTGAAGAACTTCATGATCACCAAACAAACCCTGCAAAAATACTGAAAGATAGTCTAGATACACATTGGAAAAAGCCACTAAGCAAAGCAGACAAACAGAATGGAAAGATAAAGATGCAACAGTAGAAAGATACCATTTCAATAATAAACCAGTATATAACAGTTATAACCATTAATGCAAATGGTCTCAATTCACCAATTAAAAGAAAGAGACTGGCAGAATGGATCAAAAACAACATCTAACCATATGCTGTCTACAAGAAACCAAACTAACCCAAAAGGACACTCACAGACTGAAAATGAAAGGATGGAAAGTAATACTTCATGCAACAGGAACCCCCCAAAAGAGGCAGTAGCTATTCTGTTTGCAGACAATGTGAACAACAAACCAGAATGTTTCTAAGAGATAAAGATGGTCACTACATACTAGTGAGGGGAAAACTTCAAGAAGAAGTGATAACAATCTTAAATATATATGCTCCAAATTCCAGAGCACCAAATTATACAAAGCAAGTTTTAACAGAAATGAAAAATCAAATAAGCAATAACACAGTTATAACAGGAGACCTTAACACACCACTGACACCAAGGGACAGATCAACCAGACAGAAAATCAGTAAAGAAATAACAGAACTGAATCATATCTGTGAATAAATGCACTTGATAGACATATACAGAGCATTGCATCCAACAACATCAGAGTATACATTCTTCTCAGCAGCACATGGGACATTCTCTAAAATAGATCATATACTAACACACAGGACATATTTAATTAAATGCAAAAAACTGAAATTACCCCACTCATGTTATCAGATGATAGCAACATTAAACTGGAAATTAATGATAAAAGAAACTTAAAAATCCCACAGACACATGGAAACTGAATAACACACTCTTGAGCAATCAGTGGGTCACAGGGGAAATTAAGCAATACCAAAAGGAAATGAATATACAAATAAAACTTACCAGAATCTGTAGGATGCAATGAAAGCAGTCCTCAGAGTAAAATGTATTGCACTGAGTTCCCATATCAGGAAAACAGCATGCATACGAATAAACAACCAGATGCTATACCTCAAGCATCTAGAAAAAGAAGAGCAAGTAAAACCCAAAGCCAAAAGAAGGGAGGAAATTATAAAAATCAGGACAGAAATTAATGCAATAGAGACTAAAAAACAATCCAAAGAATTGATGAATTAGAGTTGGTTCTTTGATAGAATAAATAAAATTGATACGCCCGTAGCAAACCTTATTGTAAAGGGAAGAAAAAGTTCAAATTCAGGAAATAAGGAATGAAAAAGGAGAAATCAATACAGATGCTGTGGAAATACAGTAGATCATCAATACCTACTTCAAAATCTTCTACTCTCATAGATTCAATAACACAGAAGAAATGGACTGATTCCTAGAAACATATGAAGTACCAAAGCTGGGTCAACAAGATGTCAACCTGCTGTAAAACTGAATTTTTATTAATGAAATCAAAATTATAATTAAGTCCTTACCTACAAAGAAGAGCCCAGACCCAGACGGATTCACTGAAGAATTCTACAAGAAATACAAAGAAGACTTAATGCTGATACTACTCAAACTATTCAATGAAATCGAAAAGGAAGCAAGTGTTCTTAAGTCATTCTTGGAAGCAAATATTATTCTAGTACCAAAACCTGAAAAAGATCCAACTAAAATAGAGAACTACGGGCCCAACTCCCTCATGAACACAGATGAAAATATCCTCAATAAAATATTGGCAAACAGGATGTAGCAAATCATCACCAAGTGGGATTCATCCTAGGCATGCAGGGATGGTCCAACATATGTAAATCAATAAATGTAATCCAGCATATCAATATAACCAAAAGTAAGAATCACATAATCATTTCTATAGATGCAGAAAAAGCTTTTGATAAGGTCTAATACTTGTTCATGATAACAACCCTACAGAAAACTGGAACAAATGGACTTTACCTCAATATGAGAAAGGCCATCTGCGACAAACCAACAGCCAGCATCATATTAAATGGCCTAAAACTGTAGGCCTTTACATTAAAAAGAGGCACAAGAGAAGGCTGTCTCTTATCACTGCTACTATTCAATAGTACTGGAAATACTAGCCAGAGAAAATAGACAAGATAGAGACATAAAAAGTGTAAAGACAGGAAAAGAAGAAGTTAAATTACCATTATTTGCAGATGACATGATACTCTACATAGAAGACCCCCAAAACTCCATTGAAAGATTCCTAGATATAATAAAAATTCAGCAATGTAGCTAGATACAAAATTAGTACTCAAAAATCAATAGTATCCCTATACACTAACAACAAAATCTCTGAGAGCAAACTAAGAGAAGCCGTATCCTTCATAGTAGCATCCAAATAAATGAAATTCATAGGAATTAATCTCACAAAAGAAGTAAAAGGTTTATATAGGGAAAATTGTAATACCCTGAAAAAAGAAATAAAACAGGATCTCAAACAATGAAAAGTCATCACTCTTTCATGGATAGGAAGAATAAATATTGTGAAAATGGCCATTCCCCCAAAACTGTTATATAGATCCAATGCAATCACAATGAAAATATCATCAACATACCTCAAAAATCTAGAGTAATCACTCCTAAAATCCATCTGGAACCAGAAGGTACCTAGAATAGCAAAGGCAATTCTAAGCAGCAAAGGGAAGGCAGGAGGCATCACAATTCCTACTTGAAGTTATACTACAAAGCAACTGTAGTAAAATCAACATGGTACTGGAATCAAAACAGAGGCGAAGATCAATGGCATAGATTAGAAGATACAACAACAACTACAAACACACTCAACCACCTTATCTCTTTTAAAGGGGCCAAATATGTTCACTGGAAGAACAACAGTCTGTTTAATAAATGGTGCTGGAAAAACTGACTCTTCATATGTCAAAACCTAAAACTAGAACCATGCCTACCACCATGTAGAAAACTAAAATCTAAATGGATCAAAGATCTGAATATTAAAACAGAAACACTAAATCTGTGGGGAGACAAATTAGGTAAAAATCTGGAAGCTATAGGTGTACATAGAGAATTCACGAACAGGAATCAAACCGCACAGGAAATACTTACTAAAATCAACAACTGGGATCATGTCTTATTAAAAATGTTGTGCATGTCAAAAGAAATCTCTAGCACAGTGAAAAGAAAATTCACAAACTGGGAAAAAACTAGTGAACTGTCCCTCAGACAAAGGACTTCCATCTAAAACATATAAAGAAATTTTAAAAATTAGACCCCAAAACTCAAGGACCCAATCCAAAAATGGGCATCTGAGAAGAATACACAGTTCTCAGATGAAGAAATACAAATGGCAAATAAATACATGGAAAAATGTTCATCATCATTAGTCATTAGATAAATGCAAATTAAAACAACACTGAGATCCCATCTCACTCCAGAAAGAATGGCCAGGATCAAGAAAACTACCAACAGGTCAGTCTGCAGATTCCTCAAAAAGCTGGGATTGGAAGTCCCATTCGACCCAGCTACTAGGTACAGTCCCAGAAGAACTGAAAACATCATACCACAGTGACATATGTGCACCCATGTTTATAGCAGCACAATTTGTAATCGCCAGATCTTGGTAACAACCTAAGTCCATCAACTGAGGAATGGACAAAAGAGTTGTGGTATTTTTATACAATGGAGTACTACTCAGCTATAAAGAATGATCACATTGAGATATTTATAGATAAATGGGTGCAACTTGAGACCATCCTCATACGCGAAATAAATCAAACTCATTGCATAAATACTGTATAGTCTCCCTAGTGTAAGAAATGTAAGAGTATATCAGAGTTTATGGTAATCATGATTCCCCATTACATTGCTTTGAGGCCTTATAATGTTTTCATTCATTCGTTGAAATGGTTTTATCCTGGTTTGTTTGATTTTATTATGTGTGATGGTATGAACAGCTATTTTGAAGAAAACAAGACATTATAATAGCCAGTGCTCATTTAATGTCATCTTGCTCTGAAGTCCTACCATGCTTTTGTTCTTCTGTTTCCATTGGTTCTATCATGTTGTATCTTACTGGATTTTATTGTGTGTGATAGCATAAATAAAATTGCTACCGAAAATGAGATAATATAGTAGCCATTGTTCATTTTCTGTTATTTGGTTCTGAATATCCTGAAATACTTCAATTCTTTTGAATGGTTTTATACTATTTTGTTATGTTTGATACTATTGTGTGAAGTTATGCTCAACTATTTCAAAAAAAGAAACATTATAGTAGTTACTGTTAATTATGAGTTCTCTTGTGGTGAAATATTGTGTTGCTTACATTGTTCTGTTCTGATCTGCTTTGTTATGTCCTTTTTTGTCTTAATCTCTTTAAAATAAAAACATTTAAAAAGAAACACTCACCAAAAAAGAAAAGCCAAGGTCCTGACAGATTCACGTCTGAGTTTTACAATAAATTTAGGGAAGATTTAATACCAATATTCCTCAAACTCTTCAATGAAATTTAAAGGAAAGCAATGCTTCCTAACTCATTCCTAGAGGCAAGCATTACTCTGATATGAAAACCAGAGAAAGGCTCAATCAAAAAGGAGAACTATTGGCCAGTCTCCTTAAAGAACATCAATGCAAAAATTCTCAATGCAAGTCTAGCAAACAGAATGCATCAAAACATCAAGAAGATTATATATCATGAGCAAGAGGGAATTATCCCAGGAATTCAGGAATGGTTCAACATATGCAAATCAATAAATGTAATATACCATATCAGCAGAGTCAAAGACAAAAATCACATCATCAGCTCAATAGATGTAGAAAAAGCTTTTGATGAAGTCCAGCAGTTTTTTATGATAAAAATCTTGCAAAGAATCAGAATAGATGGTGTCTACCCCAATTTAATAGCATACCTTTACACAAACAACAAACTCACTGAGAATGAAATTATGGAAATAACACCTTTCACAATAGCATCCAAAATTAAATACTTATGAATTAACCTAATAAAGGATCTAAAGACCTATATATTGAAAACTATTAGTACTCTATAAAAGGACATTGAAGAGCATGTCGTAAAATGGAAAGATATCACTTGCTCTTGGTTAGGAAGAGCCAACATTGTGTAAATGGCCATACTTCCAAAACTGTTACGCAGATATAAGGCAGCCTTGACCAATATACCACTAACATATCTCACAGATCTAGAAAAAAATACCTAAAATTAATGTGGAACCAGAGGTGATATCTAGAACAGGTAAGAATTAAAAAAAAAAAAAAAACATTAGGCCCTCCAAATTAAAGACCCAATCAAAAAGTGGGCATTTGAGATGAACACACATTTCTCAGATGAATAAATACAAATGGCAAATAAATACATGAAGAAATATTCAACATCTCTGGTCATTCAAGAGATGCAAATTAAAACAATAGCGAGATTCCATCTCATTCCACAAAGAATGGATGTCAAGAAATCAACTGATAACAAATGGTGGCTGGGCTGTGGGGAAAAAGGAATACTCCCACTCTTGATGGGAGACTAGGCTGATACAGCCATCATGAAAATTAGGGTGGAGATTTCTCAAGACACTAGGATTGAAAGTCACATTGAATCCAGTTATTCCCCTTCTGGGTGTTTTCCCAGAAAAACTGAAAACATCATGCCACAGCAATATATGTGTGTCCATGTTTATAGCAGCACAATTTGAAATAGTGAAATCTTTGAAACAACCCAAATGCCAAACAACCGTGGAATGGTTAAAAAAGATGTGGTGTTTTTATACAATAGGGTACTACTCTGTAAAAAGGATAAACTTGAAGCTTTTATATGTAAATAGAGGCAACTTGGGACCATACTCATAAGTGAAATAAATGTAACAAACTTTTGTAGATTTCATAATGTCTCCCTAGTTAAAAAAAAAAAATGAAAGATGACAAGACCCAAAATATATAATAGAAATTGTGGTAATGAAAGGGAAAGAAATGCTTGAAAGGAAAGAACAGCTGGATGGGGTAAGGAGCAACGGAAGAAGGGGAAAGGTTTTATTTACTTAAATATACATTAATATGACTGTGTGTACGTACATATGCAAGATAGATAATTATACGACTAATCTGTGTTAGTTCATCAAAAAGAACAATTTCTGCTTTCAAAAAAAAAAAAGGAAATAGCTAACACAAGTTTTTCCCATTATTCAGGTTGTTTCTTTACTCTGTTAGTTGTTTCCTTTGTTATACAAAAAGTTTTTAATTTGACGTGCTATTTGTTTTGTCTTAATGCTGCTTCATACACAATTAGAGTTCTGTTCATCAAGTTCTTGCCTAAACCTATGAGTTGAAGAGATTTTGCTATTTTACCTTCCAACAGATTAAGTATACCTGTTTCAATATTTGGATATATTTTTACACAGACTAAATTTTCATCAAGGCATACACCATCTTCGACATATTTCGGTCTTTCACATTGAGTTCATATTCTCTGTAAGGATGTAGAAGACCCTAAAATGGGAGAGATCAGGTGTCAGGAATATAGGTCAGTGGTACAATACCTGCCTGACAAGCATGAGTCATGAGTTCAATCCCTATCACATAAACACATAGTAAAAACAAGTGGGGGACATTAGCTGATGAGCTGTAGAAATTTATTGGATTATAATTTAGACCACATGAAGTATTAGATTATGATTACTAAATACATTGTCAGGCTTTCCAGATTAACATACTGTAGTCAGGACATAATTCATTCATAAAATAACATGGTGACAGTATCAGCATTGATGTTTTGTGATTGATTTGAGAAATAAATGAGAGAGCATTGCCTGCAAGAATTACCACAATGGTTACCATATATTAAACGCACACAGAATATTTCTGAATAAACAAGTTAGTGACAATTTGGGAACCCACTTCAATTTGAAAGCCACAGGAATCTAAGTGGCTAATTATAAATTTAAGATCAAAGGAAGTAATCATCGTATTTCCTATTTTAGGATTGAGTTTACAGATGGGGGAAGTTACGATTTGCAAATCAATGTTTTGCAATGTTTCTTATTTAAAGCAACCTCTTGGAAGAAATGGTCAGATCAGTTTTGAAGCTTTGAAAAGACTTTAAAAAAAAGAATTTAATGTAATTATATGTTAGGTACATTATTTGAAGCAAAACCCAAATACAAGATTTTTTTTTTTTTTTCTGCTGCTGGGGGTCAAACCTAAGAACTTGCTCAGACAAAGCAAGAGTCCTGCCACTGAGGTACCCACAGCCCGCCCCTGAGAGGCGGGCAGTCTTGTCACTGTTTCTCCACACCTCCTGCTGTGTTTCCTTTTCCTCCCATTTCTTTCCTTTCCCTTCCCTCTTTCTCCCTTTCCCCTCCTTCCTTCCTTCTTATTTCGCTTCTTTCTGTGATATTTGTGTTTCTTGTATGCATAGTCCTCCGACAGATACCGTCCACTCAGTGATGCACGAGGTTCACTTAAAATCCACTGGAGGGATAAAACTATACACGGTATATAACGTGTTTAGTAAGTGATGCCACATGGGATGATGCAGATCTCACAGGACAGGTAACAAACACACTAAGTCTTTGGATTTTATGAAAAATTTTTTGGCAGAAGTAACATTTCCTGTAAGACATAGAGAGTAAACAGAAGATAGCCAGGAAAAAAGGTTGCTAATTAAGACTTTCACAGTGAAAACATACGTGAAGCCTGGAACTCAACAGACGGTTAGCAATAATAGAGAAATAAGAACCAGTTAGAATGGCTGGCAAGCAAGGTGTTAGTAAAAAGAGCAACATGGATTCTCTCATCTGGACCAATCATACTATTAAAGGGATTAGACACTCACAGACTGGAGGTTTGATGGTCAGATCAAAAGAATTCACTGATTTATGTAGTATGAACAATAATAATGCAAAATAATTGGATTTGAAAAACCACTATGTGTTCAAAAGGTGATTCTCAGTGGTTCATATGCCTAAAAACAATTTCCTGTCCAGATCTTTTGGCAACCATACCTATTAAGTTACATGAAAGCTGGTCATGTTTTCAAAGAATTTCAAAACAGCCAAGTTTGTATGGACCATGAGAGAAGGTGTGCTGATCTTAGCAGATTAAAGCTGTATAATGTTATGAAGTTTCTCCTTTATTGATTTTTAGTTAATATGTAACTGTGTCCTATTGTTAATTCTTTAAATGGAGTCTTTGATAATCCATTCAACTCTTTTATGATTTTGAGAATATTTCATAAATCAAATTACAAATCCCTGGCCTTTATTTCACATGTAAACTTGTGATGAGTTGAACTTTTCATAAATGAGTCTTCTGACTAATGAGCTGCATAACTGAAAAAAATATACAAAATTACTGTGCTTTATTTCCCCTATCTTTTATCATTCGTCACAAAAAAATCTTACAATTTAAAAAATTGGAGATAGTATAAATATCTTAGCATGACAAAGAGCTATTGAAAAGTACATTTTAATTTTATTCATATCTGAAAACTAGTATGTTCTTACTTTTGTAATTACTAATTTCCTGTCTGCTGAATTGCTTTTAATTACTTTAACGAGACCACACTCAGGCTGTATTGTGTCTTGAGTGCAGTAGAGGCATGATTAATAATTTAAATATTAGAAATGACAGATTTTATAATAATGTCTTTTCCATCACTACTTTTACTGATTACTTTGTATCCTGTTGTCAGTTTCACCTTCTGTAGAACCCTACTTTTGTGTCCTGTGCAGTTTGATTCTTTTGGTGATCACTGTTACATACTGTAAAGTTAAAACAGATAGAAAGCTAGTGTAACATTTCTTGTTGTGCATTTGGTTCTTCCTTTCTTACAATTATTGTTAATGTTTGACAGACTTCATCATTAATAATCCTAACTTGTCAGTCAGAGTTTTAATCTTGTATTTTGTTGTTTTACTGTTTTGGGGGCAGTGTTTTTATGAAGCGTTATGAATGTCTTGCAAAAAGCACTACCATTCCATGTCCTGCTCCTCTGTTGATTGAAAAATATATTATATGCTTTCTGAAGTCTTACGTTGTCACCTCTAAATTTTTAACCAAAAGGTTCTCTTGTATTCTTTATACATTACCTTTTTATTTGTTTTACAGAAGTGCTGGAGAACCTTATACTGTTTTCCTCTCCTAATTCATTTTCAGTGAGAAGAGGTCAGTCCAGCTGTCTTGAATCCTCTGAGCAGGGCTGCTGTGTGCCTCTGCACTGCCCTGTAGCCTGCACCCTTTCCAGTCTGATCCTCAGATCTTAGGCTGAAGCCTGCCGAACTGCAAAGTGAGTCTGCAGAGCAGATGTGAGTGTTTCTGTTCTTGCTGGCAAGTTCTCTGATTATTTGTGGATAAATACATTCCTGCAGAATTTGGTGCAAGCGGTTCCATGTCTGCTGACAGAAGATTGAAAAAGCCTGAAAGGGTGCAGACCCTAATAATGATCTTCGCTGCTCTAGCTCTTCATAATTATGCAGTTTACCTCTAAGTATGCCATTTACATTTTTTTTCTGTCTGATGCAATTTCTTAATCTGTGACACTGCTGAGAAAAAAATGTCTAGCAGTTGCAGATAGAAAGGTTCCTAATTAGAGAGAAGATCTGCAAACAGCTCGGAAACTGCAGGAGAGCTCTTCAGCACCATGACTAACATGAACCCGAGTCAGGACAGACCGCAGAAGCCAGACATTACAGTTTTCAGCGTGTGTTGTGGCCATGATTGTTTTTGTTCCTGTACGTGATGCGGTCAACAAATGTTGTGACTGTTTACCTTTAATTTTTTTTTTCAGTGAAAAACACATTGCTATAGCCCCACACAAGGTGCCCCCCTTCCTTTGAACATACATTGTTGCCACTTATTGAAGCAGTTTTAGAAACCTTCCTTGCATCAGTGTTTTGGCTGCCTGAGTGCCCTAAACTAATTTGAAATATTTATGGGTCATTTCAAATTTGGGAAAAAGCCGGAAGTTGAACAGTGCACCATCTGATGACCTAAATGAGTGAGGACGCACAGTAACGTTTTTATATCAAATATTTCTGTAAATAGTTTGAATTCATTCAGGATATTGAGGCAGTCAGGAAAAGATTCTCTTGAAAGAAGACTTCAAGAACTTCTTCTAAAAGGACAAGAATAACAAGATAAATGTGTTTGAAGCCAGGAAAAGTATTTTGAAAGAGGCTTGATTGTACTGTGTCTCTTACTGTAACTAATTTCTTTTAAACCTGATTCGTAAGTGTTGTCACATCTCGTACACTTGTATTTAGAAAAATATCTTTGCTAGTTTTAGATGTTCAAAACATACTTTTGTTTCAATATTTTTGTAAGTTTCAATCAGAACACAATAAGTGGAATGAGAAGAGGAGATATAAAGATTTGATGGCATCATCTTTACCTAAAAGGTTTTCAAACAACTTTCAATGGATTTACTTGCTATTAACAAACTGAAAAGTGATTCTTACTTATTCAATTACTGGTAAACCTCAGTCACCGTTATGATTAAGCTGGTAATTAGGAAAGAATTTCTAAATGTGTGTGTTCAAGGTTTCCAGCTGTTTCTTTATGTTGCTTGTTGAATAGTTAAGACTGACTCTAGGTCAATATATAATGTGCCAATTTTCCCACTAACTGAATATTTCCCTTCCTTGGGTTAGACTGATCACAAACTTTACATGCTTCAGTGTTTTGTTTGTATGTTTGTTTGATTGGTTACTTTTTTTCCTCTGTACTATGGGAAAGATGATTGCAGGCTTTGACAAACTTGCCACATATTAAATATAGTAACTTTGCGTCTGTCTTATATCTAATAAGATTTCAATAAATTTCAAGTTATATTGCTTATTATATTGCCAAATATCTACAATTTATTGTCATAGGTTTATAAGGGAAAGAATTTTAATAAGGATATAAAATTTATAGGATTGTTTTCTAATAATCACTCAATGAGTCAAATACAGAAGAGTTCAGGAGATCTGTCTACACACTAGAGACCAAAAGAATCCAGCTGAGGGCCTGTCCCATGGCAACATCCTGCCTGAGTCCTATTGAAGACCTAGAGCCTAAGGCAGTGACCTCCGTGAGATCAGTTGGAGGCCTAGAACCCATAAGAACATTTCATGCAAGTCCATTTCAAGGAACTGCACTGAGAAGGCCTGCAGGTGAGTGGTGGGAACTAGACAGTCTGCACCATCAGGATAAAGGATCTGTGCCAGAAGACCGAGGGTATCTGCCCTGGAGCCAAAAAGCAACACTCAAGGTAAGGACCAGAGCTCCTGAAGAGAAACGCAGCCATCCTCTGCAACAGCAAGATTCTGAGCTCCTTTCGTGATGAGAACAGCAGAGGTCGTATCAGGAAAGCCTGAGCAGCAAGCTTCTTCAGGAGAAGTACATCATCTTCTCCTTGGGGTCAGGAAGCAGGTATCAAAGTCAGGACCTGAGCTCCCCCAAAGTGAACCACAGCCAGCCTCAGTGGCAGTGAGAACCCAAAGTGCTCCAGTGATGAGCATGCATCAGGAAAGCCAGCAAAACACACTTCCACAGGCAATCAACAGCGCACCATCCGCTCCTCCAGGTCCCTTTTCATGCTGTTGGCAACCATTCTCAGGTGGACCTTCCACACCCATCTCCACACTGATTTGTTTCAGCTGGGTGTTACAAGTTACACACTAGTTGTTATCCACCATAGTTATGTATCATTTCTTTCCCTAAATGGATCCTTAGCTTATATGTTGATTGCTCATTTTGTTGGATAAGCATATTAGTTGAATTGATAACATATGCACAATTGTAGTTATGACATTTGCTAGGAATTAATCTGTGGGTCTGTTTGAAATATTATCAATGTCGTGAGACTTTTTATGGCCATTTTTGATGCCATTGCTTATTTTGAATACATTTTAATATTTAAATTCTTCTTTATTTTACTTATACGATCACTAAAAGTTAGTACACTTGAAATACAAAGACTGCACTAAATAAAGAAAAATAAACCAGCCAAGAGCCCTTATAAACCCTCACCTGGGATGTCACAAGAACTTTGTGAGCCAAGGAATTTACTTTGCTTGGGTTTACAAAAATAATATGTGACGAAACTAGAATTTGAGAATATATAGGTTTGTGTCTAAGCTAATAGAATTTCTATTTTTCCATGTTGTCTTCCCTTCAATGTAAAAATTTAGGCTGCCCGTCAGTCCTAAAGATTACTTGAGAATATTGACAGAAAATGTCATAGATACTTATGGTTTGCTCAATACTTCAGAATGACATAGAATAATTATTTCAGGTTTGTTAGTTTTTGAGATGAGTTAACAGATAAAAGTATGCACTGTACCAATACACTTTAAGATTGGCATTTCTGGCTTACCTGATTGTGGCGGTCTATATGTGAATGTGAATATATATATATATATATATATATATATATATAAAGCCACAGGCAGATGTGAATGGTGTATTTCTGTAATGCAGTTTATGAAAATTGGCTGAGAATCACTTTCACTTGTTTGAACATGCAACAGAAGAAAGGCTGAGAATTTTGTTTTGTTTTTTGGAAAACACACATAACCTTTCTATCACGGCATTGGGGGGAGGGTAAGAAGGTACAGAAAACATCCCTAGAATTTCAGTGCCTAAATAGACTGATGATGGTATTTCCTGTTTACTGTCAAGGCAGAACAAAAACATCCCATAAGCACCGTTTTTTGCGTGAAAAATAATATATTTTGTATTTTAAGTTTGTTTGTACGTTTTCACATAGGTTTTCCGAGGTGAGTCCTCACTGTGCTATACAGCAGCCTCCAACTCCTGAGCTCAAGCCATCCTCGCACCTCGGTCCTGCAAGGATTTGGGCCACAGGTGTGTGCCACTGCACCAAGCCTGTGATGATAATTTTAACTGTCACAGAATAGTTTCCCCTCTCCGCATGTGTGTACATCCATCCATTTATAGCTATAGATAGTTTGAATAATTTTCTGTTAATTTGGTGCAAGCACACACTTAAAAACATCTAAGCATATAAAAGATTTATGGAAGATGCACGAAAAGCTGTCACTGTCTATCTTCCTAAACTAAGAAAGCTCAAAAATATTTTTACCAAGGTCTATAACAATGAGTTTTGTCTAAGAAGCATCTTATTTTATATAGAAAGTGATGTTAAAACTTTATAGTTTGTATTCACACCTTGTATTTTCGACCAAGTTTTGAGAATGCAGGTTTGACCAGTTTATGAAAAGTACCTCTCATATATGTAAACTCATTGTAAATGTCAACCTGCATTAGAAAACTCAAATCAGCCTAACCTGCTGTGAGCACAAACATGTAAGATGCCTTTTTATTGGGGACATTTTAATACGTGTGCCTATGATAGCCCCTCACATTTGAATTCTGTTTTACGTAGATGAGAGGGTAGGTAAATAAATAACTTTATTGAGTCGTATTTTACACATGAAAGGATTTTTCTATTTCAAACGTATAGTTCAATGACCTTTAGTGACTTCACAAAGTGTTGTCACCATGAGTATCAATCAGTTTTACAAAATTTTTAACTTCTTCTCCAGCAGGATTCCTTTTGTACATTTACAGTTCCTACCACAGCACCAGCCTCAAGCAGTCATTAATTTACCTCCTGACTTTATAAGTCTGCCTTGCCTGGAAATTTCATGTAAGAGGAGTCAGGTAAGGGAGTAGTGACTGGCTTGTTTTCCCCTCAATGCGTGTGTTTTTGAGGTCCAGCCAGGATGTAGAATCATAGATCAACTGTCTATTCTTTTGCTGTTGTTTAGTACTACTCCATTTTGTGGGTATGCAATACTTAACCTATTCATTGTAACAATCTGATGAACAGTTAAGTTATTTCCTGATCAAGATTGTTAATGAATAGCGAATAATATTGCTATGAGCCTGACATGCAACCTAATTAACACACAAATTTTGTTTCATGTATCATTTTTGGAGAGACTGCCAAATGGTTTCCCAATATGTCTGCCATCCCGTATCATTTATCACTAACAATTTTGAACACCTTATTTATATTTCCGAGAAATAAAATTTCCAAGAAATTCTAGGGCTTCACATGCTTAGTGATACTTGTTCTGTCTTACTTATTGGAATCATACTAGTACATATAGAATGCTATTCCATTTTCATTTTAATTTGCATTTTCTTTATGACTAACAATGTTGAATATCTTCATGTGTATATTATATTTTTATTAAGCTATTTACATACCTTCTTTTTGTTACTTTATTTTGCCTATTTGACTGGATTGTTTGTCCAATTGCTGTATTCATAAAATCTAGATATAAGTCTTTTAAAAGGTGTTTATTTTGCAAATATTTTCTCCAGCTATTCATAATTACTTCTCACTATTAACTGTCAGAACTGTGACACCATAAATTGTAAAATTGAAAATTTCTTGAAAAACACACCTTGTATCCTTATACCTTGAACAAGCATCATAGATGTGGGAGACTCTTCTAGGGAAAACAATAAACTGATTCCTGTCTTGCTTACCTGTTGTGTTCTACCCTGAATATATGTGGGTTGAAATATGCAATTGCAAACTGAGTGTTTCATATGGAAATTTTTGATATTTAGAGCCTCTATACCCATTATTTGTGTACAAGTTTGTTTGCTTCTTAATTTGTCAGCACAAAGTATGAAATTATGGCTTAGAAATCAAAATACAAAAGTGGCTTTTTTCTCTCATATTGTTTAATAGGCGTACAGTTGAAGGTTGCATGAGCTAATTTTTGCCTTGTTTTTTTCCTAAGGATATCCCTCAACAAACCGTATGGAGGAGTATAAAATGGTTGGAACTACCACCAAACATTCGCTGTGACTGTAACGGATTGTGTATTTTCCTCCAAAACTGTATATTATAGTTTTCTCCCAATAGGAGAGTTAATAGGCTTTTTTATGTACTTTATTTGGAATTTTTATAGTGATCAGTATGCATGAATTGTAATTTTCTTTTTGGTTAAAGTAATGTAAAGACTAACCCATCAAATGTGATTTACTTTTAAAGTAGCTTTAATGTATCTAGTATAACCTGTTTAAAGTTGTCCTTGGAACTGAATATCAGATACAGATAATTTGGTATTGAATGAAGTATCAAAAGATATACTTAGTATAATCTTACCTTTAAGATTTATTTTTTTCTATTAAGAAAAGTATAAGCATTCTATTGGAGTGCAATTAAAAATAGTAACAGAAATTTTTTGATTAAAAATAGAAAGAACTTTTCTATTAAGACAGAAGCTTGATATGATATGAGCAATATATTTTAACTCCAATTTTTAGAATCACAGATATATTTATGAAAATAAAGAATAAAAACTAGCTTTTTTTTTTGGTCTTTTTTAAGAGAGCGTCTTGCTATGCAGTTCAGCTGGCCTTGAGCTCACTTGGTAGCCCAGGCTTGTCTTGAACTAGCTTCAGGCCCCCAAGTGCCGCGACTACAGGTGTGTGCCAGAATTCTTGGCTATATCCTTTATTAGGTGACATACTTACCTTGACTAAGCTTCCATGAGTCTCCTCTGAGCTATTTCCTTGACTTGACCTCAAACTTGACCTCAACCTTGTCACATGAAAGCTACTCACTCTTAGCACAAACGACTCCATTCACCACCCACAGTAAGAGAACTAGCAACCTTTCTGTCCCTCACAGACAAATCCTTCAGTGACCACACCAGACTCCGTAACACGCCTCTGAGAAAACTAATTGCCACTAAAAGAATCTATTGTTTGTTAAAGGGAGAACTTGACTACAGATTCTGTCCTCTCTATTCTTGGAAAATTATTTAGATAATGAGCAAATATACATGATTTTTTCTGTGTCTTTTATATATATCTCCTACAACTCAATACTATCATTTTTGAGAAAAGTTCCCTGTATCCTGATCTTGGAGAAACCTCTGACTTCATCATCAATGCCAGTTAGCAAATGTGGGTGGCTTACAGTTGTCAAACTCTATTTACTGTCTTACCTGTGTTCAGCATTTTTTATTTTTTATTTTTTTTTAAGTTTTTTTCAGTATTTTGTATTTAGCGCACCCCAGCCTTTTTAGAAGTCTCCGGGGTTTTGTTTCAGTGAGGTTTTGTTCAGTTCATACAGGAGTTTCTCTTCCTTGTTCAGCAGACAACTAAATACATCTCACCATTTTTGTCAAGTGCTTAGTGAATCATTGCTCCCAGACCGTGCGCCTCCCATCTTTTAGTCCACGATGGCAGCTGGAGAGAATCTTGGTTTTGCTTGACTTACATTCCATCTATCCATTCGCCGTACCATCCCAGCAGCTTTGATCATCCTTTGCTCCCTCTGGCCTACCCACCCCTTACTATTTTTAGAATCCCAGGAGAGCTTCTGGTTCCACAGTCCTCCCTTCCATTGATTTGCAGAGCATTGCTGGAATGAAGAGAAAGGTCACCTTTTCTCTCTCACTGGGACCAGGAATCTTCTGAGTACCATGCAAAATCCTTCCAGAGGGTTACAAAATCCGAATGTGTCTTCTCATTTGCACTCATAATAATTGTCTCCCTGGCTTTATCTCCTTCCTGCTCCTGCCCTTGATTTATTCCACATAGACCTAGCTGGATGCTCCTGTTTCTAAATATGAGACACACTAAGCATATTCCAGCCTCAGAAACTTTAGATTTCCTCTACTTCTGCTGGACTGTTACCCCATCTGAATCTCTAACTAGTGCCTCATGTCTTTGTGGAAATATCCCTTTCTAGGTAAGTTCTTTCTTGTAAGATCACATTTAATATCAACTTCTTATTTTTGCCTTGCCAGTCAAAAGCAGGAATCTTTTCATGTTCCTTTTTCTGCAGATGATGATAAGAATAATCTCAAAGGCCTTTTAGGTGGTATTACACTACCTGGGCTCTGCTAGTGTGAGTACCTGTAATCTTGGATGGGTAAAGTAACCCCATAGGCCTCACTGGAGGTAGAGTCACCTCCTTAAAAAAAAAGTGACCAAGGGCAGAGAACAATGTAACAAGCACAATGGAAGTTTAGGAGATGCTTGCTGGTTCTGAAGCAGAGCTCCCATATTTACATTCAGAAAGTGTTTACTCAACTTGAGAAGAAGTTGAATAGGCAGACTTCTATTAGAAGACTTTAAAGATATAACCACCAACAAAGAGCCTTTGTGGGATCTGTGTGTATGTATAATTATATATATCATTATATATAAATTATAAACACAATTATGTATAGGTGATATTTAATTATAAAAATTATATATATATATGAGACAAACAATAATACTGATTCTTTTGTATTCATATTTTGTGAATAACTGAAAAAGATCAGTTCTACTGACAAAATGTTTGTAGACAAGAGCATCTAAATAAAAAATAAAATAAAAAATAGTAGCAAACCATTAAGAATAAGTCACTTAGCTTAATTTTTAAATGAAAATTGAAGTACTGAATAAATTTTACCACAAAATTCTGTTTTATGTTTAAAAATTATACATAAAACACTTTATTTGTTAGAGGTTAATTATTACTATTATTAATTTATTCAGTCTTTCAAACCCAGTCATAATGCAGAAAGACCTGGATGGGGTGAGGTATGAATTACGGCAAATACTGCATTGCTTAAATTGAGTGGGAAGAAGTCATGGCGATCTAAAATTCTGTGAATGATTTTAAAGTGTCTTGATTTATCTGGAAAGATTTGGATCATCTATCTTAAGGTGATTTTTTAAGGCATATTTTTCATGAGTATTTTAAGATGACAGAGGAGAACATGTTTAATAGTGCAGAAAACATGACTTGAGTTTCAAACTTCAGTAGGTATGCTAGGAAGGTATCTGTGTGTAGATAATCTAGATATGACTGACATTGACAGTCTTATTGTTTAATTCATTTATTGACTTGAAATATAAATCTGTTTTTATTTAGAGAAGAAGCTAAAACAAAAAAGGGTAGAAATAATACAGAATTTCAAAAAGTAACAGTAAGTAATCACTAGTTGATAAATTACATGTTGTTATCTTGGAAGTAAATCTTAAATCAGAGTTACTTTGTATTTCTCCTGAAACTTCAGGGTACTAGGATTACTTTAAGTAAACATGATTAAGAATGTTGTAAAGCAAAAGACAGAAAACTGGCCAATATTGGTGATGTACAATGTTAAATCTTTACTACTGATCCGCTAATATGCACTCATTAAAATAAATAATTATAACTCCATAGGAAATGTCTTCAGTCAGTTTCACTTGTTATAGTTGAAATAATTTTGTAAAGATTTCCAAAACATTTACTAAATTCCAAAGATACCACATTCATACTGCAGGCTTCAAGAAAAAAAGGGTGGGGATAAAACGGAGCAACAAACATAAAAGCAAACTGCTGATTACAGAGCTGGATCAGAGATGATGAAAAAGCCAGAGACCATCCACCTTTATATAATTAATATTTGTCAGGCATTAAAAAGGACTGGGAGAAAAATGCTCAGATTTAAGTTAAACAGTTTGGTTTCAACATCATTAGAAGTAAGCTTCCACCTGCTTCTAATTTTCCTGTTGATTATAAAGGTCACTGGTTGTTTGAACAGTGTGGAAAAAGGAGCTTTTAGAAAGCATGCAAATGCAAATGCAGGCGAGGAGTCCTGTGTGTTAATGAGCAGACGATGCTGATTAGCGTGCAGTTGCGGACGCTGGCTCTAATAAACAGGCCTGATATCTTCAATTCACAAGGGCACTCACTGGCGTGTGCAAAGCAGCAGCCCACATCCATTACTTGAAATTGTACTAAGACCTTTGGAAAAGTAGGTGATGTTTTTATATATATTTTATAAGATTTGGTCTAATGGTCTTATATACAGAGTTTAAAATTTCTCTAAAATGATAGATTTCATTAAAATGTATTATATGACATTATATGTGATCTCTTACAAATACCCATTTCTTTTTTTTTTTATATAATTTCAGTCTTCTACAAGGACATAAGATGATAATATCGATCATTCATTGAGTACTAACAATGAAATGGAGATTTTTCTCCATATATCCTAATCAATCACAAAACAATCCTACATTTAGGGATCATTATCCCAATTTTATAAAAGAGAAACACTGGGGCTCAGTTCTTCATCTGAAATGAGGGGCTTACAATTATTCTACCAACTGTAATACTCTTAATATTTCTAGCACAGGGTTCCTAAGGATAGCTACAATGTGATGAGCTTTATGCTTAAAAATTCTGTTCTTTGGATTTTTGGTGACATTCAACTACTTACTGACATTGCTACAACCCCTCCAAGTGGAGAACCACTGTTTTTAGGCATTGCAAAACATACTTACTAAAATATCATGGTTAATTATCAGTGATATTCAGCTATGAATTAATGCTCATAACTCTAGTGTTCTAGAAAAACAACTTCTCTGCCTTGATTGGTAATATTTATTGATCTCATATGCTTAATAAAATTATTAGCAACTTATGCTCTATAATCATTTAAACTTTCACAATTATAGTACTGGGCAGATATGTTATAATATAATTTCATAGATGAAAATCTGAGTCATGAAATGAAAAGGAATTTAATCAAGATAACATAATTTGAACGGAGGACAAGTGATCCTACATTCCTAAGACACTCCTTAAATATTTACCTGTTTCCCTGTGGGGCTCAGATTTTTTTATATTAGGGAACATTTCATATTTATAATATACTGTATATATTATAATAATGTATAGAATAATGAAAAGCTGCCTGTTTAACTGTCAATTTAAGAAATGGAACATAATGAATGTTACATTTACTTTTATGGCACTTTATATTTATAATACAGTTAGATTCATTTATATCTATTTGTATTACATTGTAGGTTTTCTTCTTTACCTGTTTAGTTTTGTTTTATGACAAATATGTGAATGCAGTTTAGTATATATATAAATATATATATATATATATATAATTTACCATTTTTATTGTATATGAGTAATTTTTCTTTCTTTGCTTTTTGAAATTAACTATATTAAAAATAACTTTGTATTTGTTAAAATACCTTTCTCATTCTGTTTCTGTATCATTTTTTAATTATTCAAGATGAAATTTGAGGGTAAATTTATTCAAAATGAGATTGTTAGACAAAATGTAATTGCATGTGTTGTTTTTTACCATACCATAGGACCGTAGTACCATATGCTTCTCCATAAGTCTGATTTGATTTTAATTTCTGTAAGAGTTACATAAAAATTTCTATTTCTCTGTATTTTCATCAATATACAGCTTTTGAATGTTTGCTAACCTGATATGTAATATATATATGTATATTTCAATGTATATATATATATATATATACATTGTATACAATACATACATTGTATTGTATACATTGTATATATATATATATATATATATATATTTATTTATTTATTTATATATTTCAATGTGATTTTTGCGTGTTTATTTTGAGGCAGAGTCTCACTGTGTAGCCCAGTCTGTTCTTGAAGTTTCTATGTAGCTTAGGCTGGGCCTCACAATTCTCTTGCCCAGACTTTTGAGTGATAGGAGGTTCAATATACACAATTATGCCCTCCTTCAATGTGATTTTCATTTTTTTCTGTTTAACTTTGAGAGAAACTGAACATATTTCAGACACTGTAAAATAATTTTATATCATTATTTAGAAAATTACCTGTTTAAAATTTTATGTTTTCAGATTGGATGGCCTCTTTTTCTTCTTTTTTGAGCAACGATCGGATGCATACTGTAAGAATTAATACACGCTTTCTATATATTTTCCCATTTCATCACTCATCTTTTGGAATTTTATCTATTTTTTCCAAGCACTTTTAAGAAATTGCTTTGCTGCTTTTGCAGTTTTGCATCCCAGTTAATTTCGACAATGTTTAGTGGTCGGAAAGCTCAGAGAGAGCAGCACTTCTGCCCTACCCCACCAACAAAGGAGAAGCTGGAATCAGGCCAGTGTCTTTCAATCAGGGCCGTGGTTCAGCAGTCACAGCTTTGCAGGAGGCTTCCTGAGTTCATCCTGTACCAAAATCTTCTAACCTTGAAATGATAAAACGTGAATTTCTAGATTGTCAATTTCCCAAAAAGCTATGTATTACCTCTTTGTTTACTCAGTTACTTCCTCTGTCATTGAAAATTCTTTCTAAATTTTTTAACGTTTCCACTAAAAATTTTAAAATACAAAAATAAAACATAAAAAGATTATTTACTCTTCTTGTTTGTTTTCACTTAAGGTTTTCCTCACACTTACAATAACTTAATGTTTATAATCTAATACTATCAGTAATAGATCAACTATATTAAACAACTCATAAAATAGGAATGATTTTAACTAATAGATTCCCGTGCTGGTTTATGAACCAAATTCAGGACAATTCATAGCAAACACTTAGGAGTTTATTAAGAATACAGATTCCAAAGACTCATCCTTAGTTAATACAGATCAATTTTAATACATCAGGCTAACAGAAAAGAATACAGATGGTTAAAAAAATAGAGACTAAAGCCTACAATTACTATCTGACAAACAAGCCGGTTGACAAATATTTGTGTTTACAGATTCCAGTGTTGGACCTAGTCTGTGTGACACTGTGTCACCTTTCTGAGGTTTTCTAATAATTTGTCCAACACTAAGACAGTGAGCGGAGTTTTGTACACTATTTAGCAATGGCCTGAATTGTTACTAACTATATAATTTCCTTAGCTCTTAGAATTTTCCAAACTAAATTAAAAAGAAACTCAAAGACGATTTTGTTCAAGGTCGATAGTGAAATGTGATAAATATTTGGAATTGGTGGTGCCGTTGTATATTTTATGAGAGAGAAACTAAATTATACGAGATAAACATAAATTGAAAATGAAAATTTATTTACTTATAAAACAAACATAAAAACAATTTACTGCTGCTCAGTGTTAGACAGTTCTGTTGATGACCCAATTACGGAATGCATATGAAGCAAAATAGCAAACTTCATTTTTTCTGAAGGTCATTCTTTAAGGAAACAAAACAGAACTTCCCTGAAACTCATGTGCCCCTTTAGTAAGAAATACATAGTTGTTTGTGTCATATTTGCTTCTGATTTTGAAATTTCAATCACTATGAATAATTTATCTACATTCTGAGGTTCTGATACACAGAATTGTCCTGCCCTTTTATTTCATCCAGGTTCACTTCATGAAAAATAATGTACATAGATACACACACAGACATGTTTGTGTGTGATATATACAGTGTTTATACATGTATATGCAAGTGTGAATATATATTCATATATATATATATATATTATATATATATATATATATATATATATTATATATATATATATATTCACACATTTGGAAGATTGTGTCTGCTTAAGGAAAATAGATACATCCTGTTGACTCTGCCTCCATATCAGAACTCTGAGTAAATATTTCATTGAATCCTCCTGATAGAAACTCTGGCTTCATTATCATCAATTATTTGTAGTACTATTATTAAGAATAAAAGTTTTAGAATAACACCTATTGTCCACTGGATCAATTGCTAAGCATCATTCAAAAGTAACATCAGTCAAATGACAAAATATAATACAGGATATGATTAAAATAGGTTTAGGAAAAGAGGGATAAGTGAGCATAAGCCTCAAAAGGGGAACAATTAAAAGCACAAAAAATCAGCCTAGAATTTTTGACACATTGCTAACATGAAATGTAGCCAACCTAGTCCTGACCTTCTGAAGCTTCTGCCCCATGTAATCCCGAGCTGTGGGAGACTGAGAACCTTACACTTTATTCTCTGGAAATGTGATGAATGTGTTACAAGTTTCATGTAGTCTTTTGATGACAAGTTGTGGAAAATTTATGAATCTCTATCAGCCTTATGACCAATCTCAAAGTTTTCTATTAAAGGCCCCAGAAGACACTGAAGCATTTAATACAAATAAAATGAATTGCGATTAATTTAAATTTGCAAGTCTCCAGTGAGCAGGTGCAGCAAATGAGGTGGAGAGAGATGAGTGAACCATGTTTTTAATATTTCAGCCAGAAATGCGTGGAGAATTTATTTACATTTGTACATGCATTACACAGTTGGAAGAGGAGATGTTAGCCATGTATCAGCAACTAGTAAAGCTTCAAAGCAACTTTTCACAGAATTACAAAGATCAGGTATATAGCTAAAGTGATTTCTAGGAACAATCACAAACAAATATTGTTTGATTTAATACACAGATGGAGATGCCATAGAACTGTTTTGGTGACCATCCGTGGGCAAGCTACATTGAACTTACTGTCTGATTTTACATCAAGGATACAGTCTTTAAAAATAGGATGAACAGTTTCCTTTATAATTCCAAATGTGAAATCTCTTGAGGTTTTCATTGATAAAATACATCTAAGAAAAAACTGGGTCTAGTGGGATAACTTCATATTTTTAGCGCCCTCTAAATATAAAACAAAGGCTTGTAATATTCTTAGAAAAACACATGAATCTGAAAGGTTCAAAAATCTGTGTAAATCTGTGTAAACAGAAACTTTAGACCAAAACAAATAAAGGTTCAGCCAATTGTTTTGAAGACAGGTAATGACATATCAGCTAATTTCTCTAATAAAGACTTCTTTTTTTGCAGGGATGGGAAGAACTCTGATAAGGCATGTTCCATTTAACAAAGACTTTCTTAGCTACTTTAATTTAACCATTAAAGCAAGTAAAATTTTTAACATAAACCTCAAATATTAAGATTTTTCTACTTTCAAGGTAAAGGCAAACTCCTATTACAAGGCAGGAAGAGTATCCTAGAAATAAATCCTAACTAATTCAAGGCCAGCCTGAGCTACAGAACAAGACTATGTCTCAAAGAAAACAAAACAAAACAACTTGGACACTGTCAACTAGCAGGAAGACAAGTTTATAGTATTTTGTGTTTTCAAAGTGTTCATTCCCTGATTGACTGGCTTCAAGACAGGAACACAATGGTGGGGAGGAAAATTCTTTACCGCTTGGCAACCTAGAAATAGACGCAAGGGAAGAGCTGGGGACATGAACACACCTTCAAGGCCATAGGTCCAGTGATGTCCTTCCCTCCACTGGGCTTCCCCTTGGGGTGTGAACTCCTCACTGGACTAATCTATGGATGCTTTTGGTGACCCAGTGATCCAGTAACGCTCATAAACCTCCACCTCTCAACACTAGAGACTTTTGGAGGGACATTTTAGATCTAAACTGTAGGAATTTTTCAACTAATATAATGTCATGTGTGTTAGGGTTAGTGTCTAGATTCAAGAGGTCATAGTGGAACTTTTCAGAGATGGCTGTGTCTAGAGTGTGCGACCCTGGAGTTATTCATGGTGCACCGCAGGATTAAATGTACTAGCATTAAGGGTGTGGATAGAATATAAGGGACAAAAGAGATGTCACTTGCTTTTGCTGTTTTTTGACTGCATGAACTGTTTCTCTGTGATGCCCCTCTGCCATTACACCCTGTTAGGGAGCCAAGCAGCTATTGACTGAAACCTCTGCAATCTGTGGGCCAAATAAACCTTTCCTCCTTTATTTAACTTTGGGTATTGGGTATTTTATCTCACCAGTGAGAAATGTAATTAAGTTCTCAACAGCTATACTTTTGTATTCAAAGTCTATTTTTACAGACATTCAAAGATAATTTGCTACAATAAAGCACATATAAGACCTAAGTGAATTTGTCTGACATATAAACTATATTAATTCTAAGAAACAATATAGGTTTTAAGAAGGAGAATAAACCATAATGTTCAAAATATTTTTAACATCTATTCTTAATTCCTTACCAAAAAATTGTATAATCCAAAATTCTTCATGTGAATTCTACATTATTTTTGAATTGTCTTTAAAAATTAGAATGTTTTTATGTTGGAAAATATAAATCTTCCATTAAAGTTACCTAAAAAGTGTTCTGAGTTAAAGTGAAATCCAGTATAATGATTTTTTTTGCTTTGAAGACCATATTCATATAAAATAAGTGATAATAATCCTCAACTTGACGTTCTTTTCCAATAGTCTTATCTTTCTTATTTCTTTTTTACTTTAGAAACTCTTTATTTTATTAATATGTATTAATTGCACATATTTTTTTTTAGATTTTGTGTGATATTTGACAAATGGTACATGCAGACAGGATCACCCATTTCAACTTTCTCTGGACTGACACTGTTGTCTCTAGGTCCCTTCCATCCTAATGGTTTATCCCACTTTTGGTGACATGTTGCCTTATAAATCAGTTCCTAATCAGCTTAAGCATGATCATTTCATAAATCTTGATAATTCTGAACTATGTATTTCTTCTTTTTCATTTTGTTACTCCATGTCATTAGATTGAAAATAAATGTTAGTCTGTAAATTCCTTAGGTCTGATTTTGGGTCATTTAAAAAAGGCAATGATCATATAGCATGTAGGAAAGTATTATACTGTATTAAAATTTTCTTTGAAGTATGTCATTCAAATTTTTAAATTTAGTAATTTCATTAAACTCTTCAGTGATTATAAACTGATATTTTAAAAATTTACATATTTTCAAAAGAAAGGAAAGATAATAATATGATATAGACCTAGGTAATGATCAATGGCTTACCAGAAGACAAATGGATAGATACAGCCCCAAAATTTCAGAACTCTGGTGATTTGGTGGAAAAAGAAAGCCATTCTGTGGTATGTTTCTTCCCCAAGATGATTCAATATATCATGAAGGACTGGCTCAAACCCATCATTATGGCACTTTAGGTTAGATTCACCCCTTTGGAGACTGCCTTCTGGGTTTTCTATAAGCTGTCTTTTGGACAATATGTTTGGCAAAATTAGCAGTGTGGTGAACTTCTCAGTGTTTTCGGGTTCAGAGAGAGCCACGTGAGTGTATTTTATGAGCAAAGTAAATAGTCCCACTCTATAGAAATGCAAACAGATTACAGTTTTTATACTTACTCACCAGAAGATACAAAATGCAAAAAGAAAAGGAAAAATACTGAAGAAATTTGAAGGAAAATGTGTAAATAAAGTGGGCTTCTATAGAAGCGTGGGAATTAACTGTCTTATTTGTGCTTCTAGCAGAGATTTCCTCTTTTGTTATTGCTAATTAAATGTGATTTTTCTTTCAGAGGATGGGCCAACAGAAGCTGAAACAGCACAAATTTTAGGGTTGTTTGCTGTGAAATTAAGCAGGCAAATTTCTTTCTCCTGTAAGAACGCACAATTTAAAGTTGAATGTCTGACTCAAATCAGTCCAATGTGAAGTCAGGGAAATTGTAAACGAGCAGCTTAGAGGAATCCGCACGCGTTGCCTGCTTACACTGGTGAGCCACGTCCCAAGTCCTGACATTCACCTTACAAACTTGAGGAAACCTAGAGAAGCCCAGAGCACTGGTCCACATCCTGCAACTGATGGAGTCTAAATTAACCAATTTAGATTTGGTACTTCCTAGATTTTTGTCATGTGAAATAAGAAACTTGCATACTTATATCAACTTTAGTTATAATTATACCTGAACTTATGGGATAAATCTAAGTAAAGAACTGGAACCTACTAGAACAATGTAAGCGATGATCTTAAAGGGACCTTTGGATTTGAAGAATCAAGATAAATCAGTGCTGTATTATTTAGTTTTAGAGTGACTTTGCTAGAAGATTTCATTTTTGGATTATGATATGTTTCTATTTTTGTGAGTATAGTATTTGATAAAAGCTCCTTAAAGTGTTTGAAGAATTTATGTTAATCAAAGATTAATAATATTTAAAACATCTGTTTATTCTTTAGTGTATGTAAATAAATGAAACTTCTTGACAGGAGGTTGTGAATAAATTAGCTTCCAATTTGTGTTTTGTACTAATTTTGCCAAGGTGTACTATGTTTAACCTTAGCTGAGTATTGAATACGTACCACATTGCAAGTAAACTTTTATTAAGATTGTAAGTTTTAGGAAAGAACTTTTCTTATGATATTCCAGTAAGAACATATATTACTTGTAGCAGAAAGGCAAGGATCTACTGAGCCTTCATTTGTGCTTTTATTTATTTATTTATTTATTTACTTATATTCCCAATGAATCTCAGTTGATCGTGTTCTAACCACGAAAACACAGGGCCCTCAGGAAGTTTGTGCTTTCACCATAAAGCAGTGAAAGAGACAGAATACCAGACCATAAACTTGCCTATCTATAACAAAGAAGTACATAATAGAATAAATTAGTTCCTACTACAGATATTTTTTCGCATATTTTTCAGTTATTTACTAATTTTGTCTTGGTGAGAAAATGGTGGTGAGCCCTAAGAGCTGCTCAATTTCAAGTCTGAGAATGGATTACGCATTGCAGTAGACAGTGGGACTCAGGTCAAAGAGCTTACTCAATTCTAGGAAGGACTGCATCCCTTACAAGGAGGTAGAAGAAATTTCTTTTATGCCTTTAGACAGACACCGACTCCATACTTAGCTCTACAGATCTCTCAAGGACATCTAGATGTCTTTAGATCTGTTTCTCAATCTCTACAATTCAGAGAAAAGTAATGGTATTAGCCAAAGGTGGAAAATGTATAAACTGCTTAGGCTACCCTGTCTACAACAATTGGGAAGTACTCCAAACGCTAGAGAAATAAAAGTATGGAGTTGAGTGGAGGAAACCAAACAGCCAGAAGTATTGCGAAAACAGGGTTAAGATTTTGTGATTATTGCTGTGATGTCTCTACAAGCATATATTTGTAAGAAAGGAAAGCGATTCATGTGACTATGATAAAAAGTGATCAAATAGTGAGTGGATGGTAGTCAGTGTAATGAAATAGTGCTCTATTCTTTAAAATATGAATATTGAATGAAATTTTCATATTGAAAAACTTAAACTCAATATCTAGTGACAAAGAAAAGAATACCTAAGTGTGGGAGCTGATGTCTCACGGTTGACCTTTCTCAGACTGGTCCAGTAACAATGAGGTCACAGAAACTAGCCTCACATGAGGAATCTGGGGTCTCATATTTGAGAACAATCCTGTGCAACTTTTCTACCTAAAACTCGTTTCCAGGATGTCACAGTTCACGTGTAGTGTCATGCCTGTCTCCACTGAGCAATTTCTCCACTGATTTGAGTGCTAATGACATTAAATAAAATCCATGTAGCAGTATGTTTTCAGATGACTCCTTGTGAAAAAAAAAAAAAATAACACTTATTGGCTCTGTGTTACAATTACCAAGAAACAATCTGAAGTATCCATGATTAATGGCCAAGTGAGAAAAAATCACTAAGAAGAAAAAAATCCTGAATATTTACTACTAGATTTAGACAATCCTAAGTTTTTTTTTCTGTTAGAAAGTTAAATTTGATGGAATAATGTATTGCTCAAGAGAATCTTGGAGAAATGGTAATGTGTTTGGATTTCTTAGGTAAAAAATTTAGGATTTTATTCTTATTTTGATAGATAGTTCTAGAAATGAAGTAAAGCTTTTATAAATATTTAGCTAATGGTTAACTCTGACAAGCTAAGTTTAAATCGCTTTATTTTTAAAAATAGCTTTATTTGATGTGATAATAGGATTCAAAACTTCTATTTATTGCTTAAAAGTATTTATTTATTTTTCTCTAATGCAAAATAAATATTAACTCCAGTGTATCATGTGTTTTCAAAGAAAGCAACCCTCTGTAATCAATTTATGAAATAATAGGTTAAGTACCATTGAGTTCTTTTGGCAAGTGCTTCAATTTGGTGATTGACATGGTTAGCTAATTTTCAAATTTCAAAATATCCAAGCATCCTATTATTTGGTTATTATGTGGGTCTCCTAATAGCGTGAGGAAGCTAATACAGGTGTATTTGAATTCGATTTTTGAAATGAGTATGCATTACATTTCATAAGCCAGTAAAATATTTTTATGCTACAAAATAAAATCACATATAATTCACTCATTATATGGAACACAAGGCATAGGTGGTTACATTTTACCTACGTATACTTATCTGATCTAAAAGTAAGTTAGAAAGTTTTCTCTATAATTTTTCTAAAGACTTATAAATATCATGAACCAGAGACTCATGCTAAATCATTTTGTTCCAACGAATGAAAGAACATTTCCAGAAATTTCAAGCTTGTCAAAAACTTAATTCACCTATTTAAGAATCCTTTACCATGAAATGCAACTTTTAAAGAAAAAGTACTTTCGTTAGCATAACTTGAACACATTAAATGTGCACATAAATAAGCCATTATCTTGTTCCAAAAGGAAACATTAGGGATTGCATTTATGTCTTAAATCTAAAGTTTTGAATTCTGAGTCATTCAAATCTTTTTGCAAGGAAAATTTTTAATAGGAAAGAAAACAGGAAAAATTTTCCATATCTCTGTCTCAGAGAGAAACAGTGAGAGAGACACACACACATGCACGCACACACACACACACACACACACACACAGAGAGAGAGAGAGAGAGAGAGAGAGAGACAGAGAGAGAGACAGAGAGAGAGAGAGAGAGAGAGAGAGAGACAGAGAGAGAGAGAGAGAGAGAGAGAGAGAGAGAGAGAGAGAGAGAGAGAGAGAGAGAGACAGAAGCTGTACCAAGGTCTTTACCCTGAGGCCCATCTCTGGCCCCTTTTTTCTATTTTGCTTTTTACTTCAAGGCAGGGTCTCTGTAAGTCCCTAAATTGCCCAGGCATGACTCTAACTTGTGATTGATCCTATTGTGTCATTATTATGAAGTGCTTATAGTATGGTAATTACAGGGATTAAACTGTAAATTGAAAGAAAGGCTTTTTAAAACATGTTTATGTCATCAAGGGTAAATGTTACTGTACACAGAGATCTGGAGTATGAACTAGATGTCTCCAACACTGATGGTCCTTACCTATTTGTATTTCCTTTAGGTAAGGGATTTTGTCCTGAAGAATGATCCTGGTTTGATTGGAGACTTAGCAAATAAGCATTCAATGAATAAAATTGGCTTGCTTGTCACCTTTCTCTACTCTCCTTAAATGACAATCATTTGTCCTTGAGTTTTCATGGGTGATTCTGCCCTTTAACATAACAGTTATTTCTAAAATGTGCTATCCTAATGCATTCATTGTGGTATATGCTACGTGCTTATGAAATCTTTTTTGTATCTCCCACATTACAGAAGTTCAATTAGCTTGGTAAATAGCATAATGAAAAGTTATAATGAAATAGGTCATAATGTCTTTTCACAGACATGCCAAATAGATGGGTAATGATTGTATTTTCTTTCTCATCTTAGTTTTAAATCACATGTCTATCTCAATAAGTACTGAGTAATAGGCCATAGACCTGCAATCCAAATCTAATTTGTGCTTGATATTTGAAAAGCTTGTGTATTTTTATGTGTGGAATTTTTTAAAAGCTCTGTATTGCCAAGAATTTAGTTTGTATAACAGCGTAGCCAGCTGAATTTATTTACCAAGAAGGGACAGATTGAAATCAGGATTCACCTGTGGGTGATTTGTGCTCATATTGCCACATTTTTAGGAGGAGAAAATATACTTATTTTTATAAACTTATACTGATTTTGAGAATTGTTATTGCTTTGGTTTACTGAAGCTTATAAAGATTATCTCCCAAAATATTATTACTCTTACTGTAATCCTTGTAAAAGAGAGACACATGTCCTTATTTATCAATTTTCATGCAAGCAGACTGAAGGAGAATGGGAGAAAGTCGTCTGCACCCACGTCAGAGTGGGGAAGAGCCTCTCACTTCTAGTTGAATGCCCCCCCTTGTGTTCTGCTCCTTTGATGTCTAAGAAAATATTATTTTCTGATACAGAATGATTCCATACATCCTACTCTGTTTTGAGCCTAAAAAGAATAGAGAAGGAAAAGAAGTCACACAGTTATGACATTCTGGGCATAAAAATGTACATTATTTATCTCTATCATGTAAGGCTATGTTCATATCTCTCACTTCTGAAATAATTCAGACAAGGAAGACAAGATCCCATTGGAACCTCTGCGGACTCTTTGAAATGTTTAGTGGGCACAAGAGAGAGGTTTTTTTTCCATGCTGTGAGAAATTCTGTTTGTTCTGAAAATCTACATAGTTTTGGAAGTTTGTGAATACTTCCATTCCATCCAGGTCAATAAGTTAGGGACATTATAGGCTAAGAAGAATGCAAGTTGTAACAGCAACTCAAATAAATTTTATATAAAACACAAGCCAGAAAGAAGTTACATGAATGACAAATAAACCAAGCATTGTTTTAATAAATAATCTTTTGTGAATTTAATTTTACTTTGAAATACTATATGCCATAACAAAACAAAAACATTTACTTTAAATGTATTTGTTTTTCTTTAGCAAAGTAAGAAAAATTGTTGGAGTGCATGGTATTTCCAACAATGACTGAGTTACCAATGATTAAAGTTTAGAGTATTGAATTCTTACCTTATTTAGCTACAGAGGCAATAGAAAGTGAGGACCTGTACATTACTATTGCATAAACACACCATAAAGAAAAGTGTAGTTCTGGGGAGAACTTACCTTTCAAGTCTGGAAATTCCTTTGGTTTTAATACTGCTGGAATTATAAAGAAAGTGTACTATAAAATATTAAATGACATGATTATTTGTGCATTAAAAGTTTAATAGCAAGGTAAAGCTCAAATTACTACATGTACGAGGCTCATCATAAGGAAGATATTTCTATGTGGAAGTCTTTGACATATCTATGTATATTTAATGCAATGGAAAGTGGAAGAGACAGGATGTAGGAAAAATGTATAAGGATTAAACAGACAAAGTGACATTCAGCAAAATATTCTACATTGATTAGCTTGGTATGCAGTGGTGACACTCTTTTGTTCTTTCATTAAAAAAAAGCTAATACACGAACAATATACTAGTAGTACTCTGGAAAATACAAAAGCATGATTTATTTTTATGGCCTTAAAATGCCTCATAAATTTTGAATTCAACTTACATAATTTATTATGTTCCAATTGATATTTATGCATAAAGTTGTAATATAGAATAGGTTACTCTTGTGATTAAGTATAATATGCAAAATACAACCCTACATATAAATTTTGTTTCATTTTTTGAATTGTTAGTAATGCATTCTGATAACTGAATTTAGACTTTACGAACATCATGAATTTTTTCTTCCTTTTCCTTACCATCTAGGCTTAATTCTAGGTATTGAAGAATGATTCAATGTATACAAATCAATAAATGTAATACGTAATATAAATAGAAGCAAAGAGAAAATATCTTGTGATCATCTTAATAGGCACAGAAAAAGACCTTGACAAAATTCAACATTCTCTATTGATAACACTGAAGCAAATAGATATGAAAGGATCTTGTCTCAACCTGATAAAAAATCATTTATGAAAAACTTACTTCCAACTTTATGTTAAACATCAAAAAACTGAAAGCTTTCTCTCTAAAATCAGATATAATACAAGACTATCCATTATCAGCTCTTTTGTTCAACATGGTACTTGAAACACAAGAGCAATTAGTTAAGAAAATAAACAAAAAGGATATGGATAGGAAAGGAAGAAGTCATCATTGTTTGCACATGATATGATCTTCTACATAAAAGACCAGAAAATCACACCAACAGATGACACATAGAATTAGTAACCAAAGTAGATAATAGGATATGAAATCAAAATTCAAAAATTGGGGCTGGGGATTTAGCTCAGCGTCATAAGCACCTGCCTTGCAAGCAGGCAGTCGTGAGTTCGATCCCCGGTACCGATAAAAAGGAAAAAGACAAAAAAAAAAAAAAATTCAAAAATCAAAAGGATTGCTGTACACAAATGATGGACCTATTGAGAAAGAAATTAGAAATAATACCATTCACAATAGCTCCAAGAAGAATTAAATACTTAGGAATTAGTATAATTAAAGAAGTGTAAAAGTTTTGCAAGGAAAAAAGATACAGCAGTCTGAAAGAGAAAATCAAAGAGACCATCACAAAGTATAATTTTTTCCCTGTTCCTGCATGAGCAAATTGAACAGAATCAAAATGATCACACTTCAAAATGGATTTAATGCAATTTAAATCAAAATTGCAAGAGCATTATTTGCGGGAGTGGAATAAAGAATCCTAAAACTAATCTGGAAAAGACCCAGAATAGAATAAGCAATCGTGGATAAAAAGAGCAAACAGGAAGGGTCAAAATACTGTGGCTGGAGGTTATATTACAAAAGTACTAGGTTAAAAACAGCACAGTGCTGGCCCCAAAACAGACATGGATAGCAGTGGAGGAGAATAATAGATACACCAAGAATTCCACGACTTTCACCTACAGTGTTTGATTTTTAACAAAGGGATCAAAAACATACATTGGAGGAAATATAGCTGCTGTAATAAATGATGGGAAAATTCACTGTCTTCTTTCACATGATTGAATCTAGACTCATATTTCTCATCATGCACTAAAAAAAAAAAAAAAACAAAAGGGATCAAAAATTAAGTGTTGAACCAGAGATACATAACCTGCCAGAGAACAAAATAGATGAAACTATTAATGTCTTAGGTATAAGCAAGGGATTTCTGAACAAAATTTCAGTTGTACAGGAAATAGTTCCAAGAATCAACAACAATACAAAGTCTCTGTGCTGGGAAGGAAAGGACCAACAGAGATAAAAGAGAAGAATTTTGCCAATCCAGAATACATAAAAGAATAAAACTATTACACTGTCCCCATATAAAAGACCCAGTCCCAAATGGGAAAGCAAAGTGTATAGGCATTTCACAAAAGCTATCATCAAAAATGAGCTCATGCAATGAGCAGGCATTTCACAGAAAAATGAAAATGGCCAAAAAATATATGAAAAAAGGCTCAAGATCCTTAGCCATTAGAGAGGAAAATCAAATCAATTCAGAGAGCCCACTTTACTCCAGAAAGAATGGTCGTCATTAAGGAAAGCAAATAATAACAAATGCTGGTGAGGATGCAGGGAATAAAGGATCCGTCTACAGTGGAACAGTCACATAAACCAGTATAGTCACTGCAGAAATCATTATGATGATTCCTCCAAAATCTAACATTAGGAATACTACTATGTACAAATATTACCCTTCTAGGTATCTTCCTGAAAGTATTACAAATCACATAGCATTACAGAGATGCATGCATACCCATGTTTTTAGCAACACAATTCATATTAGTTAAAGCTTGGATGCAATCCACATGTCCTCCAACAGATGGATGGATAAAGAAAATGTATTTAACTGAAAAAGCAACCTGCTTACCTTCCTGGTAAGCAGCCATGACTCAGGCAAGTAGCAGCTGCCTCAGGGGGAGAACCAGCCAGCATCTCCCGAGATCCACGCCATATTGGAACTTAGGGTGCGGGGAAAACATGCAACCCGCTTGCCTCCCTGATAAGCAGCCATGAGCCTACTGGCACATGGGTTGAGAATCAAGCATCCCATCCCCTTCCTCACCCCATTAGTAAAAGGGAGCCAGAGGTCTGAGCATCTCTTGGGAGGTTGACCATATGCAATATATCAAATAAGGGGATTTCCTTTTATCATCTCTTTGAAGGTAAATATTGTTGTCATCATTTTGCTTTGTTCTGATTAATTGTATTGCTCTATTCAATATTCTGTTTTGATAAGTTCTATAATGTTCTGTATTTGGTTTGATTTTGCTATGCCTGATTGAAAGAATAACTATTGTGAAGATAAGGAGATATACTATGGTACCTATTCCTGTTATCCCAGTAAACCGTTGAGATGTTCTGTACCAGTTTCACTGCACTGTCTCAGTTGGGTTTGTTCTGTCTTGCTCTATTATATTTCATTACTTTCAAAGTAATAAAATTTTAATAAAAAATAAAAATGTGTTTACCTATAGATTATGTTCTGCCATAAAGAAAGACAAACCTGAGTCATTTGTAGGAAAATTGATGCCCTCTGTGACCATAATGTTAAGTGAAATAAATCAGACCCATAAGATTAAATATTACATTCTTTCTCTTATATGAGAAACATAGAGTAAAAATGAAGAGCAAAATAAAATATAGATGATACAAATCATAGAGATAAGTCTTCTCAAAGGGGAAGGTGATCTAGAGACGGAGGCAAAGGGGCCTGGGGGAAGGATAATAAAAGGAATTGGAATGGGCTATGAATGTGTACGAACTCCTCACAAGGAACATAGGCACCATTTACTACATGTGCATGGCACAGTCACCCAGACTGTTTTTTTTCAGACAAAGGTTCAAAAATGACTTTATGGAATAAATACATAAAATTGTAATCCCAATCAGGGTAATAGTCATAATTTCACCACCAAAAAATTTCCTGCATCAACTTAAATGCCAATCTTTATTTATTCTTTTTTAAAAATTATTCCTTTTTTTCATGAAACTCATTGGTACAATTTAGATATACATATTGATCATACTCATAGGGATTTTTACTTATACATAATATAATGTAGTTCTTTTTCTCATCCCCCACCTCTCCCATCAACCACTCTTCTTTCCTTATTTACAAAGATTTATTTCCATTTTATCTTTTATTTCTCAATTTTTCCTTATTTTCATTCTTTTGCCCCATCCCTGAGAGTTCCCCTTTTTACAGTCTCTCATACTACAGATAATGTGATATTTACAAGTGTGTATAATTTAATTCACTTTAAAGAATGACCTTAAGGTCCATTCATTTAGCTACAAATGTCTCACACTTACGATTCTTTGTGGGTAAGTAGTACTCCAATGTATTAAAAAAAAAAAAAACACATCTTTTTATCCATTCACCAATTGATGGGCATTTGGGTTGCTTCCAGTATTTAACTGTCGCAAACCGTGCTGCTATAAAAATGGATGCACATATATTACCGAGGTATCATGCATTTAATTCTTTTAGGAAAATACCAAGAAGAGGATTAGTTGGGTTAAATGGAACCTCTTTTGAGGAATATCTATACTGATTTCCACAATGATTGCCTCAGTCTATAACAGCAGTAGAAAAGGGTTTATTTCTCCATGATCCTTCCAGTATTTATTGGTTGGTTTGTTGAAAATAGCCTTACTTTCTGGAGTGAGATGGAACCAAATTGTGTTAATTTGCATCTCTCAAATGACCACTTATGTTCAATATTATTTATATATTCATTTGCAATTTGTACTTTTTCTGAGAAGTATCTATACAATTCAGATGACCATTTTTAGATTAGGTCTTTAAATTTGGATGATTTATTTTTTCCAATTCTTAATATGTTCTAGTTATTAATCCTTTTTTCTGAAGAATACGTGGCTAATTCTTTTTTCCTCTGTTTAAGCTGTGTTTTCACTTTTTTGTTGATTTCCATTGCTGTGCAAAATCTTTTTAATAAAATAAGATCCCAGTTTTTTATTCTTTGTTGTTTCCAATTACAGAGTTTCTTTCATGTAGTCTTTGCCTGTACCTCTGTCTTCAAGAGTTCTACACATTCTCTCTCCAAGTAGATTTAGTGTTGTAACATTTATATCTTTGATTCATTTGAATTTTAGTCTAGTACACAGTGACAGACATGGGCCTACTTTGAGTCTCCAACATGTGGAAAGCCAGTTTTTCCAGCAGAATTTATTAAAGAGGCTATCTTTCTCCCAGTGAATGTTTGGTGCCTTTGGCAAAGATAAGGTGGCTGAGTGTGTTTGGAGTTATTTCTGTACTTTCTAATCTGTTCTACTGTTCCTCAGGTATGGTTTGTCTATTCCATTGACACCCAGGTCTGATTTTTTTTTTTTTTTTTTTTGCTGGTGCCATGCTGCTTTTTCCAGAGTAGTCTGTAGTATAATTTCAACTCAGAGATGACCTTGATGCCTATTTCTTGCCTTGGTTACCCAGAATTTGTTTGCTATCTAGATTTATTCTGATTCCAAATACATTTTGGACAGATTTTCCCTAGGTCTGTTTTCACCATAATTACATTCAATCTGTGCAATAATTTTGGATCTATGCCCATTTTTACTATGTTGAGAAATACCCAAGAGAAAGAGATATGTTTCCATTTTCTGATATCCTCTTCAATATTCTCTTTCGGAGTAGTGTATTTTTCAGTATAGAGAACTTTTACTTCCTTTGTTAAACTTTTTCTAAGCTTTCTTTAGATGCTACTATGAAATGTCTGATTTCCTTAATTTCTCTCTCAGTGAGTTTGTAATTTGTGTATAATAGAATGCTATTATTTTTAAGTTGAATTTCTATCTAACTACACTACTGAATGTAGTTATTAAATGTAGCAGTGTTTTTGATATCATTTTTTGGGTCTTCGATTTAGAGTGTCATGTCATCTGGAAATAATAACTTAGATTTTTTCTTTCCCATTCTTATTCCATTTATTTGTCTCTCTTGTCCAATTGTGCTAATGTTTCCAGGACCATATTGAATAGGAGTGGTTACAGTGGATATCATGTCTTTTCCCTGATTTAATAATGTAAACTTTCAGTTTTCTGTATTTGATATGATGTTGGCTGTTGGTATGTCATAAATGGCTTATCAGATTGTCATGGACACCATCTGTTTTGATTTTCTGCAGATTTTTTATCATGAAAGAGTGCTGGACATGCTCAAAAGATTTTTTTCTCATCTATTGAGGTGATGATGGGAATTTTATCTTTGGCTTTGTTTATGTAGTGTGTTACATTTATTGATTTATATATGTTGAACCATCCTTGCATTCCAAGGATGAATCCCTCTTGGTCATGTTATATAATCTTGATGATTTGCTGCATTCTATTTGCTAATATGTTATTGAGGAGTTTTGCATTGAAGATGATTAGGGAGATTAGCTAATAGTCCTTTTGCCATTAATTTCCAGTTTCAATGCACTATGTTAAGATAATATTCATGGGAAAATTTCAATGCCTTTACATTTACTTGAGCATACTCTATGGGATAATACATGGTCTATTTTAGAGAACATCCCATGCACAGCTGAGAACAATGTGCATTCAGATGTTGTTGAGTTGAACATTCTGTAAACATCCCTTAAGACCATTTGTTCACTGATTTGATTCAATTCTGTTATTTCTCTCTGTGTGTGTGTGTGTGTGTGTGTGTGTGTGTGTGTGTGTGTGTGTGCATGTGTGTGTGTGTGTTTTGTCTAGTTGATCTGTCTCTGACGCTGGGGTATTAAGATCCCCTATTCCAATTGTGTTCTTGCATATTTGACTTTTCATGTCTGTTAGTACTTGTCTTATACAGTTGGGTGCTTCTGTTATATATATATACATATATATATATATATATATATATATATATATATATACATATATATAATTTTTCCCTTACAAGTATGTAGTGACCTTCTTTAACTTTGTTAATCATCTTTGGTTTGAAGTTCACATTATGTACAAACAGAATAGACACTCCAGCTGTTTTCTGTGTGTTCTTGCAGGAAGTATTGCTTTCCATCTTTGACTATGAGTCTTTTGAATTACATGTGCTTCTTGTATACAGCATATTGTTGGATCTTGTTTCTTGATCCATTCTACCAATCTATTTGTTTAAATTGGTGAACTGAGGTCATTTACATTCATGCTTGCAACTAATATGTACTGACTTAACTATGTCATTTTATTTTCTGATTGTTGATTTCCTGCTTTATCCACTTGTTTAATTGCTTGCCCTTCCTGGTGGTTTTTCCTGTTGTTGTTCTCTGAATTGTGGTATTTTTATCTCATTTAGTATGTCTTTCAGTACTCTTTCTAGGGTTGGTTTGCTGGACATGAATTTTTTTCTTTGTCATGGAAATATCTTACTTCTCCATTGTATTTGAAAGAAAGTTTTTCAGGATACATCAATCTGAGTTGAAAGTTATTTTCTTTTAAGGGCTTGAAATACTTCACTCCAAGTTCATCTTAACTTGAGGGTTTATGCTTAGAAGTCAGCTGTGATTCTAAAGGGCTTTTCTTGATAACTGAAGTATTTTTTTAAACATATTTTAATATTCGGTTTTTATACTGAATTTCTGGAACTTGATTATTACTTGTATGGGTGTAGATTTACTTTGGTTGTGGCTCATTGGAGCCCTATATGGCTCATTTATCTGTATTTCAGATTCTTTTCCCATATTTGGGAAATTATAGATTTTTATGTCATTTGTGTTGACTCTTACATTTTTGTTGACATCTATCAATCTTATATTGTCTTTGTTTGCATTGTCTTGTAGCTGTTGAATTGTTATTCCATGTTCCCTTGCTATTCTTAAGAGTTGTTTCCTTTTTTGAGAGCTGCTGCATTCTTGTCTTCAAGGTCTGAAAGTCCATCTCCAGTTTTGTTGAAGAGGTTTTATGAGCTTTCAATGGAATTTTTAATTCCTGGATGTCACTTTTAATTCGTTTCATACATTCTACTTCTTTCCTATGTTGTTCATTCTTGGTTCCCATCATTTCCCCACGATCCTGTACTTTTTTAGTCTATGTCTTCTCTAGCTGTGCTGAGCACTTCCTTTGTTAAGGTTGTCACTTCTGTCTTTACCTGAGCGATTATTTGTAATCTGATTTCCTCTAGAACATCATGGAATTTTTAAAATTTCACTTGGTATATTTTTAGAAACTTCAGGTGTGTGACCTACAATAATCTGTATTTTGAGACCTGTACTTGTTCCAGATGTGATGGGCATTTGAGATTGCATTTTGCTTCTTCATTTTGTTAACTTCATCTCTTAGGTTAGTATTTCAATCTTTTCAATTCTAATAGTCTTGACTGTTCTTCATGTGTGTCTTAGGGTCCTACTTTATGGCTGAGTTTCACTCAGTTGTTGGGTCCCACAGTGTAAAGGAAGGGCTAGTCACCTGAATTCCTCCTGTGAGCCAGTTGTCTGAGTCCTAGATTCTTCCTAGACTGACTAGCCTAGAGTATTGATCTGAACCAATACCTGACTCACGTTGTTATTGTGGCTTCAGGCTGTTCCGTGCTGCCAGACCCACCTGTGTATACTGTGCACCCCAGCTGTGATCCTGTTGTATCACTTGGGCTCTTACCAACCCAATCAGGTTCTACCAGGTGGGAGGATGTTTCACTTTTTCTGGCACACCTGTTGCTCTCTCTTCAGAAATAGTACTCACCAATGCTTTTGACAGTTTGCCGAAGTCCTCTGGGTGGAAGGAGGGTTTACCAAGACTCCTGCTGACCCACTGAGGTCCTGAACTTTGGGATGGACTCTCCGCACTCTTGCTGGCCTGCAAGGTCCTTTGGGTGAGGGAAGAGGTTTTAAAGGTTTCCATTAACCCAGTGAAGTACTCAAGGTGGTAAAAGGCATTTCTGATGCAGGGTCAGGCCACTAACACCACTCATATGCTGGTCATAGGGTGGGAGAATGATCTTGTCTGCCACAGACAAAAGCCATTTGCCTGCTTTTCCCGGGTTTCAGAGCAATGGGCTGCTTCCAGTGCATTGTAGCTGGGCTGACTGGCTTTTGGTAGCCACCAGGACAGAGTCTGGGTGGCCCCTGCTCCTACCTCTCAGTAGAGTTCTTCAGTCTGCTGTCCAACTGCCGTCTGTGTATGGGGACTGGATGAGCCCTCCCTCATTTTACTCTGAGACACTGTCAGTGAAGCCACCCTGGGGCTGTTCTACTGTTCCACACCAGTTTTTTAATCAAATAAAATGATGATGAACCTGCCCTGTTATTGGTGCTCCTTCTGGCAACTATGCGCTGGTGGCATCTCTAGTTCACTCACAACTGCTGGCTCTAGGGGATGCTGCTGCAGAAACAGTGTCTCATCTTCTTAATGGTGCCTCTGACTACACGAACTATCCCAGTACAGGTCAGGCGTAGTCTCCCGGTGAGGAGCAAAGTTGCGTTCACTGTCTCCCACCTCAAGCCGACTACACAGCTGCTCTAGCTGCCCTGTGAGCTCTTGGTTCAGCAGCAATGAGTATTTCCTTCCGTAGCAATAAGTCTTACTTTCCTCTGTCAGTGCTCTCCTGATTCCTGTGCACGCAGCACTTCCTTGGTTTCTCTCCAGATGTTCCTTTCCTGTCTCCTGGCACTTTCTCCTGCAGAACCTGAGTAACTGATACTCAGAACTGTGCCATGTTTTTTTCACTGTTTCCTCTTGGTTTGTGGTGAGAAAACAATATGAGTTCTGACCTTTCTGTGCACTCAGACGAGAAACTCCACAATTTTCCATATTTACTTAGAAAATGTCAAAGTATTTTGAGCATTATGGCCCCCACATAGTGTCAAATAGTAAACACAGCTGATCATAGAAATATTCAATAAACTTATAATTTTACCAAATGACTATTTCCAGTCAGTTCAGATAAACCATCTAGTAACGAATCAGAGTCATTATCTCAAAGACTGATTTCCCTTTCTGCATCATCAGAGCCTCAGACTCTGGAGGATTTTCTCTTTAAAGGCAATGACATGCTTTCTTGGTAAAGAAAGCATGCGGTCCCTTGTCTCATGCCTTCATTTTCCTGTTAGCAACACAAACACTCTGTAAGTCTAAGTGCATCAGTTCTGGATCACAGGGGACCCAGCCTTCATTTTCTATGAATTTCAATTTAATCGATTGTTACAGTCAGCAGGGAGTTCCAGAAGCTTCTTGAGAAGTTAAAGAATCGACTAAATATAGATATTTGGAGAAATTTTTATCTTTTATTATATTTTCAAAATGCATACAACAGATGATGAGTTTTGACAGTCTGTCTTAATCATCCCTCCAACTTCTCTACATAATTCTCATTTTGCTGTGCAGTTACTTACCAATACTCTCTATTACCCTGTCTTTCTGCATAAGTCAAAAAATATGTGGCTTAATTTTATATGTGTTTTTAAAGAATATATTTTATGAAACATAAATATGCATATGCTTTTTTAAAAATATAGTTTTTAACAAAGAAATTTATAAATGTGGATTACTTAAGGAATGGTAACCTAAATTTTTTTATTTATTTTTTCTAACATATGTTACATTTTTGAGTGGAAAAATATGCTATAGATTTATTTGTGAAAGATAAAGAATTTACAAAAAAGTTAAGAATTCAATGTTTTCTCATGTTCTTCCCTACATAAGAAACCACTCATGTGAAGAAGAAATCCCTCCCTGTGAGTCAGTGCCACCTGTGAGCCACTGGGCGAGAACCGGATGCCAGCGCCTCCAAGTGCCCAGGCTGGGAGACAAGGAGAATCAATGCCCCCACCCCCTATCCTAAGGGGCTGGGTGATCTGGAGAAACAGTGTATCCTACAAAACATAAATTGTAATTTCTACTTTTACAGTTAAATTAATGTAGACAAATTTATTTAGTGTTCCTTTATTTGCAGTCCTGATAATCTACATTAGTAACTTTTCTGTCTGTGAAAAATCAAAAGACCATAACTCCTTATTCAAATTGTCAAAAGTTCTAGCATTGCTAAGAACTGTAACTCAAAGTTTCCTCTGAAATTCAAGGAAAACTCAGCTGTGAAGCCTTATAAATATAAAAAATTACGTAATCTCAGTGTGTAAAGATATGAGATGAATACTGTTATTTCACATTGGAGAGACGGGGGCTCAAAAGTTTCAGGATGAAGGAAAATTCAAACCCAGTAAGACAAATATTGTATAATGCGCTTTCTTATTCAGAAGCTGGGCTTGTGGTGTTGAAATATGAATCCAAAAGGGCTTGCATGGATTTGAGTTTTTTCTTTCCTCTCTTTTTATAAGGTTGGCTAGGGGTTAATCAGCTTTGTTTATTCTTTTAAAGAACCAACTCTTTCATTATTTGTACACTCTTCTTAGTCTCTGTTGCATCGATTTCTCTTCTGATCTTTATAATTTCCTCTCTTCTTTGAGTTTTGGGCTTGACTTGCTCTTCTTTATCTGGAAGTTTGAGGGTCAGCGTAAGGTTGTTTACTGAGTTCATTCCATTTTCCTGGTGTGGAAGTCCATTGCTATAAATTTCCCTCTGAGAACTGCTTTCATTGTGTCCCACAGGTTCTGGTAGGTTGTACTTGCGTTTTTTTGTTTAATCATGGATGTTTATTAATTTCTTCTGTGACCCAGTGGTTGTTTAGGAGAGTGTTATTTAATTTCCATGTGTTTATGGTATTCTTGTGGAATTCTTTGTTACTAATTTCCAATTTTGTTGTGCTATGGTCATAGGATTATTTTAATTCTTTTACATTTACTTAAGCATGTTTTGTGGTCTCTTTTGATAATGAACTGTGTGCAGCCAAGAAGAATATATATTCTGATGTTGAGTAGACCACTTCATATACATCTGCTAGGCCCGTTCTCAAGTTTGATTTAATTCTGTTATTTCTTTGCTGATTTTTGTGTTTGGTTGTTCTGTCTCTTTGTGACAGTGGGGTTTTAAGGTGCCTTGTTATTAATGTATTATTTCTTTTTTTTTCGTATCTTTGAAGATTTGTCTTACGTTGTTGGGTGCTCCAATATGTGGTGCATATATATTTATAATTGTTAGTTCTTCCTCTTCAAGTTTCCCCCTAGCTAGTATGTAGTGACCTACTTTATTTCTTTTGATCATTCTTGGTCTGAAGTTCACATAATCTGCAAACAGAACAGCTACCTTTATTTTTTTTAAAGTTCCTGTCATATGGAGTATTGTTTTCCACTCTTTGACTTTTTGTCTATGAATTTCCTGTTGGGTTAAATGTGTTTCTTGTACACAACCTATTGTTAGAGTTTGTTTCTTAATCCACTCTGACAGTCTGTTTCTTTGTATTGCTGAATTGAGACCATTCACATTGATGGATTTAACTGATATATGCTGACTTACCTCATCATGTTATCCTTCTTTTGTTTGTTCTCTGCTTTTTATGTTTAATTGTTTGATCTGCTAAGTGGTCTCCTTCTGCTTTTGTTCTTGGAATTGTAGTTACCTTTATCTCTTTCTAGTTTATATTTTAGTATTATCTGTAGTGTTGGTTTGTTGATCATGAATTTCTTCAGTTGTTTATTTTTTAATGGAAATATCATTTCCCCATCAATTTCAAAGATAGTTTTGCAAGGTACATCAATCAGGGTTGAAAGTTGTTTTCTTTCTGGACTTGAAATACTTCACTCCAAGCTCTTCTTGATTTGAAGGTTTGTGTTGACAAGTCTGTCATGATTCTGATGGGCTTTCCTTCATAGGTGATCTGTTTCCTTCCTCATAGCTTTTAGTATTCTGTTCTAGTGCTGAATTTCTGAGATCCTAATTATTGTATGTTCGGGTGAAGATTTATTTTGGTTATGGCTAATTGGGGTCCTATACTCACTTATCTTTATATCAGATTCTTTTCTCATGTTTGGAAATTTTTCTGCTGTTATTTTTGTAAAAAGTCTTCTTATGTCGTTTGTGTTGACTCCCAGTTTTTCATTGACACTTATCAGTCATATTGTTTCTCTTTGCATCATCTTGCAGCTGTTAAACTGTTGTTTCCTGGTTCCTTGTTATTTTTAAGAGAACTTTTCTTTCATGATCATAAGCTTTCAACCCTCTTCAAAGTATATGTCCATCTTCTGCCTCATTCAAGTGCTTTTCCAGCTTTCAATGGAATTTTAACTTCTTGAATATCCATTTGAAGTTTTTCATTTGTTCTTTGAAAGTTTATCATTTTTAAGGCTCCTCTAATTTTATTTAGATCTTCTTTAGATACACAACATTTTTTTCATAATGTTTGTCATTTCACTTTTTACCTCAGAGATTATTTCTGATCCGATGTCCTCTATAGTTTTATGGAGTCATTTCTTTACTTACTGTCATTTCAAAATGTTCAGTTGTGTGCGATTTCCAGTTTACTCCATTTTGGTGTCTCCTGGGTTTGTTCTCAGTGGGCTGGAGGACTGAGGCTGCATCTTGCTCTTTATGCTTTCTTTTTCCTCCAGGACCTGTATGACTGGCCTGGCACCCTCCCAATAGATTGCACTGGAGTGTTGTGCAAGGCAGAGCTTTGGTCTTCTGATACCCACATGGCTAGCTGGGATGCACCCCTGAACTATAGTGCTGGGGCCTTGCACTGTGATGGGCTGTGCTCAAAAACTTCAGGACCTTGTAGAGAGGCTAGTCACTGCTTGCTGGATGGCATGGGGCTCTGGACTGGGCAGGGCTTGTTACCTCTGTGACCTCTGAGGCTAGCTGAGCATTCCTCAAATGGCTTGTGCTGGGGTGTTGGGCTGGGCAGAGCTCAGATCCTCCTTGCAGCTATTAGGGATGTACTAGCTGGGTGGAGTGCAGAACCTCTGCGACACATGTGGCTAGCTAGGATGCATGCCCGGAGTGTGGCACCAGGGCCCTGTGCTTCGCTTGGAGGAGTTCAGAACCTCCAGACCACAAGGGTAGCTGAAACACATCTCCAGAGTGTGGCACTGGGTCCTTGCTCCTGGCTGGGTCTTGTCTTATAATTTAAGAGAGATTATGGGCTAATGATACTTCCCCTTTAATAATTTGTGTCATTTATTAGAATGAAATGAGGTAAACAAACCCTTTTTTATTTGTTACTGAGCATTTAATAGGAAATGTGCTGGAAGACTTGTCTTTCTGGACTTCATTTGAGTATTAACTCTGTCCTAGCTACAGTACTACGAAAAAGTAAACTGAGGTAAGGGAACTAATGTAGTACCTGGTTCTATCTCGAAGTGCTGGGCTACCTTATCCTTTGTTCCTTTCATTAAAATTTCTAGTCCTATAAATGCATGTTTTAGTGGTTTCTATATTTTCAAAATGAATGTCAATAAATTGCATAACTTTTCTGAAATAAGGATGGACTACTTATATCAGGAAGTTATGCTGAGTGGAAAAAAAGAGACACAGGCTTTACTCGTCTATTGCTGAGGAAGCCAGTGCCGCTGCATGTTCTGTTACCTGCTGTTAACGAGTTCTTCAAAGGAAAAAGAATCCTAAGCTTTCCATGAAAGCCGTGCTATAATAGGCAATTCAGTCAAACAAGAATTAGAAATGTATGTCACAGAGTTTTTGCAGCTTTTTCTTATATTTTATTATGTCACAAAGAAAAAACATCACAGGCAAATAAGTTTCAATGTTATAAATTTTTTAAATGACTGTTTTTGCCAAATATTATGAACTATGAATCTAATGATAGGTATTAAATAGCTATTGTTTTTAGTGCACTAGAATTAAAGTAATGGCTTTTGACAATAGGTTGAGAACCATTTCCTGGTTATTTACAGATATGTAAATCTCTTTTTTAAATGAATTTCCTAGTAATTCAGGTGCACTCATAGAAATTCTCTAACTTCATTACAAACTTCTATACATAGTGATAATTAATTTTATACAAATATTTGAACAAAATATCTACCCAGATAGTCAAATTTCTATTTAGGAAAGTGCTTACTTTTCTTTAGTTAAAATAGGAAATTTCCTGTTAAAGTAAAATCAATCATCTTTTTGAAAGGTATGGAATAATTTTTCTCTTGCTGAATGAAATAACATTCTTCTTTGAATTAGTATTACTATTGACCATAAAACATGACTTTCACTGATTTAATTTTATAGTGTAAAATAATAAGACAAAAAAGAGTGCTTAATGACTGCTAAATAGGAAAGCAAATTGTTTACACCACCACTTCCTTTCACTATGTGTGTTTCTGTACCTGTATCTATCTGTATGATATAGATATAGATGTCTGCACATCTATTATATTGCTATGTATTATGTACAATGTAGATATTATATGTTAAATATAAATATGTATATATAGATATTTGGTTCATAGATTTACAATGAAGAGTGTTTCATACTGATCCTATTGGGCTTTAAAGGATAAGAATGAAAAAAAAAAGGATTTTAAGTATTTTTCCATTATTGTACGTAGATTCCATTATTTCTGTTGATCTTTCAAATATAGTTTAAAGCATATGTGGAAAAAAGGTCAAGTGTTTGCTGAATCATAACATTTTAGTTTCTCCATGTAAATCTTTTTCAAAGAAAGTCATTCACATGTGAGTCTTATTTAGCTTATTCTGAATAATTTTATTTGAAATGTACCCATCCTCTTCACCATTCCAGTTCTTCAAAATTGATGGACACTTTCTTACAGTTCAGCATGGAATTTTATGTGGATAAATTTAGAAAAAAAGATTATGGCAGAAATCATGAGGGAAATATGGATTAACTGACTGAACTTTTTTCATGTTCTACATATTGCATTTTTTGTCTTTATAATAGTTAATATTTCATAGTTGTGGCTTTTTTGCAGAATACACATGTGTCTTAAAATCCTAGTCTCTAATTCCCGCCCTTAATATCATTTTACTTATGATGAGTGAAATTAAGCTTATTGTCACTCGTCAATATTCTATATCAATTCATTTTCTCATGAGTTGTCTGTAAATGTCTGACTAGTCCTGAATAGATTACCTTGGAAATGGTAATGCCTTCTCTGGGAATCATATGAAATTTACAGTGCTGGGGGTCTCATTACAGATAGTGTTAATTTGATCACTTGATTAAAACATAGTCTGGTACATTCCTTGACAGTTAGATACACATTGCTCATCCATTTTCCTGACACACTTGGAGATTTGCACTTGCATTTGAGTGTGCACCAGTATAGCTATGTTACTCGTGAAACCAGACGGTGCACTATGACTAAAGGAAAAACTGAGGGAACCAGAAGAATATAGAATAAGTAGTGGAAAAAAGAAGTTAAAGATAGCCTCTAGAGCATGTGATCAGTTATAGAAATGAAGATTGATAGTTACAAAGGTTTCTTCTCTAATTTACATACGTTCCTTATGTATTAACTAAACTTTTTACGTCTTATTCTGTTACCTGCCTAGCATTCTAGAAAATGAGGCAATGACAATTATTTATTTATTTACTTTTGTCTTTTTGAAACAGGGTGTCACAATGCTGTTCAGGCTGGCCTTGCACTCATTTTGTGGTCCAAGCTGGCCTCAAACTCACAGCAATCCTCCTGCCTGAGCCTCCCAAGTGCTGGGATTACAGGCATCTGCTCTCATGCCACAGTGACAATTATTTAGGAACTTTAAAGTTAACATTACTTCTTTAGTATTTAATTTATCGAATGTCATTAAAGTATAAATTCAGTAGAGAAAAGTGAATTATCTAAGGACAAAGGCTGACTGTAGTATTTTCTGGAGAAAGTGTTATATTTAACAGTTTTATTTGTTAATTGGAAACATAATTTTGTTATTGTTTTTATTTCAAGGTTAAGTGTGGTAAAAGAGAATGTTAGGGTAGTTTTGTGGTACCTTTGTAATTAATCTACTAGATTAGGTTGAACCACTTTTCCCACAGTTCCCTTTCTCATATAGTTCTGCTTAGGGTAGAACACTAAAGAGTGTGGGGGAAAGAGACTTTTGTAGTGATACTGCAGTTGATCCTCTGAATTACTGTCATGGTTTGTGTCCGGGTGGCCCCCAAGCCTCATGTAGTCACCGAGATGCTGCATCTAGGGTTTGTGATTGGTTAGTTGGCTAGTGCTGGGGTTGGCAGTGTGAGGGCTGCACCCACCCAGGGGTGGAGCCAGCATACAATGTAAGGCGGGAAGAAGCCGGGTTTTCCCTCTTTGACTCTGTTCCATCTTGCTGTTTTTGGTGACCATAAAAGGTTCCCCTGCCACACCACCCTGCCTTGAAACCAGCTGAGTAAGGACTGAAATCCCCCAAACTGTAAGAGATAAACCTTCCCTCGCTTCCTTTGGGCATTAGTAATTTTGTCTCGACAACGAGAAAAAAGTAGCTAAGACAATTTCCCTGTTGGTATGAACCAGTATCTGGTTCTAAGCTTTCTGTAAGTCAATTCTCCAGCTTCTCTGGGTCTGAGAACAGGTGTGTGTGTGTGTGTGTGTGTGTGTGTGTGTGTGTGTGTGTGTGTGTGGTTAGCTTTATGATCATGATCGGAAAGCAGCAAATCTCAGGGCATCTCTTTGTTACCAAGGTCAGCAGCGATTAGAGCAGATAGAGTTTGGTCCATTTTGAGGGAGATCTGCCTTGTACAATCGGAGTTTCTCCCCAGTGGTGACTTCCTTTCCTGATTCTTCTGTGCCTTGATTGTTTCAGGTTCCAGCATTGCACAAAGACCAAGTAGCCAGCCCCCCAAATTGTGTAAATCAGTTGCTTTGTAAAATGTACACAAAAACAACCCATTAGAGTGCTGGCCAATTCTAGGTAATTTTGTATTTAAATAAGTGAGAAAGTAAAATGATATCCATGGAGTAAAACGTAAAGGTAACTTTGTATCCATATAATTAATTACTAATTTTAGAGAAGCTAGAAAATAAATGAATGAATAATATTCTCCCTTCATTTACTCATTAATTGAAAGGGACACAACAATTGATCATTATAGTTACCTGGAAAACTAGTTTAATCAAGTATGAACTACTTTGAGTTCATGCATAGTCTGCTGGTCTCTGAAATCTGAATTTTGTGCAATTTGGTGAAAGGGAGCTCCTTCAATCTGGTTGCTGCTTTTTTTAAATTTAGTTATGTTTATTTTATTTGTGAAACTTTTTGTTTTGTAGTAAAGCAAAGCACTCTAGGTCATCTTGTATGTTTCTTACCACAGTTTTGGAATCAGTCATTTTCCAAAAGCCCCTTGTTCTTTTAGGTAGAGATTGATATTCAGAAATTCACTATATGTGAATTATCTGTGTTCCTTTTCACTCAATTATATTTTTATATTTGTTCCTAGTTCTATTCTCAGAAAATGGAAATATATATGTATAAATTTTATATATATATACACACACACACATATATATATATATATATATATATATATATATATATATATATCTATGCTGGATGTATATAATGCAATATTCACAGCTTAAGATTTTTGTAGACTATCTGCATTTATTAGGTATATCATTGTGTTTATATGGACACATATGCATATTCCATATTATATCTATATCTATATCTATATCTATATCTATATATATACACACACACACATATGTATTTTTTTTTCTTATGCATACACAGGCATAGTCTAATACCACACAATTGTTTTTCTTTGGCATCTTTCTCCTTTGGCTAATTAAATGTAAAGTACTACAAAAACCCAAGAGATCAAGATGAAAATTTGATTGATTGCTACTGATTGTAATGTGTTCACATTTTAACATTACTAAAACCTACATGAATTCACTGTATACTACTTTTCTCCATAAAAACAATATGTTCCTTGCACAAAATAAGGTAGTGCTTTGAATTTTATAAATTTGACAGATGTTGTCTATTTAAATTTGGTTTAGTAAGCAGTTGATTCAAAAAATAAATAACCCTTATGATTGAAGAACATTTAACCACTTAACATTTCTATAATTTTTATACTCTAAACTGTTCATAAATATGCCCCATAGAAGTCATTGCTTCCCAGGTTAAATAGTGACAATATTAATTTAACAACATACAGAACAATATCTGTTAAACTTTGTAAGCAAACAATTGCTGCATAGCCCTCTGTGTCTTAACATTAAATGCCTTACTATTACGATTTATGTAAATGTGATGCGGAAAGCTGACCTGTGTTGTCCAGGCCTGGGAAGCTCCCCTGAGTTTAGTCAGGCTCTGTTCACACATCTACTTTGTCAGGGTCCACAATCTTTGTTAGGTTGGACTGCGTTCCCGATATCTCTCTTCACAGAGCACTGACACTATTAAGGGGAACACAAAACAAGAGAAAAGACCTTGAGAACTAACTAGAATCAGTACACCATCATCTCTGCCACATTATCTACTCAAATTTAATTCATATTTTTCACACCCAAAATGAAAAAGTGAGGAAGAGACACTTAAGTCCTGTGAAAAGGAACCTGGAAAGCCACATTGCAGAGTGTGAACACCAGAACAAAAAAAGAATAGGCTAATAATTTACAGAAGATGTTACAAATTTTTGTTGCACATCATCCTTTTACTGAAAATTTGATAAGAATTACACAATTCTATCTAGTTCATGTATGAGAAAAGAATGGATGTAAGTACATATTCTCTACACTCTTTGATCACTCTATTCTTTACTCAAGTTACAGGTTGTTTTTATGTATTCTGCTATCTGCTTTGGATATTTATATTCTCCACTCATCTGCAATCTTATCACATGCATCTAGTAGCTCACTGTGACTCACAATTCTTACTGTAAGCTTCTGATCCATTCATCACTGTATTATAAAGATTCTTCCTGTCTGCACTAAAAGACCTGTACCTCTCCAACTATCATTTACTTTTAGTCCACCACTTTTTATTTTCTGCCACAGCATATACCACTACTTAGCCTATTGTAATTTTTGCTGAGTTGTAGTATATTTTCAATCTAGTGAAAGTCTTTTCTTTATTTAATCCATGAGATCAAGAATAATCCTGGACATTTAACACATCCTTAATAAATACAAATTAATGCAAAGAAAATTGAAAGAAATACTGATTTAAAGCCCATTTTATCAATAGGAGGATTTTTTGTAATGCTATAGCCAATTATCAAGTTTAATTTTAAATTAGAATTATGTTTGACTATGAGTTTCAGAGACATGATCTCCTTTTCACAGTGCCTTAAGCAACAGATGGGTCTACATTTTTTCCTGAAAAAAGAAGACTAATTTTATCAGGCTCGGGCTACTGTGATGGCCCCACAACATCACTATTTTCTTTTAAGTCCTACTTTATACTCCTCCATCCTTAACCTTCATTTCACAGTTTTCTATCCTGTTTTGATACAGTCAGCACAGCTTTAACGATCACAGCTGATTTTTAGTTAGTAAATATAAAGAAGACAAAAGATCAAAGTCATTTGTTGGCTGAATCAGAGTTTATTATTTTTAAAAGTATTTGCCTAAAACATCTTCTTTCTCATAGTGTCAATGTTAATGACCACCCCTTATCAAACTGCATTAATTTCTCCAAGAAATATATCATTTTTGGACATTTGGCTAACTTTAAGAACTTATAGTTCTCTCAGTGTAAAGGAAGCCATGCTATTGAATGTCTGCTCTTATTTTTAACTATTATTTATGAGGTAACCAGAATTTTTCACACACCACATAATTCACAATAAAAGAAATTTGCCTTTTATTGTCAAAAAGGTAGTTTTTAATAAATGCAGACAATACAAGAATAAAATCAAAATCAAAGAACTGCTTTTCAGTGAGAACTGGGTCACTACTTACAGATTATATTCATTTACTGTCTTTTAAATGCACCATTTGTAAATTAGTTTTATAAACTCTGTGATTTCTCATTTATTTCAGTTGAACAAATTTGAGGAATCTAGAAAACATTAAAATACAAAAGTTTTAGGAACATTAATGTTAAGTAGTATGATTACTGGAAAGTCAAATCTAGTAATTATAATGACTTGTTTTCTGCAAGCCTGATTCAGCTGAAATCATATATGACTTTTACATTATTCCAGACTGAAACTAACTCTCTGAATACTGAATTCAGGAATGATTTTGTTCTTGTTTTTCAGAATTTTAGTGATGTTACAATATTCCTGGTGAAAAACCAGCCGTATTATTTTTCCATGTGTACATCACTATGTTATTTTGAGGTCAAATAAAACAATATTACTTAAGCAAATAAAACGTTAGCTATATAATAACTATCCAAGAGAGTTCATGACTTTAAAAAAGAATTCTGAATAGAATTTTAAATAAAATAATGCACAATAAAAAATTTACATATGCAAACAAAGATAGAACATTGTTCTTAATGGAAAAAAACGATACAGCTAAACATGTTCTTGCATAAATATACTGTTCTAGAACTGGAATTTTGTAACAGAAAAATTGTCTGTGCTGTTAATGTGTATTCATTTTGATTCCTGCTGATACTTCTAGAATGTACTGTAATGCTCATTTAGAATTATGCAGATTCCCACCTTAGCAGATAACCTCAGCTGTCTGGAGACAGGGACTTACATACCAGTGAGGCACTGTATTGTGGCAAAAAGTTTTCATTACCTACCTGGCACGTGCTTTTGTCTTGCTAAATGTAGAAAAGGGGTTTTATTGGTAAGTATCTACTCAGCACTTTCACCAGGCCACTGTTAATTATCAAACCTGAAGCATCACCTCTTCTTCTCTGAAATATCTTATTTCATCTCTTCTTGAATCCCAAAAAGTAAGGCTCCCAATTTAAACTGAATTCAAACAGAATAAAAGTCACACTAGTGAAGATTTATAACGACTGAAATAGTCTGACTTCTCAGGTTGCTTGTTTTAGTGTTTTTCTCTTGAGCAATCTTTGCTTCTTTCACAATGTGGTCACTCGTGCATAGATGAATATTGGGTCGCACCACCTCCAGAGAGGAGCACATTCAAATGTCTCCTCACACATTACTCCTCATAGCTCTCAGCCACCAAATCTGTGAAATGGCATCTCCTATCCTTCCTGATAAGAAGTTGAAAATATAATTTAAATTTACCAACAAAGAAAAGCACAGGTCCTCATAGATTCATGGCTGAATTCTATAAGAAATTTAGAGACAATTTAACATCAACTCCACAAAGTCTTTAATGAAATTGGAAGAGAATCCATTCATCCTAATTCACTACTGGAGGCAAGTATTACCTTGATACCAAAACCAGACAAAGAACTAACCATAAAAGTGAACTAAAAATCAATCTCCTTAATGAACACAGATACAAAAATTGTCAATTAAATATTAGCAAACATAATGAAGAAAATAATCAAGAAGAGTATACACTATGACCAAGTGAGATTTATGACTTAAATGCAGGAATGGTTCAACATATACAAATAAATGTGATATATCATATCAACAAAATCAAGACAAAAATCACATAATGATCTCAATAGATGCAGAAAAGCTTTTTATAATGTTCAACACCTAATCATGATTAAAAAAAAAAAACTCTACAGAAAATTGGACTAGATGACCTTATCTTCCATCTGATAAAAGTCATCTATGACAAATGAACAGCCAACATCCTACTTAAATGGACAAAAACTGAAAGCTTTTATTCTAAAATCAGGAACAAGACAAGGATATCTCTACTATCACTATTCTTATTCAGCATAGCTTGGGAAACCCCTAGCCAGAGCAGGTAAATAAGAGAGAAATAAAAGAAATAAAAAGAGGAAAGTAAGAAGTTAAATTATGTTACTCATCTGTGAAGACCCCAAAGTGGAAGACCCCAAAACCTCCACCAAAAGTCTTCTAGAATTAATAAACCAATTCAGTAGCATAGCTGGATAAAAAGTCAACACTCAAAAATCAGTAGCCTTCCTGTAACCAACAACAGCCTCCCTGGAGAGAAACCAGGGAAATGCTTCATCATAGCAACAAAAAAATGAAACACATAGATATTGATATAACAAAGGAAATAAAGAAATAAAAGGAAATAAATAAATTAAATAAATATATTTAATAATATATTAAAATTATAGCACCCTGAAAAGTGATGGAAGAGGGCATGAGAAAACGGGAAGATATTCTTTGGTCATGGATAGGAAGAACCAAACTGTGAAAGTGATCACACTCCCAAAACTGTTACAGTTTTAATGCAAATCCAATCAAAATACCATTAGCATATTTCACAGATTTGAATACATGATTATCAGATGAAGAAATATAAATGGTAAGTAAATATATGAAAAAACGTTTACTACTATGGGTCATTTGTGAAATGCAGATTAAAACAACACTGAGATTCCATCTCACTCCTGAAAGAGCGGCTCTCATCAAGAAATAAGCTGAGGGGCTTGTAGGGAAAAGGAAACATTCTCCACTGTTGGTGGGAGTGTAGACTGGCACCAACATTGTGGAAGTCAGTGTTCAGATTCCTAAATATATATAGAAAAGATATATGAGGTAGCTATACTACTGATTTCTTTTAGTTCATTAAAAATGTTTGTGCTTATATGTTTGATGAATTATGCAGGCTTATATCTTGTGTTCTGTGCGGCTACTTTGAAAATAACAATATGCAGCATATTAACCTTTGCTAATTTCCTATTATATAATTTTGAAATTCTGTATCATTGTTTTTAATTTTAAAATAAAAAAGTAGAAAAAAATTAGAATTAGAGATACAGATTTGGAATAAACAAGTATCCTGCTGACAAATGAGTCCAAAGAATTGAGGTAGATTTTTCAAAAAACTGAAAAGAAAGTGGCCTGTGACAGAGACCTGATGATACCAACTATTTGGACATAGTGATACATGGTGCTATCATGGAAACCAAGAAAGGTAATCTTCCAAAGAGAAAATGGAGTTACTCAAAAGTGTTCATACTTCAGTAAGTACATCTTTGCTTTAAAGCATTTAAGTAGTACTGACTGAGTTCAGCTCCCTTATACTTTTGAGAAAGGAAACAGGGTCAGCCTAACTTAGACAAAATACATTTTTAAGTTTCATTACATTAAAACTTTATTGACTATCACGTGGTAACACAAATGCACACATTTACTCATTTATGCTGTGGCTCAAATTTCTTGGAATGATCACTGCTTGTATATGGGTAGGTAGGTATGCGTGTGTGCACACACATAACTAAATGGTAGAAACAAAATATGTATTTAAAACTGATTTTAAAGCCTGTGCCGATAGGCATGGTAGAATACTTATCCAGATTCAAATGTGTCAGACTTTCTTTTTATTGACTTCTGTACAGTCGAAGGTGGGCAAATGTAAGAGCCCTGCATCTGGATATGTGTATCTCACCAATGGCTGTATATATATATATATAAAACATTTACTAAAGTCTGAATCCTCATAACAAAACAGCTGTTCTCAGGCAGCAGGAGTGTGGCTTGCAGAGTTAGATTTGAACTGCAAGGTACCTATGCAGGGTTATTAATTTTACATTCCCTGGTGAGGACAAATGCAGAGATCCAAACTTCAGGAAGTCATAATAATAAAAAAAAATACCTGTTGATGTTTTTTCTGTGTTTAGTGTGGCAGTTCTGGAGCCTTTTGCTGAATAAAAGAGAAATCTTTGGAATTATTTTAATATGGCTTATTATATTGTTCTAAAATTATGTGCTCACACTTTAGGATTAGTTGAACTGCCGAGGGTTTGTCATGGTGTTCTAAACTTTCTGATGACAATTCTGTCTTCATCAATTTTTCTTTTTCAGACTAATGGATTTTGCTTTATACATTTTTCATGAAATGTAATTTGTCAGTGAAAGTGTTCATGATCATTACAAGGCTTTTGTGGATTTGTATCTTTTCATCAATATGAAGCTATTTTTTCTGTAACAGTAGATTCACTTTACTTTCTCTTTTTTTCTGACACTAATTCTACATTTGCTTTCTTTATAAAATAGGTCTGATAAAGCCTACCTTGTCAGCTTTCTTTTAGCCTCTCTTTAAAGTTGCTTCTGTTTGGAATCTTTTTAACAATGTGTTATAGAGTTGTTATTCTGCACTATGTCTTAAAATCGCCCTTAAAAGTAATGCATATATTTTTAACATTTATGCATATGTTTATGCTACGGCTTTTTTGCAGTTTTCTAGTTTATAAGTTTATACTTCTAAGGAATATTTTTAATTTGTTTAGGTTTCTAATTTTATTGTAAATGTATATATTTGTTCTCATTTCTGCCATGATTGGACTCTAAATCTGAATTCTGTTATAGATTTTTATTTTTGTCTCCATTTTAAAAATGTAATCTTAAAATTATAATTAACTATCACAATACAAATTTTATTTCATTTTATCATTTTCACTTATTTATTTCATTATGTCATTTTAAAATGTTTTTAAGAAGTATTCCACATCTTAAATAAGCCTAACAATTCTTGTTGATTAAATTGAGATTTCAAATATAGTAATTATTTTCAATTGCAGTTAGTTCTTCAATGAATTTTGAAATTATCCAGGAATATCAAAATGAGACTACATTTTAACGCACTTAGGTTCCAAATTATGTACTGAATAATCAGTTTTGCCTTCAGTGATTTTCAACTAATTTGTCTCCCAAATATATTGTTTCTTTACTTCAATCTGGTCTCAAGATGTATTTATGTAGCTCTATTTTATTTTGATTTATATTCAAACTTGAAATAACTATCATAAATTCAAATCCTAGGACATTTTTTACAGTCCCAAACATTTCAGCTGTTAATAGTATCATAAGTATTTGGAATTTTGGAGAACGTTGAAAGTAGTTAAATTAATAACCTAAACATTTCCAGAATGCTTATATATTTTTCCTTATATTTGACAATCCCCACACGGTTATTCATATTTATGATTCAACTTCAATAATTTTCAATAATTATAAGCAATTTCAACTATAGCACTAATCAGTAATTTTACTTATCAATAAAATTACCTTAAATCCTTTGTTAGCTCCAACAACAAGCTATGTAATTTAGCATTTCCCTTTTACTCATAGTTTGATCATCTGAATATTTTTCTATGCTTTTAAAACTTGCCTTTTCTATATCATCCAAGTATAGTTTTTATTAGAAAACTTATGTCTCCTGCAGATCTCTTATCTTCTCTTCAATGTTCTCATTAGTTTTTAAAATATGGTAATTGGATCGTTCTTCTTGTGATCTTTTCACACTTTAAATTGTTCCTTCTTCCTAATTGATGACACATTCTACTTTTTATAGGGAGCACAGCAACATTTCTAACTTTTTTCTGCATATTATTTTACATCTATATCAAAAAGAAGAAGCACCCTGGGTTCCTTAGGGCTGTAAATTAGCTTTTAAAAATACATGTCATAAGATATATTTTTTTCTTACTATGTCTTAAAAGAATGAGAGAGGACTTCCACTTATCTTATTTTAATTGACTAGAATATTGAACTAACTGCCCAGAAAAAATGCTTAGAAGGGTAGGTAAAATATATGCTTAAAGATTCTGAAATGTTTTGAATATAAGTTGATAGTCTATATCAGACAAAAAAAAAGAGCATAAAAAATTGAAGCACTTCAATCCTTATAATAATTGCAAAAGCTGGATGCATGATTATATATGCTTAAAAGACACAGCAAATATTGAGAAAAAAATAAACAATTTGGGGCATGAGGTGAGCCAGAAATAAATGCATTCATTCCTAAGTGCATGTGTGTGATTAAATAAATAAACTGTCCTGGTGATAATTTTATGCTGAAGTTAATACTGACCCTTCTAGTATTAGAGGTCTGAGATAGTTCTCCCATAGAATTATAAAAACAAGTGACACGAACGCATATAAAACCTCAACCACTGACCTTAACTAGAGTAGATTGGGTCAATAATTCTCCTACGTCCTTTGTGGAAGAAAGTAAAAATCTTACCTGCAGAATCAGATCCATATCCAAGATAACAGAAATTCCCAGAAACTATTCTGCAAGTAAAGTAAGCAGTTTTAAAATATAATTCTGCAAGGACATGAGTAAAGTGCTATAAATATAAAAAAGCATGAAAATGGACATAAATATTAAATGATAGTAGTCTGGATAAATAATATATTCTGAAATCCTATAGGTAAGTTCTCCTTTTTATTGAATTGGTGCAATTACATTGTCTGTTTATCTAGTCTTAATTTTCTATTTTTAAAAAGAAAAAAAAACCTCCAAAATTTCAAAACAAGATTATAAAAGACTAAGAATAGGTAATGCATTACATATTGTTATCTTCATAGAAGCTACAGAATATAAAGTATTGGCATTAAATATTATGCCAACAATATTAGCATAAGTCTTTCTTTTTCAATAAACTATGAGAATGTAGCAGTATAACTATCTTAGGTACATTTATATGTTTAGTTTTTATTAATATTTTGCTACTTCTGTTGAATAAATTTGTTATCTAAAGTTTGGCTCATTAAATCTTTAATGTGACATGTTTGGAAATATCCAAATTTTATGATATCTTTAGAAATAAAGATATCATAAATGTTTAGTAATTAGTTTCTAAATTAGTTTAATAATTATGGTTTCTAAAACCACAAAGGTTTTACTGTAGAAGTAGATGTACTATTTTATGAATGTTTACTTTCCAGCCAGTAATTAGATAAATTTTCATTACAGCTGAAATGTTCCAAATTAAATTTTAAAAATAACTAATGTCACGTTGATCATATATCTAAAAAAAATTATGCTAGCATGACTCCATAGAGAAAAGTAAAATTTGAAAATATCCATAGAGAAGAAAACAGGTTTTTAACTGATATTTAGAAACATAAAATAGTTCAGAAATTAAGCATCAAATCCAGAAAATTCTGCTTCCAATAATAGGTGGTAATGGACAGTCACACTCACTGAAGATCAATGAACAGAAAATTGAAAAAAAAAAAAAACCTTCAGATATCAAAGAGGAAATAATTCTTTTTTTTTTTTTCCCAAAATACAAGATTTAACTGACACCCAAAAGAGTGTGGTGTATGCAGGGAAAATACAGTGTCACCAAATGGATTAAGATTGGAAATTTGTATTTTAAAGGCCGCTTGAATTTGAGGGAAAAGATATCAGAAGGAGAAATAAAAAGCTCTGTATATCAACAAAAGATTCACTTGGAATTTTCTGTAGACATAATCTGAAAATATTTATGGTGAAATAGCACAAGACTAGGAAAAAAATAGGGGATCAATACATCTTAGCACTCCCTGGAGAGCTGTAAGGTGAACTCTTTCATGACTCACAAGGTAAAAATTTGGCAGAGTAGAACATTTCTGACTAATTCTCAACAGGCTTCTAGCATGATCCTACACATCAATAGTTCTAGAATAATGATTATCCTCTCAATGTTGTATCATAGTTTAAACAATGAAGCTCTAATAGATAAAACTAGCTAACAAGCTACTAAAATGTGTGACAGAATATATGCTACAATTATTTAAAAGAACAATAAAATACAGAAAATAAAATTAGAGTACGTCCTATGATAAGCATGAATTAAATAAAACTTACCAGAAATAAAAAGATATAGATTAATGTGACTGGTAAATAACAGAGAAAATGAAACCATTAGAGATGAAGACAGTGATAATTAAATTATTACAAAATAACTCTGAAACAGATATTCTAGAGTGCATAAATATGAAAAGAAAAGGCACAATTATGACAAAAGGAAATAGGAAATATAAAAAGATCAAGTGATAATTAAATAATTAGAAATGAAAATGTTCTAATCATTTACATAAAGTTAAAGGTGGCATAAGAGGAGATCAGGAAGATGCTGCAGTAAAAATTATCCAGACTGAAACAAGGAAAGAAGAAAAAAAGACTAAAACCAAAATTAATGTATATTCAGAGACTTATTAGAATAAGCCAATCAGTAAAGAATAGATGCCACTGAAACACAGGAAGATAAGACATAGAAAGCACACTTAAAAAAGTAATCACCAAAATGATTCCAAATTTGAAGAAAACTATACTTGGCATATCTAAGTTCCTAAGAAACATTCAAAAAGAATGAATATCATGAAAGTCAGAGCAATAAATATTACATATGAACTGTAACTGTAAGTGCTGAAAACCTATCATACTTGAAAATAAATGTCATCAGAGGTAGGAAAGAGTCATTATGCTTAAAACTTGAGTTGTACAGAAGAGCTAAAACTGTAATGAAAATATTTTATGCTCAGTGATAAGATCATCTTCGGATCGCCTTTCATTGAATTGATTTGTGCTGATTTGGTCAAAAGTTGAGTTGACTTGTTCCTTTGGTGAATAACAGCCTCCAAATTCTTCTAAAATTTATAGTGGTATAATATTACCAGTTTATTCTTTAATAAAATTGTGCTTCTTGTTTAACTTTGTGCCTTTAAACAACTCCACAGAAAGCAACTTTTCATTTGGATCCAACATTAATTTGTTTTTCTAATTGAATTTATTGGTAAAATTTAGGTATGAATAATGATCGCATTCATCATAGGAAATTTGTATTGTACATGATATATCTTAGTTGCCTCCTTTCCCCCTATTTCTCTCCTGTCTCTTCAACTCTTCTTCCATTCCTTATTCCCAAAGCTTTGTTTCCATTTTATTGGTCATTTTCTCTATCTGTCTGTCTGTCTGTCTTTGTCTCTTCTTTTAGATCTACTGATAATTTTTACTTAACCCTTCACATGGCAGTGTGGTGCAGATCAGGAGTATCCTTTTGTTGCATGCAGCTGACTTAGCTAGAAATATTATAGGGAGGCAGAGACAGTGCTGAGCACCTGAAGAAGCCAGTGCAGAAGACAGCCACCCTGCACCTGAGCGGGAGACAAACACCTCAGCTGTGAGCCAGCCCTCAAAGCAGAAGATAATACAAATTCACCCAGATACTTCCTAAAAATAAGCACCAAGGATTTGCTCTTCTAAGTAGGTTTCTATCAACCTGAGGAAGCCAAGAGTCACTAATTCAGCCTCCTACAGGTTAAAGCCCTGTTCTATATTCATGCATGCTTGCTAAGTGACTTGCTTCCTATTTGTCACTGATATAATCAATTTTATCTGAGCAATTAATCTTATTGTTTGACCATAGTTTTGACTCACCTCATGCCCACCTTGTGATTTCCCATGTTTTCCCCAATTTAGACCTGTCTCACTTTGTGATTTTTCTCTATAAAAATCCCTAGAAAAATCAGAGTCTTAGGCAACACACTCAGAATCCCTTCTGTCTCTCAGACAGAAGCTTTATTTCTCTCAATAAATATATTCTGCTCTCAAACTCCTTGTACCTAAATTCATTCTTCAACATTAGAGAACATGAACTTGTACCAGACTTCTAGTAGTTTGGGGATTTCATTCACCTGTATCATTTGGAGGTCTTCCATTGAGATCATTGGCTGGAACTCTGAGAATTTAATTTTGTTTCCTAGACTCTGGACTGGGACTTGTTTAGGCAACAAATTTTTATGCTTTAAATTTTGTTATATCTTTGGTGATTGATTGTAATATGCTTTGTTTGTCATACTTTTGTTAAAATGGTGATATATCTAAGTTCAAAAATGGGAAGGACATAAGATTTTGTTCTTGAACTTGTTGGATTTATACTAGTTACTAAATTTACTGGTACCCCTTACTTAACTTTATTTAGACAATTGTATGAGAGAAACATTAGAATGCCTCTATAACTTTAATATAAACTTCTGTAAAATGGGTCTTTCTAAATAAAATCTAGCTCAGACTTAGAAAATACGCACGCTTCTGAAACCTAGGACTCCTTCCCCCATTTAAACAGCACTAGACTGGTGGCTGAATTTAAGAGTGGAGGACAGTTTTCACTGGAACAGACTGGCTCTCATCCTCCTCTGCACTCTAGAGGAAGTGTCAAGCCTGTTCTTCTTCAGTTTCTTTCTTTGAATTTTCTTCTAATCTTTACCACCACATTGTATTTTCATTTTTAGAGGCACATAAGACAATAAAGAACTGTGGACTGCTCCAAACTTTTTCTCCTACCTAAGTTAATTCTGTAGAAAATGAGTGTTTTCTAACACCAAAGACAAGGCTCTGACCTCCTCTCTCTGACCAGACTGTCATCTCTGCCTGTCATCTCCATGGAGGAGCCCTGGGTAATCATGATGAAAGGTGAAAGTCAGCCTGATTCTGGAAGGACAGGGGCACGTGTCTCTTTGTCCTTCTCCAACTCTTGTCTTCCTTCTGGGTATCATCATGCCTCAATAAAATAGTAACCAAAAATGTCTTGCATAAGCTGTAACTTGGATAACTTTGTCTTTGCCCATTCCTGTTAGTTATGCCCAAAGCCCAGCTCCAATATTAGAGAGATAGATTTTATCCTCTCTCTCTACCTCTGTATGTGTGCATGAGTGTATGTACATATATATATATATATATATATATATATATATATATATATGCCAGTCTCAGCATCATTTTGATTAGTTGACAACTTGGATATATATATATATATATATATATATATATATATATATATATATATACCTCCTCCAGATTTTATCTACCTATCCAGCATAAAAACACGTGGCGTCTATTGAGAGGCTTTAGATAGACCCTCTGCAGAGTATCCCTGACTGCTAATCAGCAACCATGACTCCATTCAGCCTGAAGAAGCCAGATTGGTCATCACCCACTACTCCTTCATGGCATTTTAGGTTACTTCTTCAGAGGTGGGATTGTTACAGGCAGCTGAGTTAGACAGAAATATTAGAAGAAGTCAGATAGGGCTGGGTACTTGAAGAAGCCAGCACAGAAGACCAGATACCCTGCAAGTGTGGGGGAGATGGGCGCCTTAGCTGTCCTCAAGTATAAGGTAAAAGAAATGCACCTTATACTTCCTAAGGATAAGCATCAGAGACTGATACTCTAAATAGGTCTCTATCTCCTTTAGGAAACCAGGAGCCACTAAGCTGACTCCCTACAAGCAAAGACCTTTTCTGTATTCATGCATGCTTTCTTAGTGACTGGCTTCTCCATCTGTCACTGATTTAATCAATTTTGTCTGAGCAATTACTCTTCTGTTTGATCATAGTTCTGTCCCTCCTCATGCCCACTCTGCGAGTTGCGTGTTTGCCCAACTATAGACCCCCGCCTTGCTGTTTTGGTTTATAAAAGTCCCTAGAAAAGAGAGAGTGTTTGACAACCCACTTGGGACCCCTGTCTCTCAGATGGAAGCTTTCTTTCTCTCAATAAATACATTCTGCTCTTCACCTTCATTGTTCCTAAAATTCATTCTTCAATTTTAGAAAATATGTGCTCATACCAACCCTCCGGTAGGTTGGAAGTTTCTTTCCCTTATATCATTTTTAAGCTCTGATTTAAATCTCACTTCAAACAGGAGTTGGATCCGTGATCCTCACTTGGTTTCGAAACCCCAGCCTGAACACAATGCTGGACTTTCTGCAGTCCCTAGGCCTCCCAATTTTTTCCTGTTTCATCTCTTCACCCTCCACCAAACCTCCATCTGTTGCCACAAGTTACAGTTTTTCTTGCTTTTACAGCTCCTGATGACTCTCCTTTGCCTCAAGATCTATGGATAGGGTGGACCTGGATGGAGTTTTTATGTATGAACAGCAGTGTCAGTCTCATTTAGCTACAGTAGCAGTGCGCCTGTGTTCTCAGACCACGTTTAATGTTGTCTTCCCCTGCCAAGTAAGTCTGTGCTTAATACCAGAAACAAGGGAGGCTTTTAGGAGAGTTCTGGCGTTTTAGATGTGTTTCTCTGCACGTGACAGCTATCCCCATCTTTGAAGAGACATCTCAGTGCTTTGTCCTTATTTAGAAAGCACGTCATTGAATGCATACGAAATCCAGGAACGGGCTGGGATGCAGAGCAGTGATAGAGCTTTGGGCGGGCATGACCAAGCCGTGGGCTTGTTCTCACTGCCTACACTCACCGTTCCCCAAGTCAAAGGGGTGATTGCCATGATCGAAAACAGTGTGAAACTTCCTCAAAACAGTACACAAATGAAGCTCTCTTCTGTAGCAATCCTATGACTGTGCATACATCCAAAAGAAATGAAATCAGTCTGTGAAACAGGTATCTGAATTTCCATTTCATTACAGCAGTATTCACAACAACCAAGAAGGAAACAAAATACTTGTGAACTGATGATTGATTTTTTAAAAAGTGGCATATGAGAACAATTATTCAGCCGCAAAATGAGTGGCAATCTGTTTTTTGTCATAAAACAGGTGGATGCCAGAAATCAAAAGACACATGTGATCTTCACTCCTATTTGGATCTAAATAAATTGATTTAATAGAAGTTGAGACTAAAGTAGTGATTGCCAAGAGCTGGAAGGAGTAAAGAAAAATTTGACCCTCAAAAAAGTTCCCATTAGGAAACAGTCCTGGTATGGTATTTTACAGTAGGATAACAAATGATAACAATATTATACAATACATTTCAAAAAGCTAGAAGAAATTTGAAAGCATCAACTTCAATAAAAGGTAAATATTCAGGTTACAAATATTTAAATTGATTGAAACATTACACAATATATTCTTATGCCCAAACTTCACACAACCTTATGGACACGTGTTCCATATCACAATGAATTATAAATTTAATAAACACGGGAACAAGATTACACAAGGACATGGATAAAGAAGTAACTGTGAACTCTTTTAGGAACTGCCTTCCATAGAACAGAAAAAGGGAAATACTTGTATTAAGATCATGTAGCAATAAAGTAGGGTGAGTAATCAGTAAAAAATTAAAATAAATTTGATTCTTCAAAAGGTCAAGTAGATTAACTAGTTAGTAGCTAATTTTATTGACATTATAAAAACAAAGAATATTGAGAATAAAGGTACAGGTATGCCTACAAAACCTTATAAAACCTTACAATGGAATAGTGTGCAACTCTGTGCCAAAACTACAACTTATGTTAACCGTACAAACACTTTCATGTAATCAAATCACAAAATGCACCAAGAAATTGTAATTACAACTCATCCTCATCAATTTTAAAGTGACTTGTAATTTTTCATCCTTTATATTTTCACATTTTTTTTTTTATTAATTGGCTAGAGATTTAAAGCTTGTGCTGTTCCTCTCAAAATAAACATTTTTATTCCACTGACTTACCTTTTTTGGACCACTTTCTTTCATTGACTTTTATTTTATCTTTGGTTGCATCCTTATGTTTGTTCCAGATCAGATTTGTTCTTCTTTGCTTTCTTAAGGTGGGATTTGGCAGCTGGTTTCTCTTCCCATTTGAAGTTGTCACTGCTATAATTTCTTGCCTCAGAATCTGATCTGAAGGAGCATCTTTACATTAAGACATGCCCTTCAGGAAACAGGAAGGGCAACACCCTGGTGGCAGCACTAAATAAATAAATAAATAAATAAATACCCAAGAACCAAACCAAGCAATAAAATATGCTTTTAGAGCATCTGCATTAGTTCTATTTACGTCACACTGACCAAAGTAAATAATAAGACCAAACTTACTCTGTGTTAACAGGAGGAAGAAATACCTGCCTCTTATTGAGATACTCTAAGTGAAATATCTGTGGATATAAAACCCTTAAAAGAACAGTTCCTGATAGAAATGAAACATCTAATGATGCCAAAATTTTATTAAACTGCCTTTATCATGTGAAGAACACAATCAGAATGATTGGGGGTATTTAGGTGCACTTTTGGTAATCTGTCTACATAGTTTGTCACTCTTGCTTGTTATCTTCTAATTGAAACTTTGCATGTCTTTCTCTAAAGCTTTACAATACCCACGGGTGTACAATGTATCTATAACCTCTTTAACCCCTCTATGCATGTAAACTTACCCATTCTTTTTCTCACATTGTGCAACATTATTGTAAGTATTGTTGCTTTTCTGAATCTAAAGTATATTTTTAAACATCTAGGTTTTCTACATATGAAAAAGTTCTTAAAATTAAAACAGTACATACACATGCACAACAACTAAACACATATTCAGAAAAACTAAAATTACCTTCTGATACAGTAATCTTCATTCTATAATCAGATCAGGCAGGTTAATTGGAATTGTATTATTAATTTAACATACATGGATTTTTAATTAGCAATCTCATGGTATGTATAACTTGATTGAGTTTTAAAAAAGATTTAATTTGGCTAATTTCTTGATATAGGCAAACTTATAAATGTAAAAAGATTCTTTTAGTCAGATTTTTAATTACAGAAGTAACATAAACACACTGGAAGTACTTAAATGTCACTGAGATTCTGATAGTACTAGTAGTCCTTGAAAAAATTGATGAGACTTTTCTCCACTAATGAAATATCAATAAATGTTGAAAAAATCAAAGTAAAAAATTTACATAGTAAAATTTTTAAGCTTCTCCTTGTTACACTTTTATAAACAGAAAGTCTAAGTGAGACCAGCTTCTTCCTCCCACAAAGCTTTGTCTTACCTTACTTCATATCACTGAATCATGAGTATTTTTTTCTAATGGGATGCACACTGACAGGAGTTCAGGAACATATCACTAGAGCTAAAATCAAAGTTGGGTCCAAATAGAAAAGGCCAGTAAAGTTTGCCAGTTAATAAATCTCCATTAAACTGAAGGAAACAAAGACCATGTTGTATTAGACCCATCTGTCTGTGAGTATAGCCAAATTTCCCATTGTCTTATTATAAAAATCATAAGAGAGCAAACAGAACAGATAGCCAAAGGCTGCATTAATAAATCACTCATAAATTAATAAAAAGAGCTTTAAAGTTAGGATTATAGGAAGAGGACAAAAGTAAGGGTAATTTAAAGAGAAGGGACAGAGGATACTGTGGGAAAATATTTAAAGAACCAATTGCCAAGTATTTCTAAATTGTATGTAGCAGAAATCTGCAGCTACAAGATACGACACGAAGTTGGGTGTAGTGGTTCATGGCTAATCTCAGCAATTAAGGAAACTGAGACAGAAGCTCTCAAGTTCAAGCCTGGTCACCCAGCTACAAACTAAAACAACAGAGAATGCAGGACATATACTAAAGCCACAGTGAACGTTCTACAGTGGGGGAATCTGGGACAAATGCTTTTAGCAAAGTTAAGAAAAATCAAGGCTTGTTAAAAACTGTATAAAATTATAATGCTTTCTGAAATCCCCAGAAATCTGAATTCATTTAGAAGAGTCAATAATCTCAAATCCAAGAAGACCTCTAAGAGTGCTAGGAGATGCAGGCATCCATGAGCTGGGTCAGAGGCCCCAAACCGTTTAAACTGTAAGAAAAGAGATGTGCTTCCCTTTATACCACATAGTGCTTCCTTCTTACTGCAAAATAATGTGGGCACCTTTTGAGCTTTTATGTGACCCTTACAGGGCTCATAACCACAAAAATCAAATTCTGATCATAGTGGTCACCTTGCTGTGACGCAGAATGAAATACATGAAGCATCCACTTTTAAACAGACCTGGATTGTTTACAATCATGGTTTGGATGATGAGTCCCAGACTGAGGCCCCCAGGCTCTGGGTCCCTGGGAAGGATACAGGAAGGCAGAAGTGAGCAGTGAAACAAAATTAGTTATTTCACGAGCCAGAAAGGAAAGTGTGAGACAGGATAGAGCTGGGGTCCCGCAATCCTCTTCACGGCCACATCTCTGATGAACAAAAATTTGTCCTAAGCTCATCTTATCTCCTAAAGATCTCACAAGCTTTCTAAGCCACAACTTAGGTACCAAGAGTTTGACACGTGAGCCTTTGGAGACTCTCATCTAAACCATAGTTTTATGTATCCACAATTGTATGGTCTCAGTCTCTTCCAGCAAAAACCTCCCCAGTGTCCGTGTATAAATAGTGTGTAATTCAGTCTAAACAAGATATGTAGCTTTATACAAGAATTGGTTAGTTGAAAATCAGTAATGACAATAATATTAAATAATAATAACAAAACATATTAGATACAGAAAGAAACAAGCAAAGAAAAATAAATGAACAACAACAACAACAACAACAACAAAAAAAAAAAAAATCCCCAAAAGACAAGTCATCAAGAGATAAGTCATTCAACAGAACCAGACCCGGATAAACAATATATTTTATGAAAGAGATTTTGACTCTAAGGATTGTTTAAAGTTACGCAAAAACTATAAGATGCTTTTCTGTTTTACTGTAGCAAACCTGTCTAAACAGGTTATAGGTCCCAACCAGGCACCACATATTGGGAAACAGCCCACGCAGGCCTTTTCTCCACCCAAGTGCCGTGAAGGGATCTAGTTCTGCTGGGTTGTCGCCCTGACCGGGAAGGTAAACCAAGATGAAAGAATCACTTGACCCTGTGGGAAGCCACACGGACCTTGCCTCTAGTCTCCCACACTTTACAAATGTATTCAATTGATTTATATCCTACTTTTCATACAATGCAAAATGCTTCATGCCAGAAGTATCACCAATGCTTGTGTACCTTCTGTATTTGTAAAGAATACATATTCTGCTCTTGGAAGAACTGTAAATTAAATCAGTTTCATTCAGTTATATGCTGTCTTCATTTTTTAAAAAATTGCTAACACAGAAGTATTAAAATATTCACTTTTGAGGCAGGCATGGTAGGGCATGTGTGTAATCTTGGCAGTCAGGAGGCTGAGGCTGGAGGATCGTTGCATGTTCGAGACCAGCCTGGGCTACAAAGTGAGCACATGGCCAGCCGGAACTGCACAGGGAGACCGAGTCTCAGAAAGACAAAAAAAAAAAAAAAAAAAAAAAAAAAAAGTTTTTGCTGAAGAATAACTTTTAAAAATTTCCCATTGTCTTAATTCTGTTATTTTAAGACCTTATTACACGAAAAATATATATGAGAAATGTCTTTCAGATAAATTTTCCATTTCATCACCATGAAATATCATTCTATATCTCTGCAAAAATTCTTTTTCTAGACTTGATTTTCTGATATTAATAGAGGCACACCAGTCCACTACAATTAATATTTGTGGTATAATTACATGTTGAATCTTTTAATTTCAAGCTGTTTATAGAAACACCATTTAGGTTTTGCTTGTTCGTAATTCTGCTTTAAAGAAGTGATACTTAGTTTGGCTTGATTTATTGAAGGATTCTCTTGCTTTATGTAGAATTCTATATATGTTTTTCCTTTGGTACTTAAAACTACAATTGTTTTTGTTAGAGATTAATATTTGTTGCTACTTTTTGTTTTTCACATATATTATTCCTTTAGCATTTTAGTTTTATGATTTTTGTTTTATTACTGTTTTCAACAATTTAATAATAATGTGTTTGTGGTTTGTTTTTTGCCTATCTTATTTGAGTTGTATTAATTTATAAATATCTGTTGATTTCTCATTTTAAAATTTGAAAATTTTGGAACATTAGCAGTCCAATAATTTTTTTCTATTTAGCCACAATATATTCCTTTTGTAAAACTTAATTTTCATTGTAATACAATTTGGTATCAGATATTTCATCTCTAGACAGTCAGCTCTTCATTTTTCAGTTTGTCCCTTTTTTATATGTTTCAGCCCTAAAATTACATAAAGTTGATGTTCATACAATGTATTTCTTTTTTAAAAGTTTCTTTAACTGCTTCTATGATTTCCTTAATTTCTGCATTTTAAAAATGTCTCAAATTATCGGTGCTATTTTGCTTGCTTCTTTGCATGTTTAGCGACTTGTTATTGCTTTAGGGGCTTATGATCTTTATGTGATTCAGTGACAGTTTTATTTTATTTTATTTTTTTTCTTTTTCAAAGACTGTATAACCTGTTTCTTGAAGGCTTCATTATGGTTTGCTTGAACTTCTTTGTTTGTTTGCTTTTAAGTTTCTTTGGGCAGGTCTTCAGAACTGGCTACACTATTATGCCTTTTGCATTCTTTTTAAGGTCTCAATTGAACTTCCCAGAATTTCCCAAATTACAGTCCACTTCTGCTTACAGAAGAGGAAAATTCTGTAGCTGCGAGTGAATTATTTCAATTGCTCTTCTTTCATGTTCTTGGTTGGACTTTGTCTGGCATCATTTTATGTATATATAATTTAACATTCACTTGTACATGGAGACCATAAACAAATTCTTCATTTCCCCACTGTGACCCGACCTGTTCCACAGTACTGTGTCACATAAATTGCATACACTGGCCTCCTTAAGCTTCTGTTTCAATTGCCTCAATTCAATTGTCTGGTAGGGTTCTTCCACCACAGTCCGGGATGTTTATTTAAATGCAATCCTGGGAAAATCTATACTGGGGAGCTGGCCAAGGTGCCCAGTTTCCCAAATAAGTGTATGTCAAAGGCTTTAATAAAGGAGACAAGCGGTATGCGTTTAGGGCTCCAGGGGGATCAAATCCCTCTATCTGAGTTGGAGACAAGAAATTTCTCTGGTGGCCCACATCAAACACGGAAGGGGTTAGAGTGGAAAACACAGGAAACAGAGCAGGACCTTGAGAAGGATTCAAGGACTTTTCAGTAATAGATTATGTTAATTTAAGAGAACTGTACTGTGTTAATTTAGGAGAAGTGTTTTAGGAGAACGTCTCCAGGTTGGCTTTCACTACAGGAGTGAAAGCCTGCAGCTGCAGTCTCTATCTTGTTAACTGGGTTGGAGTTAGGTGTCCTCAGCTGTGTGGCCTTGTCTCGCCCTTTGAGGAGTCTCTTTCTTCTGGGGTCAGCCATAGCCTGGCCGTGGTGCACCCAGCATGTGTGCTCAATTTCATTTCAATGGCTCCCAGCAAATCTAGAGCTCTTAATTTCTTCCTTTTTCATTTCAGACAACATAGTTGGTTATTGCATGAAGAGAGCTAACACAGGTATTTTTTTCTAGAATATATTGTTTTATGTGAGAGGGAAAACCTAGTCTAAGTTGCTTCATTATCACTAGATATAAAAGTCTGTATTATTTTTAAAATAGTATCTTTAAAATTTTTACTCCATACACTACTTAAATGTAATGAATTTAATATTTTGTACAAATTCTTAAAATTCAAGTGATTTAAGAAAATGTTTTAGATACATAGTGTTATTATAATTATTATGTTGCACTTATTCTGTAATAGATATAATTGTTTTCAGTAGAGCTTATCTGATTCTTATAAATTATCAATTTTCAAGTCCATATTTTTATTTTCTGCTTCCTGAGTTTCGATGACTTCATATTTCCTGGCTTAATGCTCTGTGTTTAAAGACTCTACTGGGAAATGTAGATTATGAACTTGCCAGCACTGAGATGTGATATTCACGGTTTCTTTATCCAATGCACACAACATATATCACAAAATTGTTCTGATTTTTGATTGTTAAAGACATTCTCCCAGAGTGCGCCTGTGGTAGCTAAGATAATGCAACTAATTTTAGTTCAAGGAAAGAAACAATCCGTGCTCATAGTATTTAATCAATTTTGTATACCTGTATCTACTAATTTGAGCAACTCTTTTGAATATAACAATGTGCAATATAACAACCATTGTTAAATTCCTGTGACAGTGTCTTGACATCCCGGATCACTATTGTTTTGGATTGTTGCTTGTTTCTTTTGTTTGTTTTTTACTTTTTTCTCTTTAAAGGTACCCTCTCTTGTTTTCCTTTTACAATGAAGATTTTAGAAATAATCTAAAATTTTGAGTTTTTACTCCTAGAAATAAGTGTTCTATATTATTAACCGATAAAATTAACAAATACTCATAAAATGTCAGCATCAGGAAGCAAAGTAGTACCAAATCATTGTAAAAATTTAAATCTGCAATTAGTATTAAAAATACATGGTTAGCTTAACATTTCGTAGAGGAATGTACAGTCCCTGTAGAATTTGACAAGATGCAATTCAAACTTTAAGGGAAAAATTATTCCCATTAAATGAGCAAAACAAAATGAAATGTAACACTACATACTGGCTTTTCAGGAACATGTAAGTTATATGTGTCTCCTGGCACTTTAAATTTGTTATGCATTTTTCCTACCTTTAAATTTGACCCAAAAAATCAACATAACTGTGTATGTGCTTAAAAATGCAATTTTCTTTTAGGATGATTTTCTCAGATAATCATATTTTAAGAAAAATTTCAAAGTAATTTAAGCAAATCTTTTATGGTCTTACTACTACAATAAAATAGAAATGAAGCAAATGCATACCGGGAATACAATTTCTATATAATATTTACACAGTATCCAAAGATAAACATGTTTACAGGAAATGTATATTAATGTAGGAGAAAGTAGTATGGACCAGATGACTCTACAGCTCAGGAATATCTACATAAATATTGCAACATTTTCTTTCTGTGTCGGAGACAATCAAGTAATCCATGGTCCATTTTCAAAATATCCATCAATTTATGATATCCTAAGTTTAAAACTTGCTGTTTTTTTTAACCAACCTTAATACAGAAAATTTTGCATACAGAAACAAAAACAACTTTTAAACAAATTTTGCTTCAGATTTTAATGCCTCCTTTTTAAACAAAATGACAAACATTTTCGTAATCGTTTCTTGTTTCACTATTTGTCATTGTGAAATTAAAAAGATTTCATAGAAAAATAATAGTACTTAAAAAATTCAGGAAGAAGTAGAAAGGGGATGTAAATCTTAACAATCCACCACACTGAGCTGCGGTGTAAGGGAATCACTGTGTGTTTCAGAGACAATAGACTTTCATTTGCAATTACCACCATTTTCCTTAGCTTCTGATTATTTGCAAAACAATAACCATTTGGGCAGTGGTTAATTGTTTCTCTTCAAACATTTGACACATTCTTCATTACTTTTAGTGGATGTGAGTCTTTTACTATACCACAACTATAATTAAGACTGATGAAATCATTAGGCTTGTTGTAAACATTCAGTTTACCCAAATAGAGTTTGGCAACATTGTAAAGGTCTTCTGTCAGGTTCATTCAGTGTTTAATTATTTGTTGTTGATGTTGAATTCCAGCATGATTTTATCATTTGTCATTATGCTGTATTGGAGTAAGCCAACTAATTTTGTTTATAGTATCTCTCAACCACTTTCATTTAAAAATAGCAAATATTACTTTTTAAGTATGTTAATTGATCTCTTCTAATATTGATAGACAAGATGCAAAGGTGTGTTGTGATTCTCTTCATTTGCTGATTAAATGAGTAGGTAGTTAGCTCTTGCTATGAAACAAGCCCAAAGAAACAAAGTTTAAAATGAAACCTTGGCCCTGACTTGGAGGGCATTATATTCTGCATTGATATTGTCATATACACTAGCGCTATGCAAAAAAAAAATCTAGAAAATACTTAAACTCCAACCAGATTAAGGATTTCTAAACTATGTTTTACTTTCCTGACGTTGTAACATTATGCTGTGAGAATAAATCAGAGATTTCTTATGTTTGGAAAGTTCAATTGCAGTCTGATTCCTGTTGTTTCTGGATCGTTAAGAATTCCATGAAGTTGTATATGCAAACTCCCTTGGCAATACACCTGTTTAAAACCTAGATAGTGAGGAAACTGTCACAGCTTTTACTTCAGTCTTTTTTTCTAAAAACACTTTTCACACAGGTCGACCGGCATGTTTTATGTCTGCTGTTTGCATGCAGAGGCTGAAATACCGAAAGACTGTGTTCTCTGTATTTCAAGTAAAACATGAAAATTGATGCTACTCACAGCGCCATTCTGTTTCCCTGTGGGTAACTGCTGAACGCTGTACGTTCCACAAGAATCAGTCAATATTTGAATCTCTAAATTTCATAAAAATTTTATAACCTGAGGTAATATTCTTTGGCTTCATTTCAGTGAGTGTGTGATCTGTTTTAAGAGTTAAAAAAAGTAAATTAAACATATTATGTAAAACAGTTTAAAATGGCTTGATATTATCTTCTTGAAGGGTTAATTCTTCCAAAGTACTATGCTTGTAATAATGCTGATGTAAGTGCTTAAAATTGTTTGAAAGGTTATTAATAGGGAAATTAAATTATTTAATATAAAGATATAAGGACAGAGAGTTTAAAATACCTATTTACACTACTTATTAGTGTGCATTCCTCTTTAACTTTAAGATGAAGTAGTTTAGCCCTGCTGTGGATCAGTAAGCTCTAGGGGTCTGTAAATGATAAAATAGCTGTCTTCCATTTCTGGTTCTATAAAGAATTCAGCTCATGAAAGTCTGCATGTGGCTTTCAATTTTAGGGTGAGAATGACCTGTGTTTCCATCTCCTCCAGCTGTTTACCAGTTATTTGATATATGAGAAAGTCCACAAATCATAATTTAACTCCAACAATTATAGTTTCCTTCTAGTTGCTGTTAGTATTGTTCTTCTCTTTCCCAAACTTTCAACATCATTAGGTTTCAAGTTTTGTTATGTTTCTCCCTCACCTAATTCTACTCATTACATTCATCTGATCACAGGGCTTCAGTAAGTCCTGTTCACACCTATTAATCATTTGTTCCCTTAAATATATGTTATGTTCTGATAACATGTACCTAAGTCTTCTATAGGAACCTTAAAGCTGAATGTAGCCAATACTAAATTTACCAGTTTCCAAAAAGAATTTTTTTTGCATATTTTTATCTCAAGAAGCAGTGCTTTTAAATTGACTCAACTCAAAAATCTGAGAAAGTCTCCCATATATACTCAACTCCATTCACAGTGTTCGATCATCCCTCAATAGCGTTCCACCTTAAATATCAGTGAATCTTTGAAAATATTCACGAGGGCTACTGTCATATTACTGCTCTTTTAGGTTAGTAGAATTGTCTCAATTTATGTATTATAAGGTCCTTCCAAATCATCCTCCTGTTTTCATACTTAATCCTTGTGGAGACATAATTTTCTTCTTAAATGTAACTCTCCAGAGCTTTCATGATCAATATTTCTAATGACTTCCACTTTAACTTATTTTAAGGTTTTCAGTCAAGGAATCCTCTCATCTCCTACTATTTCCTGTTCCAATATTCCAGCACAATTAATTCTAATTTCTAGTCTTTTTTTACAGAGTATTCCATTTGCCTCATACCTCCGCATCTACCCGCTAAAATATACATGTGTGATGTGTACAGTGTTTCTATAATCCCCAACTCAGACTCATCAGTTTTAGTTTAAAGCTCTGTAAAGATTAGAGATATCTATTTAAGTTGACCTGAAGTTGCATGTGTTGTATTTAGCTATGTGAGTGGCAGAATTTTGTTGTTTTTATGTCTCTAAATAAAGAGCAGACACAGCTGTTGCATCTAATTTAGATAATTCTGATCCTGAATTTGGAGTCTGATGCCATAATTGATTGAGACCGCATGTCTTAAATCACAGGGGAGCACACTTTGCGTGGTATGAGCTGTTGTGCTCGGAGAACACAGTGTTAGTTTACAAATAATGATGTAATAGTTTGCATCCAATCTCAAGAACAGTAGAATATGATTCTAGGTCCCTTGAATTTGAGTTGACATCATGAATACTATGACTCCATTAAAATATATTGTACAAATAAAGCTATGTGACTTGTTAAAGCTTTAAGAAGCTTTGGACCCTTTATCTTCTTGCTGCCCAGGGCATTCTCCTGAAATTCCAGAGAACATGAAAAATACAGGTCAAGCCATATAAGGGGGCCATAATATCTCTTCCAAGCAGCATAACTGAGCTGTTCCAGGACACAACTGCAGACTGATGGAAGCAGACAATCATTCAGCTAGGGCAAACCTAAGAATCATGAGTAAAACATAAGTTGCACTTTATGTCACTCTGGTTTTGGTGCTTTGGTATTAAAAAAAACACTTATACCCTAAGTAACATGCAATTAAATATTAAATTCAAAATGGTGTTCATCTGATTCTAAGAAAAACAAAGGTATCCAGCAGTATACACTAAGTTCACTAATAATCCTGATAATGACAGTACTTGTCCAATCAGCAAACTTGGTAAGAGCCATGATCTCTCTTTTTTTTTTTTTTTTTTTAATTGTATGGAAAAAGGTTAAACAAAGTTTCATAACAAAATAACAGAACATGCATTGCATAGTGTTAGCTTTAAAGAGGTTATTTAGAATACAAGATATAGGTGTTAAAAATTCTCCAATTCATATTAGCACAACTCTTTCTTTTCAATGAACTGAGACGTTAGTGGTATAACTGACTTGCATTTTTCCCATTAGTGTTCTCCTTCGTAGTATGTTTCCTTTATTATCTTTATGGACAACATGAATTCTTGTTTTTAAATCTAAATTATGTCACATTGTTGCAAAATCTTTTTCTCTCACCAAGTCTTTCCCTTGGGATTCTGATTCAGTCTCATTATATTAAGTAGCTTATACAAACCAGTAAATAACAGGATTTATTTTTCCAGCACTGACATTGCTCCTGACCTACATGATATCTCTACTCTATATTTAATTGATAACCTAAATTCTACCTATCTATAAAAATAAAATTTTATTCCCCTCAAAATTTGGTCTACCAACTTCCCTATCTTCATTGAAAATTTTCTGGTTGTGTAAAAAGTTTGGACTCATCCTTAACTATTCTTTTCTCTTATCTACTTACAGTTCCTAAAGAAATCTTACTGGCTTTTATTGTCTTCAGGGATTGTGTAGAGATCAATTAGAATCAGGACATGGAATTTATACTATAATTTTATAATGGTCACCCAGCGTTTAATACAAGAAAATGCAGGAAATCTGTCCGCAACACTAAAGACACAGTATAGTCTGCCGAGGGCCTTAATCCTATAGCAATGTCCTGCATGAGTCCAGATGAAATCTAGAACCCATGACAATGCCTCCCCCAAGTCTGATTCGAGGTCTAGAGCCCATAAGAAAGACTCACACCGATCTGTTTTATGGATGCATGCTTGGAAGGCTCAAAGGTCAGTGATGGAAGTCAGAAAGTCCATAACAGCTGGTGAAGGAGCTGTGCCAGCAAGGTGAGGATTTTTCACTGGAGCCGAGAAGTCATGCTCAAAACAAAGAGCAGCGCTGTTCTGAAAAGCACCACAGCCATCCGCAGTGACACGGAGGTCCTGAGCTCCTCTGATGATAAACACAGTTGAATGCATGCCAAGAAGCCAGCGTGATGAGTTTGTCCTGTAGGTTAAACATCACACATCTTCTCCTCTGGAGCCAGGAAGTGATGCTCAGTGTAAGGACCAGAGCTCCTCCAGGAGAACCAACAGCTCAAACAGCAACACTCAGTGAAAGCCACAATGCCAGAACACCTCGCTTCTCCTTCTCCGCATCTCTATTTAGGCTGGCAACTTTCCTCAGGTGGAACATCTGTGCTCAGCACCATGGTGATTTAATTCTGCTGGCGTTGTTGACCATCAGTTTTTAATCTATAACAGCTTTTTAAGTAAGTTTTTGATAGAAACAGACCGTTTCTCACTTCTATCCCACTACAGCTAGGCTTATAGTCAAGACACTTATGATCTTTTTCCTGGATAATGGATGTGACCCCATAGATTGCTCCAATTCTGTCCTTTTTTCCCTAAAAAAGAAATCAGACAGATTCTTTCTAAAGATAAGATCGCCTCACTCTTGAATTCTAACCCTTGCATTAATTCTCCATCTTGGAATAAACCTGTCTAACCCAAGATCAAAATCTGATACAATCTGGCTTGCTATTACCTCTCTGAGTCATCTTACTCTATTGATTTTCTCGAATAGCTACTCTGTTCGCCTGGCCTTCATTGATTCTTCCTCAAATCAGCCAGGCAATAAGCTTTTTCTGAAGTTTCTATTAATACACCTATTGCTTTTTCTAGCAAGCTACTTAATTAGCATCCTCACCTCCATCAAGGCTTTTCTTTAATTTTACCACCTTGCCAACTACATTAATAAATCACCTTTACTTTGGTGATTTTCTTATCATCTCTTTATTTTTTTAAACTTCAAATGCTTATGACTTCACAATGGCTTTAGATAGTTCTATCATGTATGTTTTTTCTTCCAACCTGAATGTAAATTCCACAAGGTGGAGACTTTGTTTAATTCATGGAACTACCCTATTTCCTGACCGATATATATTAGTGCCGAAATAAATATAATATATTTAAAAATGGACACCTTATTATGTATATAATTTGTTTGCTTTTTTTTAACTGAAGAAGTGGAAACATGGCCTATTTTTAAATATCCTTTAAGCATTTTGATGGATATGGCATTAAATTAATCAGTCAACAATTAGGGAAGTAACACTTTACACAATTAGATATAATGCAAGAATTAAAATCCTTCCAAATGAGTTTGTATACTATAATAATTTAGTTAGGACATTTGATGGATCATAGAATACGAACATTTTAAAGATATATTTTTCTAAATGCAAATGTAATTAATGTTCAATACTTAACTACCTTTAGGAAGTTTAAAATACTGTATGTAAATGGAAAAATGATAATTTAATTGTGTTGTGTACTTTTTCCACAAAATAACAAAATAATCACACTAAGTTACTTCAATGTCTGCATTAAATTCTAGGCAATAATGTCTAAATGTTATTTAATATACTCAAAAATATTTCCAATAATTGTTTCAAATAGATATATTTCAGAAACAAAATTGAGCTATGAGTAAATATTAATATTAAACACTTTAAAATGTTTTATGATTATATTATAAATTGTTCTTTATATACAATTTGGTAAGAAATAATATTTTACTTTAGCTTATTAATCAAAGTATTAAACTGCCTGGAATATTTCTCTGGTGATCTTGAATAATTAATCTCATCTTTTTAAATTTTAAAGAGAATGAAGCCAAGCAAAATAACACAGAATAAACCAATCAAAACAAGACAATGTAAGTGAAACAGGACTTCTTAACAAGATAATAGAAAATGAACAATGGTGACCATAATACCACAATAGCTGCCCATACCTTCAGACAAAGTAAAATCAAACAAAGCAGAACAGAAAAGAACCAATAAAAACAAAACAATGAATGCAATATAGGGCTTTAAGAAAAGATAAAAGTAAGTCCAAAATAGCTACCATAATATATGTTATCTTTGAAATAACTGCCCATGCCATCAGATATAATAAAATCAAACTAGATAAAACTCAGCCAAACAAAACAATGAAAATGATACAGGATTCTAAACAAGTTAATAAAGAGTTAACAATGTCCACCACCTCCAGAATGAACTTCCCTGCATAGTGTTAACCTCTTCATAGATGGTCAGACTACTGGCTTTATCATCTTTTTTAAAAGACAAAAATGACTGCTATAGAATAAGTGAGAAACAAGCTTAATTGTTTTACCTACATTATTTGTGACACATACTTTCTAGAAATCTTCCCTTTTTACAGAAATCAATTTTTGCTCATCTTCACCTTTCTTTAATTTTTAGGGAAAGGCTAAATGGTGTGCATTAAGTGCTAATTTTTCCCAATCACTTGAGTCCAGCTGACGTCCTCCTTCAAGAGCTCTTTTTGTAATTTTTGTTTAAAACATCAAATCAGGACTTCGCTGCATGTTTCTTTTGAATCCTGACTGCAGACAAAGTTTTGAATTAGAAAATGTTGTCTGATATGTTCTTCACTTCTCTTTTTATACAACATCCCTTCTGTGTACGAAACTTCTGATTCAGAAACTTTAAATTTTCCTTTCCAAAAAGAATTTCAGGATAATTATAAACATAAAGCAATAATTTTCATCTTCCAGTATTTTCCATTTTTACTATTCTCCTATTTTTGATAAAAGATGCTGGTGCTTAAAAGAAAAAAAAATGTTTGTTTTTGTGAAACATTCATTAAGTGTACTCAGTGATCGAAAAACCATAAATTTTAACCTTCTGTTTCTCCTGTGTGTGCCAGGGTACAGATGTTAACGTTCTTTAGGTGGGTGTTTGCATGCAGTCTACAAATGTCTCATGGAGGAAGGCCACGTAAGAAGAAAGTATATTTTAGTAGCTTGCAACATTTTACAGTGCATCATAGGAACCTAAGAGACATGGAAAAGTAGGCTAGAGGATGGATGTCCAAATCTATATCTATATCTATATCTATAATTTTATTTCTGTAGATTATGTTTATCAAAGTGATTATGTGTTTTGCTTTAGATAAGTGTAATTCTAGACATCTCTGGTTCATATTCCAACAAAGATCACATGCACATATTTATAGAAAATGTTTTCTAGAGTGGTGTTAAAGGGACAAAAAAAGTTAAAAATATTAACTTTACTATTACTCAGTTTGAGTAGGAGAAACAAACTAAAAATGAGAAATTTGCTAAACTTCATTTAATGTCTCACAAACACAGTATTATTTTTCAAAAGGTATTATCACACTATTATTTTATAAGATTTGGCTGTAGTTCCTTTAACATAAGAATTTTACAACTGCTTCAACCAGTACAGTGTAGCAGATTAAATATTATGTGGCTTCGCATGAAAGGCCACACATCTCCCACTCACTTGATATTCTCACACTGGGAAAATCCAACGGCCCTAAACAAAGCCAGTTTATCCTGGAACTGCATGCTAGATGCCACCTTTATATCTACAGGCACATGAGTGAAACCCTGCTGAGTAATTCTGACCAGCCCAAGGACTAGGTAAATAGAATGAAATATTCCCACACACTGACACAAGGAGTGAACTGCTCAGATGCATCTCACAGAAATTTAAGATACACAGAATCTGTGTGATGCAGTAGAACGACTGCTCTGAGTTGTTAAGTTTGTAATAACTTTGAACAGCAATATATAACCGAAACAGCTTTCGAAATTAAAAAGCTCAATTTGTTTAAAGAACTCTTCCAGACTAGGGGTATGTGAAACAAACCCAGGTAGTTTGCGATCCAAAACAAAAGAAAAGCTGAGGGGTATGAGAAAAGTATTTTCAAACATAGAACAAATTTTGTGTTCCACACCACAGATAAAAATAAATGCTAATTTTAGCAACATGATGGAGTCAGTAGTCATGTAGTGAATTAGTAGACCACACATATGCACATGTCAGGGAAGATCATGTAGGTGCTGATTTGGATATTTTATCTGATCCCCGGACCTTCCCTCTCTGACACTGCCCCTGGGCAGCTGCCCAGCTGCCATGATCTGAGCATCTCACCTTGATGCTCTTTTCTTGGAATAAGCCAGCTATGGAGGGAATCCTTCTCCGTTAAATATTAAGTTTCAGGTACTGTGTACCAGTGATAAGAAAGCTGACATAGATAGAAAATAGATAGATGATAGAGAGAGAGACACACAGAGACAGAGAGACAGACAGAGAGACACAGAAAGAGACAGAGAGAGACAGAAACAGAGAGACACGGAGAGAGAGATGATATAAAGTGGAAAATCAGTGAAGTGACTGAGTTAAAACCCTCCTTACTGAACTACACTTTGAAATCTAGATTGAGTCCAGGTTTACAAATCTCTTATTTAGAACACTGATTTATAAGACCACAGATACTCTAAATTTTGGACTGATTTATCATAGTATCTGCTGGCATGTAGACAGTCCTATTTAATCCAAAATCTGTACAATCCATCGTTATTTATTATTTATTAGCTCCATCTGTGAAGAAATAAATCTTAAATAAAGTAAAACTGACATGGAATGATCCAGATTATAGAAAATAATTTCATGCCTTGTCTACATTGTTAAATTTGATGCAACATGAATGTCATTTTACAAAAATAATTCCATAATTTTAAAAACATATAACTTACATCAATTCGTTCATGTTCATTTAAATTTCTTTGTGATGTTCATTTCATTATTCAGTAAAACTACTGTCAATTATTCATCTTATTCTATTCTTATTTTCTCTAATTGCAACACTGAGCCTCACTCACTGATAATTTAATCTGATATTTAGTATTGTGCCTAGGAACACGTCTGACTTGCTCACCAATTAGCACACTGCTGGATTTTAAGATATTTTCCCAAACGTTAATTCTTGAATGAACTGGTGAATTAACAGAAACTTGGAATAAATTTGTCTTTGGTTCATTGTTAAACTTAACTTTTCTTTTTCAGATTTCTGTTTGACTATGATGAATCAACAGCTCCAAAACAATAAAGACACAAACAAACAACTTCCACAAAGCCCACTTCCCTACTTATTATTTTTATTTTATCCTTTATTTATATTTTAGCTTTCTCACATAAGAAACACCATGCAATACAGAAGCTTGTGTATCTGATTTGTTTCACCTAGCATTATAGACCCATCGTGCATCATTTTCATATAAATGATAGCAGTTAATCCAGGGTAGTTCTCCATGGTGTATAAATACCACATATTCTGTATTCTTTTAAAGGACATATCGACTGCTTCCAAGATTTAACTTTTATGAATCGTGCCACTAATTTCAAAGTAGTCTCTTTGGAGACTCAGCAATCACATAATTCCAATATTTTCATTTGACTTGTTGTTTATACACTTATCTTTACACTTGTTTAAGTTCAAATATGTGTATCATTTTTGTTCAAATATTTTTAGAGATTTTCATTTGGCATTTTTTGTATAGTTTTTATTTGCAAATAATTTTATTTCCATTGCATAATTAATTCATATTTATAAGTTTTTGTTTTATAAACTGCTTTTCAGACTTATTACTGGATAGTTTGTAATTGGTGAATCATAATATACTTAATAAATATTGTAAAAGTACAGGTCCATATATATTATACTTGAAAAGATAATTCCTTTTTCATTTGATATTTCTTCTGTAATAAAGTATAGAAAATGATTTCACAATAAAGAAGTTGATTAATATTCAAATGCACTTAGATGAAAGACCAGCAAATATATATTTTTTTGTTTTGTACCAGGGATCAAGCTCATGACCTCCCACTTGCAGGAGAAGTGTTTGTGCTCCTGAGCTGAATCCCTGACCTAACAAATTTTTTGGCATAGTTTTTCTTCCTTCCTTTTCTCCGTCTAGTGACTTGACTGTAACTCCATCTCCTTTTTGTACAATTTATCCAGATTGCTTTTGTTAATGATGGCCAGAAAATTTTTGCCTGCTGTCTCCAGCTTGGTGATCTTGGTCCTGTTTCACTAGTATTTCTGTGTAGTTCAGGGAAGTGAGAAACACTGCCAGAAGCGAGGAGAAAAGAGAACCTTCTCTGATCTTTTGAATGAAAGAGCCATTATTTCTATTGCTGTTTGAAGTTTTCAATCTGGAGATTAAGATTAAAATCCTGAAATTTACACATCTAGATTATGAGGTTCCTGAACTGATGCATTCTGTTCAACCTTTACTGTAAAATAATTTAACAACTTTTTCCTAACAAATATTATATTCAAGTGTATCTGAGTTTATTTTGTTCATAATTATGATAAACTAGAGGCACAGATGAGTCCACCAGGATGGGACACTTTTCATGGCCTAGAAGAGTCATGTGAAATTTACATAATGATCTGCATTTAGTAACGGAATTATTTTCATGTAAGTCACACCCTACGGAACAATACTAAAAGCTATTTCACTGTAATTCTGTGAAAATGAAACAATAATTGCTTAATTCTCAAGATTAGATTTATCGTATACTTTTCTTTTTATTTTCTTTCTAAATGTTGGATAAACATTCTTAACTGTCGCCAAGAGAGTGAAATAAAAGCATTTTCTGCCTGTCTTCCTGTGGTGTGTGTTTCCTGATTAACTTGAAGAGAAATTCTGCAGTGCCATGTTTGTCATGACAGGGTCAGGTTCGCTCTGAGTGAGATCACTTTTATATTGGATGATTTGATCTTTTGCTTCTCTTTTTTCTCCTTAGTGGACATTATTTTTGTCCTTTTTCTCCTTCATCACTTTCTGAGTAAAATCCAATCCTCATTATTCTGGACAAAGAGAGAAACTGCTGATGATCGTTTCAACATTAATCTCCTCATATTAGTGATAACCGCGTGTCCTTTGCAATTGCTTTTGATTCTCCTGTCTTTCTGAAAATGCATAGATGACCCGAGAGAGTGCATTTTCAATCTGAATCTATCATAGCAGTGAGCATCTCTGGATTTAAAGTTTTTCATTCTTTTTAGAAACATGTCCAGTCTTTTTTCTGAATGACATTTTGACAAACTTTTTAGTGTAAGGGTTAAGTGCTACTATGATATATATTTTTCATGATTTTTGATTTTGATAGCTATTGGGTCTTTCAATAAATACAATTCTTTCTGTTTCAGTAGTCATGGATTGTTGACCTCATTAAATATTATTTAGAGTCAATTTACAAATTATTTTGAAGCTCTAATTGGTATCTTGCTGATAAAATATTTGTTAATGTTGTCTATTTGTTGTTCTGATATTATACTATATTAGTTCTCTTACAGTGATCATACCAAAACATTTTACTTAACTAAATTATACATACCATTGCCAATTTACTGCATCTACTCAATGAAATAACTAACTTTAAAACAATTTTAAAAATTATATTTGGAATATCTTACAACAATTGATAGTCTGTTTCACTTTTAATTTAAAATCTTTTCTGAACCAGAAAATCTCAGTTAATAAACATATTAAAGAGATGAAAGATATAGATATTTAAATAAATTACTTTCAATGCTATATTTATTCATATATCAATTTTAATTTTCATTCCAAAAAATCTATTGTTACAAAATGTTACCTTAATTAAATTTAATCACAACTTAAAACTGTTCATTAGTTATAAATATATACTGTATCTGTCATTGATTAAGGGTGAATAAAATATAGAGGTTAAATTACATTCTCTGGAAACACACTACTAAAGTATCAATCACTTTCAAATATCTAACTTCAAAGAAATACATCACTTTAACCCTAAGTACACGGGAATGATAATACAATCATTTTATTGCATTGCTGCCCTGAATAAAGACCTAGAATAATTCCTAGTATATGTATTTTATTTTATGAGATTTACTATGGAGTACTAAAGAAAATGGATTTGGTTTTGACGCTGCAGTTTATAGTTTACTCAGTGATAAAAACAATGAAATAATGAAGTTTGAGACCGTGTGTACAGGCGACAAAAAGACAAAGAACTAATGAAGGGCACGTGAAAAAAGTTAGCAGTATTCCCTAAACAAAATAATCTTTTTAGAATGCAAAATACAGTAGCTGAGGAATCTAAGTTGTAAGATTTCAAATAAGCAAAAACCAAAACAAATTAAAACCAAAATGCCAGGGAAATAATCTGTGACAGAGACAGAATCTACAGCCATTAGTGTCCAGGACAGATTCACAAAAAAGGTAACGGTTGAGCTAAGATATTTGGGAGTGTGTGCGTGTGCGTGTGCGTGTGCGTGTGCGTGTGCGTGTGTGTGTCTGTGTGTGTGTGTGTGTGTGTGTGCAAGAAAGGAAATTCCTAGAAGAGAAGCAGGTAGGCAAGGCTCAGATCATATGTAAAGTTATATGGGCAAAAAGTTTCTTGTGTAATAAGCCTGTTTTCCTTTTATTTAATTCCAAAAATAAGGACCAGTTTCTGTATAACATTGTGCCTGTCACAGCTTGTTGTGGCTGTTCTAACAAAATACCACCGACTGGATTGGCTTATAAACAGCAGAAGTGTCCTTCTCACAGTTGTGCTTGCTGAGAAGCCCAAGGTCAAGGAACAAGCAGACCTCGTGTTTGCTGAGGGGCCATTTTCCTAGGCAGCCATCTCCTCCCTCCTAGGTGTAGAAGAAAGAGCTGGGGGCCTTACTTGAATCTCTTTCACTGGGATCTTGATTGTATCCATGAGAGCTTTCTCGCCATGAACTAATCACCTCCAGAAGACACCACCTGCTAATACCATCACACTGTGTGTGAGGATTTTAGTGTATCTTTGCAGAGGCACACAATACTTCATACCATAGAACTTGCAATATTCCACCAAAAAAAAAAATAAATAAAAGTATCTCATTAAAAATAATATGACATCCTGATTCATCTTTGAATTTAAAATTACTGTAAAGTTGTGGTATTATGGTTCTTTAACCTTTAAGCTTAGTAATGTTTTTCACCTGAATAAATTTATTCCTAAGCATCCATTTTGGAGTGCCATATATTATACGGTCTAAAGACCAGCTGAAATAAAATCTATTATTAATCTGCCATGATTTAATACAGAAAATAAAATGAGTATATAAAAACTTGTATAAAATTTGACAAAATAATGTTAGGTCACAATGACTTATGCTTCATTTTTTAAATGTCTCTAATACTTCATTGTGTTACTGCTGTACAATAAAAATTACAATTTTTAAAAGCCATCTGTATTTTCACCATTAAAAGTCTAAAAAGTACTCTATAAATAAATTGTTTCAAAAAATCTTAGTTTTCTACTATAAGAATTGAATACTTTTATAGTTGCTATTTGTGACTTTGCCATAAACTGAGCTGACATTGGCAGAAGCTCTCATTCAGAGACACTGTTGAAAAATAAAATTGGATTCTAGGAGAATTGTGGCACTTAGACTCTACATTCTCAATTGTTAAATTCCATTTCACAGAGAACTCAGTAAAATACGATAGTGGCAGCTAGATGCTTATAAATTTACTTCGTACATTTTAATTATATATAGATTTTACTGTTTTCAATTAATTTGTAATGGAGAGCAAAACTCCTTAAAATGACCCAAATCTGTTCCTTAGCATTCTGGGTTGTCAGTGTTGGAGTTGGCAAGGCTGAGATAAATATGGGATCCATTTTGCCTGTACTTTGTATAAATATGAATCCACATCTTTTTAGAAGTTCTTATAGCTAGTAGACTAAAAGTTTCTTTTGGAGAAGAGCTTCAGGACAAAATTAAACAACCCTTCTTATTGGGAGTTTAAAATTATCCATTAATTTTCCTGTGAATTTCCAGAAGACAGACAAGGACCCTAAAATTTCTTGCCCCAAAATAGTTTATATTACAGAAGCCTACTTTCAGAGCTGGGTGAAAAGCAATTAAAGGCACTTTTCTGTGACTTTTGAATGGGGCAGGAGATTCATTGGGAACTTGGTCAGAAGTCTGACTTAGGAAAACCAAGAATCCAAATGATTTGGGTTGTGAATTATTTGTTCCTACTTTGTTGATATCCAAATAAAAGCATCAAACTTCTTGTATTATATCCACGGTACTTTATGAATCAGAAATTGGAATAACTTTTTTCAGGAACTTTTTCAATAATAAGTATGCAGCCAGCTAAAACGAGGTTGTCTGTGATCATGTTCAGAAGATGCTCCCTAGAAACCAGAGAGTTTTGGGCCTCTGTGTACCTATTAACATTGTGTCAGCGTCTTCCTCCAGACAATATTGTACTACAGAATATTCTGCACATTCATTTAAAAAAAAAGATTAAATAGATTTCACTGCCTGTTTCCATAATGACAATGGTGTATTAGAAGCATTTTTAAAGCACAGAAACAAATCATCTTTTGGATGCCCGTTCAGCCCGAACCCCATCAGGCCCCTTAGGTGACAGGAACTGCCCAGTGTCAAAGGCATAGAACCAAGGCTGTGGTTAGCACACAGATTCCGCCTGGGAATGTGTTTGCAATCAAGAGTGACTTTGTTAGGGAGGCTGATGGACTATCTGAGAGGCACAACAGAAATTGACTGAGAAACCTTTGAAAGTCTTTCTCTGGAGCACGGAGAAGGAATGTATCAGGAAAAAGAAAATTGTGGAGGATAAAGAATTGTAGAACTCATCATAAAACTTTACCCTGCACACTTAAACTAATAATTTATAAGCATTTTATGAGTTAATTTTGTCATGCATTAAACAATAAATAATCTAAATATGTTAATATTCTTGATAGTATATTTTGTTTTCAATACAAATATTTTCTTATATAACAAAGCAGAGAAACATTTGCAACCAAAATTATGGAGCTCTCAGGAAGAGTATATGAAAGAAAATATTGAAAGTATTTTATTATTTCTTCAATATATTAATCGACTACATGGAAGGAAACATAGTGATTTGCTGAACTGAAATTTATCTGTCTAAACACAGCCTACAGGATGTGAGCTAACATAGGCGGATAAGATTCACTTGAGAACAGAAAGAAGGTAATATTTACAGAGAAATATAAGGGAGACTGTTGCCAAGCAGAATGCTTCAAGGTCTTTTATCACTTGATCTTTGTCTTAGTTACTATTTTCTCCTTGTTGTGACAAAATACCCAACACCCAAAGTTAAAGCAGTGAGCTCACTATTTATAGAGGTTTCAGTCCATAATCAGCTGGCTCCAAGGCAGGATGGCTTCACAGAAAAAACCAGTTCACCGCGGGGAGAGGACAGCGAAATCAACAAGAGAGGAGAAGCAAGCAAATTTCTTCCACCCCTTATACTGCATGAAGGCTCCCCACCTTAGGGTGGCCCACTCATACACACCCTGACACCATGAGTCAACCACAAACTCTAGATTCAAATGTCTGCTCCCAGGACTGCATGAGGATTTGGGAGTTCATCCAAACAAAAACAATGAAAATCCCTAAATTAAAGAATCGTTCAACCCAGGAGAAAATTCGTGCACATCATTTACATTGGAAATATCAAATTAGGGTCTAAGATGTCAACAAAACCCATTGTGCAAATGGTTACCATCATGTCTTACGCTATTTATTCAACTCCTTGAATCCTGAGCTGAAAGGACTGCTTTTGCTCCCACCCAAGTCCTAAGGATAGGATCATGTCAATGTAGTTCAGATTCTGCATTTTACAAAACTTTTTAGGCAACATTTCTCAGCATCAAGGGTTACAAAAATTTCATGTTTCTCCGATTTTTACATTCAGTGTTTAGCTCTCATTTCATGCTGAAATCAGATGAGCTCAAAGTAAGCATACACAAACCAGACACCATCCGAGACTTTTAATCTTGTCTTTTTCTAGATCCCATAATAAGCCTCTTACAACCTTCAATGTCTCCCATTTAGAAAACAAGATCCTACAGTGACCTTTTGTAGCAAGTCAGTACTCAATGCAGAGGTGGGTGTGATAAAAGTCCATAGGACTCAGATCCCTGCTTAGTCAGATAAATACTCTGCAATAAGGCAAAGAAAACTCAACTTTTTTCAAAGTCACTTTTACAGGATAATTACAATGGATTCATTGCTTTCCAGCTGAAGTGATACGATGCTTTAACTGTTCATGTTTGTGTTTGTGTGCATGTGTGTGTGAGAGAGAGAGAGAGAGAGAGAGAGAGAGAGAGAGAGAGAGAGAGAGAAAGAGGAGAGTCTTAAGAGTGTGTAAGAGACAATGTTAGAAATATGCTACCATTATCGAGAAATATTTTATCTGTTGGAAAGAAACAGCCATCAGTGTCTTCTCTCACGCTTGCCCTTGTCAGAGGTCACTTACTGCTTGCTTTCACGCCAATACTGTGGTCAGTAGAGCTGTGTTCTCACGGCATTGGGCTGTGAGTGTGGGATTGACAGTTCTTTGTCATGTGTTCTTCATTTAAAGGTTTTATCCATGCTTTTATCTACTCTGAAGATGAATGCTGATCAATCACATGGACAATGGGGTATACCTGATCACTGAGTTTAAGTTTTATCTGGGCGATAGATTGCTAAATTGTTTGATTTTGATGATATGGATTTTTTGTAACGCCTCCTGACTAGGAATTTGAGTCATCCACAGACACGAACATGGTCTCTTTGTGAATTATTTTTCAAGGCCTACAATTCACAACCTTAAGTCATTCTGTGTCACATTTTAAATAGGAAGAGAGAAGAAATTATTTTAAAGGTAGCCATTGAATAGTCCAAGCTATATTCAACAGTGATCAAACAAAAGCTACTGCCATTTTTCCCTCATTTTAGAATTGCTGTGTTAAATATTCTTGTTTATGCTGTTTGATAAACGTTAGATAGATACCATAATTTTTCATTTCTATTGGATAATCCAAATCTGTCCAGACACCTTCCCCTCCAAGAATTCCCTTGAGGTCCACAGTAGCTGTCTAAACATAAAATGTGTTGTAAGTCATCTGTTTTTGTTGTTTTGTTTTGCCTCTCTCTAATGTTCTCAGAAACTACAAATATTCATTTGAGAGTGGGGATTTCTGCTCTAATAAATTCAACATGCTATGTTGTACTTCTGCAGCTTACAACAACATTTAGGACTTGAACTAGGAAGAAAGAAGAATAAGGGAAACATGACCTTACCAGCGTCGACTGCTGTATTGTGTTGATGTCAGCCTTTGGTAGATGTCTACAGGTCACTTTTGTATAGCACATTTTCTTAGATACTTTTCCAGGAAACATTTAGGAACACGGCTTATGGTGCAGCTCAGGCTGCATGTAACTAACTCCAGCCTTTAGTTTCTGAGAGCAACAACTTGGTGCTCTCAGTTTGGCTTGGTTTGGCTTGGTTTGGGAACTTTCCTGCAACACTCTAAATCTGTACTAATAAAAAAATATAATTGAAGCCAAAGGCCAGAGATTGTTTCTTACTGTGCAATTACTTACGTTATTTAGGAAATAAATATCAAAAAAACAAATTTAAAAAATATCACCTTTGGAAGTTTACTACGAGAAATCTCTAAAATGTGCAGAAGATGATTGCTATCAAACTTCTATAATAATGTATAATACATTGAGAGGCTCATAAACTACAAAGATTTCCTTTCAATAGTTCTGCAGAGTGGAAGTCTGAGATAAGGCTGCCAGGATGGATGAGTTCTGCTGGTGCTGGGTTGAGTTGCAGATCATATTATATTGTATCTTCTCATGGCAAAAGCAAACAAGAAAACTCTCAGAAGGTTTCTTTACAAGGACACTAATCACATTCATGAGATCTCTACTTTCAAAATCCTTACATTCTAATATCACAACACTTGGATGTAGAATTTCAAAGGGACATTTAGAGGACATGAATATTCTGTCTATTGCACTAGATTTCACATTACCCTTGTTTTTATAATGCTGAAAAAATATGTGCTGTAAATTTGGAAACATAACATTAACTATGAAAAATCCAAAGGCAGAAGTATAAAAACAAAAGTCTCAGAAGCACCCAGAAATAAAACTTAGGGTGAGACTTAATGGTAGAAACTTGTGCAAACACTGTTAGAACAAGTCCAGTCAGTTTAATCTCGTGTCATTACAAGTTTGCTGTTCTTACAGTTGTGAGAAACAGGCAAATTTTATTATTTTACTAAAACATTTTCCAAAGTCTATACAAGATTCTTGAAGAAAATATGAAGGATAAATCAATTCATAAGTACATTTTGCTGTGAGAACGATAGCTAATGGCATTTTTTTTGGGAATTGTGATGTACCTGTCCTGTCATTTAAATTTTAAACAATTTTAAATTGCTTATATAAATATAAGCAATTATATTTATGTAAGCAAATAGATTTCCAAACAATTACATTTATGACTAAACCTTTGCATTGGATTTGATAAAAGTTGGAGAAATCAAAGATTTTGAGAATTTTTAACAAAGGCCAGGAGAAATGTAATGAATAGCCTTGTACTTAAAAGAAAAATATCAGTAACAAAGCTGCAGATTAAGAAGTTTAGCACTGTACTTGATTTTTCCTTTATTCATTATCCAAAGAATTCAAAGCAGAGTAAGATATCTGTAGCAATACATAAGACAAGCATAAGAATTATGTTTAAATTACTTTAGAGTTCAGATTAAAATGACTGTTTTTGCACATATGTACTTTAGAATGGTCTGGATTTTCTTTAAGAAAGACTCTATAGAACTAGGGATTTAACTCAGTGGCATAAGCGCCTGCCTCTCAAGCACAAAGTCATGAGTTTGATCACTGGAACCAAAAAAACATAAAACTTATAAAGAAATATAAGTATTTTGAAATGAAAAATTAAGTAATAAAGCATAATTTAAATTATTTAAAAGTGAATACACAACAAATATGTTTACTCTTTATAAATAAATATATATATATAAAACACTTAGATTATTAAAAGAAAATAATAAGTAAAAATACAAATGCATTGATCAAAGCATAATGATCATTATGAATTGAAAAGATGATTAGAAATGTTAAGGTGTTGATATTGCAAAATTCACCTAACAAATATATGTCATACTTCTTTTATTACAGTGAAGTTGTCTTATTACATGGAGGGGATGTTACAAAGATTAATTACTTCATTTTTGTAAGAGTTCATGAAACTTAATGTGATTAAATAAAAAGACATGATAGATTGAAGTGAGAGCTCTTAAGCATTGCTACAATCTCAAGGATGCAGGTAAGTGTTTTATGGCAACACGTGTTAACTAACAGAAAGCGTAATTCTAATAATCTGCTGTGCACCTTTTAATAATATAATGTGTACATTCCTTGTGCAAAGGCTTTATGAGACTTTACCCAATCTTTGCCAAGCCCTGCACTTCCTTGCCGTCTCAGTCAGGACAGTGCAGTCTGTATTTCGAGCTCCACGGTCTTGTTCTCCTTCCTCTGTTTTTGGTATAACCTTAGAAAAATAGTTTTTCTGTGTCTCATTATTGTGCATTTACTTGGCAGTACATATTAGCAATATTGTAAATTATTCAATTTTCTGCCAAAGTGACTGTGTCAAGCCACGAGGCGGCTCTGAGGAGAAAGTGGTGATGAGGGTAAGTGCCTGCCTCTCTTGGTGCAAGTACCAACTGCAGGAAAAAAGGCATAAATCATGGAAATGCAAACAATTATCATCATACTCTGACATAGGTCATAAAGGAACAAATAGGACTTATGAGACTCTGCAATGATATCTAAAGAAAAGCATTTGTAGCCATGAAAATCATGGAGGAATAGATATTTCTATAAGACCTGAAAAGCTATTAAGAATGGGATATATGCACCGTTAATATATTTCAAGCAGAAAATTTATTTATGAGCTTTTTTGTGTATCTCATAAAACATAGTAGCAACAAAATTAAGTATCTTTCATTTATATTTTATTATTTTAGTTTAATGCCCATAACATGATCAATTGCCTATTATTTATGGAATTACTAAACACATAAAATAAATAACTGCCCAATAAATAAAGACTGTAGGATTTATTTTCAATGTCGTATGGTTTGCTAAAGTTATAGTAATTATAAGACATTGTGATCTTGGGATCAATTTCTCAGATTGATTTATTCATGAAAAGATTCATAAGCTTATAACAATGATTATAAAGTTCCCAATGCTAATCAAATTGTGATATTCTTGGCTTAATATGTCTCAAAATATGATTCAAAAAAGCAGAGAGTATGGATTGTAGAGAAGAAAGCAAGAAAGTTGTTAAAAAAGAGACTTTTAGATAAACTATTTCTTATTAAAATTCACATTTTCATTTTCATTTACCTGTGACGTGCATCTCAGGCACTGAATCACTTACGTGCTTTATTTTCCTTCTATTCAGAACAGGACTCATAATATATCTGAGGATTTTTATGATGAATATTTTTATAGTTTTTCCTGAGTTGTTTTCCATTATATGCAATACTGTCCCAGTGATCAAAGTGTGTTTTGTAGTCCTGAAACACTAGAAAAAATTACTGTACAAAACTAACTTTAGGATTTATTTATTATAATGTTCTCCAAGACCTAGGAATCTTCCTAGTTTCAGTAATGGTATAAGCCACTAAGAAATTGAGACTTCAAAAGTGCATTATAAACTTACACATCCAATTTGTCTCTATGTTTTTCATCTATAATACAGTCTCATAACTGTCAACATTCTGTGACTGGGAGACAAGAAGTAGAAATGGGTGTTGTGTCCACCTGTATAGTTTTGCTTTGACCTTAGAGACAGCATGCTGTATTCCCTCCCACAAAACAGTTGATATTTTATCATCGTTATCATTTGCTACTTAAGAATGGAAGAATGAAGACATTCTTAGATGCATAGAATTTATATGTGAGTCTGCTTTCTCTCATAATAAAATGTGAGTAAAGACACATTTTTTAGATGCTGCATATTAACTCTTATGATGTTCCTCCAAAGCCTAATATGGTCGTAGGTGGGACTCTTCATTTTGGCTGGATCCAAGGTGTGCAATGCTGGAATAAAATTGTATGAATAGCCGAGTAATCCACTGCCCGGTTTGGCATAGTTCTTGCTATGGATAATGGGGCAAACTACTCTGGGTGAGTGCCACCCACACTAAAATCAGGTAGCTTGAGGAGAACATAAGGGACAGAGAAAGGGCTGAGTTTTCACTTGCTCATTGCTGCTGCTTTGGTATTTCTATGATTGCTGCCTCCTGACCACTGTGAGCTGTTTCCCCGTTACGATGCCCATCCACTGTGCCACCTGCCCTGGAGTCAGCCATCAAAAACTGAAACCTCTACCAGCTGTGAGCTGAAACAAATCTTCCCTGCCTTGACTTTGGTTTTGAGTATTTTGTCTCAGCGGTAAAAATGTAAGACATCAACCAGTAGAGAGTAAAAGCTGTTGATCTTTGTGACCAAATGCCTCATAAAGAATGAAAAGACCAATACATCAATTAATTATTGTACAATGCTATAGAAATGAATCACAGCCTAAGTCCTTGAGAAAACCTATGGCTTCCAACCCAAGACTTTCCACCAGAATTCCAGATTACTTTTCAGTTCAAGTGAAGAAAGCCTAATACAAGGAAATTGCACACTTCAGCTTGGTTTCCACAGAGCACCATCATATACCTGTGAAGGGATGCATAAGGGGCATGTAAGTGCGTGCATGCACATCTAGTACTGGGATAATACAGTTACGACAGCCTAGACTTAGTTTTGACAATCAATGGAAAGACTGTTTACTGTGCTGGACTCTTCTAATATCAAATTTTGATTGCCAGATGGAGCTTCAGTTTCCGCTTACGTGTTTCAGTGTCCTTCAAATTTTTGATAGCCTCTCCCTCCAGGACTAAGGCCTCAGTCTTTAAATTCTGCATTTTGTGACATCTCTTCTATTATATTTGTGTTTGTTTTGACTGCATTTATAAGTTTTACATGTAAAACTGTCAGAATTGCTTAACATACATTATTTTTATTATTCCACACTCCATACCCAATGATTCTAATTTACATGTAAGAAACAGTTTTGTAAGCTGAAACTGCTTATATCACTGTAATTGTAAGCAATACAGTTTGGACTTGAATTATCTCAGGATAGCAATTTGAAACACTAGATGTTCTTCTAGTTTCTTACTGACTTTGTTCAGGAGGGTTGTAAGTATTTGTTCATTCATCATCCATTCTTAGGATGAAGCCTGCCCTGACGGCCCTCAGCTTCCTACTGCGGTCCGGTTCCCGTGAGGTATCTTTACAGCACTCCCTGTTTCTGCAGCTTGTACCCACACGCCCCAGGCTCCACTCGCACTTCCAAGTGAGGATTAAGTGTGCGGTTTTATGGGGTGTGCTTCCCTTGATTCGCACTGTTCTCAGATTGAGAGTTCATCCCATTACCTTGTAATCTAGCCCTCTATGCATTTTAATAAGACAAATATATGCGTCTGATGTATGATTAAGAACATTTTTAGTTTTCTATAACAAAAGCAAAAGCATGCCCTTAATTGGATGTAGAGTTGACTATTCCATAGATATCTACTTACAGTGATACTAGACAACAGTTTTTATAATGCTGTTTAATCCATTTCCTATTAAAGTCTGTTTCATTAGCAATAATCAAAGTGGGGCAGGAAGACACATAGAGTCCTCTGCTTTTGACAACATCTTATTTAATTCTTCATGATTTTCCTTTTAAATTTTATTTATATTAGTACATGTGTGCAGTTTACAATCATTACATTTAAATGGAGGTTGATACATGTACATACTTAATTCTTTAATTCCTCTTTCTTCTCTCCCCTCTCTCCATTTCTTGGCTTCTTTCCTCATAATTTTCATGTGCATACTCTATTAAACATAATTTTCATAATATTCTCTATTCCATGTATCTTCTCCATATAAGCCATAAATTGTGAATACTACATGCTAGTCGATTGAAGAGTCAGGGTATGGGGGAAAGGTTTTGATAATGACTTGAGCACATAAAATCATAAGTTTGCAAATAAAAACTTTTATGTGGTTGAAGTCACATTCTTTCCTTGAAAAATGAGTTGAGTGTGTTGAAGGTTGTTATATGGAGCTCACATAACCATTCCTGAAGGAAGAATTCTATCCAGATTTTACTCCTTTTGACGAGTTGACAGATTCAGTTACTGGTAAGCAATAAGATAAAATTTTGAAAAACAAATTTGCCCAGGAGGATACAGAAATCAAAACATAGACATTCTCTGGCTTTAGGCATTTACAACACAAGTTCAACTTTAACAAGAGTAATCTGGGAGCCCGAAAAAAGGAAGCAATGGGGCATTTTATACCCTTTTCACTGTGTACAGGTTTAGTTTAGGTCCTGCTGGAGCTGTGTATGACCTGGCAGCTCTGCTTGGGGACAGAACAAAAGACAGAATCATGTTTGTTTAAATCTACTGCGGTGGCTGCATCCAGGGCGCAGCACAGTGTGTACCTAGGGACTCTGACACAACTTAAGGCAAGCTGGGAGGAGACAAATCCTGGAGGAACAAACAGAAAATAAGTACTAAATTATCATATTCCTTGATACAATCCATTTGATTTCAAAACGTGTACATCTTTGTTGAAAAAGATGTATGATACTACATGCTGTAAGGCAAATTCCGAGTGCATTACATATTTTAACTTGCCAGCCATATAAGCTTTGTGAAAGTTTAAATAAAAATTTAAGATTATAATTATTAGGAACAATAACCATCCCCATTGTGTATATGAAATCTCTTGAGTACACTGATTTAAAAATGAGCTAAGGTTATTTAGAGGAATCCTATAATAATGTACATGTTAAGTGTGCCATAAAATAAAGCTTAGAATTTGTAAATTTGCATTTTAAGCCTTTTCACCTTAAACATTTTAATGGAAGTTAATAAATGCATTGGATATACCCTTAGTGTCTTGGTCATTATTCTTTTACTCAAGTGGGATATTAAAAGTTGCCACGTTTTGATAATGAAAACACTATTTCAAAAAAGAAAGGCAACTTGGCTTGGAAGCAATTCATGTTTGAAGAATAAAAAATGAAAAGGCATTTTTTTCCTTGTCATTGTAGTCTGTCCTTGATATTCATTTTCATTATATTGTGTAACGCACTGATTGTCTGCACAGCACTGCCTTGACTAAAGACCAAACCACGGGGAGGAAAAAGGCATTAAACACATCTCCACATCTGCTCCCGGCCTCCCCATTATGGCCGTGGAAGTTCTAAATCACCTTGTGTCTGATGACATTAAATCAAGCACAGAGGGAAAGGAGGCCCCGTCGGCCTGCCCGTGATAACTCGCCCACTGTATTGTCTGGTCGGTTTAGACTCTGTCGCTTCTCGTTAAAAGGCATTAAATAGAGCAATTTTGATCTAGGACAAGTTTGTAAGAGTAATTCCATTTTTCTTTCTTGTTTAAAACAGTAATTAGCTTATGATAACAACTGTAATATCAAAAGTGTCTGACATTTTTTGTTGGATTTCTTATTGTTTTATCTTTTATACTTTTATTCTGGAAACTTTAAAAGAATATAGTGCAAGATTAGGATGATTAAACAGCCTCCAATGCTGTCTTATACAGTTTAGAACCCACTATGGTTTAATGTACGAGGTATGCCTCAGTTTCTAAAGTGACCACAATTTTTACTAGTGTTTTTTAAAATGTATTACACATTTTCAATTTTCTTGATTTTTCTTATAATTTGTCTTTAGCTGATTGACAAGTATGTAAAAATTGGGTGTGTTAGTCCAGTGCCATGCAAGGTTTAAATACTTCTGTGCATTGCATTTAGAACAGACAAAACTATCTATCTGCAAACATTCACCCTTTCTCATGGTGAACATCTTTTTCTCTAGCACTGTTGAAGTGTTCAGCACATTACTGTAGTCTGCAGTGACTCTGCTGTAAACAGCACAAACTGCTTGCTCTTCTGTAGCTGTACTGACCGCCCTTTCCTCGTCCTCCCCTCCTGGCCCCATACTTCTGGAAACTTCCCTTCTTCTCTCAGTTTCCTTGGGATAGACTCTGTTAGGCTTCACATATGAGTGATATCATGCAGTTTTGTCTTTCTGTGCCTGGTTTATTTCACTTAGAATTCTCTCTAGTTCCATTCATGTTTCCGCAAGTAACAGGATTTCCTTCTAGCTAAAGCGATGTATCCTTACTATACAGAATTTAGACAACACAGGAAATATAGAGAAGCTGAAGCATACTCCAAAGCCAAGCACTCCAAAATAAGTATTATTAAGTACTGAAACATAACTTTCTACTTCTTTGTGTGCAGGTGCATGCGTGTGTGTGTGTGTGTGTGTGTGTGTGTGTGTGTGCATATGTGGATGTCCGTGGGTTTACTGCTCACAGCCCAGTCAAAAGACAGAAAGCACAAATCGTAGCAAATGTTTACTATAAACAATGACAAACTATTTTAAGAAATTAGCTAATAAGAGAATGCAAAAGAACTATACTTTATAAATCAGGGATTGGTGAATGTCTGAAGGAAAGTAACGGAGAAATAAACGCACTTCACAGTGTAATCCCTCTTTCTAAGGATAGAATTTAGATGCCCTTGGAGGTTGCAGAGTGCTCATTATGTGAGTGACAAAGTTTACTGTTACCATAAGACACCACTGATGGGCCAGATATCACGAAAGGAAACAGTGGGCTGCCTCTTCTAGAAGGCAACCACCTCTAAATGTCTGAGGACTTGTAACTACCAAGTTACTTGGCGCAAAGCTGAAAAACAAAACCACTAGAAATTCAGGGGAAAAAAAAAAAACCTTTTATGCTTCCGTTTACTTCTGTTATATTAACTGACATGGAACACATTTTTAAACAATCAACTATTTTCTGAAAAGTAGGACAATAATGACTTTGCTATTGAAATAAATTGTGAAAACATTGTGATAATGAGCACAGTGCATAACATTATCTTTTTAAGTTTTGTGTTATTGACATAGAATACTCATGCATATTTTTGAGCCCAATATGAAATTTTGATACATGTATAGATTACAGAGTAATCAAATCAAGGTTCTTAATATATCCATTGCCACAGGCACTCGTTATTTCTTTATGCTGAGAACATTCAAAATCTTCCATTTTAGTAATTCCATGACAATTGGTTACTATAATTTATAAATAATTTTAAAATTCAACCACAACAATGTTTGTATCAAAAGTGGGTGTCTTAGTTACTTTTTACTCGTTCCTGAGACAAAATACCTGATGCATAAAACTGGGAAAGGAAAGTTTTATTTCTTACAGTTCTTGGAGGTTTCAGTCCACACTCAGTTGGCTCCAAGGCAGGGTGGCATGGTGGGGCCACAGTTCATGGCGGCTGCAAACAGCAAGGCAGAAACTGGCAAGAGAGAGAGACACCTTCATCCTCCCACTACATTGTATACTGGCTCCCCCTGCAGGCCAGTGTAGCACTGACACCATCATTCCGCACTATGCAATGAACCAGTCACAAATGCATAATACAAACACATGAGGCCTGGGGGCCACTGACATAAACATAACAGTGGGCAAGAGACATTCTCTCACAAGGGAAGATACATAAATTAATGGTCAACAGGTACGTAATAAAAAGTTCAACAAAACTAGTCATTGGATAATTGCAAGGAAAACAATGAAATATCATCTTGTTGCATTTAAAATACCTGTTATCCAAAGACCAAAAAGTAAAAACTGTTGGCACAGATGTATCATACATTGTTGATATAAATGCAAATTAGTATAACCATTGTGGAAATCACTATAAATATTCTTCAAAAATTAAAATAAAACTATCTTGTGGATCTTATCATTTAAAAATATGCTGTACTATATATGCTTTCCTGAATTGTTCTGAACTAATCATGGTGAAGAAACATCGTCCGTTCTCCTTTCTTTCATTGGTTTGCAAATTCCACTGGATTTTTTTTTTTTTTTTTTTTTTTTTTTTTTTTTTTTTTGTCTTATGGGACTTTGTCATTGCTAATCAAGGTTGTCCTCATATTTGCCTTGTGTTTGTTTTCAGGAAAAATCCATTCTCTTGAAAACCCTTAGCCTGAGGGAAAGAAATCCTAATGCTGAAAGTTTACTTGCATTTTAAGTAACAAAGTCAAATGATGTCTGGCAGCACGTTACTACATATTTAGAGGGGGTTGAAAATTTATATTATAATCTGTTCTTGTGTTATGTATCTTTTTTTCAGAAGAGAACTACCAAGTACTTGATTCGAAAATATCACAAGTATTTCCTTCTTACACATTTTAACTCCATGTATTCATTTCAAAATTATTCTATTGAGGGTTTTAATCATTGAATTGTTCTCAGAAATGAAGAAAAAGAGCTCAATACATACACTGCCTAAAGGAAATGAATGTATTAGATCAATTTTATTGCCTGTAAAATATATTAATAAAACATAAGAAATAATTTCAATGTAGCAGCAACTTAATTGTACAATTATTTTATACATACAAAGAAAAATTTACATTTATAGTACTTTGAAAGAATTGCATACAATAAATTTTGTTTTTTAAAATTCAATGAAATGGTTTTTATAAAGGCCATTTTATGAAGAATGAAAGACAGAAGTAAGGCTGGCTTGCTTAATGATGTATATGATTACATCTGATAGCATGAAATAAATTCATGTAAAATCACGGCTACAATAAAATAAGCTTATAAATACTATGGACTATTTTTAATGAAATAAAGTTATAAATTGATACTATAGAATAATTTCCATGAGCAGGAATAAAAAAAGGAAATGACTTTACCTACTACAAAACTGTCCTTCAAACATGCATGCAAAATCATTTCATGTAGGACACTGTTAAAAGTAAAATCTGCTTTTAACAAATAATATTTTGACAGATAAAATATTTAATAAATGGAGTTTTCTTATATTGATATTTAAATTTACATGCATTTATATTTTGCTTCTTTTCACAACAAAGGCTACTGAGTTTTTATAAGAAAAATGGGTACAATTTCTACCAATCTATTAGATACAAAAATCCTCCCCCGCTGCTATCCATTTATGGGACATAACACTTTTTCTGCCCATTACGTTTCCTGATGTCTAATGCTCAAAAGGACCATGTCTTTCCTCACATATCAGTTGTAATGTATGCTTTCATGTATACATACATACATATTCCATATTTATTTGCTTCTTTTCCTCAATAGTACCATACTGGCCAATTTACCAACATTTTTCTAAAAGTACAGTAGGAGCCCTGTAAATTGTCTTGAGGTAGTACTTAATTTTCTTATATAAGTTAGGCATAATCATTTTAATTCACCTTTTCAAATTACTTTCTTCATGTTTCTCTGTATATTCAAACTATGCAATTGCTTTTGCAGTTCTTAAATGAAGATAAACTAAGTAGATCGACTATTTCATATCACTTTGGTAAAAGAAATCATTTTAGTAGTTTTCTCCTGGCTCATCTTACTAGAGTACCACTCCAATAGACAGATGAGAGGATTAGTGTGAGTGGACACTGCAGTAGAGTTTCTGAGAAAGCTCCTGGAAGAGTTTGGACCAGGGTTGTAGGATTTTTCCGAGACTGAAGACTCAGTCCACATTAGAAGTGGTGGAGAAGGATATATGGGTACCACAATTTGAGTGTTGGTATTAGAGATATACTGCCTTTACATGACTGAAACGAGACATCGCTGCAAAGATTTCCACAGAATACTGACATAATTTATAAGAAAGAGTTCTTTATAGAGTATATGTGTTTGCAACAATTGGAGTCTTGGGAACAGGAATGTAGTAACATAGAAATTAGTTGGATGATCATTGGGGCAATGTAGCTAAAGTATTGTTGTAGCTGACCCTAAACTTACAACAGTGAGGGTTAAAAAGAAACGGTCAGATTTGGGAGATATTTTAAATATAAAGTCAAAAGCTTATAATTGATTGAATAGAGAATGTGAGAATACGGAGCACAATAAATGATGTGTGCTAGGTTTTGATGTCAGTTATAGTTTATAATAAGTTGTTAATGTTTTGCATAACTAAAGGAATCAGAAAGTAGGTGATTGTATATCCATTCACTGGACGGGACCAAAATAAAGACATAAACTAGCAAGTCATAAGAATGTGGGTAGTGTTTAAAGCCAAAACCGTGATTTGTATTTTGAGAGGACAGGAAAAATCAACCAAGGAGGAAACAGAAGTAAGTTCTGAGCAACTACAAAATAAAAGGTCCATCAAGAAGACATGGAAACTTTAAGGTGGGAACGATGGAGTAGCACTGGTGACAGAAGACATCCAGTGTGGTCTGGAATGCTCGAAGCCAGGTAGAGGCAACAAAGCAAAACAAAAAACCAAAACAATAGCAAAAACAAACAAGCAAACCAGGATCAGAGCTCTAATGTGCTAAATGCTGCTGTAGGAAAATGCAGCTGCTGTTACAAATAAGGTTAAAACTGAAAATTTAACCTTGTGATCAATTATATACAGATTACAGCTTACACCAGTAAAACCAATACACCTATTATTACTGGAGACAGCCTGATTCACCTGCCTTTCTTAGGAAGGAGAGGAAGAGAACTGTTGGGAAGACTTTTATTACAGAGAGAACAAAAAAGCCGGATGTTGTTTGAGGTCAGAAATAATCAGCAGATATGTTAAAAGTACCTAACAACTATTTTTAAAGGGCAGAAAGCAAGAATATATAAAAGATACTTGCTGAAAAGATGCCACTGAACAGTTAGAGGATAGGTATGGATACTAGAAAAATGAAAAATTGACTTTGTTGTGATCCTAGAAGGCAAACTATCTGAATCACAGCTAAGTAAATTTAACTTGGGGAGCTGTTAAAGTAATCCTTAAATGACATAAATTCTTCACACAATGCAGAAATCAGTGTCATCGTCTGAAAGTGAACATGAAATGTCATTGAATGTGTGAGAAAATTGTAGAAACTATAAAGTTGGTCTCGTGCTGCATCCAGTGCGGTTCTGGAAACTCCAGAAGGAGGAGGGTGGAGGATGCACAGAGGAAGACAGGAGTCAAGATGCAGAAGCTGAAGTAGTCCGGGAGCTCCTCTGCGGATGGGAGACAGGGCTGCTCAGCCATGCAGGCTTGTTTACACACTCAGCAGGAGGCTGATGTTTAGGGGAATTTAAGCGGAGGCTGAAAAAACATATAATAGTTAGCAAAACATTGTGCCTTGGTGTTTATGCTGGGAACAGGAGGGGAAGTGTCTGTGTGATCTCAGGGGAGGCCAAGGCATTGGTGCCACAGCTCCCTGAGCTGGGTACACTTTTCAAGGAGCCCTGCCAAACCCATGAGAAGCAGTGACCTTGCCTTAGACACCTGAAGTTCGGATAGCTGTGCTCCTAACAGTCTTGGGAGTTAATACATGTAGAAAAATATTATGGTCTTCATTTTATCAAGGAAGATTTATAATTATGAGTCTATAGTGAAATACTCCAGTAATTGGATGTTTTTCTTATTTTGTATTCATACTGCACCAATTTTGAATGAGAGAAGACAGGAATTTACAATGAATGGGGTTTTTGACACCTAAGGATAGCAAAGCTATGCTAGCAGATTAGGGGCTTCTGTTGTATGCAATTTATGATGCTGCCTTTCAGGTTCACATTCTCAGCCTTGCTGTTTACGTAGAGCTTCAGATTTGCTCATAAACCTATATGCTTAACTTCTACTTGACTGTCTAAGGAAAATTACAGCTTTAATGGTCTAGAAAGGAACTCCTCAAACATTTCTTGTCTGTCTTTTGCCTCTCATTTGAAACATAGTTCAAGACGAATCCTGGGCCCCTGGGGTTGCTCCTTCCTTTCATCCTGCTGTGTCGGCATGTCCTACAGGACCCCCACCAACCTAGGATGACTCTGTACGGACTCATCTCCACTAGATTGTAAACAATTCTCATGTCCTCCCGCGCTGATTTAATACCCTGATAATCAATCTTCCTACGTTTCATCTTAGATCCACATGTGTCATTCTGTTTTCAGAAACCAAGCTAACTTTTTAAACACAAAACAAAATGATAGAACATCTTATTCGCTGTCTCTCCTAGCTCCTACCATTAGTACATATTCTTACGTGGCTTAGCATCATTCTGAAAACACAACTGAAATCCTGATACGAGCCTCTAAATCCTGATACCGTCTGTCTTTCTCCTGCCTCCTCTCGGGTATCCTATCAGCTGCCTTCTCTGCTTCCATTTATATTTCAGCCACACTGATCTCTGTTCAGTTCTTGTACTTGAAGTACAATGTTTTTCTTAGTTTGTCCACAACCTGTTCCTCTACACAGAATTCTGTTCTCGTCGCTCTCACCGTGAATTTTCCTGTTCTCTTTTTTATCCTGTGTAAACACCCATCTTCAAAACAGTTTTCATTTCTTCCCTCATTTGTCCAAAATGTCTGTTCTGTTTGTCGTTTTCAGCTGCTTTAATTCTCTTCAAAGTACTTAACATTACCTAACATTACTCTGCTCAAATAAGCTATGTTAACGGCTCTTTCCTTATGGTCTAAAAGTTAACTAATACAAACTGGTGCTCTGTGTGCATTCACTGAATCAGTGAGCGGTGAATGAGGGATGCGGGGCCATCAGACCTGAATTCCTCCCAGTCCTCAGCACGGGGCTTTCCTGTCAGGGTATTTTTACCCATCAATTCCTCCTCTGTATTAGGACTTTCCTCTTTGAGTTCTCTTTTCATATGTGGTAATTTCTCCACTATTCCCTTCCTCATCTAGTAAACTTGCATTTCTTTTTGAAATTCCAGATGAAAAGGCCTGGGATTTAGCTCAGTGGTGTAAGCATCTGCCTGGCAAGCACGAGGTTGTGACTTTAATCCCTAGCAACACACACACACACACATACACACACACACACACACACACACACACACACAGGCAAATCCAGAAATTTCTCTTTTTAGGGGGATTTTATTAAAGTTTTACATTATGTGCACTATTTTGAAGGGGTTTTCAAAGCTATGGTTTCACTTTCTCTTCTCCATTTTTTAAGACACTTTCTGAGCAAACCTACAAGCTCCTCAATGGCACAAGCAAGCCTGCTTTCACATTCTATATACTCCAATAAACTGATATTGGTGTCTACCACATCATAATTCACTGTCTTTAACTCATCTAACTGTCTAAATTAAAGGGAAAAATGTAAATTGCATGTAATTAATCAGAAGGTACATCTCCGGCCACTTCCCTTCATGGCGTGGACCTGAACGGAGTGAACAATTAGAGCGTTTTCAGCTCTGTTGGACCGTAGAGGCCTGCTTCACCTAGCTATTGGCTCCTGGAAGACAAGCTGAGGGCCAGTAATAATTAAAGGGCACAGCTGTGCCAATCATGCCGCAACCCTCCTCCCCACCTGAGTGCTTCCAATAATAAACCATAGTAAAAAGTCAGAGGTAGCCAGACAGCTCCCTGGCAGGCTGCCGGCCCAGCGTTCATTAAAGTTAGATGAAGAAATTCAAAGTATCTGAATGTTTCTTATGATGTGGTTTTGACTGCTGAAGATACAGGTCAGGCATTTCTATTTTTGTCCTTTGGGTGTTTAAAAGAAAAACCAAATATATAATAAAATGGGAGCATTGATTGTTTTCAGGACCATGCTATCCACTTACACTAGTTTTATATGGCTGTGATAAACTTTTAATTTTCATTGAAGTGTAGTAATTGATTTGAAAAATAGACTTAAAAGTAGCAATTGCAGGGCTGAGGGTGAACTCTGTCGAGTGCTTACCTATCTATGGCTTACCTAACAGGTACAAGATGCTGGGTCCAAGGTTTAGCCCACACAAAATGGCAATAGAGCTAAATAAAGATTTGTCATTTTTTTAGGTCAAGAAAATTTTTAAAAAAAGTAATAATAAAAGAGAAAAAAGGGTCTAGTGACTTATTTAGGAATTCTGTTATTTGAACCCTATGCAAATGGAACCCATCAGGAAATGGATTAGAAATGGGTCAGTAGCTATTTTCTTTTGAAAAATCAACTTGAGTTTGTCCTATCACAAACAAAACGTCTATAAATAAGAATTTGAGCATGTGTTAACCCTGGAGCACACACACACACACACACACACACACACACACAACTCAGCAATACTACTGTAGATATTTTCCACAAGCTCTTTTATGAATCATCTCTATAGTGAAAAATTAAATATTTTTCCAAAGAAAACACCCATAGTGAAATTTGAACTCAAAATCATCATATACTGCATGAATTGTCAGAAATGTAAATAATAACTTTTACTAACTTAGTTAATGTCTGTTGAACAAGAACAGATAAACATTATGATAAGCACCTGAGGGGATTAGAAGATTTATTCCTGACACTTTGGTAGTGTATCTGGACAGGATCATTCCCATTTACTAGTTGTGAAATCAAAGAGTATTTACAGTTGTCTTTATTTTGCAGGAGAACATACTTGGAAAAAGCACATATGAGATGCTCTAACATATGTAAAGTTTATACAAATACTTCTACCACCAATCAAGGACACCTTACAAATTGATTGCTAGGGTTTTGCCAGAGTACCTAGATTCTGTTTGAAAGAGGACTTATCATCCTTCATTCAGTGACAATTTCATTATATTTAGCTACAGTAATTCTTATTAACTCTCAAGATAAATGACAGTGAGGAGTAATAATATAGATTACAATTTAACATGCATTTTGTTTGTGCTTAATATACTTCAATTGGAATCTGCTGAGTCATTTTGTGTCTGCAAAATGACACTAATGAAATCTGCAGAGGATTTTGTGTTTTACGTTTTCTTCGTAACTGCCTTACTTGATACAGAAATGTGGTCTTGAATGCACTCTAAAACCAATATTGATCTGAAGCAATATAACTTTATACAATAATTTTGTATGTATAATATCTGATATTATGATGTATAATGCATTGAACATATAGTTGAATTATCCTTGAAATTTGCTGATGGCTTTGGTGGAATGATTTAAGCTTCAGTGGAGTAAATATAAGTTGAGGGCATTAATCTGGATGTATTTGGGTTCACATGCTCTTAGGAGTATAGCATAATTTTAATTATTGCTTTGTATTTGCTTTAATTTTGAACAAAAGGCATTCAAGCCAAATATTAAAATACATTATAAAATTTTAGGTAATGTTGTAGATATAATCATAGGAAACACTAAACACTGCAGAATTTAAAATTTTGAAAAAATAAGAGTCTTGTACATAGTAAAGGTTATACATACATATATATGTATATATATGTACATATATGTATATATATGTGTATTTATACATATGTATATAAAGAATTACAAATCTGTAAGAAAAATGTCAATATTTACATAGAAACAGCCAATATACACATATGGGAATTTGCAAATTAATTAATATATAGAACAAAAAATTATAAAATATTTTATTAATAATTCTGCATATGCAAATTAAATATATAAAAGTAACATTTTAATTTGAATAACATGTTACAGATTTAAGAACCTGTAACACTTATCAATAAATCTACATGTACAAGACAATTTTGAGTGAGATGAATGAGTATAATTTTGTACAAAATTTAATTTAATAACTATCAACATCTGTATAGACCGTTAACCTCTGTTAACATATTAGTAGAACCTATGGCAGTCTGAAAAATACACAGGTGACTAAAATTATACACTCAGAATTCAAAACTCCAGATGACTAAAATTACAAAGACAGTTGTCAAGCCAGCAGATTGCTGATTTGTTCTTAATACTCCTCATGATTCATGATTTCTTCCAAACAGCAATATCTTTGGAAGGATTTGAAAAGGAATGTATATACTGAAATTTCTGCATATTACTTTTTCACCTTCTTTACTAAGTAGTAGTTTAATATATCAGGCCTCCTGGATACTTTCTGTAGACTCTGTTAAATCTTTTATGTATTCCTATAACCTCTTATTTTTTATCTGCATGTTAAGTGTAGCACTTAAGCTAGTTTAAACATTAATTACATTATGATACACCTTCATAGGCTTTTCATGACTCTAATGCTATTGTCATGAAGCCATAAATTGGAATCATTGGGTAACTGGAGACGGCATTGCTTAATTTTCCTAAAGAACTTTTGGGTTCTTGCTATTTTCACTCTTTTCTTGATACTTTTTATAAATAATGAATTATTATTTTTGGAATAGTTGTATGTATACCAAAAATCATAAAGATTATTTCTCATAGTCTCATAGTCTACTACGACTATCCTAGTTATTATTTTTTTGTTTTTGTTTTTTATTTATATTTATTTATTTACTTATTAATACCAGGAATTGAACTCAAGATCTTGCACTAGCCAGGCAGGTTCTGTGCTGCTGCTAATTATTATATTGATACAGTGCATTTGTTAAAATTAATACACCAGTATCATTACTAAGAGCAACATACTTCATATTTATTTTGATTTCATTTATATGCTTTTCTGTTTCAGGATCCCTTCTGTTGCACTATAGTTAGTTGGTTTGCATTATCCCTTAAATAAGTTTTTCTTTACCGCGAAATTCAAAAGAATTTATTCTTTTGATATTCTTAACAGTTTCACGTGAGTACAGATTGGGCATCTTGTGAAATTACAATCAGATTTGCTTGATACTTTCTTATTAGTGCACTCATATTTGCCCAAAGGGATGTTTAGTAACTATCCACTATAAATGTGTTTGTTAAATTCCAAGAAGACAAATGTACCATTTTCAAAATTGTTAATACATATTCTCATGGAAGTTTATACAGTGTGCACGAGTGATATTTGCAAGTGCTCAGGACACATGATCACACATTTTCTCACTGAAAAAAACTGGTTTCCTTGCAGAATGTGGAACTGACAAGCGCCTGGGCTCTTTGTGTTTATCTGCCTCTATAACATGGAAAAAAGATGTTGGGTAACAGGAGGATGATTATATGCAGTACTAACAATTACGACATTATGTAACATATGCAGTTAAAATAATACTGCAGAAATAAAGATTTTCACTGTTCTTTTATAAAGCACAAAGCAATTGCTTTTTAAAAAATATTTGTGATCTAGAATAGGCAAAACACTTTTGACTTCACAGTGAGAGTGTGGCCTATATGAGAACATGTTTTATCCATTCATCTGTTGATGGACATATAGAACATTTCCAACATGAATAAAGGCAAAGATGAAATAATAAACTAGAGATAAAATACAGATTGTAACAAAATATAAAGAACTTTAAAAATTCAGTCATAGAAAATTAATTAATCCAATTAGAAAACAAATGACAAGAACAGACATTTGAACAAAAAGATGGTAAGAATGAAAAATAAACTCAGAAATATGTCCAACACCAGTAATCGCCAGAGAAATGTAAACACACCTAAAAATATCTTACTATGCACTTATTTAAATGATAAATATATGTAAATATAAATATGTATATATACATATATACATATGAAATTAACCAGGTGCACTAACCTATCATACTGTGTCTCTCATTTGAATGAGGCAGAGTACAAAGAGAATAATAAAGACTGGATAGAAAGAGGAGGTGGGTAGGTATCTTCCAGTGGGAAAGCAGTCCAAGGGATCATGGGCAATATATATATATATATATATATATATATATATATATATATAAGCAAATGGTAGCAAGAACACAGAGAAAATTTAGCACATGTGTTCCTAGTGGGAAAGCTGAGGGGTACACCCGTTCTTGAAAAAAGTTGGGTGCTTCCTTGTAAAACAAAACATGCAATTTGGAAATATATTTACAATTTTGTGCATTTATCCCAGAAAAATGAAACTTACGTTCACATTAAAAAAATGTGTATCTAAGTGTTTAGAGCAGTTAGAAACAGTCCATATATTTTCATTTTTAAAATTTTTTAATTTTATTAATGCATGTTTTTAATAATGCAGCTTGCAGTCATCGTAGGGAGTGAATAAATCTCTTTTTGATCCCCTTTGCATCCCTCCCTCCCTCTTCCTCTTACTCCCCTAACCTGAGATTCATTCTTGTTGATATTATTAATGTTGGATCACGTAAATCAATATTTGCACTCACTGATGCTATTAGGTTCCTGTGTGTGGCATAACTTTGTTCTGCTTCTGTCCCTTCCTCACCTGTTGCCCGTGATCCCTTGGACTGCTTCCCCACTGGAAGGTATCTACCCACCTCCTCTTTCTATCCAGTCTGTATTATTCTCTTTGTACTCTGCCTCATTCAAATGAGAGACACAATATGATAGGTTAGTGCACCTGGTTAATTTCATTCAATATTATTTCATTCAGTATTTTCCTCATGCATCTATTTTCCTACAAATGTCTCAAATTTATCATTCTTTATAGCTGAGATAGACATATAGATATAGATATATCTGTATATCTATATATCTGTATCACATTTTTTCCCAATCATTTGTTGATAGCTTTACGGGTTGCTTCCAAGGTTATGAATTGTGGCACTATAAACATTGGTACGCATGTATTGCTGTAGAATGATCTCTCATTTCCAGAGAGCCTTGTGGTGATAGGGCATCCCAGTGCCTTTCTATGGGCTTGGACACAGTAATGTATAAATGTGACTATTCTATAAAGACCTCAATACACAGCACGTAAAAATAAAACACAAAAGTTTTGTATTAAATTGATGGGTATATTAAAGTTGGATTTTTATGTTTAATATTGTATCAGTTTTTCAAGATATTATCATTGGAAAAAGGGCATAAATAGTACAAATAATTTCAGCATTATTTCCATAAAATATATATCTAATATTGTATCAATGTAAATATAAATTTACCAAATCGTGAAGGAAAAAAGACAGAAAATGTCACGAAAGGGCATCCACCACCCAGGTCTAAGAAAACGTGAAATGAAATGGTGTTGATAATAACAGAGACTTATTGAAAAATACACTACTTATTTCAAATGTTACCATAAGTAAGACATTAAAATATTTTTCTTAGTTTCCAGAGGCAATGGACAAATAAACATATGCATGAAAGTTTTATAAAGAATGTATATTTGGCATCTATTTCCTGCAAAGGCTCTTTGCTTGTGAAAGACATGATATATGGCCGGGCTTTGCACTTCATGTTCAAAGTGGGATATCGCGTTTCTTTCCGGATTTCCTGGGGATGAAGGTTCTGAGGCAGGAGGAATTTGATGGAGGTTGCAAAGCGCATGTAATGGGCCTTATGATGCGAAACAGAGTAAAACAATGGTGGGGTTTGGGTCCAGGATGATCATGTTGTTGCAGAGCTGACTTACAGTTATGGCATCAGACACTACAATTATGGCATCGGATTAATGGGAATCACACTCACCTCCAGCCCAGCTGCCAGAATGCCAGGAAGCTGGAATAGCCCTCAGTGAAGCTGCAGAAGGAGTTTTGAAATTGAAGCCCAGGAGGGTGTAAATTCTGTTTGCAGAATCACATTCCACCTCAGGCAGATCCTGTATTAAAAGTAACGCTAGCAGTGCCTGATCTTCAGAAATCCATGAACTACTGGTCTAACCTTCTGGGAATGAAAATTCATGAACAGGATGAAGACAGCAGAGGGCTTTGCTGGGCTGTGCTGAGTACCAGTGTGAGCTGGAGCTCAGGGTGTCAAGGGCTCAGGTGATCACGCAGCAGCTTTTGCAGAATTGCCTTTTCTTGTCCCCAGAGAGAGTTGCCAGAGTTAGAAGACTCGATGAGAAGGGAGAATCAGAAGATCTGGTCTCCCCTAGTGAGCCTTGACACCACCCGGAAGGCAACAGTGCAGGTTGTCATCCTGGCTGACCCTGATGGACACGAACTTTGCTTTGATGGGGATGAAGCATTTCGAGAACTTTCTAGGATGGATCCAGAAGGAAATAAATTGCTGGACGATGCAACGGCAGCAGCTAAAAGTGATGAGTGGTCTGCTAAAAGAAATAAAGTGAGGGCTTCAGGGTCATGGAAGACATCACATGCAGCGAGCGTTTTTCATTCCCACTCAGCCCCGGAACCCTGAAGCATCTGCTGGTGGTAAATGCTCTTACTGTCAGTTGTGTCCTGTGCAGCCAGGGAGGTCTGGCTGATGAAGATTTGTGTATTTCAACTTTGAAAGCGCTAGTATGTTTTAGAAATGAAACCTGAATGTCACTGTTCCAAGTAAAGGGGAATTACTACTGCTATCTGCACTGTCCCTGGAATGGCACATTCCAGGTAACTGATTAAACAGTAACAAATTATTTTCTAGGCTAGGACAGCTCCATGGGTGCTGTCCTTGGTTGGAATGGAAGGAGTTTTGATGAGCTGTGACTCACTAGATTAAATAGGTTTGAGGGCCAGGGATGTAGCTCAGTGGTGTAAGAGCCTGCCTGGCAAAGTGTGAGGTTGTGAGTTCAATCCCTGGTACAAAAAAAAAAAAAAAAAAAAAAAAAAAAAAAAAAAAAAAAAAAAAAAAAAAAAAATAAAAGGATAAGTTTTACTGGAGCAAATGTTCAAGTAAATCCAAATCGATTGCTTGTGATGGTCATACTGCAAGTACATCATGATAATAAACTGTTGTAATATCTTGCTCTAAAAGTGGAATTGACATTTGACATCTTTAAAAATTTTACTGTTTTTTAAAACATTCTGTTCCTTGGACACAAAACTTATTAAAACCTCTGTTTTACAAGCTTTACATTTTGAGTAGCCAGAGAACAGAACAGACAAGGATTTATTGTGTTTTGATATCCCTGGCTCTGGGTTAGCTTCTTTATAATTTTTTTAATTCTCTAAAGAAAGGATCTTTAAATAGGTTAAATTATTTCTTCAACATGAAAAAGTCTTCTCTTTGGTTCTAGACAAGTTGGTTTTAATCACTGGAAACAATTATGTTGGATATATTTGTTGTTTTTTTTAATGCTTCTATGTGCAGGGTACAGACTCTTTATGATGAATGTGATCATTCTGTATATCAAATGTATCAATAAAATTAATTTTTAAAAATGGAAAAAAATGTATTTGTATGACCTTTTCCTGGATTACCTGGTAATTGAAGAAGGAAAGTAGTAGTAACTTTGTAGCAGAACAATAAAGCATTCATACAAAATGTTTTCAGATATAATAAATAATATTGAAACAAAGAAATGATGGGAACAATTGCTGAAATTTAAATGTTGATGACAGACAATAATTTGCTAATGTGAGCAACTTTTGATTTTTAAAAAAGTGCATTTTTTATGAAACATGTCTGTATTCTAAGAAAATGTATCACTAAGGCTTAAGAATAAAAGGCTTTTTAAATACTCAGAACATAATGATTTATATTGGCATAAATATGATTGTAATTTGGAGAAGGTAAGGACAGAGACAGAGGGAAATCCAGGAAGGGACAACAGGTGAGAAATTTCACCAATTGTAAATATGAGTAAAGGTATATGAGAATGTCAGACACAATAATATTCTTGAAACTTTTCTTTAAGCTAGAAATTATGTAAGAAACTGAAGTCACTAAAATATGAAGGGAATAAAACTAGAGAGCTTTTTATATAAATATATTTTGGGGCATTGATATCAACTAAATTTTTGACTAAAAATCACAAAAGTCATGCATTATAAAATTCATATACTAAATCATAATTCACCCATTCTTAATAAAGATTAATATGCCATTGCTTATCCATGATAAATTTATTCTAGTAGCTCTCCTGGTTTCTCGTCTTATAATATCCAATTTTGATTATTTAGCGCTTTGCTTGTATAACATTAAAACAAGGAAAGTGATAAATAGAATTGTGCTAACTGTTAAATATTCATTGAAACTCTGTAAGAAGAAAGATCACAAAATACACACACACACACATACGCACACACACAGACACACACACACACACGTTTTTGGGACTCTATTAATTATTCAAATTAGCAATGTGAAACAAAATCCCAGAACCATATGGAAAATAAAAGGCTTTTTTGATGAATGAAATAATTCAAAAATTAGTTTTTATGAACATAGAAATGCCATTTTTAAAATAGTTCAGTTTCCTTTACAATTTTATGTCAGATGAGTGTGTCAGAGGTGTTATCCTCTTACTAAAAGATCACGATTCATCCCAGATGTACTATAAATACGTAAGATAGTGAATCACATAACTTTTAAGGCACTCAGCCATGAACATATGTGTGAACATTTAAGAAGTGGCATTCCATTCAGAAACAGCAGCATTCTGTAGAGGTATTGAATGAGTGAATTGTAAGTTTCTTTATACGGAAACTTCCTGAAGTGCTTTTTAAAATCAGTGTAATGAAACTTTCATAACTGGTTCATGGGAAATATTTATGCCCTGCATTCTTTTACATTAATTTATTCTTGTTTCTACCAGGTAGTTCTTAAACTGTAAGTGTCTGTATCACAACTGATATAGATACCTTACAGTTTTCTATTTTGCTGTTACTGAGAAAAGCAACAAAATTTTTATCTGCTAGGATGCTGTAACTTTTGCGAGAGTACACAAATTGCTTTCTTTTCTTTGATTTTCTGAACTAGTGAGGCTATGACCTTGCATCTGATTATCTTTGGATGTGACAAATTATGTAGAAAACCTAGATAAGCCTCTCAAAATATAAAACACAAACATATGCATAATCAATAGGCGCCTCTCAAAGCAGTGTAATTGGAGCATTTATTCTATCCTTCTATTCTTCAGATAGTAAGGCTTAATGACTCTGCTAGAATAGAGAGCACTAACAAGAGTCACTTATTTTTAAGCTAGATGCTAAAGGAGACAGATTGCAAAGAGAGGCAAAGTTAGGAAAAAATAGTGTAAAACCGGATCTTATTTTATACTATTTCTATGGTAAAAATACAGTATATATTAAGAATAGTTGGGTTTTAAAGTGATCTCTAAACAGCTTGAGACACTGAATTCATTGTATCTTCTCATGTTAAGAGAAAGCAAATAAACATAGATTATAAAAGAATTGGTGAAATTATAATCATCATCAACTATCGAGCATTGTCATTAAGCACAGATTCACAATTACTGTCAGGGATCAAAGGAGAGAGGGAATGCTGACCTTGGAAGATCTCACAAAGAGAAGGTTTGCAAACAAGCAACACACGCCATTTTTGTGCTCCGAATCGCACTTCAAGTAAAGTTCCTTTTGTTGGTGGTGGGAACACACCACCATGGCTAGGGCTTGGTTAACAAGTTTTTGAGGTACAGTTATATGCTGTACACCTTTTTAAAATTCTGCTTCCATCTTATATTATAGATAATCCTTACGTAGAAAAGTGACTATAGTTTCCACTCCTCTTGTATTTTACTTTTTATATTTCACTGCTCAAAAGTGCTCTTCAATATGTGTGTGTCTTTCCACCATCAAACTGCTTTCTGGTGTATAACGCTGTTTTATCCTACAGTGAAAGTTTCTTTTATGAATAAGAAAAATACTATCTTAGCATTGGAAAGTAATTTAGAATTACTTATGTACATACATATATATGGAAAATTTATTTTAAATACAATAATTGGGTTTAAAATGTTATTATTCTTGGCCATTGTAATCCATCACATCAATGGCATCACAGAGCTATAGTTCTCAGTAAATAATGAGGAAAAAATAATCTTTTCAAACTTAATCAGAATCATTTATTATTAAAATATGAGTATAGGAAATACTACTAGGGATCAGGCTACATGATTTAAGAGGTACTTCTTTTATTATTCAAAGTCAATAATATAATTTTGTAGTTTTCTGTTATCTACAATATTTCTAGTTTTCTACCTCTTTGAGTTTTAACACCATGTAATAAACATAAGGATCCTTAGCATAGTAATCTACATGTGCACTTCATCTAAACTTGAGACAAATACATGTAACCCATATTATAAAAGCCAGATATTTCTAACTTTCATATAATAATATAAGCAATTGTTATGTAGCTTAGGGAAATTTGTTTTTGTGTAAGCCAACTCAGTGCACTTGACTATAAGAAAAACAAAAGCACTGATAGGTTTACGTTGTGGTTTTACTGTTGTTTTTCTTAACATTGTTTTCAGTATTGAGTATTGATTACATTTAAGGGTGTTACTGAATTCTTTTCAGCTGCCGATGTGATGTTATCATAACCCATATATCCTAACACTTTCCTACTAGGAATGCCTTAGTTTTAATAATTGTTCTCCTCGGTGATGTGCTTTTAGTTATTGCTAGAATGTTCTCCAGAAACAGACCCTCCCTCTACAGATAAACACATTTGGGCCCAGAAAATTAAATAACTTGCCTAGTGTTACACAGCTAATAAACTAGTGGCTTCCCCATGACTAAAACTGACAGGTGTCGATTCACATTGTAGTATTTTCCCCATTATTCAATTTTCCACTTTCGAAGCATCACTGGAAGTCCTCTTTAATGTGGCTTTATGAGATGTGATTTAAAAATTACAGTGAACACTATGGCTGTGTGCCCTCTAAGGGAAAGGCAGGGTCACAAAACAGGAAGATCTGTCTTCACTGGCCTAATCCACTAGGTCTGATGCTTTTGTTCGTCATGTTTATTTTGCCTTTAGTTTCTGAAGCAGTACACTTGCATACGTTTAGCTGGACCCTGTTTTAGTACCAGCGTGTTTCTTTAGTTCTTGTAAAATTTATTTGCATCTCCTGACCCCATATTTTGATTTGAAAAAGGTCTCATTTCTATGAATAAATAAATCAGAAGACTTATGCATGGTCTCCAATGATCCAGATTGGGAACCTATGTGACTCTTACTTATTTAAAAGAGAATTAGTAACATTAAATATTACAATTTACTTTTTGTTGATAAAAATTCCAGTGCACTTACATTAGTATCTACTTGGCGTATCTTGATTTTTATGTCATTACGTACTTACGATATTTATTTTTAATTGCTAACAGTTTAAAATGATATGAACATATTTAGATTGGCATTTCTAGTAAGAATGAAAGAATGCTTTTTTCTTTAACACACTAAATTTAATTTTGTAATAAAAACCTTGGATTGTACCATAATGCTAACCTGAATCTTTAGGACATTTAGCTAATTTCACATTATAACATATGATGTATGCCTCAAGAAAATTTTTTCATCATTTATTTGTAAATAATGCCTATAATGCCTTCAGATATTTCTTGTATAACTTTTTAACTTTCTAATAAAACAAAAATCCAAGAAATTGAAAAATCACAGGAATTGAGAGAGAAAGAAGAGACAACACTATTCATCAGAAATTACATACAAATTACCTGGAGAATATCATGCAAAACTGTTTACTTGACAAGCTGTTTCCATCCTCACTACAGTGTCATCATGCAGCAAATATACACTGACTTTGAAGAGGAGCCAAATCGTTCCTGGTCTCAACTACACTGTTGAAAACAGAGCTGAGGTCGGCCTCAGTCTTCATGGGACGTTCATGGTACTCTGAGTGCTGACAACAAGCCAAATTTAAGTAGAGAAATCTGAGGCAGTGATGAGTTAAAGTTAGGAACTGAAATAGAGAATACTTTACGGGAAGAGTTAACGGTGTTTTATTAAAATTTTTAAGGATCAGTTATTTGAGGAGCCTTTTTGTGAAAATCAGAATGTAATCATCAAAAATTCATAAAAGCAGAGATCCTGAAAGGGAAAACAGAAAGAGCAGAGTCACAAGGTAGGAAAATGCAGTGGACACCAGGAAGAAAATGGTGCCCAGGACCAGCAGGGACAGCGGCAGGGCCTGGGCGTGTGGGGCTGGATAAACTCCATTTTAAACACATTTTAAATCATGAGGTTTAATTTTAAACAGCTAGTATCTGGGTTAAGAAGTGAAGAAAGAAAACTTAATTAAATAACAAAAATTCTTCACTCAAACGCTGGTCTACTGTAATTTCCCTTATTTCTTCTGTATTATAAAAGCAGCACAACAGTTAACCGCTTAACAACACTGAGGTTCCCATACTGAAGTGAGAGACAGTGTTTAGGTCTTATGTCACCGTTACTGTGTAAGGTGTGTGGGAAAGTTACTGATTACTGGGCACCGGCCCCATGAATTAGCACAAAGCATTTATCAAAGAGATCAATTATTATGCGTGATTAAGTCAATATAGGATCCATCGACTAAATTGATATATTTGTAGAAAACTAATCTTTATATTTTTTAGATAAAAATAAAATTTCTAGAAGATGAGAAGAAATCAGTCTTACAATACTGAAATGTCACCTTGTCTTAGCAGAAATAAAAACTAGATTCAAACACACGCTTCATTATTGTAAATGAAGTTTAATCAATGGCAAGACCTTTAATCGGAGAAACAAATGAGCTTTTGCAATTCTGTCTTGTAAACAAAAAGCAAGCAATGTAATGTAGCTTGCACTGATTTTGCCTTATAACACTAAAAGTAAATTTTTGCTCTATCTAGCTATGAAAAAAATATAGACAAAATTTACCAATGTAACTTTTATGGTTTATATATAAAAAGTTCCAAAACGTGTCCTGGGCTCCCAGGCGGGGTCTGGGAAGTGACTGGAGCCTGGGTGTGTGATATTAAGGTGTGGATCTGCTGCTGATGTGCTTATCACAGCTCTGAGTGTGACTGTGCCATAGACACGAGGCCCACCCTGAGAGCCAATGACACCAGCCAAGTGATTCGTGGCTTCAACGCAATAAAAAGGGTTAGGATGTTCACCGCTCTCTGCACACCCTGTGGTGTGCTGTTCCTACTCGGACACCCTCTCTGCCTCGTTGCCTGTCTTGGAGCCCGGCTATGATATACTGGGATCGCTACAAAATGCCAGCTAAAACGAACCTTTCCTTTTCAGACTTGTGGGTCTCAAAGATTTTGTCCCAACAATGAAGAAGTAACGAAGACAATGAGGATGAATGAACAGATAACCTCTATATACCCATTAAAAGTACAATAAATGGTCATTGAATGGATAATAAAAAGTACTGTGAAAATTACATAGGCCCAAATTTGATAAACATTATGAAATGTACCCGTTATTTGAAGAATATGTCAAAACTCACACAAAAGATGATTTATATAGGTATATGCTCATTAAATTAATTAAACTAATAATTAAATGTCTAAAAGATAATGCATGTCATTTAGGTGAGTTCTAGAGTAGATTTCTCTAAACATTTAGGAATGAAATTATAGTGCTATATCTTCATGCATTTTCTTTCACAATTAGAACGGAAGGTAGCAAATCTTTATTCATTCTCTGAGGATATCATGACTTCAATACTCAAATCAAATGAAACATAAAGAAAATAACCACAAAAACATTACAAGCAAAACTTATCTCTTAGGCATGTAAATTTATAGGTGGGACTTACCCAATTGTGTAATTCAGAATCAATACTTGAAAATAATTTAAGCAATCCACCAACAGACTAAGAATGATTACAGAATCATATCAATAGAGATATAAAAGGAATCTGAAAAAAGCTAATACTGTTTTATAATACAGTAAACTAAAAATAGAAAGGAACTATTTTAACTTGATTAGGTACATAAATGAAAAACCTACACACTTTAAGCTTTTCAAATAGAAATACAAAAACAAAAATGTATCCTCACATTTCTCACTAGTATATTGTGTTAGCTAACAAAATACACCAAAAAAGACTAAATAAAAGACATGTATGTTGGAAATAAAAAATAATTTTTTTTTGTTTGTAATGACACAACTATGTGTGTGGAAAGCAAAAAAGAATCAATACAAAAGTCTCCTTCATACTAAAACGCATAATGGTAACAAGGTTGTGAGACAAATTTAACATAAAAACACTTAACTGTGTTTCAGTAATAAGCTGTTAATCTCGACAAGTGTGTAATTAACTCACAATTGAACCTACATTCCCCAAGATTACATTTATAACTTCAACAAAGTACACACAGCATTTAGAGAAAATTCTAAAACTAATGAAAAAATAGTAATGAAGCACACTGATAGTCCACGTTGACAGGCAGAAGGCTCAGGAGCGCTGAGATAGCAGCCCTTTTCAGCTTCATACAGGATTCAATGTAAATTTGATGAAATTTTTAGTAAGTTTTTTTTGTGGAAATACCCACAAAATAATTCTAAAGTCTATATGGATAGGAAAAAGCTAGAATAACCAATGCAATGTTAAAAAACAAATATTAGAAGACTTCAAGAGTTTTGACTATAATAATTAAAATAATGGTAAAACTGTATGATGAAAAAGCAGATCAATGGAACGAAATAAACAGCAGAAAAATCCATATAAATACAGTGAATTGATTTTTCAGAAAATGCAATACAATTTATCAATGATAATCATTTTCACTGGTAGTCCTGAAATGGCTAGACATCCACATCCAAAAAAACAAACCAGTCCTAGCCACATGCTTCACTCCTTTCATAAAAACCAGCTCACAATAGTTCATGAAACTGAATAAATGTAAAGGCAAAGCTATATGAATTTTAGAAGATAACATATGTGAAAATCTAGATGACCTTAAACGTGGCAATAATTTTGGGGTACATCAAATACATGATTCCTAGCAGAAATTATTGATAAATTGGGTTTCATTAAAACTTGAAATTTCTTCTTTCTGAAAGACCAGGATTTGGTAATGAAAAGGAAAGCCACAGACTGGAGAGAATATTTTTTAAAAGACACATCTGTTAAAGGACTGTTATCCAAAATATACAGATTTTTAAATACAACATTAAGGATATAAATAATCCAATTAAAAACTCAGCCAAAGACCTGAGCAGACACCTCACCAAAGAAAACGTCCAGATGGTAAATAAGCATATAAAAAAGATGCTGGATGCCATATGTCTTCAGGGAAACAAATTAAAGTAACACGATAGAAATACACCCCTATTAGGATGGCAAAATCTGCAATACTGGCAGCAATGAATTTTGGTGAGAATTTAAAACTTAGTGTAGCACAAACTCAGTAATTGCTGGTGAGGATATAAAATGGTATAGCCACTGCGGAAGACAGTTGGTGATTTCTTACAAAAGTGAACATATGACTCAGAAATTTCACTACATAATGGCGTTCACTCTATGATGTTGAAAACTTGTGTCCACCAAAGCCAACCTGATGCTTATAATAGATGCTTATAGTTATTTTGTTCATTTTTACCAAAAAATATGCCCTGCCCCAAAAGGCTCAGTGTTCTTCTGCACATGAATGGATAAATAAATGATGCTAAACCTAACAATGGAGAAGTGAGAACTGTAACAAAATAAGTTACCAAGCTAAGAAAAAGCCAAGGGGGTACCTTGCAAAACATATTATTAATTAAAAGAAAGTGTGCTAATGGGCCATATGATGTGGATTCCAACAATAGATCATTCCTAAAGAGACTTCAGTGGATGGATGAAAAGATAGAGCACAGAAGACTTCTGTGTAATGAGACTCTTCTGTATGACAGTATTTCTGATGGCGGTTACATGTTATCACATATTCATCAAACCCCAGAATGTCCAATCACCAAATCACCTAATTCTACACTGGGTAGAGGAAAGCTACCAATGCAAGGTCACTGAACGTAATGACAGTCTACTGGAGTATGGGTCATTGATGTTGGGGGAATCTATTTGGATGAGTTCATATATATATATATATATATATATATATATGAACTCTAGAGTTACATTTCACTTCACCGTGAAGCTAAAGCCACTGCAAAAATTAATTTAAAATTCACATTAATTTTTCATATTTAAATGATAATTTCATATCTTGAACAGGAACAAATTAAGAATTAAAATAATTGAGAAGCTTTTGATATGCCAACATATTGGCTAAAAATTAAAATGTTGACATATTGTGATTTCTTTGTGCCCAGACAAAATTGGGTCACTTTGCAGAAGCACTTACTATTTGGCAAGGGTCATGATGGATTCCACATGCTGTGTTATCTGAATTAAGGATAGGCTTGTTCTGAGAATTTAGACCAAGATCAACAGAGGTAAAGCACAGAGATTAACACTGCCATAGACTACTTTTACTGGATTTCGCATTAGAATTTGTTCTTATGGAAATTTTTTATTTCTCCATCAATTTTGAGATATAATTTTGCAGAATATAATAATCTGTATTGGTAATTATTTTTATTCTAGATAATGAAAAAGGCTCTTCTGGTCTTTATATTATGTCGAATCAATTTCTTTGTCTTTACTCTCATTTTCTAGCCTTTTAAAAATTTCTGTAATTCCCAGACTGGTTTATTTTGGTCATCAGCAGCTGTTGGATCCTGTTTGTAAGGCGTCTTGATTTTAGACTACCCCTCTGTGCATGATCCACTACATCAACTTTGTCTTTAAGGCTTGTGAGTCTCTTCTGCTGAGTCATTCCTGTTGCCCATAGATTTTAAAGATGAGAAGATAAAGTGTTTATTTCTCCATCAATTATGAAACATAATTTTGCAGGATATGGTAATCTGGTTGACAACTGTTTTACTTTAGGCACTGAAAGCTTCCCTCCAGGCTCAGGCACACTGATCTCCAGAGGGGTCTTCCTTAATCTCCACCCCCTTTCCTACATCATAACCCCTGCAGCTCCTTACGTGTGCTCTTTCTGTACCTGGAGGGATGAACACACTATGCAACACCTCCTCACTACACTATTCCTTGTAGTTTTTCTGCCTTGAACCAACCTCGGTCTGTGTCAAACTCAGTGTAAGGGGCAAGCTTGCTGGGATCAGTAGCATTTGGGAGAGGCTGATAGGGGGGTCACACAGGAGGAGAATTCTGAAACTTGGTTGAGCACTGAGGTGGACCCTGCACACGCTCTAACTCTGTGTCTTTTGGATGTGGAGAGGGGGAGCACATCACCTATGTAGGAGTTTAGCAGTGTTTGGGAGAAGAGTGGGCGAGCGTATGCTCTAACAGACCTACCCCAGATCGCAGTAGTCACGACCACCACAAACCCTGAGACGCCCTGTCCAGTGAAAGCTTCAATGCCTCGCTCCAGACCCCTAATAAATGCCTTTGTTCCCTTCTGGTCAGGATGCACTGGTTCTAATCCAGTCACTACCCTCCAGTTATCTGCTGTGCACCTGCCTCAGTACCCTGGTCTCAGGAGCCCCTCTCTTGTGAGTACCAAATCTTGCTCACGGAATCCCATCCGCCAGTGTGAAGAGAGTTAGAACAGGTGGGCAGAGGAAGGCACTAACCTGGGCACCTTTTGCAGCAGCCTAGAGCTCCTGTTGCACTCAGTTTCTTGCCTGGTAGGTGGGCCCTGCTCCCCAGCTGGCTTCTCACCAGGGCTGGGCTGGAGCGGGCAGGGCCTGAAAGGTGTGCCTGCTTTTTATCTACACAGCTCTGACCCTGGAATTCATTTGGTGGCTCCTTCAATGCATTTCATGCTTTGGGTCTTGTTTTTTTCTCTATTTCCCAGAGTCTGTAGGTCATTTTTGCTATTTGATTGCTATTTTGCTATTGCATTTTTGCTATTTTGCTATTTTGCTTAATATCTCCTGAGCACCACCGCCTCTAGCCTGGTGTGATGTCTGCTACAATACAGGACTCCTATGAAGTCAGCATGAGAGGCTGCAGCGTGGATTCTGCGTTTTCCTGAATGGCCACGTACAAAGCAACTAAAGGCAAAGAAAAATAAATGCATAGACTAGGCTGTTATTGATACAGAGACGAGGAAACAGGAAAACTGATCAATCTGAAGGAAGAAGATTAAAAATATTTCCCAAACTTAGAGCATATAATGGGAAAGTAAACCACACAATCTTACCTAGGTGTACTATATTGAAAATTGCTTACTTCCATAGAGGAAGAAAAAGAATTGTGGTGACTACAAGTTAACCTGTCTATGTTCTGGGAATGTTCAAAGCAAATCCACTAAGGGTGTCTCCAAAGCCAGGCCTCCTGCAGAGAGGGGAAACTGAGGACACAAAGCTGGAAAGAGCTTCTTAGCGAGGCAGATCCAGGAAGCATTTGGTCAGGTAGAATCACTAGTCTTGAAGTTGAATTGGAGATATCAGTGTACATTTAGAAGATATTTAATTTTTTCCCATCAAAGAATTCTAACAACAGTATCAATAAAAATACCCACTACCAATAGTGTGACCTTAAAGATAGATTTCAATAAAACAAATTAGAACAAGCTTGTTGAAAATAACCCCTAGCAGATCTAAGTGCTGAGATAGCTTCAGGTTAGAAAGCACTATCAGATTATTATTAAGGATATGGCTTCAAAAATGAGAAACATTGCAGTGAATCTGGGTCCTCAAACAGGTCTAAATGTATGACTTTATGAAATTGTCACCCCTGAGATGACAGGTGATCTTGTAAGAAACTGGCAAACAGGGGCTGGGGGTTTAGCTCAGCGGCATAAGTGCCTGGCTTGCAAGCCAGACAGTGGAGAGTTGGATCCCCAGTACTGGTAAAAAGGAGAAAAAAAAAAAAAAAAAAAAAAAAAAAAAAAAACCCTGGCAAACAAAAACAATCAAGCATTTTTTTCTTACTTTCCTACAATCTGGACCACTAAGTAACCAGATATTTAAGAAAACAAAATGAGATAGTCTAGATACTAATGGAAATAAAACGAGAGTATTTGAATGCTGAGAGTTCTGAACTCCCGGTCATGTAATAAATCTGCGTGTTTATTATCACCGGTTGCTAAGACAATAAAGACTAAAAACAAACGTGATTCTTCATGAACACATCACCACCAAAGTCTTGGCAACGGCATAAAGCGTGAGTGTGATTAAACTTCTGGACTCATGGAAATTTGCAAAAAGAAAAAAAAAAAAATACTGAACAAAGAAAACTGGCTTTAAAAGCCCTGCAGTTGCTGTGTCCAAGTCCTTCACTAGATTTGTAGTAACAGAAATAAGGGCAAAATGAGCCTGGAAATTAAGAGAGAAATAAAAATGACTTCATGCTTTGTAAACTGGGATGCATTGCTCTGTAACAAAAGCCCAAAGAAAAACCAAGAAATGTTTATTAAAGAAACTGAGATGATGACTGCATTTGGAGGGCAAATATCTACCGTAAGATGACAAACAGACAGCTGGACATGGTGGCTCGTACCTGCAGTCCTGGCACTCTGGAAGATGGAGGCGGGTGGGTCACACATTCAAGCCTGGCCTGGCCACTTCGTGATTTTGTGGGATTTTTTTCCTAAAATTCTAAGTATATATCTCAGCATAAAGGTCCTGGGTTCCGTTATGAGCCCCTTCGTGTTCTAACACAGCTATTTTAAATTATTTTATACTACAAGGTTTTGTTGTTTTTGTTTGTTTTGTGTTTTTAAATTATCTGGATCTGTACTGTAATTCTTTTGCAAGGAAACGTCTTAGATTATAGCTTTTACTTGTGAAACACGACATTGACGTCTACTTTAGATACAGCGATGAATTGATATTTCAAAGTAATTTTTCTTCTTAATTTCAGCTGTGGAAAATGGAAATTTGCTGTCTTACATTTTCTTTCTTTCTTTTTTTTAATATTCAGTGAAACTGTAGGTTTCCTTCAAGAGAATTCATGTAGACTCTGTAAAAAAACAAATCATTACTGACTGACTCTACACGGGAATGGAATGTGTTCATAATCTTTCAATTTTAGCAGAGAATAAAAATACCATTGTGCTATAGTATTAATGTGTAGGAACATAATTTTTAATGCTATAACCAATAAGAACCAATAATTTACATGTATCCTTCCTGATCTACTGTACTTAGATTTTTATATGTTGAAATTTAAATATAAAGTGATACAAATTTTTCTTTAACTCTAAGAGCTTTTCTTTTCTTTATATTCAGAGTCTAAATACCCAAAAGTCATCTAACCAACTCTATAAATTTTATTTCTCACTTTCAAACATACTTTATTTTAATACTCAGAACATTATTTGCTGAATAAAACTCCAATATTAAAATGATTTATTTTCTCATAATGCATCTATGACATGTTTACTGGTAACTATAAAATTTATTTGATAATCTTTCCTATGTGCTTAAACCACAGGAGATTTGATGCCAAGGGTTAGCAATATTTTTTTAAAGAAGAACCATAAGACTTATGATTCTGAAATCTAGTAGATGATAAAAATAAATAAGTAAACTAATAAATGCTACTTTGTGTTAGATGCCATGAAATCAAAGAAAATGGTTCTAAGATCAAATTTGGTCATGTAGATAACATCCCCTGTTCCTCTGACATATAAACTTCTGTGGGAAGACTGAGAGACTAACCTTCTAAGACTGGGACAGAGAAGGTTCGGGAGAGGAAGTGTGACAGGAGAAGCTCTGATGAGCTGTGATGGGTGAGGTTAGGGAGCGAGAGTGATGAGAATGCTGAGCTAGTGATAGCTAATACAGTACCTGTCGCTTGTCTCGGGATGTCTTGGTTGAGAATGTGACATGTCAGTATACTTTCAGGACAGAGTGACTAATATCTGTGCCTTAATTATAATAAGTAATAAATTTAGTTAAAAATTTAAAATGATTTGGATAATTATTGCAGAGCTAAATTAGGTTAAAAAAAAACACCACTTTCAATACCATGAAAAGATACCCCACTTCCAAAACATGTTGTTGGATTTTGCACAGCACAGATCCCAGAACGCTTTTAAGTCTGAAGAGTGGTCCATTTTTCAAAATATATATTTAGTAATTTTTAAGAGACAGACACTCTTCCAGATACTAAGAGTTGAAAAGTAACACAGAGTAGACCTATATTCCAATATGTATTCTCTCTAAGAAATTTTTAAAATGCAGTTCTTGTGGAATTTCATATAAATATATTTTCTCACATGACCTATATTAATGCATTCCTGGAATTCAAGCTTCTTAGAGAAGCAAAGCATCTCAATGCAAGGAAGTGACATGGAGGGAAAGCTGGTGCTTCGGCTTTCTCAGACTTGCGTAACTCTTGAAGGACACTGTTTAAAGGAGAGGCCAATTAATTCGGATCCAGTCTCAGGGGATTTAGTCACTGGAGTGGCTCCAAGGTAAAAACATCGTACTGGAAGGATTTGTGCACAATGGTGCGTAATTCATGGCATCCAGGAAATGGAAGAGGAGCGCAGTGCCAGGGAAGAAAGGCCAGAGGCAGGATAACAGCACCCAAGTCACTACAGTGTGTGCCACAGAGAGACACCAGCAGTGTTCACTTCTCCCTTGCCTGCTAGCCAGCCAGTGAGACTGGCGATTAAGCTAATCCCACCGCTGACGAAGTCCACGGTGGGACTATATCCTTCTAAAAATTCTCTAGTATCTGCACAGGTATGAGAAAGGCACTTTTTAAATCCCGAGGATACTTACAGATCTATAGAAAGGTATTCGAGTCTTTGACAATTAAATGCAATTTTAAGATATTAAATCATTCTTAGAATATCTGAGGAAAAGCAAGATATAGGATGAAAAATAGGAATGTGGATGTGGTTCACACCTTATAATATTTACAGGTAAGGGATGTGAGAGAGGGGAGATGAAGAGACAAAATTCTGAAACGTAACAAGAAGAGCAACAATGGGAAATGAAGAGGAGACAATGTATGGTAAAAAGAGAAAGGTTAGGATTTGTGTGTGTTCTTAAAAATATTAAGCACTTATTAGAAAGGAAGGTTAACATATTAGGGAAGCCATCTAGAGGTCTGGGGCTAGAGCTGAGCAAAATTTGGCATCTTATCCACAACTAAATTTTATTTATAACCACAAGACTCAATAAGATTGCTACTGAATAAGTAAACATTCCAGTGATTTTCACTACTAAGGAACCGAACCATTTCAATGTCCATGAGTTGGAGTGGAGCACATGGTTAGAGGAAAAATAAAGGAGAATTAGTAAAATACAATCACAATAAGACAGTAGAATAAAACCAAGAATTGTTAAATAGATCAGAAAAATATATATATATATATATATAGTGTGCTGTATAATATACTTTGTTCACTGCTTCATCTATTTGTGGTTGTTAGAGTTGCTTCTATCTTTTGGATTAACTGAATAAGGCTTCTAAAACATGAGTGAAAAAACATTTGCTTGAGTCTGTATTTTCAGCTCTTCTAAATATATAGCAAGAAAGGAATATGCTGAATCAAGTGATAATTTTATTTGTAATTTTTGACTAACTACCATAAAACTTCCCACTATGGCTGCATCATTTGACAGCTTTACATTCTCAGCAGCAGTGAACAGGATTTTAATCCTGCACATTCTAGAAAGGACTTTTTTTTTTTTTTTTTTTTTAAATATTAGTAGTATTTGTATGTCCATGTGTACACATGTGTGTGGTTGTCATCACAGTGGGTATAAAGTAGCATTTCATTACATTTTTCTTTACTTCCCGTATAGTAGTCGCACTTTCATTGTGTTTTAATCTTCATTTTAATAATAATCATATTGAGTAAAATTTCCTGTGCTTTGAAAACCTTTAAAAAAATCTAATTCTTTCCTCCATTTTTAATGAGATTGAGATTTTAATTGTTGAATTATAGAAGATCTTTGTGTAGTCATTTGAGATCTCAAATATTTATCAAACCTATGACTTGTAGTACAAAGAGAGAGAATGTTCACTGATTGAATATTATTACCATAGAAGATCCATTGCCCTTCATCCTCTGAAAATACCCACATTCCCGGTGATCCCAGGTCCCATGTCTCCTGCTACCCTCCAGAACAGTCTGGGAACCTCCTTTCTGGGTTCACTCGCTTTTTTTCACTGACTTGACGTGTGGATAGACTGTTTTGCTGGCACCAAAGCATGTTCTCCTGGCTTGTGTTGAATCCTCAGTCTGTAAGGGAACAGCTTCTGGTTTACTCTCGGATTCCTCTGAGGAAAAACACTTACCTTTCACAGTCCCTTTGACTCCAGGCACAGGGCTAGAGCCCGTGAACATGGTGGGTGAGCAGAATTTTTAGGAGCTTGCCTTTTTGTTGCAAGACACTCAGCCGTGATGTTTTTAAATCACACCCAGTAAAAGGATTCACTGAGAAGATTTCTAGAACTTCTTCAGAAAACGGCAATAACAGTGGATATGTTTGAAGTGAGAGTGAGAGCTTGAAGAGGTTCAGTGGTTATGCATCTTTAATTGTAAGAGAATGTTAACATCCACCTACATTTCAATTGCATCTTAAACGCAGCATGTTCTCCCACTACACAGGCTGCAGCTTTGTGCTACTGAACAACCCTGTTGGCTGCACAAAGCTGTGACAATTTAATATAGTTCAGTTTACCTACTTTTGTTGCTGTTTTGCTGCTGCTGCTGCTTATACTTTTGTTGTCAGATCCAAAAAAATTAATCATCAAATCCTATATGAAGCTTTGCCCTTATATTTTTGTTAGTAGTTTTATAGTTTGGGCTCCAATGTTTAATTTTGCTTCCATTCTGGATTTTTGTACATTGTGGAATAAGATCCTTCTTTCCTTCTCCTCTTCTTCAGAATCCATTTCTTGCTATCTTTTCTTTCCCAGTGTTCTGGGTCAGGTTTAAAGGCAGCAACACATTACTTTTATTCTATAGCTTTGTAGTAAATTTTGAAATAAGGAACATGAGATCATGGCTTTTGGTATTTTTTCAGGAGATTTTATTTTGGCTCTCTTGAGAATCTATTTCATTTTAGAGTAGATGCTTCTGTTTCAGCAAATATATATATCATTGAGATTGTCTTGGGGATTTTGGGTTCTGTAAGTCCCTTTTGGTACTGACATTCTAACAGTGTTGTTTTCTAACTCATCAACACATACCATGTTTCCATTTATAAGTTTCTTAAACTTATTTCATCCTCTTCAAACAAGTACTTTTTATGTATCTATGGCTTTGATTACTAAATTATTTTACTTCGTTACCTGTCACTATCTCCTGGAAAACAATAAAAACAAGTGGCCATCCCTGGATTGCAGAATGTGGAAAGCAAAGAGAGAAAGCAAAAATGTAAATTACCTAATAATGAAAAGTCATTTCCTTCCTCTTCATGAACAGTGTGCTCTGATAGCTAAACAAAAATTCACTGTCTTGGTTACTTTTCTCTCTTTGTTGAGACAAAATACCTGATTCCCAAAGTGAAGCAAGGAAAGGTTGATTTAGGTTATAATTTTTGGAGGTCTCAGTCCATACACAGCTGTTTCCAAGGCATGGTGACATGGCTGTGGGGCAGCCATTCATGGTGGCTGCAAGCCACAAGAGCAAAAGGACAGAAGGGGAAAAGCACACCTCCTTCCCTCCCCTGTACTGTACACCAGCACCCACCCCTGGGTGGGGGTAGCTCTCACACCACCAATCCAAGCACTAAACAATGAACCAATCACAAACGTTAGATGCAGCCGTGTCCATGACTACATGAGGCTTTGGGGAGCCACCCAGACACAAGCTGTAACACTCATTAATAGTACAGTTTGAATAAATTAATTCAAATTAAGCTTTTAAAATTTTCTTTTTTTGTTTTCCTCCATGGAAACTCTGTAAGTACTTGATCTCTACAGCTTGGAGCAGGGAATTAATCTTGACCTTGTTCAAGTGTTTGTGTTCAAGAAAAACATGGTCAGAAGTGAAATTCGTTTTGCAGTATCAAGTAGAAATATAACACCGGCTACATTTAAAATGAGAGGTTCTCTAGGTCCCATATTTTAGAACATGTAAAAGAGAAAGAGAAAATATTTTAATGTAATGCTTTATTTTGTCCAGAATATACAAATATTTTCAAAGCTGATAGAAGCACACTTTTCTTTTTTCCTAATGCAAAATTTCACTTGCTTCCCCTGATGTACAGTCCTTTCAGTGCAATCCTTCTGCTGTAATTCCTCTTTTGGAAATTAGCTCTTACTTGATATTTAACAAGTTTAAATGACTACATTCAATTATCTTCATTCTTAACTTTTTCCTTGACAAAATTCTTTCACTTTGTCAAACCACACATTTTCTCCTCTTTGGTGCACAGAATTCATTCACTGCTATCTTATATATTTCAACAATTTTGTTTACTTCTGATTATTTTCTGATTATTCGACCTTATTCAAGGCATGACATGTGAAACTTCTTGAAAATATAGAACTGTGCACCACAATTGTGCATCACATCCCAGAACTTGGGAGGCTGAGACAGGAGGATCACTGAAATGTCAAGACCAGCCTGGGATACAAATTGAGCTCAAGGACAGTCTGAACTGCATAGTGTGACCTTGTTTCAAAAAAAAAAACAAATAATGAATGTATTAATTAATATATATTCAATTAAATAAGATTTTTATTTAGTGACACTGATGTTCAACTTAGTTACCTGAATATATTTTTAAAGTCTCAAGCCTTCTCACAGATAGGATTGACAAAATCTGATCAAACATGCTTAAGGCCTTTGTTCATCAAGTATCTTTTGCATTTAATTCTTCAAATAGTATATAATGAATGCTGTTTAAGCATCAGCATGCTTGTATATTTCTAGAAAACTTTAGCTCCATTACATGATCATAAAACTTGCTTTGAAAAAGTTCTCATTTTTAGACAGAAGCTGAAGGTTCATTTTAGGGTTTACCTTGCATACAATAATTTGGTTTAAGAGCATATTTGTTTATTTTTAAAGAAAGAACATCTATAATATAGAATGTTACAATATTTGTTGAATAAAAAATCTAATACATTTCTTTTACTATTCATTTAGTGTTACTTGATTTAGAAGACATCATATATCTATGACATTTATGTCTAATTTCTAATAGTTTAGAATGATATGAAATGTTTGATTGATATTTCTAGTGGGTATAAAGAATGTTTTCCTCTTGAAATCAATCAATTTAATTTCATAATCAAACACTAAATATGTACAATTTTTAAATGTGTTTATGACACATAGATATTATAACATTATAATTTAAGATATGTGCCTTAACAATATTTTTCATGGTTAGTTTATTATTAATACCTTTAATCATTTCTCATATAACAATGATTAACATTCTACTATATTGAAAGCAGTCAACGTAATAGCATCTCATAACACTGAACTAGTTCTAGGAGAACGTAAATTAAAAAGCTGAGTATTAGGCAAATTGAATTTGCATGCATATGGTGTATTACTTAAAATGATTCAGAATATTGGATATCATTACCAAATCATTATACTCATAGGCCATAATAAGGAACAAGATGAATTTGCCACATAAAAGACATTAACAAAGTGGAAATTTTTATAGACACACAATTTGTATCCTAAGTTCTAACAGGAACTGAATACCAAAACTGATATAGTTAAAGAAAAAATACAATAAAAAACTAAAGGTGAAGGCAACTCTTTTTTCTTTCAACAACTGAAGAATATATTTACAGGGAACAACTTTAATGAGGTTAGATCTGAAACTTCAGAATTTAAAAATACACTACATTTCTTCTCTATTTAAATTCTAGAGTAATTCATGGAAGTGAACATGTAACACTAATTCAGAAATCAATGACACATTTTTGAAATTAAACTGTTAAATTTGAATTATACTTTCGCTATTTCTATATCCTACACATATCTCTTAAGTTTAGTCTTTCCTTTACTTAAACAACAGAATGCAAATCACCTATATTTAAAGATCATTATTATTACATATTATAATTATGAATCTATTAACACAGTATTGGCATATGATGAGTGCTTAGTATATATTATCTAATATTTTATTGAAATAAATGCAAAGCATTACTTTATTTTCACTTTTTAAACAAAGAATTTCTAGACAAAAATAAACAATTAACTAGTTTACTTGGTATGTATTATCTATATAATTCTTGAAATAAAATGTAGGTGAGATTTTCTACCTTCAGGTTAATGTATACATCAACACACAAGTATACATATGGTTTCACAGCTTTATCCTTTTTTTCAGTGGAAGCTGAGATAGTGTAGGAGAAGATGTCTCCATCCCAGATTTGTTAGTTCCCCAGATAATAATTTCAGTTACACTTTCTGTTACTTTTGTTTCTTAGATAAAGCTGCTTGCTGTAATGCATATCTGTCACTGTGATGCACATTGTAAGAACCAATCCTCAGTTGACAAATTATTCCACCATTGTACTCCTTGCTTGCTTGCTTGCTTAATCCGTATGAGCTCAAGACCACCAGAGATCAGAATCTTATATTTTGGTAATGATCTCAGTCAGTGCCCATCAATGTAAATAGACCTGCTTCCAAATCCTGGGTATCATTTTGGTGTTTCTGCTTGGTGTTGCATCTGGTGTGTTGCCTGGGAAGACCAACTCTGCTAACCTATTTGGTCACCAGTTGTGGCAAGGACCTCTCTAGAGGGTCACATTCAAGATTTCTCAAATCCTTTTAAGAGTCTAGAGGAGGAATCCTGGATCCCTGCTTGGGTGATTCACAAAAGACCTCAAAGGGAGGAGCATACAGTCTGTCTGTCTGCCTATTGGATTCTGGTAAGACCCCAAGGGGGTCCTAGTTAGTCTGTCTGTCAGTGCTACTCAGCTCAAATAGAAGGAGAACTTGATGACACATTGCTGGTTAGGACCACGGTCAAGGGAAAGGGGCTGGAATGTTGAACCTCTGAGCGCATGTTGAAAGAATGTGTGAGTGAGTGAACCAGACAGCATAAACAGTAGGCTGCTCTGTCTGCGCACCAAGATTGGGAAGCACTGGCCATGGTGGCTGATCGGGTCTTCACCTGGACTTGGTGGTGATGGACATATGGCATGATGGAGACCTCACACTCTCCTTAGCTACCTCACACCTAAATTCCCACAAGAGGCACAGTGTTGTCCCTCTCTGAGAGGCAGCTACCTTTTGTCTGTTGCGTCAGCATTCAAGGGTACACAATGCATGTAGGAAGTTAGACATAGAATTAATTAGTCAAAACCCAATTGAAGGAAAAATTACTTCTATGGAGTTAAAAATGAAACCAAATCACCTCCTCCATCTCAAAGGAAAAAAAAAAAACAGGAAAAGAAAAGACCCATTCTTCCTGCTAATTCTGCCTTGGCACCTCCTTAGCAGCCACAGGTGCTGCCAACACCCATGGCTTCACTTGCCACTCCTGACTTGTGTACATTTAGCCAACTTAACTGGTTCCAGTTAGCTACAGCCTGCCTTCAGCCTCCTTCTGGGGCCTGCTTCTGTCCTGGTCAGATGGAATCATCTAATGCCCACTCAAGATGGCTTTCAGCAATTCCTACTGAGTTCCACATTTGACAGAGGAGTAACTGAACCATAAGCCTTGACAAGTGAGTTTTCACGGCTTTTTCAAAACTTGCCTCACCCAGAAACAACCCAGTTGAACATTTTTCAAGAACATTAGATAGGGAGGGGACAAAAAGCCCATCAACCATTGATACTCAGAAACCTGATAAAAGAAATGCATCAGATATCCGCAAGATAAATCAGCCTGATAGATGACCATAGCTCCTGGTTATCAGTAACAAGGGCCGTGGACACAAAAGTAAGTGCCCTCTTGGAAACACACAAAGAATCCTAACTGTGCAGGCCCACCTCAACAAGAAACTCTCCTCACCCTTCTGGGCCAGGATAGAGAGAAAAGCCTGAGCTCTATCAAATCGGGGCCCTAAAAGCCAACAGTCATTGCAAAAGTCAGAGGCAAACCTGTGACTTTCCTGGTAAATAATAGAAGAGAACACTATAGCTTCAGAAGTCCTCTCTGTCAAGAAATGACAATTTCTGTGGCAACTGGGACTTTTGCCTCAGTATAAACTTGAAGCCTAGGAGGTCATCTCACAAAACATGAATTAATATGTAAGCCAGTCTCCATAGCACTAGTTAAAAGAGAACTCTTCTTCAAGTTAGAAGTGACCATCTCCTTTGCACCAAGCCAGCCAGCCTCCCTCTTTTAACCCTGTTCTTTCAGCTTTCACTGTTCCTTAAAGATGATGACATCCTTAGCCTAAGACAGACAGCTGCCATCTTGAAGTTGTGAAACGTTTCTTCCCAGAAGCAGAAGCTAAAGACTCACCTCTGGGTCTGATCACTGGCCCTGCTGCCTCACCACAGCTCTCCTTGCTGTCAGATGTCGTGGGAAGGACAAACAAGCATCCAGCCACACATGGGTCTGATACACTGTTAATCACCACGTGAAAAGTCTCAGTGTCATCAACAATGAAACCAACAGCGTGCATTTGGTGGTTGGTTTTCAACCCATAAACCCTTTTGGACAGTTGCCACAAGGGTTTGGAAAATTTCCCACTATTTCTGGGGAGGCCCTAGCAGTTGACTACTGTCAGTCAACCCTCTTTGCCTTTAAATGGAAAGACCCCAGTTCTGAACTGAAAAGTCAACTGACCTGGACTTAACTTCCAGAGGCTCAAAAATATGTTTACTCTCTTTGGAAAATCTCTGTCAGCTGACCTAGATAGCTTTCCAGCACAAACTCTCATTGCCACTTTGGATTAAGCTGCTTGCTGAAAAGACACAAAGCTCTGTTACAGTATCTGGCAGAAACTGGTGATGAGAAAAAATTCCACAAATTTCTTGGAGCCGCTGGCTTTTATAGAATCAGGATCCTTGAGTTCACATGATACTCACCCAGACTATCAACCCCTGGGAGTCCCCAGTGACCTATCTGTATAAATAGTTAGATCCAGTCACAAGGGCAGCATTCCTGCTCTGCCTTTGTGGTCTAATAGCAATTGTCCTTCCGATCAAGAAAGCTGAGAGCTCTTCTTAGGCTAGGACCTAACTCTATAGGTCACATGCTTGCTGGATCCTGTGGTCATCGTGGACAAAGTTATTTTGGCCTAAGTGTTCCTAATATTGCTTTCTGCTACAGTTCTTGGTCCTAAGCCCTCTCCAGGAATCCAATTGACTGAAACTTCAACCCATTCAAAAACAACTTTACTCACTGCTCTGTAAAGCTATGTCTTAATCAAAGCCTGAACTGCCTACACCATACTGACTGCAAGCTCATGTTACAGAGCTTGCCCTATTAATGCTAAATCCAACACAGGCATCAGGGTCTATATCACTGGCCCTGACCTCCCTCATTTAGAGATACAGACAGATTTAATTCACATCTACACCTATTTGGCCTGGCCTGAGGCATTCCCTACTCAAGCTGAAAAGACAGTAAAAGTTTGTAGGGTCTTATTGTGAAGAGTCATCTGTAGATATGGTCTACCATGGGACACTGGCAGCAGTAATGGGCCAAGTTTGTAGCAGAGATAACTAAATAAAAACTACATACAGCTTACAGATCAGAAGCTCTAAAAAACTGAGAAAAGAAAACATAACTTTAGATTCACAAAATTTTAGCTAGAAAGCTATACTTATAGCCACTTCTGCACATACATATAACCATGGTACACATTAACTACCTGTACAAGTTTCAGAAATCTAGATTTCAATCCAGCATTCCAGAGCTCTGGAGAATTTACCTGGACTAGACAGCTCCTCTGCTGCTCATGCTAAGGAGACAATGCACTCAAAGCACCGCTCTGTCTCTCTGGACACTGATCAGTTCATGCGTGACTGAAGCCTGAGAATACTGTTCACAAGATTGCTCTATAACTCAAAACATTACTTCCCTTGAATGTTGGTCTTTTTATGTCTCCTTCACTTTAGCTCTGTGGATGATTGCCCTGAAAAAACAGAAAATAACCAGTAAGGTCCTTTCAGATGATAAAGATTGAATGAGTGTCCAAGACACACTGGACACTCTCCTAGATCAGACTAACTCCTTCATTCCCTTGTTACGGTCAATCTAAGGAAAAACCTCTAATAAGGGAAACAAACTATAAGCTTCTGTCAGAAATTTTCAATCTTGGGGACCTTGGCTAGGGCCCATCCTAGGATAACTGACAGTCCCAAAGTTACTGCTTCTAGTTGGGCCTTTTTTCTTGAAGATCACATGTAATACACCCAGCAAAGATTTTCCAGGAGAACTTAACAAGGGGGTAAATGTAGCAGAAGATGTCCTCCTCCCCAGCTAGTGTATTTCAGTTTGTTAGATACCCAGAAAATAATTCTGGTTCTGGTTTGTTACTTTTGGTTCTTAGAAAAGTCTGGTCATTGTGATGTGTATTTGGTCACCATAATGCACTTGTAAAAACCAATCCTCAGTTGACGAGCCATCCTGTCTTTGCACTGCCTGATTGCGAATCCCATACATGCCCTGTGCCATGAGAGATCAGGGCCTGATATTTTGAGAATGATCCCAGTCAGTGCCCATCCCAATGCACATAAATCTGCCTGCAAATTCTGGGCATTGTTATGGTGTATCTATTTGTCATTGCGATAGAATTCTGAGAAATCACAGCAGCAAGATGAAAGACTAATTGGAATACAAAAATATTTTATTAGATAAATGATTAGGGACAAAACTTTGCTATAGATTACATGACTAGATTAATTACATCTATGTGAAATCCAACTAGAGATTGTCTCCTGAAAACGAGGGTAAGGTGTTAATATCTTGGCATACGGTGAAGAAATTAAACTATTTTAACTCTCTGAGTGATCTGTTTTCATTTTGATATAGTAGATCTACTGACTGTTTAGGAAAACTATTAGTAAAAGTATTTAAACTGTGATCAAGCTAAATATAGTATGACATTTTAACCTTCCCGAAACACTTTGGTTAAACTTTTATTGTAAAGTTTCAGATACAAAGCTCATATATTGTGTGTTTTCTCTTTGTTTCTTCTAATATTTGTTCATACATATAGTTTCTAAAGTCAATCTTCAACATAAAGCAAATATTAATTACTTGTGACTACATGCTAAGTACTGCTTCAGTTGTGGCAGAAGTTGACATAAATTTTAAAAATGTCTACACTTTTACTTTTTGCATTGTAAAGTTTGTTTTTTAGATTTAGAGAAAAATTTTATTAAGTTTATTGCTATAATTCTTACATACATAGTGATCACATTCATCATAGGAACTTGCACCTGTCCATGAGGTATGTTAGGTCCTCTTTTATTTCCCATTCCCCTTCCCACCTTCCCACGTCTCTTCCCTTCTGCATTTATAAAGCAATGTTTCCACTTTAAATTTTATCATTTCTTCTTTCCCTTCCTTTCTCTGCACCCTGCCTCACACCCTGTCCCCATTTCCTTTTGAACATTTCACAATATCTCTTTGATATTTTGGTATTCACTTAACACTTTCAGTTTCTCATCTCACAGAGACACTGTGATGTTTACACATGCCTGTGCAATTTATTACAGTTAAGTGAATGGTCTCAAGGTGCATTTGTTTATTTATAAATGTCTCAAGCTTATCCTTCTTTATGGCTATGTAGTATTCCTATATATATATATATAAAATAAAGCAGTTTTTTCCATCCATTCATTGGTTGAGAGACATTGTTTTTTGTTTTTTTTTTTCAAGAGTTATCTGTTACAAAATGTGCTACCCAAGGGTGCACATTGGTGACTATGGTATGATGCTTTTAGTTTTGGGGGAAGATACTGAAAAAGAGAATACATGGTCAAATAGGACCTTAATTTTATTTTTTTTGAAGAATATCTACACTGATTTCCACCTTGTTTTGTTTTCTCTTCATTCACTCTCTTGCATCCTCTTCTCTAGCTCACCAGAGTATCCTTGTCCTTCAAACTTGCTTCCACTACATTCCTCTTCAGTTAGTGCTCTGTTGTGTCCCCCGTCCCTCTTAAATTCCATTTCCCTATAGGATAAAATTACTGTATCAAGAAGAAACTCGCTGTATACGAGGTCCTGCTTTATGTTGGATATTGTTATATAACTGTAGATCTTTTCCTAGGATTAGGCACATCAAATCAGCAGCTACCCCAGATTGTAAGTTTCTAGGCTGTGATTGATAACATTGTACTTTAGCCAGGACACCAAACTTGTTGTAAACCTTTGTATGCCATACTGTGAAAATCTGGGGTCATAATCATCCTCAAAGCACAGTTGCATAGGGCTAGATAGTAATTACTTATCCTTAATAAAATGGGAAGACAGGATTTATGTTAGACACAAGAACAAAGGCCAATTACACCTAGAGGACTAAAGGAATACACACTTCCTAGGGAAGCCTTGACATCAACAATGAAGCTTCCTAACGTAAGAAAAATGCAAACACAGAAAACACAGTAAATTAAGAAAATTAAAAGTGACAAGACTCAGAAGCAAAATGCAATGCTAGGCTTCCAGTCCACCCAGAAAAATCCAGGAGAAAAATGAGATAGACAAATCAGAAACTACCCACCTGAATTTTTTAGAATGACAGCAACAGAAATTTAAAAAAAGTATACAATAGCTATAGAGGAAGTCAGAAAGGAAATATTTTGTCAGATAAAAAAAGAGATGACAACCATAATGAAGGACTTGCTCAGAAAAATTCAAATGTACATGTAAAAAAAAGAGGTGCTTAAAAATGATAAAAACCATTGTAAAGTTTAGAGTGTTACTGCATATAATAAATGTTTGTGTTATATAGTAAGTTAAAAAGTGAGATAGGCTAATAATAAAATACAAAGCTACGTGTTAAGACAAAGTCGTGGGAGGAAGCAGTTCACTGTGATATTAATTAGGTCCCCCAAAGCAAAGTTGTCTTATGATGAAAGACTTGAAAGAGACAGCAGAGCAGTGTAACATGTGTGCAGCAGAGAGACTCCAAGGCGTCCAGGAAGCAGGGCCATGACCGTGACCCACTGTGTCAAGGCGACCCCACGCCTGTGCAACACCTGTGTGCCAGAGGAGGGAAGTGAGTGGAAGATGGAATTAACAGGTGAACTAGAAGCAGGTTAACTCTTTAGAGCCATTGTGAGTAATTTAGTTCTTCTTCTTGGAGAAACTGGCCATTTTGGAACCCTGAACAATGTCCTATAAGGTAAACTATATTTTAAAATAATTCAACATATAATGAAAACTCTGGAGATATGAAGGTATGTGAAGAGATTAATTAAAAGATTTTGCATTAGGTCAAGAGAGGCAGTGCATTGCACTGGAGCAGAACACTTAGGAGCAGTAGGTCTTGCTTGGATTGGAATATCTTTTGAAACTAGAATCAATGGAAATTTCAGATGGATTATATGAAAAATGAGAAAAAAGTGAAGAGGTAAAGGTAAATAAAGGTAAGAGGTAAGAAAAATTTGAGCAAGCGGACAGAATTGCTGTGCACTGAGATAAGAAATGCCAAATGAAGCGGAATGGGAGAACACATTGAGTTTTGGTTATAGTTATGTCATTTTTGTTTACAAGGACACAAAATATTTCTGTAAAATTCTGTGAAACTGGTTAAATATAAATTATATTTTCTCCCCAAACACTGTATTTAAAATGTCTTCAGCTATGTGAGTAGGGATATACAGCTGTAGTGGAGTATGTGTCTTTATGTTGAAATGTCAGGTTCCACGCAGACACAGAGGTGAACTGAGACGTTAGCATACGGGCATCCACTAAACATCAGTGATCACGGGAATTAGGAATGACAGAAGAGTAGGGAGCCTGACACCGAGCACCTTGCAAATCTGTCACATTAAGAGAGCTGAGATGGGAGATGAAGAACCAGCAGCATTAGAGAAAACAGCAAGGAAGAGCAACACGGAGGGAGAGGGCTTGCATCTTACCTGGTGTACTCAAGGATCACAACCAGCTACTCCTGGTAACACACGCCTGTGAGCCCAGCACTGGGGATGCCGAGGTAGGAAAATTGCTTCAGATTCCAGACCAGCGTGGGCTGCCGGTAAGTTCAGGTTCAGCCTGAAATACACACAAACCTTGTCTTAGACAAACAGACAATCAAACAAACAAAAGTCAATCAAACTATCCCAAACAAGAATTTATCAATAGATTTTGCTATGAGAAGGTTGTAAGTGACCCTTAAGTGAATAGTTTTGAAAAAAACAAAAGAAAGACTAGTAAGGTGAAAGGGAAATGAAAAATATCAGACTCTATTAATGGAAAGTGTCTATGTATACAAATAAGATCAGAGAGAACTGAGCACCGCTGCTGGCGGATGTGGAAGTTACAAGAAGTGTGTTTTGTTGTGTGCTACTGTTTTTTGTTTTGTTGTTTTTCTGTGTTTTACAGTTGATCAAAATAGTCAGTAGAATGAGAAAAAACAACTTGATGAGTTGGGAAATACAAAGGTTTCTTGAGCTATGTTTATTAAAGTTTGATGAGATCTAGGATTTATTACACGAGTAACAGTATTGATGATAAATCGGTATATGAACTGGTAATCTTATACGAATGAGACAACGTAGAGTATACATCAAGATGACGGTAAGTGTCCAGTTATGGGAGAGGTAGATCATTAATACTTTTTAAAAATATTTTCAATTTTACACCTGGATTGAATATCAGAGTGATCACTTGAGAGTCACAGTAGGTTAGGAGGCCGTGGTTTTTTCTGTAATGGAAGTTCAGCTGCCATATAACCATGCATATACTTTACATATTATCTAAGGCTAAACTGAATAGTTATAACACATATTATGGCCCATACAGTACACAATATTCACTTATGAATTTTTGTGTTCTTATATGCTGACCTTTGATGTGAATAATTGAAGATGAAGATCATGAAATTCATGACCCTCTTTGAATTCAGGAGGGAAATGGACAGTGTGTTTGTAAATTTATTTCTAAAGACACTTATTTGTACAGGTGATGTCCAGAATTGAGGACAAATTAGATTTAATCAAGAGTTGGAAAATGGCAAATAATTACAATGAAGAAAGAGAAAAACAAGAGGAGAAATCTTAACATTCTGCAGGTGTTTTATGAGAATATTCATGTGACAATAACTCATCAACTGTATGGATGTGATAGCTATGTTTCAGTTGTGTTACAGTTAAAAGTGAAAAATGATTAAACTTGCAGTTCAAACTGGACAGGGAAGGACCGAAAGAAAAAGATTTGTACTGGCTATCAGTCTAGCACACACTGAAATGAGATTGTCTAATAAAATAAATAACAGCAGATTTTACATGGTGTATGCATAAGTATTATAAGGTTGTCAAAACAAAGTGGCACAGACCAAAAAGGCTAAAACGTTGGAAATTTTCTCAGAGTTCAACAGTCTAGAAGTCAAAGTTCAAATTTTCAGCAGGCTTGATTGAATTGTGAGACTTTTTTTTGCTTGTAAATGACTACCTTGATCTTCATATGATCTTTCCTTTGTACACACAAATTTCTGTGTCCTAGTATCGTCTTCTGTTTATTTATTGGAATGTGGCTTATATCTAGATGTCCACCCAAACATCATGTGCTCATAGGTAGGGCTTTTGGGATCAAAGATGTGTGGTATGGGATTAAGGGCGTGTGGCACTAGACTCTAGGTGCTTCACCGTAGTTCTGCGTGTGGAGAATGGCTTTTAGCCCCTCCAACAGGCTTTTAGCTCGGATGGGGTAAGAGTCCAGCGGTCGCCTCTCTTGTGGCTTTCTTTCATCCCCTGACATGGACCTTCCCCCTTGGCCACACTACCCTGCCATGCCACCCTGCCCTGGACTGCCACTACAAACTGAGCTAAAATAACTTTTCCTCCATTAACTTCCGATATTAGATACTCTGCCTCAGCAAAGAGAGAAAGTTACTAGGACAAGTGTATGCAACTGGTATATCTTTGCCATATACAATTACATTCATTCATCCTGCATAATTATGTTCTTACATGATTGCATTACTTTCAATAGTATGTGTACATATTGCACCTTAATAGCTTTTGTTTCTCCTTTCCCTCCTGGCATTCTCCTTTTCTCCAATCTTTGAATCCATTCCTCTATCTATACACAGTAAAGTAGGATACTCCTCCTACAAAGACGCTGGTCATATTGGCTTAAAACCAACAAATATGATCTCATGTCACCTAATTATCTTTTTGGTATATGAAGGATTGAATCCAAGACTTACACACTGAGCTATATTGTCAGAACAGTTTTATTTGAAAGTTTGAGAAATTGTCTGTAAGTCACAAAGCTGATCAGTTTGGCTTTAAAATCTGGATCCTCCTGCCTCAGCTTCCCAAAATGCTGTAATTACAGGAAATCCACCATCATGACCTATTTATCTTAATTGTTTTTTAAAATTCACATAGACAGAATTAGAATTTCAACATATGACTTTGGGCAGAGTTGGGGAAAATAAACCAACCTATACTAGGGTGGAATTTATAAAATTCAAATTGAAAGAAAATTGTTATATAATAACAAAGCGTAGATTAGGGAAATGGAAAAGAGCAGCTGAATAAATATGTAGAGATGCATCACTGGAAGAGAGGTCTTCAGGGAATGATCGTGTTTGTATACATGGTGTCACTGATAATATGTACCAGTGTGGACAAAGTGAGATAAACAGAAAATAACAATATGTGGATATAGAAAAGAGTCCTATTTGTGCCCAATGAATTCAATTAATGATTTTGTTTTAAAAGTTATAGTTAAAGGCACAAGGCCGTTTGTCTTTTTCACGTCTCATCCTTCTTAGCACTTTCTGTAGCTGTTCTGGACATCCTCCTTTGTGCATGTCTATATCTGCATTCTCACAGCAGCCTTCAAGTACCAAAGAAATTAAAAACATTTACCATTTGTCATCATTCTGACTTGGAGAAGAGCCAGAAGTTGCAAGGTGTCAAATCTGGTGAACAAGTTGCGTGAGGACTCATTGTGATTTTATGAAACTGTTTCTATCAGGTTGCAATCAGCAGCCAAAGTCATTGTATTTTTTATCATACCTTGTAAAGACAGTCTCAAAACAAGACTTCAATAACTGCTTCAGAAAGTGGCAAGAATAATGTGATAAATGTGTTCAAAAGAAGATAAAATGTTGTTAGGTTGATTCATGATAATGTTTTTTAATGTAATAAATTGTTTTTAAATATTTGCCATGTATTTTGATAGCACTGCATGCTAAACATAGTAATATAGAACATAAGACAAATAGTAATAGCAACAATAGAGAATAGAACAAAAATAGAAAGAGAAGAGGCCACTGACCCCAAGTCCAGGATGCTAATATATGAACTATGATGGAAAAAATGACCAATCAATTAAGAAAACTGTCTTGGAATAATTCAGGTAAGAATTATAGTCCAAAGATGACAGGGACATTCAGTGCAGATATCGAAGACTTCACACAGCTAAGAGTGTATGGAACCATTGTAGTAATATTTTTAGTACTGTAGAACATTTGTATACATACATGTGTGTACATGTATTCATATGTACACACATATATTGAATCTGTATGTGTGAATCAGGAAGAACTTTAAAATATTTTTACATGTCACTTTTATGATACAAATTACAGAATCTCAGAAGTGATATCAGCTGGTGGAAAGCTCTCCAGTTCCTGAAAACACTGAAGTGCGCTGACATCAACTGATAATTTTCCCCTGAAGACTATTACTGTTTTCCACTTAAGTCCGGGTTAATTCTTAATATAGCATGACTAAAGTAAACTGTATCACTTAAAATCAAAGGCTATGATTCCTTATAGATTTATACAGTATATTGAAAAGAAGGAAACATATCCAAAGGAAAATTTTCAAATTTTAGAGATTATAATTAATATTTCTCTGATGCAAACACTATGATTATGTCATATGTTCTCTTCACAAAAGTTTTAAGTCAACAAATTATTTTCTTAATATAGGAAATATATTGGTGAAGAGCAAGACTTGGCATTTTCATTTTTCTAACAAAATACTCTAGAGGAAATTTTGCAGCAACAATATATATGATTTGCAGTGAAAATCAGGAATATATTTTGTTTGGAGACTGCTATAATTTAATTGATTTGAAATCATACTTACATATGGTAAGAGCAATCTGGATCAAAGTGTCAGCTGTAGTGCTCCGCTGAATTTTAACTGCTCAGTGGGATGAAGTTGAAGTGAATTCATTAACACATGGTATTGTGCTTTTCACCTCAGTGACTAACACTCTAAAATTACTTCGTTTCTTGCTTATTCCTCTTCACATGACACATGAACCTTTTTGTTCAATATTTTTCTGTTTTCCTATCTCAGTTATGAAAGTAGACCATCTCATGAAAGTACAGATCCCAGAAAATCACATTCCAGAGACGTGGAGAATATAGAATCCCCATGGATTTGCAACATTTTCTAAAACTGGATCAGAAACCTTTTAGCACATTTTACTCTCATAAAGTAGATGCTTTAAGGATTGAGAATCAATCCACTTGTCTCCCATCCCAATTGTTTTCTTCTTCTTTTCTTGTACAAGATGAATTTCTCCCATGCCTGTTGTTATATTTAATATCCAGATTTATTTCCTCTCCCTCACTGTTTCTAGTTTAAGATGAATTTTGCACAAATAAATAAGTAGTTTCTTTAAACTTTATCAGAATACATAATAAATTTTGAGACACTATGTATTTTATGTCCATATATCTACCCAAATCTTTTTTCAATTTTCATATTACTGGAAAAATTGTTTATATATATTTTAATACTAATAAAATTTTTCTTTTCTTTTGCTTTTCTTAAAAAAAATTTTACATGTGATGTTGGATCTTGAGTGATCATTAATTTGGAGTAAGAGACGTGTGTAAGACAGTGACCACACAGCTCCCAATGTCCTGGGCACGGGCAGCAGGGGCTGTTTCCAGAGATGACCAGCATGCGTGTAGCTCAGTAACCTCCTGGTGGGGGAGAAGCCCGACCTGGACTGTGGGTGGCACAGGGCACACACTGGCAGCCAGTATGGAATGAAACGAGGCAAAGAGGGTGGTCAGTTTGAGTTTGAATGTTCAGTTCTGGGGACGCATGTGCTTTCTGCTGTCTGTGCATTGGGGTATCACACTCCGACTTCCAAAGCAGAATTGTACCAGTAAGGTGCCAGGAGCTTCCACACTGAGTCCAGAGCTGATCCCTGGTCCCTGTTATTCTGATGCTGCCAAGTTTTGGGCCTAGTAGCTACTAGACCCTCTGGCTCCCCAATATGCCAGTGAAGTTTGTAAGCTATTCAGGCTCTGATTGTACGAGCCAATCTAATACAATATCCTTCATATATTTGAAAGGATAGTTACAGTGAGTGTGTGTGTGTGTGTGTATCCAGGACAAAAATGTATCAAAGACCCTCCCATAGGAAGAGAGTTTCTTATGTTAATAAAAATACATATATAGAATGAAGTTTGTATGGTTTTTCTTTTGATACTCTCTGACCTTGAGCAGCTAGAATTGTTTGCTAGCCTTTGTCAAGGGTCTCTATGTTTTATCTTTCCAGTTGAGGTATATAATTGTAGGCAGAAATCATATATTAGATTTTGTACCTTTTGATTATTCGTAAAGGCACTCAGTAAGAGTTATTTTACAATTATGTATGTATGTATGTATGTATATATATATATATATATACATACATACATGTATTTAAACATAAAAAAGTAAGAAATAACACTAAACAGTTCAAAACTGGTTAGTAAAAATAACAATAATCAGCACATTATATATTGTTATGTTCACACTATTGTAATCTTTTATTGATTTCTACTAATTAAAAATCACACAAATATTTCTCCATAAGTAATAAAATATGAAGTAAAACTGACAGGGAAGCCAGTGTGGCCTGGAAACATTGTGCCTCTGTAGTATTCTCCACTAACATTACTGCAGTGAATACATTCTTTATCAACTGAAATACATTCTAGAGAAACAGGTATTTTCAGGGGAAAAGTTATCCTTTTCTGAAGCAAACCTGACAATATTAGAATATCTTGGTTATATAAAAACTATTAACATCAAGTTTTAGACATTAGTTTCAAGCACATGATTTTATACCATTTAGATTTTTAAATTACAAAAATTTTCATGATTTTACATGTTTCAAACATTTTTCAAAGCCTTAAGTCATATTACCACTTTTAAATTCTTTTCTGAAGAATGTTGGAGCTATAATTTTTTATCAACAACTTTGCTTTATTATACCGAAGGATAAATAACATACAAAAGACCCCAAACAATATTTATTCTATATATCTAAAGCATTATATAGATGCAATACACATTAAGTTTATATAAAATCACTTATATCAACAAGCAACTAAATATATATATATATATATATATATTAATTTATTTATAGGATATATATATATATATATATATCCTCTAAATTAATTATTTCACTTGGGACATGCAAGGAATATTTCATTAGTAACTCTTTTTCTGTTAACATCTTTTTGCAGATTTATTAACGGGTCAATCAGATGAACATTGGTAACTTTTTAGATATAAAGTTGCTAGAAATCCAATTATTTAGAAATACCAGAAATTAATGTAGGTCTTGTGTGCTTAATTCATGTTTTTTAAATACTTTACTCATCAGTCAGAAAGAACATAATGATTATTCTGCATTCTTAGACTCCATGTAGAGAATGTTATAACCACTCGAGAGACAATCTCCCTCATAGCCAACTGAAAACGTGTCCCGGGGAATAAATATACAAACATTGTGCTTGAGAAACTTTGTTTCAGTGTGAGGCATGGATTAAAAACATTGACTTTTAGAGGGAGGAGGAAAGGCCCAGTTTGTACTGGAGCCTGGGAAGCTGACCAGCTGGGTTTACGGTAACAGGCCGTGAGGGTCCAAAGGCAACACTCCACATGCAGCCAACTAGCAGAGGTGCAGGAGACCTGGTCTGGCATGGTTGTTCCAAGGATTATTTGATAGTTCAAAAAATGAGCTGTAAAGTGCACGTGAATGTTTCAAAACAGCCCATTCAGAATTTTAGACAGTGCAAGAAACGCAAATCAGAGTACTTGGGAAACTGGCGGTTAAATGTTAGGTAAGATCAGAATGCGACAGGTGGGACTAGAGTTCACAGCAGAGCTATTAAAGTGAAGATCAGAAATTAAATAATAACAAAATAATAGCAAAATAAAAGGGAAACAAAGCCAGGAGGCAGCGAGTGTTTCTCAAGTACCTGGAGCATTGTGTAGAGGCACACATTTGGCTGCCTGACCTTTATAAAGGCTGTTAAGACTGAACGCATTGGAAATGGAAGCCTGTAGCTTCCCTGTCCTCCAGTGTGGAAGCCCTTCCAATAACATCTCAGGATATTGAAGTAACACAAATAATTGAAGGGGCAAAGCTATTCTTTTGACTTTTTTATTTTTATTTTTCAAATTCAGAAGGCAGGTACCAGAGGCTAGAAAAAATTTGCAATTAGTTCAACAATATCAGTTAAGAACCAAAATGTCAGTCACAATTTTGTTCCCTAGGTCAACAACAGCAGCAAAATAAATGAAGAAACAATAAAAATAATAAATTTGCCTGTAAATCATTAGTAAGGACCAGCAAGAATCAGATCAGATAAGAACTTGGCAGTGCAAGTAGCGGGTGGACAGAAAGCTCAGCTGACTTTCAAAGTGCATGAACTGCATAACAGTGTTTTAAAGGTTTTCAGTAACATAAATTTGGCATACAGTCCCAATGGAGTCTTTAAACAAAAACAGAAGAAATAAAAATGAAATTATCTCTAGACACATTAAGTTCCTATTTATAGCTTTTTACTTTTTTAATACTTGTGTTAGACTAGAAGATACAATATAAATTCTACTTCTTTAAAGCACTCTGCAAATATATTTTACTTACCCAGACTAATATTTCCAATTTATTTTATATTATCAGACAAGCAAATACTAAAATAAAACAACTTATTTTCAAACAGTCCACTTAAAATCTGCGTCTTATGGGTGTGAATTTGGGGAGGTTAGAAGATATGGGAACAAAACACAGAAAAAATTCAATTATTTCAACTCTAATAGAAAAATAAGAACTCAATCTCAGAAGGAGAATACTTAAAAGTTATAATTCTCAAGAAAGAAAAGTCAGTGCATTAGGTTATATAGTGCAGTCTCGATGCAATTAAGGGCCACTGGACGCTGTGGTTTTGATTTCAAGGCAACACCAGCCATTGTGGCTTTACAAGATTTTTTTTTTCCCCAGATTTACTTGGATTTGTGTTTCATGTACCTGCATAGAATAGACAGACATTGGAGTATCCAGAGTTGTGGTTTTGTAAAGCAAATGTGAAAAAAAAAAAAAAAAAAGAAACGAGAAAGAAAGAGATGAATAAGTTCAAGAAAGAATTTTAGTGAATTGCAAAATATAGTACTTCACTAGAATAGCCACTAAATACACCAGACACTGGTGTATACACCATACACTCAGGCAACGGGAAGGCATTTCCTTTAGGTTCCACAAGCTATAAATCCAACATGAAAGTTTGGCATGTTAGATTGCTTGTCCTGACACTCTCTCTGTTTTGATTCACAGATGGCCACCTTCTCATCATCTCGTTGTGATTTTTCCTGTGTATCTCACATACCTATTGTCTTCTTGTAGTTTTTAATTTTCTTGTTATATATAGACATTCCGGGTGATTAATTTTCTAAATGATCTACTTAGAAAATCCAGGTCTGACCTCAAACTTTTCCAAGCTGTTCATTGCCTGTTTCTAAACCCACTGCCACAAGTTCAGGTGTGGGCTCAGCAGCACCCCACCACTTGCCCCAAGAATGTGCATATTGTGTAAATTTTCTCCTTTTAAAAATCCAAATCATTTTGGATTTAAAAAATCATTTTGGATTTATTAATCCAAATTATTAAGACCTAATCATATGACCTATTTATTCTTAGTCCTAGAAGGCCATGCATGTTAAATGGAATTCTAATCGTGGGAACTTTATAGATACACTGGGAGGACTTGCAGTGGAAATGTTAGTATTTTGAATATCTAGTTAGAAATTATGAAAGCTACATGAATATATTTTGTGTATAGTACCTCTCAGTAACATGCTTGTTGGTAGTTTCTTGTGGATTTTTTGAATGTAAAATATGATATAATTTGGTATATTTCTGAAACCTTTTAATAGTTGGACCCTTGGTAGGCTCATGGGTGTTCAGACCTCGCTATGTGAATCTGTATAATCTGAACCTTTAAAAGAATCAAGTATATAGGAGCACTGCAGAAATCTGATATCAAAGCAAATGAAAACTCTTTGTACCAAGGAGCTGGAAGCCAATTATTTATACACTACTGTAATGGGCAAGTCCACATCACCAGCCCTGAGGCAGTTTTAGGTTTCAGTTTAAACACAGTTTGCAAGCGGGAAGTACAGACAGATGGCAGGTTATTGCATGATTGGATACATGAATTGAATTAAGTCATATATCATCAGGCAAACTAATTCTAAATAGATTTACTTAAAAGGAATTGCTTACTGTAATGTGGAAACATGCAGGGGATGAGGGGACGGGGTGTGAGAGGAGCACCAAAACCAGGAGAAGCTTGACTGAGATACTCTGCCTCAACCAACGTCCTTGAGTTGAAAGCCATGTATTCTTTGAACTAAGGGAAACACAAGCTGGGAACAGTCGGATTGGCCCAGCTTATTATCAGCAGAAAGCCCCTGGACCCAGATGCTCATGGCTGACTGAATTTAGCAGGGTGTTTATATGACAGTTAGCAGGACCAGAGACTGAGGCTACAGTTTGATTTTAACTTGCTATAACATGTCTACAAATTTGTTATTTCATAACTGTGCCTTCACCAATCATGTAATTGTGCCTTTACAAATGAAATGCAGGAAGAATCTCTAGATTTTAGTATATATCATCCTGTTTATTATTATTATTATTATTCAATAGTATTCATTGATGTTTACTAATCAATCATAGTTAAAGAATGTTCCATCCTTAAGTGAAACCATCTATATCTTTGTATCTTTATTTCTCTTTATATGACTGAGTACGACCAAATACTATGGATATCCTTCCGTATGTATTTTTTTTTTTTTTATTTAAGAGGAAAAAGAGAAAAACACAAAACAAACCAAAGCGGCGTAAGGGTACACGCAATACAGAACTACAAAACAAAACAAAACAAAACAAAACAAAACAAAACAAAACAAAACAAAACACCATAACAGTAAGAAATTACCTGCTAGTAGATTACATACTATTTTCTTGAAAATAGTTCCTCAAATCACAGTATCAAAGAACACAAGGTGGACATTCAAACAGGGAGACTGCAAACAGCTGTGTTCAATGTTCCAAAAACATTGATAAAGTCAGCTATTTAACACCCCCAAACACACTTGCTGTTATATCCGTTAGAGCTCTTTTTCTTTTTTCTTTTTTTTTCCTCTCTTTTTTACAACAAAATTTACACATCTTGGATTTTATTACTCCTTAGTGCTTATTACTTTCTTTGGGGGGGGGAAGAATACAGTCAAATATGGCAAAACAAAGCTGTCAGTCAATACCAAGGATAGACATAGCACATGGTGTAGAACAGAGTACAAGTTTATCAACAATGGTTATCAACGTTGTCCCTTGTTTCCTTAAAAAGAATTGTCTATCTTATTAGATATTATAAAGTTGGACAAAACAGTAGAGAACAAGACCAATAAAACTTAGGCATTGTAAACATTACAGGACTTCCAAAGAAGACAATAGTCAAACCAGAATGGGTATCTTAGTGAATCTTATTGTCTTCAAAGTAGTTGCCTATGTCTTCAAACTTGATACTATCATATAGAATGGAACAGAGTCTAATCAGTCAAAACAAGATCGTGGGAGTACTACAGGACTTCAAAACAAGTTAATAGGAAATCGAAAAGAGTTACTATTTATATATCCTAATTTTTTTGAATTTTTTCTTTAATTAAGACAAACATAAGAAATGACTAAATAATTTTTTTTGAAACAATAAGGGGGAGATTAAGATAAAACAGGACATAACAATATAACAATAGAGGTCACAGCATGACTGTTTCAATAAACTAGTACTTCACCACCTTATAACCTGACTTAATAGTAGTTACCACAGTGTCTTTTTCCTTGAAATATTTGGGTAAAACTTCATATACTCTAGCTTCAAATATTTTCATATCAAGAAGCCCAGAATAAAGCCTTTCTAATTAATGAGTGAAAACTTTATAAGGCTTCAAGGCCACCTAATGGGGAATCATGATTACCACATATTTTTATATATTTGAATCATTACTTACATTAGGGAAACTATTCGGTATTCACACATGCGAGATTGATTTATTTCACTTTATGAGTATGGTCTCAAGCTGTGCCCATTTATTGATAAATATCTCAATGTGATCCTTCTTTATAGCTGAATAATACTCAATTGTATAGAAATACCACAACTTTTTTATCCATTCCTCAGTTGATGGGCACTTGGGTTGTTTCCAAGATCTGGCGATTACAAATTGTGCTGCTATAAACATAGGTGCACATATATCACTGTGGTATGATGCTTTCAGTTCTTCTGGGAATATGCCTAGAAGTGGAATAGCTGGAATAAATGGGATTTCCAGTCCCAACTTTTTGAGAAATCTCCAGACAGATCTCCACAAAGGCTGTACCAGTCTACACTCCCACCAGCAGTGCAGGAGAGTTCCTTTTTCCCCACAGCCTCTCCAGCATTTGTTGTCGGTTTTCTTGATCCTGGCCATTCTTTCAGGAGTGAGATGGTATCTCAGTGTGGTTTTAATTTGCATTTCTCTAATGACCAATGATGATGAGCATTTTTTCATGTATTTATTTGCCATTTGCATTTCTTCATCTGAGAATTGCATATTCATCTCAGATGCCCATTTTTGGATTGGATCTTTGAATTTCGGAGGTTTGAGTTTCTTTAATTCTTTGTATGTTTTAGACAAGAGGCCCTTGTCTGAGAGAGAGTTCACTAAAATCTTTTCCCAGTTTGTGGGTTTTCTTTTCACTCTGCTGGAGATTTCTTTTGACATGCAGAAACTTTTTAATAAGAAGTGGTCCCAGTTATTGATTCTGGGAAGTATTTCCCGTGCGGTTTGAGTCCTGTTCATGAATTCTTTACCTACTCCTATGTCTCCAAGGTTTCTACCTATTTTGTCTCCCAATAGATTTAGTGTTTCTGTTTTAATATTCAGATCTTTGACCCATTTACATTTTAATTTAGTACATGGTGATAGACATGGGTCTAGCTTTAGTTTTCGGCAAATGGAGAGCCAGTTTTTCCAGCACCATTTATTAAAGAGACTGTCGTTCTTCCAGTGAACCTGCTTGACTCCTTTATCAAAAATAAGGTGGTTGAGTGTGTTCGTAGTTGTGGTTGTATCTTCTAATCTATTCCACTGATCTTCAGCTCTGTTTTGATTCCAATACCATGTTGATTTTACTACTGTTGCTTTGTAGTATAACTTCAAGTCAGGGATTGTGATGCCTCCTGCTTTGTCTTTGCTGCTTAGAATTGCCTTTGCGATTCTAGGTCTCTTCTGGTTCCAGATGAAATTTAGGAGTGATTTCTCTAGATCTATAAGGTATGTTGATGGTATTTCTACTGGGATTGCATTGAATCTGTATAAGAGTTTTGGGAGAATGGCCATTTTCACAATGTTTGTTCTTCCTATCCATGAGCAAGGGATGTCTTTCCATTTTCTGAGATCATCTTTAATTTCCTTTTTCAGTGTATTATAATTTTCACTGTATAAGTCTTTCACTTCTTTCGTAAGAGTAATTCCTAAATATTTCATTTTTTGCTTGCTAATGTGAATAGTCCAGTTTCTCTTATTTCCCTCTCTGTAATTTTGTTGTTCGTGTATAGGAATGCTATTGATTTCTGAGTATTGATTTTGTATCCAGCCACATTACTGAATTTATTTATTGTATCCAAGAGTATTTCAATGGAGTTTAGGGGGTCTTCTATGTAGAGTATCATGTCATCTGCAAACAATGATAATTTAACTTCTTCTTTTCCTATCTTTACCCCTTTTATTTCTCTTTCTTGCCTAATTGCTCTGGCTAGTACTTCCAGTACTATATTAAATAGGAGTGGTGATAAAGGACATCCTTGTCTTGTACCCGATTTTAAAGTAAAGGCTTTCAATTTTTGGCCATTTAGTATGATGCTGGCTGTTGGTTTTTCATAAATGGCCTTTATTATATTGAGGTAAAGACCATTTATTCCAATTTTCTGTAAATTTCTTATCATGAATAAGTGTTGGACCTTATCGAAGGCTTTTTCTGCATCTATAGAGATGATCATGTGATTCTTATTTTTGGCTTTATTGATATGGTGGATTACATTTATTGATTTGCGTATGTTGAACCATCCTTGCATTCCTGGGATGAATCCCACCTGGTCATGGTGTATAATCTTCTTGATGATTTGTTGGATCCTAGTTGCCAATATTTTATTGAGGATTTTTGCATCTGTGTTCATTAGGGAGATCGGTCTATAGTTCTCTTTTATAGTTGGGTCTTTCTCAGGTTTTGGTACTAGAGTAATATTTGCTTCCAGGAATGACTTAGGAAGGATTGCTTCCCTTTCAATTTCATTGAATAGTTTGAGGAGTGTCGGCATTAGGTCTTCTTTATATTTCTTGTAGAATTCTGCAGTGAATCCATCTGGGCCTGGGCTCTTCTTGGTGGGCAAGGACCCAATTACATTCTCAATTTCATTAGCAGAGATTGGGTTATTCAACAGTTTTATATCCTCTTGATCTAGCTTTGGTACTTCATATGGTTCTAAGAATCTGTCTATTTCTTCTGTGTTATCAAACTTTTGAGAGTAGAGGTTTTCGAAGTAGGTGTTGATGATCCTCTGTATTTCTATTGGGTCTGTAGTGATTTCTCCTTTTTCATTTCTTATTGCATGAATTTGAGCTTTTTCTTTCCTTTTTTTTAATAAGGTTGGCTAGGGGCTTATCGATTTTATTTATTCTTTCAAAGAACCAACTCTTTGATTCGTTGATTCTTTGGATTGTTTTCTTAGTCTCTATTGCATTGATTTCTGCTCTGATTTTTATAATTTCCTCTCTTCTTTTGGCTTTGGGCTTGACTTGCTCTTCTTTTTCTAGCTGTTTGAGGTGTAGCATCAAGTTATTTATTTGTATTCGTTCTGTTTTCCTGATGTGGGTACTCAGTGCAATAAATTTTCCTCTCAGAACGGCTTTCATTGCATCCCACAGATTCCGGTAAGTTTTATCTGCATTTTCATTTTCTTTTAGGTATTGTTTAATTTCTTCTTTAATTTCTTCTGTGACCCACTGATTACTCAAGAGTGTGTTATTTAGTTTCCATGTGTTTGCGGAATTTTTGCAGTATCCTTTGTCATTAATTTCTAATTTCAGAGCGCTATGATCCGATAATATGCAAGGGATGATTTCAACTCTTTTGCATTTGCTTAAATATGTTCTGTGAGCTAATATATGGTCTATTTTAGAAAATGATCCATGTACTGCTGAGAAGAATGTGTATTCTGATGTTGTTGGGTGGAACATTCTGTATATGTCTATCAAACCCATTTGTTCGCAGTTGTGATTCAGTTCTGTTATTTCTTTGCTCATTTTCTGTCTGGTTGATCTGTCCCTTGGTGTCAGTGGTGTATTAAGGTCTCCTGTTACAATTGTGTTACTGATAATTTGAGTTTTCATTTCTGTTAATAATTGTTTTATATAACTGGGTGCTCTGGAGTTTGGTGCGTATATATTTAAGATAGTTATCTCTTCCTCTTGGAGTTTTCCCCTTACGAGTATGTAGTGACCTTCTTTGTCCTTTATGGTCATTGTTGGTTTAAAGTTCACGTTGTCTGCAAACAGAATGGCTACTCCTGCCTTTTTTTGGATTCCTGCTGCATGAAGAATTGTTTTCCATCCTTTGACTTTCAGTCTGTGAGTATCTTTCTGGGTTAGATGGGTTTCCTGTAAACAGCATATGGTTGGATTTTGTTTCTTGATCCATTCTGCTAGTCTGTTTCTTTTGATTGGTGCATTGAGACCATTTACATTAATGGTTATTACTGTTAAATGCTGGTTAATTGTGGGAATGTTATCTCTCTGCTGTTGCATCTTTATCTTTCGGTTCTGTTTAATTATTTGCTTTGCTTAGTGGTTTTTTCCTTTGTGTATCTAAACTGTCTTTCAATATTTTTTGCAGGGTTGGTTTGGTGTTCATGAAGTTCTTCAGCTGTTCTTTGTCATGGAAGTATCGTATTGCACCATCTATTTTGAATGATAGTTTTGCAGGATATATCAGTCTTGGTTGGAAATCATTTTGCTTTAGGATCTGGTATACTTCACTCCATGCTCTTCTTGACTTTATCGTTTGTGCTGATAAGTCTGCTGTGATTCTGATAGGTTTTCCTTTATAAGTGATTTGTCTTTTCTCTCTGACAGCTTTTAATAATCTATTCTTGTGTTGGATTTCTGGGATGGTGACTATTATATGTCTGGGTGTAGTTTTATTTTGGTTATGACTGTTTGGAGTTCTATATGCTTCACTGATCCTGATGTCAGTTTCTGATCTCATGCTTGGGAAATTTTCAGCTATTACTTCTCTAAATATCCTCCTGACATCCTTCATGTTGTCTCCCTCTCTTTCATTAATCCCTATCATTCTTATGTTATTCTTCTTTGCATCGTCTTGCAGTTGTTGAATTGTTGTTTCCTGGTTCCTTGTTATTTTCAAAAGATCTTTCCTTTCCTGTTCACTAGCTGCAATCCTGTCTTCAAGGTCTGAAATTCTATCTTCACTTTCATTAAGGCGGTTTTTACAACTTTCAGTGGAGTTTTTTATTTCCTGTATATCTCTGTGCATCTGCATTATGTATTCTGTTTGTTTCTTATATTGCTCGTCTAGGGATTCTATCTTTTTGTTTACTTCCTCCAATTTTTTATCTGTGTTTTCTTTAGATATATTTAGAATCTCTTTCATTTCTTTTATCATTTCTTCTTTTATCTGGGAGGTTATTTTGAGTTTGAATTTCTTTAAAGCTTCCTGGAGTTGCTTGTCAATTTCAGTGGCTATTGTGTCCGATATATGAGGTGGATGGGATATATTTTCTTCTATATACATCGTTCCTAGGGTTTCTTGAGATGGGCTGGAGGTTTGAGGTTGTAATTTGGTCTTTCGTTTTGTCATTTTCCTATATTTCTGTGTTTCAAGTGTTATTTGAAAGCTTCCTCAGGATCTGTTGAAAATCCCCTTCTATGTTTGGAGCTACTGGGACTCTGGCGCCGCGCTACTCCAAGCCATTAGGCCTACAGAACCAGTGGCCCTCCTCTGCCTGCTCAGAACTCCACAGTTCCAGACAAGCTGGGCCTCAGGGACACTGTGCGCCCACCTGCCCCTTGGAAGCTCCACAGTTCTTCAATCGCAGCCGGGTTAGGGTACTCACCACAGGCCGCAGTGCTTCAGGAACCTGTGGACCCTCCCTGGTTGCAGAGATATCCACAGTCCTCCAGACACGCAGAGAGGCCAGTGAGGGCACCCCAGATCTGCCCAGCTCCTCCTCTGCAGACCTGTGGCCAGGCGCGGCAGCTAAACAGGCTGGGCTAGGCTGGTAGTGTGGGCCAGCCCACCTATCGGGCGCTCAGCAGGTCTCCAAATGAAGCCCTGAATGGGGAGGCTGATGTGGAAGCCTCAAACCCACCTCTCTCCTTCACTGCACCTGGAAGCCTGAGGGAACTCCAGCAGTCTGGGCGCAGAAATCCAGAGTTCTCCAGACACGCAGAGAGGCCAGTGAGGGCACCCCAGATCTTCACAGCTCCTCCTCTGCAGACCTATGGCCAGGCGCGGCTGCTAAACAGGCTGGGCTAGGCTGGTAGTGTGGGCCAGCCCACCTATTGGGAGCTCAGCAGGTCTCCAAATGAAGCCGGGAATGGGGAGGCTGATGTGGGAGCCTCAAACCCACCTCTCTCCTTCACTGCACCTGGAAGCCTGAGGGAACTCCAGCAGTCTGGGCGCAGAAATCCAGAGTTCTCCAGACACGCAGAGAGGCCAGTGAGGGCACCCCAGATCTTCCCAGCTCCTCCTCTGCAGACCTATGGCCAGGCGCGGCTGCTAAACAGGCTGGGCTAGGCTGGTAGTGTGGGCCAGCCCACCTATTGGGAGCTCAGCAGGTCTCCAAATGAAGCCGGGAATGGGGAGGCTGATGTGGAAGCCTCAAACCCACCTCTCTCCTTCACTGCACCTGGAAGCCTGAGGGAACTCCAGCAGTCTGGGCAGAGAAATCCAGAGTCCTCCAGACACACAGAGAGGCCAGTGAGGGCACCCCAGATCTGCCCAGCTCCTCCTCTGCAGACCTGTGGCCAGGCGCGGCAGCTAAACAGGCTGGGCTAGGCTGGTAGTGTGGGCCAGCCCACCTATCGGGAGCTCAGCAGGTCTCCAAATGAAGCCGGGAATGGGGAGGCTGATGTGGAAGCCTTAAACCCACCTCTCTCCTTCACTGCACCTGGAAGCCTGAGGGAACTCCAGCAGTCTGGGCGCAGAAATCCAGAGTCCTCCAGACACGCAGAGAGGCCAGTGAGGGCACCCCAGATCTGCCCAGCTCCTCCTCTGCAGACCTGTGGCCAGGCGCGGCAGCTAAACAGGCTGGGCTAGGCTGGTAGTGTGGGCCAGCCCACCTATCGGGAGCTCAGCAGGTCTCCAAATGAAGCCGGGAATGGGGAGGCTGATGTGGAAGCCTGAAACCCACCTCTCCCCTTCACTGCACCTGGAAGCCTGAGGGAACTCCAGCAGTCTGGGCGCAGAAATCCAGAGTCCTCCAGACACGCAGAGAGGCCAGTGAGGGCACCCCAGATCTGCCCAGCTCCTCCTCTCCTTCCGTATGTATTATGATTAGTTTATTTTCTAGTTTTAACAATTGAAAGCTTTATGAGATAAGAAATTTTCTCACTGCACTATCACCCACAAATAGAAAAGACTCAGCCAAGGGGAATTCCTGGAAGCTAATGCTGTGGATCTAAACAGCTTTTACGCTGTCAGCAGCTCTTCCCTTCTCTGAGTATCTAAATCTCTACTCTTTAATTACATGTGTACTTGTAATAGGTCCAGCAGTCATTATTTTCCACTTAAGATAGAAATAAAAGAGAAACCTGGGAAGAATAATAAAATAAAATAAATGAATACAGATAGCCTCCAACTTGGGAAAGTTTGACTAAGGATTTTTTTGACTTTACATTGCGCAGAGGTGGGATATCCCACAGGAAATGTACTTGGAATTGTGAACTCAGTCTTTTTGTCTTGATAGTGGGATACTCATTTGCAATGCTAGACGGAGCCTCCCTGACAGCCATGCTATTGCCAAGGCAAGCGTGCCTGCGCCCCCACGTACTGAGCTGCTCAGCTGTGATAGTATTCACTGTGTTTTCTGCTTATGATATTTTTCAAATTATAATGTGTTCATTAGGAATGGGATATAATCTTGTTTTACTTTGAAGGACGTCTGTGACTCTTTCATAAATGGAAATATTTCTGACATCCTCTAAAATTCAAAGAAGGCAAACCAGACCTATTTTAATAAGCTACATAAATATTTTAACATTTCCTTTATCATTGGGTTACATTAACCATTTTATTCAGAATTTCTAATTTATAGCATTTTACAGTTTAATTAATATTCACTTTTTAAAATTTCATCTTTTATGAAATTGCCTTAGGTTGCAATTACATGGTTTGTGTTAAAAAATTAAATAAGCATATGCTTTTAAATCTATATCATATTATTTTACTTTATAATCTTCTATAATGATAACTCTATTACTTAACATGGATAATCTTTTTCATTTTCTCGAATATTACTTTTATTAATGTTTACCAGAAATATTTGTAATTATAGTGCACTATAATTTTATTATATCTTTTGATAGCATAAAGTCTTTGTATATTTTAAAATGACATAAATCACCTTAGATGTCATTTGTAATAGACTAAAAATATGATAGTATACTTATTGTATCATATTTGATCACCTTCTAAAACATTTTTTAGTGTGTGCTGAATTACTGGTCTTTATTATTTAGTTTTTTAAAAATTAGTACATGTTTTTGACATATAATAAATATATTTCATGAGGAAAATCAGTATATATATATAATTCATATGCAACACTTTTCGTCTATTTCTGTCTTTCCCTTTCTCATTTTTTTCCTGTCTCCAGATTCTCTGCTATTTTCCACACTGTGTACCTCTTTTCTCCTTATCATTTTTCTTTTACTTTGCTCTTTAAATGATTGGTATGTTTAGTTTCCCATGTGTGAGAAACCATGTAGTATTTAACCTTTAGTGTCTGATTCATTTTACTTAATATTATGGTTTCAAAATGCATCTATGTGCTTACAAATGGCTCAAATGTATCTTCTTTTTGGCCAAGTAGTACTCCACAATTTATTTATTGATTTTTTCAGTTTGTAGGCATATGGACCATTTCCAAGTTATGGAAATATGTGACTTGTGCTGCTACAGTTTTATTTTTCTTTGTGTTTTCTGTCGAATTCTTTAAAATAGGGGGTCTTCTATGTAGAGTATCATGTCATCTGCAAACATCTTTTCCTGTCTTTACCCCTTTCTTTCTCTCTCTTAAATAATTTCTCTGGCTAGCATTTCCAGTACTATATTGAATAGGAGCGGTGATAAGGGACATCCTTGTCTTGTGCCTGATTTTAAGGTGAAGGCCTTTGGTTTTTGGCCACTTAATATGATTCTGGCTGTTGGTTTGTCACAGACGGCTTCTATCATATTGAGGCAAAGACCATCTATTCCAATTTTCTGTAAGGTTATGAATGAATATTGGACCTTATCAAAAGCTCGGGATAGTGTGCAGAGACTCTTCTTTGTCTTTCTTTCTTTCTTTCTTTCTTTCTTTCTTTCTTTCTTTCTTTCTTCTTTCTTTTCTTCTTTCATTCTTCATTTTCTATTTTTAATTTTTTATTAAAAAGAGAGTAAAACAAAATAATGAAGTGAAACAATACCACCACCACCAGCAACAACAACAAAACAGTGAGAGCAACACTGTTTCAGAAACAAGACCGCAGGAAACCCGCCTTAGTTGCGATACTGTGTATTCTTATCATCTAAATAGATGTTCACACAACTGGCTTTAGGCCTGAAAAGCCAATCAAACAATATAAGCATTAAGCTATTTTTTTTTTTTTTTATTAACTTCAGTTGTTATCATCCCAGCCTGTGTTCTCTCTGAATCAACCAGCTGCTACGGGAGGTGGGGGATGTGTAGGGCAGGGCTCTTCTTGTCTCCTGGCCCAGGCATGGACTGGGTTATGGAGGATGGTTGGTTTCCTGATTTTCCTCTTGTCCTGCATGGATTCCTCTGGATCACAACAGGGTAGGTGTATACTGCATTTTTAAGCAGTGTTTTAGTGTATGCTTGTGTTCTTTTGAGTCAGTATCAAGTATCTTTGAAAATTCCTTTTATAGAAATCTCCATCCACTCGTCAGATGTGCACCTAGTCGATTATCATAGCTGAACTTTTGGAAATGTTGTTGCACTGATCATCGGCATGCAGGTACCTATCACCACAGTGCCTGACAGTAAGTACCTGGGGTGCATACTACAGAGAAGTACAGCTGAATTGAACATTAGCTCATTACTTAGATTTTTTGCTCTGTTTTTGAAAAACCTGAAAACTTACTTCCAAAACGGTTGTTCACATTTCCCTGAACAGTGTGTATGTATCCTTTTGCCACATGTCATTGTCAGTGTATGTGTTTGTGAGTGTTTGAGTGCATTATTGATGTTCTTTATAGTAATCATCCTGCCCAAAGTAGGAGGACCTCAGTGTAGTTTTTATTTTCATTTTCTTAATGACAAAAGACATTACACAGGCCTTTATCTGATTTACGGCCGTTTGTCCTTCTTTTGAGAAGCGTCTGTTCCGTTCATTTCATCACATATTGACTGCTTTACTCTTTCTTCTTCTATCTTGGGTATTTTTTCATGCAGGATGATGACTGACAAAGGATGTTTCCTCTCTGTCGGCCATCTCTCCACTGTTTCCCTTGCTATGCAAAGTTTTTCATGCAACTTCAGTTAATGAATTTTATTATTATTCCCTGAGATAGTCTCTTTTAAAAGTTTCAAAGTTTTAGGTCTTATATATAAGTCTTTGAACAAACCTGAGCTGATTTTTCTTCAGTGTTGGACCTACAGATCTGTGTTTCATCATATATATATATATATATATATATATATATATATATATATATATATACATGATGTGTATCCCTTTCAAGTGTCAGATGGCTACAGCTATGTGGTTCTGATTCTGTGACCTGTATGCTATTCGATTTTTCTTCAGGTCTATGTTTGTGCCTATACCATGCTGTTTTGTTACTATGGATTTGTAGTATATTTGAAATATTGTCATCATCTTTTTCCCTTCTGCTTCTATTTTTGTGGACAGACCACATGAGCATACAAATTTTCACATCTATATTTGAGGGATATTTTCCATTTATGTGTTTCATTACATTTGTCTCACATCTTTAACACTATCTTCATTTTCTCTGGGTACTATGTGGATATTACATTTATTTATTTTTATACTTTTTATACTGAGATCAAACTCAAGACTTTGTGCTGGCCAGGAAGATGCTTACACCAGTGAGCTAAATCCCCAGCCCTGAAGATATTTTATTTTATCAGCAAATATTTTTTTATATTTCATTTCTGTAAGAATGGTTTACCTCCCTCTTGACTCAATGAATTCTGGCTCTTGTGTATAGTCTTTATTTGCAAATATTTTCAAAATGTGGACATCATGTAATAAAAGTCTGAATGAAAAATCAATTATCCTCAATTTACACCTATTGAAGTCATTGTGTTTCTACCCCTTATATTATTAATTAGCACACATCTTGATTACTACTACCAGCCTTCTAATTATTCCCCATCATTTGAAAACTTTAATGTATGACTCATCATATTACATGTGATCTCCAACCGTTACTCAAATTAGCTTTCTTCCTCTAATTACTCAGAGTTTCATTGGGAATGTTAATTTCGGTTATGTTTTTAAGCCTGAATAAGAATGCTCCACTTATACTCCTTTAGATGCAGACAAATCTACATGACACTTCCCTTAGAAAATACATAGAGAACTAAGGAAAACAGCTAATTAAGGAAAAGTCCCTGAAATATATTTTAAAAAGCAATCCCCTTTCCAAAAGTCACTATAAATTACATTTGAATTCTAGATTTCAAAATTATAATTATTAAGATTCTGGTCAACACTTTCTGTTTTTACCAACAACATACCTTAGATGTACATCTTCTTAAATAAAATGATACCTTTGGAACTTTAGAATAACAAAATCATACCTGACAATAAGCATTTCTTTCCATCCTCTTCCTCACTTACCCTCAGTTCTCCATAGTTTCAAAGATTTTTATGTTCCTTCTCTAGGTTGCTTTTCACAACTCGTTATTCAAATGACTTTATGTTCTTTATTTTTCTGTTTAAGTTAGATTTCGTATATGAACTAATGATAGCATTAATTACATATGTTATTTGTATTCAGCAAAGACAGAACAGTCACTGGCAGAGAGTAATCATTAAACAATGCTTAGTCATTCACATGTATCATCATTCTCTTAATTGCATCCTGCTGTTTATGTGTTCTCTATATTAATTCATTCTTTCTTTCTTTCTTCCTTTTTCACCAATGTTTTTCAGTGTTTACGTGTCCTCTTCCTGCTCCCTGGGCCTTTTCTTGAACTTATAAAATTCCAATACAAATTAATCCTGTAATCACTTTCTCTGTTTTCATTCTCTCACTTCTGAGTCCTGCTGAAGAAAAATCACACTAAGAAATACTAAAATCATTGTAAGTTCCTGGTTTCAGGGTAAGCTGTCTGTTCACACCGCTTGGGTTCTCCATTATAAATCACTGCCAAGAGGGTTCAGTTTTCCCGTTGGTTATGATTACCAGCATTCCCTGTGCTTTGAAGTTTTCTTTACATCTTTTTCTCAGTGTTATCCAAGGACTATATTGCTTTCTACCGCACAATATTAAATGAAAGCAGTCATCATTTTCCTGAATCTGCTATTTATTAATTCACCTACTGGGAACTCAAGGAGACTTTTTTCCTTTGAGATGGAGGAAAAGTTGCATCACTGCTGTCTAAGTTTCATCTTGGTTTATCCATCCTGACCTTTCCTCTCTTTTCTGGGAAAACCACTTATCACCTGTCCTTGTTCTTTTGATTTGGAATAAACAGACTCCAATATAGTTAATTAAAACACAATCAAACACAGTAAGAAATTCTTCAAATATATTTCTTTTGTGTGCTTGTTTGTCCTGCTACAGCCAAACTCCCAGCAAAGAAAGTGTATAGTCTTGCTTTTATCAGGATCGATCTTCACTTCAATCCTGGTTTCTGTGTACTCTTCCCCTGAATCTACTTTGATAAATGAGTTAATTGAAGCATTATTTATAACACTGACATCGGAGAATTTCTACCTACATAAGTACCTAGTATTTCTTTATTTAAACATCGTTAGTCTTGACCTCCAAACCTTTTAAAATTTTATTTCAAAGGACAATATCAGCAGTCAGTGGACCAGAAGTGCATGATGCTGTGTATTTCAGTTTTCTCCTTTCACTGCACAGAAACTCAAATAAGCGTCCTTGTGAAATTCAGCGTGGCCTGGGGGGCTTTCTGGTGATGTTTAGAATGACTTTTTGGAGATTATGCAGTAATTCAAAAATCCTAGATATCAGAAGTTGTCTCTGACATGTTATCTCTTTGGTTTATATACCGTATCATTTCCTACAGTAGCCACTGTGTATTGTTCAGCTGGACTTTTGGGGTGACACAGAGCTTTGTTAGTTAGTGGCTGATGTTAAGGCCATAAATGGAGAGCACAGGGCTTTGTGAATATCTTTCTGTGACTCCAGAAGCAGCAATTTTATCAAAAATCTAAGTTGCTCTGGCATCATATGTACTACACTATAGTAAATGTATTTTATTTTTCTCTTAGACCTTATAAGTCAAATTTCAAAGCTTAAGGTATTAATCTGATGCATATTACGGTAGCAACAATCATCTTTAATTAAAATGGCTAAGAGATAAAAGTATTATATTCATTCTATAAATAAAGAACTCTACCTTTCCCATGCTATGTAAATGCTAAAACAGACTCAGCTGGTCACGGGAGGAAACCAGATCAATTTGATCCTAAAGTCTATACCCGGAGATATGGTAAGATATTCTACAGATCACAGTGAGTGCTTAGTCACTGTCACATCATGGGATACATTCAGGTGCAAGAGGAAATTGACTTTCTAATTAGTGTTTTATTTCCCTAGATTTCATACTCTGTTTCTATTTGATATCATGTATTAAAAATTTTATGTGTGTCCTTCATCTGAGATTGCATACAAGACTGTATTATATATTTTTCCTTTTCTAATTTCTAAACTGGAATGCTTCTGAATTTGACTGTGTATTTTCTAAAATATAAGTAATTTTCATCGAACAGGAAGTTTTGATTATGCTCCACTTTAGCTGAAGAAAAGATGCCAAGAATGGCCCACTGTACTCATGAGCTAAGGGGTACATATATAAGGAATTGTTGAATACACATCATTATTAAAGCAGACTGTAAAAATAAACAAGTGAAAAAAGTTTATGAGTACATTATTTTATGTAAAAAATATATCATTTCATCAAGACCTTGAAAATCACAAAATTTAAAGTGAAAAAAATTACATTAATTTTAAAAATTACTTATTATTGTTTTTAGTAAACTAAGTTCATTCATTTTGGATTTTTATTATGTACCTCAAGTAATTTCAATATGTCAAGTTTTTAAAATTATTCTTCATTGTCCTTAAGACAATAATTGGCACTTAATGTTCACAATCAAAATTTTAGAATTTGAAAACAGACATCACAATGAGTGTATCTATCATGCAAATAATGTAACTTTATATTCTTGAAATTAGAAAAAATTTGTGTTATTAGATACTACACAAGAAATCAATTCACTAGAATTGCAATAGAAAATGCCTTTATGTGGAGTTTTATTATATCATGCTTTTCATATTTTTCTTAAAAATATCAAAAATTTTAAATTTGTAATAGAAATTCACAAATAACTAAATTAAATTGTTTATTATTTGATTATGAAAAAGTTTATACCAGTGAGACTAGTAAGCTTCATGTTGCCAAATACTACCAATGAGAGGTTCTGTAATCATCAAACATCTCAGCTTTCTTCTTGGTGTTCCATCACCTTCAAGAGCTATTTATATCTTCATGTATTCCACTACTATGAACATAATTCCTTATTTATAAAATATATCTTGACACAAAAAGTGTATTATAATACTAATCAGAATGATTAATTGCTTTCAAAAGTTTTAGCATATAATTGTTTATAAACATATTGACATAAATGTATACTAAATAATCAAATAAAGATTTACTTGTGATTTTTTATTTCTTATATTGTAAAACATAAATAAATTTAAGCCTAGAATCCTTAAATTAATCAATAATATGTTTGCAGGTCATCTAATGCAAATTTACATTATCATGCATACCTGTATGACTTCATCCTATGATAACTCAGAAGGGAAATCACTTTATGGATAATTTTAACTTCACAAAAGTTTATTATCATAATTTAATGGTGTGGTTATTTTATTTTATTGTTGTGTTTCATTATTAAAAACTATTCCCATATATACAGCATACACAATAAAGGAAGGGGGTTGTTTTGTTTTTCATTTTGGTACCAAGGATCAAACTCATGACCTTGTGCTTACCAGGCAGGCACTTACACCACTGAGCTAAACCCCCAGCCTCAAAACCCCCTCACAGGCCAGGCACCTGGTGAAAAAGCTTTAATCTGTTCTTTGACCCAGGACGGCGGGTAAAGGGAATCCTGTAGTGAACAGTGGGGCCAAAGAACAACACTGCTAAGGTGGCTGGGGGTCCCTACAAATAATACTTTGCAATTTTCTCTGCTAGTGAATAATAATATGGATATTATTTCTTCTGCCTGACGTGTAGAATTTCCCTCATTTAATTATAGCATGTGCCTTATATCCTTAGGGAAGACAGTAATAATTGTTATAAACTGGTCATATCTGATCTTTGGTTTCTTAAGATTCATTTTCTTTTCAACTCTTGAAAAATAGCAAAAATAACAGAGCCCTTAATTTCCTTTGCTACAATTTAACCTTAAATATATATCACAGACTGTGTTATGTGCTTTGTATTTCGGGTGGCAAATTCTAAGCAATAAAATACTCAAAAATCTGTGTTTCTTAAATCTCTGTCAAATATCAAAAAATTTTGATGCAAGACTAGAATTTAGCAAAGACACATTGGTAGGACAAGTGTAACATTCATGAATAAACATGATTAGAAAATACAGTATTCATATTATATTTCTCATGATTTATTCCTGTTCTCTTTGTCTTAAAATGTTTTTGGTATTTAATTTTAGGCTTTGAGAAAAATTACAAAAATAGTACAGAACACTCATGAGCCTTTCACCTAGGTCCTCCAAATGTTTCACAAAATGATATAAATTGTCAAAGGTTATTCAGTTAATGTAATGTATTTTGTAGATGCATTTGTACAGAATGCATATGAATTGTATTGTACATGAATATGATTTTGTACAATTTATCTCCATATCAGACCTTGACCATGCCTCCAATCTGAATAACTGAAATGTCTGTATTAGCCTCTTTCTCATCACGTAGACAGAATTCCAGCATCCTCTGTTTAAAGGAGGAGAGCTGTGTCTTAGCTCACCGTTTTCAGAGGTTTCAGACCAGAATTGGTTGGTTCCAAGGCTAAAATGTCGTGGCATAAAGGCCTAGTGAGAAAAGCTACTCAAGTCATGGCACCTTCTAAGTAGATAAAGAGGAGGACAGGGACAAGAATACCAGCTTTCAGGTCCTGTCCCCAGTGAAAACCTCTTCTGCCAGGGCCCGCCTCCTGGCAGTGCATTCATCTGTGTGCTCCTCAGTGGTGCAACCCCCTGATCAGTATCCCCCAGGATCTTATCCCCTTCCAAAAGCCCAGTCTCTGAAGAGGTGAGGTTTTGGGGAGCCATTTTAGGTCTAAATAGTGAAAACATCCCAAGTATGTTACAGTATGTGCATCCCAAGTATGCATCTAGAAATCTGGCAGAATAAATGTCATTGGTCTATACTAACTGTAGTAATAAAAAAATAAACAGTTAGTGAAAGCATACTAACAAAAATGTCTCAGTAAGAACAACAAGCATTGCTATCAGATTGACGTGAAATGTGAATTCTGGTGAAACCTCTTGCCATTTATGTTCCACAACGAACATTCAGATCTTAATGTTTTTGTGTACACTAGCCTGATTTATGATGGTAGCACCTCCCGCACTGGCAGAGTGTTATTCTTGGGTTGCCAAAATGTGCTTCTTTAGCAAAACAGTTGCTTGAAAGTGGGTAAGATTTAAAGCATTTTAAAGGCAGCCCTTAGCCAATGAAAGACACATGGGTGTGACGGTGTAATTATACAAGTTTCTTCATCACAAAATGAATGAGAGCATATTTTACACCATTTTCAAGATTTTCTTCAAGATCTCAAACTTCAGTCACCCACTGCAGTAACTGACAGGAAAACCCTTCCTCCCTGGGTTGATTCACTGCCCCTTATCAGTGTCCTTTTTCTTCTTGTGGCTTCTGTCTTCATTCATAAATGCTGTGAGCTTAATCTTTCTCTCAGCATCTGCTTTTTTGAGGCAGAGGAGACGGATTGGTTAAGATCATGAATAACATTAATGATTATTTTCCAGTGTCTGAGGAAACCCGTGCATATTCTGTGAAGTTAAACATTTATTTTTCTGTCTTGGGTGTGACTGCACTTTCTTTTTCCAACAATAAAAATTTCAGTGAGAATTTTCTTCACGTTACTTCAGTTCATTCTTTCCAGAAATATCCTAAATTCTGTGATAAAAAACTGAATTGCAATGGCTTAAAGTCATTGGGACATTCTAGCAGAAAAATAAGCAGTCAGAATAAATGTTATGAATATGAAATATAGTCCAAGTTAGTTGTGATTGATGAAAAAACCCATCACTGAATCTACGAACAATATAATATCTGCCTATGATAGAAAGCAAGGATGACTACACATGTTTTATAATAGCACATATACTGTTTTGATGCTATAAAATCTATAATGAATGCTTCTCCTGAAATATTTGTTCCTCCTATAAGCTTATGATTTTTCAATGGAGGTCAACTGTCAAAAATTAGAGCAAAATTAGGCTTAGGTGTCAATGCAGTCCTCTCAGTTATAACTGGCAAATGCTGAAAATAATTGTTGTACCTAACAACCCATCATTTTTAAATCAAAGGGAGTGGTTGAGTGAGAATTTTAATACAAATAATGAAAAAAGCATTTGCCCATATTTTTATTAAGACCTTTACCAAAATTCATCGTTTCTTTTTGTTTTGTTTTAGATTATTCTTTTCCAGAGAAGTAAACACTTTACAGGGGAGAGTCATTACCAACACTGCCATTAGGATACAGGAATTTCATTTCTAGTTTAGCTCTCAAGTGTGGGAGTTTTAAATATGCTCTGCCACTTGCTTCCTTCTCTTAATACAGATAAATTCTAGTACATAAATTTCATGCTGGGAAGCACTTGTCCATGTCTGTGTCCCCCTATTGGCTATCCATATCCATTTTTAAAATCATTTTATATGTGAGAAGGGGATATTTATTTACCTCGTCAACTCCTATAAAATATTCCTATGAGTTTTCACAATAGTCAAAGCGCTTCACTTCTAAATAGATTTAAGTATTGTAAAATAAATAAAAAAATCTATATTTCTCAGTCCCTGTGTAATCAAGCTGTCAACAGCAGTATGCACTCAATAGTTACAGTATCTGATTAGAAATTGTGCTTATGCATCGTCAACAATGCAAAGATTCAGAAGATATTTATATTCTTTGTTTAATATTTTCTTCGTAAACAAGGTGAAGTCTTTGTGTTGATAAATGAGCTGCTGAGAATATTAACATCCCATTTTGTACTCTTCTGAGTGGCTATTGCTTAATTTATGGTGTCCTGCCATTCCTTATCTAACATTCAGCGTTTCACTTAATGGACTCCATTTAGCTCAGAAAATTTATGCTTCACACTATCATCTGTTTTGTTTCTCTGGTAAAACCAGAATCAAATATCATAAAAGAGAGGCAGAAAAATAAACAAAATTCAAAAGAAAAATGTACTTGCCTGCTGTAAAAGATTACTGATTCTATTTTCTACTCTATAGTGGAATAGCTAATATTGTCTTAACTTTGGAGGTGACCTGACTATACTTTAAATAATGAAAGAGGAATGATTTATGATGATGCCTTTTATGCTATTACATTTGGACATGTATAAATGATGTGCAGAATTTCTATAATGCATCAATTTACTCCTGTTATCTAAAGGTACAGCACCTTTCTCTTTTTGGCAGACCACGTACTTCTGCTGTGGAAAATTACCTTAATTCATACTCAGCACAAAATAGCCTCATTTACTCTGACGTATCAGGGTAAACCTAGGAAACACACCCTTTATTTAATTTTACTTAATGGAGCAGAGCTCCTGATATGTGGTGTGGCCTAGTTCCTGTTGTTAATTAATAAGTGTGAAGGAAGCGTCTATCTAGGGATATTTTCCATATATTGACATTGGCCACATGTTATTTAATTTTACTATCCTTCATATTATTTTGTATAATTAATTCTTCATATTTCATTTAAGAAATCTACTTCAAAGGACTACACAGAGGTTTAAGAGACATGTTTGAAAAGTCTAGATTATTCCTTATATACTTATAATACTTTAATGTTAACATATGCCAGTGTTACGGTTTAGAGCAGAATGATTCCCCAGCCACAAACATGATGTTCCTGCCTTCAGTGGTGGAGTTTTTGGAAGGGGATTGGATTGCGGAGCGGTAAACGTGCTGTCAGGAGGTGGCCAGGACAGAACAATGGCCGAGGCAGGTCAAGTGCCTGCAGCTCCCTTTGGAAGCCCTTCCTGCATCCTTGGTTTACCGGCTGCTGGGGAAAGTGAGCAGCTTTCCTCCTCCAGTCTCCCCCCGGTACCCTGTCTGCCTTGGAGCCATGAGTAGGGCCTGGATCCTTCAAAAGTCAGGAGCCAAAATAAAGTTCTCTGTTAAGTTGTGGGTTTAATGTGTGATGCTTCAACAATGAAAAAGTGGCTAAGATAGCCAGGATCCATCTATGTGGTATATCTAAATATAATATAATATAATATAATATAATATAATATTATAATTCAAACTATTTGTCCTTTAACCAGAAATCCATAGATAATTGGTAAATTATATACTATAAATATATATTGTTTATAGTATCTCATAAATCTACATATATAATATTTAATTCGATGGAAATTAACATGATACAAGCACTTAGTAATGTATATATGTATAATAAGTCTATCTAAATTAATATCTATATATTCCTACAATATCATGTAAGTTTTCTCAGTTACTGTAAATAGTAAAATGATTATTATCCAGAGATACTACAGACATAATGAAACCAGAGTAGGGAAGAAGTCTTGTAAACGCTGTTAACGTTCAAGATTCAGTATCATCATTGCTTATACCAGAAATGGTGAGTTAATTGAAATGTAATTTCATAGAATCAAAATTCATTGAGCTAGAATGAATCGAAACAATTTTTTGAACGTGCTTATCTCTTGTTCATTGTTTTTACTTAGGTTTTCATACTTCTATTTTATAGAGATGTGTTTCTGTCATAATTCTGAAAACGTATTATGTCACGTTTGCGATGGTTTACATTTTTCCCCCAAGAAAATTGTTCTGCCTAATTCCGTACATTGCAGTACAAGCCTGTGTAGTGAACCATTTTGATTAAAAGAAAGTATACGTGCTTAGAAGAATTAATAGTGTTTATATCATTTTAAACATTGTCATCTGTTTTAGCTTTGAACATGATTAATTTTAGTTTCAATAATCCTTAAGGTTTTTTGGTTAAGGTATGATGGAGAAATATTGCTAGGTTTTCCAATAACATAAGTGTTTACATTCTCATTTACAGAAATAGTCAGCCGACTCCTATTATACTTGTAAAAAATCTTTGCATTCTGTATCTGATTATTCAAACACAAATGGCAGAGGTATAAGTATCTACTTCTGGCTTTCAACTGAATTGATTGTTCTGTATTTCAGAGGAACTGCAGGAAATCCAAGAGTCCAAATTATTTTTCTACTGATATGTATCATTTTGAAGTATGTTATAGCATTATTTTCATGAGTTTTTAAAAATTTTGTTTTAGCATTTTGAGGCAGAGTTTTGGTATATAGTCCAGGCTGGCCTTGAGCTGACTCTGTAGCCCAGACTGGCCTCAAACTTGATTCTCTTGCCTCAGCCTCCCAGGCAAGGGGAACATAGATGTGCACCACCATGCTGAGTTTTTTTTTTTTTTTTTTTTTTTTTTTTTTTATATTAACACATATTTAGAGTGAACAGAGACTAAACTGTGACTGAGACATAATAATAATGTTTTCAGGAAAAATTTAAAATATCATTACAAAAAAATGCATCATAGCCTATTACTGAAATCTTGAACTCTGGAAGGCTGAGGCAGGAGGAGTTCAATTTGGAGTCCAACCTGGGCTACACAGAAGCTCACTGAGGCCTCGTCTAAAAACAAATCCAGACTGTGCTTCACTGAGAAGGCCTGGGTTCAATTCCTGAAGAAAAAGTAATCATGCATGCATGAATGTCTGCCTCCCAATTTTTTTTTACCTTTATTTAGCATGTTTTGTGTGTTTTTCTTATAAAAGTAATTTCACCATTTTTTAGCTTCACAATGAGCACAGAGAAATATTAATCAATTCCTGTGATATAAGTTCGGTCTGTGCATAGAATTGTTTCAATATGAAGTGACTCAATGTTCAGATGATTAACTTTCTTACCTTAATTATTGTCAGTAAAAGGTTTTGTTTAACTCTGAATCAATTGTTAATCCACCCTGCTAAGAAAACAATAAAAACTATCTATATGTGTGTGTGTGCGTGTGTGTGTGTGTGTGTGTGTGTGTGTGTGTGTGTGCATATATATATATATATATATATATATATATATATATATTTCCTTGGAAACCATAGAATGGTTTAACAAGGTATTGAAGTTCAGAATATAACATGGCATTAATATTGTCTAGTCTCATTGTGTAGTTTTAAATTTGCCATTTTAATCAATTATATTAAAAGCTTTTGAAAGCCACTGTTTGGAAAGTCACTTTCGTATGAGATTATTTTGCCTTAAGAGGTATAAAATTATTCAGATTCAAGTATAAAAGAGTAGGTAATGAATTAGGCCTCTCCAAAAACATGGAATCCAGTTGCAATTTTGTACGTGTGTGTGTGTGTGTGTGTGTGTGTGTGTGTGTGTGTGTTTATATCGGTATGGAAATCAGAAATTGATTAGTGTATTTCTGGATTCATGTATTTCTTTTCTTTGCCTTAATTTATTTTGTTTTATTTTCTCTTCCCAATGGGTTTATTCATATTTCACATGTATTACTAAGCTGGGACCGAGGATTTAGCTCAGTAGTGTAAGCGCTTGCCTAGCAAGCACAAGGTCGTGAATTCAATCTTTGGTACCTCCCCAACCCTCCCCCCCCCCAAAAAAAAAAAAAAAAAAAAAAAAGGAAACATTATTTGGCCATTCACTACTAATCTGACTTACATGTGATCCTAAATTAACATGCATATCTTTGGGGTGGTCTTTCAAATTTGATAATTAGCATTAAGTAATTAGAACTTCTGTGTATTTTCTTATAATTTACATTTGAATGTAAATTACATTATAATTTACATTATAATTTATAAATTATAATTACATTATAATTTACATGTTTGAAGACGTGGCCATGCTGTATAGGTCAGGCTGGCCTTAAACTCATAGCATAGCCAAGACTGGCCTTGAATTTGTGCAATGCTGCCTCAGCGTCCTGAGTGCTAAAAATATTTTGGAATACGCTAACTCTCATGAATTCAGCTCTTTTACTTGATTGAACTTCCTTACCTGATTCAGTTGTTTTCCAATTAGTTCAAATTTTATGGCATTTTAGGGAAATCTGGATACTAGATATATATTTTATTTTCCCACTTAGACAAAACACAGAAATGCATGATTTTTTTGTTTTTTTTTTTTTTTGTTTGTTTAACATAGTGAGTGATCGCTTGATTCACAGTGAAATGAAGGTTTTTTTCATACAAGAATTGAGCTAAAAAAGTTACTCATATGCAGACTGGATCTCTTTCTGTGGAATAAGGTGGAGTTATTTAGTGTAGAAAACAGGTCCGGAGATCAGAGACAGATGATATGAAATGAATTTCTGAGATTATGAAGAGGAACTCGGGTGTATTTCAGAATTGATGGGAACAACTGATACGCGTTTTAGCATGCTGTGCTCTGTGTTTCTGGCCTTCCTATTTCTGAGTAATGTGAGCTATGGACTGAACTGCTCCCTCCAATTCATAAAAGCCCTAACCAATGTACTGTATGTGGAGACAGGGACATTATGGAGGCCATTAAGGTCGAATGAGACCATAACTGGGCATCCCTAATCAAGCAAGACTGGCCTCTAAGTAAGGAGGGGCTGCTGTCCAGGTGAGGACCCTGACAACACTTGGGGAGTGATCTCACCAGAACCCTCGCTACAGCACCTTGGGTGCAGACTTCTAGGTTCCAAAAAAGGAAAAATAAAGTTCTGTTGTTTAAGCCAAAGCCACCTAACCCCTGGCATTCTGTCATGATAACCCTAGCCATGGAATCTCTGCGGCTGTTTTCCGTTCCAGTGGAATTTTAGAACAGTAGGTAGCTTGTCTTTCAAATTTCAGAGAAGAAATGGATCCTAAGATCTGTCACCCATAAACCTGACATAGATCGTGAAAACGGAACTCTGAACAATGTCTGAGCTAATGTTTTAGTGGGTGGAAATGTTTCTCAACTTAGAAAAAAGAGCAAATCTGTTATATATATATATATATAGAAATGATTGACCAGTGAACAGATTATGGCAGATTTCATCTTGTCATTGATGATTAAACCAATTATGAAACTCCCATTTTTTTTTTTTTTTTTTTTTTTTACAATGAGACGTGCACAGTTCTTCCATGAAGAGGCGGAGGAGTGTCCTGCCCTCCTGAACCTTGGCAACCTCGTTACTTATTTATAAGCAAGAGAAGGTCAGGGAGATGTTGCCTTATTTCAAAGGCTTGGTCATATATGTAATGTAGTTTTCATCTTTCCCTGGCACCATTTATTTTGGAACCCTGAGTTTCTATGTAAAACCTCTAGTTATCTTTGCCCCAGGCTACAAACATAAGCCATCTCTTTTACAAATTTTCCTTCGAACTCATGAAAGTGATTATTTTAAGCCACAGTGTATCAATTTACGCTAAAAGCTAATAGCTATTAGTAAGAACAAAATAAGGCTTTTGTACAATGAAAAGAAAATGCTTGTATGCAGATACATGGGGAAAGCCACAAAATATTACATTTGTATTACTCAGACAATCATTATTAGAAAAAAATCACAATTTTTAAGTAAGATGTTATTTATTTCACATAAGTATTTTTACAAACTGGTGAAATATAAATGTTAATATCCACTTGATAATAAAGTTAAGAAACAAAAAAATAAAAGGAATGAACTTAAAAGTAAGTAAATGACCAACTAAAATAACTTTACAAACAATAGAGTAAATTCGTGAATATTTACTGTGAGAGTATATGCAGAAGAAAAGAAAGGAAAACATTTGTAGAACAGGAGAGAAGAGTAAGCTGTGGAAACTTTGAAACTAAGGAGACTTACAAATTATTTGAAAGTAAAACAAAAGAATTATGAGAAAAGATGGGTGATCATCAGTGAATGATCCATTTATTTTATTTTATTGATTTATTTTATTGATTTATTCAAGATAAAAATGTATGAAGGTTGTTTCATTTACTAATAGAGATTAGTAGTGTAGTAATCTATATCACTAATGCTATTAAGTTCTGTCGTGTATCTCTGTTGCACAGGATATATACCTGTTATGATCTCTGTTATATAATACTATACTACTAATGTCTGTCAGCTTATCAAAAAGAATGGTGCATACTTTCATTGTTTGCTTGTTCAATCAATTTTTTCATGCCTATATTTTGTGATCTGAATAACTGTTTTAAAGATAACGGTGTACAATGTATTAACCCTTGTTAACCTCCTATTTTTTGAAATGATGTCACATAGCTTTTATTCTTTTTCATTTAAAAAAACATATATCATATATCTTAAAATATAGAGAAAGTCATAAAATAAAATAAAGATAAGGTTTGTCTTTTATGGTTTACGCTAGAGCCAAACATCAATAACACTTACGGATTGTCACCTCATCAGGTACTGGAGATAGAAATAGTCAAAGAACCTCTCTTGAGGAGTAGAATCAATATGACAAGCAGATATGTAAACAAGAAAATGCAATCAATCATAGGTGAGATGATAAATGTGACTGACACTGCAGAATATTGCAGAAATGGAATTCGGAACAGCCTAAAAACACGAATTTGGGAAATTACCCTTTGGTTCATACACTCTCACCAAGCAGTGATAACACCATGTAGCCAGATTTCCCCGAGCATTTCAAGTGAACCTCGAGATTCTACAGACACATCTGGTAACTGCATAGGGAGATTTGAGAAGGGTCCATTGTGATCCTGATCCTAATTGCTAGTTAATTTTCAACACATCTTTTGCTCAGGGATTTGTAGAACTGAAAATTTTGTTGCCTGATAAGATACACAGCTGTGATGAATGCTTTCTATAAATACCTATGAATAAGTGAGCAAAAGCCTTCATATGCATTGACAAAACTCTCCATGTGCTTAGTTATTTTTATTTTTTTTGTATCAGTCACTGAACTTTTACTTTCTAGAAAACTTGAGGGCTAGCGAGGAAAGGAATTTCTACCGAATAAGAAACCAGAGTGAGTTTTATCAGAAAGGTGTCTTTACTTGCTATTTCTGAGCGTCTGTAAAGCTTGATTAAAATAGTTACAAGTATGGACAATGAAAATGTGGTATTTTTTTACAAAATAGAGTACTACTCTGCTATAAAGACAGATAAACTCAAGGCATTTCTAGGCAAATGGATGCAATTTGAGAACGTATGTTAAATGATGTAAATTAGACACACAAGTACAAGTATGTGGTTTCTCTTATATGAGAAGATACATATACATATATATGTGTGTACATTTCTTTTGTCTATGACTTGAACGCTGGGCAATTTGGCCATCCTTTTATGATACACATTGTAATATACAGTGTATTGACTATTGTTACTTTCTAATTTTTATGAAATTTTGTTTTATTTTTATCATAAAGTAAGAATGCATTTCATATTGTCCTAATAATATCTACTTGTTTTACATTAAAATTAAAAAATAAAATTTTAGAGATACGAATTATGTGTCACCTCTATTATCTGAAAAATGTCCAGAGTAGACAAATAGGAGAAACTTCTTTATGCAAGTGAAATTCAACAAATCATGCCTTTGTGATCAGGTAACTATGTAGGGATACTGAATTTTGTCAGAAATTCCTCAGCTCTGTCTAAGGTTAATTATCTTCCTTGATTTCGAGGATGAAAAGAACCTGGATAATGCTATGTTTACTGACGCCTTAGACAAATCAGATATGATAATTTAAATATTTTCCCTGGGAGTGAATGAAAAATTATGATTAACAAAATGCCATAGATCTTTTAGGGGCAGAGCTACACTAAATATTTTCTTAATGAAATTTATGTTATATTTCATAGGATTTCCTCAATTGCATTCATGATAGGTTTAATATGCCAGTAAATGAAAATGAATACTTTATTCTTTATAAATGTAAGCATGCATATTGATTCTTTGATATGAATAGGCATAAACCTAATGTTTTAAAAAAAACAAGTAAAAGAAAAATACCCTTTAATGATACATAAATACTAGGTGACGATTTTCTCATTGAGACCCTCGTGAAGAACTAATGAGAAAGCAGTCTACTTAAAATATAGTATAGAAATTCTCTTGAAATAAGACGGCTTCTTCTTTATCACCTTAGCAGATAGAGCAGACTACATCTTATAGTCAAGCAAACTCCTCTTATGAACACTTAAACTCTCTCCTTTTACGAGGTGTTCTTTGCTTATGGCTCTGTTTTAAGTTAATTCACTATTTGAGCACTTGAGTGTGAAATCATACAATCTGTGCTGAAATGGGTAATTGAGCCTGTTTTATTACTCACCAAAGATATCTCTAATGTCTCTGGGTTAATGGTATGCAGCACGTTTTTTCATTATTGTATATTTAAGTTTTGAATGGCAGCTAACCCAAGTAGAGTTGTGCTGATTTATAGTACCTTGTGAATAGAAAAAGTGTTCAATAAAAAAGCTTTTCCGTGTACCAAAGTAAGAAAAGTAGAAATAAAAGGTAGAAAATATCGTCTAATTGACATTTCCCCAGGGTAGAAATTTCTCCATTTGCAGGCCTAAACTCTGCCAGCATTGATGGTCTGCCTGGGGTGAGACCAATCCATCCGTTCTAGACAGTGCTGACTTACGCAACATTTCATGCTAATGAGCCAACATTTATCTCTGTGCCCCTGAATGCCACTCCTAGATCTTGTTCAATAAAAATAACTTCCCCCTTCACATGTGTCATGAAGGATTATGATGCAGGGTAGCTGCGTTTTATTCTGATGAATGTTTTGCTCAACTTCAACTCTTTCCCTTTTTTTTCCACATAGTTCTACAATTTATCATTGAACATTTCTTGAGATAGTTTTCTCATTTTTCCTCATTTTCCTATACACTTTTATCTTCACTGTCTCACTTTACCATAATTCAAAGATTATTTTAATATTTGTACACATGCAAATTGAAATCATCTACACATGTTATAAATATAGTTATAAGTAAACTAGAGGACGTATGTCAGAGTATCTTTGATAACGTGTAATTTGTCCTTTTTTCACTTTGCCCATCAATCACCCTGTACCTTTTAGACCACACACAATTGTTGCCTCCTTCCAGAGACCAGTCTGTTACAGAAAGCATTTTGCATGGCTTAGGGAAAGTGGGTGAACCGGTAAAGAAGTAGATATGGAGGACGAGTCTTTACTATAAATGGGGAAGGGATTCTGCACAATAATTTAATGTTCCATATTGGTTCCTCCTTCAAATTAATTTCCCATGTCCACCTCCATCTACAAGTCTTGCAAACAAGACCAGGGCGCATAAAATCTGAAACAACTATTATAAAATTTTCCTGTCTACCACAGTTAAAAGAAAAACCCATCTTTTTCTGAGGTTCTAGCCACTAGGACACCGTGTTTCGCACTTCGGCAGGAGAAATCACCGTGTACAAAGGGTTGAAGGCAGCACAGGGCAGTTGCTCATGATTTGAGACCACAGCTTTGGATTGCTTCTCTGCAACAGGAAATCTAGCTGTGCTTGAGATGCTGTCTTTTATTCTAAATTGTACAATGACATGTTTCAAATATTAGAACATTAGTGGACCTGATATAGGATTTCTAATATGACAGTATTTGAATCAGTTTATTCAGAATAGACTATTATGAGTTCAGATATGATACGTTAACTAACATAATATATGTTCCCCTTCTTCATTCATGATATGGTTCTGCTTATCACAGTCAAGGTAAATCTCTGATCTATTAACTCTTTTAAAAATCTAGGCATAACTGAAAAACAATGCAATTGGTTTTCCTGGGGAATAGAAAGTTAGCTCAGTGGTAGGCCCTCAACTCAATGCATAGCAGGAAAAATCACGCTTATAAAGTATTTCTCAACAAATACTTAGTATTTAAGACTTTGCTCAAAGGGATAGACTTGGCATCATATCGCTACCTGCCTATTCAAATGTTTAATTTCCAGTAGAAAATGTGACAGCATAGATTACCTACCATTAAATAAAAATTTGTGATTTTTAATAAATTTAAAAATGACAGCAATAAAACATGAGGAAAATAATTGAACTTTTTATTAGGTCATTGAGAAAAATGTTTGCTAGAACATAGCGCTTACATTGAAGAAGAAGAAGGACAAGGATTTGGTCATGAAAAATTATTGTGCAGAATATATTTCAGACATATTTTTTGTGTGTCCAAAGTAATTAATGAAAAATAACATGATTTGTGATAATTGAAATATTCCAAAAATGGATAAAATAAAGTTTGTTAAAGTAAGCTACATAATTAGTCACAGTCAGAAGTAATACTTTATTTTAAATTAAGTGCAGTAGAAAACATTTTTGTTCCCTTTGGTACTGGGGATCAAACTCACAACCTTGAGCTTGCCAAGCAGGTGATTATGCTGCTGAGCTAAATCCCCAGCCCCTGGTTTTTGTTTTTAGTACAGTCAGTCGAACTCAGGACCTTGCACTTGCCAGGCAGATGCTTGTGCCACTGAACTGTATCCTCTTGGCCCAAGAATCATATTTTAATTAGGAAGAAATTACATGCCTTGATTGAAATATGGGAATGTTTATTTTACTATTGTCTAACATTAGACAAGGGGAGAGGAAATATGAAAATCTAGATATCTGATATGTTTTCATAGAAATCTATATAAAATTCTTGAATAAGGAGGTAGTATTAATAAAGAATAAAGAGAGGGGAGAACTTTAAATATTCCTTACAGTAGGATCTGTATGAAAGCACTATGCTCTATCAGCACATGCCTGGCAGACATCATGAATATATCCATTGGACATGGTTGTATATGTGTGTGACAGTTTTATTTCTCTGTATCTCCACTTCTCCATCTTTTTGATGTTGGTGACACATGTAGGGTGTCATTTACTTGGGCAAACAAAACCTCCCACACTATAATTTCCACAAACTCATTTTTTTTCTGATACAGAAAATAAAAATAATCACTCATCCTGGCCCTGTTATCCTCCTAAAATTACACAGACTTCTTCAAACACTATTGCTCAGAAAAAAACACAACCATTTAGCCTTTTATTGACAGCGTGGATGTGAAATAGAAAACACATTGATAGAAAAATCATGATTTCTGTTCCATGTATGTTACATTTGTCATACGGAGCTGTGATCTCTGGAAGACTTCTGATTGGAGATGGCAACTACTGATTTGTATGTTCAGTGCTTGAGCTCAGAGAAAATGTTTCACTAAAGATATTAATTTGGAATTCATCTTCCCAATAACAGTACTTAAATCTTTACAAAATAATGGCAGATATTAGTGACAGTATTAAAAGAGAAGACTTCCCAGGGCCAGTCTGTGAGTAACCAAACATTTTCAGCCAATGCCAAGAAAAGGAAACTCAGAATATCATTATAATAGAAGAAAAACAGCTCTAAATGAAACAAATATAAAACTTTCCCCTTCATTCAAATTCACTTAGCTCTTTTTCCTTCACTGTGTACTTTGATATTAAAACTGTTAACTAAGTTGAAGTAGACGTCGCCTAGATTGTAATAGGAGGTCTGCTTCTGTGGTGAGCTGAATGAGTGTTTAACAAGTACTTTAAGGAAAAAGGTGAAGAGCTTGAAGTTGTAACTGAGAAATCACCCTAGAAATCTTTAAACTAAGCAGCGACATTGGGGAGCCACAATACATAGTTCAGTATTCACCACTGCCTATTAGTCTGGCTTAGAAAAGCGAGGTGAGATATATTCAAATGAATAAAGAATATGGAATATAGTTTATCTCCATCTGTTACAATACCTTGTAATTTTATGATTTTTTGTGGGTAATAGTTTCATACTTGAAATGCAGAGTTAAGTTTACTATGAAACTCATCTAACTCTCTTTGCATTAAACTAAAGAATAAAAAAAGATACAAATGAGTTGAAAACTTGATTCTTCACATACCAAGATCTGTAAAATAATCTATTTAAATTAGTCTCTAATACTCTGCTTACACATTTTACCTTTTTGTTTTTGCCCTAGTTCTTATCTTTTCATGAATTTCCTTTGTTAGTTATTTACTTATGAATGTAATATTAAAATAAATCCAGAAAAAAGTGTGTGATACTAAAATACTGACATACAGCTAAAAGCTAAACTCACATAACAGAATAATTAATATTAATAACCTAGGATATAAGCAAAGTAAAATCTTCAAACTTTGTTTATTTAAAAATAACTTGGGACAGATTTCCATAGTGCTTAAAACAAGCTTGTTAAAAGTTAAGACAATTTATTGTCAAATTTCTCTAAACAAAATTTTTCTAAACAAAATTTTATTTTAGAAGCTGAAGTGTTTATGATAAAATCTGTTGTGTGAAAATGCTTTGTGACAGAAGCATTAGCGTACTTAGTACAGCTTTTCATATTCAAAATGAAAAGCACAAACACTTATTTTTAAAACTAGAAAAAGTATGCTCTAAAATTGTTGTGTTTCCCGTATGTGAAAGTTTTTTGAATTATAAAATGTGAACACAATATGAAAAGGTTTAATAATCTGTGTTACTTTTAAAAAAAGATGATATAATTATTAACTAATGCTGACTGATGTTTTATTTATAGTAGAGTAAAATTTTCAAACTAAAGCTCAGGTTTATTCATAGTCTTAATTGGAAGGAGAAAGAGGTGCAGAGTGAGGAAGGAAGGAGAGAAAGAGGGAGGAGGAGTGGGCCACATGCATCTTCAGGACAGAAGAAATTGTTATAAATTCATTGTTTCCTTTTGTATTTTTCTAAATTTTCTTAACCCAATATCCTGAAATTGTGTTTGGAGAATGAAGTCTGTTTTCTCAATTAAGCTTCTGAAAATTAAGGCTGGCCAAAATTATATTTTACTGTGTACTTTTTAACCTGAGAAAAAATTACTTTACCTCTGATATGAATCAAGAATAACATAATTTAGTATATAATTGCATACTTGTCTATTATGTACAGTCACGTAAATACACATTGTCATCTAACACGTACAGCTCTGTATGCCTAATGTTTATCTCCTCCTCAAAGTCAGTGCTGAACACTGTACTCCTGACCGTTAACACAACGAAGTGGAGCTTTGGCTAGGTGATGAGGTCATTAGGGTGGAACCTCCATTCATGGAATTAGTGCCCTTCAGAAAGATGCATATAGAGCACCGTCTTCCCACCAGCTACATGAGCATATAATGAGAAAAAACCCATCTATGAATCTGAAAGCAGAATCTCACTAGATTCCCAAATGGCCAATGCCTCAAACTTCCCTGGTTTTGGAATTGTGAGAGTGCAATGTTTGTTATTAAGCTACCTGACATGTGAAGTTTATGTTATGGCTGCTTAACAGAGAAAGACAACTATGTGTATCACCCAAATGTGCAATTACAGAGGACCAGACCAGAGGAATAAAGAGAAAATTATACATAGAAAATAAAATTCTATGAAGAGTAGACGAATAAAGTGTGACAATTTTAAATCAATTGACATAGAAAAATAGATAATTTTGAAGTCAAAAAGCATGTATAATGACTCATTAAGATAAACACTAATGTAGAGAATTGTGATAAGCTAGGATTTTAAATTGTTACACGACTTTTAAAATTAACTGAAATATAAGTTTATGTCAGTTTTCAGATTTTGAAAAGCAAAGATACTTATACATGAAGTCCTCTCACTGTCTCTGAATTGCAAGTCTGAATTTTAAAAGAAGAATATTTGAAAATGGAAGAAAATAAAATGTAGAATAAGGAACCACTTAATATGGCCCAGATTGTGTTTTCAAAGAGTTGTAAACATTCTTCTCTGTGTGAATCCTTTTGCACTTCGTGGGACATACCAGATTATCAGAAAGCTGTGTGCAGGGTGTGATTAACTCAAAGATGCACGGACAAATTCCAATTTCAAATCTAGCATTAAGAGGGAAATCTAAAGCCCGACTTGGTAGAAGTAACTGACTGAGTTATTGAATTTTTCACTTATAAAAATGTCTCATTTTTCCTCTCTTTCCTTTTTAACTTTGTGGAGCACCTGGGACTGTTCTGAAGCCCGTCGGTGTTTCAACGGTGGCCTCTCTCTTCTTAGGGTCCGACCTATGAACAGTAAGTCTTTATCTTCCTACACATGCTTTGCTACTTCTGCTAGGCAGCCTCTCCTGACGGTCCCTCGTACTAATCCCCCATGAATGGTTCCAAGATAACTGAAATACTGTTCATCATTCACATTCCTTTGTAAGAAGAAAAGCAGAGGAATGGACGGGTAGCAGCGTTTTGAGGTGACTGACCAAGCGAGAAATTTGGAATTCAGTAAGGAAATAACTGGCACCCTACGAGGTCTGGAGACTTGGGTGGCAGCATAGAACAGGAACAAAATGCACCAACAAAACCACCCCGGTGTCCACGCCAGTGACTCTGCTTTGTAGGCAAAAAGGTAACTGAGCCGTTCCCAATATGGATACTGGCAGTGCTTATACTGGAAGGTCCCTGTCATCAAAGGCTTGAAGCCCAGTTCATGGCGCTCCTGGAGTCCTTACTGTTGCTTTATTTTACAGTAGGAACTCACATGGCCTCCTTTTTACCCATGCGGTAAGTGCTGTTACTCAGTACTATTTTAATAAAAGAGTTATTCTGAAATTTTACAGTTGTAGAAGTCAAGAATCTCGCTGGGTACATACTCAAGGTCTCCCAGAGACTGTCCATCATGTCAGTACTAAGGGATGCAACCTGAGGACCAAATATGACCAGTATAGGAACTCTGACTTCAGGATCCAACAGTGTGCATGACAGGTCCACACAGAACCTAGGCTAAAAAATACAATGATTTAAACAGAAAATTATCAAAAGAAGAAATTTAAATGGTCACTAAATTTATGAAAGCAATCATTAATAACATCTAGCATCAGGCAAAAGAAAGTCAAAGTCACAATGAGATGTCATCTCAGCCTACTTGGGATGTCTATGACAGAAACAATCATTGGCAAGAACATGTAGGAAAAACTCAGACACTTTTGATTGTAATTTAATAAAGCCATTATGGAGAACAGTATAGATGTTTCTTCAGACACTAAAAGTGAAGCCAACCATTCCACATCAGTGTGTATATGCAAAACAAATCGACATCAGCATATCAAAGACACCCAAATTCCTGTATTTATTGCTGGACTCTGCATAGCAGCTAGAACAAGTAATTGATCTCCATGCACTCATGGATAAATTGACAATAATTCGTATCTTTATACAATGGAATATAACTCAGCCGTTAAAAATACATACTGTTATTTGCCTCAAAATGGATGAAACTGAGGGACATTAATTAAATGAAATAAGCCAGAGAATGACAGATACCACATGGATTTTTTCTTATATGTAGTATAAAAATATACTTATCTAACTGTTGCATAGTGATTACCAGATGCTATGAAGAGTTAGGGAGTGGGGGGAGATAGAAGACTGCTTGCTAATGGGTTAGATACAAAATTCAGTAAGGTAGAAAGGTACACTCCATTGCAGAATGAAAATTGCTAGGAACTTACGGATAGAAATCTGGTTCACCAGGGCTGCAAAACCAGAGAAACTACGCTTCGGATCAGAAGACAGATACGTGAAGTGTTGAGGACACCAGCAGCTTCCTCCTCCAACACTGAGTATGCCAGGCTCATCTCAGGCTAATACAAGGGTCAGAGCCTGAGGCACAGCCCGCTGTCCAGGTCTGCAGCTTGAGCTCCATAGCGCACACCAACGCCTGTGGCTGTTTCCAGCATATTGGGACACTATATCCAGGAAATCAACCAGTGTCACTCAAAGACAATCACCACAGTTAAGCACTTAAGATAGACGCAGTCTTGTCAAACTTTAGCCATCACTACTGACACCACCAGCTTCTATTTAGGATGATAAACAAATATTCCCGCTGCTGACAGAAATGTGAATGATAGAACTACCTGGGAAGACATTTGACAGCTTTTTATAAAACTAAAAAAATTAAATTAAATTCAATCCACTAATCATCCTGCTTAGTGTTTAAGCAAAGGAGTTGGGAACATTTCCCACAAAGTTCTGTGCATGAACATTTATAGCAATTTTGTTATAATTGCCCAAAGTTGGAGTCAGCCAAAATATTCTTTAGTTGGTGAATAGATGCATAAATAGTGTCGATGGAGTATTATGCAACCCTGAAAGGAAATGGACGGCCTTGCCATGATGTAGATGGAAGAAACTAAAATGTGTATTACTAGGTGACATCAGCTAAAGTAAAGGGGCTACAATCTATGATTCATTTTATATGCTATTCAAGAAAAGTCAAATTACAGAGACAAAAAAAATACCGTTGTCAGCATTAGGGAAAGATATAAATTATTAACCAGAAATGAAGGAGTTTTATGGCAGTGAAAATATTGTTTCATATTATAAATGAAAATACATGATATTTTCTATTCATCAGCCACATTTAAGACACACCAAGCATGAAGTTAAATTGTGGACACTGAGTGGCAATGCATTAATAGGTGATTCAGTTGTAACACGTGACTCCTGGGGTGCACCCTGCTCTCAGTGGACGGTGTGTGGGAGTGAATTGAGGGGGATGAATGGGAACTGTGCTTTCTACTCACAGTTACCGTATGATGAAAGGTGCTCTATCTCTTCTTGAGATGATTAAATCTAGTCCCTCCTATAATTCTTAAAATAAATGCATAAAATGCATGCTATTTGTTATTTGATTTTAAGATGATTCTTTGTTAACAACAGTATGTAGGTCCTTTCATTCAAAACTAAGTTCTGGCCTTTACAGTGGGTTGAATGGCCTTCCAGTGATGCAGGTGGGGAGTGTCCCCAGGGTCTCATGTGTTTAGAAGGTGGTTGGATCCTGATAGTGGGTACTCATCACAGACGCATCCCCTGATGAATTCACAGCTGCACGTGTTTCACGAGCAGGTGTCTGGGTGGAATTCGCTGCTCCAGGTGCTGCCTGGGATGATAAGTCTTCCATTCACTCTCTTCTTTCTGTTTCATTTAAGCAACTTCCTCTGCATCAGGACCTTTTGCCCTGCAATTCCAGTCTGCCAAAGATGGGCTGATATTCTGAAACTCTCAGCCAAAATAAACCGCTCCTCATTTCATTTGCCGGTGTAGGTTATTGTTTCAGAGATCAGGAAAGTATCTGAAATCGATTTTGGTATTGAAGTGGGATCTTTGCTATAACTATATCTGATAGCGTTCAAAGGCTTGAGAGAGTGGTTCAAGGAGGAGTCTGGAAAACTTTCTGGGTGCTGGCAATTGGAACCCTAGACTGCTGTAAACCAAGCTTGATGGAGTTTCTGATCAGAGCACAGAAGACCAGAGTGCTGATAAAAATGCACAGACTAAAGCTTGGATCATGAGGTGTTGGTTGGAAACTCCAGTGGCATTTAAATACAAAGCCATGTATATTATGCCCTGGTAGAAAATTATTTATTTTTGCCTCACAGAAGACTGAGATTAACGGCAGTTGACTAATCTTGTGGAGGAAGTTTTTAGAAAGACAAATAGTTATCGTTTGGTAGAGGTGCTGCTCGAGGTTTTAAGAGAGTTCTACCATGAGAATCAGGAATTAATGGCATTATTGAGTGATTTAAAAGGTTTGCAGTTTCAACAGAAAGGAAGCATCTGTTAAACTGAGGTCTAAGTGAACAAGATTTCCAAAAAATAAGCATTCAAATAAACCAAATACTTTGCATCAGAACATTGGGTTATATGAAAAGATGCCTGGAGGACATCAGAGATATTAAAAGAATCCTTCTTTGTGAAGTAACAAGGGTATGAAACTGTTAGGCTTTTACTTGAGAGGAGAGCCCCTGGGCCCCGGACCAGAAGGGCTGCCCCGGGAATTTGGTTTCCGCAGATTCAATTCACAATCTTACACTTTCAGGAATCAGTGGCCTCTGCAGCCATGATCTACAGGTACTTGGTTACTGATTAACCTGTTCACCTGCTGCTGGCTTTCCAGGCACATCGAATGAGATGGTTGTGGTGTTAGATTTGAGAGAGATTTGAAGCTTGTGAACCTGTCTCTAGGAAGGCAGGGTGTAAAGCTGTGAGGTGCAGTAGGGACCCCAGGGAGCCGCAGATGCCAGGGGTTGGCTGTCCATCCTGGATCCTGGAGTCCATGAGCAGAACCAGCCCAAGGAAGAGACCAAAATGTGCTAATCATCAGTGCACAATGAGCCCAGTCCGTTAGAGTCTGTCTCCGACAACCCACCTTGGATGCTGAACATGGAGTTACAAGATTTAGTGCCTGCCCCGCTGAGTTTTGGTCTTGCTGTAGTCTGATTCCTTTCTGTCCATTTATCTGTCCCCTTTGTCATGAGAATGTTTACGCTGTGCGATTGTAGTGTGGCAATCGTTATCTTTCTTTTCATTTCACAGAGGCTCACAGCTAGGAGACTGCTTGGAGTGAAAGGAGAACTTAAACTCAGAATTTGAGAAATACTAAACAGTTAAGAATATGGCAACTCTTAGAGATGCACTAATACACTTTGTATAATGAAATAGACTTGAGTCTTTTGGGGTCAGGGCCATAATATTATGATTTGGACTAGGGTGTCCCTCAAAAGCTTCATGTGTTTGGAAGAACATTGAATTGTGGGGTTTCTATATTTTGAGCAGTCTACTGATGAATCCACAGCTGAATGGGTTTTTGAGATGTGGGTCCTGCTAAGAAGGGGTGTGCACTGAGCCTGTGGCCGGGAATAGTGTATCTCCCACCCTGGCTCCTCCTCCTCTTTCCGTTGCCTGGCCATGGTGACCTGAGCATCTCTAGTCTGCAGCAGGTTTTTCTAGCAGGCTGCTTCTGCATTTGAGGCTGCCAGCTGTGGACTGGAATTCTAAACCAGGGAGCCAAAGAAAACCTCCGTAATTGCAGATACTAAGTATTGTGTCTTAGTGACAAGGAAAGTAACTAATATGTATAGAAAAAAATACTTTCATATTTTAGGAAAATTAATATTCTCTAGGCATTTCAGACTTACATTGAGAGCTGACAATTATTTTGGAAATTTCTGAGACCCAGGTCAAAACTTTTTTTTTTTTCTAAGTGATTTGTATTACTATTTTTCCGTACAAACACAATATTTAGGAATTTTTATATATCTTTATCTTTCATAATATAGTAAAGTGACTGGCATAAACCCTTATCGAAAGATATTTTCTTCTGCCATAATGCAAAAAGGCGATACCTCCTTTTTGATGTGCAATTAACCTTTTGCTTCAGGAAAAATTCATCATATTAGTCATACATAAATATTTATTATTTCTCATTGTTTTTCTTCTGTGTTTAGTGAATCCAAAATACATATATGTTAGAAAACCTGTATCAACACTAAATTATCTTTATTTTAAAATTTTCAATATTGTTTCATACAGTTAGTTTTTACCAGTATTAGCTCTGCAATGTAAATGTTTTCTACCATAGATGTTAATATCATAGTAATCACTAAATCAACGCATTTTTCCTCTTTTTATGTAGGTTATGTCTTTATTTCTTACACTTCATTGTTTGATTTTGTCACATTATGTCTCATTTTATTTTTGTATCCATCTGTCTTCTCTCCACGAGACAAGTGGACCATTAATCATAGAAATGTCTCTGTCTCCCTCACCCTATCCCCTCCCTCTGTCTCTTCCTTTTCTTTTGCTGAATCTTTGTAGTTATCATGTGCCAGGTTATGTTTTATGTTTACTACTGAGTTTTACCTGATATTTGCATGAATGTTTTGCAAATGCGGGAGGAGTCATGACTTTTCCTGGGCTTCACGGTTCACTACTCCACCAAGAACTCCACTACGAGCAGAATCGCACCATTTTGCATTACGGTTGCCCATCTATATACTTCATTCTCTGCTGACCAGGTGGACTCATTCCCAAGAGGGCTCCTTCCTGCATACCAGGTGGTCCAGCTACTCACTTTCTTTGCTAAACTCAAAGGAGTCACCAACAAGGGATCACCTTTCTCAGGAATCCTATTTCTACAAATTATTAGGGTCATATTTTTCTTCTCTGTCTTTACAACCTATATATTCTTAAACTTTGAAAAATTAGTTTTAGGGATGAATGTTTTGTTTATATTCCTTGACTTAGGTTTATTTGTCATATATTTCATCTAACAAGATAAATTATTTTTTAAATTAGTTTTGATTACAACTATGTTGACCCAATTAAACAAATGGTACATAATTTTAAAAACCATATTGTTAACCAGCTATTATTCCTGTAATGACAGGAAACTATATTCAAGACATTAAAATTTATAATAAAAATAAATCACTGGGAATAATAGTACTTGGGGTGAAAAATTCATCCTTAAGAAGTAGACTGTTTAAGGAGGAAAAAGTCTAAAATATTAGTACAACATAAAATAACTGATTTAGAGAAGATTAGTTTCATATAAGACTCCAAATCACTGGGAATTAAAAATGAAATAGAAGAATTAAGATATAATTATTCAATCTAAGGAATGAAATGTCTTTATGCAAATCATCCCTATGGATCTTCTTTAGCTTAAGAATCTAATTGAAAGTTGCATTACAAACTTTAGATAACGTTATTAAATTGGATTTATGAAAATTCTCCAAGTTCCAGAAGTAGAACTATTTTGGAAACATATTTATTTCGCATTAGCTAATTTAATTGCCTGCTAACATTTTATTTTTTAACATAGTAGAGTGAGGGAAATTTAGATAAAATAAAAGTGGTCAGCACACTATAATTTTGTTACATTACTTTTTGCTAATTGAAAAAATACAAATATATTTTAATCATACTGAAGCTCTTCATTCTGATGGCCTCAATGAAGTACTGATTTAAAAAAATATTAAAATATTTTTGAAGAGGGTCCATAAATAATATATGAATCCAGGCAACCAAATTGATTAATTTGAAATTTATTTAGCTGAGCTCAGCGACCACTCGCATATAGAACCCTGTTTCAGAATCCCATGGAGGGGCAGTGAACTGAAAAGTTACAGAGCTTTTAAAACAGAAAACCACAAAAAGACATCCTGTTGGGAACCATTTAGCTCAAATCTTTCATTAATTTTCGGTAGACACCTGTATCCTCTTTCTTTCATTGAGCAGGTTAATTTTCCTTCTATGGGTACAGCTCATTTCGCTTTCTCATGAGAATTATACCCTGGGTAATTTTTCATTTTCCTGGGTCAAATACAGGGCACTAGTTAAATGCAGGGCTCAAGATTGAGTCAGTTATGCCAAGCTACAACAATTTTATTCCAATTTCACACATATGTATATTGATAGGGAATTGTTATGAAAAATTATATAACTGTCATATTATGTACTATTGAAATATATTTATTAAATACTTATTCATTAAATAATTGAAAATGTTTACTTAACCATATAAACTATTCTTGTCATATGAGCACTTAAATAATTCTTTGAAGTGAAACTTTTCCCTTAAATCTAAAATAATGGTGTAATGAAGTCTTTCTGGAAGGACTGTGATATCATTAATTTAAATGCTATTTATCTAAGGAAAGTATATTAAGTTGGCAGCATATTCTTCAGCTTTGTTATGTGTTGGTCTCCTCTTTTAACTATGTAAACGTGAATGCATAAAAAATCTCATAATATTGCTTATGTTTGATAATAAGTTATCTCATTTGAAAATTAAGTCCCTACTAGGATTTTTAAAATGTCGTTAGTGCAGCTGTGTGTATGTTTGTTTACAATTTATTTGATCTATTTTGCTGTTTATCATGATTCCTGTTCTGCAAAGTGAGAGTTCCTAATGTATCTTCAACTAAATCTGTTGGACAGGATTAAAAATGTTCACAATAATATTTGTTTCCTTGATTCTAACAATTCCTAAAGCAACTGAAAGCGTGTTAGTGTACTGTTAATTCATATTTTCTCAGTGTAAACATGTTTTTCATCACATTTTAGCAAGAATATATGAAGCAATTAAGATGGTGAGATATAGCCATAAAAAAGAATACTGTGTAACTCTGATGTACTAATTGAAAGATAAAACCTGCCTCTGATTGCTCTAGGAATATTTGAATATTTTGCACTATCAAGTCTATTAAGAGATAGTAAGACCATTTCGGTATATACCTTTTCATAGTGAAATGCTTTATTCTTAGCACCCTAAATATGTCTTCCTGGGCCTTACACATGCAGATTTAGCTCAGAATAAGCTACTTCTTTTATCCTTGTAAGTTTCCAGCATATTAATATATGCTTCAAATACCTAGATAATTAAAGTCTATAACACGTCAAACAGCTTTAAAAATATTTTTTAAAAAACCTACAATTATTCTAAAATCTGCTCCTTTTGTTCTACCATTTTAGAGCTAATTTAATAAACCGTTAATGTGATCCGTAGGAAACTCAAAGCCTGAACACAGCACTTGGAGTCCTCACCTTGCAGTAAGCTTTACCAGGGATTAGTAAAAACCTTAAGAGAGGAGTCACAGACTGAGTTACCATTCATCATCCTGTCTGAGAGGCTACAAACATAACACACGCAGCTCCGAGTTTCTTGATTTTTATCACCAGAACGTGTTTTTGGTTTAGATTCATGCATGGATTCAGGTCACTTTAACTACTTTGCTTTTCTAGATATATTCATTAGTGATAGTTAAAAAGTAGTATGAGTAATGCTGATTCTCCTATATTTATGAAGTTTATTTTCCAAATTGTACCTTTGTTTACAAGGCAAACTAACCAAGAAACCAACCAAACAAAAACCCAGAGACAAGCAGTGTTAACAATTTGGAACACAAGGAGCTACATGGCTGGGCCTACAATATTTCAGCTTTCATCCAGGCAACCTCCCACCGAAACTTACATCAATTCTAGTCAAGTTCTAGTTCAAATCAGTGTCACCTAGCCTGGCAGGTGGCAGAAATGAGCAAAAATTGTACTTCTGAAGAGATGTTTCGCTTTGATACACTTCCTAAAAGTTTTTTTAGAAATGACTGTTTTTCTTTTTATACTATTTTGTTCTCAATATTCTCATGACCTATCAAGGTTTTAGCTCTCATTTTAAACTAGCTTTTCTTTTTCTTATTTCTTCCAGTTCTGAGTGAAACCTATTTATGTCATTATAATTTATGACTTAGGATCCAGTGTAGCATAACACTTACGCTCCACTTCAACTCTGGAAACACTTAAAATCCCTCCTGTTTCAGAAAAGGTAACCTAAAGGCTTGAAGTGTATGATATTATTATTCCCATGCCATATGCAAAAACAATCCTCCTGCAATATCCTACAGAGTAAATACATAGTATACACTTAATTTGGTGTACTGTTGAATCTGTTTAACAGTTTATTAATTTATTTCAGCTCTAAGAAAAGGAAATAAAACTCTAAAATAGAGTTGTCATTCATTTCTCTACATTTTAACACTCCCTGGGTTGACAATAGTAGGTTCTGGAGTTTATTGTAACACATTCTAGAGCTGAGGCTCTGTTTAACAGAAAGTACTGTAAGAGCAGACTAATGTCCATCTCACGTATGAAGTGAAAGACTATTAACACACACTCATGGTACATGTTATAATAACACATTTTTAAAAAATAATTTCATGTTTTAAAATATTAATAGATATTTCAAACATTAAAGTTTCCTCATGAGACAAGTAAACATCGATTTTGAAATGACAATTATTGTAGGTTACTCACTTTTAATCAGAAAATACAGAATATTTTACTACATCTTTTATATTGAGCTCAAACACAGCACATTACAACATGTTTCTAATGAAATTTGATAAGATAAAAACAATGGATGAAATTTTTCTTTGCTGATCCACACATCAATTTTCCCCTGTACAGTTCTATTGTAATGAAGAACATTAACAGTGTATTTGCTCCATGACCATCTCCTCAGTTCAAGGATGCTGTGCCTAAAAACTGAGACATTGTGCCAGATCATCTGTAAAATCTCTAAATTGAATGCATCTGAGAAAGAAAGTGAGGATTAGGAGAGCAAATGATGTAATCACTGCTTTGGGTGGTGTTATGTTAATGTTTTCTTTCTTTAATTTACTTTATAAGAGAAAGTCAGATGACTTTGAATTATTCACCACCTTCCCTTCTGGTGGGAAGCTCTTTTTATTGTGATTAGACTTTTACATTAAGTGTTAATGCTTTTTACTAAGAAGCAGGTTAATTGTACCATCTATTTTCAATTAGCCCTAATAGAGTGCATGTATAGCTACAGAATCTATTGTGCATGTCCTTATAGAAGTGAGGAAATGAAATCAAAGCTATTATTTTGATGTCTTGATAAATTATATTCCACATTATTTTAGATTAACAACATGAATGACTAATATTCCATATGCACCTGGCCTGTGATCACATTTTTGATTCTTAATAAATCTGAGCACTGGCTCATATCCAATCTTCATGGTAAATGCAAATTAACACCAGATTATTTTATTACCACCAGTCACTGACTTTAAAAGCTGATATACAGTCATTATTGATATTTTAGCATTAATCAAGCAAATTTTAAATTATTTAGGTTCTTGCTCGCCTTATAAGAAACATGTAACTAACCTTAAAGTGGTTGCTGAGCTAAATGCCTTTCAACATGCCAGGAAAAGGAAGGATCACTTTTCACTTTGGGATACAATAAGGAAATATATATCTAAAACATATAGATCAAAGTTTTCTAAACAGTGAAAATATTAATTTTAATAAATGCCAATGATTGATTTTAGAAAATCTAATAACTTGGGATTCTGGGATTAATTACATTTTAAAAGGTCAAATTTTATACTTGAAATATTGTATACATTAACAACATCAATTCACCTAAAACATTTTAAATAGTGTTACTGGGAGAAATTATTATAATTAATAATGTTTGAAGTTTGGGGCTTTATTTTATATTTTATGTGTCTTTTCTACATCAAATTCATTTTCAAAAATAAGATTCAATTTTCAGATAATGAATCCTTGGTGTTGCATCCTTTCTTTGCCCAAAGCAAATTAAGTGAGCTAATAAGTAAACAATGCGAAAATAACCCAATTTACAAACAGACATAATCTTAATAGACAACTCATCAAAAGGGCCACGATAATAGCAAAGCTTTTAGACTTTCATCGTTGACCACAACAGCCCACTGAGGCATGCATGTCCTGGGTTTGTCACCATACAGAGGACAAATGGGTGAAAAAGTGGCCCAAATCATATGTCATCATTTAAATGCAAATTACAAAAAAATAAAAAATAAAAAACATATACCTCCAAAACTGTGAGAACAGCCAAAACCCAGAACACTGACACCAGCACCTAAGAGTGTGGAGCAAAAGCAAATTTTATTCTTTTCTATAGATATATACATTCCTATAAGTGCATAAGTTTTATACACTGCTGACATGAATCGAGGTGGTGCCCAGCTATAGTGCCAACACTCTAGAGGAGAATTGCTGACTGTTCAAGGACCATGGGGACACATGAAGAGACCAAAGTCAGCCTGAATCGCACAGCAAGACATTGCCTCAAAAAGAAAAGAAAAAAAAAAATAAAACAAAAATCTTCTAGTCCCCCTTGTTCATAGCAGCACTATTTGCAATGGCTAAATCTTGAAAAAAATCCAAATGCCCATCAACCACAGAGTGGATAAAAAGATGTACTTTTATACAATGTAGTACTACTCAGCTATAATGAAGGATAAATTCGAGTTTTTCATAGGTAAATGGAGGCAAGCTGAGAGCATACTCAGAAGTGAAATAAATCAGACTCTCATGTGTAAACATCATATTGTTTCTCTAGCATAAAAAACTGAAAGAATATATAATATTCAAAATTCACAGTAGGTATTGTATAAGTGTAAAGGGAAGAAATTGTTCAAGAAGAATGAAAAACTGCACTGGGGAAAGGAGAAAAGAGAAAAAAAATTATATAATATATGTAAATATATGTACATATATGACACATAATTGAACACTAATCTCAGCTCATCAAAAAGTTTGTGCTTTCATTGTTTGATCATTTTTCATCCTGTATCTTTTAATGTGAACAGCTATTTTAAAGATAATAATATGCAATATGTCAACTATTATTAATCTATTATTTTGTTTTGAAATTCTGTATCATTGTTTTTATTTTTTCATTTTAAAATAAAAAAATCTTCTAGTCATGTTCTGCAGTTTCTAACAATATTCACATCTTGTTTTACTATCTAACAATTTTGCAGTGTCTAAATTCAGATTAGTTAATGTACACATTAATGGTAGTTATTTTGGGGTGAAAATACATACAACTTTTTCTCTTAGGAGTTTTCAAAAACACATTAATTAAAGCCAGCACATTTTACAGCAGGTCTCTGAGACTAATTTCTCTTGTGTAACTAAAATATTGTATTCTTTCTCCAACATTTAACCCCCTCCACTTCTCCCAGTTCCCCTAAGCGCTGATACCCAACATTTTGGTCTCATACGATATTAACACGCATGTACACACACTTACACTTACACAGAGAGAGACAGAGAGAGAAAGAGAGAGACAGAGAGAGAGAGAGAGAGAGAGAGACAGAGAGAGAGAGAGAGAGAGAGAGAGAGAGAAATTGTAAAATTTAGATATTTAGAAAATTATAAAATTTAGAAATTTAGGTTGCTGTCACATCCTGGCTATTGGAATGCCAGACTGAATATTTCTTTAACCTACTGAATTCATTTTTTAAAATACTTACTCAGAAGTGGAATTGCTGGGTCATATGGTAGCTTCATTTTCATTTTTGGTAAAACTCCATATTTTGTACATCATGGCTGTACTAACTTACATGCTCACTAACAGTGGAAATTAGATTTCCTTTTTCACACATCCTCACCTGGATTTCTTTTTGCTTTTTTATTGTAGTTATTATAAGAGTACCCTGATTTCTATATTCCTGCAGATCTATAGTATGCTTTGAAACCATATAGTATTATCCTTCCACGGGCTTTCTTCTTTATTAAAGTGCTTTGGGTGTTTGGAGCATTTAAAGGTTTCATAAGACTTTTGTGATTGTGTTTCTATTTCTGCTTAAAAATATTGATATCTTGATAGTGATTGCATTTAATCTGTTGCTTGCTTTAGAGCTGAATGGACTGTTAAAACAATATTAATTATTCAAATTCAATTCGTGGCATCACTTCCCATTTGTTCATGTTTTCTCCCACCAATTTGTCATTTTCATGTCACAGATTTTTCCCTTCCTTTTTTAAAACCACTTTTGTAGCTGCTGTTATCCAACCTTTGGTCTCTAGCACTACAAGAGGTCCTTAAAGCGCTGGCCATTGATTGGTCTCCAGACATCCATTAGTACCACGAGTCTGCGTGGGTAACGGTGACATGTGGTCATGGAGATTTCTGCCATGCACGCTTTCAAGGTCTTCTCTAAGGACGACCGAGCAGTGGGTTTTCTGAAAACTAGGACATCACAGGGTCCTCTATCCAAGGGTAACACCATCTGCTGAGAAAACATTATACTAGTCTTCTTTTCCTGAAGTGCATTTACTTTTTTAGCAGCCTCTTCATATAATCTTATAACTTAACTTAATTATGAGCGTAGGTCTATGTCTTTTCTGAGATTTCTTATTGTTCCTTCAAACCCAGAAAACTTTTAAGCTGGATTTAATTAAAATTGCCAAGTTATGTTATAGTCTTTCTTTGCTTCAAAGCTTGAGCTTCTTCCCTACTTATACTTAATGAAAAGTTTTGAATCTCACGTTCATTTGTCTTCTGCATGTTTTTGTGCATTTAGGGATTTTCTTAACTTCCTATCTTGGGTTTAACTTATCCGAAAATAACTTGCATACATCCCACTAAGGGACCTGAGAGTTTGGGTGGCTCTCCTACTTTTTCAATGTATTAATAATGTTTTCAATATGACTTCTATTTTTATGATTTCTCATTTTGTGATCGCAGGAGGCTTCCTTTTTGCAACACATCCCTTTTTCTCTCAAAAGTGACATTTTGTAACGACTCTTCCAGTTATGTGTAATTTCTATTCTTCCCTATTAAACCCTGCCATTCATTTGCTTTCTCCCGTCCAGCAGGTCTCTGTATATTCTGAGCATGGTCATTCTCTCTGAGTCATCCTCATTAACTCTGGTCGATGTGTCCTGGGCTCTCTGATCACAACTTGGTCCATGTTCAAAGGTTTCCATGTAATTCTGCTATATTGTGGGTATAGACACTGATTCTGCTTAGCCAGAGTATTTATTTTACAATTGTATACAAACTGTGATTTGTAGTTATCCTTTTAGCTATTGTGTAGGTGAAGGAGTCTTTTCATTAGAAAGGTTTTTATAGGAAACAGAGAAATTCATAACTATTCATCCACTGTTGGCATCAGTCCACCAACATGTACACTGAGCCTATAATTCTTACAGTTTTCAATTATGGATGTTGTACTTGATTTCCTGTCATATATTTATATTCATTTTTATGGTCAGTTATTCACTACATCTATTTTCTGGCCTTTTATTACCTTATTCTGAATATGTTTTCCTTAGTCTCAGTCCAATACATCTGTAGTATTTGTGAATCTCTTTCAGCTTTCTGTCCTGCTGGAACTGTCTCTCATAATTTTCAGTGTTCTCTCTCTACTTAATATAATTTTATATTTAGAAATCTTTAGTTCCCAATTCATATTTTGGGGTTTATTTGTATAATTATTAGAAGCTTGAATTTAAATTTTAATTCTTCAGTTGAATAGAGCACAATGAATACTGAATCATTCAAAATAAATCACCTGTGCAATTTTGAGACCACAGTGGAAATATAAAAATATTTAAATTCTTAGGGGGGACTGTTTGTAGTGATGAAGTTCAGGGGAGCACGCAACAGTTTTTTTATGCTTGTTATTTCATATCAAGCCAGATAAGATTTTTTTTTTCAGAATGTTGGCTAGTTTTCATGAATATTACATGGAACATCATGCTATGCGGAGTTCCATCTTCATACTTTGAAAATTGGATGGATTGTTGGTATTAAATCACCTTTCTCTTCTGACTAACATGATTCTAATAACTGTAGGGAACGATGTCGGGCTTTCCACAGATGCTCTCCATTCCAGTTTGCCTTCCCTACTTTCTTGCTACTGTTTCAATATTACTCTGATTTTCTTGGTAACCAGCTAAAAGTAACTCATGTTTAAGACAGTGTTTCTCAGATGCTAATGTGTATAAATTCATTCAAATCTACTTTTTAAAATGGAGAGTCTGATTCAGTAGTTTTAGGCTGGGATCTGAAAATTTCCCAAAGTACTTGGCTCCAGTGCTTGGAAAGGGAAAAAGTACATATTGATTTATGCTATGCTTTGGTTCTTACAGCCATGTTTAATAACCATCTTTTAAATATCACCTTAGAATTAGCATTTTTGAACATTTGCATTAAATATGCAAAAGTATAGCTTATTCCTTAGAAAGCCATTCTAGTTGTGAACATGTCACCATAGCTGTCACAGTGCCGGTAGCGTGTGTTTAATGTTGTGTTTGTGTCCTCTCTTTTCCCCTTCTCTCCTTGAATACTGATATTTTTCAAAATATCTAAGAAAACAGACACAACACTGATAACACTGAAGTGTCTTTCCTGTTTACGTTCTAAGAACACGAAGATTGCCTCCATGACCTAAATACGCCTGTCCAAACCAGGACATTAACATTGATAAAATGCAAAGAACTTTTATTTATTGGACATTTATTAATCCAAGATCATGTGTGGTATTTAGGTATCATGCTTTAGTTTTCTTTATCTGGAATATTTTCTCAATGTTTATTATTTTTTTCAATGACATGTGTGCTTTCAAAGAGTCCAGAATATTTATTTTACAGAACAATGTCCATCTTGTGTTTGGTAATATCTCCATATAATTTCTCTGATGGATCTGGGATGGTCATAAATAGATGTGTTGTAATCACTTATCAGAGGGTAGGTAAAAGGCTCAGTATAAATTTATCATTTTATCTATGATATTAATATTTATCAAAGCTAATATAATACATGAAATATATGCATACTCCAAAGTAAATTCGTAATATTTTGTGGATCACTAAGTAAAATTTACGTGCATAACAATTCTGAAAGACATATAACAAATCATAGTAGAACTTATTTGGTTTCCGTGAATGAATGTTTCTCATGATTGTCGTGTGACATTGGTTTTGAAACTTAACTGTCTCTTTCTGTTAATTGACATCCTATTGACATAATGTGAATACCTCAGTTGTCAAACTCAGTGTGTTCCAAATTCATGTTTGAGCACTGAAGAGTTTGAAAACTGAATATATTTTCCTATAAAAAATAATGGAAACCCAGTAATCACTTCTGAGGTTGAACCATTACACTAATGGATTCATTTTCCCAGGATTTTAACAAGTTTCACGATAATGTCTTTCTTTATCATGGTTCTCACGGGTTTCTTATTAGTTTACTGCTGGTCTGTATTTTAGGTAAATAAAGTATGAAGACCTCACAGTGACACCTGTTTGTATGCACTCACACAAGTCCTCTATGTTGTCTGGGCAACAGTCCTGCTTAGAATGAGCTGTCACCTTTGTGTCCCAGGAGGGAATATGAGTCCCAGGAAATGTGACTCATTCTGCTGGTTCAGGTGTTTTTAAACTGGATTTTCAGTTTGACTACTGAGCAAAAATGTGAACACAGAACAGATTGTGTTACAAACTTTGCTGAAGTTCAAGCAGGAGAGAGTTTGAGTTTGCAGCAGTTTGTCAAGCAAGTTATCACTATATATTTTCCCGCACTATGTTTCATACTTCGCTTATAATAGGTGTTAATATAGACCTCTAGAGGACTTTTATTCTTACTAATATATTTTCTAACTTTTATTATGATTTTTCTGTTCTGAGTTTTCATGTTTTGCTGCTACGTTTCATTATTTGGGAAGCACTGTCTGAGTTTCCAATGTCATTGTAACGTCAGTTTCCACTGTTGTTGCCCCGTAGTTCAACCCATCATGCACTTTAAAGAATTTCTTATTACTATTGTTATTGGACTGTCATTAATTAGGTTCTTCATGAATATTGGTGGAATTAAAAGTGCTGAAAAAAAATCTTTGGAATAACTGTTAACCAATAGGAGTAAAATGTTTTGATGTTATATATTCATATATTTATTAATAATGTCTACAAGTTTTATTTAATATGGAATGAACACACATGAATAAATGGAAAATGTATAATTTTTCATAAACCAAGAAATGTAGAAACTATTTTGGGGGCGATTCATATAGTGGTTAAGTCTACAATCTAAAATAATTTCTTACACATTTTTCATACTTTTCTGATATATAAATCTGTGTGAATGGTAAATAATTTAAGGATTGAATTGATAGAGACATATTTGTTATATTTTATAAGGTAAAGAAGCTATTACAATTAATTTAGATGACCAACACAACAGTTCAAAAGAAACATGTGCTTTAATTTGCTAAGCTATAACCTTTTCTGTATTACAAAAAATACTTAAACACAAACACTTTACAAATGTCAGCAGAAAATCCATACCGCATTTCTCCACATTGCTTTTGTGACATTGTGTTTGTCTATATTCGACAGGGATAAGTTGGGATTGATTTCTTCTGCCACTGCTCCTTTCTGTTATATTATGGGAAATTAAAAGACTGCAAGGATCTGAGTCCCTGGCAGTCCCACAGTCACGCGTGTGTGTGCGGGCTACAAAAGACAGTTGTAAGTGCCTCCTGAGTCTCAGCGGCCAGCTGAAAGTTTTTTAAATAGGACATGAGTTAAAAAGAATTATGGGAACATTAAAATCTCTGAAGGAGAGAGTTGCATCTTACATACTCTATGAAAATGAATTTGGAATCAAAATAATTTTTATTTTGTGAATGATTCCTTAGCATTTTTCATTTTATTTATAAATAAATACATCAAAAGTTGAATACTGAATTGAAGCCTTCATCTGCTAAAATTTCTAGACAAATGAGGATGATGCAAAGAAAATTTAGCTATTTTGCATCTTCCCGATTTAAATCTAAAGAAACTACTATGTTTAAGAAAATAAATTTACCTCAGTAGTATATCAAAGTTGATTTAAAATCAATACATTTGATGAAAATTCAAATTAGTATGAGCTTTATAGATGGAGATTTAGTACAATGTTTCAAATTAAAGAATATGTATAACTGGGCACAGCGACACAGTTATGTATCCCAGTACTCAGGAGGCTGAGTCAAGAGGATTGCCATAAGTTCAAGGCCACCTGGACTACTTAGTAAATTCAGGGCCCAGCTGAACTACCTAGCAAGATCTCATCTCAAAAACAAATCCAAATATATTTACTGGGACCCAAACTTGAAATTCTGAGAAATATGTTACTTGAATCACTTGTAAACATATACCAAGGTATGGGCCTTGAGCTATTCAGTATAGCATTTTTCAACAGTAGAAAAAATATGAAATTTCCATCTTATCAATTTCATTAAAATTTTTTATGTTTATATAATATATATATATATATATATATATATACATTAAAATATTTATTTTTATAGGCCAGATAACAAAAAACCCAAGATATTATTCATATGAATAAAGGCAAGTTGTATGATGATAAGATTACTATATTTACTTCCATTTGAAAAATAACTGTGTAATTTCAGTATTTGAATAATATACAAATAATTATAGAGAGAACAGTGGTCACTTTTCAGAAGAAAACTGGTCATATGTGGTAGCGTTCATCATCTATATACATATTCTTTTCATGTTATGATTTCTTCTTTTGTTTTCAATTCTGGTGATGGAGCCCAGGACAGGACAGGAACTCTTGTCCTGTGCTACATTTCCAGCATTTCTTTTTTAATTTTTGAGACAAAGTTTTGGTATATATTTCAGGCTGGTTTTGATCTCACTATTTGCTCAGTCTGGCCTCAAATTCCTGAGAATACTCCTGCCTCAGTTTCCTGAGTGCTGGAAACAGGCATGTGCTAGCATATCTGGCTCATATTATGACTTCTAATTAGCTTAATACACAAATCAAAACATATTATTAAAATGGATTCAAATAAATTGTCATTATATAATAATTTTATGCTAAATATTCTTGTAAATGCTAAGGTAAGAGTTGAGGTAATTAATGAATATTGTGAGGATTTTGAAATTTTTTATTTGACTTTATAATTTTAAGGGTAAAGTTTTGAAAAAAGAAAATACTTTGTTGAAAGTAAGAATTATATGATAGTAAGTCATGGAAATTTATTAATAACCTCACTTTTCTCCACAGCACTGGTCATTCGAGAGATGCACATTAAAACAACACTAAGATTTCACCTCACCCCAGAAAGAATGGCTAGTATTAAGAAATCAACCAATAACAAATGCTGGAGAGGCTGTCAGGAAAAAGGAATCCTTCTCCATTATTGGTGGGAATGCAGACTGGTACAATCACTGTGGAAATCACTGTGGTGATTCCTCTAAAAAACTAAGACTGGGGTACCATTCGACCCAGCTATTCTCTTTGTGGGTATCTTCCCAAAAGAATTAAAAACATCATACCACAATGATATGTGTGCACCCATGTTTTAGCGGCACAGTTTATAATAGCCAGATCTTGGAAACAACATAAACGTCCATCGACTGAGGCATGGATAAAAAAAAGATGTGGTATTTCCATATAATAGAATACTCTTCAGCTATAAAGAATGATAAACTGGGCATTTTCATTGGCAAATGGATGCACGTTGAGAACATACTTATTAGTGAAATAAATATGTCATGCATGCATAAACATCGTATTGTTTTATAGTGTGACAAGCTGAAAGAAAAGACACGCATTTTGTCCCAGAGAGAATGACTCAGGCCACATCTTTACTTCAACTAACCCACTGTGAGCCATTTGGAGATGAGTTTTGGATGTGTTAATAAATTTCTGATGTGCTATAAGGTATGGCTTTTTACATGTGGATATCCAGTTGTTCCAGTATATTTATTGGGGGTACAATCCTTTCTCTACTTAATTGCTTTTGCATCTTTGCCAGAAATCAAATGTCTGTTATGTGGGTATCTATTTTAGAACTTTATATTAATACCTTGGTGGGTGTTTATCTTGATATCAATGCCATTTTGTCGTGATTGGTGTAATTTTGTGATAAGTCATGGAATTGGGGGGGGCAGTTGGAACTTTAATTTCATTCCTTTATCAAAATTGTCTACATTAGTCTAAGTCTTTTCTATTTTTACAGAAATATAAGAATCAAAATGTTAATGGGTATGAAAATGATATTGGTGGTTTGATAAGGGATTATGTTTTCTGATCTTTATTATTTTCTTCTATTCATCTTTTGTTTTATTCTGTCTTTTGTTTTTCATTTCTCAAGGAAGGATATGAAGATATTTCATCACTTTCTTCTTTTGTAATAAATTCACTTAATATTAAAAAATAAATAAATAAATAAAACCTGGACTAAAACTCAGGCTGACTAATAACAAGATTTCAATAATTAACCAGAGCGACACACAAAGACCCTCCTGAAATGGCTCGGTTTGTATCTGGTTTTCTGTTCTGCCTACACTAGTAAGTTTGACCTTGGCTGTGGCCTTATTAAGTCTGCAGGAGAATAATTCCTGTGCTATACTTTAAAGCAGGTTGCCATTTGGCAAACTATGTGAAAACAAAAGTCTAGCAGGTTATTGGCATTATTTATTTACTTTATTGGGTTGATGATTTGAAAGCTATTCTTTCATTTGGGCTTATAAAACTTAGTGTTTAAAGTAACTCCTATGTTTTAGGAGAATGGAAATTATATTCCAAATGGATAATAAAACTAATTAGAAAGACTTCATGTTATAGATTTTTTTTTGATTTATAAATATGAAACAATGCTGTTACGATCTAAATAGTAACATAATTTTTGATACAATTTAACAGTAAGGAAATCTATCAAATTTTGGCTTATAGAGTCATATTAAAGCAGTGAAAGTTTATTTCATGTGATTGTATACAATAAAATTCCTAAAATACACAATATTTACAGAAAGAATACTCACCCTATGAGATTGAAATGAAAAGCTCATGGAGTTTAAAACCAATCAGGACTGTATATCAAGACCCTGTCTCAAAAAAAAAAAAAAATAACTAACTGTGGCTGGGGATTTAGCTCAGCGGCATGAGCACCTGCCTTGCAAGCAGGTGGTCATGAGTTCAATCCCCAGTGCCGACTAAAAAAAAAAAAAAAAAAAAAAAAAAACACCAAAAACTAACTACATATATATAAAAGATAAAAACTTCACTTTTAAAGATAATAATGAAATAGATTAGTTAATTATATATAAACCTATATCAATACCTGATTGCTTTATCATTTTTGCCTGTTTGCTTCATATATTATTTTTTAGATTCAAAGAATATGAGTAGAAAACCAAAGTAAACTGGAATAATCAAAAAGTGTGTTATTTGTTTCATGAAACAAAATGTCCTGGGCGTTTTGACTGTCTCCTTTAAAGGCCAAGGTGTGCATTCGCTGGAATGAACAAATTCATACAATGTTATACACTTAATAATTGTGAATCATAAATTGTATAATTTTTCTTCTCACCGTATTTGAACAGTTTTTATTCTAATGCATATATATATACACACATAAATCATAAACATGTACATGTACACACATTTAAAGAAATATATTGCTTCGTATGTGTGAAATCAAATCTTACCATGTGTTTTATTAAGTGTTTGATGGTTAATTTTGTGTCTCCTTAAAGGGTGATTTTTTTTTATTTAGAGAAAGGAAACAAAAAAAATGGTATATTTACAGAGATTTATGAATGATTCAATCATATACTTGGAAAGTTTTCTTGATACAGATTTTCATCCCTGTTGAACCACATTCGATTATCGGAAGCAGCTCAAGAGGTGAGGCTCCAGCACGTGAAAGTCAAGTATGCTAATGAGATGTGTAGTCCAGATGTTAGTGTACATTTATGTCCTTAAATTTCTTTATGTCGCCCTACAAATCCATGTTTTCTATGGACAGTAGAAAATTATAAAGCTTTAGAGCATTTGAATGTAGCTGCCTTTTTCATTTCTATAAGACACAAAATGTAGAAAATCAACTTTCTGAGGTTAAATCTCAATCAGAAGAACTGATATTTAGGATAAGAACCACTATGTTTCGCCTGCTCAATAACGATAATTATAAATTTTATAGTGAGTTGAGTATGCGTGTGTGGAGGTAATTTCATCAATCTTATCAGTCATGGTGCTGTATAGTAGCTCCTCTTCCCCCTAATAAAATCCACACATTCCCTGAAAATCTAGACTTGAATATGTGTACCATCTCTTTTTTTCTATTAAAATTCTAGTAAAATAATTACTTCACTGCACAGCAGTGAATGTTCACTTCATCCAGAGTTTAGTGTTCTTCTGCATATTGCTCTGCATCTTGAAGTCCTTAGAACGGGTTATTTGAATGTTGTAAATATTCATTTCAAAAATATATTCCCTTGATGGACTGCTACTCTCCAGGATAAAACTTTTAAGTTATAGTCTGATATTAATTTTAAAAAGACATGGATCATTGACCAAAGAGTTTAAGTATTTATTTCCCTGGATAGGTATTATCCTATTGCTTAGTGGATATCAATGGTATGATACTTACACCTTTCTGATTAAATGCTTGTTGAACTTTAAATTGCAATAATCAAAGGGCTGTTCAATTTAAATTTTAGATTGTTTAAGAAGTCTTCAGTAAAAATACATTATAATATGGCATGATTACTGTAGATGCTGTGTAAAAGGCTGTTAAATCTAGTGGGAATAGTCATCAACATTCTGTAATCAGCAACTCGAGAGAATGCTTAATTACAGTTATTTGGGTGACAAGTTGATGTAGTAGTGGCATTGAAAGCAGAAAATGATGCTGGATTAGCACAAGCGAGGGGACGCGAAAGACATCAGTTTCAATCGGATACCTCGTTACATGACTGCTTGTATTGATTTGCCTTGCTCTAAAAATTCAAAATGTAATATTCACCATGACTTGGCTTAAGTTTTGCCCAGAGAGAAACACTGGCTTTTGTATGGGGAATAAAATCTGGAAAGTTAAATAAATCTTGAAATAGATTCTAAGCTGGTGTGAAAATTTAATTTATATGGTCTGATTTAAAAAGGTATTAAAGAATAAATGTTTTATGTTAGAGAATAACATAAAAGTTGGTTATATTCAACTTATGTCATTTGTTTTATTTTAATGACCTATCTAGTGCTTGGTCATTGTGAAATAATATCTTACTTCAATTTATTAGTAGTGTGGAAGCCACGTAACTATTTTTGATTGCTTAGATCAAAATTAAATCAAAAGTCAGGGAAAGTAAAATACTTTAAAGAAAAGAGAACTTCTGAGTTCAAGTTTATTATTCTTATTATTCACTAAAAAATTGAACTTGAAGAATTTTCAAGAATTTATTTTTAAATTAAATTATTTTTATCTGATACACAAGCATTTATACCTTGTACATATTTATTAATAATGTCCAGTGTGCTTGAATCAGTAATAATAAAAAAATCCTTTAAAAGACCAGATGAACTCATGCTGAGTTCTATAAGATATTTAAGAATAACTAAGAACAGGTCTTCTTAAACAAAAGTGTAAGAAAAAAAATTCTTTCTCTCATTCTGAGAATTCCAAACAAATTTTAAATACTGGTACGTTAGTTTCCTGTGGTATATACTGGTATGTTAGCACCCTGCTCCTCCACATGCTTCAGGACAAATTCTATTCCTTTCGTCTTCCGTGATATAGAGGCTGTCAACTATCCCGGGCTGAGGCTGCATTCGCCACCACCTCTGAGTTGGAGCCACCGTGACCCCTATCCTGCTCTTGGCTCTGTCCTCTGAGTCTGTTATGAGACCCTCGACACTGGAATTAGAGTTCATCCATGTAATTCACAATGCCTCTGTCAACTCAATTCAATCTGCCAAGTTTTTTCAAGTAAGGTAACATTTTAGATTCCAGTAATTATGAAGAATCTAAACTTTTGAGGAACCCTCAATCCACCCAACATACGTAGATTATCTGAGAGTGTAATAGAAATTATATTTTCTGTTAGGAGTAATGTAGAATCTTGAAATAGATTCTAAGCTGGTGTGAAAATTTAATTTATATGGTCTGATTAAAAAAGGTATTAAAGAATAAATGTTTTATGTTAGAGAATAAGTGCTGTATTTATGAGTTTAAAACTAATTCCTTAAATTATATATTTCAACAGCCTGTCAAATAAAATAGTGTCATTGTTTTTAAGTTTTATGGGCAGACTGAAATAGTTCATCCCAACTGATTATCAAAGAGAGCACTCATTTTAGTTTTCTGAGTAGGAATTATTATTATTTTTTGACATTCTATAAGCTAAGTGCATAAAAGCAAGAGAACATAATTTTTTCGGGATTTAGAATTCTAACAAATGAAATGTAATAGGAAACAACAACATACTTGTACAAATTTTGCAAAAGTTGAGCACAAATGCATACATTCTCACATATAATATGTAATAAAAAACATGAGACAAAATTGAAATTTATCTGCTTACGTGGACAAGTTAGGCAAAGTTTTAATGAAGCATGTGGTATCTGAAAATAGTCTTCAAGGAATCTAAATTGATGATCAAAAACACCAAGGCTGGGTGATAGCTCAGCGATAGAGTTCCTGCCAAAAGATACAAGGGTCTGGGCTCAATCTCCAATACTGGAGAAAAAGAGAAAGGAAAGGAGAGAAGAGGAGAGGAAAGGAGAGGAGGGGAGAGGAGAGGAGAGGAGGGGAGAGGAGGGGAGGGGAGGGGAGGGGAGAGGAGAGGAAAGGAGAGGAGAGGAGAGGAGAGGAGGGGAGAGGAGAAGAGGGGAGAGAGGAAGGAAGAGGAGAGGAGAGGGGAGGAGAGGAGAGGAGAGGAGGGGAGGGGAGGGGAGAGGAGAGGGGAGGAGAGGAGAGGAGAGGAGAGGAGGGGAGAAGAGGGGAGAGAGGAAGGAAGAGGAGAGGAGAGGGGAGGAGAGGAGAGGAGAGGAGGGGAGGGGAGGGGAGAGGAGAGGGGAGGAGAGGAGAGGAGAGGAGAGGAGAGGAGAGGAGGGGAGAGGAGAAGAGGGGAGAGAGGAGGGAAGAGGAGAGGAGAGGGGAGGAGAGGAGAGGAGGGGAGGGGAGGGGAGGGGAGAGGAGAGGAGGGGAGGAGAGGAGAGGAGGGGAGGGGAGGGGAGGGGAGAGGAGAGGAGAGGAGAGGAAAGGAGAGGAGAGGAGAGGAGAGGAGAGGAGGGGAGAGGAGGAGGGGAGAGAGGAGGGAAGAGGAGAGGAGAGGGGAGGAGAGGAGAGGAGAGGAGGGTAGGGTAGGGTAGGGGAGAGGAGAGGAGAGGAGAGGAGAGGAGAGGAGGGGAGGGGAGAGGAGAAGAGGGGAGAGAGGAGGGAAGAGGAGAAGAGAGGAGAGGAGAGGAGGGGAGGGGAGGGGAGAGGAGAAGAGGGGAGAGAGGAGGGAAGAGGAGAGGAGAGGAGATGAGGGAGGGGAGGGGAGGGGAGAGGAGAAGAGGGGAGAGAGGAGGGAAGAGGAGAGGAGAGGAGAGGAGGGAGGGGAGGGGAGGGGAGGGGAGAGGAGAGGAGGGAGGGGAGGGGAGGGGAGGGGAGGCGAGGGGGGAGGAGGGGAGGAAGGGGAGGGGAGGGGAGGCGAGGGGGAGGAGAGGAGGAAGGGGAGGGGAGAGGAGGGAGGGGAGGGGAGAGGAGAGGAGAGGAGGGGAGGGGAGAGGAGGGGAGGGGAGGGGAGAGGAGAGGAGAGGAGAGGAGAAGGGAGGAGAGAGGAGGAGAGGAGAAGGGAGGAGAGAGGAGGAGAGGAGAAGGGAGGAGAGAGGAGGGGCGGGCAGGGGAGGATAAGAAATGATAATAAATGCTGACTGGCACCCGGTATTAAGGGTCTAAACTTAAAATACGTTATTCTTACTATCTGTACATTCATTTTGTTGAACATGTTTTTCCAGCATAGAAGTGAGAGGTGAAAGGGGAAGAGAGAAGTGTCACGAGCTGCACGGTTCTTTTAGTAAAGGTGACGTGGTTTTAGGTTATTTCCTGTAGTGTTTCTTCCTCCACATCGACTTCCCTGATGCTCAGTAACCTTCAATGACTCTTTCTTTAAGGCAAAACATTACCACTTGACAAAAGACTTTTTCTTCCTTTACTGAATACTTTGAAGCTTAGAGAAAATCCTTCCAAATTGGAAAATTTTGAATTCTAATTATTGTAATTTCAAAAATTTATGTATTTCTGAAAATATATGCATGCTTACATCAAAATGTCTCCCAAACACTTCATGCTCTAATAATTGGAGGTTTTAGGAGGCATTTCCTGGAATCACGGGGGTGATGCAGCTAAGTGCTGCTAGGTGGTGGGTTCTGGTCAGCAGAGGTGAGTTCCTGAAGTTTGACCCAAAAGTGTCTCCCTCCACATATCTTCCCTTCTCTCTGGGCTTCCTGAGCACCACGGCATGAGCAACTGTCTTCTATGTGCTCCTCTCCTGTGCTGTTTCTGCCTGGGATTATAATTTTGAACCAAAATAAACTTCTCCTCCTTAAAGTTACTGGTGTCAGCTTTTGTGTCCCAGAGATAAAAAAGTGGCTAAGACAATAAGAGTCATTTGTTGGCAAGTTGTGTAAGATACCTTTAAGATGACCACTTTTTTCTCTCAATTTTCTAATGTACAAAATAATCATACAAGATGAAGCACACAAAGTTTATCAGGAAGGTATTGATAATGGTCTAAGGCTGATTGACTGCAAATGGCAAAAGCAGTTATGCCAACATATTTTCTCTTTATACACAGGGAAAAATACAGTGAATGTCAATCTCAAGAAGGCATTTCTATTTCTGATCCTTTCAAATATTTCATCTCATTAAGTGAAGCACAGAGTACTCTCTTAAACTCTCTCAATTCTGATATAAAACATGATTTTATGAAATTAATATAAAGGTGAAAAAAGGACTTTTCCATGATTTACTCTGGTACCACATCCTCCTTTCTCCCCTTTCTCCTCACTGAGACACAATGCCAGGCACCCGTAGGTTAAAGGAGAAGTGTGTTTCACGTCACACTTTCAGAACATTCAGGCCATGTTTGATGGTTCAAACGAACAAATAGCACTGACGACGGGGTAGTTTGGACCAAGATCTGTTCATGTCACTGCAGGCAGGAGGCACGGAGAGAGAGAGAAAGAACTAGCCATTTCCTGGAGATGGTCTCTTTCAACCAGGCTACCGCTCCCCAAAGTACACTCAGCTGCTGACCTACAGAATGATGGTATCTGAATCCCTCTTGACATACAGGGCCCCGATAATGCAAACACCTCCCAAGTCGCTGGCCTTAAGCACGTTAGAATTTTGGAAAGAATTCCAGATATGAACAGCAACATACAGTATTTGAATCATTCACATTTATAGAAATGAATTTTAACACCATCTTTTTTGAAGACTCAGGCTGCCATCTTGCAATTCTGAACTAACCAAAAAGGATAAAATTTGATATTTCTTCCATTGAAATATTTGTTAATGTTTTAAAATTACTTTGGGAGATATAAAACTACACTTTAGGATACTGTCAACTCACTGAACATCATTACGAGTTACTTAATTTAAAAAGCCACTATTCAAAGATGAAGCTGTTCTTGACAGCCAGTTTATTACTGCACCACGGAGAAGAAAAGATGTGATGTGCAGGTATTTTTATTTGACTTTTGATGCAATTTTCTATAAGTTCATTTAGACAGCTGTGGCTTTAATTTGGGAAATTGCACACACTTTAGTTACATAATAAAGATTCACTTTACCAAGATATTGAGATGCTAACTGAAAAGTAGAGCTGCAATGCTTTAAACTGAACTTGACGAGAGGCTCTGTTACGTCTCCTAGGACCATGAAGTTGATAGAAATGTTGCTGGTAAAGACCAGATTCAGGAGGTTTCTGCTGAGAAGGACTACATTGGCTGTTAGACTGTAGATTGTGAGTATCACAGCTTGGCAGAAAGTTTGTCTGCATTGTATTGTGTCTAGAGACTTTACTTGACATCCAGTTTCATAGCAGTGAATTAATTAATCTAGCAGAAGAAATTTCAAGACAGTATAATGTTGAGGTTGTAGCATGGGTACTGTAATGTGGTCAGATTGCCTGGGGTGCAGGAAGTGTAACTGTGGAATTAATGTTTGCCCTGCTGGATTTAGGACTTGCTTCATTCCCATTCCTTATGTCCATCTCTTTATAACTTTTGGAATGGAAATGTTTATCTTGTGCCATTAAACATTGGAAGTGTTTAACTTTCTTTTCATCTGTACTGTGGTTTGCAGCTAATTGTTTCTCTTAAGTCTCAGAGGAGACTTTGGACTAGCACTTTTCAGCAAGTCTGAAATTGTTAGGAATTTGGCAACTCTTGGAGATGGACTAAATGCTGTTTGCATAAACAGATGTGCATGAGTCTTTTTGGGACCAAGAGTGGAAGGCTAGGCTTTGTGCTAGATGTACCCACCAATCCTTCGACACTCATGTGATTTTCAGAGGTAGCTGAATCTAGAATGTGTGTGCTCGGATCAAGGGTATGTGATTACTAAATCACCATTCATTTGTTTGGCATAGTTTTGGCTAGGATTAAGGCTGTGAGTGCTGCCTCCTTCCAGGATGCACAGATTGCCTAAAATATAAAGAACAGAAATAGGGCTAATGTGCTCTTATCTACCTACTTGTCATGGTCTATTTGTTTTTGCAATACCACGGTGCCTTGGAGCTCACTGACTATGGTTCGAAATCTCCACAAGCTGTGAGCCAAATAAACCTGTCTTGTTTAGTTCTGAATGTGTAGCATTTTGTCTCAGCAACAAGAAAACTTACTAAGATTAACATATATGGACTAACTGAACCCATTAAAAGTAATACAGACTTAAAAAGAAAAATAAGAGTTTCAAACAGGCTAGTAGGAGAATAAGAATAATTAACACATTGTATATTGTTTTCTTCCTAGTAGTTATTCAGAGTACAGTGTATAAGTATTTACTATTGTCCAAATAATATTAACACAGTTTTCTCTGCAGTGTACTAAGAGAAACTAGCTGTGTACCATATATATTTTTTTCCATTTGTCCTCCATTCTTGTCCCCTTTCCCCCATCACAGTTTCTCTTTTATTTACTTGGTTAGCTTCAGATATTTTTTAACAATCAACTTTCTACTTCTTGAGCCATGCATAATACTCTGCATAGAGAAAGATTGAAAAAATAAAATCATGAAAGCCATAAATCGTACATCATTAAGAGAAAAGAAAATAAACATAATTATATGAATATCAATTAGAAATTAATGAAGAAAATACAATAGAAATTAAAACACTACACCAGGGTGATAAAAGTTTCAATGCAATACAGTGGCATCTACCTGATGACATCACCTCAAAATATGAAACAAAAATAAACCTGCCAATGGAAAGAACATTCAGAAATGTGAAGTTTTTAGTGCAGTCATTGATAAATGCAAATGTGAGAAACCTTTATAGTTTAACACCATTAGTAGAATAAAATAAATGTACCTGCAGTACTGTGAAGAACTACAGGCCACACAACTACTGAATCACACAGAATCTTTGTCATAAATTAATATGCTGAACCACAATATCTAAACAAAATTTTAAAAATGTCTTCCTCTTGGTAGTTGTTTCTTTAGTATTTTTGTAAATTGTGTCACATAGAAACTAAAGTATTTCTAAAATGAATTTTTATGCAAAATATTCTTTTTTATTTTATTCTATTTTATTTTTCTCAGACAGGATGTCCCTATGCAGTTCAGGCTGCCTTCAAATCACTATGGGGTCTAGGGTGGTCTTGAACTCACAGTGATCTTCTTGTGTCAGCCTCCAGCGTGCCAGGATTACAGGTGTGAGCTGTCACACCCAGTTGTAAAATAATTTCTTGAAGATAATCAAAATTGGATGACTGATATGTCGAGATTTACAAATCTATAACAATTCAAACAGTGTGCTATTAGACTTAGTGACACATAGGCTGATAATATAAGATAAAGATCCTAGATCTAGGATGAGGCCAAGGCCTTAGATGCACTGCAGAGCAGTGAGGAAAATATCACTTTTAAAAATAAAAATATCTTGAATCAATCAGGTGTCAACATAAAAAAAAGGAGATTCAATTTCCATTTCAACTACCAATATGAGAAGACAATAAATAGATATGCAAGAGAATCTAATAAGCTTTTACAAAAGATGATACACAACTAGTAGTTTAGCATAAAAAAAATGTGTTCAACCTTACTTGGCCTGTGGTGAAAGCCAAACAGAAACCACAATTTTATACTAGTACAAACCAGACTACACATAATGACATACACGAATGAGGCTAAATGTTAGCAAAGATTGTGCATGTTTGAAGTTTTCATATGTATTGATAGGAATGTAAATTGTAAGAATCATGTGGGAAATCTGTTGACCAACAACCAGTAGTGTTTAATATAGTCATACAGAATAACATATCAAATTCACCATTATATAAGTATCCAAAAAGAATACACATATATGTGTAACAAAAGTTATATGCTATGTGTAGAAGAGAAAATCAGCCAAAATAACTACAACTTGAAAAAAACAAACAAACAAACAAACAACAACAACAACAACAACAAAAAACAACCATCCGATTTAGGATATAATGCATGAGATGGATGTGGAGGTGCACATCTGTAATACTAGATACTCAGACTGTTGAAGGTAACACTAGCTGCTTAGGATGTTGAGTCAGAAATTACAAGTTCCAAAACAGCCAGTGCTATTTAGTGGAAAACAAAAACAAAAACAAAAACAAACAAACAAACAAAAAAAACACCTGTCTCAAAACAAAAGAGATAATAGAAGGGTCTACTGATATACCTTGGTGTCCCCTCAATTAAACCTGTAGTACCAGGAAAATGTAATAGATTATGAGTACATTATGGTTTATTTGATCAAAGGAATATTTAATAAAAAGATTAAGAAAGTCATATTAAACAACATAAATCCTCATAAATATGCATTGCATTTCATATAATAGATGTGTTATGGTGGTCAACTTAACAACAGCTGAACTAAACCAGCGTAGTGCTGAGTGTAGATGGCCCACCTGTGGAAAGTTGACAGCATAAATAGAGCTGTGGAGAAGATGAGGCAGGCATTGTGGGTTCTCCTAAGTGTTTGTGTTTTGAGAAGTTGGTTCTCCTGTAGGAGCTCATCATGACTAGCTTCTCCAAAAGCAATTCAGCCATAATCATCAGAGGACATTGTCTCTGAGAGTGTCTAGTTCTCTTTGGGGGAGCTCGGGTCCTTACATGGAGCATTACTTCCTGGCCTGGAGGGGAAGACATTGCCATTTAATCTCCAGGAGAAACTCATCATGCTGGCTTCCTGGCATGTACTCAACTGTTCTTGTCAGAGGAGCTTGGGACCTCCCAGTTGCTGCGGATGGCTGTGGTGCTTTTCCGAACAGCCCTGGTTCTTATTATAAGCACGACTTTTCGGCTCCAGAGTAGAACCCTCAGCCTATCAGCACAGCTCCTTCACCCCGCTGGCATGGACTTTCTAGATTCCACCACTGACCTTTGGGCCTTCCCAGCACAGATCCGTAAAGAGACTGGCATGAGTCCTTCTCGTGGGCTCTAGACCTCCAGTTGGACGCATGGGAGGCATTTGTCATGGGCTCTAGGACTCATGCAAGATCCAAGTCTTTGGCTGAATATTCTGAGTCTTCAGTGTTGTGGACAGATTTCCTGCACTTTTTATGTTTAACTCTGTGTGAACATCATAAACTAATATTATAAATTCTGTGTTCAGATTGTAATTGTTCTCCGCACAACCCTCAACTATGACAAGATGCAAAACTGTACAACACATTATTTTATGTACACTAAGTTAAAAAAAAAATTGAGCCAACAGTACTTTTCAATGTTTCTTGGTATTAAAGAGAGGAAAAACAAAGCAGGAGTCTGTGGAAAGAATATTTTAAGAATGAATTTCTCTGATTGCTTTGGTGCTTGCTAGAATCAGCTTCCTAATTTGATGAGACAAAGTTCACATGGTTTCTATTCATAGTGTAGAGAGGGCTGACAGTCCATGGTGTGAACTGTTTAAAGAAATACACAAGAAAAATCCATTTGATTATGCTAACTTTCCACTTGTGAAATACAAAGAATTAGTGACTCTATATTCAATACATTTGAAAAAATGTTGAAGCATGGGAAACATGATGCCGACTTGCCGCTCTTGCATCTCTGAAAAACTGCTAAAAAAAAAAAAATCATCAGCTCCAAATACACACAAAAATCTAAAGCCTTCTATTTGTAAAGACATTGCAGTAAAGGACAATCACGAGCTCAAAGGTTCAAATTCTCTACTCCAGGTGTGCATAAATAATTTCAAGTCATCTAAGTGTGTCCTGAAGGAGAATCTATACTACTTTATGTAAATGGTTGCCAAAAACCAGATAAGATCCCTCACAGTTACACTGATGAGTGACAGTGCAAATTTAAGAGAAGACTCAACCCTGAAGGCTACCTGACATTGAAAGCAACCAGGGTTCAGAAAACAGCAGAATCCTGTATGTAAGGATGGAGATGTTTTGGAGGAACCTGGGAAGGCAGGGGAATTGTCCTCCTGAATTCTGGTATTATTTGGCCAGCAGAAGAGTTCTCCTCACATTCAGTCGCTGATGTATCCCCACTCTGACTCACTGTGATGTTGGCCTCTGCTCCTCTATATCAAGAACCTGGTTCGATGTTGCCAAATGACAGGGGGTACACGGTAAAGACTTTCTCCTGCAGTTTCAAGTGGAACAACGCTGACGCTCCTCAAGACTCAGCCTCAGTATCCACTTTTCCTGTTGCCTAAAAATATGCTCAAATCTCAAGACTCCTAAAGGTGGGGTACACGTGAGGCCCCATGGGGATGTTTGCTTCGCTCCCAAAGAGCACTTCGTGTTTTCAAGCAGGGATTCAGGGAACATTTAAGGAAATAAATAAATAAATTGTAGACATGTGGGATAATGGAAGAAACATAAAACTGAGTAGGGCTGAGTGTCTTGATAAGGGCTCATTAAGCAGAGATACTGAATTTAATGCTGCAGCTGTGGATTAAAAAAAGAAGAAAAACAGTGACAATTGTTTATTTGGATGGTTCTCTGAAGTTAAGATCAAAAGATGGCCCACTGTGAAGGAGCTGGAGACACTGGATATTCCTTTGTTCATTGTTGATGAGTGTGTTCTAAGGCTCAGGAAAATGGGTGTGCAAGGATCAGTATAATCCTCCATATTGGAAGCATCAAAAAAACCTTACCCTTACTAACACAGTAAGAAGCAAATATGTACTCACAAAATAAGTTTTTTTTTAAAAAAAGATAAAGAATTGCAAAATTTTAGCAACAATATTTTGATTTTTAGGGATTTTTTAGAATGATATTTAGATTTAAATGTACACTTTTAAAATGTTGTGTATTCATATCCTCATGGATGGACCATTTTATCTAGATAAATCATTTATTACATCTGTCAAAAGTTTTCTAAAATTTTCAATAAATTTCCTATATAGTTTGGTAAAATTAAAAAAAAAAAACAAAGAAAAAAGATGTGTAAGATAAGTGCCCAGCATCCTGGAAGAATCTCATCTTTGGTCTTTGTATATTACTTTACTGTGAAAAACATAGTTACTCAGTTGAGGAGCTTACTTTGAATGGATTTAATTATATCTCCGAAGGGAACGGGCCTGTTTGCACAGTCCTATTGCCAAAGCTGAGGTAGTTCTGCTTGAGTAACAGCCAGCAGAAGCTAATCAGTGATCACAATAGTCTGCTGCACGTGGATGCACAGCATTATCTAATCAGCAATTGCATTCCCAGATTTGAAATAGGGAGTCTACTAAAGTTTTACTAGAATTATATAAGCTGAAAAATTTATGCAAATGAAAAAATCTACCTTGATCTGTAGCAAAAGAGAATCACAGACCTTCAGTGAATTCCCTGCCTTGAACAAGTTTAGAAATCTAGGCCTCCTCCATGAAGGAAAGGTCTAGCTGAAGAAGCACCCTATGCACTCCCAGAAGTTACACTGTCACCCATCCTCCCATCCTTTCCCAAGGTTGCTTAGGCCTCTCAGGGAAGTACATTACGGAAACAGATATTTCAAGTACGCTGGACACGTGTTCTGAACCAACAGTGATTACAGAAGACCCAAGACATCTTTATGTCTCTCCAATAGGAGTGCTGGACCATGGAGGTTAGATGATTGATGGAAACTTAGCCAAAGTCCAAATCATAATGGCTCTATCTAATGGTCATTGCCACAGTTCTAGAATGTATAACTGGCACAAATATACTTAGTATTTGGCAGAATCCCATAATTGTTCCCTAACATGTAGTATGAGGAATACTAAAGACAGTCAAATAAAAGTATTTAGAGTTTCTTCTACCTGAGGAAATTGTAAATAAAATTTAATATCACATCCATGGACGGTTTGTGAAAATTATTGCGATGATTAAGGGCTTGAAAACGCAGAGATGCTGTTTCTCGCCACATTACCATTGAGCTCTCCTGTTTAGCCTTTGCAGAAGATGGACCGTTCTCGGAGAATGACGGTTTGCTTAATGAAGTGGAGACTCCAGTATCATCTGCCACGCCAGATGGTGGTTTCCTTATTGAACAGACTGACATACCTCATGATACCTGCTATGCAGTTATTGATTTTCTTTTATCCCCATACCTCTCCATAAGGTTCACCAGAAGCAATTTACTTTCCGCTGGCAAGGCCATCAGTACACTTTTACTGTCCTGCCTCTGTGCTGTATTATCTGTCCAAGGCGAACACCCATACTTAAAGGGCAAAGCATGAGATGTGATGTTGCCTATTTATCTTGTGCACACATTAAAACAATAAAACCATTTATATTTGTTACCAAAATAATTGTTAAAGTTTTGTTATGTATTTATTGGAAAATTGAGTTACATTCTTAGAGATCAAGAATCTTTAAAATTCTGAGTGCATACTATTTGCAATGAACGAGAGACATTAATAACTGTCGAGCTACTTTGAAAATACACATATGTGGACTTGAAACTAATTTTCTATCTAATGGTGAATATTTAATTTTTTTGTTTCAATAAGTGTAGCAGTTAAATTTCACGAGTCCAGAAATTCATAAATAATTAAGTGTGTCCCATTCTGTTCTTTCCTGCTACATTATTATGTATTTCCTTATAACAAGTTTAAAAACTTCTTTCATCTAGTCTTACTTTTGCTATATATATTATATATTTTTATTCAAAGCTATTTCTGAGTTTGAGACAAAATATGTACTTTTAACTCTTTGCTCTCTAAATAGAGACAATTTTATATTTGGGTATTTAGAGAAAATCTTATTTTATTGGAAATAGTTTACATTATCAGAGGAAAAGCAAATCCATAAGGTATTTCAAGAGCAAAAATCCCTGATATTCTACAAGTTGGAAAATTGAGACCAGTCAATTGCCTGTGAGTTTCTTATCCTTTTGTTCCAAATGACCATTACAAATTATTTTGTTTATTACTTTTGGTCACACATTAGTCAACAATTTTTTTGTCTTTTCTCTCCTTACTGTTCTATCCTCTCTCCTTCTCTCTTTTAATTCATAAACTCATTTCTTAAATCTTGTTTTCTCTATTTTCATTTCATTATAAAGGACCATCTCCCTCCTGAGTTTCCCTGGGTGAGTCATGAAGGCATGATTTTATGGACTGTATTCCATTCCCTTGCTCCTCCGTCTCCCACTTTTCTGATGATCTCTGTCTTGATTGCTATGCGAGAAGCATCTTGGCTCCACTGCTCTCTTTTGCCATGATGTTGATGCCTTAAAGCCATAAAAGCGTGGACTGAATGCCCTGAAAACGTGAACAGAGTTAAAACATATCGCCTGTGCATTGAGCGTGCTAGATTTTGTGCCCCAGTGACATAAAAGTAACTCATACAGAAAACTGGTACCAGAACTAGTGTCTTTGGTATAACAGTGTCTGGACATGTTTGCATTTTTTATGGAGAAGCTCAAATGAGAGCATTAAAAGCCAGACTTAGGCAGTCTTGCTGGGCAGGAGGCTGTTTCTTAAACTCTGGCAAAGTATTCGCTTAAATTGTGACCACACCCTCAGACTCTGTGGGAGACTGAAGTGAAATTCTGCAGACTTTCTAAACTGGTAGAGAAAACTTTGAGGCAGCTCAACATTCAGGATGTTGCATGGGTTTTGTTGACTGCTTATAGTCAGATTTATAGTGAGAACTGAGACACAGTAGAAACATTTGAAAACTTCTGATTCTTAAGTGAGCACATGTAAATTTGAACCAATGAATTATGAGTCCTGAAGAGATTAGTGGCCTAAAAATAGGCAAATTATACCTTCATCTATTGTCGTAAGGATATCTAAGAGCCAGCAAGACTGTATACATTCCAGTTTTAAGCATGAAAATATGTCAACCTTTAATTTAAGGAAATACGTCGTCAACCTTTAAGGAAAGAGAATTTGAGATCTGTGCCTGAGAAGTGCTCCTAGGAAATTGGTGCCCTGGAGTTTCATTCACTGTGCTCAGTATCTCAGCACTCAGAGGTCACTGCAGCCATGGTACAGGGCTGCTCCATCTGGCAGTAAATATTCTAGCCATCCATGTGATGCTAGTGCTACCAGTATCCAGAACGCAAGAATTGTCAGGGAAGCTTTAACCAGACTTTAAAGCAAAGCCGTGAAGCCCAGGAAACGAGCCATAAGAAGGCAGTGTGTGAAGAGTGGGGACAAACCTAAGGGCAGCAGAGAAACCAGCGATGCTACAAACACGGCTGGGCAAGGAGGGAAACTGAGGTAGCCAGAGGAGCTACCAGAGAGGGTCAGGAAGGCTTCACCCAGCAAGACCCTAGAGCGTGGCTTCCCGAGCCCTTTGATGCCCACACCTTACCACAAACTGCTAAGGTTACAATTTGTCAAGAAGGCTTAATATCACACAGGATGGAAGGCTGATTATCTGGGAGTTATTTTAATTAATGAATTGAAAATCTTAACTTGAAGTCACTATAGGAGTTTCTATAAATGATCTGAGCAGTCATAGGACCTGCGGAGATTCCTGTGTGACTTTGAAACAATTATCTCCTATAAATTACCTACAAACAAATGATCGCCTATCTCCCTATTAAAGAGTGTAGAATTTAAAATCATAAAGCTGTGTTTTGAACTTGTAATAAGGCATGATTTGAAGTGCAAACAGAAAAGAGAGATTCTTTCCTTTTCATGTACAGTGTGGCCCATATTTTAGTTCTATTGTATTGGAATAAATGTGACAATATAAAGGAAGAACTGATAAATATTAGATGAGATCATCACAAAAGCATCTTCCAGCTATATTTGCAATTACATCTCATACTCCTGAAAATATAACTCATTTAAGTTTAAGCTCAATGTATTCAATCTGGAATCATAAAATCTTTTATTTCTTGTGTTTGTGCTCTTATACATTATGATAGTAAGTGTATCAGCAGTATTACCAAATCCTGAGGTTTGCCTATCTTGGACTAAATAGAACAAAAGTGTGACCTTTTATTCACATAGAATTTCTGAGCAATGGAACAAAAGAAGACAGTATTGAAGTGGGTGAGGCGGAGTAGGCAGTAAACAAAAGAATAGAATCATAAAGTTTACAAAATAAGATTGCAAGCATCATCTGGTTAGAGATTTTAAGCAGGATAAAAAGTATGACTAAGCCGAAAAAGCAAAGATTAAAAAGGGATCAATCACCTTCTCAAGAGCTTTGAAGACTTGGATATATTATATCATATGTATGAAACAGGATGAGATTTCTTTATTGAGACTATGCTTTATTGATACTATATTTGTTGGAATTTTCCTATACTTCATATTTTATATACCTAGCCCCACTTTATTCCCACCCAATAAGTGATAAACTCTACAGATAATGATTCTTAAATACATGTTTATTCGTTTCGTTTTCCTTCATTTCATTCTTGCTTTTAAATTCGATCTGGCTAACACCATAAGACACTGGTTTATAAGCGTACTTCATTTCACAACATGCTTATAATCTAAGGCACTTTTACATCAAAGTGAATTTCCCCATAAAAGTGGAAACCCAGATGGTTCATTATACAACCCAATAATGTCCATATGAAGATGATTAGACTATTGTAATATTATGTGAAACAGTAAAGAAAACACAAAGAAAAGTAATCTAATTAACCTGAATTCATCTTTGAAAACCTTCGTGGCTGGTGTGAGGGAGACAAGGGAGAGGAGGGTTGTGGTGTAGGATGACCTCAGTATCATTAATGGAATCACTGCTGACTGTTGATTCAGTGGAACCCCTTTCTTTTTATGCAGGTCTAACAAGTAACCTGTATATTGACCCTTGCTTTTGCCTGTTTTAGAGGATTTTGCAGAAAGGTGAAAATGTGACACTGCATCATAAATCAGATTAATTGCTTGCACTTCCATAGCCTTATATATGGAGATTTTCCGTAAAAGTGAGCACTGGCCACCCCACTTTACACAGGTCCCCATTTTCATTTGAAGTGAGGGATTCATTGCTTTTTTCTCCTCCTCTGAAGACTAGATCACTTCTGTCACTTTTCACTGTTACCACATTCCTGCAGTGAGACAGAGAACCACTGGTCAGTTTGCACTGTGTGACCTGCAGCGTTACGCACAACTCTTTTTCTAAGACACCACCTGTTTATCACGTTAGGTTTATTGGAAATGTTTGCTCATCTTGTGGAACACTCACAGAACCAGTTACTTTCAACCCAAGACTTTAGAGTACATGTTGAGCTACCTCCAAAATCTGGCCGTGGAACTCAGCTGGTTAAACCCAGTAACTGTTCTTCCAGTGCTTTCTCTCAGAATTCTGCTTGAACAAGTGACATTCGAGTCTCACAACAGTAGAGCTCATGCTAGACGTATCTGTCCCTCAAATCTGTAATTTTTGGGCACACTCTCGGTTTCGTATGGCGCACCCTTTCTGATCACTGCGTGTATTAAGTTCTCCTCATAGTACTCATTTTCAGACTAGGTCTCTTTAGACTGAATCTCCTTTCCCAGTGCTCTTGGAGCAAATTTGAAGAAAACACTTCATTTTATTCCATTATAAAAATCACTTTACCTTATACCAAATGCTCACTAGGTTATAAGTATTTGCATGAAAGTAAAATTTATGTATCCTTGCATTTACATCATTTATTATTGTCATTCAATATGTTTTCAAAATGGAACTGAATTATTTACTTAAAATACATTATTTTATAAATAGGCAATAATCAAACTTTGTGTCACTGTTTGCAAAATATTTATGAGAACTCTTAAAACTCAATATTAAGAATAATTTGAAAATAAAAAGGTGTGAACTGACATTTAACCAAATGAGCAACACAAACGACAAATAAGTACCTGAAAATAATTTCAGAATTACTGATAATCAGAAAAATGTAATTTAAAACCATTGTGGAGTACCTGATGTACACCAGCTATAATGGCTGAATATTTAAGATTACATATCATAGTGATACGATACCAAGTACTTGTGAATGTTAAAAATAGGAGACTTGCTTTAGATAACAGGTTTTATTATTAGTGAATTTATCAGGATAGTTAACAGAACCAGAAATGTACCAGAGGCATTTTTCCAAGAATAATAAGAGCATATGTGTAGACAACAAACTATACTGTAATTAGCATATTTAATGTATATAAATAAAATAAAATACTATTCAACACTTCAAGAGAACAATAACCTTAAGAGAATACATGAATCTCTCAGAAGTAGTATACTGAGTGAACAAATGTTTACATGAACAGTTTCATATTGTATGAGTTGCTTTGTAAGAAATTACAGAAAACTCAAAAATATAGTGACAAAGATCAGATCAGTGTTTAAATGTAAGAAGAAATCAAACATGTGCAATGCAAAATACAATATTTGTAAAACTATGATTTTAAAACTTGTTCTCTTAGATTCTTTCTTTCAAAATTTTTCTACAATCATGGAATCTTATTGGCCAAAATTTCCACTGTGGATAAACTTGTTCCTCTCCACAGTCCGCTTTGACTTTCATATTCAAAGAGTGAATCGTGACACTACATGAGCTGTATCACCCTTCACTGATTACTTTATCAAAAAATTAGTTGTTGGAAGAATCAAGTATTTGTATCGCCTCAGGGAAGTTATGGGTGACTTGAATTAATGAAACATAAATTCTGAGTTCTGTGCCAAAAACAATATGAACACTCTATGCATCTAATTATATATAATATTGTGTTATTGAATAATCACATTTTAATAAAACTATTTTATTATAATCATCAGAACTCTTTCTGGTGATCACTATAATTTCTCTACCTAGCTTTTTATTGTTTTTGTATATATTTTAGTGGAAATTTTACTTCAGAAAAGATCAGAGTAATTAGGAAAATAGAAAACAAAGATATGACACTAGATTGGTGAATTGCATTCTTTAAAATGAATTGGTCATGTAATTCAATTATTCATATATAGGTTACTAACACTAAACAGTTCTGATACATCAACTTACAGCCTTAACACCAAACTCAACTGGCCTTAAAGTTTTCTGAAGTATAATTACCTTCAATAAAATCTTTCTCTTACATCAAAGAAAATTCCAATGTGATCATTTAGATTTTGGAGGTAAGTTTTAGAAGACCCTTGAATAAAACTAGTTTATGTAAGAATGGCTACTTCTCCAGGTGCAACCCTATCTTAGATCAGCTAACAGAAATTTGCAGAATGGAGCAGTAATCCTTTCTTAAACTAGGCTTTAATTTAATTCTTAAATCTTCAGTTAAATGTATGCTTTCAAAAACAGCAAACATGTGACACATGCTTGCCTTTGTGAAATAATATATTAGGAGCTATGCACAATGTTTTGCAAAAATTTTGAAGTGAATATTTGAAAATGTAAATTTAAAAAGGAGCTTTCAGTTAGGTACATGAACTGATACTTTGTTAAAAAAAGAAAAAAAAATTTTCAAATATTTCCAAAAGAGGCAATGGATTTTTTGTATTGCTGCTTTAGTTTTACTTGGTAAATGTATGTTGCTAAAAAGTGAAATATACAATTGTTGAATTTACAGATAGTCTTATGTCTCAAATTTATTTTATTGTTTTTCATTTTAAATGTAGGATCAAGTGGCCTTTGTAACTCTGTCTTCAGTCATTCTTCAGTCTAAATTGAACGATAGATTACTAAACTACTTGAGTGGTTCGTTGCCTCTGCAAGGTAATTTTAGTAATAATGACAGTTCAAGTTTTATGTGGTATCACATATCAGTAAGATACTTCAAAACTCTATTGAAAAATTTTTCCTCCCTAGTTTAAGAGTATAGACAGTAGTTTTATACTGGAAGTGCCTGTATTGTTTATTCCCATTTTCCCTGAATATCTCAGTCAATAAAGAAAATTATTGTACCCCTACCTTTTCTGTGTGTCATATGTGTGAATGGCAGTTTTCTCTTGTGTGTTTTATGTAAATCCCTTATGTTTTCCTCTAGATAATTTCTACTTTTGTTTAATTTTTCTTCATATTGTTCAAGGAGTAGCTGGAAACACATCTCTTGTGCTATTTCCTGCTTTTTACTTTTACTCGGACACTAAATTGTCTATTTCTTGTTTAGAGGTGACAGGAGACAGAACTGAGGTTGAGTTTTTTAAGACTTGCTTCTGAATGTTTTCTGTAGGTTTTCTGGGGATTGTTCATGATGTGTACATAACTCAGACACATTAATCTATTTTAATTACTTCCTTTTCCTTTGCCGATGAGTGACATCATGCAAAAATCTCTCCTTGTTATGTATACTTAGAGATGTCAAGATTCAAAGAAGGAAAGAATCGATCCATCTCACATACAGAATCGTGTCACCTTATAATCATGTTGATATTTTCTCTGTTTATCAAATTGGGCTTAGAAATAGGAAATATAATTTACAATATTAATCCAAAATTTGCTGCATGTGTAGGCAGCTCAGTTGCCAGAATATAGTCAGGGTCTCTTTTTCATTACCGTATCAAGAATTTCAAGACAAACACTGCAGAGTAACAACCCAAACATAAAACATGGATAATGTGGGAATTTCTCTGTGTGCTTTGGTTGTATACCCACGAAGCTGGCTCTGAACTATTATTTTTAAAATTATTTATTTTTCACCCAACTTGGTAAATTTTAGCACTCTTTGCAATGATATAATCAGGCTCAGCATTCCCAAGAGTTAACGTAATTGTTACTATGTTTCGTTGATTTTCTCATTGGACACTAACTCCTGCCTAACTCAGATTCGATCATGAATTGCCATGAACTGAGTATGTGCTCTAATGACTAACAGGCAAACACTGTGTCTTTAATAGATGGACACTACGTACTCTTTCCAAAGTATTAATTCTTTGAAAACTGTCGAAGCACAGTAAATCAGGGCAACTGTCTTTTCTGCAGTGCACCGTATTGGAGTGATTAATCCTGAACAATCTCAGTATGATACTAAAATATATTTTCCAAACTGAAGTCCATAGATTAAATGAAAGGCAGTAAAGATAAATAACACATAACATCATTCATATGTGGAATCTATAAAACTTGATCTCATAGAAGATGAGAGTAAAATCACTGTTCCCAGAAGTTAGGAAGAGGAAGGATGGAGAAAATCAAGGAGTGCAGAGTAAATTACAGTCAGGTCCAAGAAAGCTCCATGGTGATTTTTCTTTTAGGGTGCTATAAATGACAATTATGTGCTGAATATGGCCAAAGCCTAGAAGGCAGAATTTGAAGGTTTTCATAATAAATTATAATTCTTGATTTTTACTTACTTATCATTGTAGAAACATTATCCAACTCTATGTGTTGCTGAAATATTATATGGTTAGCCCATCAATATGAACAAATTTTATGTGATTGTTACTGGTTTAAAAATAAATTTAACTAAAAAGAATGCACCCCTAAAGTACTTTAAATCAATGACACAGTGAATAAAAATGTTATGTGACTTTTAATATATCATGTTTTTTAATCTTCAAAGTGTGAAGACAGGTTTAATTTTTTTGTGTTTTCCTGGAAGAGATATAAAGAACTTGAATGATTATCTTCATAAAATTCATACCATTAAACTTAGCCATCTTTAATAGCAGGAACCGAATACCCTGTGTATATAAGGTAAACGAGGGTTAGTTTCCAGGAGGGATTTGTGGATTTGGAGTTTTCAGTCCATAGTCAGCTGACTCTGAAGCAGAAACGTGACAAAATGGCGCAGTGACAAAGTTGCTAACTTCGTGGCAGAGATGGCAGCAGAGTCCAAGGGCACAGGTCTGGGGTCCAGTGAAGTCCTTCAGGTCGCATACTCAGGAGCCAGCCCAAGAAAGCCAAAAGCATAGTTTGATCTTCTCCCACATGTCTTGCAAACCAATCAAGGTGACAAACAAGAACTATTACATTATTTAATAGGGTTACAGATACTCCTTGTAGAGATGGTTTCTTCTTAACTTTATGCTGAATATCATTGGATTACACTAAATTCTTCTATCTGATTAGCATCCCATTAATCTCAAATAAAAGCATTCCTGAGTTATATTCTCTAATTACTATGCAATTTCTCCTTCATACTACTTTAGTTTTGTATTTCGCTATACTTACAGCACTTGGGAGACTGAGGCAGGAAGATGCCATGATTTTGATGCCATCCTGGGTTACATAGTAACAACCAGACTAAAAAAAAAAAAAAAAAGAAACAAAGAAAAAGAAAACGTCTCTTGTAGCTATACAATATATCTTTTAATTTTTGAAGAAATAAAACAAAATTTAAAAATAAAATTTTAATTTTAATATTAAACCTATTATCTATATATATATATATATATATATATTAGTTATTTATATTCAAGCTCGGATTATGCTACTTGGAAACTTTTAAAAATCTATATTGATTTATGTAGATAAAATTGCATGCACACATAAAATATGTGATAAGTGTTAGCTTATTTTTGGTAAGTTCTTAAAATTAAATGTAGGGATAATCCAAGATAAAATAGTTTTAGGTTTTTTGTGTAATTTAATTCTAAAATATTTATTATAGTGGAATAACTGATAGTTATCAATTTAGCTTGAACTAATTTTGTTTCTTTTATTTTCAAAGTGTAGATTTTTTGTGTATTCACCCTTTGATAACTAAATAGGAGATCATATGTACATAAATTGACAGAATTTTTTTGGATCAACTAATCGGAACACTTTTTGCTCATTTGCACTTTTACTCTTATTGAGTAAAATAAAAGAATATTGTTTAAAACAATGTTGAATCTGGTCTTTAATTATCACTCAAAAGTTACAGGTTTAAATTTTATCAGTTATATTTTTGTCTTCAAAAGTGTGTGTGCATTTAGAAAAGTAAGAAGTATATTTGAAAAATATTGAAGAAATTTGAATTGTCTAAAAATAAATTATTCTAATATAATATCTCACATTTCATTCAGTATTGACAAAATTTTATTTCTACTAATATATTTTCGTATAGCTGAACATAGGAATGTGGTTTATAGTTAAGGTTATGAAAGGAAAAGAGTATCAACCTATACTTTTATTTCATTGGGACACATTTTATTTTAGTGTTAACTATATTTATTGCACTGGAAAATAAAACTACAGGTGAGTTTGGGAAATCCAGCAACAATAACCTTAAGTGTAATCTGTGCTCAGTCCATGTATTTGTATATAGTGACTTTTTTTAAAAAAAGCATTACATTTCTATTACATAATATTATACTGTTTCAGTATTATCTTCTTATTTAAAACCATCTGTGCAATTACATAAAAATATTGCAGATTAAATTGAAAGTTAGCCATATTAATTGGAACACAATTTCGTATCTACGTGCTTAGGTTGATATTCACCTCTGCTAATTTCTGCTTATGTGATGAAAGAGCACTATGTATATTTTCTGAAGTTTGGTCATATGGAAAATTCTAAAATATTTATTTAGCTTATTTAATATATATATATTGATTCATTCTTTCTGTAAATAGGTAATTACTGAAAAATTCCATTAGATACATACGTTAGTGTACGTGTTTGAATTGCCAAAATGGATCTCTTATTAAGAGCATGTTAAATGAGAGATACCAAAACTTTGGTGCCTGTAATGCACAAAACATGAAAATTAGCGATAATTTTATCTAGAAAGCATTATAATTAATTTTTCCAGGCACCACAAAGTGGACTTCAGAAGAAAGTAGACTTTGAACTCTTTTGAAGTAAAGAAAGAAAGACAGACAGAAAGAAAGAAACAAAGAAAGAAAGAAAGAAAGAAAGAAAGAAAGAAAGAAAGAAAGAAAGAAAAGAAAGAAAGAAAAGAAAAAGGACCTTGTTTATGTGTATATAAGAGTGTTGTTTTTGCTAGAGGACATGAATTTATAAAGGCAAACAAATACAAAACTATCTTCATAAACTACATAGTATTGTTTAATATAAAGTGTCTTATTTGAAACATAAACATTTAAAAAGTTGAAGAAAACTTGTCTATTTTATTGGTGAGAAAATAGACTTCAATCTAAATCAAACTGAACCTATGTGGTCTATATTTCAATTAACACCCATGCCATCTTAATAAAAATCTGTTTGTTGATGTAGAGTCCCACTAGGTTCCAGGCTGGTCCTTGATCTCCTGGTACAATCCCTGTTGTCATCAGATGCATGAAACTCTGCCCCATTCTTCCATGTGTTGGGATTAATGGTGTTTGCCAGCAACCTGGCATGATAGAAACTTACTCACGGTTAACAATTTGGACTATCTAAATCTCCCAGAAGTCACATAACAAAACAATATGCACTGCATTATGTTTCCAAAACTCTAGACAGTGCTGAGTATTTAAATGCATCTGGCCATAAGATTGGAGAAAATTAAATTGTTATCCTTTTGTATGTCCTACCAATATAGTATTGGATACACGCTAAGAAAAACTGAAAAAAAAAAAAAGTGACTGACACCATTCCACAGATGTGGATTTACATAGAAATTTTAAGATTTATAATAGAGCATTCATGTTGTAGAGATAATGTTTGGCGTAAAAGTCAATTAACTTATAAAACATGGTGACAACTGGATAATGAGAATTAAAGAATTTTAGCGAAGCAAAAATATGCTTTAATTTGTAGTGACTGAATGAAGACCCCCCTCCCCACTCTGAAGAGGACCTCCCCTGGAGGAGACTGGTCTATGTCAGGCAGCAAGGTCCCTCAAACAGAGTAGCACCTTGTGTGGAAGACTTACTTTTGGTTTTTTGATTGCAACTGTTTAGCAGCACATTTTTGAGTAACTGAATCACAATTCAATTATTTTCCCTCACTTACTTTATTCAATAGAATGTAGACACATTCAAAATGCAAAATACTTTATTTCTTCAATTTGCAGTTTATGTCATCAAACATTCTTCTTCTTGATTTTCTTTCTGGGCACATTCTATTTTTCTGAAAACAGGTTAGGACATTTTAATCTATTTGCTTCTTGACAAATATGACGACCTAGTCTATCTGTCTATGCATCTATGTATCTATGATTCTATCTATTATAGCTATGTATCTACTGTCTATTTTATCTATATCTAGCTAGCTGGCTTTCTATGTATCTATCCTTTTTTACAATGTGCATGGATTTGCCTCTTTTATTTGAAAATAGATTCTAGGTGGTGCCCATCATAAATACAGATTTTGTTACTCATGGTAAGCATGCATAGTATGTCAGTACTGTTTGAATTATTAAATAATTATTTTACCTTTTTTCTTAATATCAAATAAGCATATTTCCTTAGGAGACAGATTCAGAAGAACTATAACATTTAATACATGCCATTTAAAATTTTGTCATTATTGTATTTTAAATTGTGACTGATTCTAAATTAATATCTAATATGCAGTAATCATTTTTTTTTAAAAAGCAAAGAGAAAAAAATCATGAGGACATTTTAGAGGATAAGTAGCGAGGCTGTTTTCCTCGACTCTGAGCCACCCCATGAATTTCTTTTACAATTAATAAATGTACAAAATGCTGAACTCATTTCTTAGCCCAGTACTTACTATGATTTTATTTTATTTCCAAAGAGCCTTCAAAGGGTGAGCTAAAACAATACTTAGAAAGTCTCTATTTCTTTGTGTTAACCTGGAGTAATAAAGGTAATGTTCTTTCAATCCTTATTGCCCTTATTAAGTATTCTAAAACCCACACGAGTTTGAAATTCAGTGCAATCTGGGTCAAGGTCCTCCAACATTTTCTAAGACTTTTCTGCTTATATCAACATTTTTAATTTTCAAAAGTCATCAGCAGGTTTCTTCCATTGCAGTCAAGAAAAATTCTTCTCTTCCCTTCATTTCTACTGTTGATAGATTTTAATTTAATCTACCTACAAGGTTGTCACACTTTCCAGCCGATCTCCTTTGATTCCTCATGCCAGATGTCAGTTGGTGATTCCAAACTGCTACTCAAGGCTTGCAGTCTTTAAAATACTACTTGAATCTGAGTTCTATTTTAACTTTCCACCGTCATTCTTTATGAACATTTTAAATGAAATATTGACACTTCCTATATTCATTTAAAATCTTATATGCACCCTCTGCAGTTCTCCACATTTTTGCATAAAATACTTTCAAATACTGGGATATATAATTTTACAGATCACTCTGATCAGTGTGAGCTTTCTCTGACAGCCTATTAATCTTTGAAACATTTTGCCCAATCATATGATGTACTGTCATAGGAGAAGTGGGATTCATTGCTTCCAAATTCATGTGGACAGAAATAGAACGTCATTGTAGATATTTATCATTTTTACATATTCACAATTTTGGTAAATGGAGTGTATCTGGGTCCCCTGTTGATCATCACAATTAGCACCTAACAATCAAAGTGAGAGATATCATTCATCAGAGTTGATTATGAACTAATGTACTTGTTTTACCTTGATGGTATTTGAACCTGTCAGAAGCTTTAACAACCTCAGTACTTTTCAAAGACTGTGAGATACATTGAGAAATTAAGTATATAACTAGAGCATCACTGATAGTAATGTGAAACATGTCTCTATTATTCATTGAACTCATTTGTTTTATACTGAAACATTATCAGCTTCCTGAGGAAAGTGTATTATTTCACAAAATTTGAGTTACATGCTTATAGGAACATTTCAATTTTCTCTTTTTATATTTCCAATTTATATATGTATATATGCAAAGATAAATATATAATAAGATAAACATAAATAACTGAACTTGCCTCATACTAGTTAAAGGAGTAATCAGATGTTCAAGTTTCATTAGCCAACCCTTTTTATTTTGTTTTATTTCTTTTTGGTACCTGGGATTGAACGCATGACCTTGCACTTGCTAGGAAGGTGCTTACACCACTGAGCTAAATCCCTAGCCCTAAACCCTTATTTTTATGAATGACTGAAGTTTTTGGATTTCAGTTTCCTCAACTATAAATGTATTAGTTCATCAGTTTGCAAATTATTTTCTCAAACACTAATTTCATATTTATAAACACTACCAAAATGCCTAATAGTTCTGTTTACCAAATTTAATGTTTCTCAAATTATTAACACCATGTTATTTCTTTCCTTTTAAACTTGATTTTGTTTTATTTGTAATTAAAGCAGAAGCTAGAGAAATGCATTTCATACCAAATTAATATGATGTGTGATTGATTCTTAGCTTGAATTTCTGTTTTGAGTATCATTTGAGTGCTTTGGTTTTATGCTTATTTGTTCACTGACTGAATTTTATAATGTAATCCGCAGAAAACTCTGTCTACAAAACAAGAAAACTGCAACTAGCTAAAGCACAGACTGCAAGTAGACTGAAGTCGAAATTCATAAGTTGATCACATTTAAGACCCTTTAAAATGTAACCAAACACACTGACTTTTGGATATGAAGGTAGCAGCACAGAAAACAAGCACAAAAATAGAAAATTGGACTACAGCAAATTAAAAAGCTTCCACAAAAGAAAGCTTTCCACAAAAGAAATAGCAGAAGTAAAATACAACTTACTGAATAGAAGATGATGTTTGCAACAACACTTCTGCTAAGTAGTTATTGTACAAGACGTATAAAACAAAACAACTCTGTAACTGTAAAACAATTAGTCTGATTTTAAAAGATACGGGCAAAGAATCTGAATAGGCTTTACCTAAAGACATAAATCAGGCATATCACAGATGAGCAAAGTCACTCATCCAGAGAAGACAGATACTATGAGTAAGTTACTGAGATTCCTAAGATGATTAAAGTCAAAACTACCTTCTCATAAAGGAAGCAAATTACTAGGTACATCTGTACCACAAAATAAAATCCATCTCTTGAAGAAATAGCTTCCTTCTATTATTCACTGAAGCACTGCTCACGTAGACTCAGGAATCAATCTAAATACCTCTCAGGGATGAACGGACACAGACAGCGAGGGACATGAACAGAGTAGAGTACTAATCAGTAATAAACAGAAGATAATGAAGATGATCTGGGAGGACACTGTTAAGTGAAATAATGAAGCACAAAAAGAAAAATAGCACATGATCTCACTGTTTGTGGAAATTAAATATAATGAATACAGAGAAAGAGGATATTGGTGATTGGTAAAGATAGTAGTTTTAGAAGACTGAAGTTTAGTTACAGAGATGGTGATTAAAGAATATTAAATTTCAGATAGAATTAAGTTCACAACATGTGTAATGTACTCATTGAAGTAAACAATGTACTATTGAAAGATACTAAGACAGTGATTATAAAGAGGTCTCATCAAAAAAAGTAACCATGTACCTTGACACATGTGGTAATTAGCTAAATTTAACAAACCCACCATGCATATGTCATTAAAATAGCACGTTGCACATAGTAAGTGCTTACAATATTATCTGCCAATTCAAAAACAAACCAATAAATAAAAATAAAGAAATGAAACAGCATAAAACATTATAAACTTTGATAAAAGATTAAAACATTAAAATTTAATTTTAAAAATACCATAATTTTATTTGATGTTAGATCTTAAATAAAGAAATAATAACCTGACACGTTATAAACTATATTCCTAAAAATAAATTTTATCCAATAACATAAACAATGTTATTTATTTATTTATTTTAAAGAGATTAAGATAAAAGAGAACAGAACAAAACAAAGCAAAAACAAAATTTGTTTATACTGTCACACATATTAAAATCCAATAGGAGACATCATGAGGGAACCAATGGAAAACGAAGAAGAAAAGCATGGCAGGACTTCAAAGCAAGATGATATTAAATCAGAACTGGCTGTCATAATGTCTTGTTTTCCTCAAAATACCTGTTCATGCCATCAGAGATAATAAAATCAAACAAAACAGAATTAGACCATTCCCATTAATGAATGAAAATATTGTAAGTTTTCAAAACAATATAATGGGGAATCATGATTACCATAAAATCTTATGTGTTCTTATCATTACTTGTACTATGGAGACTACACAGTATTTATACCTGTGAGTTTGATATATTTTGCTTATGAATGTGGTCTCAAGTTGCATCCATTTATTTATAAATATCTTAATGTGATCATTCTTTATAGCTGAGTAGTTCTCCACTGCATAAAAGTACCATAATTTTTTAATCCATTCCTCAGTTGATGGACACTTATGTTGTTTCCAAGATCTGGCTGTTATAAATTGTGCTGCTATAAACATGGGTGCACATATATTACTGTGGTATGATGCTTTTAGTTATTCTGGCAATATGCCTAGAAGAGGAATAGCTGGATCAAATGGGACTTCCATTCCAGGTTTTGAGGAATTTCCAGACTGACCTCCACAGTGGTTGCACCAGTCTACACTCCCACCAACAGTGCAGGAGAGTTCCTTTTTCCCCAAAGCCTCTCCAGCATTTGTTGTTGATGGTATTCTTGATCCTGGCCATTCTTTCTGGAGTGAGATGGAATCTCAGTGCTGTTTTAATTTGCATTTCTCTAAAGAGTAATGATGATGAGCATGTTTTCATATATTTATTTGCCATTTGTATTTCTTCATCTGAGAACCCTGTATTCCTCTCAGATGCTCATTTTTGGATTGGGTTTTTAATTTCAGGGACCTGAATTTTTTTTTAATTCTTTATATGTTTTAGACAGAAGTCCTTTGTCAGAAGAAAAGTTCATTAAGAATTTTTCCAGTTTTTGGGTTTTATTTTCACTGGAGATTTCTTTTGGTATGCAGAGATTTTTTAATAAGACGCGATCCCAGTAGATTCTGGGAGGTATTTCCCTTGTGGTTTGATTCCTGTTCCTGAATTCTCTACCTAACCCTATGTCTTCAAGATTTTTACCTAATTTGTCTTCCAACAGATTTAGTGTTTCTGTCTTAATATTAAGATCTTTGTTCCATTTAGAATTTAAGTTTAGTATATGGTGATAGGCACGGGTCTAGTCTTAGTTTTCGGCATATAGAAAGCCAATTTTTCCAACACCATTTATTACAGAGACTGTCGTTCTTCCAGTGAACATATGTGGCCCCTTTATCAAAAATAAGGTGGTTGAGTGTGTTTGTAGTTCTGATCGTATCTTCTAATCGATTCCATTGATCTTCAGCTTGTTTTGATTCCAATACCATGTTGATTTTATTACAGTAGCTTTGCATTATAACTTCAAGTCAGGGATTGTGATGCCTCCTGTCTTGCCTTTGCTGCTTAGAACTGTCTTTGCTATGCTAGTTCTCTTCTGGTTCCAGATGAATTTTAGGAGTGATTTCTCCACATGTATGAGGCATTTTGATCGTATTTTCATTGGGATTGCATTGAATCTGTAGAGCAGTTTTGGAAGAATGGCCTTTTTCCACAATATTTATTCTTCCTATCCATGAAAAAGGGATGTATTTCCCATTTTCTGAGATCATGTTTGATTTCTTTTTCAGGGAATTATAATTTTCCATGTATAGATCTTTCACTTCTTTCATGAAATTAATTCCTAACTATTTCACTTTTTTGGATGCTAGTGTGAAGGGTGTGGCTTCTCTTATTTCTTTCTCAGTGATTTTGTTGTTAGCATATAGGAATGCTATTGATTTTTGAGTATTGTCTTTGTATTCAGCTATACTGCTGAATTTATTTATTATATCTAGGAGTCTTTCAATGGAGTTCAGGGGGTCTTCTATGTAGAGTATCATGTCATCCACAAATAATGATAATTTAACTTCCTCTTTTCCTATCTTTACTCTTTTTATTTCTCTCTCGTCTAATTGCTCCGGATAGTGTGTTCAGTACTATTTTGAATAGGAGCAGTGATAAGGGACATCCTTGTCTTGTGCCTGATTTTCAAGTAAAGGCCTTCAGTTTTGGGCCATTTAGCATGATGCTGGCTGTTGGTTTGTCATAGATGGCTTTATCATATTGAGGTAAAGACCATCTATTCCATTTTTCTGTAAGATTCTTATCATGAATGAATGTTGGGCTTAACAAAAGCTTTTTCTGCATTTATACAAGTAATCATGTGATTCTTACTTTTGGCTCTATTGATATGGTGGATTACATTTATTGATTTATGTATGTTGAATGATCCCTGCATGCCTGGGATGAATCCCACTTGGTCATGGTATATAATCTTCTTGATGACTTACTGCATCCTGTTTGCCAAAATTTTATTGAGGATTTTTGCATCTATGTTCATTAGGGAGAGTGGCCTGTAGTTCTCTTCTTTAGTTTGGTCTTTCTCAGGTTTTGGTACTAGAGTAATATTTGCTTCCAGGAATGACTTAGGAAGAATTGCTTCCCTTTCAATTTCATTGAAAATTTTGAGAAGTGTTGGCAATAAGTCTTCTTTGAATTTTTTGTAGAATTTCACGGTGAATCCATTTGGCATGGGCTCTTCTTTGTAGGTAAGGACTTAACTACATTTTCAATTTAATTAATAGATATTGGATTATTCAGCAGTTTTACATCTTCTTGATCTAGCTTTGGTACTTCATGTATTTCTAGGAATCTCTCCATTTCTTTTGTGTTATTTGAACCTAGGAGAGCTGAGGTTTCTGAAATATGTGTTGATAATTTTCTGTATTTCCTCTGAGTCTATAGTGATTTCACCTTTTTTCATTCCTTATTGCATGAATTTGAGCTATTGCTTTCCTTTTGTAATAAGGTTGGCAAGGGGCTTATCAACTTTATTTATTCTTTCAAAGAAACAACTCTTTGATTCATTAATTCTTTGGATTGTTTTCTTAGTGTCTAGTGCATTAATTTTGCTCTGACTTTTATAATTTTCTCCCTTCTTTTGGCTTTGAGCTTGACTTGCTTTTCTTTTTCTAGATGTTTGTGGTGTAGCATCAGGTTATTTCTTTGTATTCATCCTGTTTTCCTGATGTGGGAACTCAGTGCAATATATTTTCCTCTGAGGACCGCTCTCATTGCATCCCACAGATTCCGGTTGTGTTGTATTTGTATTTTCATTTGCTTATAGGTACTATTTAATTCCTTCTTTAATTTCTGCTGTGACTCAATGATTGCTCAGAGTGTATTATTCAATTTCCATGGTTTATGGGTGTTTTTGCAGTTTCTTTTATTATTAATTTCTAGTTTCATGGTGCTATGATCTTATAACATGCATGGGATAATTTCAATTCTTTTGCATTTACTTAAATATGTTCTGTGGCATAGTATATGGTCTGTTTTAGAGAATGTCCTATGTACTTCTGAGAAAAATGCATAGTTTGATGTTTTTGGATGGAACACTCTGTGTACATCTATCAAGTCCATTTGTTCACAGGTGTGATTCAGTTCTGTTATTTCTTTGCTCATTTTTCGGTCTGGTTGATCTGTCCCTTGGTGTCAATGGCGTGTTAAGGTCTCCTGTTATAATTATGTTATTGCATATTTCATTTTTAATTTCTGTTAATACTTGCTTTGTATAGCTGAGTGTTGTGGAATTTGGTGCATATATATTTAAGATTGTTATCTCTTCCTCTTGAAGTTTTCTCCTAACTTATGTAGTGACCTTTTTTATTTCCTTGTATCATTATTGGTTTGTTGTTCACATTGTCTGAAAACAGAATAGGTACCATCACAAAATGGGGGGGGTGTTTCTGTTGCATGAAGTATTGTTTTCCATCCTTTGACTTTCAATCTATGAGTTTCCTTTTGTATTAGATAGGTTTCTTTCAGATTGCATATGGTTGAATGTTGTTTCTTGATCCATTCTGCCAGTCTGTTTCTTTTAATTGGAGAATTGAGACCATTTAGATTATTGGTTATAACTGTTATATATCGGTTTATTGTTGACATGTTATCTTTCTGCTGTTGCATCTTTCCATATCCATTCTCTTTAACTGTCTGCCTTGCTTAGTGGTTTTTGCTATGTGTATCTGGAATTTCTTTCAGTATTCTTTACAGAGTTGGTTTGCTGATCATGAAGTTCTTCACCTGTTCTTTGTCTTGTATGTACCTTATTTCTCTATGCATTTTGAAGGACAGTTTTGCAGGGTACATCAGTTTGGATTGGAAGTCGTTTTCCTTTACGATATTCTTGGCTTCATTGTTTGTGTTGAGAAGTCTGCTGATAGGTTTTCCTTTATATGTGATATGTCTTTTCTGTCTAATAGCTTTTGACATTCTGTTCTTATGCTGGGTTTCTGGGATTGTGTTTATTATATGTCTGCTTGTGGCTTGATTTTGGTTATGGCTATTTGGAGTTCTGTATGCTTCGCTAATCCGTATGTCAGTTTTCATTGTCATGTTTGGGAAATTTTCAGTTATTACTTCTGCAAATAGCCTCTTCATATCACTTGTGTGTCCCCTTCTTTTTCATTTATCCTTATCAATCTTACGTTGTTTTTCTTTGAATCGTCTTGCAGCTGTTGAATTGTTATTTCCTAATTCCTTGATATTTTCAAAAGATCTTTCCTTTCCAGTTCAGTAGCCAAAATCTTGTCTTAGAGGTCTGAAATTCTATCTTCACTTTCATTGAAGTGGTTTTGACAACTTTCAATGGCATTTTTGATTTCCTGTAGATATCTTTGAATCTACTTCATACACTCTGGTTTTTTCTTCTGTTGTTCATCCTGAAATTCTATGCTTTTACATTGTTCCTCTAATTTTTTAATTGTGTCTTCTTTAGATTTGTTCAGAATGTCTTTCATTACTTTTATCATTTCTTCTTTTACCTGAGACATTATTGGTGATTTGAGTTCCTTTATACTTTCCCGGATTTGCTTCTTTATTTTTGTTGTTATTATTTCATGTATTTCAGGTGTATGGCTTATATTTTCTTCTATGTACATGGCTCCTAGGCTTTCTTGTGATGGGCTGGAGGTTTGATAAACAATGATTTATCGAATGTTATAGCTGTTAGTTCAAAAATCGTGACTAATTTTATTATAATGTATGATTGAATGAGAAATGCTATTTTAAGGTTTTTCATGATAATTTTTGAAAGACTGTGTGAAGTCAGGATTTAACATATGGAATGTTGTCTCACATTCTTTACAATTATTTTGTTTTTTTTAAAAAAAATAAAGTTACTAATATACAGTTGTTTTTAAGGAAGTTATACCAAAACTGATACTCATTTCAATATCAAATATGTTTAACTGCAAATATTTTTTTAAGTTTATTAAATATCATTCTAAGCTGTTACTTAATCATTTCCTAAGACTAATTACAAAATAAAATTAGTGTTACACTTTAATAAACTGATTTATTAATTTATGTCAATTAGGTTGCCTATTATAGAATTCAAGTTATGAATAATTTCAGAAAAATAATGTTAAATTTGTTCAATTTATTTTAGAGCTGATTAAAGCTGTTTAAAGTCACACACTGGGACACAAATGTCTGTTTCTATATTGACACACTGATTCAAACTCTGGTAAGATTTTGGACATGTACAATTTTTAGAGGTATGGCTCAGAGGTCAGCATTTGCCTAGCAATTAAAAGGCCTTCAATTTGATACCTGCCCCCCTCCACACAGTAAAAGATAGCTGAGTGTACAGATGACATAAATTAAAGATTCAGACATTGGGAATATGGCCCAGTGGCATAAAGTGTCTGCCTTGCATGCGAAAGGTTGTTAGTTTGATTACCCGTTATGGAGGTTGTTTTTTTATGGATTATTTTTACATAAACATTGTCTACTATTTATTGATACTTTCACAAATAAAAAAGATTTATTTTTATTTCAAAGACTGACAGGTATGTCATTTTATTCACAGCTCATATTTTCTTTATCTGTTCATCAGTTAACACACACTTAGATTTTGCTCCTTTTGGTTATTGTGGGTCAGGATGGGTTTGTAGGAATTGCTGGTCCAGACATTAATTAGCTCACTCCAAGGCAGAAATTGCATGTTGCTAGAGTATGGGTGAAGAACATTTTCTTTTCCCAAGTTAGCAGAAATAGAAGAGAGAAACTGGGGACAAGTGCGCACCTTCCCAGCTCATTCCCTGTGAGCCAGTGGCAGTCAGAGCCAGTCCCCTACAGCATACTCCACTACTGATTGCATGTCTGTGTATAAAGTCACTACCGGGTACAGCACTCCTGTGATCCCACCACTCCCTTCATACATGAGAATTCGTGGTGCATCTTAGATCTAAACCATAACATCAACTCCTTGGCAACTGTACTGAAAATCGGATGAAAATAAATAACTGATTTCTGGGCTTCCCGTTCTATTCCACTTAACTGTGTGTCTGCTTTTATGCTAGTACCATGCTCAGTCTTTTTCAGCATCTGTATCGTTTCCTTACACATGTTAATTTCACAAAACTTAGAGTTTCAGGAGACATTTTTAGAAATGCATATAACATATTTTGATTATATCCGTCCCTCTCATTTGACTCCTGATACTTTTGTTTTGTTTTGTTTTGTTTTTGTACCAGGGATCAAACTCACAACCTCACACTTGCAAGGCAGGTGCTTCTGCCCTGAGCTAAATGCCCAGTCTTGATCCCCTGATTCTTGACAGTCACTTCTAAAACTTGTTTTTTTTTTTTTTTTTTTTTTTTTTTAGATATCATATATTAAGGAAAACATGACTTTTGTTTTTAAGAGTCTGCTTAATTTCACTTAACATGATAATCTTCGATTCGAAACATTTCACTACAAATGACATCATTTTGTTCTCCTTCATGTCTGAATGTGTTCTACTTCATAAACAGCAAATTTTCTGTACCCATTCGTGTATTGATGGACTAACTAGGCTGAACTGATGTGTTGGCTATTGTGAACTGTGTTGCAGTGACATAGGTAGGCATAAACCACCATAGTATGCTGACTTGGATTGTTTTTTTATTTTTAATTTCCAAAGAAACTAATGGTGTAGGTACATCATATGGTACATGATATGGTAGATTATTTTTTTGCACTAGGATCGAACTCATGACCTTGCACTTAGCAGGTATATGCTTAAGCACTGAGCTAAATCCCCAGCCCAGATCTATTTGTTTTGAGGAGCCTGAATAATAATCTTGATAATGACTCTACTAATTTACATTTCCATCAACAGAGTCTAATTCTCTCATATCCCCACCAGTACATGTTGTTAATTTTATTCTTGATGCTAGGCATAATGATTGGAAGAAATGGAAACTCAATGCTATCTTGATTTGCGTTACCATGATTACACAAATATTGAACATGTTTTGTAATTGTTGAGGGAGTTATATACCTTGAGAAAGAGCTGTTAAATTCATTTGCCTGTTTGTTGATTGGAATATTCATTCATCTGAAGTTTTTTGAGTTCTCTATATCTTCTGTATATTAATCTTATGCTGGGAAGGTGGCTGGCAAATGTATGCTCCCAGGCTATAAGCTGCTTCTTTACTCTGATAATTGTTTTGTTTTGTTTTTTATTCTATAGAATATTTTTAATTAGGTGCAATGACATTTTCCATTTCTTCCCTGGATCTTCTGAATTACTGGAGTCCTATTTAGGAAGCCTTGTTTTGACCTAAATTTCTATGTGTTTTACTTTTATTTCTTCCGAAATTTCAAAGTTTTATGTCTAACATTTAGTTATTTTGTCCAATCTGAGTTTATTTTTGTGCAGAAGAAGTTATATGTACAAATTGTATTTAAAAAAAAAAAAAAAAAACTTTTGCATATGGTCAGGCTCTTTGCCCAACATGATTTTTAGTCTTTCTTTTCTAAAATGTTGTTTTTGGCCCCTTTTTGAAAAACAACTATAACTGTATGGGTTATTTTCTCTGTCCTTATTCTAGACCAGTAGCTTACATGTCTGTTTTTAATCAAGCATCATGCTGCTTTTATTACTGTGGCTCTGTCATATATTTACAAGTTAGAGTATTTTTTCATTTTTCTTAGTTACCAGAGCTTGCTGGGGATTTAGCTCAGCGGCAAAAGCACCTGCCTGGCTAGCTCGAGGTCGTGAATTCAATCCATGGTACCACCGGAAAAAAAAAATTAATTACCAGAGGTTTTGGATATATTTTGAAATCAGACAATATGGTGTCACGTTTATTTCTCCTTTTAGATCAAGATTATTTTGTCTATGTTGGTCTTTTAATGAATTTTATGATTCTTTACTATTTCTATGAAAAATGCATTTGTATTTTTACAGGGACTGTATTGAATCTGTATAACATTTTTAGTAGGATGGACATTTTAAGAATCTTATTTTTTCTAACCCATGAACCCTGGATATTATTCTATGTATGTGTATCTGCTATGTTTCTTACATTGTTTATAGTTTCTGGTTTAAATAGATCTTTCACTTTCTTGGTTAATTTTATTATTATTTACTTTATTTTTCTAATCTGTTGTAGTGAAATTGCACTCTTGAATTCTTTTTTTAATGTTAACTTATTTTTAATATACAGAATAATAGTTATTTTATATTCTTCAACATTCTGAGTTTATTTATTCTAATAATTTTTGGATCACCTTTTGTAACTTTCTAAATAAAATATTAGATTGTCTATAACTGGGGTTATTTAACCCTTTTTTTTTTCATTTTACATGGTTTTTATTTCATTTTCCTGTACAATTGGTCTTAGAATTTTAGTATTATATTGAATGAACTGGTGAGAGTGGGCTCACGTATTTGTTCCTGATTTTACAGGGAAAAGTTTTAAGTTTCCCTATTAGAATACAAAGTTACCTTTAGGGTTTTTTATATTTAGATACACTCAGATACTTACTATTTCCAGAGTTTTTCTGCTAAAAATGATGTGGAATTTTTACAATTGATTTTTTTTTTGTATTTATTGAGAGGATTATAAGAATTTTGCCACACATTCTGTCAATGTGGTGCATCACATGTATTCATCTGTGTATGTTGGACAATCTTTGCTTCCCTATAAAACACCCCACTTGATCATGTTGAATGACCCTGTCAATTTACTATTAAATTTGTTATATTTTCTTTCCAGATTTTTACATTATGTCCTTCATACATTTCCATGGCTAATTATTCTTTCTTGCATCTTTGTCTAGTTTTGTCATCAGAGTAATGGTGGCTTCATCAATTGAGTTTTATAGTATTTCTTCTTTGTCTTCGGAAATATTCAAAGAAGAATCATTATCAATCTTAATCGAATACTTGATAGAAATCAGAAGTAAGGCAATAATGTTTTGAGCTTATTTGCTGAGAGATTTGCTAAGCACTATATTTCTGATTGGCATTTTAAAATTTATTCTTTTTAATGCATAGTTACATTTACTTTAGAAAAATATATATTAGTTTTTAATAGTTATTAATAGTATATAATCTAAAGCTTTTTATAGTCTTTCCTTTTCTGTGAGGTCTCTGCTGAAAAATGTGCTGCTAGGTTATTGAAATTCATTTATATTTGTCATTCTTTTGTGTTTTCAGAACTGTCTCTTTGTTCATGTTTACAGATGTTTTAATATATCAATATAGTTTTGTTTGAATTAAATTTGGTTGGAGATTTTGCTCCTTATTTACTGAGTTTTATATGTTTACAAATATATTTCTTTAAATAAGTTTGATATTATTTCATTAAATAAGCTTTCTATCTTTGTTTTATCTTCTCCTTTATAAACTCTTGTAACTCGGATAATTTGCTTTTTGGTGTTGTCTGATATATTTCTTTAATTTTCTACATTTTCCTTTATTCTTTGTATGTTTCCTTCTGCATTGTAAATAACCACACTCTGTGTTTATAAATTACTTTTCTTCTTTATCAGATCTGCTATTGAAGTATTATATTGAATGTTTCATTCAATTCATATTTTTCAGCTCCAAAAATTTTTAATAATTACATCTCTTAATTTTCTAATTTTTAAGATTATGTTTGAGTTTACCCTGTGACTTCTCCATAACTTCTTGCAGTTCATAAATTATCTTAAACATATTTTTCTTTGCATGTCATCTTGATTATTTTCTTGATGCTAAAACAAAATATTCAACACCAAAATTTAAAGGAGGAAAGATTTATTGTAGCTCATAGCATGTAGAGGTTTAATTCATAGTAGGCCAACTCTAAGGTAGGGTAGCACAGCAGAGAGTCATCACAGAGAAGCCAGGCAGAAAGCAGCAATCAGCAGGCAGTAAACACAGGCAACGAACACCAATAGCAACTCTCTTTCTGTTTCTTATATTTTACTCAAGTTACCGACCCGTACGACAGGTAGGGAATAGAGCCATAATCCTCGCAGTACACTATGAATCAATCCCAGTGTCACACTCATGATGTCGTTGCCATCCTGGAACATGGTGCTTGGTGTCCTTTTCTCAAAGCAATCTTTCACTTTGTCTAACATCTAGTTCTTTTAACATCCTCAGGCATCTGTCTTAGTTACTTTTTACTTGTCTAGACAAAATGCCTGACACCCAAAGTTAGGCAAGGAAAGGTTCATTTCATACAAGTTGGAAGTTGCAGTCCATACTCAGCTGGCCCCAAGTGGCAGTGTGGCATGTCAGGCCACTCTTCATGGCCCATTTCAAACTGCAAAAGCACAAACCAGCAACAGAGGAAGACGCACCTTTTACCCGCTGTTACATTGTATGCTGGCTTCACCCTTGGGTGGGAGTAGCCCTCATACCACCACACAACAAATCAATCACAAATGCTAGATTTTGCCGCTTCCATGATTGCATGAGGCTTGTGTAGGGCACCGACATAAACCATGGCACTATCTTTGCTATTGTTCTCTTCTAAAATATTGGGCTTGCTAGTCTTTTCAGCAACCAATGTCTTTTTTGTTCCAGTTTTGGAACTATACCTAAAAACATCAGACCTAGTACAGAGAAAAATCTTAAAATAGATGGACAAAATAATGTTGTAGCAATAGAAACAGGAATAAGGTTGACAATGAGATTCTTCGCAGCAATAAAGGTGGCAGACAATATAACAAATTTTAAATTACTAAATGGCAGACAAATTTACTACCAATGCATAACAGTGATTTTCTGGAGTCCAAGCAATGCAGTTCCTCTCCCAGCAGAAACCTCCGGAATGTGGATTTTCACTAGCAGTATTTTTATCCGAGGTTTTTGTCTTCTGAGTTCTTACCAGAATCTCCCATCAAGTACAGCAACGGTATTCGAGGGCTGCATTTTCAGTAAACATCTCCAAAAATGTTCAGACTCTTCCTATAAGTCAGATCCAGAGGCTCCTGCCCCAAACGGTCAGCTGCAGTCACAGCAATGATCCCACTTCTGGTATCAAATTTTATTTTAATGACTTTCCTCATTTCTGAAATAAATTGCCTTGATACTCAAAATCAAACAAGGAAAGGTTTATTTAGTTCACAGTCTGTGGAGATTTTAGTTCATAATTGCCTGCTCCAGGTAACTGGAGCATCAACCAGGTAACAAGCATCAACCGAGAAGCAGTGACCCTCAACAGAAACTGCCTTCCTACCTTTTTTTTTTTTTTAATCCAGGTTACTTGCACAGACTTAAGAGTAGCATGGTGCCATGAATCAATCCCTCTGTCACATCCTTGATCCAAGTATCACACACCCTCCATCCAGCCATTTCTGAACTTGTCACCTATGACCACATGAAGCTTGGGGAAGGGCATTTGATACAAGGCAGATCATACATCTCTATTTCTTTGTAAGCTTAGGGAAATTATTGGCTTAGGGAATAATAATATGCTTTATTGGTGCTTTGTGTCAAATTTTGTTTCTTCTTGCTTTAGAGTTGTTTTTTTTTTTTTTTTTTTTTTTTTTTTACTTTTGAAGAAATAAAGTCTGCCATAAACTTTGCAGATTTGCTTTATTGAAAAATCCATCTATCATTCTGTTCATACATACATACTGGGTCAGGCATCTGGTATAGTTTGCAAGAAGTACGGAATTATTGTTGGAGTCGAGATGGGCCAGTGATGGTTTGTTCTGTAGATTGTCATCCTTAGAGACCTGGCCCCATGGGGTTGGGCCTAAAGTTGAGATCCACTGGATAGATGTTTTGACCAACTCTGTAGAGTGAGGCCTGGAGCCTGAACCCATGAAGGTGGCACCTTACATCTATAAAGTTTGAAGTGCACCCACATGCCTAGCCTGTTACTGTGGCAGGCCTCCTAACTGAGAACACTATGATGAGACTGGTCTTTGTGCCACTGCCATACCTGGAGCTTCTGTCCAGTACAACTTGGCCCTGGGATCTACTGATATAGGCGGAGACCTTGGGTCCTCTACAGCCTTAGGCTACATACAGGGCCTGTTTAGTAGTTTGGGATCACAGAGGCTGACGAAGATTTGGATCTTATACTCACATAGTACACCTGGGAAGCAGGATTAATCAGTTCAGACATGAAGAGCATGGCTCTGGGCACGAGTCTGGGCCGGGAGAGGCCTGCAGCCAGTGGCAATGAACACAGGTCTCCTTTGGGAGTGAACTGATGCCTGAAGCCGTAAGGTTGTATTTCAGCTGGGGACAGTTCATGCCTAAGACTTCTGCATTTGTCCTTGCACTGAAGACTATCTAAAACCTGGGGCTCTGAGGCTGGCCTACCAGTAGAGTGTCTCAGAATGTAAATCAGATGTGTTGTCCTGGAGGATGAAGTTGTGGAATTCAGCTCAGCAAGACAGCTGGCTGGAGGTACAGCCCACTTAGCAGCCTGACTCTGGGGGACAAAGGTCTTTCTAGTGCTCTTTTATCCTAACATAGGGCTGATTTAGAGGTCTGGGCAGATCTAAAGTTTAATTCCCTATTTTTCTTCAAAATGGATGTTATGCTGCCAGCAGGTGATGGAGCACAGGCAATTAAAACACTGGGGTTAAAATACGGTGCCCAGTCTTGGCATTTTATTTTTCTCCTATATATGCTGTACTTACATGCCACAACTCTAACTCGGTTTATTTAGCTCTTGTGAATGTGTTTTCATGTTGAGATAATTATTTGAATTGATGTTTCTGCAGAGATTCAGAACTAAAGTTTTATTCCACCATCTTGTTGATTTCTATCAATGAAGAAATTGTTTTCTTAAATATTAAGCAGCTTTAATTTAAAACATTTTTTTACTTTGTATGCTTCACTAAGTCCAGATAATTTTAATAACTGAAAATTGACATATAAAACAAAGATTAAAAAAGTCTGATATAAACATAAATACATATCCATTTTTAATACCTGAATGCATTTGGATATAAATGTTATATCCAAAATAATGTTTTATAATTTATATGTATAGTATTATATGCATTGACACATAATATTCCTATTATCTATAATACACAATATCAATTGTCTTAATTGTATGTATAAGCACTAATGAATAATTTTGTCATTTTCTTGAGAAATGTAAAACATCATGCTAATAATAATAAGCCTATTATAGTTCTATCTACTATGTCACAAGTTCTGAAATAAACATCAGGAAAATCTATTCCTCCTAAACAAACATGACATTATCTTGTAAAGAAAGAGACATAGTTTATACCACAAAAATATAAATATAACAGAACTATAACTAATTAGATCAGTTATGTAAGTATAAATGAGATTAGTGATTTGATAAGACAATAATCCTTATTATGGCACAGAAAAAAGTTTCAACTAAATACAACACAAATAAAAATATACACTAACACTGGGGGTGCGTACCTATAATTTCAATACTTGGGATTTTGATACAGAAGGTTTGTGAGTTAAAGGCACTACCCTACCTATATGCAGAGATATAGTCACTCTGGAATCCATAAGGAGACACTGTCTCAAAATAAACCAACAAATGCAAAATAACCACAAAATACATACCACATCAACCTAAGTCAAAAGGATTCAGAGCAGTTCAAGCATTAGTAATGAACAAGGCACAAAGAAAGAGAAACAGAAAGGCAGAAATAACATGTAGTGATTGTAGATCACTAGTCAATTTCCAGGGATATATAAATCTTACAAAAAGGTGATATTAATACCAAAAATGGAATTTAATGCAAGCATGTAAGGTTTATTTTGTGCACACACACACACAAAAAAAAAAATCACAGCAAAATCCACTAAGATCCGAACACTATAAATCATCAAGGGAATGTTGAGAGAGACACAGTAATAACGGGAACAGCTGGTATGTACTTTTGTTGGGATGAAGAACTAAAAAAGAAAAAAAAATATGTGACTTAAATAACAATCAGGTATTTTGCATGCTGCATTTTGAATGCTATACTGAGATAAAGAAAATATTTTCTGTGCAGTGTCCATGACTTAATTATAAATACTGATTGAATGATTAATGACAAAAGAATATATTTGCTTTATGTGATATCAAAATATTTAAACAGCTTTCTTTTTGTAATAAAGTTAGAGATAACTAACATAAATAAAAGACAATGATTCACTTTGCCAGGATTTTCCACAGAAAGAAAGCCAACAGAAGAAATACAGTTACACACACACACATCACAGAACGTCTTTCAGTTACACTATTTTACATTTGTGTCATGAAATACAGCAAAGGAAACAACCAACAGACGAAGAGACAGCCTGCAGAATGAGGAAACATTTGCCAACTATTCATCTGAAGAATAATATATAGGTTATAAAAAAAACTCAAAAAATTTACCCCTAAAATACTCAGTCAAAAAACATGAATTAGTGACATGAGTAGACACTTTTTTGAATAAGTATGAATGGCCAATAAATATGAAAATTGTTCAGCATCGCTGGCCATTAGAGATATGAAAATTGGAACACTGAGATTCCATCTCACTCCAGAAGGAATGGCTATCATTTCAACATGAAATAGTACCAAATGCTGCTGAGGCTCATTGTCCTTTGACGTTACTTGTGGAGATGTGAACTGGTCCAAATGTTATGGAAATTGGAATGCAGATTCTTCATAATACTAATGCAGATTCTTCATAATACTAAATCTAGAAATTCTACTCAATCCAACTAGTTACCTTCTAGCTTGTCTTCCTGAAAAGAGTGAAAGGTATATAGCATTACAGTGATGCATTCATACAAATGTTTATAGCAGTCCAATCAATCATAACAGTCAAATCTTAGAAGCAGCCTATATGCTCATCAACAGACAAACCGATAAGAAAATATGGTATTTATCCACAGCGAAGTGCTTCGCTGCCACAAAGAAGGCTAAACTTAATTCATTAGTAGGAGGAAGGATGCAGTGTACCTTGGGACCCTAATGTTAAGTGAAATAATGAGACACGTACGTTTTTGAAAACAGGAAAAATGATAAACACAGTGGTGGGGTGAGCAAGGGGATAAATAAAAGGTGACAAAGACGTGCTATAAGCTTGTACCCCCCCCCCCCTTCATGAGCACTGCAGCCGGCACGTACTGCAAGCATGTACAAAAAAAGGAGCTGAAAACAATGCCTCTGACAAGAAGGAAGTTTCCGAACATTTTCAAGGACGGATTTGCTTATTTCTTTGAGAAATGGATACGTAGTAGCATTTCCTCCTCTTATCCTAACAGCACTGTTATCAGTGTGTACCACCCACTCTTACTTAAAGACTACAAGGAAGTTGCTTTATCACAAAACACCCATGACAAATACAGTCTACTCTACCCTCTCAGAGAGAGAATGCCTGTGAACAGCAGTCTTGTTTCTGCAGTGTGCGTGCTGCAGAGCTGTGAATACAACTGCAGAGATTCTGACATTTGGGTGATAAGATTTGCATAAAATATATTTACAGAAATTCTGTGCAGCTAGTGTACAGCTCCTCACAATCTTTATCAATTTCAAACACTTGGTTTTTTCACGCATATAACTTACTGAAATGCTTGCCAAGAAAAGGAATTTTAAATGGGACAGAAAATGGGTAAAGAATACTATAACTGATCAGTTCCCTAAAGCTTAGATAAAACAATAAAAAATACAATAAATTTTTGTTTCATACATATGTGCATATATATATATATATGAAATCATCATATGCAAATACCAAGCATTAGCATCATCTTTTTCAATATGGTGGTTTATATATTTTGTAGGGATTCCTTCATTGGTGCTTTATAATGTTTTTTTCAAAGTCCTCCTAGAAATGTGGAATGTATTTCTTTTTCCGTTATATTAACTCTTCATTTGGGAAAGTATTAAGCCACAAAGAAAACTTTCTCTGTTAGAGTGTTTTTTTCAATCAATGTACATGCATGGAATATACTGAATATTAATATGTTATAAAACTCTATTTCATGTAGAACGTGTATATACTTTAATTTAGATTACATGTATTGAATTTTCAAGCAATACATTTTAAAAGATTTCACTAAGTTAAGATATGAGACAAATCTTAGGTTTTAAAAAGTAATTAAATATTTCTAATATTAAATATATTTAGTTTTTATAGCAAAATTATTCTTCATGAATGGACCTTTTTGAAAAGAAAATAATTCCAATACAAATATTAAAGATAGAAAAATATACAAAATATCAACATTGATTTTGCAAAATAAACACTACCTATTAATGCTGTCTTGTACCTGTTAAAAGTTTCAAGCTAAATGGCAAAAATCTGGATTAATTTGTATAACTATGTACTTGGATACGAAATGATTTCAAAATATAGAAAAATACCTTTTATTCCTCACAACTGAAACCCAAAGATTCAGTAAGTGAAATTAAAAAGCAGTTACGAAAACAGAACAGGTCACGATGGCATCTGATAAGATCTCACTGCAGATGTAACACTTTGAGTATTATTTAGAAAACACAACCACGTTCCACAAATGCTCAGGACGCCACGTGAGAGAGCGCAGGGTTTGCTCTCAGTAAGCTAATAAGAAAAGACTCAATGAAGAAAGCAAAACTGAAAAAGTTACCTGTGCCTTCTCTTCTACCATATATAAGTAGTTTGGAAGGAGACACAGTTCTCCAGAGTGGGGGAATGGAGAAGGATTTACATTCACAGCTTTGAGTTGAAACCAAGCACCAGGCCTACAACAGTAAAATCAATGCAAAAAAAAAAAAAAAAAAAAAAAAAAAAATCAAGGAACAAAATGAATAACAACAAAACACCATCCACAGTCTGTAGCCCTCTATCAAATAACTCCAGAGAGAATCAGTGGGGTTGCAAGAGACAGTTGGTCTAATGCCTTTAGCATTCCCTCCCCAGCAGATTAAAAGTCAAGATTCCCCTCAATGGGGGGCCTGATGTGAAAGCAGCCATGAGACCTTGCCAGTCAGTCCATGGCTGTGCGAACTATGGTTACATTCAACATCAGGAAAAAGGGCCACACCGCATTCAGGTCTGACAACAAATGGAGACTCACACACCGGTGAGACAGATCCAATGCCAGACATCATCACTGCCAGCCTTGACCTCGGCCCTGAGCATCTCACTTTCAAAACCACACCACCAACTCGTGGTCAGGCAGCGCCGGATGGTGCAAGACTCCATTCATTGTAAATAAGTCACAGTGGTAAGCAAATTGATAGTCAGCTTTGCATTGCTGAGACAAAAACCTATGATTATTAGCATAAAAGAAAAGCCTGTATTTTGGCTCATGGCTTCAGGGCTTTAGATATTTCTGTTTATGATTTTGTTGAACCTGTTGCTTTGAGTGTGTGGAAAGACAGCAAAATGGCAAACAGGAAGAGGCAGTAAAGCTATTCACCAGAAAGTAAAAGAAATTAGAGGCAGGGAATGATGAGAGAGAGAGAGAGAGAGAGAGAGAGAGAGAGAGAGAGAGAGAGAGAGAGAGAGAGAGAAACAGAGAGACCGAGAGACAGAGAGACTGAGAGACAATTTAAGGCCACACTCTCACTGACCTAACGTCCTTCCTCTGCACCCCAACTAGGTAAGGACAAGACTTTAATGTGTAAGTCTGTGAAGGGCACATAAATATCAAATCATAACACAGAGGAAAGTTCTTTGATCATCCAGGTTTACACAGCAACCACAAGTCTCTGTGTTCTGGCTCTCTCTTTTCCTGTCTCTCTCTTTTTCTTAGGCTAATGTTTTTTAAAATTATGTGATTATGTAGTTGCTTTTAAGACATTTAGGAAAAGAGACAAAATACATTTATCATGGAAGAGAAATTTAATTGAAATTTTAAATTGTTAAATTTAAAATTTTAAGTAACATTTAGTAGGGTGAAACATGCCGCTTTGTATAAAAGGAGGAAAAAATATAGGTACACATCCATGTTATATGAGAGGCAAAAATCAAAATATATTTCCAAATTAAAACCTAAAAATATAAAAATTTTTATGGGGTAAAACGTGACAAGAAGATGGGGAATAAAGGTTTATTCTGTATACAAGATTCTCTAAATTGCATCAACCTATACCACAAGCTGATGTAGACTTTTTGCATGTGAACAGAATGGAAGTCTGTTAGTTTTTATTTGTCCAGGCCATTCAGCTAGTATTTCAATGTCTTTGAATTTCATTTTTTACCACCAATTTATTTCCTGCATTTTGTTGATGTAATAAATGATGGACTAAAATATAGTGGATTGAAAATCTCCTTGATGATGGATAACTTGAATTCTTACCCTTATGTTCTGAAGATGAGAGAACATTCTCCTAACTATGGTACAGAAAAAGAGTCTGTTCTGTGATTTTTAGGTATTGAATATATCACGATTTACATCAATACCCCTTCCTCACCTGCAATCTTTTCTAAAATTCCTTCCCGTGGGAAGCCACATCACATTACTAAACCATGTGTGATAGAAAGCACTGGTCTGGGCTGGAGTTTTCCAGTGACCTCTTCCTCTACTTAGAATGGTTTTCAGAGCTAGAGTCCTATTTCCTACTTCTTTAGTTTTGCTGAGAGAACTTCCTCTAATGTCTGCTTTGAGCCAGTTTCTGTGTTTTCCAAAATCATTGGAGGACAGTTTAAGTTTAATGAGGAAATGATACTTTTGTAGTTTAGTCTAGCTAGGTCCAATTCTATTTAGAGTTGGCCAGCTTAAAATCTTTCAAGAGGTATGTTAAAATAATATTGATAAGTTTACAAAATAATTGAAATGTTTGCATATTGTGTACAAAAATGAATAACCCAAATTTTATCCATGCTAGTATTTAATATCATTAATAAATTATATTTTATATTTCTATGGCATCTAATCAGACTATAAAACACATTCACACGGAATACAACAATTGATCATGTAGAAAATTTTTCTTGAATGAATGCTGCATTTCAAATGGATTTTTTGTTTTGTTTTGTTTCAATGAATTTTCTGTTGCTATAACAGAATATACAATGCTGGGTGTTTCATAGAAAATGGAAATTTATTCTTGCTCATATTTCTGAGGGTTGAGAAATCCAGAAGTATGACTCTGGCACCTACTTGGCTTCTGATGATCATTTCAACTTGTGTCATACCACAGAGAAAAGAGCAAGGATCGTCTGATAACAGGAGCACAAAAAATACCTAGGCAGCTGAGCTAGCTTTCGCAACAGTCCCATAACTGACTCTCCTGAAAAAGGCACTGATTCTGTTAGTAATCTGACCACCTCTTGCAGGTCCCACCACCTTCAAAACTAATATCCTGGGACTTAAAATTCATCACAAGTTTTGTGGACACAAATCATATTCATGCTGTACCACTTTCTAAGAAGACTGAAATTTTTTTGAAGATTGAAATTTTTATAGACTATTATTCCTGAATATCTTTCAAACTACACAAAGCACTTAATATGAATAAACGCATTTTACACACAGAAAGTCTATGTGATAAGTACTAAATTTACCCACATTTCAGAATGTCAAGTAACCTGCCCAATAGTCTCAACTATGTAAGTAAAAATGACAGCATAGAAATTATGTTTGGTACTGGAAATGTTATGCCATTGGTCTTTAAGCAACCGGACATTACAGTTCATATTACAGAGCTGCAAAAAGTTCATTAGTAACATGAACTAGCTACACACGTTCTTCCAATTTTTGGTTCAAATGAAGCAATTTGTGTAGTAGTTTCTCATTTCCTTGCATAATTGTTTAAAACTTTAAGTTATTTGTAATATTTAAATATTTGAAGTTATTCACAATAATATAAGCATCAACTTTAAAGATGTTACACTACGAAATAAATAGATATACTGTGTTACTTATTCATGTTACCTATGTCTATGTGACAATATGGCATTCTGTCATTCTATATATTCTTAATAAATTACACTGTTGTAATTTATATTAAAATAATCAAATTACATCAAAAATTCAGGATAATATTGACTCTAATAATATTTGCCACTTAGGAGTATTTCTGTGCAATGAAATCCAAAATTATTTATCCTTAGAGTATTATCAGCTTTTATTATATAGTTGAATAATACCTTGAATTTGTTTCATTATAAATTTATGACAATTTTACAAAATTTCTTTTAGATAGTCAAACTTAAAGTACATATCTCCAGTTATATATTTTGGGGTTTTAAATAAAATGAAACTTAATATTATAGAAAATAAAATTTCATATTTCAATACATTACTATATAAAATATATTCAACCATATTTTTATTAATCAAACAGCTTGATCACTTATTCAAGAAATACACTACCTACTTAAGTATAAAAGTAAAATTCAGAGAGATTAAGAAATGGATTGAATAGCACTGTCGGCAATATTGTAAAGATGGTTATATTTGTAATTAATTGATCAAAATTTGAATATTCTGTCCTTTGCTAATTTTATCAATTTATTTAAATTTCCTGAATCTTGGTTTTACTATCTTTTAGAAATAATTTATATATATATATATATATATATATATGCAAGTAGTTAATGTGTATATTTGTAAAATTATTTATATTTATATTGGCACTATATGAATTTTACAGATAATGCATTGTTATTACCATAATGCTTACTGTTGTCTTCAAACGGTTGCAGATACCTTCCGACACAGTAAAAACCAAACGAAATGGAAAAATAGAACAGATAAAAACAATTAATGTAATATAGGACTTTGAAATAAGAAAGTAGTAAATCTATAGTGGCTACCATAACAGATCTTGTTGTCTTTGAAATTGCTGTCCATGCCATGGGACATAACAAAATAAAAAAAAAAAAAAAAAATATATATATATATATATATATATATATGCAGAACATATATATATATATGCAGAACAAAACCCAACCCAACAAAACAATGCAAAGGATATAGAAGTTCAAAACTCAGTAATAGGGAATTAATAATGGCCGCCACTTTCAGAAAGAGATCCCTCCTAGATGCCAAGTTACGTACCATGATCCTCTGAATAGATGATCAGACCCTGGCCCTAGACCTGCAAAGTCAGTGAAACACCAAACACCACAAGCATCAAATTGCATCTCAATAACTATCACTGCAGCTTGTGTTTCTTCGAAGGAGCCCATTGTTTAAGGTGTTTTGTGGGGGTGTGAGCTGGCTCTTCTTGGTTCCCAACACATGAGCCAGAAGCTCTCCCCCGGTGCTGGCAGCCCACACCTGGCACTGGTTCCCAGGGAGGGCTGGCTTCTTGTCCTCTTCCTACACCCAGATAATACATCTTTCCTGGAAAAATATATGATTTGCAACACACATGTTAATACAGCATATGGTTTAGGGACTCATAAAGAACAAAAATTATTTTACAAGTGTATTTGAAAGTATTTCTCAAACTAATTTACTCTTTTACAATAAACATTATCATAAATTTATATAAAAATGTTTGGATTCTTCCAATTACAGAATTCCCAAAACTATAGATGATAAATATTATCTAGCATTATAGTATTGGAACACCTTATAGGGGATATTATGAAGACTTATATCTCTAATTTTTATCTAAATTATCTATATCTAAGAGTATTCTTCAATAAAATTTAGCTGAATTACTTGTGCACACAAATATATTCCTTTAAATGCTGAGCAATAAATAACCATGGCTATCTATTTTATCTGGGACCTGAAGTGGGAAGAACACTAACATATGTATTTGGTTTCTCAAAGTTCATTGTTCTTAGCATCATTTGCTGTTTCTGCAGCATACATTACCCCATTTTCACTCATATGCCAAATTTTAGTCACAGACTAAACTTACGAAACAGTAAATTTGATGTAAACACAAGTAGACCTGCATTATAATTTTAGTAAATTGCCTTCAGATGCTGTAGAATTACTTTTGCATGAATTATCCTTCCTCTTTTCATTGGATTAAGTAATTTATTAGTGCTAATTAAAGTAAAAACATTTTTCCCAAATGTTTGCGTGTTTTTCTATTAATTGTTATATATTTTCTAGATACGGTGTTTTAAAATTATGTCATTAACATTGATTTTATAACTCTTAATTATATACATGAACATTTATGAAGTTCAGTTTTATAGAATGTAATGTTTTTCAATGCTCAAACGATTTTCCCTGAAGCCTACATTATCATTTTTAGCATTGGCATTTCTTTCAAATTTGTTAGCTATTAGAATGTAGAATTTCTTAGTTTATTAGTAATACAAATGTTATGACTGAATTAAAAAATCTTCCTTAAACACTGAAAGGTCTTTTAAAGCTCCAAAGTAATTATATCTTGTAATTATCAGAGAGCAAAGTTTCCCAATCATTTCAATAATAAAGCGTTTACTGGTTCTAAGCCTGCAGCTATGTGTGGGTGAGATTAGCTTCTAATTATAGGGAGGGCAACTAATTAAGGTGAAATAAAATTTTCATTTTAATTTGCCTATTGTACTTGAAATAAGAATGTTTTGTTCCATCATGTAAACATTATCAGAAGTCTTGAGGATGAAATTTGACTGTATTTTAAGAATAGTGAGAAAGGTAAAGAATTGGGCCTTAAATATTTTATGAAATAAATATTCCAAGTAGTTATACCCCAGTGAATGGTTCAGCCCTATAATAACCACTAGTTTATTGAGTAATTGAATTAACAAGATGTATATACTGAAAAATAAACAAATATTAGCATTTAATGACTAAATAATTTGCACTGTCTTGTATGCAATATATTTTGATGTGAATTAGCCACGTTTAAATACCAGTATTTGGGAAGCAATAATCTGGGTCATTTTCTCCAAAGTAGCTTTCCCAAAATACAATTTTTTTTTCATAAAAATGTATTTTGAAAACCTGTTTAACGGAAATTATGCTATTTATTAATGAAAGGATTTGTTGAGACATTTTCTATGCATTTAAAGCCCTGCATTTGGTAATTATGTAATGTAGAATTTCCTAAAATTACCAGGAGGTCTATAGTTCTCTGGAACATATTATGGCATATTCAAAATTAGATTCACCTACGTTTGTACTTTATAGATCAAAGAAGCAATGTATGTGACAATATTTTCCTCAAATTTTTACCTATGAAATTTCTCTGTGCTTTCTGATGTCACTGAAAAATTCTAGGTTACAGTAATATACATTAAATAGCACTGCAAAATTCTAGGTTACAGTAATATACATTAAGTATGGTGTCATTTTGGTATTGTTACCTATTATCAACTTTTAAATATTTATAACAGTATCATTGAACTTATCTAATATATCACATTAATGCTTAAACTGTAATAATTTTATCACACGAAGAAATGCTTTGAAATTTGGTATACCCATACTATCTTACACATTGAGACTGATGGATGAAAGCTGATGATTTGCTCATATTTCACCATCAATCAGCTTTTTTTCTAAACCTGACTATATACTAAGTAGCACTACAAATATAAGTGATTGCAATGGCAACACAGATTGCAATGAACCTGTCAGATATTGGGGCATATTCCAATAACACTTAGAATGAGAAATCTAATTCTATCCAGTGTCTCCAACAACACAATTCTGATGAATTTCATTCAAACATAGACTTGGGAATCTTCCAACCTGGTGCATAGAATTAGTGTTTAGAATATGCTTCTTTTTTGCCTTTACCTCTGGAAACATCATTGCTCATGATACCCTATAGGGTTAGGGATAATATTAAAGTATATATACAAATGCTTTATCAGCTTTTATTATTCATTGAAGATATTGTTTTTTGTGTTGAGAACAAATGTAAATTTTTTTTGTCTTTTTGCTTGGATACCACTTGTTCATTCTTCTTATATATTTTGTTATTGTCCTAAAACTATTTATAAAGTGGAATATTACAGTTCTTTGGGTTCAAGAAAATATGAATAATGAAAGCATCATTGAGATTGTCACTAGAAAGCAGCTAAAATGATGGAAAGTGACACTGCTCATGTCATGAAGACATCGTTTTACCTCATTCTTTAATTCTAAATCTCCCACTCAACAGCCCACACCGATTATTGGCAAATAGTCTGGAGCAGAAAAGTGTGCCCATGGACAAAGTGATTGCTCAGAATGGTGACTATCAAGAATAAAATAATCAGTGAATGCCAGGGAGCACAGAGGGGTAAAGGAGCTCTTTTAGATTTCTGATGATAATAAACTGGTTCAAACATCATGGAAATGAAGACCTTCCAGAAAGCTAAATATAAAAATACCACTAGGCCTGTCGCAGTACTGAGCACATTACATAAATAATTAAAAGTATGCCTACCCATCGTCCATAACCATGCAATTCACAACAGCTGAGATTTGGAAACAACCTCATAGCTTGGTGAGAGGTTAAAAAGTATAAAGTTCATCCATGAAGTATCATATACAGAACATTATTTATGGACTATTATTCAGTCTTAGAAAATAGTGTAACTGTGTCATTTGCAGCTATATGGGTGGGACTTGAGACCAGTCTAGTAAGTGAAATACGTCATACTCAGAAAGGTGAGTAACACAAGGGCTTTTATATATAATTAAGCTGAAATACAAGTAAACAAATGAATAAAATATGGACCCATGTTAGGAGACTAGAAGGCAGATACGTAAAGATGGTGATGAGAATCAGGGAGAGATGGGGGAAGGGGAACAGAAGGTTAAAAGGAGTCAAAGTAATCACGAGGAGAATAAAGCATTTCTCAAAACCAACATCTCTATTCCACACTAATAGGGACGCACTGATTTAAAAAATAAAAGGACATCAAAGAAATGCATCAATCAAATTACAAGAGCAAATTAGTTCTTTGTTCTTCCTTAAAGGAGAATTCATGGGTTCTACTCACTTTTAGAAGCTGAAGGCAGCACGCTGAGTTAAGAGCCCTCTGCAGGAATTCCTGCCTCTGCCATGCAACATCAGGCCCAAGGGTAGAGGCTGAGTTACATCCCCAGCTCAGAGCTAAGTTTCCCTGATCAGCCCAGGGAAGACAGAGGCTGGAGGCTCCCCTATTCTCCGGAAAGACCGGGCTGCCCTTCTGTCCCTGTGCATCCTGGATGATCCTCATGCCCAGGGTGCGGACCTGGCCAGAGCTGGCCCCAGGTTTCTGACCTCCTGGCCACCGCTGAGCTTGGCTGCATTTGGAAGCCTAAGGTCAGCGAATTCAGGCCACTCTGCCCTTTGCTTTGCCTCTGTCGTGTCCACAGACCCCAGGGGCACTTCCTGCTTTGAGGTCCCCACCAGAGGCATCATATTCATGCGTCTTTCCCTGGGTAGGCACCCAAGCAGGTGCTGGGACAGACCCAAGGCCTTGCTGTTCTCCTCTGCCTCAGTGTGGGCATCGGGGCTCCGGGCTGAGTGCCCTGCTCTGGGCCCAGAGGACCCAGCCCTGGAGACAGGCTTCCTGCAGTCTGCGTGCCTATGACACTTCAGTAGAGCTTGGAAGAGTCAGGTCAACCTGGAGAGCCCAGGGTGTCTGTACAGGTGTCCACCGCTGGAGGACAGCCTAGACCCTGCGCCAAGGAGACTCTGCAGGCCCCAGGAAACGCACCAAAAGGAAAACAGCTCTAGTTAGAGGCTCTGGATACCAAGATGAGGAAGCTGAGCCCTGAAGCCACACCTTCTGCCTTCAAGCCAGTGAGCAAGGCGGAGCAAGCCCCACCTTAGGCCCAGGCAGAGGCCCAGGAGCAGAAGCCTGCATTCAGTGGAGCCAGGAGCCTTGTGACTTGCTGCTGCCTTTCTTATAACCTTAAAACAAAACACCTGCCCTTGAAAAAAGGTAGCAGATGCCTTCTGTTTATAATAATGTATATCGTTAGAAAGTTTAACATGGAGCCATAAGAGCTGTCAGACAATTTACTGATAATTCGCTCTTTCCAAGGACAAGCAGCGAGGTATCCAAGGAAAAGAGTGAGGCAGATGAGAAGAATGAGAACTGTTCAGAGGAGCCAGGGCAGCCCGCTCGGAGGCTTCCATTTTCTTTCCTGAACTATCTAAGTCAAGAGTTTAAAAAGTAAGGAGTTTAGACATGCATACACAAAGTGTGCACTTGCAGGAAATGCAATAAATGTTGCAGAGTACATGGGAATCTCAGATGCACATTTTGATAGTATTTTCATACATGCTTATTCTCAGAAAAACTCAGTATCTGCATCTTAACTTTCTCACCTGAAAAATAGGGAATGCAAGTATAATGCTTTGCAGATTGTGTAACACCTTTTCTCCTTTTTTATACACTCTTGCCATGTAGTTCAGGCTGGACTTGAACTCACTACATAACCCAAAGTGGCCTTGAACTCCTGAGTGTGAGGTTACAGTGTGCACAACATGGCATTAGTGGAAAAATTTTTAATGCAGAACCATGCACGATTTAGTGACAATTTCACAAAGAGGATTTCCATTTTCTTGCTGAATATTTTGCTGTTACTTTTACAAAGTTTATTCTTTTATGCATTTTACACTATCATATATTATGATGCATTTACATGCAAGAAAATATTGACTTTCTAAGAAGGAGAATTTTATTTCTTTATGTTTTATATGCTTTTACATCCAGTGTCTGCATTAAAATGTTTTATGCTTCCTCTATCTGAGTCTCACTATGCACAGGAATATATATACTGATTTTCCTTCTTCCAGCCTGCTCTGAAATGCTCTAGTCTTGTCTGTATATTTCCTACAATGCATATATGTATTGTTCTTAAAACAGTAAGTTATTATACACCACTTTAGTTGTAGAAGATACCACTTCTGTAATATTTTACTCATGAATTAATATGTATTTGTATTAATACATTTTACCACCAAAGCAAATCATAAAAATAAGCAAACAAGATGCATTTTATTTGTAGATAATTTTTGAGTAAAAATTTAGCACTTAATTGAAATTTTTGAAAAATCTAAAGTGAAAAATTAAAAGTTACTTAATTCATAGTCTATCTAAATCCCTCAATCAGGTAAAAAAAACATTTTGGCTTTTCATATTTATTTTATAATAGTTACAATAATTTATTTAATTAATTTATTATTCTTTATTGTCCTTCAAATAGGAATTGCCACTTATATGTTCAGAGAGGAATTTTTAAGATGTGATAATACAATTCACAGGGAATGGATTTATATGTGTGTAGTGTGAATAGTGTAATGGTATATTTTTCGATGACAAAAATTTTGTACTAGTAGGTTTTAAAACAAGAATCAAGTATCAGTTTTATTTTGCCATAAAATACGACTTTATTTTTTGTTTTATATATTTTATTCATTGACAGAGTATCACAGTATTTGAAAATAGTAGAAATTTGAAACAGACTAGATGAAATCACTGATTTCATTATTTTGAGAATATACAAGGCAAGATGAAATCCATCAGACTGACATGTACTACAAACGAATGATTTGGTGGTTATTAGACACCTATATGACATTTGGCATTCCATTACTTTTAAGAACTATTTATTGACTGTTACATTCCAGTAATATAAAAAGTATTAATAACTTAGAAAAATCAATTGTGGTATAAAAGCATAAGTGGAGGAGGTACGAGTGATTTACAACCTGCAAGAGGGTTAACATGTAATTCAATTTATTAAATACATTGGTATAAATCTATATTAAATAAACAAGTGGAAATTTCTATTAATTCATTTTTTATTGGCTTTTTAAGTTACTTTATGGTAAAGTACATACATATATTTAGTCATATTGACTCTCAAATTTTCAAATACTATGTAAATTATAGTCACTTAATGTAAAATTATATCTTCATACATACCAATATAATATTTTCATCCTATTATATTACACAGAAGGCATAAAGACTATTTTACCTTATTTTAACATATTTTGTTATGCCATATTTATAATGGTTACATTTAAAAATATTAGAATTTTAAAAAAGAAAACCAGTTGGCTGGGGGTTTAGCTCAGCGGAGTAAGCACCTGCCTGGCAAGCGTGAGGCCATGAGTTCTATCCCTGGGTTTTAAAAAAATATGTATTAAGAAAATTTTCTTGTATGCAGCTAATTTGATGCATGATTTAACTTAAGATACTAAAATTTGCTATTAGGAAACTTTTAGATACCTTAGAGATATAAAATAAATTGATAAATGGTTCTTGGCTTTGAGCGACTTGGGATTAGAATTTTAAAAGCAGATATACAGATATACTATAAACAAATGGTAACATTATGGAGATCGTAGTATAGATATGAAATGAAAGATAAACAGTATCAAAAATGTGATGAAAACAGATATTCTATAACAAAAAAGAGATGCTATATTAGTCAATATTCAAATACTCATTCTGGTCCATATAGAATTGTTAATGCCAAATCCCATTTCTCTTTCAAAGGCTTTGGTGGACCCAAAGGACTGAAATGAATGGGATAATGTGACCTTAAATAAGGCATATGCTGGAATCATGGATATAAAAAACAGTAAGTACATGTAACATCATTGTGGTTGCAGTCAAAGTAGAAATAAAAACAAAAAATGGAGCTAGAGTGGTACCTTTAATGTAAGATAAGATCTTTCTATTATGTTACCAATAATTAGTAAGTTATTAGAAAATATTAATATTAAAAACAATTATTTTCTGGTGATTGTTTAAAAAGAGATCATTTGCATTGTGAATTTCTAAATCAGAGGCTGATTTATCATCTTCCTAAGATTTAATGCAAGAATACTCGATTTTATCCCTGATTCTAAGCAAAAGAAATTGATACATGTACTAATTAGTTATTAATAAAGAACATTAGATAATGAAGTTTTCAATGAAAACTATAGGAATATAAACAAGAAATTATGTTCAAAGAAAGGCTCGTTGCACATTTAGTTGGTCAACCACTGCTTATTTGTTTTTCAATCCCTAATTAAGACATAATTGTTGGTAAAGCACAGAAAGTTTTTATAAAATGAAAATCTAAGCTGGAACTCTTATAAATCCAACTTCATCTTGAAAAATTATTTTTGTCAGTAAGTTACAAAGAAGCAAAAGTAGAAAGAAATCATTTAAGAAGCAAGTAGCAGTAACTTATGTAAGAAAATCTTTTGCTTTGGGATAGAATGCCGTTAATGGATATGAAAAATGGTAAATGGATTTCAATATTGAATTTTGAATATTGAATTTTGTTACTAAGTAATATAGAGGAGTAAAGAAATAAAAATAAACTAAGATTAATTGTATAGTTGGGGCCCTAATATCTAGGCCATGTATGCTGCTGTTTACTGAGATACATGCTAAATGTAGAATAGATTTTTCTATAAAAAGAGACTTCATCTATTTTCTTTGAGATATTGCTAGGAAATTAAAATGCAATGCTGGCTAGAAAGTTGAACACAAGACTTTGTAGTTAACATTATTTACCCGAGCTACACATAACTAAATGAGAGTCATAACAGAAAGATGACAATTACAGCAACATAGACAATTTTGTATAAAGATTTCCTATCCAGAAAATTCTGTAGACAGTTTATACCTACCCTTGAATAACCACAATAATTATGTTACCAAATTGGAAATCATTTTCTTTTTTAACATCTTCCTTCAGGCATCAAACGTTTCAGATTCTTTTCAAGAATAATGTATTAATATTTGTTTTATATTTGAGCAAATAAATGATCCATTAAAATTACTTTATAACACAAAGGTGCTACGACATGAATACAAACTGAACTTTTTCTTCTTCATGATAAAGTTTCTTGCCACAATGATGTTAAAATTTGTAGAATTTCTGGAATTCAAGTTTTAAAAGTATGCATATTAAGCAAGAATATTCAGTATTTGTCATTTTTATTTTTTTACTTATTCACATTATAACATAAAGTCTTAAATTTTCCAATAAAATTTAAAATTTAACTAGGATTTAAAGAATAAAACTTTAATCATAGTGTTATATTTCATAAAATAGATTTATGAAATTTAATATAGTAAAATAGTAAAGAACACATTTTTAAATAGTGAACAATTAATTCTCTACCTAAATAGTGCATAATGACGCTGCAGTTATGCAGTAACTTTTGATGGGTTGTCAACTCTGAATAAATATTTATTTAGGATATAGTGAAAATTAAATTAACTTAGATAGCAGAAAGACATTAGTTCTTTAATAAATTTACATCTAAAAGAGGAGCCAGCTTATAAAGAGACAATTACAAAATAGTGATATATTCTAGATGCAGTCTAAATCAGAACCACTTGCAAGTCCTTCATAAAAGAAAAAAAAATGTTTTTTTGAAGTAGTCTTATGAGTATGCTTTTTGTGATAGAAAGTTTATAGGTAGTTTTAGAAGCACTGTATTTTAAATACTTCGGGATATAGTAGATATTGAAATAAGTGATATGTGTAGAGTGTAAAAAAATACTGCATAACCTAAAGTAGTGTTAAAGTAATGAGAAAATTATTCTTGAAAGCCTACCTATAAAGAAATGATTAAACCCCATTCTTTTAGGCCAATTCTTCGTCTTAACTCACCTTCCCTAACATAATGCCATAGCCCTGAAGGTTTAAATATCAGGCATTTGTTTCTTTTATGACAATTATGGAATCGCGATGGCCTCGCATATGTATCTCCTTCAGGCCTGAGAATCGCAGCATCACATTAGCCCTGGCAGGGTCTGTCTTCTGTGCCTGAAAACAGCAGTGAACTCTATTTCTTTCCCTTCTCAGAAAAAGCCCAATTCTACAGATTTGGGCCTACTGCAATCTAGACATCTGTGTCTTCTCAAAACACATACAGTGAAACCTACTCACCAAGGCGATGGTGTTAATAGCTAAGGTTAATCCTAGTCACCAATGAGGTTTGTGTCCTTACAAAAGAGGTCCCAGAGAATTGTTCTCACAGCCGCCACTGCACCCAGTAAAGACACAGTCAGGTGGCCCTGTGCATTAGCCAAGACCTCCATCAGATACTGGTGACCCAACCTTGCATTCTCAGGCTCCTTAACTGTGATAACTAATTTCATATTGTTCCTAAATTACTCAGTCTGTGGTGTTGTACTACAGCAATGCAGACCTGCTAAGAGGGTCCTATCCATATAATTTTACTTAAGCCAAATCATTTCCCTGAAGGCTCTATTTCTGAATGCACTGGAGGCTCAGAGAATACCAAGTTCTGCCATAAGACCAACTAGAGAAATCAGCAATCTTTAAGAATCAAAGAAAAATTAAATACAGTATACAGAACCCTATTTTATTTGATTAAGTTTCTGCAGACCTGAAATTACTTGTTAAATTGCTGGGCGATTTTAAAAGAAATTACTCTCAATTTGTGTGTTTTGTTAGTCTAAGAACAATTTTGAGAAAATTGTCAGTTTCCAGGAAAAACTTCAAATAGCCTTATTCTTGGTCAGGTAGACAAATGCTAAATTCATTTTATGTGGGAAAAAAATGGTCAAGGAAAATTTTGTTTCTCTGGTAGAAAAGAAAGATGCACACTCTTCTGGTACAACGGAGATACCAGGACTCTGTGGTATTTTTATGACTTGTATATGTGGAAACCTTTATGTGTGTAAAGGGTGATATCTGTTTGCATGGGATATAAGTAACTGTGCTATACCAAAACAAATAATTGAGGAATAATACTAGATTTTCTTCATGGATTTTTAAACACTATTCCAGAGATGTTAATGTCTACATGAGGATAGATCTGTACATAGATCTCTTAAAAATATAAAATACTATTCTAATCGAATAGCTATTTTTTTTTATCCAAAAACAAATATATTAAAAACCTCTTATGGCACTTCCCAACCAATCAGTGAATTTCTTTCATCATGTCTAAAGTAAAACAGCAATAAATTGTAAGAGCTGGAGTGTAAGAAGGGGAAGAACTTACTCTCAATTGCTGCTATAAGTGGACACTGAGGAATATGAATTACTTCTTATGAATTGTTATTTAATATATCCTTCGAGATTCATACTGTAACATGGCTTATTTCTGTCATTTACTTTCTGCAACATCAATTAGGTTTCATATAGTATAAAAAAATGAATGTCACATTTGGTGTGCTTCTGGATGGCTGCATTGATTTTATTTTTGGCTTGTGTATAAATTCAATTACATGCAGTATCTAGAGTCTTCATAATTACAATTTTGTTGGATTTCGTCACTCAATAAATACTTTAATTTTCTCATCTTCTGTAAGGTCAAAGGTGCCAGGCTGTAGAATAATATTTTAAGCAGTACATGAGTAAAATTCAATACCTATAATAGGCAAACCAAATGCTATTATGTACACAGTGTTTAGCTTCTAAAATGTATATTAATTGCAGGGTGCCATCTGCTCAATTTCTATGGCTTTGTGGCACCTGAAAACCCTCAATACTTAGTTTAGAAAATAAAAGTTATAATCTCTGTTCTGGTGGATTCTTTGGGTTTTGTATTAGTAAAACTTTGAGTGAATTAATCCAGGAATTCTGAAACTTCACTTTAAATTAAGATACTTATAACATCATATATATATTATGTTTATATAGACATATAAATTTTATAAATATCATGCAGAAAGTCATAAAAATAAAAATATATTAATGCAATTTTAAGAATAAATCAAAGAGGAGAAGAAGAGAAAGTAAAGAGAAAAAGAAAGGAGAGGGAAAGAGGACATAAATGTGAGAGACAGACAGACAGACAGACATTACTAGAAATAGTTGTATGCAAACATATATAAAATCCTGTGAGGCACTATCAAGTTATAATCTTCAGCCCATTAGGTCTGGTATATTAAACTGCTGGTGTTCTATGGTTTGCTGGAGTTTCAAATCTGTGTCAGTGATGCTATAATTTCTAATAATTTGGAAAAATGCATTACTTTCAATTTCTCACCAAAAGGAATTTTGCAGAGTGCATTGTAGGGAATAGAAAAAATATGTAACAGTCCTCAGACAGATATTTTAAAAAGCATTTCACAATCAGCTGAGAATGCTTGGGACAAGATTCAGGGGTGGGGAGATGGTGTGGCATAATTAGAAGGCGTTGTGTCATTATGTCTTAAGGGGTGAGGAGAATATCAGGGGGACATAGGATAGACAGTCACTACTTCTGCAATTACTCTTCTAATAAAATGAAATGAAATGAAATGTAAAAACCTAAATGTATGCATGAGTTCTCCATAGGTTACATGAACAGTCAAGATTCTCGGTTGCAGAGGAATAAATCCTGTGGACAGACCTTCCCAGAGGATTTAATGAGGGAAATGGAGCGGCTCAGGTTCTAATGTGTGATAAACATGTCTCCATTTCCATCAGAGGAATGTCCAAATAGGAGGACTGAGAAATGAGAATTCCTACCTTTGGTCCCAGTGTTGGGAATTATACAGAAGAGGGAGAGATACATTCACTCATTAGAGAAACTGTTTTTCATTACACTAATCTGATCATTAAAATGATTTAAACATTCTGTTCCATCATGTGATTCAGCGAGATTCTTAGGACATGCAGGGATCTCATGCATTCCAGAATAATGTATATAAAATGCTTAAGAAGGCCAGAGACACAGACTCTTTATGATCCTAACGAAAAATAACTGAGCAGGACATAAATGTACAAAGAAGATTACGCTATCATGTCTATATCTAACATCTACATCTGTATTTTGTCTATTATCTTCATCTAGTATATATTTTCATCTATAGAAAGAATCACTATGTATTTTTTAGGAAAGCAAATTTAGCATCTCCTGAACTACAAATATTTTCTGTCAGTATATTGAGACTGCAAATAATGCCATAAAAGTAATAATAACATCCTCATGCCTTATGTGAAAAGTTTACAATGTGACATTGAACTCAAAAGCTAATCTTACAGACACAAAGGGAGTTCTGCACGCCCCTAAATATGCAGGCAAGTCCCAGCGTCACAGGTGCACATTAGGGGTCCACGTGCAGTAGTGAAATTGTCATCAGTATGTACAGATGCTGGCAAGGAGGATTCAAAATGTTCCGGAAACCTCTTTCTTCTCTTGAAAGGAGCTTGCTGGACAGACATTGCTGATACCTGTTTTTGAGACTGCTGTGTCTCTAGCCTTCTTGTCCATATTGTTCTTTTTCTTAATATAGTACTATCAATTAAATATAGTAATTTTGTTTCTTGCACCCTTTGATCTCTCCTGTGCATCCAACATATTTATGGTACCGTTTAATTCTTAAAGAATTTTATTTCTCCTAACTCTGTATTATTGGAAGTCTTTTAGTTATAACCTTAGTGATAATTTCCTCCCTTGTACTTCCTCTTAAAGAAAATCAGACTATTTCTTGATTTCCTAACAGTTTAAGCCAATAAACAGCCTTTACATTTATCAACAACATGGAGAAATATATATATCTATATATGTGTGTGTGTGTGTGTGTGTGTACTCATGAGGAAAAAAGAGTGCATAAATATCAAGTAACTTCAAAAATTTTATACAATTATTAAGTGGCAGAAAAAACTCAGTTCTGTTTTGAACAAGTGTACTCTACTTGAACAATTCTAAACTTTACTTTGAAAACCATAATTAATACTAATTAAATATTTTCATCATATAACATGTAAATAACAACATACAAAAGATACCAAATGACATATTCACAAACATGCTTATGTTGTAAGTATTCACTCAGTAAGGAACATATCACATAAAGAAAAATATACACATTAGAATAAATTAGGAATATATATATATAATAAGAGCTAAAATGTTTAGTTATATAGTTCATACACTTAATTTTTGCCTGTTGTATATCATGGGAGTGTTATCCCTGGAAATTATTTTTTAATTTGCATTTCAGTGATTTTAATATTGCAATCTAAGCCTGGCCTTAGCATTAATGATACATGATTAATGTCAAAGGGAATTGGGGACCAAAAATTCTCCATCTGGTAAAAATTAAACATAGTTTTGCTGGTGATTCAATTTGCCTAATCAACATCTTAACAACAGGTGAATAGATTAAAAGCAATAAGTAGGTTCAGTCTCTTACTGCTGATTGCTGTGATATTTTAAAGATTCAAATCAATAATTAAGATAATTAAGTCATTCAGTGTCAATCTTCTATGTTGCATTTTCAACTATGCCAGTAAACAGCTGGCAGACATTTCTATGACATTTGGATTATGCTGTGATCTTTGCTGTATAAATGATTAGATAAAAATTGGATAAAATGAGACAGTTACAACCATATTTCAGTGATAAAGATTTTCAAAACAACTTCTTAAATTTAGACTATAAAGAGATTGAATTGGTATTGTTTGACTTGGTTGCAAAAACCTTCATCTGTATTTCATGAGACATTTGTATTCATCTTAATTCCTTCATTCTCCATCATTCAGAGAATTATGGACAGTTGCTGGGTGCACAATGGTGCACTAGATCCATCTGCTCAGCCATCAACCTTCCGGTGAATGTGGGAAATAAAATATTGGCTCTCAGTCACAAATCAAAGTAAACATTTAGTCATAGAAGTTTACCATTAAAAATAAAATGTATTTCTAGCGTAGATAAGTTAATACCCAATTTCCTTCTTTCCTATATTAAATACCCAACTAAAATCTGAATAACACCTCATAAGCATTTATATTAAAACAAGTACATTTGACAAATAGCTTAGTTCATACTAAATTTCAAATTAATAAATATAGTATAATAATTTATAATACAAAGAATCTGATACCAAATACTTTTAAAGATACATGCATACTTGTATCTATATCTATGTGTATGTTTATATCTATATCTATATCTATGTCTAATCTATATCTATGATTCACAGTGTGACAATTTGCAGCTTGACTGGGTTGAAAGCCACCTAGATTATTAGCAAATCCCTCTCCTGGATGAGCCTGTGGGCGCGGAGGCATGATCTTTGTATTCTCTGGCCCTGACCCTCCCTTCGTTATGTTGATTCTGCTTTATCCTTGCTCCATGATACCCTGTGGTCTTGAAATCATATGGCCATGGACTGAAGCTTCTGAATCTGTGAGTTAAATTAAACCTCTCTTCTAGAAGTTGTGAATATTGGGTGGTTTTCTTCCAGCAACAGGAACTTTGGCCAAAGTAAACACTGCATGTTGGATGAGCGTAATTTAAACTCTAAAAGTAGCTTATGTGGTTCTTTCTCATAACAGGGAGTATTACAATGCTGCTATTAAAGGAATCCCTTATTATAGTTTCAAATAACCTGAAACATAAAAGTTTTCATTTTAAAATATTACAATAATATTATGTAATTAAATAAAAATTGAAGTACCTGTATGACCTGTGGCATACTGAGAAAAAATACAGTGTCTCGTTCCTTAACTTTGGGTGTTAGTGAAGTATGTATAGTATTAATATTAATATCTTTGAGATCTAGTTTCTATCCCCATTTCTCAAATATTTTACTTGTTCTTTCATTTATTCAGTGTATATTAAACATTCATAATAATTATGAAGGATATTTTAAAGTATTTTGAATATTCCAATAAATGAGATAATATCTACTCTCAATTTTCTACTGAGAGAGACAGATAATAAAATTTGTAATTAAAGTTTGATGTGATAAAAGCTATTACACTTCTAAGGTCAACAAAATAAGTCAATGCACAGAAAGGGCTTATTATCTCTTCTTGAAAATCTAGAAAAATTTCAGAGTGAAAATGTCATCTGCGATTAGACTCACAAGATAATGAGGAATCAGGCAACGAGAGGAGGAAAGAATGCTCTAAGAAGGCGATAAATACATAAATCTGAGAAGAGACCAAGAGTACTGTAGTTCTGATGAGCTACACGATTTGGACATGAAAAGAAGACTAATCACTTAGTGGTACTGTGAGATGACCCTGTGCTAGCTGGCAGTGAAGACAGGTTAGTATAGATAGCATAAATCAGGTGAGGCAACCACTAAGTTACCCGAATAGAGACCATGAGGACACCAAATCACACAAAGACGCCAATTTTAATCGGTGGCTTATTTGCAATGAGTGAAAAAAACAAAATTCTGTACATAGTAATATTAAATGAATACGTAAGAAATAAATGATATGCATGCTGGTAGTGATTAGGAAATATAAAGTTAAGCTTTGGAATGCAGAAATGAATTTTGGAAAACAATAACTTATGAATGTAACAAAGGAAAAATAGTTTGCATTTACTCTTACAATTTCCTTGTTTGAGCAATTAGTGCCCAGTGTTTGGGGAAAGACATGACAGCTAAATCAGAGCTAAAGGACAGTCACTTGCTGACATTTCTAGATTCAATCTGTAACTCCTAGACAGAAATTGGAAAGAGCTCATTGCAGGGAGAAAAGTTTCAGACAAAACATAACAAGTAAAAGAGTATCTCCAACTCCTTGTCAGACCAGTTAGAAATTGTTATGCCTCTGTGAATGAAGCAAAGCCATCATGGAAGCAAGAAGACATGTCTCTGTTTTTCTCCTCACCCCACTGTGTTTCTGTGTGTGTGTGTGTGTGTGTGTGTGTGTGTGTGTGTGTGTGTGTGTGTGGCTGCAGGCTAGGACAGCTCATATGAAAAGAAAAGCTAAAGACAACTTCATCTCCTACTAAGGCTGTAAAAAGTATACTATTATGGGCCTGGGGATTTAGCTCAGCAGCATAAGTACCTGCCTTGCAAGCAGGCGGTCGTGAGTTCGATCCCCAGTACTGATAAAAAAAAAAAAATATATATATATATATATATATATATATATATATATATATACACACTATTATTTAATATGAGGGTAGAGAAAATAGGATCAATTTTTGTTAAGAAATCAAAAGAAACATTTCTCAAGAAAGATGCACATAATATACACTAGGAATAGAAAGAGCAGATTCAAATAGGAAGGAGAACAAGAGACAGGGAGGGAGAAAAAAAAGACGGGTAAAGAAAAAAAATGGAAGAAAATTGAAGCAAAGCTTTTGTAAATAAGAAGTGGAAGTGGGTTGCAAGGAGGAGAGAGGGTTAGGAAAAAGAGAAGAACCAAGCTAGCTCATGTGTAGCTCCACACTACCCTGATGAATGTGAAAATTATGTGTATCTAAAATGTACCAAGGAAATAATCAAATAAAAAGAAAGGCACAACTGAATAATAGTTGATGTAGTAGAAACAATGTTCAATATTTTTAGCCATCAATGAAACACAAACAAAAACTACATAGTGATTTTATTATCCTGTTCATAACAGCTACCATCAGGAGATAATAATATTCATCATCATCATCATCATCTTTGCAAGGATGCTTTTAAAATGAAACTTTTATACACTGTTGGTAAAAATATAAATTAATTAGTACAACCTCCATGAAATTCACTAAGAAGTTGCTGCAGAAAACTAAAAATTGAGCTATAATATTATCCGTCTATACTGGAGATACACTACCCTCAGTATACAAATGAAAGAATTGAACGGAGCATCCTTAGAGACACCAGCATACCATGTCTAACTTGGTACAATTCACTAGAGCTAAGCTATGAAAATAGCTTAGGTGCGCTTCCAAAACTGGTTAAAGAAACTGGCATACATATACAATAGCATATTATTCAGCCATAAAGAATAAAATCTTACAACCTTGAGGAGAAATGGAAGAAAAACTATCAATGAAGTAAAAGAAACCAGACTCAGAAAGACACTTGTCTTGACTATTCTTCAAAACTGGGTCAAAATAACAAGCACACAATTCAAAGGAGAAGGTTTAAACCGGCTCGTGGTGTTAGTGGTTTTGGTCGATATCTGATTCACTGCCGAGCAGAAGGGCCTGATAGAACGGGCTGGGAGGTGAACAGTGGCTTACAGGATGTCAGCCGAGCAGCAGACGGTAAAGAAAACAGTCTTAGGCAGAGATACACAATTCTTTTTTTTCCTCCAGCTCACCAGAATTTGTTACTGATTGGTTTCTTAATAATAGCCATTCTTTCTGGTGTGAGATGCAATCTCAGTGTTGCTTTAATTTATATTTTTTGAATGATGGGTGATATTGAAAATTTTTCTCATGCATGTATTTGCTCTTTCTACTTCTTTATCTGAAGAGTGTGTATTCATCTCAGAGGCCCATTTTTGGATTGGGCCTTTACATACGGGTTCTGATTTTTTTTTTCTTTTTTTTGAGTTTTAATATATTCTAGATACTAGTCACTTCTCTGAGGAACAACTGCCACATACACTTTCTCAATAAGTGGGCTGTTTCTTCACGTGATGATTTCTTTTATGGTGCAAAAATCTTTTTAATAAGATGAGATCCTGTTTGTTTATTCTTTGTACCAGTTCCCTTGTGGTCACGTTGCTGTTGGTGTAGTCTTTGCTTACACTGATTTTTCAAGAGTTTCAGCTCTTCTCTCGTCCAGCAGATTTGGTGTCAATGTTTTAATATTTAGATATTTGGTCTAATTTGATTTACCTTAGCGCACATTTAGTGATGAGTCTAAAAGTTGTCTTCAGCATGTGGAAAGCCAGTTTTTCCATCACAGTTATTAAAGAAGCTCTCTTTCTTCCAGTGAAAATATTTGGCTCCTTGGTTGAAGGTAAAGTGACTGAATGTGTTTGAGTTGTTTCTGTATCTTTTAATCTATCCCATAAGGATTTTGGGGCCTTTTCCCCCCCACCAGTACTATGCTGTTTTTATCACAGTGGCTTTATATTATGATTTAAACTCAGGAACTGTGATGCCTCTTGAATTGCCTTTGTTGCCCAGAATTGCTTTTGCTAGCTCTTTTCTGATTCAAAATGAATTTTAGAATTTTTTTCTCTAATTCTGTGGGGCATGCTGTTGATATTTTAATGGAGAATTTCATTAAATCTGTATAACACATTTAGAAGCATGGCAATTTTCAGTATGTTGGTTCTTTCTATCAAGAACCAGGAAGCCTTTGCATTTTCTGAAGTCCCCTTTGATCTCCCTTTTCATACTACCATAGTTTTCAGGGCAAGCATCTTTTACTACCTTTATTAGATCGATTCCTTAGTGTGTATCATTTTTTTTTAAGTGCTACTATGAAAGTCATGGTTTCCCTAAATTCTCAATGAGAATAACAATCTCAGTAACATTGTTATTTGTGTTCAGGAATTATATTGGTTTTTCACTGTTGAGTTTATATCTAGCTATGTGACTGAATTTGGTTAATAAGTCTAGAAGCATTTTTGTGGAGTTTTTGAGGTCTTCTACATAGAGTGTCATGTCATTAGCAAATAATGATAATTTGACTTCTTCATTTCCTATCCCTATTCATTACATTTCTTGTTTCATTGCTTTGGTTAACATTTTTTAGAACTGTATTGAATAGGAGCAGTGGTAGGGGATATCTTTATCTTGTTCCTGATTTTACCGAGCTTCATGTAGCACCCTTCTGGGGACACATTGCCTAATCACTTTGACCTTTTATGAAATCTGGGTTGAAATCTCCCAGATCCTGTAACATCCACTGTGTGAATGATGTCAAGGCCTGCTTCCATCAAAGGCTAATTAGAACCATTTTATCACAGCTGCAAAGGTCTTTGTGTGCCTAGTACGCTAAACTCTGGGAAACTTGTTTAGTTGGCCCTGAATAAATTCAGCTTTCTGGGGCTCCTAGGGCAAGGTTTTTCACCTTTGAGTCTTTAAGTTTATGAATAGTAGGGTTTTGATGTTTCCTGAGATGCTTTCAAGCAATCTTTCTTACTTTTCTCGTACAAGAAAATTTTGACATTATTAAAAATAGCTTCTTTTAATGCTATCATTTTCTAGAACATTGACTCTTTTGCCAAAACTTTGGAAGTACTTACATTCTGGCAAAATTGGAAACTTTTACGTGGGTTTTTTGTTTCTGATACTCACTACAAATCTGGCTACAAGAAATTAGAGATCCCACACTGCAGCCTGTACTTCGAGATGCCCTGAAATCTTGTACACCAGATTCATTGGTTGACTTCAAACTCAGTGGCGCTCAAAGTCTCAGGACACAAGAAAGTGTGCACAAAATTTCTGGCAAAGCATAATACACACGGATTTTAGTCCCGCTGACAATAGAATCACTGCTTCAAATTTAAATCTCTTGAGCCTAGCCTTTATTATGCACATTTCTATCCACTTTTTTGCATTCTAATTCTGACTAGAACTTCTATCAATCTTTGCTTACTCCACTTAGATAACTTCGGGGGTTCCTTAGCCAGCATCTCCACATCTTTGCAAACTACCACTGAAAGTTGGTCGAATGGTCATGCGGTAGATACTCCTCACACCAAAATCTGTCTTAGTCACATTCTTATTGCTAAACAAAACACCAGACACCTGCAATCCAAAGCACAGGTTTATTCTGGCTTGTAGTTTTTAGAAGTTTGAGTACATAGTCTGCTAATTCAAAGATGGGAAATACATGATGGGGGGCTTTGGCAGATAAAAGCTGCCTGCGTCATGACAACCAGAAGAAGAGATAGAAGAAAGACATGGCGGATGGAGAAGTACTCTATCAGGCCACACTGCCTGATCTTCCTCTAACCTGGTCCCGCTTGCTAGTAACACATTCTGCTTCTGTATTCATTTGAGGATGAATATACTGATGAGCATAGTTGCCCCATGATATGATTGTTATTGGCAGCCGAGTTAATTAGAAGTATTAGAGGCAGTCAGACAGGGCTGGGCACTCAAAGAAGCCAATGCAGAAGCCAGGTATCTTGCAACCTTGAGGGAGACAGACACCTCCCTCTGTGGGCCAGACCTCAAGACAAAGGATCAAACAAATCCATCCATATCCTAAGAATTGATAAGCTCGATAGGTCTCTATCACCCTGAGGAAGCCCAGAGTCACTAATCCATCCCCTAAGGCCAAAGACCTGTTCTGTATTCCTGCCCTCTTGCTACATGACTCCCTCCACATTTGACCCTGATGTAATTAATTTTATCTGAATAGTTACACTCAGAATCTTACTGGCTGACCGTGGTTCTGTCCCACTTCAGGCCTGCCTTCCTTCTAAGTTCCCATTTTTCCCCTATTCTGGACCCACCTCCCCTCAGGGCTTTGCTCTATAAAAATCCCTAGAGAAGGCAGGAACCTCAGTAAACCACTTGGGACCCTTTCTATATATATATATATATATATATATATATATATATATATATCTCCACTTTTAACCCATGTTATCCCTAAAATTCATTCATTCTTTGATTTTTAGAGAACATGAACTCATACTGGACATCTAATAGGCTGAAAGTTTATTTACCCTGTATCATAATAATTTCCCCAAAACCTTGCCTTTATTCAAATATAGAATTAGAGAGAGACAAGGAGAGAGACAGAGAGAGAGAGAGAGAGAGAGAGAGAGAGAGAGAGAGACAAAGAGAGAGAGAGAGAGAGAGAGAGAGAGAGTGTAAAGAGGCAGAGAAGACACGGAGAATGTGAAAACACAAGGGAGACTGTTAAAGAGGAGGAGCGGTATTGGGGAAGAAAGGTGGAAGCATCTCGTAAATCCATAACAGATTTTTTTTTGTTCAATCTAAAATACATAACTGTGTGAATATTCTAAGCGCTCCACGTCTTTGTGCAGTGTTTCTTCTTCTTTGTTACTGTATTCTCATATCATTTGGGTATTCTCCCTAAAAGATTTAATGCTGTATTCCTTTATAAACAGTTTTATTAAAGTATAACTGACACAAAATACTTAAGTGCGATTTAATGAGCTTTGTCTCACGTGTGATTTGAGAAACCATAACTAGAACCATGACAAGGAGCACGCCCATTCCCACTTTCTTGGGAAATGCTGCAGTCTCATCCTTTTTACCTCTGCTGCTCACCACAGAGCTATCTTTAATGTAAGTCTAAGTTACGCCATATTTTCTAAACTTTTAGTTAAATTAAATCATACAAGTATGTTCCTCTCAGAGTTCTTTCTTTCAACATTTTATATTCAATCTTAATAATGTGAATTAGCAATAATCCACTTTAATTAAAGATCAATATTATATTAATTGATTAATTACTTTATGCTAGATATTGGTTTAATCATGGTGAGTTGAGAGCATCTTTAAAAAATTTGTTTTATATCTAAATGGTTTTAAAATATAACACTTTTGTGCCAACTGTTTTAACGTCTTTGTCTAATTCTAAGTTCTCTGTCATTGTCAGAAAGGTTTCCTTCATATGCATTATACGTCTTGCATCTTGGTGCAACTGTAATCTCCTGAACCTGACATTTTTGAAATGTGAGCATTTTTTTACATTTCCATAGTCACCCTTAATCTCTGACCAGCATACAGTCCAGTTACTTGGAAACCGTCTTCTGAGTCCTTCAGGAAGGTCACATTAGGTCTTCTTTAAGGTATTTCAGGCTGATGTGGAGCACTGCTCATTGTTCGTTTGGTATGTTCTAGTAAAGGCCACAGTTCCATGTACACAGTTGCATCTAGCATGATAGACTGGCAGGCTGGGGCGGGCACCATCGCCAAACTTAACAGAGTACTGAACAAGTTGGCCTCCATTCTGGTTTGTAACTGTTTCCTGAGCCTGGATGATTTCTTTTCCTGCTCCATTGGCTCATTCTTTGTTGTGCTCTCTGTATTTGTCTCTCTCTCTCCCTCCCTCCCTTTCTCAATGTCCTGTGAATTACAGTCAATTTATGTCTTCGGTCTTCTGAAAACTCTCCTGAACTCAAAGAATCAGATGGTGCCCTTCTAACCTATTCCTTCCTGGTCTGCACCCTGGAATCTTCCCCAGGAAACAACCAGGCTCATTACATTTCCTTACTGTTTCTCAAGGGTCATTTTCTTAAATTTCCTGAAACTTATTTTAGAAAATTCATCACTTAAAAAAGAAGTCCTATAATCATTACATACTCATTCCCTTTGCCTGGCCTTAAGCATTAAATAACTAGCAACTTAACTTTTGTCTGTATCTATTTGTTTATTCTGGCCAATTAATGGTATATATGTGGATTTTTGCTTGCTTAACATAAAACTGCAAAGTTTTATTGTTATTCTTGATCATTGTCAAATAATGTCTTATTGTTTTGATATTCCATATGTTGTTTACCAGGTCTGTAGATATTTGGATTGTTTCATGTTTTGACTATTATAGATAAAACTGATAAAAGCATTTGAACAAGTATTCTATTTCTTATTTCTTCTACTTGTGGAAAAGTTCTGATAGGATTAGCGTTTATTTTTTTAAAAATTATATTTGTTAGAATTTTAGCGGGGTAGTGTTTGTATGTGAAATTATTCTTGGATGAAATCTTTATATTAATGACTGTTGTAATATATAAAAAAATTAGTGAACCATTAATTATCTTGGGAATTAAATTATAAACTTTCCACAGATCATCTTTTCCTATTCTGTAAGTGTGAAACTTGGATAACTTGGATACAGAGGTGCACAAAAAGAATGTCTTTATGGGGCTGGGGATTTAGCTCAGCGGCATAAGCACCTGCCTTGCAAGCAGGCAGTCGTGAGTTCGATCTCTGGTACCGATAAAAGTGAAAAAGACCAAAAAAAAAATATCTTTCTGAACAGAACAAAAATCACAGTAACTTAGCCATGAGCCAAGTTGTGTCTTCCAAAGGTGCATATCCAAGCTAAGGGCAATTGAGGTTGCTGGCTGGCACTTGAATATTTATAGAGGCATGAGATGACGTCTCTGACAGTGGAGCTGGCTGGAAGACAGTGGATTTACTCTCTTTGCCTCTGAATTACATCCCAGTGAGCTGGCAGGCCAGAAGAGAGTGTGTTCATGCTCCAGGCCTCCTCCACTGCCTTCCAGACAGAGTGCCGGCTAGAAGAGTGTAAGACCCAGGAAAACCCCAAGACTGAGGACAACAGCTGGGCACGTAGATGCACACATGCCTTCGGAGCATGCAGTGACCAGTGAGGTAGAAGCATCTGGAGCAAGATGACAGCCAAGAGACAGCAATTGGACTCTGAAAAATGCCACCAGCAGAGGACCAGTTCCATCCCCACATCCACAGCCCAAGATGAGCTGCATGCCCAGCACATCTCTGGGTTGTAACATGGACATTATCACAGAACTGTTAACACCAAAGGTATTTTACAACTTTTAGTCACCCTTGTTTCTCTGATTGGCTACCCTTTTATGTCGGGTTGGATGTCACCTTGTTTTGTTTTGTGCTCTGTAGTTATTTTTGTATTTGAAAATTTCTTTTCTTTTCCACAAGCTTTCAGGTCTGTTTTTCTTTCTTTCTCCTTTTTTCTTTCTTTTTCATTCTGTTTCTTTTATTTCTTACTTACTGTTTAAATTTTGTACTATCCTTTTTTTGTTTCCTTCCATTGATCCTCTTTTTCATTTTCCTCAACTACTTTTTGAATTTAAACTTGCAAGTGAGTTATCATTGTCTGTGTCATTAATGAGGTTGAAAATGTAATTAAAACTTACCAACAAAGAAAAGTTCAGGTCCTCATGGATTCACTGCAGAATCCACAAAAAATTGAAGGAAGATTTAATGACAATAATCTTCAAAGTATTTAATGAAATTGAAAGGAAATGAGTCCTCCCTAGATAATTCCTGGAGGTAAGTAGAAATTGCCAACTAGAAAGCCAACTACAGGACAATCTCTGTAATAAATGAAGATGCAAAAATCCTGAGTAAGATGTTAGGAAACAGATGCACAAATCATCCAGTGGATTATGCACCATGGCCAATTGGAATTCATCTCAGGA